>NC_134706.1:52357101-54877101 GCF_043290135.1 Rhipicephalus microplus
ATAGAGACCTTCTTGCGTAGGCCAGTGACCCAGCCAGTGGAATGTCGCATGACCCTAATAAAAAGTCTCAACAGGGACTTGTGCGTACAGTAAGTGATGGTATAGAGACAAATACATAAGATAACATTCTACACAGCACAGTGGTTTGTCGGGTCGAATGTTGTCTTTCTTTTGTACGTGCCCATAGCCTGCGCTACCATCAATTGTCATGCTCAACCAACAAGTCTCATTTGCGATCCTCATCAGCTAGTTGGTACGACTTCACATCGTAATGCCCTGCTAGGTATGACATGTGTCGAACGCGGCAGCGCAATACAACATGATCACACGGTCCCATATGCACTTCACAGGGAAGGTGGGCCAGCTGCTTTGTCTTCGTTGTGCTTGCATGGGATTGTTTTCAGGAATCGCCGACGAGTTGAATTCAGTGTTCCAGTCAACTCATTTCTTCGGCGGTGCACTTCCTCTAATATAATAAACGACTTTGCTAACGCTGTCGCTTAATTCACAAACATTTACAATAATCGCTAAAACGTCACGTGAGAAAAAGAAAGGTTGATCATTCAAGAAGCGGCAATTGAAGAAAAAAAAAGGTGATTAGCAAGCCTTCTATAACGCTATCCACAAAGGAGCTATCATTCTTGCGGCGAGCGAACTACCTTGCACGCTTTTCATAACTTTGAGTAAATGATTACGTGTTATCATGCTGAAAGGATGCTTTCGACAGCATGCACTCGCGTATATGGATGACTCTGCATATTAATACACGTTCATTCAAAATAAAATTCAGTTTTTAGTGTCTGTCCTCTTGTGTTCCTTCTTCGCATGTGTCTCTGAGTGCGCTATGGGCTATTATTGATTATTACGCGCACATGACTGCACCTTTTTTTCATAGTGTGTGTGGCGGTGGTTCGGTGCAGATGGCTAATGCGTTATTGTAGCGTTGGCTGGGCTTGTGCATCGTAAGTGTTGGAAGCTCCCGTTTGTGCTTTAGTGTCTTCTCGCGTGGATCGCAAGCGCCGCGTGCAGCCCGTGGCATGACAAAGAGGCGGCACCAGTGTTTCGCTTGCGGGTTGCCGCAAGGGCTACCCGAATGGGCCAAGAGCGTCGCCGTTCGTCGCACCAAAAAATGACGACCTCAGAGAGAAGTGGCAGCGGAACCTTCACAGGAAAGATAAAGCTTTCAACATTTCTTTGGTAGTATGCGAGCACCGCTTTGAATCGCACGTCGCTCTGTGTGGCTATGTTCCCGTCGTAAACGGCAACGAAGTGTCGGAATCCGCTCTTCGTCGACATTTACGATGTGAGTGGATGTGCGGATTCCTGAGAGGAGTCCGCTTCGCAATAAGGGCGCAGGTGCCAGTTGAGCAAAATCCGGTCCCTCAAAAAGCCATTGTACGTAACAAAGAGTTTGGGTGCTATTGTATACCAGCACATTCACTACACGGAATGTGCACATAATGAGTTATTGAATGCGTAAGATTTGTGTGTGTAGATAGCACTACCGATAATATCAAAATATGAATTATTGCGTGACGAAGATTCGCGCAAACCATAGGCTGGCGCGCCATAGTAGTATGAAAAGTTCCAGTGGCGCCATCTCGTGGCATCCATGCGAAAACAGACCGCATGTGCGAAGCTGTTCGTACCACTACATCTCGTCTAGTTCACTATAGCCGCCACTGCAGGCGGGAGCTTCTACGGCCTGTGTTCTCTACACGAAAAAAACAGTGTCAAATGTATACTGGAGCGACCGTGTTTTCTTACACCAGCGTTTTTGTAGAGTTGTGTGAAATCAGATCTAAATAAGTTGACTTTCAGCCTCACTTCGTATAACATTGCAATTTGTCGCTATCACGTTCATTGCTTCGCCTTTTCGGTAAAACTGGTTTTGTGCAATAATCCCTGTCACAGTCGCGAACTGCACTTGAATACATATGCGCACGAGTATATACATATTAACCGAGAAAGCCTCTTGAGACACAGCTAGGTATCCAGTGGCTATGCACGTTTTGTAGGTTCTGTACCGTTTGTCATAACTTAAGATTGATACGCAAGGGAAGGATCTGAAACGTGTGGTACCGCATAAAACTGCATGCGTCCTACGTATTTCACTTTACTGCGTAATTCCTTGGTGCGATTCTTTACTGCGGCTGCGCCGCAGAAAACTTGGTTACTTAACAAGCGCATGTTCACTAAAATTATTATTGCTCCTAAATATCAAAGCCTTACTTCGTAAAACATTCGAATATGTTGCTATCGCATTCATTACTTCGCCCTTTTTTGTGAAACTGTGACTTTTATTATTATCGACGGTCGTATGCGAAACTTCTTTCAGTACACTTTGTGATGTATTGCTCTACACTACTATATACGTCAACATTTTACCAAGGTGTACACTGTTAGCTCACTCCCTGTCCACGTGGTCAAATTTGATCCGCAGTGGTCCTACTCTCGCCTCCGCTTTAATTTCATTCTGGTTTGGTCATGCAACTGCCATATTATAAACTCGAGTAACATTTCCATGCCCAAGGAAGACAAAGGTTCAGAGCAATATTGTGGCTTGAAAAGAAGAAACAAATAAATAAAACCTGCTGGGACCCTTGTGTTTCGCTTTCAAGCGTAGAGCGCGATTGTGCAAGCGGGCCCCGTGTGGACATCCTTATCAAATCAAAGCCTCGCTTCGGTTCTCAGTGAGTGCCTCAACCATGCCGCAGGGAAAATAATGTTGTAACACTGACTGTTTCAACGTATCGTTGAATTGCCACTCCAAGTACAATTGGTAAGTGCCCACTACACCATAATCCTTCCTTTGACAATCGGCGAAAGCTCACAACGCGCTCGTATAGGGCAACACGTGAACCTATTTAGCTGCTAACTTTGTCAATGCTTTTGCAGGTGATGATGCTTAAAAAGTTCCTACCGCTGTGTAACAAATAAGCATTTAGGACAGCCACTTCTACGCGGTTCACGTGTTTTGACGCCTGGCGCGATTCTATGAATTCTCCTGGCACGCTATATATGCGTTAAGGAGACTCCGCCTAGCAAGGATATCCATTTTTTCTTCTCAACCTCCCTGTCCTTCCTTGTTCTTCCTTTTTTTTTTCGAAGTTTGAAGCAATAGTGGGGCTCCGTGGCAGAGCCTCTGCTTGCCACACAGATGGTCTGGATCTGATTCTCACTTGAACCGAAGTTCTCCGTAGCGGGAGCTACACTGGCCGTATTCTGCCGTTTTGCTGTGGCTAGTGGCTGCACCGTGATCTGATTCGTTGCTTAGCAGCAGCCACAGCTGGCAACGCCGCTCGCCTCGTAATCTGGCATGACGTCAAGGGAGGAGCCGGCGTTGCTTGTAGGAGCCTCGGCTCGGTGGGATTCGTCAGCAAGTATGGAAAGTGAGTTGAAAACACTAATAGAATCCAGGCTTCGTCGTCGGAACAAATTCATGTGGGAGGCAGCGAGCCGAGGAGATGCAGGAAGAAAGAGGCACACGCCTGGACAAGCGTAAACGTGCAGAGAACCAAGCCAAACTACAAGAATAATCTGGTTTCGGGACGTGGAACCCCACATATCTATCAATAAGATTAACCGTACCTCTCGCTGTGCACGTCCGTGCATAACGGGGTTAAGCTACCGCCAGATTTTATTATTTCTATTATTGGCTTCTTCCTCGATTTGCCTGTCAAGGACATGATTATAATTTTTTGTTCACAACCAACGACACTGATGCGGACAACGGAATCTCTTTAACGCTCTCACGCTAAAATCCTTGACTAGGAGGAATGGTACCGCAATAGTTACACCTCAGCCCCACCCCATCTCCACTTCCCCGCCCCCCCCCCCCTGCACACTGAAGCGCTTACTTAGGATAAGAATGTAGTGAGAATACGATGTATTAGAAGCAGGTGTTCCAGCCCTCTTCCCCCTGGCCCGCGCGCGCGCACTTCCACAAGTCCACTTGTCCAAACGCAATGGCAGCCCCCGGAACAATGATTTCTTCTATCTCGTTGGCCATTGCGTAATGTAGCCTGATCCAGCGTTCCAGGTATATGCGTACGCCTTTCAAATCTTGCGCAGCAACTTCGAGAGTCTACAGCCTTGAAAAAAGCACCTGCTATAGCTTCCACTCTGGTTACATGTTATGAAAGGAAGCCTGTATAGGCCCAGTTTACATTACAACAATCCTTGTCTTTCTATTCTCTTCGTTTGTACGATGCGTCGCGGCCGTGGCACCGACCTTGGTGATGACGGCAACCGTTGCCGGCTTGATATACTCCTGTTGCCGAAGGACAAACAGTAAGTGGTACGAGCACAGATCGCTTGAAAATGCAGCCCTCGCTCTCTACGTTACGCTACCTCTCTTACCTCTTTATTTATTTTGTCTCTGAGGGTTTCTTCATTGACTCTGCACCAAGCCGCAATTCTAAGCTACAGAAAGTAAAGTCGATGATCAGCGATGTGGAAAGAATAGAGAGATAAGAATCGGGGGAAAAAATGGAAAGAAATTTTCCATAGGCTGTATTAGAAAGGCAATTTCTGTGAAACGTTTCTTGCTTGTCACGGTGCCTGTGGTACAAAAATGACGTAGCCTGAAACACGGGGAACGTTTGTTCTCTCAACAAAAGGCATGTTTTTGTTTTAATGTTTTTTACTGATAATTTAACCTTATGCTCTATTTTTTTTTTTTTGTAATACACTATGCGTACCGTAGGAGATGTCGCTGTCTTTTTATGGTGCCACCGCTACTATATTTTACGAACACGCTCTCCTGAAACTCACATGCAGGCACACAAAGAGCACACACACAAAAAAAAACATGAGCGACAATCAAAATATCAAGTGAACTTGTATAAATGAAGCTCGTCATTTTAAAGTTGTGTACAGATTACAAAAATATTCTACAACTCGAAAAGTCACCACAATGTCCAATCACAACGTCTGACTTTGCCCGCTCTTAATTCGTAGTGAACCGGTTTGTTTTGCCAGTGGTGCACGTGGGTGTACGGAAAATAAAGGCTGCTGAAGTGAACCTTGCACCACGTTACACTGAAAACCAGTTTTCACCCTTAAGGCGGTTCCAAACATTTAAAACACCGTTTTCCCGAACGGAACGGCGGAAAACGTATAAGTCTGACGACTATTTACTTAACAAAACAAGGCTTTCACTTGTGTAAGGATATATTGTTCCCCTAAAGCAATCTCTTGTAGTCAAAGGACTTGGGCCTGTCGAATCAACCACCTAGCTGTTGGATTGTATGCATGATGTCGCAACCGTGCTGCCGATTATAAGTACCTAGACCAGGGCATTCAGTGACGTCTGTTTTTTTTTTCTTATATATTTAGTTCCGAAGGCCAGCCTCTGTGTGACTTGCCTATTACGCTCGTTCAAATCATGTCGAAATTTATTGTTTATTTGCGTCAGTACGAGTTGACTTCTATTGCAGGGATTCAATGGCACACTTCTTCCGCCTTTTGTACTAAGCGTGTATCGCTTACTGAAAACACTAATGTTATGAGTGTGTCTCTTTTTATTTTAAAACAACTTTTTGTAAGGTGCTTTATTTCACTTTGAGACACAATGAAACCCTAGAACATGGTAAAACTGGTTCGAAGTAGGCTTTGTAAAAAGCAGGGGATTACAGGAATGCCATAACAACGCTACTAAGGGCACCCGTATATTTACACTCACGATGAATACACGACTACTGTGGGACGTAATGCGGCCCACGTGACCCTACGTAATTCGCCCCTACCGGTCAGATACCGGTTCATCGCAGCCGCACATCTATAGCGCGAGCGTGTGAAACATGCGGCGGCGTGGCCCGAGACAAAACGGGCTGCCCGCTGTGTTCGGTACGTGAGAATAACACACGCACATGCTCTCTGTGTATACACGCAAGCGGTGCTTTGTTAGTGTATATATCTGCGTTTTTTTCCTTCTTCCTCTTCGAGTGTTCCTCGTTGCCGCAAAGCACGCTGACCGGTGGACCACACGGGCACGTGTTCGGCCCCCGCCGATTTATCTTTAGAACCGTCTCGCGGCCAGTTGTTGACACGCGTTTCCGACCAGCGCGCGTCCACCATGGGCCTCCCCGATGCTTTTCTCGGACGTCCCGCCGGACTCAATCTATCTCTCTTCCTTCAACACGCGTCTCTCTTTAATCCTCTTTCTCATCCTCTCTCTCTCTCGATGCCACTCACTCTCTCATCTACGTCCACGCCAAAGTGGCGATTCGTGGCAATGACACTGTGTAAATACACACGACTAAACATACGATGGGTTTCGAGCGCGTCGGTTCAAACGTTCGTCTTGATAGATATGTGGGGTTTAACGTCCCAAAACCAGCTTATGATTATGAGAGACGCCGCAGTGGAGGGCTCCGGAAGTTTCGACCACCTGGGGCTCTTTAACGTGCACCCAAATCTGAGAACACGGGCCTACAGCATTTCCGTCTCCATCGGAAATGCACCGCCGCAGGCGGGATTTGATCCCGTGACCGGCGGGTTAGCAGCCGGGTGCCTTATAGCCACCGCGGTGGGGCAAGAGTTCGTCTTGCGGCAACACGTAATCTTGCAGTGACAAAACGCATCGTCTCGAGTGTCGTCTCGACATCGACTTGTGTCAAAAGGGGACAATGGCTCGTGTCGATCGGACGTGGACGCCTGTTTTCGTCTTCTTATGCAATCTGTTTTGCTGTGCTACCACAGAGAGTAGCTACAGCTGTGCTATACTGCCGTTGGAACCAAGCAAGTATACGAAATTGCAGGCGACACCACCTACCAACTAGGGAGCTATTCTCGAAGTTTCCACCTTGAGCACGTGTCCACTTCGATGGAGTGGATTCAGTTCTACGAAAAAGGGCTGAGAAGTGAAGTCATGGCGCTCTTCACGTCGATGTACCGAACCCACCAGCACAGTGCCAGCGTAAAAAGAAATAAAGGAGATGAAATGTGCCGCAACAGGAGACTTAAACGAACTTGACAAGTTGGAACTTACATATGGACGCGTGCAGGTGTTATGACAACGATGCAGGTAATGCGTATTGACTTTCGAAGAATGCTAGGCGGGCAGTGACGTTAAACCTGATTCGAGCGTTAACGTGATCAAAGTTTATGCACGGCCTCCGAGATCTACGCTCAAAGGTGAACCTCTGGAGCTGCAGTGTGTCTCAGTGAAGGACATTCTGCTCCTCTCGTTTCCGTCTGGAATTGCGAAAGCTTCACGGCAGATGTTATGAGAACGATGCAGGTAGTGCGTACCGACTTTCGAGGAATGCTAGGCGGGCAGTGACGTTAAACCTAATTCGAGCGTTAACGTGATCAAAGTTTATGCACGGCCTCCGAGATCTACGCTCAAAGGTGAACCTCTGGAGCTGCAGTGTGTCTCAGTGAAGGACATCCTGCTCCTCTCGTTTCCGTCTGGAATTGCGAAAGCTTCACGGCAGATGTTATGAGAACGATGCAGGTAGTGCGTACCGACTTTCGAGGAATGCTAGGCGGGCAGTGACGTTAAACCTAATTCGAGCGTTAACGTGATCAAAGTTTATGCACGGCCTCCGAGATCTACGCTCAAAGGTGAACCTCTGGAGCTGCAGTGTGTCTCAGTGAAGGACATCCTGCTCCTCTCGTTTCCGTCTGGAATTGCGAAAGCTTCACGGCAGATGTTATGAGAACGATGCAGGTAGTGCGTACCGACTTTCGAGGAATGCTAGGCGGGCAGTGACGTTAAACCTAATTCGAGCGTTAACGTGATCAAAGTTTATGCACGGCCTCCGAGATCTTGGCTCACAGGCGAACCTTTGGAGCGGCAGTGCGTCTCAGTGAAGGACATTCTGGCCCTCTCGTTCACGTCCAAAATTTCGAAAGCTTCACGACGTCAAACTGACGTTCGGGAAAAACCACCGGAAACAGGGGATGCGCTTGTCACCGAGCTCCAACTAATGAACGGTGGCCGACGTGGACAGTTCACAAAGTGGACACATCGAGAACAGCGCACCTGCATTACACCGAAGAGAGATCACCCTGCTATGTCATTTACTGGTAAGTGTGGCCTTCGCCGAGTCATTTTCTTTTCGAATTGCAGTGGCCGAGAAGACCCTTTGTAATGACTGTGGTATCGGGGCTCTTTGCAATATATCTTCTGAAACCTACTCGCAGTATACGCTGGGAAGGGACGATCCCTTGTAATTCCTTTAGCTCGCTTTGACAACACACAATGTGCTTTGGAACCCTAATTGAATACCACGCTGGAAATCATGGGCGTCGGCAGGGAAGCGCAAAAGGGGTACTTGCTCCCCCAGCACTTGTCCTCACCCAAGCTGCACCAGCGCTCCACCCCCCAACCACCCGCGATGCAAATGTGGTTTGCACCCCCCAAGAGAAAATCCTGCCTACGTCCATGCATGAATACTTGGGCCAGCGGTTGCAGTGTGATAGTTATATCGTATACCGCACGAGACAGCTGGACTATCAAGTTGTGTGTTTGTTTTCCCTTACTCAATTTCTCGGCCTATATAACGTCCCAACTTTCACATCCCTTTCCTCAGTTGAGTTAGCACAGTGGTTGTTCTATCTTAACTGAGTGCGCGAAAATTACAAAAAGAAGACACCTGGACGCAGCGCACCCAGTGTAATCCGGTTATTCTGAACCAGATTACATCCCTGCGTTTTCTTTTTCTACTGTTGTCCTTTCTTCCTTACGTACAAATAATTGTCAATAATAGTTGAGGTTAAAATAACGTCAACTTCGCTCATAAAGCGGGAAAATTGTGGAGCTTACTCAGACTTGCTCATGAAGTGTAGTCTGCGCTTAAGGCTCACTAGCACTACGACTGGCCAAATTTTCTTGAGACGGACTCATTCGGACTCATGTTCACGAAAATTTTCTTCGGCTGAACCAACTCGGGCTCGAACTCACCGCAATATCACTCGCTCGGACTTACTCACTGCTCCGTGTCGGCCTTAGTGAGTTCGAGTGAATCGAGTCACGAGTGAGTTCACCGACTTATTCCTTCGCCCCAAGCTAAGTAGTGACGAAGCCGCTGACTGGCGGAGGATTCATACAGCGGTCCATTCTCATCCTCAACAAACCCATGTTCCTCACCCTTTATAAGACTGACTGTCCGTGGTGTAGTGGGATAGCAGCACTCGAGCTCGGAATGTTGAAGAGTGTATGCATCGCATCAAACCCCCGTAATGGAGTGAAACCGCTGTTATCAGAGGAGCATTGGGAGGCACAGGTACAGACAATTTTACCTAGGACGTATAGGAACCGCCATCTTGGGCTGTTAAGCCGGTATCTCCTTAATTTTTGTGCGTACGATGTTTAATGGCCTTTTAAGGTCATTAAACCACCGTACGCACGAAACTAATTGTTTTCGTGCGTATGCATCTACCGCAACATTGTTCGCTTTGTTGTTAAAATAGAAAAACGCAAAGGTTAACAGCCGAACATGGCGGTACTGAAACCCATCCGTAAAATAGTCTGTAGGCAGCTCAGACCTGCACAAACGAGAAATCGTTCAGCGTGGTTTTTATATTGCCTCTGTGATCGGCCCAAATTCGATCACTGAACGATATCTGTTGCCTGCCGGCGTCACGGTGACGTCATAGTGACATCATAAATTCTGATGATCTTTGATGTTGTTGCACCGACAAGATCACACGGGTCTTCGGTGAGACTTTGCCCGGACTTACGAGATATGGCGAGACCGTTTCGAGGCCTTACGAGCCTAGATTACCCATATTTTTTTTTCGCGTACGGGAGTGCCGCGCGTGAAAACATGCATAATAATGTATTATACATTGTTATACATGTTTCAATGGGGAAATAAGTCGTGTAGCGCTCCCTCCCGATTATATGAATGTGTGGGGCTGACCTAGCACCCCCCCCCCCCCCCACCCCCCATCTCTTAGCTGATCAACGAAAATAGAAGACGAAACGAAGAAAAGCCTTTCCCGCTGATGGCGAAGCACGTGTTGTAAAAGAACGCAAAGCTCTACTGCAGCGCCAGGGAAATGTCACTAGCTCACCCGAAGCGCCGCTCTTTTTTTCCTGCATGCTGCGACTGTCATAACGGAAATTTCCTTCGTCACGGCAGCAGCGCGACGAAACGCGGCAACAAGCTGAGCTCTGGGATCACGTGCTCCAAACAAGCTCCTTCCTTTGTTCTTGTCGGTCTCCTCTCATTTTTTTTTTGTAATACTTTTGTCTACCCTCGCCAGGGACTTGCCAGCCACGTCACACGTCACGCGGGGAGAACTGTGTTTGTAAAGCACACACGGAGTAAAAAAAAAAAAAAACTGTCTGCCGGGCCCCCGCGTGAGCTGAGTCAAGAGGGCGTGTTTATATAAGATTCTGCGGCTGGAAAACGGCGACTTCACGGCTATTTTCGGTTGTCCGATTCTGGTGGTACGCGTTTGGCAACCCACTTTTTGTTTTTATTTTTTTTTCTTCTGATGCTAACTTGCGTGCGTGTGTTCAAATAGATTCTTTTGTGTATCGACGTTAATACTTTCAACCTGCATGAAGCTCTCCGTCGGTGCAGGAACAAGGGAACTGTTGTGTCTGAGCGACGTTTGGACGACGTACTCAAAACAGAGGGAGGAACAAAAGTGAAGGGAAGGCCAATCGAAATTACATTCGCCAAAACCGGTGACATTGCGATGATGTCACGTAACGTCACATGATAACGTCATCGATGGCGTCATCCCTCGGTCAGAGGCGGGCCACATCGTGGAGTGGGTACACACCGGGGCTTGATGCAGAACGATTTCAGGCGGGGCGAGGGGTGGAGGAGAGTGATGAAATTTTAGTCAACCACCCTCGTCATCTGATAACATGCAATCGTGTATCCATGTAGGCCGGCGAACTCACTCATGGATAGATTCACTCTGACTCACCCTGACTCAGATCGAGCAGTGAGTCTGAGTCAGGGCGGGTGATATATTGGTGAGCTTGTGTCTGAGTGCGGTTGAAGGCGTTTTTGGTGAGTGTGAGTCCGACTCGTGCGAATTTAAGTGAGTCTAAGTCTGTCCAAGAAGTGAGATATACCTCTTGAGTGAGTCTGAGTGAGTTTCACGTTTAATGATTTTTGCTGACTTAAGCCTGTATCCTTAAAATTATAGATTGATGACGGATAGTTAAACACTTTAGTTTGCTCCCCTACTCTGAGGTGAGGAGAGCTGGAAGAGAAGACGAAAAGAGTGGAAAGAAAAGCAGAAGTGGGGTGTCACACGCATAGATGTGCAAAGCGGAAGTTGAATAACCTGTTTAATACGGTACTGCCACGCAAGATGTTCAACATGGCCTCAAAAGTTTTCCGGTGCGACGACAATTGGGGTCAGCATTCTAGCGCTTACTGTTCCGACAGGGCCTGTAATCGGGGCCGGCCAATGCAGCAGTTGGCGGCAGTCTTTTTATCATCATTAATCGTCGTTCTTTCTTCCTTAAAGGCCCCAAGCAGGGGTACTACATCAGGTGTGGAATTACAAGAAGTAGAAAATGTTTATGTTGAGAGAAATGCGGACACTTCTTTCCGTGAACCCAGGTGATAGCAGTGATGACGTACGAATGTCGCTGCTGTGCGCGCTGTAGCGAGGACACCGACAAAGAACGTGTTTTATAGTGTCACGGCTCCACGACGTTGATGAAGGGAGAACACTTCGGATCGCAAATGAAACTGTTTATTCGTGCCGAACTCGTGGCCACGCGAAAGGAAAGTCGGATTACAGCAGGGCACTGCTACTGATAGCGGCGAACGGAGAGTCTGCCGTCGATCAACCTACAAGCGGCGAAGCGCGTCGGCATTTATACATGTGGCGTCGAATGTTCTAGCGTTATCGCTAGCGGTGATGTAGGTTCTAGAATAATCTGTATAGTTTGGGGAGTGGGCGCGATCTTACCGAAATGATCTACTACAGTCCTGAAGCTTCTCGAACGCTACAAGTGCGGTTTACGCCGAGAATTACGTAGTGTAACGGGGCGATAACAAAACTTGAGGAAAGGGGAACGTGGCAATAGTTTCTACCCCCCTCCCCCACCCCGTATTCTTCACCTTCACTAGAGAAAGCCAATGGGAGCGCCATCTCTAGGCAAGGAAAGTCACTGCATATCAGCGATAATCTGCTGCGATTCTTGAGCAGCGCGGCGTCATTTTGAGCCGAGCTGTGGCGCAGTGCTCAACTCTGTCAAGTGAAGGGTGAAAGTCGAGTCGAGGAGCGTTTGTGAATACGGGGGTACGTTGCCGCGGGTGTCGATGTCGACTCTGAAGACAAAAATTTGGTGAGAGCGATAACAAAGTGACATTCGGCAAAGCATGGTTGTATCGAGTCGAGGCAGTCCTGACGGGGTCTGAAGTTCGGTAAGACGGTCCAGTCGGCGCAGTAACGTACAGTGTTAGAATGGGGTGTACGAGAAGCCTTGACAGAGCTATTTGTTCGTTTTGTGGCGACAGTGCGTTGCGTCAAGAGCAAACTTGGTTCGCTGCTTTCATACGGCAGAGTTAGCGGCTCCTCGCAGCTGCTGCTTCGAACAAGTGACGTCATGCGCATGGCATCAGGCGGACATTTACTCGTTTTACTGCTCACATTCTGACGAGGCTGGGAATCCCTTATGTCCAACTCTTTTCCTTCGTTTCCATCATCCTGTGACAACCCGGAAACTCGTTAACATTCCTGGCTCTTCCCCCCTTTTTACCTCGCTCTCAGTGCATGTCGTTAAGAAATGAGCCTGGCGCAAGCGTTTTCACTCCGGTTTTTCTTGTAGATGGCTTGGCAATAAGGTTGTATTTCTCTCTTTTGACACTGGGCAAATGCAAGTTAGGGATGTGCGTCTGCCTCTAAATCAAAACTCGCTGGATGGAGCGAGCTTATACACTGGACACTGGGCGAGCGCTGTTTACCATGTTTTCTTCGTAGTTGTATTTCTGCGACCTGTTTCCTCCGCTAAGCATGCACCAACACGCTCAAGTCAAAGTACTGCTTCCGAACATTTCTTATACATTGGGCCCTTTTCTATCTGAATTTTTTTCTCCATGAATAACGGCGTTCGTCAATTGTACCTTGCTTTGTTCGTCCCCGTCTTCTTCGGCTGTGTTTCCGCCGAAAGCCGCCTTTCCGAGAAAACACGCAACCACTGTACTGAGCGGCGAGCGGCAGGCGGGAATGCACTTCTTTCTCCGACAGCAATACCGGGCGGGTACCCGACAGCATTGCGAATCAGCATCTCTCGCATGTGGGAGCAGACGCTCTCAACAACTTGACCGTATTGCTGCAGCTATGTACAACTGACAAATAATAGTAATAAAGTATTAATGGATATGGTTAACTTGCCACAATCATGATATGATTAGACGCCGTAGTGGGAGGAATCCGTAAATTTCGACCGGCACTCTTTAAGCACGCCTAAATGAACGCCTCTAGCATTTTCGCCTCCACCGAAAGTGTGGCCGTCGCGGCCACAGGATTTGATCCCGCGATGCACAACTAGCCGCTTTTGCCTGCACATTGACGCCCCGCCGCGGTGGTCTAGTGGCTAAGGTACTCGGCTGCTGACCCGCAGGTCGCGGGTTCAAATCCCGGCTGCGGCGGCTGCATTTCCGATGGAGGCGGAAATGTAGGCCCGTGTGCTCAGATTTGGGTGCACGTTAAAGAACCCCAGGTGGTCTAAATTTCCGGAGCCCTCCACTACGGCGTCTCTCATAATCATATGGTGGTTTTGGGACGTTAAACCGCACATATCAATCATCAATGCCTGCACATTGACTTCTCGTGTGTCTGCCTTTATAAAAAAGCCTCCACAGTCCGCAATATCTTGTTTTGCCCACAGGCGGCGCCGGCCGCACGCGCGGTTGCCCCAACTTGACGTCACTCGCGGCCAAGTACGTCGCCGCCATCTTGTGTCCCTATAGCCGCGGCGCCGGTGACGCTTTAGTATTCACGCCAATGCACGCTGTAAAACTGTTGGCCCGTAACGCATTCCGCGTAAACGAATACATTCTTAACTCTTACCGAACGGTATGTTACAGAAACCGTCACCGCGGGCGAGCGGACGTGTCTGAAAGCACGAACGTCCTTCGCAGGAATGCGACGTGCTAAAGGACAAACGGTCTCCTATCATTTATCTTCCTTTTTTTCAATCTTCTTCGTCTTCTTTATCTTCTGTTCCTTCGCAAAGTGCTGCCGGCTCTGCGCACGTTCGCGAATCATAATTGTGCGCTCGGCGCACGTTCTATTTACCTCTCAAGTCGCTTCGTGAGGACGTTCTTTAATGGTGCTCCCTTAAGCGCGTGGCACGGAGAAGGAGGAAGCTCTTTGCGTCCTAGCTCTTAATGAGACAGGAGAGCTATGGCCAACGAGGCGAAATATGTAATATCATGCAAATGAACCTCCTGCCTGGCGCTCCGAAGTAGAATGTCTCTTCTTGCTTGTTATTCGGAGGCGTTCCTTTTCGTGACTTCGTTTAGCTAACCGCTCGTTCTTTTGTATTCAAGCAGTGAATCCGACCTGCATGCTCCATCGCTTCGTCTCCGACACCTTTTCTTATCGATGGGCAGGTCCGTGCTTTCCACAAGAAGGCACTCCGAGCTCCACAGGGGCAGTGCGGAGGTACGGGTTAAATGTATTCATAGCGGCTGGCTTTCCGATAGCGGATGGTTTCTCGTCGAATATGCGCCTTCTTCTACATGCTGAAAATGCGAAATCGATCTATTTTCGTTTAATTTCTTTTTTGTTTTCAAGGAAGCCTGACAAGTTGGTGCGGCGAGGCGTTCAAACCACGTGTCGTCATTTTTCTCTCGTCACTATACCCGGAATCATTACGTAAACGGGGGTCGGAAACGATAACTCGAGAAAACTACTTACAACATCGTATCTTTCGAGCGAGTGCTCTATCGTTCGGCTACTTAATTTAGAATCTGAATTTACACCGGAGTTCGAAATGAGCTAACTACTTGTACCGCATGGCTGAGCAGCTACCGCTCTTGAAACGATCGCTTCATAAATTACGTTGCAGAACGCAGCTTCTGTTTAGCCGTCTCGAAAACTTTTTTGTACAAGTTTCTTCTTTTTTTATTGTCTCTCATTTTCGTTTCTTCACCACCATGTGGCAGCAAATCAGGTGCCGCCTGGTTAACCCTCCCGCCTTTCCTTCTGCTTGTCAAAGTGATATGGTACGCGCGCCTTAATATTGTGTGTACAGGGTTTTAAGGCTTTTGTTGAACGTACTTTTCCAAATATCTACGAAACTGACCCCTCAGAGGGTACCTCCCTGCAGTAGACGGTTAATTCAAGAATGTTACAACGAAAACCAAGTCAATGTCCGTAATCCTAGCGCATTTCTAACTAACCACTGGTTCAGCATTCAGAAAGTACGCATGAAAACTTACTGCTGACGTCACGAAATTGTTACGACATCATTTGTTACGACATCACCGAAATTTGTTTTATCACTAAATAACCGAGGTGTCATATCATGAGACATCCCGCGAGTACGTCACCTCATAACGTCGCCTTGTCAAATGTGGCCCGTTTATTTATTTTTATTTTTTATGGGGTGGGGGAGGAGGGGCTGGATTTGTTGACCGTTTTAAAAACACCTATATTAATTGTGTATTCTCGGTCGCCCCGCCGTGGTGGTCTAGTGGCTAAGGTACTCGGCTGCTGACCCGCAGGTCGCGGGTTCAAATCCCGTCTGCGGCGGCTGCATTTCCGATGGAGGCGGAAATGTTGTAGGCCCGTATGCTCAGATTTCGGTGCACGTTAAGGAACCCCAGGTGGTCGAAATTTCCGGATCCCTTCACTACGGCGTTTGTCATAATCATATGGTGTTTTGGGACGTTAAACCCCACAAATCAATCAAATCGTATGCTCGGTAAAACACACCAACTATCTGGTTTTCGGGGGAGGGGGCTACTCTGCCCCTCCCCCTTAGCTTCGACGGAGATAGTTTTTGCCTTTCAGTCCCCTTGGGCAAAATGGTAAGCAATAAAGTGGATTCTTGAACTCGCGCAAACGCACCGCCCGTAATTGTGCACAGTCATGCTAAATAAAAGTTTTTCCAATCCAAAAAATAAAAGTTTATCCAATCCAATGCAGCCTTACACGTGCACGCTGCATGCTTTCGACGAGGAAAAATGCAGTGTCTGAACCGAGATTCATGATTTTTTATTTGTCCTCCAAAAACAGGATCTTGGTGCGCAAAACTCTCTGTTGTATAACATTGATCCCGGTATAAAATTTAATATTCCGTTAACGCTTAGCCGATCGGTAGAAACAGTCATCCATAGGCTTCGACTTGGCACAGCCTACACGAAGGCTTTCCTGTATAAAATAAGGAAAGCTGGCAGTCCCGCCTGCTCATGTGGAAAAGCTCAAGAAGACGTGGAGCACATTCTTCTGCATTGTAAAAATCATGGCGTACCTCGAAAGAACCTTTTTCAAAAACTCAATTGCAAAATCTTGGGTCCATGGCCAAAAGGAAAGCTAAAAGCCACTGCAGCGCGTGCAGTCGTTCACTTTTTGGAGGAATTAGAAATAGCTCAAAAGTACTAAACAAAAAAAAACAAATGCACTTCACTTTTAACCGCGGTATGTTTCAAAACAGTATTTTCGTGTCTCACTACAATATTTTTTGGGAAAACTTTTCTGAAAACAGTTCAGTATTTAAGCGACAAGATCACCTTAGACATTTTATTGAACTTTCACGTTTTGTGTGAACAGTTAAATTGGCGTGATTACTTGTGTTTTTTAAGAGGCTCAGTGTGGTGCGGACACATTTCTACGTACTGTGGAAATTTCTGTGTGGTGTGGACACTCAGTGTTGAAAAACGTGAACTCATTGCGTAAGTGTTGTGCTATGTACATATGTATAGCCTTGTGTTTGCTACAAAATGTGCGATGTTGGCTTTTATGCAAAAGAAGAGGAGTAGCCGGCGCCACGCATTGGCACCAACCTCTTCTTACATACATTTAATTAAAAAAAGCAGGATCTGCAGGGACACCCTTGTCCGACGTACCTCAAGGTCCCTACATAGGGGTCGCATATTTTTCGGGACTAGAAATATAGCAGGAAGCTGGCTACAACTCTATTTTAAGGAAAAGTATTTGATTTACTGGCAATAAATTAGGATGAAATGTAATGTGATAGAAAACCCAGAACATTTCAGTTTCGAAAAACTGGATCGATTATATTACAAAATTGCTCTAAAATATAATTTATGATGAATCATATATTACTTGTAACACGATACGTACAAGTCTGACAGAGAGAAAAATAGATTGGTCTATATACTAGGTTTGTCAATTGCTAAGTGACTCCTACCCTTCTTTGCGGTGGTGTCGCTCGCCCTCTCTTCTTTGTGTCACGTGACTATCGTGTGCGATCCACTTATTTTGCTTTGTTTTGTGCGTTTTCGACTGCTCGACTGGACGTAAGACCGTTTCGCTGTAAACACAGGCCCTGTGTTTAGAAAAAATGTTTAACAATTTCGAGTACTTCGTACTCAACTATGGGAGAGCACTGAGCCGTCCCGCTAAAAGCCTTACAGGCCCTTGATGACATCCTGTTCTTTCCACCCACGTGCCTTACAGCACCGGCGGACAACAAGAGCTTTAGGAAATAGCCCGCTGATTTTCTACAGTTTCCTTTGCTTATTTGGCAAAATATTGAAACAAATGTTCTCTTGAGCTGCATAAAAGTTATAAAAGTTTCCCTTGTACTTTACGCACGGCCCTTTTATGGGAAAAACGAGAGAGAGACTTTCCTTACCCTTGGAAAGAACTTGAAAACGGCCTTTCAGTTTCGACGTTAGGAGCTGGTAAATGATGTGGCCGGAAATTTTTGTGGTACAACGCTTGCAGCCTTGAAACCATTTATAATTATTATAATAGGGAGTTTCAGAATACCGCACCGCGAAACCTTGCGGTGCGGTCACTGCCACTGCGCATGCGCCGTAACGCGAATCGCCGGTCCCGGCCCTCCCGCAGAAAATCCGAAATAGCGGCTGCATGTGCGGCCCGCGAGCGCTGGTTTCGAGGCTACGGTGTTGCTGCGATTGTTCGTTGTGGTTTGCAGGAGAGCAGACGCTATTCTCAAACTCATATGGCGCCCGCTATGTCGGCGATGCCCGCAGCAACTTCAAACGTTATTGTAAAACTCCCTATCAACAAGAAAAAAAAAGCCACGTATCTGCGTGCGTCGCTGCAAATGCCGTCGAAAAACGATAGTCTTCGGCTGGCCGTCTTTTTTCAGCAGAGTGTCGCAATTTCAGCGCAGCGTAAGAAACACTGGAATCTTTAGAATTACGTATTTTTGTCTTGCCTATTAAACAAACAGACCTCCTATACATACGCATTCATGTTATGCATCAGATGTGCATGATATTTGCGTTTTGATCGACAATGTTCACAAGTATGAACGCAGCCACCAGTTCAAGATGGTTTTACGTTTAACAAGTGCTTAAACTGTGATCGGGTACCTGAATATTTTGACAGACAGACAGACAGACAGACAGACAGACAGACAGACAGACAGACAGACAGACAGACAGACAGACAGACAGACAGACAGACAGACCAAAGTTTGTGTTCAAGTATCCCAAGAAAGACTATTAATAAGACGCGAGAAGGAAATGTGCGCCTCCAGGACCTGGAGGGATTGCGAAGGCGAAAGAGAAAGCCCTTTCTCGTTATTGAACTCGGAGAGATTTATTGACACATTAAAGAACAATAAGAGAAACGCACAGTCATAAAAGCTATGCCAGGGCCAATCTGTGGCATACTGCCCATAATTAGCACTGTTCGTATGCGGGCTTAAATAAAGGAATGTAGCCCGTGTACGTTCTATGATCTCCCGTTAAGAACACAGCTCTTTTGAATGCACAAAGCGATAGTCCCAGGTAATAAAGTTACGACGATAAAAAAGCACATCACCAACGAAAATACTTTGGATTGGGAGAGCGTCCAAAATGCTAATTTCCAGCTGGTTTATAGATGCCAGGCTCCAAGCAATTTTTTTTTGTTCTTCCTGCAATGTTTTGTTGGCACGAGTAAAAGTCGGTCATGCGTAATCGGAGGCGTTATCTCTCGAACGGTCTCTATAACGCGTGATAAAATGAACCATTGCCTTAAGAGTCCACTTAAAAGCGCGGCATACTTTCACGTTCCGGCGCTAATCCTTTCGCCCACACAGCTAACTTTGCGACTGGCCGTGTTACAGGAGTCCCGGTAGACGTCAACCGCGTCTGTTCATATGATCAGGACAATTAAGTTTCCTTTTTGTTCTCCCACTCGCCTCGCTGGTGGCACGACATTTGCTGCCGCCGCCAAGCTAGCCGAAGACGAGATTTTTCATCTGCTGGCACCTTGAGGAAAGGACCGCTCGGACATCATTTCGATACAGACGTTTACTCGTGTCTCTTCTATTTTCGCCTCTGTACCTGCACCCCTGGTTTTATACCCCAACTCCCTATTCAAACATACTCACAATACAATCGGAACACAGGAATGTCTCTCTCCTCGACTCCCGGTTGGCTGCCGCTGAAGGTTGCAGGCACGGAGTCCTCCCTCCTCGGATCTTCCTCGAAGAACCACCGCCTCTTGGCGCCGCCGCCCAACTTCGCTCACTCCGATTTCCGGAACGTCCGACGTCCGGCGTCGACGAGCCGTGAGAACGCACCTCCCAGGCATCTGCCTTCAACGCTGGGCTGACAGGCCATCGGTATATTGGGCCCGTGTATCATTGCCGCCGTTGTCGCTGGTTTTTGGTTGCTACAACGGAGCGCAAGTGCACCTTCCACCTTTGCAGCCGCACTCGGCTCTTGTCTCCAGTAAGGTGCCACCACTAAGCCCCTTGGGAGACGTGGGCCTTTGCGTTCTTTGTAACTGACAGACAGCCGCCCAATCAGTGCCACCGCTTCCGTCATGGCGTGGGCTCACCGTCAGCAGTGCGGGTAACAATATGAAGGTATTCGGCGAACGCACCAAGTTCGAACCCAACAGGGACTTCGAAGAGTCGTCCTTCGTTGCTCAGTCTGCGCAGCATGGTACCACGACCGCTTGGTCGAAGAGTAGCCGTAGTGGCATGCGTAGAAGAGAGTGCAATGTCGCGACAGCCATAGCTTTTGCGAGGAGTCATGCATCACGCGCCCATGCGTTGCCTATATTTAAACCCTGGTACGCTGTGCACACAATTGCGTACACCCCTTTTTTTTAAAAAGACTTTAGTCTTTCTTGCGATACTTGAACGCAAACATTTGGGGGTCTGTCTGTCTGTTTGTCGGTCTGTCTCGCGATTAAGCCACCCGACCAAAGGTTAAGCACTTGATAAAGGTCCAGCCATCTAGAACTGGCGACTACATTCATACTTGTGAACATTGTCGATCAAGAAGCAAATATTAGACATATCTGAGGTGCAACATCAATACGTAATTAATAGGTGATGTGTTAGTTTTTCAGAAAATAGATGAATACTTTATTCTAAAGACCCTAGCGTTTCTTACGCTGCGCTGAAAATGCGGTGCTATGCACGAAATATCCCTAAGCCGATTATGTCGTGCTGCCACCTGGCAGGACGGAAATGGCACGAGAACAACATCATTGGTGGCCACGGATGAAACTAGAACCCGTTTAGTACGGCCAGCAGAAGGCTATTCTCTTTCGACGACATTTGCAGAAAACCACGCAGGTACACGGCCAATTTTCGCTTCTTGTTGCGACTGGGGCTACGAAAGAGGAATAAGCATTGAGCTATGAATATATTGAATCGCTAGAAAAGAATAAGTTTGTTTTTATTTTTATTTTTTAGTTTGCCTTCTTGTTGTAGTGTACTGTTGCATATGACCACTTTGATTAAGATAGTACTTGGTTAGGCGAGTCGATACATGAGCACGTTTCTGTTCCCGCAAGCCTCGTAAAGAGCGTAATTTTTTTTTTTCGGAAAAGTCGGCCTATTCTAAGATAAATTTGCGCGATATTTGAAGCCTCGCGTTTGATTCTGCTGGTGCAAAAACAAGGCATAAAGGACTTCAGGATGCATAACTATTTAATTCCAGTTTCGATTGAATTAACTATTTCAAGAGACGTAAACGAGCCGACTACTACCTCATTTTTTTTACAGCAGTACATCGAATGCCTTGAAATAACGTTGTATCGGTTTGACGTATTTATAGATGGTCCTTCATAGGTGGCGTCTGACAGGGTCAAGAATGGCAACGCACCCCACAAGGGCAGTCCGCCGCAGCACTGAAGTAATTAACAGACTCGGTTGGTGAGCCGAAAGTTGTGGGTTCGGTAAATGAGGATGTCGGAAAGCAGAGGCCCCCTTATCGAGAAACGAGTGCCCGCAACCACGAGCCTCCAGCCGCTCTCGAGTTGACTCACTCAAACTCACCCTAACTTATACCTAAAACGTGAGTCTGATATTGAATTCCAATGGCACAGTCGAAACAGTCGGTGAACTCTGTGAGCGAGCACTCGACTCTGGCGTTGAGCGACGCTTCCGAATCCGCGATCGCAACATAATCCGCGCCGCCGGAGTAAGCATGGAAGCAAGGAGTAACCGGAAGTTCTCGAGTCACCCAGAATATCTAGCGTGTATACTCATTCCATTCCGCTAATTCCACTGTTGAACTCAATTGAATTACCGCTCGCACGTAGTATCACTGTCAATGACGCGATCCGATGAACTGATATTGCAGGAACTGGATCTTTCAGACTCGCGACCTGCTATAGAGCAGAGGAAGTGATTCGGCATGATTTGCGCGGTCTGCGATGTCCTCCGCCATTACCGCCAAAACACGCGGCAGTGGAGACGACCAAAGCGGACGAACGTGTTAAAGGGGGCCACGCCGAGTTCCTGCCTACTACCCCGATTTCGGTGAAGCAACTTTTCCTGCTGCTCGGAGTCACTTTCATTAAGAATCATCTTTTTTCTTTAATTTATTTTATCTCTTTATCTCTATATTCTTACCGACCCTTTTCCCCACCCCTGTACAGGATAGCAAACCAGTTCTTCTAAGTTAACCTCCCTGTCTCTTCCTTTTAATTATATCCCGGCTGCGGCGGTTGCATTTCCGATGGAGGCGGAAATGTTGTAGGCCCGTGTGCTCAAATTTGGGTGCACGTTAATAAACCCCAGGTGGTCGAAATTTCCGGAGCCCTCCACTACGGCGTCTCTCATAATCATATTGTGGTTTTGGGACGTTGAACCCCACATATCAATCTATCAATCCTTTTATTCATTTCTCTTTCTAGAATCCTCTCCGCCTCTCACATTGGAACACTCGACTACCGCCCTCACTCTACCATCAGAATTTACTTGCTCCAAAAGTAGCAGAAATAAGTTGCTCCGGCTTCGTCATTAGAATTCAACATAAGCTGGGGGGAGGGGGGAGTGATTCCTAAATGGGAGAAAAAGAGATAAAAGTAAACCCCGTAACTGTGTCTGCATCTGAGTGCGACACCTAAACAGTGGCTCACGAGGCAAGGGGATAAGGAGGGAATTTGAAAGGGATAGGGATAGATATGAGAACACTCAAATGCAGAAGTAAATATAAGATAGAGAAAGATGGGGACACGGTCGAAGGAGTACGAGGACGGGGTACCACTCAGCGAGAGCTTCACGGTGTCAGGAGATGGCGGAGGGCGGTCGGCCAGAGTTGCCCTGTCGTTGGAGATCGCGGGTGCACAACCGGTCGGCACAAAATCCAGCGAGCGAGTCCTGTAAAAAAAGTAAAAAAAAGTTTGAGCTAGTCCAGCTGAGTAATATTTTGGTAGTGTAGTGTACCACCAAAATCCTCATGCGAAAAAAAAAAATTGGTCAGTCTAAGTACGAGTTAGTTGTAAGTGTAGGCAGAGAAAGAATTAAACCTTATTGTACTACTTACCTCCACCAAGAGGGGGCTGATTTTCTTATTTCGGGAAGCTATGGCTTCCAGCCCGAGCCCTGTCCACCAGTCGGAGCTGGTTCTAAGAGTTTAAATAGTTACGTCATCAACGCCACCCCAATGATCTTGGTGATTTTTCTCGGATGATCTTTCCGTCTATGGTCAAGATACCTGGGTTGTTTCGGCATCCCCATACCATGTGGTTCAGCTTGTTAGCAGTCTTTGGGCAGTACGGGCCGTGTCTTGAGTTTCTATTGAAGTGGCTGGGGGCTCATTCCGTGGAATGGTGCACTAAACGGACAGGTGCCCGTGTGGAGCCTTCTTCAAGTCATCGCCTGCTCTCTACTCTTACCCTTTTCGTGAATAGGCGGATAGGGACGTCGCTCCTTGCTGTAGAGCACGTGTATTCCCAAATGTTTTTTTTTTTTTTCGGTATTCGCTTCGTTTCGTTTTCCGGAGCCTGAATACCGCTGCGGGAGTACCACGGTGCGTGTATGTTCTCGTGATGCGACATGCGCCGCTCAGTTTCTCGCTAAATATATTTCATGAGTAAGTCTGCGTGAGCTCCAATTTTTTTTTTTTTTTGCCGACCTACGACCGCTACACCAGCTGGTCGGGGTACTGCTTCCCCATTAGTCTGATTGCTCTCTCCAGCTGTGGTCATACAATTGGCTGAAGCTTAGCCAGGCAGTTTTCCCACTCAACTGAGGGGTGTATACGTTCGAGAATACATTCATGCAAGTGATGTCACGTGTGTGCGGATGTGCTAGGCATGCTATAGTGCCCGATAATGTCCCTTCGAGATAGGTAATATTGCACTTCAAGTTGTAGAAGACTATGTCTACTTAGGGCAGGTAAACACGGAGCCGGATCACGAGATTGAAGTAACTATAAGAATAAGAATGGCGTGGAGCACATTTGGCAAGCACTCTCAAATCGTGGCAGGTAGATTGCCACTATCCCTCAAGAGGAAGGTATATATAACAACTGCATCTTGCCGGTACTAAGCTACGGAGCAGAAACTTGGAGACTTACAAAGAGGGATCAGCTTAAATTGAGGAAGACGCAGCGAGCAATGGAAAGAAAAATGGTAGGTGTAACCTTTAGAGACAAGAAGAGAGCAGTGTACTCAGATTTGGGTGCACGTTAAAGAACCCCAGGTGGTCAAAATTTCCGGAGCCCTCCACTACGGCGTCTCTCATAATCAAATAGTGGTTTTGGGACGTTAAACCCCACAAATCAGAAGAAGAGAGCAGACTGGATTAGGGAACAAACGGGGGTTAAGGATATCATAGTTGAAATCAAGAAGTGGAAAGGGACATGGGCCGGGAATGTAGCGCGTAGACAGGATAACCGCTGGTCATTACGGGTAACTAACTAGATTCCCAGAGAAGCCAAGTGGGTTAGGGGGAGAGAGAAGGTTAGGTGGGCAGATTAGATAAAGAAGTTTGCGGCTATAAGTTGGCAGCAGCAAGCACAAGACCGGGTTAACTGGCGGAACATGGGAGAGGCCTTTGTCCTGCAGTAGACGTAGCCAGGCTGATGATGATGATAATGATGATGATTAATGTCCCTCTATGCGAGCCGTGATTAAAAACTGACACGGTCCAGCTATTCGTGTGTTACGCAACGCAAAAGGTGTGCACGTATACAATATGGGACCCGCCATCCTTACCACAGCCTCCCGCCGGTCGAACGAACACTTTAACATTTTCATGAACGTCTCGGGTTTTCAGAGTTTATGAAAGGGTGCGCCCTCGGTAAAGTGGGCCGTCCGTTTTATCAGAAATCTAACCGGGCGACTATATATTGTGCTCTAAAAAACTTTAGAACATAACAAGCAAGGAAAATAATATTCAAATATTAATTTATGGTGGTTTATGTCCCAATGTCACGATATGTTTATGAGATACGGCGTGGTGTCGGAAATGTTGACAAGTCTAACAAGCAAACAAAAAATATAACGAACATTTTCACACGAATTGCTGACGTGCGTCTCCTTCTGTGCCCACCGCGTCTACGTGCCATGGTTCGTTCCATGGTGCTGCACCAACGAGCCGAAATTTCCAACATTGCCAAAAATATAGCACCGGATTCGAGCAACACCTAAAGGCTGCTGGGAAGATGGAAGTCACTTTCATCGGCACTATCTTCGCGTCGTTATCGTGCCGCGTCGTTGTCGCGCTTCGCGCTTATTGGCGCGCCTTCAATTCCCGCCTTTCTTCCTTCGAGCAAATGACACGCGTACGCGTCATAGATAGTTCAAAGGACGACTGTTGATATCAGTGTCAGCGCGGTCTCTACGTCACAAAACAAAAGCGGCACCACGATTGGTGGGAAGTGCCACCGCTGAGTGTCGGGGCGCTTCTAAAAGAAGCGTCGGCAGGGTCCGGGCTGTGAGGGGCGCTGCAAATTTCCTTAACACAAAAGTGTTTCTTGCCGGGGTCCACCAAGATTTCAGTGACGTACTTCCGTCACGGAAATGACGTCTAAAAATAACGCGATCAGAAGGCAAAGTTTCGCTGACGGGAGTCGAATCAATGACCTTTCCGGTCGGCGACAACAGCTGCCGGACACGCCGTGTCAGGTTCACATGCTTTGTAGAGCTTTTGTAGTAGTAGTTGCTCCACGCATTGTTTTGTCCATGTACATATTTGCTGAAAGAAAGTTTGTTGGCGATGTTATACCGCATCTTCGGAGCCGCACAATGCTCGCTAGAGGGATGACGTGTCTGTGTGGTTTCTGACTATCTTGCTGTCCTTAATGCTCAAATATTATATGCACGTGAACGTTTTCACAGCGTGACCTTGCCTACGATTTGGAAAAGCGAAAATAAGACCTGCCCCTGCGCACAGATCACGGCCTACCCATTAAACCAGAGCCGAGTAAAAAGGTAAGAGTGCGTGCCACCATACGTGGCTCTTCAAAAAAAAAAAAAAAACCAATTGCTCGTATGGTTTCCATAGCTTATAGAGGAAGCTCATACGGTGCGTAGTGAAACGGAATTTGTTTACCTCCAGGTGTGTTTGATGCATCCGTCGTGCCACTGACGTGTTTTTTTTTTTCACTTTTGCCTGTATAATTGCATGTTTCCAAGAGCACCAGGGCACGTACCAACTACATTCATGGAATGTCTTTTCAACACTCGTCAAAGCAGGCGTTTTCATGCCCCTGTCATGCTGGCGCTGCATTTCTTCGTATATGCATATATACAGGTGCGCGCACATGTGTACACACTTTGGCGGAGCTCTTACTCCGGCTTCATTTGCAATTTATTGTTGTTTTATTGGTGTTAGCTTAAGAAGATGGCACGTAGTGCGTGTAGACGCCGACTGGGCAGATGGTGTGCGGGGAATGCACGAGGTCAACATGTGAAAGCATGACGTCGCGTCTAGTAAAAGGCTTCGATATGATCTCGTCAAACGGATGAACGTGGCTCGGTGTATTTCAACACGTGCGCTTCCATGGTGTGACCTGGTGCAACATAGGTGACACAAGCCCTATCTTGCTTCATTAGAAAGTTGTGTTTTCTACTGTGGAAAAATTTAATGTGTGCCCCTTCCTTTATTTCCCCTTCCCAAGAATTAGAGGATATCTAGACTCGGTGGTTGCGATCACGTCCTTTTATAATTCAATGAAAATTAGGTGAAAACAATAATATGCGCTAAAAAAACTACTTATCAAAAACGACTTCGTGATATATGTGGTATGCTACTTCGCTATATATGCTGTAGTGGGCTACTGCAACATTTCGGCTAAATCGCAGCATCGCACTGAAAAGCGTGTGGCTTCTCCGGACACCGCCCATTGAAAACACTTGGAGGCCTATTGTACAACTTTATTCACTCTGCGCAGCCGAACCGGTTCTAGTGCGCCACGGTTGTTCTAACAGAACGTTCAAATACGTCTCTTTTGCTCTGTTTCTGATGAATAGCCTTTTTGGTCAGATATATATATTTTTTTGCCTCTTTCTAATAAAGTTACGGCAGGCCATCACTGCCACCGACGACAGATGGCGCCACATCCATAGGTATCCTATAAGGGACTTATTGTACCCTATTCTACGTATTCTCTTTGGGTAGAAATGGGTATGGGCAGAACGTATGTAGCTTGAAGGTAGGATAACCGTTGTTCAATAAGAGTAACAGATTTTGTTCGGAGAGCAGGCAAGCGCTTGAGGGCGAGGCAGAAAGTGAGGTTGGTATACATCAGAGGTTTGCGCAGATAACGCGTACAAGCACAAAACCGCGAGCTGATTGGAGAATAATGTTAGGCTCACTGGGTGCAGTGAGCACGACGATGGCGACGATGATGATAACACCACTTGTGGGTGTCGACTTTGGTGATTAGTGAAGAAGTTCTAACTAGAGATGTTGTAGCTGAATAATCAGCGCATTCTTCATTCCGCATCTTGAACCGCAAGCAAAGTAACAATATATTAAACATACAGCAGACATTACTAGACTGACATGCTGGGGTAGCCATGCTCACGCACTTCGGCTAATGTGAATTGGTTATTGCAAGCGATGCCATTACAGAACCACATTGATATTTCTGCACCTGATCCTTACCGCCGAAGCTCTACGAGCTCACATTTGCTGCGTTGTTGGTTGTTTAGTTTAGTCTACTTCGGCGCGATTCGGAGATGAAGCAGCTCACGCCGCTGCCCGTGAGCACGTCAGCCGGGCTGCCCTGGGATCATAGGATACCCGATCCGTGGCTGCAGAGATGGAGGTAGTAGAAAACACCTACTCGTTGCTACTTCAACGCTACAAACTGGAGCGACGGGTGTACCCTCCACCACATCCAACACCAACCAAAGAACAGAGCCTCATTTTCAGACGCCTACAAAGCAACGCTTACATACATGGCATAATAATGCACCGCCTCTACCCAAGGACACATGGCTACGTGTGCCCGCTCTGCAGCGTACCAGACACCCTGACACACTTGCTCGTGGAATGCCAGTGCCATGCTAACCACGACGTGCAACTGGAGCGAGACCAAGCCCCCAAAATAAACGACGACCAACCAATGGAAACGTGGGAGGGCCAAGATTGTCCTCGAGGACCTGGAAGACCAGCAACAACTCGTCGCCAGGGCCAAGAGGGCAGTCGAAGCCAGAGGGTTCCTGGACTAGGGAACCCTCCCACCTCAGGGTGACACCGGGCCTCGCTCGGATCACTGTTTTCTAAATAAACGTTTATTTCTCTCTCTCTCTCTCTTTCTCTCTCTCTCTCTTTCTGTGCAATTATTAGCGCACTAACTTGAGCACCAAAATAATAGCAGTGGAAAACCACAGATGACCGAACTTCAGATAGGCTTCGTCACAGCGTGCTTTTCAAGTTTTCTTTTGTTATTTTTATTCTTAAGCTTGACTAAAGTTATCTTTGAAACCCCATGCATGCATATGCTGATATCAGATATTAGATTCCTTAGAAATATGAAGGTTATAAATATGAGAGGTGACGCTGAATACATGTTTAATCAACAATTGCTTGCAATCCCCTGCTAACAGTGTGACGTACTGGTTTACAAATCAGTTCCGCGGATTACCGAAAGGTGGTGGAAGTGTTAAGAACAGAAATTTCACAACCATTTGTTCCTAGCATGAAGAAATTGCTAAATCCATACGAATTTTTCAGAAGGAGGTCATCTTAGTTGCTCAAAAAACGCACTCGTCCGGGGACCAAACCACTCTATTTATGAGAAACACGTGTGAACTTCCATGTGGCTTCGTGCTACAAATGGCTGGTTGTTAATTTTCGTTCCTTGGCTTGCTAAATTGAAAGACATATCGCATTTACTCGACTGTAACGCTTCGCATTGTCGTAACGTGATGTGGGATGGTGAGTCGACGGAAGGATGAACCCCAACATAAAAACATAACTGCCTATTCAACTAGCAGAAGCATCGGGCGATCATTCTGGCGCGATGCTTGTCTAGGTAGCAAAGCGAAAGGACTTTGTACGAAATCTGGCAACTTGGTTTCATAGCCCCCACCGGTGACGTAATCTTCCAGTGACTCTCTGCTAGCGCTGTCACTTACCGGAGACGCTGTCCAGCGTGCAGCCGTGTCACAGCACGTCAGCCGGGCTGCCCTGCGATCAAAGGATACCCGATCCGTGGCTGCAGAGATGGAGGTAGTAGAAAACACCTACTCGTCGCTACTTCAACACTACAAACTGGAGCGACGGGTGTACCCTCCACCTCATCCAACACCAACCAAAGAAGAGAGCGTGATTTTCAGACGCCTACAAAGCAACACTCACATACATGGCATATTAATTAATGCACCGCCTCTACCCAATGACACATGGCTACGTGTGCATGATGACGCAGACGCTGCGCTTATCTGTGCGCATGCAGCATTTAACCACATTGACTTTTCATTGCGTCTTGGAAGAAAAAGTTATTTCGGCATATGATCTTCTGGCAAGGCTGACTTGAAGTCGCAAAAATCGGGGGAAAAACTCGTGTTGCATTCCAGCAAATACGGTACCTTTCCGCCTATGCATTCAGTGCTATGAACATTATCGCGCTTGCCACTTGCGCTTAGCCTCCATGATCTTCAAAATGCGATGCCAGTGTTCCCTTTCACATTTCTCTCGACTCTACACTGTACGTTTTCATGAAAGGGAACACGCGAGCGCGTGGCCTGCATACGCAATCCCGCGGCTGCATACAGCACCATCAAACAACACTTAAAAGAAGTGCGTCGGCTTTTGCGTAACCTCCAAGATCTCGGAGGCCACTGTATTTGGTGGCATCGCCCGTTGCGAGACCGGAGCGGGAGCGCAATCTAGCAACGCTTGCCCAACGGCCACGACTCGATATCTTGTCGGCTAATAATAAATGACACAGAAAGTGGACGCGCTTTCCTTACCTGTCGGATGATGGTGCTGTAGACAGCCACTGCGGAGCGCAGCACACGTGTTTCCTTTTATAAAAAAAAACATACAGTGTACATACTACACACAATCGCTGTCTGCATTGCGTACCATGATGGCTAAGCCGATTGCGCAGCAATCGTCCCGCGGTCTCGCAAGCCCGTATACCCGCTTCTTGCTTGTACGATTCCGTTGGCGTGAGTTAAAGGGGAATTCGCGCACTACTGACACGGGGTGTGTGTCGGGTTGGCGAGTGGCCAGGAGAGGCCGCGTGTGTCGTCGAGACGGCGTCACCTCGTGACTCCAGTAATCAGCACAACGACGCCGTGTGGCACACCCATCAAGCAACCATTAAATAACGCATTGGCGTTCTTATGAGCGTTGCATATTTCGTTGCTAGGGGCTCGAGAGAAGTACTTCCAAGTAAAGTTGGTGAAAAGGCCGGTTGTGACTAATCTCGGCTGCCTAGTGATGCAATGCTCACAGAACACAGAAATATTTCTTTGATCGTCGGTGTGTGTGTGTGCGTGTGTGTGTTGATTGATTGATATGTGGGGTTTAACGTCCCAAAACCACCATATGATTATGAAGACGCCGTAGTGGAGGGCTCCGGAAATTTCGACCACCTGGGTTAAAGAACCTGGGGTTCTTTAACGTGCACCCAAATCTGAGCACACGGGCCTACAACATTTCCGCCTCCATCGGAAATGCAGCCGCCGCAGCCGGGATTCGATCCCGCGACCTGCGGGTCAGCAGCCGAGTACCTTAGCCACTAGACCACCATGGCGGGGTGTGCGTGTGCGTGTGTGTGTGCGCGCGCGTGTGTGTGTGTGTGGGTGGGGGGGGGGGGGACCCATAGCTGCGACAAGACTGAACTTAGCAATTTTCGGCCGCATTAGGCAATTTGTAATGAGAAAGAAGAGAGAACGAGACAGAGAGAAAATAGTAAAAAAGGTTGAGAAAGAAAGAAAGAAGGAAAGAAAGAAAGAAAGAAAGAAAGAAAGAAAGAAAGAAAGAAAGAAAGAAAGAAAGAAAGAAAGAAAGAAAGAAAGAAAGAAAGAAAGAAAGAAAGAAAGAAAGAAAGAAAGAAAGACGTGGATAACGCACACACATGCTAAGCTTAGCTTCGTGGCATTCTAGCGATAAGGAAAGGGCTCCTGTTTTTTTATGTTTTTTGCATCTTATTAACACCGCGCTCGTGCGCGACCAACTAGCTCCGACAATGAACCCGTCATGCCTCCGCCAATTCTTTACCTGTGCCAGCTCATTCTCGATTCTCTTCCGCACTTTCTTTAACTCTCGCAATACCGGATATCTGCCTTGTCAGCGTTTCTTACCCAACTGAACTATGAGGCATCTTAGTCTCACGCACAATGTAACTCGTACGACCTTTGACTCGTACCATTCCCTTTTCTGTTTCGAAATGTTACACCTACCATTTTTCATGTCATCGCTCGTCGCTCGACTCATATATCTTGCCGCTATGAAAGCCCAACTAACATTTTAAGAGATACAGAATTTATCACATTTTGTATGCCTCTGGACACCGATAGAACAATGCGAGGCATTCGGCCTTTTCTCAACTAAGCAAGTACGGCATAAATTATTCACTCTGTCCGCGTGCAAAAGGCGTGATAAGTGTTTGTGGTGCTTGATCGCCCGCTTCCTTCTCCCCCACTTCCTTTTGTAATCCCTATGAGTTACACGTGCACACACTCCACAATGCCTGAGGGCTTCTTCGGTCGCCTCGTTCTCGGCGGGTCGCTCATGGTATAAGTAGCGGCACGCTCGTGTCGCTACCGAAAACCTCCTGGCACCGGCGCCTCATTGGTTTTCCTATTGATTTACGACCGGTGAAAGCCGGTTCTCGCTTCATGAGCCATAACACCCCACTCCCTTCCTTAAAGAAGGCAGGTGTCATGGATCGGATGGCGGGCAGGGGACAAACAACTTGATGTATCTTCCCGTTTCCATTCCGAGGGCAAACAGGAAAATCGAAAGTTTGTCTTAGGTGTACTTCGGCCCTTATTCACCAACGCCGCTGTGGATATGGGCTTATGACATTAGACTACTATGAGCTTGTGGTAAAGCACATTCACACATGTACACATGCCAACACACGCGCGAATGTATAGAAAAGTTGTTAGAACTCCCCCATTCCCTCCGGAGAAAATAAATATGTACGTACAGTTTTTAGACTGATACGAGGGATCTACAGCTGCAATTACCGCCAACAACCTGAATGGCCCTAACAATGCACGTAAAGCAAGGCAAGGACTGGGCAGTACTGATTTTGGAAAGCTCTTCTGGGCGTCTAGTTCTTAGGCCAGCGCTATATATATATATATATATATATTGAGGGGGAGTTAGAACATAGACCAACTTTTCTGTACGTTCGTGCGTATGTTGGCATGTGTACATGTGGAAATGCAGGTAAAGATTAATAAATCAACGTCATTTGAAACTGGTCCCGCACTTTTTCTCCTAACGTGGTGGCGGTGGCAAGAGCCGTAAATGCGGAGTCGTTTTAGACCCCTCCACCTAGCTGTTCTGGTGGCGTAGTGGTTTGGCGCGCAGTTGGCGATGTGGCCGTGTCGCAGGTCGTTAGTTTGATTCCTGCTTTGTTTTGTTTTATTTTGTTGTATTTAATGCGTCAATATTAATGTTGCTGCTTTCAAGAAGTCGTGATTTTTATTTTTTGCGAGAAAGACACGTCGCTGTTTGTGCCGGTTGTTAGCCCTACCACGTCGATTTTTGAAGGCGCAGTGGGTACGTTGTTGATGTGCAACATGATGCGTTGTTGTTGTGCGGCTCCAGTTTGAGTCGCGTTGACCAACTGAACTTTTCTTTCCTTTCTGCTTTCAATATTGCCCCGAGTAATGGTACCTATTTTAAAGGCAGCACCCTACAGTGGAGCGAAGGGAGGAGCCTCTGGCCAGCTAGAACCATGACGATCAGTTTAGGTCAAGGTTCTCGCTGATGGGCCCGGCTCAGTGAGTGGCAGCTACCGCAGAGCCCTGGTCTGAGCACCCCCTCCACCCCCACTACAACATCCACTGCAGTACTGCAAGCATGGCGAGTTTTCACCGCCACTATTGAAGGTGCGTGAACAGTCACTACCCCAGTGAGGCAATTAATACAGCACCGTAATGATGTAATTATAATGTGCCCTGCGCAAGGTGACTACGTTCAAGCTCGCTATATACGGCTGCAATAAATGCACGTTCATTCTTGCGAATTCGTTTCGTATAGACTCGGTCACACCTTGTGGTTTACCCAAGCCCACAGCCGCACCAGCCAGCACTTGCACACTGAAGCATCCAGGCGACCGGTAACGCCCATGACCTCGGCGCGCTCGCATTTTAATTGCCGTGAACCACACGAAACACGTTTTGCCCCTGCAGGACAAGCGTTGTCTCAGGCGGGAAGATGGCTACAGAAAGCACACCACCGTGCAAGTATCTACTGCGCCGTGGAGAGATCGAATGTCTATTTACGTTTAGTAGCAATAGCACACATTGTTGGGACGAAAGCAATGTACATATCCCCTTCTGTTGACGGATCCGATACGATCAGATGAATAAGTCTGTGTGTGCGATTTTTGAGGCGAAGTAGGCCTGAAGTTGGAGCTACATGCATTGTAGATCAGTGGCAGCATTACCTTCAAAACAAACAAAAAAAAAAGGGGGGGGGGTAGTAAAACATTCGAAAACAGAAACACAAGCTGAAGACCTGTGTCATGACCGCTTCCACAACTGCGCGTCAAGCCACCATACGCCACCAGAATAGCTATAGATGGTGGCACGTAAAACGGCTACAAATTAATGGTGACCGGCCCCCTCATTTTTACGTCGTGACCGGCACCCTCACAACAGTGACCGGCTCCCCTCACCGTAGTCATTGCTTTACAATTACGGGGCCGTTGCTATGGCTGCATCACTTTTATGACGGGCCCTGTTACTGTTATGATTTCACTACGGTGACGGGCCCCCCTCAGTTTCACTATAGCACTGCGCTGGCGGGCCCCGTCACCATAGTCACTATCACTGCAGAAATGATCGATATCGGCCGTGCGCCCCTACTCCGTTTCATAGCTTAGCGTCCTGGAACACCGGCGGCCAAAAGCGGCACCCCCACGGGTTTGACACGAGTAGATTGCTGCTCCGGGACGTCCGAGCACACTATAGTGTCTCGCCTTAATTCCCCTACCCCTTTCAAATTTTGGCCGGATTGTGAATAAGGTTGTTTGACTCTCTCATTAGGTCGACCCTCATTAAATATTGCTCTTATGTTTCAGCTGAGTCCTTGTTCTTCTCTATGAAGCTTTTGTATACCTTCATGAACAATGCTTCAATTTTGTAATGGTCTCGTATCAAAACAATCATTTCGGGCTAGTTGAAAATGATTTAGCTTAAATGCGAAAACGGGGTGCATTACAAAGCAGGGGCAAGAGAAGAAAGTTCCGACACGTTGCCTACATCATCCTTCTTTTATTTTGTCCCTGTTTTTTTTTTTCCTTTATTGCACCCAGTTTTCGCATTTGTGAGGGTCCACCGGTCGTGACATTTTCCGCTAGACATCGCTTATATTACGGGATGCCCACGTGCTCTCTGGTGGGAACGTGTTTGTGATAGCCCTAACCCTCCGTTAAAAGGCACGGTTTGAGACAGAAGCGATTAGACTGTTTGCTTCTGTTATGCTTCTTGTGAAACACTATAAAGACATAAGGTTTCAAATTGGTTTTATTCTAACTTGCTTGCTGTGGAGAGATTGAGGTTTAAACCCCTTCGTTGCATAATTTGTACGAGGTCGGCTCAGCTAAAGACGAGCCTATTGCTGTTAAGAACACCTTACGAAATCATCTATAATAAATGGACATAGACGGGGAATTAAGAAAGAAGACAAACTCGCCAGGGGGAAATAGAAAGTTAGATTTGAAGATCAGATTAAGAAATTTTCGGGCAAAACGTGGCAGCAGAAAGCACAGCACCGGTTTGATTAGCGCAACAGGGCCTTTGGTCTGCAGTGGGTGAATAGCCAGACTTGTGATGATCGTAATGATTATGATCGCACACAAACGTTTGCATTCAAAACACGAGCTCAACTAAGAGATACTGTCTGTCATACCTTGCGCATTTAATTTCCTCGCAGTCGTCATATATTTCAGGACGTAAATTGTAAAAGATATATGACGAGCAACGAAAATGGGCAATGTATGACAGAGGGTGATTTCGTATTTATTTGAGATCCACATTTAACAATCACTATAAAGAACTTTTTATGAGAAGTTTTAAGACGAAAAGACCGTCTGTGCATACCCCCCGAAAATACATGCGCTCAATGTACTGACACAGACAGGAAAAGGTGGAGGGATCGAATCCCGGCTGCGGTGGCTGCATTTCCTATGGAGGCGGAAATGTTGTAGGCCCGTGTGCTCAGATTTGGTTGCACGTTAAAAAGAACCCAGGTGGTCAAAATTCCCCGATGACTCCACTGCGGCGTCTCTCATAATCATATGGTGGTTTCGGGACGTTAAACTCTACATATCAATCAATCAACAGACAGGAAAAGCACACTGGACAATCGCGTGCTATCGCAGTGTTATGCAGTTCTCGAAGTCTGTCTCACGCGGCTTAAATTCCGTACTTACGCAAGCCTGTGGGATTTTTACGAGCAGCTACATGGAAGGTATGCCTATACTACGATCACGACAGCTTCCCTGCCACTAATGGCGACTCACTTACGGTGAGTCAGGGTACATCGAAGCTATAATTGCCCCACCTGCCATATACCTCTTGGAAAGGGACCCTTAGGAAATCCTGTCGCAGACACTTAATGGGCAGCGAGAAACATGCGTTTGATTCACTTGCGGTCCGTCTGTCCATGCAATGCGTCGCTGATGGCACCTCGCGTTGCGCTAGAGATACAGGGTCAAACAAATTGATATAACCGCCTAGACGGAAAGGATACGGGCGAGATGGGAAAGCAAGCAGTCACGTGGGCAGATATACATTTTTATTCTTCTGCGCCGCACGTGTGCGCACTCTAGTGGATCCTTGCGAAATACGCGCGCGGCAAGCGCGCGAAGCCTCTAAATGTGAGCCAGGTCTATGTTGTGTGTCCTTTATCGCAAGGTGATTATCCAGAAATATGAACGGAATGGAGATTCTTAGTTTCGTGACCATCTTTTCCTTCATCGACAATTTCTATACGAATAATTTTTTCTCGATGCTCTTGCTAGACCAAGGACGCCATTTCAAGAACACAAAACAAGGACACAAAACTCAAGAGGCTTGTGTTAATTTACGTGCCACAGGCCGGCAACCAGCGGTTCTTTCTTAATTTAAGTTATTTTGTTTTAATTTTATCCGCTATGCTGTGCGTTCTCTCGCTGCAGTCCCACTAGAAAACTCCACTGCACGGGGCCCCATAGTAGAACGCATAATACTCTAGATAAGAGATCGGCAACCAGCGACACTTCCCACAAAGAATTTTCCCATTTGCTTTAGGGCACAGATCTTGCATCGGATCAAAAAACGGTATGGATCTTACCGCAATAAAGTCCTCTTAAGTTCACTTTGAGCACACAATCGCTGCATACTGCCAGTTACAGCATACGGGGCGAAAGTATGAAAGATAATAGGGTGACTGGGGAAAAAGTTGGCGACCACGCTTCTTGTTATGGAATGGGAAATGATAGGCGTAAAATCGAGAGATTGGAGAACGGATAACGGAAGAGGCAGGTGTACCGGACATTTTTTGTTAAGATGAAGCGAAAGAAGTGGACCCAGCTGAGCAGGCTTCATAATGCGCAGAACGGGTAATAGGTAGGTGGTAGGACCAACAAAGTCGTCACCAAGCAGTGTGAAACACAGACAAGGATGACGGCAGGAGCCGTGGTGACGTTAACCGCAGTTTAGGCTACATCAGTATACAAGGGTATTAGCGAGGTTGTGTTGAAATTTGAGAGGTTTGCGGGAATACAACGACATCAGCTCGCACAAGATAGAACTGGACATCACTCGAAGAGGCCTTTGTCGTATTGGTGTCCTACGCTCCGTCTCATTCATCAGGGGCAGATGCAACGCTGTGAAAGTTATACATACAAGTTGCTCGGCCAGAGTAAGATGCAAGCGCACACGTCTCAGGCTTGGATTTCGTCTTTGTAAACGTGGCCTCCGCGATTGGCTCCGGCTGTGTGCTACTAGAACTAATCTTGAAGGCCCCGTTACGAAAACTAAGGGTGCCAAGAGGCCCGTGACAACCTATTGACAACCGTGTAAATAGCCGGGTTTGTTTATTTCTAGGGCACAAAAGAAAATTCACGTGTTACTCAGTCTCAAGACGAAAATTACCACGTTATACAGTTGGTAAAATCGTTGAATCATTTCTTGGTGCGAACGAATCTACGGCCAGAAGTCTCGCGAGCTTCCTTATCTCTGCAGCTGATGCACGAAACGCAGAATAAGTATGCTGTAAATGATGATGCTGATTTTATGGATGGCTAAATGTGTAGCAACTGAGAATCGCCGCATACTAATTGTAGCCTACTCACGGGAACGTCTGTGGCATAACTTATGTAGTACCGACATCGCAGTCGCAATGTCGCTTTCGCTGAACGTTGGACGCTTTGGCGCTTCATTTTGTTTTTTTTTTTTGTTTTTCTCTGGCTCATGCAGTGCTGTGACGCGTGCACCGCTTGCATGTGGCCCAAATTATAGACGCTCGCCGCTGGCGCTGTCCTCTTGCTTGCGCATTAATGGGGCCACGGTCGTTGCTTTCAGCCTCGACCTCGCTTTTGGCTGCAGATAATTGCCCACGATACGATCGAGCACTGGAAGGATGCTCGTTCCGCCGGCCTCACTTACGACACGTGCGCTAAAAACGTACTATCCGGGGAGGAGGTCTTCTACACACTTGCATTGTTCCTTTCCGCCAGGCCAGTAGCTGCGTATAGATGCTGCGATACCGCGGGTCTAGCTGTGCGCTCATCTGCTGACTGGCGGTTTGTCATTTTATACGCATATCTGGCCAAAGTTGTGTGGATTCACGTTTGCTCTTCTATATGCAAAGAGGAAAAGCGAGTCTTAATGGTTGATTTGATTGATTTGTGGGGTTTAACGTCCCAAAATCACCATATGATTATGAGAGACGCCGTAGTGGGGGCTCTGGAAATCTCTACCACTTGGGGTTCTGCACCCAAATCTGAGCACATGAACCTACATTTCCGGCTCCATCGGAAATGCAGCCGCCGCAGCCTAGCTTTGATCCCGCGACCTGCCGGTCAGCAGCCGAGTATCTTAGCCACTAGACCACCGCGGTGGGGCGAGTCCTACTGGTGTTTTCGTGGTTATTTTTCCTAGGTGCTTGGAGCGATGATGCGAGTTATACTGAGATGAATCATGGAATGACCACACGCTGAAAGCACAGCGCGCACGCAGTATTCGCGTCGACTGGCCAGGGACAGTACGTTCCGCACCGCAGTCTGTATAGCCGTTCTTAAGGGCAACGTTCACAAGAGGCACAAGAGGCGTTGGTGGTATTTTGTAGCGGGCACCAATCGGATGCCTGGTGTGGTGTTATATAAACACACCGCTCACCTATGGCACTAAGCTACGAGCTGTTCTCGTCATGGCATATAGCCCACGTTGACGTGCTTTTGGTAAGCAGCTTTCAAGTATTTCAAGTCTTCTGCGTGGGTGCAGAGCTGTGAGACATCTTAGTTATATGTCGCTTACCTGCAACTCTGTGGGCTACATTTAGGGAAAGGAGCACGGCAAGCCAGGATCCACTTCCCACGTTGGGCACCAAGTCGTGTTCCGGAAGCACAGATCGGTGTGGCTTGGTCGATTCCGTAACAAAAGAGACGTAAGGTCCCGAATACACTTCGTATGAAAGACGGCCATCCCTCAAGTAGACAGTCGTGGTGTACATTCACGAATGTTTTACACCAACAGCGTCAAAAACTCGCACGGTCTTCTATGCATTGACTTAAAAAGACTTGAAGATGAAGGCTCTCTTTTTTTTTCTTCGAGCCGACGTTGCCCCGCCACCATTCAGAAGTTTTCTTCAAGTGACATTGTTTTTGGCGGCCTCCGATATGGGAGGCACCTGGTTTTCCATTGCCTCCGTGATCGGACCACCTTTGGCCAAGCTGCGATGCGTTGTCATGACGCCACCGACGCGGAACGCCGATGGCCAAATTACGGTTTCGGTGGGTTCAGTACAACGTTTGCCTTAACACTGCTGGCAACGCGCAGGTTTCCTTTGCGTGCGCGCTCTTGTTGTGCAAGACGGAACTCGAAAGATGGCGCCAGGCCACAGCGACTGGGCGATCCGAGCAGGCTGAAGGCTGCAGCTGCAATGTGGTACTGAAATGAGCCCTCTGTGGTGACCATGCACGGGTTCCGTAAGAAGGCAGAGCAACCTGAGAGACGCCGTATTTTTGTCTCTTGAGCAGTTTTCTTTGCATTATCTATAAGTTAAGTGTTGGTCTCATAAAGGAATTTGTAAATTTTAAGTTTGTTTTTTTTAGTTTTACACAGTATTGAGAACTAACAGAGAATAATGGAAGGGAAATTATTCGAGATGTTATTGGAAGTAATTGCAATGTAAATGTGTCGAAAGAAAAGTGGACGAAAAGGTAGATAACTTGCCACCGGCAGGATTCAAAACCTGCGACCTTCGAATAATGCATCCGATGCTCTACCACTGAGCTACGGTAGCGGTCATCCCACCATCCGCTTTTCCGGGTATATATGTGCGTTTAAGCGCGTGAGCGTCTGTCTGCGCCACCTGTTGCCATTGTGGCGAGTGTGGGACACTCGCTATTGAAGTAATCGTTGTTTTTGCCAGTCTTTCACAGCCGTCTCCCAAATTCATCTTTGAAAGTTCCCTTGAAACAACCCGTCTGCAGGTGAAGGTCCGCGATCGAGTGCTCCGATTGCTCCGAGTGTTCATGTGCTCGAGTCAGATGTGTCCGAAGAGTCGCGTTTTCCCATAATGGGGCCTCATGCTAACCTTACGACTGGTTCACGAAATGGCCTGTAGCGCACACTTAAAGCTCGTTGGCGCGCGGGGCCAGAGGCGTCGTTCGCTCACATCTTCTTGTCACGCTAAGGTCATCGGGGTGGCAAAGTAATAAGTGTTAGAAAGGACACTCTATATTTTCATTTTCCGTACTCCCCCTCGTTGGCAGGTTCCGCCTCGGTGACGTACAGTGTTTCTCGTTTTCAAGCGCATGTCTTCCTTGAGAGAGGAGGTACAGAAGACAGAAAGGGGGGGGGGGGTGCTTTTGTTTTCGACCTCGGCACTCTCGAGTCAAGCAGGGGCTTATATGTACTGTTTTCGCATTTCTTAGCAGAGCTTGCAGGGAGAACGGAACTTGAAGTGACACTCATAGGAAAAGCGAGCGACAGGCAATTCATTAGAGGGTGCTTCTATTAGCGACGAGGCCGTTCTATCTGTTTCTTTGAAGCAGGTCCCGCAGCACTTGAGACGCAGAGCCAAGTAACCTAGGCATGTGGGAGATTTTTGACACCCTTACGTTAAAAAAAGGAACACTTTAGAACAATTAAGCAATACAAAACATGGTCGACGCTGGACGTCCTTTCAGCGTCCCTCAAGCGCCCCCCCCCTCCTCTTTCCTTCTTTCTCGCTCTAATATGTGTAATGTTACTTTTGTTTATTTTACTTGCAAGAGTGCAACCTCATAAGGGGTGAATACGAGACAAGTTGACGTAATAAAAGTTAAATATTGATTGCCTAATGTGGAGCAGTGTTACAGACAATGCCTGTATGAAAAATTGCCTACGTCTTGCAGGAATGATGATAGAAACTTGAGGTTATATAATGAAGCAGTAATACAGTGGTACAGTGTATATACAAGACTATGGCAGCGTGGATATAATTGCCATGTTTTTCTTCTTTGGGCACAGTACTCGCATACATTAAACTAAATATGCACTGATGCCTTTAACAGAACAATGCGCTAGATTACCATTAAGGCGTATCCCTAGTGTACTACAATTTATTCTTTTAGAGCCATTTTAATTCGATGTGAATTAATCGAGGGATAAAACGAAATATCTTTTCGAGTACAGTTGTTACCTGATTTAGAAAATCTGAGGAGTTCTGCGGGTCATACTCATTCCAGTATTTTACTGCTGCTCTAATCTATAAATATCTTTGCATACGCGATAAGTATGTCTATCTGTCAGGTTGATTTTCTCCGTATACGAAGCCAAAAAAATATGCAGAGACGACTCGACTTCGTCTCGAAGTAACGTGTGCTACGGTTATTGTTGAAACATGTCGTCTTTATTACGCTTCAAGATTGAACATAGCCCTGAATATGGTGCTACCACTGTAGCTGTACGCGGTATCCAGGCTTCTTGCGTGCGCAAGAAGGCATCAAAGGTACGGTCGTGCCTCGTCAATGCTGCCGTCGTTATCGATCAATACTATACCCGTAACGCAATTGCCCCGTAAGCGATATTCATGATATACAATACGGGCTTGGGCGTAGTCACCGGATGGAAGGCCCGCGCTAATGCCCCTCCCAGAGTTTCTCTCCACCTAGCATAAAACGACGACACTCGACAACACCTACCTGGCGAGTCCCCGTTAGCACGTCAAGGGCGTGACCAGTCTGGAAGAAAATATTGGTACTATATAACTAAAGAAAAAGATCATCTTAGAGAACATCGTGCAATCTGAGTTTGCGCTCACTGCATAACTGAACGCCAGAAGTAAATATTGACAAAACTTGAGCTCCGGAAGTTGACGCTGTTCAGTTTCTATTTTTGAAAAAAAAAATGTAAAGAGAGATCTCGGAGTTCCAAGGTGAACTTGTGTGCGCAAATAAAGGCTCGTACACAGAAAATATAGGACAGGGTATGGCGAAAACTTTCAGCTGAGTTTCATAATTCGTCACTTTTCAAGTATATACTCACGAAAGAACATAGTCACGTGGTCACATGGTCAGAACCAAAGAGCTTACAAGAAGCCGCGCAGAAAATTGCGCTCACTATTTCATGGCGCAGAAACCTGGAGACTTACGAAGAGGGTTCAGCTTAAATTTAGGACGACGCAGCGAGCAATGGAAAGAAAAATGGTAGGTGTAACCTTAATAGACAAGAAGAGAGCAGAGTTGATTAGGGAACAAACGGGGGTTAAGGATATTATAGTTGAAATAAAGAAGAGGAAATGGACATGGGCCGGGCATGTACGCGTAGACAGGATAACCGCTGGTCATCAAGGGTAACTAACTGGATTCCCAGAGAAGGGCAGCGGGTTAGGGGAAGACTGAAGGTTAGGTGGGCAGATGAGATTAAGAAGTTTGCGGGTATAAATTGGCAGCAGCAAGCGCAGGACCGGGTTTACTGGCGGAACATGGGAGAGGCCTTTGTCCTGCAGTGGACGTAGTCAGGCTGATGATGATGATGATGATGATTTCTCTTTCCCACGCCCTTGCTATGCTATACTATACATAGCTATACCTCGCTTTCTTTCTCTGTCCTTCCCTGGGTCTTTATTTCTTTATTTATATTTATTCATTCCTTTACAGTATTTATCTGTATTCTTTTTTTTCCCTTTCTGTCTTTTTTCTATTTATTCTTATCTTTTTCTCATTGTCTCGCTCTCTCAGAAGCACGAGTGCTTCTGCTAGCAAATATGTTATCGAAAACTAACGGGTAATTATGCCAAGGAAAGTGTTCGGGTTGTTATTAAAAATGAGTTGTAAATGTGACTGAGAAAGAAATGTGGACGAAAAGATTACTTGCCCTGGGCAGAGACCGAACCTTTGTCGTTCATTAATTTTAAATTCTGATGGTTGCTTTCGGTGCGCGTTAGGGCCGAAATAATTAGCGTGTAGAAATGCTTTTCGTTTCTCATTTTTTTGTAATCTGTTTTTTTATATTGCACAACACAAACAATCAATCAGTCATCGGTAGCTTAGCCCTGTCACTAAAGCGAAAAAGTGTACAGTGATTGCATTTGGCAAGTCCTGGCGTATGACGCAAAAACCTGGAGACTAACAAACAAGCAAACGGCCGGATTCCCTGCAGTGAAACGTATTAAGCGGGACGCTAAGAGACAGGCAGACAGTGGGGCGCATCAGAGAACAAGGAAGTGCAACTGATATAAATAGTATATATGAGAAGAAGAAAATGAACACTGGAAGGTCGAATCATGAGCAGGAAAGTCAATGAACGGTCAGTTGGAACCTCGTGAAGGATATACTAAGAGGTGGAAAGCGGGGCCGTGGTAGGCAAATGGGGGGGGGGGGAAGCGACGAGAGAGAGAATTTCGGAGGCGTGAAAGGCTCGGCTTCGTGGTCCTGACGCGGTAGTCGCCCCACTACGTGGTAGTGCACGTCCTGCGCGACCAATTAGGTTGTTTCAATCAGTCAGTCAATCAAGTGGCATCAGCTGTCGCAGGACAGGGTGTATTGAAGGTTATTCATTGGTGCCTTCATCCTGCAGCGTATATATGGCACACCTGTATTATTATTATTATTATTATTATTATTATTATTATTATTATTATTATTATTATTATTATTATTATTATTATTATTATTATTATTATTATTATTATTATTATTATTATTATTATTTGTTGTTGTTGTTGTTAATATTAGGCAATCACTGTACAATTACAATGAAATGCGTGTACATCTCGTACTTGCACTCGTGACTATCATCACGAAAGTAGCACATGTTCGTGTATATCTCCTTGTTTCCGTAAAATTATATAGCAGCAAAGCATTCTTTCAATGTACCTCTTATGTCTGCAGTTTTTCGCGCCATGCCTTAGTATTTTCTAGGGGCGAATCTCCTTAAGGAGTGGGTCTGTCCATCCCTTGTACGTATGTAGTTGTACGTAGCCGCAGGTGGGACATACCCGCTCTAGAGCGGGTATGTGCCACAGGGGATTCGAGATGGGAGATGGCGGTACTTGGAGTGTTCGCTAGATGGACGGACGGACGGACGGACATACAGACAGACAGACAGACAGACAGACAGACAGATGTATGGACGGAATCATGGACGGAATCATGGACGGACGCACAATCAGGCGTACGGACGCATGGATGGACGCACGGATGGTCGTGCGGACAGGCGGAAGCAAGAACGAACGGATGGACGGAAGCACGGACGAGCTGACGGACGCTTCGCCCCACTCATCAACATTCACTCCGCGTATATGCTACGATTTCCTAAATTTATTTATGCACGAAAAAGAAAACGGCAATACTAGTTTTATTACTTCTTACCGCTGCCCTGCTGCCCTTTTTTTTACTAGATTGCGATATACATCATCTCGGCTCCTGCCGTCACACACGTGTTCGTTATAAGTTCGCCGCTTCGTCGTGCGTGTGCATGCTCGCGAATCCGCACTCTCGCAAGATGTATAGGCACGGCCTTGACATGCCTTACGGTGTACGGCATCACTATGTCCCGCCGAGGACCTCGAAATTCAGGCGTCACCGCCGTTTCTCTGCGGCAGCTGCTGTCTCTTACGCACAACTATACATACGCACTCACCATGCAACACTCACTCGCAAACCCAGGAGCCGACACTCACCTTGGAATAGCACTGCCAATGTGGTCCCGCTTACTTGCTCAAGAAGCACACTCGCGGGTGCGTGGAAAAACATTCGTGTAGTGTAGACGCTTGAGTAACTGTGCCTGCTAAGCCAAGGTGCGCATAATGTTGGGCGTCATGCACCCGCTTCGCTTGCCTATATACATATAGGTGTCTGGCTCTTTCAGCGATCCCGCTGAATAAAAAGCCTCGACTCGCACCTTTTCCCCGAGCGTATAGCACTGCATGCTAGTCGCGCGTAGAAAGACATGCTTCTGGTAGTCTAGATGCAAATCGCGCCGGCGTTCCACACGGTCCCCTGACGTTGATAACGCACGCCTTTTTTTTTATTATTCCTAACCACGTCGGGTTTGAAGCCAGCTTTCAAGGCTGTAGCAATATGCGCAGTGTTCAGTGTTCTTTTTTTTTCTTTTTTTTCGCGAGTTGCACGCAGTTTTTGCAGAGTGTGTATAGGCTAGGTTAAGTGTGTATCTAAGTTGCGTAGCCACCGCCCACTTTGTATACGTGAGTGATTCGCAGCGGTTGTAATGGCTGCTGAGCCGAAGTTCGTGGGATTGAATACCGTCCGCGCCGGCCGCATTTCGATACAGCCCATGTGCTCTGGGCTCAGGTGTGTGTATGTTCTAGGTGTTATGTTTAAGGTGCTCGTTAAGAAACGCTAGCTGGTCTATATTTTCGAGATCCTCCACTACGGCAGCGGAAGTTTCATAGCACGTGTAACTTCAACTTAAATAAAATAAGCTGAAGAACTTCGCGTCTCGGAAGTGCAGCGGTAAATTCAAGCCCAATGCCAAAGGAACACATTCATTTTTTTTATTGATACTTTGTAAGCGTACTCGTTTACGACGAGTAAGGCCTGAATAATTGTTTAAGCAACTGACATAGGTTAAAGCGATTTTCATATGGTACCCACCTCGGTCCCATCACCAGCCGAATATTTATCCATGCAGTATAGAAATAACTTCCGGTCACCGCATTTGCCAGCTCGTAACGTTGAAAATGCAAGGACGTTTTCACGTTTTTCGAAGGATGACGAAAGTCTCTTATTAGTTTGCCACATAAAGAGAACATATGTAATGTTCAGGGCAATCAGTTGTAGTTTTTATGTAGCTCAAAAAAACATTCATATGAGTATATTTCGTCAAATTAGGAAAGGAAAGTGTAGAAAATCAGTGGGCTATTTTCTAACTCTCTTCTTGCCCACCAATGCAATTCAGGCACATTGGTGGACAAAACCGGATTGCACCAAGGTTTTATACTCCGATTCACACATCAGGCACGTGCAACCATAGAAGTTGTCACCTTACAGTTTCTCACGGCACTCACTAGAGGAAATTCTGGCGCTAGTGTCTGAGGGAGCTGCAACACATTGGGCATCGGCCAGTGGGGTAATTATCGTTGTACTACAGAAACTTGCCTACAGTCTTCATTCTTTCGGCTTCGTTGGACCTCGCGTGGCCTGGAGCCGCTTTTTCGCTAGATAAAAATGTTCAGCTGTTCCAACTTCACCACATTAACCCTTTAGTCCGCCCCGGAATTCAATCAGTTCGCGAAGCTCACATTGTTTCAATCTGCACATATTTGAGACGCAACATCAATACGCAAGTGTTAGGTGGTCGGTCCCTTTACTACGAAATATGTTGACACGTAATTTTAGAGAGCCTATAGCGCGTTTAAGGCTGCGCTGAAAATGCGGCTCTGTGCACAGAAAAAGCTCTTGGTCGACGATATGGTGCTGCCACCTGGCAGTGGTTCAGGGTTCTGCACAAGCTCATGTTTCTCGGTATCAGTGTCAGGTGGCTTCCACATCCCACGTAGATGAGACTAGCCCCCGTATTCACAAACGCTCCTCGACTCGACCTTCACCCTTCACTTGACAGAGTTGCGCACTGCGCCGCTGCTCGGCTGAAAATGACGCTGCGTTACTCAAGAATAGCAGCAAATTATCACTGATATGCAGTGACTTTCCCTGCCTAGAGATAGCGCTCCCACCGGCTTTCTCAAGTGAAGGTGCAGCGTTGAGTGAAGGGGCGTTCTAGAATACGGGGGTTAGGCAGGCTCACGCAGTACGGCCGGCAGAAGGCTATCGTCCTTCGACGCATTTGCACCGAAGCAGGTAGATACGCGGCCGATTTTTAGATGTGGAGCATCTTATACTCGCGCCTTGTAGTGCGCCGTCCGCACCGCTTCTCGAACATTCGACAGCTGACGCGCGCGCATGCGCCGTCGCGCCGTCGCCCACTCTTCCACCATCTGTGCATCCCTTCCTCCTCTACACACCGCGCGCGCTTCACTCCTCCACCATCTGTGCACCCTTCCTCCTCTACACACCGCGTTCGACATCTACAATTCTCCTGATTCTCCAGTGGACGCGCATGTGGCGTCGCGCTTCGAGAACATTCAACAGCTGACAGTGCATGCGCCGTCGTGCTGTATATATACTCAAGGTCGGCGCTCGCTCGCTCAGTTGCCGCTCGTCGGTTGGTTTGTACGGCGCGTCGACGTCCAAGGTCGCGGTGAAATGAATTCCAACGAATCCACAAACACAATGATCGACGTCCCTTCGACCAGCGCCGCCCTTTCGCATACGTGTGTACGTGTTCACTCATTTAACACCCCCTCCTACAACCACGTTAACCAATTTAGCCATCGACCCAAGTAAGTCGCAATTTAACACCCCATTTCACAACCACGTTAACCAATTTAGCCATCGACCCAAGTAAGTCGCACTTTAACACCCCGTTAACCAATTATATGGTCCGCATCCTCCTCAGTGTTCCCCCGAGGGAAGCTGCGGGCAATTTTTTTTAATCATGGTACAGGAGGGATAATGATGCGGGCACCATTCAGGAATGTCACATGCAGTCATTGATTGATTGATTGATATGTGGGGTTTAACGTCCCAAAACCACCATTTGATTATGAGAGACGCCGTAGTGGAGGGCTCCGGAAATTTCGACCACCTGCATGGGGTTCTTTAACGTGCACCCAAATCTGAGCACACGGGCCTACAACATTTCCGCCTCCATCGAAAATGCAGCCGCCGCAGCCGGGATACGAACCCGCGACCTGCGGGTCAGCAGCCGAGTACCATAGCCACTAGACCACCGCGGCGGGGCTCACATGCAGTCAGAAAGTGATAAATATATGAGAGTGAAGTGTGTAGAAAGTAGGCCCGCCTGGTTGAGACCCTCTCGTTTTGTGTGTTTTAACCAAAGGACGCCGCTTTATGGCTTCATTTGAATGCCGCACTGATCACTTATGTGTTCGTGCGCGCCTTATATTTTGTTATTGAAGTGCGTCTGGCTTCATTTCCACCCGTGAATTCGTCTCCATTCCACCGGCTTATACGGTAGAAAATATACGGATCGTATTCACAGCAGAATTGCATGCGCTAGAATCGTTCGAAAGACAAGTTTTCAATCGCAGTGATTGTCGTATTATTAGCGATGCCAGCTGGCCGAGGACCGGATGCAATTGCGAAAAATAGAAACGTGACATGGTCCTTTACGTGTCACACGAAAACCAAAGGCTTCGTGTGCCTCATCACAATACCGCTCATAATTCCGCTCCCGTTCCATTTGGCTGCAAATTTGGAGATAAATAAATGGCATGGCTACTTCGGCTACACTTGGCTTTAGTTCTGGCACCTTTTCAGTTCCACCCGACGGCAAGCCTGGAGACATCAAGCAAATCATCATTATCTTTCTATTCTTTTTCTCGTTATGCAGTCGCTTGTATTTTGAAACACGCAGCCTTTACCAGGTAATATTCTTGGCATCTCCAATATAACACACATTATAGAAGGGACAATTTATCTTCTATAATGTGTGTTTTTCAGTCTATATATAGACTTGAAGATTAAACGCGAAATTCATATTAGTCATAATTAGGGAGGGACTATTGACGTAAACGATTCAACACGCAATTCATATTAGTCATAAACTGCTCCATCTTTTGACTCCTATACAAAGAATAGCGATCTTAATTTTCACTCCACGATAACGAAAACATTGCACGAATAATTAAAGTCAGGTGAGGTCGTCCGGCCGTGGTTCGCCTAATTCATTGGGCAAGCGTACCTGTTGGTATAAGCTACCGCGGTTCTCGCGCAGGTGAGTTTTTATGATGACGTGCGCATGAAATAAAGTACGTCGAAGCTTCCGGCCAACAATTAGGCGATAACGTTTGGCTTGTACGTGCGTCGCATTAACTGCGGCCGCACGTCGACGCACGTTTGTGCGTTTATGGCGGTTATACGGGCGTTGTCGTCGGTGTTTGCGTGGGGTGTGCGCCGGGTCTGTGCGTCGGTGGTTTGCTCTTGTGCGGTCTCGCGTACCTGTGCGAAACAACACCTCGGGGGGGGGGGGGGGGGGCGCACGTTTCCGCTCCACGTGACAACGAGCATCGCGGATGTGTGCAAGTCGTGAAGGCTGAGGCGATTGCGTTTTTTTGCGTCTTTTTGCGTCTTTTTGTTTCTTCTTCTATAATCGCAAGGAGGAAAGCTTCTGTCTTGGCTGACGTGCTATCTATCTAACCCCTCTCGGACACGCGTGCCCCTTTCCTATAAAGGTCGTAAAACGGAGCTCGGGAAATGCACTCTAGCTAACTTTCTGAATATCTCTTTTTTTTTACTTTCTTTCGTGCGTTCTGGTATCTTTTGCTTTCGGTTGCTCACAGTTCGCACTGGCTATGCCTGTATTTTTTTTTTTACTGCGTCTACCTGGTCTCTTATTTCGTCTTTGTTGTGACATTAAACATCTTCTATATTTAAACTACGAATTATAGAACGTAAGGAGGTGTACGCTAGTCCAAATTTGCTTATTGTTTGAAATTTAGATCGAAGAGCGACTTTCATCCAATCTTGATGATCATTCTTCGATCAAATGTCTACCAATAAAGATTTGGGCAGATATCGTTCTTTCTGAATCACTTTTCAGTGTCAACTTTTTTTTTTAGTTTAGCTGAGGCGTTTTAGCACGCATAGTCATCATCATCATTACGTTAGGAACAATCATCATCGTGGCAGTCACATTTTCGAAGGCGGTGAAAATAATAAAGACGTGCGTACTTCGTTTTAGGTGCAAGTTAGATGATCCCTAATTGACGTATAATCTCCAGTCTGTCCGTTAGGGTGAGTCACAATCCCATACGCGGTCTTTTTAGAGGCGAATCTCCTTATAGCGGCACCCGTTCGTCCCCCGTATTATGTAACAAGTATAACATTTTGACCTCCTGGCCGCCGCGGTGGTCTAGTGGCTAAGGTACTCGGCTGCTGACCCGCAGGGCGCGGGTTCGAATCCCGGCTGCGGCGGCTGAATTTCCGATGGAGGCGGAAATGTTGTAGGCCCGTGTGCTCAGATTTGGGTGCACGTTAAAGAACCCGAGGTGGTCTAAATTTCCGGAGCCCTCCACTACGGCGTCTCTCATACTCATATAGTGATTTTGGGACGTTAATCCCCACATATCAATCAATCAATCAAATCATTTTGACCTCCAAGGTGGTGCCGGTGAGAGACTTCTTCTGTGCGTTGTTGAACAATAAAGAATAGTGCTCAATGTACATGTCAATGGCTGCTAATGGGGAACGAGAGACAGGAGCATTCGGCTTTTAGTTAACGCGCAGGCTGCGATCACCATTAGCAGCCATTGGCATGTGCATTGAGCACTATGTGACAAGAAAGGGCTGCTACGTTATACTCGCTGGGTGTAACCTCCTTAGCTTTAGAAAGGTTTAGCGAGCGTTGAGCCGCAGTGCCATGAATACAATGAACTTGTATATACCATGAATGAACTCGAGGTGGTTAAAAATGGGAAGTAGATATGAAGCGCAAGCGGTAAGGAAGTAAAACCAGAATTCTCCGCCTCTCATTTCCCATTAGCAGCCTTTGGCATGTACATTGAGCACTATCTGATAGAAAAAGTTTGCTACGTCATACTCGCTGGGCGTAACCTCCTTGGTTTTCGAAAGGTTTACCGAGCAACCGGCCGCAGTGCCATGAATACAGTGAACTAGTATATACCATGAACTCGAGGTGGTTAAAGGTGGGAAGTGGACCCGAAGCGCAAGCCGTAAGAAAGTGTGCGTTTGCCAGCTCTCGTTTAGTCCTTGGAATGTTCGCTGGATGGCGGTGCTTCTATATGGGGAATATATGATGAAAAGATGCGAGATGGTGGTACTTGGAGTGTTGAATAGATGGACGAACGGACACATAGACAGATGCATGGATGGACGCATAAACGCAAGCAGGGGCGGCTGCATGGACAAACGCAGGGACGGACGCACGAACAGACGCACGCACTGACGGGCTTATGGACGCATGGACGGTCACACTGACGGACGCATGGACGGACGGAAGCAAGAACGAATGGACGGACGATTTCTTGGCCCCATTCTCCATCATTCACTCCGTGAATATGCTGCCATTTTTTTTTTACGTGAGAGCCCCGCAGTTTTCATTATTTAAACTAAATTCTTTGTTTTTACGCTGTCGTACACATGAACGAGTGCGCATGTTTTCTGTCTCTCATCGCTTAGAATTAATAACTGCGTAGCATAAGCCCGCGTCTTGTTTTTCTTTCTCTCGATGAATTCGCTCTCTTCCCCCTCCCTCTCCCCTACGCCGGTTGCCTCTCGAGGAAGCGGCGTTAAAACCCCGAATTTGCGTTCACACCATCGTTTACATCAACTACTAATTCGGTACTGCGGCGTGTTGTTTATCGCCGTCTGTTCGCTTATCACGACGGTCGTCTGCTTGCTTTATGACTCTGTTATGCATGGACGCGCCTTTCATCGCGTACCATGTGACGTTTGTCCCCGTTCGTGTTGTCCACAAAGCCACACGTCTTTGTTTTTGCCGTCTTTCGGTAATCTAGGAAAGCCGCTGTGTGCGTAAGATTCTTTATCGTCTCCGGCACCGAAACAGCTCGCGCCGCCTTTCTGCGTCATTCTGAAATTCCGCCGAGCAGTCATCAAAAGGCGGTGTTTTTTGTTACACTTTGACGTCAAAGCTTCTCGCCTTTCTTATGAGCTATCCTTATCTTTATAAGGTTTGCGACCGAAGCCAGCTGACTCAGAACGCACCTTCGAGATCCTGGTCAGAATCTGCATGCACAGCTGGACGGCAGCCCGGGTAGCGTTTACCGTGTGACGCGGCTGTCGCCTAAGCCGTTCTAGTTGCCTCATTAGTTAAGCGAGAAAAAATACGAGCGCTTGTGCTTTCCTGTTGAACTATCTGCAATAAAAGTGAAATGCGCGAAATAGATTCGTTGTCAGACTATCGGGTTTTCCTAGTGCCGGCGTGGCTCACGTTTAAGTAAATTCCGGAGTGCTCCCCCCCCCCCCAAAAAAAAAAATTAACGGTTTTTAAGACGTGAATGGAGTAATTGAGGCCATTACGCGTAAAATCAGGGTACGATTATCAGACGAGATGCGTCGTTAAACATTCAGGTGTCACAGCTACTGGTATTGTCTTCTTTGAACAAGACGACCTTCTGCGGTGGTCTAGTGGTTAAGGTACTCTACTGCCGACCCGCTGGTCGTGGGATTGAATCCCGCCTGTGTCGGCTGCGTTTTCGATGGAGGCGGAAATACTGTAGGCCCGTGTGCTCAGATTCGGGTGCACGTTTGAGAATTTTTCAGGTGGTCGAAATTTTCGGAACCTTCCACTACGGCGTCTCTCATAATCACATGCTTGTTTTGCGACGTTAAGCCCCTCATATTGATTGATTTTCAAAGAACACATTACCAGTCATGTATTTCGAGTTTCAACGACTGGTATTGTCATCTGCTAAGCAGCCGCTGAGCAGCAATCTTTGCTGCCTTCAAAAATGCTTTGGGCTCATGTATGGTTAAATATAGATGCACTTTGAAGAAGTCTAGCTGGTCGAAATTTTCGAAGCCCTCTACCACGAGGTTCCTCATATTCATATTGTGTTTTAGGACATGATAATAATGTCTCGGGTTTTACGTCCCAAAACCTCAATAGGATTCCTGAAGACAGCGTGTAACTTAAAAAAAAATTTCGACCACCTGGTATTCTTGAAAGTGTACACCGAGATCACACGGCACATTAGCCTCTAGCATCCTTGCCTTCATCAAAACGCGACCGCCACGTCCGGGTTCGAACCCGCGACCTTCAGGTAAGCAGTTGAGCGGTGGTTTCGGGACGTAAAAGAACTAAGCAGTGGTGCAAATAGTTGCCTCGTTATCGAAGACAAGAACACTAGTCGAAAAGTTGGCTTCAGCGACAGCCTTAAAAACCCCATACTAGGAAATGAGGATATATCCCCATACCAGGATATGGTTACGATGTACGCCGTAAAGAAGGTGGGGGGGGGGGGGCTCTTGAAATTTTGATTGTCTGGGGCTCTTTGACGTGGACATAATTCTTAGAATACGGTTCTTTAGCTTTTTTCCTCCGTCGAAATGTGGCTACCATGGCCGGGATTCGATCCCGCTACAGAAAGTAAGCGCTGTGTAGCTTCATTCACGATATTGTGACGGGGTCGTGACGAGTACGAAAGGAATGGACTGTATGTCCAAGATGAAACTGTTCATTTCGACAGAGCTGTGGCCGGTGTACCGCAGGTAAGATTACAGCGATACACACTGGTACCGATGGCGGCGAACAGAGCGTCGGCAGTCGATCAATTGATCATCACTGAGACACACATCACGCGTCGAACTTCCCACTTTTATCACTGGTGGTCGCCCACGCTCTGCAATAATGGTGTGTTCACGCCTGTGCGCAATAATTAACAAAATGATCTGCTAGAAACGAGAAGCTTCTCGAACACTGACCCCCGTATTCTAGAACGTTCCTTCACTCAATGCTTGACCTTGACTTGAGAAAGCCGATGGGAGCGCCCTCTCTAGGCACGTCAAGTCACTGCATATGAGCGACGATCAACTACTATTCTTGAGTAGCGCACTGTCATTTTCAGCCGAACAGTGACGCAGTGCTCAACTTAGTCAAGTGAAGGGCGAAAGTCAAGTCGAGGAGCGTTTGCGAATACGGGGTGAGGCGGGATCTGCGCTGAGTATTGCTCACAGTATTTCTGCGTATGAACCACGGTGCAAGTGGTTTAAACCGGTCACATCAAAATAACACGCGTGTCATTATGCACGAGTGGTACTGAAGCCGCCTTTATATTAAAACACACGTGTGCACACACACCGAGTTGACCGCGAGGACCGAGTTGACTGGCGGAACACGGAAGAGGCCTTTGTCCTGCAGTGGACGTATCAAAGCTGATGATGATGATGATGATGATGACGACGACGACACACACGCACACACGCTTGCACGCACACAGAGGAGACAGATTTTGGCAGAGCCTGATATACATGCCAGACAGTTCCACAGTTAACTCATTGCTGTTGCGAAAAAAACGACAGCATATCCATGGAGTGAATGATGATGAGTGGGGCGAAGCGTCCGTCAGCCCGTCCGTGCTTCCGTCTGTCCGCGCGACCATCCATGCGTCCATCCATGCGTCCGTCCGTCTGTCCGAGCATCCGTTCGTGAGTCCGTCCATCCATCTGTCTGTCAGTTCGTGCGTCCATTCGTCCGTACGTCTGCGCGTCTATCCATCCATCCGTACGTCTGCTAGTCTGTCCGTCCGTCTGTGAGTCTGCATGTCTGTCCGTCCATCGCGCCGCGCTTCCATCTAGTGAACAATCCAAGTACCGCCATCTCCCATCTCGAATCCCCTGTGGCACATACCCGCTCTAGAGCGGGTATGTGCTACCGGTGACTACGTACTACTACATACATACAAGGGATGGACAGACCCACTCCTTAAGGAGCTTCGCCCCTAAAATAAGGTGTGCACGAAGACTGTCCGCCATGCCTTTTCCTTAGCCCATCTGCCCGCTTCTGTTGGTAGAGCTAGACGGGGGCAATTATACCGCCAACTCTAAATCCAACTTTCTTACTTTTCCCTGAAGAATCAATATACCCGACGCCCGGCCCCAAGCAAAGCGCACTTTGGCCGCAAATTGGGCGCCACCTTATGCAAATCTAAGCTGCCACCTTAGATACTTTGGCAAACCTCCCTGTCCTTCCTCCTTCCTTCCTTTCTCATTCTCCTCCTCACATTCTTCTATCCCGGATCGCATGGCATCGAAACAGCTACTTTGGTGAAGAGGCCGCGGCTCAGATAAGGCAAATTTTTCTCATTTATTCACACTGCGTTCTTTCCGACGGTATGGAATTCACTGTGACCCTCGACACACGCTTCATGTCTGGACTGGCAAGTTACAGAATTCCGGGCTGGCGCCGAAGGGACGGTCGAGACAAGCTGATCGGAATACGTTAATAATGATGGCATCTTGTTGACTATGCGAACCTTCTGTAAAGCAGCAGCAAAATTATACAGAAGGGTATAGTCTAGGCAGATAGATAATGCATGCGGGACGTGCCCCACTGCCATTCTTGTAAGCTCGATAAGGGGACGTGAATGGTGGACTGATACGCACGTAAAATTCTATACTGTATGTGGATAGGTGCTGCCGAACATGACCGCCACAAGAGAGACCAGTGCTACCCATCCCGTCAAACTTATGGCGCGTGCCAATCGTAAAATTTCTAATCAGTATGTCGAAAGCGACGGTCGCTGTCCCCGGGTTCATCCTTGGCGTACATCCTAATTCTCATATGTGCAACGTTCCCGTGACTTTGCATTCAGCGAGTATTTTTGGTCAATGTGTAAGAAGGGGGGGGGGGGGGGAAGGGTCTTGTCTCATTTTCCAACATTTCATCTTGCCTACGTAATAAATTCAGAAAATCGAGTGGTGAACGTGTGATTTTGGACGTGGGTGCAGGAGATGTACATGTACGTATACGCCATATTTCGATATCGCCATATTGCGATCGCTGTCGTGAGCGCACGATATAGAAGGCAGCTGATCAAACTGTTTTTTTTTTTTTTTGCTTGTAGCCGTCTTCTTTCTGAATAATGTATCGCTTGTCTTCTCGGCGGGTGTCTCTCGGAAGTCAAACAATGATGTACGTATAGTTGGCGTGCATTGAAAAAATGTCCAAAAAAAACTGCGCACCAGCAGTTTTGCCAACGGCGGTTGAGCGGCATGCTCACTTCGCCGGTCGCGAAAGCCTGCGGCACGCTCGATTGCTTTGTCTTCGCGAAAACGTGAAGCCGGGGCTATAGAAAGTAAGCGTCAGAATGAAATGGAAAAACTTTGTTCAGGTCCGCTGCCACGCAACTAGCGTGTACCAGGCCACCGCCGCGGGACAGAAAAATTGGCAGCCGATCCACGTCGTGAATGATGATGATGGAGCGAAGCTTGGTCCCTATAGGCCCACAATGTCTACGTTAAAGTCGCTACTAGTATTAAGGGTGGACAGATGGACGAACAGATGCACGGATGGACGGATGGACAGATGCACGGACGGTCGCACGAACAGAGTATGGTCTATGTTTAAACCATCATAGTATGCGCGATATGAACCCTCTACGTACGGTTCATGAACACATGTGCTTTGGTCCAACAGGAAGCTACGACAATGACGCCGTCAGCGGACATCGTTAGAAACTATAGGGAGCTTCGCTCCTAATAGACGTGTATGTTCTATCCACCGCGTTGCGGGCCCGTTGGACTGCGCTTATAGTTGCGTCAGAAGATTAGGAAAATCCGTTTAAATGCGTTAATCTGTGATGATTCGTACATGTCTTGAAGGGTTCCCAGGCTTGCCACATCCGTGAATATTATGGACCATCGTATATGATGTAGGCCCATGACGTGTGGGGATAAGAGGCATAAAAATATTCGGCGCACATGTTAGCAAGATGAACGTTTCGTGGCATGGGCACGCCGGACAGCCATGATTTGTTTTTGTAGAGGAAGTCGGGGTCGGTGGGCCTGACCTCCTGCTGGTATACGCACGTGGGACTGCATCCGAGCGCGCGATGAGGCCCTGCCTTCGCCATACTCTCAGTGACGTTGTATCACTCACTCACTCACTGACATGTGAACGCAGCTACATGCACAATTCCACTACTCAATTCAACCACATCCATACTATTTCACTGAATTCCCAGCTGCCTTTTTGTCTATTGTTGCCTGTTGCGCACAACACAAGATAGAGAGAGAAAAGTGTGAGGGTGTACGTGGCGCGGTGCTGCGTGCTTAGGTCAAAGAACCTCACCCTTCTAGCCCAGCACCACTGTTTCAAAGAGCCGCTCAGTGCACACGCAAAGTATCATAAGTTAAAAAGAAAAACGAGAGCGAAACTGGTGGAGACATCTCTGTCGGGCACTGCTCGTTACGCCCTCGATTCACCGAGCACTACCCGGACCAGTGCGCTCAGCGAATGTCGTTAACCGCAGCGCGGGGCTCCTGGAACCGGAGACCTTGAACTTAACTCACGATGCGGGGTCACCACTGGGGGGCCGGGCCACCTGCGGTTGTTTACCTGTGCCACGCCGCACGTGGTAGCAGATTTCTCTCAGTCGACGTCGTAACAATACGCATGCTCGTAGTGCCACGAATTCGAAACACGTGTTCCCATTTTAACGCTTTGCATTTTATCGCGCTTCCCATTTAAGGCTTTCCTTTTTAACGCTTCCCATTTTAATTCGATAGCGTGAAAGAGCTTGTGTCGCAGAAAACCCGCCGCCGGCGTCAGCCCCTTTGGTTGTGAGCGAAAAATCGTCTGTGCGTCTGTGACCAAAAAAATCAAGTTACCGAGATAGCCGCGGGAGGCCGCTGCTTGTCCACGCGTGCGTTTAGGGAGAGGGAGTTTTAGGGACAGGGAGGGAGAGACAGGGGTTTAGGGACAAGGAGGGCAAAATAGACATTTAGCGGGTAGAATTAACTAAAAGGAGGTTATCTGATCGGTGGCTAAAGTCAAGGCACGAATGAAAATTAAACTCTTCACTGCAGAGTACGAATCCTCAACCTCACTATTTAAAGGAAAAAATGAATCTAGTTTTTGGTTCATTAAGTATTACGGCTTGGTGGTGCTAGCCACCGCCCGATCTAAAGGGTACAGCCATATCCATCCATCCATCCATCCATGCGCGCGCGATCACACTGAAGAAGCCGCGCTTTCGAAATTCGAAGAAAAAAATGGCCCCGTATCTGCATGTAATCTGCAAATGTCGTCGAAAGACGATAGTCTTGCGTGCGGAGAGAATGAACAAAACATTTATTTGATGTTCTGCGCAAGAAAATTGGTGAATGGTATTCCAGAGGCGCTGCATTAGAGTGCCTCGAGCGTGCAGCGGAGGCGAACGAGTGCATCAGTTCACGTCACACGTATACATGAGTGCCATCTGGCAGTTTCTTTTGGAAAACAAAGCGCGTGGCTGTGCGCGCCCGTCTCAGAGGTGATCAGGTGTAGAACGCGAGGCGACGGGCAGGTGCCACCACCATCTCGTCTTAGCAAAGCGCTGGAAACACTTCCCGTTCCGTGCAAGCGTTGCATGGTAAGCGCAGCGTGATAAGCGCTACGGTCCTTAAAATTACTTATGTATGCGTTTTCTAGTAAGAGATGCATATGCAGAATATGCGCGTGTTGTTATGGTGCCGCAGACCGGCGCAATAATTGCTTTTTAATTGACAATTGCGCAAGCATGAACGCTCAACATTGAGCAACATTGGTGGTCGCTGCGGATGGGGTCAGCCGTTTCAAGTACCCGATGCCGGTAAGAGTGGACAAACAGACAGACAGACAGACCAAAATTTTTGCGTCGAAGGTCCCCAAGAAAGACTATCGTCTTTAAAAAAAGTGCTCAAGGTCACGAGGCGCGGTAGTTTCTTCGCCCTGCCACCCCTCCCTGCTTAGCTTCCAGCGCTTTTGTCGGGACGACAGAACAGATAATGCAATTGCCGCATGCGACAAACATTTGTAAATCCACTCGCAATGGGCGGATTCCTAAAATTTTTGGCGTAGAATCGGTGAGGCAATAAGCTCTTCTGGTAAATTCATTCCATAGTTACTTTAAACAGTGTTGTAGGGCGCCTTTCACGCATTTTGTTCGGCAGGTGTTACGACAAAAACGAGCCCATTCGGCGATAATAGCGCGCGCTGGTCCAACCTACTGTGTGCGTGTTTGTGTGCGTGCGTGTGAATGTAACAAAACATAAGAATAAGTATGCACTTAGCGGTTGAAGGGTGCATTAGGGGCCGGATTTCGCTATCGCGTTCAACTTTTAAAGGTGAAGCTTAAGGGTCCTCCAATTTTTCGACCCCACAATGTATAACTTACATCCCACTAATACGTATCCTGTGATATACTTATATATATATATATAAATATATAAATATATATATATATATATATATATATATATATATATATATATATATATATATATATATATATATATATATATATATATATATATCTGTGTGTGTGTGTGTGTGTGTGTGTAACCTAATAAACTGGCTAAAAAGCCCTGATTGCATAGATCGCCATAACACACGTGCGTCACCTTCCGATCTTCGATTGCGTACCTTAACTGGGTTGCGTCAAACCAATCACATTCTATTCGCTAGAAACCTCGCAATCTGGTGGGATCATCTAAATCCGCTTCCGACGTCGACTTCGCCTTTCAACTCCTCGCCACACGTATACGCTCATGCATACAGCTACCGACAACCGGCTATCAGTTGTACACATTAAAGGACCGCGTACTTCATAATTTTCGCCTCCTAAATCTACATCCCTGGAATGTCGGCTTCGCCCTTTTTAATCCACATGGGCTGCTTCTGTCTCCTAGAGTTATGTTTATCTTTCGTCATTGCATAGCGTGTTACATAGCCTCGGACTCGCTTCTCATTTATGCCATATCCTCTCGGATTTATCGCCGCTTGTTCGCGCACGCGAAGTGCGCTAATCGCATCGCGTTTCCTCTTCAAGGATATCGCTCATAAGCCGTTGATATCCTTGAGAAGTGAGTGAAAGAGAAAGACGGCAAGCTTAACATATCAGCCTCTGAGGTCAGGAACCAAGCGACACGCTGCGCCGAACGTGCAGGCGCCAGCGCGCTCTTCACGTTTTGACGTCTGTTCTGAGGCGTTATAGCAGCGAGGTCAGGTTCTCGTTTTGTGGTTCTTCGTAGTTTTTTTCTCTATTTCTGGAGTGTTTATGAGGCCGCGTGGCAGCAGATCGGTGGGGCGTCTCTTTACGTATTCTCTGCGCAAGAAAAAAAAATATCTGGCATCCCTTCCCTGCAGACGCGCAGGGTCGAAAAGACGTCTTGCTATCCGGTCGGCTTTTCAAGGAACGCGCACGTAGACGCAGTCAGCGAAAAGCGGAAACGGAGCCCTGTCCTGATTATAGAGTGCTGAGGTAATGCTGAGACCCCCGGAAGTAGACCTTACAACACATATACCAAATGCGTATACGTAAATGGTTATGTCGCGCCTCATCGAAGTCGAGGATGAAGTCGAGCATTTAACGAGATTGTGTGCTTTATTCTTCCTCAAGCTTTAGCCGCACGAGCAACGAGTCACGCTCTCGCTTCTCTTCCGGTTGTCCACTTACGGTTTTTCGTATATACGCTAAGAAAAAAAAAACGACCTTTTCATAGAATAAAGCTGGTACGGAAATTTCGCCGGCGATTACCGTACAACGTAGTGCGAATTCTGAGAGCTACTTGTGTTGGGGCAAGTCCAAATGTGTTTGAAGTTTTAACGCTATCCGCAGTTGTAGCAACGCTCGTTACGTATTGCCACGGGAACTGCCAGCGCTCGAATGCTATACTACTCTGTGCATTGGAAGCGTCGTAAACCTAGTGAAGCGCGGACAGCCCCGTTTCTACAAGTGACAGCCAGCGACAGTGCACGGGCACGCCCTACGTGCGCACGAGCTCCGTCCTAAGGCCCAGCGCGCTTGACGGAGAATTCATCGATTGATATGTGAAGTTTAACGTCCCAAAACCACCATATGATTATGAGAGACGCCGCAGTGTAGGACTACGGAAATTTCGATCACCTTGGGTTCTTTAACGTGAACCCAAATCTGAGGCCACGGGCCTATAGCATTTCCGCCTCCATAGGAAATGCAGCCGCCGCAGCCGGGATTTGATCCCGCGACCTGCGGGTCAGCAGCGGAGTACCTTAGCCACTAGACCACCACAGCGGGGCGCTTGACGGAGAAAAGAACCGAAGTTAGAGGTCAGCGCGCCTCGTGCGATTGGCAGACTATGCGTTCGCTCTCTTTCGTCCGCGTTCGCTCGATATCGGTTACGCCGCCGACGCCAGCCTACACGGCGACGCCGCTCAACGCGCGGACGGGCTCTTTAGGGCCCGACCACATGTACCCTCTGCAGCGCGTCAGCGCTGGGCTTTCTGACGCGGTGTCGCGCCTCCTCCCTAGAGGGACAGAGGGCGCGTGGCTACGCGAAGTAGCGCGCCCCACCCTCTTCATGTGGAGAGGGTGCGGCGCCGTGTCAGAAATCCATGCGCTAACGCGCGGCAAGGGATGCGAGAGGTCAGGCCTTTGGGGCCCGACCACATGTACCCTTTAAAGCGCGTCGCCGCGCGGCGCTTCCTCTGTGGCGCACGGCCTTTTGACTCGGCGCCGCACCCTCTCCTTATAGAGAGAGAGAGATCGTGCAACCTCGCTTTGTCGCGCGCCCACTCTCCCCATAAGGAGAGGGCCTGGCCCCGCATCAGAAAGCCACGTGCCGGGGCGCTTCAACGAGTACGTACGTGTGGTCGGGCCTTCAGAGCACCGCGGCTTCATGTGCCCTTGTCTTCTTGATTCCCCCCGCCTTCTACGCATGCTTCAGTGCGCTGGCTGGTCTGGTACGAAAGGAGAGAGAAAGAAAGCGTAAAACTTGCTACTAATGCTCTGAACTGCTCTTTTACCTTACTGATTTCAAAACAATGGCGTCGGTCGATTCGGGAAACAATAAACTTCTATTATGAAACCATTCGATTGCTTTATGGAAAAGATTTGGTTGATTGATATGTGGGGTTTAACGTCCCAAAACTACCATATGATTATGAGAGACACCGTAGTAGAGGGCTCAAAAAATTTCGACCACCTGGGGTTACTTAACGTGCACCCACCTCTGAGCACACGGGCCTACAGCCTCCATGGGAAATGCAGCTGCCGCAGCCGGGATTCGAACCCGCGACCTGCGGGTCAGCAGCCGAGTACCTTAGCCACTATATCACCGCGGCGGGGCGGAAACGATTTGCAGGGTCTCTCAAACGCAAAGGCCGGTGGCCTGTTCTCATAATTAGATAAATTTAATTGAATCAGTTCACAAAAAAAGCTGATGGTCTTTTATTTCTTTCTCGGGGGCAGCTGGGATTGTTGCGGAAGATTGCGGAGCAGGTCTATAAACTACGCGCATCTTTCTGCGTGGCCTACGAGATTCACTCCCTCAGCGTGATCAAGCACACAGTTAAACCGAGGAACGCAATAGGCCGCACAAATGCCGACGTATGAATCCCGCTTCCAGACCCCTAACTTTAGATTTCTGGTTTTTAGCTTGTAGTAGCCACCGCTAGTAGTCATAGCGTTGACTAGGGGGTGCTGCGACGCTCGCTCCACTCCGATGCGTGCTCTCGTCTGATAGGAGACCGCGTTCGCTCTTGTGTTAAAACGTGTTCGCCCTTGGCGCGCTTCCTCTTTCGCTGGCAGTTTGTGTGCTTCGAGTATGAGCGACGAAGAGAAGGAGGCGGAGTGGAGAGCTCGGAAATTGGCTGCAGCGCATGCTCACCGTCTTCACATGATGATCTACTGGGCAAGAATTACGGAATATTCGTAGTTTACTGATGTACCTCAGGAGGTATAAACGCCCACTCGTAATCATTCAGTCCGTGGATATGCTGTCTTTCTTTTCCAGTTTTTTTTTTCAGTATACTCATTTTTCTTTCTTTCTGAAAATGCCGTAGGCCCGTGTGCTCAGATTTGGGTGCACGTTAAAGAAACCCCGGTGGTCGAAATTTCCGAAGCCTTCCACTACGGCCTCTCTCATAATCTTATACATGGTGGTATTGGGATGGTAAACCCCACATAATATCATTGTTAATATCGTTAATGTTATTATATTATTATTATTTCTTCAGTATTTCTTCGCTTTCTTTTCCTTTATTCCTTCTTTCTGTATCTTTTTCGTTCTCTCTGTTTCTTTATTTCTGGGACGTGGCACCACTTTTGGAATGAACATTTTGTTCTCTAATCATTCGCTTTATAAAGCACTTCGACCTCTCTGGGCGTCTCTTCATCCCACAATAGTAATCACCGCCATTCTTGCGCTCCGCTTTTCTTGATGTGATCCGGCACGCACGACACCTCTAGGTCGTGAACGACGCGCGCGTTATCAGCCTGACAGGGAAGTTACGAGCTCTGTTTTTAATAAAGGAAACGCACGATGATTACTGCGTAACAAAAAACACTCTCTCGAAGGCTGCAAACTATTCTTCGAAACATTTCGGCTCACACACAACAGACGAAAAAAACATTAATCGTGGCCTTTTGTCTTCTTGCCTTTAGCTTTCTCGTCTATTGTGTGCGCACCCGGAAATGCTTCCAAATATGTACGCAGACCAACTCACCCAACTTTCCAATCTATTACTGCAAATTATTCTTCGGGTACATGTTGCTTGCTTCTTCTTGCGTAGATCTGCGACTGAATGTTTTGGCTTGCTTAAGTTGATGTACAATTCATATGAAAATTTTAATACCCCCCATATCCGTTCCTTGTGTGTGTTTTTTTTTGAAAAGCAGTAGCTTGTATTAAATAAAGGTGTCAACGTTTCTAGGAAAAGAAGGCAAGAACAAGGGGGAAAGGAAAGGCAGGGATATTAACCAGTCTAGAAGGACTGCTGTAATATTTATCATAAATAGGATGTCAGTGCATAAAGATTTTGCAGTGTTGTTTCAGTAAATTGGAGGCCGGGTTCTCAGCTTTGAAACTTTGTCCGTACTTCAGCGATGGCACGTGTTTATCATGACGTGGTGACTTTCAAAGTAACGTGTCGTGTCTGAACCGCTTTTGCATTCATGTCGTTTATGCAGTTGTCTCAACTTCCGTCAGACAATCATGCTTGTATATGAATCTATGCACAAGGGGCGCATTTAGGAGTATACGCAAATGCTGTCAATGCACATGAAGTTCAGGCCTTCTGCCGCGTCATCCCGTCACACCACCGCGCACTATCGGCCTTGCGATCCAATCAATGTTGGTGCCAAGTGAAACGGTTCGCGCCTTCGTATCTGCATCTCACAAGGAAAGAAAACAAGCCGACCGCGTTTATGGCGTTTGACCTGAGGGAATGGAATTTTCGGAATGTTACAAATCTTTCCGTTTAGCGGTGGCCGTTTTTATTGGTGAAGCTTTTTTTTTTTTTTTGGCGCTTTATAAGAGATCTTGGAGTCCTCATAGGCAAGGGATGTCCCTTCGCGTGATGTAAGATATTATGGCACAGGCAATTTTTAAAGCCTGCAAAGTGCTGGAGACGTACACTACAGAGACTTTCTCAGTTCCGCGTGCTAATAAGGCGAGATATTGAAGAAAGTAAGTTGAGTTTAAGAGCATAAACTTGCGCAGTGTTCGCGCTAGGGGGGGGGGGGCGAAGGTACATTCGCCCCCCTGCGAAGTCAATGTATGGGGCAGACTGCGCACCCCTCTTATGATACTAGGGTGGGGGGCACCCTTTCCCCCCTACCCTCTGTGGGCTCGTCTATGCTTAAGTGCTCTTGAAACGGACGTAAAAGTGGAGTCCTAAAAGCACGCTGTTATCGTTTGGTGGACGGTGTATATCCATACACCGTCCACCAAACGTTCTGAGGACGCGAAACTTGTGAGAAAGCTATATCATCCCGTTTTGCCTGGGAACATAACGTTCGATTAGATGTTCCAGCCAATATTCTTGTGACCTTTACAGTTGACCCCTGTACTGAAAGAGAGCGGGAATTCGCACTTGCAGCGGAGCGCATGCCACGTATAAACTTTTTCCGTCAGGGTGTAGGTATTTACAATATACGTGCAAATTTCCGCACCTTCGCATCACTGAACGCGTCATTGGAGGCCGTTCAGGCTCGCTGCATTCCAAACATAAACAGCATTCCGAAGCTTATGGTTGCGTCATTTGCTGCCTGGAACGCAGAAGAGTGGAGGTATGGCTTGGAAACAGGGAAAAAAAACTAATAATTAAGGCAGCTGCGCCATTGTGCATGGTGCCAAACCTTAGGGAAGTGTGCGATAGGGCAGCTTTCCTTCTTTCTCTTTGAATTCCTCTTTCGTTGCCCGTCTCTTTCTTTCACCTACTCTTTTCCAGTTTCTTCAGACTTTTTTTATTTCTATTAATTTCTATTTTTTCCCATTTGTTCCAGGTATTTCTGACCATTTCTCGTGTGCTCTCTCTCTCTTTTTGCAGTTTTATACGTAATTTTGCCAGCATTACGCCGAGAAATTACAGCGTGCGAAAGCATACCACAGAATACGACTGCCCGGATTCCTTAAAAAAACATTCATTTAGGAGTATTTCTCATCTAAGCGAAGCGAATTGCTAGTTTCAGTTTGATATTCGGAAAATTATTTTTGTTCGTTCGTTTTTTGTAAGCGCCTCTCCCTGCCCATGTGAATCTTCCAGTTTTCTATTTTTGTGTGTATTTTTTTCGCAGCCCACTGTGCTAGTCGCACAACGTATACATGATACCGTGCTAAGCAGTTGGGCTTTATCAGTCAAATAGCGCGCACTGTCAAACCTGTCCTATACTCAAACTCATTGGCACACACACACACACACACGCAAAAATGAAGAAAATATCACTTACCAACAGTACCGTGTATTAATATCGATGGGGCGCATTCAGTGCACCAGGCCACCGTGCCACTTAGCCAAGTTGGATGAGATATATTCACCATAAATTGTAGAATATCTTAATTCTACTTAGTGCGTGTAGATAGCTCGCACGTGTTTAGGCCCTCCTATATTGATTTTACGCTTGAACCACGATTCTCCGAGACGTCTATGTGTAGTAAAAAACGTTATAACAGCTTATTGTTAATCACCAATTATGTCGATTTTTTTTTCTTAGTTAGGTAGCACAGTTTGATATCGTACTTTGTGATTCCTAGGCTTCTTCAGTACAAGCGATATATTAGCGTAGCGAAGGAGTGTGGTGAAAGGTGTTTCGAGCCCCTTATATTATTTTTCTTTCATCTGCATTGCACACGCACACGTTCAAAGATGTGCCCGAACGTACGTAAAGCATAGCTGACCCCGCCCCTTCCCTTCCTCTCCTTTTCTCGAAAAAAAAAAAAAGGTGTCCTTCTACGCCTCTGTAAAACTGCATTAAACTTTTGGTTTTATCATGTCCCTATCTGCGAAAATCATGAGTGAGCCTAAGACGGTTTTCATTGATTTATTTCATTTCATTTTATTTCATTTCATTTATTTACTCTCAAGGCACTGGGCATTACTTAGAGGAGTGGGACAACAAATATCAATAAGAAGTAATACAAAACAGCAGGATTGGAATAAATTATAATGCACTTTCAGAAATGATTGATTCGAAAACGTTGGCGTCTGTGATTGAAACGATCGATGCGGGAAGGTGGTTCCAGTCAGTACATGTTCTAGGGATGAAAGTGTCGAAGTGCTGGTTCGTATGGCAGAAGGGAACTTCAACCTTGTATTGATGGTCATTGCGTGCTGATATGTAGGCTGGTGAAAAAAAAACAGTGAATCAGAGAGGGTTCTGTTAGTGTGATAGATCTTATGAAAGAGACAGAGACGTGAATTTATAAAAAAAGAATGGTAGAAAAAGAAAGTAAACCTGTGCATGCTTGACCAATTACTATTTGCCACTGAATAAGGGATATACTTGAATACTTCACGCTCCACTACATTGGCGCAAATATCAAGTGTAAAATTCAGCACCTTTCTTTGCAAGACCTGATTGTGTGTGGTTGTGACGTTGTGGAAGTACCTGAAGAATCTCCGGGCGGATCGTCCACGCAGGCCTCACGTAATGCGGGTGCACTGCAACGCCCACGGCAGCTGATGCGTTAAGCATAACGTTACTCAAAATAGGCAACCTGATCTCCAACAAGGCGGCCGTCAAACTGCTGACACGTAACACGTCCTCCGAGTTACGAGCGAGGCATGTTTTCGCGATCCTTTCCTCTCATTTTTTTGTGTTTCTGTTATTATAACTTTTAAACCGTTTTATAGATTTATTGTACACGGGAAACCTTAGCGAGGGATACAGACGGTGAAAAAAAAAACTAAAGCACGGATTTACTTCCTGACGTTCGCAGCGGCCATGAATCACCGCTGCGCGGAGCGGGTGGGCCCTTTCAAAATTGGTCACGTGACGTCCTTCCACGTCAAGCGTGTCCATCTGCCTCTCTTCAAAATCCCAGCCTTTATGATTTACAACCTGTGGATAAACCTTGCCAGGGAGTTCCTTTGCGTGCGTTCACGTTATTTTTGCTCTTTTTACTGTTTCCTTTTTCGTCACTCCCTTTTTTTTTAATGTACTCCTTTTTTTACTTCGTTTTTCGTTGGGCGCAGTAGCGTGGCTAAATTTGTACGGACAGTTGTGTGTTTGCAGGCACGGTAGAGTCACACCTGTTTATTCGAGCGCCCTACCATCAGCTCTCTTGGAAAAAAGGTGTGGCTGGGTGTATACGGTTTACGTGCGTATATACACTTCGTGTTTTATCGTCTGCTTTCGCGACCTGCGGGTATTTTGTGCATTGCGTTGGAATTTCATTCCTTATAGTGTTGTTATTCCCACTAGTGAGTTCTAACCACATACACGCAGAGAGGCCGCTGCCACAACAGCGGCAACAAATTGTTCGGCAGGTGTCACATTCTCGTAACGCAAGAAGGCGAACTCCTATAGGTGGTTTCACTTCTGCAAGACTGAGCCTTGGATTACCTCGCTGCGGTTTTCTTTTACTTTCTTTGGTCTTTTTTTCTATCTCTCTCTGTTGGGCACGTTGACCTTATACCTGACCGTCCGACATGACGTCTGTAAAATATGCCCTCATATTTGACCCTGCTTGACCCGGTATTATTGGATGCGTTTATGTCCTTGATTAGTTGTATATAAATAAGGCACAAAATACGTATAGAGTTATATCTGTACATTCTATGGGAAGAACAACGTCATCCTAAATATGGAACGATGAAGCTATCGCGACTTCTATCTATATCGACCTAATGGAAGCAACCGGTTCCACTGCCACAGACCGACACTGAGCCCTTCGATCAAGCCCTGCTTCTGATTTCTCCCTCTGTGCCAACAGTCAGCGCACTTCACACACCGTAAAGTATAGATCCGGATGAAAAATGGCGACACTCCACACGAACTCTGTTGGCGTTCTCTATCTTATTTCAGTTGCCGAAGGAAATGCTACGAAAAGAACGTAATTAGGGTTCGCTTCTCGGAAGTGTCAGCCTGTGACAGCTACCGTGGTGTTTGAGGCCTAAAAGCACCTGCAGTTCTCGGGTTTTTCTCAGAACTTGATTATCATCATGCTGCGTGGTGCATATCATACCAGGGGTGCGAAAGGGCAAGGTTTACTTATTCAGGCTGGCAACCACGAGTGCCTTCTGGCAGGTCACAGCTTCTATGCACGCTCACAGGGTGCTCTCGTATAACTTAACTTATACTCGAGCGTCCCGAGAAACGCAAGCAAACAGCAGGCCGTCGGCCTTGCTTGCGCGGATGGCTGCAATGTAGCCGTTGCTTTAGTATGCACATGCCTACGTAAATGAGTACATGCGTTTACGTAGCTGCCTAGAGGCATCAGGTAAGCTCGTCTCCCGCAGCTTGTGTTGTCACTGGGACGCTACGCCATAACTGTACACATGTACAACAAATATAAAAATGGCTACCAGATATCAAATAATGGAGAGACATATACGTTGTTAGGGTGGACAAGCTGGTGACCTTGTGAAGTAGCTGTAGTCGTGACACAGACAGGTGGGTGGGGGGGGGGGTATTTTTTATTTATGTATTTCAGTATACCTCACATGCCTCCAATGAGGCACTGTGCAAGGGGACAGAACAAAAAATGAACATCAGTGTCGTTCTCAAAATTCAATATGCGTGAACATTATTCGCGTACCAAGGGACATAAAGAGCGGTGCAATACGATGTACTCAAATGGTTACGGCAACACTGATAACAAAAAATAAATCACATCACTATCAAAGATAAAACCCGTGATATCGAACACTTTCGAAAGCTTTTCTTGTCACTTATCTATCTCTATATACAAATGCACACATAAAAAAATCTAGTGTGAACATACATATCATATTGATGAACCTATACGTCCCTTCGACCCCCCTAAACGAAATTCTGGCTTTTGCTACTGCATCGTAACAACACCAAATCGATCTCTAAGTAAGTTCTTGCTCAACGCCATCCACGTCATACCACCTTTAACGAGGCTGTCTCTTGCTATTTCAGAAGACACGATTGTCGAATGTGCGCTCATTGGAGGCTACGTGTGAATAGGAACACGTGAAGTCAAACGGCGTGACATCGGGCACATCGGATTGCATGGTGCGAGCGCTTCGATGCATTCCCGCCCCCCCCCCCCCCCGCCCTTTTTTTTTTTCATCGCGCATTTTCATCGCGCATCGTTCCCACTTATTGTAGAACTTATCCTACTCTGCGGAGGTAAGCCACGAATTCACGCGCAACTTACTCCGCTGAAAATGAACGGAAGAACCACTGGGGTCTATAGACTCTTTTTTTGCTATCTCGGTAGATGCGCTACAGATCCCGATGAGGGAAGCGTGGTCATTATATACGTGATAACGTCGTATTCTCGTCCTCGCTTTAATGTCCTTAATATTCGAGCAAAACGTCACGCTGTGGTGGCCACTTTTGTCTCAAACTTTAGCGGCGTCGCTGCTCAGAGCTGCATATATACATATATATATACGTGACGCCGAACAGGCCCATAAAAAGTGTGCCACACTCACCGCCATGGCCACAGGTGGCGCTGGCTGACACTCCTACGTTCAACTTCACACATAAACGAAATAAAGTGGCTGGGGGGATATCCGCCATGGTAGCTCAGTGGTAGAGCACCGAACGCGTTATTGGAAGGCTGCAGGTTCGGTTCCTGCTCACGGCAAGTTATCTTTTCACCCTCTTTTCTTTCTTCACATTTACGTTACCATCGGGCCTAATAACATCCCCTATACACTCATTGGCATTATGGTCTGTTAGATCTCATTAATATTGTGTCAAAACACGGGAAATCGAGCCCTTAAGTATACCCTTCTTTCTCATATATATATATATATATATATATATATATATATATATATATATATATATATATATATATATATATATAGAGAGAGAGAGAGAGAGAGAGAGAGAGAAGGCTACTTAACAATTGACCACATTCGTACTATCAATCAGGTAATAGAGAAATGCTCAGAATACCACCAACCACTATACATAGCCTTCATAGATTACGAGAAGGCGTTTGATTCAGTAGAAATATCAGCCGTCATGCAGACACTGCGGAATCAGGGCGTAGATGAAGTATATATAAACATTCTGGAAGAAATCTACAGGGGATCAACTGCTACCATAGTGCTTCATAAAGAAAGCAACAGAATACCAATCAAGAAGGGTGTAAGGCAGGGGGACACAATCTCCCCAATGCTATTTACCGCGTGCTTACAGGAGGTTTTCAGAAGCCTAGAATGGGAACAGTTAGGGATAAGAGTTAATGGAGAGTACCTTAGTAACCTGCGCTTCGCCGATGACGTTGCATTGCTGAGTAACTCACGGGACGAATTGCAAGTCATTATTACAGAGTTGTACAAGGAAAGCAGAAAGGTGCGTCTTGAAATCATTCCGCAGAAAACGAAAGTAATGTACAACAACCTCGGAAAAGAGCAGCACTTCGAGATAGGTAATAGTGCACTTCAAGTTGTAAAAGAGTATACTTAGGGCAGGTAATAACCACAGAGCCGAACTACGAGATTGAAGTAACGAGAAGAATAAGAATGAGATGAAGCACATTTGGCAAGCACTCTGAAATCATGACTGGTAGATTGCCACTATCTCTCTAAAGGAAGGTATGTAAAAGCTGCATATTTCCGGTACTTAGCTACGGAGCAGAAGCTCGGAGACTTACAGAGAGCGTTCAGCTTAACTTGAGGACGACGCAGCGAGCAATGGAAAGGAAAATGGTATATATATATATAGGTGTAACCTTAAGGAACAAGAAGAGACCAGAGTGGATCAGGGAAGAAATCGGAGTTAAGGATATCATAGTTGAAATCAAGAACAGGGGAAATGGACATGGGTCGGGCATGTAGCGTGCATGCAGGATAACAGCTGGTCATCAAGGATAATTGACTGGATTCCCGGAGAAGGCAAGCGGATTAGGGGGAGACAGAAGGTTAGGTGGGCAGATGAGATTAGAAAGTTAGCAGGTACAAAATGACAGCAGCATGCACAGGGCCGAGTTGACTGGCGGAACATGGGAGAGGCCTTTGTTCTGCAGTGGACGTAGTGCAGTGGACGTAATAAATAAAAATGTGTGTGTGTGTGTGTGTGTGTGTGTGTGTGTGTGTGTGTGTGTGTGTGTGTGTGTGTGTGTGTGTGTGTGTGTGTGTGTGTGTGTGTGTGTGTGTGTGTGTGTGTGTGTGTGTGTGTGTCTTTTATACATCTTTCGATTTATCTTTACACTGATATACCAAACGGGAGACTTGATCGGTATGTCAGCGGAATAAACAAACATAACTTCCACGAACCTAATCAAAGGACACGCACTTTGTGATGACGACTGCATCTTGTATTTGTACAGAACGACATTTCAGAGAAGAAATACTGAGCATCGCACCATTCGAAGTCTCATAAAACACAATGGATACACGTCAGAGATGTTCAGCGCCTTTTATTAAAAACTACCGCCATATTTGTGATTTACGCCAGCCACGCCAACGCACGCGTGTAGGCACGATGATTGTCTGGTAGATTATTCTTTTTTGTCGCTCAAGTAATTCCGCTGAAAACTAGGGGCCCGGGTAGACTGAGAACAGCTAGAGAAAGATCGCGATAGATCCCAAATTGATTGCAGTACGCAAACAAATGATTGGCATTTAAAACCAAAGGCTTGCGGTTGGTACAAGGAATCGCACCCGGTACCTCTCGCATTGGAAGCCGACGCTTAAAGAATGTAGCCACTACTGCTGTCAGAAGAAGAAAAAAAGAGTATGACCTCATTTTTAGGTCGACGGAGTAACGATCCAATGATGAATCGTCCCTCTATCGATATGAGCAAAGGTTGTGTCATGTGGATTGCGTGGCCGGCCCAGTTTCAGTACACTTGGATGTCAACTATAGAGCATCCGTTACCCCTGCTTGGGCCTTAACCCACATTCTGCCGCGGTACAGATTTCTCGGTGGCGCGCCTGCCATTTCCCGTCTCATTGCACAGAGCGCAGCACCTACCCCTTTTATAGTTTCATTAAGATTTTTTCTCTACTTTCGTTGCTGGCCTCTAAACTTCTGCTTGGAAACGCACATTGTCAACGCACATTGCTGCTATGTTTGCTACATTTTAAATCGCATATTACCTCTTAAATGAGTTCGTAAGGCAAAAGCCTTTAAGGTGAAATCCCCAGGCACCTCGTCTAACTGGAAAAGTTGCCGTCGGTTTCAGCGTCCAGTGGCGTCGCTCAGGAGCCGATGGACGAGAAAAATCAGTCACGTGATGACGCCGCCATGTGCCTTGGACAGGACGCCACAGGTGTGCCGAAATGGTGACGTCACGGCACATGATGACGTTATCACATGATGTCATTGCTTCGGTCTAAGGCTGGCTGATCACTGAGGCAATGCGAATTCAAATTAGGTGGAGACAGCTTTCAAGGGACGGCGAGTTAGGATCAGTGCATAACGACGGAGAGGAAAACGGTAATGCGGTTCGCCTTTGCGACATCCTGTATATAAATAAGTGTTGGTGTGTGTGTGTGTGTGCGTGTGCGCGCGCGCGTGTGTGTGTGTGTGTGTGTGTGTGTGTGTGTGTGTGTGTGTGTGTGTGTGTGTGTGTGTGTGTGTGTGTGTGTGTGTGTGTGTGTGTGTGTGTGTGTGTGTGTGTGTGTGTGTGTGTGTGTGTGCATGTGCTTGCGCGCGCGCGCGTGGATGAATAACTTCGGTTGCCGCAAGGTTATAAGTATGAAGGTAGAGGCGCTTTGAAGAAGACGGGGCTCCCGTCGAAACGTCGGCTGAATACACAAGTTGTTATTTGAAAGCGCATATACTTGCGTGTATATATACATATGGTGTTTCAAGCAATGTGTCCATTATTCTTTCGAAAATACAGAAAGGGGGTATCTGGTTGCTACTTGCGGCGCTGCCTTCCTGTGGCAGAAGGCATCTTCAGATGGGTACAAACAATAATTACGGTGGTAATTATATAAATCAACACACTTAACTTTTTAACCAGTGTTAATAGCCGCTTGGGTCTAGTGCCAATTCAAGCCTTTCCTTCTCATAATTCATAGCCGCTCTGAAGTTTTTAAAAAGCGGTCACTCGTAATCACCGCGGAGTGATGCAATCTGGCCAATTTAGCTGGCGAAACCGAAATCGACGCACCAAGCAGCTCGTCTTCCATTCACTTGGACAACACCCTCAATGACGACACTGTTATCCTCGCATTTGGGGGAGAAGATTAAGCGAGCGTTGATAGGCGGCCTCGGAGCGATGTGTCTAAATTGACGTTCGATAAGGCGCAGCTTTTTTTCTGCATTCTGTGGAGGCTATTAATGTTCGTAAATGTCGTAGTGCCCCACACGAAATGACAGTAATTTATGTATGAAAGAAGCATGGATTTATACAATATAACCGTAACGATTTCTGGGGAAAAAAAAGAAATGCAACTTGCACATTAATCCTGTCACCCGGGAGAGTTAACGCATGCTCCATGACAGATATTGCTAAAATACAACACCAGTCCACGGGACGGCTTTCAGCTCTCCTATACTGTACTGTAAATCGCTAACCCATTTTTCTAAACAGTCATTTGAACCATATGTGCGGACATGTTGAAATAGACACTGGGAGGGGTTGTTGATTTATAGTTGTTCGTTTGACGAGCCAGGAAGGGTTGAGGAGGCGAGGAGAGTGAAAAGAGGAATTCATATATAGTGTACTTGAAGTTCCTCTGCTACACGCGTTTTTATTGAGCTTACTCGGAACGTCTGTGAACTGAACCTGTTTCAAGGTCATCCTGAGTATCGTATTCTCTTCGTGTCACTCTATTGTGTCCATGCGGTGTCGCGACTGTCGACTAAACGCTGGATGTGAGGCATGCAGCACAACAAAGTCACCGTATTGATTGTGTTCTAGTGACTGGGCACAGAGGTGTTGGTTTCTTTGCGCTGCAGAGAACGGTAAAAACAAAAAAAAAACAAAATACAGATCCAACACTAAGTCAATTAGCTAAGTTTGACAATTTAGCTGGTTGATTCCATGTAGGCACGTATCACTGCAGAGGACATTGTCGTGAATTGAGAAATGACTACTGCCTTTATTGGCCATTCTTTTTGAGTACCTTAATTTAGCAAGGTTCCTATTTGTGGAAGCCGACGCGTTGATTTAAAAACATACTCAAACTTTGGTAAGCGCTGTGTTTTCTTTCATTCGAGGTGAGATGAACGCAGCAAAAAGTTGTTTCTAGTTTTCTCATTGCCGTTGGGCAGTTGTTTCTTCGTCACGCTCCGTTTATTTTGTCATTCGCGAGAGTTGATGTAGGCTATATACGCCTTCAGTCGCCTGACACGGCCGGTACAAAAACGCGCAACCGCATGCACTGACAAATAGCTTGTGTCCTGGCCTTGTTCATTTGTCAGGCCCCGCTGCTGTAGAAAGACAAAAAAAAATGAAAACGCGAAGCTAAACGGAGGAGGTCGCAGCATTGTAAGAGCGACACCAAGTGTGTTCGAGCGAGACCGGATAACTCAGCGAGCATTAATTGAGGCGGATTTGAATTAATCTGAGTGAGAGTTTCGGAGCCGGAAGCAAGGACTCCGGCTTGTTCGGATACATCATCCGGGAGTCGGTCTCCGACCTCGAGCAACCAAACGAAGTCACTTTAGATTAGGCGAACGAAAAAGACGCAGCCGAGGCCCCCAAGTAAACCGTACATGTAGAAAGTAAAAGTGCAGTATTGCTTCTAGCCAATCCACGAAGTTGCTTTCAATTAAAACCGAGAAAAAGTCATAGCCGTGCTTGTGTCACTATAATGATGAATGATACATTTGGGTGGTCTTTTTTTCTTCTTCTTTTAGAGTGCTACAAAAAGAACAAGCAAAAAGAAAAAGAAAAAATGAAAACAGAGCAAAATGAAGAAGGCGGGGAGGTGAACCTGCGTGGTTGTCTATGTATACCCTTCGCTCGCTGTATAAGAGAAAGGAGAGGGTGAAAATGACAGAGAGATTGGAGCAAACAAGCAAATGATCAATAATTGTGATGAGCGCCGCCACGGTGGTCTAGTGCCTAAAGTACTCGGCTGCTGACACGCAGTTCGCGGGTTCAAATGCCGGCTGCGGCGACTGCATTTCCGATGGAGGCGGAAATGTTGTAGGCCCGTGTACTCAGATTTCGGCGCACGTTGAAGAACCCCAGGTGGTCGAAATTTTCGGAGCCCTCCACTGCGGCGTCTCTTATAATTATATGGTGGTTTTGGGACGTAAAACCCCCACATATCAATCAAATAATTGTGCTGAAGCGTATGTGGCGCTAGCATTATACAACAGTCAAGGGCGTTTCCTCAGGCCTGTATAGTGTTTAAAAAAAGCACTTAAGTGTTTTAACTGCTTTGTGAGCCGACGATGGATTTGAATGATGCTCCAGGAGCATCTACACTACGAGCGATTGCACTCGCCGCAAAGCATCAGAAAGTCTTTACCTCTCAGAGGAAAATGGAAAGTATAACGGCATAACGAATGATATAAGTCTTCTTCGGTGCTACACACCTCGCATGCTGTGCTGTCGGTCGCTCTAATTAACGTCACGCATGCCATCGTATGAAGGCAACCACCAACAAAAGACGACGGAGAAGCGAATCCAAGTGTCGATGAAGCCCGGATGGAGGTCGAAGTTCCAGTGTCGGGTTTATTCGGTGGATCGTGAAAAAAGGACAAGGTGTGCAAAAACAAATACCAGAAGGAAGTCGGGACATTACAAATGCCTATACTATAATAACTGAAGATTCGCACAAAGGCGAAAAAAAATAAAACACAACTTATATGCGCATGCCCATGCGATACGCGAACTGATCATTCCGGCATACGCGGGATCTACGTCACAGGTGAGTGTTAATATATTTGATTTCGACTTCAAACTAGATACTAACTCTGCTTACCGCAATATGTAAGTTCATTTTCATTCAAGGCTTGCTTATATTGTCGCGCCGACTATACCGCTCGTACATGAACTCGCGCGTGGTTTAGTGACGAGGAGGGCATTTTCTCTTTGCTCACAAACTGTTGCTCATCGCGTTTCTCAAATTCGAAGTGACCGCGTTTGTGGTTCGCTCGTTCATTGCCTTCAAGTGCAGACGAAATTAAAGGCGTTTACAGGAACGTGCTGATCTTGACATGCCAGCGCACATTTTTTTTTTCTCTCATTAGGAATTTATTTTTGTTTTCCTGAGAAAGCCGTAATATCTGGTTGGCTTTCAGCGGCGATGAAACGAAGATGGTTAGAGAGTTTCTTATGCCCGCAAGACACAGAGCGCGCCCGGGCTAGAGCCTATAAACGGCATCAGATGTGGCTCACGTATATTATTTTTTCTAAATAATTTCTTCTGCCAGATGCATTGCTTTTGCTCGCAAAGCTAAGCAGCAAGATCAGCAGTCTCTAACCGCGTGGTTTTTGTATTTTCGCTTAGAAGAGAATTAACAATGTCGCATGTGATTGCGGGACTTGTTACGCATGATTCTCGCTAACCTAAAAAAAAATTCTTCCCCCCTTCCCCTTCCTCCACAAAAAACGTCGTTCTGCCCACAAAGCGACAAAACTTTTTTTTTTCAGCAGTTTGGTTTTCATATTGTATATCGTCAACAATACACCCCGCTGTCTTGCGGATGTTGCAACCACATGGCAAAAACGTCTCCACGTCCTTTTCCTGCACTGCACATACCGTATTTACTGAAATGTTAGGAGAGTTTTTATTTTAATTCCTTAATTTTTCACCCTTAAGCTTACGCACTCGTTACAATCTAATACCGATATTACCAATGTATGCTTCCTAGACGCAACCAGAAATAACACAATTGAGGTCGCTTTCATCATCATCATCATCATCATCATCATCATCATCATCATCATCAGCCGGACTATACGCGCACTGCAAGAGGCCTCTCCCATGTTCCGCCAGTCAACTCGGTCATGTGCTTTCTGCGACCACTTGATACCCGCAAACTTCCCAGTATCATGTGGTCGCGTTAGAACTGAGTAAGTACGGTATGTGTTTTCCAAATAAACTGAAGTTGCGAGATAAGCGCGTGTCCTGTGCCCGCCTTTTCTTGTCCCTCGCTTGAATACACAAGCCATATTTACAGCAATTCGGCAACGTTCTGGGAGACAGCATTTCTACCACGAGTGGCGTAGCTGGGGGCTGGCACGCTGAGCCTGGGCCTCTTGCCCCACCCCATGCGTCCCCATGCCCCACCCCATGCGACCATACTTGCCGGCCTGCCCCCCCCCCCCTTCAGACAAAGGTGGCACCTTCCCTCCCTTTCCCTGCGAAAAAAAAAGTTCTGTCTACCCCTTTCACTACCCCCTCCCTCTGCTGACATGTTTCGATGGTCCCACCCTCTTCCACATTGCGTGACACAAACCTAAGCAATGTAGCAATAAATCGCAAAGTCTGTCTCTCAAGTTAAACATTGCTATGGGGCTTTCTACCCGACTTGACCAGCCTTTCAGATCGCAAGTTGCTGGCACACAGCCGCCGCTTCGCACAGACGGTCATGCCGTCGTTAGGAGGAGGTCGCGTTGCGTGTAGGACAGGGCGTGGACAGAAACGCGTCGGTGGGTGGTGGCGTGCGTGACGGCGCCCCGGAGGCCGCTTTTCCTTTTCTTTGTGTCACTATCTTCTCTCGTTCCTTTGCTGGACCGTAGGTAGGTTACTACAACCGATGGAGAGGGGTGTGTAAAGGTCGTGTTCCCCTGCCATTTCAAGCACCGTTGCAGGCACAAGCAGCGTTAAAGAGATAAGAGGGGCGGCGGCCTCTCACCCCTCCCGGCCGGAAAGCGCGCGCGGAAAAGGTCTTCGTGCTATCGCAGTGGGCTTCGAAAGAGACCGGCGGCCGTATAGGAACAAGTGGAAGGCGGCGGCGGAGTCATAGCTTCTGCAGCCCCAACGTCTGTTGGCGCGAGGGTTCGCTGTGTTGCGAAGACGAAGAAGAGGAGGGGTGGGGCGTTTTGTTTGCTGTCTTTCGCACTTTCTTGCTGCGAACTTCTTTTTTTTTTTCACCCTCACTTTTTATGAACCACCCCGTGGTGGTAGCGGCTAGAAGATGGAAGAGGAAGAAGGCGCCTCATTTCTGCAGCCCGGTAGGGAGCATGGCGCGGCGCGGACGTAGTAGTTGAGTTTGTATGTCTTTTGAGAAAGGGCGAAGCAAGGAGAGAAGGGGGTGGGAAAGGGGAGACCGCTCAGATGATGGAGACACGACCTTTTTCTTTTTCTTCCTCCTCGAAGGACAAGGTTTTGTTTTTTACGCGCCGCCACTCTTCCTTCTCTTCCTCTACGCAACCGGCCGACCGTCTGGCCCTCTTCGACGACGGCTGGCTTTTCTCAAAACGCGCCCGAACGTCGCAGCGCGCGAACGTGAATTCTCGCTCCCCGAGCGGCCGGCTGCCTCGCGCGACGAACCAAAAACAAGAAGAAAAGATTTGCGCGGGAAGATCGACTTCTTATTGAGGTGCGTGTGAGTGTTGTGGGTGCGGCGTTCGACGATACGCCTCCTTTAGAGCTCGTCGACGGTGAAGACATCGTTGTTAACGCGACATATATTTTGTTTTTCTTTCTCCAAGTGCCTGATCTTTGGATCGTGATACGCGTCTGTGTGTGTGTTCCTAGCGACGCGACGCGAAATCCCGTGTCTGCAGTCTGTGTGTTGTGTTGGCGCACGAGATGACATCTGGATGTAGATAGGTCGACCTCCGGATGACGATGACATGATTGATGCGCCGCGGAGGGCTTCTGCTAACTGCCGGCAAAAGAGGAGGTGGAGCTTGTGTCGTTGCGCAGGCGTCGGTTGCTGCTGCTTCTAACTTATCGGCAAAGACTTTCGTTTACAACGCTCCGCAGTCGGTTCACGCCTTCGTGCAATTCTGACTGTTAAGCGACCCCATCCTAAGGCGGCGTTGTATCGACCAGTTTCTGTAACGTCTTCTACCGAGATTTTGCATCGCTGGAGTGGATTACGCGGAGCACTCGCCGATTGGTTTCGAGACGAGCATTGAGATGTCTTCGAGCCCGCCCTGCACTACATCGGTCGCTACGGACTGTTCAGGCCGTCGGGCACGCCACTACTCCAGGTGACAACTGTCGCTACGACTGGACATGTCACGGTGCGCTTCTACCGGAGAACATATTTATCCGATGCTGGTACACCACTGCATTTGCTATGTCTGACTTGCGTCGCTTGGGTGCCGGCTTGTTGACGCAACGCGCCAATAGTACGTCAACGCGTGAGCTAGCGAGCCGTTTTGACGTCACCGCAGTAGGTTATTTATTCAGTACCTCTCTTTTTTTTTCTTCCACGCCCTCACCAAAGACGTGCGTTAGTGTGCATTTTCTAGCTTTGCATTTTTTAAACTTTCGTCTACGACGCCATTTGTAGCGTTCTCTGATGCGCACTCTCAGTCAGGTGTTTTGATGCAAAACGAGTGAGTACGTACTTTTTGCGAAGTAGAAATGGGTGCTGCGCCGAGCTGGCCTCGACGAACGACGGTGCCAAATAAGTAATCGCGAGCGCGCTACCAAAGTAACCTGTGATCTCCGGCCCAAGCACTGTCAGTCGTGTGTAAGCCATTCGTTTGAATGCGCACGGGGGGTGTGCTTCTGAAAAGGGACAACACATCCTAAAATATTTGAAGCCATAAACTGCGTCACAGCATATCAGTCGTCGGAAGAACCATCGCACGTTCGATAGTAAACATTTTGCAAAGGCTGTTCGACCACTCACGGAGGTGCCTTGCTGAAAGCTGAGCGTAGCTTTCAGGAACCATTCCCAGTGTCCGATGTTAGACTGGACTACGTGTGGCATCATCATGATGGACAAAGCCTTCAGACGTCGCAAGTCCGGCCCTCCCTGCGTCTCCTACCCACTCTGGCCAGTGGGCAAGGGTCCCGTTCGGATCATAGTGGACGCCCCGACCCAGACCACCAGGAGGGCGTCCCGTTGGGCCCGGAGAGGCTCCGAGTCGGTCGTCGTCCTTAGCAAGGTGGTCCGAAGGGGCAAGGCATTCTGCCGAAGTCTGACGCCCGAACCGCGTCTTTCGGGAAGCGAGAGCCCCGAGCCCGAATCGTGGCACGGTTCGGCGTTCGGCTACGGGCCCGCTCCCAGGGCCAAGTCTCTGTCGCCCGCCAAACGCACGTCCAAGGTGAACGGCTTCTTCAACGGCTCCGGAGACCGCTCCCTCGGATCCACCGACGACGAGTTGGACGAATCGCCGCCGTCTCTCTCCCGTGAGTTCACAACTTTTTTTTCGTTTTGAGACAAGTGATGTTCGACTTGCATTACAGAGTTTGACATGGTGTCAACAATCCTGCAAGCCGCTGGGGCAGATAGTAGTCTGCAAGTGATTAGCTTTTTACCAGGTTATAGTCTTCACTTTAGTCGGTCTGCGCTATGCTTATTATTTACTTATTTTTCTTGCACCGCAACTCTTATAGTGAAGTAGTATTCGAGGGGACATAAACCTCTTCTCCACAGAGCAGCTTAAAGACCAGATAGTATGGAACACGGAGGCACTGGACAAAAGCTTGTCCTTAGCATGAGCCTCATTTATCTGTTCTAGTTCGGAATCTAGGCTATCCGGTATTTAGGATTATGAACAGACTAGCCCAGCAACGAATTTTGTCGAGTTAGAATGGAATTCACAGGGATAGCCAATTCATGTAGTTGGTTTGCCATTGCACCCAGTGGTGCCTGGCGCGTGAATCCAAGCAGGACAATCTCTTGACCTCGTCTCTTAGTTGTCTTCCGATATCGCTTCAGGTTTCGACACTTCGTAATATATTCGCACGCCTATTCCTGTTCAGAGCTCGGTCACACGCAGGCGAATCGCCTTCGTCGCGCGAAGTCGGTCGCGAGGGGCTGTCCACATATACGCTCGACTTAGTGTAGAAGTGGTGTATCTGGTTCACTCGTTCTCCGCTATGTGTTTCGATCGCAAACCCGGTGAACTAAACGACTGAACAAGGTACAACTCGTTCGTATACGCCAGGTATAATCTTACGCGGTGATGCGTATTTGTCAAAGCAAGCCACAAGGGCATCAATCGAGGTATTTTCGGCGTTGTGACAGTCTGGTCGGTTTCAACGTTCGTCGGTAGCCGTGATTCAGCCGTCCTGTTTGATCACGTGACCTTCGACAAAGCCCCGTTTGAATTGGCTGACGAAATCCCTGTATTGGCTGACGGAATACATGGTGGGGGGGAGGGGGGTAATGCATCCGCTGACGAGTTGTACGGTGTATGTTTGAAAATTACACTAACTAGTTAGATAAGATGTTTAGCGCATGTGTGATGAGTATGCGTAGTCAGGCACGGCCGAGTGTTTTGTTCCAACCTGCAAGCAATAATAAGCGCCGGAAGAATGTGAGCACCATTACTAACAATAATTCTCGGTATACGCGTCTTCAAAGTGCCGCATCGCATTACAGGACGTTAGGTTAAAGGTACAATCATAAGCCAATTGCCGTCGTAATAATAAAAATTTCACTCGTTTACGTAGTTATCACTGTAGGGGTATATGTTTGGTGCATCTTTCTGACGTAGTTAGTTTTCCCTCTACTGTTGGCGTCTCATCATCCTGAACGCGTCGTTGAAACATCAGTATGAACGAATAAAACAGCTATTTTCAACCATAACAATCGCAGATCTTACGTAGTATACAGCGATTCAATCATACGAATCAGCGTAACTGTAATAAAGTCCTCTTGCGTGTGAACGGTAGTAGGCTGATAAGTGTGGCCCAGGCGTCTCGCACATGCAATCATGACAGCGCGATGTCTACGTTGCGCATCCATTTTTGCTTCGTTTTTATTCGCGCACGATACAGAAATTGATTCTCGCCGCACGAAATACCACAGAGCGTGCGACCTCGTACAACGACCCGGCACTTTAGCTAAAAAAGTTTTCTATTTTAGTTTTCTTTTACTGGCGCGAGGGGTCGCGTTAAAGCCAAGGTTACAGCTTGAATGTCAATGTTTCACGTGCACAAAAGCGTGTGCACTTTGCCGCGCACTGTGTCAGCTGTCATATTTCATTTCGAGGTACAGAAAAAAAAGTGATCTCTTGTTTATTTATTTTTTCACTTTAGGTAAGCACAGCATGGATTTGAGTGCTCAGTGCTAAAGATGAAAACGTCATGAAGTGCCTGCCGCTGCGGTACTCTATTGGTACACCTATATAAAATCGTTTATTTATTTATTTATTTATTTATTTATTTATTTATTTATTTATTTATTTATTTACATCGTTCGCTATTTGTTCAATCAGTATTTCATGAAGAAACCAAAATTACGACGAGTATTATTCAATCTATATGTTATCATTTTCGCATGTCCCCTCCCCCACGCCTTTTTTTCTTTCTTTCCTTTTTCTCCTTTTTTTTTTCTTCAAACGTTCTACTGCCCCACGTTTTGTGGACGATCCCCCGTGGTGGGTTGAGCCATTCTTCCGGGAACCAACCAACCAACCCATCGGCTACGAAGAGGCTCTTCTGTGCTCAATGTCACGGGTACAATCCCAGCCTCAGCCTGTTGTATGCGCCTATCGCATGACTAATTCTAATCAATTCCAATTTGTCTAATTGTCTCTGTAATTGGCCACTCAACACTAAAAGATGTTCGATTGAACATTGAGCCTGATGATATGGCCATTTCTTGTCTTGTCGCGCCGTTACACATAAACAGTAATACTTTTTCCAAACTTGTTCAGTGCTTAACACGAGCCCCGCCGCGGTGGTCTAGTGACTAAGATACTCGGCTGCTGACCCGCAGGTCGCGGGTTCAAATCCCGCCTGCGGCGGCTGCATTTCCGATGGAGGAGGAAATGTTGTAGGCCCATGTGCTCAGATTTGGGTGCACGTTAAAGAACCCCAGGTGGTCGAAATTTCCGGAGCCCTCCACTACGGCGTCTCTCATAATCATATAGTGGTTTTGGGACGTTAAACCCCACATATCAATCTATCAATCAATGCTTAACACGAATCATCATAATCATCAGCTTGACCACGCCCACTCATTCCAGGGCAAAGGCCCTTCCCACGATCCGCCAGTAAACTCGGTCCTGTGCTTGCCATTGTCACGTTATACCTGCGAACCTCTTAATCTCATCGGCTCACCTAACTTTCTTTCTCCCCTTCGTGTGTTTACCATCTCGGGGAATCCAGTCAGTTACCCTTTATGACCTGTGGTTATCCTGCCTACGTACTACGTGCCCGGCCCGTGCGCATTTCTTCTTGATTTCAACTATGATACCCTTAACCTCGGTTTCTCCCCTGACCCACTCGAATGTCTGTTGCTATCTCAGATTATACTTTGGAAAATACTGTATTTCTTATCGTTTGATGTTGGTGCAACGTTTCCTCGTGTGTGTTGTGTGTGTGTTTTTTTTTCTTTGAATTTTTCGATACGTATCCAGTGCGAGACGCGGAATACCAAGGCTGTATTTTCCCATAATCTAGCTGGCACCTTCGTGGTCGTTACTGTGCGATGTTCCTTTTTTTTATACTTATCCTACATCTGGGCCGTCCCACATACCGCCACCCCCCCCCCCCTTTTTTTTTCATTTGTAGGACTTACCTCTTCTCAGGCATGTAGTGCGCGCATGACCGGGCAAGATAACGATACCAGTAAACAGCCTCGCGTTCCGGCATTCCTGGGCCGGTTCTATTAGTGTATATAGTATACGTATATACCGATGACACCCACGATTAAGTCGTAGCGCAGCCTTCGATGCGTTCTTTTTGTTGTTTTGTTTGTTTTTACTTTTTTTTCTCGACTTTCGTCGCATTTTCAGGCATGGTCCCCCGCGGGTCTTCGCGGACAGACACCAGGAGAAAGCCGCCTTAGAGAAACGAGAACCCCTTCGATAAGAGAAAGAAAGACAGAAAAAAAGAAAGAGAGAAAGAAAAAAAAGAAAAAAAGAAGAAAGAAATGAAGAAAGAAAGAAATAAAACAAAAAGCAGAGCGCGAATATAAATTCGTTGAGCGAAGACGCTCCGGAATGTGCCGTTATTCGAATGCAGCCCCTTCATCTCTGAATTGTTAGTCCTCGCTTTGTTCTTACTTTCTGTTTTTCTTTTTTTTTTCTTTTTATTGCGTCTTGGCTGTCTTCACGCTGCGGCGACGGCACACGTGAGGTCGTACCGTCGGTACATGCCATTTCGGGGCTCTTAGTATTCAAGATCCATTTTTAGGGCTGCCGATGCGCGCAGTCGCTCTTCGAGGCGCCCGACTGTCGGTCGCCAACTTGCGGACGTACTTGAGAAAGGAAAAAAAAATAAGGAATGGTCGTTCATCGTGAATTCACGGCGCGACTTGGCTGAGCGAAATGCGAGGCGGGGAGAGTAGAGTTGACGGAGCTGCGCTGTTCCGCGTGGAAGCGAGTCTTTTTTTTTTTAACCTTAACTAAAGCGTGCCACGTTAGATAATTACTGGAGGCACAAAGGCACAGGAAGAAGAACTATTAGGGAGCGTCATGTAATTTTCTCTAGCCTCTGCAAGAGAACCTCCTTTGTGCACCGTGGGTGCTATTCTGGACTTCGTCGAATTCCGCCATGTTGTCAGATTCCGCCATTTGATCGATGCTAATTGGCCAAGTGAGCTGCTACGACCTCTCTGATTGGCTTAAAAATGCCGCCGTTACGAATATTTGACAATATGGCGGAACTAGACAGTGTCCGGAATAGCACCCCGTGCTTCAAGGGTAAAGAAGAATGAGGCGCACGATGCATGATCACCGCAGACCCAGCCAAAACGAGCCGAGCAGTCGTAGCGCTTCGTTTCTCCTTTATGCCTTATTACTGGGCTGCAACATGATCACTTGATGCTCCCTCATTTTCGTTATTCTTCATACATCCATCGAGCCATGTTTATTGCTGCATGTATGCATGGATGGATGGAAGTATGCATGGTTGGATAGATGCCACGAGTGTCTCCTTTATAATAGGGGGAGAACCACTGCACAACCATGATTCTCGCAAAGAAAAAGAAAGAAAAAGCAAACAACAAACGTACCGATGTTCTACAAAAAAGAAAAAGCGACACCGTAAATTCACAAACATTCAGCCCGTTACGGCACACTGACCTCAGTTTTTCTCCTACTTATTTTTGTCTTTCATCGCAACTTTTTTTTCTCCGCCAATCCTGTAACCAGCACGTATACTTACTTCTAGCGCGGTTCTGTTCTAGCTTTTTTTCTGTTTTCCCTAAAACTCCTGGCTTTATAGGATAGCGTCGAAGCATACACACCCGGGAGGATATCTCCACATTTAACACGTGCTGCGTCGTTTTCTTAGAGGCCCCCCAGGGCGTGTACAGGGGTGGTCAGAAACTTCGCGAGCCACGCTGTATTACGTGGAATGGAGGCCTGCGAACTTTTTACTATACTCGTGTATATTTCTGTTTACTGAATCTCGTTTCATAACAACATGAGCCTAATACAATTGATATGCATGCAGCCTATAAAGCGCGGTTAACGTAAACGCGGTTACACGTGACTGCGGTTCGAGTATGTTACACAGAATGCGAAACCATTTATACCGCTAACCCTTGTTGTAGGAAACCGAGCTCGGCAACATCGGTTAGGAAGTTAGCCGAGGATATATGGAAGCGTCCGCGGAGGTGGCGTCAACCAAGGACGCCTTGGCGCTGTGTAACATCGACGAAGCGTGGTGGACGCTAACCGTTGTTCAAGGCAGTTAACCGTGCACTTGATCGTAACTACCGGGTTAACTTGCCCGTGTGACATGAATGCGTATGGGGCAACCAGCTCTTTCAAACATGAAAGCGCATCTCCTCGAATTGCCCTAAAATATGCACTCGCGCGCGCCCAGTGCCATCTGTATATACAATGGGGCGCGCGGAAAATCGTGATCTGGTTTCGAGTGGGGAGTGAGGCGCCGCGCATTTCCAGACCCCCACATTGCGCGAATAGTTTGCGGGGGGGGGGGGGGGGCTATTCCAGCTTTGCATTTGCAATGAGTCTCTTATTCTTTCCGCCATGCGCGCCTGCTTCAAGGAAAGGCCGCCCTTCACCTGTCTTGTCTATCTATATAAAAGGAGGGCGCGGGGCTTCGCCGTATTCGGGAGCCGGAAGTGATTTCATCGCCGCTAACTGGCGCGTTTAATACGTTGTTTGCGCTGGTTGACTTAGTAAGAAAAAAAAAAAAGCCCTAACAGCTGACCCTCCCTCCTTATACGCTCTCTCTTTCTTTTTCTCTGGTGATTGGCGCCACTTTGCCCGCCGTGTTACCGTATGTTCTGTGCTGCTAACCACATGGATGCAGATTCATTCTGCTGCCGTGGCTGCCGAATTACTATGCATGAATGCTACTACTACTACTACTACTACTACTACTACTAATAATAATAATAATAATAATAATAATAATAATAATAATAATAATAATAATAGAATTGGGGCTTTACGTCGTAAAGCTGCAATTGCATTATGAAAGACGCCGTATAGTGGAAGAATGCTCCGGAAATTTCGGACCACCTGTTGCCCTTTAACGTGCAATGACAGCGAAGAGCCCACGGCTATTTCGCCAACACCAAAATGCGGTGGTTATGCGACCACCGCAGCCGGGATTGAAACCGTGACCTTCAAGTCAGCAGCCTGAGCACATAAACCGCCACAACACCGTGGTGGAGCCTGGTTTTGTTCAATGAATAGGAAAAATGACCCAGACCCGCCGCGGTGCTCTATAGTGGCTGAGGCACTCGGCTGTTGACCCGCAAGTATACGAGATCGAATCCCTGCCGTAGCGGCAGCATATTCCATGCAAGTGAAAATCCCTGAGGCCGGTATACCTTTAGATTTATGTGCACGTTAAAGAACCACAGGTGGTCGAAATTTTCGGAGCACCCCCACTACTGCGTCTCCCATAATCACATCGTGGTCTGGGGACGTTAAACACCAACAATTATTGTTAGGAATATTAACTATATGACGACGTTAATCTATGAGTGAAGTTTCGACCAAGGCGATTTTTCCCCGAAATGGCGTTCTGAAACGAGACAAACGTTCCCTTTGATATTTGCCCGCACCGCAGTATATAGCTCGAGGGCGAGCGGGCGTCACTCGTCTCGAGTGACGTGACCAGCGTCTTTATTTTTTCTGTGTGACGCCCAGAACATATTAATGGTTCGCGTGCCAAGAGCTTAACGTGCCACTTTTCTGTTTTGTTGTTGTTTCTGTTTCTTTCTTTTTTCCCTTTCTTGTCTGTCGCACGTTCTGGAATCTGAGAGGGTGGGAAAAGTCGCGACGCGTCCTCGACGTGAACGATGCGAGTATTCGGTTTCATGGCGCCGTTACCAGAGGCTTTTGTTCGAGTTGGTTCTCTGGAAATACTCCATGGACAGTGGCCCGTCATTGTACATCGGCTGGCCGCCAATTGGCTGGCGCTGCGGCGTCACACGAAAAGAATTAACAAAAAGTGTGTGTGTGCGTGTGTGTGTGTGTGTGTGTGTGTGTGTGTGTGTGTGTGTGTGTGTGTGTGTGTGTGTGTGTGTGTGTGTGTGTGTGTGTGTGTCAGTGTGTCATTGTAACGTGCACTGGCCTTCAGTAAATCAACTCATTCTAAATGCGATCTCAGAATCACCAGCCCAGCTCCTTTACCGCTACACTACTGACCCGGACAGGCCGCGAAAAGCAGGTACACGTTTCCCTCTCCATACTTTCTTTTTTTCATAATCGGTATATGTCTATGAGAAGATTCATCTGTCCAGCACTTACAACCATAGCCAACGTGTTGCAACTCTAATTGAACGCGGCCGTACGTATTTTTTTTTCTTTTCAATGAGGATGCTGGAAAAGGGAGAGGGGTAAGGGCATAGATTCATAAATATACACTAGAGGGAACTCTGGCGCTAGTGTCTGTGGGAGCTGCATTGCATGGCGCTTCAGCGAGCACGGAAATGATGGGTAGTACACGGATTTGTCTAATCTTCGTACTTGTAACTCCGGGTGTGTTCGTGTGACTTGGAGCTGTTTTCTCACAAAAGAAAAAAAAAAAAGCTCAGCGAATGCTCAGCGGTGTCGCTTCGCCACCTTATCCTTTTATGTTTACCATTTCAAATCGGGTCACGAAGTTCAAAAGGGCTTGTTCTGTCCTACGACGCAAAACTGAAACACAGGGATCAACGAAGCCACACGTACGAAGATTAGGCAAATACGTGTACTACTCGTCATGCCTACGGTCGCTGAGGCGATCGCAGTGCCAGAGTCCCCTCTAGTTAATTTCCGGAAACTCTACGGGTAAAAGTACAGCTCAGCCGCTTATTACAACACTGGCACGTATCTGTCGTGCTTGCTCGTACGAAACGCATACGTTGATCGAGTCTGGAAACACATACGGGGTACGATCAAGAAGGTTATCGTATAAACCCCCGGGAACGACTCGGAAGTTCGTATTAACAAAAAAGTGGGTGCTCTCGTAAGTCGTACTTGTGTGATAGGTACGGATGCTGATTCCGGCGTGACTGCGTCGTTCTTCTATCATATTTCATTCGTGTTGACAATGTGAGAGAGGTACATTTCGCTTCCGAAGCCGTGCACCTGCTGTGAGAATGTTTTAGTCGCTCCATCGGGCCGTTTGCGGTGCAAGCATTGATCGTCTCTTCGATGGTTGCCTCCGTAAATGGAGGTCGTGATGGCGTATACTTCCGTCATGCGCCAAGCACGTTAACGGTGTGCGTGTATACAGAACGATCGCCAGACAAAGGGAGGACGAATGAATGCGTGCTTTAAAGTATATACTTCAAAACAGGCGGTTTTTGAATTGAGAGTCTAAAAGAGAGAGATGACATGATAATGAATGGCTGGCAGGTTAGCAGAGTTACTCCTAGTTTCCTGCCCCACACTGGAGCAGGCAAAGGGAGCGGAAACAGAATAACGAATGGAAATAGCACGGAAACTAGTAATAGCATTCACACTACGGACTCTCCCAGCAGGTATACTTGAATGAGCTGGAACAACGTTGCGTAAGTGCGGATAAGTTCTCTCTTCGAAATTATATATACTTGGAATGAATAGTGGGCACCACTGTTATGTACCTCGGTCGTCTAGTGGTTATGATGCTGAAGTGTTCACCCACAGCCGCAGCTCGCGGGATCGTATCCCGGCCGCGCCAGACGCGTTTACGACGGAGGCGAAAATGTTCTGATATCGCACGGTACATGGGCCTCTACTATTTCGCCTCCGTCGAAATGTGACAACGCCGTAGCCGGAATCGAACCCGCGACCTTTGTACCAGCTTCCGAGCACCGTGTAGGGCTCGCCCGCTCTCCATGATTAATTCGACCATGTGCCCAGCCCGGTCGTGGCCTAGCATGCTAAACCGATGGATTGAAATAGGGCAAGTGTAGGAGTGTGCGAAATCACACTTTGTTTATTTTAAAAGACAATGCGTTGCTTCTCGTTGATAGATTGATGGCCGAAATAGCGTGCGCGATCGCACTCACTCCATGGTTCATGAAGGAGTGATGGAGGAAATCCCGCTGGCTCCCAACGCGGCTGAAGCTTTAATCCGGGTTGTTCAACGAAGGCACCTCTGTTCGAGGGCCTTGAGCTTTTTGAATGATTAGCGGAGCGGCATAAAATGATAATAATAACGAGAACATCGTAGCGGGAAGGAAAACAAGATAAGAAGGCGACCCTTCGGTGCCTCGCAGCGTGGCGTGTCGAAAACAACTCGGGAGGCGTGTTGCGTACGCGGATTCCTTAAAAGCTGCGTTCTGACAACACTTATAAATAAGTGGTTTATAGGGCGATTGTTGAGTGCGTATGAGATATGGCTGGCGCCGCCGCCGAAAAATTGATGCCCGTGGTTTGAGTTTCGAAACGTGAACGACTGTGGACGACCTTTTTTTTTTGTCTCTTTTCGCGAAAAAAATTTTAGAGGCGAAGCGCGTTAGGGTTCAGGCTAGTCCCTCATCGTCCATCGCAGCCACCCCTAGTACTCGGAGTACTCACTGGATGGCGCTGCGGCGATCGATCCACTCCCATGCATAGCAGACGCGTTGTTTTACTGTGATAGTAGGCCACTAGATGGCGCGTCTGCGTTCTCGTTGAATCGATGCGCTTGCGCCGATGCGTGCTAGTGTGATAAGCGACTGCTAGAGGCCAAAGCTGTAAAATGCGTTCGCTCTTGGCACGCTTGCTCTTTCGCTCGGCAGTCAATGCCCCGCACACACGGCAGCGGAACTGAGGGCTCGTAGAGCTGCTGGAGCGCGTGCTCGCACATTACATCTCGATATTCTCTCAAATAAATATCGTATGATCACGTGCGACCAACCGCTGCCCGAGGAACCTATCTTTGCGAACTTTCCACAACGGCTGACCTTCAGTTTACCGATCCATGAAGCAGTTATATTGAAGGAGGAAAGGAGGCTACGTCCCGCTACCATTTACGAATAAAGCTACGCTGTGTATGTATACAGTGTTTCTCACGTCTGTGATGATCGACTGGGGCAAAATTAACGCAGGATTCATGGTTTACCGGTGTTCTTCCGCGGAGGTTCTCCCGCTCACCATCATTCACTCCGTGGATATGACGTGTGTGTGTGTGTGTTTTTTTTTTACAAGTTCGATATTGCGTGTGTGAGATAGTAGAGGATGCGTTTCAGTCATTAGATTCAATGTGAGATTACCCAGCATGTGAATACTATAATTTTGACGCGTCAGCACGCATCCTAAAAATGCAAAAATTAGGAAAAAAAGAAAAGGTACTGGCACACATTTTTTTTTTTTAAGGCGAGCCTGAACATGCACGCGCACGCAATTTCTGGCTTTCACAACGCATAACACACTTTCAAATGTTGTCTGCCACGAGATACACGTATCGTTACAAAAGCGAAGTGCACCTGAATACGGCAAGACTGGGGCAGAGAGAGATAGAGAGATAAAGATGCAAGGAAAAGCAGGGAGGTTAACCAGACGCACATCCGGTTTGCTACCCTGCACTGGGGAAGGGATAAAGGGGAGAAAAGAGAAACGTTTCAACCAAGACTGCGGCAAAAACGTGTAGGGGGTAGGGGGCCACACTTGCTCGATCTCGTTGGGTGATGCACTGCCAAAAGTAGGGGCAAGTTCTTCCTAACTTTGTGTGCATGAACACCGGTTATCTTACCACCAATCGCGGCGCTCTTATACAATAGCTATTGTTTCGGTACTCGCAAAACGTATCACAGCATCTCGCTTTAGAACACGCGCTGCGCTAATTCACATCGCTGAATTGGGGTGACCATTCCGTGCTGATGCGTCCGCCGGGGTAATGGTTACGGGGACTCGGCTGCTGGTCCGAAGAATGCGATTTCGATCCCAGCAGCGGCAGTCACATTCTGATGTAGGCCCGAGCTCCATGCGATGTGGGTGCATGTCGAAAAAGACCAGATAGCCGAAATTTGCGTAGCCTCTCCCTAAAGGACGCGTCCTAATTATGTAATGGTATTGGCTCGTGAGACACCACATATTAACATTTTCTCGGGCATCCACTGCCCAACATATGGACAAATCTACTGCTATTTGTGTATCTTTGCATTAAAGACTACATGTATCGAATTCCTCATTTCCGTCACGTAAATCACGGGCACCTTTTGTTTTGTTCTTCAAACTTCGTTTCATTTTTCAGTCGCATAAACTACCTATTGATGTCGTTGTCTTTGCCCATTCGGTCATCTCTTTTGTTTTCTTGCACACGCATGACTTGCATGTAGCAATTATCTTTCATGCTCATCTTCTCGTTCTCTGTTAATTTTACACCGAGCATTGTGTCATTTTCGTGGAATTTTCGGTGTACAAGGGGCAGTCGCCTTATCAGTCTTGTAAGCCTTTATCGTCGTTCCCCTCGGCAAAATTACACTTTTAGCTTTTTCCCTAAAATAAATTTCAAATATAATAACTTCACGTTACCACCGATGCCGATGCGTTTGCTTTGCCTCGACAGTGCACTAAGCGTGTCAAGTGTCTCCTTGTTCCAGCGTTCCCACTGCGATAGCTTCGCTTAACGGACTAGGCTGCACAGTGCTTATACAATATTTACATCCGTTAGCGCAACTACCGATCTCCAGCTGGGGAACAGGCAACGGCTTTGCCTGTTTCTCCCTACTTTTGCTACGTTATCGGGATGAGCTTACTGCATGCCCGTCGGGCCTTCCTGACACATAGCCCTACTTTGCGTCGAAGAACAGGGAAAAAAACAGTAAAATAACGGACTGCGGTACAAACAAGCTTCAAGTCATCGCGTAGCGCGTTTGCTCAATCGCCACGCCCGCTGTACGCCTGAGAGCAACTGTAAATACAGTGACAAGGGATGCATGAGGCACTAGCGTGCGCAGCATACGCGCATTGTTAATCCATTTCGCTTAAAAGAGACAGGTGTGACAGCCAAGTTCGGAATTCATGGTCCTGTGTATACCTAAATGACGACAGCTTGGACCGTGTTCGCGTGGGTACGTATTACACGGCTGAAAAAAAAAAAACATCGCGAACTTGATTGAGAACTCCAGAATTGTTGCGAAATGTTGTAGGCCCGTGTGCTCAGATTTGGGTGCACGTTAAAGAACCCCAGGTGGTCTAAATTTCCGGAGCTCTCTACTACGGCGTCTCTCATAATCAAATGGTGGTTTTGGGACGTTAAACCGCACATATCAATCAATCAATCAATCCAGAATCGTTGCGTTTCACAAGTTCAACGTGCCGGGGGTGCAAAAAAATAAGCTCTCTGGGAGATAAACACGAGCGAGCGCGAGTTGGCGTGTTTTCGCATTACCCGAAGCGTTACCTAATCCGGCGTGCAGAACGGTATCGGGGTATAAACGCTGCGTGCTTCGTATAATGTGTCACACCCCCGACTCGCATACGCGTGTGCTATTCACATTATCCGAAGCGGCGCCGCTTGTTTAATCCGATTCGCGCGTGCGTTGGCATGGCCGCGCACTAACCCACGTTTCCCGCTCTCCGGATATAATAAACCCCCGCTACACGCGGCTGTCACAGGCGACGCCACAGTGTCGCGACGTGTGCCGCCTTATAGAGGCACGTGTTTGCAAACGGGAAGCCGTTTCGGCCACATAAGCGGCGTATTATCGATACCTTCGATGCCAACAGAACAGCCTGGAGCGTGACTCCTTTTCTCGTTTTTCCGGGCTCAAGGGAATTACGAGAGGAATGCGGCACCGCCGTCTAATGTAATCCTCCCAAGACGTGTCGATGACGGTCGATACAGCTTTCCGGTGTTTTCCAAGCCTCATTTTTTTTTTTTCTTCTCGGAGTCTCCATTTCTTGTCATACTCTTTATTCAGGTTAGATCAGCCGTGGAAAAAAAATATGTGGCGTTTTTTTTTTTTTTTTGTCCTTCTTCACTGTCGCCAATGCGATGCAATCTCGGTTCGATCAATTAGCGGTCGCATACCGGCCGTGGGGTTGTTTGTCCTCGTGCGCAGTATAACTATACCACGGACCCTTACGGCCTTTTTTGTTTTTTTTTTCTATTTAGTGTGAAGGCGTGAAACAAAAAAAAAACGTTATACATTCCACGGGGGCTTTACGTTAGGGAACACGTGACCCAGCCGCCACGTCCGCGCCATAAACTTTGTGGTTGCCGATGAAAACATGTTTACCTGCAATAACGTGCCTCGCGTATATGCGCGTTTTCTTTGACGTTTGTAGTTACTTTGTTTTGTGTCGAGTTGTAAAGCGCTGATCTTTTTTTTTTTTTCCTGTGGTCTGGTGCGGTGAACTGTGGGAAGTTGCCGATTTCGGCCCCGCGACCGTCAAGGACACTCGAGCGCCTTGGAAACAGCTCGGTCAGGGATTGGGACTTACACACGTAATACTGTTGCCGCTGGTTACTTCAGTTACATCTGGGAAAATTCAGTGGCGCGTTTGATTGAACGCGCGCGTTACTGAAATGCTTGGAGTCGATAGAGAGCGAGGAATTCGGTGGATTCCTAAATGGACGGAATTTAAGATCTTGTTTGTAGATAACGAAGGCGGAGCAGCTTCTTGAAGACGCGCCAAATTCCGCCGGCTGCCGAGTCGGAGTGATGCGCTGTGTTTTCCTTTTCTCGCATTCCTAGAAAGTGTCACGTTGAACAAAAACACTTTCAAGTCTAGGCAGCTTATTTCATTAACAGTTTCCGTACTTGATTTTGCTTCTAATTGGTAGGAATGAGTAGGTTGCTTGCGTACACCACACAGAAAACTCGAAGCAGTATACAAATTGTTTTTTGTTATTTCCAAAACGAGCAGACGGCCTAGATTACAACCAGAACAGCCTTTACAATAGTTCGAGATGTATACCTCTGCCGCAAGATGATCCAGAGAAAACAAACATCGTTCGTTGTCCTTGACGTCATTTGCTATTACTGGAAAAACAGCAACAAGAAATACCTCAGCAGGCCTCATTTACGTGAATCCAAGCAATAATAAGTTGCTGTGCGTCATAAGTACGAGGAAATTCTTTGTTGGAATGCTTATTAAGAGCAAATTATATAACGTGGCTCGGTACGAGCCTCGTGAGTGGCGGAGCATGAAATGAGCTGGCGTGTGCACCTACGTGGAAATGCGTATAGTAGCGGAAAAATATTGAGGGCGACGACAAAACTTATTCACTTCAACAACGCTTGTCACTGGGCCGTGGTCCGCTCGTAATGACTATTGGGAACTAAATGGGCAAATAGTATTGTCGATGTTTTTGTTTTTTAATTCACACCCACTCACCGAATTGGCCGACTCTGTCCCCCCTATACCCCTATCGACATCCCTGTCGTCTTAACACCTATAGCGCACAGAAAAAACTAGACATAGGGTTACGACGGGGACATAGTGCTAACTTCCAACTAATTATTTATTTTCAAGAAGCAGTACAAGTACAAATACATCATTAGTTGAAAGTCGGTGCTATGTCGGCGTCGTACCTTTGTGTCTTGTTCCTATCGCGCGCTATATGTGTCGAGATATACTACCAACATGCCCAAGCTGACGTGTTTTTTTTTTTTGTTTTTTATAGGTAGTCGTCGAGTCCCCCCATTGAGTGGCACTTGTCAAACCTTAGCATTATTGACCCTCGGTATACCGTGTTACGACGCTGCAGCACGCGTGGTGTTATGCAGTATGACACGGCGTGAAAACAAGATCTATTCGTTCGCTCCAATCGATATACATGCCCAGGGAACCACTGGTGTCCAGATGCTGCTGTCTTATAACAGCCAAGCGCTTACACACGAACTTTCTGTCAAGTGGTTGATTGATTGATATGTGGGGTTTAATGTCGCAAAACCACGATATGATTATGAGAGACGCCGTAGTGGAGGGCTCTGGAAATTTACACCACCTGGGGTTCTTTAGCGTTCGCCCAAATCTGAGCACACGGGCCTACAACATTTCCGCCTCTATCGGAAATGCAGCCGCCGCAGCCGGGATTTGATCCCGCGACCTGCGGGTCAGCAGCCGAGTACCTTAGCCACTATAGGCCACCGCGGCGGGGCTTCCGTGAAGAGGCGTCTCGTTCTTTCTCTCATCGTGCACTCGCATCATCAGGCGTGGCCGGCTTGCCATTGTGACCTGTGCAGCCCGTGGCAGCATATAGTTTTCTACATTATTCTAGGTGCGAAGCTCCTTAGGACGTGGGTCGCGCGTCTCCTGTATGTAGTAGCCATCTCTCGTTTTAGTCCTTAGAACGTCCGCTGGATGGCGGTACTTGTTTGTAATGAATATGTGATGAAGAGATGCGAGACGGTGGTACTTGGATTGTTGACTAGATGAACGGACTCACAAATATACAGAAAAATGGACAGACAGACGGACGGGCGCATGGATGGACGCGGCCATCGGATGAATCACGGTTTGCCGATAAATCTATTCGAAGCTTCGCCCCACTCATCATCATTGACTTCGTGGATATGCTGTAATTTTTTTTTTTTTACTATAGGGAACTCTGGTGTAGCGATCATTGAGCCGCCATGAGAATGATTGGTATTACACGGATCGGCCTAATATTCGTGCTTCTGGCTTCGAACACGCTCGTGGCTCCGTTCGTTGCTGTGTTTGGGAGTTGGCTTCAGATAAGAGACTTTGCGAACCGATTTGAATTGGTGAATCCAAAATGTGGGGAAGTGGAACTGAGGAAGCGCCAAAGGACTTGCTGACTTTCGTCTTGCGACAAAGCAGCTTCGGGCCACGCGAAGCCAAACGCAGCCGGAAGAAGAAAGTTTAGACAAATCCGGAGCCGAAAAGGCCGAGTTTAGACAAATCCGTGTGCTACCTATTATTGTCATGCTTGCTGAAGTGCCGTGCGGTGCAGCTCCCACAGACACTAGCCCCAGTGTCCCTCCTAGTGTACTTTTGTGTTATTTTGTGTTTACGTGTAGTGGTTCGATTTGCACCGAAATTGTTCTCAGTTATTCAGCTCTATATGTGTCCGGGCTCGGCTTAGTCACAGTCTTTCGCCGCCCATGCATCGAATGTGCTCGCATGCTTATTCTCGCTTCCCTCGGATTGTGTACTGACCCGCGGCTTTCAAGCGAGGGTGCTGATTTTGACCTTTGCAGGCGACGTTATTGAGCGCGAAGTGCCTCGCACTACGAATCTGTTCGTTCGCGGCTCGCGTTAAATACTTACGCGGTCATATTCTGCACTAGGGGACCGCGACCTGATGAGACTGATTTAATATATTACTATGCGGTGACTAACTAAACTTCGTATTGGATCACACGTGTGACTTATCATTGGCAAATGTACTAAACTTCGCACTTGTTTGCGGGAAGCCACTATACGTCGAGAGAAAGAGCTTCGTTTGTATCATCTGCTGCAGCGAACGCCCGAAGCGTTGGAGATAAGATAAGGCGACCTTGGGCAACCTCTTCCATTTTCGCCTCCAGCCCAATGCACGAGTGATTCAGTTGAATGTTGCTGCATACTCCTGCGTAAATGGGGAGGTAGTCTGTATTGTCTAGCGTTGTAGCGCATCAGGAACATTACCTAACCTTATAGCGCCAAGGGCAACAGATGTATGTGAAGTGGTGACTCACGGATGATTGCTAAAAGATCCGCATTTGGTGTAACGCTCAATCACAATGAGGACAACGTTTTCTTTTTTTATTTCTTTAGGTTGCGTCAAATGATAAAACTAAGGAGCGTTCCTTCCGCATTAATAAAGTGCCGGCATTTTGTTGACTTTGTATACAGCGTTCTGTAGTCGCCGTAGTGTGATCCATCGTCTCTTTATTTTTGTTTCCTTCACTCTATTTGCGCACATTCACATTTGCAGAAGAAGACTCGGCGAGCGGCGCACAAAATACCAACTGTTTTAACCAAGACTGAGGTTTCCTCATTGGTTTTAACATATATCGGGGCGTCAGCAACTGTATACTTATTCCTTGTTCGTAACCTTTGTGGCATTGGCGCAAATGCAGGGCGTTTATTACTTGTTCTAGCGATGAAGGTAAACGGAACCGCTCACTGCGCATAGGCCAAGCCGATGTCGCCCCGTCCGGGCTACGCCTTTGTTTCTTTTCTTTCTTTCTGTATGGCGGCAAACAGACGGGCTGACCTCGCGCCGATTTGCCGGCTTGCGGGCGTTCTCGTTTGCGATATCTCGATCATCCAAGGCTGCACGCGTTTACGTTACAACTCTAATGTCATGCAAAGGCTGATTCATTGAGTGATTGATTGATTGATTGATTGATTGATTGATTGATATGTGGTGTTTAACGTCCCAAAACCACCATGTTATTATGAGAGACGCCGTAGTGGAGGGCTCCGGAAATTTTGACCACCTGGGGATCTTTAACGTGCACCCAAATCTGAGCACACGCGCCTATAACATTTCCGCCTTTATCGGAAATGCAGCCGCTGCAGCCGGGATACGAACCCGCGACCGGCGGGTCGGCAGCCGAGTACCTTAGCCTCTACACCACCGCGGCGGGGCATCGTCGCGCAAAGGCTGGCAATCTGCGCGATCGACTCGAATTGAATCGGAAGTTTCGGTGGTGGTATACCTAAGAATATATTTAACGTTAAAGGGACACTCAATGGAAAGACTGACACGTTTTAAAATTGACAGACTGCACTCTGAAAACACTAATGCTATAAGTGTAACAATCCTAAGTTAATTATTAGCTGAGAAAATCAAGATTGAAGCTTCGTTTTCAAGTCTTGTGCCGAAATTTCCGCGCTTGCCGCCATAAATTTCAAAATGTATTTTTCGTATTTTTTGCGCGACATTAGCTTGATAAAATTTCCTGAAACTTCGTAATGCTATTATAGGTCTGCGGTACTCACAGATGACTATATATGTACTTCATTCGTATCGATTGGAATCTGCGTATAGCACCCAGTATACGCCTCCAAAATCTATGACGTCACGATGTTTGGCGCGTGAATCTCAAGATGGCGTCTATACTCACATTTTATTTTCGCGCGTTTTCACGCTTACCAAGCGTCGTCTGCATGCGATTAAAAGTGGTGTTTTCGGGATTGTGAAATCGTACTCTAGTATACTAATACGCGAAAAACAGTTTTGCTCTTTCGTGTCCCTTCGAAGCTAAGTTATGGAGATTTTCAAAAACGCCTTCCTGGGCGCCGCCATACTCTTCTTTGGGCTGCGAAAATTGGCGTGACCCCTCAAAAAGTGCACTGACAAGGCTGCGCCCTTAGCCTTTGTACTCCGGCGCGCAACCCATCATGGCGGTGTTTTTTTCCCTCCTGTGAAAAGGTGTATAGGCGTGCATAGTTCAATGTATTCATCTATTTGTTGTTTATTTGCGGGTCGCTGTATGGCGGTACCCAGCGCAGCGTTTTCGCGTATCACGTAAAGAGACTATAGCGGATCGCCCGGCATACTCCCGCGCTACTGTGACCTCGCTTCCATTCCCGTATAATGGTTCCGAAGCACTTCTGTGATTCAATCTAAGTCTCCTACGCGGAAACGAATGACCTCTGTGGCTACGATTTCGCTGTGCAGCATGCATGCCGCGAATATACGTTGAGAATAGGGCCGTGGTTTAGACCATCATTAAGTTTCAACGAAAGTAATGTACAACAACCTCGGAAAAGAGCAGCGCTTCGAGAGAGGTAATAGTGCACTTCTAGTTGTAAAAGACTATGTCTACTTAGGGCAGGTAATAACTGCGGAGCCGAACCACGAGATTGAAGTAACTAGAAGAATAAGAATGGGGTGGAGCACATTTGGCAAGCACACTCAAATAATGACAGGTAGATTGCCACTATCCCTCAAGAGGAAGGTATAGAACAGCTGTATCTTGCCGGTACTTAGCTACGGAGCAGAAACCTGGAGACTTACAAAGAAGGTTCAGCTTAAATTGAGGACGACGCAGCGAGCAATGGAAAGAAAAATGGTAGGTGTAACCTTAAGAGACAAGAAGCGAGCAGAGTGGATTAGGGAACAAACGGGGGTTAAGGATATCATAGCTGAAATCAAGAAGAAGAAGTGGACATGGGCCGGGCATGTAGCGCGTAGACAGGATAACCGCTGGTCGTTAAGGGTAACTGACTGGATTCCCAGAGAAGGCAAGCGGGTTAGGGAGAGACAGAAGGTTAGGTGGGCACATGAGATTAAGAAGTTTGCGGGTATAAATTGGCAGCAGCAGGCACAGGACCGGGTTAACTGGCGGAACATGGGAGAAGCCTTTGTCCTGCAGTGGACGTAGTCAGGCTGATGATGATGATGATGATGATGATGATGATGATGATGATGAAGTTTCACCGCATTGCTGCCCGCCCCCATCCCCTCTCCATTCTGCCCGAGTTCGAAACAAAGCGAGTGATCTCGAGGGGAAAAAAAAACGGTCTTGTGCAGCAGGAACTGTACCTCACGCTTCTTCAACGAAGCGTGGGTTTCGAAATGTCTCTCATTATAAGTTTACCGGCACTTTCTCAGTTTTTTTTTGTCTTCTTTTATGCTATAACCCGTATATAATGGTCATTAGCGCAAAACGCAACCCAATCATACTTTCTGCGGGATAATGAAGCAACGTGTGACGTTTAAGCTCAGGTATACATAGTACCATAGAGCGTGGAGTACACCTGATTATCTGCGACTAGTATTTTTCAAATAACAATTCACTGCCCACGCCGTCTCTCGCACTTGCAAGCGCGCTCGCTAAGTTCTAGCCACGTGTTTCTTTGTGCCTTCCTCGCGACCTTTCGAACAGCCATAGCTTTATTCGGTTTTGCGTGGGTTGACTGCACAGCCGCGTCAATTGTTTATTGTGGATTGGTATAAGCGTGGCTCTATTGAAACGTTCCGCGCCGTACATCAAATATCACACAAGGCTATAACTTACCTGACAAATTCAGGGACCCAAGAACGTGTATAAGTATATGTGGGCTATTATTATATTACGCAGATTAAGTTCTATCACCACCGCTTATTGCTTCTGTTCGTGTTTCCATGCGGTGCTTGCAGTGGCTGTACAACACAAGCCCAGTAACTGCATTACGTCGTTTAAACCCTGCAGCGGGCTTTAGTATAGGGTGGTACTGACATCTCGTAAGGTATTTGTGTGAGAATATATATATATATATATATATAAGGGAAAGAAGTGTATACCTAAGGGCTCGTTTTTCCGTGTTTTAACACAATATTATAGAGATCTAACAGACAGTAATGCCAAGAAATGTAGAGGGGAAGTTATTCGAACCAATGGAATGTAAATAAGAAGAAAGAAAAGTGGATGAAACAATAACCAGCCGTGAGCAGGAATCGAACCTACGACCTTCGAATAACGCGTTCGATGCTCTACGAACATTATATATATATATATATATATATATATATATATATATATATATATATATATATATATATATAATGTTCCAGTACTACAGCATATTTTCTCACTGAATCCACACGATTTCCGTATATTTTTTCATGTCTTTGCCAAATACTTCATTACGAGTCGTACGGAAGCGTATAGAATTATTGTAACGACACATCGGACATTTCAGTATATATGTAGGGTATTCCTGCGTCTGTAGCGCCGGTGCTATGCGGTCATTTCAAGTTTTATAATCACGGATCTTCAGTGCGTACCGGACTTCCAGAAGGAAGTCGGGACGCTCATGCATGCGGAGGCGCAATACCTCCGCCGTGTTCTTTGTTATCGTCGCATACGTGCTCCGTGTACGGCACAGTTTGCCTTGAAATTCACACAGAGTCGCTGCGCGGAGGTGTTCCCGCTTCGAGCCAACGTGGGTGCCCGTCCCGTATGCGTCCGTTCGTGGAATTCGGCACGACTTGCCCGTGTGGAGCGATGAAACACGCGGACGCCATTGGGTGGACTTGAGAAAGCGCCAGAACTCAAGCCGTAAAGTAGCCAAAGTTGTCGTGTACTTAAATGTTATCGTCAAATCTGTAGTCCGATAGAACTGGAGTGGTATTACGAACAGATTCTTTACGATTGATGATCAAGTAAAGCCACTTTGAATAAGGAAAATAATAAGTTTTAAAGTAGCAAGAAAATGGCCATGGCGCCAACTCGAACTTTTCGTCGCCAGACGGGTGGTAAAGTAGCAATTTGGACGCAAACTATCCTTTTGCGCCAAACTGCGCCACATTGGCTATTGTTGCGCCAAACTTGCGCCAAATGCTTGCGCCAAATGGCCGTTGGTGGCTATAGCCGCCAACGGCAATCCTTGATGGAACACCTACCAGCCCTATGCACACCTGGTTGCATTCAGCACGCACCAAAATGGTGGAGGACTTTCTGTGTCAGGCCCGCGGCGGCAAGAAGCTCTCGTACAATCCTCAGATCTTCTCTTAGATTAAAGAAGAAAAAAGAAACCCGTTCGTCACCCGAATTCTCTAGGCGACCTTCGAGTCAAACGCAGCCACTCCATATAGCCGCGTCCAGAATCATCTGCGCCATGTGGAATTCCTAGGTCCAAAGATGGATGGGTTCGTCGATTGTGGCTTTTGTTTCGTATCGCTTCGGAAGATGAATGCACGTAACCTTTCTCGGAGAAAGCGAGAGCACGACCGTATACGCGGCATTTCGTGTTTTTCTTTGTTACTCGCATACGGCTGCTTCTATCGACATCATCTCCTTTCTACAGCCGTGACCATCTCTGCCTGGTACGTCGTTGTACCGTGGCCCCCGCACGCCGAGGAACGCGTTGCAGACCTTGAGAGCTGCGGGATTGATCGCTGTGTTATCTATGGGCAAGTTACTGCGCTAGTCTTGCTCACTACTATATGTTTCTAGCATTTAATAGGGAGCTTTAGAATAACGTTTGCAAGTTCTGCGGGCGTTGCGGGAATAGCGGACACCATATGAGATTTAGAACAACGTTTGCTCTTCCTAGAGAACAGTCTAGGAACTTTAGCTGCCCAGCAACCTCAAATGCACGGAAACTACACATAGCCTCGACACCAGCACTTCGCGAGATTCGCGGGCCGCGATGGCCGCACGCTATTAGGGATTTCCTGCGGGCGCGGCAGCAAACGCGAACGTCGACTCGCGTTACGACGCATGCGCAGTGGCAGCGACCGCACCGCAAGGGCTAGCGGAGCGCTATTCTGAAACTCCCAATTGATCCCAGCTATCAAAAAAAAAATAAACGTTCATTTGCTTCACGTTCGCTGAAGACAGGCATAACGCCCTGGCGATTGGTCTGTGTTGTTTGAAGTGCATATTGAGGCCGAAATATCCAAACAAAAATGGTGCGTGCATTTATTGGTGAGCACAAACGTAGACGAAAGATGCTCCGACTATCAGCATATAACGTTGCAGACTTAGCACGATGTCCCTGGAATTCGAAGGACTGGCTAAGCTCCGTATCCTGCCTTCTGTCCTGTGCAATGGGATTAGTAGGCTCTCAGCTGCCAGCAGGAGGACCAATATCGATATGCCCTCCGGAAGGCCCGTGTACTGTGTACTGTCTGAACACGTTAGAAAACACTAAATGGTTGATGTTTCTGGAACACTCCGCTGCACCGTTTGTCATACTTACATCGTAATTTAAGCACGTGGAACTCGATGCATTATTATTATTATTATTATTATTATTATTATTATTATTATTATTATTATTATTATTTCTCCGAACCGTGCATGCATGACTTTATAACAGTAAGTGCAGTAGCATATCTCTTTTTTTTTCTAGAATGGAACGTTGCGCCAGCCAAAACCATTCATCCATCGAACGGCTGGAATTGGTTCTTGGCAACACGTTTTGGTTCGCGCCAATACTTCATATTTCTTTTAGGGTGTGAGTGTACGAGTCGCAGACACTGTAAATCCCACATACGGCGTTAACTAAGATCGCAGACTATGCAAGAGGCGTGAAAGTTACGACGGCTGGGCTGGTGATTAAATGCGTTATTTAACTGTCTGGCTCACGAAACAACTCGGCAGGCTTCGGCGTAGTTCAACGCGTTTTGTGTCAACGCACTCTGCGGCACCTTCGCACTTACCGTTTGGCCTTCAGGCGTTTCGGAATCCTCGAGCCGGGCGCGACAGAGTCGTCACACTTTTGTGCAAGCCGCAAGCTGTTTCCGAGATCCATCAATTTGCTCGCTGTCGCTCGTTAACACGGGTGCCGCCATGTACTACACGAATGGACGCGTGGTAGGTCGGTGTACGATCAGTAAGTGCCTAGAAAAGCGTAGGCGAGAAAAATATGGAAGGTAAATCATACACCGGCTCTTGACGATCAATACGAAGGTCAACCGTTGCGAAGCTCTACGGCTAAAATGTGTTGCCATGTAAGTACGTGGAATAATTGAATAATGAAGCGCAAGAAAAAGACACAACCGCATGACAAAAGTGGTATGAAACACAGTTTTATATAGTTTTATACCACCCTTTCGAAGGTCATTCCAAGGCCACCCTTCCCAAAGACATTCTCAAGTTCGCTGTGTGACCTTGGGAATGACAGTGTTAGAGATGGGAAGGAAGATGTTGCAGGTGATGGCATCCGGATGTAACCGGGTGGAGGAACTGAACGCCGACAAGAGAATACGAGAAACATAACAGAAGTTTATAACATTATTTACACATATTTACAGGAAAGACGGGATAGTGGTTTCACCAACCACGAGTGTGGTGGTTGAACACTACATAGTTCAGAGCCAGGTTCAGAGAGCGCAATGTCCAGCACTCTCCGCGTCGTTTTATGCCCTGTCGGGCTCCTCCTCTCAGAGTCGAACACCAATCACGCACACACAGGTGAGGGAGGCGAGCATACAAGGTCCACGTGAACACTGCACGGTGGTGGCGCCAGCAGGGCTGGTCCTCGTCGTGGGTGTGCAGTTAGACGAGCGTTCCCACGATCCTGGCCGCATACTTCAAAGGGCCCACTGCACAGCTCGCCCAATTAGCGGGGCGATCTGCGTGCGCTGTCCGTCGCGGTCTCTTTCAGAAAGACGCCGTCTTTGCTGGCCTCTCTCGAACGGCTAATGGCGTCTTGGCGACACGACGTCATGGTCCTCCGGCTAGCACGTACAGTGCCTGACGAGCATAGGCAGTCGGCCGGTCGGCTGGGTGATTGGGGATCAAAAGGGAGCACCGCTCCTCTGTCAGCTCCGGCGCCGGCCACGACAGCTTTGCCGTCGCCCGATGAGTCGCCGAGTCCATTAGTCACCGCTTCTGCTTGAAGCGACGACAAAAGGTCCGCTTTTGAAGGACGCGAACTCGCCTCTGCCCGCCGCCTGGTCTGGAATAATCACTCAAATACTTGACAGCGTCGGTAAGACTGGGCGCCGAAGGGATTGAGAGATGAATCCCCAGGCCAAACCTAACAACAGATAGTACACATATTTGCGCAGTCTTTGTGCATGCGGGCTTCGAACGCTTTTGGGGCTTCGTTTATTGTTGTGTTTTGGGTTTGTTTCGAATATAGGAACGACCGTTGTCAACTTCGTGAGCCGATTCGAATTGGTGAGCCTGAAAAGTTAAGGTTGTAATGTGCAACTGCCGAACATTTGCTGGTTGTCATCTCATGAAAAAAGCAGCTCCAAGCCACGCGAAGCGAAACGGATCTGAAAGACTGAAGATTAAACAAATTCGTGTACTACCCATCGTTTTCATGTTTGCTAAAGTGCCTGTGTGTTGCAGCTCCCGTAGACACTAGTGCCAAAGTTCCCTCTAGTACATTTGTAGGAAACTCTACGGTATGAATTTAGAGATACACTGGACTCTTTTCGCGATTTGGAACGACCACTGAAAAGAAAAAGAATGCATATATATATATATATATATATATATATATATATATATATATATATATATATATATAAATTCTGAAGGCTTTGAACCCTTTCAGACTCTTTGCACACAATTGTGTACATCAGTTGTTTACGCTTTTTGTGTCAACTACTGGCTAAAAAATTGCAAGATACCATGAGACTTGGATGAAATGAACCTCCTCCTCCTTAATAAAGTCGGCGTCATTTAGGTTCAGTTTTGACCGTACTGTTGCATACAATCACTTTTCCGAAGACACTACCGTAGTCGACAAGCCGTTCGACGTGGCGCTTCCCTAGAGTCACGTCGAAATATATATATTTTTTTCTCTTCTCAATACCAATAAGACGAACAATCGATGTGCACGATATTTTTAATCTGAGATTTCATTCGATATATGCAAGAAGCAAACATGTATGTCTTCAAGATACGTAGATATTTAATGAAAGCCTAATATTTATCAATTGCTATAAAAGGCATAACTCAATCAATTATAAAATTATTGTTGCTGCAATATGATATATTGGGGACTTGAAATCGTGCTATTACAATTCGACGCATTTACAGGCAGTTCTTCGTAGGTGGCGTCTTAAAGGCTTAAGCTGCGTTGGCGTAGGCTGTACACGTACGAAATACCGCAAACATTACTCGAAATTCCGGTATCGAGCGCGCAAGAGGTAAGTCGTAAAAGAGGCTCGAACGAATTATGTACTTGCAATGTCGTGATCCTATAGCTCAAAAGCCCTCTCGTGACGTTAGTGGGTCTGCTATAGAGTATACGCGAAAACTTTGTCGGGTAAGAAGGCGCTGTTCTGGCCTTTCAACGGAGCGCAAGATGCGATATTCCTATTAATATTTTTTTTTTTGCTAAAGAATGAACCAGGGCATGTCGTTACCCATGTTTGTTTATTCACGTTCTAACCTCCTATGGTGACCTTTGCTAGTAAGATTGCCTGAGATGTGTTTTACTGGACACACACACAGATATATATATATATATATATATATATATATATATATATATATATATATATATATATATATATATATATATATATATATATATATATATATATTCACTAATAAATTCTCTCTTTGACTTCCTAGAGCTGCTCCATTTAACGAAATGGTCGTTGTAGAGGAGGGGAAAAAAAGTGTCGCTTGTCGCTTTAATTCACAACACCGCATAGTACTGCACGGATAAGTCCGAAAGAGTAAAGAACCAGCAAAGAGAATTTCCGAACTAGAAGGTTGTCGTCAATAAACAAGTAACTAAATAAATAAATAAAGCGATCATTGACCAGACTAAGGGTGTTGGTATCTATAGTCTCACCCTTATCAGCGATCGGTGGGCTCCGCGATTGATTGCGACGAATTAATTTATTCAGAGCCACGCACTCAAAGCACTCGCGCCGGGCCGCTGGCATTACCCAAGAGAGCCAACCTGGCGAGCTCGTCAGTTTGCCCCGGTACGTCTGCATGCATGCGAGGATTCCAGATCAAACCGGGCGGATATACAGTGTATCGCCGTGTCCATCGGTATACCGCTCGCTCCCCTGACCTCGTGAAGGCCGCTTGGCGGCGTATCGAACAAGTGTCGCACGTATTGACCTCGCCTCTACGTGCCTCGCAAGAAGAGCAAATACGAAATCCGCATTCCGACTTCAGGCTTGCATCCCGCCGACGGCTTCCATTTCACGGCTCGGAGTTTCCCGACTCCCTCTCCCTCCTTCACCACCTTTCTCGCTCCGCGTCACTGTGTGCGCTGACGGCAAATATTTCCGGAAAGACGTGCCACTGCTCGTTAGTGGGTAACTTCTAGCCTTTCTTTTTAAGACGATAGTCTTTCTTGGGATACCTCGAACAGGCAAGTTTTATTGCATACTATTAACACCATTTCAAGTGAGTACTACTGCACACGTAACAATGTGACTTCAGTGGAAAGTGCACACAAGATAGCATATGCACGATCTAACTTACAGTTCTGCGATACTATAACAGGTCATAGATCACTGATGGAAGCAAAGAGCAAAACGCACAAATATTGGTCTGCCTGATCTGTCTCACGCGCGATTGAGATACTCGGCGAAATTTGAGAACTTGCTCAACCTCCAGCCATCTTGATGTGGTGGCTGCACTCATACTTGGAGACATTGCCGACCCAAAAGCAAATAATATGCATATCTGAGCAGCAACATCAATAAGCATGTATAAGTTATTGTGTTTCTTTAATAAAAAAAAACGCAAAGATACGTCATTCTGAAGACCTTGGTGTTTCTTACGCTGCGCTGATAATGCGACATTATGCACGCAAAATTGGGTGTTTTCTGCGCTTCGTTAAGACGACGTGGTACTGCCACCTATCAGTGGTTCTGCGTTCTACACAAGCTTTCGTTTCCCGACATTACTGCCAGATTGCGTTCATATCTCACGTAGCGCCTCCACACAGGATACTATCGTCTTTCGATGACATTTGCAGGGAAGCACGCAAACACGGCCAATATGAACGAAAAGTTTACTCATGGAGAAGCTAGTGCCCATGTGCAGAGTATTTGATGAATGTTAATCCAGCAATCCGCAAATCCTTTTTGTTCTCGGATTAGTCCCATGTTAACCTAGGGCCTAAATGAAGCCGGTCTCCTTGTAGCTTTGAGCGTAAGCATACCCGCCGTGGTGGTCTTGTGGCTAAGGTATTTGGCTGCTGACCCGCAGGCCGCGGGTTGAAATCCCGTCTGCGGCGGCAGCTTTTTCGATGGAGGTGAAAATGCCGTAGGCCCGTGTGCTCAGATTTAGGTGCACGTTAAAGAACCGCAGGTGGTCGGAATTTGCGGAGCCGTCTCTACATACGGTGTCTTTCAAAATCGTATGCTCGTTTTGGGACGTTAAACCCCACATATCAATCAATCATCCAAGTTCAGGCTATAAACACGCTCTAATGGCTCCGTCGATCGTGACCCACAGACGTGGCCCTCTGTCCTTGTAGTTGAGGGGGAGGGAAGACACAAATGACGCCCCCCTCTAGCTACATGAACGGAAGGACACGTCTGCGGGCCAGAGGGGGGGGGCAGTGCCGATCGTGCCTCCCCCTCGAAAGATTCACACGGCGTAGCGCTATCTCGACAAACCGTGATCAGGCCATCCTACACGGGGTTTTCAAGAGCGAATGAACCGCCGAGATTTACATGAAAGGCAATTAGCTTTATCAACGTGTTTTTGACGACGATCGAGAGAGGAGATTAAAGGTGAAGATAAAGCTTCCATCGTCAACCGTACTATGTCGAAAAGAGCGAACCTAACTGAACGGAACTTCTCATCGATGTTCTTGAAGATCGCAGCTTCTTTCGATGTCTTCACGATGTTGCTTTATTTTTTTCAGCTGCATGGTCGAGACCTTACGTTTACAAATGGCCGGCTCTTCAGATTCGTCGCGCTTATAGCAGAACGCTATTTACGAGGGATCGATTTATAGCCCTGAAGGAATAAAATTTACTGACGTTAAAACTTTGCACGCAGATATAAAAAAAAAGAACATCAGAAATGGTTCTTTTATGTATACCTAAAAACACGCGGTCCTTGCTATCCCTTCGTTCTTAACGTAAAACACAGTCAGAGGGAGCCAGCTCTTTCCTGTATGCGAGAATTATTAATGTGCGGCCCCAGTGGTGTTATGGCACATAATTTTGCCCCTGGCCGTTAAGTAGCAGGCTCAAGAAATGCTATACGTAGAGTCCATTTCAGAGTTCGTCTGGCCTGACTTGCTGCATATTCGAGTGGCCTTAGACCTCTGGGAGGAATCCCGGAAGCTAATTGTGCTCGTAATAACGGACCACTTCTTATCTACACGCACGTAAGCGCGCGCGCACACACACGCACTCCGCCGATGCATTTTGAACTGCTCCTTCATAATAACCTAATGGTTCTTGCTGGCACTCATATGACGCACTCATTAGGTTTTTCATTATTATTTTTATTATTATTATTAAAACAAATTGTCATTTCCTAATTACTTTAGGACATTTCCCCTCGTCATTTATAGAGATAGGAAAAATGTCATGAAATATGGCCCACAGTAGTACTTGAAAAAAAAACCAGTTTCGCTCGATGCTCGTCCCTCTATAATAATAATAATAATAATAATAATAATAATAATAATAATAATAATAATAATAATAATAAAAAGATAGGAGTGGCTTTCTTCCGCTATGCCTGATTATATGGAGTGGGAGCTACGGAAGGAAGGACCAGCAAGCGAGCTCACGCAAGTCAAGTGCCATACCACTCCATGACCTCCATGATACGTCACTCCATGAGCTTCCAGGCCTTGTCCGCCGCGCCAGCTGTGCGCCGTCTGACGTCACTGCTTCTCGCGCTTGCTCTGGGCGTCTGACGTCACTGCTTCTCGCGCTTCCTCTGGTCGGCTCACTGTAAGCCAAGCGAGACTTGAACCTCGGCCAGTGTAGCTAGCGTTACAAAAACAAAGTGATTGATTGATTGATTTGTGAGGCTTAACTTCCCGCAACCACCATATGATTATGAGAGACGCCGTAGTGGAGGGCTACGGAATTTTCGACCACTTAGGCTGCCTTAATGTGCACCCTAATCTGAGCACATGGGCCTACAGCATTTTCGCCTTCATCGTTAATGCAGCCGCCGCCGGGATTCGATCCCGTGACCTGGGGGTCAGCGGCCTATTAACTTAGCCACTAGACCACCGCGGCGGAGCTACAAAAATCAAATGCTTACATCCAAAGTCTTATTGCGAAATCGGGTTAAACGTTTCTTCATCGGGCTCAGTTGATATTTTCATTGCTTGGTACGTTTTAATGAACAAAGCCATTGTTGTCAGAAGTGACACGCCAGAAAAGCGCATGAGAATTTTCAATGGACAAAGTGATTCGCACTCGGAACCTATAAAAAAAAGCGTTGGTTCGTTACACTAAAAAATGACGGAAAAATAAAATGATACGTTTTTTTCATCACTGTTTTTTTTTTTTTGCTATGCAACTGAATGGCTTTGCGAGCGCACTGACGTGAGGAAATATAGCCGCGACGGATTGCGTCTTTCGCGGCACTTCACGACGCATGAAGTTCTTGACGTTCACACGCCTTTCACGGTCGTAAACGCTCGTCAGTCGCGGCGTAACCGCGACGTGTGACTGGCAACGCGATTTTTTTTTTCTCGAGTGCAGAAAGGACATAATTGGGAGAATCCCACGCAACCACACAGACACACAATCAGCAGATTCGACGAGGAACTGTCACGTTCGTCCAAACTCTGCGACGTGGCCGGACACTGTGGGCAAATAGAGCCGCAAGTCTCTACAGTGTACGTTGCCCGCTACATGTTTGCGTTCCTACGAGAACATGGGTGTGTTTCAACTCTTAGGCAGCGTGTAGACAGTCTACGAAGACAGCTTGGAAGACAGCATCGAGTCCATGCGGTCCGAGAAATGGAACACTTCTTGACGGCTTTTACGCGACGCAGCGCCACCTCGCGTCGAGAAGAAAAAGCTAAAATAAACAAACGTCACAGTTGTATTTTCTGGCTTATTTCGTGTTTAAATAAAAAAAAACAAATAAATGTTACTCACATTCAGCGTCTGGGAAAGCGTCTGTTTGTGTACAGACGACCATTTCAGCGAGATTTGATCTGTCGGAGCGATTCGCTGAGCCGCCATCTTGTTTAGACAGCAAAGTAGCCTGCATCGTATTCGTCTACGATGCGGTCTTCTCGGAGCTGTCTATTGCCGGCTATGTGAGAATGGGAATTTGACTTAAAATGGCCGCCGTCCATTTAGCTGTCTATTTCGCCGTCTACGGTGAGTATTGAACACAGCCCACATGTGTAGAAAAGTAGCCCCGCCACATGTGTGCGTTCCTGCGAGAAAATTTGTGCAGAAAAGTAGCTTTATGTTGTTGTCTGTTTGACAGAGCATATTTACAGCACATATAGTCCGCCGCGGTGGCCTTGAGGTTAAGGTGCTCGGCTGCTGACCCGAAGGTTGCAGCTTCGGTCGCGGCCGTGGTATTTCGATGGCAGCGAAATGGTTCAGACCCGCGTATACTGTGCGATTTCAGTGCACGTCCTTAAAGAACACCGCATGGTCCGAATTTCCGAAGCCCTCAACTACGGCGTCTCTCATGATCACATTGTGGTTTCGAGGCGCGAAACTCGCCATTAAGTGCGTATTCTGCTTGATTGTTTCGTATCACCTTCGTCGCACGAGTTTTTCTTGTGACATTTTTTTTTTATTAACTCTGCATTTCTCTTTAAATTCTGGTCTTCCCTCCTCACGAAAGTTTGAGCAGGCGTTGTGCCCCTCCAGGTGGCAGTTGCCAGCTTGCTCTCTCCCTTTTTCCACTGTGTCCTTGTGTATCTGTGTATGCAAATGAAATCATAAATAAATAAATAAATAAATAATAGCTTCAAGGTCTTTGGATGTCCTGATGTGACTAATGAACGGCTTATTGTAATCCTCACGACTCAAGTGGTTCTTGTCTGCGAGGCAGACAAAAACCGCCGGTTTTGTACAGCCGGTTTTGTACAGTTTTTACCGCTGGTTTTGTACAGCGCGACCTTCCCGTGGTTGCGAAGTGGTTTAGGGGGCCAGCCGCCGTGCATTCACCCCTTTCTCGACTCGCCCGAGAGACCAGAAAAGTTCCCGAGCCGACGCTGCGAACGGCCGGCTTTCGAAAGTGCGGCGTTCCCCAGCGGGTGACGCATCCGTTCGCTACGCCAGCCGTCGCGACTCGATCAATCAACCGGAGTCGCCGCGGGTCATCTTCCTTTCGGACCGACCGGCCGGCCCCCGAGATCGGTCGCCGCTCGCGCGTTCGTTCGCCGATTGCTTCGCGTTGTTCTGCTGGAGCTGCGCGTTGTTCTGCTGGAGCTGCGCGGCAACTTGTGTACGCGCATCTTGAACGGCGTGCAGGCTCGCGCGCTGTGTGATTGGCTCGTTGCTATGCGCAGCACGCATGCGCACATGCGTTCGCACGGAGGGAGAAGAAGCGGGAAACTGACGTAAGGCGTGCGTCGCGTTCTATCTGATAGCCAATGAACGATCTTACCAGTGGCATAACCGGTGGGGGGGGGGGGGGGGAGTCAAACACACTGCTCCTGAACTTTTCCGATTTCACTGGCTTATATGCACACGCTCACACGAAAACTCACGTACAACATACATAAGATATGGTTGAACCCCCTTCCCCTCTCTCTAGAAAAAGATATCTGGCTACGCTTATGAGTCTCACGTAACGAACATGCCATCTAACACTTGCCACTTGAAAGCAGGTCCCTCACTTTTTTGATATCCAGGTCGTTTCTGGACAAGCTCTGACGTCAAGATTCGAGATATGTACTGATGAGCATCTACAGTACGACTAAGTTCAGGACTTCGATTCGAAATGTAGAGCTTCTGTTTCACACTACTTTTGTTTGAACATATGGTGACAGCAGATCCTCACACAAAAAATGGATGAAAGAAAAGGAAAACATTCTTGAGGTTGGTCTCGTCTGTGCAGGTTATCCGAAGGAAGCGTGAATGTCACATGGCGATATGTCACAATATGATGTGAGTACCATTCACCAAAGTTGAACGTTCATGAAGGTACCTATCAGAAAAAAAATATGGCTTCTACAAATGAAATGGATGTGGGAACAAAAAATGACAAAGGCCTCTATTGAGGGCTTCGCCCGCTGAATCAAACTGTCGATCGCTTTTGTTTAGAAAAAATTATTGCCACAAACGTCAATAACAGCCAACAGAACATTTCCTTTTTAGACACATAATAATGATGATGACAAAACAGACGTCATTAACATGAACATGGATATGAGATGACGTTGAAAAAACAGGTATATTCGATAGTTCACACAAACACAGCGAAAAAAAATGTTGCAAGGTAAAGAAGAGGCACAAATAAAACATGAATATGTGCATTTCGCATATTTACATGTTGGCATGCCATATCTGCCGGTGCATCGACATATCAGTTTAGCAATACCAGGCTGGCCGAAAGACAACTTTCACATGTCTGTCATGGACCGACATAATCAATCAAATAATTATTGAATCAATCAATCGGAGCGGTGCCTGTGTCTTGTGTTTCCTAGATCCGTCCTTGTGTATAAGTACGCGCTGCTCTCGTTTCGGTATGAACAACCGACTAGCTCGAAACGTGTTAATCAAATCAATTAACAATCAATCAACAATCAGTCAATCGGTTTTGTGCGTTATTCGAATAGCTAATTGGAAATTAGTTAATGAAATAATAATAGGTAATTATTTAACAAAGTTATATGTATAAAATAATTTATTAACACTTGACCAATATTAACAAATTATAAATAATATAATTAATTAATAATAATACAATTAAATGACCTTTTGAGCCGATTTGTCACGCTGTCTCGGGTCCCAAGGAAGAGGAGGGGTGAGAGGAATTGGTGAAAACTGGAATTTTCCGTCGCCAGGTGCGGCTAAAGGCGCAGCGTGCGTTTGCGGTGAAATCAATAGAAAATTTTAGAATACCGTTTGTAAGCGCTGCGGGCGCTGCACGCAATTTTGGATTTTTTGCGTGCGGGCCGCGAACGCCGACTCGCGTTACGACGCATGCGCAGTGGCAGCGACCGCACCGCAAGGGCTCGCGGTGCGCTATCCTAAAAGTCCCTAAAATGTCTCTTCAGCACGCACGACGCGCGCGTGGCTCCTCCTCAGCTTGGACGTGTCCATCCGTGCACCATTACGTGTACGGCCCCGGTATACGGCCTGGGCGAGGAGCATGAGCCGACGCTGTCACGGTTCCGACGTTCTTTTTCAGCGTCCATCCGTGCACCATTACGTGTATGGCTCCGGTGTACAGCCGGGGCGAGGAGCATGTGCCGATGCTGTCACGGTTCAGACGTTCTTTTTCAGCGTCCATCCGTGCACCTTTACGTGTTCGGCTCCGGTGTACAGCCGGGGCGAGGGGCATGTGCCGATGCTGTCACGGTTCAGACGTTCTTTTTCAGCGTCAATCCGTGCACCTTTACGTGTACGGCTCCGGTGTACAGCCGGGGCGAGGGGCATGTGCCGATGCTGTCACCGTTCCGACGTTCTTTTTCAGCGTCACTGACGCTGCCGACGAGGCCCGTGACGATCGTTTCGGCGCGATTACGCAAACGGGGCGTTCTTCAGGATCTCTTTCTTTCCGCTCCACTCTTGCTCGCGCATTAATGCATTTTAATTACAAAGCCGTCTCTAATCCGTTTTCTTCGCGTCACGGTCAAGTGCTACGTTTACGGTGAAAAATGAAATTTCGGGACGGAAATCTCTTGAGTTATCCGCGTTCCTTTGAAAGCGCGGCCTACACATGGTTCTGTTTAGCTTGCACTGTGTAATGGGATGTAACTCGTAACTTTAGCAACGCTTTCACAATGATGGCGAGGGGGTAAAAAGAAACCCCGCTTGCAAGAGGTTGGCAAGGTGTTACGAATCGAACGCTTTCATAGGAATAGTCCATTTTCACCTTTATACCGACATTGACGTCAAACAAGGGCAGTCCGTTTATCAGCGGGCGCATGCGGTGAATTCCAGGCCTGATGCCTTGGCGGAGTTTAAGTGCGTTGTGAATTTTCACGACTCTGCTTTTTCTTTTTTCTTCTTGCGCCTCTGCGTGACATCGCGAACTTCTTCCGTGCATTGCACATCGATGCACGACTGACTCCCCCTTGCGCTTCTCTATCACTACTGTGCATGCTGTCACTTTTCTCATATTTTGCTGCAAATGTAGGGCCATCAACTGTCCATTGGTTAATTCTACGTAGTGACGCATATCCGCTTCGTTCGCAAAGGGCGACCGCATTACCGCTGCGTTCGATATATCGCCTGTTGAAGTAAACGCTCTGCGCAGTTTTCATGCAAATGTGTTTGTCCCTTTAGTATTGGAGCATTCGTGCATTTCGAACACAAGCGCGTGAGCTATAGAGATGAAACATCCGGCGACACAAATGATGAGGATGATTAGGAGTGTTTGTATGCACCCTGGTGAATATGACCCGAAAGTCGCAGGATCGAATCCCGGCTTCAGCGGCTGCATTTTCGAGGGAGACAATAATGTTTGAGGGCCGTTCACTTGTGTTCAGGTTCACGCTAAAGAGCCCTATAGGTTGTCAATATTTTCGGTGCCCTCAAATACGACGTCGCATAATCACATCGTGGTTTTAGGACGTAAAACCCCAGATAATGTTAATATTACATTCATAAAGACGGACGACACAGGAAGCTCTCTTTCTCTTTATATATATATATATATATATATATATATATATATATATATATATATATATATATATATATATATATATATATATATATAGAGAGAGAGAGAGAGAGAGAGAGAGAGAGAGAGAGAGGTGAAACGTCTGGCGCGTCCAGTTTATCAGCCACCAGTCAACACGTGATGAGGGATGTCATAAGATTCTTTCGCGTTGTCAACATTGCCCGTCACCCCTGCGAAATTCATCCTGCGTATTTGGCAACGTTCATAATAGAGAGTATTAGGGTAAAGCGTAACGTCAAGGTTGTTTTGAAATACGAGCGCGATACGTAGACAGTGACAGGAAAGACGGGGACAAGCGCCTACTACCGACTGAAAGTTTAGTCGGGTAGCTGTGAAATTTATACCGACAGATGAAACATTTCGTAAGCACATACGATAAGACCACACCGCAAGCCAGACATAACAAAAACCGATACAATATACGTATATATCAGCACCACCTTGCCAACGCCCACTTTGCTTTACAGCGATTCTTTAACGCCTGTGTGGCTTCTGCGACTGTCCGAAAACGGCAGCTCCTTATCGGGCAGAGCTATTGACGGTTTGCTCACGCGAGTCAACCGTCATAGCTCTGTCCAGTGGGCGCCGCGTTTATGACGTCCGACTTGGCGGCCGCAGTCTAAATGCTATTCCCTCGTGACGATGCCCTTATTATAAAAACAACAGGCGAATCTGAACTGAGAAGTCGAACGGGTGTCAAGAGCATTTCGTGAGAAGGCGATTAATTTCCGGAGTCCCGCCTTACAAGCCTCCCCCTCCCCCCTTGTCGGTTCTTCTTCCTCCGGTGGTGGATGACGTCGCTTGGAAAACACGCTTCTGTGATAACGATCGGCGCTGGGGTTTTCACGCATCAAAACAGCGATATGAACATGAAGCGCGCCGAAGTTGGGCATTCGGCATTAGTTTTGAACATTCGGGTTTTTACAGCGAAAGCTGTAAAAACCCGCTGCCGGTGTTCCTAACCACTATCGCGCGAAATAAAAAATAAGGGTTCAGTAAATAAACAGGAATGCATTAGGCTCATTATGGGATTCAAACCCGGGTCCCCTGAGGGGCAGCCCAGTATTTTACGGCGCAAACGCACCGGTGCTTGGAACCTGTATGCAAACTGGCCTTGGGCATGCTTGATGTCGGGGAAAAGAATCGCGTTCATATGAGTAATAAAGTGTTTTAGAACAGCAAAGGAAGAACCAGGCGTCACCTAACGTGAATTACGCACCCTGTAGGTCGTCGAGTGCTCCAACCTGTTTACAAAAGCTTGATCTTGTTCACCTGATAAATGTGAAGCACACCCACTGTGAGAAATTGCATGGATTACAAGAGCTTCTGGGATAATTATTCATCGTCTCCAGCCACAGCACAAAACGAAATTTCCACAAGGTGTCTTGCTAGTGTGCAGCGGGTACAATGCTTCTCCGAAGAAGGACGAAAGATGCCTTAGTGAATGAGTGTATACTACGCGATGGTTGATGGCGTTGGGGTTACCCTGCAAGTGGGCTTGCAGCAGCTACCCAAAGACTGTTTAAAACAGGTTCTGAAAGGCTGCTCTTCCTAAGGTTGCTACAGTAAACTCTTCCAGCTTTCTTTGCGACAGTGCTGCGCGTTTTGTGCAGGCCTGGTGTTTTTTTTTTTTAACAGCGTAGCATTTTGGCAAATCGTTCGTTGTCAGTAGACCTCTAAAACTATAATCTTCATAAACGATTATGCGCTATATAAATAGGGTGAGTCTCATTACTGCTGACTTGTGCATTAAAAATGAAGAAGGCGACAAGCTTCGCTAACAAATGACTACGAGGAGATTGATTGATTGATTGATTGATTTGTGGGGTTTAACGTCCCAAAACCACGATATGATTATGAGCGACGCCGTAGTGGAGGGCTCCGGAAATTTAGACCACCTGGGGTTCTTTAACGTGCACCCAAATCTGAGCACACGGGCCTACAACATTTCCGCCTCCATCGGAAATGCAGTCGCCGCAGCCGGGATTTGAACCCGCGCCCTGCGGGTCAGCAGCCGAGTACCTTAGCCTCTAGACCACCGTGGCGGGGCAACGGGCCCTAGCTGCTTAGTGTCCATGACGTACTAGTGTCTACGCCACTGAATTGGGAACACCATTCAAAAGGAGCAAGTTAAACGTGGCATTTCTGCTGTGGAATTTCCGCACTGATTTTTACAGCAGCGTTACGTTGCGACAATGTCGGGTGAGCACGCTCATTTCGTTCCAAGCGACATTAGGGAAGCCCGTATCGAAATCGGTGGCGGCGATGGACGCGAGTATGCGCTGCCACGTAGCCGCAGTCACCGTCTTGCTGGCGCCGTGATAATGCCGCCTCGCAAATGTCCAATGGTCGGCTATATGCTGCTGATTCAGGCAGCTTACAGCCGACCTATAGCAGGAGGGGGCAGAAATGCAGCGCGCGATGAGATATTTATCACCGCCTCTCCCTATGCCGCGGTAATGTAGCTGCCATTCAGTTCAAAATTGCCGACATTTAGGCAAGAAAACAAAAAAAATAAAAACAAAAAAGAAAAAAAACTGTTCAGCGAGTTCCGCGAAAAAAAGTTCAGCTAAGGGTGCCCCTGTAGTGACGACCACTTCAATGGTGATACGGATCTTTTTTTTTTTCATCACGCTGAGAAATAAAGCAAACGCGAGAACAGAATAACTCCAGATAAGGTGACGATGTGAAAATTGAAATGTTATGACCGGACGTAATGCGCCAAACAAATACGAAGCACACGAACATACTATGTCGGCCGTCCACATCTATTCACAAGTTCTGTGCTTCTGGCATTTTATCTCTCATTGTACACCTGCCGCTTAACTGTATCTGTAGATTCCGGCTTAGTTCATCAATGTCTACTTGTCAAGAAGAAATCCCGAGGTGTCCAGTTACGGAGTTTGTCCGTAGATTTTGCGGAGTATGTGTCATCGGAATTGTCTTTTAGAAGGCCTAAATGGAGCTATTCTGGGGATTGGCAAACTGCGCCACTATAGTCAAAAACTCTCGTCGGTCGAGAGGATTGATTGATGATTGATTTGTGTGCTTTAATGTCCCAAAACAACCGTATGATTATGAGAGACGCCGTAGTGGAGGGCTCCGGAATTTTCGTCCACCTGGGGTTCTTTAACGTGCACCCAAATCTGAGCACACGGGCCTAGAACATTCCCGCCTCCATCTGAAATGGCCGCCGCAGCCGGGATTCGATCCCGCGACCTGCGGGTCAGCAGCCGAGTACCTTAGCCACTAGACCACCGCGCCGGGGCATTGGTCGAGAGGGCTGCTACGACTTCTATGATGGGCTCAACATACCGCCATTACAATATTTGGCAAGGTACCGAGGTGCCATTACGAAAAATTTGACAGTGGTCAGTACAGAACTCACCTTAAAACTCACCCCCCCCCCTTAAAGATATCAAGACTCTACCCCCACCTAAGGATATCGCGACCTACTCTGTTGTGATATTTTTAGGGGGTGGGGGTGGGGGGAGTTGTTCGGTGGGTTCTGAACTGGCCACTGTCAAATATATGCATGTATACATATTAGACGGATTCGACGCATAGACAATAGGTGGACACGAAGGTTGCTGACATCTTAATTAAACTTTCAATAGCCAGGTGGCGGTGGCGATATCAGCTCACATATACATTTCTCAAGTTTTTAGCTCGCAGGTGCAAAGTGCGATGTTTGACGCGCCCGCATTGCCTCTGGATAGTTCTGTGAAGGGCAACTATGTTTCGTGAAAACAACCTCAACTGCATACCTCAAAGTCGACGTTACTAAGGGACCTTTAGGCCATTTTCAGCGTGAAAGAAATCTGCGTCATCGCGAAGACAGCGATTCTTCTCTGCTCCCCGCTAGAGGCTGACGCCAGTGTTGTTTGCATGTTTTTTGTGTTCGCGCATCGCAGCTGTGTTCAAAAGGAGAAATACTCCCCTCCAATTTTTTTTCTTTGTGCGTTGTTAGACACGGAGTCCAAACACGGACTCGTGATCTCAAAGACTACTGTGATTTCGGGCCCCGCTGCGGTGCTTAGCGGTCCTGGTCCCGAAACGTTACTCACACGTCACCCAGGTCCGCCGTCAGACCAGGTCGTTGACCTGCCGGCTCCACGTCAAGAACTGGATGCCGGTCGTGCTGACCGATGCTCCTGACGTCGCCCACGCATCCAATGACGCGTTGGCGAAAATGGGTGGAGAACTTGACGGTGACCAGAACAGGACGAATCACAGTGCACCTGACCAAGCCACGGGCAGCACTAAAGGATATTGACCCGGTCGCATTGCCGAGCTTCCAAGGCCACGATTGTTTGCGTACCTTCGCCGCCGCCGTTTCAATGAGGTCATATTGAGCATCACACGATCCCCGTCCTCGTCATCTTCAAGGCGTCGTCGCCGTCATGTTCCTAAAGGACTTGTATCTGGGCAAGTTGTTGGTTCCTACGTTATACCTATGTCACTATGCAGAAATGAGCCTACTCTCGAACCAGTGACTTGCCTGCGCTCAAGCGCGCGTATACCTGCAACGCTCGACATGGACATTCGTAAGTGGCTGGCTGTGTTTTCTTCGGCACGTTCATAGGCGTTGCAGTTACGTCATTCGTTCGTCAGGTGATGAATTCAACTTAAGTCGCGTTTTCGGTTATGGGGCTTAAAAATGGCGCAAAAAATGTAAATGTATATAACACAGCCATAATGTCTTGCGTTTTTACGTGATCTTGGGCATCTGCCTCAGTTGCGCAGAAAGCAACTAAAGCGCTGCTACTTTACCTTAAGTCAACAAACCTGAGTGACCGCCTGTAGACTGTGTGTGCTCCCCGAGTGTGCTCGTGATTGTGTGTACCTTCTCATCTTTCTGCAACCTCTTTTCTCCCCTTTATCCCTTCCCCAGTGCAGGGTAGCAAACCGGATGTGCGTCTGGTTAACCTCCCTGCCTTTCCTTGCATCTTTATCTCTCTCTCTTTTTACGTGCCACTTCCGTGCACAGCGCAGTGGAGGGCTCCGGGAATCTAGAACTACGGGTGCTATCTTCGCCAACGTGCACTTACGTAGCACTGCACGCGGGTCAATAACATTTCGCCCCCATCTGAATGCGATCGCCGTGCCGGGATCGTACCCGTGGCCCTCTGGCCAGAAGCCTATAGTAGCTTAACTATTATACCAGCGAGGCTAACAAAAGCTAACAAAACGCACTAGCTCAAAGCACTATAGATGTATGTAGGAGTTTATGCGTTAAGACATTCCGTCTGAACGGCCATGTACGTGCCGCGTTAGCTTCGCGGATGAGGCATCTCCACTAAACCCAAAAGACGCTGGTCCGAACAACCGCGGGAGGCGATGTGTACAAATGGCAGAGAAATGCAATATTACGTGGAGCGGCCGTGTTACAGAAATCGATACGATATGCACGCTTTCCGAATCTCCTCGTCTTACAAGCGCAGTTTCGCGGTATACTTCCGAAACCACCTTTATCGCCCTTCGAACCTGCCCGGATGCCCGGGACCAACGCGCCCCCGCTCTCTCTCTCTCTCTCTCTCTCGGCTGATATCCTTCGCGTCGCTCTTATCGCGCAATCTTAACAGGCAGCCTTCAGCCTCGCGGACTGCCTTTTTACGCTTGAGTAATAATTCCGCGCACCTTTTCTAAACGGGCGCCATCGCTTCTCACCTTGAAAGCTCGCTATATAAATTACGGCGGCAGCACGACGTTTCGAATCGAAGAACGTGGTGGGCGCCTGGAACTAATGCATAATGGCGTGGTTGGGACCTATCGAAACTGCGTTGCGAAACGCGGGCCTATACAGAGGGACGTGCGATAGTCTGCGCGTGTGCGTGCGTGTATGTGTGTATGCGAGCATCTGTGTGTGCGTGCGCGCACGTGTGATTGCGTTATACACGCGCGCAAACAGAAACGCACGCGCGCATGAATACTGAACCAAGGCGTTCTCACTCACTTTCACACGGGTAGCTCGCGGCATCGCCTTTGGACCACGTCCAGAAACCGGATGCTCTGTTTGCTTTCCAGAGATCGTTGGACCAAGATTAGAAATATGATCCGTGCACGTCGCTTCTGCTTCTGTTGCGTCACGTATACCTTTTGTTTCTTTTCCGTTACGCCACCGAAACTGCGTCCATCTCCTCCTTGGCTGCCTAAGACGTGACATTATTCATGATTTCTCAAGAGAGAACAAGATTCGTTTCTTGCGGATTACGGAATTCAGTTCTTCGTTCGTGTGACGAAATCCAATTCCGTAGCCCCGTATTACGTTCAACGGCCATCCGATCCAGCTGTTGAAGACCTTTTTCTCGAACCGTCGTGGGGTGCCTGAGTTGACACTTGTCTTCCCGCGGAAAAGGTTGGTAGATTGGGATGATTGACAGGACCGGACTGCCCCAGTGCCCCTTGCCAGACCGGACCGCGCGGAAAGGTGGTGAGAGTCGCAGGTGCGGGGAGATTGCGGCCGATAGAGCGGTGTACGAAGACCTTTAGGACAACGAAAAACCATAGATTGCCGGCTCTCTAACTCAGTTGTGAATAATGTAAATGAACGCCTTGCGTAATATAGAACCTCGCTGTCGTACGAGTTATTCAAATCGAACCTTTTTGTAATACACTATTTTCCAAACGTGACGGCGATAGCGGCACTGGCGCATGTCGTATTCAATGTGTGTTCACAAAAACCTACCTTTAGCGATCTCTTACATTTATAGCATTTTTATAAGACCGCCTTACCTAAGATGTTCGATGCTTTCTTTTCGATTCTATAGCAATCCTAATATACAAAGACTATAAAAAGACGAGTGTCCCTTCGCAGACGTTGCGTCTGATCGTTTTTTTTTTTTCTTAGGACATCGGTACTGTAGCCCCGCCGCGGTACCGGCTGGGCTACAGTAGGCTGCGGCGGCTGCATTTCCGATGGAGGCGGCAATGCTGTCGGCCAGTGTGCTCAGATTTGGGTGCACGTTAAAGAACCCCAGGTGGTCAAAATTTCCGGAGCCCTCCGCTACGGTGTCTCTCATAATCATATCGTGGTTTTGAGACGTATCTATCTATCATCGGTATTGTATCAGCCGTAGAATTGTGCTCGACAGTGGAAACTTCACCCATGAAACCAGCGCGCAATTAACGTGTTATTTTTGTTTATTTCTTTTTGTTTAATGGCTTTACTACAGACAACACAAATCAGTGCCTGTTACAGTCGTATAATGAACCTTCGCCACATCTCTTTTAGTTGTAATGGATGTTCATTTGGACTTGAATGTTTAGTCTGCCGCGAAGATGTAGGGTGTTCCACTGCTGACCGGAAGGTCGTGAGTTCGATCCCGGTCATGGCGGTCGCATTTCGAAAGAGTGGAAATGGTAAAGGCCAGCGTGATGTCGTCAGGGGACGTTAATCACTATATATATATATATTGAAAGACGCAGGCAGACTAGGTACGGCGAGCAGGCAGGGCGAGCAGAAGCGTTTATTCTGCGATGTCTGGCTCGGCTCAGAACCACACCAAGAGAGAGGACGATGATGATGGGTATGTGCAAGTGAGAACGATGATGATGGGTATGTGCAAGTGAGAACGATCAAATGCTTGGAATGTGCTTACAATTTCCCCCCCCCTCTGCGAAGCGGCCAACCTGGCCGCCAGTCAGAGATCGGCCGAACGAGTAACAAAAGGCTTCATGCGTGAGACGTGAACTATTTCCGTGCTGCGCAGACGGCGGTCAGTGACAGACTGAAGCGGGGTGACGAGGTAGTTAACTGGAGATGTCTGTCGTACAACGGTGTATGGGCCAACATACCGGTGAAGAAATTTCTCGCAAAGGCCCGACGCTCGAACCGGGGTCCATAGTAAAACCTTATCGCCAGCATTAAAGGCCACGTCGCGTCGTTTTTTATCACAGCGATGTTTTCTCTCCTTTTGGGTTGCTTCCGTGTTTTTGCGAGCAATTTCACGGCATTGTGTGACTCGGGCTGCGAACTCTTCTGGGAGCGAGGTACTGCTTGGAGCCGGTGCAAAGAAAAATGCCGTGTCGAAGACCGAGGAGGCAGATCGGCCGTACACGAGAAAAAACGGGCTGTAGCCAGTTGATCGTTGTACCGCAGTATTGTATGCGAAGGTGACAAACGGTAAAATGTTATCCCAATTTTTGTGGTCAGGATGCAAGTACATCGATATCATGTCAGAGAGTGTTCGGTGGAAGCGCTCGGTAAGGCCATTCGTTTGCGGATGGTATGTAGAAGTGGTTTTATGCACTGTATTGCACGCCTGCAGGACTTCATCCAGGACCTTGGAAAGGAAGGCTTTGCCACGGTCACTCAAAAGGACGCGAGGGGCTCCGTGGCGCAAGACGATGGAGTTCAAGAAAAAATTGGCGATTTCTGTGGCGGTAGCAGAATGAAGAGGTGAAGTCTCGGCGTATCTTGTTTGATGGTCGACTGCAGTGACGATCCAACGGTGACCGGAAGGTGTCAACGGCAAAGGACCATACAAGTCTATTCCGACAAATTCGAATGGTGTGGTGGGACAGGGAAGAGGCTGAAGGAAACCAGCAGGCGGGGATGTGGATCGCTTGCGGTGCTGACACAACGCGCACGAGCCCACGTATTTGGCCACCGTTGTGGACAAGCCAGGCCAGAAGCAGCGCGTCTTGATGCGATCGTAGGTCTTGTGGAAGCCTAGATGACCGGCAGCAATATCATCGTGGAATGCTTCCAAAACTCGAAGACGAAGGCAGCGGGGAAGAACTGGCACCCACTTGTTACCGGTGGGATGGTAAATGTAGCGCTTAAGCACACCGTCCTGAAGGCGAAATTGTCGAAGCTGGCGTCGCAAGCGGCTGTTGGGTGGTTTAGTGACACCGCGAAGGCGATCAATGAAAGACCGACAGTAGGAATCTGCCAGCTGAAGTGAACGTAAATCGGAGTTCGAAGATAGCTGCATTGGATCCAGCGATGCGAGCGATACGTGTTGTGAGGCAAGCTGGGTGTCAGAGTCATTCGAACGCGATGCGGTGGACGTATTGTCACGAGAGAGCGAAAGTGGGCACCGGGACAGCGCGTCGGCATCATGATGACATTTGCCAGACTTGTACGTAACTGTAAAGTCGTACTCTTGTAAGCGCAGTATCCAGCGCGCAAGACGTCCTGACATATTCTTCATTGATGAAAGCCAACAGAGTGCGTGGTGGTCGGTGATGATGGTGAAGTGCCGACCGTAGAGATACGGGCGGAATTTCTGTATCGACCATACGATAGCCAAGCACTCCTGCTCCGTGATGGTGTAATTCCGCTCAGCTGTTGACAGAGTCCGGCTAGCGTAGGCCACAACCTGCTCTTTAGAGGTGGAATCACGCTGCAGAAGGACTGCTCCAATGCCTTGTGCGCTTGCGTCAGTATGGAGTATGGTAGGCGCTCTCTCATCGAAGTGGCGCAGCACTGGTCCGGAAGTCAGGCGTTCTTTCAAAATTTCAAATGCAGATTCGCAGTCGTTGGACCATGAGAAAGGAGCACCAGTGGCCAATAACTTATTTAGCGGAGCCGCTAAGGTAGCAAAGTTGCGTATAAAGCGACGAAAATAGGACGCGAGACCAAGAAAGCTGCGCAACGTCTTTTGGTTGGACGGTCGAGGGAACTGTAGCACAGCTGCGATCTTCTCGGGATCTGGTTGGATTCCGTCTTTGGAAACGACGTGACCGAGGACTTTGATGCTTTTGCTGGCAAATGTACACTTCTTTGTATTTATCTGAAGGCCAGCCTTGGAGAGACATTGTAGCACCTCGTCTAATCGTTGAAGATGTTGGGCAAAGGTACTTGAAAAAACAACGATATCATCTAAGTAACAGAGGCAGGTCTTCCATTTTAGGCCACGAAGAACAGTATCAATCATTCGCTCAAACGTGGCTGGAGCGTTGCACAAGCCGAATGGCATTACATTAAATTCATAAAGGCCGTCCGGTGTGGCAAATGCAGTTTTTTCTTTGTCAGCCTCGTTCATGGGGATTTGCCAGTAACCTGATCGTAAGTCAAGGCTCGAAAAATAGTTCGCCCCTTGCAGTGTGTCTAAAGCGTCATCAATTCTAGGCATAGGATATACGTCCTTGCGTGTGATCTTATTTAACGCGCGGTAGTCAATGCAAAAACGAACAGAGCCATCCTTCTTTTTAACTAAAACGACTGGAGATGCCCAGGAACTCGAAGAAGGTCGTATTATATTTCGCGATAGCATCTCGTTCACTTCTTTTTCAATTATTTCTCTCTCTGATTGCGAAACCCGATATGGGCGACGGCGTATCACACGAGAACCGTCGGTTTCAATGCGATGTACAGCCGCGGAAGTCTGACTCAGTGTTGTGGTACAGCTATCAAAGCAGGCTTTGTGCTTAGCCAAAAGGGCCAATAGTGCTTCAGACTGTTTTGGTGTGAGGTCTGAACCAATGACAGGTCGAAAAGGGAAAGAACGTGAACCTGGAGCTGGTACTGGTGACGAAGACGGGCAGAGTGTCGCGATGGAGGTCAATGGAGAGAAGTCAATCTTTGCCACTGTCATTCCCTTGGGCAGCAGCACAGATTCTGCAGTTGTGTTAGAAACGGGCAGAAAAGCGCAGCCAGAGGAAAACCGGAGGAGGCAAGAGGCGACGAGAATTCCACGGGAGGTGCAGCGAAACGAAGGAGCCACAAGTGCATCACCGTCGGTTACTTGGGTAGATGCGACAGCTATCACGTGTTCGTGACCAGGGTGCAGGACGCAGTCTTCAACAATGACCAAGTTGGAGATCGAGGGTGATGAAACTGGAATGGGCGCATCCGTTGTATCCGTTATGTGAATGACGTTCTCTTTAAAGGATATAACAGCGGAAGCAGAATGCAGAAAGTCCCAACCAAGGATAAGTTCATGAATGCACGTGGGCAACACAATCATCTCGATGTGGTGACGTATACCATCAATAGAAACACGAGCCGTACACTGTCCGTCAGGTTGAATCAGCACGTTATTTGCCCCACGCAACACAGGTCCCACATAGGGCGTTCTGACTTTACGGAGGCGCGAGCACAAGTCACTACGCAAAACAGAAGTGGTTGCACCGGTGTCAACGAGAGCTTGCACAGGAATACCTTCAATAGTCACTGACAACATATTAGCTGGGCGAACAGGAGGTATTTTTGTTGGTCGACGGGACGCAGTTTTCCCTCCAAAAACTGCAATCCTTAGTTTTCCGAAGATTGGTCAACAGGACGGGAGATGATTGGACGAAGTGGCGATGCGGAGCGGCGATAGGGCGATGGAGAGCGTCGTCTGGAGGAGCGGTATTCCTGATGTTGACGAGGGGACACTGGAGGAGACGGAGACCGGTACTGCGCGGACGGGTAGGTGTCTGGAGCATAAAGATCTGGTCTTCGGAACCGGTCTCGTTCGAACTCAGCATAGCCTCGTCGTTCCTCTTGCTGGCGGCGACGGCAGTAACGAGAAATGTGGCCTCGTATACCGCAGTAAAAGCAAACAGGACGGGATTGACGCCACTGAGGATACAAGGGTGCAGCAGTCATTCCACCTCGCATAGCAGCCAAATGGCTACTAGCAGTATCCGTAGAGCTAGATGCCCCGGGAGCAGGCGGAATCGCAGCGATCTCCGCATATGTGGGCATTACCGTTTGAACAACCGGTGCTGCCGGTGTCGACCTGGGCGTCACATCGGCGTATGTGGGCATCGGGCGTGCTGGCGGAGCGACCGGGGATGTCGGTGTCGCCATTGCCGCTAACTCCTGCTTAACAAGATTCCGCAGGTCGAATGGTGGAGACGGAGCGGAGGCGACAGTGGACCGCTGCTGTTCAAGGTCTCGAAGTTCTTCCCGGATAATTGTGCGGATAAGGGTTTTTAATTCAGAGGGAGGCATCAGGCGTGGATCACTGTCTTGTTGAAGCCGAAGGGACTGCAACTGGTCAAGGCGTTGGCATGTCGAAATGACGTCGTTAACCGTAGCGGGATTGCCAACAGCCAAGGCGTTGAATGCGATTGGGCCGATTCCTTTAAGGATGTGGCGAACGCGCTCATCTTCCGTCATGTCTTTATTCGCACGGCGACAGAGGGCCAAAACATCCTCGATATACGAAGTGTACGACTCATGTGCCAGTTGTAGACGCACAGCCAGCTTCTGTTTCGCGGCTTCGGAACGACCCGATGAGCATCCGAATATTTGTCGCAGTTTGTTGGCAAAGGTCGACCAATCAACGAAGTCAGTTTCGTGATTAAAATACCAGGTTTTGGCTACGCTGGTCAAATAGAAAGGAAGGTAGCTCAGTTTCTCTGCTTCGGTCCATCGATTGGCTGAACCCACACGGTTGTAAAGGTCAAGCCATTCCTCGACGTCGTCACCGCGAAGACCCGCGAACACGGGCGGTTCGCGCTGAGGGCTGGTGACAGTAGATGAAGAGCGGGCAGCCGCCGGCGTAGGGGCTGTAGCGTTAGGGCTAGGCGTTAGGTCCGATGTCTGCATACCTGTGTGGGTGGCTGGGTGCAATCGGCGACCAGATCGGAGCTCCAGGTGGGAAATGAACGTAGGAGGACGTCGGGATCTTACCCCGGCACTTCCACCACTCTGAAAGACGCAGGCAGACTAGGTACGGCGAGCAGGCAGGGCGAGCAGAAGCGTTTATTCTGCGATGTCTGGCTCGGCTCAGAACCACACCAAGAGAGAGGACGATGATGATGGGTATGTGCAAGTGAGAACGATCAAATGCTTGGAATGTGCTTACAATATATATATATATATATATATATATATATATATATATATATATATATATATATATATATATATATATATATATATATATATATATATATTGACTTGACTACTTACTTGCGTATTGTCCCGTCTTCCTCAGCCCTGCCGTAATCAATACTCATGATTGCTTCGTTCCTGGGGTCAATATTGTTATTTTCGCCTGTTTCCAACAAACGTTTCATTCGAGGTTTATCCATCACTATGGACAGGTGCGCAATGTGTTTAGGAATCATGGCAATTTTACCGTTAATATAGCGATTTATTCCTTGCTTCGCTTGCGGAAATCTGACAGAAATGACCTACTTTTGTAAGAGCCCGATCGCATGTTCTTTCATTTCAATCTTTCATTTTTTTTTTGATAAGCACAAAATGTAGTGCACGGCTCCCGGCATTCCGAAGCCCAAGGCTTTTCTATATATCTGTTTTCACTCCAAACAGATATATGCATGTGTCGTGAATGACCAGACAGAATTCGGCAATCCATTTGTACGCTTGTCTGCTACTAGAATTTATTTCTCAAGGAAATTCATAGAAAAAAATGTGGGCGTTGTGCTCGAACGCTGGCGTTCCTGCGCAGAAGTAAAAAAAAGCAAAAAGAGCAAGAACTAACCAATAGCAAATAGCAGACGCATTCGTTTTTGGGAGGGCTCATCGTTGTAAGGAAAACCATTCTGCGAAAGAGTATGGCTGAATGGCAGCTCTTGTATAAAGCTTATAAATGAACCCTTTCAGACGCTATGTACACATTTGTGTACACCACTCTTTTTCGTTATTTGCATCAAGTAGAGGCTAAGAAAGAGCAAGATATATCGTACAATAGATGAATTTAACCTCCTGCATGATTATTTTGTCTTCATTTAACGTCATTTTGCAATGTACTGATACATGTGATCACTTTTCTCAAGGTACTATCACGTTTGACGAGTCGTGCGATGTACAGCTTCCTGCACGCAATGTGAGAAATTTTCCTTGCTCACTATTTACATAACAAAAAATGAATTTGCACTATATTTCTAGCCTGAGATTAGATTCTATTTATGCCAAAAGAAAGCATCAATCACTTCAGGATAAAGAGGCATTTATTTGCAACTTAACTAGAACGAGTTACTATGACACACGTATAGATTCAACAATTCTATCGTTATTTTCTGTTGCAATAGAATATTGAGCGCCGTGAAGTAACGTTGTAGTGATCGGACACATTTACAGACATTTCGTAATAAATGGCTTCTGAAAGGGTCGAAAAACACGCGCCTTTTTTGAACAGATTTTTTTTTAACGGCGAGATCTTCTGTTGGTTGGTTTTCTTTCCTAATTCTTGTACTTAGGCATTGTTTAATGCCTGAATACACGAATGCCGCAGTGTTTTCCCATTTCGACAGTACCTGGTCGGAACGGGTTGCGCCTAAAACGTGCGAGGTGCATGCCTACGCGCACGTTGGTGCTGCCATATCCAAGCTCCCGGATGGGAGTCCCGCGCGCTCTCTTGCTCTTCAAATAAATTCGTCGAAGGAAGTGCACGAGCGTCGACCATTATCTGAGCGCTTCGCAATGTGGGCTTATTTTTCGCCGACTCCCCTGCCCCGTGCATTCCCTTTGAGCAAGAAAATGGTCACGCGCAAGGCAGGGAGACGTACGCGGCACGCGATTTGCATTTTGCGCAAGCAAATCGTCTCACGTTCTTTGAGCACGCGTCTTACGCAGGGGTTGTGCGTTCTGCGGACACACTGCAACGACGGCTTTTATCCTGAAGCCAAGAATGGTTAAGGGAACCTTGCTGCCATTCGTCTGTCTCTCGTCCGAGTCGATGCGGGGTCCTTGCTTGATAACAACTATGCAGCGTCGTTCACTCTCAAGGTGAACGCGGCGCAGCGTCCCCACGCTTCGCGAAGCGCCATTGCATACAACGCGGCCGGGCATTCAATCGAAGCTGCTCTTTCTTGTACTACAGCCAAGCAAGAACGGCGCCACGGTTAGCTACAACTAGAGTGAAGTAGCCGCGGCCAAGGTGGCTACTATCGAGTGACGCACTGCCGCGCCGTAGCGGACCATGCGAATTATCTCCCGCGTATGTGGATATAGAATACAACTTCGCAACAACGTTGAACAGAACAAGGATGCTATTCCAACTTTCCTCGACGGGAGGCTTTATCAGTTCTCGGTTTCGACTACATGCGTGATCCGATAGCAGTGAAGCCATTAAACCCGTATACAGCTTCTTCAGAAGTTGGCGATGTTCGCGGTGGATTCGCCCGTTGCATTGTCGTGATGGTTTGTGCTTTTCGTGATTTGGGAACCGTGGCGTATGACTACGTTTTTTTTGTTTTTCCTTCGTTGTTTGTGACGTTGCCACCCATGTACCGGTGTTGTGCAGGATGCCAGTTGCTGGTCGAGGACGAGGACGGAATTCGAGTGTCGCCCAGCCCGTCTCCGCGTCACAGCCTTTCGTCGGCGGGGTCGGCAGCCTCTCAGGGAAGCACGCGAGGCGATGGAGGAAGCTCCAAAAAGTGAGTGTGACGCCTATTAAATGTCATACACGGCAGTAAGACCACTTGGTTGGGATTAATTCCGAACCTGGCTACAGCGCACCATAAAGGACACATGAAAACAAGGAAACTAATTACCCGGCGATGATTCTCAACTGCTCTTTAATTGAACATTGACAATCATATATGGAGTAGTGAAAAAGCACTCGTGACATGCCCAAGACACGAATATCAGGGCAGCGTCGTCAAAATTGTAGGTAATAAGGATTGGCACAAATGATCAGGTTCCTTCTCATGAAGTGACTGACGGTTCGCTAATGCAAGTATTGTCTCTAATCAATGTGTTACAGAAATTTTCTCTTGTCAGTTGGTTCGCGCGTTTAAAAAATGAAGGTGGTTTTGTTGGCAATGGAACGACAAGCGCAGTACCTGAAATAACCCGGCAGATGATGTCGCACAGTTCTTTGAAGTCGGAACTCTTAGCCGAACATTCACACATCGTTTGATTTGCCTCATGCACTACTCTATTCCCAACGAAACGGATTATTGCAGGTCACGTGGTCGTCGTCCCTTCATTAGGAAAACCGCCGCCATTTTTACTTACTCTGCTTCTTAGGCTGACCGCGGTGTCAGCAGAGTGTTATGACGAGCACGCGAAGGGAAGTCTATACTTAAGCGTTTACGATAACGTCTAATGATTTCTTACGAGCCGCTGCAGTTACTGACCACCGATGTGTGACCAATCGGTTTCCCCGTGGTCTGTGCAGGCAAGATCAAGGCGGCGTTGGCGGCGGTCTGGCCAAGCTGGCGCGGCTGCTCATGCAGAAGGCTCCCGGCGAGCGGTCACCCTCGGCCAGCAGCACGCTCCTCTCGCCTCCGGGACCCGCGTCGTCCACGTCGTCCGTGTTCGACCCGTAAGTGTTGCATACTGACTCGCGCCGTACTGTGCGATGCCAGGATGGAGAAGCCCGAGCACTCCTATATACAATCTGAGATAGACAAACAAAAAAACTCAAATCGAGCGTTTGTGGAGCATTTTCACCGCACAAGTATCTGTGGCTTGCCCGTACAGTGGTCAACCTTGATGCCTAGGACGACGGATAATCGTGCTCGGACTCATCGTGAACTTGTTTACAGCGGAACAACAGAAACACAGTACAGGCAAGGAGCAAAAGAGACGGCGAAAAGAAAAGCGCCCTCTTTTCTTTCTCTTTTGCCCCTTCCCTGTACTGCGTTTCCGGTGTTGCGCTGTAAACAAGTTCACGATGAGTCCCAACCAACTTGCCCAACTTACCGTCTTCGGGCTCAGAACTGCACGAGCATCCTAGCGCAGAGACAGGGACTAACACTTTGCAGAAGTGGAGCTAAAATTGTGAATGTGCAACATAAAGTAGATATCTGACAAAGCGATTGTAAAATAAAATTTCGTTGGAAAATCAGCCCTGTAGAAGACGCCTGCCATAAATCCCACCCGCCGCCGGTGACCGTCACATTGCCATAGTGTGAGCAACGTCACGTGCTTAATAAAGTGGGGCCATTGCGATCTCCCTAAATTCCAACCGCTGCAAATCGCCGAGTTCTCAAGGCCACACGACGCGTAGCAGACCGCGAAACACAGTCGTTTGCCGAAATACCGACGCTCGATTAGCAAGTGGCTTGCGTTCTCAACTCGAGAACGCGCCAGTATCGCCAGACACTGAGGTCACTCGCGTGCGTATAAAAATACTTACTTGTTCTAAATTGAGTACTTGACCAAATGCTTAGAAAATTGGCCAACTTACTCGCTAACACTGAAGGATTGATTTAGATAACACCGATTACGAGCCGAAATTGTGTGTCACGGCCCCCTTTAAACGATTTGTACACACCCCGTGCCGCCTTTTACGAACAGAGCCACAGGTTTTCCGGGCGTTCCGTCGACGCCGCTGCGCCGGTCGGCCAGCATCGACAGCCTGCTGGACGCCACGGCCGCCGCCCAGCACCAGGCGTCGTGCCTTGCCGCCAACGGACAAGCGGACGAGGCATCGTTCCAGACCACGCCGACGTCGGGCCTCGTGCCACGACCGGGAGCGCTGCCGAACTCTCCCAGCGTTCCCAGTCGACTCGCCAAGGGTGTACCAGGTAGAATACGCTTTCGTAGACGCTTTGGACTCGCCAACTTCGGATCTGCACTACAAGCGGCGACCGCATGAACGCGTATTTGGGACGTATTTGGGACGTATGAATTTGGGACGTATGAACGCGTATTTGGGACGGAAGCGCCAACGCCGATGCCCGGCGTTGGCGCTTCTTTTGCATCCCGCGTGATGGGACGTTAAAGATTAGCTTTCAGAATTCTCACGCTTATCAACAAACAGTGATACAAAGCTTCGTATTCAACAATCCATATGACAGCATGCGAATATTTTGGCAAAATTTTAGCAACAAAGCAGCACAGCAGCGAGCCTGCGGTATTCTCTTTTGTATTCTTGTCGAAAAAACCACGACTTATCTGTCATCCAATCAGCGCGGAGAAGACCACAGTGACCGCGCAGCACGACGCCCTAACGACGTCCCAAACACGTCCCATCTGGTTGACGTTTGTCGTACGACGACTGAAACGCATAACATAGTCGCATCAAACACGTATACATTTCGTATTTGCTGCAAAAGTCGGATACGCAGCGAAAAGACAGTGCTGTCAAACCATGAGGGCCCTTGCCCAATCTCGCTTGAAATGTGCAATAAAAATCAGTGCGGTGACTAGGCCAATGACCTTGCTACTGTTCTTAGCCCATCTACGCGGGGTCTGCTTGGGCGGTATCATAAGATCTTTCGCTCCGGAAGTTCATTTCACCAATCAAAATCTTGCCAAATAATCATCACTATAGCTTCCCTTTCATACCGCAGTGTGATTGTGTACTTCAGCTTAGGCATGCGCGTTGGCCTACAAGCATGCTTCAGTTTTTTTTTTTTTTTTGCATTTTGGTGTGGTTCTCCGGCTCGATCGACTGCATGCCGCATTCTTGAGCACGTCAGCACCTCCCAACTGAAAGCGTGCGACGCGCAGCCTCGCATACTTGTAATTCGTGGCTGACAGATTCTCTCGTCAATGTCACAGCGAGGTTCTTGTAGACGTAACGAAAAAATGCACGGAATCTGTGACGTACTTGAGATTCTTCGCTGGCAACTCGAGCCCGTATGTTCCCTGCATGTGCATGCCTCGTCTGGGACTGTTTGTTTGAAAACGCACTTGTTGGGTGCCGAGCCATGTTTCGTAAGTCCCCATCAGTGTTTTTGTTTTCTCTTTTTTCGCATATTTAGTTACGTTTCAATAGCACGCAAAGTTTTAAAGCTCTATAGTCTTGTCTTATCTAGTGAACTGTACCGAAGCTTTCTGTTCAGTGGCAATTTTTTTTCGTTGTTCATAATGCACAAAGCTATGAGCGATGCACGGAACTGTGGCGAATACTTGGAAAGGTATTTACTTTTACACGTTCTTACATGTAACAGCATGACCTACCTACCTTATACTAGCCACTTTAACCACAACGTCAGTGCGTTTCGTGTTTCCGTGGCTAAGCTGGTATTAGCGTTCTAGGATTGTGTTAGCACTAAAAACCACGTTCCTAGAAGAAACACGCGTAGTGATAGGTTTTGTCCATGAACAATGACCTTGTTTCATTCATATCGTAACATACTGCACGGCAGCGACTGTATGTGGTGCATCAGTGACGAGTTTTTAGGGGTACTAAACCTCGGGCCCAGATGATATCTATGGGAGATATTTACAGCAGGTCTGAGTATTTCTGTTTGGGATGATTTTTATGTTGCAAAGGGGTTCTAATCTAACACTTGATCAGGAATCAAACACCGGAGTCTGTACTGAGTGAACTGTTCTCTTCTGCATGCGTGTGTCACGTGGTGTCTTGTGTGATCACGAGCACTTTGTCGGTGTGCTGTTTCTGGCGCTGCCACGTGCAGTAGGAAAATGCTGACCGACATCTATGTGCGACACGAGCACGATGGTTTTTAAGTACAGCCACATTGCTCTGTTAGACCGCTCGTGATGGTCGCATGCTGCGGGGCCTGCCGGTGATCTTGCGAGAAAATTGCGGTTTACGATGACCATTTGGCCACTAATTAATCAGCTAGACAGTTGGGAAGACTTTCTAACATTGTGGTCTTAATGACAACAACGTGAAAATGGTATGCACGTACTTTTCCTAGTCCGCTGTTCCCTCATCCTGTGTACTGCTATCGCGCTGTAACTATATAGTACCATAGGAAATTATAAAGTAGGGTAATACTTTGCATTTTTATTTAAAGGCGAGTGCTTTAACTGCCAATCAATCCAACTTTATTTCGGGTCTCGTGCTTCTGCGGTCCATAGTACAATAGGCCCAGTCATTACACTGCGCTTGTCATGACGCAGGCCACCATGCTGCACATGTGTTGTGTGGCAATTCCGTACTTATGTCATAGTTGATGACGTAAGCAGAGCGCTACGACTCGGCCTATCGTACTTACTGGAGCCGCATGGGAGGCAGGACGATGACAAGGACCACCAGTTTTCGTATCGTCGCACCATTTTTTAGCAACCCGCATTTCCCTTAGCACCGGCCATACCGAGTCCGTTCCGTGCGACCGTCGCGTAGTGCGTAGTCACGTGGTCTAACAGAGCATGATGGGAGTGGTCGCACAACCTTCTGTATACACACCACCACCGTCTTTGTGGTTTCGCTCCCACCCACCCCCGTGGGTTGCACAACAAAACACCACCTCACTCTGTTCTCTCCCCCTCTCTCCCTTCTGTTTTCACCTCCTCTCCACCCTGCACGGTCTTCTACCAACTGCCCCCGTCACGTGGTCTTGCCTTCTCCGCGGCCGCCTCGGACCGCGCCCTGCACAAAAAAACTCTCTGCACCCTGCATCGTCTCCCCGGTGGTGGTGATGGTGATTGGTGACGTCAGGCCTGCGTCAGAGTAGTGTGGAACTGCTTCTCGACGGGTTTTCGTTGTCCAAGTCCGAGCGCAAGAAGCTCGAGAAACTCAACAAGTTCAACATTGATCTCCAGGGTGAGTTCGAAAGCGCTCCCTTAGATCAGTGGGCGGAGGGGGGAGGGGGGGGGGGCGTCCTTATCGCCTCTTTTATACTGTATTATATAGAATCACCGAAGCGCATGCAATGATTGCTAGCGCCATTCTACACCACTGTCTGTGAAATTAACTATGACGGTACTAAATGCTCTAGGCTTGCATATGCAAATGTATCAATGTGAATGCACCTTTAAATACGTTGTAGTAACGAGATACACAGGCAGCGCTCGTTCCGGGGCTGGCTGTTCTTTATTCTGCTTCGCGGCAGGCTAGCTTTATCTATGCACTATATATCTACGTGCAACAGAGTGTTGACCTGTATACGCTTAATCACCGGTGAAGCCGCACCATAAAGCTTCGGGGGTTCGTCTAGCAGTGATCGTGCGTAACAGTTTTAAGATGTCTCTGTGAGAGGACCGTCGTATATGCTGTGCAATCAGTGTGGTAGTCGAAAGTAGCCACCGTTCCCGCATCCTAGAGTGGCATACAGAGCAGTGCAGTAGCGTCCAGCTTGGGAATGAGCGGAGCTGTTGTCGTTCAACACGCAGCCCTGTTCGCCGCCGTGGAGCACCATCACATCGAACGGGCCCGTTCCATTCTCGAGACGAGCGACGTCGACGTCAACAGGTGAGTCAAGCGAGGACTCGGTGTGCACCTCATGTTTCAATTAACGACGGTGTCCGACTCCATAACTTCCTAAATTACTTATAAAAAAATTGCGAGTTTGCCAATAGGTTCGGTTGAGGCCCGAAGACCAGATGCCTAAGTTCACGCATTTATATCTACGGCCACTGGCCAACTGAAGCAATATCTGTCCATCGAATTTCAGTGATGTAGCCCATATATATTACTCGTCGGGCGAATACATGCATGTAGTGTTCACGACTGCTGTGAAACTGAATGTAGCAAGTTTGCTGTCGCGACCCCTGATTGACTGTTCGATTGATTGATTGATTGATTGATTGATTGATTGATTGATTGATTGATCAATATACACGAGAAAAGTGGCATTGGACATGTCGCTGTTTTCTATATGAGTAAGAGTAATGAATTTATAAATTCCAAAAAAGAAAGGCAACACGTGGTAGAATGAAAGCTTTCTGTCAATGGAGCAGGTTTCATAAACGCGTGCGAATAGGCAGTTTGATACCAAAAAATATGCATATACGTGCTGTAGAAGTAGTTTTGCGTGACCAATTCGTCATTATATACGTGCAGCCGGAAAGAAACGAGACAGACTCAAGTGCAGTTTCTTTCTTTTGCTATGTTCGTTTTTTTTTTTTTTTGCTTCCCTGTGGCTGTCTTCGAATTTAGCGCGGATGCGAAATCCGCGTAGTTACTACGTAACCGTTCTTCGACGCCGTCGGCTTCTCCGGCTACTTTCGGGCCCACTTTAGGACCGTGGGAATCCCGACACGGAAATTACTTAACAGTCGAATGATCTCGGAGAAAAGAACACGTCGACTGGCAACGTTTTCACTCTAAACCAAACTTTACGTTCGCATAGTATAGTAAAACGCGGCGGCATTCAGCCAGCCGGCCAGCTTAACCAGCAAAAACGCGCGTCCGGCCGTTCCTAATTGTTTCACCCGCACACGCACACATACAAACGCGCCTCCTCGCGTTCGCAGTTTTACACGAGGCCTGCTTTGTGCGAGTAACGTTTTCGACCTCGCTCTGGATGTGTTCGTCTCCGTGACGGCGTGACCTACGACGACACTCTCTCCGGCATCTTCTCTTGCTACCCTTTTCCTCTGGGATCACTTCCGGAAGAGGGAAAGGACCCAAAAAGCACAAAAAGGAAAGAGTTCGGCTTTGAACGCGTGCTTCGGCTCACGTAGGCAGCTGGGAAGCGAGAGAGCCTCTGCAGGCTCTTTTCCCGACCCATAGCCCTCAACTTTCTTCTTCTAAGCCTTGAATCTCGTAAAAAAAAAAAAAAGGAATCCCCCTTCCGTTTAGATACTTTCTCGCCAAACCCAAGAAAAACAAACTTACTCGCGCCCTGGAAACATCTGAGAGCGTGTTCAAGCCGCGGGAACGTTGGCCCGCGAGCGGTCGCGTTGATGCGTCAGAATGCCACTTTGCGGACACATCTGTTCTCACCGAGTTGCCTAGGGTAAACATCGCTCGTGGTCTGTGCTGAACTATATCATTTAGGCCGAGCGACGCCCGCCCTGAAGTCACATTTCGTGCTATTGGTAAAAAAAAAAAGTTAACTCTATGGAGAAAGAAAGTCGTCCGAGTATTGCGAAAAGCACCTCCGCTGGAATGGAGTGACTGTGAGCATAACGCCGCCGATGCGATCCCCAGCTCATCGGTTGCATGGTTATAGAGCTGAATGGTGAAAGAGGCTCATGAAACGTGCTTAGTAAGCGATATTGAAAGTTTTGACATGGCGAAACCGTATATTGTCGCATATTCTATTTTCCGTCTCTTACAATCTTTTCTCTTCCAACAACATTTTCTCTTATCCTGTTTGCCTCTCACCACTTTCCCCCGGGACAGTGTAGCCAGCTGGTTTAGGCTAAGCTCCTTGTCCTTCCGCTTGTTCCATCGTCCCCCCCCCCCTTTTTTTTTTTTTGCGTTGCGAGGACAAAAGGAATTGCGTAAGCTGCCTTATGTACGCGAGTGTTAATTTGTACGGGTACCGGGAGCGTTCTCGCATTGCCGTGGTGCTGTGCTAATCGTCCAGCGAACGGGCACTTTGTACTGAACACCTGACAGCCGGAGATTTTAGGCTGGCTGATCGCCTGGAGTGCTTCTGCAGCTGTACGAGGACAAAGCGCTCTAGTGCTAGAACATCACATGTCCGCGTGTCCACGTCCAAGCACGCACGTTGAAGGAAGTCTACAACGAGTGCGCTCATTTCGATCCTAAGTGATTTCGGCTGCCGCGCTCCCGCTCGATTTATATTTATTGACCACACACATAACGTACACCAAAACACCCGTGCCAATCGCCGGTGGGGGCAGTGTAAACTTCCTCGTCGTGAGCTCGTGGCTTGCGCACGCCGACCTTTTTCCCTTCTCCGTGGCATTTCCGCAAAAAAGAATGCCACAGAGCCTCACAGCAGGGCGCACACGAAAAAGAAACCGTTCCGCCGAAATCGCTCACCCTCTCTGGCGCGCTGGCCGACACGCCGTGAGCTGTCGACGTCGTCGTCGGCAAGCGGCAGCCGACGTGAACAACTCGAGGGGTGAGGAGTCACGGTCCAACGGCTTTCCCGGTTCGCGGCCCTCTCTTCCTTCCTGCTTCTGGAGTGGGCCTCCCCCTGGTAGAGGACATCGGGCCTGCTAGAGCAGCTGCCGTTTTGCAGAGCGCGGTGTCGTACGTCGTTCCGCTGGTGTGTCCGGCGAGGGAGTCGGTCCGGTCGCGATTGCGAAAGGGTTCCACGCAGACCGCTCCGATTGTAGACTGTAGACGTTCCTGTTCCATGGTCTCATGGTGGTACTGCGATGGACTGTTGTGCGGCTCGACACGTACCGGGCTGGACTGCCGGCTAGCGCGTGTATTGCAGGACAACTACTGGAGGCGGGGTACCATGAAGCGCAAATACGTGTGAGTTTGTTTCTCCGTCGCTCTCAAGCGGTCCTGTTTTACTCTGTCGCCCCGCCGCGGTGGTCTAGTGGCTAAGGTACTCGGCTGCTGACCCGCAGGCCGCGGGTTCGATTCCCGGCTGCGGCGGCTGCATTTCCGATGGAGGCGGAAATGTTGGAGGCCCGTGTACTCAGATTTGGGTGCACGTTAAAGAACCCCAGGTGGTCAAAATTTCCGGAGCCCTCCACTACGGCGTCTCTCATAATCAAATGGTGGTTTTGGGACGTTAAACCCCACAAATCAATCAATCAATGTTTTACTCTGTCACGGAGTTCCCTATCTTCCGAGTCAAGCGGTATAACAGAACAGTGCTCAAGCCTGTTTTATTGATAGTCGTTTGTGACGTAAGATATGGTGACAGCGCCCAGCATCCGCGTACCCCACGAGGTGGAAGGAGGATTTCAACCACCCCTCTTCTAACCCTCCGAAGTTTTAAAATTGTTCCCGTGTATGCACGCACGCGCACGTACAAACACACACGTAGGAACACAATTTATATTTTCGTATAGACCCCAGCGCCCCGTGTATAGACCCTATGGCGCTTCCCGAACGTATTCCAGTGTCTTTCTTAGCGTGAAATGTGGTATCTACTAGTCTTTGCCAAATGTAGGATGTAAATCGACGCTTGCCTGACGGTGCGCAGATAACAGCGTGTCGTGCAGCTCTCACGTATCTGATAAACCATCTACGTGGTCTTATCTGCATCTATGGACCAGCGCCGCGGGAGCGTATTTGCGTAACAGTGCTAGAGGTCGCGAGTGCGATCCCGCCTGAGGCAGGCGCATTTGGATGTTTGCAAAATGCAAAAACAAAAAAGCACTCGAGCGTGCTGAGGTGTAATTGAGGTGTTTCTAATTAAATCTTTAATCAGGCACTTAAGGCGATCGCTAACGTTTCATTTTGCCTCGAATCGTAAAAGCAGAGCAAACTCAAAGCCTGTCCTTCGAGTTGCGTAATGAATACTACTCCGAACTCCGGGGGGCAGAGGCCACCGTCAGCCGATCAAAACCTTTAGCCTCTGTCTCCTCGGGACGTACCTGAAATAAAGCTGAATTGAATTTAATTTAATATGTACCGCTCGCCAGCAGCCTTCCGCGAAGCACTGGAGCAAGCTCTCTGCTCTTTTGCAGCGTGAACACGGACGGCTTCACGGCGCTCGACGTGGCCGTTCTGACGGGCGAGGCGTCGCTGGCTCGGCTGCTGCAGTCCCGCGGCGCCAGCGAGAGCCCCCGGTTCCCGACGTCCGAGGCCAGGGCCAACCAACTTTCGGCGCTGCTCCGAGAGGCGCACCGATGCGTCGACGACCTGGCGGGCTGTGTGGCCTCCGCGTCCGCCAACCAGGGCAGCCTGTCCAACGCTCTGCTCAAGGTACGCACCCTGTACATGCGGGGACGTTCGAACAGGGACGCGTTAGAACTATTTGCGGCGTCTTGACTTCTCCGATGGCTCCGTGTTTGCATATCCGGTCTTTTAACGTCAACGCGTGTCAATTAGCTCAGCTTTTCCGCTATTCTGTACGTGGAGCCGTTCAGACGCTTGGGTCGCGAGCGACGGTGCTTTTCTGTTATTGACACTTATCAAAAAGACTAACTAGGCGCTTTTCCTTGTTGCTTTCTTGAGCGTGTATGTACGAGAAAATGAGAACCTACGCTCATATGTCGTCGTTGCATCAATTTAGTTATGTGCCCCCGCCCCCCAAAATGGCTAACCTCCTTGTCTTTCCTCCTCCTCCCCCACCCTAACCTTTCGCTGGTGTGGACTGGGGAAGAAATGCTGAACAAGGAGGAATGCTGTGATTAATATTATCAAAAACTGAGTCGAAAATTCTTTGTTGTTCTCAGGTCCTTCCGAAGGGACATGAAGGCAAACGCTTTTTTTTTTTACTTTCCTTGCCCCTTCGTTGAACCCTTACCTGAGTCTTTTGTTCTCCTTCGCCTCGGTTACATTTAATTGATTATTGGGGAAGGTACACATTTAGCTTACGCATGAACAGCTAATATGTTGGAAGTTGTGTCGCGCTATGCTCATTTCTTCTTTCACGCTGTCTTCTTCCCGCAGGAAAAGGAGCGCCAGCTGAGTCTATGGAAAAGGCGTCTAGAGCTGATCTCGGAAATGAAGGCCGGTTTCGACGAACTCCGTAAGCTCTCGTTTTTTTTTTTTTTTTCTAATATTGGTTCCATTTCATTTTGCCAGCGGGCGTCGCTTGGGCGTACAAACGTGCATTGCTTTCTTCGACTTTCCTCCCGTCAATGAAACCACCTTTTCCGGAACCGCTGCAGGACCGCCGGACCCGCCAAGCCGAGTGACTCTGGAAGTGGTCGGCACCCAGTCGCTCCGGGTGCGCTTTTCCGAGCCACCGCTGGCCGCTGTGCAAGCGAGGGCCTTCGTCACGAAGTACAGAGGTAAGTGCTCGCGCCGCCGTCTCGCTTGGGGCAAGACGGTGGCGCGTATTACAGAAATGACACACTGTAAGCGCATAGGCGTGCGAAGGCGTTTGCATTAAGGGATGCCCATTTTCACCCTCTCCCCCATCAAGTGGGCGTGTCCTAGAGAAATTAAGCTTTGCCATGCCTCTGGGTGCAATGTCAAGAGCGCATGCACGAGGAACCACGTGACTTTTCTTCGTGAGCTTTGGAGTGAGTAACAGTTCAGTTGTTGTTTGGGGCTCGTGTTGCCTCTAGTCTCTTAGCTCGGCCTAGCCGCGAGCACCAACAAATGGAAAACATGAAAGTGGTGCACTGACGTCCTGCCTATAACGACCTGCTTCTTCTTCCTCGGTTTTTGAAGGAATAAATGTGGGAGACAATTAGGCCTACTTGAAGTTCAACAACAGGTATTCCCGGCCGCAACTATCTTCGATAACTTTGAAAGCGATGACGTCGCACAATTAACAATGACGAGACAGACGACATCACAGGACAGACACGAAAGATATGGGACTGACTTGGCGCCCCCCTTAGGTGAATAGCGAGGGGGGTGGGGGGGCGATTGCAGTCTCTGTGCACACGCCTATGAGTATTCGTGCAGTAAAACTGAGTTACTAGCGGGCATTTATCACGATTCATCCTCGTTGCTCGCAGTGGAGTGGTGCGAACGCGAGGACTTCTCCCAAGGCGTCGGCTCCAGGGAGCTGACCGACGTGCAGTTCCTGGAGTACGTTATCCGGGACCTGGAGAAAGGCACGCCCTACCACGTGCGCGTGGCCGCCGGCAACGCCAAGGGCTTCAGCGCGTACCAGACCTCGTGGCCTCTCTGCGCCAGGCCGTCGAGTAAGGACCGATCATTTTAGAAATAATGGGGCGTGCCAATTCTGGCCATGGCTGCACTACGTCGGGCATGGCGCTTGGCACACTGTCTTTATGCACTGGCGTAGCCCGAAAGGAAGGCAAAGGGATGAACCCCCCGCTCTCCCTCGGGCTACGCCAGTGCGCCATGGACAGGACGAACAAAAGGTGGTTGCCCTGTCTCTTTCTGCGTGCTTTTATTTATCGAAGTAACAGGGCGTACCATCGCGGGAAGTGCCACACGTCGGCACCTGGTCGTAAGCGCTTCAACGCTCTCTTTTTATAATCAGGTTGGCGTGACGGGGAGGACTGCTCACCGCGGTGGACTGGTCGCATCGACCGGCTCGACTCGCTCTTCCTCCAAGTGATGGAGTCGCGGCCTCTGCACGGCGGCTCCGAGATGCAGAAGATGAACACGTCCGCCGCCATGGGCACCGCCACGGCTCTCGGAGGCTCCGGGGAGCTGTGCGACACCACGCCCATGCAGCAGGTACGTGCGCTCGAACTTGGCTTCCGGTTGGCTACATTGACTAATTCCGGTAGCAGAAGTATGGACAGTGTCGGCTGGGTTTCGCCGTCACCTCCACCGTCGTTAACGTATATGTATATTGATTTATAAGGGTAAGGATACTCCTAGCCTCCTCATTCTGCGGAGGGAGCATTGCCTTTCCGGCCGGGCTCGTCCGCGCGCGTGTTTATCTCGGGAGTGAACGAGGGGGGAGGGGAGGGGAGGAGCTCATGGTAGTCGCGCTATCGCGGCAATGATCAGCGCGCGGCTTGTGCCTCCGCAGCAGGCGGGAGCTGCCGCTCTCAACACGAACAAACGGTGCCAAAAGTGTACCTGGAGCGGTGGTGTTTTCTTACACCAGAATTTTGTGAAGTTAAGCGAGATCGGATCTCAATGAGTTGACTGCCAGCCTCGCATCGCATAACATTGCAATTTGTCGCTATGGCCGCGCCGTAGGAAACTTGGTTACTTAGCAAGGACATGTTTACTAGAATTAATATAGCCTCCTAAAAATGCTAGCCTTGCTTCGTAAAACATTCGAACATGTTGCTATCGGATTCATTTCTTCGCCCATCGGGTGAAACTGTAACTTTCTTCATTACCTGGCAAAAAAAAAAATCATCGGCCATCTTTCACATATCACACTTAAAATAAATGCATGGCTGTGCTTGTATATGCGAGTTTCTAGCGCCCTGTTTGTTAGCGCATAACACGGTGTATTCATTGCCCGCTAAGTCGTCACAAATGCAGAAACGCGCGAACTGTGAATATGAAGGCACTGTTGGGGCAGATAGACAAGAAAGTGACGCTTGTTCGCTTCATTTTGCCGCCGCTCCTATATACCTCATGTCCCAATATCCGCTTCAGGTTCTGAACCTATCTATATCAAATGGAACCTGCAGCTCCGATGGTGCACGAAATAACTCGAGAGTTTGGCACAGCACTGTTTATATCCCAGCGCTCACTTTTTATGGCGGGCTGGCCCGGGCGCGTATTTGCGGACACTGCAGTGCTTAAAGTCGTCATTTACTTCTCTCTTGCAATAATGCCACGTGCACATTTGCTGCAGTATTTTACGCAAGCGCTGGTGAGAATAAAACCCAACTTTGCAAGAGATATATCTGCACCTAAAATATGCCTCGTAGGAGACTCGCGGTGCGAAGACATCTTTGTTTTCCAGGGAGTCTACGTTTGAACCCTAACTAGTTACTGGTATAATTGTTGTGCGTTGTGATATATGTGAAGTGGGGTTGTCTATCGTTTCAATTTACGGTGGGGAAAGGGGTGGGGATGACTACCATGTGAGACAAGCAGGGGATCCCGATAGGCTGTCCCCACGTTTGGAGAACATTCCACTTTTTCTGGGGAGACGAGGAAATGGCGATTCTCCAGAAGATTGTTAGTATAATGCTCATCAGTGTGCATGAATCAGCTTTAATTCTCGACTGCAATGGGCAAGCCCGTTTCGCGGGGAGGGGGGCGATGCTCACTTTTACAAGGAGCATCAGAGTTTGTGCATAGCATGAATGGTTCGCGAATAGTTTTCACTGAAATGTGACGTGCTTCAACTTAGCGTTTGCTTGTCGTTGGGTCATCGCGCAGAGGCGGCAGATGCGCAAGAGCATTCGTCAGTTGTTCGCGGCAGCACCCAAGTTCCAGCGCACCTTGAAGCGGGGCGTGTACCTGGCGTGCCTGTTCTACAACGAGGACCGCATCCTGGTCACCACCGAAGAGACGCTGCCCATTTTAGAAGTGGACGACTGCTACCCGGCCTCCTTCCAGACTGACTTCCACTGGCTCATGAAGGCAAGCAGACTTGGAGTCATCTCTCACTGAACTGCCATGTTATTCATGGTTATTGCACGGTCATTTGTTCGGGTTATATAGCTTGGGAATACACTTGATCCTCCATGTGAAGAACCTGGATATAAGAAAATATCGGTTATAACGAAGTAAATAGAAATGATCGAGCAATAACAGGCTTGGAGTGATCTTTTATAACGAATTTTTCATATAACGAACCCATTATTATCTGAGATGCAACTTTGTTTATATATAAGGGGGTTTCAGTGTAGCACTAATGAATTTTCGGGACCGTGTGGAAGGTTCCTTCGACTTTGTTTATGCCCTCCCTGGTGATGCGGCACATGCTGGCAACTAAAATACCTTTGTTGTGTCGATGGCGATTTTCGCGGTATCCGAGATTAGGTTGGTGCACAAAAGATAGCCCAGTGCTACACCACGATAGACCTGGGATATTTGTGTGATGCTTTTAGGACTTTTTGATCATGCATGCAGTGTTTAATCAGCTGCGCTGAGTTCTCTTCGAAGCTACTCGCGTGCTCGCCTAGCGACATGCATGGCTAGTGCAGGCCATTCTGTATGAATACAGCATGGGGCATTAGTGGCAATTATAACGTACGGCTGCATATCGCATGCGTTTCTGACGATCCCGCGAATGTCTTTTCAGGTTGCGTGCACGTGGGACGACGTGAAGACGCTCCGGCTGGACATGGAGAAGAGTCACAGTTCCTCGAACGTGCATTTTCGCAGCAAGCTGCTGCAGACCGTCGAACAAATGCAGGTAAAGTGGGCCTTGGAAACAGGTCTCCCACGTCTGTGCGAATTCGCGAAGCGACACGATTATGACCATACAGTCTCTTACAATATTTACTAGAGGGAACTCTGGCACTGCAGTCATTCAGCAACCATGGACATGATAGTTAGTACCAACAACACCTAGACTTCTACACCCCCCCAACCCATACCAACACCACCATAAAAGTCCGGCTGGTGTTGTTAGTACACAGATTTACCTAATCTTCCTACTTGTGGCTTCAAACGCGCTTGTGACTTTCTTTATTGGTGTGTTTTGGCGTTTGTTTCAGATAAAAGACTGGATCGTTGCCAACCACGGAAGCCGATTTGAATTCTTCAACCTAAACAGGTTACGGTGGTTAAATGGAACTGCTCAACATTTGCTGAAAATCGTCTCACGACGAAGCCGTTGCAGGCTTCATGGAGTCAAATGAAGCCAAAAGAATGATCATTAGATGACTCTGTGTACTACTCATAATTTATATGCTGGCTGAAATGCCATGCATTGCAGCTCCCATTGACTCTAACACCAGAGTTTTGTCCAGGGAATTTATAGGAAACTCAGCTGCCACTAACTATACACAAAGCAAAAAACTACGCCTCTTTTCGACTGGTTGTAACTCACCCCATAGCCTGTGCATTTCTTTTCGTGCAGTCTGCGCTGGGCGTGCAAGACCTGGGCCAGGTCTATTACAAGCCACTGCGAGACTACGAGGGCACGGCGGTCGTGTGCGTGGTCAAGTATGTGAGCGAGCCGAAGACGGTGAGTGCTCTGTCGGTCCGGTGGATACCCCTGGCCAAGATCCAGCGACGCATGCCCAGCGTCAGCGACGGCGGAGAGCTGCCGTCAGCCTCCGAGCTGCTCGTCTCCTCCATTCAGGTACACGTCCGACGCTAATTTCTGTATCTGTGAAACTTTCTAATGTCGTGGCAGAGGCCACTAACGCCACAGACATGAACTCGCAGGTTTTTATGCTGTGTATGTTGCAGCATGAAATCATTCTGACTGCATGCCTAAAAAAAGTCACAGTTTCGCTAAATAGGGCAAAGCACGAATGCGATAGCAACATATTCGAGTGTTCTATGAAGCAAGGCTAGCATTTTTAGGAGCAATAGTAATTGCAGTAAAAGTGTAATTGCTAAGTGACCAAGTTCCCTGTGGTGCAGCTGCAATAGGTGACCACGAGGCTCGTGCGTAGTGACGGCGTTGACGAGAAGCGCCTCTCGTGGGCAGCGCATGCTGGTACTAAGGGAAATATGTTGTGTTTCACCGCTGGTAGAAGTTTGTGTATGTATAGCATATCTATAAGTGGGCGGCTGCTCCAGGTAGACTTTTGGCACCGTTTTTTTTTTTGTGTTGATAGCGCAGCTCCTAGAAGTTCCTGCCTGCTGTGGGGGCAAGAGCAGCAGGCTGATTCCTCCCGTGATAGCTCACCCTCCTCCCCCCTGTTCGCTTAAGACATAAGCGTGCGCGGATGACCCCAGTGTGAAAGGCGATGTTCGCTCGGGAAAGGCTAGCGCATCCTTCCCCGTGTATATACATATACATATACGTGAATGACGGCGGCGGCGATGGCAAAATCCAGCCAATATACTGTCCATATATTTGCTATCGCAATAAAAAGACACAATGCGATTTATACGGTTGTCTTGACAGCCTTCATATTGAGAATATATAGGCTCCAGCGTGAAACACCTAACAGAACAATTCTCGTTTCTATATTTCAGTCGTTTACTCTCGCTTCACGTACTTGGGAAGTTCTGTCTGATAGAAAGGGTGATTTCCCTTGCAGATCTTTGTTATTGGTCTCTCGCTTCATCCAGGATTGATGTTTTGGAGCCAGAACTTAACTATGTAGAAATAACTTATTTCAGAATCATTCTAGCAGTGCAAGTATAAGAGATTTAAGGGAGTATGTTGTGTGACTAAACAATGTGCTCTCATTGAGTAACTGCTAACACGGAGCATGCTTCCTCTGAATTGCAGGAGATGATTACGTACAACCAGACGAGCAGCAAGCCCCTGCCGAGGGGCCTCTACCTGGGATATCTGAAGCTCAAGAGCTCCATGGACCTCATCAGTGTCCTGGTGCCGTACCGAAACCCAAACGTCTTGCCGCACTGCCGCATCAGGGACAACCCGCACGTCTCACGGTAGGGAACCACAAACTCTCGCACATCGCGGCCTTCGTTATAGCAGGACAAGCTTACTGGCATCTTCGAACAAAAAACGGCTGGTCTTGTCTATTGCAAAAACTGTCCCTTAATACACCCAAGGGTTTCTCTGATATACATGCTTGCCAGCATTATGTGTAGCTGTAACTTATGAAGTAAGCTTGGAGAAGCGATATAGGTTCATGCAAACTGGTTAAAGAACCTCAGGTAGTAGAAATTTCTGGAGCTCTCAACTATGGCTTCTCTCGTATTCATATCCTGGTTTTGGGATGTTATCTGAACCATTATCAATATTTTATTATTATTATAATTATTATTGTTGTTGTTGTTGTTGTTGTTGTTGTTGTTGTTGTTGCTGCTGCTGCTGCACATGCTGTTGTTGTTGTAAGCTGAACACCTTAGCTGTCTTTAGTTATTTCACTAAGCACGCTCCTTGTAGAATATGTAGAATCTTTGCAAATTAAACATCAAACGAGCGAACGCGTGTCGGGTTAGCCACATTTATAATGAACGAATAAATTATTTTACCTTTGTCAGGATTACAGCAGTGATAGGTAACCATACGTAATTATGAAGGCCCGATATTGGGTCCTTCTCTTGTATATCTTTCCCTGTGTTGGTGGGAGTGCAAGGGTTAAATGCTCTTTACATTATCACCCTACCTTCCTCTTCAGTACAACCGCCTGTATGGATGTATGATAGAGGTCACATCAAAAGCTGACGCCCTGTTGCAGTAAGCATGTCGCTAATATCGCGCACATCGTCCCCTCCACAGCGAGGAGTGGCAGTGGCTCAAGAGCCTTGGCAACCTGGGCCAGTCGCCGCCTTCCGGCGATGAGCTGCGGGCCGACGACGGTTCCTTGGGGACACCGGACATCGAGGCCTCTTCCGAGCGCAGGCCACAGTCCGACGAGTCGCAGCTGCGCTTCCAGCGGGCCGTCTCGGCAGCCGCCAGGAGCCTCTTCACCCAGCTAGAGGTGCCGCCTGAGCTCTACGATGCGCATAGGTATGAAGCGTACCGTATCTTCGCTGTAATTCACAGTTGTCGCGGGCACCACGTTAATACCAGTTGCACTGGCAAAACCAACATAAACTTTGCCATCAGCTGTAATCGTTTCAAGATGTCGCTCAAGCGCCCGATCGGGCTGGATACTGGTTAAATACGGTGAGTTTTATTGCGATAGCAATTATATGGACACTCTCGGCTAGATTTTGACGCCGGCTTCCGCGTCACTCACCGTATATGAATACTTATCTATATATATTAAAATGCGAATAATAAAAATAATCCAGAAAAAGACTCCGGCGCGCGGAGTCGAATGTCCATCCTTTCGTTCGTGAGCATGGGCTGTTAGCCACTGAGCCACAAACGAGCAGTTCATTAAACTTCGAAATGGCAAGCTATTTCTATCTATTACGGGGGAAAATAACGTGTTCTCAGCATTACCAGCGAGATAAGCGCGCTCTGGGCAGAGGTAGGCGCCCAGCTCGTCGCGATCCGCCCATGGGCGTTGATCTCCCACCCGTGCTTTGCTCCGTAGAGGAAAGGGGCCGTATCCGCGCACTTATCCTGTGTGTGTGGGGGGGTCACGCGCCTTCGGCTTTGATCAGAACGCCGTGCGCACAGAGGTCACTTAGCTCACTGAACAGGCCCCTCTTGCCCAAAGAGTGCGCTTTTCAAATACAGTGAAGTAACGACTGGCGCACTTGTTACTTCGCACACATATTTGTACCTGTAATAACGTTTCGTCTGTCGTTTTTGTTTAAACAACTTGTTATGTGTCAAGCTGTAAACGTTCTTAGTTGGCTCTCGTCCTGTATGTGTTGTTTCCATGCATAATTTGTGTGTGAGCAGCGTGCTGCACATTTCGATCTCCTTGCCGTTCTCAGCTTTACATTCCAAGTTGTTGCTATTCATTGCTTCACGCTTGCGGTGAAACTGTGACTTTTTTTATTGTCTCTCTCTCTTCCTTTGTGTCTTCAGCTTGCATTATGCAAGCTATGCCGGTTCCACTTCCTTGAACTTATACACCATTTTCTTTTCGCACCTTTCATGGAATCGTGGGCTTGATTAGTCTTTCGACACCGGTACGATGCATCGCTTTCACGGCATGGTGATTTCACCTGATTTTCTGCGGGCATGTTGCATTTCTAATCAACGCCAGGATCACTTTTCAATTCTTCCAGTAGGATATCTGTGCATCACTGAGCTGTTTCCAGAATTCTCACTACTGTGCTCTGATCACCAAAAACCAGAGACTTAAAAACGTTTACTGCATTGGACAGTGTCCTACTAATGATCATCAGGGACTATGATGGGCACTCAACTTGTAATTCGTTTATCTTGTTGACTGTCCACTTGAACCGGCACACAGTGCCCGATATACAATTGCCAATTCCACTTAAAATAAATGTATGTGATCGTTTTTTTTCTCCGAGTCGTTTGTAGAATTTTTCAGCCACTTGTCGCGTTTTTTTTTTTTGGGGGGGGGGGGGGGGAGGGGTATTAGCATTTTTCTAGCAAATGTAGTTATAGTAGGTTTTTTTTTTACATTAAGCATTTATCCTTCACTGCTTTCGTGTTAGCGGAGGACCTTGTATAGTTAAGTGTTGGGTCTAGTAATACCTACGTTAGTGGAGTCAACAAAAAGTGTTAATCACGCACCTGAAAACGTGAACTCTACCGAATTGAGACTAGGCTTGAAGAGGATGTTGAAAAGTCGCGGTACTTTTGTTCCTAGCTGCAGTTGCATTCACTATGCAAAATATTTGTTCTTCATATATGAGTCATTTTTTCACAATTAAGGCATTTTTCAGAATGGGAAAGTTCATTAAATGTTCGCTTCTTTTTGCCTTCTTCGTGAAAGTTTCTGCGCATTTCTTCGGGCTTCTTTTGTGATGATTATTCGCTTGTTAGCTCGGTAACATCCGACAACACCTCCAGCACACAACACGGCAGTACTTATGCTGCGATTACAGCAAAGTATATGTTTACAATCCCTTAGGCACAGAATCCATTAACCCTGCTATTGTTTCTTGCTCGCAGGCTGTACGACGCCGAAGTGGTGGAGCTGGCGGAAGGCGTCAGCTTCCTGCTGGTGCTTCCGGCGGTGGAGAGCGTGTGCTCCGTGCCCGGCCAGAGGGACGAACTAACCTCGCGAGCCGACTGCCTCGCCCTGCCGGTGCAGGTGTTCGAGGTGGTGCACCTGAGCACCTACCAGGCACCCCTCATCGCCCGTTACGCGCGCGTTTCCGCCATGCTCGAGACGGACACGGTTCTCGCACAGCACGCCAACAGAGAGGTATGTAATAGATGTGCGGGTGGTCAATTCATCGGTCGACTACCCTGTTGCCGTTTAAATATGCTCCTTCCGGTTGGCTGCGTTCATTCTTCGGTGGAGGCGGGCATTATAATAGCCAAAAACTGCTGAGAACCTTGAATTTAAAGTGGTTCGTACGTTTATATATGCATACACGCATACACATGTAGTTTAAGCCAGGTAGCGCAATTCTCCCCGTGCTGCCTCAGTGGCGCCGTATCTAAATTTGCTGTTTGAGCGTCATTAGTACATGTCTTGTAAAATTACGCACACATTCTTATGCATTTTTTTTTGTTCAAATTTCTGCAGGCATTCTCAGCACCCGAAGTTGCCGCGGCTCGGAGCCGGCTCACGCAACTGCAGGACTTTCAGGCGCAGCTGGAACAGACGTGGCGTGGCATGCGCTGGATCATGGACGCTCTGTCGTTTGCTCGCGACCGCTCGCTGAACGGGGGCCTCCCCATGAGCGCAGTGTGGACGACGCCCGGCTCGACGGCACCCTCTCCCACATCATCGAGCCCCACTCGGCGCCGTCAGACACAGCCGACCATCATGCCTCCCGCGACGATGTCCGCGCAGGCGCGGCGAGCCTCTCGCGTCGACGATCTTATCGACGCCAAGCTGTTTCTCTCAGTGGGCGGCGTCAGCGTCGCGGGTGCACCGGGAGGCGCGCCCGTGGAGATACGACGCTGCGCGTCTGCGTCCCGTTTGGTGCTGGAACGGCCGCAGGACGACATGGACGACATCGAGGAGACGTCTTCGAACGAAGGCCGCGGTGTTCCCACCGGCAACGTCTCGTTCGACATCAACGACGAGGACGAGTACGATGAGGAGAGCGCGGAAGACATCCTGACGTCCTCGACGGCTATGGCACCCAGTGTCCTCAGGGTGTACGCCGCGTACGAGTCGGGCCTTCCGCCTGGCACGAGCATCAAGCTTCACGTCACGCCCGAGACGACGGCCCGGGAAGTGGTTGAGCTCGTCGTGAGGCAGCTGAACACCGCCGTCGTTGCCAAGGGAAGGACGGGTCCCCTGTACGGCGACGAGCGGCTTGCAGACTTCTGCCTTGTTGCCGTCGTGGGTTCGCGCGAGCGCTGCCTGAGCGCGGATTTCCAGCCACTCAGGCTGCAGAACCCCTGGACGAAGGGCAGGCTTTTTGTGAGGTTACGGAACTCTGATGAAACGTAGTAGCATGGATTGACTTTCGCAGTAACAGTGTAGAGGAAATGAACACACACGTGCATGTGGCCGTCACCTCTTGACTGCCAAGAAATGAGGATGGTGTTTCCACTGGGCACCTTGACAGGGATGGGACATTGACTGCTGGCAGCTAATGTTTGCCTTAAGGCCGCGTTGTAGCACCACATGTGCTCAAACTGCAAAGACGTTTGTCAGACAAGGTTGTGGTGGTAGTGATGTCTGCAAAGTGTGTTGGTGCCGTGGTAGATGACTATGCCGCTAGTGTATCTCCGGTCACTAGAGACTTGACGGTGCTGCCTTCTGTGAGAAGGCACGTGCATTTCAGTAGGCTTGAGTTCAAGCCAAGCACTTCACCAGTGAGTTGTGCAGTTATCGAAGGCGGCTTCTCGTATGGTGGCTTTATGATGCAGCCATGTGTTTATGAGAGCTAGCTTGTCTTTGAACACAACGCTGTACTATTGAAAGTTCAGTGGCACATTGGTGGATGTATTGGGAGATGTGGTATCGAGTTGTTGCTCCTAATTTATTTCAAAGTATGTACGGATCCTCAATGGTGCAGGGCGCCATCTTGTTTTCCCCTAATTTATTTTGATTGTTGTCATTCAGTGTTACTGGTAGGTGTCACTGTCGTTTCCCTTTTTGGTGCGGGACAAGCTGCCACAGCAGATAGGCTTAATTGCAATTGGGCTCGTGTGATAAACCTCTGCATGCTCACTGCTCTGGAAAGCGTTGCCTGAAAATGCTTCAGAGGAACGCAAAGTGAGATTTAAATATTGAAACATCCTTGGCAAGGCAGGTTTCGTGGCTAGGCAGACAGTGTGGTCTGTGATCAGAGCTTTAACATTTTGCTAACTTCCAGCAGTAGTAGTGGACGATAATGCTGTATACTGAAAATATTCGTCGAGGACAAAGCAAATTGCAACACGCAGTGCATAGCAAATGAAGCATGAACATTCAGTTTGCAGTGTAAACATATAGAAGCAGCTAAGAACACTATAGAGGTGCCTTAGTCTTAATACTAACACATTGAGTATCCCAAAACATTGATCCACACTTCAACAGAATTAGCCCAGATGCCTACAGCTGGAAAATGTGAAGAGCTCGTTGAGGAAAGCGAATGTGGCAGCCATAGTCAAAGTGTGTCTCGTATTACCATGTCTGTTTCCTAGGCTACGATACTTGTGTTTTTTGCCCACTATCTACATTAAACTCTATAGAATCCTGAAGCCAGGCACCCTGCTTCTTGCACTTTCTCTTATGTTTGGTGTTTACAAGTGAAACACCTGCATGTTTCTGGCCTTGTGCTCTTCGCTCGGAAATACGAAGATTGAAGGATATAATAAATTGTGAGGTCATGAATATAACATTACATAACAGCACTGGAAAATGACATAATTACAGCTGGTCCAGGTGGAACTTACTTAATGTGTATAAAATGGGTCTAGAATGTTGCACTGTTTGACTGTACAGCATGATGCATGGTTACTTCAGAGGTAGGTAAAACTGCGAGGAGAGAAATCTGTCTTGTGATGCAAGGAAGATGCAATGAGTGCACCTACCTTCAATGCAAGTGGAAGGAACATGTACTGGGCAGCAAAGATACACATTTGGTCAGATGCTAACAAAACAGGAGTCTTATTGACACATCAAAAAAACAAATATAGAAATAATTTTTTGAAGTTTTATCGGTGCAAATGGTGAGTCTCTTTATGTAGGCCTTATCTTGTATCCTTTGCAAATTGGTGCTTAAACACGAAATTAGTTCCCAGTTACTAAAAGAAGTATTCCAAAGTACACATAATACTGCTGTTGTGATTTTACAGTGCCCTGAGCCTAACCCTTGTGAGTGCTTTACAAGCATTCCTGTGTGGTCTTGTTCGTGTGCTAGAAAATGGCATTAGCTGCTGAACAGAGCTCCCGGCCAGCTCAAGTGTTGATTATGCTAATTTGTCCGAACCAGGTATTGTCTTCTTGATGACTTATTCACAGCAACAGCGCACTTCTAGACCAAATTTAATTGCAAAAGCAACAGCGGTGTGTGACTTATCGCTGTCACTCAACGAGAAAAGGTGCCACTGATATTTTCTTGTAGTGGCTTCATTCCTTGTGGGTATGTTGCGACACCAGCATCTAGGAGTTGTAAAGCTAAATAAAAGCTTTTAGCTACACCACATGAAATTAGACGTATTCATGCCTAGCGAATCGGGGGCACTGAATTTCCCGACCAGCTGCAGGGAATGGTGATTGTCATGCTCTGTGTTAGTCCTTGTGCAATGTTCACATTCTTGTTGCATCTGTTTGTGTTGATGAATCATGTTTCAATACTGTTGAAAACACATGTATATAAATGTTTTGTTCTTTTGCATACAGTGGCTGTTTCAGTGTGACTCGCTTCTTGTGCAGTGCCCAAGTTATTTCAAGACTGCGAAACCACATTTTAAAAATAGGCTCGCGATCGCACGATACTGCGGTATTACAAAAGCTCCGCATTTGGCTTAGACATGTGTCATAATAAATGCAATCGGCATTGTGTCTAGAACACAGGATGCAGAAGGGACGGACATGAATATGTGGTGCAAATGTGTGTGTGCACAAGATTTATATCAATATGCATGCTTCTTTGGTAGGATACATGCATTGTCAGATGCAGTGTTTATTATTTTATATTAAGAGGTGTGGCACCAACAAGCTGTCAACAAACCCTTTAAGATTGCCGAAAGTGTGCTTGTATTTGGAACAGCATGGAAAGACAGAGTACAGGCACCAGCACTTTGTTCGTCTTCTTCAGCCTACATCTTTGCACACTGCTGTACTTACAAGTATGCACTGAGTAGTTCAAAATTTTATAGGAAGTGCGACCTGTACTTGCACCCGAACAGACACGACAAATACTACTGAAACACGGGCACACATGTGTTTAGGCACTTGAAGGGACGAAGTAAGTGAGTAAGTGTTGCTTTAGATTTTCTGACTTGATGAACTACTGACCTGTGCACCAAGGCCTTCTATAAAAAGTGATTCAGCCAAGCTGACTCAGTGGAGGCAGCCTTGCCAGCGCTGCAAGGTTAAGCAGTTAGCCTATAGGTCACAAATATTTTCATCTATGCAATGTGTCTTGGTGGTTTTCAGCATCGCAGCATCTACTGCAGCAACTAAAGTGCTGACGCCCTGTAGAGATACTTATTGACTACGTTCATTCGTGTCACGAATCAAAAAGTACAAGATGATCGCAAGTAACCGTAGGTCGACAGAACAATCGGAGTTCACTCAAGACTGCCTCTAGAGATACAATTTTCTTTCGGGGCTCATTTGTACTTGGAGTTGCGAAAATTTTCCTCGACCGCACTCACTCGAATTCAGACTCGCTAAGTTTTTTTCTCATTCAGACTCGCTTAGGTTCGCACTCACCGACTTATGACCAAGCCGAATCGTTTCAGATATGACAGGAAAATGACAGAAAAATAAAGACATCTATACTGCTTGCACCCGTGTAACCTTATTAAAGCAAAACAAAACAGCAAAAGGAACAGCAAGCCATCATTGCATCTTTTGATGATTGATTGATAAGTGGGTTCAACGTCCCAAAACCACCATATGATTATGAGTGGCCCTGCAGTGGAGGACTCCGGAATTTCGACCACCTGGGGTTCGAAATTCCGTGGACCCAAATCTGAGCACACGGGCCTACATCATTGCATTGTTTATTAAACATTGAGTTGCAAGTCTGCGCTGCTGTGAATGTCCCTATTTCCTCTACGTACGCGTCATCCTTGCACTTTCTCAAGCGTGTCCATGTGCTAAACAACCAGTCCTACTTGCGTTTGATCGAGACCCTTGATTTGTTGTGCTGGGAATTGCTTGCAGCTGGTATACAGTAGGTTGATGACTAGCTGTTGAGTGGCGTTTAGTACTTGTAGTGAATGGTTAGCAGCAAGAGCTGATCATTGCTAAACTAATTAGCAGTTGTTGATGATGATGACGATCTTCTCATTTTCCGGCACTCGCCCTCAAAGCGGCAATGGCCAAGAAGCGGGCGGCAGGCTCTCTAAGTTAGTGCGATATGCACATAAAACCACCCAATGGAAGTTAAGTTTATGAAATGAAATTGTAAATAATGAAAAAGTGCTGCACGAGGAAACGATCGAGCAATCAAGTAGGCTTTGTGCCGGAAATATGAATGAAAATACACTAACTAGGTAATCTTTTGGTTTCCAACATGTACGCAAGCACAGCAGAGCAAACCTCCCTGTGGATATAACCTAATGTAATCTCTCCAAAGGATAAAATTACTGGAAAGCCTATTTCTGAATCCAGCTTTTTCATCGGCTTGACAAGGTAGCATTTTCTTTAATAATAATATCGACGATAAAATAAAAAGAAGTGGTCTATTGTTTTTATTCCACTCCTAAAGGAAGATAACTTGTATGTGAATGATAATATAGTGCACGAGAGTCTACCTTCAATGTCCCACAACCACGAAAAATGACCAAGAGCGTCGGCCTCCAGCGCAGTGAAAGAGGTCCGTGTCGTTTTCATCACTACTTCTGTAACTGTGGAATGCACCGATGTGATTGCGCCAGCGGCAAAACTAAAAATACGCTGTTATAAGTTTATTTCATTGGACAAGGCACACTATTTCGGAACTATATAAGTAAACACACAACGGTCATTTTGGAGATGGGAAGTGGCGTTTGATCACTTGGGAGTGATGGCATAGTGCGGGCGTTCCAACTGGTTAGACGCGACAAGCTTCCACATTACTCAGCGGACTCATTAAAAACATTGAATGGTAATAAACCTGCAGTGGGGGCTAGTTATAATGACTTTATCTTGTGATGCGCTACGAAAATGAATGCCGACAGGGGGTGATAAACGAACTCGCAACTCATTTCATTTCGAGCATGCGAAGACATATGAACAAGAAAAACGAAAAACAAAAGAAAAAAAGAGCGATGTTATGGTTGAAGATAGCAAAAGAAGGGATATCAGTCTCCGAGTAAAAAAAAAAAAAAGTGGTCTATATCCATACCTTTTCCGTTGAAAAGTATCGATCTTGTCAGGCTCAAAAGAAACGTCAAGAAAACGAAAGACAGAAGTTTTTTCAAACACCTTACCATTTCGACGCCAAATTACAGATAAAATTAAATTTTCAACATTCTAAGGAATTGCAAAATCATTTTAAAAAGCTGAAGATTTCCGACGCGTACGAATTTGCCTCTTTCTTCAAGGAGGCCAGAAAACTTTGAATGCAACAAGTCTCGGACACAGAAATGCAGCATTATACATTGAAGCACAGGCCACGTAATGTACAGATGAACCTTTAAACCATGCTAGCAACTGCGTGGCAATAGCCGAGTCGTTAGGGTGTTCAAATTATCACTGAGAGGTCACTGGTTACAGTGTCAGGAATGTTTAAAAATAGACAAAGGCACATGGCGATGTAGCAACAAACCGTTTCTTCCAACAAAAAAAAAAAAAAACGGGAAAAACATTAGAGTGACAAGGGACCATGGCGCCCGATGGTCCCATGCCGCCAAGTAACAAGTAATTACGAGATGGAGCCCCCCCCCCCCCCCCCCGCGATTTCAGCAAAATACTGACGCAGCACCACCAGGAAGTCCGCCCGATACTTTAACCGAGGTGCCGGGCGAGCTGCATATAGTGTCACATAATTAACTAAGCCGAGTCCGTGTACCCGAAACCTCTGCCTTTAAATGCGGTGGCCTCAGGTTGGCTCTGGGAATCGAACCCGGTACCTCCTACATTGCAAGCAGACGCTCAACCATATTTCTAACGTTGTGGGGGGAATGACGTTGACATCATATACAGCAATTTTATCAATGCGCGACACTTCAGAAAATAAACATTTAAAGGCTCTAACGAATTCGCGCTGCAAATGAGACCTACAGCCGGATTCGAACTGCTGAGTTTCTTGTTATGCAAAGAACACTTACGGGCTGGGACGTCACATCAAATATGGTTTTCGACTTTCTTTGCACATTACTTTAATAAATCTGGCTGATAATCGTCTTTTAGATATTTAAAATCTGATAATCATGTATGACCTTGAATAGAGCTTCCGGAAACGCAAAAAGGGCGCGTAGCACTTCCTTCGGTGAAAGGTGTGACGTCAGAAAAAAATTGAGCCTTATCGGGGGTGATAAGGGCTTCAACTTTTTTCGCTGGTTTTGAGCATGTAGTGCTGTGAAGCCTACTCACAAGGGGACCTTTTAATATCGGATATGACGTGTAGCAGGGCCATCGCTGCAAGGTGTGACGTCAGATAAAAGTTGAGCCTTATCGGGGGTGATAAGGGGCTAAACTTTTTCGACTGTTTCTGGCCATTCGTGCGGCGAAGCTATCGTACCATGGGAACATTCAACTCGGAAAGTGCGTATAGATGGCGCATCACTACAAGGTGTGACGTCAAACAAAAGTTGAGGCTTATCAGTGGTGATAAGGGCTTCGACTTGTTTCGGCGGTTTTGAACATGTAGTGCTGTGAAGCCAACTCACCAGGGGATTTTTTAGCTCAGAACGGACACGTAGCAGGGCTATCACGCCGAGGTGTGACGTCAAACAAATGTTGAGGCTTATCAGCGGTGATGAACGCTTCAACTTATTTCACCGGTTTTGAACATTTAGTACTGTGAAGCCAACTCACCAGTAAACCTTTTATATCGGAATGGACACGTAGCAGGGCTATCTCAGCGGCTTGTGACGTCAAACAAAAGTTCAGGCTTATCCGCGGTGATAAGGGCTTCAACTTTTTTCGGTGGTTATGAGCGTTAACGGCTGGAAAGCCAACTCACTAGGGGACCTTTTGGATCGGGACTGACACGAAGCAGGGCCATCGCGGCGAGGTGTGACGTCAAACAAAAGTTGAGTGCTTCAACTTTTTTCGACGGTTTTGAGCAATTAGTGCTGTGAAGCCAACTTACTAAAGGACATTTTAGATCGGAACTGCCTCATAGCAGGGCCATCTCGGCGACGTGTGACGTGAAACAAAAGTTGAGGCTTATCAGCAGTGATAAGGGCTTCAACTTTTTTCGACTGTTTTGAGCATTAGTGCTGTGAAGCTAACTCCCCAGGGGATCGTTTAGCTGAAAATGGACACGTAGCAGGGGCATCGCTGCGAGGTGTGACGTTAAACAAAAGTTGAGGCTTATCAGTGGTGATAAGAGCTTCAACTTTTTTCGACGGTTCTGAGTAATTAGTGCTGTGAAGCCAACTCACCAGAGAACATTTTAGATATGGATAGATACGTAGAAGGGCTATCGCGGCCAGGTGTGACGTCAAACAAAAGTTGAGGCTTATCAGCGATGATAAGGGCTTCAACATTCTTTTTCGGTTTTTAGCATGTAGTACTGTGAAGCCGACTTACCAGGGGACCTTTCAGATCGGAACGAAAACGTAGCAAGGCCATCTCCGCGGCTTGTGACATCAAACAAAACTTCAGGCTTATCAGCGGTGATAAGGGCTTCAACTTTTTTCGACGGTTTTGAGCATATAGTGCTGTGAAGCCAACTCACCAGGGGATTTTAGCTCAGAACGGACACGCAGCGGGGCATCTCGGTGACTTGTGACATCAAACAAAAGTTCAGGCTTATCAGCAGTGATAAGGGCTTCAGCTTTTTTCGACGGTTTGGAGCATTTAGTGTGGTGAAGCCGACTCACGAGGTGATTTTTTAGCTCAGAACGGACACGTAGCAGCGCCATCTCGGCGACTTGTGACGTCAAGCAAAGGTTCAGGCTTATCAGCGTCGATAAGGGCTTCAACTTTTTTCGGCGGTTTTGAGCATTTAGTGCTGTCAAGCCAACTCACCAGGGGATTTTTAAGCTCAACTGACACGTAGCAGGGACATCTCGGCGATGTGTGACGTCAAACAAAAGTTGAGGCTTATCAGCGATGATAAGGTCTTCAGCTTTTTTCGGCGGTTTTGAGCATTTAGCGCTGTGAAGCCAACTCACCAAGGGATTTTTTTAGCTCAGAACGGACACGTAGAAGGGCTATCGCGGCCAGGTGTGACGTCAAACAAAAGTTGAGGCTTATCAGCGGTCATAAGAGCTTCAACTTTTTTCGGCGGTTTTGAGCATTTAGTGTTGTGAAGCCAACTCATCAGGGGATTTTTTAGCTCAGAACGGACACGTAGCAGGGCCATCGCGGCGAGGTGTGACGTCCAACAAAAGTTGAGGCTTATTATCAGCGGTGATAAGGGCTTCAACTTTTTTCGGCGGTTTTGAGTGTTTAGTGCTGTGAAGCAAACTCACCATGGGATTTTTAGCTCAGATCGAACGCGTACCTTATTGGGGGGAGGGTGGAAAAGGGCTTCAATTATGGTCAGATAACATGGGTTGGGATACTTCGAACGAAATTTGTCGGAAAAAGATTGCCACAGGCATCAACGCCCACTGATGATTGAAGCGCGGCTAGGTGAGGAGGGGACAAACAACCGAAACTAAAAACATAATGTGATTTTTTCCTCAAGTAATCCTAATTTTATATATGTCAAAGTTAACTGTCGATTTACTTTGTAGTGTATCGCACACCTGTTTAAGTGGTTGGTTGCCGAAATTTTCTGTTGAGTGCCATAAATGGGGAAGGGGGGGGGGGTGCGTATCCAGGCAATCTGCTATTACACTTTGTGTCTAGTTGCGCCTGTTAATTGGTTCCGCGCATAGCAGGTCAACGAGGAATTGCTTCTTTTTGAGTGGTTGTTTCGTTCGTACCTTCAGTATATATAATTTGCTATTGCGCTGTTTACTAGTTTGACAATACATATCTCGACTAGCTGAGAGAGTGTGTCGATAGCCGCTCCTGTAAATGCTGACTGCTTTCGCTGGTGCACTGCCAGTGTGCCTTCGCCTCTGGGGACGATGAACGCGACACGCTAAGCAACGAGACGCTGTATTCTATGGCTGCCTAAACTGTATTTTCAAAGATGCTGTCTCGCTGCAGTGGTTTTCGGCGATTAGGCAGCTCGAGTTTTCGAACTGTTATGATATTCCGCTCGTAAACAGTTGCCTCGCCATTGGCCTTGCGAAGTTTTTTGTGCAAATTGTAGAAGTAAGTCATTTAGCTAATAAACCAACTGTGCTTCCGCAGTGTGGTTTTTTTTTCTTTCCTCTACAACATGTAATTAGAGAGGCACAAGGTGCAATAAAATGGAATACTAATAAAGGCAAACAAATAAATCAATTTCGCGCCATGTAGGGCAAATCGCACGCTTAGTTGCTGCCACTTCCGGTTGTGACTTCATATTTTTTTTTTTTTGTGCTAGTTGTCGCCTCCTCACGCAGGTTATGATTGTGGCAACAAGCCACCGAATACTCGATCCACAGGATCAGTTACGCTACCAGTTAACATATACCTTTGGTTACTTCTGTTTTTGAGCACGCATTTCTGTGAAGCCAAATCATCAGGGGAACTTCTAGCTCGGAAAGAACACGCACCAGGCTGCAAAATGTGACGTCAGACAAAAGTTGAGCCTCATCGGGGGTGATAAGGGGCTAAAATTTTTCACCTGTTTTGCGCATTTCTGTGAAGACAACTCACCAGGGGAACTCCTAGCTATGATGAGCTTTGGCTACGATTAGCTTTAGGTAGATACTGCACTATCATGCCGTGACAGTAACACACCCAGTAAGTGCCAGAACAACAAAATCGTTTATTCCAGATAATGTTGCTGCATTTATGCTGTGTCTTATCGCGTGCATGCGCGTACGTTGGTGCTGAGTCTGCAATTTAGGTGCCGCGATAGGACAGTTCCTTTCCTTCAGACGAAGCCCAATCTGTCAGGCTGCCTTCTTGTGTGCGTAAAAAGCCTGGGAAGTTCAGACGCTGCCTGTGTGCTGGAATCTGGTTCACTGGGAGACCGCAATGTGCCCAGCGATAAGTCTGTTGACTTGATGCCACCTGCCGGTGGTTGGTACCGTGAAGTTGGATCACGTGTTGAGGGTTGTTGCTCGGAAGAACGGGTTGCGCATAGCTCCTGCTTTGTCATCATTGCGGGGCGCCGTGGCCGTAGTTGGTCCACGTGACGACACTGTATATTCCTCTGATGCTGTCCATCATGACCAACCACCTGGCTCTTGATGCCGTCCCCATGCCGGGTAACTGACCGGCTTCATTGTACTGGCGCGCCCACACAGGCGTCCCTTGAGGAAGACACAGCATCGGCGCTGGCGATGTCTTCGCCGCGGGGTCCCGGTCCACCATCTCTGGAAAATGTGCGCTTAGGCGGGTCCTCGGCTGAAAATAGAACATCGACTCGGCGGGCGAGTGGCCGCCTTGAGTCGATGTTGACCTGCAACGTAGTAATAACTTGTTAATTCGACTCAGCAAACTCCCCCCTTTGTTTTTATTGATGCCTTCTTTAATGGTGCACACGGCACGCTCGGCCGATCCGTTTGACTCAGGGTAGCAAGGGCGGAGTTGGCATGGCGCACCCGATCATCTTTGACAAAAAAAAGTTTAATCACTGAACTGTTAATGTGGCACTTTGTCGTAGACGACTGTCTCAGACAGGCCAAAACGAGTGCTCGTGCCACGCAGTGGTTCAACTGTGCTTTTTGCCCTAGCTTTTTTGAAGGGTACTGCTTCTAATCGTCTAGTTTCCGCATCTACTATGACCAGGATTATGTGCCCTTCCACCGGCCCAGAGTAGTCGATGTGCAAACTAGACCAACGTTTGTTGGTTTTCGGCCAGCTGATGGGCGGGCCTGCCTTTCTGGCATGGGCCCATTCTGGACACATGGCTGACAACTGTACACCGACTCTGCAATGTCGTGGTCTAACCCGTATACCAAAACAATGAGCGCGCCAGACGCTTCATAGCCGTCACGCCGGAATGGGTATCGTAAAGTAGCTGAAGCATATTTGACCGCAATGCACCGACCCAAACCACCCTATCGCCCCCGTAGATCAGTTCCTTACTCACATTAAGTTCGTGTCTGCGGGTGAAGTACGGCAGGAAGCCCTGTAGCTCCTGCCCGTGTCGTTCAGGCCAGCCGTGCAGAATCCATGTCTTCACCTGCCTTAGGAGAGCGTCATCGTTCGTGCTGCCCGCGAACTCCTGTGTGCGAAGAGAAAAATATGCCAAAGCTTGCGCGTGCAGCACATCTCACAAAATCCCCCTCCACAGTTTACAATGCCCCTCAACAGCTATAGCTTCTTGTGCGTGAGCAGGCAACGACGAGCATCGTGATCCTAAATGCTGCACACGGTGTGGTCTCGCAGCATCCGATTCAGGGAGTCGCCGAAGTTGCAATTCTTTGCCAATCTTCGGAGGTCGCAGACGTAGTCCCGAACACTCTCACCACCCTGTTGTTCGCGCATGAAGAAGGAGAAACTTGCTGCTGTTTCATTAACTTGCGGATCGTACTGTTCCTCTAGGCATTCAACGATTTGCTCGCAGGTTCGGCTGTTAACCGACACGGATGAAGGGCGACATTGCAAGACGTGGACGACATTATCGCGCAAAGAAGACACCTGAAGAGCCCGCGCCACTTTGCACTCTTGGTGGTTTCATATCCCCTCGAAATAAGCTTCCAGGCGTATCCTGTACGGGCTCCAGCTACTCACCGTTTAGTCGAACCCCGGGGAGTGTGATGCCTTCTTCCGATGCACGCCGGTGTGAATCACACTAACAGGATGTGTTTCACCTAGATCCCATCTTCGTCATCACTGCGCTATCGCGCCGTGGCAGTGACACACTCAGTAAGCGCCAGAACAAGAAAAGTTTACTCCTGATAACGTTGCTGTATACTTACGCTGTATTTACGCACGCATGCGCATACGTTGGTGGCGAGTCTGCACTTTTGATGCCGTGATATGGCATCAAGATATACGATGCCTTTTTTTGTGTGCAGCATATCGAATTCATATACGGTTATCATTTTGGAAAAAACTTAAAATACTAAAATAAGCCCTACAATGCCGGTCACCGCAAAATTTATTAACGCGACACCGTTATGAGGTCGCCTCGCGAAAATTCCGGAGTCGTCAGTTACTAGCGAAAACTCATCCCTTGTGCGTGACCAAAGAATCGAGAAAGATGCAAATGAAATTAATAAAAAATCACACCATATTCATGGAGTGAATCATGATGAGTGGGGCGAAGCGTTCGTCAGCCCACCGCCCAGCCACCCAGGCACATACCCGCTCTAGAGCGGGTATGTGCCACCGGTGGCTATACGTACTATTACATACATACTAGGGATGGACAGACCCGCTCCTTAAGGAGCTTCGCCCCTAAAATTATACATTAGAGGGGGACCAAACCCGGGTCGTTCGCGTGGTAAGTGGGATACCACACAGCCACGCGTCTCCTTGTGAATACTACGAAACTAACTTCCTCTGCTTGGGAATGCAGTGAGACATTCATGGTTTAGAAACACACGCGTGTTATACACATGCTTCGCAGTACAGCATAAAATATTGCGGTAATAATGCGTGGTACAAGCGTACATCGCCACCGGGTGTTCGATCATGTGATTATCACAATGAATTCATGGTTTAAAGCCAGTCAATCATTACAAAGGGCACACACGTTACTGCGTCCATTCAGTTTAAAGGGGCCCTGAAATACTTTTTTGCAAGTAACCATGGAATGAATTCACTGAAAGAGCTTATTACCTAACGAATTCAACGCCGCAAAAGTTTAAGAATCAGTTCAGTACTAGCGGACTTACAACGATTTGTCCCACGCTGCACAGCTGACTGGGCGAGTTGGTCAATGACGAAATTGTATTGCTTTAGCGCTGCTCAGTGTGAACGTGAATAAAAGATGCCATGGACAAAAAATTAAAACACAGACGACACTATGAGCGCTATTGCACCGCCCCCCTGCTTAGCTTCCACGAAAGCGATGGAAGCTAAGCAGGGGGGCGATGGCAAGGGCAAAGAAAATACGTCACGCACGCCTCATGACCTTGAGCACTTCTTTTTTTTTCCTTCGAATACGTGGCTTTTTCAGTGTAATCGCACGCATTGACAAGTCACATCCTCCCATGGCGATCTTTGTAACCACCGACCACCTGGCCTGCACGGCATGCAGTTTCCCAAAATTAACTAAAGGGCACTCTGGCGCTGCGATCGTTCAGTGACTATGGGAATGATGGGTAGTACACACATATGCCTAGTCTTCGTACTTGCGGGCGGTGAATCGTACTTGCGGCTTCGTTTATTGCTGTGTTTCAGTTTCGTTTTGAAAAAAAGAACAAACCCTTTTCAACTTAGTGACTTGATTCGAAATGGTAAGCCTAAAAGAATAAGGTTGTGAAGCGCAAACGGTGAACACTTGCTAATTTAAGTTTTCATGAAAAAACAGCTTCAAGCCACACGGATACACACGGAGCCAGAAGCAGGCCAGAAGTACGAAAATTAGACAAATGTGTGTACTACCCATCATTCCCATGCTCGCTAAAGCGCCGTGTGTTGCAGCTCCCATATATAGACACAAGCGCCAGAGTTCCCTCTAGTCTATATTGAGAAACTCTATGCAGCACGGAAGGCGCAGCACAGTTACAGCGAAAGCTAGAAGAGTGGCCTTTCAGAGCCTTTCGAAACACTCACTGGGTAACTACTGCAAGCACACTTGCTTGATAGCCACTAGGGCATTAATAACGAAATTTTTGTATAAAAGGTCGGCATTAGCTATGTTAATTTTGGTCATTCTTCTGAGAAGTGTCATATCCGCTAAACACTTGCAATGAATTTTGCGCCAATTGTTCATGGAGAGGCCGGCGACGATGAGGAACGATGGCTGAAGTGGGTATGCGTCACAGCTAATAGGTGAACCAGAACAAGCTTTCGTAATAGGTTGGGGCGTTGGACGACCAACTCGGTACGCTATTCGCATTGTGCGACGACTGCTTGTTCTTTAGCCGTTTTAAAACGCTTCATAAATCGTATTAACGCAATTGCTTTCCCGACATCAAGCCTGCTTAAGGCAAGTTTGCTAAGGAGTCCCAAGCACTGGTGTTGCTCATTGGCAGAATACTGGGCTGGCACCCAGCGGACCCGGGTTCCAGTCCCACCGTGTCATTGGTGCTAGGTTTCTTTTTTTCTAATATCGCACAATGTGGTTACGGACACCAGTGGGGGCGGCGGACAACTGCTTGTGACCCGAGTTATGATCACATAACAGCTCTCGCTGTAAAACGAAGATGAGACTAACACTTCCGTTCACCGTAAGTTTTATTGAAGGTCTCCGGCGGTTATATACTAATTTTGAAAAATAGCAGATGAGCCTAACATTGCCGGTTACCGCAAGTTTTATTCGCTGTCATATGCTGGTGTCTGTTTCGAAAAGTGTAAAAGACGAACACTTCCTGGTCTCTCCGAAGTCATATTTGTCTCAATCGAACCTGGGCGACCCAGCACGCCCATGAGGTGGCATCGAGGCAAGCCCTTGACGTCCCCTCATGAGAGGCCTAGACCCGGCCACCCAAACCTGCTGGTTTCTTATAAAAAGGTTTATTCCTCCTCCTCCTAATACGAACCAAGAACCGTTTAGTTATGAACTGCACTCTACTACCAGCATGGCACGGGATGAATGGCCTGTAACTTGGTCTGCTCACTACTGTAGGACACAATTAAAAAAACAAAAACAAGTATGGACTTTAGCGCCCTTGTGACTCTTTTTTTTTTTAAAGATTCGAATCAGTGCCTTCTCGGTTGAAATCTGGACACCTAACCAACTCGACTGCTGCCACACACTCGACGGCATGGTTTAAAAGTTCTGTACATTAGGCAGCCCTGTCTTCAGTATGCGTGTCCGCACTTTGTGCACACAAAATTTTCTGGCCTCCTTGAAGAAAGAGGCAAGTATAAAGCTGGCGGAAATATTAATCTTTTTTTCTTAATCGTTCGAACTTTTTTTGAAATGTTGAAAAAAAATTGATTTATTTACAATTCGCATCAAAATGGTAAGGTCTTCGCTGAACTTCTAAATTTCAATTTCGTGAAATTAGCCAGCCCACTGACAAGATAGATATGCCGACTACTTTTCACCGAACAAGTGTGTTCAGGCGCGTCTACGCGTATAAAAAAAAAGAAAACAACCGGAGGGCGTACGTGCCTACTATTAAAGAACGGCGTGACTTTTAACTTCCAAAGAATATCATTCTTGTCTCTTCGATCTCCCCTTCCCTCGCTGGTATGTAGGTGAGTAGGCAAACGGTTACTAGAGCAGATATACTACCGCGTCTTCTGCGGTTTGATTCGTTGCCGGCCAACGCAGCACTCCCACTACGGTGAGTTGCCGAACGCAGGCTAGTGGACTCTCTCTTGATAGCCGTTCGCAGTGCGTCAGCTCAATTGCATCATTCGCTTGCGCTGGCGTTGAAGCTGGGAGGTGCTGGCGAAAGTTTCCTTGGCGGAGACGCCACCTGTCTGCGTGTGCTGGCTTGATGCGATGCAGCAACCACACGTCCACAAAACCCGTCGAGCTCACCCAGATTCACATCTTTGCGCTTTGGATTCACTGAGGGTCGTATTCCGGACACTTTCTAATTTCGTAATGGCGGCATTTTAAGCCAATCGGAAAGATCGTAGCAGCTCATTTGGCCAATCAGCCTCAATCAATAACGGAATCTTACAACATGGCGGAATTCGACAATGTCCAGAAAAGCACCCTGGAACTCTGACTCACAAAAATTTCTCTTTACCGGACTCACACGGACTCAAACTCACGAAAATTTTCTTCTCTTTACCGGACTCACACGCACTCAAACTCACACACAAAAAAAATTTCTTCTGCCGAACTCAGTCAGACTCAATTTTCCCAAAATATTTTTCACCAGAACTCACTCAAACTCATGGCTCGAACTGAGTTTGAGTGAGTTCGAGCCTACTCATGAGTCCGTTAGCCTAGATTTAGCCTGTTCGACAATGGTGACAATGCTCTTCAACACTAATATCTCACGTAATCAGTGCTTTTCTAGGCGCCGTTTGATACAGTACCTCCGAATACGAGTTGTGAGTGCTCGCAAACGAGTTAAGTCCTTTTTTCTGGGAAGAGATGACTGCATAAGACATATTTACCAACTTCCCTGGAAGAGCTGGCGGGAGGGGGGGGGGGGCTTCAACGCCACCTCAACGTAATTCACGCTTCTGATAAATAAATATTATAATGCTGTATGACCAACACTGCTTTGAAATGCGTGTGAACAGGCGTGGGTATAAACGTTAATACAGGTAAGGTTGATAGTACTGCTGTAGATGAGTAGTTAGCACCACTGGCCAGCAAAAAAAAGTGTAACTCACTCATACTCACTCAAGACATATATCTTGTGCTTTGGACTCACACAGACTTCGACTCACCAAAATATTATTCACCCAGACACATCCCGATCTTGAGGTGGACAGGATGGACAGTAGGCTCGCGCATCTGTTGGAAGCCAAGCAGGCACTGCTCGCGAGATGGAAGACTCAGCGCCATAACAGAAGACTGCGCAAGAAAATGTCCGAAATCAACAAAACGGTAGGAGATCATTGCAAGGTCTTATGCAAGCAGCAATGGGATGAGCTCTGTGATTCTATGGAGGGCCAACTGAAGACCGGTAAAAGCTGGAGACTCCTCAAACACCTACTGCACGACGGCAACACCAAGTCCAATCAGAAGAGAGCTTTGGCGAAAGCTGTCCATTTGGCCACCGACTCAATTCCAGATGAGGCGACCACGGAGAAGCTCATAGACAAGTACCTGGCGGCCACGGACGATCCGGTACCTCCCCAGTTTCCCGACTACGAGGGGCGCGACGCGCCATCGATGGACGAGGACTTCACCGTGGCTGAGGTCAAGCGGGTTCTCGCATCCCTCAATAGCAGATCCGCCCCTGGGCCAGATGGGGTAACCAACAAAATGCTCAAGCACCTCGACGACGACTCGATCGAGTTTCTTACAGACAAGATCAACGAAATCTGGCGCAGCGGTCTCATTCCCAAGAGCTGGAAAGCGGCCTGCACAGTACTGATACCCAAGCCGGGTAAGGCACCGAGCATCGAGAATCTTAGGCCAATATCGTTGACGTCGTGCGTCGGGAAGGTGGCCGAGCACGCCATGCTCAACCGCCTCACTGACCACCTCGAGTCTAACAAATGCTATACCCACAACATGATTGGCTTTCGGTCGGGGCTCTCGACTCAGGACGCCATGAAGCTGATCAAGCACCAGGTCATTGACTCCGGCTCCACCGACACCAAGGCGATTCTTGGATTGGATTTGGAAAAGGCTTTTGACAACATATCACACGCCTTTATTCTCAAGAGCTTGTCTGAGTTTCACGTCGGCAAGCGGGCGTACAATTTTGTGCGCTCCTTCCTTTCGTCGCGGTCCACAAGACTGAAGATTGACGATTTTTTGACCCACGAAATTACCCTTGGGCCAAAAGGGACACCTCAAGGGGCGGTGATCTCCCCGACGCTGTTCAATATCTGCATGATCAACCTGTCGAGGGCCTTGAACAAAATCCCGAACATTAACCACACGATCTACGCAGACGACATCACCATCTGATGCCTCAGCGGATGTGAGGGTCAGGTCGAGAGTGCTTTGCAAGAGGCCATCGATGTGACGGAGTGCTATCTCATCCCCACCGGGCTAAGGTGCTCGCCCGCTAAGTCCGAGCTCTTACTGTATAAGAAGAGGCCCAGAGGCGGTTCTCACCGGTCCTGGAAGCCAGCAATGGAAAGCCAGATTACGTTATTCACCGGTAACGGCTCCCCAGTTCCACGGGTGGACACTATCAGGGTCCTTGGAATGTTTATCGAGTCTAACGGAGCCAATGGAGCCGCCGTCAAACGCATTTGTTCCAAGACCGAAAGCGCCCTCGGACTGATTCGAAGAATCGCTAACAGGCACCGCGGAATCAGGGAGGACAATCTGATCCGGATTATCCACGCATTCGTGCTATGCCACCTCGCTTATTCGGCGGCTATGCACAACTGGCTCGTGTCGGAGCGCAACAAAATCAATGCCCTAATCAGAAGAGTCTTCAAGCTGGCCCTTGGCATTCCCGTGCGAACGCACACGGAAGACCTCCTGAAGTTGGGAATCCACAACACGTTCGAAGAAATTGTCGAAGCCCAAGAGTTTGCACAGTTTGTCAGACTGTCTGGCACCCCAGCGGGTAGAGCCATACTCGGCATGCTGGGACGAAACCCCACGGTTGTCGGTCCTGACGCTGTGAAGCTGCCCAGCGACGTAAGATCCAAGATCCAGATTGCGCGGATGCCGCGCAATATGCATCCAACCTACAACGAAGCACGAAGACGAGCCAGGGGTAAATCTCTGCTCGCCAGTGCCCGCTTGGACAAGGATCGAGCCTGCTTCGTCGATGCTGCTTCGTACATTCAAGAAGAAGCCTTCTCCTCAGTGGTCGTCGACTGTGACTGCACAGTCATCAGCTGCGCTACCATCCGCACTTCTAGTTCCAGCGTCGCAGAGCAGGTTGCCATTGCTCTTGCATTGACGGACGGTGTACATGACACAATTTATTCAGACTCCAAGGCCGCTATCAAGGCCTTCCAGATGGGCATGGTGGCTCCCCAGGTCCTACAGATTATTCAAAAAGTCAAAGACCTCAAAAATCACTCATTGGTCTGGTTTCCTGCGCACCTTGGAACCATTGAGGGTGCCTCGCTCAATCCCAACGAGGAGACCCACTCGGCTGCACGAGGTTTGACTGACCGTGTGCCGGGTAACGCGTCATCTCCTGGGCGACCTGAGCCTCTCTGCTCATACAACGAGATATGCAAGCACCACTGTCTGTCAAGAAGACTGCTGCCTCTACCACACTCCTCGCTATGCAGGGCCCAAGCTGTTACTCTCCGACTGCTACAAACAAACACTTACCCGAGCCCTGCGGCACTGCACACAATGTACCCTGAACGGTTTCCAAGCCCGGACTGCCCCCCCTGTGTGGTGGTTATGCGGACTTCGAGCATGTACTGTGGGGCTGCGCCTCTGCCGGCCCCCCTTTCACCCAAGAGGAAATGAAGCGACTCATTAAGGCCCAGGACCAGACCTCTCAAATCCTGGCCGTCCAGAGGGCCCGCGCGAGGGCCATCAGGTTTAACCTGATGGTCCCCGAGTGGGCCTAGCCAGGTGACGCTGAGTTTACTCGCGTCTATTGTGGACCGAATAAAGTTGTTTCACTCACTCACCCAGACACACTCACACTTAATTTATCCGAGTCCAAGTAAGTCGATTCATCAACGAGTTCGCCGACCTATGCAAGTAAGTGCATTACTCAGCTTTCACCTTTAACACTCCAGTGGCATATATTACCAAACATTCCTTCCCATTCCTAAAGATGTTCAACATATAGCTTATACCACAACATGTGTATTTGGGTAACACACCCTGACGAGACTGAGAGAGAAAGGATACAAGAAATGTAGGCAGTTCAAGTAGACAACGCACAGTTTGCTACTCTACACCTGGCAGGAGAGCATTTCGAAGCAGTTAGTGCCACATCTTGATCTGGCTTACTTGATATATCTTACTAATTGTTGGCGTTTGACGTCCCAAAACCAGCATATAACTATGAGAGACACCGTAGTGCTGGGCTCCGGAAATATCGACCAAATGGGGTCCTATAACGTGCACCTACATCTAAGCACACAGACCCCAGGCATTTTTGCCTCCATCGAAAATGCAGCAGCCGCGGCCGGGATTCGATCCCGCGACCTGCTGGTAAGCAACCAAGTGCCTTAGACACTAGACCACCCTGGCAGGTGATGATGTATCTTCAGAAACATACTTAGCTTCATTAAGATGTTTGAAACTATAAGAAGTGTTGCTTGCATCCATTAAATGACAGTGATAAATCCAAGACTGAACAGCTTCAGATTTTCCAAACATGGTTTACTCGCAATTAAGTACCAGATGGAGAGGCCAATCGCATAAATTCCTGAACGAAACATCTGCATTAACAATGGTTTCTAATATCACATGCTGGCTGAAAGAAGCACTAGGCAAGAAATACAGGAAGAGTGTATATTTTAATGGAAAATTCTTCGAAAATATATAAGCACTTGTGCCTTGCATTGATTAAGCGCTTGCATATTGTTACACAGCATCTTATAGTTTTAAACTAGAATAATGTTACAAAAACAACAAAGCTGGAAAACAATCTGCAAATAACACGAAAACTAACACAGCAGGTAACTGAGGTATATGCAAATATGCGCGCCTTGAAGCCATTGTAAATCTGTGTAAAAGCTTAACAGGGCCGCGCAGAACAAATAAAAAGGCAACATAAATGTGCGTCAAAGTTATCAAGCAATAAAACTATGCTTCACCCCTGAGCTATCGCAAAAACAAAAAAACTGTGACTCCGAAAATCTGTAAAATTCTGTCATCGTTGCGTGCTGCCTGTCCAAAAAACAACCGTGCAGTCACTGGCATACAACTAATGAGAGTGAGTGTGACGTCATAAGAGCGTACTAGTTACAGACATCAACAAAATAGAACACGTGAAGCTAAACAACACTAATTGACTTTTGTGACAGGTATTTGTGAACGCACACAAGGTTATACAGTATAACCGGGTAATATAGTACCCTGATTAAACCATGATGGCACTTGGCAACGTCGAGCACTTGCTGCTCGCCTTTAATGACACCGTCGGCAAAAATGAAAATTAAAGTAAATAAAAACAAACTTTGTGATAACTAAACGGGCGAGCCGACCCTGGGCAGGGGGCGTGCACAGGAGAAAACCGATATGTAGCTGCGATCACTAATCGTCATAGTCGTGACCAAACAGGCCAGTCATGACACCCTGCATGACAATGTCGGGAAGCGAGTCACTGCTCGACGAGTCCAAATACGGGTCCTTGGCGAAACCCAGGACCGGCTGATGCAACGGCTTGAACTCCTGCTCGTCGCTGTCCACGGAGCCGTTGCTCGCCGCGGGCGACAGTGGCGCAGGCACTTCGAGGAAGGACAACAGCTGTGACGAGAGAGCCGAAATACGAACCAAGTCTTGGAGGTAGCGTTCCAGCGCACCGCGCCGTTGTTCCAGCAGCTTGGGGTTGAGACCGCGGAGTCGCTTCGGGGGAAATCCCGAGGGCGCCTGGCTTCCGAGCATGCGTTTGACCTTCTTGTGGAGCGCGTGGAATGTGCTGTACCTCCGTTCCAGCCGATGACACACGCCCGAAACGGTCACCTCGACGCAGTACACGACGTGCTGACGCCCGTTCGGCGCGTCCACTTGTCGATACGCGGGCACGAACACGCGGATCATCGTGGCTCTAACGCTCCTGCGGTCACCACTGGTCACCACGACATCTTCGCCAGCGGGGAACGGCGGTTGCGAAGCACGACACGGACGTGTTTACATCACGTCATGCACCCGCCCAGAGAAACACCTGGACTGCGCCATGTTCGCCGTACCCTTTGCGAGGAGGAAAATGCCAAGAGCGACAAAATCTTGAAGGCGGCAGCAACACGGGGTAAAGCTTTGACGTTTCGTTAACAGGTGGCACAAATGGCAATCGTTTCGGTTTCCCTTTTGGTAGATAAACGCAATAAAAGTGCCTGCACTTTAGAACTGTTATTCAGGTTTTACAGCATTGCCGGCGTAGTTGGTTACAAAGTTAGTCTATTATTTTGTTGTTTGCAGAGGTTATTCGGCAGTGTCAAGGAATGCACGCGAAATGTCAGAAATCCCCTGTAACGTGTCGGTCCGTTTTTAGGACTTGCCGACCTGAACAAGCAAAACAAATGCAGTTATTGCGGATTCCTGCCTATTATAATAACTGCGTGGTAACCAGGGAAAACTCAGGGCATTGTTTAAACTACAGCGTACCTGCGACTAGGCGATTCAGCTGTGCAGTGGAGACTTGGGAAACGTAAATTCCTTCACACACGCTGACGAAAACAAACGCAAATTACTGATGGGTGGCGCCATCTCGTGAAGAAGACTACAACATTGCGTGCTGATTGACACTTTTTGTGAAGAGATGGCGCAGTTTTGCACCAGCCGTCTGAAGCACAGAGCGTTGTGGGGATACAATAGGTATGAGGTGCTTCGAGGTCTGTGGAAGGGTGTAATGGTTCCAGGGCTTACTTTTGGGAACTCAGTGGTGTGCATGAGGGCAGAGGTGCAATCGGGAATGGATGTAAATCAAAGGACTGTGGGACGCCTCGCGTTGGGTGCTCACGGGAAGACGACAAACGAGGCTGTAAAGGGCGATATGGGGTGGGCAGGTTTTGAGGCGAGGGAAGCGCAGAGCAAAATAAGGTTCGAAGAAAGGCTAAGAAATATGAAGGAGAGTAGATGGGCAGAGAAGGTGTTCCGTTATTTGTATAGGAAGAGCGTGGACACACAGTGGAGAAAAAGAACTAGAAGACTCACTAGTAAATATACGGCTGGTATTGTGAGCCATATGTCAACAAAGAGCGTTAAGGGAAAAGTCAGGGAGGCGGAGAGGATTTACTGGACGGCAGCTATGGAGAAAAAACCGGCTTTGAGTAACTACCGAAAGGGCAAAAATGAAATAAGGAGGGAGGCATTTTACGATAATTCAAGGGGAAGCGCTTTACTGTTTGAAGCGAGATCGGGTTGCCTTAGAACGCGTAGTTATAAAGCAAGATTCAGTAAAGAAGAAGAACAATGCACATGCTGCGGGAAAGATAAGGAAACGGCGGAGCATGTTCTGATTGAATGTGGAGATATCCACCCAGGTGTACGTTTGGGCACGAGCCTACAGGAAGCCTTGGGTTTTAGGGACAACAATGGAAAGCTGAACACACCCGCGATTGAAATAAGTAAGAGACGGTTAGAGTATTGGTGGCAGAAAATTAGAGAGAAAGGACAAAAATAAATATTGGAAAAATAAAATATGGACAGTGTGCCGTAAATGGCAGAGAACTTAAGCTGAAAATTTACCTTTTTTTTCCATTAAGATAGAATTTATCGAAGTAGAGGCATTAGGCCAACATAAAAAAAAAAGAAAAAAGGTTTTTTTTTTTTTTCGAGCCTGGTGGCATACTTGTCACCACCCCGTTATAAAGGGGACGCTCATAGCATCCATCCATCCATCCATCCAGGACACCGCAGGTGCCTGCCCTTCGGGAAAAGTGTCCACGACTAACTAGCCTTAGGGCCCGCAGCCACCGATATAATTCCACTGCTGGTGACGCTCATAGGTTAACACTTTATTAAAAAAAAAAATGAAGCGAAGTATGGAGGCTGGTGGGATGGGAAGAGAGCTAGTTTTGCAGATGGGATTGAAATATTTGTGGGGATAACAGGGCCGAAGCAAGTGCGGAATCGAGTTATTTCAAATAACTCGGTGGGGCCCTTCGCCCTGCAATGCGCTTGTAAGGCTGATGATGGCGATGAATATCTGAATCACTGAATGAGTTCGCGACTCTCCTGCTGGCTACGCATTTTCGCCAAAGGCTCAAATCATGCCATATTGAAAATAGCATATTCCCTTAATTTTCACGAGGTAACGTATAAACTAGTCGTCATTACGAAATGGATCATTTTCGCCTCATTTTTGCATAGCCTCGCATGAAAGTGTTCTTTGCGTGACCCAGATAATTACAACCAGTCATGAATGGGCGGCGGAATGAATCAATGCGGAGTAGTTTAGTGTTACGATTACCCACATATCTTCAAACAAGATTGGCAGTTGCGCAGTGTGATAGACGAATCTTTTGGTAGGGTCAGGAGGACACTCCAAGAAATGTTGAAAGAGAGACAGAGAGAGATGTGAAACGCAGGGGGAAATAAACCTGATGAAAATTTTCGGTTTACGGCCTTGCACCAGGGAAGGGGTAAGGGGGAATCGAAAGGTAAAGTAGCGAAAGAAGTGAGAGAATGTAGAAAGAACCTATTGAAAAAGAAAGAAAGAAACATGCGCTCACACTCAAGCCCAGGAGTGTCATAAGCACTTGGAGAATCCGGTTGACCGCAGAAACTTCAGCAACGCCTTCGTCGCCTTCTGGTTGGAAGCTTGTACGTTCCGCCACTCCAAAATTGATTGTGCGGAAAGAGGCTGATCATCGAGGCGACCTACGGTTGCCGCAATCACCCAGTAGGTGCGCAATGGTTTCCTCGCTGCCACAGTTATTGCACGCAGTACTGCCAGCCATTCTGATTCGGCATGCAAGTATAGGGTATGTATTACGCCTTCAATGCTACACGTCCTTGCTTCTTAAAAAAAGAAGTTGTGGTTGAGAAATTAACAACAAGAGATAATGTAATAATAGTCATAATGATAGCGCATTAAAAGCGCCGTTCCGACTCGCAAAAAGAACGGAAAAAATTCTATACGCACACCTGATTATATGGAGGAAAGTGTAGCACTCATTACGGAAAAGAAAGAGCGCACTCATAATTACCTAAGTTGAAAAGCTGTTATTATTCAACACTTCTGGAATAGTAGAAATTCCATTGAGAAATATTGATCTGTGCAATATTGGGAAGGCCAGAACCGACATTTCACGCATAACGTTATGCGGATAATCTACAAAATTTATTGCTTCTAACACTAGGACATGCATAACAATCGCATGTAAGACTGTATTACAGTGCACCCGTTGTATAAATAAGTGTACTTCTATAACGCTATTAAACCATTCTAAGCTAATTACGTCTGTGTGTACAAAAAAATCACACTTGACTGAGTGCGGCACATATTTACACGGCATCAGTTCAGCTGTGGGTGAGTGGCAATGAGCACCCCACCACCATGCCCGTTGTCTCGGTCACAACGAAAAATATTGAAGCCCGTGGGAGCTATTCTCGCAGTGTCCGATTCATGGACATGACCAATTGACCGGAGCGCGTTCAATTACGCAGAAAAATGGTGAGTCGCAGGGCCGTACCCAGGAATTTTTTCGGGGGGGGGGGGGGGGTTACGTGTAGAACGGCTGCCATTTTTGAAGATTTATACTGGCTTATTTTTGTGAATAAAACAAGTTAATCGCTTACTTGTAATAATTCGATGGTACTTTTCAATTATTTGTACCCAAATAAAGAAATCAGTATGTCAACCTCAAATTCTGGTTAAAGCAAGAAATAAGTTTGGACAATAGCACCACCAAAGCCGAGGACACCGCGACCAACGGCTCCTGATGAAGTAACACAGTGTAACCGCGGTACAAAAACGGTATGTATGTGTTACAAGCTGCCACTCTTGCGTCGCCAGCGCGAAGTCGGCGACGGGAATGGCAGCAGGTTAGGTCGTTCCGTACGTAAGCAGAGACAGTGAAGAGATCAGAGACGTATGTGGGGAAAAACAAAACTCTAGTGATATTGCAGCGCTGCGGAGGAATCTAGGAATATTGCAGAGGAATCTAGTACAACACTCAATACCAATTAACAAAATACATATAAAATCAATAAATCAGCTTACAAGAGAGAAGTATTACAAACTACACAAAACTAACCAACAATAAAACTACAGATGAGAAAGTCCGAAGGTATAAACAGGTGAAGGGATATCTGTGATGACCGGCAGCGTTGAGTCCACGACGATCGGATGCGAGAAGTCAGACAGAGTTCTGGCACAACTGCGATGTCGGTGGTGTTGCAGCGCTGGTGTTTCCGGGAGGCTAGTGCTTGAAGCCGATCTCGGGCAGGTTGAGCTTACTCGAGATTCAAGTACCGATGCCTACCGATGAACAAACCTAAGCTTCCGGAGCATGCTGAGAATGATAAAAAAGGCTGAACCAGCACCTTTTAATCACCAGACAATCTTCGTGCGTTCAAGAAAGCGTGATCTTCTTACCGTGCGCGTGGCGTGAATTTCCGAGCTTGCTTATGAGGCAGTTACAGGTTAATTAATGCTAAATCGTAAATGTGTGAAGAATATCTATCCTCGTACAAATTGACGAAGGATTTACAAAATATATTCTTGTCTGAAATGATAGGTTGCACAAAATTTAAAAAAAATAGTCATGTATCAACTCCCCATCTAGTGCACTGAAGCCCAAAGAAACATTTTATGTAAGAAGGTAGAGAATTTTTCTATGCCTTTTATATTGTCCTTCGCAGTCACATGCAGGCACGTATTTGTATTCCGCGCATGCAAAAAAAAAAAATTCCAGATGAAGGTTCCTGTGCTTGCGTTCGTCTGTTTTTCAGTGACTTTACATTCTTTGTAGGGTAGCCAATCGGATGTCTTTCTAGTTAACCTCCCTGCCTTCTTGCCTTCTCCCTTTTGTTGTTTCCTTCCGTCCTTGTATTCGTTGGTTGCTCCGCTTTAAAATTGTGAGGGAGCAACTGCTCATAAATTTGTTGCCGTTCGCATGTTCCACCAGCTGTATATGTACACAGTCGAAAGCCTTGTTCGCGACCTATACCGGGAGTTTGTACACCATCCTGCGAAGTACCCTACAGTCTTAACACAAACTGCCATGAGGCTGATGCTGCAAATATATTGAAAGGCGCTGTTTTACATGAATACCTGTGCTGTGTAGATTTGGATGTGACATTCAAGAGCAGGCCGCCGAAACCACGTCCTCTCTTTTAAAAGCTTGTCTTTCGTGAAACGTAAAAATTAGGTAGTTAGGGCGAGGACGAGTAGGAGGAGGCATACCATTCCTAGGTTACCGAGGCTCGCGTTGCACGTTCGACCCACGTTGAGCAAGAATGCAGTCCGGAAAGTCCGTGACGAATCGGAAGCTTCGCCGCTGTACAGTCAACGAAGCAATGATTATTATATGAAGCAACGAATAAAACAAACAAGTGAGAATAATTAGCAAGCGATGATCACTGAGCCCTGGATACATGATCGACTCGAGGACTAAACCCAAGGTCTGGAGAGTACCAGGATATATATTTCAAGCAATGCCCCACAAGTAATAACCCACATGTTCCGTAGAAGGTTGTGGCTTGAAGATGCGGATATTCTTGAACAGCATGTGTAACTGAAGCCGGCGCTTGGTCAAGTGATCTTGGGTGCTGCTTCAAGACAGCAGCGGCCTTGAAGAAAGCAAGACCGCTGGTTTAAGCATTGGCTCCAGCGATAATGCCTGTTCACGAATATATATCTTCATCTACAAGACATTTGCTCTAAAGAGAACGTACTATAGCATCACACGACGATGATAGCTACCCATTTTAAAAGAAAAGACTTACCTATTGCCATCAGCACTTGGCTAGGGTCGGTAGCGCACATCTGCAAAGTCTACCTGTGATCTTCCGTTCATGGTTTACCCTGGTGCGATTCAACTCCTTCGGTGACTATAGTAAAGATTGAATGTAACCAAACACGCAGGCGGCAGCAAACGCAACACATATGGAACTGAAATTGTACTTGGGAGAAAAAGGTAAAAAAAAGTACAGTCACCATGCTTCGCCGACAATAGAGCAGCTGTGTGCATCGAGTAGAGCTAACAGGATTTGTCATATCCCAGGACGGAATTCAACGGAATGCAAGGATTGCGATAGAATAAAGGTTCAGAGGGAATACTAGTTCAACAAAGAAACAGAAAAAAAGACATTAAACGAGAGTTCGAAAGTGGTAATTGAGCTTGCGTTGATCACGGTTTTCATCACAGTTTGGATAATGAAAAATAAAAACACAAAAGTCAGCACTGCGGAGAGATGCAGAGGGGGAGGGCATATATGTATTTTGTAGACCAACAGAGCTTTGTGTGACAGGTACATGACAGCTGTCTGGATGTCATCGCTCAAAAGGAACTACGCGTATGGTGAGGAAGAGGAAGTTTGTTACTGTGCTTTTTTGAGAGCCGTAAAGCAAAAAAGAATCGGAGATCCCCGTAAGAGATAACTACCAAATGGCAGAAACCATCACAGTAAATGTTATGAACCAGTAATGAACCAGTAAAGAGACAGCTCTCTCTCTCTACTGCTTTTGTAGGCCAATATTTTATAACCCAGTGATATGGCGAAGTTGTGAAGAACTTATCGCTTACCTTGCAAGTATTTTGTATACAATATACAAGCCTACACGCATACATACACATAGTGAACATCTATAGACCCTTTCACTGTTTACAAACACCAGCCCTTAATGACATCCGGCTTCGTCCACTAATGTGCCCTAATAGTATCGGTGAGCAAGAACAGCTTTAGAAAATATCCCACTCATGCTCTGCACTTTCCTTCCCTTATTTGGCACAATATATTCAAATAAATGTTATATTGACCTACATAAAAACTATAAGAGATTCCCGTGACCTTTGTTCAGGTTCTTTGTATCTGAAAAGGTAAAGGGAGACTTTCTTACCCTAGAAAAAAAAAGCTTGAAAACGTGATTTCAGTTTTGACGTTAGAAGCTCGTAAATGAGGTGACCGGAAGTTTTTTTTTTTATTTTTTGCGGTACAACGCTTGCAGTCTCGAAAACCGTATATGTATACTTTGCAAAAACGAATATCACCTGGTATTGCTTGTAGTGGTGTGTCATTTTGTTAAGGTCGTTTCAGGTCTTTTTGTTTTTGGTTATAGTTATTGCTAGTGTTCTTTGTTTTATCGTGTAACTATACGACACTGAGACAGCTGGCCCTATAGACCAGAGCACGCCTTTGTCGCACCCAGGCGCTTATACATAGGCTACTGGCACATACTCTCGCACCCAGACGGCCATGTTGTTTCAAACTGCCAAGGCATCTAATCTGTGGCGTCAAGTTAACATGGCAACCGGCGTCTCTGGAACTTTACGAGAAAGTGCCTGTTCACTCCGCTACCACTTACAAGATATCGTCTGGGCACCTCTGCGCTATCTTTGGATGCGAAAACAACCAGTGCAAGAAGATATTAATCAGCAGTGTCAATGAAGATCACAAAATGATGTGGGAATCATGCTGGTGCGGTGTTTTCTGCTTGCATAAATTTCCATCCGCAGCGAAAAATGGCGGGCTCCGCCATCAGTGGATAATTGCAATCAACATGAAAAACTGCGAGCCCAATAAAAGTGTACGAGAAGTACACTTGAGAAGCACGCAGTAAGTACACTCACTGCGTTTATTCAAGCGTGACGTGAGCTGCTTCGCTTTACAGCAGTGATTTGCGTGCAGTATGCCCGTAGTTTGCGGCACCAAATCATTCCCGTACTCTTTCGTCTGCCGCGCACAAATAATAGCGCATATTATCACTCACGTGTGTATGCACGCACTGCCGCGCGTTCAGTACAAATGTAACGGCGCACTATCGCGACGCAAAGACACGTGAACAAGGGAAATTAAGCGTGGTTTTCGACTCCGTCTATTGAACTACGACATGCTTTAACAGTCGCTAGGCGAATCTGAGCTTTGAGCTGGCATCACCATAGCACTATAAGATCTTTATCTGGCAGGCAGCGTCACAACACGTCTGTGTTTCAAGTTCCAGGCATGACTGGCAAATTATGAACACATGCGGCGCGTCAGCACAAGCCGTAGCGGAATTCTAGCACTACATTCACTCTGGCATACAGCACAAATTTTGCCTTGCCACAGCCAGGACATACACGCCACTTCGAGTTAATCGAAAGGAACGCTTTCCGCCTTTCGCGTTTCTTTCCATTGGGATCGTACGTGCCTCATGAAGTTACTTCTGCAGTCTGCAGTGCACATGCTGTAGACATCCCGGACGGACGAATAAGGTGTTCTCTGCGTTCACATGAAAAGAGCACAAAATGCCGGGAGAGTAAAAGCGCGAAACCTGCCCACAGTCACACTCAGGATGCGAAGTTTCATGTTTGATTTGCAGAGCGTCCGCTCGCGAGGAAGTTCAAGCTGTTACTTCATCTCGCCTACTATAGATGGCGCGACGTGCATTCTATATATGGCAGCACACACTGAGCTTGCTGTGTTCTGGTGTATATCGTTGGGGCCAAACTTCATTTTTTACGAGAAGTGGTACAGTCTGAAGAGTGCTGTAAACTACATGTGATTGCGTCTATATTAATTTTTTCATTTATTCCTAATTTAATGGAATGAAATCAGGCACTGTACGCCAAGAACACTAGTAAAACGTACCGCAGTCATCAGACGCCGTTAAACAGGATGCACCGAGAGAACAGAAGTTTGTTAACAACGGCGTCACAGAAATGCACTATTGTCATGGGCTAAGTAGATGCTTGAGGATGACGACGACGAAGTGCTGAACGGGAACGCGCTCGGACTGCAGCAGCGTTGTACGGATTTGCTCGCCAGTATATTCGCCAGTACGCATTTGCTCGCCAGTGTATACTTTATTCCCCGTAACATCATTGGTGGAGGTGCGGGGTACCACTCGCTATACAGCCCAACGAGCTGGATTTTCACAGCGGACGGCGCATTGCAGCTACCACGATGACTGACCAGGCTACTCAATGTCAACAAGATCCGTCAGCCCCGCAGCCGATCGTTGTGGTGCAACCTCGTGACCCAGGCCCATTCAACGGCACAAGTGGCATAGACGTCGATGACTGGCTGATTATATATGAGCGCGTCAGCAGCAGCCACCATTGGGATCCGACGCTTATGTTGGCGAACATCTTCTACTTGCATGGCACGGCAAAACTCTGGTACGAGACACATCAAGAAGAGTTGACTAGCTGGGACGTCTGTAAGCAGAAATTGCGCTATCTATTTGGGAAACCCGTCGGACGTCAAGTGGCCGCAAAGAAAGAGCTTGCGACTCGTGCCCAGACATCCACAGAGCCATACATCGCGTACATCCAGGACGTATTGGCTTTGTGCCGCAAGGTCGACAAGGACATGCTCGACGAGGACAAAGTTGGAGACATGCTGAAAGGAATTGCCGATGACGCCTTCAATTTTCTCCTGTGCAAGGACTGCTCGACGGCGGAGTCGGTCATCGAAGCATGTCGTCGCTTCGAACAGGCAAAAAGTAGGCGCATAGTTTACCGATTTGACCACCTTCCCAACACGGCGGCTACGTCCTCTTGCGAAGATTTGCCCACATACACCAACCACCAGCGCCAGAAAACGTCACCAGAATACTCCGTCGGGAACTCGAGGCTATGGCTCCCGCTACGTCTAGCGTCAGTGCGCCAGGACACAACCTCGATGCTGTTTCAATAATACAGGCCGTGGTTCGCCAAGAGATCGCGAATATGGGCAATTCGCCACCTCATCAAAATGCCCCTGCTACTTCCAGCTCGGCTCCAGTCGTCGCGGCTGCCACTCCGAACCGCACGTTCGCGCCACGACGAAAGCCAGCTGAATGGCGCACTCATGATGATCAGCCCATATGTTTCACGTGCCATCGGATAGGACACATCGCTCGCCATTGCCGCAGCCGTTGGACCTCATCACCTCGACCGAGCTTCTATGATTGGGGGCCTCACTCCGAACGTGCACCTTATGCCCCGTCCTACCGTGCTTAGACAGGTGCAGAGCACAATCCAGAACGTCGGACCAGCCGCTCGCCATCGCCCGTGCGTCGTCAGTCCCGCTCGCCCCAACCCCGTCGTTCTTGGTCTCCCTACGACCGTCGCTCGGAAAACTAGCCGGTGCAGCCCTCGGAGGTGACGCTGCATACACGACTCAGACTGCAAATCCTCTGATTACTCCCGACCAGCGGCGCAACCTTCTTACAATTCTCGTTGATGGTTTACCTGTAACAGCTCTTTTTGATACCGGTGCACAAATATCTGTGATGAGCTCAGACCTCCGCCGCCGCCTCCAAAAAGTTCTGACGCCTGCGATTGCACCTACCGTTCGTACAGCGGATGGGAGTACTCCTGTTGTGCTTGGAATGTGCACTGCGCGACTAACAATTTCTGAGCATCAAACTTCAGTTCTGTTCGCTGTACTGGAAAATTGCCCTCATGACCTCATCCTTGGACTCGACTTTCTGACTTCATACGCTGCGCTCGTTGCCTGTTCCAAAGGTCTTCTTCGGCTCGAACTACCATCCTTCTCGGAGACAATCTCTGCCAGTCCACCTCGTCTACGCTCTGCCGATTTCCTCAGACTTCCGCCGCAAGCCGCAGTCCAAGTCCAACTCTCGCCATATCCTCCAGTACCCGATGGTGATTATGTTGCTGCTTCAATTTCTGACGTGGCCATGACACGTAATGTTGCACTCCCCAACACGGTTGTTACCGTTAAGGACAACCGAACTTCATTTCCCGTCCTCGATTTTGGCTTTTCAGCGCAAGTTATTCCTCGCGGCATGTCACTTGCGCATCTGACAACACTGGTCGACCACACAGTTTCCGCCCTAACCACCAATTCGCCACTCGATTTTTCATCAACGTCGCTCTCATAACGTTCCTGTTCCGACCTTTTCAAGCCAATGCTATCTGACCAGCTCACCTCTGAACAAGTCTCTGCTTTCTGCCGTGTGCTTGCTTCTTATCAGGACATCTTAGACTTCGGCGACCGTGATTTGGGCCAGACATCCGTGGTAACCCATCGCATCGACACCGGTGACGCTCGACCCATTCGCCGACGACCCTACCGTGTGTCAGCCCCGGAGCGTGCTATTATACAGCGAGAAGTCGATAAAATGCTTCGTAAGGGCATAATCGAACCCTCATCTAGTCCCTGGTCCTCGCCCGTTGTACTTGTTAAAAAGAAGAACAATAGCTGGAGATTCTGTGTTGATTACCGCCATCTCAACCATATTACCAAGAAAGATGCCTATCCCCTACCCCGCATAGATGATGCACTCGATTGCTTGCATGGTGCCAAAAATTTCTCGCTCAGGCTACTTCGCTCAGGCTACTGGAAGATCGCTGTGGACCACAAAGACAGAGAGAAGACGGCCTTCGTGACTCCTGATGGACTTTATCAGTTCAAGATGATGCCTTTTGGATTATGCAACGCCCCCGCGACTTTTGAGCGCATGATGGACTCTCTCCTTTGAGGCATGAAGTGGACCATCTGCCTCTGCTATCTTGACGACGTTATTGTTTTAGGGGCGAAGCTCCTTAGGGCGTGGGCTGTGCGTCCCCTGTAGCCTGTATGTAGCCACCTCTAGTTTAGTTCTTGCAGTGTTCACTAGATGGCGGTACCGTCCCCTGTATGTAGCCACCTCTAGTTTAGTTCTTGCAGTGTTCACTAGATGGCGGTACCGTCTCCTGTATGTAGCCACCTCTCGTTTAGTTCTTGTAGTGTTTACTAGATGGTGGTACTTGTAGCTGATGATGAAAAGATGCAAGATGTTATAAACTAGAAAGCGGTACTTGTAGTTGATGAAAGACGCGAGATCTTATATAATAGGAATGATGTCACATATGGCGCGTGTCATTGGTTGAAGGCAATCGTTCGATTTAGTGCGGCGACGTACGCTACTGGGAGCGTTGTAATAAAATCCGTTCGCTGTTGGCGCGCGCTCGGAGTCGCCGGATGGATAAGGCTGCACAGCGCAAGGCGCAAGGCGGCAGCAGCGCAAGGCGGCAGCAGCGCGCGCTCGCAGACAGAATCCCGATCTGCGAGCGCGCGAGGCAAGGGACATCGCAAGCCATCCATCGTCTAAGAACAAATAAAAGTTGATTTGTGTATATACACACACAGCGTTTCTCACATCTTTACATGATGATCGACTGGGCGAATTACACGGAAGATTCACAGTTTACTGATGAATCACTCCGGAGCTTCGCCAATTCATCATCATTCACCCCGAGAATATGCCGTAATTTTTTTTCCCGACTACTTTCGACGACCATCTTACACGTCTGTTCACAGTGCTTGATGTTTTCTGACGTGCCAACTTGCAACTTGACTCGTCTAAATGCCGCTTTGGGCAACGCCAAATCTGCGTACTCGGCCATCTTGTTAACGCTGCGGGCGTTCAACCAGACCCTGCGAAAGTCCGAGCAGTTCGCGACTTCCCCACACCCCGCTCAGCCAAGGACGTCCGAAGTTTTCTGGGACTGTGCTCCTATTTCCGTCGTTTTGTCGAGAAGTTTGCTGAAGTAGGCCGTCCTCTAACCTGCCTTCTCAGAACGGATGTCGCATTCACCTGGGGCCAACAGCAAGCAAACGCCTTCTCGTCGCTCGTTGAAATTCTCACCAATCCACCAGTCCTAGCACACTTCGACCCATCTGCCGCCACGGAGCTTCGTACTGACGGCAGTGGCCACGGCATAGGCGCAGTGCTGCCGCAGCGGCAACAAGGCATGCACCGCGTCTTCGCGTATGCAAGCCGACTGTTGTCGCACTCGGAACAAAATTATTCCATCACAGAACGCGAGTGCTTAGCTCTCGTCTGGGCCATTGCGAAATTCCGACCGTACCTCTATGGCCGACCATTCTCAGTTATTACGGACCGCCATGCGCTTTGTTGGCTCTCCTCACTCAAGGACCCTACGGGACGCCTTGGTCGCTGGGCGCTGCGCTTACAAGAGTACACTTTTTCCGTATCCTATACATCCACACAACTTCACAAGGATGCCGACTGCTTGTCCCGTTACCCAGTCGATCCCCCTGATACGAGGGAAGATGAACAAGAGGCCCTCGTTCTTTCAATTACCGACTTCACCGTCATAGCTGCTGAACAACGCCGCGACCCCTCTTTGCATGCTATTATCATTGGTCTGCACTCTCCCCACCCTGACCACTCCTTACAACTGTTTGTTCTTCACAACGACATCTTGCACCGCTACAACGCCCGCCCTGATGGTGCTGAGCTTTTACTCGTTGTTCCTGTGCATCTTCGCTCAAACGTTTGTTTTGGCCCAGCTCCATGATGCCCCCTCCGCTGGACACCTAGGGGTGTCACGCACGTATGACCGCATTCGCCGCCGATTCTTTTGGCCTGGCCTCTACCGTTCTGTGCGACAGTACGTTGCGGCATGCGACCTCTGCCAGCGCCGCAAGACACCTGCTCTGAGACCTGCTGGTACCCTCCAGCCCATTGAAGTACCAGATGAGCCATTTTTCCGAGTCGTCCTCGATCTTCTAGGACCTTTTTCCGCGTCGGCCACCGGTAATAAGTGGATTGCTATTGCTACCGACTACGCAACGCGGTATGCCGTTACACGCGCCCTCCCCCCCCCCCCCAGCTGCGGTACTGATGTAGCCGATTTCCTTCTTCATGACATCATTCTGCGTCATGGTGCTCCTCGTCAGTTGATCACGGACCGCGGCAGCTGTTTTCTATCTAAAGTAGTCGACGAGCTCCTGCGATCCTGCCCTACCCACCACAAGTTCACTACAGCGTACCATCCGCAAACCAACGGCCTCACGAAACGCCTCAACCGTACCCTGACGAATATGTTAGCGATGTACGTCTCCAAGGATCACAAAGATTGGGACATCCACTTACCTTTCGTTACCTTCACATACAACAGTTCACGTCATGATACAGCTGGATTTTCACCTTTTTACCTACTGTTTGGTTATGACCCGCCTTTGCCCATGGACACCATGCTCCAATCTGACGCCCCCTCATCGACTGCTTATGCTCGTGATGCCCTCGCCCGAGCTGACATCGCCCGCCAAGTCGCCCGGGATCGTTTATGTGCCTCGCAGCTTAACCAAAAGAGTGCTTACGATCGCCGGCACCGCGACGTACAGTACTCTCCGGGGTCGCTCGTCTTGCTGTGGTTACAATCACGTCGTGTTGGTCTCTGCGAAAAACTGATGTCCCGTTACGTTGGCCTCTACCGCGTCATACGCAAGGTCACCAGCGTGACCTATGAGATAGCTCCACTCCATACCACGTCAGTACCAGCTTCAGTCCCGACCGATATAGTGCACGTCTCACGGCTTAAACAATACTACTCACGCCTCGAGAATTGATCGCACCGGGATGCATGGTGCTCCTGCCACCGGTGGGTAATGTCACGGGCTAAGTAGATGCCTGAGGATGACGACGACGAAGTGCTGAACGTGAACGTGCTCGGACTGCAGCAGTGTTGTACGCATTTTCTCGCCAGTATATTCGCCAGTACGCATTCGCTAGCCAGTATATACTTTATTCCCCGTAACACTATTTAATGCGACGACACATGTAAAATGTAGGTTGTCTGTGGCGGTATTTCTGTGGAACGCTTTCTCCTCACGCATGATGCTCGGGTGTTCAGTTTATATTCATTCATTCATTCATTGAAGTCTAACAAGTGGAAATGGATTTCTTAAATATGAAATACGAGGTGCTCTTGCGTGTACGTTTCCTTTCGGTGGAAGGTGCTTTACAGTGACTCGGCCCTCCACAGGTGTCTTGATAGGCGACATCTTGATGAAGTACTGTTCAAACACATCGAATGCGCTGATGCCTGAAAGAGAAACGAATAGCTAGGTACATGCATCATCATAATTATTCTCATCAGCCTAAATACTTCCACTGCAGGGCAGAGGTCTCTCTGATATTTTGCCATTAAACCCGATTGTGTACTTGTGATGACACGTTATACCCGTAAAATCTATAATCTGTCTGCCCACGTAACTTACTGTCTTCCTTTTACGCGCTCGCCTTTTCCTTGAATGCAATCAGTTACTCCTAATGAGCAGTGGTTATGCCTATGGGCTACATACCTTGCCCGTGGTCATTTTTTCTTCGTGATTTTTGTGAAGATGTCCGAAACACACATGCGTTCTTTGACACACTCTGCTGTGTTCTTGTCTACTGAAATCAACCATATTCTCAACCATGTCTACTGAAATCAACCATAAACAATAGTCTAAAGTTAGTGCGAGTGGCACTTTAGGCAACGGCGTATTTCTGTGCAAGCCACTGGTACCAAAGCTACACACGTCGTTTCAGCGAAGCGAGTTTGGGGAGCGCACTTGCCGGCGAGTGTACTTCGAAGCGAGTGATAGCCCTATCACACGTAGCAACCTAAGTGCACTTTGAGCGAGTACACTTAGCCGCAAGTGTCATTTGCGCGCTGTCACACGAGCAAGGTTAGTGTCACTCGCTGCCAAGTACACTTGCCGGCCTGTGCGTTCCCCAACCTCACTTCACTGCGACGGCTGCGATGAAGTATGTAGCATCTGTACCAGTGGCTTGTACAGAAAGACGCTGTTGCCTCAAGCGACGCTCAAAATATATTTAAACGAGTGTTTTTGTTATGATGGATAATGTTATGTATGAAACAAGTCATAAAATACAACAATAACCTTGCTACTTTCACCGCCAGGGGGATGCGGCAGCACATGCACAGCAATGGCTGCGTCCGTCGCGTTGCTTACTTCCACGTACACTTGCACATGTGTAGGTGAGTTGTTCTTTTCTCATTTAAGATGGCATGTGGCACAGGTGCTACTTACACGAAGACAACGTTGTCTAAAGATGAGACACAGGCGCAAAAATAACAAATATGCGTTGTGCTACAAATACGTCAATCGCCACTGCCATCATTTCCAAAGTACACTTTGCTTCCTCGTGTAGCAGCGAACCGCCAAAATGACACTTCGTGAACGTAAGTACACTTGCTCAAAGTGCACTTTAGTTGCCGCGTGTGACAGGGGTATGATACTAAACTCGCTCGTGTGACCGCGCGCAAATGACACTCGCAGCTGAGTGCATTCGCTGAAAGTGTACTCAAGTTACCACGTGTGACAAGGGTATGACACGTGCTGACAGAAAGCATCATTCACTTTCAAGACTTGAAACGCGTAAAAAGGTCACCGAATGGTTCATTAAATCTGAGATTACCTTCTGTGTGCTTTTTGACGGTTTCGTTGAAGTGGAATCCGTCACCACCATTTGCGATAAATGCGGTCGTCACAATGCGGTACATGCTTTCTCCCTTGACCTCTTCATACTCGGGCACGCTGCAGTTCGCACACAATATCTTCAACGAGACAACACGATGGTGGCTAGGAAAATTGAAATTGTAGACGACCCTCATGCCTAGGAATAACAAAGAAAGACTATGTCAAAAATAGTATACATTTAAAAATTTTCAATCTTTCTCTCGGTATGATCGCCACAACACGATATGGCTATGTTTTGTTTATTAAAAACAGTTTTAGCAAATTTGTAGTAACTTTAACAGCAGGCCTGTGCTGCTGTTAAAGTAACTTTACCAGCAGGCTTGTGCTGATGACTTGAAATAATTTCTTTTTGTAGGCTGACACCAGTCACCCACAAAACGGACATTATCCCTTTTTTTAGATGTATTACTACATGTATCCTACGTAACACGTCCGTAAACGCAAAGATGCTTACGCCTGTTCCAGAGGGATTCATCGCTTGTACCACTTTCGGGTTGCACGTGAAATGCGATTGAGACGAGCGGCAAAAAATGAATGATAAGGCGACGTTGCCATGCATATGTGCGTCAAGCATGCTTACATACTATCTCATAGTAATTGTGGGAGTTTAACGTACCAAAACCAGGATATTTTTATTATTACCGTAGCGCTAGGCTCCGGAAATATCACCAGCCTGGGATTGTTTAGCGGGCACCTAAATGGAAGTACACGGACCTCAAGCATTTTCGCCCCCATCGTAAATGCGGTCTTCACGACCGATATTTTATGCCATGACCTGTGGGTCAGCAGTTGAGTGCCATAACTATTGGAGCACCATGGTGGATTTTACGTACTAACTCACCTAGCGTTCGCTGTGCCTCTAGCTTGATCGTTCTGCGCATGCTGGTGTAGAACACGACGCTCCATTACGTTACGTTAATCTGTACAGTGTGATAAAGGTAACTTGTAGTTGATCTTAATGGCTACACGGTTGTGCACGTCAGAGCGCGTCGGAAATGTTCACATTTGTTCTGTTCTTTGCTATATTATGATAATTCATTCGATTTCGCCTGTTTTCTTGGCACTGGATTTTCTACAGAATTCAAGTTATTTACAGAAACTACCAAAAAAGAACAGCTCGCACCTTTTGCAACGTTGTTTCGGGAGATACGTCAACAGAAACGTCATGAGCGAACGCACCGAAAGCGGCGGTGGATTCATCCGGCTCTGTAAAAGCGAGACACGTTGAGGCGTGCCGACTTACTGCCACTGCATACACCGTCGGCTTCTAGCGCTCTCGGCAATCGTTATTCAAACCTGGCTCCCGATGAATGTGTCCTTGTCGAGGCCGTGAGGCTTCGTCGTGCTGCCCGGCTCGTTTGCAATTTGAGCCAATGCGAGCCACCGCCGACGCCTTTGCCGCCATGTTGAATCGGCGGCCGGCTGTTTACATCGCGTGGTTTCAGCTAGTACTGCCAAAGCCGTGAAGCGCAAAGGTGATCCGCTTTCGGCGTGGCGGGAAACTCGGTCCCGTACTGATATTTTCGCGCTGGCCTCGCGGCGGGGGTTTTCCGGTCGCTTATAGAGGCTACTAGCGAGTGAATTTCTACTGATTTTTGCCGCTTTCAACCCATGGAGGCCAAATGTGAACGCAAGTTATTTTCCTTCATGGCTCCAAGAACCAACACTTTTGCCCTGAAGCTAGCTGCCGTTGGTTATAACTTACCTTAGACACATACGTTAGCTCAGCTTGCGCTGGATCGTGGAAGGCTGAAGGCTGAGTCACGGCAGGGCGGCTGGGTACCTAGCTGTCCCTGACTTGGCTAGGTACCTTTGCCAACCTACGCTGTTCTAAAAAAATACACGAGATCATGCTTTTTGTCTTCTATAGCACCTACAGGCGTGCTCAATATATGACTTGCAACATGGGATCACGCAGCCTTACGACTCTAAAGGTTTCGCATGGTTTCAAGTTGTTTTTTATTTCATCAACTATGTTACTTTCTCATTTGGGATCACACGCAAGTGAGAGACAGGCATTTAGTAAATGAAACTAAGGGCTAGCGGAAGTCGTGCGCAACCTCGTAACTCGTGAGTCTCCGCGCTGCTATGTTGCAAGTTATATTGAGTGCGACTGTACAGTCGCACTCAATATAACTTGCAACACAGCAATATATGTGAGTGAAGCTTCGCACTATTAGCGAAGGCAGTGCGGAGATGGGCAACCTTCTTTGTTTCTGCACGGTTTTCTCTTTCTTTGATGCTTGCTTTCTGTCTTCCTTCCTTTATTTTCTATTTTTCTCTTTTTACTTCTCTTTCTTTCTATTCATTTCTATTTTTCTTTTTACTTCTATTTATTTCTATTTATTTGTTTATTTTGCTTTTGTTCATCTTTCTAATTCTGGCCCACTTCATTTTCTTTCCAATCTTCTTTCCAGTTCTACCTGCGTTACGGCATGAGACGACAGCCTACGACAGCTCGGTTTTTAAAAGTGTGCTGCCTTTAATAATACCATCATCAAGACCATTGAACAACAAGATGAAAAAAAAAGATTTATCGGCGCGAGCGCACGCTTAGCATGTGACAGACGGCTACGTCATGCGCCATTTTGTCTGCGTGTTCGCCGACCGTGCAAGATGCGTCAACAAACGGCAGCCCCGGTACCTATAGTGCTGCACACTTAAAAACACACTCGCTTCACCGTCTATAACGCTGATGATTATTAATTTCCATTTGCATCGCTTCACTATCTATAGTGTAACATGCCCACCAAAGACCATATTTTGCATGCTCGGCGGAATAATGAGAGCGAGAAACTGAAAAGAGGACAGTATTACGGACAAGTGCCGTAAGCGTTCATGCCACCCGCTATTATCATTTCATGATACAGACCATTTTAGATTAATATGATAGTGATACCAACTGACAGAAACTTCCACCAACTTTGGCGAAGCTTAGCGCGGCTGATATTATTTTTTTCTCGAAGTTTCTGTAGGCATTTATTTCATCATAAACTTACCAGATACTTGAAGAAATCTTCCTTCCAAGTCGGGGTGCCAAGTAAACTTGGCGACGCCATGCTCAAACATATGCAGGAGATCGTATCCGCTTATATTAAGAAGCACGAGTTCGTTGTCGTATGGCATGAGACTAATTAGGTCACCCAGAAGTACGTTCCCTAGAAGGACAAGTTTGCATGGTGAAAAAGTAATAATATCGGAGAGTGACAATTTGTTCAATAGTGAATGAAGGAAACAAAAGTTAGCCGAACATTGCATCATAACACAGGTGCCTCCAGTGGTCATGCATTCAACGCTTGACATATATGAAAAATGCGGCAGATCCCCGCACCCAAGGAAGCGACGTTATGCGAAGCATGTGGAGGCAAGTTGACCATATTGCCATGTTTTTAATGAGTGGCACGTCATGAAATGATGCTAAAATATGTATAAATATTGCACGCACAGACATATTGTGAAGGGTTTCAGATATTTATATAACCAGTTCTTTGCACTTGCGCAACAATGCCAACCGAAGCATGATTATTAGCTACATCAGAACTGATATGCTAATATGAAGCGCTGGTACTCGCGAGGGGGGTAGCCCTGGACACTGCATGCATAAATCAACTTCAGCTCATGGCGCCTAACTACAATTCGCGTTATCCTGACGTGACGGCTGCATTAAAGGATTACATATTGTAAGACAGAAGCAGCGTTGGGGTCTCAACGGCGTTTATTAGGCGGAATCGCCTGATCAACGCTCCGAATCAAGACGACGTTTTTTTGTGATGATGATCGTATACAGATGAAGAAGATGAAGGTTTATGAAACTGGAAAGCCAGCACTGCAACCACAATTGACGTTTCATGAACATTTGTGCCTATTTGAAAAGTGTAGTTCTGAGACCTAGCGTGGCTCTAAGGCACTATGCTTGAATGCCACACAGAATGCTTGGCTTTGATTCCTGCTGGGATCCTGACGTTTATTCTTTGCATTCGTTGTGTTAACGTTGCCGATGTCAGACTTTTCTTAACGCTAACGCGTTAAAATTGTCTATGGGTGTTGTCGTCGTGTTTGGGTAGATACTATGTGCCGATCACTTGTGGCACATACCCGCATACCAGTGGCACATACCCGCCCACGGGGACGTGCCACTGTCTGGCGGGAAGTGTTTGACGATGTACGCAACGGGATTGGGACTTTCATGCATTGACCAGCACGTCATGGTTATCTAACCATATTACCTTACCATTCCAATTTTGATTCATGCCAAGTTAAGGGCTTTGTTATGATCGGCCTCCATGACATGACACCGCTTGGACGTGAGACCGCAGAACACCTATGGTGAGACGGTTGCGAGACAGCGCTCCCAGAGGTGAACCACAAGCGACAACGACACGCAAGCCATACTTGGAATTTCGCGGCGCAGCCATCTCTCCTCGTAGAATCCTTTGAACTTACATGACCGAATGGCACCCTAAAGGCTGTTTACAGTCGAAAGAGCTTAAAAAGGGTGGTTATCTCTGTACGTCTCTGTTCGTCGTAGTGCCGCGGACAATAAGCCAAGAGACTGAGAACCGTCTGCGGGTGCATTTCCCACGTTGTACGTGGTGCTTAATACCGCTGTTTCCAAAAGTCGTGGTCTGCCTGGCGCCGCATACTCATCACTGCAACGGTCTGCAGAGTTGATTTCTACGTGAGACTCAATGTCTTCGTGCTGTGCTGTGTCGTGCGCGGTGTGCAGTGTTTTTCCCTCGCCATGGGCTGATCTGGGCGTGATTTTCCCTCTTTCCTTGGTCGGAGAGGAGGTGGCGTTTCACCTTCCCCTTTCGGGGGCGGAGGGGAAGATGGCAAAATTTATTGGACTGTCCAGGCCTCCATTGTTTTTTTCTTGCAGAAAATCCTGGGAAAGCCAGGGCATAAATAAAATGCGAGCGCCGAGGCGCTCCCGACAAGCTCTCACAAGCTCCGAGAAACTCACAAAAGCTCGAGGGATTCCACGATGCTAACGCCATCATGTAGCAACACGCTACCTGTAAATGATGTAAATAAAAGTTACTTTTAGCAGTTCCCGGATGCTCTCATCGACATCTCTTCGAGACTCTGGCTGGCTCCGGTTCTCAGGGCAGACCCCCGAACACATCAGCTTCATCACGAGAGCACCGAGACGTAAGCGGACAGACAGACAGACAGACAGACAGACAGACAGACAGACAGACAGACAGACAGACAGACAGACCGACAGACAGACAGACAGACAGACAGACAGACAGACAGACAGACAGACAGACAGACAGACAGAGAAATAGATAGATAGATAGATAGATAGATAGATAGATAGATAGATAGATAGATAGATAGATAGATAGATAGATAGATAGATAGATAGATAGATAGATAGATAGATAGATAGACGCCGAAAGTGCTTGCGCAATATACGCAACGAAATGCGTCGCATTTATTATTGTGTATGGTAGTGTTGTATACAAGTATGCACCTTTCTGAAGCGTAACAAAGGCAATTCTGAGACAATTCTGCTTCCATGGAACAAAACTGGGCTAAGATTATAGAAATATGCGAGCAAAAAGGGCGTGGACAGCGTTTAGTGCATGGCGTTCCGCAAGAAAACATCAAGCAGTTTCTCATGTCGAGCTATCTTTTTATACGAATCATTCATGCTAGTCTTACTCTATCACTTCAAGGAAACCGATTTAGAATTGTTCATATTCGCATTCTAACATAGTAAAATTAGGTATTGTTGACATGAATTCAGCTGTATGTAAGTCATTTTACCACACACACACAAAAGCATGTGCTTTTTTTTTTCAAAAGAAGGAGCTGCGTTGCACAATGCAAGCTTTCCGATCAACGCTTTGGTGTTGGCTGCTCAAAAGGTTTGGGAAATGAAAAAAAAGAAAAAGATGCCCTATAGTAAACCTGTCAAAACGGATAGAGGTTTGAGGTAGTTTCATATGTGGATACGTTTTCACATCGTCTAAAAATGTGTAAAAATTAACGCTGATGTTTTTAGGGCCAGTAACTTGCAGCAGATATGTTCAAAAATGACATGAAAGTCAAAATAATTGGCTGATATGAGAGGTTTAACATTTCAAAACCGCCACATGATTATCAGAGACGCCGTAGTGAAGGGCTCCGGAAATGTTGACCACCTGCATTTCTTTAACGTGCACCGAATTGTGTGCACACGGGCCTACTGCGTTTTCACCTCCATTTAAAGTGCAGCCGCCGCAACCGGGATTCAATCCCGAGACCTGCGGTTCAGCAGCCGAGTACAAGTTAGCCGCATAGACCACCGCGGCGGGGCGAAAATCAAAATGAACGTAGGCCTCGTGAAGAAGGGTTGGGGCGTTAATCATGTCAATTGTTTCCCTAACTGGACATCTAACATGGTCCATCTACCTTGGCAATACTCACATTTCTGTGGGATTGAGCTCTTAGCACTGCCTCCATTGATGACGGCGGCGTTTACGATGGACCAGGCCCCAGGCACCGAGCTGTTTCGGTTCGCATAGTAGTCGAGAAAAGCATCGGCCATAAGATTTGCTGAATTACATTCTCTGTATCGGCATACTTTGTTGTCAGCCTCCAACAGCACTTTAGTTGAGCCAACGGGTTTTTCGACGGCTTTTTCAACTTTCTTTTTATATGGCCATAAATAGTCCACTATGACTGGATCTGTTGGAACAACAACAAAAAAACAACCTAGTTATGCAGTGTCCTTAGCAATGAAAGCAATTGCATTTCACATTTCTTAGTTAGAGTTTATTTACTTCCTGTATTCCACATTGATGGAAAACTTCCCGCAAAGAAAGTAATTTTCTTCTTGGTGGGGATCGGGGACCTTGGACAAGGGCACGAATTATTTGTAGAAATTATTGATCAAAACGGGTACGTGTACCCCACGTGGATCCACTCGAAACTTGACATACATATAATCATCACCACAGTGGCATAGGCAGAAAAATTTTTTTCGGGGGTTGAGAACATCTGCTTGATCTCAAGTGGGGACCGGGGGTAGCCAGGCGACAGTAGTGTCAGCAATACAAAAAACACTGAGTATATTCAGAAACAGAAAAAAAATATTGCACATTGTTCCTGTCATGTATGCAATGATATTTGTTCTTATTTTCTAATTGCATAGCTTTTGTCGGGATCTGTGTTTTTGGTCTTTATACTTCTAGCTAAAGTAGTATTTGTCAACTATTGTGCAAGATTTGTTTGTATCTACACTGACAGTGTAAAAAATAGCAGTGCTCTTGACAAGCTCCGTGGGGAACAGATGCATCTTCGCACCTATACTGACATTCAGCTTTAAGGCCTGTACTAAATATATACCTTTCACATAACAAATGAGTGCTTCTGATAAAAAATAAATAAATCAACGGGACAGCCACGCTCTAGTGGTGCGAAAACTGAGGAAGCAGCGGAGTTGGTGGCCTTACCCTCTTCCTTTTACTGACTAGCATTTCCCAGCCTTTATTTGACACAATGACTCTATAGGCCTTATCCTCTCCTCTCAGATCAGTCCTCTTCATTCTCACTGTTCTTTCCCACTCCTTCTTATCATATACTACACGGTACTCCCGGATATAAACCAATAGTTTGAGGCTAAGTTAACGCACATCATTTCGTTTACACCATCTTCAGTTCGGGTCATAGCGTAATTTTGATTCAGACGTGTCAACCACAATACTTCCCTGCAACCACGAGCAAGGCCCACGTTTTCGAGAAATCATTGACACCTGCCCCGATCACTGATGAAATTGCAGGCAGAAATGCCTGCCACCAGAGCCCGGGCTTCTAGCCTCTAATATTCAGAAGGCCAATGCCATGACCATAAAGTTTTCTAATATACAGTAGAGAGGACCCTGGCACTAGTGTTGCTGCAACGCACGGTGCTTCGGCGAGCATGGGAATGATGGGTATAGTACACAAATTTGTCAAAATTTTGTACTTCTGGCCTACTTCTGACTCCGTGTGCGTTCCTGTGACTTGTAGTTGTTTTCTGACGAAACAAAAGTCAGCAGATTTTGAGCGGTTGTGCTTCACCATCTTATTTTCTTAGCTTACTTTTCCAAACCGGGTCACGAAGTTCAAAAGGGTTCATTCTTTCTTTCGAAACAAAACCGAAACACAGAAATAAACGAGGCCACGAGTGCGATTCGCCGCCCGCAAGTACGAAGACTAGGCAAATCTGTGTACTACCCACCATTCCCTTGGTCGCTGAACGATCGCAGCACCAGAGTCCCCTCTAGTTAATTTTAGGAAACTATATGACCACGACCACATGAACGGCTGAGATGGCAACCAGAGTGCCACCTACAGTGATCGTGGTGCAGCAGCCAGTCTATCGGGGATCACCATATGCGCACCCGGAGACGTGGCTCGAGTCGTAAAAAGGACAGCTGGTTACAACGACAAGTTGCGCTTCATGTACTTCGCACTGGAATGAAGCACTAGTACCTGCTTCAAGAACAGGGAGCCAGTATCACGACGTGGGACATGCTTTGAACTAGCTTCCCCGTAAAGAGTCCCCACTTTACGCATCAACAAGCCCAAAAAAGTCACAGCTTCACCACAAGGCAAAACTGTTACTTTTTTATGTTACCTTTTATGTACACATTGATGCCACCATTGCGCGAGGTTCACAGTATGCTCTATTCAAGTACACAAGTTAACATCTTTAGTTATTGGTTAAATACTAATACACTTGTTAAAAATGATCATGGGTGTTAGTCGTCAGGATGGAGATTACCACTAACGTGGATACACGTGAAACGGTGCTATAGTTTGTCATACTATAGCTACAACGCGACAAGCTTGATGGTGTCAAGTGTGTCAAGATGCAACCCTCATTATGAAACGAAGAAGAGGAAACAGCACAATGATTATTATCTGCTTACTAAGCTTTTGCAAAACTTGAAATAATGAAAGAAGCCTAACCTTCAGGCACCGCTTGGGAAAGCAAAATTGGGTTACCATCCCATTTCCGTACTCTCCCTGTTGAATCTACTTCAAGTTGAAGAAAACCCAGGTATTTTCCGAAACGGTATGCTTGCACAATGAGACAGACGCTGTTGTCCGGTCGTCTATGTACGTAAGGGTAAGGTCCTTCCACTTTGTCGTCAACTGGCGGTGTTCCTGTTAAAAAATATATAGATATGGTTATGAACTACATATACAAATTATACACATTTAATGAATTGTGACTTATCATACCGATTTCGAAAGAAATAAATGTAAACTATTCACACCTGCGCTTGCCATTTCATAGGGGCATGGAATGAGCAGAATGAAATCAGCACAATGAAAGGAAGGGAGTAGTTTGAGGGGGCACGTTTCTTTGCTGGGCAATTTAATGAAGCGAACAGAAACTGAAGGCAAACGTAGCATAGGGGCCATTACTTTGTCTTTTTGTCTGCGTTGTAGTACGTAGCCTAGGGGCCATTACTTTTTCTTTTTTAACTGCGTTGTAGTAAGTATGACGTAAATCAATATAAATTATAAAGCAAGGAGCTCCACGCTTGCTGTGGTGAAGCCCAGAACCAGAATGTTCATACTAAAACCTTGCAATTGCTAAGTAGGTAACGTGAAAATGTTATGAAAACGACATTTGTAATCCAGCGCACTTCTCCGTCTAAAAGTAGAATCACCGTTGTAAAGTATCACATTACCAAACAGCTTGCTTTTCAAATGGCGTAACAATGGTACGAATTCGCGTTGCCAACTTGTCGTTGCTTCCAATACTGAAAAGTCAAGGCTAATAGTTCACTTCGCGTGAGTTGAAAACTTGAAGAATATAAACAGCACCTCCTTTCGCGCTATGCGAAATACTCAGTAAGCTCTGACCAAATGAAAGTAGCACATAACGAGGTCAGGCGAAGCTTAAGGGGACACTATTTGTAGTACTAAGCTGTAGTGTAGTGGATAGGATTACTGGAAAGGAAACAATTGGAGAAGAACAGCAACTTTCACACCGGTAGGCACCATACCTAAAGCCTCTAAAACTCTCCAAAAGCCTCTAAAAATCGACACTGCGTAATCGTTACCGAAGGACGACCTGAAGAAGTTACACACGTGGACCAGGTTATCCAGGTGATCAGCGAGGCCCAAGAAAACGAAAATAATTATGAAACGAGATTTCGTAATTGGCAAAGGTGCTTTTTAAATGATAGTCGGTGATTTGATTTGTGGGGTTTAAGGTCCCAAAACCACCAAATGATTATGAGAGACGCCATAGTGAAGGGCTCCGGAAATTTCGACCACCTGGGGTTCTTTAACGCGCACCCAAATATGAGTACACGGGCCTACAACATTTGCGCCTCCATCGGAAATGCAGCCGCCACAGCCGGGATTTGATCCCGTGACCTGCGGGTCAGCAGCCGAATACCTTAGCCACTATAGACCACCACAGCGGGGCAATGATAGTCGGTGAGATATAGCAATATACTCAACATATCGCATGGTTGCCATAGTAAACGCACGGGACATCAGAGTTTCCTTGGTTAAACGCAATAAAACGATACGCGCGTATGAATTCATCTGCGTTGAGAGCCCCGTTTGCTGGTTACACGTCCTACGTGAGTCTAACGAAAAACACTACAGAATGCAAAGTGGCTGAAAAACGCCGGAATTCTAATTGTCGGAGAATTGCGAACTTTATTGCGGTGAACTACAGCAGGGAAGGTTTCGTAGAAGTGTCGTTTCCCAAATTCTAAGAATAGCATACACATAGATACACTAGGACACACACAAAAAAAAAAAGAGTCATAAAGCAAGCTGGCTACGGCCATCTGGAGAAGCACAATGCCTGCACATGCAAGATTTGTCATTTGTATTGAAGTTTTATAGTTTTATTACACTAACGTAAACAAAAGCAATGCTATAAAGCAGCAATACCTGTATAAAGAAATGTGTTTGTATGTCCCCCGACGATGAGGTCCAGCTCAGGGCATTCTGCCGCAATTTTTTTGTCCACGTCGAAGCCAACGTGACTGATTAAGAAAAATACATTAATACCTTCACTTTTAAGAACGGCGATTTCATTATTGATACTCTCGACTTCAGGCAGTATGCGTATATTACCTGGAAGAAAAGAAAGAATCGCTGTTGGAATCACTGGACGACAATTCACTGATCGTTCTTTTACGTGCAACACGAGCCTGTGACGGATCTACCGCTGTTATGTCGCGAGAAGCCTTCCCGTGATCCAACGCAGCAATGATACGCCACTGAGAAGTCGCCCCTCGGTATGGATATCGAAAGTGCTTGTTTAAATAGCATAAAATTACTACAATTCTTTTGCAGCTTCGTTGTTGATCTCGAACAACAGTGTTTGCATTGCCAAATGATCTCTCTCTCTCTCTTTATATATATATATATATATATATATATATATATATATATATATATATATATATATATATATATATATATATATATATATATATATAGAGAGAGAGAGAGAGAGAGAGAGAGAGAGAGAGGTAGTAGACCACTTACATTTACTACCTGAGAGTAATAAATTTTTACTATCTGCAGTTACTACTTAAGTAGTCGATGTTGTGACAACACTATAGGTTAGTAAGTATCACTGCTTTTTTTTTTTTGGTGAACCAGGGTGCTATGCCGTAAAACACGTGCTTGGCGCATGCGTCAGCAAACCTTCAATAGCACTCACAGATAGACAAGTGGCTTGTTTGGAGCGACAAACATATAAAAATATTGAGTTTGAAAAAAAGCACGTGTTTTATGGCATAGATAGCACCCCAGTAGGATCATGTGTGGTTCGCTTCCAGTGCCTTTTTCCGTGTATGTCACCCCGCTTACTTTTTGGTTTTTCGTTTCCAATAAGTTGCGTTGTTAGATGCGCTTTGTCTGCGTTAGTGCAGTTTTTTAGGGGCGAAACTCTTTAAGGCATGGGTCTGTCCATCGTTTGTATGTATGTAGTAGCACGTAGCAACAGGCGGCACAGGGAATGCGGGGTGGGAGAAGGCGGTACTTGGAGTGTTCACTAGATGGACGCACGGACGGACGATGGATAGACGCGCGGATGTACGGACTGATGGACGCATGGCCAGATGGACGGACGCATGGATAGACGCACAGATTGCCGTGGGGATGGACGGAAGCAAGAAAGAACGGACGGACGGAAGCATGGACTGCCTGACGGACGCTTCGCCCCACTCATCATCTTTCACTCCGTGGATATGCCGTCATTTTGTTTTTTGTCTTTAAGTGTGCAGCGCAGCCTTACAGCCTGGATAGTTTGTGGAAACAAAAATTTGCTGCTCAAAGTTAATCATCAAATTAATAGCGACCATTTCAGCTTTGATTCTTGAGGAATTATCCAGTGCTTTTCAGCGTGCGCCACTCCCAAGCGACGCACTAAAGCGTTATTTCCTCTAAACTTTACAGGTTATCTGCTACAAGCGTCCATTTTTCTCCAGAACTACTAATGACTGGAAAAGCCTCACAAATGGGGTCGCATTACACAACGCGTGATCATTGTTTGAAAGCAGCCTCATTTACACCCTTGCTGATTATTGCATTGTATAATTTACTTTATTGTAATTTTGTGTGATCATGTTATTGTGTATGATGCAATAGCGTTTCAATAGTTTTGTATATCACACTACCGTTAAACGTTCATTATTCCTTGAATGTTTCTATTCATATATGTACCTTTTATCGACTGACTTTCCCACCACGTGGCGTTCTTTGAAGGTACCGATCTAAGAGTAAATAAATAAATAAATAAATAAATAAATAAATAAATAAATAAATAAATACAATTTTTCACTGATGACTTCTACCCTTAGAAGCTTCAGAGCCATTAGACGTTGCAAACGCTGAAAGTACAGAAATGTCTTAGTCATTCGCTATGTACCACAAAGCCTGCGCACTAAATCACCCGAAAACTTGAATGGCTAAAACACATTTATTTGCTCCAAAGATTCCAGCTTTCATAGTACGAGAATGCTTGTCTGAAATAACGACTTATGGGAACGTTTCTTGTATTAAACAGTCGTTAAAGAATATTTTATTTTCAAAAAAAAAAAAACATGTTTGGTTATTTTCGTATCTAGATAAAGGTTATGATCTCTGAAGAGGTGTTTACCAATTTCTCGAAACCTGAAGCTCATGCTGTCATAATTTCTTGCAGTTGTCGCGAAAACAAAAGTGGTGCTATTCGCAGTTTATCGCGAAAATGAGGCAACAACTTTCTTCTAGATATTTCAACTGTTTAGTCTGCGCATTGTGCCAAAACATGCTTGTTTTGCTCTTGCTATACCACAGTCTGAGGTGCGATATATGGACGGTGTCTGTCAGGCTCACGTACTTTCCTACTATACGGGCAAAATTATGAAAGGTCCCATACCTGGTCTTGCAATCGTCAAAGTTTCAGTAGTAACAACACCCAGGAAAGCTACTTTCTGTCCCGAAATTGTTCGCACTATCGACTTTGGAAGCGTTATATTTTTAAAAAGTGGCTCTTGAGAACAGTCGAGGTTTGTTCCCAGTACAGGTACACCTGATGCATTCATTTTCCAAAGAAACGGCGCCAGCCCTTCTGGTCCATCGTCGAATTCGTGGTTTCCAAGGCACTGAAATATTGGAAAAGGTCACAAACACTAGATAGTAAAAATCGCTCTATTAATGAGTTTTTTCCCCAGAGCAGGGCAGCCGCAAGGCCTGAGAATTGCTTAACCTTTTCGTCATTCCGTTCAGTTGTTTCTCCTCCCCCTGCTTCACTCGCATCAACAATTTCCCATTCTAAGATAAGCAAATAGCTAGGATTTCATGGATCTAACACTTCACATTCAGGCAATAGGCATATTGCCACGCGCCCATACCTTTTTCTTGATTTAATGCTCCCTTCAGGTTTCCACTCTAAACAGCTTTGCACTACCGCTTGCCGTTCCACAATGTTTGGAAACTTTGAAGCGGCTACTCACGCTTTTGTTATATTGCGCGTGGGACACAAGTAACTTATGGTGTCATCCATTGGTCGATTCGGTGCACTTCCGGTAATACTTTCTGCTGCTCCATGAGGAGCAAGTCTCTTCCGTTGGCAGTTTGAGAGTGCTCTCTGTATGTTCCATTGGCAGATCTGGAGCATCTCCGTTGCGAGATACACTCCACGGAGCAACTATTTCTACTCCAAAAAAACGAAGGATTTGAATGGAAGTTGCAAGCGCTCCGTGCCTTGAAACCTTTTGAAACGGTGCCAACTTTGGGCGCGCCAGCGGACGCCAGTCGCGTCATTTGAGTCTCGCGTCAGACCTCCCGTTTTGCTAGCGTATAGCGTCGCTGTGCCCAGCGTGCCCACTCAAGCAAGAACAGAGACGCGCGTATCGCGTTCCATTTCCAGGTAGCGCGTGTGTTCTATTGGTAGATTCCCTTCTGTTGTCCTCCGCCAGAATGGAGTGCTCCGGCTCAGAGTTCGTGTGTCTCCGAATCCTCCTATGGATGACACCATTATTTATTCTGGAGCTAACGCAAACACCAGCAATAACTCTGGAAGGTTTGGCACAGCACCTACGATAGCCGATGTATTTCGCAGGCAAGAAAATTAGTCAACACTAGACAGTCGCGTTCACTGTTACTAATTTTACCTCGCATGTTGCTTGCACTTTGGGTCTTTGTTTTACTGAGCAGTCATTCGCCCAATAGGCGCTTCACATCCACCAATCGCGTCCTGCATGCTTTCTTCACCGTTGATTCATTGATTGGTATGTGGGTTTTAACGTCCTAACAGTACCAAATGATTATGAGAGACACCGTAGTGGAGGGACCCAGAAATTTCGACTACCCACAGGGTTCTTTAACCTGCATCCAAATCTGAGCACATGGGCCTACAGCATTTACACCACCTTCTCCACCATTTTGTGTCGACTTATGGTTGTAACCGGCAATAAGCATTTTGCTGGTACTTACCTACGGAGCAGAAACCTGGAGACTTACAAAGAGGGTTCAGCTTGAATTGAGGAATACGCAGCAAGCGATGGAAACGAAAATGATAGGTGTAACATTAGGCGACAAGAAAAGAGTAGATTATGTCTGGGAACAAACCGTGTTTAACGATATCATTTTGAAATCAAGGAAAAGAAGTGGGCATGGACCGGGCACGTAGCACAACGGCAGGATAACAGCTGTTCATTGAGGGTAACTGACGGGATTTCCATAGTAGGCAAGTGGGTGAGGAGACAAAGTCAGGTGGGCCGATGAGATTAAAAATAAGTTCGCAGGTATAACGTGACAACAGAAAGCACCAAACCGGGTTGATTGGTGGATCATGGAAAAGGCCTTTGCCCTGCAGTATACGCAGTGAGGCTGATTATGATGATGATGAGAAAGAGGAGGAGGAGGAGGAAGAGGAAGAGGAGGAGGAGGTTGGTGATGAGAAGGAGGATGAATACTTAGCTTCAGCATCCCTGTTAGGCTTATGCGCGTGCTCGCATTCATACGCACATCTGCCCACTGATAGATGACAGCTCAACGTATCAGCGCTGATACGCATGCTGAATTGATTAGATGCGTGAAGTGCCTCGACCCCCTCACTCCCCACCATAGTCTCTTTCATGAGAAGTTCTTGATCATAATAGCTCTGAGACATCTCTTTCAATAACTATGTTGTTACTGATTGGTGACCTCTCATAACTCGTATATAAATGAACTAGATCGAACGGTATACTATAGTAAACATTGAGTATACGCGAAATATTACTGTTAAAGAGCTTAGAAATCATAATATAAAAAACTAAATATGCGCAAATAGACTCATGAGTCAACTCACTTGGACTCAGACTTTGCCGTTAGTTTAAGTCTGAGGGAGCCTGACTTAGTGATGTGATGGTGAGTTGTAGTCTGAGTGAGTCCGGTTGAAAAAAAAATTGCCCGCAGCTTCCCTCGGGGGAACACTGAGGAGGATGCGGAGCATATAATTGGTTAACGGGGTGTTAAAGTGCGACTTACTTGGGGTCGATGGCTAAATTGGTTAACGTGGTTGTGAAATGGGGTGTTAAATTGCGACTTACTTGGGTCGCTGGCTAAATTGGTTAACGTGGTTGTAGGAGGGGTGTTAAGTGAGTGAACACGTACGACACGTATGCGAAAGGGCGGTGCTTATTTATTGCGACGAACTTTGAGCACGATGGCTTTTAGATGCCACTTTGGCCGGCGCTGGTCGAAGGGACGTCGATCATTGCGACCTCGGACGTCGACGCGCCGTACAAACCAACCGACGAGCGGCAACTGAGCGAGCGAGCACCGACCTTGAGTATATATACAGCGCGACGGCGCATGCACTGTCAGCTGTCGAATGTTCGAGAAGGGGGAGAAGCGCAACGGCGCATGCGCGCGCGTCAGCTGCCGATGTTCTCGAAGCGCGACGGCACATGCGCGCGCGTCAGCTGCCGATGTTCTCGAAGCGTGACGGCGCATGCGCGCTACATTATACAGCTAGCGAATGTTCGTGAAGAGGAGAAGCGCACGCGGTGTGTAGAGGAGGAAGGGTGCACAGATGGTGGAGGAGTGAAGCGCGCGCGGTGTGTAGAGGAGGAAGGGATGCACAGATGGTGGAAGAAGGAGGAGGAAGCTTGCGGACGGCGCCGCACTACAAGCCTCGAGTATTAGATGCTCCGCATCTAAAAAGATTCAGCAAGCCTGAGGCTGAGTGAGTCCACTTGAGAAAAATCTTGGTGAGTTTAGGACCGAGTAAGTCCAAACGGTATCAAAATATTTCATGAATGAGTCTGAGTTAGCTCCACAATTTTTGCTGGCCTGTGCGAGCAGGTGCAGACGCTGGGTGGTCTCCATGAAAAGTCGTAAACCAAGCCGAGAACATTAGAAAAGAGACACCAAGACCATCTCAGATCACCAAGGTAGCTGCAAGTACCAGAGAACACCACCGAAATTCATTCATCGCCAGTGCCATCAAAGGGAAGCTGACACAGATATGAGCGGCCTTCGCTATCCGGGAGGCCTCATTAATTTCGCCTGTAATTATCTGCACATCGGCGCGCTCTTTAGAGAAGCCTTCACATTCGCAATCACTGTCATTCACAGAGGTGCGACTATCCCAATATCTTGTCAATTCCTGATTTCGCTATCTCTGCCATCATAAAAGCATCTCCAAGATTCAACGTCAACTTTCCTGCATGAAAACGGGAAACGATACACCAAATTCATTACGAACGAAGCAAACGGGGACTGATGCTTCTTTACGTGCGCGGCACATCTCTTACCTAACGGATCTGAATATTGCAAATGCTGATTGATGTTTCTGGAGCAGAAAACAGCACATCTACTTTCACCTTTCCTCCAATTTTTGAAAGAATGCGAGATGCTATGCATGTGCGTCTTGACAACGTTTCTCGTGCCAGTAAAACTGCTTGTGCGTGTGTGCATTTTAACGCACTTCTGCCAATGTATCAAGCACATGGTAAGAATAATCTACAAACAAAAGGCCCCTGTGTACAAGACAGCAAGCGGGGAGCCGAAAATTTAGCGAAGCGAAACAATCGAAGACATGGATATCTGAACACTTCAGTGGTCGTCGCGGCTGACGAATACGCTATATTTCTGCGGAAGTGGGCGAAGGAAATGTCCCTCAAAATGCGCGCACCACACTTCATCCGTTAGATACCTTATCTTTCTTAAGGGCTATCGGTTTGGTACATTCGACATGAGTTGATCTTAAATAAAACGTGAGGACATCTAAGAAACTCTCAACTTATATGCATTTCTTGGTTTGAAAAAGAGTTGCTCGAAAATGCCAAATACTTTCTTCGAAACATGACAGGAGGGACATTGAGGGCATGAAGTAGCATGCATTTTATATCAATGAAGCGGAGTGAACTGTCTTTGTCAGTGCTTCTTCCTAAGAGCTGTACAATATCATTGAAGCTTTTCGCACTAAACGGGTTTTCGGTATACAACAATCAGAACACACACACACAAAAAAACCACCATGCGCTTTTTTCCATGTGCCTATCTCCACTACAGCACCCTGTAAGGCCATCCATGTTAATGAGCTTTCTAGTAAAACATTACTTTATTCAGACACGTCATTGCCCCGCCGTGGTGGTCTAGTGGCTAAGGTACTCGGCTGCTGACCTGCAGGTCGCGGGATCGAATCCCGGCTGCGGCGGCTGCCTTTGCGATGGAGGCGGAAATGTTGTAAGCCCGTGTGCTCAGATTTGTAAAGAACCCCAGGTGGTCGAAATTTCCGGAGCCCTCTACTGCGGCGTCTCACATAATCATATGGTGGTTTCGGGACGTTTAACCCATCATATCAATCAATTATTAGGCACGTCATTGCCGTAGCTAAGTTGAGGTGAGAGCTCAACTTTTTTTTCCTTTTTCTATTAGCCTTAAATCAGTGAGACATTAACGCTGCCTCTCACTACAAAAATGTGAAGTCATGTGCCTCGCATACATAGTCCACCCTTTCAATTTACTCATCTAAAAGCTATCTGCCTTCACCTGATCGAGAAACAGGCACTTATCTCTAGATGAAGCGTTCAATGCACAGCTGATGCCCTTACCAGCAAAGTTGTCACTTAAGGAAAGCAGAACTAATCTAAGCATATGATGTGACATACGTAAAATTGAACAAATTATTCGCTCGTAAAATTGGCAATAACTGACATGCAACTACTCACCAGAAGATCATACATCATTACCGACATTGCTGCAGATACAATCTGATCCTTCAGGACCGAATACCATATTGTTCCTTGGTAAAAGTCTCCGGCATTAAGGAACAAAACATTTCGGGTAGCATTTTTTAGTCTTCGCACCTGAAAGTAATAACAACTTATTAGGGCAAAGACAAGATATATATCTGAGGTAAAATCAAGAAAAAAAAAGCTCATACAGTCTTTCTGGGCATTCTCCTAAGACGATTCGAACGACAAACCGTCTTATTTTTCTTTTAGTTGGTGTATCGACCATGCCCGCACCCCTCTTAAGGTATCTCACCTAACGTAGTCTAGCGTTTCCTTCAGAATCAGTGGCGTTGAAAGCTTCTTGCGCTTCACTTACTTTTGTACCCCCTTCGTGACCAATAGTTGACATCATGTTATAACGCTGCCAATTACGCCACTTTACATCACGTCATAGTGATACCACGCTGATATCATGAAGTTTGCCTGTGTTTGATGCCTCTTTGCGTTGCCGGTTGTACGTGCCGTTAATCCTTGATTAAACTTATGTGTACTTTATTCGATTTCACTTCTTTCAGCCTGTCTTTCAGAGTGATTACCAGAGAGCGGATTATAGGCAAATGCCTATTTTGTTCCTTGTGTTACTATCATGCCATTTTGATACATGAACATGAATTAGAGGTTAAGAAGGGCTTTCATGATGTTTTTATAGTGCCTCTAAATGCCTATTTTGGGTGTTCCTGCCTAAATGCCTATAAGTGCCTATAAATGCCTATTTTGCAAATGAGCGCGTGTATGAGTGCTATTCAAGCCCAAATTTTGTTTTTGAGCGTGGTGTGAAGCCGTTATTCATGTAAAAAGGCAACATTAATATTTCCAAACACTGTAAGGTTTAACAAAGACAAAGCTGACATGCTGCGAGCGATTGGAGAAGGAGCCAGAGGAGTGCAAAGGACGTTATTTCTGCATTCCTAAGTGGAAGCACGTCTCAGCATGTGCAGAAGAAGGAGGAGAGAATATTAATTATTGGGTAACAAAATAAAAATGACGTCTATGGCCGAGGACGCGATGACCACCTTCTACGGACTCCTGTCCATCACCCTGAAGTAAAAACCACCCTGAAAACCCGGTGTTGCGGTGGGAAAGGAAGAGCAGGTTTTTTCTGAGCAGCCGCTTGTAGCTGGAGAACGAGTGAAAACCCATGAGGAGCCACTCATGAAATGTTCTTATTGATCTATTCTGGCGAAGGTTGCCAAATTTTTATACTTTATACAGCCAAGCCTGAGACAGGCGCCGGCATGTTTAGAATCAACGGTGTATTTAGCATACATATTCGCTGTATGCTTGAATACGCTTGTTCCGTATGAGATCCCTTGTCATATGTCTTTCAGTGACAAACATGAAAAACTACACAACAGGGTTCCAAGGTTTGTAGTAAGCCATTACTCAAAAACAATATGAAAAGTGAACTAGGATAGGAATTACCGTCATCGTGTCGAATTAAACCACGGTTAAAGCTCCTATGCCAAACATTTTATGGTAAAATTTGCATTCGAAAATGAATGTACCCAAACAGTCTTCGCGCGAAGGTTATTAAGATTTTAGAATGTCCTATCACGGCCGTCGTCCTATCAAACATAATACTTCTATTATTTGTGTTTTTAGTTTCATGACAGAGTGAAATGGCTTACAAAGAGAACAAAGTGTGTTGTGCCAATGAAGGCGTGTTTTCTTTGACATTGTAACCCATCTGCTGCAGCGCCTTCGGGTGAAAAATGTCATGTGCACGTAGTTTTTGTTTTTTTGTAATTTATTTTAAGCATCCCTCTGTAGGTCACATAATAAGTTGTAGTTAGACACTAGAAGTTCTTGTGTGCCTAATGAAAAGCGTTCTACCACGGTGATTTTTCAAATTGGTTCGCTACGAGCCACCAAAGCATGATGCGAAGAAGCAAGCTTGAATCCCTTGCCTCTCGTCCCATGTAGCCATGGCGAGACTCATTCTTTCCCTGATCTCTTCGGTATCAGGGCTGGAGAATCACATGATGCGTACGCACCAAAAACAACTCGCGTTGGCATGGTCACACTCGCATGACGCGCGCCAGCCCACATGTGCACGTACGCCATCGATGTTGTATCGTTTCGGCGTTCTATGTTGTGTATTACATGTTTCTGTGGGATGTATCCGTCAGTGCGCAAACTTTAGGAGAGGCTGGCAAGGATCATGCATTGGGACCGTGATACACCCCGTCACTCCGCTGAAACTGCGATCATAGACGACGCACCAAACACAAGCTAAGCGTTGTCAGGGTATACGCGAAGGCACGATGCAGGAACGACGAGAAGACGAGCGTAAGCGAAATGTAGTAGTAGTAGTAGTAGTAGTAGTAGTAGTAGTAGTAGTAGTAGTAGTAGTAGTAGTAGTAGTAGTATTTGTGGTTTTACGTAAAAAAAACACGATATGAATTGGAGGGATGTCGTAGTGGAGGTATTCTCAAATTTTCACCATCTGGTGCTCTTCAATGCGCACTGACATCAGGCAGTACAAGGGGATCTACTTTTTCGCCTCAATTTAGATGTGACCATCGAGGCCACACTCGAACGCGCGGCATTCGGGTCAGCAGCGGAGCACCCTATAGCGACTGGTCCACCGAGGCGGACGCGACACGAAGGCAGATTAGTGAACAGCATATCGAAGGTATTCAAAACCAAAAATCAAAATATTAGCAAGCTGAGATTCTGCTTTCTTTTTTTATTTTTCTCAGTAGTCATTCATTATGCTGATTTTGAAAGGGCAGTGCAAGGACACGGGGGAAGAAAAGACACCGAGACAAAGAGCGCTGTCTTTTTCTCTTCCCTTTGCCTTTGCGTTTCTCTTTCAAAATGATATATGCCCCGCTGCGGTGGTCTAGTGTATGAGGCTTTTTACCTCTTTTCTTTGTTTCATGTTTGTCCTTTGTTTGATGCACTTTTGTTTGTCAATGTTGTATGTACACAGGCAATAAAGAAGGAAAAAAAAAGCCGCGTAGGTCTAGTGGCTAAGATATTCGGCTGCTGACCCGCAGGTCACGGGTTCGAATCCCGGCTGCGGCGGCTGCATTTTCGATGGAGGCGGAAATGTTGTATACGCTTGTGTGCTCAGATTTGGGTGCACGTTAAAGAACACCATGCTGTCAACATTTCCGGAGCCCTCCACTACGGCATCTCTCATAATCATATGGTGGTTTTGGGACGTTAAACCCCACATATCAATTAATCAATCAAAACGATGTGAAGCAGCTAGCCCAAACCAAAGTACTTCTCATTCATGCCACACAACAGAACACACAAATTGCACATGCCAAGTAGAGTAATGTCACGTGAAACGCTCTTAATGAGGTACCGTTTCAAATGCAGAATATAATAAGGAGACGGGACATTTTTCGTCTGTTCTGCTACATATTGCTAGCATTTAACGAAGTTCTGATGAAGAGCCTATGGTATGTGACGTCAGCCCACCAATGTCAACGTAAAGAAGTGACGTAAAAACAAGACCATTCCTTGCTGTACGTCACTCCCAAGATCTTGGGGCGCATGCCCGCGAGAAGGGCAAGTGGCATTCTTAGAAATTGAGCGTTTTTTTTTTCCGCGACATGTAATTTTGCAAATCTTAACAGGATTGATCCGGAGTGCCCAGTGCACCATTACGCCTCTCAGCTCAAAATGCTTAAACCTAGTGATGGGCCCTTTAAGGTGTCCACCGACAGGGGAGAAATCGGTGCTACGCGATTAGAACTAGCATCCCTCTCTTTTGGGGCATGAGTGGCCTGGTTATTTGCTGCTGCGCTGCACTTCCCAGCCACAACGAAACAAAATAGACCTAGGAGAGTGTTAATTGAATGGTGGACACTTGACGCACAGTGCTAGACATTACAATGAAACGAACGACCATATAGTGTGAATCGCGCGGGAAATGCATGCAGATATATATATATATATATATATATATGCAGATATATACACGTATCAACATGTTCAATCGTTGGTACATTTCTGCAATCTTGAACAAAATCATTTTTTTTGCTTATTGCTGTAGGTACAAGTCACTGACATCGTTGCTTTGGGATCTTTCAGTTTTGTTGAAATTTAATGTGGCTATATTTACGATATTTAGGTAAACACCTAAAACTGTGTTTTACCAGCTGGAGGCGCCTAAAACACACTTTTTTAGTGCCTAAAAATCCGGTCTCTAGTGATTACCATATAAATATTTTTTTTATAATTAGTTCTCTTCTTTGCTGTTGCATTTCATACTGTAAGAAAATGCTAAGCTCCCTATTTGTCGAGATTATTTTAAGTCCAATTTTTTTTCGTGAGGAGGTCCCCTCCAACAGTTTTCACTTCGGGACCTCCAAATGTATATTATATGTCTAACTTGTATTTTTTAAATAAATATATAAATGTTCTTTCTAATATACATTGGCGGTCTATGACAGCACGATGACGTGGTACCGTTACGCCATAAAGAGATGATGAATATTTACATCTCTCGCGTTGTAGCCAACCCTGCGGTACGACAACGGTCATTTCTCGCGTTGTATGAGGTATTTAAGTCGTTCGACCTAATAACCGTTACTTCTAGAATGAAGAATATGGAACAGGGGCCTAATCTCACTAATGCCCAGTTTGAATTATATTTTACTTTTCGTTCATAATATTGTACATGTTTAATTTATTACTTGCTGGATTTGTGGACTAGAAGACGGTGCTATGTACTCAAAAGAAATCATTTCTTTTGAGTACATAGCACCGTCTTCTTTCGTTTTGAAAACGAAAGAAAACAATGCTTTCTTGAATGCTCCAATAGTAATATACAAAATTAAGCAGTCAGAACGTGCTTGAAGCATGCAGGCTTTTATAGCGAGCGTGCTCAGCCTTACTAATTCGTCAATGATAGTTTACAGCATACCTTGCACATCTTATTAGCTTGCGCTCACACACGTGCTGCCTTTCTGTTGATGGTAAAATCTTTCACCAATTGCTTGCTTTTCAAATTCGTACTTCTGACCATAATCCACACATCGTAAAGGTATAGCTGAAACTAGACGCGAAATACAACAGCTGCAGATTTTGTTTTCAATATTGTGATCCCAACAATATCGCCCTAAAGGGCGTATATGTCCCACAACTTTGCGCACGAGGCTACATATTTAACTTGAATAGACCCACTTTCAAGTAGCTGGCAAATCACTTTATATCAGGGAGAACAAGAAAAGATGCCTTCGTAACTTATAATAAATTTGATCACCTTTGTAACTCAGGGGATTTGCAGAAGCCTTTTGGCTTCTTGAAGCACTTATGGGATTTCGAGTGAATGATGGGCTTTGTCTTCGTGAGATAGCCAACAACGTCCCCAGATCGCTATCGAGATTTCAGAAAAGACGAGCGAAACACCATCTCTTCTCGCAACCTTCTTCAAACGATCGTCCAGCTCATGTATACACGGTATCACCACCTCTGCACCAGCACTCACGACCCTTCTGCTCATGACTGGCGAGGTGCTCATCACAAGCCCGAGTGGCCGGTACCCGAGTGAGCCCAGCTGAAACTAGTCTGGCCACTTCGTCTTTAAAACGGTCCATGATGCAAGTTTTGCTCAGAGCCCTTCGAGGCATCGTTGTAGGTGCGAGTCGTCCCTGACGCTATAAAACAGTCCCATGAATTTAAGTCGTGCTGACACTTTTCGCACGTGCACGTGTTCGCTAGCCCTGGTTTATTAAGGTAGTTTAAAGACTGTTGGCCTGCGTCCTTAAATCATTTCAGGAGTTCAGCTGCGATTTCAGCCAACTGCGTACGTCATACCATCAGGGGGTCTAAATGTCGATTAGATTGATTCATGTGGAGTTTAACGTCCCAGAAGCACCATATGATTATGAGAGACGCCGTTGTGGAGGGCCCCGGAAATTTTCACCACCTGTGATTCTTTGACGTGCACCCAAATTTGAACACATGGGCCTACAACATTTCCGCCTCCATCGAAAATGCAGGCGCCGCTGCCGGGATTCAATCCTGCGACCTGGGGTTGAGCAGCCGAGTACCCTAGCCACTAGACCACCGCGGCGGGGCAATGTCGAAACGCTAATATTATTATTTTCGGTAGGACAAGACTAAAGCCAATTAGGTGTATATAGGTTTATCTGGTTGTCTAATGAATGTGTGGAGGGTGCCGCACCTCTGGAAGATTCCTAGTGTTCCCGTTTTTTTTTTTGCCGCTGCACTGCTGTTTGTCACACAAGAGCCAGCTTCCTTAAATGCAAAGCATTTCTTTGCATACGGGAAAAACTTTTTCTATCTATCTATCTATCTATCTATCTATCTATCTATCTATCTATCTATCTATCTATCTATCTATCTATCTATCTATCTATCTATCTATCTATCTATCTATCTATCTATCTATCTATCTATCTATCTATCTATCTATCTATCTATCTATCTATCTATCTATCTATCTATCTATCTATGGCACGCTGGTCAAGATATAAATAATGTCACAAACCCGTCGCGTACGTCGACAGTTCCCGCCCAAGAGTGGCACATACCCGAGGGCGGGTATGTGCCGCTGGTAGGCGGGTATGAGCTATAGGTGATTGACACTTAGTATCTACCCAAAAACGACGAGAACGCGCATAGGATATTGTAATGTGCGAGCGTAAGAAAAACCTACCATCGGCAGTGTTTACCCCACGAATGCGAAGAATAAATGGCAGAAGCACAGCAGAAACGAACACAGGTATTCGGTGTGGGACGCAAGCATTCTACCACAGAGCCACACCAGGTCTTGTAACTACTCTTTTCAAATAGACCCTAATGTTCGTGAGACGTCCGTTGCTGTTGCAGTTCTATAAGCTTCCCATTGCATAAACATCAATGGGAAAGCAATCGCGTTAATACCACTCATAAAGCGTTTTAAAACAGCGAAAGAACAAGAAATAAGTCGTCGCACAATACGAATAGCGCGACAAGTCGGTCGTTCAATGCTCCAACACATTACAAAAGCTTGTTTTTTGTTCAGCTATTAACTGTGGTGCATTTCCCACTTCAGGCATAATTCCTCATTGTCATCAGTCACTGCATGAACAATTCGAACTTCCTGGCAATAGTTTAGCGGACACCACTCTTCTCAGAAGAATGACGACAATCAGCATGGAGAATGCTGGCCTACTATACAAAATTTTTTAATATAAATGCCGTAGTGCGCATCAAGCGAGTGCACTTGCAGAAGTTACCCAATGAGTGTTTAGAAAAACCTCTGAAAGGCCGCTCTTCTACTCTATACTAAATTTTTCTACATAAATGCCGTAGTGGGCATCAAGCAAGTGCACTTGCGGAAGTTACCCAATGAGTGAAAAAGCTCTGAAAGGCCGCTCTTCTATTCTACAGCTCTCGCTGTGACAGTGCTGCGCCTTCCGCGGAGAACTGGCGTTTTGTTTTTTTTTTTTCGAAATGAAGAGCTAAGTCTTTTCGGTTGCTGTCTAGTCGTTTGACTAACACATGGCGAAAAATTTACAATGATACGTGAGGAATGCAGTTATAGAGCGTGTTTAGCAAAAGCTTTTTCTGTGGTAGATTCGGGCAGTTCCGGTATTTTAATGGTCACGTTCTTACACACCATTCTGAAAGTTAGGAGACAACATACACTAAAAAAGTAAGAATAGCACACATTTAGGCAAGAATGCTATAGCTACACTGCGTTTTACTTACAGCGTTACACAATCTCGGAACACCACCGTAGCATTCTCCTTTCAAATGTTTGCGTTCGTCGCATTCTCTTCCATTTTTGTCACTTTCAAGGATACGGGAGTGAATGTCGTTGGTGTGCAGTATGGTCATTCGTACGCTGCAATGTCCCTCTGTAATTGTAAGGCACGACTGCAACGCAGAGAGGAGAACCACGGTGAACGCACGATTCATCTCGGGACGACGAGTGAAGACAAACTTTCTGTGTGCACGGGAACAATGAGTCCAAATAGGTCTTGCCATCAGATTTTGTCGTCATTTCCAAAACGCACACATTTTTGTGCATTGAATGAGTACGGAAGCAGCATTGTTTCGTATGCGGTTTTTTTTATATATATAAACCCGGAATTCTCTAGTGCATAGAACGTTCTGAACAAGGTAGGACGTTAGTTCCTTATTCGCTGCTATACAATAAACTTGTTTTTTTAATTATTTTCACAATTGTTTCAAGAAAAAAATGAAACATTCCGACTATTTCATTACAATCACTTTATCCTCTTGTTTATTGCTCACCATGTAAAAAACACACTGCGCAAAAATACTTGACTAAATGATCTGCTGGTTTTTCTTTTTATTCAAATTTGTATTTCTATAAAGCTGCAACAAGTCGTCAAAGCAGATTTTTTTCGGTGCTTACCATGACCAATTTATCAACCTGGAACACTAAGTGTCCGAAATAAATGAATTGCACAGCACAGGCAATAATCTTCACGCCAACAAGGGCTACACTATCGGAACTTTTCTGCTGAAAAAAAAAAAAAACATCGAGGACGGCTCATTCAAGAGTAGAACGCGATAATATAATGGGGCCACATTTTTATTTTCTTTTTATTTGCTAGTGATGCATCACATCAGGTTGGCCAAATGAAGCGACGTCCTTCTAGGCTAGACATCGAGCCAATAACTAGCTTTCCTTTGCCAGAAATGAATACTAACACCAGTTACATTGTTGGTTTAGCTAACCATATTACAAACCCGCCACGGTTCTGTAATATGGACAAGAAAATACAAATTCTTCAGCATCTGACTAATATTTAAATAATACGTTTTGAATTACCAAATAAAACATATATAAATAAGACACACTGCAAGAATTATAAGAACAAAAGTACTAGTACTTTCTTTCTAAACTGTGGTTGATGTGATGTCACGTGTTTTTGTAGATGGGAAGCTTTGAGAACAACTGTTCTGGCGACTTACGAAAAAAACACGTGTTACATGGGTCCACGAGTTGCTTGCATTGTTTCTGCAAGAAGGTAAATTGTAGAACCTTTGTGATTGATTTTTTAATGACACGTTCACGTCAGAAATATAAAGCTTCACAGTAGAGCAAGTTCCGCAGAAGTGCCATTGTGTCTCGATGTATTCAAAAAACTCTTGGTGAAAGCACTGCGAAAAGCGGAATGCGCGAAACATATGTCATACTGGTCGGCAAGCGCGCTCATTTTTCGCGTGTAATATAAATGAATATTGTATAGCAGCACATGCTTAAACGTTGCCTTCTCATTCCGCGGCTACCAATAAAGTAGGCCGAAATTGCAATATTGGTAAAAGACTTAAATAATAATTGACGAGGGCTATGCGTTCGATTTTAGCAATACGTGAAGAAAATACCACCAGCCTCAGTGGTTTCGTGATTATCGCGTCTATTGATCACTCGAAAATCACGGGATCTTCTCCCGGCCACTGCGATTGCGGTCGCGTTTCAGTGAAGGCGGGAATGATTGAACCTCATGCGTTTAGGGGCACGGTATGAACCAACGGCGATCAAAACTTCCCGAGTTCTTCACTACAGCGTCTCTGATCTTTTTATCGTAGTTTTGAGACGATAACCTCCAACAATAGTGTAATTAACAGAGTGCTAAATAAAAATACAGCAAAATATTGTTTTTTTTTTTTGCCACAGACGATGCATATATACAAACTTGTAAATGCGAAGCATTTCTTAGCGAACTTCGGCGACATTGAGCGTTTCTATCTATCTATCTATCTATCTATCTATCTATCTATCTATCTATCTATCTATCTATCTATCTATCTATCTATCTATCTATCTATCTATCTATCTATCTATCTATCTATCTATCTGTCTGTCTGTCTGTCTGTCTGTCTGTCTGTCTGTCTGTCTGTCTGTCTGTCTATCTATCTATCTATCTATCTATCTATCTATCTATCTATCTATCTATCTATCTATCTATCTATCTATCTATCTATCTATCTATCTATCTATCTATCTATCTATCTATATAGCCGCCTAAGACTTTGAGCTCTCCTGGCCGATCGATAATGGTATGAATACCAAACTTGGTATGGTATAGCATGACTGTATGAAGAACATATTTAACTTTTCATAACATGAAAATCATGACTTGTATGTCATGAATGTCATGATTTACATTTAGTGGTCCTGCAGCTCTTGCGGTGGTTTCGTTCACATAGAATGTTGCAAAACTGGTATGGTATGACATGACAGCAGGGCGAACAGAAGCGACAGACCCTAAGACGAAAATCATGACATGCGTCTCATGTAACAGCAACATTACAAGCCACGCTCTTGATGCGCTCGCGGCCGTTTCGCTAGCGTCACGTATACCGAATTTGGAATTACGGTACCTGAATGGATGACGAAGGTACGTGACTGGTGCAAACATAATAATAATGAGATGCGTGCAATGTAACAACATTACTACATGCCACGCTCATAATGCTCTCGCGGCCGTTTCGCTAGCTTCACTTACACCAAATTTGGTATTACGGGACGTGAATGGATGACGAAGGTATGATACTGGTGCAAATATGATAAACATGAGATGTGCGTCATGTAAGAACATGACTACATGCTATGCTCATGATGCGCTCGGGGCCGTTTCGCTAGCTTCATATATGTCAAATTTAGTAATACGTGTCGTCAATGATGACGAAGGTATGTGACTGGTGCAAACATGATAATCATGAGGCGTGTCATATAAGAACGTGACTACGTGCGACAGTCAAGGCGCCAATACATTTCGACGTGACGCAGTGCGCGTGCTCGCCGGCGTTCATTTCGTCGCGTCACGCCGGCTTCCTCACGCCAGGCGCCGGTCCTGCCATATACTCGCAGGCGCGCTGCGCTGCGTCGCTTTGACGCATGCGCGTTTCAGCGAGTCCGGCATCCCTCCGTGTCATAAAAGAGGGAGACGCAGTGTTGTCTGGGTAGTGCATCGGCGTGAAATGCAGCATGTCGCATTTCGCATAGGTTGCCGTCGGGCCGCGCCGACGGACGCTGGTTGCACCGGTCGCGCCTGGCGTCAGACTGTAGAGTGCTCGCGTTTACTAACGTAGCGCCGCTGTGCCCAGCGTGCGCGCGCGTCAACGCTACATTGGAGTATATTGGGCCCTTAATTATGCGCTCACGACTGTTAAGTGTGAATACACTTTATAAGCGACCCCAAACCATCCACCGCCGTCGGCGGCATCCGCAGTCTTCTCTCTATCTTTAAAAGAAAGAGGACTTGGCGGGCCGCAGCGTGACGCTCTACCGAATAAGCCACGGACGCTACGCTGATATCGGTGTCAGTAATGCTTAGTTCACACTGAAACATCCGCTTTCTACAACGACCGAAATTCCCCTGCCGCCGAAACGCAGCGTCGTTCGCACTGGACGCGCCCCGCGCCGCTGAATATGAAATCTACTACGGGGCGAACGCGGGATGGATGCGCTGTCACCCGGTTGTTGTCGTGGTTTGCAAACGCTACTACGCTATCCGGTGGTGTATACTTCGACGATTCTCGTACGCAAGAAGCAAGAAAAGACAGTACTGCCTACTTTGCTGGCAAGTGGCTGTCTTGTAATGCAAGAAGAGAAGAAAAACCACCGACGCCAGCGGCGTTGGTGGGTTTGTTTTGCTCTGCAAGACCGCAACAAGCTCGGTCACGCCAACAGCAAGCTCGGTCACCTCTTTCACGAAATACAGAGGCGAAGTAGGCACAGAGTAGGTTAAACTCCCGTTGGTTTCAACTTTCAGGTACGTGCACTGCGGCATAACAAGTGAGTAGGGCTTGGCCGCCATTTTTCGAAATTCCTTGACTAGCGCTCCTATTGGTCCGCGGTGACCGTTTCGGCGCCAGACGCCACAAAAATCGGTCCGAGAGCGATCGGCGCAGAGAGGGCCCTTTCGGTGGAACTCGCCGCCGCCGAACCGGATTCGGAGCACTTTCGGCGGCCGGAATGCTCAGTGTGAACGCGGCCTAACGCGCCTTATATCTTTAATGCCACTGCGCGCGTCCCCCTTCCCTTCGATCGCTCTTCCGCTCTCCTCGCTCGCTGCAGCTGCGCGCGCACCCCTCTCTCTCGCGCGCCCGCCTTCTCTCTCAGTCTCCCGTCGAGAGCGGGTCGTGCGATGGATGTCCCGGAGGCAACGCTACCATCAGCAACGAATGCAGTACAACCGAATGCCAGCACTGCACCCGTCGTTGGAGGTGACGGTACCGCGGTGGTTGCGCCGACGTTGGAAGACAAGGCGGCGCTGCGAAGGGCTCGTGAGACCGAACGTAAGCGGGCGAAGCGTGCAGCGGATGGTGAACTGCTTGCTCGCGAGGCCGAGTGCAAGCGGGCGAAGCGTGCAGCGCATGCCGAACTGCGCGCTTGCGAGGCTGAGGACAAGCGGGTGAAGCGTGCAGAGGATGCCGAACTTCGCGCTCGCGAGGCCGAGGACAAGCGGGCGAAGCGTGCAGCGGATGGTGAACTGCGCGCTCGCGAGGCCGAGATGAGGCGTCAGCATCGAGCCACGAACGCGGCCCAAGAAGCGGAACGACAACGCTAGCGTCAGGCGGAGAAGGGCGATGAAGGCCGGCGTCAAGACGCCGCTCGCAATCGTCAACGGCGAGTGGACGTTCCCGAAGCCGTTCGAGCCAGTGAACGTGCCGCGCGGGAGAGGGTGCGAGCCCTGGACTTTGCTCGTCCGGACGCGCGTTTCAAACGCGACTTTGTGGATCTCAGCTTCGGTCACAGCTGCGCCGTGTGTGACCGGCTGTGGTTCGATAACAACCTGAGCTGCATTTCCGGCGTGAGGAACGAGACCAACAGGTTGAACGCGTTGCGGGTTCTTTAGAACGAGTTCGGAAGACGGTCGGGCGAACACCGATGCGACGACATGGATGCGCAAGACCCGCGGCTGGCTCCATTCGGTGCGTTCCGGGTGTGTGCATCTTGCCGAGAGTCCCTGCTGGCCGGCCGGGTTCCGCCATTGAGCAAGAGCCACGGCTACGCGTACCCGCCTCATCCCGCGGACCTCCCCGATCTGAACCCGGTGGAAGAGCGCCTCATCTCGCCTCGACTCCCCTTCATGAGCATCAGGCGGCTCACGCGGGGCAACGGTCAGTACGGCATTAAGGGACAAATCGTGAACGTGCCCATCGACGTTCCGAGCGTGGTGGAGTGTCTTCCGCGGCTGGTTCCCGAGGACGTTGCAATAGACGTGCACGTGAAGCGGAGGCTGGTGAGTCCGGCTACGTACAGGTGCGGAGTGGAGAAGCGCGGTAACATCTTGGCGTGGTTGAAGCACCTGGAGCATGCACCGTTGTATGTCACTAGCGGCGTGCGCATCGACTGAAGTCGGCTGGGTGTCTTCGATGACGATGATGCGGCCGTTTGTGAAGGTGAACGCGCCCAGGGGGGAGATGACGCGGATGACATCGAGACTGTCCCCGAGAACATAGATTTGGACGACCCCGTGCAACTAGCCATTGCCCTCAATGCCATGTCAAAGACGATCTTCTTTAATGAGGAGGGTGAGCAACGACCGCGCGCTCTCTTGATGAGAGATGATGGGGAGCGAAGCGGTGAACTGGACGATGCCGCTGCCACTGACAAGCTGATCGATCAGTCGCATAGCCTGCACCTCGCTCCGGGTGAGAACCACGTCCCACTGGCGCTCTTCATGGATGCGTATGCGGAAGAGCTCGCCTTCCCCACGATATACATGGGCGTGCCTCGCAAGATCATCGGTCCGCGTTCCACGCCATTCGTCACGGCCAGCAGCGAGATACGGCGCCCCGACCGGCGTGGAGCAACGCCGGAGCACGTCTTGTAGATGGCCGCGAAGGTGATGCGGTACAACGTCGCAGAAAGCATCATGATGTTTCGCACCAACGAGACCACTGGTTCCATCACGCGCGAGCAGCTCGAGAGTGGCGGTAAGAAATTCCTGGAGGAGGTGCTGGACTGCGACCTCGCATTCATGCGGGGCGTTCCAAATACGGTCCAGTACTGGCAGGATCGCAGGAGTGAACTCTTCGCAATGATCCGCCAGTTGGGCAAGCCGCACGCGTTCCTGACCATGTCCGCGACCGAGGTCCACTGGGAGCGCCTGCTCGAGACCCTGGAGCGGCTGCGGGTTGGGCCCGACGGCACGCCTCGGCCCGTGTCCGAGATAATGGCCTGAGCGCGTGGAGCTCGTGAACGAAGACCCTGTTGCCTGCGCGATGTACATCAACAGGATCTTCGACGTCATCAGGAACGTGCTCGCCGACCGAAACTGCTCGCTGTTCCGCCCGTACGTGATCCGGGATTACTTCAAGCGGGTGGAGTTCCAGCAGAGAGGAAGCGCGCACGTGCACGTGATCCTGTGGCTCGAAGAGGCGCCCGACGAGGAGCTCACCGGTGAGGAAGGTGCCATGCCCATGACCCTCGAGATGGTGGCCCAACTCTTCACGCTCGACGCTACGCTCCTCAGGCGGCCGCGCACGCAGACGCATCAGCACACCCACACGTGCTACAAGCGCGGCCGCACCAAGTGCCGGTTCGGGGTGCCCTTCATGCCCAGTGATGAAACGAGGATCGTGATGCCGTTTCCACCTGCGCCGGAGGGAGACGATGCGGAGAGTGAGCGCTAACGCCAGCGTCTCAAGGCCCTCAAGAAGAAGTATGATGAAATGCACAAGGGCCTCGAGTCCGGCGACTTTGAGGATCTCGCCTCGTTGCTACACGCTTTCGGCCTGCACTCCGAGAAGGAGTATATGGATGTCCTGCGCGCCGGCCTTTCGCGACCCTGCGTCCTCCGTCGAAGGACCCCGGCGGAGAAGTTTGTGAATGCATTCAACGCGTGGATAGGCCGGGTCTTGGATTCGAATATGGATATGCAGATAATACTCGATCACTACGCGTGCGCTTCCCACGTAGTAGACTATGTCAATAAGTCCGACCGCGGAATATCCAACCTCAAACACACCGTTGCCGAGATCCTCAAAACGAATCCCAACGACGACATCGAAGCCGGGATCCGCAAGCTTCGTGTGGACATCCTTAAAGGAATTGAAATGTCGGCACAGGAGGTGGCCTGGTTTCTGCTCAAACAGGAAATGTCGCACAAGAGCCGGGAGGTGGTGTACGTCCCCACGTGCTACCCCGAAGAACGGGTGCACGTACGCAAAACGCGTGCCGAGTTGGAGGCGCTCCTTCCGGGCTCCACCGACGTCTGGAAAGCGAACCTCGTGGAAAAGTACGAGGCCAGGCCGCCTACCCTCAACGACGTTGATCAAGGTAAAACGAAAAGAATACAACCCGGCGGATGACGATGCACTGGTCCAAGAAATGGTGGAGGTCCACTACGCCGAGATGCTGCGGCTCAGGCGAGAGAGAGAGAGGAGGATGAAGAAAGAACAATGCAAGAAGAAGAAGAATGTAATGAAGATGACGGGTGCGCGCGGGTACAAATCCCCGAACGACGAGATGCAGATGCTAGTATGTACGCGGACGTGCTGCCTAACGAGCGTCTGCTCCGACTGCTCAAGGAGGTCAGTACGCCGTGTGCTGCGGTACGCAAACGGCGCGGAATCATGGAACGAGAAGAGTACGTCTCGATGATGCGCAGCACCAACCCCGAGCAGTACGAGTTGCTGCGCGAGATTCTGCACCGTCAGACCACGCAGGGGCAGCCTCCGCTGCGGGTCTTCTTCACGGGACTCGCGGGTTGTGGCAAGACCTTCGTGCTCAAGCTCGCCATGGACGTGTATAACCGCTGTGCGGACTGCTGCGGTGCCGTTGGCTGAGAAGACGGCTCCTCCTCATCCGTCCCTTCCGTCTACAACGCGTACGTGATCTGCGCCAGTACGGGAAAGGCCGCCGTTGCTGTGGGTGGAACCACCGTCCACAGTGCCTTCAAACTCATGCGGGCTGCCCGTGGAAACCGACAGGACGCCCGCCTCGGAGTCATGGGGGACGGTGGACTCCGACCTAGTGACCTGAACACCTTCCGGTGTGCCTTCCGCAGAGTCAAGTGCGTCATCATAGACGAAGTCAGTATGATGTCCGCCGACCAACTCAAACTGGTTGATTGCCGTCTGCGCCAGATCACGCAGCGACTCGCCGAACCCTTAGGTGGACTGGACGTCATCCTCTGCGGGGACCTGCGGCAGTTGCCGCCCGTGCGTGCCAGCGAGATCTTCAAGCGGCCCCGCAGTGCTGATGGTCTCCTTGGATTCAGCACTGTCACCTGGCATCATCTCGAATACTTCCCACTCGTGAGAGTCGTGCGCCAGTCCGACGTCACCTTCTCCGCGGTCCTCACAAAGATTGGGGACGGCCACGCGCTCGAGCCCGAAGAAGTAAAGCTTCTCGAATACAGGTTCGTCACGGTCGAGGAAGCCGCCGAGCGCGCGCCCTCGGCCGTGCGCATCTTCTACTCGAACGCCGATGTCACGCGTTTCAACGAGACCGTGGCCCGTTCGCAGGACGACTTCGTGGTGCTTCGCGCGCGTGATCGGTACCTCGGCAGTGAGACGCCGCATCTGCCCGAGAATGCCAAGCGCAGGGTTGCCCGCATGGTTCCCAGCGAGTTTGCAAATCTACCCGGGGAAGTCATGGCCGTGGTTGGCAAGCCCTACATGATGACTCATAACATCGATCTCGTGGATGGTCTGGTCAACGGTGCGGTTGGAGTCTTGCGCCTGTGTGAGCTCGCCGGTCCGTTGCCCGATGATAGAGATGGAGTGGATGAAGAAGGAGAAGGAGACGAGGATGAAGAGACGCGCGTGTGGCGACTGTGGCTCGAGTTCGATGTGCCCGGTACCGGAAAGCTCACGCGTGCGCGCGCCGCTCGGGCCGTTCACGAGGCCCGTTCCAACGGCTACGACGTGACCAGCGAGAACTGGATACCCATCGAGATGCAGTCGGCCACCATAACGTTAGATCGAAAGGCCGGCATAGCTTGTAAACGGACGCAGTTCCCCCTTGTCCAGGCCAGCGCCATCACCGTGCATAAATCTCAGGGGGGAACCTACGCCTCGGTCGTGTACGACTACTCCAAGAAGCACTCGAAGAAGCTCGTCTACGTTGCGCTCTCTCGGTGTACCAACCTCAACGGACTATACTTCACCAACGCTGAGGGAGACCACACCTTCTACCACAAGCAAGACAACCCCAACAAACCCATGCTCGATGAGTTTCGGAGGCTCGAGAATCACCGTCTCGTCACCGTCACGCAGCGCTACCTCTCCGCTCTGAGGGACCAGCATTTCCGCAGGGTGTGCGAGGGTGGCTGTAGGGAGTTCATGCTCGCGCTCCTAAACGTCCGCTCTCTCTCGGCGCATGCACTGGACGTTGCCAAAGACCCTGTACTCTCCAGAGTTGATCTCCTCTGCCTCACGGAGACCTGGAAGCGCTCCTCCGGTGACTGCGCTGCCGATGTCTCCTGAGTGGCAACGATAGCGTGACCCGGGCCCTCGCCGAGAGAAGGGCTGGTGGAGTGGACGTCTTCCTAAAGCGCTACCGGCCCTTCAGTGAAGAGCTCAGGCGACAGCAGGACCGGATCCAACTCCTGGTCTTACAGCGTGCCGACCTCGCTCCTGATGCATCGCCGCGAACGTGTCCCACTGACGACCTGTGCTCCTTCGCCAGGAGTGGAAGCCGGGGCGAGTACTGTGGCGTGTGCTTGGTTGGACACGTCTACGCCAACGTCCTCTCGCATGCCGTGTGTACTTCGCCGCTCAGAGACGACTCGCCGTACGCCTCCGTCTACACCAGTGCCTACTACGGCGATGTCGTCCTGGTTGTGACCGTCTACCTGGCCCCGAACCTCCCGAGAGTTGACGTCTTGGAGCAGATGGATGCGGCGATGGAGAGTGAGTCTGTGCGCGCGCGTCCCTTGGTTGCGATTGTGGTGGTGGGTGACTTTAACGTGGACGTTAGAAAGGACAATGGCTGGCTGGTTGACCACATGCTGAACAATTACTCGATGACGTGTCTGTCTCTCGAGTTTCCGACCACGATCAACGGTTCCTTCATAGACTTGGCGTTCAGTAGGAACTGTACGGTCCGCTCCGTCTTGCCAGATCCGCTCACCGTACATTTCTCGGATCACAAACCGCTGGTACTAACCGTGAGCTACAACGATAACACGAATAGGTGCTAATCTGTAGTAGTTTGTGTGTGTGTGTGTGACGCGCTCGCGATGTGTGAATTTAATGCATCGTACGAAAATCGTGAAGTGTAAATAAATAATACTTCGTATATAATGTATCTGTGTACAAATGCTTCATGACAAACAACACTTAAATTCATTAATTACACTTTAATCATCATCATCAGTAATAAAACTCCCAAGCATTTCCCCGAGGGTGAACATGGTTAAGTGCGAATGCACGGGGTGATGCTATGAGGGGGAGTAAAGTTAAAATCCGTTGGCATTCGCCAGTGAGTTAACGTAAACTCCCCTGTGTGATCGAATTGCGATTCCCAGGAACCATTACACCATAAAGGCACCATAGTGTGATTAATAAATATAATAGTGCGAATTAATAAATACCCCTTATAGCATCACCCCGTGCATTCGCACTTAACCATGTTGACCCTCGGGGAAATGCTTGGGAGTTTTTTTTTTGTAGCTCTACATATACTAATTTTGGTATTACGTGACGTCAATGGATGACGAAATATATGACTGGTGTAAACATGATAATTGTGACACGCGTGTCATGTAAGAACATGACAACATACCACGCTCATAGCGTGCTCGCGACCGTTTCGCTAGCTTCACATATACTAAATTTGGTATCACGTGACGTCAATAGATGACGGAGGTAAACGACGAATACAAACATGACAATCATGACACGGAAGTCATGTATGACCTCATTTACCTCCACTTTATAACGTTGTGCTGATTTTAAAGTGACATACCAACCTTTCTCATTTTTTTAAAGACGATTGTCTTTCTTGGGGACCTTAGACGGAAACATTTTGGTCCGTCTGTCTGTAAATTGTTTGTGTGTTTAGAAAAAGTTGTTCACGATTTAGAGTACGACGTATTCGTTCATCCTTAATGATACTATAAACAGCATAAACGGGATCAAACCATACTCTAAACGGCCGACCCCATTCGCAGCGCCCACCAATATTGCTCAAGGTTTAGCGTTTATACTTGTGTGATTGTCAATTAAAAATAAATTACTTCGCATATCTGGGGCATCAGAACAACACGTCAAAATTCGGTATGTGTGTCTCTTTACTGAAAAAGGCACACATAAGTAGTTCTAAAGACCGTAGCGCTTATCACGATGCACTGACGATGCACCGCTGGCACGAAAAATCAAGGCGCTTTGCTAAGAGGGCACGTTGGTAGCACCTACCCGTTGCCTTGCATTCTACACGTTATCGCCTCCAAAACGGGCGCGAATGTCGCGCACTTCGTTTTCCAAGATAACTGCCAGATAGCGCTCATGTCTCACGAGTGACGTGACTTGATACGCTCGTTCGCCTCCCCCTCACGCTCGAGGTACTCTAACGCAGCACCTCCAGAATATTATTCACTGATTTTCTTGCGAAGAACATCAAATAAACGTTTCGTTCACTCTCTCCAGACGCAAGGCCATCATGTTTCGACGACATTTGCAGCGTAACATGCATATACGGGGCAAAAAAATTTTTTTTTCAGGTTGTGTTGCTTCTGTATATATTGTTTTCGACAGCTTGATGATTGATATGTGGGGTTTAACGTCCCAAAAGCACCATATGATTATGAGAGATGCCGTAAGGAAGGGCTCCGGAAATTTCGACCACCTGGGGTTCTTTAACGTGCACCCAAATCTGAGCACACGGGCCTACACCATTTCCGCCTCCATCGGAAATGCAGCCGCTGCAGCCGGGATTCGAACCCGCGACCTGCGGGTCAGCAGCCGAGTTTTCAACAGTTTTCGGTTGCTAATCTTCTCAGACCCTCAGTACCACAAAACATTTTGTTTCTCAGCTGAATGCGCGCGAGCCCGCAAGCCTTGAAGTGTGAAAGTTTTGTTTGAGCGAGAAAAAGGAGTAGTCAGAAAATGTGGTTTAGTCATGTGAAGTGTGCCTTAGTCAGTCAAGTGTGGCTTTTATTAGCAAGGTATTGCAAACGATAAAACTCAATAGAGGCCACAATAGCACAAAGCTGTACATCTGCAATGAATACAAATGTTGGCATTCAGCATCGGTTACAGAAACATAATAGAATTCGTGACACAATTCATCGTATACAAAATTTTGCTGCAGAATTCACAACGTTCATTGGCTGTACACAATACAATTCTCCAGAAAGAACGGCTTATAGTAACACGTTCGTGAATAATGAAATGATCATGCAGTGCAGATGACCAGCACATTGAGCCCAGCACTATACCAGCTTCTTTTAAGGGCAAAGCTCCTTAGAGTGTGGGTCTGTTCATCCCCCGATGGTGTATGTAGCCACCGGTGGTCCATACCCGAAAGAGCGGTCCTCAGAACGCCCACATGATGGCGGCACTTGTATATGATGAATACATGATGAAAAGATGTGAGATGGCTGTACTTGAAGTGTTCAATAGATAGACGGACGGACTGATGGACGCACAGATAGACAGAAGGGCGGACGGACAGACAGACAATATTTATCATTGTATATTCGATTTGCGAGAGGCTGCGTACTCGAAGCAACTTGCAAGTCATAGGTGAAATGTGTCGGCTTCTTGCTAATCACGATGCTGACGCCTCTTCGCTCGTTGTGCATCGCGATGAACTGGTAACGGGGTATCAGGAGGTTTTAATTAGGCGCTTCTTTAATAAGGACAATGCGTAGTATCTCCTCGTGTGAGCGAATAAAGGCTGCACTTTTAAACAAACCACTTGCAGTTCAATATTGCCATAGTCTAAAACAGTTAGATAGTGATGCCAGCCTGTGCTCTTGTGGAGTTGTTGCGGATATCGTGTCAGAATTCATTACGTTTTGACCGGTTGAGGCCGTAGCGTGGAGCATCACTAGCCATGAAACAGCAGAACGTGGCAGCCCAAAAGCTGCCACATTCTCCAGGAATTGCTCAGTTTTGCAAAATCGCTTACGGTACCTCACTGCCTTGGCTAGCATGCTACCCTGGAGCGGCGAGACCATCTCGCTCACCTGGTTCATGCTCTCGCTCAAAGAAGAGAGCACCTCGCGAGTCTTCGACTTTGCTTCTCTCGCCATTTTCTTGTGCTCTCCAACAAGACGCTCGTCTTGGCGGGGCGCTCTGCATCACGGTAAGCAGCCACAGGCTCAGCCGTTTGCCTTCCAGTCGAGATGGAGGCCTCTTGCCTGCTTCTTTTATTCCCGACCATTTCTCCCATGACTTCAACAATCCTATTCCCCATCGTCCTGTTTTCACGCGATACGTGAGCAAGCTTAACGTTCTCATGCCCTGTCGGCGAACCCCGCATTAGCTTATTTCCAGCGATGTCTACAGCACTTGATCAGCTCAAGTTGGTTGGCTCCATGGCCTCCTGAAGGGAGGTGAGGGTCGGGTTGAGTGTCAGTTTCTGGAGTGTTCTATCGCATTTTTCCGTCGTATGCTTACCCCGTACGGCATCTGGTAGCAGTGTTTGCAAGGTGCAGACTTTCTTTTCTGAGAAGTATACACCATCACACAAAAAATGGTAAAATGAGAAAACTATTAAACTACATATATTGCTGCTTCATCGGCCTCCGTTTCAATCAGACACCGATGGAAACGTCGCCTAATAAACACACTTTTGGACAAGCGTACACAATGTTTCTTGTTTATTTACAGCACCCGCGAATCAATATATATGTATACAAAAAACAACCGGCCTGCGCGGTAGGCGCAGCACAGTCACAACGAAAGCTAGAAGAGCGGCCTTTGAGAGCCTTTTCGAAACACTCATTGGGTAACTACTGCAAGTACACTTGTTTGGTACCCGCTAGCGCATTATTACTAAACATTTGGGTAGTAAGTCGGCATTCTCCATACTATTTTTCGTCATCCTCTTGAGAAGCGTAGTATTCGCTAAACACTTACTAGAAATTTTGCCAGTTGTCCATGCAGTGGCTGACGATGATGAGGAATGATGGCTGAAGTGGGTATGCGCCAGAGTCAATAGGGGAACAAGAACAAGCTTTTCTGATGGTTTGGAGCATTGGACGGTCCACTCGTTGCGCTATTCGCATTGCGCGGCGACTGGTTGTTCTTTCGCGGTTGTAAAACGCTTTATAAGTCGCATTAACGCGGTTGCTTTCCTGACATCAAGCCTGCCTAAGGCAAGTTGGACAACAGGTCACAAGGACCGGTGTATCTCAGTAATAGAGTACCGGGATGGCACCCAGCGGACCCAGGCTCGAGCCCCACTGTGCCATTGGTGATAGGTCATGCCTGCCCAAGTTAAGTTTAACAAGTTGTAAGCACCGGCGTAACTCAGTGGTAGTATATTGAGCTGGCACGTAGCGGACCCGGATTCGAGCTCCACTTCTCATCGGTGCAAGGTTTTCTTTTCTAATTTCGCGCGATGTGGTTACGAACAACGGTGGCGGCAGCAATGGACAACAACTGCACGTGACCCGAAAAGAGATCTTATAACAGCTTTTGCTGTAATATTCCCCATTTGGATGCCATGGGAAAGTGTGATTTAATTATACCTACCATTGCTGCTATGCTGTATTAGTGAAAAAGAGAGTGACTATCAGGGTTGACAAGTCGTAGGATAAATCCATACTTGTTGGGTACTTTCAAATTTTTTTGGCCAACTTCGGCTAGTAGGGTTGTGACGCAGGGCAATTTCAACATTTCGCTCATCATTGATCAGTGGGAAATGCAAGATATTCACGCGAAATATCATAAGGTAACATTCCTGAAGAGATCCGAATTGGAACGGTCTTACTTCCAATGTCACTAACACAAAAGACGAAAGATAGTACATCAGACACGCTTGTGCTGAACTTGTTTCTTTTTCTCGGAATATGTTTTCTCCCTCATGTCGTCTCTCACCAGTTCGTAGTGTGGAGGGTCGACATTTAAATTTTGTGACGGTGCTCAGCTTCTGCTATTTAGGCAAAAGCTCTAATTACCCCATCACTCACAAAAAGTCGGCGTCAACGTGATTGTTGCGATAAAATTATCATGTTGCAACGATGATGCCTCATGATATTGTGATGAGGCGGATTTCCAGAATTTTTTATTTCATTCTGAAGTCATTGTTACATCACCGTGGCATCAAAATATGATGTCAAATTACGGCATCATGAGATGTAATCGTCGCGTGGTCAAGGGGGGCCGATCTCAAAGGCGTCTGAACGTCGAAGGTTGTACGCGTTATCCGCATGTTGTCATTGTTACACGGAGCTATTTCCAGGTAAAGGATAAAACATAGCGCAATGAAAAAAGCTGATTTTGTTAAAGTAGCGTAATTTTGATCTCGACATAGGGTATTCTAAAAAAAAAAACGTGGCTGATCCCTCTGTCTAGGAATCGGTGTACCACAACAGTTAAACATGTCTTCACCGAGGCAGTTGAGCCTTTATTGTGCATCATTTGGCCACAAGGGTGGAGTAGTGAATATTGTGTATACAGTAACAAACTTTAAGGTCACAAAGAAGGGCAAGCAGCTGGAAACTTGCAGCACATACTTCAAGCAGAAAGAACGCACGAAGTCAAACTACACAAGATTGGCATGGACTAATAAATGTCACAGCTCGACACTTATAGCAGGCTACTCCAACAGAGATGAATGAGCGTGAAACGAACGCACAAGTATACACAGAACAAAGGCGAATAACCCGCGATTCTCACTTCTTCGCATGTGAGCAGCACGCTCCTTTCGTAAACGCAGCCGTGGCCGCGATCGAAGTGACCTTCGTGCTTCTTTAACCCCTTTAACTTGAAAGCAAGCTTGCCGGGTGCAAGCACGAGAAATGAAAAGTGCCCGAATCAGTGCATAAGCACGCGCGCACAAGCGACAACGCCCTGTGGAGGCGCACGCGCATTGCAACGCGCTGGGTGACCACCTTGAGAGTTCGCCCGAGGCGCGCCCTTCACGCCATCTCGCTACTAATGACCCAAACACGCTGAAGTTGTTGAGCTCTGAATACAGTCAACGGTACATGGTGTATGTAAATAGCTGACCGTTAATAAGCCAGACAACGTACGTTCTGTGGCCTAGTGGTTTCGCGCCACGCGCTGTGGAGAAAGATGTAGTTTCCACGCCCAGCAACGACGCTTCTCGTTTTTTTTTTTGCTATCTCTCAGTGAGTGCGTAGTTTACAACTTCATATCCGTGACGGAAATACGTCAACGGAGTGGTGGTTGACCTCGGCATAAAACACTTTCGTGTTGAAATCGGTCTTCAGGTCATCTAAGAAAGAGGTGCAAAGTGTGCCTGAAACTATGAGAGGCGGGCGCTGCCGTGAACATTTGCTCCCTCCCCATCCCTGAAAGGAAACCCTGCGAACGCCTATGGTCAGAACATAGCGTAGCATTGTTTGTTTGGTTTTATGAGGAAATATTTTCTGATTTTCAAGTAAAGAAAGTATGAAGCACACATGCACTGCACAGGAGAAAATGCAACTTTGCGCTACAATAAAAGAAGCACCGTGGTAGAAAATATATTTATTAAGAACACTCATGTAGTGAATTATCGGTTACAGAAACTAAATACGAATTTTAGTCTCAAGCGGTTCAATTTGTCGACATTTCTCCATAACGAAACCCCAAACGCGAGCCACTGCGATAGCAAGCTGTAACAGAGAAATATTTGGTTCGCGTGGTTCGGTCGATCGAGGCTCAAAACTTGTAAGGCAGCTTTGAAAAGCTCTACAATTATTCAACGAAACCTCATAACCACATTTTCGCATCTGTCTTCAACCACAAGTGACATGTTTCTTTAAATAAATTCGAAATAATGCCTGTTCTATGAAGTGAACAAAGTTATCTTCCATACACACATCCTGATGTTCCCGTCTGTAAGTTTCATATGCCACAGAGAGAGAGGTAAAGATTACTTCGTTTTAGGGAAGAAGCTCCTTAAGCCATGGGTCATGCGTCCGCGATGTATGTAGTGGTATTAGTCGTCGTCGTAGTCGTAGGTAGCCACCTCCACGGCCGGACAAGAGAAGCGGCCCACGCGCACTCTTTTGAATTGAGAAGAAAACCCGCGCGCTTTATTCAAAAATAGAAAGATAGTTGTTTCTGATGAAATAACATACAGACACAAGTATCGGTGACTTAATCTCTAATAGATTTCGCCTTGACATTGATGCTTACTAAAAAAAAACTAGTAACAGAAGGACGCAATTTGAGCATTATCTGATCAGAAAAGGTTGCCATGTTAAACTCGCTGATCGTAACCTCCTCGGTTTTAGAAAGGTTTAACCATCGTAGGGCTGAATTGTTGACGACTTCGGAGCTAGTGTTGGGCCGCAGTGCCATGAACAAGCGGTGGTGAAAGGTGTGAACTAAACATGAAGCGCAGGCCGTAAGACAGTGTGCGCGTGCCCCTCCTCTAGTCCGGCCGCGCCACCAGTCGTTTAGTCCTTATTCTATTTAAAAACTGTGTATTTGAAAACGTTCGTATATTTGAATGAATTGTCCGCTGGATGGCAGTACATCTATATGATTAATATATTGCCGCGACAGGTTGGCCACGTCCAAGTAGCCCGCCGCAATCATCATGGCAAGAGCACCAGCAAGACCCGGCTGGCATGCGCCACGCGTTCGTGCGCTCCAACAACGAGGAAGAGGAAGTTAGTTGAATCTGTGCCTCTCGGCTACTCGGACTCGACGACCATAGTCATTAGTTTTGTGGGCACAAGTTCACCCTAATAAAGTTGCTTGTTTTTCAGCCTGTCTGCCTCAGCATCGCTACATTTCTGGTGGAGTTGCTGGGTTATGAATCGAAGCCCCGCGAGCTCAAGACAGCGTAGCCCCGACGACCAGCGTATCAACCCCGTGGAAGTGACTCCTGTACACCAGAGGGCAAGTCGCCGTCTTCGAGGTGACTCACCTGAGTTCGGTCCTCTTCACTTCCCACCAAGGGGAATTCAAACTATGGATGCCACCACTATGACTACCCAGGTAACACCGGCACAAGTGTTCATTAGCCAACCGCACCAGCCGCCAGTATTCCACGGCGACTCGTACGAGGATGTTGAAGATTGGCTGGACCTGTTCGAGAGAGTGGCGAGCTTGAATGGATGGGACGAAAGAGAGAAGCTCCGTCGCGTATACTTCGCCCTGGAAGACTTCGCAAAGACATGGTTTGAGAATCATGAAACCTCGTTGTCTACCTGGGAGGTATTTCGACGACAAGCGGTGGCTACGTTCGCGAACATGGACCGAAAAGAAAAAAGCGGAAGCTGCTCTTCAATCCAGGAACCAGCTCACAAACGAGAGTGCTGCCATGTACATTGAGGACATGGTCCGTCTGTTCAAGCGTGCGGATTATAACATGGCTGAGGATAAGAAGGTGCGCCTGCGCCATCTAATGCGCGTAGTGAAGCAAGAGCTGTTCGCCGTTCTCGTCCGCAACCCTCCAAGCACTGTTGCTCAGTTTTATTCGGAAGCGACGGCCATCGAAAAAACACTAGAACAACGCGCTCGGCAGTACAACCGGAATCTTAACTGCGCATCTGCAGAGGTATTCTCTGGAGGCGTGCGAAACGACGTTGAAGCCCTGCGAGAGCACATTAGATCAGTTATTAGGGAAGAACTGAGCAGACTGCAAATGCCCCAGACTCCAACTGCACTATCTGTTACAGACGTTGTTCGTGACGAACTGAGGCAGGTCATACGAGAACCAGAGCGTGAACTGCAGCCGGTTCGACCTATCCGAACGTACTCTGAAGTTCTCCGACAACCCACAGTACACAACAATGCAGCAGTTGCGATGGCGGCGACTCCTCTCCCATCTACAGCACGCAGCACACCTCGTCCACGGGAACCAACGGCTACCTATCTGCCTCCAGGAGCACGTAGCACGCATCGCTATGTGGAGCCTAGGCCCAGGAAAAGTGACGTCTGGCGTGATCACGAGCGCAGGCCTCTTTGTTTCCATTGTGGCGAAGCGGGTCATTTGTACAGATTCTGCCCTTACCGACAGGCCGGATTAAGAGGCTTCCCGTCGTATGCACCGTGCCCCCGAAACGGCGAACGACCAGCAGAGATTGAGGAGTACTTGTCCACGCGCCAGAACTCGCCACCTCTACGCCAACGTCGGTCACGGTCACCATCGCCTATGCGCTACCGGTCATCCAGCCCACGTGCACCTTCAAGGCAGCCTGGTCATCGCTCTCCAAGTCCACTCCCGGAAAACTGAAGCAAGCGACCTGTGGAGGTGAGGCCGCTGATAACATAAATTACGAAGATCCTCCAATATGGCTTGAGGGGGACGACGGTGTATTTCCGGTAAATGGGTGCAGCCACGAAAGCGTTACTTCAGATTTGCGGTTGAGAATGGAAGGATGGGAGCTGAATGCCTTAGTCGACACCGGTGCTGATTATTCAGTGATAAGTCACAAGATGGTGAAGAAGTTAAACAAAGTTGTGACACAGTGGAGTGGATCGCAGATACGCACGGCAGGTGGTCACATTATTACGCCCCTTGGCAGATGCACCGCAAGACTTGAAATACGGGGCTTTATTTACGTTGCCGATTTCATTGTGCTACCAGAATGTTCAAGAGACCTCATTATAGGAATGGATTTTTTGCGAGCTAATGGCGCCGTAATTAACCTGCGTAGGTCCAGCGTGTCGTTTTCGACTGAACGAGCTATACCTGTAGAGGAATCTGAGGGGCGACGCCTAACTGCTCTACGCGTTGTTCATGATGACGTAACTGTGCCGCCACGCTGCAGTATAATGGTGCTCGTAAAGAATGACGCATTTTACAACCACGAAGGCATAGCGGATACAAATGTAGGGCTGTTTTTGAACAAAGGTGTCTGCGTAGCTAGGGGTCTTGTTCACTTGACAAAAGGCCGTGCAGATGTCCTACTCACAAATTTCTCCAATGAACTTCAACACATCGCTCAAGGCACGGCTATTGCCTACTTACACGACTGCTGTATGGCGACTGAAGTATGCAGGTTAACGACATCAACCACTCGACCAGTGGCCTGCAACATCGACACATCCGTGACCATCAATCAGAGCCTTCCGGACAGTCAAAAGAAGCAGATTTACGCCTTGGTAAAAGAATTCTCTGATTGCTTTTCAAGTACCTCGAAGGTCCAGCGCACGTCAATCACGAAACACAGAATTATAACGCAAGACGACACGAGGCCTATATGCCAGCATCCATATCGGGTGTCACAGAAAGAACGGGAAATTATCAAGAAGCAAGTGGAGGAGATGCTTTCGGATGATGTCATCCAGCCTTCTAATAGTCCATGGGCGTCCCCCGTAGTGCTCGTTAAGAAGAAAGACAATACGCTTAGATTCTGTGTCGACTACCGAAAACTCAACAGTGTAACTAAACGAGATGTTTACCCCTTGCCACGTATTGACGATACACTAGATCGGCTGCGATCCGCAAAGTTTTTCTCCTCCTTGGATCTGAAAAGCGGATATTGGCAAATAGAGGTAGACGAGCGGGACCGTGAAAAAACGGCATTCGTAACACCAGATGGCCTCTACGAATTCAAAGCGCTTCCATTCGGCCTCTGTTCCGCGCCAGCGACGTTCCAGCGAATGATGGACACTGTCCTCGCGGGATTGAAATGGCAGTCATGCCTAGTGTATTTGGATGACGTGGTGGTATTCTCTGCAACGTTCGACAAACACCTAGAGCGACTGCGCACTGTATTACAAGCCATCCGGTCAGCAAACTTGACAATCAAACCCGAAAAATGCCACTTCTGCTTCGAAGAGCTGAGATTCCTTGGACATGTCATTAGTTCTGACGGTGTTCACCCTGATCCCGAAAAGACAGCCGCTGTTCAGAGGTTCCCTACACCCAAAGACAAAAAGTCAGTGCGTCGATTTTTGGGTTTATGTGCCTACTATAGGCGATTTGTGGAAAACTTCCCAAAGATTGCGGAACCGCTTATAAAACTAACGAAAGACGACGTGCCCTTCACATGGGAAAGCGAACAACAGAAAGCTTTTGATGAATTAAGAAAACGGCTACAGGGTTCACCAATACTTGCCCATTTTGATGAGACAGCCGACACTGAAGTCCATACCGATGCCAGCAATGTCGGCCTCGGCGCCATCCTGGTCTAGTGGCAAAATGGTCAAGAGAAAGTGTTAGCCTATGCCAGCCGCAAACTATCAAAAGCTGAGGCAAACTACTCTGCTACTGAAAAAGAGTGCCTCGCAGTAATCTGGGCAATAAATAAGGTTCGACTCTACCTTTATGGTAGACCGTTCAGAGCTGTCAGTGACCACCATGCTCTATGCTGGCTAGCAAATCTCAAGGATCCGTCAGGTCGACTAGCCAGATTGAGCCTTAGGCTGCAGGAGTATGACATTACGGTCGTATACAAATCTGGAAGGAAACACAGTGATGCCGACTGCCTGTCACACTCTCCCGTCGATCCAAGTGTACCTGAAGAGGAAGACTTCCCGTTTCTAGGCGTTGTCGACGCATCCGAAATCGCTCAACAACAACGAGATGACCCGGATTTGCTGGCGCTTATACAACACCTGCAGGGTCTCGACGTTCAAGTTCCTCGCATATTCTCCAGAGGGCTCTCCACGTTCTGCCTTCGAGGAAGTGTCCTTTACAGGAGGAACTTTGCACCTAATGGCGAAACGTTTTTACTAGTCGTGCCCACAGCCTTGCGACAGGAAATTCTGCATGCATGCCATGACGAGCCAACGTCTGGCCACACAGGTGTGAGCCGAACATTCGCCAGGATTCGCCTGAAGTACTATTGGCCTAAGTTGCTCGTATCAGTGCAGCGCTACGTGAAAACTTGTCGTCAATGTCAACGGCGCAAAACTCCAGCCGTAAAACCAGCCGGCCTTCTCCATCCAATAGAGCCTCCGGATGCCCCATTCCAACAAGTCGGCATGGACTTCCTAGGACCTTTCCCGACATCATGTGCAGGCAAGAAATGGATTGTCGTAGCTACAGACTATCTGACCCGTTATGCTGAGACTGACTCTCTGTACAGTGCGACAGCTGCCGAAGTCGCCAAGTTCTTTGTGAACAACATAGTGCTCAGACATGGTGCGCCCATCGTCGTTATTACGGATCGGGGCACCGCATTTACTGCAGACCTTATGCAATGTCTGATGCGCATGACAAATACCGATCACAGAAGAACAACGGCGTATCACCCTCAGTCAAATGGCTTAACCGAACGCCTCAACCGAACTCTGACCGACATGCTATCAATGTATATCGATGTTGAGCATAAACAGTGGGATGAAATATTACCCTACGTAACATTCGCATATAATACGGCCGTTCAAGAAACAACCCACGTTGCCCCTTTCGAACTAGTATTCGGCCGAAGAGTGACCACCCCACTCGATGCCATGTTACCACTACAGGACGAAAACAGCTATCCACCTGACTTAGATGACTTCTTGCAAAAAGCCGAAGAAGCACGACAAATGGCAAGGTACCGAATACGCCGTCAACAGCGCATCGACTCTAGTCGGTACAACAAGCGACGCAGTGACGCACTCTATCATCGCGGTGACAAAGTGTGGATATGGATCCCAGTGCACCGCCGCGGACTCTCTGAAAAGCTTCTTTGTCGATACTTCGGCCCTTATGAAGTACTCAACCGTATCAGCGACGTCACTTATGAAGTCAGATCCGCGGGACACGTGAGCTCAAGACGTCGCAATACCACGGAAGTGGTACACGTAGTCCGCATGAAGCCCTATCATGACAGATCCTCGGAAAACGAGTGAGAGGGCGCATGTATCATTTCACTCTCTCAAGCATCGGGACGGTGCATCTGAGGAGGGGGATAATGCCGCGACAGGTTGGCCACGTCCAAGTAGCCCGCCTCAATCATCCACGCAAGAGCACCAGCAAGACCCGGCTGGCATGCGCCACGCGTTCGTGCGCTTCAACAACGAGGAAGAGGAAGTTAGTTGAATCTGTGCCTCTCGGCTACTCGGACTCGACGACCATAGTCATTAGACTTGTGGGCACAAGTTCGCCCTAATAAAGTTGCTTGTTTTTTAGCCTGTCTGCCTCAGCATCGCTATACAATATGATGAAAAGATGCGAGATGGTGGTACTTGGAATGTTGTTCACTAGATGGACGGACGGATGGACAGACGCACGGTTGGACAGACAGACAGATGCTGGACGGACGGACGGATGGAAAGATAGACGGACGCATTGACGGACGCATAGACGGAGGGATGGATGGACGGTCGCACAGACGGAAGCACGGACGGACTGATGGATGCTTCGCCACACTCATCGTCATGCACTCCTTTGATATGCTGTGATGGTTTAGTAAGTATGAAGCCAAGAATAATACATTTTAACAGAGAAGACGTTCAGGGGATGGGCCTGACGACATATGAGTGTCCACGTGGTGTGTGACGCTTCGATTCCCATATCAACCATGAAGAACATGGTTGATATGGAATACGATCAGAGACGAAGTGGCAGTCGCGCAGTGAAATCTGCTGGAAGGATGGTTCACGCGTGAATAGCGCCTTAAGTCACTGTAGCAGGAGCTACCGCATGGCCTTTCCGGGCACTTCTACTTTAAGAACAACGTAAGTAGACACCAACCTGAAATTTGATTGATTGATTGATTGATTGATTGATATGTAGGGTTTAACGTCCCAAAACCACCATATGATTATGAGAGACGTCGTAGTGGAGGGCTCCGGAAATTTCGACCACCTGAGGTTCTTTAACGTGCACCCAAATCTAAGCACACGGGCCTACAACATTTCCGCCTCCATCGGAAATGCAGCCGCCGCAGCCGGGATTCAATCCCGCGACCTGCGGGTCAGCAGCCGAGTATCTTAGCCACTAGACCACCGCGGCGGGGCCAACCTGAAATTCGAAACCATCGCAGTACATCACATGGGAAACACAGGAAAACAGCATTCACGCTATTTCTGCAGATCTCGCACTTTCTGGAACAGGCGTAAGTATTCTTTGTATCTGGCGCCATATTGCCCATTTGTTAAAGCCGATTTTCACCTCTGTTGCTAGAACTATTATCGAGTATAACGAACTGGTTCATGTTCCCCATCTGCCGCTCGGTAATAACTAGGATCGATTCCATTTCCAACGAGACTGACCTATCCCATTCAAGAGTAGTGCGGAACTGGCGCCCTCAACATCCATCTGGAGGAGGAAGCACATCTTGTGAAGTGTCCTCGGCGGTTCCGTTAATGAGAAGCGCTTGGTTCTCATCGGATCGTTTCCATACTCTAAGGTAGAAGTACATGGTAACAAAGATGGCGACACACAGCGACGCCACCGCGAGACACACGTATAGAAACACTTTGGGGCTTCTCTCAATGAACTGCCCGACGAAGACAGGTGGAGTCATAGATCCGTGGCAGCCCATAACAATAACTATCGACATCATCTTGTTTGTGATTGTAATGTACTTGCCCGTCCACGCCATGACACCCGCGTTCAGCGGTCCCAGAGCAAATCCAGTGAGGGCGCTACCAGCCCCCAACACCATGGGTATGCTGGAACCCCACGTGACAAGCATGGCTTCCGTCGGAAGCAGGATGATGTGCGACGCTGCAATCAACCAGAACACGGAGACCTGGATCGTGAACAGGGTTCCCGTCAGGCGACCGCAAGAGAAACAAAAAAAAAAAAAAGAACACCGCTACTACGCGCGATGCCGCGTCCTTAGAGAATCGCAGACCGCCCTTGACGGCAAACGGCGCGAACATCTCGGAGGACGAGCATTCTAACGTGGCGTAGGTGAAGGAGTAGACGCAGAGCAACGCTGGCACTATACGGGTGAACCGGACGTCATTCGATGGTCGGCTTGTTGCGCCAGTGTTGCCTGTCGGGTCTTCTGGCTTGAAGTCGGACCTGTCCACGAAGTAAAGCACAATCATAGATACCAATAGCAGTACGTTAAAGGCACTGGCGATTGCGAAAGCGTAGGGAACTTTGCTTTTTTCCCAAACCGTCATCCCTTTGAAGTTCGAGCAATTCTTCGGGGAGTTCTTTAGTGCTGTGATTTGCGGTCAGGTAAATCCTTTCGGTTCTTCCGAAAGTGTGATTCAGCATGCCAGTGGAATTGCCTCCTAGGACGGGTGAAAGTAACGGCCTGGCGATGAACGGTGCGATGAGACCACCGATTCCGAATGCCAAGTGGAACGCCTGCAGGGCTGGGCTGCTGTTATCGGGCCACATCCTGATGTTCCACACGTTGGCGCCTGCGTTCATGATTTACCATCAAATGTGAACGCCAGACGGTTATACGTCAAATCGGAGAAGCACGTGTCACTAATCAAGAAACACAACCAATTTAAACGAAGGAAGAATTTTTAAATGAAATGAAGTGGCCTTTCACCCCTTTCCATCGGTGGGATCCCAAGCAAAAATTGGCCCCGTATCTGCATGTTAATCGGCAAACGTCGCCGAAAGACGATAGTCTTGCGTGTGGAGATAGAGAACAAAACATTTATATGATGTTCTGCGCAAGAAAATGAGTGAATGGTTTTCTAGAGGCGCTGCGTTAGAGTTCCTTGAGCGTGCAGCGGAGGCGAACGAGCGCATCAAATCATGTCACACGTGAGACATAAGCGCTACCTGGCAGTTTTTTTTTTCTTTTTGGAAAACAAAGCGCGCGACTTTGAGACGGGACGAGCATGTGCGCCCGTCTCAGAGGTGATAAGGTGTAGAACGCAAGGCGACGGTTGGGTACCGCCACCGTGTCGTCTTATCAAAGCGTTGAAAGCGCTCACCTTTTCGTGCAAGCCTCGCATGGCAAGCGCAGGGTGAAAAACGCTACGGTCCTTAGAATTGGTTATGTATGTCTTTTCTGGTAAAAAACGCACATACAGATTATATACGTGTTCTTATGGTGCCTCAGATATGCGCAATAATTGCTTTTTAATTGACAATTGCACAAGTATGAACGCTGAATCTTGAGCAACGTAGGTGGGCGCTGCAGATGGGGTCGGCCGGTTGGGGTATCGGCTGGTGCGGTTCATAGTACCCGGTACCGTTAAGGATGGACAAACAGATAAATGTACAGACAGACAGACAGACAGACAGACAGACAGACAGACAGACAGACAGACAGACAGACAGACAGACAGACAGACCAAAATTTTTGCGTCGAAGTTCCCCAAGAAAGACTATGGTCTTTAAAACCTTCGATTTACGCGTCCAGTGCTCTACGGTGGTAGCTATTTGGGGCCGGCTGGTGCCTCCGTCAGTGCGCGGTTCGGTTAGCGGTGGAGTGCTGCGTCATGATACTAACAAGTTCAGATATAAAACGAAATGGAGAAGAAGCGGCTGAAGCGTCTCGATTCCAGCAAGGAGCGCTGGTCTCGCCAGCGTCGAGCAGTCATCTAGTTACGTTCTTGGTATTGCGCATCATGTGGCGGCTCGTTTTCAAAGTATATAGTATATAGTGCAGATTCCAAATGCACCAACAGAGGTGTAGTAGAACTTTGGGCGAGGAGGGTGGCACTTTTTTGATGTGGAGGCTGGGCGAGAATATCGGGGTGGAGGGGGGGGGGGACTGCTTTAATTTCTGACTGCTCCTGTGAACCAAACAGTGTTTCTGCGCCGCTACTGCTTCGAGAGGAATAGCGTTGGCTAATAAAACTGCTGCAGTAAGTGCCGGACAAAGTCAACAACGTCAGCGGGTGAATTAAGTGTCTTGGTGGAGCGAAGCAGACGCTAGTGGGACGACAAGAGCCTTCTTGCGTTCTCGGTTAAAGCTACGAATCTCTGCGTCCCGTGTTGTCGAAGCGCGGTGTGTCAATGTATATGTGCACGAGGACAGGCGCTGGTTACGATACATTCATTGGAACCACACATCGTTTCCTGTCTTTCCTGAATTAACGACACTTTGATAGGGTGCATATCGACTACCTGTGTCTATTACGTGCGTGTCAATGCCATATATGCCCGAAGTGCACGATGAAATGTCCACGAATATCTTGACTTCATATATAACCCAACGGTAAATGATCATGGGCGTTAGTCATCGCGATGTGTATGTGCCACTAGGGTCAACAGGACTGCATTGACGTCAAAAATTGATATAGCTGCCAAGCAGCAATAAACATTCTACAACCTCTCATATATATCAATAAACAATAAACGGAATACTTCATTGAATACACGTTTTACTTTCCTGGTATACCAATTCCTATGGCGGAGTATAGCAAGCCAGGTTTTGTAGCGTAAGCAACACTGGCCGAGGTTGAGCAGTTTCGCGTGGCTTATCTAGAACCGTGCTGTGCATGCCTGAAGTGCAGTGATGTCGCCCGGCGCACAGCTGGTCCACCGGAGAAGGCCTGGAAGCTGCTAGAGTGACAGGTGTTTGTGCTCTGGCGCTGGACTCATGTGAGCTTGCTCGCCAGTCCACCTGTCTGTAGCCCACGCTCGACGTATATCTTGCCATAGCCGAGCTAAGCCATTGCTACGATTTTTTTTCCTTACAACAACGTGTTTAGGGGCGAAGCTCCTTAAGCCATGGGTTGTGCGTCTGCGATGTATCTAGTAGTATTAGTATTAGTAGTAGTAGTAGTAGTAGTAGTAGTAGTAGTAGTAGTAGTAGTAGTAGTAGTAGTAGTAGTAGTAGGTAGCCACCTCCACGGCCGGAGTAGAGGAGTGGCACGCGCGCACTGTTAGGAATTGAGGAGGAAAGCCGCGCACGTTGATCATGAATAAAAAAATTGCCCGCAGCTTCCCTCGGGGGAACACTGAGGAGGATGCGGAGCATATAATTGGTTAACGGGGTGTTAAAGTGCGACTTACTTGGGTCGATGGCTAAATTGGTTAACGTGGTTGTGAAATGGGGTGTTAAATTGCGACTTACTTGGGTCGATGGCTAAATTGGTTAACGTGGTTGTAGGAGGGGGTGTTAAATGAGTGAACACGTACACACGTATGCGAAAGGGCGGCGCTGGTCGAAGGGACGTCGATCATTGTGTTTGTGGATTCGTTGGAATTCATTTCACCGCGACCTTGGACGTCGACGCGCCGTACAAACCAACCGACGAGCGGCAACTGAGCGAGCAGGCGCCGACCTTGAGTATATATACAGCGCGACGGCGCATGCAATGTCAGCTGTCGAATGTTCGAGAAGGGGGAGAAGCGCAACGGCGCATGCGCGCGCGTCAGCTGCCGATGTTCTCGAAGCGCGACGGCGCATGCGCGCGCGTCAGCTGCCGATGTTCTCGAAGCGTGACGGCGCATGCGCGCTACATTATACAGCTAGCGAATTTTCGTGAAGAGGAGAAGCGCACGCGGTGTGTAGAGGAGGGAGGGTGCACAGATGGTGGAGGAGTGAAGCGCGCGCGGTGTGTAGAGGAGGAAGGGATGCACAGATGGTGGAAGAAGGAGGAGGAAGCTTGCGGACGGCGCCGCACTACAAGCCTCGAGTATTAGATGCTCCGCATCTAAAAGATTATTGTTTCTGATGAAGTGACCAACAGAGACGAGTATCGGTTCGCCTTGAAGTTGAAAACTAGTAATAGAAAGGCGCACTTTCAGCACCACCTGACGGGAAAAAGGTTGCCACGTTAAACTCGCTGGGCGTAACCTCCTTGGTTTTAGCGAGGGGAGTCGGGTCTCAGTGCCTTGAACTAGCGGTGGTGAAAGGTCAGAACTATACTCTGTTTCAGAAGTTCCCTTCAAGGGCCCCTAAACCGCCCAGAGGTCGAAATTTCGTTGTGGCGTTCCAGTTGTACACGAGTCCACGAGGAATGATGGCAGGGTTGCAAGCGCTTGCTCTTTTCGCTCTTTCCTTCGCTAGGCTTCGTTGGCCCACTCGCCTGTCCACCTCTCCGAGTGGCCTTCCTCAGCGTCCGAGGTGGAGACACAAAAAGTGCGCGCATCTGCTCGCAGAAAACAGGCTCTCATTCGCCAATCAACCCCGTCTGTTGCTTGCAACGTCCACTAATCTTACTAGTGACGTCATGACGGCTGTTGTCAATGAAAGAAAGGAATTGAGAGCAGCACGCGAGCGTCTGTTGGTTGTTCAGGGGCCCTTTCAGCACTGTGGAGGCCACAGGACCCCCAGCCAATTGGAAAGGCGATTACCCCTCCACATGTATTCATCCGCACCGTGTCGTCTGCTCACCATCTTCATGACGTCGTCTCGCCTAATTGTCTTTGCACTATCATTGTACGTAACATGGGTGCTTTATTAACCTTACGCGATAATTAAAACTGCCAAACAAGCAATTACACTTCAACTTCAGGATGTTTGGCGTCTTAACAATATATGCGGCTCTACTGAAGATCGGTATAGACTCATGCCGGCGGATCACTTCACTTTGTGGCTTTACGACGCTGTTTTAGGCTCTGGTACGACTGCTTCCCTGTCGAAGCATATTCGACCTTCTCACGCTGTGATGCTTCTCTTGTACTTTTTAGGGGCGAAGCTCCTTAAAGCGGCACCCGTTCGTCCCCGGTAGTCGTAGACGCAGTGTGTAACAAGTGTTACATTTTGACCTCCAAGGGGGTGCCGGTGAGAAATTTCTTCTGTGCGTTGTTGAACAACAAAAAAATCGCAGCGTGCGTGTTACCAAAAAGCCGAATGCTCCTGTCTCTCATTCCCCATTAGTAGCCATTGGCATGTACATTGAGCACTATCTGACAAGAAGGGGTTGCTACGTTATACTTCCTGGGTGTAACCTCCTTAGTTTTAAAAAGGTTTAGCGAGCGTTGAGCCGCAGTGCCATGAATACAATGAACTAGTATATACCATGAACTCGAGGTGGTTAAAGGTGGGAAGTAGACCCGAAGCGCAAGCCGTAAGAAAGTGTGCGTGTGCCACCTCTCGTTTAGTCCTTGGATTGTCCGCTGGAAGGCGGTGCTTCTATATGGGGAATACATGATGAAAACATGCGAGATGGTGGTAGTTGGAGTGTTGAATAGATGGATGAACGGACACACAGACAGATGCATGAATGGACGCATGAACGGACGCAGGGGCGGATGCATGAACAGACGCGCGCACGGACGGGCGGACGGACGCATCGACGGACAGAAGCAAGAACAAATGGACGGACGAATGCTTCGCCCCACTCTACATCTTTCACTCCGTGGATATGCTGCCAATTTTTTTCGTTTGTTTTGCTGAGGGAGCACTTGACGCGCGCGGAACGCAGTGCGAGGTTGCATTTGCAGTATCTGGAGATGCGCAGCGTTCTTGGTCTTGCGACACAGCCCAAGCCCCTGCCTCGGCACGTTAGGCTTATCAAGATACGGCTACGCGAGCAGCATATCTCGCTAATAACGACCCAAACGTACCTGATCCTCAGAGCAAGATGAAACAAATCGATGGCTGATTTTGCCATTTATTCGTTCCCGTCAGCGCAGTGGACGTTTAGCAGGAGCAAGTTCGAATCGAAGCGGGCGGTCGCTTCTGCATGGGGGCTGCCATGTTGATTTGTAACCATAGTTTCTGCCGGTAACCGACACAAATATTTAAATGCGTAGCAAATAAATCTGATCAAGAAAAACATATCATGTATGGATGTGGCACAACGCACACCAAAAAAAAAAACGCCAATTTTAGACAACCCTGCCATTTTCAAGGCAGGGTTGTCTGGAATATCCGGAACTATGTTTTACTGCGCAAGCGTGCGGCTTTTTTACACCCCGTAGCTTTGGTAGTGCTGAACCAAAGTGGGGAAACAGAGTATAGACACGAAGCGCAGGCCGTAAGAGAGTGCGTGCGTGCCACTCCTCTAGTCCGGCCGTGCCAGCTCTTGTTTAGTCCTTGGAATGCTCGCTGGATGGCACGACTTCTATATGATGAGTTTATGATGAAAAGACGCGAGATGGTGGTACTTGAAGTGTTCAATAGATTGACGGACAGATCGAGAGAAACAGGCACGGACGAACAGATGGACGCACAAAAGGTCGCATAGATGGATGGATGCATGGGTGGACGGACGGACGCCGGAACAAACGCAGGGACGGACGAATGGATGGACGCACAGACGGACGCGTGGAAGCAAGAACGAACGGAAGCGCGGACGGACTGATGGATGCTTCGCCCCACTCTAATCATGCACTCCATAGATGTGCTGTGATTTTTTTTTCTTACAACTAAGCTAAAGCATTCAGAGTGCTATGGGAGAGCGAAAAATTCGGTGTGTTAGAAAAAAAATCACAGCATATCCAAGGAGTGCATGATAATGAGTGGGGTGTAGAGTCCGTCAAACCATCCACGCTTCCGTCCACTCGTTCGTTTGTTCATTCTTGCTTTCTTCCGTCCATGCGTCCGTCTGTACGACTGTCGGTGCGTCCATCCATGCGTCCATTCGTGCGTCTATCCCTGCGTTCTTCTGTCCCTGCGTCTTTCCATCCATCCATCCATCCATCCATCCATCCATCCATCCATCCATCCATCCATCCATCCATCCATCCATCCGTCCATCCATCCGTCCATCCATCCGTCCATTCATCCATCCATCCATCCATCCATCCATCCATCCATCCATCCATCCATCCATCCATCCATCCATCCATCCATCCATCCATCCATCCATGCGTCCACCCGTGCATCTGTCTGTCTGTCTGTCTGTCTGTCCATCCATCCGTCCATCTATTGAACACTACAAGTGCCATCATCTCGCACCTTTTCATCATGTATTCATCATATAGAAGTACCGCCACTTAGCGGACATTCCAAGGACTAAACGAGAGTTGGCATGGCCGGACTAGAGGTGCGGCACACGGGCACTTTCTTACGGCCTGCACTTCGTGTCTGGTTCCCACCTCTCACCATCGCTATAGTTGATGGCACTGCGGCCCAACCCTCGCTAAACCTTGCTAAAACGAGAGTTTCCGCCCAGTGAGTTTAACGTGGCAACCATTTCTGGTCAGACAGTGCTCAAAGTGTGTGCTTCTGATACTAGCTTTTTTTAATAATCCTCAAATTTAAGGCAAATTTTATTCGACCTTAAGTCACTGATACTCGTCTCCGTAGGTTTTTTCAACAGAAACAACTATCTTTTTATTTATGATTAACGTGCGTGGGTTTCCTTGTCAATTCAAAAAGTTGCGCTTGTGCTGCTCCTATAGTCGGGCCGTGGAGGTGGCTACCTACTACTACTACTACTACTACTACTACTACTACTACATATATCGCGGACGCACGACCCACGGCTTAGGGAGCTTCGTCCCCAAAAGTAGTTAACTATTTAGAGTAGTTGGTACTCTAGCTTCTACGGGAGGGCTGAAAGCCGTCCCAGATGCACGCTGAAGGTTTTCCTCGTTTAAGAGAATTTTATTTCCGGATATATCTTACACAGCTTATGTGCACACCGAAAAATGGAGAATGGTGAACAATGCGTATGTACAATGCAAGCTGTTATATACAGCGAAAAAAAAAACTTATTTTATATGCAGTGGCGTACAATGCAAAATTGTACAATAAATACAGGACGTTCATGACATCGAGATGATTAAACTTAAATAAACAGTAGGGCTATGTGAACAAACAAGGGGGGGGGGGGTCATTCACAGTGTAGGGTGATGTTTTGCATTCACCTGTGGGGACAGTTTGTTCTCGCGCTCAAGAACAATATTTCACAAAAAGGACATGTTTTTAAGAAAGAAAAGGAAAATACACACTGCAATATCACAGTGGTAAAAGCTCTAGCCCACCTCCTCAATAGGGGAGAAAAAACAGGGACACTCTGTTGTTTTTTTTACGATAATAAATCGCGTAGACCAGCGTCGGAGGCAAGCCTCCTCTCCTAGCATGACTAGTTCTGCGTTAAGATGCATAAGCATTATGTTTCTTAGCTGATGTAGTAGGGAAACATGGCTCTCTGAGGGCGTCCCCTCAGGCAGGCCAGTCCCCTTCGGTTCCATAAGACGAAGGCTCCGATAGCCATTGCGAAGTTACCCTGTGGCTAGACTTCCACTGCATACTTATTTGGAACATTCTGGTAACCATGCGCCAAAAGGTGCGCGCTACTATACATTCATGGAAGACATGGTTCAGTGTTTCGACGCGACCGCACTGCGGGCATGAGGCGGAGGGCGCCACGCCCCATGCCGCAAGGCGGTCAGCCGTTGGTATAGCCTCCCATTCCCTAAGCCAGTTTAGGTCACGGACTTCGGAGGGGAGAGACGTATTTGTAAGAGTCCAACGTCTTCTCGCCCGGCATTTCTGGCGTTGTTCCTCATATAGGCTTTTAAATGCTATTAGTTCGCTCATGTCGATAGGGGACATTTCCATAAGTTCTTGAACTGGAAAATTATTTCGCCATTGTTGCAAAGATTTTATGACATAAGTGTAATACGCCGGTGGCTGCTCAGCAGCAGGTCCCTTGGCGTTTGCTAAACCAAAAAGTCTTCTAGAGGTTCCTAGCAGATACGTTACGAGTTGCCTGCCTCGATACGATGAGTTCTCTAAGAGTGCCCAGGTGTTTTTGAGAGCCAACATGCGGCACATTACATCAAGGTTGGGTACACTGAGCCCTCCCCATTTTATTGGCAGATGGAGCAAGGCTCTAGCGAAAGGTTCGGCGTGGCCATCCCCAAAAAAGGAGCTGCACGCAGTATCCACTCTCAGCAAAACCTGACGAGGTGGTCGAGCAATTCTGGCTACATAAAGCAGTGGTGCTGTTATGCTGGATTTAATTAGATAAGCTCTTTCAGTAAAAGGTAGCTAAAAGGTTCTGGCGCCTCCAATGCGTCTGTCCACTTTGCGTTGGATTTCTTTCCATGTGGTGTGGGCTACCTCAACAGTCGCAAGGAAAGTTACACCTAACACTTTAACTCCTTGGACGATTTGGACGCCGTCAGGAAACTCTTCAATGTGCATCCCAAAGCACAATGCCTTACTTTTTCCCAGATTGAGACGTGGTCCTGACAGGTAACTCTACGTGTGAAGTATTCCTGAAGCCAGAGACGTTATAGTGTGTCGATAGAAACAAATCGTTACGAGAATCAGCCCTTTCAAGCCACATCGGACAACCAGAAATTCTCTGTGGCTGTGCCTATCGTTTTCCACAATGCACTTCACAAATATATGTTCATTCAATGAGCATTTTTGTGTCTGTTTAATAGATTGCGTTCACAGCACACGTCTTTTAAGATCTAGCGCTTGAAGCAAACAGTCAGGAAAAGATGAATGCACTGCTATCTGTAGCCATATTGCTCGTATAAACCTAACATTGGCACATGCGACAAGATCTTGCATTGATGCAATTTCACGCAGATGATGATGATATGTGGGGTTCAACATCCCAAAAGCACCATATCATTATGAGAGACGCCGTAGTGGAGGGCTCCGGAAACAATTTCACGCAGTACAAACGATATTTGGCTAACGGAACTGGTGGCTTTCCTTTTGTGCTTAAAAAGGCCCTAAAACATATTTTTCAGGTAACCATGAAATGAACTCACTGGAGGAGCTGAATGCCTCACGAATTAAACACCGCGAAAATTCTAAGAATCCATCCAGTGCGAGTGGGGTTACAAAGGTTTGTCGCATGCTGCAATTGCATTCTCTCTTCTCTCGTCCCGACGCTGGAAACTAAACAGGGCGGGATGGCAGGGCCACAGAAAAACGCCACGTGCGCTTCGTGACCCTGAGAACTTTTTTTTCTTTTTTCTTCAAATACGCAGCTTTTCCAGTGATCGCACGCACATGCGTGAACAAGTAGCGGCCTCCCGCGGCGATCTCTGTAACGAGCGAGTGTGCCATGTTCAAATCAGCCAATGGCTGATAGACGGGCTTGCTATGTGTAATTTTTAGCATATTCCGTGATTTGTCAAGAGTAAGCGATTTTCAGCTGATTTTGCTAATTTATTGTGAATTCCAGGCCGCGTGCTGCGCCTTAATGTTTGGCTCGCGCGTTCTCGGGAGCCTCTATTACCAATCGGCAGTGTTTGCTGACCATGCTCAAAAAGTGTTGCAGGGCCCCTTGTATTTCTCCGCCGAATTAAAAACAAACTGGTGTTCGCCATGAAAGGCAATCACCGCTATAAAGAAATAAATCTAGAGTTTAAGAATTTGGATCCCAAGGCGCTTGGCGAATAAGAGATTTGTGAGGTACCTGGTACACGCGCAGGACCCAAGCCACACTTGGGGTCTTGCGTTCGCGTTTACCCAGCATCCAAAATTGAAAACTAGCGCGTGTCCACAAGGCATTTTCAGGTACCCAATGAAACCACGCAGAGGGTGCCACACAAACAGCGTCGTGGCCCACATCTTGCACAATTTCAATTTCGCCCCGTGTGGTGACCCGTACGCTTTACCTTACGCCGTCTGCGTTTGACCCAAGTCTCGGACTCCGCTATTCTTCAGAGGGCAAGAGCAGCCCCAACGCAGCTTGGACCCTCTGTGACTTGGGTCCCCAATTATAAAACTTACTAATGAGTAAAACGAAATAAATTTTCAGAGCTTGCTCGCCAAGCTTTTTATACTCCGAGGCAAGTCCTTTGGCGGGTGCGTTAGTGCAATGCGCCCAATACACGCCGACCATCACTTACATGAAGTAGGGGAGCACCCACTATATATGCCACTATGTCAATCGTTATACTGTTGATAACCGAGGTATTCGCTACCTCACATCTGTAAGATATTATGTGCACTTTGTGCTGCGAAGAAGGCTCGTCGACAGGCGGACATCGAAGTGAGAGCCCGCGAAGCAGAGGCGGCACGCAAGTGGCGGTAAGAGAACATCCAATCGGGACCATGTACCGACACTGTCTTCTCTTAACCTTGAACCGCAACCTCCAATTCAAGATCCCCTCGCCACATACCTCACCGACAACAAAATCGTAACCTTCAAAGGAGAAACGGGTCCTGCAGCTTAGTAATGAGTAATCTAATCCCTGAACATAATTGCATCAAATTGCAAATGATTACATTTTGTGTAGATATAGGTGTCTCTAAGTGCATCTATATATGTAAATGATGAGATATTGTGTGTATAAGTGGATACACAGTCACCCCTACAACAATGTGTCAGGTCTTAATATGGTGGCAGAGGACTTGTACGAAGGATGCACGTGTTCTCCCGATCCGTTCCGAACAAGCTTATTCATCATCATTGACTTCGTGGAGATGGCAGGATTTTTTCGCTGTTGCTGGGGTTTCAACCAATGGAATTTTTTTTAGGAAAAAGCATGCGGCTAGTGCCAAAACAAGACGTCTAACGATTGAGTCCTTTATAGTGGTTCTTAAGACTCGAACAATGCGTTTTTGTAACTAGTATTTCAGCTGGAACCAGAACCTGACTTTTTATTGTTAGAGCCAATCTTAATATATTTATTAATTTTTTTATTTGAACATACTGCAGGCTTTTCACGGCCCATGCAGGAGTGGAGACAAGAAAATACATGCTAAGCATCGAAAGAAAATACATATAGGAAGAACAAGAAAGAACAATCCGCTGTTGCTAGAAATATTGGATGAAACAACTAAATAATGATCCCAGAGTTACATTGTTACTACGAGGCTGGACTGTATTCGACGCACCGTCAAAGAGATTCTGCCCATGGATCACTGATAAGCACGTTTGTTGTTTACGTTTGCTGTATATATTTTCTTTTTTTTTCGAATAACACCTTTAAGGTGTTAGCCTAGTGCTTGTATTGTCAACTTCCCTCACGTTTCTTGTGTTTGTGCGCTGCCCAATAATGAATTCGTTCCGACTCGCGTGCCTTTGAACCCTTCACACAACCTTCTTCGTGCCAATGGGGGCGAGCTCTCAAAGGTACTTCTGTCAACGCCACATATGCCTCAATGTTTTTAACCTGAGAAGTGACTGCATCGCTACGGTGTTGGCGAGAGTGGGTGTTGAGTGCTTACCTGTGGCGAATGCGCCCAAACTGAGACCTTCGAAAAACACCACTGCATGTGCGGCTGCCAAGTACCCGTTCAGTGGAATCATGAGCACTGTGACCGAGCTCAAGGTCATGGTCAGGATGGATACCACATGCGTGTTGTAGGTGTCGTACAGCTTCCCACCTGCGTATTCGAAAGAGGGAGAGACAGATAATGAGATTCAGACAAAGCTATAGCTTAATGACGTAAGCAGGGGCAGGGTTGAAGGTTGATGATTGATATGGAAGGGGGGGGGGGAGGGTTTAACGTTCCGAAACCACCATATGATTCTGCGAGACGCCGTAGTGGAGGTCTCCGGAAACTTCGACCACCTGGGGTTTTTTAACGTGCACACAAATCAGTGCACACGAGCCTACAGTTTTTTCGCCTCCATCAAGAATGCAGCCGCCGCAGCCGAGATCAAAGATGGGAATCATGAAATAGACAAACGAACAGCTACATTGAAAGCTACAGCTTCATTAACTATTAGTCAAATCAGTCACGCCGACAAACTTCCATACAAAGTTGGTAGTCTGTCAGGCTTATCAGCCTAAGGAGCGGCATGTTCTATGCCTTCAACGGGGTAACGCCAAAATTCCTGTGTTTGTTCCTTTCTCTCTCGAGAGGAGGCCAATATAGGTGCCTGGTGGTCACCTCACTAGTGGTGACTTGACGTTCGCTTTCGCCTCTTCTTCATCCTCGTTCAGCAGGCGCTCCCTTTGATGACGTTGTGTATTCTTTGAAACGGCTTGCGCTTGCCACTTGAGGAGAAATTCATCGGGACAAAAGGAGCACTCAAAGGCAAGCTGAAAGTACTTTCTTCAGAGCCGGCGTGTTCCAGTGGTATGCGAGTTGTAAGAGCACTGCCATCTACTGGTAAAGAGAGAGAGAGAGAGAGAGAGAAGGAAAGAGCGTTTGCGGCGCTGTTGTGCCATGGTCTTGCCGGTTTCTTCCGGAAATCGTCGTCCTGTGTGGAGCGACATTCCAAGGCAGCTTCAACTACAGTGGTGCTGCGGTGAGTCTGCTGAGTCCGCAGACCTAAAACCCTTTAGACTAACCTCACTACTCGGAGGGACCATTACAGCCTGGCCTGACGCCTCCTCTGCGTTGTACACCAGACAATGGGCCTTGCATCTGGAGTTGTGCCACGAGAACGCTTTCCACATTCCTGGGCCAGCGACCGTGCCTTGGTGAATTGTGTTCGGGGCCTGAGAGGAGCTAGCAGCGCCGGATGAGACCGCGATTCCCGAATCCCCGCAATGTAGGGGAAAGCCGCTACCCGCACTATGAATACTTACTTATGCGCGTACACTGTCAAATTGATACAACTTTGCTTTTGTAGGTCACGGTACGTGTCGTTCTGTACTCGACGCAAATTTCGCGTTGCTTTCGGATAAGATCCGGATAATAGTCTTGGGACGCAAGCCCTCCCCCTGCCCCAATATATTGTCCGATAATATCCGGGCAAGGATGGCTGAATTTTCGTCTTTGGGTTTCTATGATGTCGCGCGGAGCTGCTGGGGTTCTTTTCGAGGGCTGAGACCGGTGCTCGGAGACTGTGTACTTCCTCAAAATGTGAAGCGGAGTTACGCTCGCCTTTAACGCCCGCACGGTGGCGCTGCTCAACGCGCACGCGTAACTCGCGCGCATTTAGCGTGGGCGCCATGAAGGTTTGATTTTCGAATCTCGCGCTTTTGCACATGAACGCCACAAAAACCCAGGTCGCAGCCAATGTTTGTACCTTTGTGTTACCTTTTTTATATACACAAGTGTTCATTTGTTTTCTGTTTCATTGACATTATCACCTTAGTATAGCAACAATTGTACGCCTGTATTTATGCAAACCCTCTCCCTATGTATTGCTCGTCAAGGGTCTTCAAACTATATGGATAAACATGAATAGAGAATCTTGCTGTGAATAGTGACTAAATATAGACTGGTGTGCTCGAAACTGTTCGCTCGCGACTGCTTCTTTCTCCCCATGTTAGTAGACCATTCTTTTGTGTGTTATTTTTAACATAAATTGGACTTTTCAGTGAGCAGATTATACCCTCTCGCCTAATCCGGTGCGCTAATTATTGAAAAGCACGTGCCCGCTATTGGCTCCCGTTTGTTATCTGCCACGCAGTAATACTGATGCTTGAACCTTGTCGTCTTTAGGAATATTTTCACTCACATACTTTAGTCCGCATACAATGTAGAAGTGAAGCCTGAAGATTTCGGACAGACCAAGATAAGTTATCCCTGCTCTTGTTTGCGGTATATCCCGATTGTGTTCTCATTCATTGCGGCGAGCAGGACACTGGTCTAGTGGCTAAGGCACTCGGCTGCTGACCCGCAAGTCGCGAGTTCGTATCCCGGCTGCGGCGGCTGCATTTCCAATGGAGGCCCCTCTATAAATAGTACAGTGTTTCAAATATCTAGGTGTCACACTGTCCGGTGATCTAACTTGGAATGTGCATGTCACAAACATTATCTCATCTGCAAACAAAATATTGGGATTCGTGAAACGTCATCTTCGTTGCGCATTTCAACACGTAAAACTTCTCGCATACACATCCCTCATCAGGCCAAAACTGGAATACGCCTCTGCTATATGGAATCCACCTCAAATTTACCTAATCAATGACCTTGAATCAATTCAAAATCACTCAGTCCGATTCATACATTCGTCATATTCTTATGACATCAGTGTTTCATCCTTAAAAGCCCAATCTGGATTGCAGCCACTTGCCCTTCGACGCCGCATAGCCACTCTTTCCCTGTTTCATAAGCTGTTTCATTCGCCCCTCAACCATCCTCCATACGTCATCCCTCCGACGTACATTTCGCACCGCACCAGCCACCCCCTCCAAGTCTCCCGTTACCGCACTAGGACTGCTACCTTCTCCGCATCCTTCTTTCCACGTGCTGTGAAGGACTGGAACGACTTCCCCAAACCACGTCGTCACAATCACCTGCCCATCAACTTTCGCTAAAAATGTAACAACTCATCTCTGTCAGTGAAATTTTATGGCAATGTATATACCCACACCTATGCAGCAATATTTTATACTTTGAATGTAGCAAAAGTTTTATATCCTGTATACCAACCCCTTATGTGGCAAATGTTTTTTATATCCTGTACATCCACCCCTTATGTAATACCCCCTTGTGGGGTCTTTAAGGAAATAAAATATGATATGATGATGATGATGAATGTTGTAGACCCGTGTGCTCATATTTGGGTGCACGTTGAAGAACCACAGGTGGTCAAAATTGGCAGAGCCCTCCACTACGGCGTCTCTCATAATCATATGGTGGTTTTGGGACGTTAAACCCCACATATCAATCAATAAACGCCACGATGTAAGCAAGAACCTGTCATAGATATACGCACGTCGCACACACCGAGGGTGCGTAGGCTATTGATAGGTAGCCATGACAACCACAAAATGTTCTAGGGCTCCTCTTACCCTTACGTTTATAAAAGAAAAAAAATTCTCTGCGCCTCGTATAGCCAAATGACCCACTACACACGATCCATCGGATGCGTATGAATTATCGAACGTATATTTCACTTTACTCTAGCTTTTTAAGCGCGAAGAATCAATTATGCTTGAGTACTTGCACTTACCCAGAATAGAGCCTGAGAGGCTGCCGATACCCCGTGTTGTGATGAGAAATGAGACGCTTGATATGCTGGCATCGTAAATTTCCGCAAGGTCTAGGAAAGCAACTCCGGTGAGTGCGGCGATCAGGCCCTACGTACGAGGCAGCCACCAAAGAATCTTGAGTGAGAAGCGGCGAGCATATGATAGTTTAACAGAAAACACGGTCATTGACAAAGTCTGATGACGATCTGACGTTAAGGAACCGAATACGGATTCCTTCTTCACTGAGCTGGACTAGAAGTCGTTGTCCAGCTCAGTGAACAAGGAACACGTGAGCGGTTCCGAAACATGAGATCATCATGAGACTGAGTCACTTACCATGTTTCATCTCATTCAATGCCTGGCCAGGCAAACTTACATCGAACTCTCCAATACGTGTGACAGTTTAGTGTACCCTAGTCACAACAACAACAACAAAAAGTTTTTTCATGGTTGATCCCTCCTTTATAGCACACATTCGTAACACTCGAACCAAACGTCTATCCACAATTCTAGTTGTAGCTGTGTTAGTACTCAAATACAATTTGCACAGAGCGTGTTGCTATTGCTCCGACATAGCAACTTTTGAAATGGATGCACACATGCTGACGCAAAGCACCACATCTACAGCTCCACACAGCTTGCTTAAGCACTTATTAGGAACCCTTTTGTGGTAGCTGGAGAGGTTGACCTAGCGGTTGGGCATAGCTTACAATAAATGTCGAAAAGATGGGGATTCACTATTCATATAAATGAAGCTCTGAGGACCATCTCTATGTTGATTCGCACCTCGTGGTCGACTGTCCTGCTACGGCGTGCCACGCCGAGGGGTCGGACTATGTTAGTTCACTTTGATGGACTGGCATAGTCCATAAACATCAACTGACAAAATCTGGCACAGTCCATCCTAGACTACAATGGCTCAACGCACGGTATGCACTTAGCAATAATAAAATCGAAATAATTTGTTTGAATTCGTCCTAATGACTCATAGACATAAGAATTTATTTCTTATGTTTCACAGGTTAATGTTGTACGGAAGGCATTTACAAAGGGAACAGAAGATTACATTAGTTTACGGGTATCAACGACGCTAAATTTTATCTGCAAGGTTACCAATAAATTACAGGCGCTTTTGAATGCGATGTGTTTATACAAGTACGTCAGCGGTACACAGGACAATACAAATAGGCCGTAAAGAGGCATTACGGTGTTCGCTGAATAAAACACATAAAAATCAAGTATAAGAAGCAAAATGACAGCCTTTCTCATCACCTAGATTGCTACTCAGGATATCGGCTGGCAACTGTGTTATATACAGTGATCTCATATAGACCCAAATAAAGCGTACTATAACAAACACATATATTGACAGAGAAGAGACATAGTGTGTGTTTTAGGTTCGTACTCCTTAAAACACCAACAGAACTTTTGCGCTGCTTATCACGCTGATAATGAAGGCTTAGCTCACCATTCCAAAGTTTGCCAGTGCCAAGTTGAAGGTCCGGCCAATGTTGAGCGATGATCGAACTTGCGGGGGCATCAATGCGAATTTGATGGTTGAGTGTACGCCCATGTACGGTGGAGCGAGCGAACTAAGGAGGTGAACGAGTCATGGGGGTTGCAGCAAACCTAACTGTCAGCATGCAGCCCTTACGAAAGCGCCGACCAGCTGTGCTTAATTATCGTGTTTCTTTCTATACGCCGCGCTCATAAGATAAGCCAAATATAGCGCGCGCCTTTTCCCAAGCAGCAAAACGGAAGGATTTCACTGCTATCGAAATGATAGAAAATGGCAGTTCTCGCTTAACCGTAATGGATGCACGTTGGCAGCTACTCTAGAAGCGTGTACACGGAACCGCACAGTACGTTATTGTGGATGAATTACGTAACTCACGCGTTATCACGTAAAGCACCAAAGAAGAAAGCGCGCGATTAGAACACCAGATAACGCAGAAAGTTGGAGACTCGTCCGGCGTTAAGAAGCGCACGAAGAGAAACGAATACCGCCCATATCGCTACGACGAGAAAGCCACGGCGTTGTCCACGCGGGAGAGGGCAGGAACTCAATCAGTCTGGCGAAAGTTACCCTCCTCCACATTACGTCGCACGGAGGAAGGAAACATTAGGAGAGGGCATGCCCAGCCGGCGCGCTACGTGAAAAGTGTGGAGGAAATGGCATCATGGCGGCCATATTCACTGGGCGCAATGGTGGCATTGCTATCTACCTTTTTCCTTCCTCCGTGCTATCTACGGTTACGCGTTGCGCAGTGTTGCGTGTTTTGCAGGCTAAAGAGCCAAATAACATGCTACCTATCACCAGTGAAAGTAGTTCCACAGTAGCGCCCGTATTTTCAACAAGAAATATGAAAATTGCTCCGCTATTTTTTTTTTTTAGTGGAGCTATTTGAGAAAAGACACAGCTCACACCAGTAAGATATTCGTATTTCTTTTAATTTATTCGTTGTGACTTTACGTTTCTGAGAGCGCGAGTAAGTCCCGCCTTTTTTACGTGTACCTCCAACGCGGAGCGGCGTCTGCGTCTACATGAAACGCTGTTGGTGCACTCCCGCCACTTTCCGTAGCCTATATACCAGACGCGCACCACATCGGGTTGCTTTGCGTAGAGCTACATGTGCAGAATCTCCGCCTCTATAGTTTTCCCTTCAGTGCCAAGAAAAGCTGTCGCCGAGTATACCATCATTAGTCTCACAGCAGTTGTGCTGCGTTCATTTCCAGCCCCCTTGCTTTGTATTGTCGCACTGGCTAGAAGTAGTCTGTATACATAATTCAACGTCGATATTAGCGCGTAAGTTACTTTGCAACAGTGAATAGATAGATAGATAGATAGATAGATAGATAGATAGATAGATAGATAGATAGATAGATAGATAGATAGATAGATAGATAGATAGATAGATAGATAGATAGATAGATAGATAGATAGATAGATAGATAGATAGATAGATAGATAGATAGATAGATAGATAGATAGATAGATAGATAGATAGATAGATAGATAGATAGATAGATAGATGTTTAATGGGAAATAACTGAAAATATAAACACTTCCATACACTCTAACACAATGGTTTTGCGGCGTTAGACAAGAAAATATCAATTGGTAGCTGAGAAAATTCGTCTCAGAAGATAATAATATATAATATGAAGAGAAAGGTAATACGAGGGAGTGTAAAAATAAAACAATCAATTATTTAAGTTAACGCAGGATGGCAACGAACACGTCATAGAGTGTTTAACTCTTCCTTCATAAGCACCCCAGCAACAACGAGCAAGATATGACCTCCTTGGCTCTAATGTCGTTCATACTGTGGTGCTAACTATTGAAAAATAAGAAGAAAAAAAAACTCTGTTCGGGTCCTGCAAAGAGGCGCGTAGAATAATAATAAGAAAAAGGTAATACACTGTAAAATAAGAAAAAAAAAACTACTTGTAAGTGCTTATCTTCGCACGCAAAATAGCGTTCTTGCCGAAATCCACGTGGTGGTATGGCAGTGACCGCTGTATGTCACTTGCCAATGTTATGCATGATTTGGACGTTTAGGTCAATCGTTCCCGTGGTAATAAGTTAAAAGACTATTCCCTTATTTTGAAACGTCCGTCTACTGAACGCTTGCCTATTAGGGTGGCTGGATGGAGAAGTGCCATTTTTATTACGGTGCGGAAATGAGTGTGCCACGAAGCCCCTGAAAAATGCCTTTTTTTTTTTTTGGCTCAACGCCCAAATTGTCTACTCCGATTCAGTGTATCTTACAATATAAGAAAGAAATACACAGCCTCGTTGTCTGGCCTTTACGGCGAAACGCACGTATTTTTCACGTGATTCATGTTTCCCCTTTCTCTCTATAGTTTTCCGCCACCAATGCTCTAACAATGTTTTACTTACTTATTTCGTGGGTGGCTTGAGCTATCCACTATTTATTTATTTATTTATTTATCACAGAACCCTCAGCGCCAAAAAGCATTACAGAGGGGGGCTTACACAAGTAATAATTGATAATAAATACATATTTACAGGTTTGTAATACAACAGAGAAAAAGAAAAGATAACAATGTATCGAGAATTGGACGCCACACTGAAGAATTAATGATGACAACAAAATTAAAGTGCACATAACATCATAACAAAGAGTAAAATGCCGAGTTAGAGGGGACGATGGCAACATCATTAGTCAGACGATTCCCTTGCGAAATAGTGCGGGGAAAAAATGTGCTCCTAAACGACTCAGTTCTGCACTTGTATTCGCTAACTTTCTTATAATGGTAAAGTCGTGTTGAGATGTATTGCGGTCGAAATATGTACTTGTCTCTGTCTATACCTGTTTTGGAATAATATATGCTATGAAACATTTTTAATCATAGCCTTTTCCTGGTCATTCCCGGAGTTTTTCACCCTAAACTCTCTTTTGCAAGAGATATGTTAAATTGCCATCTACAATTATTTCCCTAAAACACAGGGCTTCGTCTTTCTGATATTGCCCACAAATTACGCATACTTCTTTTTTTACTAAGAATTTTTTTAGAGGAGAAAATGCAGTAGGCTCGTGTGCCCTCCATTACGGCGTCTCTCATTATCATATGGTGGTTTTGGGACATTAAACCCCAGATATCAAGTAAGAAAGTTTTCGAGAATGGTGATAGTAGTGCCACCTTTCCGATGAAGCTGTCACTACGCATGAATCAAAATGGCCTCCGAGACTGCGCACCGCTTCAGGGTCGACGTTCAATCTTGGAGGTAGTGCAATCGCTACCGCATAGAGTTTCATACTATAGTATGAAACTCTATGCGATAGCGATTGCAATATCGACGGGCATGGCCGGGCTTAACACCGTCGAACGAAGATGCCCGTTTGAGAATACGGGGTACTTATGTTCACAGAACATTCATTTAACACTTGACGCAATAAAAATACAGGACCAAGGAATTGGTCTTGCAGCGACATGAAAAGGGGAAATATCTCCTCAGCTTCAGAAGATAGTGGTGAAAGAAAAGAACGACGTATCAAAGAATATGCTGAAGATATAGTAAACTTAGCAAACGCGCTTGAGCTCTCGAAGGACTAAATTCATGAACCATTTTACAGTGTGCACGGTGGTGGATGATCAGCGCAACTATGTAATACATGAGGTTTTATTCCCATATTAATTTATATGTTTACCGTAGGCGCTATCACCCCCTTTCCCCGAGCAAGTTGCCCCGCTTCCTTCTTTTGAGCAAGATGCAATATGCGCCAATGACAGAGCAAGCGCCCCTCACACTTCCGTCACGAAATTTTCAGTTACTCTATTATGAAATCAGTGGATGCATGCACACTAAATGAAGGATTTAATTAGAACCACGGGGACACTTCGTCTTCTCTATATCAAATTTTCGCAATGCCCAAGCCAGGGCACCCCTTCCATATTTCATCGAATTATCCTTCACCATAAAGGGGGAGGTGGTTTCGACTCTTCTGGATTTTAAGGTAGTAATATTTCTTCAGCGTAGCCTGTGTTACTTTACAGAATTCCACCTCAATTTGCGTGGGCTACAAGTGTAGCACGTAGGTTATTTATGTGTGTATTTATGTATTTCGTTAGGTATATAGGCATTTATTTATTGATTTGATTAGTGAGATTATATATTTGTAAGCTTTATTTCTTCAGATATTTATTTACAGATTTTTATTTAGTCCAGCTTTTTTGTGTTCACGTTGGGTAAACCAGTGTGACTGCAGTGGGTGTTTCCAATCGCTGCACTACAAATTTGCCAGTGACTATTTGTCGATGTGGTAAGCTGTTCGTGGTATGACGAATCGCTAACTTTTACCCAGCCTTACTTTAAAAAAAATGTACCACCTTGAAAAGTAAACAATCTACGTTTCTTTATTATAGACCATTCTTATCGCCGTACAAATATAACCTGCTGAACTCACCCATCGACGAACTTATCGTATGTCGCACCGCCACAGCAGAGCAGTGCACCGTCGTGCTTATTCGGTGATACATGCACGAGAAAGATTAGATAGTGTATGGCGGCCCCCTACAGGCGATGCGTTTAGAGGCATGGCGTCATTGCTTCTCTCTGGAGAGTTCTGATGCTTAGTGCCCACACTGCCTCTCAAACGGACAAGAAAGCATTTACACAAGGATGTCTTCCCGCAAGAAACTGTGGCTGAACTTGGGGAGGATGAGCAACTTAAGTTTCAGTAATTTCGCAATGGTAAGAGCAACCTGTTTCATACAACGTTTACTATTATATGTTTGTTTACCAAGAAGAGACATCGCCAGAGTATCAGTCGTTTCTGTTTTGGTAATAACTGTCACAGACATTTAGTTTACGATGTTGATGACTTTATTTCGCAACCGCTGTAGTTGTATTACGACACGAACCGCTCAATTATGGACAACCACCTGTAACAATGGCATCACACAAAGCTATTTATTTATTTATTTATTTATTTATTTATTTATTTATTTATTTATTTATTTATTTGCACGTGCTGCAGCATTAAAGTGCTTTCGCAGGAGTAGTGACAAAATAAAAATTACAATACAACAAACTATCTACAGATGATATAGATAAATAATTTTTTATACGGAAAGAATCCTTCATTCATCTGCAAAATTAAGTCATCACGTGGTAAGGATTTCACACAACCGGGCAAAGCATTTGATATTTCAATACTGCAGGCAGAAACAAACTGTATTTATGCGCATTCTTTCGGTTATTAAAAGGAGACATGTTCAATGCATGAGGATGTCTTGTGAATGCTCGTTTAGTGGGTGTGATGTAGTTGCCGAGTAAAGTAAATTGTGGACAGGGAATGAGAGTTCAGAGATACATTAAAGGATCAGCGTGAATGCGAGAATAAACAGTAGTATAGTGAAGACTATGAAGATCAGAACTATAGGTGAAATAGTGGTCGCAGCGACGATGTATACAAGATATTGCTTTTTTCTGAACATATTCAGATTTTTGATACCTGTTATTCGATAATGGGATCGAGAAGGCTCCAATTCGTGTGTGCGTCGTGGTAAACTTTACGCGGTGCACTATTTAACCGCGGAAGCATGTGCTGCACAAACTAGAATAATTAACACTTCCCACACCCTAGGAACAAAGAACCACTACCAATCCCAATTACTCAAGTTGGGCAGGATTACTGAATCGAATACCATAGAATATATGAAAACTACTTTTTTAAAAATCCCGCGTAGGTTTTGCCGGCAAGATGGTCACGCAAATAGTGAGAGTTGCCCTCTTCTTGTATTGGTTCTCTATTGTTAAAGAGACAGTGACAACGGTAAATGACGGCAAATTGCATGTTGACGCTGCGACATGCATTTCCCTTTAATGTAATATATAGAACCAATTTGCGGGCGCTTTTCGTTGAATTTGATCTCTTGACGTAGACCCAACTGGCGTAAATTTTTGCAAAAGCTGGCATCTACAATTCACTTAGGTATGCTTGTCTGTGGCGCAAAGCAGATTTCGTAAAACCGGGGACATAAGAGAAAGTGAAGCAGTCATCCGTCACCTACCTAATGACACTTCCAGATAAGTACAAAAAACACACCTTCTGCGCATGCGCAAAGATCCATGCTATCAAGTAGAACAACATGGTCAAGATAACATGTTATCAAGAAAGTACTTTCTGAAGAATGCAATGCCATAGGTATGCCAGTGACACAATCAGACTCTTTGTTTTTTTTTTATATAGATGGGTTCCATTGACATTGTAGAAGCTTGTTCCTTACCTTTCGTTTTAGAGTCAACATTAGCGCAATACATGGCACACAACAAGAGGCGTTAAAATGTGCGGAAAGGTCCTCATTTTCACTTTTACTTGCGCTGTTAGCACCCTTCCTCCGTGTGTCGTTGGTGGAGCATCTCGTTTGCCGAATTTAGGGGTTCCCACAGCTTAAAAATACTTCTTAGCATAGGCCACCCTTTTTGCACGCGCGTAACTTACCTAAATATGTCATTTTGATCCGTAATGAACTTCACCCACTTCTCTTCAGCTTCGTATGCCTGGGTTATTGGCTAATTACTTTATGGATATTGGCTAATTAGTTTATGTAACTGCATCAGCGATAACTTTTTAAGGAGTCTTTCACGTCTTGATTGATCGTCCAGAAGGCCCACAATGCTGCGGTGAGGCTTGTCTTTCCTGTCCCAACGTGAAAGCGACACACAGCTTTGCTCCTATAAAAATCAGCGTGAGGACTCGATTTGAACCAAAGTAAAGTTTAGTATACCTACCTACCCATCTTGAAAGCAGTATAATGAACTGGATACCGTGGGAGTGGGGAGGATAAAGTGGTATGTGGAGTGACCATACAACTGGACTATCACAACTCATTGCTTTCACGTGTTTTCACAAAGGGTTTGGCCTTCTCTATAACTGGAGTGGCGTTGCTGGATCTGGCTGATTTGTATGGATCAAGCCTCGCCAGCATATCCTATCTCCTCACAACCCGTGGCGTAGGCCACCTCCTGGGCTCGCTTCTTGGTGAGTTACCAAAATCGGTTTAGTATAGTGGATATAGGTGATACCTATAACCAATGGAGAAGATTATCGTGGAAAACGGCTAGCTCGTACACAAGACATATATACAAGCAAAAAATGAACACGGTGCCAGTAGAGAGAGCTGTGGCAATCAAAAGTGGAGTCTAATGGTGTAAATTACGGTGTTGCTTAAACAACGTATGGAAGTATTTTTTAACAGTGAAGTCTAGAAGAGTGTTTTTCCTGTCGGAGAAAATTTATTCAGTTATGTATCGTGGTTAAAGCCATATTTGTCGTCCCACCAAGCTGGTGGCCTCTGAGACTTTCGCCATAGAAACGCGTTGACCTTGGCTGGTTATCGAAACCACGTTCGACGTCATAACGCTTTAGCACCTAAGGTATCATTGCGAGTACAACTTGTGCACGTGTTGCAGCCAGTCATGTAGGCTCAACTGCACGACGTCGGATGTCAGGCGAACTTCCATCAAGATTGCACTCTTTCGTCGTATTAATGTATTGTATTGTGGACGCATAAAACCCCTTTGCACAGCGATATTCTTATCAAAGAAGCTCGCAATAGAATTATGTGTTGTCACCAAGTGAATTGTAGTGGATACCTTTGTGTTGCTCTGTTCGCTTTCAGGAGGTAAACTCTACGACACGTACAACACACAATTGATAACCATACTGACCACAGCGTTGACCTGCGCCACCGTGGTCATGACTCCACTCAGTGGGTACCTGGCGCTGGCGCATATCGCCATCTTCCTGTGTGGAGTCAGTATTGCCTCGTTTATCACAGGTAAGCAGGTACAACAGACCATTTGCACTCGGTGCAGAAAACTCTCTAGGACATGGGCTGAAGATGATCCAAATGGTAAATCCACGAGGAGAGAATCGTCTTCCTTATTTTACTGATCACATCAGTTTCATGCTTTTGCAAATACGAAGTGACTGTCATGCAAACGCCAGCGTGTTAGGTTTAGCTTGGTGTAGTTTGGCTAGGTATATTGAAGGCAAAATTGATACCGAATTGCCTTGGAGGACAGATTAAATGCCCAGTAATTGCCTGACAGTGCCTACAGCAAACAAATGAGTAAGCACTATGAAAAATAAAACTCATTACAGTGCGTACTATATTTTGCTCGAGTAGTACGAAACATAAGTTCGAGTAGAGTGCAGAAAACGAAAAACCAAGTTCTTATTGGTGTGCTAGCGATTGTAACAAATGCAGTAATAACAATAAAACCAATGCTGAGAAAATTGTCTTGCCCAACACGTACTTATGCACTTTAGGTCAAAGCAGAAAAAAAATCATTGTAGGAAATCGTAGCGTAAAGAGGTGTCATCTTCTGAATAGATCTGCACTAAAAGTAATGTCCTAAATAATCGTAAAGAAGGTGTGAAAACTTCTCAGGGCTTTGAGGTGTGGGAGCTCCTACAAAATGTTAAGAAGATGCGAGGGCTCTTAAGCTCAAGAGAATGGTGATGGGTTTCAAATTTTCTATCTTCCTGGGCGCGATATTTCAGAGAAAAGTGCTGTTCTTATCATCTCTATTGTACTGCTTTCACCCCAGAAAGTTGTCTGAAACATTATTTCGAATTCATTTCCCTTAATTTTTTACCCTCGTTTTCAAATTCACGCGGTTTCTCCTCTGTACTGCGTTGTAATTTTTTCGCACGTCTCCAGTCTGTTGCCCGTACGGAACAAGGACTTAGTCAAACCAATAAGCAACCTTTTTTTTGAGATCCTGTAATTGGTATCTAGTACAGATGCGAAATAAAGCCAAAAAAGACCGCAATACACCAATCCATTCCCTATTTTTAGAACATAAAAAATCATCGCCTCCTTCAACTGAGAGCTTTATCATTGTTTTTTAAGATAATCAAGATGAAGGTCTATCCTCCAATAAATACTGAGTGGTTAGGTGTTGGTTTCGGATGTCTGGTACTCTCAAAGTTAATCTTTGGTCATCATATTTTGTGCGTACTTTCTGTATGAACCTCCCGCATTTCTGGTATTGTCTTAGTCTCTGGTATAATGTATCCGATAAGAGTGATGAAAGTATGATAATTCACATTAATTTTATCACTTCTAATACTTTATCTGAATACAATTAAAACAGGAATACATGGAGAAATAAACCGATATAGTATTTCTAGATATAGTTTGCGCCTGCAAAACTCTTTGAGAGACATTATTACAGCGAGTGTGTTGTAGCTCGCCGTAGTTCTTGCGGTGGGCGGGAGGTAGAGAAACAGTATTGGTGTCTTGTTAGGCGCGTCCGAGTGGTGTCACCAGAAAACTCAAGTGGGTATACTCCACAAGCATTGGGCAAGCTGTGTGCAGCAGGTAAGAATGTCAAACGAATTCGAACGCGTCAGAAGGAAAAGGAGCAAGAAGGAGATGAAAAATGGAGAAATAAAGAGGAAAGAATGAGAGAAAGAAATAAAAAACATAAAAATAAAGAAAAAGAAAGCGATAGAAAGCAAGATATAAAGAGGAAATAAAGAAAGAATGCAAAAAGACGCAAATGGAGACGTACAAAGACAAAGAGACAGAAAAAAATGGAGAGAAAGGAGGGGCTGGAAGGACACTCTAAAAAGAAAAAAAAAAGAGACCAAAGCAGAAAGAAAGAAAGAGACAGAACCAGAGAGAAAAAAAAATGGAGAATGATAAAGAAAGAAGTCGACACAAAACTTTTAAAATAACTACAACAAGACTCAAAGAGGAAGAAAGATTGAAATGAAAAGATACGAATAAAAAAAGAGAATGACAGTAAAATGAAAATATGAGTTAAAATGGCAAAGAAAAAGAAAAAAAATAGATGATAAATGGAGATACAACAAAGTAAAGAAAATAAGGGTTCAATCAAAGAAAAAAAAACTAAGATCAACAAGGAACACCACACAGCTGCACTCTTCCGTCAGGCTTCGCACCACTAGGACGAAGCTGCCAAATTTTTTGTAGGTTTTGAAATATGGTTATGTGTTTTCGTACAGTGGATTGTTAGAGATCGCACATACTGGATGCCTTTGTAAGTTTAGAAGATAATTAATGCATACGGCAGCCATTGTGCGCAACACAGTTTTTAGACGTGAATCTTCTAAAGCACTGTACATCAGTAGCTTAATATTTGTCCGTGGCCCCGAGTGTCAAAACATGCGAGCACCCCACTGCGTGTTGAGTCGTGCACTTCAGGACTGTCAATAAATTTTTGCATTCATCCATTCATCAATATTTGCTGGAGCGTCGCGTCTCACTTTGCAGAGTAATACATAGCACGTAATCCGTTATCACGTAGCCCGTGACCCGTTAAAGGATGACGTTCTGCGTTACGTCATCTGGCAAAGAAAGCGTGTCATCCACTGGTTGTTATAGCTATACGAGCGGCGCTATTACTTGCAGTTTTGCGTGGGGATAAATACGCCACGAAGTGGACGAGAGGACGACAACCGCAGTGGGTCAACTGGTAGAGCATCGTGTATGTAATCCGAAGGTTGTCGACGAGGTCCTTGCCGGAGCCAAATTGCCTTTTCGTACACTTCACTTTATTAAGATATATAAAAATTTACAACAATACCCGTAAGACAGCACAATTCACGTTCCATATAGCTTTTTAAATAAATGTATGTAAGGAGAGGTTGGTTCCATTTAGCTTCCTTGGCTACATTATTTGATGGTTTTCGTTAACGATGCGTGAGAAAAAAAAAACAAGGCCTTAATATTCCTTGCTCTCATTGCCTTGTGTTTGATTTCAAGACACTTTATTCGTTTTCTGCGATGCATGATTGCCATGCGCATTCTTATGCCTCTTTCAAAAAAAAATCATGACCATTTCACTCTCTCAATGAAGATGGGCCGCCAGGGACACTGGCGGACACACTGCCGTCTGTGCTCTCGTTGCCGTTAATAATACGACGCTGATACTCGGCCAGTCTCATATTACGTGGTCGATCTATACTTGTCACGCACGACAGCACTAACGCTTCGCCTTAACTAGACTTAGGCGAGGAAACACGTGTGGCACGAGTACCGACTGAGGCTTTTCACCATAATAAATTAGCCTCTTTTGCCACTCTATACAGGACGCCAAGGGTTCCCCTATAATGCTTCAAAATGCTTCATTAAATAAACACTTGTGCCAGCTAGAAAGGAGTCCTAGACGTTTATTTCAGTAACACCTAAAAGACGTTCATCGGCGTTTTTTTTTTTTTTTGCTTTAATGCATTAGTCACTTGAGCCACTCCAGAGTGGCTACAATGCTTCGTTAATGCTTCAAAATAAGCAACTTATACGCGCTGAGCACTTACTGCAGGACTAAGATAAAGTTTCTTTTTTTTCATTTCCCAAGGGACGCTCGGCGTTTTTGTACCCGAATGGTCAGTGCTAAAACAATGAGAGGTGTGTCACTTACAGCTCAGCCGTAGAAAACGTCTTCGATGACATCAGTTCACATATGTCATAGATGGTATCATGTATATGACACGAAGGCCAAATGACTAATTTCTTGACCTGTCAGACATCTTTGTCATACGTACACTCAACAGCAAAAGCATGTGCAAGGCGAAATTTATGAAAAACTTGTATTACCGCTTCGTCTGCAAAAAAAAAAAACACTCCCATTAACCATTCCATCATTGTTTATTTATTGCCAGCTGGACAGTTATCGTCCTAGATTAGAAGTGTCATTCAATAACGGAGCATTCTTGTCAACAGTCAAACGCACGTCCCTTAAATACTCCTTTTGGGCGTACACGCACATCATTGCGATGCGCAATACATTATATACTCGATAAATTACACAGCTTATAAAACGACCACGATGGCATCACGCCGTATAGGCGGCTGCAGATACAACACGCTGTAATAGCCTTTGGTCCGCGAAGTACGATTCGCATTAAATACAGACCTGTATAAGTGATGACGCATGATCGATTCATTGTGAAAAAAGGCCGAATCACCTGTAGTATGCCACACTTCTTGCTATTTGCGCGCAGGTGCGTCCGTTTGGCTCATCAGGATGTGGCCAGCGAACACCAGCCCACCACTGCAGATTTTCCACTTGGCTTACGGCATCGGTGGCATCTTAGGTCCTTTCGTCGCCCGCCCATTCCTGTCCGCAGGCAAGGGCGGGAACACTACCGCACCAAATGTCACCGATAACGCATACCGGGGTCTGATGGAGACGAGTCTCTATCACGTCGAGTTAATGGAAACGCTGCATTATGCTTCAGCGTTTGAGGACATGGGCACAAGCCACGTCTACTGTGCCTTCGGTGTGGCCGGTGGGCTTTACTTAGTCGTAACCATCTCAATGGTACTTCTGTACTTCGTGGATAAAAGCGACTTCAAGGCAGACATGGTGTGCGCCACGAACGATACGCTTTTGGCCGACGACGGACCCCGAGTTTCTGTCTGGTACACCCGAATCGTCCTAGCGTTCATGTGTGTTTACTCGATCGTCAACTCTGCGTTCGGAAATACAACCTCTCAGATGGTGGTTTCGTTCGCTGTCAAGAGTGACCTACACTTCTCGAAGTCCACCGCTGCGGGCGTCGAGTCGGCGTTCTTCCTGTGCATGGCGGCGAGTCGCCTGTCTGCCGCCCTGGTGACCGTCAAAGTGCCCGTGTTCTGGATCTTGGTGCTCGCGCACGTCATTCTGCTCCCTACTGCTGCCGTGCTCGCCGGGTTCGGTTCTACGAGTGCTGCGGTGCTCTGGGCCGGCGCGGCGCTCACGGGCATCGGCCAGGGTCCGATATCTGCTGGCCTGGTATCCTGGACGGCCGGTTACATCAGCATGAGCAATAGGATGATGTCCCTGTCGATCGTGGCAACAGCGATCGGCTCGATGACGGCACCTGTGATCGTCGGCCAATTTCTGGATAAGAACCCGAACGTGTTCCTTTACGTGATCCTTGGGGCTGCCCTACTGCGCACGGCAGTTTTCGTTTCAATGTATGCCTACCTACGAAGAAGGCCGCAAACAAGCATTGACAAAGAGGTGCTGGTCAGTGAAACTGACGAACAACACCGCGAGGTCTCTTCCTGACGTTGTTGGCTGAAGCGCATTGTGTGCCAACAGAGCCCTTTTTTAAGTGCGGAGTGCTTTAGGGCGCCGAGCTGCCGTATGTTGTCGTATACTGTGGTCGTACCTGCCGCTGCAGTCGCTACAACAAACGACGAATAGCATAGCCGTTCGAGCGCGCATTCGTGCCAAGAAGTCGTCTTCTTCCTGTTCTCCGAGTGCCTTGGTGATAATGATTGAGGGTCAGTTTAGGGACCCAGGCTCTCTGCATGCTGTTGCCAATTGGCGTAACACCAGCAAAAACATGTATGAAAATAAAAAAAATGAGGAACCGATCGCGAGAAAGAGAAAGAACGAGAAAAATAGAAAGAGAAAAAAAGAACTAGAAAGAGAAACAACTAGATACAGAAACAGGAACAAGAAATTGATATAATGCGTAAGGAAAGAAAACAATAATAAAACAGAAGAAGAAAAAACACAGAAAGAGAGCAGGAAAAGAAAATAATACTGAAAAGAAACAAATAATCCTGCCCAGGTCCGCACGGCCGTCAGACTCGGCACCTGTATAGTGCGAAGTTGCCTTAATTTTTTTTTTCATTCAGCAGATCAGCGGGCAATGCCACCTCACTCTGAACGACACCTTCGAGAATGCCTTCACGTGGGGTACACAAATTCCATTTTTTATTCGTCCTTGAAGTTCCCTCTGCTCAACCGATCCACTTTAACCGCGAAGTTATACCATAGTGCCTTGTAAAATACGGCAAAGTGTCAACCTGCCTTTCGTAATGAGCGGAATTGATATTGTTATGAATATCTGACGAACTTGCTTTTCCCGAAACGCTATAGCGACATTATAACCCGAGGAACGAGCATGTTACTGACTAATTTTCTTATATATATTCGTGCTGCAGGTTACTCTGCCACTCATTCCTGTCGAATACGAATAAAACATCGCTTCAATTGACAGACAGAATTTGTTTATTTCGGCTGTTACAGATCGACCAGCACGTTCCATTCTCCTGTCTTTGTTTTTAAAACGTGCACGGCTGGAATACTACGAAATATTAAGCAGCCTCTCAGACTCCTTTCTTGAAGTCTCTTAAGAATAGTTAACATCTATATTCTATAGGAAAATGAGACTTCTGGATCTATCGTTAACTGCGTGTCAAGTGTAGACCATTGTTTGGAGTAACCTTAATCTATAGCTACCCTTGTAACAAAAGGAGAGGAAGAAGTGAAAAGGAAAATGCATAAATGCCATCTAATCAGGTCATAGCTGAATGCTGGATATATCCAGAAAACTACACAAAACATTCCTGGTTTCCTGGCTATATCTAGCATTCAAAGCAAGACCTGATTAAGGGTGATAAGGTTATAATGTTTCCCGATCATTTGTTGGGGGTCAAGGTAGAGGTATTTAGAACAAGAGAGTGAGAGAAAAAATGCAGTGAATGAACATGATTTCGCGTTTGAAAAGAGCCACGCAGACAAGTGCTCGTGCAGGTGAAAATATCAAATTAAGGGGCTCTCATTGCATTTTGAACCAGTAATTGGTGTTTACAGAGTTCAAGTATTATCTGCACGTCCAGTAGATGATAACGAACAGTTGCCATGCAGCATTGTCGATAGCGGCAGCACCGGAAATCTGTATTTTTTTCTACCCAATCACTTGCAACAATAATGCCCTCGATGCATACGAAACCATCAAAAGCATTTTAATAAATCACTTTCCGATTCTTACTCAACTGCGTACTCATATTCATTCACGTTGAATTCTCAATCTAACTGGCACCGCTGGTGCATGTTTCAGTGTGTCCGAATGCTGAAAAATTCTTTAGACACATTTAAAATTTTCTGAGGCAGAATTTATTATTAGCGCTGTAGATTTTAATAATCTGTCTTCAGCAGAACAGGTGCAGGCACGCGTGAAGAAATGGTGCATCCTCGTTTGGAGAAAGCCGAAGTAGTCTGGATGATGCCACGAAAGCTTCTTGACTCTTGCTGATAGTATTGCTAAACTTGTAAATTTGCTCTCTCGTCATTGGCTTAGTACGTCAGCTGCCATAGGTGGTGTTCTTCAATTAATTCATACGCGAGAGCTATACATTTCTACGTGCAACCGATAACATGGTGTTATTTGCCCGGGGTAATGTGTCGAGGGTTAGCTCTAACGCTCAGCAGATTTTTCCGGCGAAGTTGAGTATCCAGTCGCTTTTTGTGTCCCTTACAGACAGTACAGGCATCGTAAAACAGACGCCACAGCCCAGCCTCATCAACCATCTCTTTTTTTTTAATCTTTTAGTACTTCTATTGTAACACAAAACTTTTATTTCAATTCACGCTTTTGTTTACGAACTCTACATTGAAATTACGAGAAGCACGGATAGATCCAGCTGCCTTGTTGCCTTAATAATAATAATCACATCTGAGGTTCTACGTCCCAAAGGCACAGTGCGATTCTGAGGCAGGCCACTGTGAGGGGCACAGGAAATTTCGACCACCTGGTGTTCTTCAGCGTGCGCTGACGTCATTCAGTACATGGGCCCCTACCATTCCGCGCGCTTCCATCGAAATGGGGCCGCCGAGGCGGATATCTAATTCGCGACCCCCGGTCTGCAACCTAGCACCGCGACCTCTGTTCCACTGAGGCAAACTTTCATGGTTTCGTATTTTGTTTCTAATTTTATTCATCTATTTGGTCGGATACTAGAGTGACGCACTTGCCTAGAGTATATCTCTTTTTATGACATACGTCCCGATGAAATGTAGCAAATAGTGTCAGAAGATAGCGCAGCTAGGTCGAGCCGACAAACGAGGATGGCACACGATGTAGCAGACAATTCCAATATGTCCTAGCAAGTGCCAAAAACGACGCGAACTGCGGCTATTCATTGTGAAGGCTTTGTGACGCTTAGCACCACTTAAGTAACAAGGAGATACCGCACTTAGTTCATTTTAACTGTACGTGGGAAACGTTGCTCGCACTGATGAGGATAACGTTTTTGCTACCTTCGCTGACCTGCGTGCCTGCTCTTTTCTTTGTGTGAACGGGAGAGGGGGGGAGGAGGGGAGGGCTGATAACGAACCCGAATCACGCGCACTTTAACAGCACGCGCAATAATGACTCGGCAACTGTTGTTTTACAAGTGTGGTGGTATGAACCGCATGGCAACAGATTAGTCTGTAGGCTTCAGTGGTCTACACGCGTCATTTACTGTGTTTAAAATAAATTTTGAAAGTCTATAACTTCAATAAGGTTTGAAATAATAATTGAAAGTCTTCAGGATTGATGTTAGGCTGTTTTAGTTATGTTTCTTTTTTCATGAATATTGCTTTTTTATTCTTTGCTTTTCCTTACACTATTTGAGATACTCCAAGTGTTATTACTTTTGAGCTTTGCTGTACTAATTAGGCACTGGCTTTCTTTTGTTTTCAATGCACTGTATGTAAATGTGTCTATGTATTGCCTTTTCGAATACACATTTGCCCCTCCTGCTCGGGCCCCAGTCGGGCCAGCAGTATGTTGTAAATAAATAAATAAATAGATAAATAAATAAATAAATAAATAAATAAATAAATAAATATGGTTCTACCACCATACTCCAACCCCCGTATTCACAAACGCTACTCGACTCGACTGAGAATGAGGCTGCACTACTGAAGGATGGCAGCATATTATTGCTGGTATGCAGTGACTTGCCGTGCCTACAGATTGCGCTCCCATGGGCTTTCTCAAGTGAAGGTGAAGCGTTGAGTCGAGAGACGTTCTAGAATACGGGGGTAATACGTAACTGTTACTGGTGAAATACCTGTTGCGGCCGCCACGTTTAAACAGTTGTCGAAAACATGGGCTCCATAATTGTAATCAATTTTCCTTCTTTGTTTTTCCTGATTCTTTTCTCGTACATCTGCATGCAAGCAAAAGCAGAACCGAGCATGGGTTAAAGACACAACGCTTCGCGTTTTATTTCACGTTCGTAATAGGAGGAATCGTAATCGGGCTAGCGTACGCCGGTGCGTTCGGGTGCTTTGTTATCTCTCCTATTATTCATATCGGAAGCTCATCTCTGCTGACAAAGATAAGATGTTTACGCAGCATTCGATGATGTGACCGTCGAGCGCGTTGAATTTCGCACATAGCCAAAAGAGCTGCTATACGACTTGCTCACTCAGCATTCTCGCATCTCCTGACACGACAACCGAGACAATAATGTTCTTATCTTCCCATTCTCCCGAGAGAGGCGTGATATACAGTAACCTGGCTCAATAACGGAGGACGGGTTGGCTTACTCGAAAGGCATGAGTTCTGCGCTGGGACAGTTGGCTCCTCGTCGACAGCGTCAGCCGCACCAGTCAAGACGGCTTCAACATGTCTCCCCGCAAGAAGCTGTGGCTGAATCTGGGACGGACGTGCAACTTGAGCCTCGGAAACCTAGGAATGGTAGGAGGTGTGTTCCTCTAGCGGGAAAAAAAAGTTTCGCATAGCATCGGTCGCTACGACGCTAGTCCCACTTGTCTGGTTTCGCTCTTGTGTTGTTCGAGCTAAGCTTTTTTCTTAGAAGAAGCTTAACGAAGTAGTCCAATTTTCTGTTTCAATAATACTGGGGCGCTTACCGCGGCCGCTATGTACAGGTCAATTTTTTTATAGTATTCTGTCTTTTAAAGAATTGATAACAAAAAACCTTCGATAAGTTTGACCATAGCGTGAAATGTTTAAGGCGCTTGCTCATCGTGTTTGTTGCTACGAAAATTTGATGTATTTGTAAACACAGTAAAATATGGTTTTTCATAAGTTTTAGGATAACCGTAAGAAAACATAACATATGTTATGCAGAAAGGTTCGGCAATGTTAAAGTATGTCCTGAAGCAGCGTTCAAGAGGATAACGAATAAAATACGAGCTTTCTTATTTATATACATCAAAATGTAATTTAAAATTGTAATTCTACATACTTAAATTAGTTTTGAGCAACTCTCAAATATTCATGAATTTATTTCTGTATCAGAGCCTATTACCTCCCGAACGGAGTGGCGCGAAATTTATTTCATCTCCGCCAATAACAGGCGGAGGTAAAGTTATTGGTCACACGTTAGCGATTTCATTATTCTCTCGTTCATTATGCTCAAAGTTGCACAAGTGGGAATTACAAGGGGCGAAGAAACTACTTCAACGTGTGCGTTATGATCTTGAGTCGCGTTATGAAACTCAATCGCTCCCTTCCACTGTGATTTCAGATACACGCTATAGTGTTGCCACTGTGTAATATTAGCGCACCAGAGAGTGCAGCGTCGGGATTATGGCAGCATCCTTCGAGGAAAAAGACGTATCTGATCCTTACGCCACATTCTACGTAACGTCAGTGTCAGAACAATAAGTTGATAGGTTAGTCGGTCGATGGTTTGATTTATACAGAGTACTTGTAGCGCTAAGAAACGAGAACAAAGAATACACAAACAGGACAGACTTGCGACGACTTCCAACTGATGTTCATCAAAAGCTGTGAAGCCAGTTTTCATACAGTTTTCATGCGGTCAGGTTATCCCTATACTTGAAGACGCAATCACAGATGGTCATGACTCTATTTATTTGTCATTTATGTACAAACTTGGAGCCCTTATAGGCAGTTTAAGCCTGATTTTTTAATGTAACGGTCTCTATTAGCTCTCTTTCTTTTTTTTTGTTTTTGCACGCCTTTTAAAAGTGGTATGACGGTTTGTGCTTTTTGAATAAAGGTAATTAGGAAGTCAGCGCAAGTCTGTCTTTTGTGTCTTCGCTGGCCTAGTTTCTTGGGGCTGCAAGTACTTAGTAAATATGAAGTTATGTCAGCCGCCGGTCCAAAGCAGCCTTCTTCTGCATGACGAAAAAGCAGCTGCATCAGAGATCTGCGCACAGAGTGTACGGGTCATTGTATGAAGAGAGGACGCCTGGGAGCGTCGCAACTTGGCGCTCCGGTCGCAAACCGCGCATGACTGCAAGGTTTGGCTGAGCTGCCAGTTCCCATCAGCTTCTGTTTACCGCTGTGTGTGTTCACTCCCCAAACACGAGGAGTGGCTGATTTACATGGAGGTCAACGTCTCAAAACGACCATATGAAGGGAGAGTGGCTGAGGGGAGTTTTGAAGACGAATGATCATTTCGTGCCTGTCATATTTTTATAGCAACTTAGTAAATATAAAATGACATGGGTGGCTTTATATGCACTTTCGTGTTTTTGTTTACATTCCGCCAATTACGAACAGACTGTCCTAGCTACCACTGGTGAACCACAGAGTCTGATGTTGCGGACGAATTCTTTATCGTTTCTCACGAAGGGCCTCGCCAGCGGCATCACAGGCGTCGCTTTGCTGGACCTGGCTGAGATCTATTCGACAAGCATCGCCAGCCTATCGTACCTCCTCACCAGTCTGGGCGTCGGCGGTCTCATCGGCTCCCTCCTTGGTATGCTTGTGCTTTCGACAATGGTTCACGAATTTGTTTAAATCTTGCGCTTGCTTGTGACTTTGTTGAAGTATACGCATGTTGACATGTCTTAGTATAAGCGGCATTCGCAATCCAATTTTTTAAGGAATAAAGCCCTGCGGTACTGTTATCAGAAACTACGCGCAAGCAAAATATCGGTTAATAGCCGTGCCAATGGAGTACTCACATGATTTTGAGAATTTTCATGTTGTTGCTCTTGAATGTACACTGTTGCCGAGAACCGTATACAGAGTATTCTGGCACATGAGAATGCAGTGCGTGTATTTTTAATACCACTCCACTTGCTTAAAATCACGCAAGCTGGCTAAAAGACAGTGAAGCAGGCCGATTCTCGAGTTGTCCGAAAGCTTTTGCAAAGTTTTGGTAAGAATCGCTAGGTTTGAGTAGGAATCTATATATGTACTGCGCAAACGCGACAGGGGCGCCCCAACTCCGTGTTCTCAAACTTTCGACGAGACCGCTTGTCTGGTGAAGTGGCGCTCATCCATATTCTGCTGCACTGAAATTTCTCGACCACAGAAAGGCTAAACACGGATTGGCGGCGATATACCCTGTATTGCGTTCACCGAGTGGCACACCAAGGCTAGCGACACTTCGCAGCTGTCTCTTCAGCTCGACGTCGTCCAGCATGTCCCAGCTTTGCGGCACGATGGCGTCCTCTATTGATATACGAACAGCGTTACAGCAAGGCCGCACGCAGGAGAACAGTTCAGCCAGTACATTCGAAGTTCCGTTATTTTTAATTTCATAAGGGTGGTTTGAAAGGCCGGGTAGTACGTGACACTGCGTGAAAACAGCGCAGGAACGGGACACTCATTGCGCTGCGCGCTCCTAGTCACTCGTTCAGTCTTTACCGCCACCGAGCTGTAGTAACCGAGAGAAGCAGACGCCCTCCCTACCCGCTGCCCACCCTACCGCCTTCATAAAAGCCAGCACTGAGATCACGCGCATGGTCGTTTCGGTCCAACTTCTAAGGAGCTTCGCTCACCAGTTCATCCCAGGGCGGATATATGATCCCAAATATTCCAATAAATACAACAAAGGGAACCCTGGCGCTAGTGTCTATGGCACCTGCAACGCACGGCACTTTAGCCAGCACGAGAGTGATGGATATAGTACACAAATTTGTCAAGATTTCGTACTTTCGGCTCCACTTGGCTTCGCGTGGCTTGGAGCTGCTGTGTCACGAAACACAACCTCCTATATATATTTTTTATGGGATGATATGCGCGAAACGACAATCGGCAAATGCTAAGCAGTCGCACTTCACCGCCTCAACCATTTAGGCTCACCAATTCAAATCGGCTCACGAAGTTCACAACGGTCCGTTGTTTTATTCAAAACAAAAGCAAAATACAACAATAAACAAAGTCACAAGTGCGTTCGCGAAGCCCGCAGGCAGGAAGACTATAGGTAGACCCGTGTACTAACCATCACTCCCATGGTGGTTGAACGATTGCAGCGCCAGATTCTCGTCTGGTTAATTTTAGGAAACTATGCCTGTTATGACAGTGCGCCTGTGTTGTCGCCCTTTTCTCTTGTTCCTGTTCCGCACCTAACGCCACTTTTTTTTTCAGCTTCACTGTTTGGTACTTTCGGTTATATTATCAGAGAGTGGTTTATCAGTGACGTGTAAACACAGCCCGACATCACGTGGAGACATCAACGTGCGACATACTAGCGGCATCTCTGCCATCAGCTGTCAATCATGTGTCGTGCATGTGAGCAGTTTGCCGTCTAGTGACTGTGATTACAAAAATTTCTGCGATGTGGGCTGTACTCGGCACGCATAGTTTGTAAACCCAGACAACTCTGTTGACACGTCCTGATGATGCTCATAGTGGTATTGCTGGCTTGCCGACGCCGGGTGAAGAAAACTTTAAAATCAAAGTAAAATATTTTATACGTGTTTTCTGGCTCCCGTGTATGAAGTCCGTTATAACTGCGTATTAATGAAACGATAAATGTCCTTTTAGCGACGCCTCTAAATTGTGTCAGTATATCTTCAATAGTTAAAAATAGTAAGCACGACAAAGTTTCGGCGATTCAACATAACACAGATCAGCTAGTGCTTTAAAAAAGCAGGGCGAGAAAGAAGTTTTCTAAATGATAATCATACCTTCTTTTCATCCCTGTTACTTCCGCGCTGTGTGTTAGAATTAATCAACATTCGAAAAGCTTCTTGAGACTTCAACGTTAAGCACCGCGTGAATGAAAGGCGTCGTTCTCGCCAATTCTTCAGCTCAATACATCAAATACTGTCTGACGTCCCGAGCAGCTATCGTTCTCGCGCGCAGAGTACTCGGGAGCACTAACGTTTTGAAAAGTATTACGCGCCCTCATTGTCCAAGTTCCATCGAGAGCCCCATTATATTCGCTTTACATGCTACACGCAACCTTGCCAGATTTCCAACATGCTTAATTTATTTCAACATCTGCAGGAGGTAAGCTACACGACACGTACAACACGCAGTTGGTGTCAATCTTCGCACTGTCACTAACCAGCGTGACGGTGACCATGATACCGCTCAGCGGCATCCTGCCCCTGGCGCACGTCACCATGTTTCTGTGCGGAGTCAGCGTGGCTGCTTTTCTAACCGGTGAGTTTTCGCGGTGTGGTAAAGAGACGTAAAGCCCCTATACCTTACGGAGTACAGGGACTTTAGGTAGACGGGGAATGGGACGCTTGCATGTATTGCGTAAAAATTCTGTGACGAAACACTAAGGGTACCACCTTATCGGGAAAAAGGGCGCCAGCGAAGCGTTGCGTCGGCTTGTCTGACGTACTTCTTTGTCGTTCTTTCCTTCATCCTTCCTTTCTTTACTTCGTTGCTTCTTTTTTCCTTTCTTTCGTTCTTTCTTTAATTGTGATAGCAATTATATGGACACTCTCAGCTGGATACTGCCGCTGGCGTCAACCTCGGTGGCGACGTTTGCGTCGCCGTCATTCACCGTTTACTTTGTTTTGTGAATTCTTACTTTCGTGTCTTCATTTGTTTTGTTCTTCCTTTCATTCCTTTTTTCTTTCCTTTTCCCTTCCTGATTTCTTTTGCTTTCGTTCTTTACTTTGTTTTGTGTTTTTTCCTTTCTACTTTTTTTGTTCATTTCTTCTTTTCGTTCATTCTTTAATCTTTACTTTTTTCTGTTCTTTCTTTTCATTTTCTCCGTGTTTCTTTTTCTTTTTCTTCCTTTCGTATTGCAATGCACAACGCTCCTCCTAATTATTTCCGTTTGTGCCAGAAATTTCTCCTTCATGTAAGCGTTCACGAATGCAATACTTCAGTTGCCACGGGCAGCAACAACGATCAGTAAGCCTGGCACAGTAAATTCTGTGTGACTGAGTACGCGTGAGTGCGCTGTAGGAAAATTTAGGTAATATCGAATCCTAATGAACCTGGGTTAAAGTATGAGTGCAGATGCACTTTTTTTGCCGATCTACGCAATGTCGGTGGGTGTTGAAAACACCAGACGGACAAAATTTCAGGAGCCTTCCACAACGGAATGTCAAATAATTATATATGTTTTCGGCGTGTGATAATACCCCAGAAATCCGTTGGTTACACCAACGGCCGCAATTTCAAGTGTCCAAATTGCTCCGATTCTTGTGAAAGAGGGTGATATAGCCGGATAAGGATGGCCGTGTTCCCGTTGATGATGTACAAATAATTATACGCGCGGCACAGAAGGTGCATGCCCGGAGACGAAACTGGTCTGGTATTTCCGTGCAGGCGCAAACATCTGGATCATCAGGATGTGGACGGAGAACAGCAGCCCGGCGCTGCAAGTATTCCACTTGGCCTTCGGCATCGGTGGCCTCCTGGGTCCGTTCATCGCGCGACCGTTCCTGTCCAACAACAGCGCCAACGCTACAGCCCCGAACAACCCCGACCAAATACACTTCACCGAGAACATCTTTCATAGGCCAGTCAACCTAATGCCTCTTGCCGACAACTCCACTGCTCGAAATGCCACGAGCGAATCACACGTATACTGGGCATACGGCACCGTGGGCGCGTTTTATGTCATTCTGACCATTTCTATGATCGTATTTTACATCGTGGACCGTGTGGACTTCAAACCCGCAGCGCCCGAAGGCGAGATCTCTGCCGGAGCCGAGGGACCACGTAGTACTGTCCGCTTTACTCGAATCGTTCTGGCAATGATGTGCCTCTACATAGGCATGGAAGTCGCTTTCGAGGGTACCACATCACAGATGGTGGACACGTACGCAGTCAAGAGTCGGCTCCACTTTTCCAAGGCGTTGGCTGCCCGCCTCGAATCCACTTACTACTTGTCCTTTGCCGCCAGCCGCCTCACCGCCAGCCTGATTACAATCAAGCTTCCTATCTTCTGGGTATTAGTCTCAGTGCAAGCCATTCTTATACCGACAGTCGTGACGCTCGCGGTGCTGGGATCCAGCAGCTCCACGGTGCTGTGGATCTGCACGGCTCTCCTGGGCGTGGGGCAGGGGCCGGTCTATGCCGCCATAATATCGTGGACGTCCGAGAACATCAACCTAAGCAACAAGATGATGGGTTTTGTCGCTGTCACCGACGGCATCGGGTCAATGACGGCGCCGGTTGTTGTGGGCCAGTTTTTGGACAGCGACCCCAATGTGTTCCTCTACATGTGTCTTTCGACGTCCATGTTGTGTGCTCTAATTTTCACGTCCATGTATCTCTACATAAGAAGCGCGCGAGACCATGGCGATGACAAACAACTACTTGTGAACGATTGTGACAGCGAGCCCAGTGAGAGACTTCAATAGTATTTCAAACTTTACCTACGCTTATGTAATTGAGCTGCTGCCTTCTTTGGACATTTTGTTCACAATACTGTTCACACCAAATTACCACCGAAGCGTTGCAAGATCTGTTAGAAGGTTGTCATAGCACTGTATAGAGAGTCGAGATTTCAGCGCTTATGAGGCTGTACGTTAACATTGTACAAACAGAATTGTTGCTAACGCGACAAAAACAGGAAATATTGCGAGAAAAAAAGTGCTGCAAGACCCCTCATAGCCTAAGTTGCTTTTGGCTGTGTAAAATGCGCTTGTTGAGGTGAATAATGTAGATGGCCTACGGAGATTCAGAAACATTGCCTACATATTATATAAAGCAACGTTGAGGCGGCGTGACGCGTTCACGACCAGTGCATCAACCTTGCGTCTGCGCCTATTTTCTTGTTCTTTGCACGCTCAACGTTGCCACTAAAGCAATGCAGTCATCGGAAAATCGAAGTGGTTGAACCAGATGTCTTCCCTTTAGATTGAAAACATGTCTTGCTCAGTACTTCGTAAAGGCACAAGATACGATAATTCTGATGATAACAGTGATGAGCGCTGTTCGCTGATGCGTGTACAGTGAGCGCATTGAAGAGAGAGAGAGAGCGCGAGATGATAAACGAAGGACAGGGAGCTGGGTTAACCAGGGTTGAGCCCGGCAGGCCACCCTGCACTTGAGAAAGGGTAAAAGGGAAGGGAAGTTGGAGAGAAGGGTGAAAAATCACAACATATCCATAAAGTGAATGATGACGAGCGGGCGAAGCTGCGGGGGATCATTAACCATGAGTTCCACCATACGCATCGGGCGCTGCCGTTTCACTGCAGCTGCGCGAGCCGTCGCCGCCTCTTGATAAGCTTGCCGACGTTTCCGTGCCGCTTCAGCTTCGCGAGGCCTCCGCTCCGAGTTGGTTTGCCGGCTCTGCCGTTTCGCTGCAGCTTCGTGAGCCCGCCAGTCTGGCTACGCTTGTCTGCGCTGTCATGCTGCAACTGCTCTGCGAGCCCGAAACTCTGGACTGCGTTGCCACGCAGCCACGCTGCGCACTCCATGACCGCCGCTGCCGAACGAGAGAGAGCCGCTCCCCTAGCGGTCTCTTTTCAAACCACAGCGCGTGCCAAGAGCGATGGATGGATGGATATGGCTGTATCCTTTAGATCGGGCGGTGGCTAACGTCACCAAGCCGTAATACTTAATGAACCAAAAACTATATTTATTTTTTTTCCTTTAAATAGTGAGGATGAGGGTTCGTACTTGGCAGTGATCGGTTTAATTTTCACTCGTGCCTTGACTTTAGCCATCAATCAGATAACCTCCTTCTAGTTAATTCTACCCGCTTAAAGTCAATTTTGCCCTACCTGTCCCTAAACCCCAGTGCTTTGAAAAACTGTGCGCCATCATCCTGAACTATAGAGTGAAGCCCTTTACAGAACACTATTAAGTGTTCGGCAGTTTCTTCTTCCTCTCCGAACGCCCTGCATACCGTGTCTACCCCTTCGTATTTGGCCCGATATGTTTTGGTTCGCAATACTCCCATCCTGGCCTCAAACAGTAGAGAACTACCCCGAGTACTATCATAGATCTTTTCCTTGGCAATTTCCTGCTTAAAAGTTTGATAGATCTCTAGTGCGGACTTTTTAATCATGCTAATTCTCCACATATCGGCCTCAGCTTCCTTCACCTTCTTCTTAACCGATAATTCTTTTTGGTTTGCCCCCTGCTGTTTTCTAAGTATTTACCAGTCAATTTTCTGGCTCGCTTCCTCCATTTTGTATCGACATTCCTCATGTACAAGTAGCTGAATACCTTCCTAGCCCAACGCTCCTTCCCCATTTCTCTCAATCGCTTCTCAAATTTTATATTGGTGCTAGCTTCCCTGCCCCCAAATGATGTCCATCTCATATCACCTTGTACTCCCTGATTTGGTGTATTCCCGTTAGCTCCTAAGGCAAGCCTACCTATTCCACGTTGCTTAATTTCTAATCTTGCTTGAACTTCTGATCTCATGCACAAGACCAAAATCGCGAACAACAGACCAGGAGCCATGACCCCTTTCCATATTCCTCTCACAACATCATACCTATTGTAATTCCACAGTGCCCTAATTTTCATGACTGCTGCATTCCTGTTGCCTTTAGTCGTCACGTATATTTCGTGTTCCATTAGGTACACGGCCCCATTGCTTATCCATGCGCCCAGATATTTGTATTTATCTGATATCTCTAGCGTGACCTTCTGTATTCTAAGCTCACTACCTTCATTGTCAATAAAAATCATGACTGATGATTTTTCCTTACTGAATCTGAAGTCTAACGTATCTCTCTCATTACCGCAGATGTCTACCAATCTCTGCAAATCTTCCTTGTTGTCGGCCATTAGCACTATATCATCTGCGTACATCAATGCAGGTAGTGCCTCTTCAATGAGTTTTTCTTGTTTGACGAAAGAGAGGTTGAAGCCCACTCCACTTTCCTCTAATTTGGCCTCTAATCCTTGTTGGTACATCATGAGTAATGAGGGTAACAGAGGACACCCCTGCCTAAGCCCCCGTTTTACCTCTGCAGGTTTAGATACCTGTTTTTCCCCCTTTATAACTACCTTGTTACCTTTCTAGGTATCCTTTAAAAGATTAGTGACTACACCTTCCACGCCTAGTGTGTCCAATATTCCCCACAATTCCTCTTGAACCACCCTATCGTACGCTCCCTTGATTTCCAAAAATGCTAGACGAGCGTGCGCAGGCACCACCCCGCCCTCATGGGCGCTTCCAGAATTAGTGTGTCACGCCGACGGGCAGGGGACATGGCTCGACCCTAAGGAGCTTCACCCCTCAATAAGGAACGTAGCCGTCTATGCGCCAGTAGTTTCGCACCTGACATCACAGACGGTGAGGTCAGTCCTGGGGCCGGAATCACAGTAGCGCATTCGTTGGCTTACGCAACTTATATGTGCAGTCCCATACATACAAAAGCATCCCAGACAAAGGCCATGGTATTAACTGTATTTTTTTCAGATTTTGCTAAAGCTTTTGACAGGATGTCTTGTCGCTTACTTCTCCTCAAACTTAGTATTCTTAACATTGGCCCTAACATCTTGAACTGAATAGAATGTTTTCTAACTGGCGGCGTACTCGATTTATAACTGTGAATGATGCTGCATCCCCGCGTTGTGACGTAAAGTCGGGCGTCCCTCACAGCTCCGTCTTGGCCCCGCTGTTATTTCTAATTAATACTAACGACTTACCTACTGTTGTTAGAGCTCTATTGAACTATTTGCTGATGACTGTCTTATACCGCGAAATAACTAACCAGCATGATAACTTTATTCATCAATCAGTCTTAGATAACATATCAACAAGGTGCTTAGAATGGCTAATATTCTTATATCTCACTAAATGCGAATTATAGCATTTCTCACGTCCCACTGACTCTTCCACATCTTTAGGTTAGGTAATGAATAACATTAACCTCGAGTACGTAAAATCATATAAATATCTCCGAATTCAGTCTACCAACAACTTTTTGGGCATACGCACAATTGAAACATCCCTAACCACGCTAACGGGTTTCTAGGGTACATACGCAGAACTTTTTTCAAAATTTCTTGTCATATAAAACTACTACTCTGCAAAACATTAATTAGATCCAAGCTTGAGTACGCTTGTTCTGTTTGGGACCCCGGTCAAACGACATGCACAACTGTCATTGACTCAGTTCAAAATCGTTCAGCGCGTTTCATTAGCTCAAAATATTTCCCCACAGCTAGCGTTTAACTAATTAAATCAGACCTTGGACTAACAAAAAATTTCAAATGAAAATTTCTTGCTTATGTCCTTTTCAAAAGATCATATATAATAAGTATTCAGCTAAACACGAACTCATTTCAGTACCTTCATACGTATCATCGCGTCTTGATCATCAGCATACAATTTTCATTCCTTTTTGCCGCGCTATATGGTTTTTTTCAGAAAGTTGCCAAAAACGAGCGCTGAGTAGAGCCACCCCTCCATCGAATGCATCGAGGTCGCTTCACCACTCAAAGCTGCACGAACCGATTACGTCGTCAGCCTGTCATAGCTTAGTTTGTTTGAACGTGCTTTTTCAATAATATGTTGTATTCATATGTTGTATTTTTTGCATTTTTTGTTTTTGTATAACCCACACCCCTCTGTAACACCTTTATGCGCACTGAGGGTAGAATAAATGAAATGAAATGAACTGTTGACGGTGAGACTGTGGTGGTGTGCTAGTATTTTCAAGCATCCAATAAATAGACTGCTGTAAGCATGCAAGAAGTGCAGTGAAGGTGCACAACAGTGGCAACACGCTCCAAGCTATCGGATGTGCATGAAAACCGAACGACCTCTCTCACCAAGTCAGCAAGCAACTGTCATTTAGAGACTTGGGCCGTTCGGAGTAAGAACCAAGACTTATTTTCAATAAAAAATTTATGCCTAACACCCTGTGCCTACTTCATCTTGTGTTAGTGTTCATCCGGCAGCCCCTCTGGTTCAGCCCACTGCCCGAAGCTGCAGCTTCAGTTGTGAGCTCCGCACTTAGAGGATTGATTGATTGATATGTAGGGTTTAACGTCCCAAAACCACCATATGATTATGAGAGACGCCGTAGTGGGGGGCTCCGGAAATTTCGACCACCTGGGGTTCTTTAACGTGCACCCAAACCTGAGCACACGGGCCTACAACATTTCCGCCTCCATCGGAAATGCAGCCGCCGCAGCCGGGATTCAAACCCGCGACCTGCGGGTCAGTAGCCGAGTACCTTAGCCACTAGACCACCGCGGCGGGGCTCCGCACCTAGGGGAGCCCCCCCCCCCCCTCCCCTATTTCTCCTAGTTTTGTAACCCTTGCCACGGGGGCTTGTTCTTGGTAAGGCAACTTCAAAAAAAAAAAAAAGAAAGCGAGAGAGAGAGAGAGCGAAAGAAGAGGCAAGGTGTGGTTTTATTGTCACCAACACCAATGGACCTACGAGTTCAGGGAAAGCCCAAGTGACAAAACTCGTTTCACTGTGCCTTACTTCCTCAATTGTTCCTCACCCTCAGCCTCACTTCCCTTTCTCGTTCGCATCCTCATTTTCCCCCTCACCCCGCTCATTTCTTGCCTTGTCACTCCATCGCTTTACTATGCTTCATCTCATTCCTGCTCACCCTGACCTTCGATTTCCTTTCGGAGCTACAACTAGCCCAACTAGCTTTGGCTACAGGTCCGACAAGTGTTTGTTATCTCTGCTTATAATGTGAAATAAAATGCTTCCTCCTCTTCTTCAGCTCACCTCACTCGTGCTTTGATGTGCGTTGCATTACACTGTTATACATTCTCCCTAGCCAACCATTATTCGATGCAGAAGTGGTTCGATAGCCCTAATTCAAATGAATCAGTACTTTATGAGGTTGATCCACGCAGAATTTTTTTTTTTCATTGCGACAGATCTTGGAAGTAGCATACACAAAGAGCTTCCTGCACAAAATACATTGATCCAACTCACCGGAATGCCTTTGTGGTAATGCAGAAGAAAATGTTCGCCATATTCTTTTGGAGTGCGTTAAATACGCGAATGAAAGAGAAGAATTAAAAAATAAATTAGCAATCTTAGACAGACGGCCCTTCTCAATAAAGAAACTACTTGGACCATGGCCTGAGATGCATCTTCAGAAAAAGGCAAACATCTTCCTGGCAGACTTCTTAGTGGAGACCGGACTGGATAAGGACCTGTGATAGACCGCCAGGGATTGATATCTATGTAATGTGTTAGTGTATACACTGACAGTAGGAAAGGGAGGTGTGCGTGTGAACAGTTTATGACAGTGTGAACTGTTGCAAGCAAACTGTGTATTGGCATGATATTTGAATTGGTTTCAATGTGCTATTATGTTGTTGTTTTTTCCGATTGTTCATTTTTGCGTACCATTCATTATTATTCTTTTATTTTAGCTGCAGAACTTATTGATTTGGAGTAGCCGAGGCAATATAGACCTCAATCCCTCCACAGCAAAACAATTAGAATAGAAGAAAACACGAAAGGTGACAAAAGTCATTGATTTCCTTTTGGTTAGATCTAGCCACCTGAATCGACGTAAGGTTACCTTTTCCAAATGGCCAGCGTATTTCTCGGCACCATTAAATACGCAGGTCAAGTAGTGTTTACTTTCACCTCTTTTTTTTTGCGCGTGTACTTTATGTGTTCCCTTCATTTCGTGGCGCTTCCACGTCAAAGAAAAGAAGACAATAAATGCTGCCTCCTTTTCCGCTTTCTATGATGTACCTGACGGTGCCTGCACATAGGTAAATTATCGGCGTCGCCCGGCTGATTGCTTATGTAATGTGGCTGCAGCCTGCAAGCTGGACATATTCATATTTCGTCATACCGGGCACCGTTCGGTCGTATTCAGCTGCATTTTCTTGTCCTCGTGAGCGCGCATCACAGTGGCTCAGGAAAATGCGTCACCGTTCTCGCGCTTATTATGCCCCACGATGACTCCTTTCACGTTTGATTTCTAACCCATTTGTTGCTCATATTTTTCAGTGGACGGGAGGGGGGGGGGGTATAAAGAAGCAGAAAAAAATACGAAACAAAAAGAGTAACATTACCGCTGAGAGGAAGGAAATCGGCGGAGCCACGCGATGGGATTTCCGCGAGCTCCCAAGATAACTTTTGCAGTAACACAGTGTTGAAAAAATAAGCTAATAATGAAGAAAAAAAGATTCGGAGGAAGGCGTTCTTCACGTCGTTACAAGACGCCGACACGGCACGGATTGTGCTCTCCTCACCTCTTCGAGGTCGGTACTTTCGAATACGGCCACTGCTGCGCGCGCCCTTGAATCGTGCCCGCCGGCGTTGTATTCCTACAACCACGAAGTTGGAAGCGTGATGCATAAAGAGGCGGTTGCGCCTGCGAGTCCTCATTAGCCACTCGCTGTCTCTGGCGCGTAGTGACGGAAATTGATTACTCGCAGGCCTCTAAAGCTAGAGTGCTTATGTGCATGGACATTTTAAAACCGGGTGCATCGGTTTAATTGTGCGTCAAGGAAAGTTTGCTGTGGTCGCTGTGGAACACCGGTGGAGTGCGTTTTTTTTTTCTACTTCACTTTCGGGATTACGCTAGCAAGAGAGCTGACCCAGTGTCGCATACACTACACGGAAGTTACTGGACGTTTATTGCTGGACGATGGGCTCAAAGCGGCGGACAAAGGCGGTGCCAGGTGCAGCGGTGGTCGTGATACTCACGATTGCCCTTCGAAATGTGAGTAACCTGTCAAGATTTCTGCATCAGTTATTATGTTACACGCCAGGGGTTGACGAAGCTTGGCCTTGCCTAAACGTACGTTATATATACCCACATCACTACTTCGCGTGCTACAGGTATCACCCCAAGTTTTCACCTTTTTGTGGTCTTATGCTTTGTTTTATTTCTGATAGCTGGGCTACTGCGCGGATCTTATCACACTTAGCCGATTACTGTGTATTGCCGCTGGCCTGCTAAAAAGTCTCGCTTCGCCTATACGCTCCATCGTACTGGACTTGATGCAATTGGTGTTTAGCTGCAATCGGTCTTTAGCTTACAGACAATAAGTAAGCGGCCGGTACATTACACCCGCTAGTAGCTGTTTGGGTTATATCAAAAACATCTGAAAGACTCAGAGTGCGTCGTAATCAATGCTTAAGGAGCGCAGCCTGCCTAGTCCGGACAACTTTTAATGAAAGACCATTCTTTGTTTCGCCGTTTTCCCTTATTTTGATAATGCACTATAACTCTGTTATTCGGAAACCCGCAAGGTGGAATATAAAGGTGGAATAAGGCTTATGAAAGAAAAAAAAATTGACAACCAACCCATTGTAGCACGAAGCCACAAGAAAATCCATACGGATATTGCAGGAAAGAAATTCTCTAGCTTAAATAAAATTCATCCAGGACCGAAAGTCTTGGATTTTCTCGTGGCTTGTGTGGTTGCCATAGTGCGTTCTACATCTATCCTTGTGTCAGCCCAATTCTTTGTCACTTTGAAATCCTAAGGCAGCGGCTATTGACCGGAGGCCCGTGTACAACATCGCCCACATGGTGAACTCCGTAGCCAAGCTGGACGAAGCCATGGCCGACGGCGCGAACTCGGTGGAAGCGGACGTGAGCTTCGCCGATAACGGCACGGCCACCAGGCTCTTCCACGGCGTGCCGTGCGACTGCTTCAGGGCGTGCGATATCGAGGAGGATGTGCCCCGCTTCCTGCAGTACGTCCGCAAGACTACGAGCGGCCGTAAGTATGCGGGCTTCGAGGGCCTCGAGTTGCGCAAGATGAAAACGCAATTCCGCGAATGTGTAGAAACAATTGCGAGCCATTCCACAGAGTGAAAGAGGATAACTAGCTCGGATTCAGAAGACACGCACTGAGCTGACAGAGCTTAGAGCCTTACCGAATGACAGAAAAGCGAGCGAGTAGGTTTGGATTCGTACTGAAGTAAAAGGGGCCGCAAACAAATACTAAGAAAGCGAAGATGACAAAGCATGCACTGTTCTGCCTTCATATCGCCCTTTCTATTCGCTCTTGCGCTGCCCCTGTTACTCCACTGACACCCTTAGTTGATCACACGAACTGCATACATAAACTACAAAAGCAATTGGCGCCCTTAAGGGTGCTTCCCATGTCTATAACTAACACCATACGATAAGGATGTTGTGACAAACGAAAACACCAATGTCATGGGTGTTTTGGTGTGTCAAAACAACCATGGCTTTGGTGTCTCCTCCCCATCCCGCTTTATTTTGTCCAAAAGAAGAGGGCTGCATTGTATGGTAAAATAAAATCGGCATGAATAAGGGATTCTCACAACGGCGGTAGCCGTTGGTCCTTGGGTTGCCATGATCTCTGCACATATTACAGTGACGTGGCAGCCCCAAATGAGGAAGTGTGCTGTGCCGAGAAGGAGATTGGGGACTGAAAGAAAGAAAGAGGAAGAAGAAAAATGATAAAAGTTAAGTAGAAAGAACAAAAATAAATATTTAGACCGAGATTTTTGTCTGCTGGGCGGGGACGTGTGCTGACAGAGTGGCTCATTACACGAATTTGCAAGGTGTCACTACGGTTTGTCAAGCTCATCGATACTGTTCAAATACGTGAATGCACTTTTCATCGTCCACCTCTGTGGCGTGAAGCAGGTTAAAGAGCCGAAGACACAGTCAGTTGTTCTGGTAAGCCACGATATGAATTTTTGAGACGCCATAATAGAGGGCTCCGGAAATTTCGACCACTTGGGGCTCTTTAACGTGCACCAAAATCTAAGTGCTCCGGCCTATTAGCACTTCGGCTTATTTTAAGTAAGGCCGCCGTGACCGGTATTCGATACCACGAAATTCGTGTGAGCCTTCGTGCACGGCGAGGTCAAGACGTTTTTATTGATAGACACGAAAAAAAAAAGGAAATATGTAACTCAGCCAATCAGCAGCTTCTGTGTCGACATATTTGCATGCAGAAATGGCACAGCTGTTCCTGAGCGGGCGTGATGAAGACGATTTGGCACAAAACGTGAACCTTGTTTGGATAGTCTGCTTGTTTACGCGGTGTTGCGGCAGCTTTCACATATATCTTGTAAACACCCTTTTTTTTCCTAAAGCAACCCATCCGTTCTTTTTGCCATTTCACATGCGGATGAGATATGGTCGGGAGTTTTCAGCCCAGATTTGCACCACTTTCGAACGCGACGCATGACGTTGGCAAGCGAAGCACGAACCTGGCCTTTTTCCAAGCACGCGCTTGGAATGCGATGCATCGTCTATAGGAAGTTGGGTGAGGTTCTCACGCCATTTCAAGTGCGCAAGCGTTTCTGTGGCTTCTCAAGGAGAAAGCTGCCCGTCTATTTGCAACGTAACACGACCACCACTATTAGAAAATAAGGCTTAAAACATTTTTTTTTACTGTGCTGGGGTTCAAGCCCAGGCTTTGGTGTTTGAAAAGTGGTAATCCTCGTAATCATGAAATTCTTTTTTTTCGCGCTAAAAGCCGAAAAAGATTTCTATGAACCATCGCGCCCGTTTTTCTAACTTAACGTGCACAATTTCCTTTTACTAATTTAACGTGTACCCCTTACATCTCAGTCATCGACAGCAGGAGGTACGAAGCACCTCCTGCTGCTAACACGAAACGCGTGCGAAACACCAGCTTTCCGTACGAACTACATGCAGTAATCTCAATTGTAATGCTGAGTGTGTTGCAGTCGCCCAAGTCAAATTAACTACAAGTCGAGTATACTCTATAGAATGCGCATGCAGCAGATTGTGTTTCGTCACGTTCGGTACCTGCATTTCAGGTGGCGCCAAATACAGCGATAAACTAGCCCTCCTGTTCTTGGATCTCAAAGTGAGCAACGTCGAAGAAAAGCAAAAATACCGGGCAGGTGTCGACATCGGGCGAAAGCTACTGCGAGACCTCTGGAGAAGAGGTGGGAGAATCCATGCCTATTTTGATTTTTTTGTTTATTTACATATATATTTACACCAATCTCTTTAACAGTATCGTGAAGAATATTATTGGAGTATTTCGTTATCTATTCCGAGTGCTTTATGTAATATTACTTTTGTCACCAAACAATAATTCGCATACGCATGCATTACAACTTTATTGATTATATTGTGGTGGTGAAATCAATCGTACAGAAATGTGACCATAGGTAAAAATTCACCTGCCTAATAAAAACAAAAAAATAAAATCATAGTTTTATAAAGGAAAATGTTTTTTTTTCACCAGTTGTACCATTTTTAACACTGTGTTTTTTTGTGAACGTGCAAAGCAACAACAATTGTTTTTCACGCCTTAAAATTTTATCATGCAGTAAACACAGACGGAATACATGAACATGCTATCACGAATGATTGTATGTATACAGTTCGGAACGCAGTGAGACGTGCTTCTATAAAACCGTGTTCAACTACCCTACGCTGGGCTGAGTCATTTAGGAAAATAAACGGTGCTATCACCAAGTAGCATTCGCATGATGAACCATCTCCCATCATAGCAGCGTGATCAAGAATGGATGACCAAAACTACCAAACGCAATGCATATTAGATGACAATGAGGTTGAGCTTCAACAGTTCAGCTGTACAAGGTATCAATGGATAATTAAGCATACCTTTCGAATCCTTTTAAAGGGGAACATCTTCGACAGATACCTGTTTGGCTCCTTTGGTTCATTTTCCGTTTTTAGCGCACTTATCAATTGAATCTAACAGACAACCATGCCATGAAAAGTGTAGGGGATGTCAATAGAAGTTATTGTAATATAAGTGTGAAGAAAGAGAAGTGGATGAAAAGATAACTTGCCGTGGGCAGGAACCGAACCTGCGACTTTCGAATAACGCGTCCGATGCTCTACCAACTGAGTTACCATGGTGGCTATCCCCCTTCCCACTTTATGAGGTATACGGCTGCATTAAACGTGGGAGCGGCAGTCAGCGCCATCTCTAGCCATGAAGGCGAGTGTGGAACACTCTTTATCTTCCTGTGTGGCGTCACTTAGCAGGTGAACTTCATGAGTTCCATATCTAAGTTCACCTGGGCTTAACCAAAGACATTGCATTGCTGAGTAACTCTGGGGCGAATCGCAATCCACGATTACTGAATTACACAAGGAGACCAGAAAGGTAGGTCTTAAAGTTATTCTGCAGAAAACGAAAGCAATGTACAACCACACAGGAAAAGAACTGCGCTTCGAGATACGCAGCAGTGCACATTAGGTTGTAAAATAGTACGTCTACTTAGGACAGGTAGTAACCATAGAGACCAACCACGATATTGAAGTAACTAGAAGAAAAAAAAATGGGCTGCAGCACATTCGGCAAGCATTATCAATTCATGACTGGTAGACTGCCACGATCCCTCAAGAGGAAGGTATATAACAGCTGAATATTGTCGGTACTTACCGACGGAGCAGAAACTTGTAGGACTAAAAAGAGGGTTCCACTTAAGTAGAGGACGACGCAGCGATCAATGGAAAGGAAAATGATAGGTTTAACCGTAAGAGAGCAGAAGAAAGCAGAGTGTATTTGGGAACAAATGGGTGTTGACATCATAGTCGAAATCAGTAATAAATGATCATGTGCGGGGCAGGTAGCGCGATAGCAAGATAAGCACTGGTCAATAAAGATCGCAGACTGAAGGAAAAAAGGAAAATAGGAGAAAAAGAACGGCAGGGAGGTTACCCAGTCTAAAAGAAGCCGGTTTGCTACCTTGTGCATGCGAGGAGGGTGGAGGAGATGAAAGATAGAGAGGAGAGAGGGAAGAGAGATAAACAGCACATTAGGCAGCACACGCACGCAGATCACAGACTGCATTCCAAGAGAAGACAAGCGGGTGAAAGGGAGACAGAAAGTTAGGTGGGCAGATTAGATTAGAAAGTTGTCATCTATAAAGTGAAAGCAGCAAGCACAGGACCGAATGGACTGGCGGAACATGGGAGAGGCATTTGTCTTGCAGTGGGCGTATAGTGAGGCTGATGGTGATAAGTGCTCTATTAAAGTACATCACTGTACGGCTCCAACACAGTCCTCAAACACGGGCGACAAATCACTATAATATGGGGCTTTCACTATTGCTGTGGTCATTTCCGACCGCGTTTGTGTGCACGATTTGCATAGGAACAGTTGAACTGTTTAAAAATAAATATGCATATCTCTGTGCCGGCCAGATATCGCGGACATAGCCATCACGCGAGGCAACAAGATGATTTCCTCACGGGTATCGAACGTTTTCCTTTACTGAGAGTCATGCCTGTCTCACAACATAAAGCTTGACGTTTATGTGTGTCCAATACGTATGCTGAAAGGCATTTGTTGTGTATGAACTGAACGTGTGTGTGATGAAGATCGCTATTTATTTCATCATGTTACAGAGATTAAGACATTAAGTTAGTGTGCAACACGTGTTGTGCTCCTCGGATTATAAAGTTTTCTCGCCATGAAAGATTCTTTTTCATGTGATCGGTTGCTGTAAAGCATTCAATCAGCGGAGTTTTTTCACTGTCTGCAATGACGCAGCCAGCCGTAATAAAACAATGTCCATTCATTCCAATAATCACAAGGAAATATTAACTAAATCCCATTCATAATCTTCCCCTAATGTACGCACAGGTCAGCGAACTCACTCGTGAGCTTACTCAGACTTGTTCACACTAAGATGAACCGTGAGTCTGAGTCAGTCCGGGTGAGTAATATTGTCGTGAGTCTGAGTCCGACTGAGTCTAGCTGAAGAAAATTTTCGTGAATCCGAGTTCGAGAGAGTTCGGCTCAAGAAAAGTTTGGAGAGTTTGAGTCCTGTCCAAAGCGCAATATGTATTTGGTGAGTGAGTCTGACTGAGCTTCACTTCGTTTGCCCAACTAAGGTCTTATCTAGTCATCTTTAACACTACTATCAGACTTATTTGGATTGACGCTTATATGCACGCCTAATCACCGCCATTCCAAAGCCATGTCGTTCATACGCCATTTCTATATTTGATGAGAAGTGTGAATTACGTAGAGAGGTGTCTTGAGCCGCCCACTCCTCACCAACTATTGAAGGGAAATTATTGATAATTATATCTTATGCTATCATCCCAAGAAAAATCACTTTACTGGTTTGCATGAACTCAGAAGTCGTTTTCGAAGATTCAATGTCAAACGGCGCCAACAAGACCATCGATCACGTGACATATTAGTGTTAAAAAGCACTGACACCATATTCGAATAAGCTAATTCTAGCCTAACGGAATCAAGAGTCGACTCACTGAGACTTAGACCGAGCCGCGAGTCTGAGTCTGAGTGAGTCCGAGTGAGCAGTGTTCTGATGAGTTTGAGTCCGACTGAGTTCAGAGGAAACGTTTCGTGAGCGTGAGTCCGAATAAGCACGACGCAGATAAATTTTTGTTAGTCTGAGTCCGAGGGAGTCCGAAGTTATAAACGTATTTCACGAGTTATTTCAGTAAGGTCCACAAGTTTTTCCCACCTCTGAACGTAAGCAATATTCTGTACAGACTTCTGAAGCAGTTCTTACAGAATTGACTTCACATTAGAATAAAGCCTAGAAAAATGTGCTGCGCAAAGTGTCTAGGTGCTTTCGTATAACGCTAAAACTGTCGGCTCAGTGACGGTGGATGACCGGAGCCCTGGGAGAAAATGCGAGGACAGTAACAAGCGAAACACCCCTTCTGTAGCTGAAAAGTCACTGAAGGGATGTCCTGGTGAAGCGAACGTGAACGTACGTTCCCCATGCCACCTTTTCTCCCTTTGACGTTGACGTCCTGGTGGCAGAAAAGCCAGTAAACTTGCCGGTTCATTGCTTTCTGACTTTTTTTTTTGCAGTACCTACATGGCAAGCCATGAATGTCCTACTGTCAGTTCCGAGTGTTTCCGACAAAGAGGTGCTGCGTGGGGCAGTCGACACAGTCTCTCGCTTATCACCCATCATGCTGGACAAGATAGGTGACCATCAATGTCTTTCTTATCACTGTATCTTACTGCATTACGCGACGTGCTTGTATGGTGCATAGCAATATGCTTTCGTACAAAAAATTTATGTACGATAAACAACGGTAATTACGAAGCCAGTGTGCTGAGGCACATGATGCTTGTTTACACAAGAAGGCACTGCAAAGCAGGACCTCAGCTATGGCCAAATATTCTGCTAAAGGAGGAGGACCGACGAGATCGGTATTACAGGTAACTCAAATGCTGTTGCTATGAGAAAGTTCAAAGTGTGTATAGCCCTTTCAGTCCCTATTTATAATGCGTTAACTGGAGATATGTGTCAAATTCTCGTGACATAATTAAACCACTCGGCGTTACATTACGATACAGAAAATGACAGAATGCCCTGTTTTGAGTGAGCTTCAGTTTAAGTAAATATCTAATATTCCTGCAATCAGTCAGCTTCCATACTTGCATAAGCGATGAATCATTCGTGCCGTAATTCTTTCACAATTCTTTTGTAGTGTTTATTTCGAGTGAAGAAAAAAAGTTGGTCCTGAAACGCGCCACTTCGTACTATCATCGAACATGATATAGTGTACACAGCAAAATGATCCTCTGCAGCAATACACAGTTAAACGAAGTTAAAATATTGATAGTTCTCCACTAAGGAAGCCTGCACAAATGTGCTCACCACATTTAAAAACATTTGAAGAAACACGTGGTGCGTGACGTGCCATAGAAGTCGGCGTGCACAATTGTACACACCGTGTCTTAAAGTGATAAACTCTGGCTGCCCTCACAACAAAACTTAAATACATACAGTGAGCTATAGAAGCAGCGACAACTTCCTTCGTTGTCCAAGATGTTAAAAACAGTGCAGGTTCCTTGTGATGACTGCTACGTTCCATACCTTATTACACGCTACATCTTCACATTCCACTTTTAATTAGAACATCGGTCTCACTCGCTCCTTCTGTGATTCTGTTTTGATGCGCTGCAACTCAATTCTCTAATACTTCGTTTGAGTTGCTGTGCCAGAAGCACTTTTTTTCCGGGGAAAAGGGGTTTCAGTCCTAGTTTACGTATGCTGGTGCGTGCGTTTTTATGTTTACAGATGAAAATTGAAAGACCTTCCGCAATGCTATAGGCCAGTATACGGCGTAACATCTGGCCCAAACAAAGACGTATAAATAAGCCAGCCCGCATCGAGCCTCTTTAAGATTACTACTGTACGTTTCACTTTATGGCACACACATGTACACGGCTAATAAAAACTTGTAATGGTTAACCGTTCTTATACTACTGGACTGCCAGACGAGTCGGCGATTCATGATATAGGCAAACATTTTTTTTTTCGCACAGGATTCGACATCAGCAACAACGACAAGTTGGACAATATACGAACCCTGTACGTGGACCTCGGAATACAAGGTCATCGTTGGCAAGGAGATGGCATCTCGAACTGCCTATCCTACCTGCGACCACCCGCCAGGATACGAGACATCATCGACGACCGCGACACCGAAGAAGTTGGCCGCTACATCGAGAAGGCCTACCAGTGGACGGTGGACTTGCCGAAGCAAATGCGCCGTTCGCTCAGGTAAACTCACTCACCAAATTATGTCAATGTCGTAACAAATGGGCTGAATAAACAGCTACTGAACCGCAGATTTTAACACGAAAGTGTTTCAAGCCATGGTCCAACAAGACTTCAGTGACGTATTTCCGTCAGAGAAATGACGTCGTAAAATTATGCGTGATCAGAAAGAAAACAAAAATGTTCCGTCAGAAGGAGTCAAACCCGGGACCTTTCGGTCCTCAACAACAGAGGGATGTCTTTATAGAAGGAGGTATTCATAGAAGTGTAACGAGTGCAGGTGGGATGGTGCTCTATGTACGGTGATAATGTTTGCCAAAATACGTCTAAAGAGCATCAGGGCTTCCCCTCTCCTTCCGCCTTCCATCTAGATTATCCTCCTTCAGAAGCGAGGCTGCATTTACTTATTCCTGAGGTTAAATGATTAAACATGACTTTTTTTTCCTCGGTGAAGTTTTCTTTTGCGACAGCTTTTCATGGACGTCAACATCAGTTCTTCGGGTGTCTGACAGCGGGTTTACTTTGACTCTCGTTTCAGGAGGGGTGTGGATGGCATAATCACGAATAAGCCTCAGCGCTTGGCGAGGATAATGGAGGAGGGTGAATTCAACGCCACTTTGCGACCCGCCAACGTCGCCGACAGTCCCTGGACTCGCTTCGGCGGACTGTCTCTGTTTCCAAGGCTTCTCTCGGATGACATGGACATTCTAGGTGATGACGACTTCCCCAGGTTTCGTTGACGGCCAGAGCGGAATCAACGTAACCTATTGAGATTGCGAATAACTCATGACTACGCTACACGTGCTGCCGATTTGCGAGAGTCCAACATTTTAAGTACAACACACCTGAACCATAGAAAGCTTGCTGCGGCGTAGCCAGTTATTTTTGGAGAGGATTGGGGAGGTTACCATACTTTATGAACGTCCGTGCATGCATTTTCATGCATGTGTGTATGGTATATACACATGCACAACTAAAGAAAAATTCTGAGAGGTTTGAACCCTTCTCTCCCCCCCCCCCTTGTTACGTCAGTGACTGTGCTTAATAGTCTTGATGGGAGCACATGATTGGTGTCTCACTCCTTACCAATAATTGATAGTTTGACTGAAGGCACGGGTTGCTGCTTATAGCTGAGTACTCTGTGCCTGATTGGCATTTAAGTAATGAATCGAAATTAATGACCCTTAATACTGGATTGCGTTTATTTTAAATGTGAGGCTCGTAGACTGAGATAACTCATAGTTCTGTTCCCTTTCAACGTTACACATGTGACAGAAAACTGGTATGAAGCAACGGAAAATAAAGCTTTTCCCATACATTCAATGAGTACAATTGTCATCGCCTCCACCTGCAATTGTTGTGGAAATTCATCCCACTGATTGAAGGATACCAAACGCAGATCGGAAAATTCTGTTTTTAAATTTTAGCACACTTTCCAGAGAAACCGGTGCGAGGTTAGAGATGGTACGCTTTTTGTTGCGACACAAAACAGAAAAGTAGTGAAAAATGGTATGCAGTCTTTTGAAAAATACGACGTACTGTATGCCCCGATAATGAATGCACTTTGCTAACTGCTGCATGAAGTAACTCAGGTTGTTATTTGTGGTCTGACGAATTACTCACTTAGCAATATTATTAAACAAAGCTTTTGAAAACCCTTATCTCGGCAAAAACACAATTGTTATAGATGAGCTTGGATACGCAAAATCAGACAGAGTACAACTACATGCCTGTAAGTATTCCTTCCGTAGTCCTTCCGATTACTGCAGCCACAAATACAAAAATCCACGAAGTGACGAACCAGCTTAAGTGCCCTGACTACAGTGTTTTCAACCTTCCGCGTACTAATGATGCGATTACATCCATCTGCTTCATGAAAGCGATAAAGAGATCGCAGTGATTATCGCTCATGCTTCCTCGAGCAAACGATCCGCCATCATATACCCACCAGTATCTTCGCTGCCCTACCAGTCGAATATTATGTCCACATAGGGAACATTAGGCAGCACTCCAATCATAGTGCACAAGCAAGTGAGAATTGCAACTTGAGCGAGGTACGGATTCATCTTGATCCCACATCGCTCAGCGAGATTGTATCAGTGTACCTTCTATCGCGCTGAGTGATGCGGTATTCCAATACTTATAAGCGCCCCTGCACCCATTGATATCAATGATTAGTCTTTTCTGTTCATTTTTCCTTCACTTTTATTTTTGGGTCTTTTTCTTAACAAAAATCAGTTGCAAGTCAGCGCCCGTGTTGTGCTCTTACTTTTCTTCCAGTCCTCGTGCGCCTCTTCATGCATACTTTTGTCTCCTTCCCTAATACCCCAATGTAGGGTAGCCAACCGGGTGTCTTTCTGGTTAACCTCGCTGCCTTCTCCCTTTTGTTGCTTCGTTCCTTCCTCCTTCCTCGTTCGCCAGTGCGCTGTTAAAATCAAGATGCACTAGTAAGTATATGACGTAGTACTTTTTAAAAGATGATAATCTTGCTTGAGATACCTGAACGCAAAACCTAGGTCTGTCTTTCTAATCGACTGTCACACGTTGGAGCCAACCGGCCAATGTTTAAGCACTTCATGAATGCCCAGCCATCTTGAACAGGAGGCTGCATACATAGTTGTGAACGTTGTCGATCAAAAGGTAAATATTACGCACACCTGAGTCAAGACATCAGTACGTAAGTGTTAGTTGGTGCATCACTTTACTAGATTGATTTATTGATATGTGGGATTTGACGTCCCAAAACCACCATATGATTATGAGGGACGCCGTAGTTGAGGGCTCCAGAAATTTCTACCACCTGGGGTTCTTTAACGTGTACTCAAATCTGAGCACACGGGCCTACAACATTTCCGCTTCCATCGAAAATGCAGCTGCCACCGCCGGGATTGGATCCCGCGACCTGCGGATCAGCAGCCCAGTACCTTGACCACTAGACCACCACGGCGGGGCTTACTTTACTAGAAAATACGTAGATACGTAAATCTCAAGACTCTAGTGCTTTTTAGGCTGCCCTGAAAACACAATGCTATGCACGAAAGAAGGCCGGTGGAAGACTATTGTCTTTTGGTGACATTTGCAGCGGAGCACATAGATACGTGTCCTATTTTTTTTTCGTATTTCGCGGGTCTCTGCAGTACAGCAGACAAACATCAATACTTAAAAGGCTCCTGAGAATTACCCACCTGGAAGAGTATTTACAGGCCTGCTCACTGCCGCTGTGACGTCACGCATTTTGACCGAGCGAGTGCGCACGGGAGCCTGAGAACCCATCGCCACCAACGACTTCCGCGCAAAGATGAAACGTTCGCAGCGAATTTCGCTTGCGCACTAGCCTAATTTCGCCTTTCGCGTCTGAATCAGCGCTGCTTTAAGGAATGTATCCCACTTTTAAATTCTTTGGTGATATTTATGTGAGCCATTTACTATTGCACCAATGAATATGAAAAGATTGTACGCTACCGAACGTCTCACAGATTTATAGGAGCAAAGTTTTGATTGATATGCAGGGTTTAACGTCCCAAAACCACCCTATGATAGAAGCAATGTTTGATGGCCCAGCAAAATGACATAATAAATTAGGCAAAATTCAATTTTTATCTATTATTTGCACGCACACATGACACAAAGTTCAAAAGATGCATAGAAACTGTATTTATTTATTTGCTGAACTTCTGTAGTTTTTTGTTTTGTTTTCTGCTACGTGAGCGCTTATGTATACTGTGTTGCCTTTTTTTTTATTTCCATGACGAGTTTTGCGTTCAAGCAGATCTCATCTCTGCAACCACGCTCGTCCAAAACATGAACTTTATGCACAGGAAGGCTATGCTATAGCACTGTTTCGGCACGCTACATTATCGCAGGGGGAAGCTTCAGGGGACGCCTAGCTAAAGGTATCGATTGCCAAGACTTACGCTAATAAGTCAGAAGAACACACGGCACCATCTTAAAGAAAAAACAAAGCGGGTTAGAGATATTGCCTTTACAATGAATTGAAAGCGTACCTTCGGCTCACGGAGAGAACAGACATCGTTGTCTTCCCGACGAACGACACGCTCTCATTGCGTTGTCCAGTCGTCCACGGGGAATGAGAACCCTTGGGCCTTCTGTACATTGCCAATATCGGCGAAAGTTGAGCACACAGCCCTGTCCCATTGCCAATGCTTGCAGGGGTACACCATGAAAACATTCAGCGAACGAAGTACGCGACATCACCAACGCAGCACTTTACGGACGCCTAAAACACGGTCTTCTTCCGGCAGTCGCAAAGGGAAGCGCCGGCAAGCCACGACAAGCATCGTCAGGCTTAGCAATCTTTGCTCAATCGAATGGCGGGAGCATGCACGCGCACGCCTACTTAGCAAGAAATAAGGGTCGAAAGTGAGTGACGTCAGAGGCCGTGCCAGGGGGAGTGAGGTGGCCTGAATTTTGTCTAGGTGGCGTTGTGCTATAAACCACACTGCGTTCAAAGGTGAGACAGCAGTTTATTTCTCCCCTTCAGCTACCATTCCTACCAGCGCTATCTATTTCTGGCCGCTATTTCTTTAGAAGACACGTGCAATGACAATACAAGGCGTAGAGGTAGTCAGGATTTCGTGCTTTTCCGAATAGGCACCGCTATTTCCGCTAGCCAGATCGCAAACGCCGAAAGCGAAGTGAAATCAGTTCATCGCGCACGATAATCATACGAGACGAGGCGGGAAGGGCATGTGACCACATGGCCAAGCAACACTGGTGACGATTCCCAGCAGATGTCTTTCGTATATCGGCCAATCGAGAGCTTCCTTTATCATGACGTCACGTGAACAAACTTCTGACGTCGCAAATCGTGCTGCAAAGCCGGGAAGCGCCACGAGGGAATATGGCGCTCGTTCTTAGTTTTAGACATTAGGGGTCTTTTAGTAGACAGAGTGTCACAAACATTTAGATCGGACGATTTGCTAACCAATCAACAGCTTGCTGGTCATAATTTTACGCCTAACCTCGCGTTGTTTCAAAATTCACCTTGGCCTATATAGTAGTCAAGTAGAACAATATATAGACCTACCTACTGCATGCAATAGTCAGTAACGAGCATTCATTCACGTTGTGAAAGCATAGGCATATTTTAAAACTCTCCCCAATCTCTCCTCCCCTGGTGCAGCGTAGCAAATCGGATGCTGCAATTCTGGTTGACCTCCCTGCCCCTTTTTCAATTTATTCTCTCTCTCACTGACTAGAAATTAGCGCACCCCCTACGGTGGTCTAGGGGTCATGGTTCGACTGCTGATCCGAAGGTCATGGGATCAAAGCCCAGTCGTGGAGGCCACATTTGCGATGAATGGTCAAACGCTCTGCAGTTCTTTACTGTGGAGATAAGAAAGAGAACAGTTGTCAAAGCCAGATTCGTAGCCATGGGGAGGGATGCCCTCGGGCGCCCTTTCCCCTCCTCGGAATTCGGATGGTGGGAAGTGTTTCACCAAGGACAAGTAATAGTAGTAGGTGTTTGTCAAAACCTTCAACAAACGCCCCCACCACCACCCCCGAAAAAAAATCCTAGCTATGGGCCTGGTTAAACCTATAGAATATTATAGTGGAGGCAATGGAGGTTTGAAACGCAGGCCTCGTGAAGGAAGCGTCCTTCTGTGTTCTCTTATCGAACATGTGGCGAAGATTTAGGCCCGTATTCAGAAACCAACCCCAACCTTACCTCGACCTTTCCTAATCAATTTCAAGCCACTGCAGCTCCTGGTGAACAAGGTAGGTCAGTATTCATGAGACATTTTTGTTGCTATAATTTACCCTGTTACCATTTTTGTGTCCTTATAATGCCTGCAGAGAGTACATAAACCTGCAGAAAACGTGAGGTAAGGCCACGGTTGGTTTGTGAATACAGGCCTCAGTCCGCTCCTCTCACCTCTTCGAAAGGAACTGCCAAAGCACATGCAACGCGCTAAACGTGAGACAGCGAGATATCATATTTGGCGCAAATATGACGTGAACCGAACGGTTGAAGTTTTGCAGCTTCTGAAGAGCACATGATCCAAGAATGTCGGGAACGGCGGTTAAGCGTCATACCTGAGTTCCGCGCATGCGCGGTACTGTTTATTTCTTTCTTCGTGAGCGGTCTGTGCCGACTTACCCCCCAATTCACAAACACTCCTCGACTCGGCTTCCAACCTTCACTTGACAGAGTTGAGCACTGTGCCGCCGCTCGGCTGAAAATGACGCTGCGCTACTCAAGAATCACAGCAGACTATCGCTGACTTGCAGTGACTTGCCGTGCCTAGAGATGGCGCTCCCATCAGCTTTCTCAAGTGAAGGCGAAGCGTGGACGTTCTAGTACACGGGGGTTAGTCAGCCGTCTGTGACGGCGTACGTATTCGGCCCACGTCTCGGTTATGAAATAAGGCAGTTCTATCATATTATTTTAACCTTTTCTTTTTTTCTAGAGTACTGCTGTGAGACACGTGAGATCGGTCCGCAACACAGCGATCCCTGTTTTGGAGGACCAATTAAAATTTTATCCAATCCAATCCAGTGAGACGTACCGCTATGAAAGCGGACCGAATAGCAGGTGGTGCTACCGTTGCGAACCGCCCACTCGCCAACAAGTTTCGGGGCGCTGCGAGTATAGTGACGAGGTATAAGACGTGTGATTCTTTACTATTGTTGCCTAAAGCAACGCGCTAGCATGGTTAAGCTGTAATGACTCTCAGCTCTCCGAGGCGCCCGACGTGCCACGTAGATTAACAGCAGTTCTAGAGCACGGAGATTGCATGCATACAAACCGGGGCCAAAATCAACCACTGGTTACATTATGCATACACTGATCCACCTAGGGTAACGTGCTGCTATCAGCCAAATGTTGTGTGAGGTTAAGAAAACGTGTCACATGATTAGATGCAAACAAGTCCCCCAACGTCAAGCGTTGTACTTCTTCGATAAGCCAGTGTTTGCAATCTCCACAAAGGCGTGGACCTGACTGTCGGCACTCACGTCTTGCAAATGGTCAACATCCATGTTGTAATCAGTGACAAGTCACGAAATGAAATAACCACTCCGCCTTTTCCACATTAAAAAAATTACAGACTTTTACGCATTTACTTAGGACAATGCGAAGGCAAAGGCCATGTTTTTTTTTTTTTCAGGCAGTGTATTGTGCCTTCTCTGCCAGTTACCAAAATCTTTTCCCAACTATATAGTTTTCGCACGGCCTCCGAGATCGGCGCACTTTCGACCAAGTGACGATGTGATGTGCTGGCGTCATCATGTGACATCACATCATGTGACGTCACAGTGGCGTCATAATGACGCCATGAAGGCGTGATATGGTTACGTCATCGTGTGACAACAATTTTTTGGATCATTTGCACTGGCGCCGATGCCACAAGACGCCGATCATTTCATCTCCTTGTTTGATGAGCCCCATCAAGCTTTCGCCGAAATATATAACTAAAGAGATGTGGTCCCACTGCCGTGGATTCATTCGCACTTCCAGTTGGTATCGTTTCCTTGTGGAAACCGCCAGCTCGGCGTGGTAAGTATCGCATATAAGCGTTTAGCGACGATTCGGGCACCGTAGTAGCACCTTACTCATGCAACATCTCCTTATATTATAGAAATGAAAAAAAAAATATTTGCAGCGCATGCGAGCAGTCCAAATGCCCAGCGATTGACAAGACATATCAGGGCCAACGGGTGAAATCTATAGATTTTGAATGACCTTGTGTACGTGTCACCAAATGCGCGAGTGGCCCAGCGATGCAGTTGGTGACATGTTTCGGTGATTTATCCAAGTGCAATGCGCTTTAATCAGGTTTCTGGTCCATATGAATCTTTGTCGACTGAAAAGCACTGCACGTGAAGTGTTTATGTCGGTACCGTAGTATTACACCATCAGTTAGGTAACTATGACAGGTAGCTGCAGTATTGAGCGTGTGCTCTTGTTAAGGTCTGCGCCGTACTCGAGCGTTCCGCTAACGTCCGAGTATTTTATAAGAATGTCGTACTGTAGAGAAAGCTTCACAGTCGGGAGGGGCCGCATGAACATTACCAGGCCCATAGCTACAGCTGTTTCTTATAGGAACCAAGCGAGTGCCCTGCATGATTCACAATGACGTTGGCTCGCTCTACGAACTCCGCCCACTTGCAGCTATTTTATGCGATTTGCCTCGCGTCAGCCAACCTTGCCGATGTGGAGCTCTCCTCCTGTGGAGTGTCTCCTCTTCCCGGCCGAGCAGGCCAACCTCCAGTCTCACCAGATGACCGCGGCCGTACAAAAGGACGTTTTCAGGGCAACGTTCTACAGCAACTTCGCCAAGAAAGACCGAATAGTCATCACCGACCTGCACTCGCAAGGCTTTCGGGGCCTGTCACGGTAAACCTCATATACGTACTTCACGTTTATAGAAGTTGTTTTTCTCGTGTTTACTCGTGCTTGTCTAGGTCGTCGTCATTTTTTCTTTACTTCCCTCTCTTCCTTCCTCTTTATCTACTTCTGTCCTTTATCTCTTCCCTAGTCCCGAAAACGTTAACAGGCGTCATGTCCCTCCAGGTGGCAGTTGCCAGCTTGCTCTCTCCCTTTTTTCTGTGTTACCTTGCGTATCTGTGTATGCAAATCAAATAATGATCATATTATTTCAAGCAGAATCGTTGTGGTGCTCTGATAGGGAGAATTTACATGTCTGTAGGTCTATTTATCTCCTTTTTGATGCAGTAAATGTAACATAAGCTTCCGAGTCTGAAGATATAGAGGGTGTAGTTGTCAGCTCTTAGTTAAATGTAACTCAAATGTGCAAAGCAATAAAGTTCCGTCAGAACACACGCATTGCAGAAATCGATTATCATGCGAATCGTTGAGCGAGTAGCCGCCTTAGCCACATTTTTTCGTCATTCAAGCAAGTCTTACAAGTTGTATCGACGTCTGTTTATGGTTTTTGGCATATCGTGTGCTCGCCTGGAACCTCGACTGTACTCGTGCCTAGATGTATATAACTTAGGGTTTGACGTCCCGATGGCATTCACGTTACAGCCCATACGTTTTTTTTTTTTTTATGGAAAGAAAGTGTAAGCAGCGTTCATTGATGTATTGCTGCAGAAGTGGGCCACGCTTTGATATGGTTTTCTAAGATATAAGCATACATATCTAAAGCTTGTTACATCGTTCTAAAGTATTCTTTCAAAGCGGAGAGCAAATGCCACGCAAACTGTTGCAAATGTCTATCTCGGTTAAAATAGTCTGTTTTAGGTCAATCACCCGCTTCGCTACCATCGTTCTATATATGACTAAGTTCTTTAATAGCAAGCCGAAAATAGTCCCGACCAAAAGCGACCATTCGCGACTAGTTACTTCTGGTTGTGTAACAATTTACGCTGTTTTAGGACGACGTCAAAATTCCTTACCGAATGTACCGGCACGTTAGAGCTTGCAGCGTAATACTAGCAACACAAAGGTGCACCCGTGTTGGTAAATTAAGTCGATTATATGAAACATTCGAGACGTGCTTGGCGTCCGAAAATGAGCAAGCGCTGTTGTATTCAGCATTGGTGCAAGTTTTCTGCTGGAGAGACAGCGATGGCTGTAGGCGACACTGAAATGAAACGATGACTCGGTTGGAATTTATAAACTGTACTCTGAGATATCGAATGTCATAGGTTTCACATTTACAAGTTCATTAGAAGTGGAGAAAATAAAGGTTGAAGTTTTATTTTTACATTTTGCATTGAAATCTTGCGCATGACTCACTGTCTTTGCGTTTTCAATCTATGCAAACCAAATAATAATAATAATAATAATAATAATAATAATAATAATAATAATAATAATAATAATAATAATAATAATAATAATAATGGTATTAATATAACAATGATAATAATATTATTAATATTAACAGGCTCAATGATTGAAACTTTGTATGCTCAGTCCATGTAACCCTCCGATGACAAATTCATTGACCTATTTGAATCCGCGTAGCAAAGCAGTAAACGCCTTCAAAATCTGTGACGACGAGGGATTTGGCGTGGGAATCCTATGGCGGCTTCTTCAGCCACGTTTTTGTTTCGTGCGTTTTCTTACTTAATGTCGTGGTAAGATTGGTCTTTTCGGGCATATGAAATTGTATTTACTAAGACGCGAAAAATTGTCTTTCTCTTTAGTACGTGCCTTTATGAGGTAATGGACGGTAGCCCGGTATGTACTACGGCGTGGCTATCGCTGCACCAACCAACGAAAATTTACGTGGATGCGTCCGTACGCCTTTAAGCCGCACCCCATCGTTTAACGCCCGCTAAATGATCTGTCAGTGGCGAAAAAACAGTCTACTCAACGCATTAGCTAAAAAAATCATCGCCCAAGCACTGCGAACAAATAGTTAGGCGGCGAAAGCTGAAACGTGCGGCCGTGGTGTTAAGCAGTGGGTTCAACCCGACGTGGCACTGAATACTTTCGCAATTATTGGTTACAAGTTCACGCTTTTTTATAAGGTTATACAGACGTTTGGCTCGGGTATACCATATAGTGTTTATTTTCACTTTCGGCACACATGTATACCTCACATGATCGCGGTTATGGAGGAGCGTGAAGAGCGGTTAAATGCGTTTCGCAATGCGTTAATCACAGTGGTCGCTCACAGCGCAGCCATGGGGAGCGTGCTTAGGTACAATGCTGAGAATGACGTAACTGATAGGAGAGCCAATGGAGGCCGCTCATGACACCACTGACGGACGGTTTTTCGTTTCTCCAAGCATATACAGCTTTCGCTGTGCAACTAGCACACTGATGTTCTAGGCTACGTCACCGCAGAGCGCGGGGTCGCCTAGCTAGCCCTGGCTTTGGCTACGTTTTTATATTCTCACCACTACATTTCCCGCCCTTGCTGTACTATAAGGTACATGGTCAGACTCACTCCATTTTTTCTTTTTTTGTGTCTGTTAATCTTTAAGTGCGAAGCATTTCTAAGCGAACTTCGACGATTGGAGAGTGTCTATCTATCTATCTATCTATCTATCTATCTATCTATCTATCTATCTATCTATCTATCTATCTATCTATCTATCTATCTATCACTCTATCTATCTATCTATCTATCTATCTATCTATCTATCTATCTATCTATCTATCTATCTATCTATCTATCTATCTATCTAGCCGCTTATACGTTTGAGTGCTCTGGTGGTCACCACCTTAACTTGGCATGAACCAAAATTAGCATGGGAGGGTAAAATGGTTTGAAGAATATGACGCGCTTGTCTAGTCGTGAATAATGTCACAATCGCGTTGTGTACATCGTCAAACACTTCCCGGCAGACAGTGGCACATACCCACAGGCGGATATGTACCATAGGTGATTGACACTAAGTATCTACCCAGGAATGACGGGAACACACATGGGAAATTTTTGAAATACCCGACATCGGTAGCGTCGATCCGATGAATACAAAAGAATCAATGTCAGGGTCCCAGCTGGAATCGAACACAAGCATTCTGCGTGGCAATTAAACACTTTAACACATAGCTACGCCAAGTCTCGGAACTACTTTTCAAATAGACGCTCATCTTCGTGTGTTAGCGTCCTCTATCCCGCTTTTGGTAAAATTTAGGGTGTCGCCGGTATGGCCGTAAAAAGGTGAAAATTGATAGAAGACACAACACACGACTCACGCACTGTTAAGAAAATGTAAACAAAAGAAGGCTGTATTTAATTAAAAAACTAGGTTACAATTATTACTCGCGCAATCGTTCAATTCCGCACATCGCACAACGCACAACCGCTCAAGTCGCTCGCAATTCGCAGACTCTCGTTCGTTCGCCGTTCTCGCTGCGTCTCTGGCTCTTCCCGCGCTTTCTCGTTTTCTTCTCTCGACCACAGATCCGAGCACACATACGCGCACGCTGACACAAACGCGCACGCACCACACACACACACACACGCACGTGCACAAATTGTTCCACGAAGTCAGTGGGGGAAGTCCGTCGCTTAGCCATTCGGGGAAACAGAGTCGAACGTCCCACAGGCCACGGATGCACAAAGGGACATGTTTCCCTCTTCTTGCACCCGAACTGGCAAGGTGCATTAAAGCGGGCCGCCGCCTTTGTGCTGACCCGGCGCCCGCAGGTCTGGGAGGCTTGCCGATCGCTGCTGCCCGTAAACAAGGAGGACGGCCCCCTCGAGTGACCAACGGACACTCGCACGGCACAACACACGCAAAAAGAAAGAAATAAAACAAAACTTAGAAGATTTGAGGCAGTCGCGTACACTCGGTCGTCCTGACAGTCATTAACGTCCTCGTTAATGGAAAAAAATCATAAACAAACCCACACGCCAATACACAAACAGAATTGTTTCCTTCGTCGAAGAAGACAAGAAAAAAAAACAACTGTTTCAGTACGCACAGTTCACTCGGTAAATCCCGGCACGCACTGAAGTTCTCAACAGACGCCAACGCAACTATGGCGCACTCGCATAGGGATGGGTCTTGGCGCAGCTACGGGCCGAACGTCTCAGTCGCTGCACCTCACATTCGGGGGCGTCCGACTCCTCCGCAGACTCTCCGTCGTCATCAAGGTGTGAATGCGGATTGGTCGTTGTCCAGCACTTCAACTGCGACACGTGCGCAGTTGTCGCGAAGCGGCTCGCCCTTGTTTCGTCAAGGTCGGCAACTCGATACGTGTCAGCTGGCAACACTGCCGTGATTACAAGGGGGCCCCTATATTTTGACTGGGCTTTGGCAGGCTTTCCCGTCTGTTCTGGAGCCCTCGTCATGAAGACCACGTCACCGACACCGTACATTTTAGCCGGGAAGTGGCGTTTGTCGTAAGCGACCTTCATCTTCTTCTGCTCGCTCACGAGGCGCTGCCGTACACGTTCGCGCAGCCCGCCGGGCTCCTCCCACTCTGACGCTTTAGATTCAACCAAGCGCTTCAGTGCCACGCTGTGAAATTCCGGTCGATAACCATGTAACATCTCGAAGGGAGTCTTCCCGGTCGTCTTGTTTACAGCGTTGTTCAAGCTGCACTCTGCCTCACTGAGCTTTTCGTCCCAATCTCGCTGCTCTGTATCGACCATCGATGTAGTAATGACTGGGCTCGCATACTCGGAATGTGTCTCAGTTCCGATTCCCTCTCTTTTCCGCTCTCCGACGATGTCACGTATAGCCTCTCGCTTTGCTGCATTCGTGCGGTAGGGCCGAACAGCCACGGGTGCGCTACCAGGTATCTCCTGTATGTCCATCGAAAGGGCAGGTGTGCAGCCAAGTTCGCTGAGATTGGCGGCGAAACAATCCCGGTACTCATTTAGGAGGCACGCGAGCTCACGACGCTGCTCCTCTGTTACGGAGGGGCCCATTTTAATTTCCTCGCACCAAATCGGCCGTCGCACCTCCGTAACCAGAATTTGTTCTGGCTTCGCCGCGCTGCACTTCTCTCCGCACTCATTTATTTCCTTCATCTCGGAACCTGGGATGTCCACCTCTGTTGCTTGGCCAAGTCTTTGTCCTTTACGTCGAACCACGTCATCATTTCCGCTCGTAAACACCGGCACAGTAACCTCTCCGTCCTCCATGTCAACAAGAATTTCGCATCCACAGTTGTTGAATAGCACTGCACCAGTGACGTTAGACTGCGATGACAGTCTCACCCAATTTATAACATTGGCCTGCAGTGGGGTCTCTTCAGCAGTTTTCAAACGTAATTTCGGACATGAAACAAAGGGTTCGAGATGTGAGAATGGGCACTCGTCTCTGTGCCAGAATTGCAAGCTGTCGCCCAGCCTAGCGTAGGTCACATATGGCAGCTCGGTGAACGTGCGACCGACAAGCAAATCGACCGACTGGGCCTCGTCGGGTACAACAAGTATCTGTATATTCTTGCCAACGATGCCATCTATCGACAAGTCGGCCCGGCACCTGCCAATCGCACGAGCAGCTGGAACGCCCTGGCTGCCGAAACCATACAGAGCTGTAGCATCTTCCAGCATTTCCGCTCCGCACCGCACCGCCGCTGATTCGCGCAGTAAGCAACCGGAACTGCCTGTGTCTATCATGCCAATCAAAGTCTCATTGCCATTCCATTTAACGTGCTTCAAAAGCACGCCAGGGTCAATTTTCTCTCCAGAGACAGCGTTGGTCTCATTTCTGGGGCCTTTTGCTTGGCAGTGTTTTTGGGTATGCCCAGTCTTCCCACATTTTAGACATTTTTCTATTCGTATTTCCTCTGGGCAATCCCGCGAGATGTGTCCGAATTCGAAACAATTATAACATTTTCGCTCACCGTACTGATTTGTGATAGGTGGTCGCTGGTCCCGCCTGTCGTACCCGGACGCACCCTGCAGCGGTGTCTTGGGTGCAGGTTGCATACGAGGTGCATTGCTCGTCGCTCTTCGCTCAGCCGCTGTCCCGAAGCGTTCTCGTCGCTCACGGTCGATCCTCTCAAATTCCTGAATGTCGTGTAACAGGTCATCCGCGTCTTCGTGCGACCTTCCAAGAAGCATCGTGCATAACTCCCGCGATCGAAGACCGATCAGCACCTGCTCCCTCGTATCACAGAAATCTAAATGCGCCTCTCTGCAAAGGCGCACCTTCTCGTGGAAGTACGCAGCCGTGTTCTCATTTCGCTGCTGCATTCGCTCTTGCATACGCCTCCATCGCTCCGCCGCCCGTGTCTGGCTGTAGAAAGTACGCCCGAACATCCGCTCGAAATCGTCCCACGATGAAATTTCGGCAGCTCTCGAACGGTACCAATCTTTTGCGGCGCCGACCAGGTGACACTTGGCAGTTTCGAGCAGGAATGGCGTTGGCCACCGGTGAAGCGTAGCCGTCTGGCGCAAACCTTCCATCCATTCCCGGGCTGCTGACGCGCAACCATCACCGGAAAAGTCTGGAATATTTCTGCTCAAATCGGGCATCACCTGAAACGTGTTGATGGCCGCCTGGTGTGGAGCCCCCGACGACTCCGGCTGAGGCAGCCGCCGCAGCAGGTCCGCCAACAAGCGGTCTTTCTCGCGCAAAGCGTCGAAAAGTTCCCGCTTGGTGAGCCCAGCACAGTCGTCGTCATCACGGTGACCACTCTCCTCCGGCGATGATCCGTCCAGCATGGCTGATGTTAGATCTCTGGAAGTGCACGCTCACTGGAAGTCCACCATTTCTTTGTTCTCGCACTGACGCAATCGCACTCCTCGCTAAGATTTTCCAAACTCGTTCCGAACGTTTTCTAAAATCGGTCCAATCCCACTTCTGATGAATGTTAGCGTCCTCTATCCCGCTTTTGGTAAAATTTAGGGTGTCGCCGGTATGGCCGTAAAAAGGTGAAAATTGATAGAAGACACAACACACGACTCACGCACTGTTAAGAAAATGTAAACAAAAGAAGGCTGTATTTAATTAAAAAACTAGGTTACAATTATTACTCGCGCAATCGTTCAATTCCGCACATCGCACAACGCACAACCGCTCAAGTCGCTCGCAATTCGCAGACTCTCGTTCGTTCGCCGTTCTCGCTGCGTCTCTGGCTCTTCCCGCGCTTTCTCGTTTTCTTCTCTCGACCACAGATCCGAGCACACATACGCGCACGCTGACACAAACGCGCACGCACCACACACACACACACACGCACGTGCACAAATTGTTCCACGAAGTCAGTGGGGGAAGTCCGTCGCTTAGCCATTCGGGGAAACAGAGTCGAACGTCCCACAGGCCACGGATGCACAAAGGGACATGTTTCCCTCTTCTTGCACCCGAACTGGCAAGGTGCATTAAAGCGGGCCGCCGCCTTTGTGCTGACCCGGCGCCCGCAGGTCTGGGAGGCTTGCCGATCGCTGCTGCCCGTAAACAAGGAGGACGGCCCCCTCGAGTGACCAACGGACACTCGCACGGCACAACACACGCAAAAAGAAAGAAATAAAACAAAACTTAGAAGATTTGAGGCAGTCGCGTACACGTGAAACGTCAACAGTGGTTGCAGTGTGGCCTACCCAATTTTATTGACATTACATGTGTACTCCTTTAATACAGCCGTCGCGCGTCAGGTTAACGTCAATTGTGGTTACTTGCCATGCGCTCAGGTCGATTTATGTAGGAGTGTGTAGGGCCAGCATCCTCATGAGAATCAGCGCTTCATATGAGCTTCTGGTGTTGCTAATACGCATGTTCCATTCGGGATCAGTATGCGCAAGTGAAAACAACTTGTTATATAAACATCTACAACTCCTCATCATGTGTCTGTGCGTGCAACATTTGTACATATATTTAGCGTCATATTATGAAGCGTCGCTCAATCAAAAAACTGCAACACGGTCACCTTCCCTCCGCATGCTTCGCATAACGTCGATTCCCGAATACGTGGGATCTGCAAAAATTTTATTTCCTTCTCTGTTTACATCTTTCTCTCTTTCTGTCATTCTTCTCTTTCTTTTTATTTTTTTCTTGTTATTTCTGTCTTTGTGTTATACTTTGTTTTCTCCCCTCCACCGAACTGAACGTGCCTTTTTCACCTCCCTGCAAATGAATTGAATTGAACTGAGTTTGTCTGCAACAGAGTTGTGAAGACGACCAGGCAAAAAAAAAAAAATCCATTGAGCAGCTCTAGAGAAATCTGGCAACCTCTATAATGTACAAGTATTACAAGCTGTTCTTTACGATGATATACTATACACGTTTTAGTCGCGGGCGCATCCATCCTGCTAGCGGGCGGCCCTTTTCTGGTCTGGCAACCAATGTGGCATGCGGGAAGCTTGCTGTTTGCATAGACGGTAAGCGTGTGGTCGTGGTTTTATCATTCTCCCCAATTTTTACGTGGTGAATTTCAACTGAAGTGATGCAGGCTCTTTAGAAAATGAGTCTATGAGACGTAATGATAAGGTTCAAGTCGTTGAGGGTCAACTGTTTTATTATGCAGTGCCGCGATCGAGTCCGCCTCTGTGTATACAGTATATCCACAGTAGCGACTTTCTGCTCGAAGATTGCGCAGTATTTCCCGGTCTTTCTTTTCCAGGAGGAGCAACAGCACTTCGAGAGCATAGTGAATATTTTTATATAGCTGTAGTCATCCGCTTTTCTAGCAACATTTATTCGGCTACCTCTCTTGCATGAAACTGTGCATTAGAGTGTGCATGGTGGTTCGTCTTTATTTCGTGGCACTGACAGTTTTCATTAATTTCGCGCTAACTGTTGTTTAAAATGTTTCTTATTAATTCTGAAGGAGTGACCCTATCTTACTCGCTCGTTTGTTTTTAGAGGTGTGCATTAGAATACAGTTTTTCCACCAAAAGACGCTGACATGCTTGCGTGTCCCCCTTTATCTTTTTTTTTAATCGATATATTTGAGTGAATCTCGGTACCGCGGTACTTTGACCTGTGATAGAGAGAAATTTTACGTGGGGCTGTTTAACGGGGAAATATTCTCAGATATAGTCGGAATAAATGTAGGCTGCGTACCTTTTATTCATAGCCGAGGTTAAGCATCGGTGTCGAAGTCGTTATGGTTAGTTCGCCTGAGAAGTGCTCCTACATACCTGAGCACCCGATAACGGTACAAAGTTTTTTTCTTGTTTAATTTTTCAAGCTATAGAAGCCGCTGCTCCTCGTCAACAGAAACACGATGCAACTTGTCCCCAACTTGTCCCCAGCCACAAAAACTCGGCGTCTGGTGATGCACATGACACATTTCTTCTGACAAAAATTCGCAGGTTGGCTTAATACACAGCGAATTGCTCGATAATGCCACACATTCCAACATTAACTCACTCACTTCAAGCCAACGTTACTAGGTACTAGTAACGTTGCTTCAAGCCATCGCCCACATGCCAGAGAGAAAGAATGCGTTGGTTGCCAGACCGGACTTTTCGCCCGATGCAAAGGTCCATAGACTATATGCTATGCTGTGTTAACGTGCCTGGATACCAAAGTGCTTACGGTGCTCACGTCATCAATAAATTATGCCCTTTCCTTCCTTCCTTCCTTCCTTCCTTCCTTCCTTCCTTCCTTCCTTCCTTCCTTCCTTCCTTCCTTCCTTTCCCTCTTTCTTTCTTTCTTTCTTTCTTTCATCTTTGGTATTCGGTCTGTCGCACATCACAGTTAGTGCATCTCGCACCGTACAAATTGGCGCGTGAACTCTCGGAGCAAAACAGAAGAGGAGAAATATGAAGAAGAAGACGAAGAGAACGCGTGCCATTTCATCATATGTTGACATATGTCTAAGTACGACAAAATGAAAACGTCGAGCATAAGGAGCTAAAGCTCTGCTGTAGAAAGTGAACGGAAGCAACATGAATGGCTCCAAATGTCAAACGAAGCAGAAAATGCGTGGACGAACCAACGCGCATCATGGCTCCATGCGAATGAGCTGCGCGTTCACTTCTTTTGCGTCACCTTTGTGAATTGGGCGTGATTAAACAACAATCGAAATTCCTAAGAGTTCTATTTCAAAGATGACTTACTCCACTCATATTGGTGTGGTAAATAAAGGTTCTTCCAGAAAAACCTGGCAATTATTTGTATCATGATACTGCATTTAAGCATAAATGAAGCTACAAATTATGTGATCGTCGTATATATATAGCGAATAGCCATCACCGACATATACTACAGATCTCGGGTGATCGCTAGCAACCCAGGCGATACATTGTACGACAAACCAATCGTGTCATTCATTGGCAGATTTCGAGCACCTGCGGCAACACTTTTTCTGCTTCATTGGCAGAATGAGGGTGTTCCCTTGTGCTCCTTTTTTGCGCCTCTCATGCTCTCTGTCGTGAGAGCCACTCCACAAAGCAAGTTCTTTTTTCTACTCTGCCCTCCTTCTCCATGCTTTTGTGAATGAAGACGTTTCTCTCTCTCTCTCCACGAAAACCGGTGGACTCAATCGGAAGTTCCAAGCGCCCCGTGCACTGGAACCGTGCCAACTAAGGGTGCGCCAACGGACAACCAGTCCGCTGGTCGCGCACCCCGTCATACACGCACACGCAGTGCTCGTGTTTTGCTAGCGTGCTTGCGTTTTAACAAGCCAAGGGCTGTGACTGGACCAGCATACTGCCCACAACGAACTATTTTTCAGTAGGTAGACAGCCACTGCTAACTACCCCGCCATGGTGGTCTAGTGGCTTGGGTACTCGGCTGCTGACCCGCAGATCACGGGATCTAATCCCAGCTGTGGCGGCTGCATTTCCGGTGGAGGCGCAAATGTTGTAGGCCCATGTGCTCAGATTTGGGTGCACGTTAAAGAACTCCAGGCGGTCGAAATTTCCGGAGCCTTCCACTACGGTGTCTCTCATAATCATAAGGTGGTTTCGGGACATTAAACCCCGCGTATCAATCAATCAACCTCTGTTAATTTTTTTACAATCAGATTACGCTAGCTAAGCTCGTCCCCTCGATTACATGGCGATACCATAGCGATAATCCATATGATTATTTTCTACCACGATCATCATCATTGTTACCACAGCGTTCAGCGACGGTGAGTCGACCGAAGATTCGGAAAACGCCTCGACGTGCTCGCCGTACATCGTGATCGCTCACTTCCTCGTGATACGAAATGAGTGGTAAGTTGCTCGTGGTTGAGTCATCGATAATCGACAGCGTAAAACTCATGCAGTATCCTGCAGTATCAGTTGTTGATCATGCCATGATTGTTGACAATACTTTTGCACTTTTTGCCGTCACCGGTGGTGTCAGCTATCCGGCCGTTCCAATGACGCTGGCGGCGCCATGCAGCCGTGCTCCGAAGCTGTCGCACGGTGATAATCTGCGACGCAGTTTGGTCTCTCAGTAGTCATGAACCAATGAACGCGTCTTCACGCTCTGCGACGCTGACGTGCACGCTCGCGACAACACCGTCTCGTCCGCCATTTCGACGTACTGCTGCGCCGCCTATAGTTGCTGGAATGGTCGAATAGCATTAGTGGTAACGGACACTAACTAAGAACGAGACATTAGAAAGTAGGCATAACCAACAACGGGTGTCTGCCAAGTGAAGTAACACAGCTTATCTTATGAAGCATGGTTTTTTTATTGACATCGTCATTCCCTGGATATTTCGATGTCGGTTTCGGCTCGTAGATGTGCTCTAGAAATATCTAATTTAGCTTGCCTTGTGCGCGCTGGTTCCATTTTATTCATTAAACCTCGCCATGTGATTGACAGCTAACGGTGAAGACAATTGTGTGTCGCCGAAGGAATGATCTCCACTTCACACTGACGAGGCAAACTTGCACATGTACATCTTGCCGCCAATTAGGTATTGCATGGGTACTGACCGAGCGTAGGCTTAAGAAGCACCCTTCTGACCTCATTGGTGGTCACGGGTATCGTGTTTGATGGAAGGACATCGTATCGATCAGTTTGAGGCCTAAGGGTTTAAAATGCGAATGCATGTCAGGCATACGGCGTTGTGCATGGCGTCCGCGGGGCCACTCTCACCCCCCTCCCACAGCAACAGCGGCGGCCGTGTGCGCTTATCGTCGCCCCTAGCAACCGGAGCATTTGGTGCGAGAGTTTAGGAGAGGGGAGGTGAAGGAGAGGAAATGTTTCGCCTTCCTTTTTCTCGTCAATTGCTCTCTCTTTCTTCTGCGCCCAATTTTCCCGGTCGCTCGCACCTCACTCTCAACCGTTCGCTGGCTGGGCGCCCCTCAAAAACACCCGCAAATGTGCGCTCCAGACGCCGCTGGGAAACGCCATGCCGAGCCGAGAACGCTAGCTACTGGAGCTAGAAACGAGGTGCGTTTCTCGCGACAGAAAAACACCACGTGCGGGGAACGCCCCTATTGGCTGCACGGTGTAAGAAAACAAGAAAACATTATTCTCCTAATGCTGGGTTCTAACGTGCGAAACGCCGTCATGTACTCTACGCAACGAATTCGCATTATCTCACCATTCGCTTCGAAGAAGTGGTACATTTCTTTTCTTTTTTTTTTTTTGAAGGCGTTGGCATTACCCGGTTCTATACGAATACACTTAAGAGCTGAGATAGCATTACTGTCTCTGCTTTTGAAACCGTGTGGAGACTGAGGCCGCATCTGGAATAAGTGTCGCAACAGCTGTCTCGTACGTTTGCATGGCTAACGACTGCGTATGTTCGCATTGATCTTTTCGTCATGATGCGTTCTTTAGGACGCGTCAATCACCATTGTGAATGTGCGTTGCCATTGTTGTAGTCTCGTGTGCTCAGATTTGGATGCACGTCGAAGAACCCACGATGGTCGAAACTTCCAGAGCCTTCCAGTACGGCGTCTCTCATAATCATAAGGTGGTCTTCGGAAGTTAAACCCCACTTATCTATCTGAATGTGCTTTGCGTCCTCTCTACAATAGTTACTTTAGAATAAAGTATACCGAAAGCCTTTGCGGCGTGGCCGCTGGCACTGTGCATGCGTCGTAACGCGAGCCGCAGCTAGAGCTTGCCTCAACCACGCCCGCAGAAAATCCGAATCAGCTTGCAGCTCGCAAGGCCCGCAAAGCACTGGCGTCGAGGCTGTGGTGTAGCTACGATCGTCCATTCAGGTTTGTGGGTGAAGGGAAGGCCCGTTCGGGTTTGCGCGTGAAGTGGATGAACTGTGGCCCGATTAGAAGGGAACGACTGCGTACTTCCCATTTACTTCAGGCATCCAACGACCGATGTCCGCGACACCAGACCATGAGACAGCTACGTAGCGCCAGGCATTCATAGGTTGAATGGATGGTGCTTCTTCATTTTGGTTATTACATGCGCAGCCGCTCTTTGACTAATCTTTGTAACGCTGTCTGTCCATTTCTTTGAGCCAACGCGCCACACCACGTTCTCCCCGCTGCGGTGGTTGGAACGATTCGGTCGAGTCGCATCTGCGCCCTCATGTCACTCTCTCCTTTATGGGAACACGGGGTACCCCACAGGGAGCAGTGTTATCACCACTCCTTTTCAACATTGCTATGATGCGCCTTCCAAGCGAATTGGCCAGGGTGGAAGGCACACAACACGCAGTATATGCCGACGATATTACAATCTGGACCACTGAAGGGAGCCTTGGTGAAATGCAGGAACGCCTTCAGCAGGCCGCATCCATAGTCGAGGCGTATGCCAACGATTGTGGACTCCAATGTGCTCCAAACAAATCAGAGCTTCTGCACGTTAGAGCGAAGCCAAGAGATAAGTCAGCCATACACATCTCCCTGTCTGGGGTTCCCAGCAGAGAGGTGGAGGAGCTCCGGATTCTGGGCCTGTTCATTCACCACAGACTCAGACCGGACTCCACTATAGCGAAACTCAAGAGAATAGGCGAGCAGGTAGGGCGCATGATCCACCGCGTTTCCAACAAGCGGGGTGGTCTGCAAGGCAGGGACGCGCTTCGGCTCGCGCATGCCTTCGTGACTAGCCGGATCCTCTACGCCGTCCCATACCTTCGCACTAACAAGCAAGAAGACGAAAGAATAGATGCCATCATTCGTAAGGCTACTAAACGAGCTCTGGATCTCCCGGTGGCCACTTCCAACGCCAAACTGAAGGCGTTAGGTGTGCTCAACTCCTACCAGGAGTTGCGGGAGGCCCACCTTATGAATCAATATACGCGGCTCATGCAGACGGCTCCCGGGCGCCGCCTGCTAAACCACTTACATATACAACACACTTGCACTGCAGAGGAGGCGGAGCGTATTCCGGAACTGTGGCGGCATATGCTCTCGGTCGCTCCACCCCCCAGTAACATGGATAAGCACACGCACGAAAGCAGAAGACAGGCGCGGACTCGGACGCTTGAGAGGCAACACGGCTCCCGACCTGGTGTATTCTACGTAGATATAGCAGGGCCTTCGCCCACGGGATTTTACACGGCCTCTGTAGTTCACCGGGAAAAGCATGTCAATGGGCTCTCGTTCCGAGCACAAAATCCAGAGCGCGCTGAGGAAGTCGCGATAGCGCTTGCTGCTGCGGACCCCAACTCGAAAGTTATCATCACGGACTGCAGGAAAGCATGTACTCATTACTTGGTAGGAGAGATATCCCCCCTAGCCAGCCAAATTCTAAAACGGGCTCTCGCTGATCCAGCCCCGAAACGCATCGTATGGGCTCCTGGACATCAGGGCCTACGAGGTAATGAGGCCGCTGACGCGGCCGCCCGAGCGCTTACCCACCGGGCTCCTCACCTTGGCTCTTATGACTCGGAGGCCAATACACCGCTGCTGCGGTTCAAAGAAATTCTCACCTATTATCGTGACACTCACCGTCTTTACCCGGCTCCTGCAAAGGGGCTGAGTAAGGCGGAAGAGCGAACTCTAGGGCGCCTGCAGACAGGTACTCTACTCTGTCCTGCAATCCTAAAGCATTTCGATGCGAACACAGATGGGCGGTGCCCACACTGTGGGGAGACGTGTGATATCTTCCACATGGTATGGGCATGTACGAAAAATCCCCACCTACCCCCTTCCCCTACCCCTTCCCGAGAGGCATGGGAGACTGCCCTCCTCAACTGCTCATCACTAGTCTCAACGGGCTCTGGTGAGACGGGCGCGAGTAGGGGCCTCGTCATGCGGTGTCCCGGACTAAGGACGCCGACCATGTAGCAGGGTCATGCTTTGGCCCCGTACCTCTCTCTTTTGTAATAAATGTTTTTCATCATCATCATCTCTCCTTTACCCGCAGCAGCTGCCGGCGCCTCCCAACACACGTAGGTGGTGTTTGTTGCTGCCCGGTCGCCACACACACTTCTCTCTCGCTTGACCCTCTCCACGACCCGCAACACTCTTTCGGCTCGTTTATCTGCGATGAATCTTACACGAACCCACTTTCAGTGTCTTTGCGTTTCAAGGAAACGTTTACTCGAGTAAAAGCTACACCGAGTTTCGCTCAAAAACGTTCCTTCCAGCAGCCGCGTCCACGCCCGGTTCAGCAGGGTTAATGTGAATGTGCATTGCAATTGTTGTAGGCTCGTGTGCTCAGATTTGGAGGCACGTCGAAGAACCCACGATGGTCGAAACTTCCAGAGCCTTAACGGTGTACGCACCGCTGCTGCTTCGCATTCCATCATGGTTCCCTGCTGGGAGATGGTCCACATTTTGTTTATAGTACTTTTCCATCGCAATCATTGTTCGAAATCTTGGCAGCGTGGTAAAATAACAAGTGAACGCAACATTTTGAAACAACGAAGGGAAACGAACATGTGAATTTCTTTATACACGCGCTTTCAAGAAAAAATAAAAAGGCAAGCGACGTCAGTTTTACAATTCTCAAATCGAACAGAGAATCCGTTAGCACAAGGGAAAAAAAGCACCTGAAATATCTCAGCAAGACAGGGAAACTACTTGGTACTGATGATGTGGCTCAAATTTCGATAGCTTTGATTGATTGATGTGGGGTGTAACGTTCCAAAACCATGATGTGATTATGAGAGACGCCGTAGTAAAGGACTCCTGTAATTCCGATGACCTGGGGTTCTTCAGCATGCACGAAAATCTGAGCACATGGGCGTACAGCATTTATGCTTCGTGGAAAATGCAGCCGCCGTAACCGGGATTTGATCCCGCGCCCTGCGGGTCACCAGCCGAGCATCTTAGCCACTAGACCACCGCGGTGGGGCTCGAATAGTCAGCCTAATGGATACGTTGGCTTAACGTCCCGAAACCACCATGTGATTATGAGAGGAACCGTAGTGGAGGGCTCAGAAATTTCGTCCGCCTGGGGCTCTTTAACGTGCACCCAAATCTGAGCACACGGGCCTACAGCATTTTCGCCTTCATCGGAAATGCAGCCGCCGACGCCGGCATTCGATCCCACAATCTGCGGGTCAGCAGCCGAGTACCTTAGCCACTATACCACCGCGGCGGGGCGAATAGTTCATCCTGTGTAACAGTTCTACGCTTCTATGTATGCTCTATGCATATTTTTTGCTGTTTTTTATGTAACTATCTTGCGCAGATCATATTACGAGGAAAGTTAAGGGAATGATCGGGGTTATATTGAAGTACTTCTTGGATAGGGCGTGTTAACCATCCCACGTAAGTTCGCAGCGTAGCACAGTTTACGTGGTGGCGAACAATGTCTTCTGTCATCCATGGTCCCTTGGTTTTTTCTGTGTTATCTTTTTCAGATTACTGTTACAGATGCCGACGCAACAGCAAACGATGCTACCGCTGCTCTCCACCTCCTCGCCAAGATGTTTCGACGCAAACTGAGAGTAATTCCGAGGTAATACGTGTAATTTTTCCGCTCATTGTTTCAAGCGCACATATAAGACATAGATGGGTATACCGACCCAACAGGCAAAATTATCATGGATATGTGTGAAAGGCATGATTTCATCATTTGTAACAGTACTGAGAAGTGTGAAGGGCAAATAACATGGGCGGCCATGAAGGCCGCAGTCAACGATAGATTACGCGCTGATGTCACATTGGTGTATGATAGGCTCCGGGGAATGCGCATAGATTAATGTGTCTCCAGAAATCTGGGTGGTGATCACAAACGTATTAAGCTAAGTTTTGGAAGAGCAGTGAAAGTGGGAAAGAGACAAGATGAGTAACTACAGAAGAATTTTTATTCAGAAAGGAAAATAGAAATAGCTACTAAACAAATTGAGAAAGTAATCACTCAGGGCAATAAAACAGTGTGGACATACACGAATCTAGTTAGACTATTTGAGTTAGAGCTTGCTAAGGCACGTGACAAGTCATCCCGGAAAAGAAGACACAAACCCAAGTGTTGGTGGGATGAGGAAGTTAAGAGAGCCATACAGCAAAACGGCAGGAAGCTTCTAGGGAACAGACATGCTAAGCAGCTGGGTGAACCGGCAGATGATGTTGAAAGAAAATGGGAAATCTTTCTAAGCTGTAGAAGGGATGCATCCCTCATGATCAATGAAAAGATTAGAAGAAAGGAAGCTCAGTGGCTGGCAGAAGTACATATAAAGATATAAAGGCAGCTGCGAAATTTTGGAACCAACTAAACTCCCTAAGAAATGAAGCGAGCCTAGAGCAGAGGTTTATAACTACAGCTCAAGGTGCTAGACTGGAAGGGGACGAAGCTATGGAACATATAAGAACAAGGGTGACAGAAGATTTTCAACAAATGAGTGCCTTATTCACCACAAAATACAAGGATGGATAAATTGGCGCAATGGCTCCATTTTCACAACGAAATTGGGAAAGGGCTGTGAAGAGGGTTTCTAGTAGTACATCAACAGGCCCAGATGGGATTCCTATTATGCTGATAAATACATTGGATCCGAAGTCTAAGCAGACTTTGAGAGTGGCAGTGAGCGAAATAATAATCGATGGTGAAGTCCCTGATGGATGGAAACTTAGCAGGATGAACATGATCTATAAACGAAAGGGGGCAAAGCTGACATAAACCACTACCGCCCAACAACAGTGACATATGTGGTCTACAGGCTGGCAATGCAGATTATAAGGGAAACACTGCAGGCATGGATAGAGGATGAGAGGGTGCTGGGGGAACTGCAGAATGGGTTTCGGAAACACAGGAGGTCGGAAGACAATCTGTTCTCACTGACGCAGTGCATAGAAATTGCAGAAAGGGAACACAGACCGCTATGGCTAGAATTTTTGGATATCAAGGGAGCGTACGATAGCGTGGTTCAGGAGGACTTGTGGAAAATACTGGGCACACTAGGTTTGGAAGGTGGAGTCACTAATATTTTCAAAGATATCTATAAAAGTAATAAGGTAGATATAAAGCGTGAAAAACAGGTATCCAATCCCGCAGAGTTAAAACGGGGGCTTAGGCAGGGGTGTCCTCTGTCTCCCTTGTTATTTATGATGTACCTACAAGGATTAGAAGTCATATTAGAGGGAAGTGGACTTTGCTTCAACCTCTCTTTTGTCAAGCAAGAAAAACTCATTGAACAGGCCCTACCAGCATTGATGTACGCAGATGATATAGTGCTGATGGCCGACAACAAGAATATTTGCAGCGATTGATGGAGATCTGCGGTAATGAGGGAGATAGGTTAGATTTCGGATTCATTAAGCAAAATCAACAGTCATGATTTTTAAGCGATAACGAAGGTACTGAGCTTTCATGCAGGAGGTCACGCTAGAAATAACAAATACAAATATCTGGTCGTATGGATAAGCAATGGGACCGAGTACCTAATGGATCACGAAATATACGGAACGACTAAAGGTAACAAGAATGCAGCACTGATGAAAAATAGGGCACTGTGGAATTACAATAGGTATGATGTGAGAGGAATATGGAAAGGGGTCGTGGTTTCAGGTGTGACGTTCGGCAATGCGGTCTTGTGCATGAGATCAGAAGTTCAAGCAAGATTAGAAATTAAGCAACGTGGAATAGGTAGGCTTGCTTTAGGAGCGCACGGGAATGCACCAAATCAGAGAGAACAAGCTGATATGGGATGGACATCATTTGAGGACAGGGTAGCTAGCAGCAAGATAAATTTTCAGAGGCGATTGAGAGAAATGGGCGAGGAGCGTCGGGCTAGGCTTTCAGCTACTTGTAGATGAATAATGTCGATACAAAATGGAGGAAGCGAACCAGAAAATTGACGGGTAAATACTTAAAAAATAGTAGGGGGCCAAATCAAAAATACCTATCGGTTAAGAAGAAGGTGGAGAAAATGGAGACCGATATGCGGATAATCGGCATGATGAAGAAGTCCACACTAGAGATCTGTCGAACTTTTAAGCAGGACATTGCCAAGGATCTATGATAGTACTCGGGGTAGCTCTCTACTCTTTGAGGCCTGGACGGGAGTACTGCGAACCAAGACATATCGGCCCAAATACGAAGGTGTAGACACGGTATGCAGTGCGTGTGGAGAGGAGGAGGAAACTGCCGAACACTTCATAATGTTCTGTAAAGGGCTTCGCCCTAGAGTTCAGGATGATGGCGCAGAGTTCCTCAAAGTACTGGGGCTTACGGACAGGTAGGGCAAAATAGACTTTAAGAGCGTAGAAATAACTATATAGGAGGAGGTTATCTGATAGGTGGCTGAAGTGAACGCACGAGTGAAAATTAAACCCTTCACTGCAAAGTACGAGTCCCCAGCTTCACTATATAAAGGGAAAAAAAGATAAATCTAGTTTTTGGTTCACTAAGTATTAAAGCTCGAGGTGGCTGTAGGTTCGCACACCCTCTTTTTTCGCTACTCCATGTATGCATGTTCCGCTAACGACAAGCCTGTTAACTGGATCATGCAATGCGATAGCTGTAGTCTCATTGATGAAATACCAAACGGTAGGACACCATACAGACTTCTTTATGTCGATGGGTTAAATGTTTGTGACGTGCGCATTTATTATCCAAAAGGGCCACTCACCAGGCTCACCAATTTTAAGCTGACAACGCGCGATGGGTAGATGAGACGTTAATGATCCCGTCTGCCAAAATTTGCAACGCTAGGTGTCGCGGAAATGGGTCAAATTTCAAGATGAACGCTGCTCCCCCTTCCTTTTGCAGGCTTGCGCCCAGAGAATGAGGGCATGACATCCGCGTATGAATGGCCCTACGTACACGGCAATGCAGGGACGTTGGTCCTCTAAGTAGACGACTATGCTCTGGCGTTGGCAACAGTGGCACGTGACATGGTGAAAATTATTTAACACGACATGCGTAGTTCATGTACTCGTTGCTTGAAGAGATTATTGAATCACTAGATCAATAATAAGAAGCAATAAGGGAATGGGAGCGTTCTGGTTTTTCATTTTTCTCCCCGTGAATTGCAACGAGATGCGGAGGTAATGTGCCGGTGTTTCCCATGCATTCGTATCCCCGCGGTCAGCTACTCGAGCAGACGACAGCCGTGGAACGCTCCTACGCGTTCGTGCTTATTGTGCTGATCTATCTACCGCATCTAAACCAGTGTTTCCAAACCATCTCGCAGAAAGATGCCGTAGACCCCAAAATAACGCTGGTCAAAAAAAAAAAAAAATGGGCAGATCTCACGTACAGTGGGACTCAATAATATGCAGAGCACGAATGAGAAACGTTGACATGTCACTTTAAGATCAGCACAATGTTACGAGGTGAAGGTAAATGATGCCGAACGTGACTTCCGTCTCTTGATTATCATGCTTGGATGTGTCGTTTACCTTCGTCATCTATTCACGTCACGTGATACCAAATTGAGTATATGTGGAGCTAGCTAAACGGGCGTGGGCACGCAATGAGCGTGGTAAGTTCTCATGTTCTTACATGACGTGCTGTCAGAATCATTATGTTTGCACAAATCATATATTCCGTCATTCATTGACGTCACGTAACACCGAATTTGGCATATGTGGAGCTAGCAAAGCGGCCGCGAGTGTGTAATGAAGGGCCCAATATACTGCAATGTAGCTTTGACGCGCGCGCATGCTGGCACGGCAACGCAACGTTAGCGAAACGCAAGCATTCTATAGTCTGACGCCAGGCGCGACCAGCGTCCGGTGGCACGTACTGACGGCAACCTGTGCAAAATGCGACATGCTTCATTTCGCGCCGATGCGTTACCCAGTCAACATTGCGTCCCCTCTTGACGTCACGGAGGGACGCCGGACGCGCTGAAGTGCGCATGCGTCGAAGGAACGCAGCGCGGTGCACGCCTGCAAGTATATGACAGGTAGATCAGCGCCTGGCATGGCGTCGCCGGTGTGACGCGACAAAACGAACGCCAGGGCGCACGTCGAAGTGTATTGGTGCCTTCAGTGTGGCTGTAGTGAAGTTCTCACAGGACACGTATCTCATGATTATCATGTTTGCACCAGTCACATACCTTTGTCATCCATTCACGTGACGTAATACCATTTGGCATATGTGAAGCAACGTTACTAGATACTTTTTTCAGTTTGCAAACTGCGGCGCCGCGAGTGTCACCCAACGTGTCACCCTTCCCTGTACCGGTCAAAAAGCCGCAAGCGCGCCCCCTCTCGGCGGTGCCGTCTGACAACGGCACCGACGCTGTCAGCGTTGGCGTGATCTGCATGGTGCCGGGTGTTTTTTAATGTCTTCAACTCAGTCATCGCTTTCCCTGTGAGCTACACAGCTCACATGTGTCATGTGACGGTTCATGAATGTGAGAAAACATGCCTCGCTGCTTTTGTGACTGGTTGCCGAAGTGGGTACGATTCGACGAAATCCGCGGCCGAAAAGAGACATTTTTTCAAGCCTCCCGCTGACGAGGTGCGCCTCCAGAGATTTCAACCATAAATTAGAAAGCAAGGAAAAGGTGGCTGTAGCAAACAAAAAAGCACGTCTCCTGTAACTCTGGCTCTTGCCTTTGAAGAAAAGTGGCTTCCAGTTTGTTTGTTTCAGTGTTCAGTAAATTGTGTTTAATTTGACTTTGTTCAGTGTTCAATAAATTGTGTTTAATTTGACTTTGTGTTCTCGTCATCTCGCGCATTTTATCGCCTTAAAAAGGCCAAATTTTTATTGAAGTAGTTCGGTATCTTTCTTCTAAAATAATGCGAATCATACGATTCAGTTATCTGGAACGAACAAGTCGTTCTGGGCTTTACACTTTAACATATCCGGCGTCATTAGATGGCTGTAGTGCGTGGCTCATCGTACAATAATATCGAAGGTTCTACGGGCCAAAACCACGATATGATTATGAGGCACGTTGTAGTGAAGGGCTTTGGAAATTTTAACCACCTGGGGTTTCTCTAACGTGCACCTGAATCGAAGTGCATAGCGTAGAAAGATACCGAACTACTTCAATAAAAATTTGGCCTTTTTAAGGCGATAAAATGCGCGAGATGACGAGAACACAAAGTCAAATTAAACACAATTTATTGAACACTGAACAAAGTCAAATTAAACACAATTTACTGAACACTGAAACAAACAAACTGGAAGCCACTTTTCTTCAAAGGCAAGAGCCAGAGTTACAGGAGACGTGCTTTTTTGTTTGCTACAGCCACCTTTTCCTTGCTTTCTAATTTATGGTTGAAATCTCTGGAGGCGCACCTCGTCAGCGGGAGGCTTGAAAAAATGTCTCTTTTCGGCCGCGGATTTCGTCGAATCGTACCCACTTCGGCAACCAGTCACAAAAGCAGCGAGGCATGTTTTCTCACATTCATGAACCGTCACATGACACATGTGAGCTGTGTAGCTCACAGGGAAAGCGATGACTGAGTTGAAGACATTAAAAAACACCCGGCACCATGCAGATCACGCCAACGCTGACAGCGTCGGTGCCGTTGTCAAACGGCACCGCCGAGAGGGGGCGCGCTTGCGGCTTTTTGACCGTGTTGAAAAACGGCGGACCGATCCCGCCGAAGCCACCACTGTTGCGAAAGACGGCGACGCCGACGCGGTCCCGGAGGCGCCACTGCTTTCGACCCCGCCGGGAAGGTCACCAGCCGTTTGGTAGCGTATGTTTCTCAGCTCGCGACTGCTTCTGCGCAGAGCTGAGGAGACGAGCGGACGAGACGACGGTGAGTTAAACAAGGTTTATGTACAGCATATATACAGAGGCGTTACAATTTCGGCACTGGGGCCGGCAGAGACTCGAAGAGCCGAGCTCTTCTCTCTAACACATAGGTCAGTCTTTCGCCTAAGACCGCTGACTCACACACATGTCGGCACTCCGACACGGGGACGCCTCTCACATAGGACCGCCGATCGCGACGCGCCGCAGGGCTTCTTTTATTTACACCGGGTCCAACCAAAATGTCCAATCAGAAGCGCCGCTGGTCGTCAGCGCAGATTCTTCCAATGGGGTTGCCGCGCCATGCGTCAGACCACCCGACACGAGAACGCCGGCTCGCTGTCACGTGCGCCGCTGACTCAATGCACGTGGGCGAGAGAGGCGCCGCGCGTGTTCACGCCGTTGAGATGTTCGCGTCAGGCAGACTGCGGGCTGGCCTTGACCCAGATTGCCTTTTTCCGAGGCACGGACGTTTGACGGGGACTCGCTGGCATAACAGCACCCCCGCCGCCAGACAATGCACCGGAAAGACGAGCTGCTTCCACGGGGCTCGGATGTCAGGTGCGCTCGTTCGCCAGGTCCCTCCAGGTTCGCCTCCAGGGCCATGGGGAGAATACAGCTCCAGACTGTTCCGGGAACACATCCCATTTTTGACGACGGATCCCAGCTCCACGGGCTTGTCGCCACAATTTGCTGGCCGACTTCGCTCGTCTCTTCCGACCCTCTTCGGTTTCAGCACTTGTCGATGGTTCTGCAACTTGCTAAGAACGGTTCGACAACAGACAACACACGACACAAGCAAGTGCCCTCGGTCACCCAACAGAACACCAGACAAAGTATAGAACAACAAATACCTATCTACGTGTCTATCGGAATTTCGTTCCCTCTACATCAAGAGGCACATGTGGGACAAAAGACTCCTAAAGTAAGAACTTGAATTTTTCACAATTACAACCCCGCAACGAATTAGAATACCACATAAAGTTGGCCCCTTGAGATCACTCTGAACGAGAGCGCTCAGCCCAGGTCGTGATGAGGTCAAAATTTTGCCCCGAATCGCCAGCCAGAAACCGAAGGGTTGAGAAGTTACTAGCTGGAACGCACTGCTCAATGCACCTGCATTAGCGTTTACTTTTTCTTTTTTTTTTCTTTAGCGAACGTCAAAGTTGCGCTGTGGAGCAACATGCCCCACTTCAGTAACTGGCCACTTTTAGGCGACGATACCTATGCGGCACCAAGAGCGGCTCACACTTTCGACGTTGCACAGGGGAACAACGATACGGCTTGCTACTGATTGACTCCTCACCGCTTAGCTCGATATCGTGTTCGATCACCGTCGTGTCTCCGGGACGGTCCGACAACACATACCCAAACTCGGAAACAATCTTTCTCAGGTCCTCTTTCTCAGGTCCTCCTTCACTTACGCTAGGCTCTAGGTTTATCTGCTCCCGGATTACTTTCGATCCCCCTTCAATTACCTCACTAGAAGTCAAAATTTCTGCTTCCTCTTCCTCTGAAGCCTTCAACAGCTGATTTACGACCGCTTGATATCGAACATTGGGTTTCATCAAGTTGTAAATTTTGTTCTGCCGCCTTCCTACTTGCACCTCATAATTTGTATCGCAAGGCTTCGATAATACTTTAGCGGGCCCTTCCCAATCAACCTCAAGCTTGTTCCTTTTTGGTGGCTGCAGCAGCAGTACCTGATTATCAACTTCAAAAACACGCTTCTTCCCCGATTTCTCGTAGTGCTCCTTCGACAGAACTTTTGCCGCGTTTTTCTGGCTTTCCACGAGCGCTTCAATTTGGCTTTCCACTAGCGCTTCAATCGAGAGATCCTCACTCTGCCCTTGAATGAGCGTCTCTCGATCAACTCTCGGCAGCTCGCTCCAACTTTCCGCAACAGGCGAGAGCGTTGCAACCCTCTCGCTCTGACTCAATGGCGCCACGTCGTCTCCCCCAGCGCATACCGCGCCGGCCGCTCCCGCGACGCGCCGCTCGCGTGACTGCTCACATGACTCATGCGGAAAATTTCCTTTCTGGGGTTCCGTCGACCCGCCGACAAGGTCACTTGAGAGTTCACCGCATGGAACCAAGTCAAGCTTCCGCGAAAGCTTTCGCGCTTGCGATCGCGTGGGAGCCATGCACGCTAAGTTGGGGAAGAACGATTTGCCCTGCTCTTTGAGAAGCTGCTCCGAGTTGTTGGAGAAAAGATAAGAAAAACGACCATTCAGCGCGGCAGACACAGCCGCTTCGGTGCAAAGCTTACCGAACGGGCCTTCAATGACAACGGTGGCGATTGGTAAGCGAACACTCTGCTCCTCGGCGACTTGCCTGATCCACGCGCATTCTCCTGTGAAGTCATCCGGAGACACCAATGAAGGATGGACAACGTCCATGGTTGCCGCTGAGTCTCTAAGTGCTCGGCACGTTTTCTCATTGACCCTAATTTCTTGGAGATACGGCTCCAGCAACCGCATGTTTTTTTCTGATTCTCGGATCGTTGCGAAGGCAAACTTTTCCTGACAGTTTCTCGCGATGTGCCCTTCCTTTTTACAGTTGTAGCAGATTAGCGGCTTCCGTTTGTTTTCCGATTCAAAAGCCTGTGTGGTAGAAACCTCACTCGATTTCTCCGCTTCTGCTTGCCCTTCCCCTACACTGTCCTTAGTAAGAGATGGGTCCTTTTTGAAATTACGGTGCGGAACGGGTTTCCGTTGATCAGGTTTCCTTGAAAAGCCCTCTTTTCTCTCATCCTTTTCAACGCGCACTGCCCTGCTATGCAACTTTCGGCGAGTATAATACTCCTCAGCTAACTCAGCTGCCTTATTTAACTGTACTTCCCCAAGTCTGTCCTGCAGCCAAAGTTTAACATCCTCCTCGATGCAGCGGTAGAATTGCTCCAATGCAACGCATTCCACCACTTTATCGCGGTCGTCATAAACACCTTCGCCCTTGAGCCATTCAATTAAATCGGCTTTAAGACGAAACGCGAAGTCAACGTGTGACTCATTCCCCTTTTCAGCATACCGGAACCTTTGCCTGAAAGCCTCGGGTGACAACTTATAACGTCTCAAGAGCACTTCCTTAACCTCGTCATAGCTCTCAAACGCTTCCCTAGACAAGCAAGTTATCGCGTCGGACACTTCGCCGGGAAGAAGAGCTAACAGGTTCTGCGCCCAAAGAGACCGCTCCAAAGCGTTTCGCTCACAGACGTGTTCAAACTTGACGAGATACTTCGCCATGTCCTCGCCTACTACGAACGGTGGCAGTTGGTCCCGAATTCTAAAACCGCTGACCTGAATCGTCGGAGAAGCTACGCTAGGCGCCTGCGAACACTGTAGGATTGCCAATTCTAGTCGTTTCAACTCGAGACGCTCTTGTCTCTCGGCCTCCTCGCGCTCGCGACGTTCGCGCCTTTCAACTTCTTCACGTTCGCGAACTTCTCGCCTTTCAGCCTCCTCGCGGCGTGCTTTGATCTCTACCCAGGCCTCATCGACTTCCTCAGCCGACACTCCCTCATCCTTCATGATCTCAAGGATCGCTTGCTTTCGTTTCGCACGGCCCAAAGTAATGCCGAGTTCCTCACAAATTTCGATGAGTTCCTTCACTTTAAGGTTCTCCATCGTTCACACTAGCCTCTTGCTGTTTGCCCCTGTTAAGAATTTACTTGCCGTACCCACTATAAGTCAACTAGCAAGACGCGCAAGCAACTTTTCACTCTCCCGTGTTTACCCCCTCCGCATTAACTTTGGTTTCAAAGCACTTCGACTTTGCTTGAAACGATCAAAGCTCACTCTAATGCTTCACACAGCCCTTCTCTAAACTACTACAACCTGAGCTAGAGTAGTCTGGTGAACTGAGGGGAAAACATCAGGCACTCACCGCATCGATGTCGCTGACGCCGGCCGATCCCACCGCTGCCACCACTGTTGAAAAACGGCGGACCGATCCCGCCGAAGCCACCACTGTGGCGAAAGACGGCGACGCCGACGCGGTCCCGGAGGCGCCACTGCTTTCGACCCCGCCGGGAAGGTCACCAGCCGTTTGGTAGCGTATGTTTCTCAGCTCGCGACTGCTTCTGCGCAGAGCTGAGGAGACGAGCGGACGAGACGACGGTGAGTTAAACAAGGTTTATGTACAGCATATATACAGAGGCGTTACAATTTCGGCACTGGGGCCGGCAGAGACTCGAAGAGCCGAGCTCTTCTCTCTAACACATAGGTCAGTCTTTCGCCTAAGACCGCTGACTCACACACATGTCGGCACTCCGACACGGGGACGCCTCTCACATAGGACCGCCGATCGCGACGCGCCGCAGGGCTTCTTTTATTTACACCGGGTCCAACCAAAATGTCCAATCAGAAGCGCCGCTGGTCGTCAGCGCAGATTCTTCCAATGGGGTTGCCGCGCCATGCGTCAGACCACCCGACACGAGAACGCCGGCTCGCTGTCACGTGCGCCGCTGACTCAATGCACGTGGGCGAGAGAGGCGCCGCGCGTGTTCACGCCGTTGAGATGTTCGCGTCAGGCAGACTGCGGGCTGGCCTTGACCCAGATTGCCTTTTTCCGAGGCACGGACGTTTGACGGGGACTCGCTGGCATAACAACCGGTACAGGGAAGGGTGACACTCGCGGCGCAGCAGTTTGCAAACTGAAAAAAGTATCTAGTAACGTTGATGTGAAGCTTGTGAAATGGCCGTGAGCGCATCATCAGTGTGGCATGTAGTCATGTTCTTACATAACACGCATGTTGGGATTATCATGTTTGGATGTGTCATTTATCTATGTTGTCCGTGCGCGTCACGTAATACCGAGTTTGGTACATGCGAAGCTAGCGAAATGGCCACGAGCGCATCGTGAGTGTAGCAAGTAGTCATGTTGTTACATGACACGCATCTCATTTTTATCATGTTTGCACCAGTATAATGCCTTCGTCATTCATTCGCGTTGCGTAATACCAAATTTGGTATAAGAGAAGCTAGTGAAACGACCGCCAGCGCATCATGAGTGGGGCATGTAGTCATGTTGTTACATGACACGCATGTCATGATTATCATGTTTGCACCAGTCAAATACCTTCGTCATGCATTCACGTACTGTAATACCAAGTTAGGTATATGTGACACTAGCGAAACGGCCGCGAGCAAATCATGAGTGTGGCATGTAGTCATGTTGTTACATGACACGCATTTGATGATTTTCATATTATGGTCTGTCGCTTGTGTTCGCCATGCAATCATGCCATACCATACCTATTTTGCAACATTCCGTGTGAACGAAACCACCGCAAGAGCGGCACAATCATGAAATGTATGATTTTCATGTTATGACTAGTCAAATATGTTTTTCATACATTCATGTTATGCCATACCAAGTTTGGTATTGATACCATGAGAGAAACGACCAGGAGAGATAAAAGTCGTAGGCGGCTAGATAGATAGATAGATAGATAGATAGATAGATAGATAGATAGATAGATAGATAGATAGATAGATAGATAGATAGATAGATAGATAGATAGATAGATAGATAGATAGATAGATAGATAGATAGATAGATAGATAGATAGATAGATAGATAGATAGATAGATATGCTCAAAGTCACCGAAGTTCACTACAAATGCTCCGCATTTTAAAAAAACAAAAAGCTCTGCTCATTGGACACCCAACAACTTCCATGGTCTAACTAAAGTGTGATATGGGGCCTGGTGAGTGGCCCTTTAAGAGCTCATCTTCCTTGCAGTTTTCACTGTCCAGTTGCCTCGAGGCTGGATATCTTGCCGATGTGGAGATCTCCGTCAACTGTTCGCACTTCCCGGGCAGTCAGTCTACCTTCAGGGCCCACAAGATGATCCTGGCTCTACAGAATGACGTGTTCAAGGCCATGTTTTACGGCGACTTCGCCAAGGAAGATCGCATAGTCATTACTGACCTACACCCGGATGGTGTCAGAGGCCTCTTGCGGTACGCTCCCGATTCCTCACTTTATTGTCTGTCAGGATGATTTTGTAATTAGGCCTACTGTGACGATAGTGATTGTGTTGTGTCAGTGAACACAAGGTAACGGTTTGCTCGTCCGTCGGTCAGTTTATTTAATTAGGGGCATTTCTAAGCGATACAAGCACATTTGGTCGTTTCGCCACAGGCTTGCATTGAGCAAATAATTAATGATTGAGCACTACCAACTTCGCTCCTCTTTATGAGGTTTTCATCATGCGCATCGCTCAAAATCTCAGCGAACCATCATGGTAACATATCAGCCAGCTCTCTAGGACATAAAAAAAAGTTGATTTAGGTGTAAATTATCTTTTGTCTGCCCAACATGGAGGAAAGGCTCGGGAGGCAACTGGACAGGCTCAAGGTTGAATTGTCCAGGCTGTGGAAGTGCCGACGCTTCATGTAAAGTATCTAGTGCCTCAAGGCGCACGTGTCTCGCGCAGAAGCCGCATGTAGGGGTCACACCTATTGAACGGTCGGTGGCGTTGTGCTTGTGGGCGTTTACCGCCACCATCATCATCGTGGTTAGAAAACGGTAGCGCCGTCGGCGACGCCTCGTGGCAAGCCTCGGATGCGGCGCGCCAGAATTAAGGTGGTCTTTTTTGCGCGTGCCGGTTGCCGCGAACGGCTGTCTCTAGCGTGGGTCCCCGGTGCGTGGCACCGCGGGTTGCGCGTCGGGGGCTCTCGTGGTAAGTGAAGCGTTGGCGACGCCACCTTGGATGCGTTATTGGGTTTGTTATCTTGTTGAGGGTTGTGTAATTTTGTTTAAGGTTGTTGAGCGTGTTGATCACAATTGATGTGTAATTATTCGGCTGACGAAATTGTCATTCTAGAGGTAGTTCAATAAATGCGTGTTGTTTGGTTTGTTCCAACCACCTCTACTGTGTCCGTTCACTCCAAGACCGTGGTGCTCGCCAATACGAGTTTACTGCATTTAGCAAAGCTGGCCTGAACAGTTGTCCGAGACTTCAAAGCGCCAGCGAAAGGTTCTGAACATTGTATACGCTCGAAGGAATTGCCGGTTTCCAGCATTTCATGCCTCCATGGTGTCTCACACAGCTTTAGAAAAGTGGGAGCGAGGTACGTATGCAATGTTTTCTTTCGGCTAGCAACATTTTAGGCAGCATTTGCGCAGCTGTAGAGAGGAAGGTCGAGGGTGAAGAGCAAGGCAAGGATAGTTGCAAAGTCAAGCGTATGGCCAGAGAAGTTCCATTCTCCACCAGTGTGGTGTCCGACATTCCGCTTTTCGTGTGTGAAGCGTTATGTTACAGAAACCGAGTGCTGTGTCAATAAAAGGTTTATAGATCACACAGGTTCACCAAAGGGACAACCAAGTAACCATGTTCTAATCTTTCTTTGCATTGTAGTGAACATGGCTGCATATCCTTGCTCGGTGATACATCAGTCAAATCTAGTTTGAAGGATTGCGTAGCGCGTGAAATTCAAGAAGCCAGTTTTTTTTTTTTTTCAACAAAGCTGGTAACACATGAGTCGCAAAACCACCGGTCACTGTACTTGCCGCTTAGCTGGCCTCTCTGGGAGCTCGTCACTTATTCATCATTTCACTGCTCAACTAACTGTTTCATCCACACGTATTTATATAAGCGCTATATATGTTGGTTGATGCAATAAAGTTTCAGTTGATTGTTTTCGCCGTGTTCTATGTCCCTCGCTTTGTGCTGTCATTTTGCGTACAACCGTGTTAAACTGAATTACCCTTCATATTTTCTGTAAGGTAGGGAGCAGCATCGACCCTGTTGTCGACGTCGCACAACACCCATATGAAATATTATGCAGCTAGCACCCCTCCACACATCAGCACAAGTCATTACATGTAGTTATATATGTATTTATTACCCCACATATCTATTTTTCTGCCACGTTTTACTGCAATTCATACATTTATCATCAGCTCCAACGCAAAGCTGCAAACTATAGAGTTTGATTCTTGTCCATACCCCAGAATATTGTGTGGAAACAGTTCAAAAAAGCAAACGCTAAAAAATAGCGGTGCCTACTGCACACACAGTGTTGAGCCGTTACAGTGTATTCGTTGAGAGCCGAAGGAAATCATTGCAACTGGCCGGTTACACGAGTTTTCAATGCATGCAGGTACTTCTACAGCGGGAATCTAGAAGTGGCTAACGCGCATCAGGCCGCCTGCACCCGGACAGCCGCCGCCAAGTACCTCGTTCCGAAGCTGGAGGAGAAGTGCCTTTCCTTTGTCAACGCTCGATTGGGGCCGATGGACGTGTGTCCCTTTCTGGATTGCTTTCTCACCATGAGCGAAGATGAGCTGGACTCTCCCGCGAAGGCCCTCATCCGTAGAGACACTCTTGGAGTGATAGGTGCACGCAATTTTCCTCATTCAACCGAGCGTACCGTGCGATACATCCTGCGCCACGCAACCAACGTGCCCGAGGCGATTGTGGTGGAATCCGTGTATGACTGGGCGAAGCAACAGTGGCTCACGCACTTCTTCGAGGACGATCAGCGGTCCGACATTCGCGCCGTTATGCTGCCGCTCTTTCCCGAGTTGCGGTTCCTCGCGCTGACGGCCACTGAGTTCGTCCAAGGTCCCATCGCATGGAAAATCTTCACCGACGCCGAAGCGCTGGCCATATTAAGCAACATCATCAAGGGACGCTCGATGGCCATGCCAGAGGGTTTCTCCAAGATCCGAAAGAATCGAGCGTAGTAATACAAAAACATGCTGGGATCACGTGCGCATATTTCTCATGAAGCCCACCATAATCCCGAACTTGCTTGAAGAGATGCTTTGTTGCTGGTGACACGTTATGTGATAATTCATAACAATAAAACGGAAAACAAAACAAATGGTAATTGATAATTCAACCGCGGTTTATCAATGAACGAATCATTCTCATGAACGTAGGTCATATCCGTCAGTGAGTGAGTGAAACAACTTTATTCGGTCCACAATAGACGCGAGTAAACTCAGCGTCACCTGGCTAGGCCCACTCGGGGACCATCAGGTTAAACCTGACGGCCCTCGCGCGGGCCCTCTGGACGGCCAGGATTTGAGAGGTCTGGTCCTGGGCCTTAATGAGTCGCTTCATTTCCTCTTGGGTGAAAGGGGGACCAGCAGAGGCTCAGTGATGAAAAATACCAATTCATTCTGTCATTACACCTTAGCTCAAATGCTGTAAATGTTGCAGCTCGTTTTGTCTACCTGTTGTCTGATTTATTGAGGGTTGTTTGTCCAACGTCCGACCTCTTGCCACTGATTAATTTAGGAGTACCTCCTTCGACGTTGAAATGGCAAGCTGTTTCAAAATGGCAAGTTCGCCATTGCCTCTTACCGCTCGTAATGGCGAACTTAGGGGAACTATTATGGTGCGTGCATTACCAGCGAGATGGCGCAATGAGCGCGCGTCGGCAGATCACGACGACGCGGTGACGCGCGCTGATGCGTTCATCTGCCGCATGTACTTCGCCCCGCTGCGGAAGCGGGGGGGGGGGGGGGGGGTTGGATGCTTACGTGTGCGCACGCATACCTCGCGGTGGGGAGAACAGTACACTGCAGGCTTTCACTGCAACGATTCTGCTGTAGCTACCGGGCGCACAAAGGTCACTGCACTCGCTGCATGGTATCTGTTTGTGAAAAAGGCGCGCTTTTTAAGACACAACAAATTAACAATTGAGGCACTTATTTGCGTTCATATGTACCAGTGAGCACATTTTATACATAATTTGTGCGTGAGCAACGCGGGCCACGTTTTGATCTGCTTGCCATTCTTTGCGTGACATTACAATTTGTTGCTATCGCATTCATTGCTACGCCTTTGTGAAAAAGCTGTGACTTTTTTTTCGGTTTCACAACGCGTCTTCCTGGAACACTCTTTTTTTATTCTTTCCTAGGTACACCTACATACCTCGGTTATACTGAAGTTCAATTTTACACAAAAGTATAACTGTAGGGTATAGCAGTACGCTATTGACGTACAATATCTGGTAGGCACATTGGCTCCAAAGTCGCACTGCTTACTGCATAAACATACAAAACGCGACGTTAATGTAACAATCATAATGATTCGTAAACTCACATTGATTCAAGTCTCCGCCATGAAATGAAACAAGTATCATACGCCCAGACTTTTAGTCGATGATGAGCTAAATGCGCGTGCCAACTGTGGCTTCCCAAGTATGAGCTACCGAAGTCTCGTCTACGGAAGAGGTGGAGGAAGCGGCGGTTGCACTTGCCGCTATAATTGATCATTCTTATGTCAGTGTGCGTGATTCAAAAACTGCCATATAAAACTTCGGAGCGGGTAGGATTTGCAGGACAGCCCTTCCCATTCTCTCCAGTAACTCGCCATTCCAACTTGTGGTGGTAATTTGGACACCTGCTCACTCAGGCCTAATTGGTAATGAAGCGGCCCACGCAAGCTTTCGAGCTTTCATGATCGGAGGGCGAAATCCCCGATGGGATGCCTCAGAAACTAATGATTTCCCTACTGCATGTATACATATACTGGAAGATTACTTACATACAACGACATCTGTGGGCACTATCGCCTCGGTCGCCGAACGCTACCGCCTTTACTGCGTAAGTCCTCCCGCAGGTGGGAGGTCCTATGTCGTAAACTACAAAGCCGAATGTTTCTCTCCCCCACTTTACGCTACAAAATTTAGCCCCGAATTCATACTAGTTTGGACTGCATGTTTTGTACTGTCGGAAAAGCGGACCTTACCCACGTTATGTGGCAGTGTGCAAATCACTCCAGCCTTCGTAAACAAATAAAGTCAGAAATTGTGGGAGGCTGCCTCGCGCAGCTGCAACCCCGACCTTCGATAAGAAGGCTATCTTGAGGTGGGCTGAAGTGGTAGAGGAGGCCTACCATCAGTAAGATCCCTCACCGTCTCACAACCCTTTTTCCTTAAGATGGGATAAAGTTGTGTCTCTCTCTCTCTCGCGCGCGCTATAGAGGTCATCATATATGTTCTCGCGCACTAAAGTATCGCATACGACCGGCCACGTATTAAGCCACAAATGTCGTTTTGTTGAAGCGTCAACGCACTCCCAAGTTACGGGTAATGTCAAATATGATGCCTATATAGTTATTCGCAATGCACACGAACTATAGGTGGCGCGCGTGGCGATTCAAGACGGAGGACCGAGAGATGATCAACTTGTTCACTGCACGTAGCGTGTCGTAGCAGGCCGGTTTTTTGTAGTCTCTGTCAGAGTTGATTCTGAACGGCTCTAAAATGCCGCTGCCTTTCACAAAGCAGCTATCACTAGCGAATATTATGGCACACCTCGAAGCTTCTGAAGAAAGGATTCGGTGTCTCATCGAGGGAGAAGAGGTTTTGAAGCCGGCCACCTTATTTGTTGTAGCGTCAAAGCATGCAAAATCGACGCCGTTGCCATTCAAGGACTCTGCCTGCAAACGTCCCATGTTCGAGGAAAGCCTCATGAGCTGGAGCTTGTTTTTGACGTGAGCAGTCGCATCAAGGTACGTACTACGTGAGCTTTATGCGGTCACATTGGCTGCGCATATGTCTACAACGAACCGTCACATACCCTATGTAAATATCGATGACTAGCATGTTTAATAAGTGATGAGTACGTGCTCGACATCGTGCCGTCACGAACAATAAGCGCGTACGTGCTTATCTTACCGCACGGTATCTATTGCTTGATATGTGGGGTTTAACGTCCCAAAACCACCATATGATTATGAGAGACGCCGTAGTGGAGGGCTCCGGAAATTTAGACCACCTGGGGTTCTTTAACGTGCACCCAAATCTGAGCACACGCGCACGGTATCTATAAAAACGACTATATGGCTGGTTGCGTTTTCGGAGAAGGCCAGAAAAAGTACGCTGTTCTCGTTTGCAAATTGGATTATGATCGAAGGTAGTTAGTGCACGATATAAGATAGAGATTAGAAAGCTAGCGACGGCGCGGAGCTGCGGACCCTGTTACGTTCGTATTCAATGAGCCTGCGAGGTGAAGGACGTGCGCTTCAGCGTGCCGCCCATGGAATTGGCTTATTCTGTTTCGCCTGCCTCAGCAACGAAAACAAAGCAAGATGCTTGGTGTGGGGTTGAAAGCACTATCGTACAACCTATGTGGGTTAGAAAAAAAAAAGCGCCGCGAATAGCCGAAATTCAAGCACTAATCGGTGTTTGTTACGGTGAAAACTTATTGTGATGCCCTCGTGGTATTCCGTTGAGTTTGAAACAGGCTATACCTTGCCATTTTTTTCTGCATTGCGAGCTGCACTTCTGTACTTCAAAATTTTATTGTATTTTTGCCAAACTATCAAACACTCAAAATCCATGCACAGCGGCGATAAACTGTGTGTATGATGCAAGTGATCAAGCAGTGTTCTTGACTGAATTTTAGCCCACTATAATTATGGCGCTCATAAATAATGAAACGTTACCCAAAGCAACCACATTTTTTGTTGTAAACTAAACCGCAGTAGTAGGAATACCTAAAATCAGTTTGCAGATTTTATGCTTTTATAACTGACCCAATTAAAGCATTTTTTTAGGTAAACTTTGGGTGGTTATGGTGCATGTGAGGATATGGTGGACAAAGTTTGACAGTTGCCATCCGCCATCTGGAAGCAGCTTTCTTTTCTGAGCCCAGGTGACTAACGCAGTAGTGCAATTTTTATTTGAAAGAAGTGTTACCATGTTCTCAAAGGTGGCTTATGTGCATAACCTACTTTCTTCTGCAGGGCCACTGCTCCTGCAAGGCCGGAAACTGAGCGTTGCAAGCATATGATTGCAATGTTGCTACATGTGAACAGGCAAGGAGCAGTTTTCTCATTTTATTCAATTGTATAAAACACCAGCCAAGCATACAGATAGCAAAACAACGCGATCTAAACTTCCATCAATGTTTTCTACAGTGATGAAACTTGTAGCTGGGCGCTTTGGTTCACACTTGAAGGTAAAACTGGTATGTGCTTATAAACTCGGCAGGGACATGGAAAGAATGAACATGAGCAGGCACCAACTTTCAGCTTTTATTTATCATCACCCTACAATATATATTCATGATACAGACATTTGCAAGTGCACATAGTCACATGGTCATAACCAAACAGGTTACAAAAAGGCATGCAAAAATTTGCACTCACTATCAAATGATGATACTGATCTGTCGCTACCACAAGTATTGCCTCTTACAGCAACTGGCCTTCTCACACTCTCAGGCATAGCATACACACTATTCGAATCCATGGTGTCCAAAACTCAGAAACAAACAAACATTAGAGGTGGTTCTAATTTTCCCTTCCCCATTTTCGGCTTATGGCTTTTAATGCTGCAGCAGCCAGCATTCGAATGCACTGATGATTCTGGTGCCTCTAGTATGATTCAATGGGGCTACTGTCTCAACAGAAATAGTTCGTAAACTCTGATGGTAGTACCAGAAGCTGCACCCCCAAAAATATTTGTGCGAAAACCTTTCACAGCATTTCTTTTTTCAATTTGCCTCTCCTCAATCAAGTAACTCAAGACTGACTGCACATTAATATTTTGTATAAGTAGCTAAAGTTACAAATGAGTGAAAAAGGAATTTTATGGTTCACTAAGGTCTCTTCATGCTGTTTGGTTCATGCTAGAATCACTGCTAAAGACTCATTTATACAGAGCAAAATAAATTCTCAAAACCGGGAACATTGACGTGCACAATAAAATGTTCACGATAACTGTGTAACAGGCATGTCTCAGAAATGGAGCCAACATCACAGGTTACTAACAAGTAAACCTTTACGTGCGACTTTTCAAAACATGCTCGACACGTGCTTCCCGAGTAATTCATTTCGCAGCACTGCAATGTAGCAGAAACTATCTTGAGTGTTATTTGTGGTTCCTTTCATTTTATTAATAGGACTGGCATCCAGCACTTGGACCTGCTGACGTCTACTAATGTTACACAAGCCTGGGGCAAGTTAAAGACAAATGCACCATATGAGGCCTGTAAACTCAAAGAACTGTGCCATGTACAGTCCAAACCACTGCCGATTCTGGGCACCGAACAACAAGAGGAAATACGTCAGCGACTGATTGCGACAGCACATGAGAGTGCATTGGCGCTGCATCAGCTTGGCAGAATGCGCTATATTGAAAGCAATCAAGTTAAAATGATGCTAAAGATATGCACAAATGTTGTACGCACACACAGTCACATGTGTTTTATATAACCAGTTGTTGAGAGTTCCGTAACAATTCCAACAGCAATGTGGATATTACCAACATCAGAAGTGGTTAACTGATATGTATCCCTTATGCTTGCGAGGACAGTAGTCTTGGCTAGTGCAACCTAAACCAACTTTGCAGGATGGCACCTAACTCCAAATGATGTTAACTCGACATGACGCCTGCATCATTTGAGTACATGGGTGATAATTAGGTTTATATAACTAGATAGCAAGCATCTCAATTGACACTGCACTGGCATTATGGCTACACAGGGCCTTTTTCTACAACTGTTTCGAGACCTGGTGTGGTACTATGGTAGAATGTTTGAATGCCCCAAAGAATCACCAAAGTCTATTCTCGCCATTCGTAGGTAGATAAGAACTGTCAATCACCTTTCTCTCATTACCTGTCTACCACGACCCATGAAAACAGGTATGGGCCAGACGTGTCTTGAATAAAGGTTTAGACGATGTACGTGACATGATTGTCCCGTTATTCATATCATGATCAGCCACATATATTCTCAAAACCCTCTTATCCTTCCATACTAATTTTGGTCTACCCCAAGTCAAGAAGGCGATCATGAGGCATAGCACCAAGGCTTAGTACTGAAGCCTTAGAATACATGGGAGATATTAGCCTACCCTCTGCCCTTAAGATATGTGTAATGTCACTCGTCATGTGCTCTATACACGGCGATGGAGTGAGCAGTCGGTAGCATCAATGAGTTTGCGAATAATAATGCGGTAGCATTGAAGAGCTCGTTTCACAGAAATTGCGGCGTCGGGATCGTTGGTTGTGAGTTGACAATCATCTTGTCCATGATTGAAAAATCGAGACATATGCGAATAAAATAAGTAATGAATTTCCGGGTCCGAGTGAGGATTGAGCTCAGGCCATTTGTGTGGCTAGCAGGTGTTTTATCACACAGCTATGGATATGCTTAGGAGTACATCGAAAATAACTTCCTCAGCTCGGAAATGCAGTTAAAATAACTCTCTTCACAAACACACGTGTCCTGGGTGGGGGGGGGGGGGGGGGGGTACAACTGTGCATCGACATAGAAGAAAAAGAAGATGGCTTTCGTTTTCAAGTCTTCTTGGGTGATTCAATTGTGTCGGTCCATTAACTCAATAGTCTTTACATAGCCCAATGGTGTGTTATCCCTCATGTTGTGGTGCTCAGCTGCTTTAGCTTCCTCATTGACCTCTTTTTTTTTATTGAAAAAAAAAATAAACGAAGCACAATAAAGAACTGAGACACAGTCGCTCATTGTCGCCGTCGCTCATTGACCTCAGTTTCTGACTACCTGCATAATAAGTTCTACTACATTTCATTGCGAACACAAGTTCCATAATATCACTCGAACCTTTTCTCAGAGAGAATAAGGGAGGAGAGATTTACAATTCCACCAATCACAATAAATATTTCATCAAGGGTGCCGATGACTTCCCAAGATAAAGGTTCCTTCAGAACTTTAAAAACTTTCATCCTCTGGATTGCACGCTCAACGTGCACACGTGCCCTGGCTATTTTTAGAGTATTTTCTGAGTCTTTCGCCGTGAACTGCAGCTGTCCACGAAGAAACGGAAGCTGCACAACCCCCAGCCCAAGGTTTTCGCATAGCGAGCCCAAGTTGAAACCTTTGTCAACCATGACATCATCTTCAAAACTGTCGAGTTTTTCTAGAACTCCCAATTTCTCGACGCAAATCCTGTCCAACGCTCGGTCTACGAAACCACAGCTCACAAAAGTAATTCAGCCAGCAGGTGAGACGCCAACAAGAAGCTCTGCTGTGTGTGTACCTTTGTAATGAGAGTATGTTAAAGTTTTACAAGAAGCACAGTGCGATTTCTCTACTGCAACCTCTGTGCAGTCTAGCACAACACGTACCTCGTTATATTCTTCAAAGCATTGAGGCAGATTCCTTGCAATTTCTTGTTTGTTTGGCCATGGAATCGCACATTTCAGTACCGCTGCAAGGTTACACAGTGTGCTGTACAAGTGGCGAGAGATGGCTGTGCGGCTCACAGAAAATAGTGGTGCCATACACACAAAGGGTAAGCAAGTTTTCAACCGCACAAGAATGAGAATGACTCGTTCAAGAGTAGACATTTCAGCTACTGCCTCTTCAATCCTGCTCACTTCATTACTAATGGCTACAAGCAAAGTCATTGATGACACACCAATAAAAGCAAGCACACTATTATCTGATGTCAGCATATCTACAAGCCTGAACTGCTTCCCTATAATGGAGTCTACATCGACCTGGATGCCTTTGTCTTGTGTGCATATGATGTCTGGTACATCCTTCATGCACTGCGAAAGCTGAAGAAGGGCTTCTGCAACCTCCACTGTTGATACAGCTGTAGCAGTTGCACCACTAGCACATGGATCTGATGCAGTTTCCTGGCCCTGCTCTTGTACCTGCACCCAAGAAAGATTTCCCATAAAGACAGATTCAAGGCAATGCAAAAGTGCTGAGAATCTTCTAATTCCTGAAAGAAATGACGTCAAAATGATTTAACTTGTTTTGGCTTAATTGCTATAAAAAGCAATTACATAGCTTGTTTGGCTTTGTAATTGTTTTTAAATGCTTCATAGCATCACATGTATACACAGTTGCCTAACGACTGATGATGCGTGCCATAGTGTGATGCCATGATCTTATACTGTTTATATCAATTTGTGCATACGGTTGAACCCTTTTATAAGAGGCATACACCGGGGAGCAATTCTTGTCATGTACATGAGATGTCTCTTATGAGCAGGGCACCACGTAAGCACTTTCTTATGAACCCCTATTTGAATCTATGCACACAAGTGTCTCTTATATCCAATTGTTTCTTACATTAGTGCCTCTTATAAATGGGTTCGACTGTATCAGTGTTCTGGCCTTTCACTCCCTGTTCATCTTGTCAGCTGCTTGACTCATTGTTTCTGTGATAAAGTGGCATGTTGAGATTTTCGGCTATGGAGCAAAATATGAGAAAATTTAAGGTACATGCTGTAACAACCCTATTTTGAAACAAAAGTATGAATGCTTGCAATAGGTGAAATTTGGCATATTTTTTTCCTGAAGCGTCTCTGAAATTCAGTAGAAGTTTTCACTTTATATTCGATGATAGTGCATAAGTTGATATGCATTCCTTAAGCCGTTTTGTAATTTTACCCTATGGACACCTTGCATACTAGCTCGTGCTGCTCACTTCATTCTCCGCTGTCGTCCTGCCAGCTATTAATCCTGCCAATATCGAAGGTTAGATCAGTGTACGGCTTATGGTTGTAAAAAAGTTGCCAGAGGGCGTAACAATGCTTTGAGGGATACGTGCTTTAAGCTATTGACATAAAGTTGTTCTCTCTGGTTAGTATAAATCCTTATTTTAGTTTCCAAGCGTTCACCCTGGATGCATATAACTACAATAGCACTACATATTACAGCATATGATTGAGCCTTTACATCACAAAGGGCTTCATCGGGGTTCTATTCACAAGGTGACGCGCGCACAGGTTGAGCAGGCTCCCAACATGTTCCTTGAGAAGCTGATCCTGCACAAAAGTAAAATGAAAGAATTCGTAAACATTCTGCATTACAAAAGAGTATACAGGCACAGTGACAGCTCAGAGTGTACTTACGATATGTTGAACATGCAAGCCTGAGGCAGTTTATAATGAAGAGTGATTGAAAACTGCTTTATCTTGGCCATAGCACGACATGGGTATACTTTGAATAGTTGTAGATTGTTTTACATTTTCTAGCCCCAGATGAGTGCAAGCACCTCTACTGAGCAGCACAGTTTTATTCTTGTTTACAGTGATGTAGTTCAGCCATGTAAGTAATGCTTTAAATTAGCCCTGTTATGTCCTGAATTTCAAGATATTATCTGGCATCAAAGGTTGGCAAACTCACAAGTGAACTCGCTCAAACTCGAAGTGGTGAGTCAGGTGGTCACATGTTTTGCCGTCATACGTCTGGCAAAACATGTTACCACCTCAAATACATCTTGTGACCCCCTGAAATCACTGCAAAGAAGCTAATTTTTGGAGAGTAAAGGAGTGTAACTGAAAGCTCTCACTTTTTGTCCTGTCATTTCTTCACTGCTTGAGCTGGAGCACGAGAATATGCCGTTTGGACAATGTCACAAGCCACATTCTATGCCTTGTTAGTTTTTTTTTTTTTTTGCTGCAGACTTTTTACAACATGCACTTGAAACTGCACAGCAGCTCTTTCATGTCAAATAGTCAGAGCGATAAGTTTTGGCTGCCAATCAGTCTGGCTCGTTCACGGTTCGTCAACCATGCATTTCTGCAGCCAGCTGTTGCATTCTTTTTAAAGACTTAGGCACTTTCAAGTTTCTTTCAAATGTGATTGCAAGGCACAGACTCAACACAAAAGACAAACAGAGACACAAAGGCAGTGTGAATTCTACACAAGGACAAACAAAAACGCAAAAACGCGCTCTGTGTGTGTCTTCTTTGTGCTTTTGTTTCTCGAAGTGGTGAGTGCACGTTTCAAGCAATTGCTAATATTGGTGTCATGCACTTATGACACTTTTCATGAGTTTCGTTGTGTGCATTCTTAGCAGTTCCATGACGCACAATTCAGTGGTAGCCTTAATGTCGGGTAGCATTGTTTTGCAGTGTCTGTAACATCAAGGTAGTTGCAGAAGAAATTAGAATCCTAAGAAATCTAGGAGAGATGAAACCTTTGCCTATGGATAGTGTAGAGATCGCTGACAGCCAGTAGTGCTTAAATAGCTTGCGGCACTTTCAGAGCAGAACTGAATTGGTTTGACATTACACAACTGACTATCTTACATTTTAGTTATCATTTCTAGTACATCGGGCATCTATATCTCCTCTTCTACGAGCAGTTCTTGTCAGTTTAATCTGTATGGTGGTTTGCTGCGCATGCTCTCTGGCGTATTGCATCCGGCTAAAGATACTTCCCCAATCATGGCATTGTTTGATAGCCTCACTTCCTCTGTTGGCAATGGTTTGAGAGTATCCAAGATTCTACGCTCGGAATGGCTTAGACAGGCTCGCCTGTACCATCAAGCCCCGCAAATACAACTTCTCGGGAACGATCGCACAGCTGCTAAACAAAAGTGTCGTGAGCTCTTCAGCCTCGTGGACCCTGTCCTGTCCCTTTTTAGCTGTGTTTGCACGCTGAAAAAAACCTTTCAAATATGACTATCTACGGGCTTACTATCTTTTCTAATCTAGCAGACCAAATGCCGACTAATAAACAATATACCACAGTGCGACCCACTTACGGTCGATTCCACAGCCTTCCAAGGTTTCTTTGTTGTATGCCCTGTGTGGCGTGTCGTAATACATGTTAATAATAACAAGCATACCATGCTCATGTCTAGCAGAGGCACGGGCATCTCGCGCTGCTGCTTCCTGAATCCTTGCCAGGTCTTCTTTTTCATGTGCTCTTATGGGCAAGCTCCGCGAAGGCACAGCAGTCTTCTTCAGTCGTCTTCGATTAGGCGTCCACAATTTGGGATCTACATAAAATGAGGATTGAAATGAAATCCTGCAATTTCATGTGCCACAACGACAATCTAATTTAGTGCATTACAGAAAAGCATATTTCGAATACCTTACTGTTAAACGAGCATTCAATGCATGCATGGTAGCCAAGCATTTTACGTAATTCTGCATTCATCACGATGCATCGGCCATTGGTGGAATCAAAAATTAAAATGTTTTGTTGGTTAAACCAGATTGCTATTGCACACTAATGAGACTTAAAAACCAGTTGCAAAGCTATCGCGCTAAAGAGCAAAGCCTGTGTCACAAGGAAATTTTTCTCACGATCAGGGCCGATTTGCATCGGGCTCGGTCCATATCAATCGCCCCTACAATGCCACCTGCGATTAAGTGTGATTGGGATCGATATGATCGCGGTTTCGTTGACGTCTGCACCAAACATGATCCGGACAGGTTTTTGCCGTGTAACAGTGGTCAGTGTTGATTACGAAATCCGATCCGGATTGGCCCTAATCGCAATGAAAGAGCCCGCGAGGAAAGACACTTCAGAGTGCAGTCGCGAATTATGGTCTGTTAAAAAGACCGACAGAATGCCAAAATTAACGCTCCCTTCATTTTATGCGGGCGACAGACGCCCAAGCACTAGCTTCCTAACTCTCCAAAAGCAACAATCGAGTGTTGCGGTGTTTACGTCCATCGTTCCGCATCGACGGCACCGTTCGAAAAAAAAAACAATATCGTTAGAGCGCAATCATTATGCTTTCATGAAAAATGTCAACAATTAGCATTTGGATTACCGCTGCTGCTCCAGAAGAAGTCTTCGGTAACAAAATGTGCGCTGCAAACCTTCATTTGCGGCGTCAGAGGCTTGCCTATACGGAGCTTCACCACCCACTCCTTCTTGAGTCGCACGTCCAGCGGAAACGAATGAAGGCTTATCTCATCCTTCACCGCTCTGTTCGTGCACTGAAGCACGCAACACATCCTGTTGCTTTTACATTTTTTTTTTTTTTTTGCCATCGCGTGCATGAAAGTTGGTAAGAAACGAGAACCCCGCCTGGCTCCACTCCTCGACTGATCAACTCTGAGATTTTGCTCTCGCCTGCCGCTACGTGGCGCGACCGTTTGTATGCATTGCGAATAAGCCAGAACGCATTCAATGGCCTAGTGATACCTACGACGTTTACTTTGGCAGTGAATGCAACTCAAGCCAAAAAAAAAAAAAAAGAGATGGTACTGGTTCAAAACCGCATAAACGGAATGCATTTAACATACGCACACGCATACGTACTACATCTCATTAGCTGACGCACAAAGTAAAAACAAACGCAGCGCTCGGGATATGGCCCAGCGTATGAGTACTACGCGTGAATTGGATTGGATTGGATAAACTTTTATTTGGTCCTCCAAAACACAGATCACTTGAATGATTCGTCCGTAATGAAGAGAATGCGCGCACGCGTGTGATGGGACAGCCGGTTCATTCCGAATCACGCGCGGCTTGCACCCGAGCACACAGCGGCTGGGCATTGCCTAGCCCTGCTCAAAAGCACTGTACTGAATACTAAGCTGTAGGGTACTGAGCTAAGTGGCTACTGATAATACGCACTACCTTTTCCTGTGCCCATCATTCATTTTCACCGCCCCTATTCACCATTTTTTTTCACCATTCACCATTTTTCACCATTTTTTTCACCACCCCTTTTCTTCACCATTTTTTTCACCATTTTCACCGCCCCTTTTCCCCGCCTCGCTGCGGTGGTATAGTGGTTAAGGTACTCGGCTGCTGACCCGCAGGTCACGGGATCGAATCCCGGCTGCGGCGGCTGCTTTTCCGATGGAGGCGGAAATGTTGTGGGTCCGTGTGCTCAGATTTGGGTGCACGTTAAAGAACCCCAGGTGGTCGAAATTTCCGGAGCCCTCCACTACGGCGTCTCTCATAATCATATGGTGATTTTGGGACGTTAAACCCCACATACCAACCACACGTACCTTTTTTTTTTCCCTTGCCTGATTTCCTCTGAATAGTATACAGGATAGAGCGCACTATATAGCTCAGGCCGACCTCTCTGCCTTGTCAAAAAAATTGGCTCCGTATCTACATGTTAATCTGCAAATGTCGTCGAACGACCAAAGTCTTGCGTGTGGAGAGAGTGAACAAAACATTTATTTGATGTTCTGCGCAAGAAAATCGGTGAATAGTATTCTGGGTGCGCTGCGTTGGAGTGACCCGAGCGTGCAGCGGAGGCGAACAAACGCATGAAGTCACGTCACACGTGAGACATGAGCGCCATTTGGCTGTTTTCTAGGAAAACAAAGCGCGTGGCTGTGAGACGGGTGCTGTGTGTGCACGCCCGTCTCAGAGGTGATAAGGTGTAGAACGCAAGGTGACAAGTAGGTGCCACTACCATCTCGTCTTAGCAAAGCGTTGGAAACACTCGCCTTTCCGTGCAAGCGTTGCATGGTCAGCGCAGCGTGTTAAGCGCTACGGTTCTTAAAACTACTTATGTAGGCCTTTTCTAGTAAAAGACGCACGCGCAGAATATATACGTGTTGTTATGGTGCCTGAGACATGTGCAATAATTCCTTTTAATTGACAATTGCACAAGTACGAACGCTGAATCTTGAGCAACATTGGTGGGCGCTGCGGATGGGGTCGGCCGTTTCAAGTAGTCGGTGCCGTCAAGAGTGGACAAATAGACAGACAGACAGACAGACAGACAGACAGACAGACAGACAGACAGACAGACAGACAGACAGACAGACAGACAGATAGATAGATAGATAGATAGATAGATAGATAGATAGATAGATAGATAGATAGATAGATAGATAGATAGATAGATAGATAGATAGATAGATAGCGCGCATGAGACCACGCTGCGTCGAGGCGACGGCCTTTAGAGCGTGCTTAACGCGAGCCCTTCGCGCCATCTCACTACTAATATTGAGAATGCTCTAAAGTCGCAGCGCTAGCCACTACGCCAGAAAACGTACCCTGTAGAGGATGTCAACGGCAAGCCATTTATTTGCACCATAAACCGTAGCCTTGAACGTAACAAGCAGCTGGTGTGGGAAAATATTCATCCTAAATTAATCATAAAGCACTAATAGCACTAGGTTTACCCATAATGAAAACTTTGTTTTACCTAAATGTAACACGAACTATGGCAAATTGACATCATCTGTCACGGTAATTAAATTGTGGAATAACTTGTCCTATACGCTGAAATCATCACTATCACTGCACACATTTAAATATGAACTAAAAATTATATTTATAATTAGCTTGCCAACAATGACTTCTTCCTAAGTAAATATATGTGTACATAACTCCTAGATACTTCTGACTTAAATTTCTATTGTGTTACATCTATCTAAATTCACTCTTGTGCACTTGTATAGCATTGAAGGGGTATTCTTTTGTTTTGTTTTTTTGCGTGTTTTGTAAATAGTTCAATATATACTTTCCATTCGCGCTGTGTAATTTTCACATGCTGCATAACTATTTTTCTAGTGATATTGTTAACCGAGGGTCCCGCTTCAGTCACTCGACTTTGGGACCCTTGTCTGCGTACTACTAACCATGAACTTTTGTATCTTGAATAATAAAATGAAACTGATACTTTGTGTTTGCCCCTGCTGCAGGAGTAATAGTTCTTTACCACGTATTAGTACTAGCTACTATGACCCGCCTTCCGATCTAAAGGATACCACATAATTATTGCATTAATTCCTCTAACCAACCGTCCATTCATTCAGTCAATGAAATTTCGAGACGCCTTTTCGGTTGGTTTAAACATATAGCACGTGTTGCTAGCCAAGGAACTTCCGGTCACTTCATTTATTACTCTCTTGTGTTTCAAGTTGTAATTGTTCGCCTTCAGATACAAAGGGAGGCGCTCAAACTTAAGGACCAACTCTTATAATGTTTTATCTAACTTAAAGTAACGTGTGTTTGAAACATTTGACCAGATACAGGGAGACAACCCTGGAAAATGTACTTGCTACTCTTCAAGGCTTCTATTGCTTAACAATACTGCTAGGCGGCGCCGGCACACTGAACTGTAAGCTATCCAGCACCTATGTTTGTCAACAGCGGCCCAACTGACGGCCACGCTGCTTTAATGGGGCTTACAACAAACGTAGAAAGGAAATCGTCAGTACACGTCTTGACGCTGCCACGATGCCTCTTCCTTGCATTTGCCGAGAATAGAGGTCGTTGAAGGAGTGCTCGGAATGCACAAAAAGTTTGAATCTGTTGGAATTACCGAAAGTATGAATATTCGCGAGTGCGGCATCGCGTTGGTTCTAATACTATATAATACATTATAGAAAGTCCACTCAGGTTTTCGAACCCCGAACACTAAAGCAAAAGTACAGTACTTTGAAGTAAACAATTTTTTTTGTTGCTCTGAGCGACCCCTTGCAGAAGAAAGTTGCACCGATGACACACAGGGGCGTTTGGAGAATTTTTTTTCCTGGAGGGGATGGTGGGCATGGACCCGGTGGGCTAACCTCTGCTTACGCCACTAGCCACTAGCGCCGCACGAAATACTGGCGTTTCAGATTAACGCCGCAGAAAAAATAATAAAAACAAAGTCAGCACTGCTTGGTAAAGCGACCAGAGAGATAACAATTCAACAAGCCACGAGGCTTGTTAAGAAGTTCTTTCGCTGCGCCTACTCTACAATGTCCGTTGCGTTACAATATGACGCCAAAGGCAGCAAAGTTAGTCCAACTTCCAGAATTAAACATGGCGGTGATGGCGAGCTTATGCGGACGCTTGAGAGTATATCTTCACCGTCAGGCAAATCGCATTACTTGATTACTGATTAGTGTCCAGTTGCACGAAAGGGCGAAGGGTTGACGTAGTTGACCCGGGAGCTATCGTAGGCGGGAGAGGGGAGGGAGTTTCACGCATATCAACAAGGGCTTCACAAAGCATCGTGCCGTTGTCAGATAGGAAGAAAATGCGGCGCCGAAAGCGCTTTGTCTGAGTTGCACATAACTGACTCATCAACTCATCATCATTCATACGACTGGCATCCTCGCAGAATGACCACAACCAGCCAGAAAACTTTGAAAATGCGCACTTACATGTTTTAGAAACCTCGAGGCCATTGAACACCCTCTCCATGCCCATGTGGGAGGGAATCATTGTAGTAGAAGATAATGTCACTAGTGCGCAGACAGAAATCTTCTTCTGAGAAGGGTTAAAGTACTCGGAGAAGAGAAGGGGCATGTTGGCAACAGACTCAGATTACGCACACTCCTGGTCTAAACTCCTCCGGGTTTTTTATATACCTTTTTTTTCCCGCGGCTTCGAACTTCTGCTTAAGATGACCGACAAGTTGCCAGAACGTGTGGTTAGGTCATCACCGAATTGAAAGTGATGTGAATTACAGCGAGATAATGAATCATAATTTTCACGATTTGAGAAAGATCACAAGTCTTCAACATTGTTTGACAAATATACGAAAACAGCGTTATTTTGCGCCGCCTAGCGGAAGAACGGCTCCGTGCTTCCCCACGGAGTTGTTCCACTTGCTCTACATACATAGTTTGATGCTGTTATGCGTATCATAATTAGTTGTCATTATTAGAGTATATATACACGTTAGCTATATTCCCCAATGCTTAAGAGGTATACGAGGAGACTAAGAAAGTTTCTTCGCGTTAAATAGTGGAACAATTGGAGCCGTTGTTTGCAGCATGGGTTGTGTGTACTCTTCGTAGTCACTGCGGGTCAGAAAATTTTGACTACAGATGTTCCATGGCGATTGTCGCGCTATCATTCAGTGAATAGACGACCTGATCGGTAAGCGCGTTCTTTTCCATTGAAGAAAACAGGTACTGGGAAAATGAGCTGTTGGGCATTTAATGTCGAACAAATGCACATGTAGTAATGCCGGTACAAGTCAGTACAGCCGTGCTTGTACATACTGCAGCGACACACAACGCGGCAAATTCGTGCAGCCATCACGACTACATTGTGAGGGTGAAAGCATTGCTTGCGATCAGTAAATACCAAGCGAATCTTCAGTGACCTAAGCAGATCGCAAAATATGATTAGCTGATAAGCACCACCACTGTCGAAGCAAAGCCGGCACTTTCGGTAGAATCAGTCATTGTCCAAATTATTAAACTGGTCTTCTGGTGGGACAATTTAGGTGAAAACAAATAGCCACAAACGATTTCCACCAGTGATTATCACGAAATGTTAAAAAGCAAGTGACGCCTATAGCCCGCCTACATATGAACGGCAAAGCTTGAGTGCACAACATAACATATAATTACACCCAACAGCAGATACACACACGGCACAGAGAATGAATACGTGCCTAACGCTCATCCAGGATGTCGCTAACCTTAAGGTACTCTCGAATGCACAACCAGCAGTCTCTACCAATGTCAACCAACTGCTTCTGACCATCGTCGCGGCTGTGGCAGGTCACACCATACTTGACGACCCCAGCCAGACGCATGAAGTCGTTCAACTCGCAGAAGCTCTTGAGGCTTGTTTTGATCCGACATACCGCTTCGTTTTCGTCCACGGAAGCGAGTTTCTGAACTCTGTCTACAAGTCCTGGGGTCCAGTGCACCATCTCGGCAGCTTCCGCGCAGTACTTGAGCCTCTCGCCGCAAACGAAGTGCGCCGCCCGCATCACCAGCGTGCAGTTTCGACGAATGACGTCCGAAACGGTGAACCTGACGTCGTTGCCTGCACATTGTGCCCGCAGGCGCATAACGAGAAGGGAGTAGTTGCTGGAGATGTTCAGTACCAGCTTTTGCATCAGCGTGATGATATCTATGTGGTGACAGGGAAAGAGGTACAGCTCGCAGAGCGTTCTGCTAGACTGCACTGTGTCTGCAAGCATCTCTGTTTCTGTCCTGCCGAACCACGAGCCATATAGTCTCAGCGTGCGTATGGTCTTGTTTTCGGACAGTGCTTGCGCCACCTCCCTCCTCGCCTTAATGAAAGCGTCCCCGACCCCTGTGCCATCGATGCTCAGCTCTAGATTCCGAAGTGCGATCATGCCTGTTATGCACTCCGAAATCAGGCAGCCAGCAGTTCCTCTGAAGTGCGCTGGCAGCAGTGCGAGACAAAGGGATGTCACGTGACTACACGACGGCAACTGGCTCAGGGTGGTGAGCAACTGCTCAAATCTGTCGAAAGATTCCGACATCACGATCACGCTGGAAAGATCCTTGCACTCCGTGAGCGCGTCTTCGGTGTTCTGAAGAACACAGTGCGTGCCGATGAAGAAGCTCTTCTGTACGCCGTTATCACGCAGTAGCCGAGATACAGCAGAGTCCCTCCACCGCTCGAAGGTGACCTTCTTAAAGGATGGGTTTGAACCGAGTGTTCTGAACAGCGACCAGCGATCGCTCTTGCCTGACCATGGCAAGTCGAGCGTCAGTCTTTCAAACGTTTTGTTTCCGAGGAGAGTCAGCAGATTAGAATAGAACCGACTGGAACTCACTGGTAAATCGCATCTGAGCATTTTGAAGCTCTTCAAGGTCTGGTTCTCGCTTAGCAGCCAGGTGATGAGCTCAATGTCTTCATCTTCAAGAGGCAGCAGGAAGAGACTAAGGTTGGTGATAGTGTTGTTCTTGACGAGTCCCATGACGACTGGACGGGCCACATCCGTGAAACGTCCTCCGAAACTTCCTCTCAGCGTCAGTGTGCGCAGTGTCTTGTTACCGTACAGGTAGTCGGCTAACAAGATGACATACTGGTGTGACATCAGCATTCCTGGCCGCCAGTAAGGCTCTTGTGTCCCGATCAGCGTTACGTCCAACGAGAGTGTCGTAATTGACTGGTTCCGCCTGAGTGCCTGCACGAAAGCGACGGCATCGTCCTCGCTGTCCCAAAACTGGTGGGCCACGTCGAACGTTGTCAGCGACTGGGTGCTTGCCAGGAACTCGGAGAGTCCGTCGATGAAAGGGCGTTGGAGGACAAAATGTTTCACTTCGAGCTTTTGCAGGTGTTTCAGGTTGAGCAGCGCTGCGGTGATGCTGCGCTCCAAGGGTGTGGTCATGTCCAGTGCGTACAACTTGAGCTCTGTAAGGCTGGCGTTCTTGCGCAACGCGTCGCATATGAGTTGGGGACAATAGTCGAAAATTAGCCTTGTTATGACCACAGAACTGACGCACTGGTGGAACGTCAGCAGGTGGCTCAGTAGCTTGACAACCTCCTGAACCTCTTTCCTCATGAAACTGTCACGATTGCACACTCCGCCATACGCTTCATCACTGTGAACGAGAGACAGCCGGCCGGGCTCGAGCTCCCTCAGTTCGATATTGAACCACCACAAACCTTGGTTCATCAGAGAAATGTCTCCGAAGATGTGGCAGAGGTGATCCTCACGGCTTGTGCATGGGATAAGGTCAATTCTGTGGGATTTGATGAAAACACTTTCCGCTAAGTCCATGATTGACGTCGCTGTCCAGACTCCTTTCACGAATGGCATGATCCAGTAAGCTCACCTAGATTTCACTTGACTCCACTTATACACATTGTAGCAAACCACAAGAATCCGCCATAGTGGCGACACGACACTCCCGAAATGCCGGTAGCCTGCAGAATGGCAGAAGCTCCGCTCAAACCACCAAAGCGCCGGAGCCGATAGCCTCTGCGACTGGACAAATAATCCCAGCATTGTTGTCAGCGAGCGTGCGCCGCCCATTGGTGCAGCCTTGTGTGCGTCCGCCAGAAGACACCCCTCTCTCAGAAACATAAGGACAACGTCTGGGAGTTGCACTTGCAGCTGCTGCAAAATTGAGGCAGCGGCGAAGCGCTGGATAAGGAGGGGACGCGAGGCTCGGTTATGGTTCGTTGAACATCAACACGGTGTAAGGAAAATCGGCTACATACCGTGTTCTCATTGTGACTCCTCGTTAGAGGGGCTGGGGTGTTGGGGCAACGTATGTCGGGAAAATATGAAAGTTCGACCGACAGAGGAGTGGCTTCGCGGAGTTCAGCGTGGTGAACGACGACTGCAAAGCTTTTTAAGAACTCCAGCCAGGGCGAGTTCGTGGCCGGCCACCATGATTAGTGCTTCGAGGAATCGTGGATCAGTAAACCTCAGCCGCTCCAAGTGCGCTGCCGAGCGTCCACAGCCCGCATCGGCATTTCACGGACATTTGCGGGGATGCTGCAGCCTGAAGCAAAACATTTTTGTATTGGTGATTCTTGAAAGGAGGGAAGGAGGCACCTAATTTTTGTCTACTTCTTGGGTGACGCAGCGCAGTGAAATGTTGGAAAAGGGGGATAACAAGAATAGTGTAAAGATATAGATAGAAAAAGTATGACCAGTCAAGCGACAAAAAAAAAAACAAAGGAGATAGGAAAGGTGGGAACTGGTCGAAGAAGTCCGAAGACGGGGCACCACACTCCGAGAACTGAACGGCGTCAGCAGATCGCGGAGGGTGAACCAGTCGGCGAGACCTACGCTGGCGTCGGAGATCGCGGTCGGCATAACCATACAGCTTGAAATACAGGTTTTCGCCTGAAGGACCCCCCCCCCCCCTTCTCCCTGCAACTCCGAACAAAATGAGTGGCGGTCGCATTGTGGTGTCCCTTGCTAACCCTTGCGAAAAGGGCCCGAGTTGAACGCGAAACGACGGGTTTTTTTTTTCTTTATTTTATAGTAGAAAAGCTATTATGTTTCCCTTCTACCTTGGTTCTGCCTCCTCCCCGACTCTTTCTCATGTTCAGCCGGCGTCTGCCGCCATCGTCTTTCTTACCTAGAAGACTTACGAAACCACGCTCGTTTAAGGGGATTAACCACGCGCACCTTTCAGAGTATAGCATAGGAAAGCGCCGCGCGTCTGTCACCCTTCCCTGCCTATCCCCCTTTATTAGCTAACGTAGAACGACCCCCACCCCCCCACCCGTATCACCATGGTACGAGTGTCGGTTTGGGCGATACTAAAACGCGCTGGTTTTACACTGCACGACGTAGAACTGTGGTATATGATCATCATCATCACTGCAGGACAAAGGCCTCTCCCATGTTCCGCCAGTTAACCCGGTCCTGTGCTTGCTGCTGCAAATTTATACCCGCAAACTTCTTAATCTCATCTGCCCACCTAACCTTCTGTCTCCCCCTAACCCGCTTCCCTTCTCTGGGAATCCAGTTGGTTACCGTTAAAGACCAGCGGTTATCCTGTCTACGCGCTGCATGCCCGGCCCATGTCCATTTTTTCTTCTTGATTTCAGCTATGATATCCTTTACCCTCGTTTGTTCCCCAATCCACTCTGCCCTCTTTCTGTCTCTTAAGGTTACACCTACCATTTTTCTTTCCATTGCTCGCTGTGTCGTCCTCAATTTAAGCTGAACCCTCTTTGTAAGTCTCCAGGTTTCTGCTCCGTAGCTAACTACCGGCAAGATACAGCTGTTATAAACCTTCCTCTTGAGGGACAGTGGCAGTCTACCTGTCATAATTTGAGAGTGCTTACCGAATGTGCTCCACCCCATTCTTATTCTTCTAGTTACTTCAATCTCGTGGTTAGGCTCAGCGGTTATTACCTGCCCTAAGTAGACATAGTCTTTTACAACTTCAAGTGCACTATTACCTATCTCGAAGAGCTGCTCCTTTCCGAGGTTGTTGTACATTACTTTCGTTTTCTGCAGATTAATTTTAAGACCCACCTTTCTGCTCTCCTTGTCTAACTCCGTAATCATGAGTTGCAATTCGTCCCCTGAGTTACTCAGCAATGCAATGTCATCGGCGAAGCGCAGGTTACTAAGGTATTCTCCATTAACTCTTATCCCTAACTGTTCCCATTCTAAGCTTCTGAAAACCTCCTGTAAGCATGCGGTAAATAGCATTGGGGAGATTGTGTCCCCCTGCCTTACACCCTTCTTGATTGGTATTCTGTTGCTTTCTTTATGAAGCACTATGGTAGCAGTTGATCCCCTGTAGATTTCTTCCAGAATGTTTATATATACTTCATCTACGCCCTGATTCCGCAGTGTCTGCATGACGGCTGATATTTCTACTGAATCAAACGCCTTCTCGTAATCTATGAAGGCTATGTATAGTGGTTGGTTATACTCTGAGCATTTCTCTATTACCTGATTGATAGTATGAATGTGGTCAATTGTTGAGTAGCCTGTTCGAAATCCTGCTTGTTCCTTTGGTTGATTGAATTCTAATGTTTTCTTTACTCTGTTAGCAATTACCTTTGTAAATAGCTTGTATACTACAGAGAGCAAGCTTATCGGCCTGTAATTCTTCAAGTCCTTGTCATCTCCTTTCTTATGTATCAAGATGATGTTAGCGTTCTTCCAAGACTCTGGTACCCTTCCCGTCAGGAGACACCTCGTAAACAGGGTAGCTAGTTTTTCTAACACAATCTGTCCTCCATCTTTCAGCAGATCTGATGTTGCCTGATCCTCACCAGCAGCTTTGCCTCTTTGCATGCTCTCCAAAGCTTTTCTGACTTCTTCTATCATTACTGGTGGGGTGTCATCTGGGTTACTGCTAGTTCTTATAGTATTAAGGTCGTGGTTGTCTCGGCTACTGTACAGATCTCTGTAAAACTCCTCCGCTATTTTAACTATCCTATCCATATTGGTAGTTATTTTGCCTTCTTTGTCCCTTAGTGCATACATCCGACTTTTGCCTATTCCAAGTTTCCTCTTCACTGCTTTGACGCTTCTTCCGTTTTTCAGAGCGTGTTCAATTCTCTCCATGTTATACCTTCTTACATCGCATACTTTACGTCTATTAATCAACTTCGAAAGCTCTGCCAGTTCTATTTTGTCTGTTGTACTTGACACTTTCATGATTTGACGCTTTTTAATTAGGTTCTTCGTTTCCTGGGAAAGCTTGCCAGTGTCCTGTCTAACTACCCTGCCTCCAACTTCCACTGTACACTCCGTAATGATACTCGTCAGATTATCATTCATTGTATCTACGCTAAGGTTGGTTTCCTCACTAAGAGCCGAGTACCTGTTCTGCAGCGACACTCTGAATTCCTGTACTTTCCCTCTCAGTGCTAGCTCATTGATTGGCTTCTTGCGTATCAGTTTCTGTCGTTCCTTCTTCAAGTCTAGGCGAATTCGAGACCGTATATGGTGGTATATGATATGGGGGGTTTAACGTCCCAAAACCACCATATGATTATGAGAGACGCCGTAGTGGACGACTCCGGAAATTTCGACCACCTGGGGTTCTTTAACGTGCACCCAAATCTGAGCACACGGGCCTACAACATTTCTGCCTCCATCAGAAATGCAGCCGCCGCAGCCGGGATTCGAACCCGCGACCTGCGGGTCAGCAGCCGAGTACCTTAGCCACTAGACCACCACGGCGGGGCAGAACTGTGGTAGGCGCTGCACTGTGCTCTCTACCGGGCTGCAGAAATTTGGCACCCTCTTCCTATTCTAACCTGGAAAGGGGACCTTTTCTGACGCGGCGACATTTTCAGACGTCGAAACTGCGCGAGGGAGCTGTCGAACCCGTTAAATAGTCCAACTCAAACAAACTCGAGCTCGATTTCGTCATGATTGTCACACAAGGCACAAAGTGCATGCTACACACATGATCTTTAGTGTACCTGTGCGCGTCGCATTTATTTTGCCAATTGTCAGCAAGAAAAAAAATAATTTTGAGTTAAAATGACAATAGATATAATTAACCGTCGTTTATTGTCCTGCGCGTTACGTGATCTGCCCTGGTTCAGTTTTGTTCTTCCTTTCGTCAGTCAAAGCGACCATTACACCTGCCTTTTTTTCTGCAATGGATCTATAGGAACCACATTAGGCCTTCTTCACGGGTACCTTCTGCGCATGCACAGCGAGAATACTCTAATGGCGCCACCCGGAAACATTTTTGGTGGCTTGAGGCTCTCAAAACCTGCCGGCGCGCTATCTCGGAAGCCATGGATGCGAAGTAAAGAGCAAACCTTGATTTGATATGTGGGGTTTAACGCCCCAAAACCACCATATGATTATGAGAGACGCCGTAGTGGAGGGCTCCGGAAATTTCGACCACCTGGGGTTCTTTAACGTGCAAGAGCAAACCTTACAAGCGCGAAAATGCACGCGACAGCGACGAGCAATGCTATGAGCGACGAAACAGGGCGTTCGCGCGACGTGTCGCGTGCTCGTTTTCACGCGGTCGCACTGTTCTCCAGATTTGGAAACTGTCGCTCATCGCGTGGAAGTGCTGGGGTCAAGCAGCCAATAGCGAAAAACCGGAAAAAACAAAGACTACATAGGTGCACGTGACCCTGCCCGAGTCACGTATGCACAACAAGAAATAACGCAATGTTTATTACGCATGTTCATATAAAAAAGTGCTGCAAGGCAATAATAAACACTTTCTGTTTCGTTACACAACAATATATCTTATTTTTAAATTGCAGACCGCTCACTACGTGGTTTTTTATTTTTTATTTTTTTTTTTTTTTTTTGGTGCGAGTAGACGGCCTCATGCCAGCAACAGTGTACGCTCGCCGAAGCCGTCGCGTGAATGAGGTTTGCCTGCGCTAGCGACTGATCGCGCGAAGACGATCTACGTCGCATCGCTTGTCGTTGTCACGCGCATTTTCGCGCTATGAGGTTTGGAATTAACGCACCAGCTCCAAGGTATCACGTAAGTCACGTGACCAAAAGGTGAGAGTGTGGCTCAAGTGAGGGAGAGAAAGGGAAGCATCGCTCGTTGAAGGGCAGAGAAGGCGAAAAGGCAAAATGCTTGAAAGGCGAAAAGCTGCCGGTGAATTAGCGGTTATAGTTCGTTACAATCCTTGCAGTAAAGTCGACTACAGATGTGTTATTGTTCCTCTCTTCATACAAGACATCAGTTCTCGTTTTTGATCGTTTTGCACTAGAAATTATTAACAAAGATGTCAATTTTTTTATTATTCGCAATACATGGTTCTAATTAACGCGTAAGGCACTCAGGTTAGACAGGGCTCTAGTCGGTTAAAACTTTGGAAGTTATCGGCATTTCCTCCGCCGATGCACACAAGTCTTCGCCAATGAGCGTGTGCTCCAGGCTGACGTCATGAGCTGGACGACCGTTGACCCCTTGACCCCTCCTGCAGAGAACGTTTACGAGAGCAAGAACGGGATTATTGCTTGAGGTGCTGAGTTGATCAGCTGCCGCGCTTCGGTCGTCTAGGTGGGTCTCTCCTGACTTATGAAGTTGTATCCAACTATTGCTATAGCGTGGTTACGAGCAATTTATTAGCATACTGATTACTCGAAGCAGCACGATTCACTCCCTAACTAGGTAGTATATTTCGCTAATCTGCATTTCACTAAGGACACTTACTAAGAGGCTGGCGCTTTTTGTGAAAAGTGAACCGTTGGTATTTTGTTAGTGAGTACGCCAACCTTTTTTGAGAGTACATCTTACACGAAACAGCCGCTAGCTTTTTTTTTTCGGGGGGTGGGGATAGAGGGAGTTCTTGCGCGTTAGCTTAGTTTTATGCATGCTATAATATTGATATAACTTTACTCCTGCCGTAGTTGTCATAAGTGTTTACACAAAAATAAGCTGTTAACAGTTGATTTCTTTAGCGGACTGTTGGCTTACGCGCATGCTCACCATTCCTTCGAGACCACCCCTGTGCCGGAAAGTTTAATGGGAGTGAAAGTTGCTGCGGATGTTCTAAGAATTCCTCCCTTCAGTTTGCACACGGCAGCCTCGTCTTGTAGTTCATCCCTCCGGGGACTATCGCTATACGTTGTGGCGACGAAATGCAGCACTTACTCCCACTTCGCTTTATTGCTGCTTAAATTGCATGGTGGCTAGCCCATACTGGTTTCGTGGCTCACGAAACTGTCCGTCACGTGCCGGTAGACAGTCTGGGAGGTCTGGTATTTTTTTGTGAAAAATTTGCAAACCTCTCAAGCCAGGTGACGTTCATTTCGCTCCTGTCACCAGTACATTTGCTTGATCACCAAGCTCTAACCACTAAAGAAAATGGCACGCACTCCTCAAATCCGCCACGCATGCTTAGAATAGCGCTTTTTAGTATTTCGATCCCGCATTCAGGTAACGCAAAGGCGTAGCGTAAATACTGAATAACGTGCCCGCAGCTGCCACCACGTCGAGTGGCGTCCTGTATGGAGGATAAAAGACAACTAACATACAATTTATGTTCTCCGACATTTCAGAAAGTTGACTCGTTAAGCCTATACAGCATCGGTTACATGAGTATATCGAAAACGGTGCCGCCGTCGTGTGCATACCGCCATGTTAGACGCTCAAGCGTGGTGCCGTCCGAGTGTGTTGACGTATATGTAAGGGGTATCGGCGTGTATTGACCGCCATAATCGCAATCCCGACGTATTGCTGCGTCCTTTGCTGCACACAGAGAGTAACTCGGAATGCTGAAGGCAGAAAGACAAAACCGTAAACTTAGGCCCTTATTATTACTTTTTTTTTTTCTCAAGATGATGGCGTTTTCAGCATGTGCTCCGGCTGCTGCTCCCGAAACACGCGTTCTCCTTTCCAAAGCAAGTTGGACGTGCAATAGCGTGTGTACTCGTGTTCCTTCAAATCGTTGCACGCCGAAGCAAGACAGTTTTCACAACGTTCTCCCTAGCAGCCGTTTAACAAGTGAAGGCGACTCGTACGCTTGACGCAGAAACCGCGTTCACGCCACAAGCTTTATCGCAGCTAATTGCGCGCGCCTATAAATTCTGTTGAATGTGTTGTTTTGTTTATTACGTTTCGGTAGTGGCACACGCTGAACTATAAGCGCACGTTCGTCATCGCTTCATTTCGAGAAGGGAGGAGCCACGGTGTTAAAGCATGTTTGTTTCTTTTTTCGCTTCCTTTTCTACATTGAAGTTAGACAAGCTGCCGTTTAGTGAAGTGACTTACGCATGACTGCGAACGTTTTTTTTTTTTGTTTTTCAAGGATTCGATGTACTCGGCACACTCAACGAAATGCACGCACACGCTATTAGCCGCAAGAAATCTCGTTGCGTGAACGAGTACTGGGAGCACGCGTGGCGCCGCTGCGCGCTCTCTACACACCGTTACTGTAACAGCTTAGAAGAATCCACCTTCTCGATACAATTCCCGATACAATTGCTTATTGAGCTTAGAAGACACCCGCAAAGGACCAACGTGCCGCAATCGGCAGCCTCCGCGACTGAAGGAATAGTTCCACTAGTGTTATCATGAGTGCGCGCTGCCCGTTGATGCAGGCTTGAGGGCATCCGCCCTGCGCGTGCACTTAACGACCGCAAGAAGAACGTTAGAGAGGTGAAAACGCAACCGCTGACACCCTTCTGGCGGGCGGCGACACTGGACGAAGTGCAGACGCACTTTTGAAAAGTAATTGATTGATTTGATTGATTTGTGTGGGTTTAACGTCACAAAACCACCATATCATTATGAGAGACGCCGTAGTGGAGGGCTCTGGAAATTTCGACCACCTGTGGTTTTTTGACGTGCACCCAAATCTGAGCACACGGGCCTACGACATTGCAGCCTCCATCGGAAATGCAGCCGCCGCAGCCGCCGCAGCCGCGATTTGATCCCGCGACCTGAGGGTTAGCAGCCGAGTACCTTAGCCACTAGACCACCACGGCGGGGCGTCGCTTTTGAAAAGTACGTCGGGATACAACGTTCGACCAACAGAGGAATTCCGAGGTTAACGACAATTCGCGTGTAGCTTTTGACGACTCTCACGTCGTCAACTTCCAGGCCAGCTATCGCAAGCGGCTTTTCGTGGAACCATCGCTTAGCCAGGCTTCAGCCGGTAAAATCAATACGATCCACGTGCGCTGTCGACGGTCGGGTTCGACACAATCAAACACATCATCGGAAATTGGCGCAACCCCGCGGCTTGAAGAAAAAGTTGCTCTCAGAAGTCCCGGAGTCACCGAGGAAGCAGCGTTACCGACGAGAAGTGACGGAGGTGGCGGTGGCAGTGGTTAGAAGATGAGAAAAGGCACCTAAATTCTGCAATCCGGTCGGGAGCACGGCGCAGTGCCTGGACGTGGTTCGGGGATGGTAGCGCACTGTCTGAAGGCACGAAAAACCCCTTTCCCTTCTCATTACTGCCCCACGGCCCAGTTGTCAACAGGAGTCTAAAGTGTACTTTGGAGGGCCCTCTCCAAGTGGCAAAAAAAAAAAAAAGGCTTGAGGGGTTGTCATTCTGACCCTTTTGTTTTTACCCCCGTATATGACTATGATAGAGCACTGAGATGTCTTGAAATTCATTTTTGAAACAAGATACTGTTGCTTTTCACTTATTCAATTCTCAGATGAAGTCTTCGGGGTCTGTGTACGATGGTGCCGTGTTTCGCGACTTGGCCACTGCCCTGCGTGCACAGTGCATGTGACATCAAGATTTGTCACATGTACCAGTTCATGCAGCTGTCTAAACAGTGTTGCATACGCGTCCATAACAAAAGTCCACAGTTCTGTTTAACATTTACCGCTTTATCTTCAGGTTCAAACAGAAAAATCTTCATCCACTGATCAGAATGTGTGTGCAGGATGTGATTGCCAATCGGGACAACCGACCGTAGCTGGGGGACAAGAAGCGAGGGCACAGATCGTTTTGTGCGCCTTCTTCTGTCCTTTCCGGTTGGTTGTGCTTATTTGGAAACATGATCATGTTGACACCGACACGCCCAATCATATAGTCTTAATGTATATAGGCTCCGCATATCTTTCGCGGCATGGGGTATTGACATGCCCGCCAAGTTTCCATTTCCGGTGCACGTGCGCGCACGTTCCTGATTTTTTTTATATATATTCAGCTACACTGAGCGTGTGACTTTACAGAGATGTGTCAGCCTTAGGACGGGCATCTCAACCACGACCATTGTTATTTTTACTCTTCTAACTTTTTCCAACTAACGAGGTGCAGATCGTTCGCGGTCATTTGAATCTTGTGAATAAATAAAACATCTTTCTCCACAGCTTGTGTGCATGCGTAGTTACAAAACGACTTCAAACAATCCTGTTGGTCGCTCAGGACGATATGTCAGGGGTTTTCTTTATATTTTGACGAAGGCTGCAGAATGAAATGTATGCATATCTGCTACTGAGATGCTTGTAAATGGCTCTTTCGTGTACCATTGAGTATGACTTAAAGCTTCCATCTGTAAAAACAAGCAAAAAAAAAACATTGCAACCGGGAAATTTCATTTTTGTTTCATGACCACCCTAACGAAAACGTCATTTTCAGCCCTCAAAAAAAAAAAAGAAGGTAAATTAAAACGATTTAATGTCAGTGCCCGTTAAAGAACACCACATGGTTGAAATTTCCGGAGCCTTCATAATCATATCGTGGATTTCGAAAGTAAAACCACATATAATGATAATAAATTAAAATGATTTTCGCTAACAATGGTTGCCTTATAAGGTGTGCCCATACAATTTCAAGCATGAACTATCCAGTCACGTGATTAACGTCATGATGGATGGATGGAAAACTTTATTGAGCTCCTGGAGGATTCTATTCCCGTTTTATAGGAAGATCATCGAAGGTCACCGATGAAAAACGGAAAAATACACCTCATTAGAAGATTTCCCAGGGCAAGCGATTCCCTTCCACGTACTTATTGGTGCATGCCTTTAGTTGAGCCATTCTGCAGGCAACAAAAAAATATTTGCCGATCTATTTGTCAGCTCAAGTTCTACAATAACGACAAATACACATTTAACGATGCTGATAAGCAGAAAGGCTATTATAAGTTCCAACAACGAAGATAATTTTTCATGGACCAACAAAATTTCTGAAAGAGGTTTTCATGGTCTCAGACATTGTTAATAATCTGTACGATCACATTCTGCTTTACAGAAATGCCAACAGGAATATGTAGAATAAGCAAGGAAACAAAACGTATGCCTCCATTGGACTGATAATAAAATCCACCAGTGCATCTATTACGGACAATTCCCTTTCCGGAACGTGGAGATTATTTCGGGTAATCTTTCCTGCAGATATTTACCAAGGTCGCAGAATATTTGTGGGGCAAATATTCTGGGACGGTGGGAAACAAAGTGGCCTGAGAAAATGTACCAGCTGATAGTTAACGCTTGAGTGTCCCTACATTTCCCATTTTTCGCTTCAGTACGAAAGTTTGAATATGGATACATATGAACTCGCCCAGCCATCATATTTACAACTATGGTCCACTCAGCTGAGACCAATTATCCAAAATTAGTTCTGGTATGACTAAACGAACCTTAGCAACGTGAACTGCGCAGAGCACGCAAAAAAAAGGATGGAAAAAAAAGATGAAAAATTGCCATCTGCGCCCTCTCACTTGGACGCGCACATGTAGAAAATGCTCCCCCCCCCCCCCCCTTCACTGTTCAACTCGTGCCGACCGGTCAAGCCATCGCATTCCGCTGTGCTTTTGACGACGATCACAGCAGCGACCCGACGCACCCTGGCATACCAACCAAACACGAAACGAAGTAATGTCGCAACTTTCACAGCCTAGAGAGGGCACTGGTGCAAGCCCAACATGGCTGTCGTTTGGGGGATCGTGCAGCCGGCGCGCCAACAGCCGCCACCGGTGTGCCCGTCACTACGACCTCTGTAGTATTTTCGGCTGCAGCCACCGTATTGTCAAGGCTTTGCTGAGAAGTTCATGGACTCTAGCTTGTAATACATCCCACACTGCGTGTTGAGAAACGCGTGTGCGGCGTATATTGGTGGAAAAGAAGTTTCGAACACCGGCCACGTCGTCTGCTGCAGTGTACAGCTTTGTTAACGCTGCTCGTGCCACGGCCGGGGAAGACCAAACGGCTGTGCTCGTTCAGAGCAGAAAACCTCGCCTTTGAGTGCACGGCGTCTGCACAACGGCGTCCAACTTATTTTGAGGTTCTTCTAGCTCAGCAAGCAAACAATAAAGATGAAATCATTGCTACCACGACTCGCAGTAACTGTATGACTTCACAATAACCGTAGTAGAAATTGGCAGCGACAAATTATAAAGCACCAGCGAGCCGCCAAAGTAAGGCTGACTGAACGATGGCATGGGCTGGCTGCGTGGACATCTCCCAAACGACAGTTACGACGGATGCCGCATGGCGACGCCACCATCTGTGAAAGTTGCGATGCGTACGTCTCCATGCCAGATTTTGTATCTAGTCACTGTGAAAGTGGTAAATCATTTGTGTATTTACAAACAATGAATATTTTGAATAAAAATAGACAGTGTCTTTTTTTTTTTTCGTAGAAACGTGCACCCGCGAGCACGTCGACAGCAGTATTGACAAGAAAGTGGCAACCTTGCAGATTCATTTTGATAAGAATTTTCTCTACGTGCGCTGGTTGTCAAATATGCCGCAAATTCTTATCGATTTCTATGACGTTGCCCTACTTACTAGACAAACAAAAGTCGTACCCAAACTTGAAGATTAAACACTGGAAACAGTTGACCAATCTCTCGTTTCAAATCGAAAACGGCGGGATATAACGAATTTAGCGTGTTTTTCACTAACAGCTGCGTCGAGCAGAACTGCGGCTGCTACGAACCAAAACGCATGCCTGCTATAACGCCTAGAATTAAGTAAGGCGTACACTTCCTAATGGCGAATCCTATTGAGAGAACAGGCGTATAGGAGTAGAACAGTGAGGAGGGGGAGAGGGGCAGTGAACTGAGAGCATAGCCATTCAACCTGCCCCTTGAATGCGGCGCACTCCCGGAGGGCAGGTGAAGAAGGTGATGAGTGCCGAGACCATGTGATCGAAACATTCCAAGCCCCAACGTATTCTCTGTGGGGCAGCAGAAATATACACGTGAAACCGGTCAGCCGCAGGCTCTTCATTATCCTAGTACCTAGTATGTTTGTGCAACGACGCATTCGGTAGACGTCCAGCTGTCATTGTCGCCACCCGTACAAAACAGCGGTGTGAAACTACATATGCTAGGTCACTCTATAGCAGTAGCACTCTCGCTGCATTATTGGATGACAGTGCACCTGCACCTGTTGGACCACGCAAACACACCGGCTCCGACGAGAGCGCTTTCAGCGTGCTTTTGAGTGCTCCGGCTCTCCCAATTGAATTAGCCGTAAGGCTCATGGGATGCACGCGGTGTGCACCGGTTTCCGGTTCAACGGCCCTCCATCTGCTGCGTCACTCTTTGGGTATCGGTTTCTTTCTGGCAAATAAAACGCGGATGCTGCGAATTTCTAGCACACGTTAGCGCTGGAAAGCATGTGTCATTGCCAAATAATATTTTCATCTGAGTGGAAAACAAAGGACTGTACGTGCTATCATGATTCTGTGTTTTTTTGTTTTTTTAATTAACAAATGGCGTGGTCTCAGTTGCCACGTCTTTAAACTAATTTTACACTTGCATATTTATGCAGATCTCTCAGTAACACGCTCATTCTTACGTGTTTCCTTCTGTGAGGGTGCTCAGCTGTTTTTGGATTCGAAGTTGGACAGCTCTCTCACCGTCTCAGATTGTTCGGTAAACAATAGCTTGTATGACTGTTTACCATGTGCAAGGGTTCTATGTTTATTTCCGATGGAGGCGGAAATGCTGTAGGCCCGTGTGCTCAGATTTGGGTGCACGTTAAAGAACCCCAGGGGGTCAAAATTTCTGGAGTCCTCCACTACAGCGTCTCTCATAATCAAATGGTGGTTTTGGGACGTTAAACCCCACATATCAATCAATCAATCAATCAGGGTTCTATGTTACTAAAGCTGTGTGTGAAGCGGCGACGGCCTTTCAGTCAATCGTCCGTGAATGGCCTCGACCAGAATGCAGCGCCGAAAAAGCTTTGAAAGCGAAATCTGTCTGCAGTAACATTTTTTTTTTCTTTCAGCGAAGTCCAGCTGATTTAGCGTTTACGTATTGGATCGCGTTAATGAACAGCCTGGGCAAGACGACGCTACCTTATTATCGGCATGTTTGTTTTGCTCTGTTACCAGTTCTGCTCGCATGTGCACCCGATAAGGTATGAATAAGAGTAAATTGACTGCTACGAAATAAAAGCTTGGAGGAACGCTTGCGATTACCAGCAACAACACACTGTACACCCGTTGTATAGGTAGCATAGTGGGGCACTTTTTTTTTTCATTTTTATAAGGCGTCATGACGCATCATTGTCTCCCTCTGGTGCGAGGTTGTCGATTTCAGAACCACTCGCTGATTGTGTGTATGTACATTGCTGCAGTTGATGTCATTGACCAATCCCGTGTCCGTAAATTTCATGGCGTCCCCGCTGGCGTGACATCGTGCCGTTGTTGGCTGCTGCGTCACGCTATCTTCAGTATTAGCGGCGGCCGAGTGTTTTAGCGCAAACGCCGTATGCATGTCGTAGCTGCGCAGATGGTGATTGTGGTTGTGCTGACGAAAAACAGCAGACCTAAATGCCTTTCGTGCTTCCGTTTCGATACCTCTGTTCCTCTTTAGTCGTGCAAAAACGTCGATGGCACGTAGTCAACCTGCAATACCAAGTTTGGTACATGTGAAGCTATCTAAACGGTCGCGAGCGCATCATGAGCGTGGCATGTATTCATGTAGTTACATGACACGCATCTCATGATTATCATGTTTGCACCAGTCACATACTTTCGTCATACATTCACGTACCGTAATACCAAATTTGGTATATGTGACGCTAGCGAAACGGTCGCGAGGGCATCGTGAGCGTAGAATGTAGTCATGTTGCTACATGAGAAGCATGGGATTATTTTCATGTTAAGGTCTGTCGCTTGTGTTCACCATGCAATCATGTCATACCATACCAGTTTTGGGACATGCATGTGAACGAAACCACTGCAAGAGCTGCAGGACTATGAAATCTAAATCATGACATTCACGACTTCCGTGTCATGATTTTTATTTTAAGACTTGTCAGATATGCTTTTCATACAGTCATGTTATGCCATACCAAGTTCGGTATCGATAGCATTATCGATACGGCCAGGAGAGCTAAAAGGCTTAGGCGGCTGGCTGGCTGGCTGGCTGGCTGGCTGGATACCGTATATACTCGTGTAAGGGCCGCACTTTTTTTTCGAAAATTTTGCTAGGTGCGGCCCTTACACGAATCAGGCCGATTTAGTACAGGCAGTACAGGCCAAAGGTCTGTACTGTTTATGCAACAGTAGCAGAGTGCAAGAGTCACAAATGACATGCCAGAAATGTTTTTATTCGGATTCCATTTCGCTGTCCTCGTTCTCGGAGGAGCTCGCCTCGGCGTCCGCGTCTTCCCAGAGACGGTCATCTTCGGTGCCGTTCATGGAGTTCGAAATTCCCGTTACCTTGAAGCTTTTAGCAACTACTTCTACTGACATGGCACGCCACGCATTCAAAATCCATTCACACACCTGTTGGAGCGACGCCCGCTTCAGCCGTCCTGTAGGGGTCTTCTCGTGGACGCCTCCAGCCATCCATTCAGAGTAACATCGGCGAAATTCCACTTTGAATGGTCTGTTGACGCATACGTCGAGCGGCTGCAGCACACTCGTCAGGCCACCGGGAATGACGGCCAAGTCCGTACGAGTTGCGGCAACTCGGTTCTTGACGCGGTCGGTCAAGTGGCCCCTAAAGCTGTCCAAAACAAGGAGGGCTTTCCGTTGTAACAGCCCTCCAGGTCTGTTTGCCCAGACGGTCTTAATCCAGTCAACGACCAGTTCCTCGGACATCCAGCCCTTCTCTTGCGCACGTACGACGATTCCCTGAGGGAACTTCTCTTTTGGGAGAGTCTTCCTTTTAAATACGACGTACGGCGGAAGCCTCCTGCCGTCTGCCGTGATGCACAACATCACAGTGCACCTTTGGCGTTCTGCACCAGTCGTGCGCACAGACACACTTTTCGCACCTTTTAAATCCACTGTGGTGCTTTCCGGTGCATCGAACCACACAGGTGTCTGGTCCGCATTCCCAATTTGGGACAGGTCGTATTCATGCTCCCTCCTGAGAGCATTCACGAAGCGATGAAACTTAATGACGTGGTCTTCGTACTCGCGCGGCAGTTTTTGGCAAATCGTCGTTCGGCGCCGAATAGAAAGCTGGTTACGGTTCATAAACCGCGTAGCCCAGCCCCGACTTGCCTTGAATTGTGCCGGGGGTATTTCCATGTGGCGAGCGATGCTGAGGGCTTTGACGCGTATCATGTCAGTCGATACGGCGTAGCCGTCCCTTCGTGTGTCGACGACGTAGTTGACGAGCTCGCTTTCGAGTTGCGGGTACTTGCACTTTTTCCCGCGAAACGCCTTTCGGCTCCTGTTAGTAGCGGCGAGGGCATCTTTCTGATTCATCCAGTAACGCACGCGCTTCTCATCGACGTCGTACTTTCGTCCAGCTTCCCGCTTCCCGTGCTCCTCGGCATAGTCAATCACTTGCAGCTTAAATGCTGCAGTGAATGATCTCAGATGCCGGCCCATCGTCCGTCACGTGCGCTGGCTTCTGCAGGGTTCACTACAACCAACAAAGTGACACCGACGACACCGATCTGAAGTCGCGCTGCCAACGTATCGACACGATGCTAGGAACGATGCCAACAAAGAGGCCGCACAAGGCAAATATGGCGGCGCGCTGTCAACAGCGTGGTCGGCGCGTCGGCGGAAGTAGAATAAAAGCGGAAAAGCGTGCAGCGCCATCTGGCTGTAAATGAACTAACTACACTTTTCTGGCGGGACATTTTGAACTTTTGTTTTTTTTTTTTCGAAATATCCGCTTTCAAAGTTGGGGTGCGGCCCTTACACGAGGGCGGCCCTTACACGAGTATATACGGTAGATAGATAGATAGATAGATAGATAGATAGATAGATAGATAGATAGATAGATAGATAGATAGATAGATAGATAGATAGATAGATAGATAGATAGATAGATAGATAGATAGATAGATAGATAGATAGATAGATAGATAGATAGATAGATAGACAGATAGACAGACAGACAGACAGACAGACAGACAGACAGACAGACAGACAGACAGACAGACAGACAGACAGACAGACAGACAGACAGACAGACAGACAGACAGACAGACAGACAGACAGACAGACAGATAGATAGATAGATAGATAGATAGATAGATAGATAGATAGATAGATAGATAGATAGATAGATAGATAGATAGATAGATAGATAGATAGATAGATAGATAGATAGATAGATAGATAGATAGATAGATAGATAGATAGATAGATAGATAGATAGATAGATAGATAGATAGATAGATAGATAGATAGATAGATAGATAGATAGATAGATAGATAGATGTGCGCAAAGTCGCTGAAGTTGGCCAAGAAATGCTTCGCATTTAAAAAGCGGCCAGTGAAACAGCGCGCCACGGATATCTTGAACCGGAAGCTGATGCAGACGGCGAATTTCATAAGCCTTGGGAGGGGGGGGGGGGTAATAAATATAGTTTTCTCATTTTCCTCGAGCAAGTAAAATGCCGCTTTCTTTATAATGAAACTCGAGCAGTTACAGATAAAGGTAATGTGAAATTAATAAATTTCCAAGACTGTCTTCCTTTTGGTTCTGTTTCTGTTACACAGCTCCATAAATTCTGCACGTATATTTTTTTCTTCCCATAGTAAACACGGCGTCCGTGACGTGTGTGGGTCAGCGTGTGGCCGAAAACTCACTGTCTAGTTCTGTAAGGAGTGCGGTTTTCTTGCAGAACTAGACAGTGAGTTTTCAAACAGTTGAGAACAGTTGAGAACTACCCCCTCAAACAGTTGAGAACTACCCCGAGTATTCTCATAGATTCTTTCCTTGGCAATTTCCTGCTTAAAAGCTCGATAGATCTCTAGTGCGGACTTCTTAATCATGCCACTTCTCCACATATCGGCCTCCGTTTCCTTCACCTTCTTCTTAGTATGGATGGATGGATTGATATTGTTACGTGGAAAATAACAGTTGTCAGTCCGCAGCCACAACGCAGCTCACCGACAACGTCCACTTCTTCACTCTCAGTCTGAGGCACCCTACTTGGGTATGCCCTACTATGCCTTCTATCAGTAAGACGAAACCACGTAACACGACCCCCGGCGGCAAAAGCGCCGACCCGGCGAGTTTACGGGGCCACAGCAGGAGCAGTGTGGTAACGCTTGAGCCTTGATACGTGGACGATGTCCCTTCACAGCAGAGCGGAAGAGGTTGATGGATTATCAGGAACAATTTCATATGTAGTGTCGGTCACTCGTCTAAGCACGCGGTATGGGCCCGTGAAACGAGAGAGAAGTTTTTCCGAAAGGCCTGCTTGTCGCATAGGGGACCAAAGAAGAACGAGGGAACCTGTTGGAAAGTGTTCGTCGCGATGTCGCTCGTCGTAACGATGCTTCTGCGAGTCTTGGGACGCCATTAATCTGCTGCGGGCAAGCTGACGAGCGTGGTCAGCTCGGGTAATAGCGTCGCGTGCATATTCAGAAGTAGACTGCGCAGCGGCTCACAGGAAGGTATCCAACGGCAATGTTGGTTCGCGTCCGAACAGAAGGTAAAATGGCGAGTACCCGGCAGTGTCATGCCGGGGAGAATTGTACGCAAACATCACGTAGGGTAGTGCAAGGTCCCAATCACGATGGTCGGCCGAGACGTATTTCGATAGCATGTCTGTCAGGGTGCGGTTTAAACGTTCTGTAAGCCCGTTTGTCTAGGGGTGGTACGATGTCGTGAGCTTATGTTGGGTAGAGCAGGAACGCAGGATATCGTCAACCACTTTCGAAAGGAACGTACGGCCTCGGTCTGTCAGCAGTTAACGAGGGGCTCCATGCACTAAAATTAGATCGCGTAGTAGAAAATCAGCGACGTCTGTGGCGCAGCTTGTTGGCATGGCTCGCGTAACTGCATAACGGGTCGCGTAATCCGTAGCCACCGCGACTCACTTGTTTTCGGAGGCGGATGTTGGGAAGGGACCGAGAAGGTCCAAACAAACACGGAAGAATGGCTCCGATGGGATGTCGATGGACTGAAGATATCCGGAAGGGAGTCCCGATGGCTTTTTTCGACGCTGGCAAATTTCATAAGCGTTGACATAGCGACGTACAGAGCATGAAAGGCGAGGCCAGTAGAAGCGGCGGCGGACACGGTCATATGTGCGAGAGACACCAAGGTGACCCGCGGTTGGCGCGTCATGGAGCTCGTGTAGGACTGTGGAACGCAGGTGCTTTGGTATGACCAGAAGAAGGTCGTGACCATTGGGCGATAAATTACGCCGATATAAGGTGTGGTCCTTCAAGGTAAACATGCGAACAGAAGCGTCTTGCGGTGAAGGTTCGAGCTGTTGTATTAGGAGGCTGATATCCGGATCGCGACGCTGCTCGTCCCCGAGATGAAGCAGTTGGGAGATGGAAAGGACGCAGCCCACAGAATCAGTGCTCGTAGGATCGCAGTCGGACACAGGGTAGCGTGACAGACAATCCACATCCTTGTGCAGTTTTTCTGATTTCTACACTACGGTGTAAGAATACTCCTGGAGGCGGAGTGCCCAGCGGGCGAGACGACCTGTGGGATCTTTGAGGGAGGCGAGCCAGCAGAGAGCGTGGTGGTCGGTGAGAACTATAAATGGTCGGCCGTATAAGTAAGGGCGAAATTTCGCGACTGCCCACACCAGCGCTAGGCATTCGCGCTCTGTGATGGAATAATTACGCTCCGAGGTGGACAGCAGCCTGCTGGCATAAGCTATCACGCGATGCTGCCCACGTTGTCGCTGAGCCAACACAGCGCCTATTCCGTAACCGCTGGCATCGGTGCGCACTTCGGTCGGTGCCGTAGGGTCGAAGTGAGCCAGCACAGGAGAAGATGTGAGCAAAGTGGTCAGGTCGGAAAATGCTGCTGCTTGCGACGGACCTTAGGTAAACGTCTAATCTGGTTTGAGTAAATCGTTTAGGGGCCGAGCGATTTCCGCGAAGTTCTTGATGAACCGCCGAAAATAGGAGCAGAGCCCCACAAAGCTGCGGACATCTTTGGCGGTTTTTGGCACAGGAAAGTCCTTCACAGCTCGAACTTTTTCTGGGTCAGGCTGCACGCCGTAAGCGTCAACAATATGTCCAAGTATTGTAATGCGACGGCGACCAAACCGGCACTTGGATGAATTCAGCTGAAGGCCGGCGAGACGGAATACATCAAGAATTTTCGACAGTCTCTCAAGGTGCGCTTCAAAAGTGGGAGCAAACACAATCACGTCATCCAGATAACAAAGACACGTAGACCACTTGAATCCATGGAGCAGGGGGTCCATCATTCGTTCAAAGGTGGTGGGGGCATTACATAAGCCGAACGGCATGACTTTGAATTAGTAGAGGCCATCGGGTGTTACAAAAGCCGTCTTCTCTCGGTCCATGGGGTCCACGGCAATCTGCCCATAACCAGAACGAAGATCGATGGAAGAAAAGTAGGCGGCACCATGGAGGCAATCAAGGGCGTCTTCAATGCGGGGCAGAGGGTATGCGTCTTTCTTAGTGATGTTGTTAAGGTGGCGATAGTCCACACAAAACCGCCACGATCCGTCCTTCTTTTTAACTAATACCACCGGGGATTCCCAGGGACTGGAGGATGGTTCAATAATGTCCTTCGCTAGCATCTTGTTCACCTCCTTCTGAATTATGCTGCGCTTAGAAGCACACACTCTGTAGGGACGGTGGTGAACAGGATTGGCATCACCTGTGTGTATGCGATGCTGGACAAAGGACGTCTGCCCAAGAGGTCGGTCACCAAAATCAAAAATATCCTGGTATAGGCCTCGAGAAGATGTTGTAGGGCTGATTGATTGATATGTGGGGTTTAACGTCCCAAAACCACTCTATGATTATGAGAGACGCCGTAGTGGAGGGCTCCGAAAATTTAGACCACCTGGGGTTCTTTAACGTGCACCCAAATCTGAGCACACGGGCCTACAACATTTCCGCCTCCATCGGAAATGCAGCCGCCGCAGCCGGGATGCGAACCCGCGCCCTGCGGGTCAGCAGCCGAGTACCTTAGCCACTAGACCACCGCGGCGGGGCAATGTTGTAGGGCTTCAACTTGTGGATGTGGAAGATCAGTGGCGATCATGTCTACAATTTGACGGCTGCCCGAATGTGTTGCGAGTGATGTGCGCTGTGGTGAAACAAGTGTGTCTAAGGCAAACACTTCAATTTGTGAATCGAGCAACGGACACAGGCGGGCCACAGAAATGCCTTGTGGAAGCACATGATTCATGTAGCCGAAATTGACAAGAGGTAGACAAGTTTTGTTATCGGTGATGCTGAGCACCGTATAGGGCACTGTAACATTGTGCGCAAGGAGTACGTTGGTGAGAGGCGTAGCGTAATAGTCACCGTCGGGCACAGCTGGTGAGCACAGAAAATCAACGTACGTCACAGTTTTGGAGGGCAGGCGAACAAAGTCGCTGCATTGTAATCGGCATGTAGGTTGGTATGGGGCGGCACTGATTTGTGGCAGTTTAAGGCGGAGCACACCAGCGGAGCAATTAATCAGAGCAGAATTGGCGGCAAGAAAATCGAGGCCTAGTATGAGGTCGTGGGGACATGTTGCAAGCACGGTAAAAAGGACGACCACTTGATGACCGGCTACGGTAAGTTGAGCTGTGCAGTTACCGACGACAGGGACTGTTGCACCATCTGCAACTTGGACGACACTGGTCAAGGGGGGCGTGAGGACCTTCTCCATGCGACGACGAAAACGCGAACTCATAATACAGACGTGAGCGCCCGTATCTATCAAAGCTTCAACAGGTGTGCCATCAACATATTCTTCTAGGGTGTTCCGGTTCAAACGTAAAGGCAACAGAGGATTTTTGGGTAAGGTCGACAGGGCAGCTTCACCTCCAGAAGCTGCGCAGCCTGGTTTTCCGGGGACATGCAGCGGTTGAACGATGGCGAGGGAGAGCGGCGACGGGTATTTGAACGAGAAGGGCGGCTTTGAGGCGGTGGCGACGACGGGACAGGGTGGCCGTAGTCCTCAGGGGCAGTAAATGCTGTAGACTCAGTGCGGGTCGGATAACGGTGGTTTGGTGGCCGGAATGAGTTACTGTAAGCGGGGTACGAGCCAGAAGACATAGATGGCCATCGGCTGCGTTAGTAACGAGCGATGTGTCCTGCGCGACCACAGCGGAAGCAGATTGGCTTATCATCAGCTGTTCGCCATTCAGACGGGTTCCTGGTTCGAATAGAGTACGCACGGTGACGTCTCATGTCCACAGAAGCTATCGAGGGACCAGTATTATCCAGTGTGGGTGCAGTGGACAGGATACCAAGGTTAGCGAATTTCTGGCGGACAACAGCCTGGATCAAGGCGACAGCTGGCGTTGAGGCGTCGGGCAACGTCGGTTTGTTGGCAGCCGGGTAAGCGGCCTCGAGTTCACGTCGGACGATGCGCGTCACGTCTTCGGTTGTAGACGGATGACAAGGAGTGGCTTCGCAAGACGACGTTGCCGCGGTGTTGGGTAGGCGCTGAAACTGCTGCAAAATGCGTCGACTCTTCGCCTGCTCGAGACGGCGGCACTCTTTGATCACGGCGTCGATGTTCGTTACGTTGGTAAATACAAGCAGGCTGAACGCATCGTTGGCGATTCTTTTTAAAATGTGCGAAATCTTGTCAGCCTCAGTCATGTTGGTATCGGCCCTTTGACACAACGCTAAGACGTCTTGAATATAAGTCAAGTAGGGCTCAGTGGACGTCTGTGTACGTACAGCCAATTGCTTTCGGGCATCAAGCTGTTGACCTAACGGGTTGCCAAAAAGGTCGCGGAGCTGTTGTTTAAACATTTCCCAGCTTGTGATTTCGTGCTCGTGGGTCTCAAACCAGATGCGAGGGATCTTGTCAAGATAGAAAATGACATTCGCAAGCATAACGGTTGGGTCCCAGCCATGTTGCTTGCTGACGCGCTCGTACATGCTAAGCCACTTGTCCACATTCGCGTTGTCCTCTCCCGTAAAAGTACCGGGATCACGGGGTTGCGTTAGGGCGACGTACCGGGTTGCTGTCGTTGCTGAGGTAGGTGGCGAAGCCATATCCTCACCCGGAGCCATGGTAGCAGACTTAAGGAGGCGTCCACTGCGTAGCTCCGTTGTCAGAAGAGCACCCAGCACTTCCACCAAAATGTTACGTGGAAAATAACACTTGTCAGTCCGCAGCCACAACGCAGCTCACCGACAACGTCCACTTCTTCACTCTCAGTCTGAGGCACCTTACTTGGGTATGCCCCACTATGCCCTCTTTCAGTCAGACGAAATCACGTAACAATATGGCTGTACCCTTTGAATCGGGCGGCGGCTAACGCCACCTAGCCGTAACGCTTAGCGAACCAAAAACTAGATTTATCTTTTTTTTTGGGGGGGGGGGGGGGGTTAATGGGGTAAGCACCCTTGTGGAAGGGGGGGAAAGTGACATGTAGTGAAGTAGCAGGACGGAAATCGTGCACCCGCTGCGGTATCATGTACACGGTTCGCGCTAGCTCGCTGCCGTCGCACGCTGTCGATCGTTCAGAAACAGCGAGAGATATCTGTTAATCGTAGAAGTTGCGCTTTCGGTGAAGTATTTCGAAGTTTACCTCTATTTCTGCCTACTTGTTGTTTGGTAATCCTTTCAACGGATTAGCCACGCACCATTTAGCAAAGGGACAAAACAGAGACGCGCGTCTCTCACCAGCTCTCGCTCCTCCTTTTCACTCCGATTATCCGCTTTTCATTACAGAAAGGGGGACCCGTTCTCCGCAGTATCTCCTGGGACGTCCTGTCCCGATTCCATGAGCTGCTTCTGCACAATATTCTTTTTCAGTGTCCTAGCACGGCCGCTACTCTGCAGGGCGATCAGCAAGGTCGTCGGAAAGATTTTTGTCTTGGGAGGTGCAAAGTACTTGGAAGTGTGGCAGCTTGGGCTAGTTGATATGGCATGACAATAGTTATAGCGTGAGAACAAAATGACGACACAGACACAAGAAGGACACGAAGTTGGAAGTTAGCGCTCCTGTCCTTCGTGTCTTTCTTGTCTCTGTGTCGTCGTTTTGTTCTCGCGCTATAACTATAGTCATGCAAAGTACTGTTGAATCGCGGGTGGGGGAGGGGGAGAGTGGTGGTGTAGCTTGGGTGATAGGCAAGAGCTGGCACGGATTGAAGGGTATGAATGCCCCTTTTGCTATTCCCTCCCCTGCTGACGTCGCGATCAGCCGCCTGGTAAGCTGCTCCGTCTTCTGCGACGCTGGCGCCATCTCAGTGGCCACCGAGGCTCCGCGGCGCGAGTGGCTAGCGTAGGAGCTCCAGAAACGCGCTGGATGCACAACGCAGTATTATAGTGTTCTAGAATGGGTAGTGAGCCCACTCTACGGGGAGAGGGTACGTTGCCGTAGCGCAAAAAATGTCAACGAGTTTTCGTTTTCTTGAGTGCCCGCGTGGCGGCGCTACCATCGCCAGCAATGGGAGTTTTCACCTTTTCACTCCGCTTCTGTGTTGGCTGTGTGTCGTCGTTGCTGCAGGTTTACGGCCGAGCAGTGCTTTGTCAATACGTTCCATTTTTCAGTTCTTAAAGTTGTGAATAATGTAGATTGGTAGTGAACACCTCGTGGTCATCAACACTTAGTGCGGAATGGCACCACGACGCCAGAACCATTGTTATGCGCCCGGATGCCAGACGGGCTACGTTCACGTGAAAGGTGCTCCAAAACCGTCACTGTTCTTCGTCCCCACGGATGAGAGACTCAGAAGACTGTGGGAGAATAATTTACACCGTGCGGACAAGCCACTCGAAGACACAAGTGCGGTTTGTGAACTCCACTTCGAGCCTCGGTACGTAATTCGCGATTATGTACACACCATCGGCGGTAAAGAAGTGCGGATTCCACGCGGGAGGCCTATGTTGAGCAGTGACGCTGTTCCCACTATTTTGCCAAATTTGCCATCGTATCTCGCCAAAAAAGCAGTGAAAGAAAGGCCGCCTCGAAAAAGGAAGTCTGAGAGTCATGCTTCGCCAGTGAAGCGCCGGCTGAGCACGAGTGGCAACTCGACGGTGTTGCACACAAACGCCGTAAATACTCCGGATCCAGACGCTGCAGCATCGAGGCCAGAAGACGAACAGCTGGCCATTGATGTAGAAGTTTCTTCTTCAGAAAATCCGCAGGAAGACCGCAAGTCTATGTCGTTATTTAGCTGTCTTGAGGTACCATCGCCGCACTAGACTAAGCACATCTTTCCAGATCACAAAGGCATTGTGTACTGCACGTCCGTGTTGACACCAAAGAATGAAGTACGATCGGAAAAAAGTGGTCATGTTTTTTGAATCACGCATTGTGAGCTACTGCAAAGTGTTCGTCAGAGGTACCCTGTTGAAAGAAGGCACCGTGGAAACAGAGGCAGCAGCAGAAGAAGTGCTGAAAACAAGTGATCGTATGTGCATTTGCGTTGGAGCAATATCTCACGAAGACTATGAAGAACGATTTTTTACGAAGAAGCTAAAGGACCATGTGGTTACATGCAACGAAATGTACTTCAGCATTAAGTGTCTTGGCCAGGTTGATAAAAAAGGTATTTATAATGTGCATTTTTACTAGTATGACAGCTATAACTTTTGTCGCTACGAAAGATTTCTTGCCAGTTATTGCAACCTAATTCACTGCACCTTTCTTTGAGGTGCACAATGTGTGTCTTGCCGCTATTTGAAACGAGCACTGCGAATCCGACGAGCCCGGGTGAAGCGAACAGCAACAAGGAATTGCCAATATGCAGCGCTGAAGTTGCGTGTTAAGGCTAGAAGAAACACTAGATTGTTTTCTCGCTTGAAAAGTGTGAAAAAGAAGCTGGAACAAATGCAAATTAGGAATACTGCTATAAAAACAGAAACTTTAGAAACACAGACTGCAAGGCTTCCACCAAGACAGCAGGAAGCTGTACGACAGTGCTTTGCAGCTTCAAGAGTAAAACCCAATGGGTTGCGCTATACGAAAAGCTGGGTTTTAGATTGTTTAATCATGAAGATGAAGAGCCCTCGCCTGTATGAACACCTTCGTCGCAATAACATCCTAGCCCTTCCATGTAAATCAACCATGAAGCGCTATGTACATGCATACCACACTGTGTTTGGCTTTAGTGAGAGAGTTCTAAAGCAGCCAAAGGAAAAGACAGCGGAGCTTGATGTTTGGAAGAAACACGGTGGATTGGTCATCGACGAACTGAAACTATCAGAACATTTTTCAGTGAATAAGTCGGGTGAAATTGAGGGTTTTGTGGATTTAGGTCCATTTACAACTTCCAAGGACAAAGGTGTACCATGTGACCACGGTATGGTTATCCTTTTCGTCCCATTTAAAGGCAAATGGAGTCAAGTTATTAATTACATGAAAGGTCACACTCGCCAAAGTGGTCATTGAAGCAACCATACTAGCTGAAAAGAGTGGGCTCTTTGTGGATTTTATTACTTGCGATGGTGCAAGTTAGAATAGAAATATGTGGAAAGTACTTGGGATCCAAGCGACAGCTGACTCTACTACTTCGAAAATTGAACACCCCAGTGATGCATCACGGCACCTATATTTTATATCTGACTTCCCACATCTCATCAAATGCCTACGGAACTCGCTGCTGAAGTCTGGATTCAACACTCCTGCAGGTCATGTAAGTCTGATGTTTTTTACGCATATCACACATTGGATTTCATATATGCTTACATTATCTCCAAGCTTAACCAGGTGCATTTCAATATGGTCCACTTAATTTCATTGCAGGTTGATATGCAACATGTAAGGGAAGCTCACAAAATAGACTCCTTCCACGTGACCCTTAAAGTGATGCCGGGCATAACACGGTGTCACCTGGATCCTAATGGATTTGAGAAGATGAGGGTCAGCTATGCCTTCTAGATTTTTGGGACAAAAGTCCTCCAAGCTTTCCACCTATACAAAGACAAGTTGGAAGCAACACTTGGAAGGATGGATGTAGCACAAGAGTTCTTCAGGTGAGTCGTCTCTTGTCATATGCTGGTTAAAATTAGGTAGTGAAATGTCTGATGTAACCAACTTGTAAATGAAAATTATATCTTAATAGAATGCATCATTAGCACCAACATTTGGGCGAGTTGATTTTGGTTCATAGTTATGAACGGCGCAAAACACACGAGACACAAAATGACGTCCTTGTGTTTTTCGTCGTTTTGTGTCTCGTGTGTTTTGCGCCGTTCTTATCTATGAAGAATGCATCATGCAATGTAAACTACAAAATTATGAAAACAGCTGTTTTGCATATTTCAGCAAACTCCACCAGCTCATAAGAATGATGACATCGCGGTTCCCTGCTGAAGCCCTCAGACCGTGTTCATCAGGAACAGCAGTGCTGCAGGATTTTCTGTCCTACCTCAAAGCATGGGAGCAGCACACGAAAGGTGGAGGAGGCTTTCTGAGCAATTCCATTGCTGCTGGCCTACAGTCCTGTCATTCTGTGCTGACAGGACTGCAGGCCTGCTGGCCTGCAGTCCTGTCAACACAGAATGCAAATGAGCTTTCATAGTCAAGTAAAGAAACTAGTAGAAGCAGGGTATCCTAATGATGTCATTACGTCAGTTTGTAACAACATGATTAAGAAACTTAAATTTGAAGGGAATCACTCGGAGCGTCGTGAAGAGAGCAGAAAGGATAGGAGGATATCAGTTATTCCTTACCTTCATAAGACTTCACATGAACTTAAGCAATTAGCTAATAGATATAAAGTCGATGTGCTTTTCTCAGCCAAAGGCAAACTGCAGTCTATTTGTTCACGCATGCGCAAAGAATTTCCGCAATGTCACATAAAGCACAGCAAAAAGTTCGTGGAGTGCGCAATGGGCGTTGTTTACATGACTCCTTTTAGCTGTGGTAAAGTGTATATCGGTCAGTCGGGAAGATGCGTCAATGTTCGTCTCAGAGAGGACGATTCTTCCTTGAAATCTGTAGGTGCATCGCATCTTGCGGCTCATTGCAGAGAGTGCGGTTGTCACCCTCTTTTTCAGGATACTGAAGTGGTTTTTCGGTCAAATAATAAATTAACTCGCGAGTTGACAGAAGCGTTTCACATAAGAAAAAGAGGGGAACAATGCGTCAGACAGCCTTCTGTTTTGCTGCACGATAAAGAGTTTGTTTTTCTTGAGTATGTCCCGAGATAATCTGTCTTCTTTTACCATGTGTTCTTGATGTGCCACTGATGTACTTTTTTGCCTGCACAGGCATGAGTCGTGTTTTTCAGTTGCCTGTATATATATTCCGCCCTTTCTAATAAACTGTTTAGTTGCGAGAAAGCGCTTGTCCTCTCTTTATGTCTGTTTTTTTCGTGCGCTTTAAATGATAGTTATACCATGCATATCCAACTAGCCCAACTTTCGATTCTGTTGCAATTCATTTCTAGTACCCAGGGCACTAATTCTTTTCCTCACCTCAATGTATCGGACCCGGCCACGCTGGCTTCAATGATTGCCGTATGCATTTGCAAGGCAAGAGTGGCATCTTGGCACATTCGCTATGGAACCTGTCCTCCCGATCTTCAAGCCTTGTGTGGATGGTTTCTTCCCTCCGTCAGGCATTCAAGAAGATTGTGCCGAATTCTGCGGTCCGAATTGCTCTGGCAAGTAAGGAGATACAAGGACTGGTTGAAGGTGTCGGCAAGCTTGTTTCAGGGTACTAGCTGGCAGCCGTTCTACAGGGACTGGTGCCGCACTAGCAATGACACGGCCGAGTATATCTGGCGACAAGTTCTTCCGCTACTTCCAAAGAGCAAGAAGTCGCTTGCGCAAGCTGGAAAAGTGTTGAACCTGAGCGCCACAACAATTCCTGACAAGTACCTTGATGTTCTTGGTCTTGGTCCCAAGTTTCGTTTCGAGCCGTCACTCAAGCGGGTGGACAAGTTGGTGTTAGCACGGTCCATTTCCAGGCAAGTGGTGGAAGAGGAGCGACCCAGATGCATTTCGGAGTGTGTGGATGCCATTGTTAAGACTGAGACGAACGCACAGTGTAGGGACAGAGTTCGTCCAATTTGTAAGTTTTTGGCAGGTAACAAACTGCAACTTCTTGTGCTGGCCTACGTGTGACCATTTCGAGTACACTTGAGTTGCTTGACTATCTCACTGAAAATGATGGCTTTAAATACCTAATGACTGCAAAAACTAGCCAGGATTCTTTGTAAAACCTTTTCGGTATTATCAGGCAATCTTCTGGCAGTAATGATCATCCAACACCAACTCAGTTTTTGATTACAGTAAACTGCATGTCATTCTATGGTTTAGTTAAAGGTGTCAGTCAAGGAAACTGCGAAGAGGGCATGCTAGGTTCCCTTTTGGAAGTTAGTAGCCCACGAGACACATCGCAAAATGCAGCAGGCATGGATTTGGCACCGAGCTTTACTCCGAATGCGCAGGCGTTGGTTATACCTTCCCAGGACCACAGCCAGCATGTTGCGAGGAGCGACTCGAGAATTATATTTTACATTGCTGGCTACGTGGCACGAAAGTTCATTTTGAAAAGCAATTGTAAAGATTGTTTGATACTAATTTCCGCGCCTGCCCCAGACGAAAGCTTTCAGCTTGCAAGGTTGACACTATTTCGTGACAATGGTGGACTCCTCTACCCAAGTGCTTGCCTATTTCGGTTCATAAAGAAGCTTGAAGACTTGTTCACGGGCTGCTTTTCTTGTGAACAACTCCATGCAGACAGCATTTTAGATGTGCTGACTATTGTGAAAGCAAGGCTTTGGCAAGAGGTTGGGTGCCATGTCTCAATGCTTGTCTCAAAAAATAATACAATTCTATGTTATTACACGACTTCATTTTTACATTAAGGGGCTAAATACAGACAGAGCAGGCAAACGCCAGAAAGCAAAGCACTTAAAGATAAGCCGCTGCTGTTAAATATTTTTTCCTTGCTTTAGAAGATTTTTAAAAATTTAATATTGTTCCTGTGTGTATTTTACAAGTGTAGGTTAAACTTGATGTATGAATCCTTTCTGAATATTCTTTTTCTGTTTCACTGACCCAAATACAAGAGAATGCCGGATTTGAAAAACAAGCAAAATAGTATGGTGCCACTCGCCATGCATACTATAGCAATAAACCCTTGACTAAGTGGCAACTCTGCTTAATTCAATTGTGAATGGTGACTTTGGTCCTTGGCGTACCATCAACAGTGTGATTAATATGATCTACGAGAACATCTGTAGATCTCTATAAAAATGCATGTTATTTGAATGGAAATGTGTCTATTATTTGTCATTTTCAGTATTTCTTCTGATTCAGTGTCTTTACTTATTGTGTGAACAATATGTGTTGAGTGTTCATGTGTTTTTGTGAACTTTTTTATGCCAAGTGTGCTATTGAAAATATTTAGCATCTCTTTGTGATTATTTGTAGTTGTGAATATTTTTCTAGCATCTATTTGGCTGTTTTAGCAGTCATGCTCTTTGTCGCACACGCTGATAAGTACATAATGGGGCAAGGCCCTCTCCAAGCTATTTCAGCTTTTTCCATCTGCTTTCACTTTGAGAAAAAAAATGAAAGTGATTGATATGCATGGCTTTTGTGGAGTACGAACGTTGTGCTGCCCCACCAAATAAACTAACTTATTCCCGAGAACGATTGTTGTCTATATTTTTTTCCACACCTTCATTACAAATTCACTTTTATTTCTTGGGCGTGATTAGAATAGGTCTTTCCTTCTGTGCACTACCACACATTTTCTTGCACTTTTTCAGGAGAATATCAGCTGAGAGCGCGTAAGGTGCTTAAGTTTGTAGTAATATTGTTTTATTTAGTGAGAGTACGACTTCACTAAAGTTACTATTGAGTACAAACGCTAGCATATTGGTGTAGAAATGTGAGCCGCTTATATGCCACTCTGCGACTTATTAAATTAGTGATCATGAAAACATTAGTCTCTTTCATCTAAAGGCAATCGATGTCAGTGCACGTTAAACTTTCCGGAGTCCTCCACTACGGCGTTCTTCATAAGCAGAAAGTGGTTTCATAAATCAATTATCTAAAGGCAATAAAATTGCGAGAGCGCAATACAAAACTGGCTGTTTACAGCGTATATTGCATCCCGCTGAAGACGCGCTCATGTTTAGCGATACTTCATGCGCCAGAACGACGGCCAGAGCAAGAATATGCTCAGGCAAAAGAAGAAAAGCAACGAAAATGGCTATGAACAGGGGTTGCACAAGAGTAGTTTGTGCTTGAAGCGCTGGCAAACTAACCTTCGCGCTGCGTTGGCCGAGAGCAGCAACGCGTCGCTTCCATTGCATATGGTGGTGGTGCCATCTACCAGGTGAGACATAAAGTGCGTCAGTGCACGGCCTCCAGTCAGCCCACTACCCCTTTTTAGAACACTTTAGCAGTATGCAACGTTTGTGGCGATCTGAAGTCGGTGTTGCCAGACTCAAAAAGAGGCGGCAGATCCGGAAAAAGCTGCAGGTTCGGAAAACGATGGAAATTCTGAAAAATCTGCTGATTCGGACGTCGCCGGAGATCCTGGAAAAGCTGCAGATTCGGGAAATGCAGGAGATTCGGAAAACACTGCAGATTCGGAAAAAGCTGCCACTTTGGAAAACGTTGCAGGTGTCCCTTCTTCTGTGAATGCGGGTAAGTCCACATTCTTTTCATGCGAAGAAATTTGAAGCCAGCGGAACTGTGCCTGGTAGCGTGTCAAACTTGCCACGCTCGTTAAATGACAAGGGATTAAATGAATGCCACAAAAATACCAATGCGCGCGTGCGTCACACCCATTTCGTACAAAAGACTGTGTTGCGCTAAAACCACGTACAACAATAGACCTCTACCGGGGAACGTCACAGCGTGACGTCACCGGTGCACGTGCAAGGCTGTGGTTGGCAAAACACTCCCGCCGGTGGTTCAAGAGGGGTACAGTCACTCGGGGCTTTGGCCAAGTTTTTTTTTTCTTTTTGAAAGCCTAATCTTCATCTCACAGTGGCAACATTAGATGTGGTATGTGTCGGAGAACATCTAGGTATGTGGTAAAGTGCGTGATGAAATATTTACCACGCTGGCTGGCTGTTTATCACGGACAAGTGAACACACGTGGCAGCCTGTGCGATGAACAGTGGCATCATCCACGAAAATGTGCAGTGTTGACTGTGCGTTGTAGTGTGTGTTGAAAGGCATCGAAAATATTGGTTCACCATTACTGACAGTAAAACTGTGAATATTGTGCATGGTGTGTGCAGTGTGAATAATGCGATGCGTCCTGTTTGCGAAAACGCTGGTATTCGTTGTGAGCCAGTTGCAGTAACCTGTTATCGGTGGAACTTGACGATCTGTCATTTTAGTCAAGGTAAAAATGCATCTGACGCGATTATCTGCGAGTGGGTACAGTTCAACGTGTGCGCGGCGTGCAGAAAAATAGAAGTGCATGATCTGCGGGGACTACGCATGTTGCAGCATTGCCGAATCTGCATATACGCTTCACCACGGCTATAATTGGTATTATTGGATACCTGATACATGCTAATGGAAACAGCGGATATTTTTGTTTCTTCTCTACTGTGTTCTTTTACAGCTCGATCCTTAGTGAGTGACAATTAGCATTAGAAGTTCGTGTATAAGGCCTAAAGAAGCAAATGCAGCAAGGTAACTGTGCCAGATAATATTGTTGCAAATGTTGTATATTATTAAGTTGTCGGGTTTTACAATACATAAATAATTTTCACTGGGTTATTGAGCAACGCAGCGGCAGCATTTCACTTTAATTTTCACGAGGATATGTTAACTTGAGACTTACACACGGCAAGAAGTGTTTCTCTTTTTTTTTTTTTCATTCATATTCAATCAGAGTGTTGCGCAATGAGCGAGAATCTTATCCATGACGTCGCGCACAGCAGCTCAAAACCATGGTGCCACCAATGTTGTACCTCATTTAAAACTGCAGTGCACATGCCACGATGCAAATTGAATGAGTTTACATTCATGCCATGCAAATACTTCTAGAAGTGCTAGTCACTGTGTACATTCAAAACGTTCGCTTTCGAAAAAGAACAACTTTTTTTATGGCTGCCATCAACGTGGGTGAAGCCCACTTCGTGTTATAGTCGTGTCTTTCAGTACTCTAAACAAAGTTTCTCCATCCATCCAACTACGACGAGCGAATTTCCACACTATGAGCAGTGACCCTTTCGTGACCCCCTTCTTTCAAAAGAACCATGTAGAAGATTATGTCGAAGGAATGCAGACACGCAGCTCTGCTATGCAGAAAGATGCCGCCAGCGGAAGTTTCGTGCCAACCAGCACCTGCTCCGAGAAAGGGTATGGTGGGCGGGGTGCCAGTGGTGACGTCACACTGTTTACAAACAGGGGGAGGTCTATGTATCTGACCGTCGATTATCTGTGCTATGCACATCGTGGCCCGCCAAGGTTCGCACCTATTCTCTTTTAGATGCGGAGCATCTAATACTCGAGGCTTGTAGTGCGGCGCCGTCCGCAAGCTTCCTCCTCCTTCTTCCACCATCTGTGCATTCCTTCCTCCTCTGCACACCACGCGCGCTTCACTCCTCCACCATCTGTGCACCCTTCCTCCTCTACACACCGCGTGCGCTTCTCCTCTTCACGAACATTCGCTAGCTGTACAATGTAGCGCGCATGCGCCGTCACGCTTCTAGAACATCGGCAGCTGACGCGCGCGCATGCGCCGTCGCGCTTCGAGAACATCGGCAGCTGACGCGCTCGCATGCGCCGTTGCGCTTCTCCCCCTTCTCGAACATTCGACAGCTGACAGTGCATGCGCCGTCGTGCTGTATATATACTCAAGGTCGGTGCTCGCTCGCTCAGTTGCCGCTCGTCGGTTGGTTTGTACGGCGCGTCGACGTCCGAGGTCGCAATGATCGACGTCCCTTCGACCAGCGCCGGCCAAAGTGGCATCTAAAAGCCATCGTGCTCAAAGTTCGTCGCAATAAATAAACACCGCCCTTTCGCATACGTGTCGTACGTGTTCACTCATTTAACACCCCTCCTACAACCACGTTAACCAATTTAGCCAGCGACCCAAGTAAGTCGCAAGTTAACACCCCATTTCACAACCACGTTAACCAATTTAGCCATCGACCCAAGTAAGTCGCACTTTAACACCCCGTTAACCAATAATATGCTCCGCATCCTCCTCAGTGTTCCCTCGAGGGAAGCTGCGGGCAATTTTTTTAGTCAGTAAGAACGTCGGCTAATCCTTTTTTTTTCTTACAGTGAAAGCTGTTATGACACCGGGTCACACGCAGTTGCATCCCACGTACCTGGGAATCGACGTTTTGCGAAGCATACGGAGGAAAGGTGACCATGTTGCAATTTTTATATTGAGCAACACGTCATAAAATGACGCTAAATATAAGTACAAATCTTGCACGCGCAGTCATATCTTGAAGAGTTGCAGATGTTTATATAACCACTTGTTTGCACTTGCGCAACGATGTCAACTGGAACATGCGTATTGGACACACCAGAAGCTGACATGAAGCGCTGATGCTCGCGAAGATGCTGGCCCTTGACACTGCTACATAAATCAACATCCCTATTGACGTTTAACGAAGATTAGCGTCTATTTGAAAAGTGGCCCCGCCGCGGTGGTCTAGTGGTTAAGGTACTCGGCTGCTGACCCGCAGGGCGCGGGTTCGAATCCCGGCTGCGGCGGCTGCATTTCCGATGGAGGCGGAAATGTTGTAGGCCCGTGTGCTCAGATTTGGGTGCACGTTAAAGAACCCCAGGTGGTCTAAATTTCCGGAGCCCTCCACTACGGCGTCTCTCATAACCACAGAGTGGTTTTCGGACGTTAAACCCCGCATATCAATCAATATTTGAAAAGTGGTTCCGAGACCTGGCGTAGCTCTGTGGTAGAATGCTTGGCTGTCATGCAGAATGCTTGGGCTCGATTCCTGCTGGGACCCTGAATTAAATTTATTATTTGCATTCGTCGAGGAGCCAATGCTGCCTATGTGAGGTTTTTTCTTAACACTTACATTTATTCTGCGGCTTCATTGGGTCGATGCTGCCGATATCGGGTACTGCTTAACACTCACGCGTTAAAATATCCCGTGTGTCTTCTCGTCGTTCCTAGGTAGATGCTATAGGTGTCAATTGCCTATGGTGCCTGACAACGGCACTATAATCACCTGTAGTGCCTGACAACGGCACTACAGGTGTCCATCACCTATGGCACATACCCGCATACCAGCGGCACATACCCGGCCGTGGTATTAGTGACTGTCTGGCGGGAAGTGTTTGACGACGTACGCGACGAGATTGTGATAACAGCACGCAAGTACGGTAAGCTATTACGTTACCGCTCCTCCTTTCTGGCTTGTCGTGGTATTACCGCTCCTAATCGTTCCAGTGAAGGCACCGTAAGAACATCAAAAAGGAAAAGGTCACTGTGGGGTTGTCACACTTCATAGTTATTATTCCATTGAAGACGCCCTAATACCACAAAATGTTTTTTTTATTTATATCGCCGTGTGGTTGTCCAGCTTCATTATTGCTTGTAAGCCTGTTAAATTCCGGTACTTAGTACAAGAGTTGCGACGAAAAAATGCATTAAATTACCGTTTACCGGCATACCGGCACTACGGTTATGGCTCGCAGTGGTACTAACAGGAGTGAGTGTACTGCTCAGATAGCCGACACTTGCGACACGCTGTATGAGCACTCTGGCCCATCTTACTATCAGACGTGTTGAGGTTGATCGCGATTGTTGTTGCTCTGATACGAAGTGAACATCACAGACTATTTGACTTTGCCTCTTCCCGCTCTGTCTATCAGATTTCGCTGTCCAAGCACCTGCCTACCTCCCCGATATACAGATATTGGTAGACTGCGCGAACTCCCTGGCACGAAGACCACCTTCAATGCGCACAAGATAATCTTGGCTCTAAATAGTGTAGGGTTCAAGGCCATGTCCTACGAAGATACGATAGTCATCACTGACTTGCACCTGGATGGCGTCGAAAGTCTCTTGAGGTAAACTCTGTCGGCATGTTCCACTATTTGAGTGTTTCACTCACCCTGCATGGTCTGTGACCAGTGATTAGGGCACTCTGTGATCCCGACTTGACATATGTTAATTTTTTTACTTTGTACAGTCAAATCTCGATATAACGAGCCCAGATATAATGAGGTACATGAAGAAGAGCTCTGTCATAAATACAGTGCTGCAAGTATATGTTTATAACAAACTTTCGGATATGATGAAGCATTTTCACAGCAGGTATGAATTTGTTATAATGAGGTTTGAGTGTACTTATGGGTAAACTGGCTCAACTTTTAATAAACACTTATGAACCTTTATAGTAACACGGGTAATTGGTATAGTAGGTATTGAATCATGTTTAGACTGAATACGGCGTGCACACAGACACGGACACAAAAGGGAAAAAAAAAGAAAAAAAAACGCATACACCGTGGGCCTACTCGCAACTACAGTTTATTGGAAGGAAAGGCAAGTAGTGCATACATGTCGCTTCTGTTACATGACGTGGCTAGGGAAACAATATAAAAGAAAAGATACTCTTGCGGCCAAAAAAGAAGGCTTTCCTGGCGTTAGCATTTTGCACGACTACGTTTATGTGTTGGTGTCTGTGGGCGCGTATTACCCAGTCTAAATCTGACCCTTCAGTCTAGTATATGGCGAATCGATTTTTTTTAATATATGAAAGAGCGGGACAAACCGTCAAGATCATGCAACACGCACAAGAATCTCCATCAGGGAACGAGGGGGGTGTCAAAATTTATCGGGGCGTCCTTTCATTGGTCGAGTCGGAAGAAAACAAGCTTCACCGCCAATGCAGCAATGGAAATGAAGCGATTACGTGTTTCTCACAATGGCCTATACGTCTGGTCTCCGTATTTCCGGTGGTCAAATTACAAATTTCATGGAGAGCAACATATGTCATCCTCGGCCCACTGTCCTCGGAAACTTCCATGGCCATAAACCTGCACACATAAAGACGAACATGTGCCACTGAGTATATATATGTACGTGGAAGTGGGGCAGGTCTTGCGCCGCCATATTGCTACGTACCAGTGGCGTAGCGATCAACACGACGAAGAGGACGACACCATTTTCTCTGAATTAACAAGCGGGAACTCTGGCGCTGCGATCGTTGAGCCTCCAAGTCAACAATAACTAGGGCGCCGATACTCTGGCCGCTAGTGCACGCCAATGGCCTTGCGCTCGGTGAACATTGAACATGCGTTCGATTACAAAGTAATATAATTAGATTATCTGCTCACTAAAGCGAGTGCATCGTAATGTTAGTTCTCCACAGTGTTACTAAACATGTTTTCAGATCGAACGTTGCTAAGTTTGTCCACCTTGGCAGAACAGTGGCCAGGGTGCTGGGCTGCTGACCAGAAAGTTGTGGGTTCGACGCAGGCCGAGGCGGTCGGATTTCGATGGCGGCAAAACGGTCGAGGTCGGTGCACGTAACAAAACACCAGATGCCTAGTATTCTTGCTTGCGGGCTTCGAAGGCATTATTTCATTTACATCTATTGTGGTCTGGGAGGGGATGTTTTGACATAAAGTTTTCAATACAAATAACCTTTATGAAACGTCCTGCAACTTTCTGGAACGGGAAAAGGGTGTCCCGCCTAGATGACGGCCAGATGTTTTCGAGTACTGGTGGCTTCCTCGGCCCGCTCAAGAGTGAAGATGCTCAAACCTCGATATAACAAAACCGGATATAACAAAATACCTGTTATAACGACGTAAATGAAAAAAGTCTTTCAATTACTATACTGTTTGTATTAAACCTTTAAAATGAATTTTTGGATGTAACGAGATTATTTTTGTGTAAGGTGCAACTTTGTTATAATGCGGTTCGAGTGTAGTTTGTATATTTGGGCACAGCTAGAAGAACAAGCAGGGGCGTATGAAGGTGCCGGAAGCAACCTTGAACGCTGTGCTGGGCAGCCGCATTAAAAGAGTTGACTTCGAAAAAAAAAACAAGTCATTCAACTTCGCTGTTGAAGTAAGCAATCCCTCAGCGCAGGTACTTCTACACTGTAAGCAAAAACTATCCGAGTTTGGGGTTTTTGCGGCTCATGACCTCTGAAAACTCTCTTGCGTTTAAAATTACTACCTCGTGTAGGAGTAAAAGATGGTACATGACATAGTTTTACCACCACCTCTCAGGCAAGTAGTAAAAGGATGTCAAAATCTAGTTTTACCACTTAGGGAGTTTTCAGTCACGTGATTTTTAACCTGCGTTTCAGAGTTTATTACGACGTGACTGCAAGGTGCAGCTGCTTCGGTGGCTTTTGCCCCATTGTGACGCTCTCCTGATGGTACGCGAGGACCACAGTTTTTTTTTTTTGGCATCGCCGTGCCTCGGGATTGACATCGAGTCAACACACTTTCACTGGAACTGGGGGCAGCATAAGCACAACAAGCGTGAACAGCATTCTGTGAACGAAAAAGAAAAAAAGACGGGGGGGGGGGGGTCTCAAAAGAAGAAAAAAAAGAAAGAAAACCTGCTCAGGAAACTTGTCCTGCATATTTTCGCAAATTGTTGGCTTTTGCTCGGCGTTGGCCTTGGAGACAGACGGTGCAACAAGAAGCTGGGTATCTGTGTGTCTGGTTGGGCTGATGGATCTCACGTGTTTCCTACATCGTCAAACGACCGTGCGCTTCCGAACGCCTCCGAACCTGCACGTCGCGGATATCTCACTTCCGAGCCGAATCGCGAAGATCTGCCAGTGGTAAAAAAATCAATCTGGTGTCATCGTCCGTGCTTGCCTACTGGAGAAGCAATAACCAAAATGCTTCACTCTGTCGTCGGCACCGAGCCGCAGCCGCCAGTGACCAGTGGGAGTGTGTCGCCGGGGCAGGTGAAAGAAGCATCGCATATGTTTTGTTCCACAGTAGGCGATGTCTGCATGAGTAAAGTGCTGCCCGAATTGCCCTCCTCATGCACCAACTGCTCTCAAACATGTAGCGCAAAGCCTATACGAGGCAGACGGGACCAACAAGCGGCTGCCGGTGAGCACGAAGAAAACCCGGACGGTGGTATTTACACCGCCCCGTCCCCGTAAGATAGTGGCCACGTGTTCATTTGTGTCTGAAACGACGACGAAATTCGCACAGGATATGTGTTCTGTGATCGCCAGCTGTGTTTCATCGGATAGCCGTGCTCCTCAAAAAGGCCTAGTGCGCCGTCGGTAAGAAGCTTGTGTGCAGGCGTGCACCGCTCCTCTACGCCCGTTGTGATGAATACGTGCTGCTACTGTGTTTGTGCACCGTCGCTCAATGAAAATCATTGAGCTACCATGGTTTGTGCGTACTTAGGTATATTTTATGGACTTGTGCATCAGCAGTGCTAACACGCGTGGGGCCATGAGCCCGGTGTGCCAAGTAATTATTGGATACTCAAAAAGGTGAGATTGGGTAGATTTACAATAAAAGGTCGGTGTGACATTTAGTGTCCTGCAGCCCACCTTAAGTTTACGCTTGCACCTTCAACTGTTCTTGTTTATCGATGCAAAAAAAGAGCTCTCCTACTGGTCCTACAGGGCCGGTCAAAAAGTCGTGCCTATATATATACCGGACTGTCAAAGTGTAGTTGAGCAACGCGTGCAGTCTGTTCTAGTGGTGTATTATTCTGCATTTGTTGTGTGTGCGTGTTTGTCTGTATGTGAATCTATGTGTCACCAATTCTGCCGTTCAATAAATTCAATCAGTTCTGCTATTCAATAAATTTGTCGTCTCTGGGCGAATGCACCCGTCAATTTTTATTTTTTTACCACCAGAAATAACTCCCAGTAATAACCTCAAAAACCTTGTGAAGGTAGTAAAAATTTACTCCCTCTATACTCGCTGAGAACCTCACTGGGGTAAATATTTACTACTCTCCCTACGTTCAAAAACTCAGTTAGCACGAGAGTAAATTTTTACCTCGGTAGTAGGTGGTAAAAAAAACCCAGGAAAGGTAGCGCGCTAGAGGACAAATGGTTTACCCAGTTTTTGAGGTTATTTTAGGTCATTTTCGTTTAGTGTGTACGGCACAGGTCTGAAAGTGTCCAACGTGCTTCAGGCCACCCGCACCCGCGTCGCCGCCGCCAAGTACGTCGTTCCCGAGCTGGTGGAGAAATGCCTGGCCTACGTGAACAGTTTCACGCAGATGGACAAAGTCTCTCCTGTCCTGGACCACGCTCTCACCAAGGGCGAAGAAGGCCTGCTGGACGGCGTGAGCACCCTCATCCGTCGGGAGACTCTCGGCGTGATTAGCTCGTCGAAGTTTCCCTTTTCCACCGAGCTCACCGTGAGATTCATCCTGGCCCACGCGATTAATGTGCCCGGGGTATCGGTGGTGAACACCGTATACGATTGGGCGCAGCCCGAGTCGCGGTCGGGCGTCACTGCGAACGGTCAAGGGACGGACGTTCGCGCCATTATGCTGCCACTATTTCCCGAGCTGCGCTTCCTTGCACTTACGTCGGATGAGTTTATCCGAGGTCCCATACAGTGGCAAATCCTCACCGATTCCGAAGCTCTGGCCATATTAGGCAACATCGTTTTTGAAGGCTCGATATTGATGCCAAAGGGCATCTGCCAGATCCTGGAGGCTCGTGAGAACGCTTCGAAATAAAAGCTAAAAACTGGCTATTAAAAAAAAAGGGCTACTTGTCAAGACGTGGTAGTAAAATTATTGACCTTTCAACTTTTTATTGAAAGGCAGAAAATTTAGGCGGCGTAGACAAATAGCTGACTTGTTGATCTTCGAGGGGAAATGCAGTGTGGAGAAAATGGGAAGAGATGTGCGAAAAAAAAAATAAAGCCAGATAGTTGAAATAGTCATTAAAACCAATGCCATTCTGCGTTTTGTGACTCTTGGTCGGATACTTGCGCTGATAGAATCGTTCATAGTGTGTATGCATTGAAGGTGCAACTGATGTTATCCAAACAACTAAACAGAAATTTCATCGCTCAACCCTGTAGCGCGAGGCAGGCTAGAGGTCATGACACATTCGAACGATCAAGTTACCTGTCCTTACTGCGACAACTGTATAGCTCAACCAAAACTGTCGCACATATTTTGAGTGTCGAGCGTACCCGCCAATGATCGTGCGCTCTATGCACATGCTTTCACTCACATAGCAAAGGCATAGGAGCATTATCTGCTCACCAGAGCTAGTGAATTGTACTTTTTGAGACTCGAACTGTCACCAAAAATGTTTGTCACAAGCGCTGATTCATCGTTACTAAGTGTTCACCGCAAGATTCGCTACCTTGTTACGATGGTTACTAATGCTAGTTAACTGCAGTTAACCAACCAATATGTCGACATTTGGTTATGTTTGGGGTATGGTGTAGCGAGATAAAGTACCGGCACAATACCGCATGTGAAATAGCACAGAGGCCACCGGCTTATGCAGGCTTGCGTCATGCTATGCGCGATTTTTTAAAGCCTGTCCGCGCTTAGTTGAAAGGACAAATGAAAGGACATTAGATACTATTAGCAAAGAGGAAACCGGGCGGGGCAGTCGCTGCGAATTATCCAAGGCTAGATCCGCCGGCTACCTATACAGCATCCTAATCCTAATTCGTTTTGCTTACTGTGCCGTTAGCGCTGGATTGTCAGGTTGAGTCTGTTACCTAAGCCTGATCTGTTATCAAGTCTGTTACCAAAGTCTGTTACCAAAGCAAAACATCGAAACACAGTGACATTCTGTTCTTCACTGATGACTAATTGTAAACCGCTCCCTGTATTTATACTGGTATACACATACAAAATTGCACGTTCAAGTATCAAAATGAACGCACCTGATCCTTCATTTAACAAGGGATGTCTTACGAGTGCTTACGCGACGAGATGTTTGCGCTTTTAACGTGACAGCCACTGCAACCAGGATAAGATAAAGAAACTTTATTTGCTCCTAACGCGGAGCATTTCAAATGGTCGAGCCCCTATTCCAGGGCTCCGCTATGTCCTAGCCACCATCTCTACCCGTTGGCCAGCCAACGCCGATCATCACTGGCCGAGCTGGACAGCAGTGCCTCCCATTGTTCCTCTGTGTTCATACTGCAACAAGGCTTGAAGACAATTTGTCACCATTGCAGCACTGAGTTTATGGTTCTCGCCTTCTTATCTGAAAGAGACTGGTCCGATCCTGGCAGCGGAAGTTGCGTCCTGATTTGGGCGAAATGCCAGAGGTCCATGCATTATGCGATGTCCAATGCGCGTCACAGAACCCAACGCCGCCGAAATTTCCGGCGGAGCCTTGCACACGACGTACCTCAGCGGTATCCTGTATACGGCTCGTAATGCCCCATAGATGATTTAGACAGCTATTCACGGTCCTTCGTTTATTTAGCACATGAGCAGTGAGCACATTGACAGAAAAAGATGAGTGACGTTAATTCTTACAGAATTTGATAAGATTATTTTAATTGCATCCAGCGCCCCCCCCCTTTTTTTCGCAGTCAATTATTTATTTATTTATTTATTTATTTATTTATTTATTTATTTATTTATTTATTTATTTATTTATGACATACTGCAGGCCCCACAAGGGGCCCAAGCAGGAGGGGCATAATCACTCAAGTATAAACAAACCGACAATACAAGGTAAAATACTGCAAAAAAGAAAAAGAAACATACTGTCTCAATTTTCTATAAGTTCAATCCCATCAATACTACAGACAACAGATATGGGCAGATCATTCCAGTCAGATATGGTGCGTGGATAGAAGGAAAATTTGAAGACGTTTGTTCTGGCGCTGTAGGGGGTCAGGGATGCAGCGTGTCGATGTCGTGTACGCCGAGAAGTCAATGGCTGAATAAACTGATCAGGGCTAATGCCGAGTTTGTTGCTCTTAAGCTGGTAAAGAAATTTAAGCCTTTCTATTTTACGTCGTGCCTGCAACGTTTGGATCCCGTGCTCTTTCATGAGAGTAGTAGGCGAGTCTGATAAACGATATTTTGAGTAGATAAAGCGAACCGCTTTGCGCTGTATCATTTCAAGAGCCTGAATATTTTTTTTGCTTGTGCGGGTCCCTAACTGAGCATGCGTATTCGAGTTTCGGTCTAATAATCGATGTGTATGCAAGAAGTTTAACACTTGGAGGAGCTAATTTAAGTTTGTGTCTGAGAAGGCAGAGCTTGCGAAAAGAGGACGCACAGACGTTGGAAACGTGCTGATTCCAACTTAGGTTGTCTATAATGGTGACACCAAGGTACTTGTAACAACTGACTTCACAAAGCGGTCGTTCAGGAAGCTCATAGGAAAACGACTAGCTGCTCTTCTTTTTAGTAATTTTCATGAAGACCGATTTTTCGGCATTTAACTTCATATTCCACTTTGTGCACCATGCCTGTATGCTAAGAAGGTTAGAATTTAATTGAATTTGATCCTCGTGGCAAGTTATTTCGTTAAAAAGAATACAATCATCCGCAAATAGTCTAATTTGTACTGGGCTGGTAATCGCATCAACAATATCATTAATATATATAAGAAACAAAAGAGGGCCTAGTACAACACCTTGCGGAACGCCAGATGTGACGGGTAAAGATTTGGAACATTGATCATCAATACTAACATATTGCGTGCGGTCAGATAGATAAGAAGAAATCCAGTTTGTTATAAAGGCCGGAAGTCCAATTGCCTGTAGTTTGAGCATGAGTTGCGAATGTGGAACAAGGTCAAAGGCATTTCGAAAATCCAGGAAAATTACGTCGACCTGGCCAGTCTTATCAAGGACGCCGGCAAAACTGTGAACAATAGAGGTTAATTGAGTGACAGTAGAAAATCCTTTTCTAAAACCATGTTGGAAGCAGGATAATAAACCGTTATCATTGAGAAACTTGGAAATGTAGTTAGCTATAATATGTTCTAAAATTTTACAGCAAGATGATGTTAATGAAATGGGACGATAATTACCAGGAACCATGACATCGCCTTTTTTAAACACGGGAACAATGCGTCCGACTTTCCAATCAAAGGGTAGGATACCAGAAGATAATGATAAGTTGAAAATTGCCACAAGAAAGGGTGATAATGCTTCAGCGTAACGGGAAAGAAAAACGTTCGGTATCCCGTCAGGACCAGGTGAAGACTTAGTTTTTAGGTTAAGCATCATAAAAATCACACCAGATATAGACACAATATCAGCACTGATTCTGCAATTGGAAACAATTTGAGGCATAGGCTCATGTACTGTCGAAAATACACCGTGGAAATAAGCGTTGAAATGCTCAGCAATGTCTGTCTTATCAACGAGGAGCGCATTATCGTGACGTAATTTTTCAATAGGTTTTCTTTTGTTCGACAAGAAGTTCCAAAATTTCTGCGGAGCAGATCGAATGAAATTCGGCAACTCGTGCTCAAAATAACTTCGTTTAGCGCTTGCTACGGCTTGATTAAGGGCTAATTGAGTGGTTTGAATGATGTCACGAGAGGACACTCCTCGCTTCAGGTGTTTTAATTTTCTTTTCAAGTGTAAAATATCCCGTGAAATCCAAGGGGTTAGCTTACGCGTCTTTTTTACCTTGTCTGGAACAAAATGTTCGATACAGTGAAGACACATGTTCTTGAAAGTATCCCACATTTGGGCAGTGTTAGAACCGTGGAAGTTGCTTAGGCGGAGTTCTAAATAATCTAACACAGATTCATCATGGGCACGGGAAAAATTTGACGCGAATACATTTAGCTCGAGGCACAGTGCACACTTTTTCCACAGAGCATGAAAAAGACACCATATGGTGGCCAGAAAGACCATTTTCAATGCAGACATAATAATTTTGTATTGATTGACTTACGAAAACAAGGTCAAGTACAGAAGCACAGGTCATGCCGACACGTGTTGGTTGCTTCACCACCTGGCGCAAATCATGGCACATCATTATATCTAGTAGATACGAGGTTTGCGGGGATTGTCCAACACTGGCAAAAGCGGAGTCCCAATTTACGTTAGGCATGTTAAAATCGCCCACAAGAAATATTCTGTCATGCTTGTATGACGCCATGTGTTCGTGTAAGTCATGCAGAAACCGAGGAGGCGAGTCAGGTGCACGATACACAGCAAAGATAAGAAATGAACGCCCACAGAAGGATACCCTCAAAGAAAGGCTTTCGTGGTCGTCGACCTGATTAAGAAGCGTCGCATCAAGAGCACATTTTACGAGCACAGCGACACCGCCTCCGCTACGATTTCTATCTCGACGGTACACCCGATAGGAGGAGGGGAAAACGACATCATCGGTGATATCGTCACACAACCAGGTTTCCGTGATAACAACTATGTGCGGACTATTGCCAAGAAGAATGGACTCCAGTTGCTCGGATTTATTAACGATGCTGCGTGCGTTAATATTTAGGAGGCGCAGTTGTTTCGAATCGGGGCGTTCAGGTCATGTTTTTTGTTTACTGGACTGGGAACTGGCAATTTTAATCCTCGAGTTTTTGCAGTCATCCCATACATACCTATTCCGATCCACCATAAGTTTGTCATGTACAAGATTAACCTTCTTGCCTTGTCTCTTTTCTTCTTTGGCGCTGTTCCAGAGCAGTTTACGTTTACGAAGTGTTTCCTTAGAATAGTCATTTTGAACAGAAATATCTGTACCCTTTAGCTTACGGGCATTCGATATAGTTTGCTGCTTTTCGTTGTAATCCTGAAAATATACGATAACTGGGCGACTGCCACCGGGCTTGCCTAATCTGTGAATTGTACCTACTGATTTGCATTTGACCTCAAGTTTATGTTCAAAAACCTCAGTGAGTACAGCTTCTTTCAGCATGTCCTCGGTTTCTTCGGGTGGCTCAGCTATGCCGAAAACAACTAGGTTGGACCGCCTGCTCCTGTCTTCAAGATCAGTAAATTTAGCTTCAAGCGTGGCCACTGTCACCTTCAGAGCATCAATACAGGCAGTACGTTGTTCCAGTACAGCGAAACGCGAGTTCCAATCGGAAATAATTTTTTCCATGTTTTCTTGTTGCGCCTTTATCGCAGCAATGTCCGAAGAAATTTTGTTCTGACCATCCAGTAGCTCCTTCAGCATTTTCTCGACAGGCCCAGGGTTTACCTCAACATCCCCACACAGAAGTAATGAGCATACGCAGTAAACGTCATACGCAATACAAAGGCACTGATGGGGGCACGGCAAGACCAGAAGACCAGGGCAATCGCTCCTTATTGTACAGTAGTGAGTACCCACCTGCACAATGCGGAAGAATGGCGTTTTAGGCCACATTTTCGCTCCGGGTCCGCCGTGCCCACTGAAGCTGAAGTTCTGGATGCCAACTTTTATAGGGGACGCAGACGAGGTCACATGATGCGAAGGGGGCGGAGCAAGCTCGATGACAGGGTAGCAATTACTGGCGATGCAAGGGCCCATCTTGGGTGAATCCATACGGCACGTGTAGGCTGTTGATACGTCGGTTGCGCAGTGCGTTCCGGCCAGACCGAACAGGAAAACCTGCACAATGCGGAAGAATGGCGTTTTAGGCCACATGTTCGCTCCGGGTCCGCCGTGCCCACTGAAGCTGAAGTTCTGGATGCCAACTTTTATAGGGGACGCAGACGAGGTCACATGATGCGAAGGGGGCGGAGCAAGCTCGATGACAGGGTAGCAATTACTGGCGATGCAAGGGCCCATCTTGGGTGAATCCATACGGCACGTGTAGGCTGTTGATACGTCGGTTGCGCAGTGCGTTCCGGCCAGACCAAACAGGAAAACCTGCACAATGCGGAAGAATGGCGTTTTAGGCCACATGTTCGCTCCGGGTCCGCCGTGCCCAATTGACCTCCCGTTTGCGCTTGCTACCGCAGTTTCGGGAACACTGCATGAGAAATGTGCGAATACCGAATTTAGAACTTCGAAGTGGATTCAAACAATAAAAACTATGTGGGAATCAATGGTGTTGTTTCTCCAACACCAAATACAAATAGCACATGTATTGAGTTTAGCGTAAGTTTTTTATACGAACAAGTTAGTTGTGCAGCAAATTATCACAAACAAATATATTCAGCCCAAAATGAACGAACACAGGAAATGGTAAATAAGACAGGAAAATGGCTATAGCTAGCGGCAGCTTTTCTTGACAGCACTATGTAAGCTACAGAACAGGAGCGCATGCCTGCTATTGTGTAAAAAAAAAGTGATGTTCAATAATAAACGCCCTTAGGCTTTGCTGCTTTAATAAATATGACTCGTAGAAGTCGGATTTATTGGCACTAAAACCGGGTTTAAGCCGCCAAAAATAGGCAAGTGAAACAATGTTTTAGGCCCCCGAAATCGTAAATACAGGCACAATAAACTATGGCAGAATTCAAATTTTCCAAGAAGCACGAGTGGGATCTGTGTTTTCGACAAGAAAGCAAAGTGAAGTGTTTAAGTTTATCATGGTACAAATGCGCCAATCGTTTATCATAGTCACGCATTTTTGTTTTTGTTTTTTTTACCGCCAAGTTGGCAGAATACGGTCTCTCCTTTTCTAGTCCACCATAGTGAGCTAAGTGCCCACCGTCGAATAAACACGGCATGGCTGAGAAGAGAGACAGGAGAAAATAGCCAGAGAGCTATAATAGTACACAATAGTCTTTTTGCCTCGTATAAACTTGGTCTAACCACACAGTGTCCATTTCTCTTCTGTCTGTGAACACCTCAAAGGGCCCTTCACCAGGTTTGTGAATTTCGAGCAGGCAGCAAGAATTCATGCGCTGGGTGCTCATGATCTCATCTGCCAAGATTTGCAACACTACGCGCTCCGGAAAGAGGAGAAACGTCCAATTGAACGCCGCTTGACCTTGATCTCACGGGCACGCACACCAACAAGGTGGAGGTATACAACAAGGAATGGTACTACGTACGTCAAAGTAGTACGTGACACGTCGAGAATCATTCGAGGCGATGTGTGTAATTTGTGCAATATGTTGCCTGAATAGAAGTATGGAGGTTGACATAATATTAAAACGCACCAACAGAATCTGCGGGCGTTGTTTAAAGACGATTTCTTGGAGACCTTCGACAAAAAAAATTTGGTCTGTCTGTCTGTACATTTGTCTGTTTGTCCGCCCTTACCGATACCTCAAACGGCGTCAAACGGCCAACCCCATCCGCAGCGCCCACCAATATTGCTCAAGGTTCAGCGTTCATACTTCTGCGATTGTCAAATTAAAAGTAATTATTGCGCATATCTGAGGCTCCATACCAACACGTCGATGTTTTGTATGTGTGCCTTTATCTTAGAGAAGGCACACACAAGTAATTCTGAGGACAGTAGTGTATATCACGCTGCGCTGACAGTGCAACGCGATGCTCAAAAAGGTAAGTGCTTCCAACGCTTTGCTAAGGTGGTGGCACCTGCCCGTTGCTTTGCGTTCTACACCTTATCGCCTCCGAGACAAGCGTGCATCCTTCTCCACGGGCGCGCATGCCTTCCTTCGTTTTCGAACTGCCAGATGGCGCTCGTGTCTAACGTGCTTCGATGCACTCGTTCGTCTCCGCTACACGCTCGAGGCACTAGCGCAGCGCCTCCAGTATACGTTTCACCAACTCTCTTGCGCAGAACATCAAATAAACGTTTTGTTCACTCTCTCCAGCCGCAAGACCACCATATTTTGACGGCACATGCAGTGTAACATGCTGATTCGGGGCCATTTTTTTTTTCTTCGTATCGATCTAGATGTGAGACTAAGCCGCCTCCGTTTCGTTTGCGTTGGTGTACTCTCCGTTCTCGCATCGTGCTGATGCCAGCATTCACCAACGCTTGGCATGTTTTCGGTGCATTTCCCCATAGAGCAGTTACAGCGGTGCGAAGCTCTGTATCGTGGTAGGAATGCGTGATCTATGGCAGCCTCTCCAAACTTGTGCGGCGCGCATAGAGGAATCTGTCTCACAGAAACAGGCAGTACGATACAGAGAACGTCTAAACGACTCAGCACCGCTTGCATGCGTGAAGACTTGGGCATGCCATGCGAACGTAACCTAGCGTGCACATGACGTGTTGATGCATCTGCGTCATGTGGTCTCCTGGCTCCGAGTTGCTCCGACGTCGAAAAGGCCAGGGCCGGCTTGCGAAGTCTACATCGGGCGAGTAGAAAAGGTTTCAAGCTCTCCTCCTGGCATCATGATATCACGGCTTGTATTGAACCAATTAAAATATGCAAGGGATACAAAGCTTTTCATTGGGCATTCAACAACTTCCAGTGTCCAAGCGGAATTTCTCATGTGACCTATAGTGAAGCGCCGTTGAAGAAGTACATAACTAACAAAATAAAGACCATGCGGACATCTTTCTTTCTTTTTTTATGTATACACTCTACTTTCTCCTGATGACACTACATAGTATCTCATTCGTTCTTAATCGTCCTGCGGTTGCACAGAAGCACCTCCTGTTCACTACGCATGCGAGCAGACGCCGTGTAGATGCGGAGCAGATGACGTGACGTGGACAAATACATGTGTAGAGGCTAAACAGACTTCCTATCGGCTAAGAGGCCTTGTAGCCTTGACAACGCTGAAAGGAACTCATGAGATGCAGTATAGACTGCACCCCGCATATTTCGAAAGCTAAACTTCGCCCGGTAACATAAATACCAGCCTCCAACTATACACGAAAGGAAAATTTATAGTTAAATAACGTGCATATAGGCACCAATCTTGAAAATAGGCATTTATAGGCTCTATAAAAGCTCTTCTTAACCTCTAACTCATTCTCATATATCAAAGTGGTGGCTCAATAGGAAAACAAGAAACTAAACAGGCATTTGCCTATATAATCCGGTCTCAGACTCACAGCTGCGAGAATTCATACGTAAGATATGGTTATTGCTGCTTTTGCAAGAATATCTTCGTATTTTTAATCGTTTTTAGAAAGAACCACTCTCCAACACGCCCGTTTTTAGACATGACCTATAGTGGGTCAGTAAGCGGCTGCAAACGCACCTAGCTTTCTAGGCACATTCGCCATCCATATTAAAATACTAAAATTTACGCTGGGCCAATCAAATGTTTCTTTTTATCAGAATTCACGCGGGTCTTCAAACAATTGTAAAGCATTGAATTCAAAAAGTTTGTTTTCAAGGCCTTAAACGTGGTAAGATTTTTAATAACCCTTAAAAACCCTTCAATTTCTCGTTTTCTTTTTAAGTAAAATTTTTTGCACATTTCTGAGCACGTTGCTTGGGATGCGTAATTGTGGCAGGTTGGATCAGTTTAATGTGCCCGTCACAAAAGAAACCAATACCGCGCATTTTTTTTTTTGAAACTCGCAAAAGGCTGGAACAGGAGAATAAGAAACAAAAAAAAAAGATTGTTACATTTAGAAGGAGGTCAAAATGTTAACAACAAGAATAAGAAGCTAAAAGCGGCTCTGAAGGAATAAACATGTTCAGCAGCATGATGTGCAGAAAAGGCAGAGACGACTAGCGACATAACATGCATCATCAGGTCAAACACGCTTGGGAATACTGTCTAGACCAAGCTGCGTGAGGCAGTGGACATTCATGTAAAAATTTGGTAAAAGTGATTGATAGATAGATAGATATTTATTTATTCATTTTATTTTATTTATTTATTCCGATTACCCTCAGGGAAAATAAAGGCGTTATCGAGGGGGTGGGTAATGCAACAAAAATGCAGTAAAAGTAAAACATAAAAATACAAGTCAGTGAGAATACGTGTTTAACAACAAAAAGTTATTTAGGGCGCATAACAATCTGTCAGTGCAGTTTTGAATGATGATGCGTCTTCAATGCAGGCGATGCAGGAGGGAAGGCGGTTCCACTCGGCACTGGTTTTTGGCAGAAAGGAGTCGGAAAAAACATTAGTGCGACAGAGAGGAGTGAAAACTTTACGCTCATGATCAAGACGTGACGATATGTATGACAGTGGTGATATGAGCTCCTGTCTAATTGAATTGTTCGAGTGAAGAATTTTTCGGAAAAGGCATAGAGGAGAAATTTTTCTTCTAAGCTGTAAATCAAGTAGTCCGAGATCAGACTTAATTAATGAAACGCTAGCTGAGCGGGAGCAGTTTGACATAATGAAACGTGCAGATCGATTTTGAATAGACTCAATAATGATTGTTAATGTTTTTAGAACGGGGTCCCAAACAGAAGACGTATACTCGAGTTTTGGTCTAATGAGTGTTTTGTAAAGTAGCAATTCTAAATGGCGTGGGGAATCGGAAAAATTTCTGCGTATGAAAACGAGTAATTTATTGGCATTGTTAATGATGTAATGAATGTGTGTATGCCAAGGAAGGTTATTCGTTATGTGAATGCCGAGATACTTATACGAGGTTATGTATTCAAGGTTGATGTTATTGATAGCATAGCTGAGAGGAATGGATGCATCAGAGCAATGTGAAACAGTCATAATCTTGCATTTCATCGGATTTATAACATTAGCCATTGTGAGCACTACTTTGTAATCTAGATCGGACTGAAGAACGAGGTTATCATGCAGACTATATAGTTATTTCGCGGTATACAACACAGTGATCAGCGAAAAGTTTCTTTGAACTATTAATAACGGTAGGTAAGTCATTAATATATATTATAAAAAGCAAGGAACCCAAAACAGAGTCTTGAGGAACGCCACACTTTACGTCACAGTCGGACGATACCGCATCATTAGCGATTACAAATTGAGTACGGTTTGTTGGAAAACATTCTATCCACTTCAAGATGTTAGGGTCAATATTAAGAGTACTGAGTTTAAGAAGTAGTAAGCGGTGTGACACCTTGTTAAAAGCCTTAGCAAAATCTAAAAAAAATACAGTCAATAATCTCTCCTTTATCTAAGGAGGATGAAATGTTATGCATAAACGATACAAGTTGTGTGTGCAGGAATAGTTCTTGTGAAACCCATGCTGAAATGAAGTGAAAAATGCCTTGGATTCAAGAAATGAAATGAGGTTAGTAAATAAGACATGTTCGAGGATTTTGAAAGGAATGCTAGTGAGCGAGATGTGTCTGTAAGTGAGAGGGGAATGCGGGTCACCTGATTTAAACCGAGGCACCACCTTCGCCATCTTCCAATCTGCAGGCACAGACGAACACTCAATAGACTGGGTGAAAAGGTACATAAGAAATACAAAGGAGTACACAGCAGTATTTTTCAAGAACTTGGAATTAATTTCATCAGCGCCACAGGAAGATGATAGTTTCAAGCCATGAATTAATTTCAAAATACCCGCAAAATCAACTACTAGTGGATCCATGTGGAAAAAATCGTTTTTGTACAAGTGCGGCTCCATGTCAATATAGCTATCAGAAAACGATTTTGCAAAGGTGTTATTTAGTACCACGCAACATTCTTCATTGCTCATAACGCAGCCATCAGAAGCTGTAAAAGATATGCTAGTTTTCTTTTTTATTTGAATAGTGCTCCGAAATTTTGATGGATAAGTAGAAAGAAGTGATGGTAGATAATTATCAAAAAGTACGGCTTTTGCCTCTTTTAACACGATGCGATATGCACGCAGTGCGTGAAAATAAGCGTTCCAACGGATAGATGTTTGAATGCGTTTCGCAAGGCGAAAGAGGCGTTTTTTCATGTTTGATAATCTTTTTAGTGTCGTCGAGAACCACGGGGAACGTTTCTTTTCGGGAAGCCTGCGCAGTGGAATATATTTAGCAAGAAGTGACGTGGCTTAATTTTTAAACAAATTCCAATTATCTTCTATGGTACGGCTGAAAAATTCTGGCATGTACTGTTCAATTAACAGTGCAAGCTCATTATTAATTGCTGTGTAATCGCCTCGCGCATAATTTCTGATCAATTTTGGAGTGCTTTTCTGGCATGTGACGTGGCCCTTTACAAAAAAGAGTAAAAGGCAGTGATCGCTTATTCCGGGTAAACAAGTTATTGAGTGTTCTAAGTTTGGGTTGTTGACGAGTACGAGGTCGAGAGTATTTGACGAAGTAGCAGTAGTTCTAGTAGGTCCAGAAACAAGTTGCGTAAGATTAAAATTTAAGCACAAGTTAATAAAAGAGTCGCTTTCAGTAGACGAACCAACAACACGGGGATATTGCGAAGCCCAATTTATTTTAGGGGAATCAAAATCACACAGGTGCCCCGCCGCGGTGGTCTAGTGGCTAAGGTACTCGGCTGCTGACCCGCAGGGCGCGGGTTCGAATCCCGGCTGCGGCGGCTGCATTTCCGATGGAGGCGGAAATGTTGTAGGCCCGTGTGCTCAGATTTGGGTGCACGTTAAAGAACCCCAGGTGGTCTAAATTTCCGGAGCCCTCCACTACGGCGTCTCTCATAATCATATAGTGGTTTTGGGACGTTAAACCCCACATATCAATCAAAATCACACAGGAGAAGTAAAGGAGAGTGGGGAAATTCTGAGACAAGAAAATTAAGAACGTCATGAAGTTCATCGCACAAAGCAGTTGGTGCATTTGGCGGACGATAACAGGCACAGAGCAATATGTTTAGTTGATTTAAGACAGCACGTACGCATACTAATTCTAAGGATGTGGTAAATGCGATCCTAGTAGACACTATATTATCGGCGACGGCAATCAGTACGCCACCATTGATAACTGGAATACTGAAAGTATACTTACTCCTGAACTCCAAGGATTCAAAAGTTTTCTAGATAGAAAATGTAATTGCAACCATGTTTTCGGTGTCTGATCAAGAGACGTTATTCTTTTCGATTGATTCTTATTAATTAAAGCATCCATGATTTCGTGAAATTTGTTGTAGAATACAGCGCAAGACGGCTGGGAAGAAATAGAGGAGACGGGTCATAGCGCTGGTACATTGTATATACTATACTGGACACTCTCCCTGATATATATTGCACAGTATATATTACATATACTATGTAACAATGCTATTTGAGCTATGTACACATACATATTACTATGTTCACACAATTCACAATAGTTTACATACATAACATTCACATACATGATATCCTGTATGTGAATCAATTCGCCGAAGCCTTAACACTATCTGAAATACGTTAATTAGGTTTCTGACGCACAATGCGTGGTCATTGAAAATTCGCAGAAATAGCCTTGAAAGGGCTTGAAAACCCTTGAAATTTTGTCATGGCAACAAGCGTGAAACCTGTGCCACGCGTTTTGTTTTACGAAATTGCGCTTATTTCGAAAGCTCTCTCAAGCTGAATATACCGGAACCGTAGAATTGACTCGTAAACAGTTTCAAATGACATTGCTTCCTAATGCATCCGTGAACTTATGAACAGTGCTTCCACCTTTTAGGCTACCACCTTGTACTACTTTTTTATTTATACCGAAGGCGGACTGACGCTAACGGATAGTAATAACAAACTAACACTTCTGAGCCACTCAGCTGGTTGAACAGGAGGACCAGTGCAAATCGTAGACAGGCCATCGCACCCATACAAGTAAGTTTGTGTGTTAAACACGTAGTAGTATAACACACCTTGCCGAGTTCACTAGGTCTGAGAAGAGCCGGCACGGTGGCCCCGCCGCGTTGGTCTAGTGACTAAGGTACTCGGCTGCTGACTCACAGGTCTCGGGGTTCGAATACCGGCTGCGGCAGCTGCATTACCGGTGGATGCGGAAATGTTGTAGGCCCGTGTGCTCAGATTTGGGTGCACGTTAAAGAACCCCAGGTGGTCGAAATTTCCGGAGCCCTCCACTAAGGCGTCTCTCATAACCATATGGTGGTTTTGGGACGTTAAACCCCACATATCAATCAATCAATTAATCAATCAATCAATCAATCAGCACCGGCACGGTAAAAACGGAATGGTGAAGCGTAAAGCCCGCGCACTCGTCGCGACGGCTGCTGCTGCGAACCAACTTTTCCCATAAGCGCGTGTGCGCCCGTTGGCGGCGCTGTGCTTGAAAATTTTCTCTTGCCTTTCTTTCAAACGGCAGCTTCGCGTATCAGCCACTTAGGACAAGTTGATGCATGCTGCTCCAATTTGGGCAAGGTACTTCTTGCTTGAGAGCATGTACGCTGCCTCAGCGCATGCAGCTGTGAAGCTGCCGTGAGCCTTTACGTTCGGGAAGTCCGGAACAATAATCTGGTGCGCGGCGCGTGGCCAAGACTGATTTCAAATCCAAATTTTTTTTCCAAATTTCTTGAAGCTGTGCCGAGAACAGCTTTTTTTTTTTTGTCCGATTAGCATGCTTCCCCATACTGACGCAATCTGTGTGTTCAAGCGTACCGTATTTAGGTACTAGTCGATCTGAGAGGCATGTCTGCTTGAAGGAGAAATCTATCTATCTATCTATCTATCTATATATATATATATATATATATATATATATATATATATATATATATATATATATATATATATATATATATATATATATATATATATATATATATATATATATATATATATATATATATACATATATATATATAGATAGATAGATAGATAGATAGATAGATAGATAGATAGATAATGTGGGGTTTGACGTCCCGAAACCACCACATGAGCGACGCCGTATAGTGAAGGGCTCCGCAATTTCGACCACCTGGGCTTCTTTAACGTGCACCCAAATCTAAGCACACGTGCCTACAACATTTCCGCCTCCATCGGAAACGCAGCTGCCGCAGCCGGGATTCAATTCCGCGACCTACGGGTCAGCGGCAGAGTAGACAGTGTACTAGTACACTGTACCTTATAGCCACCAGACCACCACGGCGGCCAAATGTTTAAAAACGCATGAAGAAGACACGGAAATACAGACAGACACACATGCATGGATAAGCACTGTGTATGTTACATACGGCGCGTGAAACATGAGATATGATAATCGCGTTCTTATCGACTGCAAAGAGCGCACATCATATAGCTTATACAAATCTTATGCATCGAAGTTGCGAAAACAACGAAATTTTCGCCCCATAGAGAAGCGACAGCCAGTGTTAACGTGATGGCGTTAAAGAGCTCATTTCGCAGAAATTCTAGCATCGGCGTGACAATCGCTGGTTGTGACAACAAAATCATCTTGTCCGTGACCTGGAAAATCGAGGAAGATGCAAATAGAATAAATGATAAAAACTTTCACTCTGAGTGGAAATCTAAGACAGTCTTAGTGGCAATCATATGTTCAACCACAGAGCCGCGCTATTGCTTGGAACTGGTTTTGAAAAAAAAAAAACACTGTATACGACTGTCATGTAGTGAAATCAGTCTCCTTAACGCATTTAGCATTACGTGACAGAAACATGGAATAGGGCCAGGCGTCAGAATGTGAAACTTGAGCAACGAGAGGGTGCACTAAAGGCCCGCCTAGTCCAAAAAGTGCTCAGACGTAGTCAATGATCATTAGATGTAAAGGCATCAACAGACTTCTAAGTAGGTTGCCTTACGCGTAGGGGTCCCTTCTCTGGTTCGCAATATATTTTCGTTGTGTGCTCCACTGGCAAGTGAGAGAAAAATATTGAGTTTCAGAGAAGGCAACGTCATTGTGCGAAGTTCGGAGAAGTGGGAGGCACAACTTGCCAGCTCGGACCCACGGTTGCAGTCAGCGCTTGTGAGTCACAAGTCGGTGGGACCCTTGATTAGGGGCCCCGACCAACATACTACCGAGTACCCTTCTACCTTCCCTCAAAATAATGTTTTGCTCCTCTACTTCTTCTGGTTCGCAAAAAGAAATATGGCGCAGTGGACCTGTCACCGTTCGGAAAACGATGGAAACCAGAAGGATGCACACGGACACAATTCGCTTCAACTATTTACTTCCGATCAAACATGGAAATGAAAAACACACAAAAAAGGTACTGACAACAATGTAACATCTCTAGCAGCTGCTTACAATTCGGCATCACTAATAAAGAATTCAAGTCATAACCCAATTTCGCTGCACGTTAAAAAAAACAATAAAGTCCTACTATACTTTCGTTGGTGGCAGTTGAGGTCCGGGATAGCCCTCGGGGCGTAGCCTGGCAAGCCACTTTTCAAGTCAAGTCAAGTCAAATTTATTTCCAACAACATCAAGTCGGAGGTCCTTAGGCGAAAACATGTCGGAGACATCTTGAGAGAGCCCAAGAACCCTTCAAGAGCTGTAGGCATTTTACAAAAATATCGCGTAATTCACTGTACATGCATAAGCAAAATAAAAGCTTAGTTCTTTTTCCTTTTAGTGAACAAAATAAACACACAATTTCACATGGGTCACAAATCTTGTACGCACATGCGCAAAATCAACAATTTTTACACAAAAGAAGAACACATGAAAAAACATGATAACATAAGATAGCTTACACCAGCGACTTGACACCAGGGACCGGAGCGTAGCCAATGTGGGTGCTGTCCAGACGGAGTAAGTGTGCGACTTGCTTTCGCCCGGGCCAAGGTTCGACTGCCTCGAGCTCTAGGTCAGCTTCGCCGAAGTATCGCGGCCCTCTCCCGAGATTCCTTCGGAGTCAATTTGCAGAAGAGGAGCCTTTCTTCCTGCCGCGCCGGTGTTTACGCTGAACTTTGCCCGGCGCCGGGACCGTGGCGCCCGCGTAGGGGGCGACTTCGTGTCTTCTGCTGTACGATACGGAAGGCCCCGCTTACGGGGACGACTCCGAATTCGCACTGTCCGGCGACGTCTTCTATTGGCGCAAATTCACTTGCAGTTTGATCAATGAACGAGGTCCACTTGAATGGGCGCACTCATGACAAGACCGCACTGGCAGCAGATATTCTACGATAGAGCTTGAAACGGCCGCAGCATTCACACAGAGTCGTTCTTATATTTACGGCATAGTAGATGCGTACACACCGAGAACCGACGCCAGGCTTGCACTTGAGAGGACGATGCGCACACGGTCTGATTACGCTATCGCGTAAACTCATGAAGGTGAAGCAGGAGCAAAGAAAAAAAAATAGCAGAATTATCGCCCTTTCCCTCTTTGAGCACGCGCATTTCCAAATAATACGCCGGAGATAAGCGACCTCAAAGTCTGAAACGGCCCCTGGAAAAGCAAAGCAGTCTCAGAGGCATGTGGTGCACATGTGCTCGGAGGGCATCAGAGAAGCTTCCTGTTTAGTTGATCCTTCACCTGAGAGCGCTGCGGACGTTAGAGATGAGAAGGCATCACCAATGTGACTGGAGGACTTGTCATGTTTATTCCCTTCTTCCTCTATGAACTCAAAAGCGAATTACATTAGAGATCGTTATCAGGGACATCTACTCCCGTATTCACAAACGCTCCTCGACTCGACTTCCACCCTTCACTTGAAAGAGTTGAGCACTGCGCCACCGCTCGGCTGAAAAAGACGCTGCGCAACTCAAGAACTGCAACAGATTATCGCTGATATGCAGTGACTTGCCGTGCCTAGAGACGGCGCTCCCATCGGCTTTCTCAAGTGAAGGCGAAGCGTCGAGTGAAGGGACGTTCTAGAATACGGGGGTTAGTGTCCATTGTTATCATCTTTTGCAATCCTCTCCCGCCCCCTCACCTCCCGTTCAATTGCACTGTTTCCAAAGTGCGGCCTGCGGATACGGCGCTTGCTTCACTGGACGGCAGTCGTTTGCTTAGCTGCTGTGACAAAGGGATGACCGGTAAGTGCACGAGTGTTGTTTTTCGTTTAGCAATATACCTCGTCAGCTGCTGCCCGCACTGACCTAACCAGGGGGAAGGAGTTAGTTTGCGCACCTGTATATGATACGCACACATACAAGCTTACATATGCGCATACGCAAAGCATGCTCGAACCCAACCCGAAAAATATTTCTGGCCACGCCCTTGGTAGCTCGCACGAACGATATTGGTACGAGCAACAAAGTTATGTGCATTTAAGACGTGACCAGAATTTCTGGAGGAATTGCGCTCAAGCATGCTTTGTTTATGAGCACATAGCGTTTGTAGTGAGCCTTGCGTACGTGTATACTGGTGGCAGCAAACTTTGAAATTCGGGGAACTTGAACCCCCGTCTACTGGCTATGCTAAGAGTCTTTGAGCCGTGGCTTATTTTTTATATTTCGTCTTGACTAAACATTGAAATATGTCATACCAGTGCGGATCAATGGTGTATGACTGCCTTTGTCATTTGGCAGGAGCAGGGTACCCGTATTCAGTGCAGCGCCGGTCCGGTTTCTGTTGTTATTGCTTCCTGATCAGCACGAAGTTTAGAAATATTGCCAATTATATATATATGTTACTCCCCAAATTAAGGTTATGTCATGCGAAATACTCGACTGATGCGTAAGTTATACCTAGAACTATTTGCGAATAGGCCGACCTGCAGATGCGGAACCAACTTGTCTAGGTATGACAGTACAACTGTGTTTGACGCGTAATTTATTTAAAAGCAGCGGAAAGTTGTGCCGTTGATGACTTAGCAATGCCGACGGCTCGATTTCTGATCTGGCTGTACGAGGCTATAGCTTACACGACGTGTCGATAGTTATGCCCTGAATAGGCATTGGATTGGGAGACACCGTTGTGACATGAACAGCCCTGCTGTCGGGTGTTATCGAACGATAGCGTAGCGCTATAGGGCGCAGCCACAAAGACCTTATTTAGCCATGTGCTTTGCGGCGGTGGGCAGGTCGCCTGGTTCGACGCTATACGAAAGAGAGGAGCTGTGCTGCTTTATTCATCTCCGGCGCTTCTAATTAAGTAAGTAAGTAATTAAGTAAGGAGTGCGTTACCAAGATGGCAAAGGCCTTATCACAAGGAGCAGCTGCTGAGCGTGCGATAACAATGCAATCTTAGCAATAGTGTTACGTAGCTGTCGTTAGAGAAAGTATTGATAGATGGCACAACCATCCCACGCGATGTTTCGGCCCACTGCTATCCTCTTTCCTGTGCTGCTTGCCTCCTCACTTCGAGCGTACGAAGCAACACCGATATTACGTTTCGTGCGGCCTTCCTGCCGGCGTGACTCACACGCCGCGACTTTCATCGCTATATTCCGCCCTCAGCCCAGCCAACCCAATAACAGAAGTCCAGTGTTCCGTTTCCCAGTAAACCAGACCTAAGAAAACATACTGCTAAAGGTGAACTAGTCAGGGTATCAGTGAGAAGGTGCCAAATACGCCGAGGTTCGACTACAGAGAAAACGCTGCAGAACAAAAGCAAGATTTCAAAGAGACTCGTTTTAATGTCAAAGAATCTCTTAAAGTAATATAACAGCTATTGTGTTTTTACATACCAAAACCACGGTCTGATTATGCAGGACGCCATGACCGAATTAGGGCTCAGGAAGGTTTCACCGCCTGTGGTTAAATAATTACAGGCCGATCAGCTTGTTCACCGTAGTGTGCAAGCTATATACAAAGGTAATTGCTAACAGAATTAAGAAAACATTAGAATTCAATCAACCAAAGAAACAAGCAGGATTTCAAACAGGGTACTCAACAATCGACCACATTCATACTATCAATCAGTTAATATAGAAATGCTCAGAATGTAATCAACCGCCCCAAAAAGCCTTCATAGATTACGAGACGGCGTTTGATTCAATAGAAATATCAGCAGTCATGCAGACACTGCGGAATCAGGGCGTCAATGAAGTATATTTATTTATTTATTTATTTATTTATTTATTTATTTATTTATTTATTTATTTATTTATTTATTTATTTATTTATTTATTTATTTATTTACAGTACCTCAAAGGCCCCAATGAAGGGTTTTACAAGAGGGGTGGGCTATTACAATCGGTTAAAGGAGTAGATGCTCGATCGCTGCTTTGAAGGTGATGATACTGGAGTGGTGCGCAACGTGAGGAGGAAGGCCATTCCAATCTTGTGCGGTCTTGACAAAGAAGGATGAAAGGAGCGCAGTGGTGTGAGCTCTTGGCGAATAAACAGCTTTCCTGTGATTGATGCGGTCTGAATGACGATGGGCTGGCTTGATGGTTGGAGTACGAGGCGATCCATGATAAAACTTGAAAAACAGGCACAGACGAGCTATACAGCGGCGTGACGAAAGGGTAGCGAGGTTAGCACGAAATTTAAGTTCGGTTACGCTTGACTGATATGAATAATCTGAAAAGATGAATCTTGCTGCTCGGCTTTGCATTGTTTCAAGTGTTTTAGTATCGTTACTCTGATGAGGGTCCCAAACAGCGCATGCGTATTCAAGTTTTGGTCTGATTAGTGTCTGATAAGCGAGTAGTTTGACAGGGGTAGGAGCTAGATGAAGGTTTCGACGCAGACAGCCAAGAGCACGGTTTGCTTCGTTAATAATGTGCGTTATGTGAAGCGACCATGTTAAATCAGAAGAAAACTGGACACCTAGATACTTGTATGTAGTTACGCATGAAATTTGAGTGTTGTTAATGAAGTGTGCTGGAGATGGGTAGCACTGTCGGCAATGGAAAGAGACTAGTGACCTTTTGTTTGCGTTAAGGGACATTAACCACGTCGTACACCAGATTTCAATTTTATGAAGATCAGATTGAAGTTCATGAACATCTGATGTGTTGTTAATTGGGCGATAAATAACACAATCATCAACGAAAAGTCTGATGTTAGAAGAAATATTATTCGGCAAGTCGTTAACATATATGAGAAAAAGCAAAGGTCCTAGAACCGTGCCTTGAGGCACGCCTGAAATGACGGGGCGTAAAGACGAAGAAAGGTTATTTGCGTAAACGAACTGCTGGCGGTTAGTTAAAAAGTCGCAAATCCAATCGAAAACTAAGGGGTCAAGGTTGAGACAAGAAAGTTTTAAGAACAAGCGTTTATGAGGAACTTTGTCAAAAGCTTTTTCGAAGTCTAAAAAGAGCGCGTCTACTTGTATATTTACATCAATGCTAGAGCTAATGTCTTTAGTAAACAGAGCTCGTTGAGTGTCACACGAAACACCTTTCTGAAAGCCATGTTGGTTTTTATGAAAGAAATGAAAAGGTGCGGGAAAGTTGACTATGTGGGAATAGATTACGTGTTCCATTATTTTAGAGCATACACTCGTGAGCGAAATAGGACGATAGTTTTTGGGTGAATACGAGTTACCTTTCTTTGGGATTGGAATGACCTTGCCTACCTTCCTGTCTTGGGGCACCACTCCAGATGAGAGGGATTGCTGAAAAATGTTAGATAAAATCACACTTGTTACAATTTTAGTGTTCTTCAATATTTTTGTGTTAATGCCATCTATACCCATTGATGAAGTAAGTTTTAACGAGTCGATTATCTTGGTAATACCATTGGCATGAAATACGATTTTCGACATGATCGGGTGGCATACAGGAAGGGCATGGGGAAGGTTACCGTCAGGTTCTATGGTGAATACAGAGCAGAAGGTTTCATTAATTACATGCGAAGTGTAGTGTTCAGGAATCGAAACATTTTGTTCGTCGCGTAGTGTAATGTTCGATGAAGGGGTAATAGATGATGGGTTAATTGTTTTCCAAAATTGCTTAGGATTTTTTCGGAGCATATCAGGTAAGGTAGAAGAATATAAAGAACGCTTGGCTTTAGCTGCGAGAGAATCAAAAAGCATTTCGGTTGCCTTGTATTTGTCCCACGCGTACTGGCTGTCTGAATATAAACATCCTGAAGAAATCTACAGGGGATCGACTACTACCATATTGCCTCATAAAGAAAACAGAGTACCAATCAAGAAGGGTGTAAGGCAGGGGAATACAATCTCCCCTATGCTATTTACCGCGTGCTTAGCGGAGATTTTCAGAGGCCTAGATTGGGAACAGTTAGGGATAAGAGTTAATGGAGAGTACTTTAGTAACCTGCGCTTCGCCGATGACATTGCATTGCTGAGTAACTCAGGGGACGAAACGCACCTTACGATTACGGAGTAGGACCAAGAGAGCAAAAAGGTGGATATTAAAATTAATCTGCAGAAAACGAAAGTAATGTACAACAACCTCGGAAGAGAGCAGTGCTTCGAGATAAGTAATAGTGCATGTCAAGTTGTAAAAGAATATGTCTACTTAGGGCAGGTAATAACCATGGAGCCGAACCACGAGATTGAAGTAACTAGAAAAATAAATGATGGGTTGTAGCACATTTGGCAAGCACTCTCAAATCTTGACAGGTAGATTGCCACTATCCCTCAACGGGAAGGTATATAAGAGCTGCATCTCGCCGGTACTTAGCTACGGAGCAGAAACCTGGAGTCTTACAAAGAGGGTTCAGCTTAAATTGAGGACGACGCAGCGAGCAATGGAAAGAAAAATTGTAGGTGTAACCTTACGAGACAAGAAGAGAGCAGAGGGGATTAGAGAACAAACGGTGGTAACGGATATAATAGTTGAAATCAAGAAGATAAAATGGACATAGGCCGGGCATGTAACGCGTAGACAGGACAACCACGGGTCATGAAGGGTAACTAACTGGATTCCCAGAGAAGGCAAGAGAGTCAGGGGCAGACAGAAGGTTAGGTGGGCAGATGAGATTAAGAAATTTGCGCGTATAAATTGGTAGCAGGAAGCACAGGACCGGGTTAACTGGTGGAGCATGGGAGAGGCCTTTGTCCGGCAGTGGACGTAGTCAGGCTGATGATGATAATGATGATGAAATCAAGGTACACGTGCCTCTGCAGAATTATCACATTCATACAAAGTGCGGCTGCCACGCCGTGGCCGGGACTGGAACCGGCGAGCTTTGGGTCGACAGTAGAGCACCAGAAGCACTACAGCGGGTGGCTTTTAGCAGAACATTCATCCGTAATGCATTCGTTTCCCATTCGTTTTCTTTTCCAGGATACTGCTATTCATGTAACAAGAGAAGGGGAAGCTGCAGTTACTGCTGTCACTGTCCAGCCCGCCACCAGGAATTTGGGACACAAGTTGAAATGAGTACCGAGGTAACTTATGCGATTGCACCCACCATTGATTAAACCGAGACGTAAACAGAAAGCGTTGAGTTAAACGTACTGAAAGGATACTTTGAAATCATGTTTGCGTTAGGGCCACTTTATTGTGAAATCGTTCGTATACCGTCATTGACGTGACGCACCCTTTATAGAAGCCACTTAACGCAGCCGGCTGCGTTAAACACTAGCAGGAGTAATACCAGTAAATGCTGCTTTTCTTTAAGTGTGCAGCGAGCCTCTGAGGCCATGGCTGCACCTGATGCGTGCCGGGTTCTTTCAGGGTGCCCAAGTGATACACTGCAAATCATTTCACACCCTTAAGGGTGGATTTTTCAAAAAATAATCCATCTTACACCTATTATTTTTGCCAAACATACCCGCATGGGTATAATTTCTGCAATTCCACCTTTTGTAGACCCGCAGGTCATGGGTTCGATTCCCAGCTGCAGCGGCTGCATTTCCGATGGAGGCGGAAATGTTGTAGGCCCGTGTACTCAGATTTGGGTGCACGTTAAAGAACCCCAGGTGGTCAAAATTTACGGAGCCCTCCACTACGGCGTCTCTCATAATCAAATGGTGGTTTTGAGACGTGAAACCCCACAAATCCACCTTTTGTACACCCATTTGTCATTTTTAGGTGTACTATAGGTGTATGTTTGCAAATTACACCCAAGGGTGTTTCCTTGAATGTTACACCTGGCTGCTCACGTTTTACTCTTCAGTGTATTGGGAGTTGATTGATTTGTGGGGTTTAACGTCCCAAAACCACTACATGATTATGAGAGACGCCGTGGTGGAGGGCTACGGAAATTTCGACCACCTGGGGTTCTTTAACGTGCACCCAAATCTGAGCACACGGGCCTACAACATTTCCGCCTCCATCGGAAATGCAGCCGTTACAGCCGGGATTTGATCCCGCGACCTGCGGGTTAGCAGCCGAGTACCTCAGCCACTAGACCACCGTGGCGGGGCATTGTGTATTGGGAGTATGCAAGTGTTGAAATACATGCGGCCTAGCTATCCACTGAAACCAACGCAATTGATTTGTTGCCATACGTAGAGGTGTCTATTTTTCTTTAGGAACTTGTCTTTTCCTTAAAATCTAGACAGTTAATACGAGCCTTTGCAAATGTCACATTACGCTGTCTGATTACAATTGTTCTCGTTGCTGAGTAATCACAATTGTTGCAGAAAGGACTCAAACCCACTGTTTCCCTGCAGTGGCGAAGAACTGAATGTGATAGAAGTAAACTGAACCTAGTAAAGCTATCAGCGTACTCTTTTGATTCTACCTCGCGTGTTAAGGTGTCACCGTGAAAGCACTCGTTTTGCAGAAATGCCGGCATTGATGTCATTGGTTATGAATGAAAAATATAGTATTGTCCATGCCCCCCCCCCCCCCCCCCCAAAGAATGTGTAAACATGCAAAGAAAATAAATAAGGAATATTTTTGGTTCGAACCAGAACAGAAGCTAGGTCTTCTGCGTGGCCACTAGGTGGTCTACCAGAGAAGCATGTCACCGTTTTTGACTGCTTCTCAAAAAAAAAAGAAAAAGAAAAAGAAGCCATATATAAAACTGTTGTAGTGGTAGGAGTCCCCTGACGGAATGTAATACTTTGCGTGGCTAAGTGTAGAAACGCACTATGCGTCAGTCATGTGAATTACGTAGCTAGTGGGTGTTTTCAGGGCCCACCTATTACAAAGCACTCATACATATTTCATCAATATCAGCCACAAAAGCATCGACAAACGAAGCAGCCCCGTATGTTTGCGTATTGCGTTATGGACGTGTGGGGCCTTTGCTTATGTGCAAAAGGATTTCTGGCGCAGTAGGCACTTATCCACTGTACTTGCGGTTGGCATTCTAGGATAATTTGTAACGACCAACGGTACCCCGTCAGTCATTTGGCTCCTATAAAGACATGGTAGAGGCATGCACTGAGAGGCTATCAATTAAGAACGCATGGAACCCGATTACCTTCTACTACAGAAGACGCGTTTCAAGCGTAATAAATCTATTAAAGCTTGACAGAGGCTTTCGCTCCATTAGACATTAAAGTAACAGCAACAGTCATCCGAAGGCGTAGCCAGACTTTTCTCTTTTTTTTCGGGGGGGGGGGGGGGCACCATCCAGATTTGAAGAGGATGCCAGGCAGGTATATTTGATCTAGTGTAATTTTGTGCTCTGTAAATGAGAAAAACAAGCCGAGGGGTCTGGTGTGCCACCCCTCGACTACCCGTTAATAGATCAACAGCCACCAGGCCGGGGTTGTCCTTGCCGACGCAGCCAAATATGGCAGGGTGGACAGGTTTCCAATATCAGTTGTTAACGCGCTTGGAAAGCTAGCGAGTGCTGCGCCTAAGTTGGCACAAAACACGGGCAGGTGGCGGAAGAGATTGGGACAGCAATGACCACACATATTTCCAGGGTATCAGGTCTACCTACAGCGACTCAGTTGGACTAATATCAGAACAATCATGGACCATTGCGCATAAATCCTTTCATGGCACCGCGACCAACCGAACGGCAGCACACCACATTTCGTGGTTCCCGGTACATGTAGACGAAGTTTCTAATGAGGAGGGGTGTAATACCTATGAGTAGGCTCACTATCTGGAGAGAACAGTAAATGTATATGAACGCCCCTTTGAGTAGGTCCGTACGCGGACTTGCTGGCCTCCCTCCATCATCGGCCTGCTACATGAATGGACGAGACCCTGTCGGCTTCTCTTTTTTCTTCTTTTGCTATCCTCTTTATGTCCCATTTCCCCTTTCTCTATTAGGCTGCACAAACTAGCGTCAAAATTTTAACCAACAGCTACTGCTACTTGTGTGCGTGCGTGTATATATGTACACCCGTATTCACAGCCTGGATCCGTGTCTACTTACTATACTATCTGGCCTACCCCGATGTGAGACGACTCTTCGCCGCATGTGACTTGGAGTGTATTTCACTAACTTCTTTGATTGCAGCATCGGATGGGCAGACAGTGCTACATTTAAACACTGCGGCACAGACGAAACCATTGAACATGTTTTATGTCAGTGTCCTCGATGCAGCGGTCCGAGGCACCCCCTCGCAACAGTGCTTGCGCGACTCGAAGACAAGCCATATTTTGAGAGGGAGTAAATCTTCCAATGCTGGAAAGACCGATCTTCACGCCTGAAAGCGACGAAAGCGCTATTGAAGTTTTTGCAAGCGACGACCCACCTCGTTAAATGCTTACGACACTCCTGTGTGCTTGTGTTCGTGTTTCTACTTCCATGCCTTCTCTCAATCCTCCCTTCTCTACTTTTCTGTCGCCCGTTGCCCCTTCCCCAGTGCAGCGTAGAAAACCAGATACTCGCTTCCCGTCAACCTCTCTGCCTTTCCTCATCACGTCTCTCTCTCTCTCTCTCTCTCTGTACATATGTAAATTCAAGAAAAAAACATTTGAGGGCTTCGGGAGGACGTTTTAGCCTTCTAACCAGACATCTCGCCCCTGGCTACTCCAGTGATGGTTGCATCTGACCAGCATGCCGACACCTAGCTTTCTCTCTCTCTCTGTACATATGTAAATTCAAGAAAAAAACATTTGAGGGCTTCGGGAGGACGTTTTAGCCTTCTAACCAGACATCTCGCTCCTGGCTACTCCAGTGATGGTTGCATCTGACCAGCATGCCGACACCTAGCTTTCTCTCTCTCTCTGTACATATGTAAATTCAAGAAAAAAACATTTGAGGGCTTCGGGAGGACGTTTTAGCCTTCTAACCAGACATCTCGCCCCTGGCTACTCCAGTGATGGTTGCATCTGACCAGCATGCCGACACCTAGCTTTCTCTCTCTCTCTGTACATATGTAAATTCAAGAAAAAAACATTTGAGGGCTTCGGGAGGACGTTTTAGCCTTCTAACCAGACATCTCGCCCCTGGCTACTCCAGTGATGGTTGCATCTGACCAGCATGCCGACACCTAGCTTTCTCTCTCTCTCTGTACATATGTAAATTCAAGAAAAAAACATTTGAGGGCTTCGGGAGGACGTTTTAGCCTTCTAACCAGACATCTCGCCCCTGGCTACTCCAGTGATGGTTGCATCTGACCAGCATGCCGACACCTAGCTTTCTCTCTCTCTCTGTACATATGTAAATTCAAGAAAAAAACATTTGAGGGCTTCGGGAGGACGTTTTAGCCTTCTAACCAGACATCTCGCCCCTGGCTACTCCAGTGATGGTTGCATCTGACCAGCATGCCGACACCTAGCTTTCTCTCTCTCTCTGTACATATGTAAATTCAAGAAAAAAACATTTGAGGGCTTCGGGAGGACGTTTTAGCCTTCTAACCAGACATCTCGCCCCTGGCTACTCCAGTGATGGTTGCATCTGACCAGCATGCCGACACCTAGCTTTCTCTCTCTCTCTGTACATATGTAAATTCAAGAAAAAAACATTTGAGGGCTTCGGGAGGACGTTTTAGCCTTCTAACCAGACATCTCGCCCCTGGCTACTCCAGTGATGGTTGCATCTGACCAGCATGCCGACACCTAGCTTTCTCTCTCTCTCTGTACATATGTAAATTCAAGAAAAAAACATTTGAGGGCTTCGGGAGGACGTTTTAGCCTTCTAACCAGACATCTCGCCCCTGGCTACTCCAGTGATGGTTGCATCTGACCAGCATGCCGACACCTAGCTTTCTCTCTCTCTCTGTACATATGTAAATTCAAGAAAAAAACATTTGAGGGCTTCGGGAGGACGTTTTAGCCTTCTAACCAGACATCTCGCCCCTGGCTACTCCAGTGATGGTTGCATCTGACCAGCATGCCGACACCTAGCTTTCTCTCTCTCTCTGTACATATGTAAATTCAAGAAAAAAACATTTGAGGGCTTCAGGAGGACGTTTTAGCCTTCTAACCAGACATCTCGCCCCTGGCTACTCCAGTGATGGTTGCATCTGACCAGCATGCCGACACCTAGCTTTCTCTCTCTCTCTGTACATATGTAAATTCAAGAAAAAAACATTTGAGGGCTTCGGGAGGACGTTTTAGCCTTCTAACCAGACATCTCGCCCCTGGCTACTCCAGTGATGGTTGCATCTGACCAGCATGCCGACACCTAGCTTTCTCTCTCTCTCTGTACATATGTAAATTCAAGAAAAAAACATTTGAGGGCTTCGGGAGGACGTTTTAGCCTTCTAACCAGACATCTCGCCCCTGGCTACTCCAGTGATGGTTGCATCTGACCAGCATGCCGACACCTAGCTTTCTCTCTCTCTCTGTACATATGTAAATTCAAGAAAAAAACATTTGAGGGCTTCGGGAGGACGTTTTAGCCTTCTAACCAGACATCTCGCCCCTGGCTACTCCAGTGATGGTTGCATCTGACCAGCATGCCGACACCTAGCTTTCTCTCTCTCTCTGTACATATGTAAATTCAAGAAAAAAACATTTGAGGGCTTCGGGAGGACGTTTTAGCCTTCTAACCAGACATCTCGCCCCTGGCTACTCCAGTGATGGTTGCATCTGACCAGCATGCCGACACCTAGCTTCACTGCAAGTGAGTACAGTCAACGAGGCAAATCACTGAGAGAGGCAGATATCAAAATTGCGGCACCACTCACATAGCGCCAGCGCCTGGCAACCTATTGCAATGGGTTATTTAGTTGACGTGATAAAAACACCATTGTTACTCGCAAATTGTGATCAATACAAACTTTGGCCAGAAAAAAAACAGGACCGTCGTCACTAAAGCCTTGTGATTGTATGAAATAGAGGCAATGCGTCGCTGAGAATTTTCGAAGCATATGCCGCAGTTCAAATCTCTCTATTAAGAAGTAGGGCATCAACATTAAACCATGCAGTCTTACGGCAAAATTGGTTATCCGATTATGTGATTAATTGGCTATTCGATTGCGAAAACCGGATAACCGGATTGACCACCGGGTATTCGGTTGGTTTTAACAATACTGTCATATTCGGATAATCGATTAATCAGGTATTCATTTTGTAATGCTAGGATAAGTATTCGTCTTTCTTGGATTCTCGTGTTTGTAGGAAACGTAGCAACCATTTTTACAAGTTCGATATGTCCTTTTATTGACCTTCTCCCATTGTTCATTTGTCTTAATGCGGGGACATTACGTGAGTCACTAGTAATAATGCCTTTTGAAAGGTAGCTAGTGGTTACCCATTCACAAACTTTCTGTTATGAATATCCGCATGGTGTGAAAGTGCATGCACAGTTAAACGAGAAGTCTTTGCATGAGCCATTAGTGATTACATCAGTAATCAATTAACGAGCTGCGCAAGTTGTGTCAGTGAGCATCTAATAGTCCTTAAATTTCGAAAAAGCTCTTAGCGAGACTAAATATTCGTTTCCGAATATTCAAATAACAGGGTGTACGTTCATTCGAACCGGATAAGCAGAATTTCCGTTTCTTTAAATCCGGATAACTGGATAACCGGCTTTAAAGGCCAGATTCGCTTTTCTACGGTTTAACCAAAAAGCCGGTTTAACGGATACTTGCAAGCCCTATTAAGAAGTTGCACCACGGTAGTGTTCATTCTGCATGTTCTCATGTTTTCTAGGTGTTTTCTCTCTCCGGGTGTCTGAATTCTGGCGACCTTGCCGACGTGGAGATCGTGGTGGACTGCTCCCACTTCCCGGGCACGAAGGCAACCTTCAAGGCCCACAAAATGATTCTGGCTGTACAGAACGAAGTGTTCAAGGCCATGTTTTACGGTGACTTTGCCAAGGAGGACCGCGTAGTCATCACTGACTTGCATCCGCAAGGCATCAGAGGCCTCTTGAGGTAAACTCTGCTGTGTTCGTGCTCTTTTCCCAGTGACTGACTGAACAAATCCAGATTTTGCACTTTCGTGGATTTTTCGCCCATCCCTGTTTCTCCTATACATCAAGTCAGCACTTCCACTCGCGTAGAACTTACGAATCTCTGATATAATTGTATCATTTGATCTGCCTGATATAGAGCCAACCATACCGTTTTGCTGCACACTCTATAAAGCTTCAGCTCGGTCCTTCTGCATGCTGTTCTTTACTTTTGATGCCATAAGACTCTATACTTCTACTACTAATATTATTATCTGGGGTTTAGCGTCTGAAATGCGCGGTTTTATTATGAAAGATGGCGTCAGTGGAGGGCTTCAACATTTTCAATTTCATCAAAAATGCAGCCGCTGCTGCCGGGATTCAATACCGCGACCATTGGGTGAGCAGACGGGCGCCATAATCACTAAACCACCTTGGTAGGGCCTATTCCAAAGTACAAAACCATCGCATTCACCACAGGCTGCATAATAATGTGTGGGAGACATTTGGCTTGCGTTACTTCAATTCATGTATTCATTATCCCCATCAACATATAGTGCTGAATTCTTGCTCGTTCCCTCCGTATGCTGGGATGGCGCTGTTGAAATACGTTCTACACTGAGGTGGCGGTCTTTTCTATGCCCAGCACGCTGAGCTTCACGCATATTATATCAAGGTTGAGGCACATTGTTGAAGCTCGCTGCTTATTCAAAGTATCTGGCAATGCAGGTACTTCTACACCGGACGCCTAGAAGTGGCTAACGGGCATCAGGCCGCATGCACCCGCACCGCGGCAGCCAAGTACCTCGTTCCGAAACTGGAGGAGAAATGCCTGTCGTACGTGAAAGGCCACATGAAGCTGGATGACGTGTGTCCTATCCTGGACTACGTTCTCATAATGGGCGAAGAAAACCTGCTTGACCACGCCAGCGCACTCATCAGTCGGGACACTCTCGGCGTGATTGGATCGTCGGCGTTTCCCCACTCCACAGAGCTCACCGTAAAATTCGTCCTCCGCCACGCGGCCAATGTCCCCGAAATATCGGTGGTAAAAGCGGTGTACACGTGGGCGTGTAGTACCAGGACTCGCGGTGTACCAGGACTCACGACGAACGATAAAGAGCTGGACATTCGCCCGCTTATGTTGCCGCTGTTTCCCGAGCTGCGATTCCTGGCGCTGACGCCGACAGAGTTCGTCGAAGGCCCCTTGGCGTGGAAAATCTTCACCGCGGACGAAGCCTTAGCTATATTGAGCAACATCGTCAAAGCAGGCTCGATGGTCATGCCGAAAGGATTTTGCCAGATCCGGCAGGCGCGCGCACCCACTCCTAAAACGTCCATGCGCACGCCCGTACGAGGCCAGGTTTCCGGCTCACGAGGGGCTAGTTCCTTAAATGTCCACCACGTGCCGCATGAAGTGCATGAAGTTGAATCCTTAATTCGGCCCGCTCGCTTATATGTCCTACGGTGATGACATTGGACGTTGCCGACCTGTACTCTTGGGCACTGCGCCGTGCTCCCGACCGGGTTGCAGAAATTGGGTGCCTTTTATCATCTCCTAACCACTACCACCACCACCGCCCACCCCTCATGGTGGGAACCAAAAAATAGCGCCCCGTGAGCCGGCCGGTGTAGAGTATGCGAATATGTTCCGGACCGGCCATGAACGGTTTTTCAGACTGAGGACTTCTGTCTTTCTTTGGCTGTTTGTGTAAACAAAAAGTCTACTCGTCAACAAAGGTGGTAGTGTAATGATCGATAGATTCACGGCTCGTCTGTGCTAGAGAATGGTACTAATCAAGATGTACACTCTTGTTAAAAATGTTCGTGTGAGCGTACTAAGCGTACAACTTGTTAAATGTTCATCGCATGTGTCATTAAATGATTGCCACGTAAGAGTTCCTATTTACTGCCTGTCAAGCGACTATAAACTGCGTTTTCAGCCACAGCCGGGTAATTGCTTCTTTTCGCTGTCCTGCTTTGACGTATTTGCGCTCTAGCCATGGAAAGGATCCACCACGCACACACAAAAAGTGAAACCATGTACAGAAGAGAAGAGAAAAAGAACACGTAAACACCGACAGAAGGCATGCCCGTGTACTGTTGTGCCCTGTCAGTGCTCGTTAAAGAAAATTCCCGGCGTGGCAAAGCATGACTGCATGCGAAGAAAGGGGGGAGGAGTCACAAGGATGCCATTGGCTGCGAAGCCAAAAATATTGGTCGTCCAAGCACCCACTAACGCAAAACAAAAGTCGGAATCATTCTGCGCTCATGTCTCGTGTGATCAGCCTCAACTATGCGCATTTACTACCCACGCACAATAGGCAGCTATAGCTTACCGGGATTAGCGGGATTGAAGTGCGCATGCGCAGCAACGTACGTGACCTGTACCGCTCATCGTACGCACGCTATTTTTCAGATTTAACGTTACCGTGTTAGCGTGGGGTACCTAGTGTAACTGAACATGGTGGCTCTTTCGGGCTCGTGCTTCGAAGTGATTGTGGCGTTGTTATAGAAAGATAATCGTACGGTGCTTTTAGGGCATGGAACTCGGAACAATTATTATTTATGTACGCGTTCTCTCATCTATGAAGTTATTAGAGACCAGGCTCGGGAAATGGCGCACGTGCCTTCGTAGCGAAGCAGAAGGTGAACAAGACGGCGATGAGCCAGAAGAGGACAAAGAAATGCGTGCCAGTTAATGGTGATGATTATTTGCGCTTTTGACAAACATAGTAACAGGTCCCAGTGCTAGAAAACAAACAAATCGGAAAGTCGCAATCACACGAGATCAACATTAAGCAGCTTTCGTGCAAATGCTTGTCCGTAACTCGCCCAGGCAAATGAAACGATGTAATTTTAGTTCTATCCGAGATTCATAAGTTCCGCGTAAGTGGAAATGCTGACTAGATGTAGCACTGTTTGCCGCGACGACCACCGAAGTGAAATTGGGTACCAACCTGCGCTGCGATTTTTTATTTCCTACTTCAGCCACTCGTTCGCTCCATGCACGCCATGTTATCGTAATTTTAATGAAACTGTGAGCTACGGCTAGATTTGTCCTCCGATAAAATTTTCGGACAAGGCAGTCTAGCTTTCGCCGTCATGTCGACGATAAGAAAGAACATTTACGTGGTGAACGGGTTGGTCTCAACTAATGCTAAAAAAAATTATTTTGTTTTGCGTACCGAAACTTCTGACAACGTAGTGAGGCACACAGCAGAGTGGCTTCGCAAATTTTCGACGATCTGGTGTTCATCATCGCACGGGGCTTGAGCTTCTCGCCTCCATCAATGTTTGACCGCACCGCAGCGGCCGGGAGCGAATCCGCCTCCTTCATGTCCCGAGTAGAACACTGCGACCTACTGTGCCATCGCGGCTTAAGATTTTAACCATAAAAGATGACAGAATCGTATCATTCGAGAGGAATTTTCCGCAACGGTGCTACGCACAATACGGACGTTAGTGCGTTTTTTTTCGGATCGCTTCTTTGTTTGTCGTGGCCTATGCCTCTTAGGTGTAGGAGGCCCCCCTGCCGACTCCACGGCTTGGTTTTCTAGCTGTGCCGATTCGGTTTGCCCCGAAGTGGTTTTGCCAAACGAGACAGCGCGATCGGTGGATCGTTTTAGGCTTTGGCGCACCGACGGTGTGAAACCACAACAAACGGTGCGAGCGTTTGGTCGTCTAATGTGTTTTACCGAGCACGAGTGCGCTCTGTGCTGTGACTGAGGTCGTTCTTACTCGAGTCTGTTGCCGACTTCCGAATAAGGGGTAGAGCATCGAACGCGTTATTCAAAGGTCGCAGTCTCGTTTCCTACCCGCGGCAAGTTATCTTTTCACCCACTTTTATTTCTTATCATTTACATTACCGTTCGCCTAATAACTTCCCCTATACCTTCCTTGGCATTATTGTCGGTTAGATCTCATTATTATTGTTATTATTGTATATATATATATATATATATATATATATATATATTAATGCTCTGAATTCATTGGTTTCCACAAGATCGTTTTCTTTCAAAGCTTGCTCAGGCTTTCACTGGTGGAGACGATCGAAATAGCTATTTCAATGGTTACGTCGGATGATGGATGCCTCATTGACTCTCCACAAAATATTTTTCTTCTTCATTGCCGGCTGCCGTGGTTTCCGGTGGAAGAGGGGGCAACTGTTGCAGCTGGTGGCGTCGCAACAAAAGCCACCTACCTGCTGTCATAGCAGCCCAGGAAGTCGGAACACAACCAAAATTACGGGGGTACGAAACTTATAGCACCGGAGACGCAGAATGGAAAGTTGCTACAATAGTCCATAACCTAATTACAGCAATATGTCATCAGCCCATAGAAGAGGCGGATATCCCGCATCTCATAACAGAAATAACCTACAAAGGTAGCCATGGAAAGAGTGCCTTCGTACTTATATCTATAGTCCCCCTAGACAAAAGAGAGTAACGTTTGACTAGCTCTTTCGCGAGATAGCAAAAGTGGCGAAAGGGAATCTATTAATCATAGTTAGGGACTTTAATGCCAGGCATGCAAGCTGGGGATATAAGATGCAAGACACTAAAGGCAATAATATCGCAAGACAAATAGATAAATTGGGAATGACGCTGTCAACTGACCCTGCAATACCAACAAGAACAGGCAACAGCGTATTCATGGACACAAGTCCAGACTTGACGATAGTACAAAACTGCCACAGCGTGGACTGGTACAACACCCTTGAAAACATGGGCAGCGATCATTACTTACTAATCACCACAATCCGCACCAGCTGAATCCACAAACACATCGGCACAGCTAAAATAACAGACTGGCATGCATATAGACAATCGTTAAAAGCGCACGGGACTGCCATAGACGACTTGTATGAGTGGTGCAACGTAATCCGAAATGAAAAGCAAATGTACACCAAAACTGTAACTAGAACAAATGACACCCATGAAGTAGACGCTCACCTTCTCCACCTGTGGGAAGCAAGAAGAAACCTCACTAAAATATACAAAAGGCAAAAGCGAAATGAGAAACTGAAAGTAAAAATTTAAGAAATAACGCAGCTGGCCGAAGAGTATGCTAATAAACTCGCGACCGCCAACTGGGAACAATTTTGCGATTCGCTAAATGGAATCCTGGGAACAGCAAAGACATGGAATATCCTCTGAGCCATGATTGACCCTCTGAAAACTGAACGCGAAGGACGAAAATTTCTATGAAAGTTATTGCACACATATCCAGGCATACGAGACGACCTCTTTAAAGACATCTATATAAAGTGTTTCGGCGGCCGAGCTATCACAACCCCTTACCAGGCTAAAACACACTGGGCTCCCGAACTACAAACTGGATGCACCTTTCACGCATGCCGAGGTCAGAGCGGCAATCGTCAGCATGAAACGCAACACATCGCCTGGGGCGGATCAAATTACCAATGCCATGATTCGCAACATGAGTGACGAAGCCATAACAGCGCTTCTAAACTTCATTAACAAACACTGGGTAAATGGCACTATACCTCAGCAACGGGAGCATGCTGTAATAATTATGATACCCAAAGCAGGAAAGAAATTCGCAATAGAAAACCTCAGGCCAATCTCTCTTACCTCGTGCTTAGGCAAAGTGTTTGAGAGATTAATAAATACCAGACTTCAACGGCATCTTGAACAAAATAACTTGTTGCCCAACACCATGTTTGGTTTCCGCTCAAACCTCTTGACACAGGACATCCTTCTGCTTTTAAAGGAGGAAGTACTAACAAATGTTCCAAAAGCAAAACATTGTCATGGCCATCAACATAAAAGGCGCTTTCGACAACGTAAGCCATAAGGCCATATTAGATGGGCCAGCAGCGACAAATGGTGGTCGAAAGACTTACAAGTATGTACAGAACTTCCTTACTAAAAGAACCGCTGCCATCAAATTAGGAGAAGACGAATCCAAAGTCTTCCACCCACCGAGCAAAGGCACACCACAAGGCGCTGTAATCTCGCCTACGCTTTTCAACATAGCCATAATTGGTCTAGCCAAAAAAAAAAAAAAAAACTCGAAGATATTCCCGACATCCGACACTGCTTCTATGCGGATGACACCACTATTTGGAAAACCAAGGGTAGCTTGGCAGAAAAAGAGCGGCTCCAACTGGGAGCTAAAACCATCGAAGTGTACACTAAAGAAAGGGGACTTCAGTGCCCAGCAGACAAATCGGAACTGATCCGGTTCTCCAAGAGTAAAAAACAAAGGACAGACCCGAGCCTCCGCCATGCATGAGGTCAAGCTAGACGGCAATATTATTCCAGAGAAAACAACCGTTCGAATCTTAAGGATGTGGTTACAGTCCAATCAGCGATGTCTCCACACACTGAATATGCTTAAACGAACAGCTCAACAAATTGTTCGTATGATAGTTCGAATAACGAACAACCGTGCTGGACTGAAAGAGCAAGACGCGCTTCGTTTGGTAAAGAGCTTAGTCCTCAGCAGGCTAACATACTCGCTACCCTGCCACAGCATGAATGGAGAGGAGAAAGAAAAAGCAGACAAAATAATAAGGATGGCGTATAAAGGCTGCTTCACATGCCGCGATTGCAGCGAAAAAAATCGTTCCGTTCGCTCCAATCGCTGTGTTTGCAACCGTCGCTAATGGCGGTTTCGTCTCACATGAACCGCGAACGGTCTGCGACTGGAGTGGTGAGTTCTTGCCACCGCTCACTGTGACAGACACGAATGTAATGTAATAATATGTGAATTATGATATCATGAAGTTACCGTGAACGGTAACGAAGGGCTTGCTTGTTTCGCCATTTAAGAACACTTTCCAGTCTGAATTCATATTAAAATGCACAGCGTCGGCCATTACCAAAACAAACACGTCGACTCTATTTCGACGGCTTGACTGGACCAGCCCTATTTCAACGGGTCCCGACAAAAAATCGCTCCCGCCGCTGCGATCAGAGCGAAAATTTCCAACATGTTGGAAGATCGTCGCCGACCACTGCGGCGGAAGTGAACTGCCCTTTTTTTTTCGCTGCGAGCGCATTCGCAGCCTGAAAATCGCTACTTTTTTGTGTCGTGTGAAACGGCCTTAAAGCGGCTCTGCGACTACCACTTCAGCTGCGAAGCTATTAGCGCTCGGACTTCACAATACATTTGATGAGTTGGCTGAGGCCACCCAGATTAACCGCCTGCTACAGCCGCCAACCGGCAGAAAAGTTCTTCAGAGGATCGGCCTCGGTGAACAAGTATAGGCACATGGAAAAACTAAGGAATTGTGCTCAGTCAGAGCCTGGTACAAGATATGTCCCCTACCGAAGAACATGGACCCAGTTCTACATGCTGGAAGACGTAAAGCAAGAGCCGCACATAGATAAAAAGGCAAAATATTTGAATACGGCGAGATTTACAGACGCTGCGTCATGTCAGGCAAATGCAAAGAACATGGTGGCCGTGGTCACAAACCGAAAAGGAAACGTTGCAAGTTGTGCCTCCATAGCGCAATCCTCTATCACAGAAGCGGAGGAGACAGCGATCACGCTGGCAATCAAGAAGGGCAGGGAGCGAGAAGCCCCACTGACAATAAGCACGAATTCGAAGGCTGCATGTAGGAATCACGAAAAAGGTAGAATATGTATATGTAGGCCTTCAAATTTTAATCAAAGCTCATTAAGACTTTCCAATTGAATACAGCCAAACTATTATCTGGGCGCCAGGGCACGAGGGCGTCAGGGCACGAGGGCGTCACCGGGAACCACTTTGCGGACGAGGCGGCTCGAGGCTTCACAAATCACCGAGTTTCCTTGCAACCAACGCCCCTAGACCCTAACTTTGGTACAATTCTTCAGTATTACAGGGACAATAAAAAACTGTATCCAGCAGCGCATAAGAGCCTCACAGCAATAGAATCAGTGGCATTACGCAGAATCCAAACAAACAAATGCACAAACGTATGCACAGCCTACATGTATTCTACGCCACAGTATACAGAGATCTATCTATGTCTGTGGTGTGTGGCCTACTGTGGGGCAGGGCCACACCAACTCTGTTTCACATCACGTGGGAGTGTACACACCACAGTGAAGAACACCACAACATGAATAACACAGAGGAACAATGGGGGCTCTGCTGTCCAGCTCGGCCGTTGCTGATCAGCGCTGGCTGGTCCAACGGATAGAGATGATGGCTAGAGCCAGCGGAGCCATGGAATAAGGGCCCGACCATTTGGAATGCTCTACGTTATGCGCAAATAAAGTTTCTCTCTCTCTGTCTCTCTTCATTGTCGGAGTGATTTTTTGCGAGTAATCCATTTGCAACCAATTGCCCGCCTGTTAGACATTGGTGAAAACTGCTTTACCTTCGTGTCCTCAGTTCACGGGAAGAAAACCGCCAGAAAAAAAAAAGCTAGCAAATCATTGAAACCGCCGAAAATCCCGCCTCCTGCCACGCAACAATTTCACTTGCTAAACGTAATCAAAACACTCTTTTAGTTGGAAAACCGCTAATTTGGCAACACTGCTGCTCGCGTCTCGCTTGCTTAGCCACCCTACTTCAGTCGTGCCAGTGAAACTATCACAGCGAAACTATAAATTGCTCAGCGAAACTATGACAGTGAAACTCTAAATTGTTGCAGTACAGCGTTGCCAGATTGTAAAAGTGGTTCGACACGAACCCTCGAACAAAATTTCACAAGATTTCACATGGTGCTTTGTAACTGTTCTATACTTTCCAGAAGCCCTTTCTCCGCGAAAGTTTTGGTTCTTAATGGCACTGCCTCCTGACACCCCGAGGCCCGAAGGCGCTTTAGTACGAACGGCGGCCTTGATTATTTTAGCGAGGGCCCTTTTTGCAAATATTCCGCGCCATGTTTTCTTCTGGTGGTAGTGTTCGATGAAAGGACGCGCCCCCGGTACCAACGCCCTGGCGAGCTATCGATCAACGTGAAGGTGGTGCGCTGTCAGTCACATACTTCCCCCTTTACACAATGTGACAGTGAATGCGTCTTCTGCATTCGGAAGGGGCATCCAGCGGCTTGAGGAGGCTTTGGCGAAGCGACGGAGAAATGGAACCGACGACCCGTCTAACGGGCGCGGAGGCACCCGAGTAACTGTCGTCTAGTCGGAACACAACATCCTCGAGGTCTAGGCTCTGAGATTATCGGACTTTAATAGCCGTAATCTTAAAATATGGAACATCCGCGCCCTGCGAGGCCGGGGACTTCCTACACGCCGGATGTATAAATAAATGTTGTTTCTCTCTCTCTCTCTGCACTCGGATGAAGGGAGTACAAGCAGTCGGCAATCATGTAGCAAACAGGAATAACTGTAGTGACAAGCCATTTTTCAACATTTTCACCACTTTTCATCAGATTTTGACTGGCGTATCTGTTCTGGCATCTCAACACCAGCACCCCACAATTGTGACCAGATTTTTTCAATCTGGTGTCTAATTACACCACCTGGCAATGCAGCTGTAGTATGTCCAGTGGACGAAGCACTTCATCCGATGGGCACTAAAATCGTTTTTAAGCCTCATTATACCGTGAAAAACGTGTTCACCAAGCCAGAAGTTAGAACCCCTGCGAACGATCAAAGCGCGGTCGTTTACAATGTACCGTCTGGAGACTGCGAAGCCACGCACGTGGGCCAAACAGGTGGGAAGCGTCCACGAGGCTCAATGAGCACAAAGTGTCGTCGGCAGAGCCACCCATGCATGCCACGCATTCGAAGAGAGAAGTCGTCGAGCACTGGACAACGGACATGCCTTCGACTTCAGGAATGCGACGACGCTGGCTCCGGAACAAAGCTGGGGACAGAATGAAGCTTCTCGAGTCGTGCTTCGCCCGCCACGACAAGTTGGCGTGCATAGAGTGCTCTATAAGGTTGTAGCGGATGGATGGATGGATGGATGGATGGATGGATGGATGGATGGATGGATGGATTGATTGATTGATTGATTGATTGATTGATATGTGGGGTTTAACGTCCCAAAACCACCTTATGATTATGAGAGACGCCGTAGTGGAGGGCTCCGGAAATTTTGACCACCTGGGGTTCTTTAACGTGCACCCAAATCTGAGCACACGGGCCTACAACATTTCCGCCTCCATCGGAAATGCAGCCGCCGCAGCCGGGATTTGATCCCGCGACCTGCGGGTCAGCAGCCGAGTACCTTAGCCACTAGACCACCGCGGCGGGGCGGATGGATGGGCGGGCGGATGGATGGATGGATGGATGGATGGATGGATGGATGGATGGATGGATGGATGGATGGATGGATGGATGGATGGATGGATGGATGGATGGATGGATGGATGGATGGATGGATGGATGGATGGATGGATGGATGGACGGACGGACGGACGGACGGACGGACGGATGGATGGATATGGCTGTACCCTTTAGATCGGGCGATGGCTAGCGCCACCAAGCCGTATACTTAATGAACCAAAAACTATATTTTGTTTTTTTTTCTTTAAAAAGTGAGTTTGAGGATTCGTAGTTTGCAGTGAAGAGTTTAATTTTCACTCGTGCCTTGACTTTAGCCACCAATCAGATAACCTCCTTCTAGTTAAGTCTACCCGCTTAAAGTCTATTTCGCCCTCCCGGTGTATGCCGGAACAACCACGGCCCCCTACGGGATCCATACAGAGACGTATGAGACAAGCAGTGGACTGGGTCACTCATTTGGTGCGATCACGGTGAAAGGCACACGGGTGACTTTCTCGAAGGAGGGCACCACGTGGCCATGCTGCATTCTGAGCCCACTTGCCAAACTCTCTTGGATCACTATATACGGTGGTGGCTGTTTTGGCGTGATTTTGGCTATCGCGTTTGCGTCATCGTTCGATCTCCGTGGTCTCCTCCAACCCCTCTACAGGACGCCGCTTTTGTTTTACTGCTGAATTTAAAAGGGCTGCCTACGCATTGATTGGTAAGTTGCCAACGATGATTGCTCTCTTCTGTTTGTCGATAGAGTTGTACCTGTGATCATTCGACTCGTGCGGCCGCTTGCGACTACTCCAACGTAACCTCAACGCAGCACACTGCTTTTCGTACACGTATTATTCGGCAGTCATGGAATGACTGCAAAATAGTGGCACAGGTCTTTAGTTTATTAATGAATACCAAATAAAGAAACCCCAGCGCAAGGCCTAGCGTTTCGAGAGCGCCGCGAGGATTTACGGAAACTCTTTTGCATTCACTGTCGGTGCTAAACAAAACATCTCGTTGAAGCACAGAAGAGCATTTCTGAGCGTACTTTCGTAGCCAAACGTGTTAGTTACTGTTAGAATATTTTCTGACTATTTTTTGACGTAAATAACGCACAACATAATTCACAGTCACTGTTTTTTTTTTTTTTTTGCAAAAAACTGAGCCCGGCTTACGCGATCACTACAGTGAAGACCCCTGAGCCGGCTTCTTGCGTGAAATGTCCTTTTCTGAGTGCAGATCATTTGAAATATCTTGTTATATACTGGTGTCAGACGGGCACTTTTAATCGCGATCAGTGTCGATCTGGATTCACCACGATCGAGATTGGGTGCTGCTAGACGCTCACATTTAATCACGATCAGGCGTAATCAGGATCAAGACTATCGTGATCCGCGCATCACGATCTACCGAGAGATCGCGATTTTGCTGCCGTCTGCACCCCATAGCTGAGCTTGTTGGAAGCCAATAATCAAGAAAATCGAGCATAGCTCTATAAAGACGCTTTAAAACAACTAGTATTTTAATAAAAAAACAAAATTTTCCACTGTTTAAATTGACACAATCTCTAAAGTATTGCATATTTTAGGATTCGTAACGACCGCATGGATAGTTACGGGAGAGCCGACGGCAAGCAGAAGGCAAGCAGTCGTCTGTTGCTTTACGCGCTCAATTCTGTCGGAGCTCTGTCGGAACTGTTGGATCACCTAAAAGCAAACTGATTATGAGTGTCGCAAGCCTTTCGAATGCGTCGCAACGTACGTGCACTTCGTGGTCGAATGAAGAGATCTTTAAAGTAACTGGCAGGAGCGCCTGGAGCAGGCTTGAGGTGCCAGAAGTGAAACACTGGTAACTGGCAGGAGCGCCTGGAGCAGGCTTAAGGTGCCAGAAGTGAAACACTGGTAACTGGCAGGAGCGCCTGGAGCAGGCTTAAGGTGCCAGAAGTGAAACACTGGTAACTGGCAGGAGCGCCTGGAGCAGGCTTGAGGTGCCAGAAGTGAAACACTGGTAACTGGCAGGAGCGCCTGGAGCAGGCTTGAGGTGCCAGAAGTGAAACACTGGCGCGTGCAACGAGATTGACGCTTCGCTGCGACAACAGGGCCACGAGAGGGGGCCGTCATAAAAAAAAATGCGAAGGTTAAGAGTCTCACGCATCGATACAGGTAAGTGCTGCGAAAACTTCAACGAGTGATGGATTTAGGAAATTACTATCGCAGTTGCCTGCGAAGTTTCGGACGTTCGAGTGATTCTTGCACGAATAACATTTCTGCTAAAGGAATTTATAGATATATTGTAGGGTGTGCCTATTCTCCCGGCAACCGGGATAATTGATCAGAAAAATTTCTTCCGGCAGTCGCCTCCCAATGGCTCTCATAAGTCACGTGACTAACAACCGGGATAAATTTTTTGTACGATTCTCCCGGCAACCAGTACAACTTAACCTAACCTATTCATTCAACATGACCCAACGTAACCTAACCTAGCCCAGCGCACGCTGGGCCACGTCTGTCCAGTCTGTCTCTCAGCCTAACCTAAACCTAATCTAACGTACGCTAGGCTACGTATGCCCAGTCTGTCCCGCATCTCTTATCTACACGGCAGTTAGTCACGTGACTTATGAGAGCCAATGGGAGGTGACTGCCGGGAGAAATTATTTTGAACAATTATCCCGGTTGTCGGGAGAATAGACATTGCGTATATTGTACGTCAGGTTTTATCAGTGGCATATTTTACGGCGCGCAAATGCCGCCTGGGGCATTTCATCTGACCCAAGCTCGAACCGGATTAGCTTGGGCCGTGTAGCAGTGGTCATAAAGTTGATCGCCATCAATACAACTCATCCGGATCGCCCTGATCGTGAATAAACGTGCCAGTGTGACACCGGTATTAGTGTGGACTGCCTGTATAACCAAATCGTTCATAAAAAAATATGCCGCAAGTTAGTGACTGCACAGATTTTAATGTATGTTCCTCCTAATCTTCTAGCTTCCGCTTGTTTTGGCGCCGTACTCTGAACTTCAGGCAGCAATCAATGAGAATTGGTGAAAATTCTGTCACAAGTACGACTTCGGCTCGCGAGTGGCAAGTTGCGATGTCCCGTCCCAATGATTCAACGTATTTTTTTTTCTTGAGCGAAATTTCTGAATGTTTCAATGTAATTTGACATGTTGCCTCGCCCTGCATACATTGTGAATAAATATGTGTTCTCCGAATTTACGAAACCAAATATAACAAAGCTTGCATAAACGTATGGCGAAACGTCTGTGTATTGTTCACCAAACCCACACACCCCACTCCTGCGTACGATCAAAGCGGAGTCGTTTAGAAGATGCGTATACTGCGACGCCACAAACATCGTCGAAACAAGCAGCACAAATGCACCAATTATTGAACATTTTGCCGCGCGCGATTCGAAGGCTTACGGTTTTTCATTTTATTGTCTAGCATTGTGAGTCATGTGACCACTGCCCAATCAACACTTTTCTGGGTCTGTTTCGTTTCGTCGCGGCTGATAAGGGCAGCGTCGCGGCTGATAAGGGCAGCGTCGCGGCTGATAAGGGCAGCGTCGCGGCTGATAAGGGCAGCGCGGCTGATAAGGGCAGCGTCGCGGCTGATAAGGGCAGCGCTTGAGCAGATAACCACAACAAACCGCTGATACTTCAGAAGGGGGGTATGCCAGATCTAATCACGTAGGATCAATTGTTCCCCTGTCGGTGAACACCTTGGAGGGCACCTGGCTGGATTTGGGCATTTCGAGCTGACAAGCGTAATGGATGCACTGGGATAAGGATCACGCCTGTAAAGATTTGCAACGCTACGTGTCCGGGAAAAACTCGAAATTTCTACTAAATGCCACTTGCCCTTCTCGCGGGCGCGCGCCCCAAGATATATGGATGAGGTGACGTATATCAAGAAACGTTACTACATTTACATCACTCCTTTGCGTTAACATAGGTGCACTGACGTCGCTCACCGTACACTCTTCATCAGAACATGGTTAAATGCTAGCTATGTCTAGAAAAACAGGTGAAAAATATCCCGTCTCGTGATTGTATCCTGCATTCAAAACGGTAGCTCATTAAGATAGTTGCATGTGACATTATTCTAGTCGGCATGTGTACTTTGTATGTTCCGTTGGGTAGCATGACTGAGGAGTACATTGGTTTGGTTTGGGCTAGCTGCTTCATATCATTTTGAAAGGGAAACGCAAAGACAAAGTCAAACAGAAAGACTCTTTGTCTATATGTCTTTCTTTTCCCTGTGTCCTTGCGCTGCCCTGTCAATATGAGTATAATGAATGAAAGCTGAGAAAAGTAAAACACGTGATCGTAATGCCGACTTGTTTATTTTTGTTTTAAATGGCCGTGAGATTCTATACACTTTGATCAGCCCTCTTTTCGCGTCCACCTCGCTGAACCAGTGGCCAGGGCGCTTCGCTGCTGAGCCGAATACCGTTGGTTCGATTCTGGTCGCGGCGGTCGCATCTATATAGACGAAGGCCAAAAGGTAGATGCCCGCGTACGTGCAGTTCACGTTAAAGGGCTCGAGATGGCCAAATTTCCGGAGACCTCCACAACGGCGTCCCTCATAATCATATCGTGGTTCTTTTCACGAAAAACTACTACTACTACTACTACTACTACTACTACCACTACCACTACCACTACTACTACTACCACCACCCCATTTCGCTTGCGTTCCTCTTCTCTCGTTGCTGCATCGTGCCTTCGCCAACCCTGACAATGCTTAGCTTGTGTTTCGTGCGTCGTCTCTGAAGGCCAAACCTCATAACCGCGAAAACGCTCGCGACAGCGACGACCGACGTGACGTAGATTGCCTTCGCGCGAACACTCGCTAGCGCAGGCAAACCTCATTCACTCGACGGCTTCGGCGAGCGAACTTCACTGTTGCTTGCATGAGGCCGTCTACTCGTACCTACAAAACCGCGTAGTGAGCGGTATGGAATTTCAAAATAAGATATATTGTTGCATAATGGAACGGAAAGTGTTTATTATTGCCTTGCAGCACTTTTTTTATGCGCACGTGCAAAGACATTACGTTATTTCTTCTTTGTGCACGCGTGAGTGTGCCTTGGGCGGAGAGGTGAGTGAGAGGAGGCGGCGATTTCACGGCCATGAGGAGAACCATGGAGGTTCTGATGGCAATATTATGAATACAATATAATCAATACAAAATGACAATATTATCGATACCAATGTCGTACTTACGAATAAAACAAAAAAAGCACAAGAACGCATGCGCCGCAGTATAGGCATTCTCAGAATGATCCCGATGACATCAGACGAACCGCCTACAATTAATCACAAGTAATCGGCCTAGCTGCACTAAATAAAGAACCTTCCGGGCATCAAGAGACGCAATAAAATGCTGCATGTTCGTTCCTGTTTGATTCATGGAAAAAAGAACCGCTGGACGTGATTATGGGGAATGGCGTGAGTGGTTCAAAAATCCAATTTTCACGTAGTTACAATGGACAGGCGGTGCTATCTAGCGTGGCCCAGTTGAACAAAAAAAAAAATGCCTGCAAATTTGGAGCCAGTGGCGGGAAATCGATTAATGGCCATTGTTGCTGCTGTGGCTCCCACTGCTTTCGGTATGCTGCTACTAACGCAGTAAAGCCGGGCAACGATATGCACAGCAGCAGTGACGAGAGTTGGTTCGGTCAGTCCGCTTCTTGAGGTTGGTAATTTGAAGTGCGCTAACCTGATACGAACCACTAAAACGCCATTTTATTTCAAGATAGGCCCTTCCTTAGCACAAAAGTAATACTACGAGGTTTCCGGACTGCTATTTCAACAATCAACATCGACCTAATAGTTGCCTTTAGTCTCCCTTTCAAAACATCGATATGGTTATGAGGAACACTATATTGGTGGGGTCGGAAAAGTTTGACAAGCTGTGGCTCGTTAACGTGCGCCTTAATCAAAGTGCTCATGCCTCGAGGATTATGACCTCTACAAAAATGCGGTCGCCGCGGCCTGTGTTCGATCACGCAACCATCGATTAAGCACTCGAGTACCACAACCATTCGACAATCGGCGGGTGGCAAGGTTGCAGGCAGACATTTTTTTTTAATTTTTTGGGGGGGGAGGGGGGGGATCATCTTTATTTCTGGAAGGATTCGGGTAGCCAAATGTGGTCGAGTGTCATTTCGTAGTGTGTACGTCATGCTGAAAAAAAGTTTGGTGGTGGGGAAGGGCGAGCCTGCTTTGCCAGACCCTGGCTGGTGGCTCCAAGAAGAAAATTCGGCTGCAATACATTTTTTCTTGTGTGTTTTCCTTTCCAGATTACCGGAACATTCGTAGCATGTCAAGAAATATTTGCAGTTACTCCTACCCGTGTCCGCCCTTCCATGCCGAGGAAGTTATCAAAGAGGCTGCGACGGGTGCCGAGGTAACGAATGCAGTTTTTCTCATCTCTGAATAAATCTAGAATTTATTAAAAAGTGCAAAATTAATTTTTCTCACACAGTAGTTTGCTACCGTTTGTGCCTTCAAGCTTCGTTTGCGTAATAATATAGGTGATGCACCTTTTATAGCGACCACTGCCGGCCGCTGAGATACGTTACTTAGCACTGTTTTTTTTTCTCCTCACCATCCCTGCATGCGTTCATACAATGACTTTATGCTCGTACACCTCCAACAGAAAACAGTCGAAAAGTTTCCATTCTATTTGACGATCTCTTAACTCAAAGTTTTATTGAAATGCGCTACGTGTGTCATTTACAGTTTTCCAAACCAATCGATCGCACTTGTGATCGCTCTATAACGAATTGGCGTCATCGCAGTGTGCATTTTGCCTCTTTTCAGGTGTTTTCCTTTACCGAATGTCTGGATTCCGGTGACCTCGCCGACGTGGAGATCGTGGTGGATAGTTCCCATTTCCCGGGCACAAAGGCGACCTTCAAGGCTCACAAGATGATCCTGGCTTTGCAGAATGAAGTGTTCAAGGTCATGTTTTATGGTGACTTCGCCAAAGAGGACCGCATAGTGATCACTGGCTTGCACCCGGAAGGCGTCAGAGGCCTCTTGAGGTAAATTCTGTCTCCGCCCTACTCACAGGATGATGGACCCAACCCGTATTTCTCACCTATGTGAACGAGCATTTTGTCGATCACTTTCATTCAGTATCCGCTGAGCTTTGCCTTCACTTTCTTTCATCTTCCCCTGTGCCAAACGTTACCAGCAAATTGTCGCTCGGTTGAGTGTGGTGCAATGGAAACCTCCCTCCCTATGATTCTCTTTGCCGTGAATTTTCCGCTGCGTTTCTTCTTCGCGATATCATACGTGGAACTAATTTGCGGCAACATTTGTGCACTCTTTTGTGCCTGCACATTTTTTAGACATAAAAACCCCCTGAAATCCTGGGGTCACTGCATAAAATTTATTTTCAAATAGAAGCATGGAGTTTCCCAACGCGTTATCCCGATAGTTTCTTCCTACCTCTTACGTTAACTTCCTACATAGTTTTCTTCCTACCTCCTACGTTGAATTTCATGGTTCCACATCACTTGCTGTCCCGATCGATAGTCTTCTGGTGATCAGCCAACTGTAGTTGTCCAGTATTTTGATATCCTTGTCAGTAACACCACGGGCCCAAAAATGCAGGCTGTGTGTTCGCTGAGCTTGTAGTTCGTCTCAAAAACTGGTTTACCAGTGCTGCATATAGGCAGCCCATCAAGTTGCCTGCGAACTTTTAACGAGATAGCGCTAAAGAGCTCGTTTTGCAGAAAGTGCGGTGTTGGCGTCGGCATAGTTGGTTCCGAGCGAAAAATAATCTTTTGAGTGACAAAACAAAGTCAGAAAGATGCACAAAATAATTAAATAAGATTGCTGGAACCGAGTGAGAATCTAACCTGGCTGTTTGCGTTGCAAACAGGTGTTCTACCGCATAGCAACGCTTCTGCTTGGAAATACAGTGATATAATTTTTTTCCGCTTGTAAATGCTGTGCGAAAAACGTTTATGCTTTACAAAGGCGTCCTGTATACATGCTTCACAATGTAACCTTTGATACCGAAGTAATAATGCGTGGTACACACGTACATTGCCATCGGGCGTCAAAACGTGTGATTATAACGACTTCGTGGTTTTGAGGCAGGCCACTTTCTAGAAAAGGGACACACATTACTGCCGGCCTTCCCGTACAACCACTTAATGGGTGCATAGCAAGTTCGAAGACATTTTTCCCTGGTTCAAAGCATGCTACCCATAATACATAGAGTGCGGCTTGTGCGAAACATTCACCGACGGACGCCACTTTGAACTTAATCAATTGCGTTGTAGTTATGCACCATCTAAGCTTGTCGAGTAACATCAAACAATATGAAGTACGCGCTAAGTGGTTTATCTAAGCAGTTGGGACAAAACATCGCTGTCGTGTTCAGGCAAAGATTAAGAGTACGCCATAATTTATTCTCGAAAACCTTTAGATAACTTTGTATGCTCTAATTGCAGCTTGAATCATGCGCTGAAGCATTCCGCTTTGTTGAAAACGGTGTAAAGCCACAGCTGGCCCATTCTCCAGGCACCATCCACATTCTGTATAGCACAAACACAACCCGAAACAGTATAATGTTACCACATAGCATTATTATATATGTAATAATATTTAATAGGTTTATTCATTTGGAAGGGTTTATTTTATTTCAATAGTAATTATTGCCATCAACTTTGAATAAAATCCAGTGCTGAATTCTTATTGCCCCCCTCCCCCCAGTATGCTAGACTAGCATTGTTTCAGAAAAGGCCTTATGTTCTACAACATGTATGACGGTGTTTCATGACACAGCAGACTGAGCTTAACAGACATGACACCACGTTGAGGGAAACTGTTTAAGCCAACTGCTTTATTGAATTGTTTCTCAATGCATGTACTTCTACAGCGGATGTCTGGAAGTGGCTAACGTGCATCAGGCCCTGTGCATGCGCACCGCCGCTGCCAAGTATCTCGTCCCTAAACTGGAAGAGAGATGCGTGTCATTCGTGAAAGGCCACATGAAGCTGGACGACGTGTGTCCTCTCCTGAACTACGTTTTCACCATAGGTGAAGAAGACCTGCTTGACCACGCCAGCACATTCATCATTCAGGACACTCTCAGGGTGATTAGCTCTTCGAAGATCACCTCTTCTACCGAGATCACCGTAAGATTCATCCTCCGCCACGCGACCAATGTTCCAGAGGTATCAATGGTGACAGCAGTGTACAAGTGGTCGCTTGATCAGGCACTGTCACGCGTCACGGAGAACGATCAACAGCCCGTCGTTCGCGCTATTATGCTGCCGTTTTTTCTCGAGCTGCGCTTCCTTGCACTGACGTCCAAAGAGTTTGTCAAAGGTCCTCTGGCGTGGAATATCTTCACCACGACCGAAGCCCTACCCTTATTGAGCAACATCGTCAAAGAAGGCTCGATGACCATGCCACAAGGATTTTTCCAGATCAGGGAGGCTCGTGGGCACGCTCCTAAAAAATGCCTGGTCAACAAAGAGTGTCAGCGTCCAAATGGTCTTGCATGACACATTGAAATTAAAAACTCTAACGATAGAGTCGTTAGATTAACATCCTTTGAAGATAGACTCTGAAGATTGATATAATGTATATGAATATTCGTACACACTTTGAGTAAACATCTTGGGTGAAAATACTATCTGTTACTAAACGTTCAATGTATGTGTCCTCTGTTGTCCAAGTATGTCTTCTTGTTTATTGTTCGTCGAACTACGATAAATTTGATTCGCGCTGCGTCTGTGCGCTTTTCTCGTCCCATCTTGGTGCATTTTTCTCGCGCTATAATGTACGGGATCTATCATACAAGAATTGCTTGCTTGATTTATATGTGCAAGTAAACGTCCCAAAACCACGACATGATTATGAGAGACGCCGTAGCTGAGGGCTCCAGAAATTTCGACCTTCTGGTGTTCTTTAACATGCACCGAAATCCGAGCACACAGGCCTACAGCATTTTCGCCTCCATCAAAAATGCGGCTGTCGCAGCCCCGCAACCTACGGGTCAACAGCCGAGTACCTTGGCCACTTGACCAGCACCTGGGCAGGGCCATCATACGAGAATGCAAGCTGTGCAAGCACGGACACAAGTGTGAGCAAGGACAAATGCTGAGCGTGCACCGAGGCATGAAGAAATCTTAAATATGGGTGTTATGTTTTGCCGCTCATAAGTTGATCGTGCGGATGGGACAGCACCAGAAGCTACGTTATTCAAAGCTTCTTTCCCGGATCTCTCTCGGCAAGGTCGCAAATTGCTTCCTTTAAGCATGGGACGACAGCGCGGGAAGCTACGTTATACAAAGCTTCTTTCTCGACTCTCTCTCGGTATGCCCGTGTAACTATACACCACTTATCCCCTGGAATGCAAACTACGTCCGTCTCCTCCGCTGCTGGGGACAAACACACAATGTGAAACGAACCGGCTCTGCCAACCGGCTTGGAATGTTTGTGGTTTAGAGACAAGTCGCCGCTGCTGGGGGCAAACGCACTATGGGATTAAGCGACCCCGTCCTGCCTCCGCGGCCGGGCGCGAGCTCAGTGGGAGTAGGCGACACGCTCTGTTCTGGCGATCAGCTCAAATTCGCAGCGATGCACGACCCGAGCACAAGGAAAGCGGAGAAAGTCAAAGGCCGCTTGCTACCTGCGGGGGCAATAACGTTCCGCGCGCAATCATTCAATCACCGACTTTGGAGGTTCGTCTCGGCTCGCTGGGTGTGGGAAAGGGCATGAATGTACGGGGTCTACAATGCCGATATCTCCCGAGCGTTAGAATTCCTGAGCGCGTGGGAGGTGGAGAGAGAGAGACATGATGAGAAAGAGTACCAAAACGCCTGTTTAAACTGTAGAAGCGCTGCTGTCGAGAGTAAGGTCAGCCCAGTAGGGAGTGACTTAATCTGAGTTGAAACAGATTGGATGATAGAATGTTGAGGCGGACCAGCAGTGGCCCCCTCCCCTTTTTCTTTGTTACCGCAAGATGCTTAAGACTGGAGGGAATCCGTTTCTCTTCATTCGAGGATGCAATCATTTAACTGATAGATCAGTACGACTCCGTACGAAGCAACTTTTGTCTGGGTCGTAACCACTTGGTGGTCGAACAGTGAGACTAAGTACGTTGTATGTAGTAACAGTGTTCTAGGCTCTAACTTAAGAAAAGTTAAGTAGAAGAGTAAGACGCTGTTGATGCCTGTGTTATCGTGAGTGTGCTTCGGCAAGATGTACATATGACTGTAAATATTTCGCTGTAATATACCTTCAAGTTTTCATCACCTCCAACCTGCCTCCTGCTTCATCGACGCCGATCATCTCCTTGACGGGACTTCAATTCATATCAAGGAGATCAACGAACGAGAAGGAAAACTTAACTATGGGCACACACGCTGAGGGAATACCAAGGTTTTTACGCGAGAGCCAAAGCACCAGGATACGAAGGCAATATGGTCCGCACTGGTGACACAGTGGTTTAGGGGCTGACAAACTCCAGCATAAAGTCCGCGCAGGCTCGTGCTCGTCACTGAGGCGTGCACGCTAGCAAAAGGCTGACCACCGACGCAGCCGTAGAGTTTCTTAACGCTTCCAGTCATGGTGTGTACAAATGTGCACGCCAACTTGAATGGCTCGTCACGTACCGCGTCTTTCATCAAATGGTTCGAAACAGTGTGCATATTCGTGCATTCCTCCTGGGTGGAGAACTTGTGACCACTTAAATTCACTATGCTACGTATTGCTCCAGAGGATCACTTTGCTGGACGCCCTAACATGTTTGACGAGTGTTCGACGTGATGCGTTCTAGGACCAGCGTGAACAGTAGTTTTTTTTTTCCTTCGCTCGACATGAATACAGCAATAAAACTAACTGTGCATGCATTTCGGGCCTAAAAATTGATGGACCCTGAAGCTTCGCCTTTAAGAGTTGAAAGCGATAGCGAAATCCGGTCTTTAGTGCGCCCTTTAACCACTAAGTGCATACTTATTAATATATTTTGTATTATACACGCAAGCGTGACGTATCTATAGTAATGCAATGACTGGACAGTTTGGCCACTTCCCTCTGCTAGAATGGCGCTCTTCTGTAGTCGAGACACGTTTTTCACAATGTCTGACAGATGGCAACACTGACACATACATGCGCGCGCGCGAATGGTACAAACAGGTTTTTGATCTAAAGCGAGAGTCGCATGGCCTCCAAGATACACGCCGTGCGCTTGCCATCTTAGAGGCCACAGCTGCCTGGATCGGGCGCGCGCGGCGGTGTGCGATCCAGGCGGCCATAAAAAGGCCATAAAGGGTCGCACAGTGCCTCACAGGTGGCAGCAGATTGTCTAGCGTTTGCTGTTTGCTTCATCAAGGCCTCTGGAAAGGCATTCATTTATTCATTTTATTACCTTAAAGACCCCACTAGGGGGTGTTACATAAGGGGTGGATGTAGAGAAATTATACAAAAAAATGCTAACCATGTATGTTAATTGCGAGACAGACAATGTGTTACGTTTTGTAAAAATAAACTCGGGCAGGTAATGGCGGCAGTGCTGTGGGAAAGGTCGTTCCATTCAGATGATGCCCGTGGAAAGAAGGAGGCAGAAAATGTCTTGGTGTGGCTGCGTGGACGGGTGACTTGTAGGGCGTGACCGGTGCGATGAGATATGCGGGCTGGAGTGGTGATAAAGTCCGGTCGGTCACGTGAGCTGTAATAGAACTTATGGAACAGAGCTAGGGTTGCAATGCGACGACGAAGTGCAAGAGTTAATACAGATGATTCTTTTTTCAATGATGACACACTGACATTATATGAATATGATGAATGAATAAATCGTACCGCGCGGTTCTGCAGTGCCTCAAGTGAATTTGTTAAGTAAGCCTGAGGCGGGCTCCAAATGGCAGCCGCATACTCAAGCTTTGGCCTGATAATAGATTTGTAGGCTAGAAGTTTCTGGTGTTTGGGAGCGTGGCGTAAATGACGTTTCAGAAATCCAAGTTATTTGTTAGCGCCCACTAGTATGTTAGTGACATGCGCACCCCACGTTAGATCATATGACAATGTTACACCTAGATACTTATAAGATTCGACTCTGTCCAAGTCAACATTACCGAGTGTGTAAGGAAAAGTTAAAGGGTTTTGACGACGTGAGAAAGATAATGATTAACATTTAGTTTATTTAAGTTTCATGAGCCAATGGTCACACCATGCTTGAATAGAGTTAAGATCATGTTGAAGTGCTTGGTGCTCAGATGGATTGGTAATAGTACGATAAATGACGCAATCATCGGCGAATATGCGAATGTGACATGTAACGTGCGAAGGTAAGTCGTTAATGAATATTAGGAAAAGTAGAGAACCTAACACCGAACCTTGGGGAACACCGGACATAACTGGAAGAGGGTTAGAAACACACTCATTAACAAAAACTGATTGGGAGCGATTCCCCAAAATTGCTGCAATCCAATTAAGAATGTTAGGGTTAATGTTTAAGCTAGAAAGTTTAAAAAGAAGGAGCTGATGAGACACACTTTATCGAACGCTTTAGCGAAATCTAAAAAGATGGCATCAGTTTGCTGGTTACAGAAGTTTTTAAAGTGTAAATCATGAAGGAAGTTAGCTAGCTGAGTTTCACAGGATAGACCTTTGCGATAACCGTGCTGTGAAGGATTAAAAAAATCATTTAAGTCTAGAAAGGTAATTATTTGTGAATAAATGACATTTTCGATGATTTTGCATGGTATACTTGTTAACGAGATTGGACGATAATTTAAAGGTGACTACTTACTGCCAGATTTATGGATGGGTACGACCTTTCCCACTTTCCAGTCATCGGGCAAGTGACCTGTTGAAAGGAATTGAGAAAACAAAATACACAAGAAAGCAGCCGAAATGTTCTTAGTATTAAGTAAAAACTTCAAATTAATTTCGTCAAAACCAGCTGATGATGTTAACTTGAGACGTTCTATGCAAGATATTATGCCATCAATGGAAAATACAATGTCAGGCATTGGTAGTTCGCTGGTAATACACCGAGATCTTAGTACAATCGGAGGCATGGCATGGTCATTAGTAAATACACTTGCGAAGGCGGTGTTAAATACGTCCGCACATTCCGTGTTACTTATAAAATTTGTTTGCATTAGCTAGTGTTATCGTGTGTGTTTGTTTTGGGTTAATCACCCGCCAAAATTTCTTAGGATTTCGTGTTAGCATACAAGAAAGGTCATTGTGAAAAAACTTGTGCTTAGCGTTTTGTATTGCCGTGAGGTATTCGGTTTCCGCGGAGGAGTACTTATCCCACAGAAGTGGGTTGTTGCTCTGTTTAGCAGCTCGGAAATATTTTTTTTTCTTATTTTCTAGTCGCTTCAGTGATTTGTTGAACCATGGTTTGTTTTTGTTAACACGGAAACTATACATACCGGAATATACTTCTCAATTAGCTCTAGCACTTTGCTCTTGAAAAGCAACCAGTTTTCTTGCACTGGATGATTACTATTGTGTCTCAAATACCGGGAAAAAGCGGGTTAGCTCGCTGTTGATAGCTTCATAATTGGCCTTATCATAAAGTCGAATTGTTTTTTTGTAAGTTTCACATACTAGCGGTGCAAAGTTAAAGGTTGCATGAACAACCCTGTGGTCGCTTATTTCCCTTAAGTGTGTAATGGATGTCATAGAGTCGGGGTTGTTTGTTAGTATCAAATCTAGGGTGTTTGACGAGCTCTGTGCGACACGCGTTGGTTCAGTTATAAACTGCGAGAGGTTGAAGTTCAGACACACATCAACAAAGTTAGTTTCTTCTGGGCTAAAAGTTGTGTAGTTATGCCAGTCAATGCGAGGATAAATGAAATCTCCGAAGAGAACGATGTCAGCGTTTGGATGCACTCTTGTGAGAGTGTTTAGAATGCTGTTCAGTTTGCACGGGAAATCGAGGTTACTTTGGGGCAACCTATAGCAAACGCCTAAAAGTACGGTTCGTGGTACCGCGCGGCAGATGACCCATAATATTTCGATGTCCGAATCGATGTGTAATACTGAAGATGATAGCTGCTGATTCACTGCCACAAGGACCCCACCCCCACGTCCATCTGTGCGATCTTTGCGATAAATATGAAAGTTAGGCAGGTCGGCTAGAACTTCATCGTCACTGATGTTGCTATGTAGCCACGTTTCAGTTAATATGAGCACATTGCTGGTAGATGATAAGACAACATTTGATACAAGCTGACGTTTCGGCAAGAAACTGGGAATATTAGTAAATATTACAGACAATGTAAGGTTTGCCGAGGAACTTTGCTATGATGGTTTTTTTTCTTTTACAGCCCGTTGATTGCTATTTGAATTCTCTGACTGATTGCGAAACTTCATCATAAATATATTTCTTCGAGCCAATAGAAAGTGTTTTGTAAGACAGTTGAAAGCGATCAGATTTAGTTTTGGCAAAGGCAACCAAATGCTTACGAGCGTTTCTGACCGAACGGGAGAAGTCCTGTGCGATACTGTAATTAGTCCCTTTTAATTTTCGAGCATTAGAAAGAACAGCTTCTTTCGTTTTGTATATAGAAGCTAAACTTAACGATGATGGGGCGACCGCGCTCGAGAGGGTGACGGCCTAGGCGATGAACCCTTTCAATTTCTTTTGGATTTATTGTAAGGCCAAGGTGGTCACGACAGTGCTGTATGACCAATTCTTCGGTTTGGGTGTAACTTTCTGAATTACTAGGCTCGGGCAGGCCATAAAATACCAAGTTGTTTCCCCGGGATCGATTTTCGGCATCGTCAAGACGTGTCTCGAGTTCGAATACTTGGCGAGCTGTCTGGGCTGTGTTGGTCTTTATGTTGTCTATTTCTGTGCGAAGCAAAATAAGGCTCTGACAATGTTTTTCAACATCATTTATCCGCTGACTCAACTGGGCGATAGTTTGATTCGTGGTTAGAAGTTGGTCTTTCAGGTCACTTCTGAAATTAGTTTGGACTGACCAGCTGATATTTTATGCAATTCGTCGAGTATAGCGGTTGTCTTAGGACCCGGATTTGACTCGACGTCGCCCGATAACATGAGCAAGGAACGAATGACGTCAGCACACTCGACAACAACTAAAAAGCAGCACCGTGGGCTCGGCAGCTGTAGCAAAAAGTAATTGCTTGATTTCTTTGAGAACAGAGTCTACTGTTTACTAACCTGCATGGCAAAGGTAAGCGGGTTACTGCTCTGTGCTGTAGCACAGCTAACGAGCCCACGAAGCGCCGCGGTAGATCGCAGCTCTTTTGTAGGCGACAAACAGGTTGATGTTCCAGGCGATGCGGTCTCCAACGGTGAGACCGTGAGATGCGGTCTCCCACGAAAGGCATGATATGCTTTCGGCTAGATGGATATAGTTGTCCATTTTCAAAGCTATTTAAATGTTCCCATGTGTTTTTATCGGCGATGACTGCACTATAGATCCCCTATCCCGGTGTGATGATTAAGGAAGTTCGTCACTATGTTTGTTGATAGCGGACGAGAAAGGATTATCATGAACTTTTTATTTCATGGCATGGGTGGAACGGCTGACGGCGCACGGATACGCTACCGTGTGCAGCGCCGTTGAGTCGGACGACGCGGCCAACCCAGCAGTCAGGGTCGCAACTCCGGAGGTCCAGGATCAGGCCACGGCTCACGAGGACCACACCCGGTAAGCCTCGCCCACGAACCTGCTCCCGGCCACTGCACACAGGCAGGAGCCGTTCAGCAGGTCTCGGCCTTGGACCTTGAACAGACACACCGGAGCTCGACCTGGCCGACACGTACGGGTCTCACGTCCGGCTCAGGAACGCTGCCAGGAACTCATCCTCTCGAGCAGCGCACCGCTTCCTCTGCCTTCGTGGCCTACACCCTCGAGCTCTTTTTCGCACGTTTCTCGGTACGGCTCGGCACCGCTGGCGATCCTCGATTCAGCCAGCAACTCCCCTGGCCCCCCGATCCTCGGCCACCCTGGACCTCGCCCGGCTCCGTGGTCCTCCGTGCACACGCCCGCGTCTCGCCCGGCAGAACGTCTCGCTCGTCCCTTGCCGATGTGCGACACTCTGGTGACACCGGCGCTTGATGGCATGGGTGCGACTACTGAGCAGTCAACCCGCATCGGAGACGCGATGCTCCATGCGGGGAATGGCCAGCCCGTCCAGCGAAGAGCGTGCGCCGAGACGCGATGCTCGACGCGAGTCTACAGGGTAACGAGATTGCACATGCAGCGGCCCGCGTGCTTACTTCCCGGGAAACTCCCCGTTCCCCTGATAGACCTGAACGTCCCACACCTTTAACACGGTTTCAAAAAATCAAAGAATACTACATTGAGCAACGCCGCTTGTACCCCGCCCCAGCGAAGGGACTCTCGCTGGGGCGGGGAGGAGCGCGTCCTGCGGCGCCTAAAGACAAACACGCTGCTCTGTCCAGCCATACTCAAATATTACGACCTAAAAATAAGCGGGCAGTGCCAGTACTATGGGGAAGTGGCCAACACTTAACATATGGTCTAGGCCTGTCAAATGAACCCAAAAAACCCCCTTTCCCAACCCCACCAAAGAGGACTGAGAGACGACCCTACTCAATAGCTCCACACTAGAGGAACAGTGAACTCTTGTCCAGCGGGCTCGGGTAACGACCTCGACTAGTGACGTCCCGGACTAGGGATGTCAACCAGCCCGGTGGGGATAAGGGCTATCTGGCACAGCCAGCATCAATAAAGGTTTTTTCCTCCTCCTTCCTTCTATACCCGGCGACGCGAGACGACACTGCTTAGGGGCTTTACAGTCGTCGGAACGGCAAGGCGCATTGTGATGGTCCGTAGCAAGCAGTTCGACCACGGAGCATAGAAGCGTCGCTGACAACAAGTGATGGTGCTCATTCAAATACGCTGACGTGTTTCACATTCTCATTCTGTAATATGGGCAATGGTCGTATAAAAAGAAACTAACAAAAATAAGACACACGGTGCGGGTATACGAGAAAAGAACGACAACAGGACAGAGCGCTGGCTACCAATGTTCTGCACGCTTTTCAATTGAACAGACGGCGCCATCTTCAGTGTTACAATATTGGGCTGGCAATCAGCGTACCCGACGGCAGCGGCGAAACACAACCGCGCGTGACCCGAAAGATTTTGCACCAATAGCACAGTGGGGCTTGAGCCCGGGTCCGCTGAGTGCCAGCCCATATTCTACCACTGAGATACGCCGGTGCTCGTGACTTGTTGTCAAACTTGCCTTAGGCAGGCATGACCTATGGCACTAATGGCACAGTCGGGCGCGAACCCTGGTACACTGGGTGCCAGCCCGGTACTCTATCACCGAGATACACCGGTGCTTGTGACTTGTTGTCAAACTTGCCTTAGCCAGGCTTGATGTCAGGAAAGCAACCACGACAATACGACTTGTAAAGTGTTTTAAAACAGCGAAAGAACAACCAGTCGTCGCGCGATGCGAATAGCGCAACGAGTGGGCCGTCCAATGCTCCAAACCATCACAAAAGCTTGTTCTTGTTCCCCTATTGCCTGTGGCGCATACCCACTTCAGCCATCATTCCTCATCATCGTCAGTCACTGCATGGACAAGTGGCAAAATTTCTAGCAAGTGTTTAGCGGATACTACGCTTCTCAGGAGAATAACGAAAAATAGTATGGCGAATGCCAACCTACTACCCAAAAATTCATTATTAATGCCCTAGTGGGTACTAAGCAAGTGTGCTTGCAGTTGTTACCCTATGACTGCTTCGAAAAGGCTCTGAAAAGCCATTCTTTTAGCTTTCGATGTGACTGTGCTGTGCCTACACCGCGCAGGCCTGTTTTTTTTTTTTTTTGACAAGGATGTTTGAACAAAGGACCAATTGGGAAATGATACATAAGAAATAAAATAAATAGAACTAATAAAAAACTAGCAAGCTAATATGGTCTGAAATAAAGTGAACTTATGCCTCAGCTTAACATTCTATTCCTTTTGTTGCCTTTGGAAAATCCCATACGGCCTCGCAAACGCTCCTGTGATTTCTTGTTGTGTTTCTTGATGCATATGCCAATATGTCAACCAATGTGTCAACCAAGTCGCTGCATTTATTTTCTTCTGACAACTTTTCTTTACACTAATGTTTTATGCCTTCTTTGATCTGAAATTGTTAAATGATCCGATTCTGTTAGTTTCATTCTGTACTTTATCGCGATGTATGTGTTTATTGTGTACCTATTCGAATTTTTATGTTGACGCCCTTCCTGCTAAAATCCCTGATGGGATTGGCAGTATGTCGAAATAAATAAATAATAAATATCCTTTCTCAGAGGCTCCAATGGAAAGTACCACCGGAAGGGATACATTTAAGCCAACCTATAGACGGAGAGGTGCTTCTAACAGTCCCTTTCATTTATTTGTAGATAAATTGCATGTTAAGAGGAAATGATGACGGGATTAACTCTCGCTGCAGTGGATGCATATACTATAGGGTAGACTGTGCCAAATCAGACCTGTGTAGATAAAAATTTAGGGGAGTGTCTCTTCATCGTATTCTCGTAATTGATATATCCGCCATTCTAGAGGAGCACCACCGATTTTTCCAAGGGTACTTATGATGGCAAAAAGCAGATTGTGCCACGCGAGAGATATATATTTATAGTTAATCATGCATTATGTTCGGCTTCTTTTCCGTTGCTTTTTCGATTTACAGATTAGTAATTATTTTAGCGGGTGCGGCGATGGCGTAGTGGTTAGAGCATCCTCCTCGCATGCAAGAGGTCCGTGGCTCAAATCCCGGTGCCGTGCAGTTCCCAACCGGAAAAAAAAATCCGCATGTTGATGGAACTGCATTAAGAGGCCTGGGGTGCGGCCTCACCGGTAACCACCGCCGGGAACGCACTCCCTCACCAGAGAAGGATTGGCCACCCTGGTGCAGTATCTGGCCACTACCTCCCACATGCATACGTCAAATAACTCACGGCCCTCAGTCCCCAGCAGCTGCGAAGCAACTGACCATGGCGACGGTCAGATCTGCAACGCAGCAGAGGGTGCTAAGAATCTCTGGACTACAGGTCGCCATTGGAACCTGAACTTGGCAACGTTTAACACTAGAACCTTATCTAGTGAGGGAAGTCTAGCTGTACTATTCGAGGAGCTAGAGGGTGTTAAATGGGATATAATAGGGCTCAGTGTGGTTAGGAGGACAGATGAGGCCTATACTGTGCTACAGAATGGGCACGTCCTTTGCTATCGGGGAGGCCTCTACTGTGCTACAGAATGGGCACGTCCTTTGCTATCGGGGCTTGGCAGACAGAAGAGAACTGGGAGTGGGGCTCCTAATTCACAGAAACATAGCTGGCAACATAGAGGAATACTATAGCATTAATGAAAGGGTGGTAGGTATTGTAATTAAACTGAAAAAAAAAAGATACAAGATGAAGGTATTACAGGTTTACGCGCCTACATCCAGCCATGATGACGCTTCAGTTGAAAGCTTCTATGAAGACGTGGAATCGGCAATGAGTAAGGTAAAAACACAGTATACTATAGTGATGGGCGACTTTAATGCAAAGGTAGGGAAGAAGCAGGCTGGAGACCAGGCAGTAGGAGATGATGGCATCGGCACTAGGAACGCCAGAGGAGAGCTACTAGTAGAATTCGCAGAACGTAATAATTTGCGGATTTTGAATACCTTCTACCGAAAATGAGAAAACCGCAAGTGGACATGGAGGAGCCCTAATGGCGAAAATAAGAACGAAATAGACTTTATAATGACTGCACACCCAGGAATCGTGCAGGATGTGGAAGTGGTTGGCAAGGTACGATGCAGTGACCATAGAATGGTACGGTCTCGAATTCGCCAAGACTTGAAGAAGGAACGACAGAAACTGATACGCAAGAAGCCAATCAATGAGCTAGCACTGAGAGGGAAAGTACAGGAATTCAGAGTGTCGCTGCAGAACAGGTACTCGGCTCTTAGGGAGGAAACCAACCTTAGCGTAGATACAATGAATGATAATCTGACGAGTATCATTACGGAGTGTGCAGTGAAAGTTAGAGGCAGGGTAGTTCGAACAGGACACTGGCAAGCTTTCCCAGGAAACGAAGAACCTAATTAAGAAGCGTCAAATCATGAAAGTGTCAAGTACAACAGACAAAATAGAACTGGCAGAGCTTTCGAAGTTGATTAATACACGTAAAGTATGCGATGTAAGAAGGTATAACATGGAGAGAATTGAACACGCTCTGAAAAACGGAGGAAGCGTCAAAGCAGTGAAGAGGAAACTTGGGATAGGCAAAAGTCGGATGTATGCACTAAGGGACAAAGAAGGCAAAATAACTACCAATATGGATAGGATAGTTAAAACAGCGGAGGAGTTTTACAGAGATCTGTACAGTAGCCGAGACAACCACGACCTTACTACTATAAGATCTAGCAGTAACCCAGATGACACCCCACCAGTAATGATAGAAGAAGTCAGAAAAGCTTTGGAGAGCATGCAAAGAGGCAAAGCTGCTGGTGAGGATCAGGTAACATCATATCTGCTGAAAGATGGAGGACAGATTGTGTTAGAAAAACTAGCCACCCTGTTTACGAGGTGTCTCCTGACGGGAAGGGTACCAGAGTCTTGGAAGAACGCTAACATCTTCTTAATACATAAGAAAGGAGATGACAAGGACTTGAAGAATTACAGGCCGATCAGCTTGCTCTCTGTAGTATAATTGCTCTGTAGTAGATAATTGCTAACAGAGTAAATAAAATATTAGAATTAAATCAGCCAAAGGAACAAGCAGGATTTCGAACAGGCTACTCAACAATTGAACACATTCATACTATCAATCAGGTTATAGAGAAATGCTCAGAGTATAAGCAACCACTATACATAGCCTTCATAGATTACGAGAAAGCGTTTGATTCAGTAGAAATATCAGCCGTCATGCAGACACTGGGGAATCCGGGCGTATAGATGAAGTATATATAAACATTCTGGAAGAAATCTACAGGGTATCAACTGCTACCATAGTGCTTCATAAAGAAAACAATAGAATACCAATCAAGAAGGGTGTAAGGCAGGGGGACACAATCTCCCCAATGCTATTTACCGCGTGCTTACAGCAGGTTTTCAGAAGCCTAGAATGGGAACAGTTAGAGATAAGAGTTAATGGAGAATACCTTAGTAACCTGCGCTTCGCTGATTACATTGCATTGCTGAGTAACTCAGGGGACGAATTGCAACTCATGATTACGGAGTTAGACAAGGAGAGCAGAAAGGTGGGTCTTAAAATTAATCTGCAGAAAACGAAAGTAATGTACAACAGCCTCGGAAAGGAGCAGCGCTTCAAGATAGGTAATAGTGCACTTGAAGTTGTACCAGACTATGTCTACTTAGGGCAGGTAATAACCGCAGAGCCTAACCACGAGACTGAAGTAACTAGAAGAATAAGAATGGGGTGGAGCACATTCGGCAAGCACTCTCAAATTATGACAGGTAGATTGCCACTATCCCTCAAGAGGAAAGTATATAACAGCTGTATCTTGCCGGTACTTAGCTAGGGAGCAGAAACCTGGAGACTTACAAAGAGGGTTCAGCTTAAATTGAGGACGACGCAGCGAGCAATGGAAAGAAAAATGGTAGGTGTGACCTTAAGAGACAAGAAGAGAGCAGAGTGGATTAGGGGACAAACGGGGTTTAAGGATAATATAGTTGAAATAAAGAAGAGTAAATGGACATGGGCCGGGCATGTAGCGCGTAGACAGGATAACCGCTGGTCATTAAGGGTAACTAACTGGATTCCCAGAGAAGGGAAGCGGGTTAGGGGGAGACAGAAGGTTAGGTGGGCAGATGAGAATAAGAAGTTTGGAGGTATAAATTGGCAGCAGCAAGCACAAGACCAGGTTAACTGGCGGAACATGGGAGAGGCCTTTGTCCTGCATGGACGTAGTCAGGCTGATGATGATGATGATGATGATGATAATGATGATGATGATGATGATGAATTATTTTAGCACTTTTGATCGCTATCGAGCCAATTGGGGATGAATTTTTTTTTTTGTTGCGTTGTGCTCATTCCTTAACTGCGTGAGGAAACCACCTGTTTTAGCTTAATAAAAGATGCCGCTTTATTTAAAACTGCCGTCACTAATTTTATTTGTACGTAGCCTCAGTTCAACCCTGTAGCAAGTGATGATTGCAATTTTTCAGTTGTTGTATTTTGCTTTGTATGCTGTACATGTATGTATGTACCCACTCCCCTCTGTAATGCCCTCGGGCCTTGAGGGTAACTGAATGAATAAATAAATAAATAAATAAATCGAGCTGGGGATAGTGACGTAGAGTGGCCGTGCTACGCCCCTGTTAGCGCGGCTCTTGTATTACGCTCGTGTTACAATCGTGGCTCGCGACAGCTGTGGATCGTTGTTGAACAGCCCGGTCACGTCCAACTTTCATTTAGTTTTAGGTATAAAAGCTTCATTAAGTTAGCGCTAGCTGCAACACCTTGCCGATTCGATTATTTATATTTTTAGCGTTTTACCCGTCAGACCGATTTGGACGTCTGCAGCCGGTGCTGACTGACCAACTCTGCATGTAAAATTAATTCGCTGCATCTGTGGGTAATACAACTAGAGGAAATTTTGCAAGGCCATGGACAGATAAAAGAAGGCGATTGTTCACTTCTTCCTCACCGAACACTCATCTTTCTATAGCAAAAACCGCTGTACCCGCGGCTGATCACATGGGCTGTACATAGTACAATTGAACGCAGAACGTACTTCTTACCACATTTCTCGCGACAAACAGGCATCATGGCAGTAACGAAGAAGCATGGCGACAACAATCGATGTCAACCTAACCGGATCTGCCCGGAATCTGCTAAGCATTCGCAGTGTCGGCTTCTCCTCAGTGCAAATGAACCGCCTATCACCACGTGATGACGCTCGACGAATAGCGTGCACTGAACACGTCAAAGGCTGAGTGTGTGGCACCCGGGCAACTCTGCTACCCGAATGTAGCATATACAGAAACTCTAGACAGGTGTGGACCAAGGGACATCTGATGTCACAAACGTGCAAATACCCTCCACCTCCCCCCCCCCCCACCCCCACCCCAACCAAAAAAAAACTCCAATGCAGGTCTCCACGATTGCATAGATATATGTACTGGCGCTGAGTGGATAATTTAATGTTGAATTTCAATGGTAGAGTCGGAGCAGCCAATGGACAGTGCGAGCGAGTCCTCGAGTGAGTGACTCTGGCGTAGAGCAACGCTTCCAAATCCGTGATTGGAACACAATCTGCGCTGACGCGGCAAGGAAGGGGAGCAAGGTAGAAGCGGAAGTTCTTGAGTTGCCCATAATACCCTATGCGTAGTTGTTCAAATCTGCTAAGAATTCCACTGTCGAATTTTGTTGAATTACTTCTCGTCCTGCAGTTTCAGTGTCGCCGTCTTTATCCGATGAACCCGTCGTTCAGGGGTGAACTCGGAGCTGTGCTATCGAGCTGGATTATTTGCCCAGTCGATCATGCCGTCCATCATTACTGCCAAAACACGCGACAGCGGCGGCACCCCCAAGTTGAGTGCCACCAGTTAATGGTGCCGCCCTTGATAGTGCCATAGATCCACTGAAATGGGTCTACGTTGAACTAACAGAACTAACATACTACCTATGTACCCAACGAACGCATGTTGCTCTTGACACCGTTACGCAACTGTAAACAACTGGCTAGATAAAAGGTATGCGGCGGCTCAACATACACATGTGGGAACATTTGTACATAACTTTAGCGTCATTTTGTCACGTTTCGCTCGGCCGTAAAATCACGCCGGTCACTTTGCCTCCGCATGCTTCGCATGACATCAATTCCCGTGGTATGTGGGATTTGCTTTTTTTTTTCTATTTATCACATAAGCGTCATTCCCGATTTTTCGGTCACAGATTTTACGCTGATTTTCCACTCACAACCAAGGACACAAATTCTGATATCGACCCTGAAGCCGGAACGGCTGCGAAACTAGCTCATTGAAGCTATCGAATTACAATGCACTTTCCAAAGCACATTACGTATGCTGCCAGCCGAGAAAAGCTGGACGAGCATGGAGGGGAGAGTGCGAGACACGACCGAGAAGAAGCATTTACGGCACGAAATGATCACATCACCACAAGCTCGCAAGCGCGCTGAAATGGGAAAAGAGCGGGAGGTGGTCGGAAAACGAATGCGGTACTTTTCCCGCAACAGTAAACACAGCGATATTTCTGAAGGTTTGGCTAGGGTGCAGTCAGGCGTTTCGAGCTGCTGCAGCGCTTTTGATTGGCTACTAGAGCAAGACACGTGACTACACGTGCAGCGCCATTTTCTAAAGCGTTAGCGTGGCTACATTGAAGAATGACCATACTCTCTTAGAGATCACAGCATGTGGTTTCGAGTTTTGTGGAGGAGCGTGTGAGCAGCGCGAGTTGTGTGATTGGCGGAATTTTTTTCAGTTGCTCGTTCGAAGTGAGCAAGCAGTTGTAAGGTACGTTGTCCGCTCTACCCTCTTCGACGGACTCCGCATTTCTTTTGTTGGCTCAAAGCAGGATTTTACACGCTTCGATACTTCGGAGATCGTTTGGTTGCTCCTACGCAATGTCGGGTAAGTGGCAGCAGAAGTGCATTTCAGTTGAGTTCGTTTAGGTCAGCTTTCGTCGGTAGCAGGCGGCACCACGCGTGTCGTTCTTTGAAAGCGTCCGCGAGTGACTGTATCTATACGTGTCTGTTTGTGAGCCTCTGTCATTTGGCAGAGATTCTCTCCGTGTATTTCGTTCCGAATGGTTGTATAATGTATTACTGCGATGTCCTTGAGTTGCGTAGCTCTCGCCGGTTGGTGCCCCGTCCTCGGACTCCTCTAACAGTCTTCCCAGCTTTCTCTTCTCTCTTACCTTTTTTGCCGCGCCTTCTGCGCCGAGTGCTCTCGTTCCTTTATGTCTCCACCTTTTCTATTAATTGCTTCGCCGACGCCCTCAAGGCACTGCACAAATCAAGTGCCTTTTTCGTTTCCGTCTAACCACCACAGCCACCATTTGGAAGCCGGTGAGGGAATACCGTATGAGTGACACAAATGTATTAATGATCGTGAACTGCTATAAGACAGGACACGTTGACACGGACTCGGTGGTGCATCTTCATGTACAGATGCATCAAGTGTGAATAGTCCGTGTTTATGTAGTACATGACGTTTCTTTTTCAATATCAGTGTGTATTACACCTCAATCAGATCGAAGCCACGGTTATGGCTTTGCGCTCCTTCCCTCGTTATTATTTTGCTCGAAAGAGCCACAACTGCGACTCCTAATCGAACATAAACTGACTTGCCCAACAACGTGTACTTCTAGATTGCATACTCTTACCGCGCTGGAGTTTTACGTCCCAAAACCAGGATGTGATTATGGGAGATGGCGTAGTGGAGGGCTGCGGAAATTCGGACTGACTTTTATTCTTTAACCTGCGCTTTCATCGCACAGTACACGCGCCTCTGCCATTTCGCCTCCATTGATATGCGTACGCCGCGGCTGGGTTTGAACCCGTGACCTTCGGGTCAGCACCGTAGCCGCTGATCCGACCTCGGCAACCGCTTCTATCGCATTCATTTCGTTCCTTGTAAAAGAGTATTTGCGCCAAAACAAAATTATGGATTACATGTGCAAGTATGCACATTACTGGTACGTCCAATAAAAGCAGTGCTATTACAGAGGTAATAACGGTTACGCGAACTATTAATGTAAGGCGTGCGCGGCCGTTGCTCGCGTTTAAGTTCTGAACACCCCCAACTACGCCGCATCCTTTTCCGACAACAAGCTTCAGCACGCATGCAAGCCTACCGCATGACCACGGTATGCGTACAGCGCGCCCATAACCAGGCTTCTCCGGCCTCCGCCCGAATCGCCTACTTGTGTCGCGGCGCTGGCAGGGGCCAAGCGCCACTTTGTCTAGACGCATGGCGCGACATTGTGGCGACACCGTTTATCGCTTCTCCTTGGCGCCGCTTCGGTCGCCCGTACCACGTGTATCGCCCTCTATCTGTGTGCGCTTGCCGCTTGGTCTCTCGAGAGCTTTGGATGCTAACATGACACGCAGCGACCAGGCTGCGACATTGACGGGCGCCAGCTCTGCGCAGAAGGGTGGAGAGAAAAAAACAAAACAAACACGGTGGTGTGTGGGGGATCAAGGAGGCTTTCACGGTGCTATTGACTGCTTTAGTTATAGTAGGGCTTCGTGTGTTCTTTTTTCTTAAATTACGGAGGATGCTTTTCGCATTGTTATCGTCTTTGTAGTTCTTATCACCAGTGCCGAAACAGCTCTTTCTAATACTATAGCACGGGAAGTTCGCCAATTGCGTGCGTATTTATGCTGATTATTAAACCATACCTCGGCGTTCGTCCGGAGCATTGGTTGTTCAATAGCGAATCCTATTACCGTAAGTTTCAAGGCGGACAAGCCAAATTCATTGATGGCTGCAAAACTTGCGGCTCTTGCCCCGCCACGGTGGTCTAGTGGCAAAAGGTACTTGGCTGCTGACGGGCAGATCGCGGGATCGAATTCCGGCTGCGGCGGCTGCATTTCCGATGAAGGTGGAAATGTTGTAGGCCCGTGTGCTTAGGTTTGGGTGCAAGTTAAAGAACCCCAGGTGGTCTAAAGTTCTGGATTCTTCCACTACGGCGTCTCTCGTAATCATATGGTGGTTTTGGGACGTTGAACCCCACATAATAATCAATCATCCTTAGAGTACTATTACTTACTCTCTTCACAACCATACGCATGGGGAGAGGGGGAATCTTATGTCTTGATATACATGTCCACAATCTGTTTGAACTACTGCCCATAGTGACGTCACAGAAAAAAAGCTGATGCCTGTGCCCCCCCCCCCCCCACCCGTCGGGTCTGTGTGAACCCCCCTCCCCCGAAAAAAAATTTCTGGCTACGCACCTGCTTTCACATAACTTTTTACTTTTAACATGGCAATCCTTACATACAATTCCCTTCGCTTCACCGTTTCCTCAATATTTTTTGGCAAAGGACAACTCTCTAATCAAAATAAAACACAATTAGCATCAAAAATTTCTTGTTACCAAAAATTAAAAGTAATTATTATAGATTAATTTGTGGTTTTACAGCAATGTTCTTCTGCAACAGTATTCCAGGAAACGTTAAGCTTTGTAGTAGTCTAGGCTGTTTTAAAAATAAATTGTTTTCGTGTTTAATTTACCTCTAAATAATTTAATTTATGTTGGTAAATTGGCTATATCTTGCTGTAATTATTTTTATATAAATATTATAATAAAATAACCTCTTTTCTTGTGTTTGAACATTTAGCAAATTTCCCGTTTTGTGACATATCAACTAATTTTCTTGCTTTGTTATTATCAATGTGCATGTCAGATTTTCAGTATAATCGCTACTCTGTTTATATGTTCTATCTTTTCTACAATACTGCATGTTAGTAGTTGAACTGGTTCGCTGCATTTTCTTTTATATTAACCTGCTTGTCTTCATAGTTTGAATCCTTGCAACATGTATCGCAGAGTATTTTGCTATCGCGTTTTATTACATTTGCTGTCAAGTGTTATTGCTTATTTGAACATTAATCGTCGTTGCCAAGTTGATATTGATATTTTGTTTGTCTATTTAGTAGAGAAGGTGCCCTTGCAGCCTAGAGCTTTGGGACCTCCTTCTGTAAATTATTTTGCGATGTAAGACTTCCCGATTGAATGAAAAAATTCTTGTATTTTGACGGATAAGGACACGCGGTCTCATGTACACACAAAATGAGATTCTTAGAGCCATTTCAAATCCCTTTGTGGCATTTCTGTTTTCCTTTTTTTTTCAGCGCACTCATAGGTTGAGAATACAACTGTCAGAGAAGCACGAATTCTCAGGAAATTCGCAATGATCTCTCAGTGCCCACCGTTGTGTACTTGCGCATTTTATTTTTCTATGATATGAGTTCTGTGTATGCAAACAACATCGATAACCCTTTTTGCAGTTGCAGCGCCACGAGGATCCTGTCACGTGTGTAGAAGGCAATGCCCGGTGTCGTGCTATCTAAAATGACAATATTATCAATACCAATGCCGTACTTACCAAGAAAATAAAGTAAATGCACAAGAACGCATGCGTCGCAGTATAGGCATTCTCAGAATGATCCCGATGAGATCAGACAGACCGCATACAATTAATCACAAGTAATCGGCCTAGCTGCACTAAATAAAGAACCTTCTGGGCATCAAGAGACACAATAAAATGCTGCATGTTCGTTTCTGTTTGATTCATGAAAAAAATAACCGCTGGACGTGATTATGGGGAATGGCTCAAGTGGTTCAAAAATCTAATCTTCGCGTAGTTACAATGGACAGGTGGTGCTATCTAGCGTGGCCCAGTTGAACAAAACAAAAAACGCCTGCAAATTTCGAGCCAGTGGTGGGAAATTGATCAGTGGCCATTGTTGCTGCTGTGGCTCCCACTGCTTTCGGTATGCTGCTACTAGCACAGTAAAGTCGGACAAAGATATGCACAGCAGCAGTGACGTGAGTTGGTTCGGTCAGTCCGCTTCTTGAGGTGGGTACTTTGAAGTGCGCTAACCTGATACGAACCACTAAAACGTCATTTTATTTCAAAATAGGCCCTTCCTTAGCACAAAAGTAATACTACGAGGTTTCCGGAACGCTACTTCAACAGTCAACATCGACCTAATAGTTGCCTTTAGTCTGCCTTTCAAAACATCGATATGGTTATGAGGAACACTATATTGGAGGGGTCGGAAAAGTTTGACCAGCTGTGGTTCGTTAACGTGCGCCTTAATCAAAGTGCTAATGCCTCGAGAATTATGGCCTCTACAAAAATGCGGTCGCCGCGGCCTGTGTTCGATCACGCAACCATCGATTAAGCACTCGAGTACCACAACCATTCGACAATCAGCGGGTGGCAAGGTTGCAGGCAGACATTTTTTTTTTAATTTTTTTGGGGGGAGGGGGGATCATCTTTATTTCTGGAAGGATTCGGGTAGCCAAATGTGGTCGAGTGTCATTTCGTAGTGTGTAGGTCATGCTGAAAGAAAGTTTGGTGGTGGGGAAGGGCGAGCCCGCTTTGCCAGACCCTGGCTGGTGGCTCCAAAAAGAAAATTCGGCTGCAATACATTTTTTCTTGTGTGTTTTCCTTTCCAGATTACCGGAACATTCGTAGCATGTCAAGAAATATTTGCAGTTACTCCTACCCGTGTCCGCCCTTCCATGCCGAGGAAGTTATCAAAGAGGCTGCGACGGGTGCCGAGGTAACGAATGCAGTTTTTCTCATCTCTGAATAAATCTAGAATTTATTAAAAAGTGCAAAATTAATTTTTCTCACACAGTAGTTTGCTACCGTTTGTGCCTTCAAGCTTCGTTTGCGTAATAATATAGGTGATGCACCTTTTATAGCGACCACTGCCGGCCGCTGAGATACGTTACTTAGCACTGTTTTTTTTTTTCTCCTCACCATCCCTGCATGCGTTCATACAATGACTTTATGCTCGTACACCTCCAACAGAAAACAGTCGAAAAGTTTCCATTCTATTTGACGATCTCTTAACTCAAAGTTTTATTGAAATGCGCTACGTGTGTCATTTACAGTTTTCCAAACCAATCGATCGCACTTGTGATCGCTCTATAACGAATTGGCGTCATCGCAGTGTGCATTTTGCCTCTTTTCAGGTGTTTTCCTTTACCGAATGTCTGGATTCCGGTGACCTCGCCGACGTGGAGATCGTGGTGGATAGTTCCCATTTCCCGGGCACAAAGGCGACCTTCAAGGCTCACAAGATGATCCTGGCTTTGCAGAATGAAGTGTTCAAGGTCATGTTTTATGGTGACTTCGCCAAAGAGGACCGCATAGTGATCACTGACTTGCACCCGGAAGGCGTCAGAGGCCTCTTGAGGTAAATTCTGTCTCCGCCCTACTCACAGGATGATGGACCCAACCCGTATTTCTCACCTATGTGAACGAGCATTTTGTCGATCACTTTCATTCAGTATCCGCTGAGCTTTGCCTTCACTTTCTTTCATCTTCCCCTGTGCCAAACGTTACCAGCAAATTGTCGCTCGGTTGAGTGTGGTGCAATGGAAACCTCCCTCCCTATGATTTTCTTTGCCGTGAATTTTCCGCTGCGTTTCTTCTTTGCGATATCATACATGGAACTAATTTGCGGCAACATTTGTGCACTCTTTTGTGCCTGCACATTTTTTAGACATAAAAACCCCCTGAAATCCTGGGGTCACTGCATAAAATTTATTTTCAAATAGAAGCATGGAGTTTCCCAACGCGTTATCCCGATAGTTTCTTCCTACCTCTTACGTTAACTTCCTACATAGTTTTCTTCATACCTCCTACGTTGAATTTCATGGTTCCACATCACTTGCTGTCCCGATCGATAGTCTTCTGGTGATCAGCCAACTGTAGTTGTCCAGTATTTTGATATCCTTGTCAGTAACACCACGGGCCCAAAAATGAAGGCTGTGTGTTCGCTGAGCTTGTAGTTCGTCTCAAAAACTGGTTGACCAGTGCTGCATATAGGCAGCCCATCAAGTTGCCTGCGAACTTTTAACGAGATAGCGCTAAAGAGCTCGTTTTGCAGAAAGTGCGGTGTTGGCGTCGGCATAGTTGGTTCCGAGCGAAAAATAATCTTTTGAGTGACAAAACAAAGTCAGAAAGATGCAAAAAATAATTAAATAAGATTGCTGGAACCGAGTGAGAATCTAACCTGGCTGTTTGCGTTGCAAACAGGTGTTCTACCGCATAGCAACGCTTCTGCTTGGAAATACAGTGATATAATTTTTTTCCGCTTGTAAATGCTGTGCGAAAAACGTTTATGCTTTACAAAGGCGTCCTGTATACATGCTTCACAATGTAACCTTTGATACCGAAGTAATAATGCGTGGTACACACGTACATTGCCATCGGGCGTCAAAACGTGTGATTATAACGACTTCGTGGTTTTGAGGCAGGCCACTTTCTAGAAAAGGGACACACATTACTGCCGGCCTTCCCGTACAACCACTTAATGGGTGCATAGCAAGTTCGAAGACATTTTTCCCTGGTTCAAAGCATGCTACCCATAATACATAGAGTGCGGCTTGTGCGAAACATTCACCGACGGACGCCACTTTGAACTTAATCAATTGCGTTGTAGTTATGCACCATCTAAGCTTGTCGAGTAACATCAAACACTATGAAGTACGCGCTAAGTGGTTTATCTAAGCAGTTGGGACAAAACATCGCTGTCGTGTTCAGGCAAAGATTAAGAGTACGCCATAATTTATTCTCGAAAACCTTTAGATAACTTTGTATGCTCTAATTGCAGCTTGAATCATGCGCTGAAGCATTCCGTTTTGTTGAAAACGGTGTAAAGCCACAGCTGGCCGATTCTCCAGGCACCATCCACATCCTGTATAGCACAAACACAACCCGAAACAGTATAATGTTACCACATAGCATTATTATATATGTAATAATATTTAATAAGTTTATTCATTTGGAAGGGTTTATTTTATTTCAATAGTAATTATTGCCATCAACTTTGAATAAAATCCAGTGCTGAATTCTTGTTGCCCCCCTCCCCCCAGTATGCTAGACTAGCATTGTTTCAGAAAAGGCCTTATGTTCTACAACATGTATGACGGTGTTTCATGACACAGCAGACTGAGCTTAACAGACATGACACCACGTTGAGGGAAACTGTTTAAGCCAACTGCTTTATTGATTGTTTCGCAATGCATGTACTTCTACAGCGGACGTCTGGAAGTGGCTAACGTGCATCAGGCCCTGTGCATGCGGACCGCCGCTGCCAAGTATCTCGTCCCTAAACTGGAAGAGAGATGCGTGTCATTCGTGAAAGGCCACATGAAGCTGGACGACGTGTGTCCTCTCCTGAACTACGTTTTCACCATAGGTGAAGAAGACCTGCTTGACCACGCCAGCACATTCATCATTCAGGACACTCTCAGGGTGATTAGCTCTTCGAAGATCACCTCTTCTACCGAGCTCACCGTAAGATTCATCCTCCGCCACGCGACCAATGTTCCAGAGGTATCAATGGTGACAGCAGTGTACAAGTGGTCGCTTGATCAGGCACTGTCACGCGTCACGGAGAACGATCAACAGCCCGACGTTCGCGCTATTATGCTGCCGTTTTTTCTCGAGCTGCGCTTCCTTGCACTGACGTCCAAAGAGTTTGTCAAACGTCCTCTGGCGTGGAATATCTTCACCACGACCGAAGCCCTACCCTTATTGAGCAACATCGTCAAAGAAGGCTCGATGACCATGCCACAAGGATTTTGCCAGATCAGGGAGGCTCGTGGGCACGCTCCTAAAAAATGCCTGGTCAACAAAGAGTGTCAGCGTCCAAATGGTCTTGCATGACACATTGAAATTAAAAACTCTAACGATAGAGTCGTTAGATTAACATCCTTTGAAGATAGACTCTGAAGATTGATATAATGTATATGAATATTCGTACACACTTTGAGTAAACATCTTAAGTGAAAATACTATCTGTTACTAAACGTTCAATGTATGTGTCCCCTGTTGTCCAAGTATGTCTTCTTGTTTATTGTTCGTCGAACTACGATAAATTTGATTCGCGCTGCGTCTGTGCGCTTTTCTCGTCCCATCTTGGTGCATTTTTCTCGCGCTATAATGTACGGGATCTATCATACAAGAATTGCTTGCTTGATTTATATGTGCAAGTAAACGTCCCAAAACCACGACATGATTATGAGAGACGCCGTAGCTGAGGGCTCCAGAAATTTCGACCTTCTGGTGTTCTTTAACATGCACCGAAATCCGAGCACACAGGCCTACAGCATTTTCGCCTCCATCAAAAATGCGGCTGTCGCAGCCCCGCAACCTACGGGTCAACAGCCGAGTACCTTGGCCACTTGACCAGCACCTGGGCAGGGCCATCATACGAGAATGCAAGCTGTGCAAGCACGGACACAAGTGTGAGCAAGGACAAATGCTGAGCGTGCACCGAGGCATGAAGAAATCGTAAATATGGGTGTTATGTTTTGCCGCTCATAAGTTGATCGTGCGGATGGGACAGCACCAGAAGCTACGTTATTCAAAGCTTCTTTCCCGGATCTCTCTCGGCAAGGTCGCAAATTGCTTCCTTTAAGCATGGGACGACAGCGCGGGAAGCTACGTTATACAAAGCTTCTTTCTCGACTCTCTCTCGGTATGCCCGTGTAACTATACACCACTTATCCCCTGGAATGCAAACTACGTCCGTCTCCTCCGCTGCTGGGGACAAACACACAATGTGAAACGAACCGGCTCTGCCAACCGGCTTGGAATGTTTGTGGTTTAGAGACAAGTCGCCGCTGCTGGGGGCAAACGCACTATGGGATTAAGCGACCCCGTCCTGCCTCCGCGGCCGGGCGCGAGCTCAGTGGGAGTAGGCGACACGCTCTGTTCTGGCGATCAGCTCAAATTCGCAGCGATGCACGACCCGAGCACAAGGAAAGCGGAGAAAGTCAAAGGCCGCTTGCTACCTGCGGGGGCAATAACGTTCCGCGCGCAATCATTCAATCACCGACTTTGGAGGTTCGTCTCGGCTCGCTGGGTGTGGGAAAGGGCATGAATGTACGGGGTCTACAATGCCGATATCTCCCGAGCGTTAGAATTCCTGAGCGCGTGGGAGGTGGAGAGAGAGAGACATGATGAGAAAGAGTACCAAAACGCCTGTTTAAACTGTAGAAGCGCTGCTGTCGAGAGTAAGGTCAGCCCAGTAGGGAGTGACTTAATCTGAGTTGAAACAGATTGGATGATAGAATGTTGAGGCGGACCAGCAGTGGCCCCCTCCCCTTTTTCTTTGTTACCGCAAGATGCTTAAGACTGGAGGGAATCCGTTTCTCTTCATTCGAGGATGCAATCATTTAACTGATAGATCAGTACGACTCCGTACGAAGCAACTTTTGTCTGGGTCGTAACCACTTGGTGGTCGAACAGTGAGACTAAGTACGTTGTATGTAGTAACAGTGTTCTAGGCTCTAACTTAAGAAAAGTTAAGTAGAAGAGTAAGACGCTGTTGATGCCTGTGTTATCGTGAGTGTGCTTCGGCAAGATGTACATATGACTGTAAATATTTCGCTGTAATATACCTTCAAGTTTTCATTACCTCCAACCTGCCTCCTGCTTCATCGACGCCGATCATCTCCTTGACGGGACTTCAATTCATATCAAGGAGATCAACGAACGAGAAGGAAAACTTAACTATGGGCACACACGCTGAGGGAATACCAAGGTTTTTACGCGAGAGCCAAAGCACCAGGATACGAAGGCAATATGGTCCGCACTGGTGACACAGTGGTTTAGGGGCTGACAAACTCCAGCATAAAGTCCGCGCAGGCTCGTGCTCGTCACTGAGGCGTGCACGCTAGCAAAAGGCTGACCACCGACGCAGCCGTAGAGTTTCTTAACGCTTCCAGTCACGGTGTGTACAAATGTACACGCCAACTTGAATGGCTCGTCACGTACCGCGTCTTCCATCAAATGGTTCGAAACAGTGTGCATATTCGTGCATTCCTCCTGGGTGGAGAACTTGTGACCACTTAAATTCACTATGCTACGTATTGCTCCAGAGGATCACTTTGCTGGACGCCCTAACATGTTTGACGAGTGTTCGACGTGATGCGTTCTAGGACCAGCGTGAACAGTAGTTTTTTTTTTCCTTCGCTCGACACGAATACAGCAATAAAACTAACTGTGCATGCATTTCGGGCCTAAAAATTGATGGACCCTGAAGCTTCGCCTTTAAGAGTTGAAAGCGATAGCGATATCCGGTCTTTAGTGCGCCCTTTAACCACTAAGTGCATACTTATTAATATATTTTGTATTATACACGCAAGCGTGTCGTATCTATAGTAATGCAATGACTGGACAGTTTGGCCACTTCCCTCTGCTAAAATGGCGCTCTTCTGTAGTCGAGACACGTTTTTCACAATGTCTGACAGATGGCAACACTGACACATACATGCGCGCGCGCGAATGGTACAAACAGGTTTTTGATCTAAAGCGAGAGTCGCATGGCCTCCAAGATACACGCCGTGCGCTTGCCATCTTAGAGGCCACAGCTGCCTGGATCGGGCGCGCGCGGCGGTGTGCGATCCAGGCGGCCATAAAAAGGCCATAAAGGGTCGCACAGTGCCTCACAGATGGCAGCAGATTGTCTAGCGTTTGCTGTTTGCTTCATCAAGGCCTCTGGAAAGGCATTCATTTATTCATTTTATTACCTTAAAGACCCCACTAGGGGGTGTTACATAAGGGGTGGATGTAGAGAAATTATACAAAAAAATGCTAACCATGTATGTTAATTGCGAGACAGACAATGTGTTACGTTTTGTAAAAATAAACTCGGGCAGGTAATGGCGGCAGTGCTGTGGGAAAGGTCGTTCCATTCAGATGATGCCCGTGGAAAGAAGGAGGCAGAAAATGTCTTGGTGTGGCTGCGTGGACGGGTGACTTGTAGGGCGTGACCGGTGCGATGAGATATGCGGGCTGGAGTGGTGATAAAGTCCGGTCGGTCACGTGAGCTGTAATAGAACTTATGGAACAGAGCTAGGGTGGCAATGCGACGACGAAGTGCAAGAGTTAATACAGATGATTCTTTTTTCAATGATGACACACTGACATTATATGAATATGATGAATGAATAAATCGTACCGCGCGGTTCTGCAGTGCCTCAAGTGAATTTGTTAAGTAAGCCTGAGGCGGGCTCCAAATGGCAGCCGCATACTCAAGCTTTGGCCTGATAATAGATTTGTAGGCTAGAAGTTTCTGGTGTTTGGGAGCGTGGCGTAAATGACGTTTCAGAAATCCAAGTTATTTGTTAGCGCCCACTAGTATGTTAGTGACATGCGCACCCCACGTTAGATCATATGACAATGTTACACCTAGATACTTATAAGATTCGACTCTGTCCAAGTCAACATTACCGAGTGTGTAAGGAAAAGTTAAAGGGTTTTGACGACGTGAGAAAGATAATGATTAACATTTAGTTGATTTAAGTTTCATGAGCCAATGGTCACACCATGCTTGAATAGAGTTAAGATCATGTTGAAGTGCTTGGTGCTCAGATGGATTGGTAATAGTACGATAAATGACGCAATCATCGGCGAATATGCGAATGTGACATGTAACGTGCGAAGGTAAGTCGTTAATGAATATTAGGAAAAGTAGAGAACCTAACACCGAACCTTGGGGAACACCGGACATAACTGGAAGAGGGTTAGAAACACACTCATTAACAAAAACTGATTGGGAGCGATTCCTCAAAATTGCTGCAATCCAATTAAGAATGTTAGGGTTAATGTTTAAGCTAGAAAGTTTAAAAAGAAGGAGCTGATGAGACATACTTTATCGAACGCTTTAGCGAAATCTAAAAAGATGGCATCAGTTTGCTGGTTACAGAAGTTTTTAAAGTGTAAATCATGAAGGAAGTTAGCTAGCTGAGTTTCACAGGATAGACCTTTGCGATAACCGTGATGTGAAGGATTAAAAAAATCATTTAAGTCTAGAAAGGTAATTATTTGTGAATAAATGACATTTTCGATGATTTTGCATGGTATACTTGTTAACGAGATTGGACGATAATTTAAAGGTGACTACTTACTGCCAGATTTATGGATGGGAACGACCTTTCCCACTTTCCAGTCATCGGGCAAGTGACCTGTTGAAAGGAATTGAGAAAACAAAATACACAAGAAAGCAGCCGAAATGTTCTTAGTATTAAGTAAAAACTTCAAATTAATTTCGTCAAAACCAGCTGATGATGTTAACTTGAGACGTTCTATGCAAGATATTATGCCATCAATGGAAAATACAATGTCAGGCATTGGTAGTTCGCTGGTAATACACCGAGATCTTAGTACAATCGGAGGCATGGCATGGTCATTAGTAAATACACTTGCGAAGGCGGTGTTAAATACGTCCGCACATTCCGTGTTACTTATAAAATTTGTTTTCATTAGCTAGTGTTATCGTGTGTTTTTGTTTTGGGTCAATCACCCGCCAAAATTGCTTAGGATTTCGTGTTAGCATACAAGAAAGGTCATTGTGAAAAAACTTGTGCTTAGCGTTTTGTATTGCCGTGAGGTATTCGGTTTCCGCGGAGGAGTACTTATCCCACAGAAGTGGGTTGTTGCTCTGTTTAGCAGCTCGGAAATATTTTTTTTTCTTATTTTCTAGTCGCTTCAGTGATTTGTTGAACCATGGTTTGTTTTTGTTAACACGGAAACTATACATACCGGAATATACTTCTCAATTAGCTCTAGCACTTTGCTCTTGAAAAGCAACCAGTTTTCTTGCACTGGATGATTACTATTGTGTCTCAAATACCGGGAAAAAGCGGGTTAGCTCGCTGTTGATAGCTTCATAATTGGCCTTATCATAAAGTCGAATTGTTTTTTTGTAAGTTTCACATACTAGCGGTGCAAAGTTAAAGGTTGCATGAACAACCCTGTGGTCGCTTATTTCCCTTAAGTGTGTAATGGATGTCATAGAGTCGGGGTTGTTTGTTAGTATCAAATCTAGGGTGTTTGACGAGCTCTGTGCGACACGCGTTGGTTCAGTTATAAACTGCGAGAGGTTGAAGTTCAGACACACATCAACAAAGTTAGTTTCTTCTGGGCTAAAAGTTGTGTAGTTATGCCAGTCAATGCGAGGATAAATGAAATCTCCGAAGAGAACGATGTCAGCGTTTGGATGCACTCTTGTGAGAGTGTTTAGAATGCTGTTCAGTTTGCACGGGAAATCGAGGTTACTTTGGGGCAACCTATAGCAAACGCCTAAAAGTACGGTTCGTGGTACCGCGCGGCAGATGACCCATAATATTTCGATGTCCGAATCGATGTGTAATACTGAAGATGATAGCTGCTGATTCACTGCCACAAGGACCCCACCCCCACGTCCATCTGTGCGATCTTTGCGATAAATATGAAAGTTAGGCAGGTCGGCTAGAACTTCATCGTCACTGATGTTGCTATGTAGCCACGTTTCAGTTAATATGAGCACATTGCTGGTAGATGATAAGACAACATTTGATACAAGCTGACGTTTCGGCAAGAAACTGGGAATATTAGTAAATATTACAGACAATGTAAGGTTTGCCGAGGAACTTTGCTATGATGGTTTTTTTTCTTTTACAGCCCGTTGATTGCTATTTGAATTCTCTGACTGATTGCGAGACTTCATCATAAATATATTTCTTCGAGCCAATAGAAAGTGTTTTGTAAGACAGTTGAAAGCGATCAGATTTAGTTTTGGCAAAAGCAACCAAATGCTTACGAGCGTTTCTGACCGAACGGGAGAAGTCCTGTGCGATACTGTAATTAGTCCTTTTTAATTTTCGAGCATTAGAAAGAACAGCTTCTTTCGTTTTGTATATAGAAGCTAAACTTAACGATGATGGGGCGACCGCGCTCGAGAGGGTGACGGCCTAGGCGATGAACCCTTTCAATTTCTTTTGGATTTATTGTAAGGCCAAGGTGGTCACGACAGTGCTGTATGACCAATTCTTCGGTTTGGGTGTAACTTTCTGAATTACTAGGCTCGGGCAGGCCATAAAATACCAAGTTGTTTCCCCGGGATCGATTTTCGGCATCGTCAAGACGTGTCTCGAGTTCGAATACTTGGCGAGCTGTCTGGGCTGTGTTGGTCTTTATGTTGTCTATTTCTGTGCGAAGCAAAATAAGGCTCTGACAATGTTTTTCAACATCATTTATCCGCTGACTCAACTGGGCGATAGTTTGATTCGTGGTTAGAAGTTGGTCTTTCAGGTCACTTCTGAAATTAGTTTGGACTGACCAGCTGATATTTTATGCAATTCGTCGAGTATAGCGGTTGTCTTAGGACCCGGATTTGACTCGACGTCGCCCGATAACATGAGCAAGGAACGAATGACGTCAGCACACTCGACAACAACTAAAAAGCAGCACCGTGGGCTCGGCAGCTGTAGCAAAAAGTAATTGCTTGATTTCTTTGAGAACAGAGTCTACTGTTTACTAACCTGCATGGCAAAGGTAAGCGGGTTACTGCTCTGTGCTGTAGCACAGCTAACGAGCCCACGAAGCGCCGCGGTAGATCGCAGCTCTTTTGTAGGCGACAAACAGGTTGATGTTCCAGGCGATGCGGTCTCCAACGGTGAGACCGTGAGATGCGGTCTCCCACGAAAGGCATGATATGCTTTCGGCTAGATGGATATAGTTGTCCATTTTCAAAGCTATTTAAATGTTCCCATGTGTTTTTATCGGCGATGACTGCACTATAGATCCCCTATCCCGGTGTGATGATTAAGGAAGTTCGTCACTATGTTTGTTGATAGCGGACGAGAAAGGATTATCATGAACTTTTTATTTCATGGCATGGGTGGAACGGCTGACGGCGCACGGATACGCTACCGTGTGCAGCGCCGTTGAGTCGGACGACGCGGCCAACCCAGCAGTCAGGGTCGCAACTCCGGAGGTCCAGGATCAGGCCACGGCTCACGAGGACCACACCCGGTAAGCCTCGCCCACGAACCTGCTCCCGGCCACTGCACACAGGCAGGAGCCGTTCAGCAGGTCTCGGCCTTGGACCTTGAACAGACACACCGGAGCTCGACCTGGCCGACACGTACGGGTCTCACGTCCGGCTCAGGAACGCTGCCAGGAACTCATCCTCTCGAGCAGCGCACCGCTTCCTCTGCCTTCGTGGCCTACACCCTCGAGCTCTTTTTCGCACGTTTCTCGGTACGGCTCGGCACCGCTGGCGATCCTCGATTCAGCCAGCAACTCCCCTGGCCCCCCGATCCTCGGCCACCCTGGACCTCGCCCGGCTCCGTGGTCCTCCGTGCACACGCCCGCGTCTCGCCCGGCAGAACGTCTCGCTCGTCCCTTGCCGATGTGCGACACTCTGGTGACACCGGCGCTTGATGGCATGGGTGCGACTACTGAGCAGTCAACCCGCATCGGAGACGCGATGCTCCATGCGGGGAATGGCCAGCCCGTCCAGCGAAGAGCGTGCGCCGAGACGCGATGCTCGACGCGAGTCTACAGGGTAACGAGATTGCACATGCAGCGGCCCGCGTGCTTACTTCCCGGGAAACTCCCCGTTCCCCTGATAGACCTGAACGTCCCACACCTTTAACACGGTTTCAAAAAATCAAAGAATACTACATTGAGCAACGCCGCTTGTACCCCGCCCCAGCGAAGGGACTCTCGCTGGGGCGGGGAGGAGCGCGTCCTGCGGCGCCTAAAGACAAACACGCTGCTCTGTCCAGCCATACTCAAATATTACGACCTAAAAATAAGCGGGCAGTGCCAGTACTATGGGGAAGTGGCCAACACTTAACATATGGTCTAGGCCTGTCAAATGAACCCAAAAAACCCCCTTTCCCAACCCCACCAAAGAGGACTGAGAGACGACCCTACTCAATAGCTCCACACTAGAGGAACAGTGAACTCTTGTCCAGCGGGCTCGGGTAACGACCTCGACTAGTGACGTCCCGGACTAGGGATGTCAACCAGCCCGGTGGGGATAAGGGCTATCTGGCACAGCCAGCATCAATAAAGGTTTTTTCCTCCTCCTTCCTTCTATACCCGGCGACGCGAGACGACACTGCTTAGGGGCTTTACAGTCGTCGGAACGGCAAGGCGCATTGTGATGGTCCGTAGCAAGCAGTTCGACCACGGAGCATAGAAGCGTCGCTGACAACAAGTGATGGTGCTCATTCAAATACGCTGACGTGTTTCACATTCTCATTCTGTAATATGGGCAATGGTCGTATAAAAAGAAACTAACAAAAATAAGACACACGGTGCGGGTATACGAGAAAAGAACGACAACAGGACAGAGCGCTGGCTACCAATGTTCTGCACGCTTTTCAATTGAACAGACGGTGCCATCTTCAGTGTTACAATATTGGGCTGGCAATCAGCGTACCCGACGGCAGCGGCGAAACACAACCGCGCGTGACCCGAAAGATTTTGCACCAATAGCACAGTGGGGCTTGAGCCCGGGTCCGCTGAGTGCCAGCCCATATTCTACCACTGAGATACGCCGGTGCTCGTGACTTGTTGTCAAACTTGCCTTAGGCAGGCATGACCTATGGCACTAATGGCACAGTCGGGCGCGAACCCTGGTACACTGGGTGCCAGCCCGGTACTCTATCACCGAGATACACCGGTGCTTGTGACTTGTTGTCAAACTTGCCTTAGCCAGGCTTGATGTCAGGAAAGCAACCACGACAATACGACTTGTAAAGTGTTTTAAAACAGCGAAAGAACAACCAGTCGTCGCGCGATGCGAATAGCGCAACGAGTGGGCCGTCCAATGCTCCAAACCATCACAAAAGCTTGTTCTTGTTCCCCTATTGCCTGTGGCGCATACCCACTTCAGCCATCATTCCTCATCATCGTCAGTCACTGCATGGACAAGTGGCAAAATTTCTAGCAAGTGTTTAGCGGATACTACGCTTCTCAGGAGAATAACGAAAAATAGTATGGCGAATGCCAACCTACTACCCAAAAATTCATTATTAATGCCCTAGTGGGTACTAAGCAAGTGTGCTTGCAGTTGTTACCCTATGACTGCTTCGAAAAGGCTCTGAAAAGCCATTCTTTTAGCTTTCGATGTGACTGTGCTGTGCCTACACCGCGCAGGCCTGTTTTTTTTTTTTTTTTTGACAAGGATGTTTGAACAAAGGACCAATTGGGAAATGATACATAAGAAATAAAATAAATAGAACTAATAAAAAACTAGCAAGCTAATATGGTCTGAAATAAAGTGAACTTATGCCTCAGCTTAACATTCTATTCCTTTTGTTGCCTTTGGAAAATCCCATACGGCCTCGCAAACGCTCCTGTGATTTCTTGTTGTGTTTCTTGATGCATATGCCAATATGTCAACCAATGTGTCAACCAAGTCGCTGCATTTATTTTCTTCTGACAACTTTTCTTTACACTAATGTTTTATGCCTTCTTTGATCTGAAATTGTTAAATGATCCGATTCTGTTAGTTTCATTCTGTACTTTATCGCGATGTATGTGTTTATTGTGTACCTATTCGAATTTTTATGTTGACGCCCTTCCTGCTAAAATCCCTGATGGGATTGGCAGTATGTCGAAATAAATAAATAATAAATATCCTTTCTCAGAGGCTCCAATGGAAAGTACCACCGGAAGGGATACATTTAAGCCAACCTATAGACGGAGAGGTGCTTCTAACAGTCCCTTTCATTTATTTGTAGATAAATTGCATGTTAAGAGGAAATGATGACGGGATTAACTCTCGCTGCAGTGGATGCATATACTATAGGGTAGACTGTGCCAAATCAGACCTGTGTAGATAAAAATTTAGGGGAGTGTCTCTTCATCGTATTCTCGTAATTGATATATCCGCCATTCTAGAGGAGCACCACCGATTTTTCCAAGGGTACTTATGATGGCAAAAAGCAGATTGTGCCACGCGAGAGATATATATTTATAGTTAATCATGCATTATGTTCGGCTTCTTTTCCGTTGCTTTTTCGATTTACAGATTAGTAATTATTTTAGCGGGTGCGGCGATGGCGTAGTGGTTAGAGCATCCTCCTCGCATGCAAGAGGTCCGTGGCTCAAATCCCGGTGCCGTGCAGTTCCCAACCGGAAAAAAAAATCCGCATGTTGATGGAACTGCATTAAGAGGCCTGGGGTGCGGCCTCACCGGTAACCACCGCCGGGAACGCACTCCCTCACCAGAGAAGGATTGGCCACCCTGGTGCAGTATCTGGCCACTACCTCCCACATGCATACGTCAAATAACTCACGGCCCTCAGTCCCCAGCAGCTGCGAAGCAACTGACCATGGCGACGGTCAGATCTGCAACGCAGCAGAGGGTGCTAAGAATCTCTGGACTACAGGTCGCCATTGGAACCTGAACTTGGCAACGTTTAACACTAGAACCTTATCTAGTGAGGGAAGTCTAGCTGTACTATTCGAGGAGCTAGAGGGTGTTAAATGGGATATAATAGGGCTCAGTGTGGTTAGGAGGACAGATGAGGCCTATACTGTGCTACAGAATGGGCACGTCCTTTGCTATCGGGGAGGCCTCTACTGTGCTACAGAATGGGCACGTCCTTTGCTATCGGGGCTTGGCAGACAGAAGAGAACTGGGAGTGGGGCTCCTAATTCACAGAAACATAGCTGGCAACATAGAGGAATACTATAGCATTAATGAAAGGGTGGTAGGTATTGTAATTAAACTGAAAAAAAAAAGATACAAGATGAAGGTATTACAGGTTTACGCGCCTACATCCAGCCATGATGACGCTTCAGTTGAAAGCTTCTATGAAGACGTGGAATCGGCAATGAGTAAGGTAAAAACACAGTATACTATAGTGATGGGCGACTTTAATGCAAAGGTAGGGAAGAAGCAGGCTGGAGACCAGGCAGTAGGAGATGATGGCATCGGCACTAGGAACGCCAGAGGAGAGCTACTAGTAGAATTCGCAGAACGTAATAATTTGCGGATTTTGAATACCTTCTACCGAAAATGAGAAAACCGCAAGTGGACATGGAGGAGCCCTAATGGCGAAAATAAGAACGAAATAGACTTTATAATGACTGCACACCCAGGAATCGTGCAGGATGTGGAAGTGGTTGGCAAGGTACGATGCAGTGACCATAGAATGGTACGGTCTCGAATTCGCCAAGACTTGAAGAAGGAACGACAGAAACTGATACGCAAGAAGCCAATCAATGAGCTAGCACTGAGAGGGAAAGTACAGGAATTCAGAGTGTCGCTGCAGAACAGGTACTCGGCTCTTAGGGAGGAAACCAACCTTAGCGTAGATACAATGAATGATAATCTGACGAGTATCATTACGGAGTGTGCAGTGAAAGTTAGAGGCAGGGTAGTTCGAACAGGACACTGGCAAGCTTTCCCAGGAAACGAAGAACCTAATTAAGAAGCGTCAAATCATGAAAGTGTCAAGTACAACAGACAAAATAGAACTGGCAGAGCTTTCGAAGTTGATTAATACACGTAAAGTATGCGATGTAAGAAGGTATAACATGGAGAGAATTGAACACGCTCTGAAAAACGGAGGAAGCGTCAAAGCAGTGAAGAGGAAACTTGGGATAGGCAAAAGTCGGATGTATGCACTAAGGGACAAAGAAGGCAAAATAACTACCAATACGGATAGGATAGTTAAAACAGCGGAGGAGTTTTACAGAGATCTGTACAGTAGCCGAGACAACCACGACCTTACTACTATAAGATCTAGCAGTAACCCAGATGACACCCCACCAGTAATGATAGAAGAAGTCAGAAAAGCTTTGGAGAGCATGCAAAGAGGCAAAGCTGCTGGTGAGGATCAGGTAACATCATATCTGCTGAAAGATGGAGGACAGATTGTGTTAGAAAAACTAGCCACCCTGTTTACGAGGTGTCTCCTGACGGGAAGGGTACCAGAGTCTTGGAAGAACGCTAACATCTTCTTAATACATAAGAAAGGAGATGACAAGGACTTGAAGAATTACAGGCCGATCAGCTTGCTCTCTGTAGTATAATTGCTCTGTAGTAGATAATTGCTAACAGAGTAAATAAAATATTAGAATTAAATCAGCCAAAGGAACAAGCAGGATTTCGAACAGGCTACTCAACAATTGAACACATTCATACTATCAATCAGGTTATAGAGAAATGCTCAGAGTATAAGCAACCACTATACATAGCCTTCATAGATTACGAGAAAGCGTTTGATTCAGTAGAAATATCAGCCGTCATGCAGACACTGGGGAATCCGGGCGTATAGATGAAGTATATATAAACATTCTGGAAGAAATCTACAGGGTATCAACTGCTACCATAGTGCTTCATAAAGAAAACAATAGAATACCAATCAAGAAGGGTGTAAGGCAGGGGGACACAATCTCCCCAATGCTATTTACCGCGTGCTTACAGCAGGTTTTCAGAAGCCTAGAATGGGAACAGTTAGAGATAAGAGTTAATGGAGAATACCTTAGTAACCTGCGCTTCGCTGATTACATTGCATTGCTGAGTAACTCAGGGGACGAATTGCAACTCATGATTACGGAGTTAGACAAGGAGAGCAGAAAGGTGGGTCTTAAAATTAATCTGCAGAAAACGAAAGTAATGTACAACAGCCTCGGAAAGGAGCAGCGCTTCAAGATAGGTAATAGTGCACTTGAAGTTGTACCAGACTATGTCTACTTAGGGCAGGTAATAACCGCAGAGCCTAACCACGAGACTGAAGTAACTAGAAGAATAAGAATGGGGTGGAGCACATTCGGCAAGCACTCTCAAATTATGACAGGTAGATTGCCACTATCCCTCAAGAGGAAAGTATATAACAGCTGTATCTTGCCGGTACTTAGCTAGGGAGCAGAAACCTGGAGACTTACAAAGAGGGTTCAGCTTAAATTGAGGACGACGCAGCGAGCAATGGAAAGAAAAATGGTAGGTGTGACCTTAAGAGACAAGAAGAGAGCAGAGTGGATTAGGGGACAAACGGGGTTTAAGGATAATATAGTTGAAATAAAGAAGAGTAAATGGACATGGGCCGGGCATGTAGCGCGTAGACAGGATAACCGCTGGTCATTAAGGGTAACTAACTGGATTCCCAGAGAAGGGAAGCGGGTTAGGGGGAGACAGAAGGTTAGGTGGGCAGATGAGAATAAGAAGTTTGGAGGTATAAATTGGCAGCAGCAAGCACAAGACCAGGTTAACTGGCGGAACATGGGAGAGGCCTTTGTCCTGCATGGACGTAGTCAGGCTGATGATGATGATGATGATGATGATGATAATGATGATGATGATGATGATGAATTATTTTAGCACTTTTGATCGCTATCGAGCCAATTGGGGATGAATTTTTTTTTTGTTGCGTTGTGCTCATTCCTTAACTGCGTGAGGAAACCACCTGTTTTAGCTTAATAAAAGATGCCGCTTTATTTAAAACTGCCGTCACTAATTTTATTTGTACGTAGCCTCAGTTCAACCCTGTAGCAAGTGATGATTGCAATTTTTCAGTTGTTGTATTTTGCTTTGTATGCTGTACATGTATGTATGTACCCACTCCCCTCTGTAATGCCCTCGGGCCTTGAGGGTAACTGAATGAATAAATAAATAAATAAATAAATCGAGCTGGGGATAGTGACGTAGAGTGGCCGTGCTACGCCCCTGTTAGCGCGGCTCTTGTATTACGCTCGTGTTACAATCGTGGCTCGCGACAGCTGTGGATCGTTGTTGAACAGCCCGGTCACGTCCAACTTTCATTTAGTTTTAGGTATAAAAGCTTCATTAAGTTAGCGCTAGCTGCAACACCTTGCCGATTCGATTATTTATATTTTTAGCGTTTTACCCGTCAGACCGATTTGGACGTCTGCAGCCGGTGCTGACTGACCAACTCTGCATGTAAAATTAATTCGCTGCATCTGTGGGTAATACAACTAGAGGAAATTTTGCAAGGCCATGGACAGATAAAAGAAGGCGATTGTTCACTTCTTCCTCACCGAACACTCATCTTTCTATAGCAAAAACCGCTGTACCCGCGGCTGATCACATGGGCTGTACATAGTACAATTGAACGCAGAACGTACTTCTTACCACATTTCTCGCGACAAACAGGCATCATGGCAGTAACGAAGAAGCATGGCGACAACAATCGATGTCAACCTAACCGGATCTGCCCGGAATCTGCTAAGCATTCGCAGTGTCGGCTTCTCCTCAGTGCAAATGAACCGCCTATCACCACGTGATGACGCTCGACGAATAGCGTGCACTGAACACGTCAAAGGCTGAGTGTGTGGCACCCGGGCAACTCTGCTACCCGAATGTAGCATATACAGAAACTCTAGACAGGTGTGGACCAAGGGACATCTGATGTCACAAACGTGCAAATACCCTCCACCTCCCCCCCCCCCCCACCCCCACCCCAACCAAAAAAAAACTCCAATGCAGGTCTCCACGATTGCATAGATATATGTACTGGCGCTGAGTGGATAATTTAATGTTGAATTTCAATGGTAGAGTCGGAGCAGCCAATGGACAGTGCGAGCGAGTCCTCGAGTGAGTGACTCTGGCGTAGAGCAACGCTTCCAAATCCGTGATTGGAACACAATCTGCGCTGACGCGGCAAGGAAGGGGAGCAAGGTAGAAGCGGAAGTTCTTGAGTTGCCCATAATACCCTATGCGTAGTTGTTCAAATCTGCTAAGAATTCCACTGTCGAATTTTGTTGAATTACTTCTCGTCCTGCAGTTTCAGTGTCGCCGTCTTTATCCGATGAACCCGTCGTTCAGGGGTGAACTCGGAGCTGTGCTATCGAGCTGGATTATTTGCCCAGTCGATCATGCCGTCCATCATTACTGCCAAAACACGCGACAGCGGCGGCACCCCCAAGTTGAGTGCCACCAGTTAATGGTGCCGCCCTTGATAGTGCCATAGATCCACTGAAATGGGTCTACGTTGAACTAACAGAACTAACATACTACCTATGTACCCAACGAACGCATGTTGCTCTTGACACCGTTACGCAACTGTAAACAACTGGCTAGATAAAAGGTATGCGGCGGCTCAACATACACATGTGGGAACATTTGTACATAACTTTAGCGTCATTTTGTCACGTTTCGCTCGGCCGTAAAATCACGCCGGTCACTTTGCCTCCGCATGCTTCGCATGACATCAATTCCCGTGGTATGTGGGATTTGCTTTTTTTTTTCTATTTATCACATAAGCGTCATTCCCGATTTTTCGGTCACAGATTTTACGCTGATTTTCCACTCACAACCAAGGACACAAATTCTGATATCGACCCTGAAGCCGGAACGGCTGCGAAACTAGCTCATTGAAGCTATCGAATTACAATGCACTTTCCAAAGCACATTACGTATGCTGCCAGCCGAGAAAAGCTGGACGAGCATGGAGGGGAGAGTGCGAGACACGACCGAGAAGAAGCATTTACGGCACGAAATGATCACATCACCACAAGCTCGCAAGCGCGCTGAAATGGGAAAAGAGCGGGAGGTGGTCGGAAAATGAATGCGGTACTTTTCCCGCAACAGTAAACACAGCGATATTTCTGAAGGTTTGGCTAGGGTGCAGTCAGGCGTTTCGAGCTGCTGCAGCGCTTTTGATTGGCTACTAGAGCAAGACACGTGACTACACGTGCAGCGCCATTTTCTAAAGCGTTAGCGTGGCTACATTGAAGAATGACCATACTCTCTTAGAGATCACAGCATGTGGTTTCGAGTTTTGTGGAGGAGCGTGTGAGCAGCGCGAGTTGTGTGATTGGCGGAATTTTTTTCAGTTGCTCGTTCGAAGTGAGCAAGCAGTTGTAAGGTACGTTGTCCGCTCTACCCTCTTCGACGGACTCCGCATTTCTTTTGTTGGCTCAAAGCAGGATTTTACACGCTTCGATACTTCGGAGATCGTTTGGTTGCTCCTACGCAATGTCGGGTAAGTGGCAGCAGAAGTGCATTTCAGTTGAGTTCGTTTAGGTCAGCTTTCGTCGGTAGCAGGCGGCACCACGCGTGTCGTTCTTTGAAAGCGTCCGCGAGTGACTGTATCTATACGTGTCTGTTTGTGAGCCTCTGTCATTTGGCAGAGATTCTCTCCGTGTATTTCGTTCCGAATGGTTGTATAATGTATTACTGCGATGTCCTTGAGTTGCGTAGCTCTCGCCGGTTGGTGCCCCGTCCTCGGACTCCTCTAACAGTCTTCCCAGCTTTCTCTTCTCTCTTACCTTTTTTGCCGCGCCTTCTGCGCCGAGTGCTCTCGTTCCTTTATGTCTCCACCTTTTCTATTAATTGCTTCGCCGACGCCCTCAAGGCACTGCACAAATCAAGTGCCTTTTTCGTTTCCGTCTAACCACCACAGCCACCATTTGGAAGCCGGTGAGGGAATACCGTATGAGTGACACAAATGTATTAATGATCGTGAACTGCTATAAGACAGGACACGTTGACACGGACTCGGTGGTGCATCTTCATGTACAGATGCATCAAGTGTGAATAGTCCGTGTTTATGTAGTACATGACGTTTCTTTTTCAATATCAGTGTGTATTACACCTCAATCAGATCGAAGCCACGGTTATGGCTTTGCGCTCCTTCCCTCGTTATTATTTTGCTCGAAAGAGCCACAACTGCGACTCCTAATCGAACATAAACTGACTTGCCCAACAACGTGTACTTCTAGATTGCATACTCTTACCGCGCTGGAGTTTTACGTCCCAAAACCAGGATGTGATTATGGGAGATGGCGTAGTGGAGGGCTGCGGAAATTCGGACTGACTTTTATTCTTTAACCTGCGCTTTCATCGCACAGTACACGCGCCTCTGCCATTTCGCCTCCATTGATATGCGTACGCCGCGGCTGGGTTTGAACCCGTGACCTTCGGGTCAGCACCGTAGCCGCTGATCCGACCTCGGCAACCGCTTCTATCGCATTCATTTCGTTCCTTGAAAAAGAGTATTTGCGCCAAAACAAAATTATGGATTACATGTGCAAGTATGCACATTACTGGTACGTCCAATAAAAGCAGTGCTATTACAGAGGTAATAACGGTTACGCGAACTATTAATGTAAGGCGTGCGCGGCCGTTGCTCGCGTTTAAGTTCTGAACACCCCCAACTACGCCGCATCCTTTTCCGACAACAAGCTTCAGCACGCATGCAAGCCTACCGCATGACCACGGTATGCGTACAGCGCGCCCATAACCAGGCTTCTCCGGCCTCCGCCCGAATCGCCTACTTGTGTCGCGGCGCTGGCAGGGGCCAAGCGCCACTTTGTCTAGACGCATGGCGCGACATTGTGGCGACACCGTTTATCGCTTCTCCTTGGCGCCGCTTCGGTCGCCCGTACCACGTGTATCGCCCTCTATCTGTGTGCGCTTGCCGCTTGGTCTCTCGAGAGCTTTGGATGCTAACATGACACGCAGCGACCAGGCTGCGACATTGACGGGCGCCAGCTCTGCGCAGAAGGGTGGAGAGAAAAAAACAAAACAAACACGGTGGTGTGTGGGGGATCAAGGAGGCTTTCACGGTGCTATTGACTGCTTTAGTTATAGTAGGGCTTCGTGTGTTCTTTTTTCTTAAATTACGGAGGATGCTTTTCGCATTGTTATCGTCTTTGTAGTTCTTATCACCAGTGCCGAAACAGCTCTTTCTAATACTATAGCACGGGAAGTTCGCCAATTGCGTGCGTATTTATGCTGATTATTAAACCATACCTCGGCGTTCGTCCGGAGCATTGGTTGTTCAATAGCGAATCCTATTACCGTAAGTTTCAAGGCGGACAAGCCAAATTCATTGATGGCTGCAAAACTTGCGGCTCTTGCCCCGCCACGGTGGTCTAGTGGCAAAAGGTACTTGGCTGCTGACGGGCAGATCGCGGGATCGAATTCCGGCTGCGGCGGCTGCATTTCCGATGAAGGTGGAAATGTTGTAGGCCCGTGTGCTTAGGTTTGGGTGCAAGTTAAAGAACCCCAGGTGGTCTAAAGTTCTGGATTCTTCCACTACGGCGTCTCTCGTAATCATATGGTGGTTTTGGGACGTTGAACCCCACATAATAATCAATCATCCTTAGAGTACTATTACTTACTCTCTTCACAACCATACGCATGGGGAGAGGGGGAATCTTATGTCTTGATATACATGTCCACAATCTGTTTGAACTACTGCCCATAGTGACGTCACAGAAAAAAAGCTGATGCCTGTGCCCCCCCCCCCCCCACCCGTCGGGTCTGTGTGAACCCCCCTCCCCCGAAAAAAAATTTCTGGCTACGCACCTGCTTTCACATAACTTTTTACTTTTAACATGGCAATCCTTACATACAATTCCCTTCGCTTCACCGTTTCCTCAATATTTTTTGGCAAAGGACAACTCTCTAATCAAAATAAAACACAATTAGCATCAAAAATTTCTTGTTACCAAAAATTAAAAGTAATTATTATAGATTAATTTGTGGTTTTACAGCAATGTTCTTCTGCAACAGTATTCCAGGAAACGTTAAGCTTTGTAGTAGTCTAGGCTGTTTTAAAAATAAATTGTTTTCGTGTTTAATTTACCTCTAAATAATTTAATTTATGTTGGTAAATTGGCTATATCTTGCTGTAATTATTTTTATATAAATATTATAATAAAATAACCTCTTTTCTTGTGTTTGAACATTTAGCAAATTTCCCGTTTTGTGACATATCAACTAATTTTCTTGCTTTGTTATTATCAATGTGCATGTCAGATTTTCAGTATAATCGCTACTCTGTTTATATGTTCTATCTTTTCTACAATACTGCATGTTAGTAGTTGAACTGGTTCGCTGCATTTTCTTTTATATTAACCTGCTTGTCTTCATAGTTTGAATCCTTGCAACATGTATCGCAGAGTATTTTGCTATCGCGTTTTATTACATTTGCTGTCAAGTGTTATTGCTTATTTGAACATTAATCGTCGTTGCCAAGTTGATATTGATATTTTGTTTGTCTATTTAGTAGAGAAGGTGCCCTTGCAGCCTAGAGCTTTGGGACCTCCTTCTGTAAATTATTTTGCGATGTAAGACTTCCCGATTGAATGAAAAAATTCTTGTATTTTGACGGATAAGGACACGCGGTCTCATGTACACACAAAATGAGATTCTTAGAGCCATTTCAAATCCCTTTGTGGCATTTCTGTTTTCCTTTTTTTTTCAGCGCACTCATAGGTTGAGAATACAACTGTCAGAGAAGCACGAATTCTCAGGAAATTCGCAATGATCTCTCAGTGCCCACCGTTGTGTACTTGCGCATTTTATTTTTCTATGATATGAGTTCTGTGTATGCAAACAACATCGATAACCCTTTTTGCAGTTGCAGCGCCACGAGGATCCTGTCACGTGTGTAGAAGGCAATGCCCGGTGTCGTGCTATCTAAAATGACAATATTATCAATACCAATGCCGTACTTACCAAGAAAATAAAGTAAATGCACAAGAACGCATGCGTCGCAGTATAGGCATTCTCAGAATGATCCCGATGAGATCAGACAGACCGCATACAATTAATCACAAGTAATCGGCCTAGCTGCACTAAATAAAGAACCTTCTGGGCATCAAGAGACACAATAAAATGCTGCATGTTCGTTTCTGTTTGATTCATGAAAAAAATAACCGCTGGACGTGATTATGGGGAATGGCTCAAGTGGTTCAAAAATCTAATCTTCGCGTAGTTACAATGGACAGGTGGTGCTATCTAGCGTGGCCCAGTTGAACAAAACAAAAAACGCCTGCAAATTTCGAGCCAGTGGTGGGAAATTGATCAGTGGCCATTGTTGCTGCTGTGGCTCCCACTGCTTTCGGTATGCTGCTACTAGCACAGTAAAGTCGGACAAAGATATGCACAGCAGCAGTGACGTGAGTTGGTTCGGTCAGTCCGCTTCTTGAGGTGGGTACTTTGAAGTGCGCTAACCTGATACGAACCACTAAAACGTCATTTTATTTCAAAATAGGCCCTTCCTTAGCACAAAAGTAATACTACGAGGTTTCCGGAACGCTACTTCAACAGTCAACATCGACCTAATAGTTGCCTTTAGTCTGCCTTTCAAAACATCGATATGGTTATGAGGAACACTATATTGGAGGGGTCGGAAAAGTTTGACCAGCTGTGGTTCGTTAACGTGCGCCTTAATCAAAGTGCTAATGCCTCGAGGATTATGGCCTCTACAAAAATGCGGTCGCCGCGGCCTGTGTTCGATCACGCAACCATCGATTAAGCACTCGAGTACCACAACCATTCGACAATCAGCGGGTGGCAAGGTTGCAGGCAGACATTTTTTTTTTTAATTTTTTTGGGGGGAGGGGGGATCATCTTTATTTCTGGAAGGATTCGGGTAGCCAAATGTGGTCGAGTGTCATTTCGTAGTGTGTAGGTCATGCTGAAAGAAAGTTTGGTGGTGGGGAAGGGCGAGCCCGCTTTGCCAGACCCTGGCTGGTGGCTCCAAAAAGAAAATTCGGCTGCAATACATTTTTTCTTGTGTGTTTTCCTTTCCAGATTACCGGAACATTCGTAGCATGTCAAGAAATATTTGCAGTTACTCCTACCCGTGTCCGCCCTTCCATGCCGAGGAAGTTATCAAAGAGGCTGCGACGGGTGCCGAGGTAACGAATGCAGTTTTTCTCATCTCTGAATAAATCTAGAATTTATTAAAAAGTGCAAAATTAATTTTTCTCACACAGTAGTTTGCTACCGTTTGTGCCTTCAAGCTTCGTTTGCGTAATAATATAGGTGATGCACCTTTTATAGCGACCACTGCCGGCCGCTGAGATACGTTACTTAGCACTGTTTTTTTTTTTCTCCTCACCATCCCTGCATGCGTTCATACAATGACTTTATGCTCGTACACCTCCAACAGAAAACAGTCGAAAAGTTTCCATTCTATTTGACGATCTCTTAACTCAAAGTTTTATTGAAATGCGCTACGTGTGTCATTTACAGTTTTCCAAACCAATCGATCGCACTTGTGATCGCTCTATAACGAATTGGCGTCATCGCAGTGTGCATTTTGCCTCTTTTCAGGTGTTTTCCTTTACCGAATGTCTGGATTCCGGTGACCTCGCCGACGTGGAGATCGTGGTGGATAGTTCCCATTTCCCGGGCACAAAGGCGACCTTCAAGGCTCACAAGATGATCCTGGCTTTGCAGAATGAAGTGTTCAAGGTCATGTTTTATGGTGACTTCGCCAAAGAGGACCGCATAGTGATCACTGACTTGCACCCGGAAGGCGTCAGAGGCCTCTTGAGGTAAATTCTGTCTCCGCCCTACTCACAGGATGATGGACCCAACCCGTATTTCTCACCTATGTGAACGAGCATTTTGTCGATCACTTTCATTCAGTATCCGCTGAGCTTTGCCTTCACTTTCTTTCATCTTCCCCTGTGCCAAACGTTACCAGCAAATTGTCGCTCGGTTGAGTGTGGTGCAATGGAAACCTCCCTCCCTATGATTTTCTTTGCCGTGAATTTTCCGCTGCGTTTCTTCTTTGCGATATCATACATGGAACTAATTTGCGGCAACATTTGTGCACTCTTTTGTGCCTGCACATTTTTTAGACATAAAAACCCCCTGAAATCCTGGGGTCACTGCATAAAATTTATTTTCAAATAGAAGCATGGAGTTTCCCAACGCGTTATCCCGATAGTTTCTTCCTACCTCTTACGTTAACTTCCTACATAGTTTTCTTCATACCTCCTACGTTGAATTTCATGGTTCCACATCACTTGCTGTCCCGATCGATAGTCTTCTGGTGATCAGCCAACTGTAGTTGTCCAGTATTTTGATATCCTTGTCAGTAACACCACGGGCCCAAAAATGAAGGCTGTGTGTTCGCTGAGCTTGTAGTTCGTCTCAAAAACTGGTTGACCAGTGCTGCATATAGGCAGCCCATCAAGTTGCCTGCGAACTTTTAACGAGATAGCGCTAAAGAGCTCGTTTTGCAGAAAGTGCGGTGTTGGCGTCGGCATAGTTGGTTCCGAGCGAAAAATAATCTTTTGAGTGACAAAACAAAGTCAGAAAGATGCAAAAAATAATTAAATAAGATTGCTGGAACCGAGTGAGAATCTAACCTGGCTGTTTGCGTTGCAAACAGGTGTTCTACCGCATAGCAACGCTTCTGCTTGGAAATACAGTGATATAATTTTTTTCCGCTTGTAAATGCTGTGCGAAAAACGTTTATGCTTTACAAAGGCGTCCTGTATACATGCTTCACAATGTAACCTTTGATACCGAAGTAATAATGCGTGGTACACACGTACATTGCCATCGGGCGTCAAAACGTGTGATTATAACGACTTCGTGGTTTTGAGGCAGGCCACTTTCTAGAAAAGGGACACACATTACTGCCGGCCTTCCCGTACAACCACTTAATGGGTGCATAGCAAGTTCGAAGACATTTTTCCCTGGTTCAAAGCATGCTACCCATAATACATAGAGTGCGGCTTGTGCGAAACATTCACCGACGGACGCCACTTTGAACTTAATCAATTGCGTTGTAGTTATGCACCATCTAAGCTTGTCGAGTAACATCAAACACTATGAAGTACGCGCTAAGTGGTTTATCTAAGCAGTTGGGACAAAACATCGCTGTCGTGTTCAGGCAAAGATTAAGAGTACGCCATAATTTATTCTCGAAAACCTTTAGATAACTTTGTATGCTCTAATTGCAGCTTGAATCATGCGCTGAAGCATTCCGTTTTGTTGAAAACGGTGTAAAGCCACAGCTGGCCGATTCTCCAGGCACCATCCACATCCTGTATAGCACAAACACAACCCGAAACAGTATAATGTTACCACATAGCATTATTATATATGTAATAATATTTAATAAGTTTATTCATTTGGAAGGGTTTATTTTATTTCAATAGTAATTATTGCCATCAACTTTGAATAAAATCCAGTGCTGAATTCTTGTTGCCCCCCTCCCCCCAGTATGCTAGACTAGCATTGTTTCAGAAAAGGCCTTATGTTCTACAACATGTATGACGGTGTTTCATGACACAGCAGACTGAGCTTAACAGACATGACACCACGTTGAGGGAAACTGTTTAAGCCAACTGCTTTATTGATTGTTTCGCAATGCATGTACTTCTACAGCGGACGTCTGGAAGTGGCTAACGTGCATCAGGCCCTGTGCATGCGGACCGCCGCTGCCAAGTATCTCGTCCCTAAACTGGAAGAGAGATGCGTGTCATTCGTGAAAGGCCACATGAAGCTGGACGACGTGTGTCCTCTCCTGAACTACGTTTTCACCATAGGTGAAGAAGACCTGCTTGACCACGCCAGCACATTCATCATTCAGGACACTCTCAGGGTGATTAGCTCTTCGAAGATCACCTCTTCTACCGAGCTCACCGTAAGATTCATCCTCCGCCACGCGACCAATGTTCCAGAGGTATCAATGGTGACAGCAGTGTACAAGTGGTCGCTTGATCAGGCACTGTCACGCGTCACGGAGAACGATCAACAGCCCGACGTTCGCGCTATTATGCTGCCGTTTTTTCTCGAGCTGCGCTTCCTTGCACTGACGTCCAAAGAGTTTGTCAAACGTCCTCTGGCGTGGAATATCTTCACCACGACCGAAGCCCTACCCTTATTGAGCAACATCGTCAAAGAAGGCTCGATGACCATGCCACAAGGATTTTGCCAGATCAGGGAGGCTCGTGGGCACGCTCCTAAAAAATGCCTGGTCAACAAAGAGTGTCAGCGTCCAAATGGTCTTGCATGACACATTGAAATTAAAAACTCTAACGATAGAGTCGTTAGATTAACATCCTTTGAAGATAGACTCTGAAGATTGATATAATGTATATGAATATTCGTACACACTTTGAGTAAACATCTTAAGTGAAAATACTATCTGTTACTAAACGTTCAATGTATGTGTCCCCTGTTGTCCAAGTATGTCTTCTTGTTTATTGTTCGTCGAACTACGATAAATTTGATTCGCGCTGCGTCTGTGCGCTTTTCTCGTCCCATCTTGGTGCATTTTTCTCGCGCTATAATGTACGGGATCTATCATACAAGAATTGCTTGCTTGATTTATATGTGCAAGTAAACGTCCCAAAACCACGACATGATTATGAGAGACGCCGTAGCTGAGGGCTCCAGAAATTTCGACCTTCTGGTGTTCTTTAACATGCACCGAAATCCGAGCACACAGGCCTACAGCATTTTCGCCTCCATCAAAAATGCGGCTGTCGCAGCCCCGCAACCTACGGGTCAACAGCCGAGTACCTTGGCCACTTGACCAGCACCTGGGCAGGGCCATCATACGAGAATGCAAGCTGTGCAAGCACGGACACAAGTGTGAGCAAGGACAAATGCTGAGCGTGCACCGAGGCATGAAGAAATCGTAAATATGGGTGTTATGTTTTGCCGCTCATAAGTTGATCGTGCGGATGGGACAGCACCAGAAGCTACGTTATTCAAAGCTTCTTTCCCGGATCTCTCTCGGCAAGGTCGCAAATTGCTTCCTTTAAGCATGGGACGACAGCGCGGGAAGCTACGTTATACAAAGCTTCTTTCTCGACTCTCTCTCGGTATGCCCGTGTAACTATACACCACTTATCCCCTGGAATGCAAACTACGTCCGTCTCCTCCGCTGCTGGGGACAAACACACAATGTGAAACGAACCGGCTCTGCCAACCGGCTTGGAATGTTTGTGGTTTAGAGACAAGTCGCCGCTGCTGGGGGCAAACGCACTATGGGATTAAGCGACCCCGTCCTGCCTCCGCGGCCGGGCGCGAGCTCAGTGGGAGTAGGCGACACGCTCTGTTCTGGCGATCAGCTCAAATTCGCAGCGATGCACGACCCGAGCACAAGGAAAGCGGAGAAAGTCAAAGGCCGCTTGCTACCTGCGGGGGCAATAACGTTCCGCGCGCAATCATTCAATCACCGACTTTGGAGGTTCGTCTCGGCTCGCTGGGTGTGGGAAAGGGCATGAATGTACGGGGTCTACAATGCCGATATCTCCCGAGCGTTAGAATTCCTGAGCGCGTGGGAGGTGGAGAGAGAGAGACATGATGAGAAAGAGTACCAAAACGCCTGTTTAAACTGTAGAAGCGCTGCTGTCGAGAGTAAGGTCAGCCCAGTAGGGAGTGACTTAATCTGAGTTGAAACAGATTGGATGATAGAATGTTGAGGCGGACCAGCAGTGGCCCCCTCCCCTTTTTCTTTGTTACCGCAAGATGCTTAAGACTGGAGGGAATCCGTTTCTCTTCATTCGAGGATGCAATCATTTAACTGATAGATCAGTACGACTCCGTACGAAGCAACTTTTGTCTGGGTCGTAACCACTTGGTGGTCGAACAGTGAGACTAAGTACGTTGTATGTAGTAACAGTGTTCTAGGCTCTAACTTAAGAAAAGTTAAGTAGAAGAGTAAGACGCTGTTGATGCCTGTGTTATCGTGAGTGTGCTTCGGCAAGATGTACATATGACTGTAAATATTTCGCTGTAATATACCTTCAAGTTTTCATTACCTCCAACCTGCCTCCTGCTTCATCGACGCCGATCATCTCCTTGACGGGACTTCAATTCATATCAAGGAGATCAACGAACGAGAAGGAAAACTTAACTATGGGCACACACGCTGAGGGAATACCAAGGTTTTTACGCGAGAGCCAAAGCACCAGGATACGAAGGCAATATGGTCCGCACTGGTGACACAGTGGTTTAGGGGCTGACAAACTCCAGCATAAAGTCCGCGCAGGCTCGTGCTCGTCACTGAGGCGTGCACGCTAGCAAAAGGCTGACCACCGACGCAGCCGTAGAGTTTCTTAACGCTTCCAGTCACGGTGTGTACAAATGTACACGCCAACTTGAATGGCTCGTCACGTACCGCGTCTTCCATCAAATGGTTCGAAACAGTGTGCATATTCGTGCATTCCTCCTGGGTGGAGAACTTGTGACCACTTAAATTCACTATGCTACGTATTGCTCCAGAGGATCACTTTGCTGGACGCCCTAACATGTTTGACGAGTGTTCGACGTGATGCGTTCTAGGACCAGCGTGAACAGTAGTTTTTTTTTTCCTTCGCTCGACACGAATACAGCAATAAAACTAACTGTGCATGCATTTCGGGCCTAAAAATTGATGGACCCTGAAGCTTCGCCTTTAAGAGTTGAAAGCGATAGCGATATCCGGTCTTTAGTGCGCCCTTTAACCACTAAGTGCATACTTATTAATATATTTTGTATTATACACGCAAGCGTGTCGTATCTATAGTAATGCAATGACTGGACAGTTTGGCCACTTCCCTCTGCTAAAATGGCGCTCTTCTGTAGTCGAGACACGTTTTTCACAATGTCTGACAGATGGCAACACTGACACATACATGCGCGCGCGCGAATGGTAAAAACAGGTTTTTGATCTAAAGCGAGAGTCGCATGGCCTCCAAGATACACGCCGTGCGCTTGCCATCTTAGAGGCCACAGCTGCCTGGATCGGGCGCGCGCGGCGGTGTGCGATCCAGGCGGCCATAAAAAGGCCATAAAGGGTCGCACAGTGCCTCACAGATGGCAGCAGATTGTCTAGCGTTTGCTGTTTGCTTCATCAAGGCCTCTGGAAAGGCATTCATTTATTCATTTTATTACCTTAAAGACCCCACTAGGGGGTGTTACATAAGGGGTGGATGTAGAGAAATTATACAAAAAAATGCTAACCATGTATGTTAATTGCGAGACAGACAATGTGTTACGTTTTGTAAAAATAAACTCGGGCAGGTAATGGCGGCAGTGCTGTGGGAAAGGTCGTTCCATTCAGATGATGCCCGTGGAAAGAAGGAGGCAGAAAATGTCTTGGTGTGGCTGCGTGGACGGGTGACTTGTAGGGCGTGACCGGTGCGATGAGATATGCGGGCTGGAGTGGTGATAAAGTCCGGTCGGTCACGTGAGCTGTAATAGAACTTATGGAACAGAGCTAGGGTGGCAATGCGACGACGAAGTGCAAGAGTTAATACAGATGATTCTTTTTTCAATGATGACACACTGACATTATATGAATATGATGAATGAATAAATCGTACCGCGCGGTTCTGCAGTGCCTCAAGTGAATTTGTTAAGTAAGCCTGAGGCGGGCTCCAAATGGCAGCCGCATACTCAAGCTTTGGCCTGATAATAGATTTGTAGGCTAGAAGTTTCTGGTGTTTGGGAGCGTGGCGTAAATGACGTTTCAGAAATCCAAGTTATTTGTTAGCGCCCACTAGTATGTTAGTGACATGCGCACCCCACGTTAGATCATATGACAATGTTACACCTAGATACTTATAAGATTCGACTCTGTCCAAGTCAACATTACCGAGTGTGTAAGGAAAAGTTAAAGGGTTTTGACGACGTGAGAAAGATAATGATTAACATTTAGTTGATTTAAGTTTCATGAGCCAATGGTCACACCATGCTTGAATAGAGTTAAGATCATGTTGAAGTGCTTGGTGCTCAGATGGATTGGTAATAGTACGATAAATGACGCAATCATCGGCGAATATGCGAATGTGACATGTAACGTGCGAAGGTAAGTCGTTAATGAATATTAGGAAAAGTAGAGAACCTAACACCGAACCTTGGGGAACACCGGACATAACTGGAAGAGGGTTAGAAACACACTCATTAACAAAAACTGATTGGGAGCGATTCCTCAAAATTGCTGCAATCCAATTAAGAATGTTAGGGTTAATGTTTAAGCTAGAAAGTTTAAAAAGAAGGAGCTGATGAGACATACTTTATCGAACGCTTTAGCGAAATCTAAAAAGATGGCATCAGTTTGCTGGTTACAGAAGTTTTTAAAGTGTAAATCATGAAGGAAGTTAGCTAGCTGAGTTTCACAGGATAGACCTTTGCGATAACCGTGATGTGAAGGATTAAAAAAATCATTTAAGTCTAGAAAGGTAATTATTTGTGAATAAATGACATTTTCGATGATTTTGCATGGTATACTTGTTAACGAGATTGGACGATAATTTAAAGGTGACTACTTACTGCCAGATTTATGGATGGGAACGACCTTTCCCACTTTCCAGTCATCGGGCAAGTGACCTGTTGAAAGGAATTGAGAAAACAAAATACACAAGAAAGCAGCCGAAATGTTCTTAGTATTAAGTAAAAACTTCAAATTAATTTCGTCAAAACCAGCTGATGATGTTAACTTGAGACGTTCTATGCAAGATATTATGCCATCAATGGAAAATACAATGTCAGGCATTGGTAGTTCGCTGGTAATACACCGAGATCTTAGTACAATCGGAGGCATGGCATGGTCATTAGTAAATACACTTGCGAAGGCGGTGTTAAATACGTCCGCACATTCCGTGTTACTTATAAAATTTGTTTTCATTAGCTAGTGTTATCGTGTGTTTTTGTTTTGGGTCAATCACCCGCCAAAATTGCTTAGGATTTCGTGTTAGCATACAAGAAAGGTCATTGTGAAAAAACTTGTGCTTAGCGTTTTGTATTGCCGTGAGGTATTCGGTTTCCGCGGAGGAGTACTTATCCCACAGAAGTGGGTTGTTGCTCTGTTTAGCAGCTCGGAAATATTTTTTTTCTTATTTTCTAGTCGCTTCAGTGATTTGTTGAACCATGGTTTGTTTTTGTTAACACGGAAACTATACATACCGGAATATACTTCTCAATTAGCTCTAGCACTTTGCTCTTGAAAAGCAACCAGTTTTCTTGCACTGGATGATTACTATTGTGTCTCAAATACCGGGAAAAAGCGGGTTAGCTCGCTGTTGATAGCTTCATAATTGGCCTTATCATAAAGTCGAATTGTTTTTTTGTAAGTTTCACATACTAGCGGTGCAAAGTTAAAGGTTGCATGAACAACCCTGTGGTCGCTTATTTCCCTTAAGTGTGTAATGGATGTCATAGAGTCGGGGTTGTTTGTTAGTATCAAATCTAGGGTGTTTGACGAGCTCTGTGCGACACGCGTTGGTTCAGTTATAAACTGCGAGAGGTTGAAGTTCAGACACACATCAACAAAGTTAGTTTCTTCTGGGCTAAAAGTTGTGTAGTTATGCCAGTCAATGCGAGGATAAATGAAATCTCCGAAGAGAACGATGTCAGCGTTTGGATGCACTCTTGTGAGAGTGTTTAGAATGCTGTTCAGTTTGCACGGGAAATCGAGGTTACTTTGGGGCAACCTATAGCAAACGCCTAAAAGTACGGTTCGTGGTACCGCGCGGCAGATGACCCATAATATTTCGATGTCCGAATCGATGTGTAATACTGAAGATGATAGCTGCTGATTCACTGCCACAAGGACCCCACCCCCACGTCCATCTGTGCGATCTTTGCGATAAATATGAAAGTTAGGCAGGTCGGCTAGAACTTCATCGTCACTGATGTTGCTATGTAGCCACGTTTCAGTTAATATGAGCACATTGCTGGTAGATGATAAGACAACATTTGATACAAGCTGACGTTTCGGCAAGAAACTGGGAATATTAGTAAATATTACAGACAATGTAAGGTTTGCCGAGGAACTTTGCTATGATGGTTTTTTTTCTTTTACAGCCCGTTGATTGCTATTTGAATTCTCTGACTGATTGCGAGACTTCATCATAAATATATTTCTTCGAGCCAATAGAAAGTGTTTTGTAAGACAGTTGAAAGCGATCAGATTTAGTTTTGGCAAAAGCAACCAAATGCTTACGAGCGTTTCTGACCGAACGGGAGAAGTCCTGTGCGATACTGTAATTAGTCCCTTTTAATTTTCGAGCATTAGAAAGAACAGCTTCTTTCGTTTTGTATATAGAAGCTAAACTTAACGATGATGGGGCGACCGCGCTCGAGAGGGTGACGGCCTAGGCGATGAACCCTTTCAATTTCTTTTGGATTTATTGTAAGGCCAAGGTGGTCACGACAGTGCTGTATGACCAATTCTTCGGTTTGGGTGTAACTTTCTGAATTACTAGGCTCGGGCAGGCCATAAAATACCAAGTTGTTTCCCCGGGATCGATTTTCGGCATCGTCAAGACGTGTCTCGAGTTCGAATACTTGGCGAGCTGTCTGGGCTGTGTTGGTCTTTATGTTGTCTATTTCTGTGCGAAGCAAAATAAGGCTCTGACAATGTTTTTCAACATCATTTATCCGCTGACTCAACTGGGCGATAGTTTGATTCGTGGTTAGAAGTTGGTCTTTCAGGTCACTTCTGAAATTAGTTTGGACTGACCAGCTGATATTTTATGCAATTCGTCGAGTATAGCGGTTGTCTTAGGACCCGGATTTGACTCGACGTCGCCCGATAACATGAGCAAGGAACGAATGACGTCAGCACACTCGACAACAACTAAAAAGCAGCACCGTGGGCTCGGCAGCTGTGGCAAAAAGTAATTGCTTGATTTCTTTGAGAACAGAGTCTACTGTTTACTAACCTGCATGGCAAAGGTAAGCGGGTTACTGCTCTGTGCTGTAGCACAGCTAACGAGCCCACGACGCGCCGCGGTAGATCGCAGCTCTTTTGTAGGCGACAAACAGGTTGATGTTCCAGGCGATGCGGTCTCCAACGGTGAGACCGTGAGATGCGGTCTCCCACGAAAGGCATGATATGCTTTCGGCTAGATGGATATAGTTGTCCATTTTCAAAGCTGTTTAAATGTTCCCGTGTGTTTTTATCGGCGATGACTGCACTATAGCTCCCCTATCCCGGTGTGATGATTAAGGAAGTTCGTCACTATGTTTGTTGATAGCGGACGAGAAAGGATTAACATGAACTTTTTATTTCATGGCATGGGTGGAACGGCTGACGGCGCACGGATACGCTACCGTGTGCAGCGCCGTTGAGTCGGACGACGCGGCCAACCCAGCAGTCAGGGTCGCAACTCCGGAGGTCCAGGATCAGGCCACGGCTCACGAGGACCACACCCGGTAAGCCTCGCCCACGAACCTGCTCCCGGCCACTGCACCCAGGCAGGAGCCGTTCAGCAGGTCTCGGCCTTGGACCTTGAACAGACACACCGGAGCTCGACCTGGCCGACACGTACGGGTCTCACGTCCGGCTCAGGAACGCTGCCAGGAACTCATCCTCTCGAGCAGCGCACCGCTTCCTCTGCCTTCGTGGCCTACACCCTCGAGCTCTTTTTCGCACGTTTCTCGGTACGGCTCGGCACCGCTGGCGATCCTCGATTCAGCCAGCAACTCCCCTGGCCCCTCGATCCTCGGCCACCCTGGACCTCGCCCGGCTCCGTGGTCCTCCGTGCACACGCCCGCGTCTCGCCCGGCAGAACGTCTCGCTCGTCCCTTGCCGATGTGCGACACTCTGGTGACACCGGCGCTTGATGGCATGGGTGCGACTACTGAGCAGTCAACCCGCATCGGAGACGCGATGCTCCATGCGGGGAATGGCCAGCCCGTCCAGCGAAGAGCGTGCGCCGAGACGCGATGCTCGACGCGAGTCTACAGGGTAACGAGATTGCACATGCAGCGGCCCGCGTGCTTACTTCCCGGGAAACTCCCCGTTCCCCTGATAGACCTGAACGTCCCACACCTTTAACACGGTTTCAAAAAATCAAAGAATACTACATTGAGCAACGCCGCTTGTACCCCGCATCAGCGAAGGGACTCTCGAAAACGGAGGAGCGCGTCCTGTGGCGCCTATATACAGACAAACACGCTGCTCTGTCCAGCCATACTCAAATATTACGACCTAAAAATAAGCGGGCAGTGCCAGTACTGTGGGGAAGTGGCCAACACTTAACATATGGTCTAGGCCTGCCAAATGAACCCAAAATTAACCCCCTTTCCCAACCCCACCAAAGAGGACTGAGAGACGACCCTACTCAATAGCTCCACACTAGAGGAACAGTGAACTCTTGTCCAGCGGGCTCGGGTAACGACCTCGACTAGTGACGTCCCGGACTAGGGATGTCAACCAGCCCGGTGGGGATAAGGGCTATCTGGCACAGCCAGCATCAATAAAGGTTTTTTCCTCCTCCTTCCTTCTATACCCGGCGACGCGAGACGACACCGCTTAGGGGCTTTACAGTCGTCGGAACGGCAAGGCGCATTGTGATTGTCCGTAGCAAGCAGTTCGACCACGGAGCATAGAAGCGTCGCTGACAAGTGATGGTGCTCATTCAAATACGCCGACGTGTTTCTCACTCTCATTCTGTAATATGGGCAATGGTCGTATAAAAAGAAACTAACAAAAATAAGACACACGGTGCGGGTATACGAGAAAAGAACGACAAGAGGACAGAGCGCTGGCTACCAATGTTCTGCACGCTTTTCAATTGAACAGACGGCGCCATCTTCAGTGGTAGAATATTGCGCTGGCACTCAGCGGACCCGACGGCAGAGGCGAAACACAACTGCGCGTGACCCGAAAGACCTTGTACCAATAGCACAGTGGGGCTTGAGCCCGGGTCCGCTGAGTGCCAGCCCATATTCTACAACTGAGATACGCCGGTGCTTGTGACTTGTTGTCAAACTTGCCTTAGCCAGGCTTGATGTCAGGAAAGCAACCACGACAATACGACTTGTAAAGTGTTTTACAACAGCGAAAGAACAACCAGTCGTCGCGCGATGCGAATAGCGCAACGAGTGGGCCGTCCAATGCTCCAAACCATCACAAAAGCTTGTTCTTGTTCCCCTATTGACTGTGGCGCATACACACTTCAGCCATCATTCCTCATCATCGTCAGCCACTGCATGGACAACTGGTAAAATTTCTAGCAAGTGTTTAGCGGATACTATGCTTCTCAGGAGAATAACGAAAAATAGTATGGCGAATGCCAACCTACTACCCAAAAATTCATTATTAATGCCCCAGTGGGTACTAAGAAAGTGTGCTTGCAGTTGTTACCCTATGACTGCTTCGAAAAGGCTCTGAAAAGCCATTCTTTTAGCTTTCGATGTGACTGTGCTGTGCCTACACCGCGCAGGCCTGTTTTTTTTTTTGACAAGGATGTTTGAACAAAGGACCGATTGGGAAATGATAGATAAGAAATAAAATAAATAGAACTAATAAAAAACGAGCAAGCTAATATGGTTTGAAATAAAGTGAACTCATGCCTCAGCTTAACATTCTATTCCTTTTGTTGCCTTTGGAAAATCGTATATGGCCTCGCAAACGCTCCTGTGGTTATATCCTTTCTCAGAGGCTCCAATGGAAAGTACCACCGGAAGGGATAAATTTAAGCCAACCTATAGACGTAGAGGTTCTTCTAACAGTCCCTTTCATTTATTTGTAGATAAATTGCATGTTAAGAGGAAATGATGACGGGATTAACTCTCGTTGCAGTGGATGCATATACTATAGGGTAGACTGTGCCAAATCAGACCTGTGTAGATAAAAATTTAGGGGAGTGTCTCTTCATCGTATTCTCGTAATTGATATATCCGCCAATCTAGAGGAGCACCACCGATTTTTCCAAGGGTACTTATGATGGCAAAAAGCAGATTGTGCCAAGCGAGAGATATATATTTATAGTTAATCACGCATTATGTTCGGCTTCTTTTCCGTTGCTTTTTCGATTTACAGATTAGTAATTATTTTAGCGGGTGCGGCGATGGCGTAGTGGTTAGAGCATCCTCCTCGCATGCAAGAGGTCCGTGGCTCAAATCCCGGTGCCGCGCAGTTCCCAACCGGAAAAAAAATCCGCGTGTTGATGAAACTGCATTAAGAGGCCTGGGGTGCGGCCTCACCGGTAACCACCGCCGGGAACGCACTCCCTCACCAGAGAAGGATTGGCCACCCTGGTGCAGTATCTGGCCACTACCTCCCACATGCATACGTCAAATAACTCACGGCCCTCAGTCCCCAGCAGCTGCGAAGCAACTGACCATGGCGGCGGTCAGATCTGCAACGCAGCAGAGGGTGCTAAGAATCTCTGGACTACAGGCCGCCATTGGAACCTGAACTTGGCAACGTTTAACACTAGAATCTTATCTAGTGAGGGAAGTCTAGCTGTACTATTAGAGGAGCTAGAGGGTGTTAAATGGGATATAATAGGGCTCAGTGAGGTTAGGAGGACAGATGAGGCCTATACTGTGCTACAGAATGGGCACGTCCTTTGCTATCGGGGCTTGGCAGACAGAAGAGAACTGGGAGTGGGGCTCCTAATTCACAGAAACATAGCTGGCAACATAGAGGAATACTATAGCATTAATGAAAGGGTGGTAGGTATTGTAATTAAACTGAAAAAAAGATACAAGATGAAGGTAGTACAGGCTTACGCGCCTACATCCAGCCATGATGACGCTTCAGTTGAAAGCTTCTATGAAGACGTGGAATCGGCACTGAGTAAGGTAAAAACACAGTATACTATAGTGATGGGCGACTTTAATGCAAAGGTAGGGAAGAAGCAGGCTGGAGACCAGGCAGTAGGAGATGATGGCATCGGCACTAGAAACGCCAGAGGAGAGCTACTAGTAGAATTCGCAGAACGCAATAATTTGCGGATTTTGAATACTTTCTACCGAAAATGAGAAAACCGCAGGTGGACATGGAGGAGCCCTAATGGCGAAAATAAGAACGAAATAGACTTTATAATGACTGCACACCCAGGAATCGTGCAGGGTGTGGAAGTGGTTGGCAAGGTACGATGCAGTGACCATAGAATGGTACGGTCTCGAATTCGCCTAGACTTGAAGAAGGAACGACAGAAACTGATACGCAAGAAGCCAATCAATGAGCTAGCACTGAGAGGGAAAGTACAGGAATTCAGAGTGTCGCTGCAGAACAGGTACTCGGCCCTTAGGGAGGAAACCAACCTTAGCGTAGATACAATGAATGATAATCTGACGGGTATCATTACGGAGTGTGCAGTGGAAGTTGGAGGCAGGGTAGTTCGAACAGGACACTGGCAAGCTTTCCCAGGAAACGAAGGCCATAATTAAGAAGCGTCAAATCATGAAAATGTCAAGTACAACAGACAAAATAGAACTGGCAGAGCTTTCGAAGTTGATTAATACACGTAAAGTAAGCGATGTAAGAAGGTATATAACGGAGAGAATTGAACACGCTCTCAAAAACGGAGGAAGCGTCAAAGCAGTGAAGAGGAAACTTGGGATAGGCAAAAGTCGGATGTATGCACTAAGGGAAAAATAAGGCAAAATAACTACCAATATGGATAGGATAGTTTATATAGCGGAGGAGTTTTACAGAGATCTGTACAGTAGCCGAGACAACCACGACCTTAATACTATAAGAACTAGCAGTAACCCAGATGACACCCCACCAGTAATGATAGAAGAAGTCAGAAAAGCTTTGGAGAGCATGCAAAGAGGCAAAGCTGCTGGTGAGGATCAGGTAACATCATATCTGCTGAAAGATGGAGGACAGATTGTGTTAGAAAAACTAGCCACCCTGTTTACGAGGTGTCTCCTGACGGGAAGGGTACCAGAGTCTTGGAAGAACGCTAACATCATCTTAATACATCAGAAAGGAGATGACAAGGACTTGAAGAATTACAGGCCGATCAGCTTGCTCTCTGTAGTATAATTGCTCTGTAGTAGGTAATTGCTAACAGAGTAAAGAAAACATTAGAATTCAATCAGCCAAAGGAACAAGCAGGATTTCGAACAGGCTACTCAATAATTGATCACATTCATACTATCAATTAGGTAATAGAGAAATGCTCAGAGTATAAGCAACCACTATACATAGCCTTCATAGATTACGAGAAAGCGTTTGATTCAGTAGAAATATCAGCCGTCATGCAGACACTGCGGAATCAGGGCGTAGATGAAGTATATATAAACATTCTGGAAGAAATCTACAGGGTATCAACTGCTACCAAAGTGCTTCATAAAGAAAGCAACAAAATACCAATCAAGAAGGGTGTAAGGCAGGGGTACACAATCTCCCCAATGCTATTTATCGCGTGCTTACAGGAGGTTTTCAGAAGCCTAGAATGGGAACAGTTAGAGATAAGAGTTAATGGAGAATACCTTAGTAACCTGCGCTTCGCCGATGACATTGCATTGCTGAGTAACTCAGGGGACGAATTGCAACTCATGATTACGGAGTTAGACAAGGAGAGCAGAAAGGTGGGTCTTAAAATTAATCTGCAGAAAACGAAAGTAATGTACAACAGCCTCGGAAAGGAGCAGCGCTTCGAGATAGGTAATAGTGCACCTGAAGTTGTACCATACTATGTCTACTTAGGGCAGGTAATAACCGCAGAGCCTAACCACGAGATTGAAGTAACTAGAAGAATAAGAATGGGGTGGAGCACATTCGGCAAGCACTCTCAAATTATGACAGGTAGATTGCCACTATCCCTCAAGAGGAAGGTATATAACAGTTGTATCTTGCCGGTACTTAGCTAGGGAGCAGAAACCTGGAGACTTACAAAGAGGGTTCAGCTTAAATTGAGGAAGACGCAGCGAGCAATGGAAAGAAAAATGGTAGGTGTAACCTTAAGAGACAAGAAGAGAGCAGAGTGGATTAGGGGACAAACGGGGGTTAAGGATATTGACACGTGCGGTTCTTTTGGTTTACGAAGGAAGACGCTATCACTTTCTGTTAAGCGCAACGCAGGCCGCGTTTATCTTGTATGCCACTTTGGAACGCGTTACGACGCGTGTATAAAAAGCCGGCGCAGTGCGCCACTGGGGGTCTTTTTTTTTTCCGTCGGCCGACGACTGTTCACGCCGCTGTTGCTGTGAGTTGTGTTTGGCCCTGTTTTGCTGGGCACTAGTTCGCCCAATAAACAGTTCGCCTGACACCGCCCTGACTCCTGCGTGCTTCCTCTCAAGTGCTGCGTGTATCACAACCTCGTGACATCTGGTGGAGGTGCTTCTCTGTCCATGTACCGTACGCCCCCGTCCAGCCGTGAGCCAAGCCCAAGCCGCCAAGAGGACGACGCCGACCCGGTCGTTCGAGTGAGCCGAAGACAACAATGACTACCGCCCGAATACCTGCCGCTCCCCGACAAGGACAAGAAAACAAAGGCTGCTACGAAGCCGGCATCCACGATGACGGAAGCAAGGTCTTCGGCAACCGTGGTCGTCAACCAGCCCAAAGAGCCGCCTACCTTCCGCGGATCGACCTACGAAGACCCGGAAAGCTGGCTTGACATTTACGACCGCGTCGCAGCCCTCAATAAGTGGGACCCGGACGACAAGCTGCGTCATGTGTATTTTTACCTGGAAGACGCCGCAAGGACTTGGTTCGAGAACCGCGAGTCAACGCTTCGAACCTGGGACGACTTCCGCGTTGCTTTCCTGCGCACCTTTGCAAGCGTCGTGCGGAAGGAAAGAGCCACATCACTGCTTGAAACTCGGGTGCAGCTCCCCAACGAAAACGTAACGATCTTCACAGAGGAGATGACGCGACTTTTCCGCCACGCCGACGCCGACATGTCTGAGGACAAGAAGGTTCGCCTGCTTATGCGAGGAGTGAAGCAGGAGCTCTTCGCCGGACTGATCAGAACCCCTCCAAAGACGGTACAAGAGTTCCTCTCCGAGGCTACCACCATCGAGAAGACTCTTGAAATGCGGACCAGCCAATACGATCGGCGCATGTCGCCAGACGTCGCAGAAGTCCAAGGACTCTGCCCCGACGACCTGCGCGAGACCATACGCGCTATTGTTCGTGAAGAACTGCGCCGCATGTTGCCATCGTCTCAGCCCCAAGTCGCCTCTCTCGAAGACGTAGTCCGCGAGGAACTACAGCGCTCACTGAGCGTTCCTGAACGGCCACAGCCCCAACCGGAGGCGATGACCTACGCCGCTACTGCACGACGACCTGTCGCCGCTCCTCGCCAACACCAGGACCCAACGTCTCCGCAGTTTCGTCGCCAGCCACCGCCGCCACCCCCGACGCCTTCCCGCTCGCCAGTAATCCAGCGCTCGCCGAGGAAAACTGACGTTTGGCGCACCCCGAACCACCGCCCACTATGCTACCACTGCGGCGAAGCCGGGCACACCTACCGCTACTGCCAGTACCGTGAGATGGGACTGCGTGGCTTCGACGTGAACGCGCCGCGTCCGCGCCCAGGTGAGCGACCTCGCGACATCGCCGACTACATCGCCGGATCGCAGTGGCAACAACGACGACCATCCCGTTCACCTTCGCCTGGCCGCTACGTCTCCCCGGATCGCCGCCAGTACACCGGCCCTAACCGGGGCCGATCCCCAAGCCCCTACCCGGGAAACTAAAGGCAGCAACCGATGGAGGTGCGGTTGCTGCACGACGCAATGGCGAAGATCCTCCTCCGCCGCCGCCGCCGCTGCCGATGACGACGACCACGACGCACGAACTTTCCCGACGTAGTCGCAGTACGCCGCCTGAGCAGAGTCTTTACGACAAAGCCTCGCCGCCGACGCGACATAGCAGCACCGGACCAAGCCGACGCAGCCGTGATCCGACGCCCCGACCTAACCGGAACGCCAGACGACGAACCACCGACCTCGACGTGATCATCGACGGCCACAGCGTCACCGCCCTAGTCGATACCGGCGCCGACTACTCTATCATCAGTGGTCTCTTCGCCGCTAAGCTCAAGAAGGTAAAGACTGCATGGGAAGGACCGGATATCCGAACAGCAGGGGGCCACCTTATAACACCGACTGGAACCTGCACGGCAAGAGTCACGATTCACAGCCAGACGTATTCTGTGAATTTTGTGGTCCTGCAGCAATGCTCGCGAGACGTCATTTTAGGCATGGATTTCCTGGACCAGCAAGGCGCAGTAATCGACCTAAGATCCAGGTCAATCACGCTGTCCACGGATAATGCAACGGCGCCAGACTGCAACGTCGCTCACAATGCCTTGAATGTGACAGAAGAGCAGGTAACCATCCCGCCACTGTCGAGCGTCATCATTTCCGTCGGCACCAAAGCGTCTACCAACTTACAAGGTGTCATCGAAGGCGACCAGCACCTGCTCCTAAACCGTCAGATGTGCGTCGCAAGAGGCATAGCCAAGCTTCATAACGGCGAAGCCAAGGTAATGGTGACGAACTTCAGCAACGAATATAGGCACTTAAATAGGGGCACGACGGTAGCACATCTAAGCGAATTTGTGAGGGCGAGCAATGCCTTCGCCCTCACTGATTCTCAGGGAGCCGCAACGTCGACAGCAGTGTCCGCGCCCGCCTTCGACGTCAATCAAAGCCTTTCCAGGCAGCAACAAAAGGAGCTCAAAGCCTTACTCCACCAATACAAGGACTGCTTCTCGTCGTCGTCGAGGCTTCGTCAGACCCCTCTCGCGAAACATCGCGTCATAACCGACGAATATGCCCGTCCGCTCCGTCAGAGCCCCTACCGAGTTTCTGCACGGGAACGCGAGGCCATCAAGCAACAAGTCGACGAAATGCTGCGTGACGACATCATTCAGCCGTCTACGAGTCCGTGGGCATCACCCGTGGTGTTGGTGAAGAAGAAGGACGGAACCCTACGTTTTTGCGTCGATTATCGTCGCCTGAACAACATCACGAAGAAAGACGTGTATCCCCTCCCACGGATAGACGATGCTCTGGACAGACTCTACAACGCCAAGTATTTTTCGTCGATGGATCTCAAAACCGGCTACTGGCAAATCGAAGTAGACGAGAGAGACCGAGAGAAGACTGCCTTCATAACACCAGACGGCCTATTCGAGTTTAAGGTCATGCCCTTTGGTCTTTGCTCGGCGCCTGCGACGTTCCAACGGGTTATGGACACAGTACTCGCAGGCTTGAAGTGGCAGACTTGCCTCGTCTACTTGGACGACGTAGTCGTATTTTCTTCCAACTTCGACGAGCACCTCCGGCGCCTTGAAGCTGTTCTTCGGGTAATCAAAGCCTCGGGACTTACCCTGAAGCCAGAAAAATGCCGCTTCGCCTACGAGGAACTATTGTTCCTTGGCCACGTTATCAGCAAGTCGGGAGTGCTCCCTGATCCACAGAAAACAGCTGCGATCGCCGACTTTCCTGCACCCACCGACAAGAAAGCAGTACGCCGATTTCTTGGCCTCTGCGCTTATTACAGGCGCTTCGTGAAGAACTTTTCGCGGATCGCCGAGCCACTGACGTACCTCACGAAGGCCAACGTCGACTTCAAATGGGAAACGCCGCAAGTCGAGGCATTTCAAGAATTAAAGCGACGCCTGCAAACGCCGCCAATACTGGCGCACTTCGACGAAGAAGCTGACACCGAAATTCACACGGACGCAAGCAGCACAGGGCTCGGCGCCGTGATCGTGCAAAGGACCGACGGACTTGAAAGGGTCATCAGTTACGCTAGCCGGTCACTTTCGAAGGCAGAAGCCAATTATTCCACGACAGAAAAGGAATGCCTTGCCATCATCTGGGCTACATCAAAGTTCCGCCCCTACCTGTACGGCAGGCCTTTCAAAGTCGTGAGTGACCACCACGCCTTGTGTTGGCTAGCTAACTTGAAGGATCCATCAGGGCGCCTCGCACGGTGGAGTCTCAGACTACAAGAATTTGACATCACCGTCGTCTACAAGAGCGGACGAAAGCACTCCGACGCCGAATGCTTGTCTCGCGCCCCTGTCGATCCGCCGCCCCAGGATGACCAGGACGACGACTCTTTCCTGGGACCCATAAGTACCGACGACTACGCGGAACGCCAACGAGCTGACCCGGAGCTCAAGATCCTCATGGACTACCTGCAAGGCAAGACCGCCGACGTGCCGAAAGTATTCCGCCGAGGACTGGCTTCGTTTTTCCTGCGAAACAACGTCCTCCTGAAGAAAAACTTCTCGCCGCTCCGCGTCGACCACCTCCTCGTGGTACCTTCAGCGTTACGTCCAGAGGTTCTGGAAGCATTACACGACGACCCGACAGCCGGACATCTTGGTGTTTCCCGCACACTGTCACGAATACAAGAGAAGTACTATTGGCCTCGCCTCGCTGCCGACGTCGCCCACTACGTAAAAACATGCAGAGACTGTCAGCGACGCAAGACGCCGACAACTAGGCCAGCCGGACTTCTGCAACCCGTCGAACCACCTCAACGGCCATTCCAACAAATCGGCATGGACTTACTGGGGCCGTTCCCGACGTCAACTTCTGGCAACAAATGGATTGTCGTAGCGACTGACTACCTCACCCGCTATGCCGAAACAAGGGCCTTGCCCAAGGGCACTGCCGCCGAGGTCGCCATGTTCTTCATTGAGAACATCGTCCTCCGCCACGGAGCCCCCGAGGTCCTCATCACCGACAGAGGTACGGCCTTTACGGCTGACCTAACGCAAGCGATCTTGAGGTACAGTCAGACAAGCCACCGCCGAACCACCACGTACCACCCACAGACGAATGGCCTCACCGAGCGTCTAAATAAGACCATCGCCGACATGCTGGCCATGTACGTGGACGTCGAGCACAAGACGTGGGACGCCATACTCCCGTATGTAACCTTCGCGTACAACACGGCCGTGCAGGAAACGACGCAGTTTGCTCCATACAAGCTCGTCTACGGACGGAGCCCAACAACGACGCTTGACGCCATGCTACCGGTCGGCACCGACGAAGAAGACCTCGACGTCGCCAGCTACCTGGATCGCGCTGAAGAAGCTCGACAGCTAGCCCGCCTGCGTATCAAGAGCCAACAGACGGTCGACAGGCGCCACTACAACCTTCGACGACACCACACCGAATACCAACCAGGTGACCTTGTCTGGGTCTGGACGCTGATACGACGACGGGGATTGTCTGAGAAGCTCCTGCGACGCTACTTTGGACCCTACAAGGTAGTCCGACGTCGTGGTGAACTGGACTATGAGGTCGTGCCCGATGGCTTAACGTCATTCCAACGACGCCGTGCACGACCCGAAGTCGTACACGTGGTGCGACTTAAACCTTATTACGCGCGCTGATTAGCTGTGACGCATTGTTAATGTAATTTATTGCATGTACTCTCTCTTATGTTCTGTCTTTAGCATCGGGACGATGCTTTTTCAGAGGGGGGTAGTGACACGTGCGGTTCTTTTGGTTTACGAAGGAAGACGCTATCACTTTCTGTTAAGCGCAACGCAGGCCGCGTTTATCTTGTATGCCACTCTGGAACGCGTTACGACGCGTGTATAAAAAACTGACACGTGCGGTTCTTTTCGTTTGCGAAGGAAGACGCTATCACTTTCTGTTAAGCGTAACGCAGGCCGCGTTTATCTTGTATGCCACTTTGGAACGCGTTACGACGCGTGTATAAAAAGCCGGCGCAGTGCGCCACTGGGGGTCTTTTTTTTTTTTTTTCCGTCGGCCGACGACTGTTCACGCCGCTGTTGCTGTGAGTTGTGTTTGGCCCTGTTTTGCTGGGCACAAGTTCGCCCAATAAACAGTTCGCCTGACACCGCCCTGACTCCTGCGTGCTTCCTCTCAAGTGCTGCGTGTATCACAACCTCGTGACAATATTATAGTTGAAATAAAGAAGAGGAAATGGACATGGGCCGGGCATGTAGCGCGTAAACAGGATAACCGCTGGTCATTAAGGGTAACCAACTGGATTCCCAGAGAAGGGAAGCGGGTTAGGGGGAGACAGAAGGTTAGGTGGGCAGATGAGATTAAGAAGTTTGCAGGTATAAATTGGCAGCAGCAAGCACAGGACCGCGTTAACTGGTGGAACATGGGAGAGGCCTTTGTCCTGCAGTGGACGTAGTCAGGCTGATGATGATGATGATGATGATGATGAATTATTTTAGCACTTTTGATCGCGATCGAGCCAATTGGGGACGAATTTTTTTTTTTTTTTGTTGCGTTGTGCTCATTTCTTAACTGCGTGAGGAAACCAGCTGTTTTAGCTTAATCAATCGAGCTGGGGATAGTGACGTAGAGTGCCGTGCTACGCCCCTGTTAGCGCGGCTCTTGTATTACGCTGGTGTTACAATCGTGGCTCGCGACAGCTGTGGATCGTTGTTGAACGGCCCGGTCACGTCCAACTTTCCTTTCGTTTTAGGTATAAAAGCTTCATTAAATTAGCGCTAGCTTGCAACACCTTGCCGATTCGATAATTTTTTTTATTTTTAGCGTTTTACCCGTCAGACCGATTTGGACGTCTGCAGCCGGTGCACGCTGACCAACTCTGCGTGTAAAATTAATTCACTGCATCTGTGGGTAATACAACTAGACGAAATTCCGCAAGGCCACGGACAGATAAAAGGAAGGCGAGTGTTTACTTCTTCCTCACCAAACACTCATCTTTCTATAGCAAAAACCGCTGCACCCGCGGCTGATCACATGGCCTGTACATAGTACAATTCAACACAGAATGTACTTCTTACCGCATTTCGCGCGACAAACAGGCATCATGGCAGTACCGAAGAAGCGTGGCGACAACAACCGATGTTAACCGCACCGGATCTGCCCGGAATCTGCTAAGCATCTGCGCAGTGTCGGCTTCTCCTGAGTGCAAATGAACCACCTATCACCACGTGATGACGCTCGACGAATAGCGTGCACCTAACACGTCAAAGGCTGAGTGTGTGGCGCCCGGGCAACTATGCTACCTGAATGTAGCATATACAGTAACTGTAGACAGGAGTGGACCAAGGGACATTTGATGTCACAAACATGCAAATACCCTTCACCTCCCCCAACCCCCACAAAAAAAAAAAGCTCCAATGCAGGCCTCCCCCATTGCATAGATATATATATATATATATATATATATATATATATATATATATATATATATATATATATATATATATATATATATATATACTGGCGCGGGGTGGGTAATTTCATGTTGAATTTCAATGGTAGAGTCGGGGCAGCCAATGGACTGTGCGAGCGAGTCCTCGAGTGAGTGACTCTGGCGTGTAGAAACGCTTCCAAATCCGCCATTGGAACACAATCTGCACTGCCGGGGCAAGGAAGGGGAGCAAGGTGGAAGCGGAAGTTCTTGAGTTGCCTATAATACCCTGCGCGTAGTTATTCAAATCTGCTAAGAATTCCACTGTCGAATTTTGTTGAATTACTTATCGTCCTGCACTTTCAGTCGGTCGCTGTCACTATCCGATGAACCGGTCGTTCAGGGGCGGACTCGGAGCTGTCGCTATCGAGCTGGATGATTTGCCCAGTCGATCATGCCGTCCACCAATACTGCCGAAACACGCGACAGCGGCGGCACGCCCAAGTGGGGTGGCGCCACTTAATGGTCCCGCCCTTGATAGTGTCATACATCCACTGAAATGGGTTTACGTTGCACTATCCAGAACTAACATATTACGTATGTACCCAACGAACCCATGTTGCTCTTGACACTCTTACGCAACTGTAAACAACTGGCTCGATAAAACGTATCCGGCGGTTCAACATACACATGTGGGAAGATTTGTACATATCTTTAGTGTCATTTTGTCACGTTTCGCTCAACCGTAAAATTACACTGGTCACTTTCCCTCCGCATGCTTTGCATGACATCAATTCCCGTGGTACGTGGGATCTGTTTTTTTTTTCTATTTATCACATAAGCATCATTCCCGATTTTTTGGTCGCGGATTATGCTGATTTTCCGCTCACAACCAAGGACACAAACTCCGATATCGACCCTGAAGCCGCAATGGCTACGAAACTAGCTCATTGAAACTATCGAATTACAATGCACTTTCCAAAGCACATTACGTATGCTGCCAGCCAAGAAAAGCTAGACGAGCATGGAGGGAAGAGTTCGAGAGACGACCGAGAAGAAGCCTTTACGGCGCGAAATGATCACAACACCTCCAACACGCAAGCGCGCTGAAATGGGAACAGAGAGGGAGGTGGTCGGAAAACGAATGCGGTACGGTTCCCGTTACAGTAAACATAGCAATACTCCAGAGGGTATGGCCAGGGTGCAGTCAGGCGTTTTGGGCTGCCGCAGCGCTTTTGATTGGCTACCAAGAGCAAGACACGTGACTCTACGTGCACCGCCTTTTTTCAGAGCGATAGCGTGGCAACATTGAAGAATGACCGTACTCTCTTAGAGATCACAGCATGTGGTTTCGAATTTTGTGGAGGAGCGTTTGAGCAGCGCGAGTTGTGTGATCGGCGGAACTTTTTTCAGTTGCTCGTTCGAAGTTAGCAAGCAGTTGTGAGGTACGCTGTCCGCTCTACCCTCCTCGACGGACTCCGCATTTCTTTTGTGGGCTCAAAGCAGGATTTTACACGCTTGGATACTTCGGAGATCGTTTGGTTGCTCCTACGCTATGTCGGGTAAGTGGCTGCAGAAGTGCACTTCAGTTGAGTTGGTTTAGGTCAGCTTTCGTCGGTAGCAAGCGGCACCATGCCTCTCGTTCTTTGAGCGCGTCCGTAAGTGACTGTGTCTATACGTGTGTGTTTGTGAGCCTCTGTCATTTGGCAGAGATTCTCTCGGTGTATTTCGTTCCGAATGGTTGTACAAGGTATTACTGCGATGTAGCTCTCGCCGGTCGGCGCCCCGTCCTCGGACTCCTCCAACAGTCTTCCGAGCTTTCTCTTTTCTCTTACCTTTTCTGCCGCGCCTTCCGTGCCGAGTGCTCTCATTCCTTTATATCTCCACCTTTTCTATTAATTGCTTCGCCGACGCCCTCAAGGCACTGCACAAGTCAAGTGCCTTTTTCGTTTCCGTCTAACCACCACAGCCACCATTTGGAAGCCGGTGCGGGAATACCGCATAAGTGCCACAAATATAATAAGGATCGTGAACTGCTATAGGACAGGACGACACGTCGACACGGACTCGGTGGTGCATCTTCATGTACAGATGCATCAAGTGTAAATAGTCCGTGTTTATGTAGTACATTACGTTTCTTTTTCAATATAAGTGTGTATATACACGTCAATTAGATCGAAGCCACAGTTATGGCTTTGCGCTCCTTCCCTCGTTATTATTTTGCTCGAAAGAGCCACAACTGCGACTTCTATTCGAACATAAACTGTACTAGCCCAACAACGTGTACTTCTAGATTGCATATTCTTACCGTGCTGTAGTTTTACGTCCGAAAACCAGGATGTGATTATGGGAGATGGCGTGGTGGAGGGCTGCGGAAATTCGGACTGACTTTTATTCTTTAACCTGCACTCTCATCGCACAGTACACGCGCCTCTGCCATTTCGCCTCCATTGATATGCGTACGCCGCGGCTGGGTTCGAACCCGCGACATTCGGGTCAGCACCGTAGCCGCTGATCCGACCTCGGCAACCGCTTCTATCGCATTCATTTCGTTCCTTGTAAAAAAGTATTTGCGCCAAAACGAAATTATGGACTACATGTCCAAGTATGCACGCTTCTGGTACGTCAATTACAAGCAGTGCTATTACAGAGGTAATAACGGTTACGCGAACTATTATTATAAAGCCCAAACTCCATAAGCGCCAAAATGCCCGCGACAGCGACGAGCGACGCTATGAGCGACGAAACAGGGCGTTCGCGCGACGTGTCGCGTGCTCGTTTTCGCGCGATCGCTCGGTTCTCCAGATTTGGAAACCGTCGCTCATCGCCCGGAAGTGCTAGGCTCAAGCAGCCAATAGCGAAAAACCGGAAAAGACGAAGACTACATAGGTGCACGTGACCCTGCCCGAGTCAGGTATGCGCAACAAGAAATAACGCAATGTTTATTAAGCATGCGCATATAAAAAATGCTGCAAGGCAATAATAAACACTTTCCGTTCCATTACACAACAATATATCTTATTTTTAAATTGGAAACCGCTCGCTACGCGGTTTTCTTGGTGCGAGTTGACGGCCTCATGCCAGCAACAGTGGAATTCGCTCGCCGAAGCCGTCGCGTGAATGAGGTTTGCCTGCGCTATGCATACCTGCGCTAGCGACTGATCGCGCGACGCCGATCTACGTCGCGTCGCTCGCCGCTGTCGCGTACATTTTCGCGCTTATGGAGTTTGGGCTTAAGGCGTACGCGGCTGTTGCTCGCGTTTAAGTTCTGAACACCCCCAACTACACTGCATCCTTTTCCGACAAGCTTCAGCACGCACGCTAGCCTACTGCACGACCACGGTATGCGTACACCGTGCCCATAACCAGGCTTCTCCGGCCTCAGCCCGAATCGCCTACTTGTGTCGCGGCGCTCCGCTGGCGGGGGCCAAGCGCCACTTTGTCTAGACGCATGGCGCGACATTTGGTCTCTTCGTTTTGGCTGCACCGGCTGAACCAGTTCAAAGGGTGCAGCACCTTCGTCCTCGTTTTGCCGGAGCAGCGCGCGCCCTCTGTCGCACCCTCTGCACTGGCTCCCTCGTTTTGTCTAGGTGTAAGCCTAGTTCCTGACGAGTTCTGTACCGGCGTGCACGCACTCCAAAGCAGGTGCAGAGTAGTGCAGCATGGCGGGCGTCCCCCCAAGGCCAGAGCAGACGACGTTGCAAATAGTTGTTCAGGGCGTTCAAAAGGAAGTTAAGGCACTTCACAATCCCGACGGGTCATTTATGACGGACGCCAACGGTTACGTCTATGAGGCATCAGGTAAGTCAGGCTGCATGCATTGCCAAAAAACGTGGTTAGCGGCCAGGAGTCGTAGTCGGTCAGCAAACAGCCTCGTAGCATTGCTTATGCTATGTCGGTATTTTTAATCTTGGTTTTCGCCCTTGCAGACGGCAAGCGCGTTACGTTGCGGTTCATGGCAGGGAATCGTGAAAATGACCCCCCTCCGGCACAACCGCCGACGCCTTCTCCTGCCTGCGACGGCGACGTTGACAGCGATGGGGCTTTAGCCGCATTTCCAGCAGCAGCCGCGTCGGCTGAAGATGTGGAAGAGCTTTGGAGCGCCCGAAAAACAAGGTTCTTCATCGCCAAATACTCGGAAATGAAGGACTTGGTGGGAAAAACCAGGGCACTTCGGTATGTCATCCTATGTCCAAAATTATTTGCAGCTTTTTATTATTCCGTTTCACTCTAGGCAAGCACCAACAAGATAAGGGCGCATGAAGTTCACAATGGCGATGGTTATTGTTGCCTACATTTTACTGCCAGCAATTTACATTTTACTGCCCCCCCCCACTGAAAAAAAATTTTGGCTATGCGCCTGACTGTGACATATACGTTTACATATACACACAAACAGTATGTATAGTCACGCACATATATACACAACGAAGGCATTCGTAATGTTTCATTAAGTCAAGTGATCTTCAAAAACAGCGACGGTGCTTTTGTGTTGGGCATTGCACAACCGCTGTCTTGCCGAAAAGGTGCAGCACCTCCAAGCTCAAGCCATGTTGCAAGTGTAGTGCTGCCTTGAGAATTTGCACTAGAGGGAATTGCATGTTGTTATTCTGAGGCACATCTCTAGCAAGTCTCGCCCTGCAGTCCTTGTGTCTTCACTGTCTGTCCGTATTTCTCTCGCACTGCCACTTTTCAAGATGGTGCAGCTCATTGTTAAAAGAGATATGCTTCTTGACACGTGCTACCCTATCTTTGAACCTAGACTGCGCCGTCGTGTCAGCAAACAAGGTTGCGCAGCTGCATGTTTTACAATGCAAAGACAGGTTAGAATATGGCTGTCTCCTTAGTGAAGCTTTATGATCCAAAAGAGTGATTTACACAATGTTCAACTTCTCCAACATAATGCTTCCCGCACAAAAAGAACGTTCGCAGTTATCAGAAGTGTGTGAATAGTGAATTTCGGAACCTAATCAAGTAAGAGTCAAATAGTAATGGCACCAAATAGAATACAAATAGTAATTGAATACTGTTTGAATAGTAAGTAGACCATTTTCAAAACAGCCTTAGAACAGAACATTTTATTTGAAACAAATAGTCACAAACTTTCGACAAAGGCCATTACAGTCAGTTTGAATCTACTCAAAATACCACAATTACGAAAACTAAGGTAATCTCGTATGCAGCAGGAACTAGAATATTCGTAACATTTTGTAATTGTAGGTTCAACTACGGCATTGACTAGCGTTATCAACGTGAGACTTTGTCACCTCACTTTAAATAAAATTGGGACACAAAAACAAAACAATTTACAACCAAACATTGCAGATACAACTAAATATGTAACGGAGCAGATCAACCCGTCATCACAACATGGCCTGCGCACTAAAAGCGGATAACAATGGGCGTTGAAATTTACATCTGCAAGAACAATTTACGCAAACGCAAAACTTGTATCTGTTGCTAGTCGTGAAGCTGCAAGCACTCGTAGTTCCCACCTTTGGTTATTACAAGACGAAGACAGGAGCTGATAAATGCGATACAGCTAAAGTGCAGTAAAAATTGAGCAAGAATGGAGCTTTCAGAAGCGCATTCATTCGACAATCAATATAGTGTAGGTAGTCTTGCAAAAGCTTGGGCTGCGTACAGGTCACATTAGGGATTGAAAGAATGACTTGTAGCTGTTTCGTTGTTTTGGGGTTCTCCCGCCAGTGCCGATTATTAAAAGAATATTTGTTACTTAGAATATGTGCAATTCGATTCGACTTAGGAACCGAATACAGTGCTGTTTGATTCATTATCCAAAATTTTCGAATAATCGAACATCCCTAGCAATTATCCCTGAAAGCTACACATATGAAGTACTAAGGAAAGGTTCATGTGCTACTGCAAGACTTGGGTCACGTTACGTCGCTTCCTTCTTTCCTACTAACTGTGCTTTGCTTTTTTGTTTAGCACAAGAAGGCTTCTGTGGAAGAAGTTGGCTGAGGCCATCAATACGGAGTTCTTGTGCAACGTGACTGCCACACAAGTGGAAAACAAATGGAAGTCGCTGGACAGAGCATATAAAAAGTCAAAAAAAGACAACAATTCTTCAGGTCACCACCGTGTGAACTGTGAATATGAAGAGTAAGTTACGATTGTGTCTTCATATCTTCAGTGATTCTCATAGTGTCTATTACAGAGAGCTGGCAGAAGTCTTGGAAAAAGAACATAGTGTAAATCCAAGGCTGCTCTTGGAGCCTGGAAAAACAATCCTGCCTAGTGCAAGTCCAGAGTAAGTAAAAATTACTTAATTTGTGCTGTAGCCTGGAAATGACATGGCACCTGTACAATTACTTTCAACAGCACCAGCATCACTGAAGCACCTCAAGATGCAGCAGTCCCAGTCGAGTGCAACACAGCATCCAAAGTTCGGAGCAGCACAACGCCAAAAAGGAAGCGCCAGAGTAGGTCCCAAGTCACGCCGCTCTTGGAGGCATTAGAAAAAATGCAAGCTTCGAGAGCTAAGCAAGAGGAGGCAGCAGTGAAACAACTGGAGGAAAGAAAAAAATGGGAAGAGGCAAAGGCAAAGCGGCATGATGAGCGCATGCAGCGATTCGATCGGTTGATCGACGTACTCTCAAATAAGGACGGGTTATAATATGGGCAATAAACTTTTATAACACTAGCAGTGTCTACTCCATCTAATTTGTTAAAAAAAAACATTGCTTCTAGACGCGGCACCCCACTTCGCAAAACATTTGCACACTGAATAAATCGCGAAGCAAAGATGAACTTCTAGCACTGTTCCTTTGCAATGAACTCTCGCAGAGACTGACTGTAGCCTGGCAGACTGCAATCAAAATCTCCTTCACTTTCATCATTGCCCACATCTTCTTCTTGGGGAAGCGTTGCAAGTTCCTCAAGGAAGTCCCTTTCATCGTTGCACATGTTGTGTAGCACACACGCAGCCATAACTATATAGCAGCACTGTTGCACACTTTTTGCATCAACAAGGTAGAGCCTCCTAAAACGCTGTTTAAGCAGGCCGAAGGTGTTCTCAATAAGCACTCGTTGTTGACTGTGTCGTTTATTGAAGCTCTTTTTCCACGTAGGAAAAGAACTTCCATTGTCCTTGAATGGGGTCATGAGCCATGGCATCAGTGGATATGCACTGTCACCCAGTATATAATTGTCTTCACATTCCTGAATTGCGCGTGCAAAGAAGGGGCTCTCCCTCAGGACACGGGCGTCGTGAACCGAACCTGGAAACCCAATAAACACGTTCAGCAACTTGTTCCTGTCGTCGCAGATTCCTTGCAGGATTATCGAAGGCCACTTTTTCCGGTTGAAGTAAGACTGCGTAGATTCGCTTGGAGTGAGTATCCCGATGTGTGATCCATCGATACAGCCGATGGTGTTTCTTGGGCCCTTGCCTTTACTTTTGGCGAGGAAGCCGTTCTTTATGCGGGTCACTTCCGCGCTACTAGGCCAGCAAATTATCTCATCGCTAATAGCGTGTAAGAAGTGAACGACCCGTGTCACACAAACATGAACAGACGACTCGGTAACATCGAATTTGTCGCCTATGGCGTACATAGATATTTGTGAGCCTAGGTACACAAGCGCTATGAGGCATGTTTTTTCGGCACTGATTTGTTGGCGGCCTTGCACTGCCCTTGGGTAGAAGGCTGAAGTCTTGAACTTGGCCCTGAAACTATCAAAAGTCTCCCTGGACAGCCTGAAGAGGCGCTTGAATTCATACTCATGGTACCTGCCGATAATGCTTTCGTACCCGGGTACACGGTTGGCATCGTCGCGCACCAACGCGCACGCGACCAAGATGCACGCATCGTCGTACTCATCGTCGCAGTCACTGCAAACGGCACCGCTGACGGAATCGTCGTCGCTGCTCGAGTCCAGCAATTCCATCGCAGTCACAAGAAGTGCCATCACGGCCGTGTATTGATCGGACAAGGCGGCGGAGGCGGCTATTTTAGGCTTACACTACAAGGTGTTCTCCGGCCTGCACTCACGTCAACTCACGCCTTCGTTTTGGCTGTAGCCGTCGCGCGCTAGTGTCGGCTAGTGCCGAGGCGTGGTTGAGGCTGCACCTGCACTTGCTCGACCGGCGCTGCACGCTCACTGCACCGCTTGGCACCGCTTTTTCTGCACCTGCACTTTTCTGAACTAGTGCAAGCCAAATCGAAGATTCCTATTGTGGCGACACCGTTTATCGCTTCTCCTTGGCGCCGCTTCCCTCGCCCATACCACATGTATCGCCCTCTATCTGAGCGCGCTTGCCGCTGGGTCTCTCGAAACCTTTCGATGCTAGCATGACACGCAGCGGCAAGGTTCGTTTTTTGCGTTGCATAAATGGTTGCCAGACTGGAAGGGTGGTTGTTGCCAGACTTCCGCTAAATTTGGCGGAAACTTTTTCTCCTGTAGTTGAGGCTTCTCCGCAAGAGTTTAGTGCTATCCGCGGTGCACTTCTTGGCTGAAAATTTTTCTCCTGTAGTTGTGGCTTCTTCGTAAGAGCTTGGTGCTATCCGCGGTGAATTTCGCGAGTGCATGAGCGACGCTGGCCGTATTAATTAACGGAATGGACCGAGCCTAGCAGAAGTCGAGCGCGGTGCTGCTGCGCAATTAAGATGCCGTTTTAAGTTTGGTGCTATCCGCGGTGAATTTCGCGAGTGCATGAGTGACGCTGGCCGTTTTAATTAATGGAATGGACCGAGCCTAGCAGAAGTCGAGCGCGGTGCTGCTGCGCAATTAAGAGGCCGTTTTAAGTTTGGTGCTATCCGCGGTGAATTTCGCGAGTGCATGAGCGACGCTGGCCGTTTTAATTAACGGAATGGACCGAGCCTAGCAGAAGTCGAGCGCGGCACTGCTGCGCAATTAAGATGCCGTTTTAAGTTTGGTGCTATCCGCGGTGAATTTCGCGAGTGCATGAGTGACGCTGGCCGTTTTAATTAACGGAATGGACCGAGCCTAGCAGAAGTCGAGCGCGGTGCTGCTGCGCAATTAAGAGGCCGTTTTAAGTTTGGTGCTATCCGCGGTGAATTTCGCGAGTGCATGAGTGACGCTGGCCGTTTTAATTAACGGAATGGACCGAGCCTAGCAGAAGTCGAGCGCGGCACTGCTGCGCAATTAAGATGCCGTTTTAAGTTTGGTGCTATCCGCGGTGAATTTCGCGAGTGCATGAGTGACGCTGGCCGTTTTAATTAACGGAATGGACCGAGCCTAGCAGAAGTCGAGCGCGGCACTGCTGCGCAATTAAGAGGCCGTTTTAAGTTTGGTGCTATCCGCGGTGAATTTCGCGAGTGCATGAGTGACGCTGGCCGTTTTAATTAACGGAATGGACCGAGCCTAGCAGAAGTCGAGCGCGGCACTGCTGCGCAATTAAGATGCCGTTTTAAGTTTGGTGCTATCCGCGGTGAATTTCGCGAGTGCATGAGTGACGCTGGCCGTTTTAATTAACGGAATGGACCGAGCCTAGCAGAAGTCGAGCGCGGTGCTGCTGCGCAATTAAGAGGCCGTTTTAAGTTTGGTGCTATCCGCGGTGAATTTCGCGAGTGCATGAGTGACGCTGGCCGTTTTAATTAACGGAATGGACCGAGCCTAGCAGAAGTCGAGCGCGGTGCTGCTGCGCAATTAAGAGGCCGTTTTAAGTTTGGTGCTATCCGCGGTGAATTTCGCGAGTGCATGAGCGACGCTGGCCGTTTTAATTAACGGAATGGACCGAGCCTAGCAGAAGTCGAGCGCGGTGCTGCTGCGCAATTAAGAGGCCGTTTTAAGTTTGGTGCTATCCGCGGTGAATTTCGCGAGTGCATGAGTGACGCTGGCCGTTTTAATTAACGGAATGGACCGAGCCTAGCAGAAGTCGAGCGCGGCACTGCTGCGCAAATAAGATGCCGTTTTAAGTTTGGTGCTATCCGCGGTGAATTTCGCGAGTGCATGAGTGACGCTGGCCGTTTTAATTAACGGAATGGACCGAGCCTAGCAGAAGTCGAGCGCGGTGCTGCTGCGCAATTAAGAGGCCGTTTTAAGTTTGGTGCTATCCGCGGTGAATTTCGCGAGTGCATGAGTGACGCTGGCCGTTTTAATTAACGGAATGGACCGAGCCTAGCAGAAGTCGAGCGCGGCACTGCTGCGCAATTAAGATGCCGTTTTAAGTTGGGTGCTATCCGCGGTGAATTTCGCGAGTGCATGAGTGACGCTGGCCGTTTTAATTAACGGAATGGACCGAGCCTAGCAGAAGTCGAGCGCGGTGCTGCTGCGCAATTAAGAGGCCGTTTTAAGTTTGGTGCTATCCGCGGTGAATTTCGCGAGTGCATGAGTGACGCTGGCCGTTTTAATTAACGGAATGGACCGAGCCTAGCAGAAGTCGAGCGCGGTGCTGCTGCGCAATTAAGATGCCGTTTTAAGTTGGGTGCTATCCGCGGTGAATTTCGCGAGTGCATGAGTGACGCTGGCCGTTTTAATTAACGGAATGGACCGAGCCTAGCAGAAGCCGAGCGCGGTGCTGCTGCGCAATTAAGAGGCCGTTTTAAGTTTGGTGCTATCCGCGGTGAATTTCGCGAGTGCATGAGTGACGCTGGCCGTTTTAATTAACGGAATGGACCGAGCCTAGCAGAAGTCGAGCGCGGTGCTGCTGCGCAATTAAGAGGCCGTTTTAAGTTTGGTGCTATCCGCGGTGAATTTCGCGAGTGCATGAGTGACGCTGGCCGTTTTAATTAACGGAATGGACCGAGCCTAGCAGAAGTCGAGCGCGGTGCTGCTGCGCAATTAAGATGCCGTTTTAAGTTGGGTGCTATCCGCGGTGAATTTCGCGAGTGCATGAGTGACGCTGGCCGTTTTAATTAACGGAATGGACCGAGCCTAGCAGAAGCCGAGCGCGGTGCTGCTGCGCAATTAAGAGGCCGTTTTAAGTTTGGTGCTATCCGCGGTGAATTTCGCGAGTGCATGAGTGACGCTGGCCGTTTTAATTAACGGAATGGACCGAGCCTAGCAGAAGTCGAGCGCGGTGCTGCTGCGCAATTAAGAGGCCGTTTTAAGTTTGGTGCTATCCGCGGTGAATTTCGCGAGTGCATGAGCGACGCTGGCCGTTTTAATTAACGGAATGGACCGAGCCTAGCAGAAGTCGAGCGCGGTGCTGCTGCGCAATTAAGATGCCGTTTTAAGTTTGGTGCTATCCGCGGTGAATTTCGCGAGTGCATGAGTGACGCTGGCCGTTTTAATTAACGGAATGGACCGAGCCTAGCAGAAGTCGAGCGCGGTGCTGCTGCGCAATTAAGAGGCCGTTTTAAGTTTGGTGCTATCCGCGGTGAATTTCGCGAGTGCATGAGCGACGCTGGCCGTTTTAATTAACGGAATGGACCGAGCCTAGCAGAAGTCGAGCGCGGTGCTGCTGCGCAATTAAGATGCCGTTTTAAGTTTGGTGCTATCCGCGGTGAATTTCGCGAGTGCATGAGCGACGCTGGCCGTTTTAATTAACGGAATGGACCGAGCCTAGCAGAAGTCGAGCGCGGTGCGGCTGCGCAATTAAGAGGCCGTTTTAAGTTTGGTGCTATCCGCGGTGAATTTCGCGAGTGCATGAGTGACGCTGGCCGTTTTAATTAACGGAATGGACCGAGCCTAGCAGAAGTCGAGCGCGGTGCTGCTGCGCAATTAAGAGGCCGTTTTAAGTTTGGTGCTATCCGCGGTGAATTTCGCGAGTGCATGAGCGACGCTGGCCGTTTTAATTAACGGAATGGACCGAGCCTAGCAGAAGTCGAGCGCGGCACTGCTGCGCAATTAAGATGCCGTTTTAAGTTTGGTGCTATCCGCGGTGAATTTCGCGAGTGCATGAGTGACGCTGGCCGTTTTAATTAACGGAATGGACCGAGCCTAGCAGAAGTCGAGCGCGGTGCTGCTGCGCAATTAAGAGGCCGTTTTAAGTTTGGTGCTATCCGCGGTGAATTTAGCGAGTGCATGAGCGACGCTGGCCGTTTTAATTAACGGAATGGACCGAGCCTAGCAGAAGTCGAGCGCGGTGCTGCTGCGCAATTAAGAGGCCGTTTTAAGTTTGGTGCTATCCGCGGTGAATTTCGCGAGTGCATGAGTGACGCTGGCCGTTTTAATTAACGAAATGGACCGAGCCTAGCAGAAGTCGAGCGCGGTGCTGCTGCGCAATTAAGAGGCCGTTTTAAGTTTGGTGCTATCCGCGGTGAATTTCGCGAGTGCATGAGTGACGCTGGCCGTTTTAATTAACGGAATGGACCGAGCCTAGCAGAAGTCGAGCGCGGTGCTGCTGCGCAATTAAGATGCCGTTTTAAGTTTGGTGCTATCCGCGGTGAATTTCGCGAGTGCATGAGCGACGCTGGCCGTTTTAATTAACGGAATGGACCGAGCCTAGCAGAAGTCGAGCGCGGTGCTGCTGCGCAATTAAGAGGCCGTTTTAAGTTTGGTGCTATCCGCGGTGAATTTCGCGAGTGCATGAGTGAAGCTGGCCGTTTTAATTAACGGAATGGACCGAGCCTAGCAGAAGTCGAGCGCGGTGCTGCTGCGCAATTAAGAGGCCGTTTTAAGTTTGGTGCTATCCGCGGTGAATTTCGCGAGTGCATGAGCGACGCTGGCCGTTTTAATTAACGGAATGGACCGAGCCTAGCAGAAGTCGAGCGCGGCACTGCTGCGCAATTAAGATGCCGTTTTAAGTTTGGTGCTATCCGCGGTGAATTTCGCGAGTGCATGAGTGACGCTGGCCGTTTTAATTAACGGAATGGACCGAGCCTAGCAGAAGTCGAGCGCGGTGCTGCTGCGCAATTAAGAGGCCGTTTTAAGTTTGGTGCTATCCGCGGTGAATTTCGCGAGTGCATGAGCGACGCTGGCCGTTTTAATTAACGGAATGGACCGAGCCTAGCAGAAGTCGAGCGCGGTGCTGCTGCGCAATTAAGAGGCCGTTTTAAGTTTGGTGCTATCCGCGGTGAATTTCGCGAGTGCATGAGCGACGCTGGCCGTTTTAATTAACGGAATGGACCAAGCCTAGCAGAAGTCGAGCGCGGTGCTGCTGCGCAATTAAGAGGCCGTTTTAAGTTTGGTGCTATCCGCGGTGAATTTCGCGAGTGCATGAGTGACGCTGGCCGTTTTAATTAACGGAATGGACCGAGCCTAGCAGAAGTCGAGCGCGGCACTGCTGCGCAATTAAGATGCCGTTTTAAGTTTGGTGCTATCCGCGGTGAATTTCGCGAGTGCATGAGTGACGCTGGCCGTTTTAATTAACGGAATGGACCGAGCCTAGCAGAAGTCGAGCGCGGTGCTGCTGCGCAATTAAGAGGCCGTTTTAAGTTTGGTGCTATCCGCGGTGAATTTCGCGAGTGCATGAGTGACGCTGGCCGTTTTAATTAACGGAATGGACCGAGCCTAGCAGAAGTCGAGCGCGGCACTGCTGCGCAATTAAGATGCCGTTTTAAGTTGGGTGCTATCCGCGGTGAATTTCGCGAGTGCATGAGTGACGCTGGCCGTTTTAATTAACGGAATGGACCGAGCCTAGCAGAAGCCGAGCGCGGTGCTGCTGCGCAATTAAGAGGCCGTTTTAAGTTTGGTGCTATCCGCGGTGAATTTCGCGAGTGCATGAGTGACGCTGGCCGTTTTAATTAACGGAATGGACCGAGCCTAGCAGAAGTCGAGCGCGGTGCTGCTGCGCAATTAAGAGGCCGTTTTAAGTTTGGTGCTATCCGCGGTGAATTTCGCGAGTGCATGAGCGACGCTGGCCGTTTTAATTAACGGAATGGACCGAGCCTAGCAGAAGTCGAGCGCGGTGCTGCTGCGCAATTAAGATGCCGTTTTAAGTTTGGTGCTATCCGCGGTGAATTTCGCGAGTGCATGAGTGACGCTGGCCGTTTTAATTAACGGAATGGACCGAGCCTAGCAGAAGTCGAGCGCGGTGCTGCTGCGCAATTAAGAGGCCGTTTTAAGTTTGGTGCTATCCGCGGTGAATTTCGCGAGTGCATGAGTGACGCTGGCCGTTTTAATTAACGGAATGGACCGAGCCTAGCAGAAGTCGAGCGCGGCACTGCTGCGCAATTAAGATGCCGTTTTAAGTTGGGTGCTATCCGCGGTGAATTTCGCGAGTGCATGAGTGACGCTGGCCGTTTTAATTAACGGAATGGACCGAGCCTAGCAGAAGTCGAGCGCGGTGCTGCTGCGCAATTAAGAGGCCGTTTTAAGTTTGGTGCTATCCGCGGTGAATTTCGCGAGTGCATGAGTGACGCTGGCCGTTTTAATTAACGGAATGGACCGAGCCTAGCAGAAGCCGAGCGCGGTGCTGCTGCGCAATTAAGAGGCCGTTTTAAGTTTGGTGCTATCCGCGGTGAATTTCGCGAGTGCATGAGCGACGCTGGCCGTTTTAATTAACGGAATGGACCGAGCCTAGCAGAAGTCGAGCGCGGTGCTGCTGCGCAATTAAGAGGCCGTTTTAAGTTTGGTGCTATCCGCGGTGAATTTCGCGAGTGCATGAGTGACGCTGGCCGTTTTAATTAACGGAATGGACCGAGCCTAGCAGAAGTCGAGCGCGGTGCTGCTGCGCAATTAAGAGGCCGTTTTAAGTTTGGTGCTATCCGCGGTGAATTTCGCGAGTGCATGAGCGACGCTGGCCGTTTTAATTAACGGAATGGACCGAGCCTAGCAGAAGCCGAGCGCGGTGCTGCTGCGCAATTAAGAGGCCGTTTTAAGTTTGGTGCTATCCGCGGTGAATTTCGCGAGTGCATGAGCGACGCTGGCCGTTTTAATTAACGGAATGGACCGAGCCTAGCAGAAGTCGAGCGCGGTGCTGCTGCGCAATTAAGAGGCCGTTTTAAGTTTGGTGCTATCCGCGGTGAATTTCGCGAGTGCATGAGTGACGCTGGCCGTTTTAATTAACGGAATGGACCGAGCCTAGCAGAAGTCGAGCGCGGTGCTGCTGCGCAATTAAGAGGCCGTTTTAAGTTTGGTGCTATCCGCGGTGAATTTCGCGAGTGCATGAGTGACGCTGGCCGTTTTAATTAACGGAATGGACCGAGCCTAGCAGAAGTCGAGCGCGGTGCTGCTGCGCAATTAAGAGGCCGTTTTAAGTTTGGTGCTATCCGCGGTGAATTTCGCGAGTGCATGAGCGACGCTGGCCGTTTTAATTAACGGAATGGACCGAGCCTAGCAGAAGTCGAGCGCGGTGCTGCTGCGCAATTAAGATGCCGTTTTAAGTTTGGTGCTATCCGCGGTGAATTTCGCGAGTGCATGAGTGACGCTGGCCGTTTTAATTAACAGAATGGACCGAGCCTAGCAGAAGTCGAGCGCGGTGCTGCTGCGCAATTAAGAGGCCGTTTTAAGTTTGGTGCTATCCGCGGTGAATTTCGCGAGTGCATGAGCGACGCTGGCCGTTTTAATTAACGGAATGGACCGAGCCTAGCAGAAGTCGAGCGCGGTGCTGCTGCGCAATTAAGATGCCGTTTTAAGTTTGGTGCTATCCGCGGTGAATTTCGCGAGTGCATGAGCGACGCTGGCCGTTTTAATTAACGGAATGGACCGAGCCTAGCAGAAGTCGAGCGCGGTGCTGCTGCGCAATTAAGAGGCCGTTTTAAGTTTGGTGCTATCCGCGGTGAATTTCGCGAGTGCATGAGTGACGCTGGCCGTTTTAATTAACGGAATGGACCGAGCCTAGCAGAAGTCGAGCGCGGTGCTGCTGCGCAATTAAGAGGCCGTTTTAAGTTTGGTGCTATCCGCGGTGAATTTCGCGAGTGCATGAGCGACGCTGGCCGTTTTAATTAACGGAATGGACCGAGCCTAGCAGAAGTCGAGCGCGGCACTGCTGCGCAATTAAGATGCCGTTTTAAGTTTGGTGCTATCCGCGGTGAATTTCGCGAGTGCATGAGTGACGCTGGCCGTTTTAATTAACGGAATGGACCGAGCCTAGCAGAAGTCGAGCGCGGTGCTGCTGCGCAATTAAGAGGCCGTTTTAAGTTTGGTGCTATCCGCGGTGAATTTCGCGAGTGCATGAGCGACGCTGGCCGTTTTAATTAACGGAATGGACCGAGCCTAGCAGAAGTCGAGCGTGGTGCTGCTGCGCAATTAAGAGGCCGTTTTAAGTTTGGTGCTATCCGCGGTGAATTTCGCGAGTGCATGAGTGACGCTGGCCGTTTTAATTAACGGAATGGACCGAGCCTAGCAGAAGTCGAGCGCGGTGCTGCTGCGCAATTAAGAGGCCGTTTTAAGTTTGGTGCTATCCGCGGTGAATTTCGCGAGTGCATGAGTGACGCTGGCCGTTTTAATTAACGGAATGGACCGAGCCTAGCAGAAGTCGAGCGCGGTGCTGCTGCGCAATTAAGATGCCGTTTTAAGTTTGGTGCTATCCGCGGTGAATTTCGCGAGTGCATGAGCGACGCTGGCCGTTTTAATTAACGGAATGGACCGAGCCTAGCAGAAGTCGAGCGCGGTGCTGCTGCGCAATTAAGAGGCCGTTTTAAGTTTGGTGCTATCCGCGGTGAATTTCGCGAGTGCATGAGTGACGCTGGCCGTTTTAATTAACGGAATGGACCGAGCCTAGCAGAAGTCGAGCGCGGTGCTGCTGCGCAATTAAGAGGCCGTTTTAAGTTTGGTGCTATCCGCGGTGAATTTCGCGAGTGCATGAGCGACGCTGGCCGTTTTAATTAACGGAATGGACCGAGCCTAGCAGAAGTCGAGCGCGGTGCTGCTGCGCAATTAAGAGGCCGTTTTAAGTTTGGTGCTATCCGCGGTGAATTTCGCGAGTGCATGAGCGACGCTGGCCGTTATAATTAACGGAATGGACCGAGCCTAGCAGAAGTCGAGCGCGGTGCTGCTGCGCAATTAAGAGGCCGTTTTAAGTTTGGTGCTATCCGCGGTGAATTTCGCGAGTGCATGAGCGACGCTGGCCGTTATAATTAACGGAATGGACCGAGCCTAGCAGAAGTCGAGCGCGGCACTGCTGCGCAATTAAGATGCCGTTTTAAGTTTGGTGCTATCCGCGGTGAATTTCGCGAGTGCATGAGCGACGCTGGCCGTTATAATTAACGGAATGGACCGAGCCTAGCAGAAGTCGAGCGCGGTGCTGCTGCGCAATTAAGAGGCCGTTTTAAGTTTGGTGCTATCCGCGGTGAATTTCGCGAGTGCATGAGCGACGCTGGCCGTTATAATTAACGGAATGGACCGAGCCTAGCAGAAGTCGAGCGCGGCACTGCTGCGCAATTAAGATGCCGTTTTAAGTTTGGTGCTATCCGCGGTGAATTTCGCGAGTGCATGAGCGACGCTGGCCGTTTTAATTAACGGAATGGACCGAGCCTAGCAGAAGTCGAGCGCGGCACTGCTGCGCAATTAAGATGCCGTTTTAAGTTTGATGCTATCCGCGGTGAATTTCGCGAGTGCATGAGCGACGCTGGCCGTTATAATTAACGGAATGGACCGAGCCTAGCAGAAGTCGAGCGCGGCACTGCTGCGCAATTAAGATGCCGTTTTAAGTTTGATGCTATCCGCGGTGAATTTCGCGAGTGCATGAGCGACGCTGGCCGTTTTAATTAACGGAATGGACCGAGCCTTGCAGAAGTCGAGCGCGGCACTGCTGCGCAATTAAGATGCCGTTTTAAGTTTGGTGCTATCCGCGGTGAATTTCGCGAGTGCATGAGCGACGCTGGCCGTTTTAATTAACGGAATGGACCGAGCCTAGCAGAAGTCGAGCGCGGCACTGCTGCGCAATTAAGATGCCGTTTTAAGTTTGGTGCTATCCGCGGTGAATTTCGCGAGTGCATGAGCGACGCTGGCCGTTATAATTAACGGAATGGACCGAGCCTAGCAGAAGTCGAGCGCGGCACTGCTGCGCAATTAAGATGCCGTTTTAAGTTTGGTGCTATCCGCGGTGAATTTCGCGAGTGCATGAGCGACGCTGGCCGTTTTAATTAACGGAATGGACCGAGCCTAGCAGAAGTCGAGCGCGGCACTGCTGCGCAATTAAGATGCCGTTTTAAGTTTGGTGCTATCCGCGGTGAATTTCGCGAGTGCATGAGCGACGCTGGCCGTTATAATTAACGGAATGGACCGAGCCTAGCAGAAGTCGAGCGCGGTGCTGCTGCGCAATTAAGAGGCCGTTTTAAGTTTGGTGCTATCCGCGGTGAATTTCGCGAGTGCATGAGCGACGCTGGCCGTTATAATTAACGGAATGGACCGAGCCTAGCAGAAGTCGAGCGCGGCACTGCTGCGCAATTAAGATGCCGTTTTAAGTTTGGTGCTATCCGCGGTGAATTTCGCGAGTGCATGAGCGACGCTGGCCGTTTTAATTAACGGAATGGACCGAGCCTAGCAGAAGTCGAGCGCGGCACTGCTGCGCAATTAAGATGCCGTTTTAAGTTTGGTGCTATCCGCGGTGAATTTCGCGAGTGCATGAGCGACGCTGGCCGTTATAATTAACGGAATGGACCGAGCCTAGCAGAAGTCGAGCGCGGCACTGCTGCGCAATTAAGATGCCGTTTTAAGTTTGATGCTATCCGCGGTGAATTTCGCGAGTGCATGAGCGACGCTGGCCGTTTTAATTAACGGAATGGACCGAGCCTAGCAGAAGTCGAGCGCGGCACTGCTGCGCAATTAAGATGCCGTTTTAAGTTTGGTGCTATCCGCGGTGAATTTCGCGAGTGCATGAGCGACGCTGGCCGTTATAATTAACGGAATGGACCGAGCCTAGCAGAAGTCGAGCGCGGTGCTGCTGCGCAATTAAGAGGCCGTTTTAAGTTTGGTGCTATCCGCGGTGAATTTCGCGAGTGCATGAGCGACGCTGGCCGTTTTAATTAACGGAATGGACCGAGCCTAGCAGAAGTCGAGCGCGGCGCTGCTGCGCAATTAAGAGGCCGTTTTAATTCCGTTTTAATTAACGGAAGGAACCGCGCCTAGCAAAAGTCGAGCGCGGTGCTGTCGTGCAATTAAGAGGCCGTTTCAATGCCGTTTTAATTAACGGAAGGAACCGCGCCTAGCAAAAGTCCAACGCGGTGCTGCCGTGCAATTAAGAGGCCGTTTTAATTAACGGAATGAACCTCCCATTACAGAAGTCGAGGCGCGTTCTCTTGCTGTGTGCGCAGCTGTGGGATTAAGATATCGCGTCTCAGTATTAGGGATTACGGGGAAAACTGATTAGAGTCGCAGGAGGGGATGCGCTGCCCCCCTTCCCCCTTACTTTTCTTTTTTTTTTCTCTCTCAGCTGATCGTGTCGCGTAGACCGCGCGCTACGACGGGGGACGCTACGCTTCCCCTAGCTGTGTCAGCACAAGACACATCGTTCGGACTCGTATATACATGTGATGAATAAGCGTTCCAAGGCTGGTTAATCGGAGTACGTCGGATATGCTACAGCTATGTACGCCTGGAAGGCTTCTTTATCGAAGCTTATCGAAGCAGATGGAGTGAACTAAGCGCGACTTGCGCGTACCTGTAAGTGGGATCCAGCCGACGAGCCGCCGTCGCTTACAGGGCCCCACCCACAATAAGCACAAATTGTTCCTGAGCTCAAGAGCGCAGTATAAAACAATAGGGTGGGTACATAGGAATAAAATGGCATAATATGTCTCACTACACGCTCATCACTCACGATATGGCAGGGATCCCTAAACAGGATATCGGCGAGCGATCACCTCCATTAATCGAAGGAAAATGTCTTTCACGTTGAGACGTGCAACGACCAAGTACGTCTCGAGAGGCAAAAAAAAAAAAAGGAGCCTTGCCCCTGTCTACCCAGCATTGTGAGTGTCCCGCGGAGCTGGGACAGCTAGCTGTTACCTGCAACCATTGTACCTGAAGTGTGGATCTGCTCGTTTTTTTTTTTTTTTTTTTTTTTTTGCCGGGGCGATTGTACGTGACGACTTACTGCATCCTGGGTCACCATAATTAAGCCGAGGTCCTTGCGAATTCCTCATCACTCGGATGTCGGCGGCCGCTTCTGTGCTGTTCCCGACTGTCTACAGGTCGAACTGCCGCTCGAAGCGATGGCGTCTTCGACAGTCCAATAACGCGACGGCTCCTGAAATGGTGACAATGTACTTTGCACAACTAACGTTACGGCATTTCATAAGGATCACGATCCTAAAGCTTAGGGATTGCGACCGAGATAGGGAGCACCAAATAAGGAAATTTAAGAGGTTTACGTGAGCAAGTTTGGCCATGTCTCGACGCCTAATGCACCGAGGTGGAGTACGTGCCCTGGGTGGTGTACTGTTAACGTGATACGTGGGTCACATCACCTCGCATCACGTAACGTCGTTCGCACTCCCGCTCAAGTCACCGTTGCTGTGGAGAAGGAGGAACACCGAAGTGGAGTACGTGACCTAGGTGTTGTATGATTCCAGGCGTCTTCGCCTATCCCGCATTTTCACACATATGCTCATGTCGCGTCGGCGCCGTGACCCCCCCCCCCCCCCTTCTTTCTCCGCAGACGCTCGCGTCGCTTCGGGTCGGCGCCATGTCAGCCAACGTTCGAGGTCCGAAAAGGCTTTTTTATGTTGTTTTTTTCCAGGCGTCTTTGCCCCCCCCCCCCCCCCTTCTTTCTCCGCAGACACTCGCGTCGCGTCGGGTCGGCGCCATGTCAGCCAACGTTTGAGGTCCGAAAAGGCTTTTTTATGTTTTTTTTTGTTCCAGGCGTCTTTGCCCGTCCCGTCTTTCTCCGCAGGTGCTCGCGTGGCGTTAGGGCCGTGGCCCATCCACTCTTTCTCCCCAGATGCTCGCGCCACGTCGGCGCCGTGACCCACCCCCTCTTTCCGCTGATGCTGCATCACGTAGGCGCCCTGTCAAGGTTAGAGCGCTCTATCCCCCTTTTCACCTCATGACCCTTATAAAATGCCGTAACGTTAGCCATGCAAGCTATACTGTTACCAAATCAGGAAGTGTCTCGTCATGGCCACGCCACGGATAGACCCCAGCATTGTCGAAATCGCCGACATCATAAGGTACCCTGCCGCGGAAGAGGCCTTCCTTCGTGAAATTGGACTGTCGCCTGCGCCATCGCTTCGACCCGCAGCACATTCTTCCCGGGACGACTGTGTACAGCGACGAGTGGGCCGCGTACCAGTGCATACCCAGACTTGTGGATGCCAACGGAACACCGCTAAACTTGGACTGGCACACCGTGAACCACAGTGTCAACTTCGTTGATCCTACGACAGGCGCCAACACGCAAAGGATTGAAAGTGAATGGCAAAAGGCCAAGCGCCGTCTCGTTCGCAACAGCAACAAGACGACTACCTCACTTATGCCGTCTCACCTCGCGTGGCTTTGGTGGAGATCAATTAACGCACGTCCCAACGTGAAAGACCTTTTTCTTCGATTAATGGAGGTAATTGCTCGCCGGTATCTAGTTTGTGATTAGCACGTAGTGAGACATATTGTCATTTAATTCTTATGTTTATGTTGTCATTATGTTGTATTATTGTCATTATTATGTCTATTATGTCATTTTATTATTTTTGTTGTATACTAAACTCTTGAGCTGAGAAACAATACACAATCATTATTTGGAATTTTGGTAGTTTGTGCTTATTGTGGGTGGGGCCCTGTAAGCGACGGCGGCTCGTCGGCTGGGTCCCATTTACAGGTACGCGCAAGTCGCGCTTAGTTCACTCCATCTGCTTCGATAAAGAAGCCTTCCAGGCGTACATAGCTGTAGCATATCCGACGTACCCCGATTAACCAGCCTTTGAACGCTTATTCATCACATGTATATACGAGTCCGAACGATATGTCTTGTGCTGACACAGCTAGGGGAAGCGTAGCGTCCCCCGTCGTAGCGCGCGGTCGACGCGACACGATCAGCTGAGAAAAAAAAAAGAAAAGTAAGGGGGAGGGAGGCAGCGCATCACCTCCTGCGACTCTTATTCAGTTTTCCCCGTAATCCCTAATATTGAGACGCGATATCTTAATCCCACAGCTGCGCACACAGCAAGAGAACGCGCCTCGACTTCTGTAATGGGAGGTTCATTCCGTTAATTAAAACGGCCTCTTAATTGCACGGCAGCACCGCGTTGGACTTTTGCTAGGCGCGGTTCCTTCCGTTAATTAAAACGGAATTGAAACGGCCTCTTAATTGCACGACAGCACCGCGCTCGACTTTTGCTAGGCGCGGTTCCTTCCGTTAATTAAAACGGAATTAAAACGGCCTCTTAATTGCGCAGCAGCGCCGCGCTCGCCTTCTGCTAGGCTTGGTCCATTCCGTTAATTAAAACGGCCAGCGTCGCTCATGCACTCGCGAAATTCACCGCGGATAGCACCAAACTTAAAACGGCATCTTAATTGCGCAGCAGTGCCGCGCTCGACTTCTGCTAGGCTCGGTCCATTCCGTTAATTAAAACGGCCAGCGTCGCTCATGCACTCGCGAAATTCACCGCGGATAGCACCAAACTCTTACGGAGAAGCCACAACTACAGGAGAAAAGTTTTCAGCCAAGAAGTGCACCACGGATAGCACCAAACTCTTACGGAGAAGCCACAACTACAGGAGAAAAATTTTCAGCCAAGAAGTGCACCGCGGATAGCACCAAACTCTTACGGAGAAGCCACAACTACAGGAGAAAACTTTTCTGCCAAATTTAGCGGCAGTCTGGCAACAACTACCCCAAAGTCTGGCAACAAATTTATGCAACGCCAGAACGAACCTTGCCCACGCAGCGACCAGGCTGCGACATTGACGGGCGCCAGCTCTGCGCAGAAGGGTGGAGGGAAAAATAAAAACAAACACGGTGGTGGTGGAACGAGGAGGCTTTCACGGTGCTATTGACTGCTTTAGTTATAATAAAGCTTCGTGTGTTCTTTTTTCTTTAATTACGGAGGATGCTTTTCGCAGTGTTATCGCCTTTGGAGCTCTTATCACCATTGCCGAAACAGCTCTTTCTAATACTGTAGCACGGGAAGTTCGCTGATTGCGTGCGTAATTATGCTGATTATTAAACCATACCTCGGCGTTCGTCCGGAGCATTGGTTGTTCTATAGCGAAACCTATTACCGTAAGTTTCAAGACGGACAAGCCAAATTCATTGATGGCTGGAAAACTTGCCGCTCTTGCCCCGCCACGGTGGTCTAGTGGCAAAGGTACTTGGCTGCTGACCCGCAGGTCGCGGGATCGAATCCCGGCTGCGGCGGCTGCATTTCCGATGAAGGTGGAAAAGTTGTAGGCCCGTGTGCTTAGGTTTGGGTGCAAGTTAAAGAACCCCAGGTGGTCTAAAGTTCTGGATTCTTCCACTACGGCGCCTCTCATAATCATATGGTGGTTTTGGGACGTTGAACCCCACATAATAATCAATCATTCTTAGAGTACTATTACTTACTCTCTTCACAACCATACGCAAGGGGAGAGGGGGAATCTCATGTCTTGATATACATGTGCACCATCTGTTTAAACTACTGCCCATAGTGACGTCACAGAGAAAAGCTGATGCCTGTGCCCCTCCCCCCCCCCCACCCGTCATGTCTGTGTGAACCCCCTTTCCCCGAAAAAAAACTTCTGGCTACGCACCTGCTTTCACATAATTTTTTACTTTTAACATGGCAATCCTTACATACAATTCCCTTCACTCCACCATTCTCTCAATAATTTTTGACAAAGGACAACTCTGTAATCAAAATAAAACACAATTAGCATCAAATAATTTCTTGTTACCAAAAATTAAAAATAATTATTGTAGATTAATTTGTGGTTTCACAGCAATGTCCTTCTGCAACAGTATTCCAGGAAATGTTAAGCTTTGTAGTAGTCTAAGCTGTTTTAAAGATAAATTGTTTTCGTATTTGATTTACAAGTAAATAATTTTATTTATTTATTTATTTATTTATTTCAAAGTACCTTTCAGGCCCCATGGGGGGCATTGAGTAAGGGGGGCTATACATATATACAAATAAACTGGAAAAAAATATACAAGACAGACAATTGAGCAAGGGGGGAATACATATAGACACCTCAAAATGAAAAAAAAAAGTACAAAAGAAACAATTGAGTAAGGGGCGCAATACTTATATACATCTCAAACTAAAACAAATACAAAAGAAACAATTGGAAAATAATAAGTCAAACAAAAAGCACCAACATGTACAAAAGTTCAACATGTACAAAAGATACACGCATAGTAACCGTGGGCGAAACACTGTATTTCCTGCGCATGCAGCGGCCACAAGGCAGAATCCTCGTGCACATGAATGTGACAATCACAAAAATGAACCAATACAGACCAATGAATTATGATACGGCATCTACTTGCTGAGGCTTGTGTAGTGGCTTGATAAGATATGACGGAATGTGTCAAAGTTTGTCTGGGATGCAATGTCGTCAGGCAAACTGTTCCACAGACGGATAGCGCGTGGAAGTGCGGACTGATCGAACGCGTTTGTTGAGCCGTATACACGGGAATAGCTAAGATGATTGTGTAGTCTACGTGAAGTGAGATGTGGTTTCTGCAGACCAGTAACGGTGATTCGGGAAGAATGGGTAATTTTATGAAAGAATGACAGCAGGGCAATGTCGCGACGAATGTTCAAGAGTGGGAGTGAAAGTTCCTGTTTGATTTGTGATATACTAGAATGCGGACTGTAGTTATTGGCAATGAAGCGGCTTGCTCTATTCTGGATTCTTTCCAATGAGTCAATTAAGTATTTTTGATGGGGAGACCAAATCGAACAGGCATATTCTAGTTGAGGGCGAACCAGTGTCAAGTAAGATAATTTGCGAATGCCTGATGGTGCAGCTTTCAAGTTACGTCTCAAGAAACCTAGTGATTTCGAGGCGCTGGCAGAGATTGCCATAATGTTGTCGGACCAGGATAGATTAGGTGTCAGTATTACGCCCAAGTACCGATATTGTGTTGCAGTCGATAGAATGGAATGATTAATACTGTAAGAGAATTCGGATATGCTAGGTTTACGTGTGAACGACATTACTTTGCATTTTGAGACATTTAGTGTCATCAGCCATGTACTACACCAACCATTAATTACGTCGAGGTCGTTTTGGAGTGACAGGTGATCACTGTTCTTGATTGGACGGTAAATAATGCAGTTGTCAGCGAACACCCTGATGCAAGAAGAGACATGTTGCGGAAGATCATTGATGAATATGAGGAAAAGTAATGGCGCGAGTACGCTGCCCTGTGGTACACCTGAAGAAACGTCAGATAGGGAAGAAGACAAATTGTTGACTGTTGTGTATTGCTGACGATTCGACAGGAAATTGCGAAGCCATGATAATGTACGGGAGTCTAATTTCAGGGCGGAAAGTTTCGATATCAGGCGACTGTGTGCAACCCTGTCAAACGGCTTCGAATAGTCGAGGAATACGCAATCAGTTTGATAATTATTGTCCATATTTGCATGAAGCTCTGTGGTAAATTCAAACAACTGAGTCTCACACAAAAAGCCCTTTCTGAAACCATGCTGATTTTTGAAAAAGAAATGATTGGATTCCAGATGCCTGTAAATATGTGAAGCGATGATGTGTTCTAGAATTTTACAACGAATACATGTAAGGGAAATAGGACGGTAATTTTCGCATGAGGTTTTATTTCCACTTTTGAATATTGGAATTATTTTCGCCAGCTTCCAGTCAGACGGTATCATGCCTGTTTCGAGAGACTGCCGGAATATATGAAGTAGTATTTTGCTTGTGACCGTTACCGTATTCTTTAGCACCTTTGAGTTGATTCCATCCACGCCGCATGGAGACGACAACTTAAGATTATTTATGGCTGTAATTATGCCTTCTAATTGAATATCTATTGGTTCCATAAATTGGTAATCGAACTCAGCTACGTTGGGTATGTTGGTACTGTTCTCTTTCGTGAAGACAGAAGTGCAAAAGGAATTAAATGCTGTTGGACACTGGCTAGCTGTGAGAGGGACGTTGTTGCAGTCATGCAATGAGATGTGTTGGTTTTCGCTGGAGGGGTTTATGACTTTCCAAAATTTAGCTGGGTTGTTTTTCAGTAGTTGTTGTTAAAGTATGTTGTTGTTGTTGTTTCAGTATGTTGTTAAATTGGCTATATCTTGCTGTAAATATTGTTATATACATATTATAACAAAATAACCTCTTTTCTTGTGTTTGAACATTTAGCAATTTTCCCGTTTTGTGACATATCAACTAATTTTTTTGCTTTCTTATTATCAAAGTGCATGTCAGATTTACAGTATAATCGCTACTCTGTTTATATGTTCTATCTTTTCTACAATACTGCATGTTAGTAGTTGAACTGGTTTGCTGCATTTTCTTTTATATTTATCTGATTGTCTTCATAGTTTGAATCCTTACAACATATATCGCAGAGTATTTTGCTATCGCATTTTATTTCATTTGCTGTCATGTGTTATTGCTTATTTGAACATTATCTGTCGTTACCAAGTTGATATTGATATTTTGTTTGTCTATTTAGTAGAGAAGGTGCCCTTGCAGCCTAGAGCTTTGGGACCTCCTTCTGTAAATTATCTTGCGATGTAACACTTCCTGATAGAATGAAAAAATTCTTGTATTTTGACGGATAAGGACACATGGTCTCATGTACACATAAAATGAGATTCTTAGAGCCATTTCAATTCTCTTTGTGGCATTTCTGTTTTCCTTTTTTTTTTTCAGGGCCTTCATAGGTTGAGAATTACAACTGACAGAGAAGCACGAATTCTCAGGAAATTCGCACTGATCTCCCAGTGCCCACCATTGTGTACTTGTGCATTTTATTTTTCTATGATTGAAGTTCTGTGTATGCAAACAACATCGATAACCCTTTTTGCAGTTGCAGCGCCACATGGATCCTGTCACGTGTGTAGAAGGCAATGCTCCTACTGCTATCCACCTGCTCCCAAATCACGCCGACACGCTGTTTCACAGACTGAAGAGAAATCTGAGGTAAATTGATTAAGCGATTTAGTAATCACAATAAAGCTCAGCTAACTATCCCTGTAGGCATAATGCCTAAAGGGTTGAGTGAAAATAGTTTAATTTAATAAAATATTGAGGATATTGTCACGTGTGTAGAAGGCAATGCTCCTACTGCTATCCACCTGCTCCCAAATCACGCGGACACGCTGTTTCATAGACTGAAGAGAAATCTGAGGTAAATTGCTTAAGCAATTTAGTAATCACAATAAAGCTCAGCTAGCTATCCCTATAGGCATGATGCCTAAAGGGTTCAGTGAAAATAGTTTAATATAATAAAATAGCATTGGAATTTCACGTCCCAAAACAATTTTAAAGTTATGACAGACACCACAGTAGAGGGCGCTGGAAATTTGCAACTCCATTGAAATGCACCTGGGATTCAATCCTTCGATTTCAGGGTCAGTAGTGGAGCGTCGTATTCGCTACCTAATCCCTGGAGGCCCCGCTGTGGTGGTCAAGTGGCTAAGGTACTCGGCTGCTGACCCACAGGTCACGGGATATATCCCGGTTGCGGCGACTGCATTTGGGATGGAGGCGTAAATGCTGTAGGCCGGTGCGCTCACCTTTGGGTGCACGTTAAAGAACCCTAGGTAGTCGAAATTTCCGGAGCTCTCTACTATGGTGTCTCTCATTGTCATTTGGTGGTTTTGGGACGTTAACCCTCACATATCATCATATGATCCCAGAGGGAAGCTTAGATATCACGATTGCATAATTAAGCATGCAGTCATATCACAATAAACTGTATCGAAAGATAGCTTCGTCATTCGCATTTTGCATTTGTCCCCAAATTTATCGGTGCACTCGAAAGAATCTTATCAGCTTGCCTTGAGTAAAGGCAGTGCCTCCTTTATTACAGGATTGGCTGCCTTGACAATAGAACGAATGTAAAGAAAGCCGTATGTTTAAAATAGGCCGAACGTAGAAAATTTTTCAGGGGGTGGGGGAAGGCACCTCCATTAGAAGTGGCCCACAAGCTTGCATCAAGCTAGTTGGGCCACGACTTCTTCAGTGAATGTTTAGTTAGCGGATTAACGTAAGAACCGGCTTTAAATGCGAAGCATCTCTTAGCAAACTTTGGTGACCTTGAGCGTATCTATCTATCTATCTATCTATCTATCTATCTATCTATCTATCTATCTATCTATCTATCTGGCTCTCCTGGCCGTTTCGTTAACGGTATCGATACCGAAATCGGTATGGCATAACATGACTATGATCAGCATAACTGGCTAGTCATAACATGAAAATCATCACATGAAAGACATAGTTTACATTTCATGGTCTTGCTGCTCTTGCCATGGTTTCGTGCACATGACATATTGCAACACTGGTATGGTATGACATGACTGCATGGCGTGCATAAGTGACCGATGCTAACGTGGAAATCATGACATGCATGCCATGTAAGCCACGCTCATGGTGCGCTCGCGGTGATTTTGCTAGCTTCACATATACCAAATTTGGTGTTTTGTGACGTCAATGGATGGCAAAGGTATGCGGCTGGTGCAAACATGATAATCATAACATGCGTAATGTAAGAACATGACAACATATTACACTCATGATGTGCTCGTGGCTGTTTCGCGAGCTTCACATATACCAAATTTGATAGTACGCGACGTGAATAGACATCGAAGGTATATCAATGGTGCAAACATGATAATCATGAGATGCGTCCTATATAAGAAAACAAATACATGCCACGCTCATGATGCACTCACGGCCGTTATGCTAGTTTCACAAATATCAAATTTAGTATCACTTGACATGAATAGACGACTTAAATAAATTACGCGTCCAAACATGATTATCATGATATGCGTGTCATGTAAAACATCACTACCTGCTACGCTCATAGTGTGTAAGACTGGTTACACACTACGACTACGAGGGACGAACGGGTGCCGCTATAAGGAGCTTCGCCCCTAAAAGACACACACACACAGCGCGGATATACGGGAAAAGAACGACAACAGGGCAGAGCGCTGGCTACCAATGTTCTGCACGCTTTTCAATTGAACAGACGGCGCCATCTTCAGTTTTAGAATATTGGGCTGGCACTCAGCGGACCCGGCGGCAGCGGCGGACAAGAACAACTGCGCGTGACCCGAAAAACCTTCCACCAATAGCAGTGGGGCTTGAGCCCGGGTCCGCTGAGTGCCAGCCCATATTCTACCACTGAGATACGCCGGTGCATGTGACTTGTTGTCAAACTTGCCTTAGGCAGGCATGACCTATAGCACTAATGGCACAGTCGGGCACGAACCCTGGTCCACTGGGTGCCAGCCCGGTACTCTATGACTGAGATACACCGGTGCCTGTGACTTGTTCTCAAACTTGCGTTAGGCAGGCTTGATGTCAGGAAAGCAACCGCGTTAATACGACTTTTAAAGCGTTTTACAACAGCGAAAGAACAACCAGTCGTCGCGCGATGCGAATAGCGCAACGAGTGGGCCGTCCAATGCTCCAAACCATCACAAAAGCTTGTTCTTGTTCCCCTATTGACTGTGGCGCATACCCACTTCAGCCATCATTCCTCATCATCGTCCGCCACTGCATGGACAACTGGCAAAATTTCTAGCAAGTGTTTAGCGGATACTACGCTTCTCATGAGAATGACGAAAAATAGTATGGAGAATGCCGACCTACTACCCAAAAGTATATTAATAATGTACTATTGGGTACTAAGCAAGTGTGCTAGCAGTTGTTACCCAATGACTGTTTTAAAAAGGCTCCGAAAGGCCATTCTTCTAGCTTTCGCTGTCACCGTGCTGCGCCTGTTTTTTTTTTTTTTTTAGATAGGGATGTTTGAATGAGGAACCAATTGGTAAACGATAGATTAGAAATAAAATAAACAGAGGTAATAAAAACGAGCAAGCTATCATGGTTTGAAATAAAGTGAATTTATGCCTCAGCTTAACATTCTATTCGTTTTGTTGCCTTCAGAAAATTGCGTACGGTCTCGCAAACACTCCTCTGGTTATATCCCTTTTCAGAGTCTTCAATGGAAAGGAGCACCGGAAGGGATAAATTTAAGCCAACCTATAGACGGAGAGGTTCTTCTAACAGTCTCTTTCTTTTATTTGTAGACAACTTGCATTATAACAGGAAATGATGACGGGATTAACTCTCGAAGCAGTCCATGGATGCAGGGAAACTGTGCCAAACCAGACCTGTGTAGATAAAAATTTACGGGAGTGTCTCTGCATCGTATTCTCGTAATATATATATCCGCCATTCCAGAGGAGCGCCACCAATTTTTCCAAGGGTACTTATGATGGCAAAAATCAGATTGTGCCACGCGAGAGATATATATTTATAGTTAAACACGCATTATGTTCGGCTTCTTTTCCGTTGCATTTTCGATTTACAGATTAGTAATTATTTTTGCACTTTTGTTCACGATCGAGCCAATTGGGGGCGATTGTTTTTCGTTGCGTTGTGCTCATTCCTTAACTGCGTGAGGAAAGCAGCTGTTTTAGCAAATTAATCAATCGAGCTGGGGATAGTGACCGAGAGTGGCCGTGCTACGCCCCCTGTTAGCGCGGCTCTTGCATTACGCTGGAGTTACAATCGTGGCTCTCGACAGCCGTGGATCGTTGTTGAACAGCCTTGTCACGTCCAACACTCCTTTCGTTTAAGGTATAAAAGCTCCATTAAATTAGCGCTAGCTGCAACACCTTGCCGATTCGATAATTATCATTTTTAGCGTTTTACCCGTCAGACCGATTTGGACGTCTGCAGCCGGTGCACGCTGACCAACTCTGCGTGTAAAATTAATTCACTGCATCTGTGGGTAATACAACTAGAGAAAATTCCGCAAGGCCATGGACAGATAAGAGGAAGGCGAGCGTTTACATCTTCCTCACCGAACACCCATCTTTCTATAGCAAAAACCGCTGCACCCGCGGCTGATCACATGGACTGTACATAGTACAATTCAACACAGAATGTACTTCTTACCGCATTTCTCACGGCAAACAGGCATCATGGCAGTACCGAAGAAGCGTGGCGTCAACAACCGATGCCAACCGCACCGGATCTGCCCGGAATCGCTAAGCATCTGCGCAGTGTCAGCTTCTCCTCAGTGCAAATGAACCACCTATCACCACGTGATGACGCTCGACGAATAGCGTGCACTCAACACGTCAAAGGCTGGCTGAGTGTGTGGCGCCCGGAAAACAGTGGCGCAACTCTGCTACCCGAATGTAGCATATACAGTAACTCTGACAGGAGTGGACCAAGGGACATCCGATGTCACAAACGTGCAAATACCATCCACCTCCCCCCACCCACACACACAAAAAAAAAACTCTAATACAGGCCTCCACGATTGCATAGATATATCCTAGATATATATACTGGCGCGGGGTGGGTAATTTCATGTTGAATTTCAATGGTAGAGTCGGAGCAGCCAATGGACTGTGCGAGCGAGTCCTCGAGTGAGTGACTCTGGCGTAGAGCAACGCTTCCAAATACGAGATTGGAACACAATCTGCGCTGCCGGGGCAGGGAAGGGGAGCAAGGTGGAAGCGGAAGTTCTTGAGTTGCCCATAATACCCTGTGCGTAGTTGTTCAAATCTGCTAAGAATTCCGCTGTCGAATTTCGTTGAAGTACTCCTCGAGCTGCAGTTTCAGTGTCGCTGTCACTATCCCATGAACCGGTCGTTCAGGGGTGGACTCGGAGCTGTCGCTGTCGAGCTGGGTGATTTGCCCAGTCGATCATGCCGTCTATCTTTACTGCCAAAACACGTGACAGATTGATTGATTGATTTGTGGGGTTTAACATCCCAAAACACCTATATGATTGTGAGAGATGCCGTAGTGGAGGGCTCCGGAAATTTTGACCACCTGGGGTTCTTTAACATGCGCCCAAATCTGAGCACACGGGCCTACAACATTTCCGCCTCCATCGGAAATGCAGCCGCCGCAGCCGGGAATCGAACTCGCGACCTGCGGGTCAGCAGCCGAGTACCTTAGCCACTAAACCACCGCGGCGGGGCAAAGAAAAAAAAAAACACGCGACAGCGGCGGCCCCCCCTAGTGGGGTGCCGCCACTTAGGTGCCGCCCTTGATAGTGCCATACATCCACTGAAATGGGTCTACGTTGCACTATCTAGAACTAACATACTACGTATGTACCCAACGAACCCATGTTGCTCTTGACACCGTTACGCAACTGTAAACAACTGGTTAGATAAAACGTATGCGGCGGCTAAACCTACACATGTGGGAACATTTGTACATATCTTTAGCGTCATTTGGTCACGTCGCGTCATTTGGTCGCATGACATCAGTTCCCGTGGTACGTGGGATCTGCTTTTTTTTTTCTATTCATCACATAAGCGTCATTCCCGATTTTTCGGTCACGGATTATGCTGATTTTCCACTCACAACCAAGGACACAAATTCCGATATCGACCCTGAAGCCGGAATGGCTACGAAACTAGCTCATTGAAGCTATCGAATTACAATGCACTTTCCAAAGCAGATTGCGTATGCTGCCAGCCAAGAAAAGCTAGACGAGCATGGAGGGAGGAGTGCGGGATACGACCGAGAAGAAGCATTTACGGCGCGAAATGATCACATCACCACAAACTCGCAAGCGCGCTGAAATGGGAACAGAGAGGGAGGTGGTCGGAAAACGAATGCGGTACGGTTCCCGTTACAGCAAACACAGCGATATTCCAGAGGGTATAGTCAGGGTGCAGTCAGGCGTTTCGGGCTGCCGCAGCGCTTTTGATTGGCTACTAGAGCAAGACACGTGACTCTACGTGCACCGCCGTTTTTCAGAGCGATAGCGTGGCTACATTGAAAAATGACCGTACTCTCTTAGAGATCACAGCATTTCGTTTCAAATTTTGTGGAGGAGCGTTTGAGCAGCGCGAGTTGTGTGATCGGCGGAACTTTTTTCAGTTGCTCGTTCGAAGTTAGCAAGCAGTTGTGAGGTACGCTGTCCGCTCTACCCTCCTCGACGGACTCCGCATTTCTTTTGTGGGCTCAAAGCAGGATTTTACACGCTTGGATACTTCGGAGATCGTTTGGTTGCTCCTACGCTATGTCGGGTAAGTGGCTGCAGAAGTGCATTTCAGTTGAGTTGGTTTAGGTCAGCTTTCGTCGGTAGCAAGCGGCACCATGCCTCTCGTTCTTTGAGCGCGTCCGTAAGTGACTGTGTCTATACGTGTGTGTTTGTGAGCCTCTGTCATTTGGCAGAGATTCTCTCGGTGTATTTCGTTCCGAATGGTTGTACAAGGTATTACTGCGATGTCCTCGTGTTGCGTAGCTCTCGCCGGTCGGCGCCCCGTCCTCGGACTCCTCCAACAGTCTTCCGAGCTTTCTCTTTTCTCTTACCTTTTCTGCCGCGCCTTCCGTGCCGAGTGCTCTCATTCCTTTATATCTCCACCTTTTCTATTAATTGCTTCGCTGACGCCCTCAAGGCACTGCACAAGTCAAGTGCCTTTTTCGTTTCCGTCTAACCACCACAGCCACCATTTGGAAGCCGGTGCGGGAATACCGCATAAGTGCCACAAATATAATAAGGATCGTGAACTGCTATAGGACAGGACGACACGTCGACACGGACTCGGTGGTGCATCTTCATGTACAGATGCATCAAGTGTAAATAGTCCGTGTTTATGTAGTACATTACGTTTCTTTTTCAATATAAGTGTGTATATACACGTCAATTAGATCGAAGCCACAGTTATGGCTTTGCGCTCCTTCCCTCGTTATTATTTTGCTCGAAAGAGCCACAACTGCGACTTCTATTCGAACATAAACTGTACTAGCCCAACAACGTGTACTTCTAGATTGCATATTCTTACCGTGCTGTAGTTTTACGTCCGAAAACCAGGATGTGATTATGGGAGATGGCGTGGTGGAGGGCTGCGGAAATTCGGACTGACTTTTATTCTTTAACCTGCACTCTCATCGCACAGTACACGCGCCTCTGCCATTTCGCCTCCATTGATATGCGTACGCCGCGGCTGGGTTCGAACCCGCGACATTCGGGTCAGCACCGTAGCCGCTGATCCGACCTCGGCAACCGCTTTTATCGCATTCATTTCGTTCCTTGTAAAAAAGTATTTGCGCCAAAACGAAATTATGGACTACATGTCCAAGTATGCACGTTTCTAGTACGTCAATTACAAGCAGTGCTATTACAGAGGTAATAACGGTTACGCGAACTATTATTATAAAGCCGAAACTCCATAAGCGCCAAAATGCACGCGACAGCGACGAGCGACGCTATGAGCGACGAAACAGGGCGTTCGCGCGACGTGTCGCGTGCTCGTTTTCACGCGGTCGCACTGTTCTCCAGATTTGGAAACCGTCGCTCATCGCCCGGAAGTGCTGGGCTCAAGCAGCCAATAGCGAAATACCGGAAAAGACAAAGACTACATAGGCGCACGTGACCCTGCCCGAGTCACGTATACGCAACAAGAAATAACGCAATGTTTATTAAACATGCGCACATAAAAAATGCTGCAAGGCAATAATAAACACTTTCCGTTCCATTACACAACAACATATCTTATTTTTAAATTGGAAACCGCTCGCTACGCGGTTTTCTTGGTGCGAGTTGACGGCCTCATGCCAGCAACAGTGGAATTCGCTCGCCGAAGCCGTCGCGTGAATGAGGTTTGCCTGCGCTAGCGACTGATCGCGCGACCCCGATCTACGTCGCGTCGCTCGTCGCTGTCGCGTACATTTTCGCGCTTATGGAGTTTGGGCTTAAGGCGTGCGCGGCTGTTGCTCGCGTTTAAGTTCTGAACACCCCCAACTACACTGCATCCTTTTCCGACAAGCTTCAGCACGCACGCTAGCCTACTGCACGACCACGGTATGCGTACACCGTGCCCATAACCAGGCTTCTCCGGCCTCAGCCCGAATCGCCTACTTGTGTCGCGGCGCTCCGCTGGCGGGGGCCAAGCGCCACTTTGTCGAGACGCATGACGCGACATTTTGGCGACACCGTTTATCGCTTCTCCTTGGCGCCGCTTCCCTCGCCTGTACCACATGTATCGCCCTCTATCTGAGCGCGCTTGCCGCTGGGTCTCTCGAAACCTTTCGATGCTAGCATGACACGCAGCGGCAAGGTTCGTTTTGGCGTTGCATAAATCGTTGCCAGACTGGAAGGGTGGTTGTTGCCAGACTTCCGCTAAATTTGGCAGAAACTTTTTCTCCTGTAGTGGAGGCTTCTCCGCAAGAGTTTAGTGCTATCCGCGGTGCACTTCTTGGCTGAAAATGTTTCTCCTGTAGTTGTGGCTTCTTCGTAAGAGCTTGGAGCTATCCGCGGTGAATTTCGCGAGTGCATCAGCGACGCTGGCCGTTTTAATTAACGGAATGGACCGAGCCTAGCAGAAGTCGAGCGCGGTGCTGCTGCGCAATTAAGAGGCCGTTTTAAGTTTGGTGCTATCCGCGGTGAATTTCGCGAGTGCATGAGCGACGCTGGCCGTTTTAATTAACGGAATGGACCGAGCCTAGCAGAAGTCGAGCGCGGTGCTGCTGCGCAATTAAGAGGCCGTTTTAAGTTTGGTGCTATCCGCGGTGAATTTCGCGAGTGCATGAGTGACGCTGGCCGTTTTAATTAACGGAATGGACCGAGCCTAGCAGAAGTCGAGCGCGGCGCTGCTGCGCAATTAAGAGGCCGTTTTAAGTTTGGTGCTATCCGCGGTGAATTTCGCGAGTGCATGAGCGACGCTGGCCGTTTTAATTAACGGAATGGACCGAGCCTAGCAGAAGTCGAGCGCGGTGCTGCTGCGCAATTAAGAGGCCGTTTTAAGTTTGGTGCTATCCGCGGTGAATTTCGCGAGTGCATGAGCGACGCTGGCCGTTTTAATTAACGGAATGGACCGAGCCTAGCAGAAGTCGAGCGCGGTGCTGCTGCGCAATTAAGATGCCGTTTTAAGTTTTGTGCTATCCGCGGTGAATTTCGCGAGTGCATGAGTGACGCTGGCCGTTTTAATTAACGGAATGGACCGAGCCTAGCAGAAGTCGAGCGCGGTGCTGCTGCGCAATTAAGATGCCGTTTTAAGTTTGGTGCTATCCGCGGTGAATTTCGCGAGTGCATGAGCGACGCTGGCCGTTTTAATTAACGGAATGGACCGAGCCTAGCAGAAGTCGAGCGCGGTGATGCTGCGCAATTAAGATGCCGTTTTAAGTTTGGTGCTATCCGCGGTGAATTTCGCGAGTGCATGAGCGACGCTGGCCGTTTTAATTAACGGAATGGACCGAGCCTAGCAGAAGTCGAGCGCGGTGCTGCTGCGCAATTAAGAGGCCGTTTTAAGTTTGGTGCTATCCGCGGTGAATTTCGCGAGTGCATGAGTGACGCTGGCCGTTTTAATTAACGGAATGGACCGAGCCTAGCAGAAGTCGAGCGCGGTGCTGCTGCGCAATTAAGATGCCGTTTTAAGTTTGGTGCTATCCGCGGTGAATTTCGCGAGTGCATGAGCGACGCTGGCCGTTTTAATTAACGGAATGGACCGAGCCTAGCAGAAGTCGAGCGTGGTGCTGCTGCGCAATTAAGAGGCCGTTTTAAGTTTTGTGCTATCCGCGGTGAATTTCGCGAGTGCATGAGTGACGCTGGCCGTTTTAATTAACGGAATGGACCGAGCCTAGCAGAAGTCGAGCGCGGTGCTGCTGCGCAATTAAGATGCCGTTTTAAGTTTGGTGCTATCCGCGGTGAATTTCGCGAGTGCATGAGCGACGCTGGCCGTTTTAATTAACGGAATGGACCGAGCCTAGCAGAAGTCGAGCGCGGTGCTGCTGCGCAATTAAGAGGCCGTTTTAAGTTTGGTGCTATCCGCGGTGAATTTCGCGAGTGCATGAGTGACGCTGGCCGTTTTAATTACCGGAATGGACCGAGCCTAGCAGAAGTCGAGCGCGGCGCTGCTGCGCAATTAAGAGGCCGTTTTAAGTTTGGTGCTATCCGCGGTGAATTTCGCGAGTGCATGAGTGACGCTGGCCGTTTTAATTAACGGAATGGACCGAGCCTAGAAGAAGTCGAGCGCGGTGCTGCTGCGCAATTAAGAGGCCGTTTTAAGTTTGGTGCTATCCGCGGTGAATTTCGCGAGTGCATGAGCGACGCTGGCCGTTTTAATTAACGGAATGGACCGAGCCTAGCAGAAGTCGAGCGCGGTGCTGCTGCGCAATTAAGATGCCGTTTTAAGTTTTGTGCTATCCGCGGTGAATTTCGCGAGTGCATGAGTGACGCTGGCCGTTTTAATTAACGGAATGGACCGAGCCTAGCAGAAGTCGAGCGCGGTGCTGCTGCGCAATTAAGAGGCCGTTTTAAGTTTGGTGCTATCCGCGGTGAATTTCGCGAGTGCATGAGCGACGCTGGCCGTTTTAATTAACGGAATGGACCGAGCCTAGCATAAGTCGAGCGTGGTGCTGCTGCGCAATTAAGAGGCCGTTTTAAGTTTTGTGCTATCCGCGGTGAATTTCGCGAGTGCATGAGTGACGCTGGCCGTTTTAATTAACGGAATGGACCGAGCCTAGCAGAAGTCGAGCGCGGTGCTGCTGCGCAATTAAGATGCCGTTTTAAGTTTGGTGCTATCCGCGGTGAATTTCGCGAGTGCATGAGCGACGCTGGCCGTTTTAATTAACGGAATGGACCGAGCCTAGCAGAAGTCGAGCGCGGCACCGCTGCGCAATTAAGAGGCCGTTTTAAGTTTGGTGCTATCCGCGGTGAATTTCGCGACTGCATGAGCGACGCTGGCCGTTTTAATTAACGGAATGGACCGAGCCTAGCAGAAGTCGAGCGCGGCACTGCTGCGCAATTAAGAGGCCGTTTTAAGTTTGGTGCTATCCGCGGTGAATTTCGCGAGTGCATGAGCGACGCTGGCCGTTTTAATTAACGGAATGGACCGAGCCTAGCAGAAGTCGAGCGCGGTGCTGCTGCGCAATTAAGATGCCGTTTTAAGTTTGGTGCTATCCGCGGTGAATTTCGCGAGTGCATGAGCGACGCTGGCCGTTTTAATTAACGGAATGGACCGAGCCTAGCAGAAGTCGAGCGCGGTGCTGCTGCGCAATTAAGAGGCCGTTTTAAGTTTGGTGCTATCCGCGGTGAATTTCGCGAGTGCATGAGCGACGCTGGCCGTTTTATTTAACGGAATGGATCGAGCCTAGCAGAAGTCGAGCGCGGCGCTGCTGCGCAATTAAGAGGCCGTTTTAATTCCGTTTTAATTAACGGAAGGAACCGCGCCTAGCAAAAGTCGAGCGCGGTGCTGTCGTGCAATTAAGAGGCCGTTTCAATTCCGTTTTAATTAACGGAAGGAACCGAGCCTAGCAGAAGTCGAGCGCGAGGCTGCTGCACAATTAAGAGGCCGTTTTAATTAACGGAATGAACCTCCCATTACAGAAGTCGAGGCGCGTTCTCTTGCTGTGTGCGCAGCTGTGGGATTAAGATATCGCGTCTCAGTATTAGGGATTACGGGGAAAACTGATTAGAGTCGCAGGAGGGGATGCGCTGCCCCCCTTCCCCCTTACTTTTCTTTTTTTTTCTCTCTCAGCTGATCGTGTCGCGTAGACCGCGCGCTACGACGGGGGACGCTACGCTTCCCCTAGCTGTGTCAGCACAAGACACATCCTTCGGACTCGTATATACATGTGATGAATAAGCGTTCCAAGGCTGGTTAATCGGAGTACGTCGGGTATGCTACAGCTATGTACGCCTGGAAGGCTTCTTTATCGAAGCAGATGGAGTGAACTAAGCGTGACTTGCGCGTACCTGTAAATGGGATCCAGCCGACGAGCCGCCGTCGCTTACAGGGCCCCACCCACAATAAGCTCAAATTGTTTCTGAGCTCAAGAGCGCAGTATAAAACAATAGCGTGGGTACATAGGAATAAAATGGCATAATATGTCTCACTACACGCTCATCACTCACGATATGGCAGGGATCCCTAAACAGGATATCGGCGAGCGATCACCTCCATTAATCGAAGGAAAAGGTCTTTCACGTTGAGACGTGCAACGACCAAGTACGTCTCGAGAGGCAAAAAAAAAAAAAAGGAGCCTTGCCCCTGTTTACCCAGCATTGTGAGTGTCCCGCGGAGCTGGGACAGCTAGCTGTTTCCTGCAACCATTGTACCTTAAGTGTGGGTCTGCTCGTTTTTTTTTTTTTTTTTTTTTTTTTGCCGGGGCGATTGTACGTGACGACTTACTGCATCCTGGGTCACCATAATTAAGCCGAGGTCCTTGCGAATTCCCCATCACTCGGATGTCGGCGGCCGCTTCTGTGCTGTTCCCGACTGTCTACAGGTCGAACTGCCGCTCGAAGCGATGGCGTCTTCGACAGTCCAATAACGCGACGGCTCCTAAAATGGTGACAATGTAGTTTGCACAACTAACGTTACGGCATTTCATAGGGATCACGATCCTAAAGCTTAGGGATTGCGACCGAGATAGGGAGCACCAAATAAGGAAATTTAAGAGGTTTACGTGAGCAAGTTTGGCCATGTGTCGACGCCCAACGCACCGAGGTGGAGTACGTGCCCTGGGTGGTGTACTGTTGACGTGATACATGGGTCACATCACCTAGAATCACATAACGTCGTTCGCACTCCCGCTCAAGTCACCGTTGCTGTGGAGAAGGAGGGGCACCGAAGTGGAGTACGTGACCTAGGTGTTGTATGATTCCAGGCGTCTTCGCCTATCCCGCATTTTCACACATATGCTCATGTCGCGTCGGCGCCGTGACCCACCCCCTCTTTCTCCGGAGATGCTCGCGTCGCTTCGGGTCGGCGCCATGTCAGCCAACGTTCGAGGTCCGAAAAGGCTTTTTTATGTTTTTTTATTCCAGGCGTCTTTGCCCGCCCCCCCCCCCCCCCTTCTTTCTCCGCAGACACTCGCGTCGCGTCGGGTCGGCGCCATGTCAGCCAACGTTTGAGGTCCGAAAAGGCTTTTTTATGTTTTTTTTGTTCCAGGCGTCTTTGCCCGTCCCGTCTTTCTCTGCAGGTGCTCGCGTGGCGTTAGGGCCGTGGCCCATCCACTCTTTCTCCCCAGATGCTCGCGCCACGTCGGCGCCGTGACCCACCCCCTCTTTCCCCGCTGATGCTGCATCACGTAGGCGCCCTGTCAAGGTTAGAGCGCTCTATCCCCCTTTTCACCTCATGACCCTTATAAAATGCCGTAACGTAACGTTAGCCATGCAAGCTATACTGTTACCAAATCAGGAAGTGTCTCGTCATGGCCACGCCACAGATAGACCCCAGCATTGTCGAAATCGCCGACATCATAAGGTACCCTGCCGCGGAAGAGGCCTTCCTTCGTGAAATCGGACTGTCGCCTGCGCCATCGCTTCGACCAGCAGCACATTCTTCCCGGGACGATGGTGTACAGCGACGAGTGGGCCGCGTACCAGTGCATACCCAGACTTGTGGACGCCAACGGAACACCGCTAAACTTGGACTGGCACACCGTGAACCACAGTGTCAACTTCGTTGATCCTACGACAGGCGCCAACACGCAAAGGATTGAAAGTGAATGGCAAAAGGCCAAGCGCCGTCTCGTTCGCAACAGCAACAAGACGACTACCTCACTTATGCCATCTCACCTCGCGTGGCTTTGGTGGAGATCAATTAACGCACGTCCCAACGTGAAAGACCTTTTTCTTCGATTAATGGACGTAATTGCTCGCCGGTATCTAGTTTGTGATTAGCACGTAGTGAGACATATTGTCATTTTATTCTTATGTTTATGTTGTGAGGAGGTTTATTAGCCGTTAAGACAGCGACGAGACAGCGTGAATAAGCGTCCAGCGATCCGCACAGCAACGAACCGAAGCACGAGCCGAGCGAGCCGGGCGTTGGCGATGCTGCTCGCTGCAGGCACATCTTCTTCTTCACAATCGCCCCCGCTGAAAAAGGAGCCATCCTGGCGACTTAAGAAGTTTCAGGCAAAGGCTCATGGTACGGTTTCAGTCGGGAAACATGGACGATGTCACGTGCACGCCGGCGCATGTCGTCCGATCGGGAAACTGGTTCAATTAGGAAATTAACCGGAGAGGTTTTCTCCAAAACGGTGTAAGGCCCCTCGTACCGGGGGACAAGTTTCGAGGAGAGTCCTGGTGTTTGGTATGGGATGGCAAGCCACACAAGAGACCCTGGGGCATAGCTGGCATCCGGAAGAGAGGTGCTACGGGTTTCTTTCTGGCGTTGTTGCTCTTCCGAGGTGAACGCACGGGCAAGCTGGTGGCACTCTTCGGCTTGTCTAGCAGCATCGGAGATAGGTGGACACTCGGAAGCATCAGGACGGTAAAAAAGTAGGGTATCAATTGTATGGGAAGGCTCACGTCCTTAAAGAAGAAAGAAAGGTGAGAATCCCGTGGTGGTTTGTATTGCGGTGTTATATGCGAACGTGACGTATGGGAGAACACGGTCCCAGTTGCTATGATCAGATGCCACGTACATTGAGAGCATATCACCTAGCGTGCGGTTGAACCGTTCCGTTAGTCCGTTAGTCTGCGGGTGGTATGCTGTCGTTTTCCGATGAATGACGTGGCATTCCGAAAGCAGAGTTTCGACGACCTCGGAAAGGAAAGCGCGGCCTCTGTCAATAAGGAGCTCTCGAGGTGCACCATGTCGAAGGATAAAGCATTGCAAAATGAAAGAGGCGACATCCTGAGCTGTAGCGCTCGGCAAAGCGGCTGTTTCGGCGTAGCGTGTCAGGTGGTCAACCGCCACTATAATCCACCGATTACCATCTGGTGTCAATGGAAGGGGACCGTAGAGGTCAACGCCGACGCGATCAAATGGCTTGGCAGGGCAGGGAAGTGGCTGCAATGCGCCAGTCGCACGTGGCAGTGTTGATTTACGTCGCTGGCAGTCAGGACAGCACTGCACGAATTTACGTACAAAATTGTACATGCCGCGCCAGTAATAGCGATGGCGAAGGCGTTCATATGTTTTGAACACTCTGGCGTGGCCACATTGCGGATCGTCATGAAGGGAGGCGCATACTTGCGATCGTTAAGTGCGTGGAATGACCAGCAACCACCGGCGGCCATCGGGAGCGTAGTTGCGTCGATGAAGAAGTTGATCGCGGATGGCGAAATGGAAAGCTTGACGTCGGAGGGATCGAGATACTGGAAGGTGGGGCGTGCCAGATAAATATTCGATAAGAGAGGCGATCCACGGGTCACGACGTTGTTCGGTGGCGATCGAGTCGAGATTTAGCGATGACAAGGTCTGGAGGCAAGTGTTTCCGCACGTCTGATCTGGTGGTAAAGGTGAGCGGGACAGGGCATCAGCGTCAGAGTGTTTGCGTCCGCAGCGGTATACGACGCGAATGTCGTACTCCTGGATGCGAAGTGCCCATCGCGCAAGGCGGCCAGAAGGGTCTTTCAACGTGGAGAGCCAGCAAAGCGCGTGGTGATCAGTTACTAGATCGAACGGGCGGCCGTATAAGTACGGCCGGAACTTTCCAAGCGCCCACAGCAGAGCCAAACACTCTTTTTCTGTCACGCTGTAATTAGTTTCGGCTTTCGTCAGAGTGCGGCTAGCGTAGGCTACAACGTATTCTGAATAGCCAGGCTTTCGTTGAGTGAGGACCGAGCCTAGCCCGACGCCGCTGGCGTCGGTGTGCACTTCGGTAGGAGCCATCGGGTCGAAGTGGCGAAGAATAGGTGGGGAAGTGAGCAGACGGCGCAGAGTAGTGAAGGCAACGTCACACGCAGGGGACCAGGAGGTGAGGTTCACGTCACCGCGAAGAAGCTGGGTTAACGGTGACATGATAGATGCAAAATTGCGAACAAAGCGCCGGAAATAGGAGCATAGGCCTACAAAACCCATTATGTCATTATGTTGTATTATTGTCATTATTATGTCTATTATGTCATTTTATTCTTATTGTTGTATACTAAACTCTTGAGCTGAGAAACAATACACAATCATTATTTGGAATTTTGGTAGTTTGTGCTTATTGTGAGTGGGGCCCTGTAATCGACGGCGGCTCGTCGGCTGGGTCCCATTTACAGGTACGCGCAAGTCGCGCTTAGTTCACTCCATCTGCTTCGATAAAGAAGCCTTCCAGGCGTACATAGCTGTAGCATATCCGACGTACCCCGATTAACCAGCCTTGGAACGCTTATTCATCACATGTATATACGAGTCCGAACGATATGTCTTGTGCTGACACAGCTAGGGGAAGCGTAGCGTCCCCCGTCGTAGCGCGCGGTCGACGCGACACGATCAGCTGAGAAAAAAAAAAGAAAAGTAAGGGGGAGGGAGGCAGCGCATCACCTCCTGCGACTCTTATTCAGTTTTCCCCGTAATCCCTAATACTGAGACGCGATATCTTAATCGCACAGCCGCGCACACAGCAAGAGAACGCGCCTCGACTTCTGTAATGGGAGGTTCATTCCGTTAATTAAAACGGCTTCTTAATTGCACGGCAGCACCGCGCTGGACTTTTGCTAGGCGCGGTTCCTTCCGTTAATTAAAACGGAATTGAAACGGCCTCTTAATTGCACGACAGCACCGCGCTCGACTTTTGCTAGGCGCGGTTCCTTCCGTTAATTAAAACGGCCTCTTAATTGCGCAGCAGCGCCGCGCTCGCCTTCTGCTAGGCTCGGTCCATTCCGTTAATTAAAACGGCCAGCGTCGCTCATGCACTCGCGAAATTCACCGCGGATAGCACCAAACTTAAAACGGCATCTTAATTGCGCAGCAGTGCCGCGCTCGCCTTCTGCTAGGCTCGGTCCATTCCGTTAATTAAAACGGCCAGCGTCGCTCATGCACTCGCGAAATTCACCGCGGATAGCACCAAACTTAAAACGGCATCTTAATTGCGCAGCAGCACCGCGCTCGACTTCTGCTAGGCTCGGTCCATTCCGTTAATTAAAACGGCCAGCGTCGCTCATGAACTCGCGAAATTCACCGCGGATAGCACCAAACTTAAAACGGCATCTTAATTGCGCAGCAGTGCCGCGCTCGCCTTCTGCTAGGCTCGGTCCATTCCGTTAATTAAAACGGCCAGCGTCGCTCATGAACTCGCGAAATTCACCGCGGATAGCACCAAACTTAAAACGGCATCTTAATTGCGCAGCAGTGCCGCGCTCGACTTCTGCTAGGCTCGGTTCATTTCGTTAATTAAAACGGCCAGCGTCGCTCATGAACTCGCGAAATTCACCGCGGATAGCACCAAACTTAAAACGGCATCTTAATTGCGCAGCAGTGCCGCGCTCGCCTTCTGCTAGGCTCGGTCCATTCCGTTAATTAAAACGGCCAGCGTCGCTCATGCACTCGCGAAATTCACCGCGGATAGCACCAAACTTAAAACGGCATCTTAATTGCGCAGCAGCACCGCGCTCGACTTCTGCTAGGCTCGGTCCATTCCGTTAATTAAAACGGCCAGCGTCGCTCATGAACTCGCGAAATTCACCGCGGATAGCACCAAACTTAAAACGGCATCTTAATTGCGCAGCAGTGCCGCGCTCGCCTTCTGCTAGGCTCGGTCCATTCCGTTAATTAAAACGGCCAGCGTCGCTCATGAACTCGCGAAATTCACCGCGGATAGCACCAAACTTAAAACGGCATCTTAATTGCGCAGCAGTGCCGCGCTCGACTTCTGCTAGGCTCGGTCCATTTCGTTAATTAAAACGGCCAGCGTCGCTCATGAACTCGCGAAATTCACCGCGGATAGCACCAAACTTAAAACGGCATCTTAATTGCGCAGCAGTGCCGCGCTCGCCTTCTGCTAGGCTCGGTCCATTCCGTTAATTAAAACGGCCAGCGTCGCTCATGAACTCGCGAAATTCACCGCGGATAGCACCAAACTTAAAACGGCATCTTAATTGCGCAGCAGCACCGCGCTCGACTTCTGCTAGGCTCGGTCCATTCCGTTAATTAAAACGGCCAGCGTCGCTCATGAACTCGCGAAATTCACCGCGGATAGCACCAAACTTAAAACGGCATCTTAATTGCGCAGCAGTGCCGCGCTCGCCTTCTGCTAGGCTCGGTCCATTCCGTTAATTAAAACGGCCAGCGTCGCTCATGCACTCGCGAAATTCACCGCGGATAGCACCAAACTTAAAACGGCATCTTAATTGCGCAGCAGTGCCGCGCTTGACTTCTGCTAGGCTCGGTCCATTTCGTTAATTAAAACGGCCAGCGTCGCTCATGAACTCGCGAAATTCACCGCGGATAGCACCAAACTTAAAACGGCATCTTAATTGCGCAGCAGTGCCGCGCTCGCCTTCTGCTAGGCTCGGTCCATTCCGTTAATTAAAACGGCCAGCGTCGCTCATGCACTCGCGAAATTCACCGCGGATAGCACCAAACTTAAAACGGCATCTTAATTGCGCAGCAGTGCCGCGCTCGCCTTCTGCTAGGCTCGGTCCATTTCGTTAATTAAAACGGCCAGCGTCGCTCATGAACTCGCGAAATTCACCGCGGATAGCACCAAACTTAAAACGGCATCTTAATTGCGCAGCAGTGCCGCGCTCGACTTCTGCTAGGCTCGGTCCATTTCGTTAATTAAAACGGCCAGCGTCGCTCATGAACTCGCGAAATTCACCGCGGATAGCACCAAACTTAAAACGGCATCTTAATTGCGCAGCAGTGCCGCGCTCGCCTTCTGCTAGGCTCGGTCCATTCCGTTAATTAAAACGGCCAGCGTCGCTCATGCACTCGCGAAATTCACCGCGGATAGCACCAAACTTAAAACGGCATCTTAATTGCGCAGCAGTGCCGCGCTCGCCTTCTGCTAGGCTCGGTCCATTCCGTTAATTAAAACGGCCAGCGTCGCTCATGCACTCGCGAAATTCACCGCGGATAGCACCAAACTTAAAACGGCATCTTAATTGCGCAGCAGTGCCGCGCTCGCCTTCTGCTAGGCTCGGTCCATTCCGTTAATTAAAACGGCCGGCGTCGCTCATGAACTCGCGAAATTCACCGCGGATAGCACCAAACTTAAAACGGCATCTTAATTGCGCAGCAGTGCCGCGCTCGCCTTCTGCTAGGCTCGGTCCATTCCGTTAATTAAAACGGCCAGCGTCGCTCATGAACTCTCGAAATTCACCGCGGATAGCACCAAACTTAAAACGGCATCTTAATTGCGCAGCAGTGCCGCGCTCGACTTCTGCTAGGCTCGGTCCATTCCGTTAATTAAAACGGCCAGCGTCGCTCATGCACTCGTGAAATTCACCGTGGATAGCACCAAACTTAAAACGGCATCTTAATTGCGCAGCAGTGCCGCGCTCGCCTTCTGCTAGGCTCGGTCCATTCCGTTAATTAAAACGGCCAGCGTCGCTCATGCACTCGCGAAATTCACCGCGGATAGCACCAAACTTAAAACGGCATCTTAATTGCGCAGCAGTGCCGCGCTCGCCTTCTGCTAGGCTCGGTCCATTCCGTTAATTAAAACGGCCGGCGTCGCTCATGAACTCGCGAAATTCACCGCGGATAGCACCAAACTTAAAACGGCATCTTAATTGCGCAGCAGTGCCGCGCTCGACTTCTGCTAGGCTCGGTCCATTTCGTTAATTAAAACGGCCAGCGTCGCTCATGAACTCGCGAAATTCACCGCGGATAGCACCAAACTTAAAACGGCATCTTAATTGCGCAGCAGTGCCGCGCTCGCCTTCTGCTAGGCTCGGTCCATTCCGTTAATTAAAACGGCCAGCGTCGCTCATGCACTCGCGAAATTCACCGCGGATAGCACCAAACTTAAAACGGCATCTTAATTGCGCAGCAGTGCCGCGCTCGCCTTCTGCTAGGCTCGGTCCATTCCGTTAATTAAAACGGCCGGCGTCGCTCATGAACTCGCGAAATTCACCGCGGATAGCACCAAACTTAAAACGGCATCTTAATTGCGCAGCAGTGCCGCGCTCGCCTTCTGCTAGCCTCGGTCCATTCCGTTAATTAAAACGGCCAGCGTCGCTCATGAACTCTCGAAATTCACCGCGGATAGCACCAAACTTAAAACGGCATCTTAATTGCGCAGCAGTGCCGCGCTCGACTTCTGCTAGGCTCGGTCCATTCCGTTAATTAAAACGGCCAGCGTCGCTCATGCACTCGTGAAATTCACCGTGGATAGCACCAAACTTAAAACGGCATCTTAATTGCGCAGCAGTGCCGCGCTCGCCTTCTGCTAGGCTCGGTCCATTCCGTTAATTAAAACGGCCGGCGTCGCTCATGAACTCGCGAAATTCACCGCGGATAGCACCAAACTTAAAACGGCATCTTAATTGCGCAGCAGTGCCGCGCTCGACTTCTGCTAGGCTCGGTCCATTCCGTTAATTAAAACGGCCAGCGTCGCTCATGCACTCGTGAAATTCACCGTGGATAGCACCAAACTTAAAACGGCATCTTAATTGCGCAGCAGTGCCGCGCTCGCCTTCTGCTAGGCTCGGTCCATTCCGTTAATTAAAACGGCCAGCGTCGCTCATGCACTCGCGAAATTCACCGCGGATAGCACCAAACTTAAAACGGCATCTTAATTGCGCAGCAGTGCCGCGCTCGCCTTCTGCTAGGCTCGGTCCATTCCGTTAATTAAAACGGCCGGCGTCGCTCATGAACTCGCGAAATTCACCGCGGATAGCACCAAACTTAAAACGGCATCTTAATTGCGCAGCAGTGCCGCGCTCGCCTTCTGCTAGGCTCGGTCCATTCCGTTAATTAAAACGGCCAGCGTCGCTCATGCACTCGCGAAATTCACCGCGGATAGCACCAAACTTAAAACGGCATCTTAATTGCGCAGCAGTGCCGCGCTCGCCTTCTGCTAGGCTCGGTCCATTCCGTTAATTAAAACGGCCAGCGTCGCTCATGCACTCGCGAAATTCACCGCGGATAGCACCAAACTTAAAACGGCATCTTAATTGCGCAGCAGTGCCGCGCTCGCCTTCTGCTAGGCTCGGTCCATTCCGTTAATTAAAACGGCCGGCGTCGCTCATGAACTCGCGAAATTCACCGTGGATAGCACCAAACTTAAAACGGCATCTTAATTGCGCAGCAGTGCCGCGCTCGCCTTCTGCTAGGCTCGGTCCATTCCGTTAATTAAAACGGCCAGCGTCGCTCATGAACTCGCGAAATTCACCGCGGATAGCACCAAACTTAAAACGGCATCTTAATTGCGCAGCAGTGCCGCGCTCGCCTTCTGCTAGGCTCGGTCCATTCCGTTAATTAAAACGGCCGGCGTCGCTCATGAACTCGCGAAATTCACCGTGGATAGCACCAAACTTAAAACGGCATCTTAATTGCGCAGCAGTGCCGCGCTCGCCTTCTGCTAGGCTCGGTCCATTCCGTTAATTAAAACGGCCGGCGTCGCTCATGAACTCGCGAAATTCACCGCGGATAGCACCAAACTTAAAACGGCATCTTAATTGCGCAGCAGTGCCGCGCTCGCCTTCTGCTAGGCTCGGTCCATTCCGTTAATTAAAACGGCCAGCGTCGCTCATGAACTCGCGAAATTCACCGCGGATAGCACCAAACTTAAAACGGCATCTTAATTGCGCAGCAGTGCCGCGCTCGACTTCTGCTAGGCTCGGTCCATTCCGTTAATTAAAACGGCCAGCGTCGCTCATGCACTCGTGAAATTCACCGTGGATAGCACCAAACTTAAAACGGCATCTTAATTGCGCAGCAGTGCCGCGCTCGCCTTCTGCTAGGCTCGGTCCATTCCGTTAATTAAAACGGCCAGCGTCGCTCATGCACTCGCGAAATTCACCGCGGATAGCACCAAACTTAAAACGGCATCTTAATTGCGCAGCAGTGCCGCGCTCGCCTTCTGCTAGGCTCGGTCCATTCCGTTAATTAAAACGGCCGGCGTCGCTCATGAACTCGCGAAATTCACCGCGGATAGCACCAAACTTAAAACGGCATCTTAATTGCGCAGCAGTGCCGCGCTCGCCTTCTGCTAGGCTCGGTCCATTCCGTTAATTAAAACGGCCAGCGTCGCTCATGCACTCGCGAAATTCACCGCGGATAGCACCAAACTTAAAACGGCATCTTAATTGCGCAGCAGTGCCGCGCTCGCCTTCTGCTAGGCTCGGTCCATTCCGTTAATTAAAACGGCCAGCGTCGCTCATGCACTCGCGAAATTCACCGCGGATAGCACCAAACTTAAAACGGCATCTTAATTGCGCAGCAGTGCCGCGCTCGACTTCTGCTAGGCTCGGTCCATTCCGTTAATTAAAACGGCCAGCGTCGCTCATGAACTCGCGAAATTCACCGCGGATAGCACCAAACTTAAAACGGCATCTTAATTGCGCAGCAGTGCCGCGCTCGCCTTCTGCTAGGCTCGGTCCATTCCGCTAATTAAAACGGCCAGCGTCGCTCATGCACTCGCGAAATTCACCGCGGATAGCACCAAACTTAAAACGGCATCTTAATTGCGCAGCAGTGCCGCGCTCGCCTTCTGCTAGGCTCGGTCCATTCCGTTAATTAAAACGGCCAGCGTCGCTCATGCACTCGCGAAATTCACCGCGGATAGCACCAAACTTAAAACGGCATCTTAATTGCGCAGCAGTGCCGCGCTCGACTTCTGCTAGGCTCTGTCCATTCCGTTAATTAAAACGGCCAGCGTCGCTCATGCACTCGCGAAATTCACCGCGGATAGCACCAAACTTAAAACGGCATCTTAATTGCGCAGCAGTGCCGCGCTCGACTTCTGCTAGGCTCGGTCCATTCCGTTAATTAAAACGGCCAGCGTCGCTCATGCACTCGTGAAATTCACCGTGGATAGCACCAAACTTAAAACGGCATCTTAATTGCGCAGCAGTGCCGCGCTCGCCTTCTGCTAGGCTCGGTCCATTCCGTTAATTAAAACGGCCAGCGTCGCTCATGCACTCGCGAAATTCACCGCGGATAGCACCAAACTTAAAACGGCATCTTAATTGCGCAGCAGTGCCGCGCTCGACTTCTGCTAGGCTCTGTCCATTCCGTTAATTAAAACGGCCAGCGTCGCTCATGCACTCGCGAAATTCACCGCGGATAGCACCAACCTAAAACGGCATCTTAATTGCGCAGCAGTGCCGCGCTCGCCTTCTGCTAGGCTCGGTCCATTCCGTTAATTAAAACGGCCAGCGTCGCTCATGCACTCGCGAAATTCACCGCGGATAGCACCAACCTAAAACGGCATCTTAATTGCGCAGCAGTGCCGCGCTCGCCTTCTGCTAGGCTCGGTCCATTCCGTTAATTAAAACGGCCAGCGTCGCTCATGCACTCGTGAAATTCACCGCGGATAGCACCAAACTCTTACGGAGAAGCCACAACTACAGGAGAAAAGTTTTCAGCCAAGAAGTGCACCGCGGATAGCACCAAACTCTTACGGAGAAGCCACAACTACAGGAGAAAAATTTTCAGGTAAATTTAGCGGCAGTCTGGCAACAACCACCCCAAAGTCTGGCAACAGACTTATGCAACGCCAAAACGAACCTTGCCCACGCAGCGACCAGGCTGCGACATTGACGGGCGCCAGCTCTGCGCAGAAGGGTGGAGGGAAAAATAAAAACAAACACGGTGGTGGTGGAACAAGGAGGCTTTCACGGTGCTATAGACTGCTTTAGTTGTAATAAAGCTTCGTGTGTTCTTTTTTCTTGAATTGCGGAGGATGCCTTTCGCAGTGTTATCGCCTTTGGAGCTCTTATCACCATTGCCGAAACAGCTCTTTCTAATACTGTAGCACGGGAAGTTCGCTGATTGCGTGCGTAATTATGCTGATTATTAAACCATACCTCGGCGTTCGTCCGGAGCATTGGTTGTTCTATAGCGAAACCTATTACCGTAAGTTTCAAGACGGACAAGCCAAATTCATTGATGGCTGGAAAACTTGCCGCTCTTGCCCCGCCACGGTGGTCTAGTGGCAAAGGTACTTGGCTGCTGACCCGCAGGTCGCGGGATCGAATCCCGGCTGCATTTCCGATGAAGGTGGAAAATTTGTAGGCCCGTGTGCTTAGGTTTGGGTGCAAGTTAAAGAACCCCAGGTGGTCTAAAGTTCTGGATTCTTCCACTACGGCGCCTCTCATAATCATATGGTGGTTTTGGGACGTTGAACCCCACATAATAATCAATCACTCTTAGAGTACTATTACTTACTCTCTTCACAACCATACGCAAGGGGAGAGGGGGAATCTCATGTCTTGATATACATGTGCACCATCTGTTTAAACTACTGCCCATAGTGACGTCACAGAGAAAAGCTGATGCCTGTTCCCCTCCCCCCCCACCCGTCGTGTCTGTGTGAACCCCCTCCCCCGAAAAAAAATTTCTGGCTACGCACCTGCTTTCACATAATTTTTTACTTTTAACATGGCAATCCTTACATACAATTCCCTTCAATCCACCATTCTCTCAATAATTTTTGACAAAGGACAACTCTCTAATCAAAATAAAACACAATTAGCATCAAATAATTTCTTGTTACCAAAAATTAAAAATAATTATCGTAGATTAATTTGTGGTTTCACAGCAATGTCCTTCTGCAACAGTATTCCAGGAAATGTTAAGCTTTGTAGTAGTCTAAGCTGTTTTAAAGATAAATTGTTTTCGTATTTAATTTACAAGTAACTAATTTGATTTATTTATTTAATTCGAAGTACCTTACAGGCCCCATGGGGGGCATTGAGTAAGGGGGGCTATACATATATACAAATAAACTGGAAAAAAATATACAAGACAGACAATTGAGCAAGGGGGGAATACATATAGACACCTCAAAATGAAAAAAAAAGTACAAAAGAAACAATTGAGTAAGGGGCGCAATACTTATATACATCTCAAACTAAAACAAATACAAAAGAAACAATTGGAAAATAATAAGTCAAACAAAAAGCACCAACATGTACAAAAGTTCAACATGTACAAAAGGTACACGCATAGTAACCGTGGGCGAAACACTGTATTTCCTGCGCATGCAGCGGCCACAAGGCAGAATCCTCGCGCACATGAATGTGACAATCACAAAAATGAACCAATACGGACCAATGAATTATGATACGGCATCTACTTGCTGAGGCTTGTGTAGTGGCTTGATAAGATATGACGGAATGTGTCAAAGTTTGTCTGGGATGCAATGTCGTGAGGCAAACTGTTCCACAGACGGATAGCACGTGGAAGTGCGGACTGATTGAACGCGTTTGTTGAGCCGTATACACGGGAATAGCTAAGATGATTGTGTAGTCTACGTGAAGTGAGATATGGTTTTTGCAGACCAGTAACGGTGATTCGGGAAGAATGGGTAATTTTATGAAAGAATGACAGCAGGGCAATGTCGCGACGAATGTTCAAGAGTGGGAGTGAAAGTTCCTGTTTGATTTGTGATATACTAGAATGCGGACTGTAGTTATTGGCAATGAAGCGGCTTGCTCTATTCTGGATTCTTTCCAATGAGTCAATTAAGTATTTTTGATGGGGAGACCAAATCGAACAGGCATATTCTAGTTGAGGGCAAACCAGTGTCAAGTAAGATAATTTGCGAGCCTGATGGTGCAGCTTTCAAGTTACGTCTCAAGAAACCTAGTGATTTCGAGGCGCTGGCAGAGATATCCGTAATGTGGTCGGACCAGGATAGATTAGGTGTCAGTATTACGCCCAAGTACCGATATTGTGTTGCAGTCGATAGAATGGAATGATTAATACTGTAAGAGAATTCGGATATGCTAGGTTTACGTGTGAACGACATTACTTTTGCATTTTGAGACATTTAGTGTCATCAGCCATGTACTACACACAACCATTAATTACGTCGAGGTCGTTTTGGAGTGACAGGTGATCTTCTCTGTTCTTGATTGGACGGTAAATAATGCAGTCGTCAGCGAACACCCTGATGCAAGAAGAGACATGTTGCGGAAGATCATTGATGAATATGAGGAAAAGTAATGGCGCGAGTACGCTTCCCTGTGGTACACCTGAAGAAACGTCAGATAGGGAAGAAGACAAATTGTTAACTGTTGTGTATTGCTGACGATTTGACAGGAAATTGCGAAGCCATGATAATGTACGGGAGTCTAATTTCAGGGCGGAAAGTTTCGATATCAGGCGTCTGTGTGCAACCCTGTCAAACGCCTTCGAATAGTCGAGGAATACGCAATCAGCTTGATAATTATTGTCCATATTTGCATGAAGCTCTGTGGTAAATTCAAACAACTGAGTCTCACACGAAAAGCCCTTTCTGAAACCATGCTGATTTTTGAAAAAGAAATGATTGGATTCCAGATGCCTGTAAATATGTGAAGCGATGATGTGTTCTAGAATTTTACAACAAATACATGTAAGGGAAATAGGACGGTAATTTTCGCATGAGGTTTTATTTCCACTTTTGAATATTGGAATTATTTTCGCCAGCTTCCAGTCAGACGGTATCATGCCTGTTTCGAGAGACTGCCGGAATATATGAAGTAGTATTTTGCTTGTGACCGTTACCGTATTCTTTAGCACCTTTGAGTTGATTCCATCCACGCCGCATGAAGACGACAACTTAAGATTATTTATGGCTGTAATTATGCCTTCTAATTGAATATCTATTGGTTCCATAAATTGGTAATCGAACTCAGCTACGTTGGGTATGTTGGTACTGTTCTCTTTCGTGAAGACAGAAGTGAAAAAGGAATTAAATGCTGTTGGACACTGGCTAGCTGTGAGAGGGACGTTGTTGCAGTCATGCAATCAGATGTGTTGGTTTTCGCTGGAGGGGTTTATGACTTTCCAAAATTTAGCTGGGTTGTTTTTCAGTAGTTGTTATTAAAGTATGTTGTTGTTGTTGTTTCAGTATGTTGTTAAATTGGCTATATCTTGCTGTAAATATTGTTATATTGTGAGGAACCGGTTTCTTCGGCCAGGCTCGAGCTCAATCACGCTGGTGATGATATTCTTAGATGAAGAAGATGTACAGGTGATGATGATTACAAAGAGAATAAAGAGTCATTCGCTTGTCGCGCTCACAATATACATATTATAACAAAATAACCTCTTTTCTTGTGTTTGAACATTTAGCAATTTTCCCGTTTTGTGACATATCAACTAATTTTTTTGCTTTCTTATTATCAAAGTGCATGTCAGATTTACAGTATAATCGCTACTCTGTTTATATGTTCTATCTTTTCTACAATACTGCATGTTAGTAGTTGAACTGGTTTGCTGCATTTTTTTTTATATTTATCTGATTATCTTCATAGTTTGAATCCTTACAACATATATCGCAGAGTATTTTGCTATCGCATTTTATTTCATTTGCTGTCATGTGTTATTGCTTATTTGAACATTATCTGTCGTTACCAAGTTGATATTGATATTTTGTTTGTCTATTTAGTAGAGAAGGTGCCCTTGCAGCCTAGAGCTTTGGGACCTCCTTCTGTAAATTATCTTGCGATGTAACACTTCCTGATAGAATGAAAAAATTCTTGTATTTTGACGGATAAGGACACATGGTCTCATGTACACATAAAATGAGATTCTTAGAGCCATTTCAGTTCTCTTTGTGGCATTTCTGTTTTCCTTTTTTTTTTTCAGGGCCTTCATAGGTTGAGAATTACAACTGTCAGAGGAGCACGAATTCTCAGGAAATTCGCACTGATCTCCCAGTGCCCACCGTTGTGTACTTGTGCATTTTATTTTTCTATGATTGAAGTTCTGTGTATGCAAACAACATCGATAACCCTTTTTGCAGTTGCAGCGCCACAAGGATCCTGTCACGTGTGTAGAAGGCAATGCTCCTACTGCTATCCACCTGCTCCCAAATCACGCCGACACGCTGTTTCACAGACTGAAGAGAAATCTGAGGTAAATTGATTAAGCGATTTAGTAATCACAATAAAGCTCAGCTAGCTATCCCTGTAGGCATAATGCCTAAAGGGTTGAGTGAAAATAGTTTAATTTAATAAAATATTGAGGATATTGTCACGTGTGTAAAAGGCAATGCTCCTACTGCTATCCACCTGCTCCCAAATCACGCGGACACGCTGTTTCATAGACTGAAGAGAAATCTGAGGTAAATTGCTTAAGCAATTTAGTAATCACAATAAAGCTCAGCTAGCTATCCCTATAGGCATGATGCCTAAAGGGTTCAGTGAAAATAGTTTAATATAATAAAATAGCATTGGAATTTCACGTCCCAAAACAATTTTAAAATTATGACAGACACCACAGTAGAGGGCACTGGAAATTTGCAACTCCATTGAAATGCACCTGGGATTCAATCCTTCGATTTCTGGGTCAGTAGTGGAGCGTCGTATTCGCTACCTAATCCCTGGAGGCCCCGCTGTGGTGGTCAAGTGGCTAAGGTACTCGGCTGCTGACCCACAGGTCACGGGATATATCCCGGTTGCGGCGACTGCATTTGGGATGGAGGCGTAAATGCTGTAGGCCGGTGCGCTCACCTTTGGGTGCACGTTAAAGAACCCTAGGTGGTCGAAATTTCCGGAGCTCTCTACTATGGTGTCTCTCATTGTCATTTGGTGGTTTTGGGACGTTAACCCTCACATATCATCATATGATCCCAGAGGGAAGCTTAGATATCACGATTGCATACTTAAGCATGCAGTCATATCACAATAAACTGTATCGAAAGATAGCTTCGTCATTCGCATTTTGCATTTGTCCCCAAATTTATCGGTGCACTCGAAAGAATCTTATCAGCTTGCCTTGAGTAAAGGCAGTGCCTCCTCTATTACAGGATTAGCTGCCTTGACAATAGAACGTATGTAAAGAAAGCCGTATGTTTAAAATAGGCCGAACGTAGAAAATTTTTCAGGGGGCGGGGGAAGGCACCTCCATTAGAAGTGGCCCACAAGCTTGCATCAAGCTAGTTGGGCCACGACTTCTTCAGTGAATGTTTAGTCAGCGGATTAACGTAAGAACCGGCTTTAAATGCGAAGCATCTCTTAGCAAACTTTGGTGACCTTGAGCGTATCTATCTATCTATCTATCTATCTATCTATCTATCTATCTATCTATCTATCTATCTGGCTCTCCTGGCCGTTTCGTTAACGGTATCGATACCGAAATTGGTATGGCATAACATGACTATGATCAGCATAACTGGCTAGTCATAACATGAAAATCATCACATGAAAGACATGGTTTACATTTCATGGTCTTGCTGCTCTTGCCATGGTTTCGTGCACATGACATATTGCAACACTGGTATGGTATGACATGACTGCATGGCGTGCATAAGTGACCGATGCTAACGTGGAAATCATGACATGCATGTCATGTAAGCCACGCTCATGGTGCGCTCGCGGTGATTTTGCTAGCTTCACATATACCAAGTTTGGTGTTTTGTGACGTCAATGGATGACAAAGGTATGCGGCTGGTGCAAACATGATAATCATAACATGCGTAATGTAAGAACATGACAACATATTACACTCATGATGTGCTCGTGGCTGTTTCGCGAGCTTCACATATACCAAATTTGATAGTACGCGACGTGAATAGACATCGAAGGTATATCAATGGCGCAAACATGATAATCATGAGATGCGTCCTATATAAGAAAACAAATACATGCCACGCTCATGATGCACTCACGGCCGTTACGCTAGTTTCACAAATATCAAATTTAGTATCACTTGACATGAATAGACGACTTAAAATAAATTGCGCGTCCAAACATGATTATCATGATATGCGTGTCATGTAAAACATCACTATATGCTACGCTCATAGTGTGTTGGTAAATGGTTCGCTAGCTCCACATTTATACCAAATTTCTTATCACCTGACGTGAGTAGACGGTGAATGACACGTCTGAACATGATAATCATGACGTGGAAGTCATGTACAGCATAATTAACGTCGGCCTCGTAACATTGTGCTGATTTTAGAGTGACATATCAACCTTCATCATTCGCGCTCAGAATATCGATTCCCACTGTACATGGGATCTGGTACTTCTATTTCCTTGCCGTTCGTAGTCCCAGCCACTGTCTTAAGACCTCCGGATGTATTTTTCGCCAGCAGGAGTATGCTGGAGTTATGAACCGCGATGAAGTAAACCAGTTCCTCCGTTTACGTCCACTCACTCAAATTCGTTAAAGTGTGCTGTGGTAAATTCTCATATTCGAAATTCACTGATGAAGTCGTTTCTCAACAAGCTTGATGCAAGCTTGTGGGTCCAGGTTAAACCTTTGATACTCTAGTTATCCCACGTGCCTGTGAACTGCCGTCACTGAAAATGTGAGCAGGTAAGAAAGGGCAAAAACCAGGGAGCCGGCTGCTGACACTAAGGCAGCCTATAGGTTGCTGTACTGCCCTACATGCACGTCGTTTTACATAATTTGCGAAGGATAGGAAGAAAGTGCCGCCATATCCACGAAGTGAATGATGATGAGTGGGCGAAGCGCTGGAGGAAAACCTGGTAAACCATGAATCTTCCGTATATTTTGCCCACTCGATTTTATTACAATGCTCCCCCCTACCGTACGTCGCTGCACTAAATCGAACGATTGCCTTCCACCAATGACACCTGCCATATGTGAAATCATTCCTATTTTATAACATCTCGCATCTTTCATCATCAACTACAAGTGCTGCCGTCTAGTTTATAACATCTTGCATCTTTTCATCATCGAACACAAGTACCGCCATCTAGTGAACACTGCAAGAACTAAACGAAAGGTGGCTACATACAAGGGACGCTACCGCCATCTAGTGAACACTGCAAGAACTAAACGAGAGGTGGCTACATACAGGGGACGCACAGCCCACGCCCTAAGGAGCTTCGCCCCTAAAAGGACAGTGCGGACGTGGTGTCTCCTGCTCGCGGATGGTTACAAGGAATGTGCGAAAAGGTCAATGCAGACAGTAGCGAAGAACAGTACTATGAGATCAAACACAGGGAAAAAAAATTGTTAGTTGCAGGTGAGCTATTGTGTATCGTAATGTTTTAATTTGTGGACACGGGTGTATCGGCCAGACTTAAAGAGTATTAAACTGAACACTTAGGAATCACCAGTACATTGTATAAAAGGCTGTAGATGGCCATTTGGGAATTTACTGTCAGAGGTGCGGTTGCGCCCCATTGTTTCAGAACACGCGTGTTCTCGAAAGGGTGCGTGGCAGGACTACTTGGGAAATGCCTAAAGCCTGTGAAGTTCAAAAGAATGAAACAAAGTTGAGTGAATGTGGCTTCTTTAGCTTTGCCAGCTAGAAGTATTTTGAATCATCGCTTTGATGTTGGCGGTACCACATAGTTGAGATCAGTGGCGACACCTGCATGAGCTGGACGTACTGTATGTTTACATGTTGTCTAGGTTTTATCGATTTTTTGTTATTAGCGACATGTGCGGTAGCAAATACAACGATTAGTTGCAAGTTTGCGCTGTGTGTTTGTCTGTCCCTCTTCTCTGTCGCTGTCGTGGTGCGCTAGGTCAATGAATGAACCCCAATCAACTAGTCCGGCAACTTGCCTTAGCAAATAATGGATTTCTAGGAAGTAAATATATCGAACTGTTGGTGAAAAAACTGCTCGTAAAAACAATCCTCTATTAAGCCTTACTTCACCTGTGACGTTATGAACTATTAATATCACAATCATTACTTCGCCTTTTAGTGATACTCTATTTTTCTTACAGCACTGGCTGTCCAAGTGTTTCGAGACCGCCGATCTTACCGATGTGGATATTTCGGTCGAGTGCTGCCTCTTCCCAGGTAATAAGGCCACCTTCAAGGCCCACAAAATGATCCTGGCTGCACAGAACGATGTGTTCAGGGCCATGTTTTACGGTGACTTCGCCAAGGAAGACCGCATAGTCATCACTGATTTGCATCCAGAGGGCATCCACGGCATGTTGCGGTAAGTCTTTTTTTTTTATTCTTTCGTTGGTGTTTTAGAAGAATACGTCATGCGCTTTTCATCTAACTTTGTAAGCCGTTAATTGTATCAATGTTACCATATACTTTTTGTCAAAAGAAGAAAGCAATACACAAAAATTTCATCTTCAAATTTCTAAATTCACAGCAATATGAAATATTAAACTAAAAAGAATGCTGGTAATAAGCAACAGGCTGTAGAATTAAAGATAAACAGAGAAAATATAAAGATAAAGAAAGAATTCTAAGTAATGATACGTTATGCAACCTGCCTTATATGCACATTTATTATCAAACTATATGTCACAGCTACGATTCATACATGTCAGGAAAGGTGTCGTGCTATCCTTTCAACGGCCGAAAAACTTGTGTTGGGCCGTTACGCGAGCGAAGTCACAAGGTTTCGCGAAAATCGTGCTTTGTACAGCTACAGCACTACAAATACCTACATTCTTAAAGAGGCCCTGCAACACTTTTTCAAGCAGCAATGGAATGGGTTTACAAAGCAGCTTTCTGCCTAAAAAATTTACTGCTGCAAATCTCTCTAGAATTAGTACAGTACAAGCGGCGTTACTAAGATTTGTCCACACTGCCGTTGGGTCCTTTCTTCCCTCGTCCTAGCGAAATCGCTGAAAGCTAAGCAGGGAAAGATGGCAAGAAGAAAGAAAGTACATCACACGTGCCCCGTGACCTTGAGCACTTTTATCTTCTAATACGTGGCATTTGAGTGCGATCAGGTGCGCACGTGGACAAGTTGTGGCCTCTCCCGGCAGTCCGCGTAACAACCTAATGTGCTCTGCTGACATTCACAAATAGCCGATACAATGGCTTTGATAATTGATCTAAGTGCTTGTAATGTCTTTGTCGAGAGAAGAAAAACAGTTCTTAGAACACAGATTTTATTGTGAATATCTGGCCAATGCGCCCTAATATTTGGCTCGCGTTTTCTCGAGAGCCTCAATTATTGATAGGAGCGTTTTCCGACAATGCTCAAAAAGTGTTGCAGGGCCCCATTAAAATTTTTCTTTCCAGTAACTGGAAACAGCTTGAAAACTGTTGTCAGGTGCTGTTTCAAATAGGCCAAGTGCGGGCCACACAAGAGCTCTGTATACATGAGTATGCCTTAGTAAACGAAATTATGGAGCCGTTGATAAAGATGACATAGGGTGTCATTTCGTTTGTGTTTGAATGCCATCTTAAGCACATTTTGCCGGGAAGACTGTGAGAGCTGGGGGTAGCCCGTAAAAAGTTTCTAAGGTGAGGAGTCCTATGCCACCATGTTTGTATGTCAGCTTACATAGACTCTTTTACATATAGGTTTGAGCGCCGCCATACCAAGCTGTCAACTTTTGTGTTTTGTATCTTCAACATCTAAATAAACAGAGTTATGTTAGGCGCATAGCATGGAAACGGTCTGACTGGTGCACCCGACGTTTTATGGCGTCATTGATTCAGGTCACAATGTACAAAACCAAGAAAACATCAGCTTAATAGCTGCAAGATCGCGGTGCCCACATGCCTAAGATCAAATTGTCTATATTTACACATGCAAAATTACTAAATCTGGGCGGAGGGTGCGGGAGTGTAACTTGTCCTGGCTGTGCCAGTGCCCGAGACCAGTCTTCGGACGATGCACCGCTTGCAACATTGCAACATTCTTTGTATTGCACATATTTCAAGATATTTTACGCAGGAAGTTTGTATGCATGCGTCCTTGGGACTCATTAGTATTATTACGTGGTAATAATACTAATGGGTTCTCTAGCACTGCTGTTTTTTTGCCAATTTCGTAAGTTTTCTTACTCGTCTTTTGCATCTTACTGCCAAGATTCGGCCACCACCATCACGGTGTACCAGGCGCCACGTCTTCGAGGCGCTGAAGCCTTATGTTAGGCTGCCACGACGTCTGAAAGCTTCGGCCGCTGGTGGCGGCCATTCTTCTCGGCGCCCATCAGATGAAGACGAAGGGATGAATGCGTCTGAACAGCAAGATAATCCCGTGTTTCGCGAACCCGAGGAGGACTGTGACGGCCCCTCGACGACACCTAACGCCGACGACGAGTGTGTTACTCCGAAGAAGGCGCGAACTTATAATCAAGAGGATTACAGCGATGCAACAATCATCGTCTCCGCAAAAATGAACTGTAATGTAGCAGCAGAAGAAAGGCCTTTCACAACAGTCACGTACAAGAAAGCCCGACCAGCAGGGATGCCTGTAATTTTCAAGCTGACAGACCCTAGCGCTTCGTTCTGAAAAGTCAATCCGAACAAACTAGCCAGTGAAGTAGTATCTGCTGCTAAAGAGAAAGTGGAGTCGTTCCATGTCAACAGAGATGGCAACTTCTCCGTAAGTGTCAGTACAGTTACTGCATCTTCCAGACTTCTTGAGTTAACACATGTTGCTGGTCTTGAAGTGGCATCATACATACCGCTGTCGTATGTGAGGAACCTAAGAAAGATTACACAAGTACCAGTGCAATACAGTGAACATCAACTGCTTGAATACTGAAGAGACAGCAGTGTAATCTCAGTCAGGAGACAGACTAAATTCTTCCGTCGTGAAGATGGTTCAGCAGAGCCACATTTACTCGGCAGTGTAATTCTTGAGTTCTCCCCCGACAAGCCACTGCCACCTCATATGCTCCTAGGCTTCACAAGTCATCCAGTGGAAGAGTACTTACAGCCCGCTACATGATGTTACAACTGTCAACGATATGGACATGTTGCCAAATCGTGCCATAGACAACTTCGCAGCAAAATCTGTGCAGGAGCACATGATTACAAAGAATGCACATCGAGGAATCATCCCAAATGTGCCAATTGCAATGGAGACCACGTAGCGTCATATGCTGGTTCTCCGAAACACCAGGCAGCTACTCGTCTGAAGCGACAAGAAATTTTGCCTAGAAGAGCTCCAAAAAAGAGATCACCTTGTCCGAATCCTGAAACTGTGCATCCACTCTCTGTGACTTCAATATCACAAAAGAGTACATCACCACTGTCGTATGCGACGGTAGCCAAGCGTGCTTCAGCTCAGATAAACATAAGTACAGCCAATACGAACCGTAGAGGATGATCACCAAGCGTTCAAAGGCAGACAAGCGACAGTAGGACACCGAAACCGTCAGCAACTCAGGATAACCAAGCATCTACACCTTTCACCTCGCCAAAGCCAAAGGCACAACAGAAACGTGCACCGAAAACAAGTGATGTGGATATGGTTATGTCGATGCTCTTCCTTGCCTTGAAGGCAATCCTGCGTGTATTTCCACAGGCCAATGACCTACCAGAGGTGAGCGCAGTCCTTTCATCAGAGTCTCTAGCAGTACAACAAAAAATTGTTGTATGGCAAAATGGCTCTACAAATGAACAACTGTTTCACAACACAGCTGTGTTTCAGTGGAATGCCAATGGCCTTAGGTCCAAAAGCGCAGACTTTAGGAAGCTGGTTGCTCAGTATAGCTTCCCCGTTCTGTGTCTAAATGAAACCATCATTGGCCCTGACTTTAGGATTTCTAACTATGTCACATATGCATCAAGAAGAAATCCAGTCTTGAGCAGGGCACTGTTATGCGTACGGCGCGACATACCCTCTTTTGTTTTATACTCGTCGGACTCGGACGTGCCAAAATTTGAAGGGTGCAAAATTCAATCCCAGAAGCTTACCGTCACCGTAATTTGTGTTTATTTGCAACCATCGACACGCATCTCCGAATCATCTCTGGTTCATTTATTGGGTAAAGCCCAGTGACCTGCCCTCATCTGTGGAGATTTCAATGCGCATAATGCCACGTGGGGCAGTACTCATACCGATTCACGTGGGAGAACACTCGAAAAAGCAATTGATCGATGTGGTCTTGTTGTACTGAATGATGGATCAGTAATGTTTTTAAGAGGTAATAATTATGCCAGCTGTCTAGATTTGGCTATAGCCTCTCCTGACATTGCACGAAATATGAACTGGTGTACAGACCTCGAAACACAAGGGAGTGATCATTACCTAGTTCTTATGAAACACCCAAGAATGCAAGTGCAAATGCCCACATTGATTTCAAAGCTAACTGACTGGAAACTATTTCGTGAACATGCTGGACGTGACTTGATGGGAGTCAATGAATTGAATACATTTATGTCCTGCATTAAAAGCAGTTACTCCCGTGCGACAAGGTTTACAGCTGTCCCAGCAGGCCACTCCAGTGTAGACGCAGACTATGAGCGCCTACAAGCTATTAGAAGACGAGCAGATCGTCGCTATCGCCGCACTGGGAGGCTTGAAGATTATAAGAGTCAGGCCACACACATCCAATCTAACCGACACATGCAAAAGTTAGGTCGGAAAAAATGGCATGATTTCTGTAATTCGTTGACCCCATTTACTCCACTTCCGACAATGTGCCAAACAATCACTGCTTTAAGTCATCCAGTATCCCAGCGAAACGCATTCAGAGCATTAGCCATATCTCTTGGATTATCCGAACGTGATGTTTCTAATAAGTTTTGCACAATGCTGACTGGAACTGGGCAATTGGTTCACAACACTACTGCACTGCCTAGTTCTGTAGAGCAGCAAATCCAAGATGCATGGACTTTATCACATGCTCAACTGGATAACACGTATTCTCTACCAGAGTTGTGTACTGCTCTATCACTAACCCGCGTAAGAACGGCAACCGGTCCCGACAACGTATCGTACAGTGTTCTGAAAAATCTAGGACCCAACGGCATGCCAGTTCTTCTACGGATATATAACGACATGTGGACGAAGGCGTACGTTTCAATGTGTTGGAAGGTCGCGAGAATCGTCCCACTACTGAAGCCCGGTAAATCACCGCTTTCGCTTGACTCATTTCGACCAGTCAGCCTCACTAGCTGTGTATTTAAAGTAATGGAAAAAAATGGTTGACAGAAGATTACAGTAGTGGATTGAAGCTAACAACTCACTTCCAGAACAGATGACTGGCTTCAGACGACGGTGATGCACCATGGACTGCGTCCTCGACCTCCTTACATTTGTAGAACATGAGATAAGCTGTGTAAACATGGCTGTTGCGGCGTTCATAGATATTAAGAAGGCGTTCGACTCTGTGAGCCATCTTTCTGTGCTGCACGAGCTCGCCTCCCTAGGGGTTCACGGTCGTATCCTTCAATGGATCGCCAACTTCCTATGTAACAGACAAATATATATGTCAACCAATAACGCAGACAGCGATCGCTTCAACATGAGCAGACGAGTACCTCAAGGAAGCGTTCTAAGTCCGCTTCTTTTCAATGCTGCAATAGAAGGTCTTCCAGAAGTACTACCCGAAGCCTTGAACATATCCATGTATGCAGACGACATATGCATATGGACATCTCACAAATCACTGGAAGTGATCGAACATCGGCTTCAACAAGGACTAAACGCAATAAGTGATTACCTCAAAGAGCGAGGCATGCAGATTTCTCACGCCAAACCTGTAGTTCTGCCATTCACGAGAAAAAGAGTGAAGAACATGAAGCTTTTTGTGGATGGCCAGAGAATCGAAATCACAGGAAAGCATCGCTTTCTTGTCGTTACCTTAGATAGCCAACTCAGATGGAGTCAGCATATTGCTGTTCTAGAAAATCAAGTGAACAGCACCATAAATGTTATACGTCGCATCGCGGGAACAAAATGGGGCGGTACATCAGCGTCTCTCCTCCACGTCCATTGTGCACTAATCCGACAGAAATTTGCCTACTCTGCGCCAGTTCTACACATCTCTCAGACGTCGCTTCACCGACTTCAGCTGTTACAAGCACAAAGCTTATGCATATGTCTGGGGGTTCCACAGGCAACATCAAGTTCTTTGACACTGGCAGAGGCAAGAGAACCCAACTTTACAGTAATTAGAAATGTGGAGACATGTCGGCACCTCTTTCGTCTAGTCACGCAACACTCTTCCCATCTGCTCAAATCCAACATCGTGAACCGTGCTGGAGCGCAAATATACCATGTGTACCAACAGTACATTTCCCGGCTTCCTGTGTCGACACATTGGCCACTGGACCAAAACTACCCTCCATGGCTGCTTGAACTTCCAACTATTGAAACGTCAATAGGAGGACTTCGCAGCAAACATGAAGTGCCAATCATTGCCGCTCAGCAGTTGGCATCACATCATCTGTTTGACAGGTACCAAGGATACACTCACGTGTACAGTGAGTGTATCCTTGGAGACAGCGACAAAGAGACAGCGACATCAGCATTCATAATTCTGGAATTGCACGAAGAATATGCACGTCGGTTTGGCCATCTCTCTTCTTTAACAACGTTGGAGCTCGTAGAGATTTTGCTAGCCATAAGCTTTATTAAACTGTCAACGACACCAAGAAAATGGGTGGTAATTACAGGCTCTCTGGCAGCACCGGCATGTGTGGAAAGTGCCACTTCAAGACTTCAAGACACATTGATGTGCATATAGTATACGCTATACTAAAAAACTTTCAGACGCTACGAAGTCGAATCGAGTGGCATTTCAGTGGGTTCCCAGTCACTGCGGAATTAAGAAAAATGAAATGGCGGAGGAGTTGACGAAAATCTCTCCTAATTCTACACAAACGTGCCTCATTCCGGAATCTCAATATGATGTAAATAGAATTTTAAGAACAACAAAACATGAATTATGCCTGTATACCTGGTTCACAGACAAAACAAAGGAATTGATCCTATATTCTGTTGATCCTAATCTTGAATACCATTTAGACCGTGACCTCCCAAGACGTATCGACACACTCATTCATCACCTACGACTCAAAACTGCTTACACAAAGCACTTCCTACTTCGCATTCATCGTGCAACATCATCAGCTTGTTCATGCGGCCACGACGACGAGGATATCTGTCACCTCTTGCTCGACTGTCCGAAACACGACACACACCGAAGGCGACTAGAACAAGAACTGCATAGGTTAGATCCTGAGCGACCATTCGGGTTGAATAAAATACTAGGTCCATGGCCATCCAAAACAAATGGCAAAGCAATGAAGGTGCTGCAACAGTCCTTCGAAGAAACGAAGATTTGTGACGAATACTGAGAGGACAAAAGTTACAAGCGAGCGTGTCATCTACGTGTTTGTTCTGCCCATGTAGGAGGACTTTTGCTCTCACCCATGTAGGACTGTATATATGTATATATGCTATTGTTTTTTTTCTATATTAATTTGTACCAATTAAGTGGAAAGAGGTAGCCATCGCCAAGTAATGGTGACAAAAACTCCTTCGTTTATTTTCTATTTCAAAGAAAAAAAACGTGGAGTGTGTGCCACACTAGGAAGAGAAGAAAGAAGCGAGGAGCGTGAAGAGATCTTCCTAGCAGCCTGGTCCTGTACGGCTCATCGTTCTCTTCTTTTATCAATAAACCCCAAACACTTACTGGGGACGTAACAATATTTTGATCACAATTCGCAGAGGTTCATTAATCACTGCAAGTTCGATGCTGTAGATTTCGTATTGTGCCCCGATAGCTCTAGCAGCTGTGAGTTCAGGTTGGATTATCATCGGTAGAAGTAATTAATTATCTTCAAAACTGGTCATAAGATGTCAACCGAAAGACACAGCGTTGCTGTGAATGCGACAGCAATTATATGCACCCTCTCGGTGGAGTTTTTGCCATCGTCATCATATCTCCTGTCTGTACATGTATGTATATACAAAAATGTACATGTATGTGTGACGCAGGAGACGTGATGGCTGTATGATGAACCATTTATTTGTCTTCGTCTTCCTCCTCCTCTACCATTCCACCACAGCATTCTCGTGTGGTTCGTCACATATGTATATATCAGAACAAAACTTTTCGGCACACGCAACCGGGTTTCGAACCTGCAATTTCTCGCTCTGTAGCGCGCCACGCTAACCAACTCTACGGTGGGCCATGCGCTTGTATTGATGGCGAGCTATAAAGTATACCAATTTCCGCTGGCAGTACGCGAATCCCAGAATGTTTTAAGAGTGTGCTAAGTTCATGATTCTAAAATATCTGCTTCGTTTAAAAACAACAAAACATTATTTTCGCAGAATATCAGAAAGTGCTTCAGCATGTTATACAAGATAACGGGAAAGGCATGCTTTAAAGCCACGCTTCAATAATCGGTTACAGCCTAAAACTAAATGTAAGCACCGCCCACGGTGGTCATCGTCCCACTTAGGCAGAATTCGCATATGTGTCCTAGTGAATTGCAGTCGGCTATTTACGTGACATCAGGCAGATTTCATGGATTTCAGTCATATCACTTGGCCGTACAGGCTCGTTTGTGTTCATTTCGCTAGGTTTCGGGTGTGAAATTTTATTTAGTGGCAAATTTCAGAAAATGTGAATTGACTGCTCTGTGAAACATTATGTTCTAAGAAGGAACAACGAACTTGGAATTTATAATATTGTTTATTTATTTTATTTATTTATTTAGCAATACTGCTAGCCCCAACTTGGGGCCATAGCAGAGTGGGTGTACATAGTACAACAAAATCAACAGTACAATACTGCAGTCAACACAGAACAAAGCACTTCAAACAACATAAAAAATGTTTCACGAAGAAAAAAAAAACACTAGTCAGATATAAATTTTTCAAATGCCTCGATACTTTCTGTTTCAATAATTTTGCTGTCAAGCTCATTCCATTCTTTGGCAGTGCGCGGAAAAAAGGAATACTTGAAAGTATTATTATTGGGCTGGAAAGGAACGACAGTGTGTTTATGACGTTGTCTGGTAGAGTAACCGGAAGAGAACTTTAAGTATTCACCTGTGTTACTATTTATTCGACCATTAACTATCTTAAAGAAGAACAACAAACGAGAAATTCTATTTCTTTCTGAAGTCCGTTTGAATCCCGCTTTGGCAACTAATTCAGAGACTGATGTTGGGCCGTATTTTTTGAAAATAAATCGGACAGCCTTGTTTTGGATTCTATCTAGTTTATGAATATTGACATTGGTGTAAGGATCCCAGATAATGTTTCCATAATCCAAAATGGGTTGGATAAGAGATTTGTACGCCAGAATTTTAGTGTCGTATGATGAATAGCGAAGAGAACGTCTCAAAAAATGTAATTTCATCATTGCATTATTAGATATGTAGTCGATATGTCGATCCCAGTGGAGGTTGCTACATATATGCAAGCCTAGATACTTGTACTCTGTTACTCGATTTAGGATGTTTCCATCAGCTGTATAATTGTAAACAAGGGGACACTTCTTATTTGTTATCGACATGGCCACACTTTTTTGATAGTTTACACACATTTGCCAAGAATTACACCACTTCATGAGTTTCTCAATTTCAGTGTTAAGCTTAACTTGGTCTTCAACTGTGTGAATAAGTGAATACAACGCACAATCATCTGCATATAATCGTCTTTTAACCCTGCAATTGTCAACAATATCATTTATGAACACCAAAAACAACAATGGGCCAAGCACGGAGCCCTGGGGAACCCCTGAGCCAACAGGTAACATGTTTGATGGAGTGTCTTGAAAAACAAAATATTGCTGCCGGGATGTTAGATACGATTTAATCCAGCTACACAGTTTCCTGTTTTTTAATAATGTGTTCAGTTTAATGAGCAATTTAGAATGGGAAATCTTGTCAAATGCTTTAGCAAAATCTAAAAAAAATTACGTCTATCTGTTTTCTCTCATTAATAGCTGCGGCGAAGTCATGTGTCATTTCAACCAGTTGAGTTACAGTACAAAAGCCATGACGATCTGTTACGGTTAGATTGAGTTTAACTATGTTTATTTACAGGCGATATCAGGCGATGATCGGCGATGATGGCAAACATAAGCCGAACCAACTAACTTCCTCTTCCTCTACTTTTGTCCCAAACCATGGCCCGGCTCATACCGTAATAATATGAATACTATTTGCATTACCAGCGAAAATGTGCGTATGGTTAGAATGGAAATCGCCAAGCATTGCTCAGTTGCACAGATGAATGACAGGTGTGCTGCAATACTGGGGGCGGAGCGTGAATTTAATCTGAGGTTGTAATCGACAATAGATTTTTTTTTCATTTGGAGATTGCCTTCCGTACTACGCATGAACAAGTGGTACATTTTTGTACCCTCTTGATCTGAAACACCGAGCACACATTTCGGACACTGCAGCGTGGCAGCGGACAAAAAAAGGGTCATTCCATCTAACCTTACCGATTCTACCTGCCATTGTTTTCAAAAAAAGTGAAACATAAAGAAACAATATCTTAAGAAATTTTATTTGTCATGCACAGTTGACCCTTGCAGACGCTGCTACCTAACAACTGTGACAGTTGTCTGTTTGTGCTTGTTCTGTGTACACGTGTGCGTGATCATTCTTTGAGATTGAAAAGCGTACTGCGAGTGTTGAGCTGTGACAGTTGTTGGCCGCCTTTGTTGTGTGTGGATTCTTTTCGTGCGGCTTTTCGCCTGAGCGCCGTGCAGAAAATTTTTAGCTGCTTTTTCTACATGTGGCATTACAATGTCTTCCTATTGCATTAATTGCTTCGCCCTTGCGGTTAAACTGCTACTTCCACATTTTGATTGGGCTGTGACTATGCGAAGTTGCAGAACACTTGCTTTTTTTTTGCTTTAATCTTTCATGCCTATTTTATTTTTATAATACTGGCTAGCCAGCTTGGTCTATTCGGAGGTCAATAGATCTTTGAGACTTCTCTTGAGTCATATTCTCTCTTTTTTCTTGACGCAGGTACTTCTACAGTGGACGCCTTGAAGTAAATAGCGTACATCAGGCCGCCTGTACCCTCACTGCTGCTCACAAGTACCTGGTCACAGAGCTCGAGGAGCAATGCCTCAAATTCATGAATTGCCGCATGACCCCCGATGATGTGTGCCCCTTCCTGGACTACATTCTGACTGTCGGTGAAGAGGCCTTGGCAACTCCAGCAACCATAGTGATCATCAAGGACAGCCTCAAAGTCCTCTCCTCTACTACGTTAAAGTCTTTCAGGGAAGCTACCATCAAATATCTGCTTAAACACATTACTAATATATCCGAGGCACCTGTGTTACAAGCAGTGCATACTTGGGGACAGAATTTCCTGACGCCTGCGAAGAAACCACAATCATCTAAGCGCCGTAAATTTAGCGACCACAAAAAAGAAAAGTTTCGAGCTGTACTTGAACCACTGTTTCCCGAGTTGCGGTTCCTTGCCCTCACTGCGAAAGAGTTCACTGATGGCCCTAACAGGTGGGGAGTCCTGACAGATGCGGAAGCGGGAGCCATACTGAGCAACATTGTTAACGAAGGCTCGATGCCCATGCCAGAGGGATTTTGCAAGATTCGGACGGCCCGAGCGTAGCGTCGCACTCGAGCGAGCCACTGCTCCAGTGATTTTGCTTGATGCAGTCATAGTTCAGCAGTTTCAGTCATTCTCAGACTGTTGGCTATAGCGTCAGTGTGGACACGTTCTGCCGCCATAAATTGGACTCCAGTTGAGAGACATTTTATTAAATCTTTCTACTCATATCTATGAAAGAGCATTAAGTTTTGCCGTAGCTAGTGCCCCCTTTTCAGCTCGCATGGGTATTATACACCTTCTAAAGCCATGCCAAACGTCAGTGGCCTTGTCGCTTTCATTTAAGTTTTGTGTTATTTAAGGTACAGCACTCATGTATCAAGTCTAATCTTTTCTCTTTGGAAAAACTCATATTTCCTTAATCCCTGTTTTTACTGGTATATTTTAGAATATGTCAAAGGCCCTCGACTACTCCACAATCACGAGCTGTAAAAGTACAGTTTCTTCAACCCCGTATTACATAATGTAACTATTGAAACTACGGCGCGTTGGCATTTACTGTGAAATATAGTTGCAGTTTTGTAGCGCACATTCGTACCTTTTGATAGTTCAATGTTCTCGCTTTTTCGAACCAAGTTCCAGCTTTACATGTACACGGTCACATTATCTCTTGCCTTTCTTACTCTACTAGTTCATTTTTTTTTTCATTTTGTGCTTTACGCATATTCTATTTTCTCAAAGCAGAGAGATGGCGTGAAGTTGAACCTGCACTTGTGATGCGCGAAAGTATCCTGATGTTGTATTAGGTAAAAATTTTAAGTTTTTAGTTATCAAGTACCAGCTTTCACCCAAGCAAAGTTTTATTCATTTCTACATCTTTTTCTTTTTAAAGTGTTGTTTGTGGAAGTTCACAGGGTCAAGTTTTTAGTTATAAAGTAGCAGCTTTCACCCAAGCAAAGTTTTATTAGTTTCTACATCCTTTGCTTTCTAAAGTGCTGTTTGCGTAAGTTCACAGGGCCATGTTTCATGAAAAGGACGTACGAGGTGCCGTCAGAGCTTTAGCTTCAGGGTGTCTTCACTCTTCATGACTTAATTTAGCGTCGTAAAACCACATAGGGTCAGTTCAGTCGTACATGAAAAAAAACTCATTTCCTACAACTTCGTTCATCTGATTTCGATGAGAAAGTAAAGGCGCTTGCTAAATGGGTTGCCAGAGAAGTCAGCTGGTACTCTAGTTAGTACAAACATCACACTGAGCTGTTTTAGTTGAAGAATGGCTAGTTGGGCAAGTTGGCATTGATCCATAAGTGCACTGCGCAAAAAACGAACGGAAACACAAAGTAGATAAAAAGGACAGTGCAAAAAAGGGATGAAAACACAAAGTAGAGAAAAAGGACAGACCGTGCTTGTCTGTCCTTTTTCTCTACTTTGTGTTTTCATCCCTTTTTTGCACAGTACACTTACTGTTGTTTTAGTAGCCCCAACCACTTCTGCCCTGAAAATGCTGTAAAACCTTCTTTGAATAAATACATTCGTTTCCATGTTCTGTGAAACAGTTCCACTTTTTTTTTTCAAAAATATGCTCTAATATGAATATTTCAAACCAGCACGATAAAGGAACACACATGTGGTTTACTAAGTATATCAAACGTGTACTTTGCCGATTAAGTACCCAAGAGTCACTTTGTTTGGAGACATTGTGAACATTCGATCGCAAATGAGATAAGATCCGTTGAAACACGTTATTAAGCCAAAAGCCTCTGACGTTTTATGAGAAATTAAGTTTGAATATATGTATTGCTTCTCGCTGTGGTTATAGGCAATCGGGTGTCATAGAGTACTGGAATAAGTTCGGTGGCAGTGTAAGCGTAACCAAGAATGGCTGAGTATTGATAATGTGACAAAAATGATAATCTTGAAAGACAATATAAAGTGATTATCGCTCGGAGAGGCCAGTATCACGCCTGCCACTGTAGCTGAACGTGATTTTAAAAATATTACAGAGAGCTCAAACATACACACCCCAATCAAAAAAAAAAAATCACAGCACATCCACGGAATGAATAATGATGAGTAGGGTGAACCGTTCATCAATACGTCCGTCCGTTCGTTTGTCTGCCCGTCCGTCCATCTAGCAAACACCTCAAGTGCTGCCACCTCGGTTCTTTTTATCATATATTCATATACAAGTACCGCCATCTAGCGGACAATCGAAGGAACAAACGAGAGTGTGTGCCGCATTTCTCCTGTCAGCGCTTTGTTGAACACCGAGAGCGTGACAACAACGCCGTGCTGCGTTTTTCGTAACATGTAGACATGCGGGTATGTGCCAGAGGGCGGGTATGTGCCACAGGTTACGCACGACAACTGTGGACGCACAAGCCACGTCATAAGGAGCTTCGCCCCTAAAAAGCGGATATGTTTGACTCGCAATATCTATTATATCAATTACCCTACTCTTCATTTTTTATCTAAATTTGTGAAGCTATCTTGGAAGCTTCAAAGCGCACAGTTTTTCTAAGATACAACACCTTGAGAAACAACGTACACGCACCCAACTCTTAGCAAGTTCACCACAGCGGGTGTGAGCCACGTTGACTATATACAAGAACAAGCGGGCTAGTGCGTAGTAATGTGAAGTTTAGTTGACTAAAGCTTATTTGAGTAAAACTAAGTGTCGCCTGGCTAGGTCCACTCCGGGATGGTCGGCTGAAACCTGACCGCCCTCGCCCAGGCCTTCTGGACGGTCAGGATTTGAGATGACCGGCAAAGGCACAGCTGCACAGAACATGTACGAAGTCCGCATAACCGACACACTAGGGGACAATCCGGGCTTGAGAACCGCTTGGGGTATATTGTGTGCAGTGCCGCAGGGCTCGGGTGGGTTTTTGTTTGGAGCAGTGAGAGTAACAGCTTGCCCGCTTGCCCCTCCCCCTGAACAAGATTTTCTGGTTACGCCCTGGTTATCTGGTTGTGCGCACCCAGAAGGAGAAGTTTACTTGTAGCGGTACTCATAGGAAGGTGAATAGCAGTTTTATATCCTGTGCGGAATAGGTGATCTACCTGATCTCTCTCTCGAGAAAGAGATTAAATGTGTAGGTAAAGGAGGGAATAAGTGATTCTTCACAGGCGGAGTGCTTTGACAAAGAGGCGCGAGTATGTTTCAAATATGCCCTTGTGGCAATAAAAATCCTGTATATGAGAGTGGATATATTATGGGATCAACTGCTACCATAGTGCTTCATAAAGAAAGCAACAGAATACCAATCAAGAAGGGTGTAAGGCAGGGGGACACAATCTCCCCAATGCTATTTACCGCGTGCTTACAGCAGGTTTTCAGAAGCCTAGAATGGGAACAGTTAGGGATAAGAGTTAATGGAGAGTACTTTAGTAACCTGCGCTTCGCCGATGACATTGCATTGCTGAGTAACTCAGGGGACGAACTGCAACTCATGATTACGGAGTTAGACAAGGAGAGCAGAAAGGTGGGTCTTAAAATGAATCTGCAGAAAACGAAAGTAATGTACAACAACCTCGGAAAAGAGCAGCGCTTCGAGATAGGTAATAGTGCACTTCAAGTTGTAAAAGACTATGTCTATGGCAGGTAACAACTGCGGAGCCGAACCATGAGATTGAAGTAACTAGAAGATTAAGAATGGGGCGGAGCACATTTTGCAAGTACTCTCAAATTATGACAGGTAGATTGCCACTATCCCTCAAGAGGAAGGTATATAACAGCTGTATCTTGCCGGTACTTAGCTACGGAGCAGAAACCTGGAGACTTACCAAGAGGGTTCAGCTGAAATTGAGGACGACGCAGCGAGCAATGGAAAGAAAAATGGTAGGTGTAACCTTAAGAGACAAGAAGAGAGCAGAGTGGATTAGGGAACAAACGGGGGTTAAGAATATCATAGCTGAAATCAAGAGGAAGAAATGGACATGCCATGGGCCGGGCATGTAACGCGTAGACAGGATAACCACTGGTCGTTAAGGGTAACTAACTGGATTACAAGAGAAGGCAAGCGGGTTAGGGGGAGACAGAAGGTTAGGTGGGCATATGAGATTAAGAAGTTTGCGGGTATAAATTGGCAGCAGCAAGCACAGGATCGGGTTAAATGGCGGAACATGAGAGAGGCCTTTGTCCTGCGGTAGACGTAGTCAGGCTCATGATGATGATGATGATATTATGCACAGACCTTCGCAATGCTCCTGTAGCTATGGAAGTGAAGCCGTCAAACTCTTTTGAAGAGCATGGTTTTGCTTTCGTTGTGTGAGAAGCGCGAGTTTAATACAGACCGACACTCGAAACGCACAGTGAGTGAGTGAGTGACACAACTTTATTTGTTGTCTTCAACTGCATGACAGACACAATTTGTGAACTGCCGCAGCGCTTCATTCTTGTCAACATCCTGCATATGTGACTAGGTGAGAAATTTTTACCTTCTCGGTGGGAGGCATTAGTCTACGTGTTGAAACTGTGAACGCAATAATGTGTACGCGCTCTTAAATACTCATCTGGCACTTTGTGCCACGATCACGTATCAGATGCAGTTGCTATAGTCCGGCGGTGTGTCATCTGTTTTTCTGTCCTCGATCGTCTAAATAGTTGGCTCGAACCCCCTTCGCTATGTGCAATCAACGATCTCACGCACGCAAAATTATCAAATTCAAGCGCATACAGGCATAAAGTTATCGCGGCAACAACAATACTACTCCTCCTCAATCCTCCCACACTGCACGGTATTTATCACTTCTACATACCTAGCTCCAACAGATCGCAGCAATTTTGGTGGTGTTTATTTCCGATAGTGTTTATCGCTTAAGGAGGTTCAAGCAATGGCGTAGATCTCTGGTGGAACAACTGCTTGCCGTACAGAAAGCGTGGGTTTGATTATCGGTCGAATTGAATATACTTTAAAAACAAAGCATTTTTTGTGCACTGTAGAGCTCAAAACATCTCGAGCGTTTTCTATCTATCTATCTATCTATCTATCTATCTATCTATCTATGTATCTATCTATCTATCTATCTATCTATCTCAGCCGACTACGTGTGGGTACTTCGTGATAATCACCTTCATTATTGGGGTAGGCCGGTTAGTGTGGGGGAAGGGGGGTAACATCGTTTGACGGTTATTGCCGACTGGTCATAACATGAATATTGTGAAAATTTCGTCGCGCACGACGTCAAGCCCGTTCCTCCAGACACAAGAGCGCAAATACATACCCGCATACCACGGACCGCAGTATGCGGGTAGGCGGAACATGTGTTTGACATTTAATAAATAATTTATTTATTTTTAATACCCTCCGGGCCAAAGGCATTATGGAGGGGGGTGAAACACGATGTTTTACTCATACAATGTTAGCTAATATGAAAAATAAATAAAAGAGAAAAATATATATAAGCATTGTGTACAAACAGAACAAGTAAGTGTAGGCGTTTGTACAATGCTAGTTAGCGCAGAACGAAACAAGTGATGATCGGTCAAAATGGCCACAGATCCGGGAAGGTGGTTCCAGTGTACTGATGTTCTGGTGATTAATGAATCGCTGCATGTTTCGGCTAGACATGACATAACACCAAATTGATTAGAATATTGCCACCTGGTGTTCTGTGCCAGTGAACAGTAGGTCAGTTCTGTGCCGGTGAACGAGGAAGACGAAGACGAGCAACCCGTGCCAGCGGAGACGTCCTTCTGTGTCTCTGAGATTTTGGACAGTCGCGTCCCTTTGTACGTTCGTTCGAGCTCTTAGCGCGTGACAACTGGTGGAGGTGCTGGGTACCCTATGCACCGAACCCCTCCCAGTACAAGAAGCTCCAGCCCCATACCGGTGGTTACGCCTGTTCACCGTGCTAGCCGCAGGTTCCGTGGACTGGACCCTGAGTTCGGACTTCTCTCAGAAGAGATGACGGCCCCAACTATTCCAGGCAGCGCCGTCCCAAGCGGCTCCAACACAGCCGGTATGGAAGGTGCAACGCCATTGCAATATACGCTGTTCAAACCATGAACGCCGAATCCCTTTCATGGTGCTGTCCATGAGGATGTTGAAGATTGGCTAGTCCACTATGACTTCGTCGCCGCTCATAACATGTGGGATGACACAGACAAGCTCCGACATGTCTACTTCAGTTTGAATGATGGGGCATGTGTTTGGTACGAAAACCGGGCAGGTGTGTTCACGTCATGAGTGGACGTCAAACGCCGGCTTCTCGAAACGTATGCAAGTCCCGATCGCCGAGAGCGAGCTGAACGTGAACTCCAGTGCCGTATGCAAACGCCAAGTGAAGGCGTAGCAATGTATGTTGAGGACATGACGCGTCTTTTTCGACGCGCCGACCCTCACATGCCGGAAGAGAAGAAGGTGCGATACCTGATGCGTGGAGTGAAGGAGCAGTTGCTCGGTAGTCTTGTACGCAGCCCCCCCCCCCCCCCCAAGACTACGTCAGAGTTTTTTGCTGAAGCCGTCCTGACTGAAAGCATGCTTCGGCAACGGACCCAGACGTACGAGCGACAAGTGAACTTTGCTTCTGCTACGGACTACATGGGTGGTTTTGGGGCCCACGTCGACTTCTTTCGAGAGCTCATTCGCTCTGTAATTCGCGAAGAACTGCAGAAGTTATCTGTACCCTCGGCGTCCACTGTCAGTTCTTTGTCCGGCATCGTCCGAGATGAAGTTCAGCAGGCACTACGAGAACCATCCTGTCAGACAGAGCCGCGGCCCCTAAATGACTTCCCTCGCATGTCGTATGCGCAAACTCTGCTCCAGCCAGCACCACCTTTGCCTCCGCTTCCCACCGCGGCCCCTGCCATGCTTCCGACAGATCAAACTCTGCGCCCACCTGCGCCACATTTCACTCCGCCTTATACCACAGCCCCAGCCATGCTTCAGGCAGTCCAAGCGGGCCCGTACCTCAGTGACCGCCGACCGATTCCGCGAAAATCAGACGTGTGGCGGGCCCCCGATCGACGTCCCCTTTGCTATCACTGTGGTGAACCTGGGCACATCTACCGACAGTTCACTTATCGAGAGCTGGGACTTCGTGGTTTTTCGGCCAACTCCCCACCTCCTAGGTTCGGCCAGCGGCCTCCGGAAATCGCTGACTACGTTGCTCAGCGGCGCGGATCGACATCTCGGCACCACTCACGCTCTCCATCACCGCGGCGGTTCCCGCCGAATCATCGCACCTATGCGGGCGTGGCGCAAGGCCGGTCACCTAGCCCGCGTCGGGAAAACTAGCCTCAGCGACCTTCAGGGGCAAGGCCGCTCAGACTGGTCATGCTCAAGACTCCCTATCGACGCGGACTAAAGATACCGACGATACATCGACAACGACACCACCGGCTGATTGCGGAAGAGTTTCCTTAGATATTCCTGTTCTGCTAGATGGTCGCGAAGTCAGCGCTTTAGTGGACACTGGTGCGGACTATCCCATAATTAGCGAAAAGCTGGCCGCCCTTCTCAAGAAAGTAACGACGCCTTGGAATCGAACGCCAATTCTTACAGCTGGCGGGCATATTGTCACGCCACTCGGTATGTGCACGGCAAGACTGCAAGCCCGCGGTTGTACATTTGTTGCCAGTTTGAGCGTTCTCCGGCAGTGTTCTCGAGACCTGATCATTGGCATAGATTTTCTCAGGGAGCGTGGTGCTATAATTGACATTCGACGACGTCTAGTCACTTTCGCGACCACAAACGCCACAACAGTTTACGCCGACCCCAGCCACTCCCGAGTGTTTCTTCGCGTCGTCGACGACGCTGTCACGTTACCGCCCCGTGCAACTGTTGTGGTTCAGGTGGCGTGGGACGGAGTGATGCACGGTGAAGCAGTCGTATAAAGCAATCACTCACTTTTGCTGTCTCAGGGTGTCTGCGTAGCGAGAAGCCTTGTCGACCTTCGTGATGATCACTGCAATGTTTTTGTCACAAACTTTAGCTACGAGCACCGGAACCTTTTTCTTGGAACTGTCATCGCCTACGCCGAACCATTCGCCATTGTCACAGAGTGTTTTGCTTCCGAGGCCATCGGCACTGCTGAAGCGCCTTTCCGCAGCGTCGACATCAATCCAACGCTTTCTGAAGCGAACAAGCAGCGTTTGAGCGAGCTGTTGCTGGAGTTCCACACATGCTTTGCACGTTCTTCGAAGATACGTCAAACACCGATAATGAAACACCGTATTATCACCTACGACGACGCGCATCCCATACGGCAGCAGCCTTACCATGTTTCGCCAACCGAACGGCACGCGATTCAAACGCAGGTTAAAGAAATGCTTCAGGATGGCGTGATACAGCCTTCAAGCAGCCCTTGGTCATCACCAGCCGTTCTTGTGAAAAAGAAAGATGGCACGCTTCGCTTTTGTGCCGACTACAGAAAGTTGAACAATGTCACAAAGAAAGACGTGTACCCGTTGCCCAGAGTCGATGATTCCTGGACAAGCTGCGACGCGCGAAGTATTTTTCGTCCGTCGACTTGAAGAGCGATTATTGGCAAATAGAGGTCGATGAACGTCACCGGGAAAAGACCGCTTTTGTAACGCCGGATGGCCTTTATGAATTCAAAGTGCTCCCTTTCGGCCTTTGTTCTACTCCAGCCACATTCCAGCGAATGATGGACACCGTCCTGGCAGACCTCAAGTGGAAAAGCTGTCTCGTCTACCTCGATGATGTCGTTGTATTTTCAGAAACGTTTGACGAGCATCTTCGTCGCCTTCGGAATGTGCTCGAAGCCATTAGATCGGCCGATCTCACACTCAAGCCTGAGAAATGTCATATCGGTTACGAAGAATTAAAGTTTCTTGGTCACGTCGTGAGCGCCGTTGGTGTTCGGCCTGATCCTGACAAAACTGCTGCCGTCACCGCTTTTCCACCTCCAACTGACAAGAAAAGTCTTCGACGATTTCTGGGTCTGTGCGCTTGTTACCGGCGCTTTATTGAAAATTTCTCTAACATTGCGGAGCCACTATTACGCCTCACGCGTGATGACACACCATTTGTCTGGGCTGACGAACAGCAGACTGCCTTTGCGGAACTTCAGCACCGGCTCTCTTCCCCTCCCGTGCTCGGCCACTTCGATGAAGATGCTGACACTGAAGTACGCGCTGATGCCAGCAATATTGGTCTTGGAGCTATTTTGGTACAAAGACAAGATGGCATTGAATGGGTGATAGCCTACGCAAGTCGCACACTGTCTCGCGCAGAATCTAACTATTCCACATCAGAGAAAAAATGTCTCGCGGTCATTTGGGCAATTACAAAGTTTAGGCCATATCTCTAAGGAAGACCATTTAAAGTGGTGACTGGCCATCATGTTTGTGCTGGTTGACCAATCTACGAGACCCTTCAGGAAGATTAGCACGATGGAGTCTGCGCCTTCAGGAATTTGATGTCACCATCATGTACAAGTCAAGCAAAAAGCACGAAGACGCCGACACGCTATCACGAGCACCTCTTCAATTCGCCAGTACTAGCGCAGAAGAGGACGGCGCCTTCGTGGCAACTGTCAGCGGACCGGATCTGATGTCGCATCAACGAAATGACGCCAATCTAAGAATGATTATAGATCATTTAGAAGGTGGCACTGCGCCCATTCCTCGTCCGATGTCGCGAACGTTGCCATCATTTTGCCTACGAAATGGCGTCGTATACAAAAGGAACGCCGGTGCTGGTGACAGATCTCATCTTCTCGTCGTGCCTGAAGTCCTCCGCGATGACGTCTTATTAGCTTGCCACGACGAGCCCACATCTGGCCATCTGGGCTACTCGAGAACTATGGATCGGGTGCGACAACTCTACTACTGGCCTAAAATGTCTACCTGTGTCAAACGCTACATGAAGGGATGCCGTGAATGCCAGCGTCGCAAGACACCACATTTAAAGCCTGCAGGCCATCTACAACCGATCGATCCACCACGTACACCGTTTGAACAAGCGGGTATGGACCTTCTAGGCCCGTTTCCTTTGTCTTCTTCTGGCAACAAATGGATTATTGTCGCAACCGATTATTTGACGCGTTACGCTGATACGAAGGCGTTGCCACGAGGGACCGCATCTGAAGTTGCCAGTTTTTTTATGCATCAAATTGTGCTACGGCATGGCGCCCCGTCACATGTCATCACTGATCGAGGGACATCATTCACAGCGAAACTCTTGGATGATATCTTCAGGTTGAGTCACACAACCTATCGAAAGACCACGGCGTATCACCCTCAGAATAATGGTTTAACAGAAAGGCTAAACAAAACGCTAGCTGACATGATCTCTATGTACGTGGATGTGCAACCCAAAACGTGGGACGACATCCTGTCGTACGTAACATTTGCGTATAACACTGCAACGCAGGAAACTAGACGCTTCACACCATTCCGGCTCGTTTATGGTCGAGATGTTAGAACTATGCTGGACGCCATGATTCCATATGAGGACATCGACAAGCTCGACCAATTAGCCCCCGACATCAATGAGTACATTCAGCGCGCTGAGGAAGCACGTCAACTGGCCCGTGTGCACATCCGAACTCAACAGTGCGCAGATGCACGGCGGTACAACACCCACCATCGAGAAGTTAATTATGAACCTGGTGACCAAGTTTGGGTTTGGACACCCATTAGGCGGCGAGGTCTCAGTGACAAACTCTTGAGAAAGTACTTTGGACCTTACAAAGTACTCGGACGTGTGAGCGACGTGAACTACGAAGTGGTTCCAGACGGAGGCTCGCCATCATCCCAGCGCAGGTTACCACGCCCAGAGACTGTACACGTAGTCCGCCTAAAACCATACTTTACGCGGTGATGCGAATTTTCTTCTTGTGCCAGTGAACTCTTCATGTGAACAGTGAATGCGGTTTATTTCCAATTGCCGGGCCCAGGACGCATTTTCTCTCGTGCACTAATTTGTTTAATGTTTCTTTATGTTACCTACTTCGACCCACTGCTGTGCACACTTTTGTTTGAGCATCGGGTCGATGCTCTCTTGGGAGGAGGAGTAATGCCACCTGGTGTTCTGTGCCAGTGAACAGTGGGTCAGTTCTGTGCCGGTGAATGAGGAAGACGAAGACGAGCAACCCGTGCCAGCGGAGACGTCCTTCTGTGTCTCTGAGATTTTAGACAGTCGCGTCCCTTTGTACGTGCGTTCGAGCTCTTAGCGCGTGACAATATGTACCAAGGAATGGCGAGAACTTATATTAGTAATTTAAATTGAGAGTGTTAATAAAAGCCGAAATCGACATTGTTGACCAGATGTATGCAAATAATGTATGTTATGGTACCAGAAAAAGTGGAACCCCAGCAGTCTCCGTGGCAATCAAGTATTCTACCGAAGAGCAACACGCAAAGTCTCGAATCTCCTTTGGAAAAAAAGACCTTGTGCACAAGTAATTTTGATGAAACGTGAGCTTTGTTAGAAATGCTGCTCATCTAATTTTACAAACGTTACATGTGTACCGGAAAAGATGGGCGTCATGCGGACAGCGTCACTTGTATTTAAGCGCCATCCACTGAAGTTGCTCTACATAGACTCTCGAAAGCACTAGCGCTACAGTAAATTTTTGTCCGAACTCGGGTTACGGTTCGGAGCAGTTTCTTGGTGGCAAAGCAAATCCGGATTCGTGGCTTCGCGAGGATGATCACCGTAGTCTTCGTGACTTTCCCCCGGGTGAAGACGCATTTACTGCTGGACGTTTTACAAAGATAACTTGATGCACAAAACTATTTACAATGCAGAGATGTCAGCAAAAGTATGACCCGCGGTTGGGCCCAAGGCGGTCGTACCGGTGTCTAGCCGGCAAGCTCTCCTAGCAGCAAAAGGACTCTTTGTATTTTCCTGGGCGCTTCTTTTATCCCCCCGGCTGCGTATTTGTAATTGCTCGTCCCGCATCGCACCAAAGAGCGAAAAGAAAGAGTGCGATAAGGACGCCAGCGTCAGGATTGCTCGCGCGCTATTGGTTCGCCTCTGAAGGCAGTGCTGCCATCTCTAGGGAAATTTTCCTAAATCTAGGGAGTTTCGTAATTAGGAAAAACGAAAATTTGTCAACATCTCGGAAATTTTCGCTTCGACGTGAAGCAAGCAGATCGATGAAGGGACCTCCTGCCCACAACCTCCTTTTATTGCGATAGCAAATATATGTACACTCTCGGCTGGGTTCTGCCGTCGGCGTTGATGTCATGCACCATACATATATACGTAACTATATATATGAAAACGCAAGAAAGAAAAAAAATTCAGAAAAAGCACTCCGGCGCGCGCAATCGACCGCGGGACCTCTGCGTCGTGAAAGAAAGGCGTTAACCACTGAGCCACCCCGAAGAACGTTCTTCACCGTTCAAATGGCAAGCTATTCATATATGCCACTTGCCGCTGCTGTGTTTTCAGCATTACCAGAAAGATGGCGCAATAAGCACACGTCGCCACATGGCGCAGCGGCGCCCGCTCTAACCTCCTGCGCATTCTTTGCCCGGCATGAAGAAGGGGAGCTACGCTCCCTCGCGCGCCCTTATCTCGCGGTGGTGAGGAGGGGAGGATAGCACGCCTTGGATAGCCTCTGGATTTACGTGGAAGGATTCTGCTGTAGTTCCCGGGCGCACAAAGGTCACTTAAATCATTGCAGTCTCCGTTTGCCGGCAAAGTAACAAATGAGACGCTTATTCGCGTGCATCCGTACCTGTGAGTACGTTTCGTGCGTAAGTTGTGCGTGAGGAACGCGGGCCACGTTTTGATCTGCTTTCCATTCTGCGCGTGATTTTTCAAATTGTTGCTATCGCATTCATTGCTTCCCCTTTGCGGCAAAGCTGTGACTTTTTTGTTCCATCTTCCACCTTTTCTCTTTACGCCCCCTCCCCAAAGGCGCTGTGCCATGCTCAGTAGCCGTTTCGATGGGAGCAGGGGGGTGACAGGCCCAGTCTCCACCCCCAACGCTGTGTCAGCGCTCTCCTCCACTTCATATCGGTTCATTATGTGCCGTTCGTGTTCGACGTCAATGGTCCTATTCCCGGTTTGAACCAACGAAAAAATAATTGACTAGTCCCACGTACAGCGGGAAATTGATTATATGCGAAGCACCAATGAGAAAGGTTGATATGCCACTTTAAAATCAGCACAATGTCACGAGGTGGAGGTAAATGATCCCGCGCATGACTTTGGTGTCATGATTATCATGTTTAGATGTGAATTTCACATTCGTCATCTATTCACCTCACGTGATACCAAATTTAGTATATATGGAGCTAGCAAAATGAACACGAGCACGCAAAGAGCATGGTATGTTGTCATGTTCATACATGACACGCGTGTCAGGATTATCATGTTTGCACGAGTCACATACTTTCGTCTTTCATTGACGTCACGTAAGAACAAATTTGGTATATGTGGAGCTGGAAAAACGGCCACGAGCACATCATGAAAAGCCCAATATACACCAATGTAGCAATGACACGCGCGCGCACGCTGTGCACAGCGATGCTGCGTTAGCAAAACGGGAGCACTCTATAGTCTGACGCCAGGCGCCACCAGCGTCCGTCGGCGTGGCCCGACGGCAACCGGCGTGAAATGCGACATGCTGCATTTCACGCCAATGTGTTACCCAAACAACACTGCGTCTCCCTCTTTTCGTGTCGGAAGGACGCCGGACGCGCAGAAACGCGCATGCATCAAAGCAACGCAGCGCGGCGCACGCCTGCGAATATATGGCATGACTGGCGCCAGGCGTCCCAACGCCAGCGTGACGCGAGGAAATGAACGCCGGCGAGCACGCGCACCACGTCACGTCGAAATGTATTGGCGCCTTGACTGTCGCATGTAGTCATGTTCTCACAAGACACGCATCTCATGATTATCGTGTTTACACCAGTCACATACATTTGTCTTCTATTGATGTCACGTATTACCAAATTTGGCATATGTGAAGTTAGCGAAACGGCCACGAGCGCATCATGAGTGTGGCATGTAGTCATGTTGTTACATGACACGCATGTTGTGATTATCATGTTTGGATGTGTCACTTACCGATGTCGTTCGTTCGCTTCGCCTAACACCGAGTTTGGTACATGTGAAGCTAGCGAAACGGCCGCGGGCGCACCATGAGCGCAGCATGTAGTCATGCGGTGACATAAAACGCATCTCATTTTTATCATGTTTGCGCCAGTATCATACCTTCATCATCCCTTCACGTCCCGTAATACCAAATTTGGATACGTGAAGCTAGAAAAACGGCAGCGAGCGCATCATGAATGTGGCATGTAGTCATCCTGTTACATGACACGCAGGTCATGACTTTCATGTTAGGGTTTGTCGCTTGTGTTCGCCATGTAATCATGCCATACTATATACCAGTTTCGCAACATGCCAAGTGAACTAAACCACCGCAAGAGCTCCAGGACCATGAAATGTAAATCATGACATTCATGACATACATGACATCATTTCCATGTTATAACTAGTCACATATGCTAGTCATACAGTCCTGTTATGCTATACCAAGTTTGGTATCGATACCATCATTGAAACGGCCGGGAGAGCTAAAAGTCGTAGGCGGCTATATATGTCGATAGATATGCTCAATGTCGCCGAAGTTCGCTAAGAAATGCTTCGTATTTAAAGAGTGCTTTTTCCTGAGCCTGCCAAGCATATGTTTTCTTTTACACCAACCTTCCATTTTTTTTTGCTTTCATCCGCGGCATTATTTCTTTGGTTTGTTGTAGCTTTTCTGTCGGTTTTGCTTCTTTGCGAATGCTATCACGTTGCTATGGTCAGCTGGCTCCTGGAGCCATGTGGCTCTGTTTCTGTGAAAAGCGCGGCCAGAGTAGTAGGCTGCATGTGTGTGGTTATTTGCGCAGCTAAAAAAAAGTGAAAAAAAAAAAAAGTGGCTGGTGGAAAACTGAAAGAATATATTTGAAACAAATATATGGCAGTCAACATTTCTAATAAACATACCTTTTGTAACCCTTCCACAGGTTACGAGGGATGAACTGCACACTGGCATAATATGCTTCACGGTTAAACAATTTTTATCATAAAATTCTGTGTCAGGTATCATGGCGAAGCTTGAGAGTACGTTTTTCAATTCATTGCTCATAAGTTATGTGAGCATGCACCGCTTCATGTTTAATATGAAACATGGCATTTTCTGCGGGAGTGTTCAAAATTGCTAAATGAATTTCATTTCAATTCATTTTATTTCCTTAAAGACCCTTAGCGGGGCATTACATTAGGGGTGGGTACATAAATATTGAGCAGAAAACAATCGTTTGTCCTGAAGTGAAAGATGATTAGTGATACTGGTTTCGAATGTAGAAGTACAAGTAATGGCAGGAATGTCGCCTGAAAGGCCATTCCAGGCAACTGCTGTGCGAGGAAAAAAGGATGTTGAAAAAGTAACGGTGCGTGCACGTGGGCGTGCGACTTGAAGAGGATGATTAGTTCGTTGAGAGATGTGCGCCGGGGGAACAAAATAAGGTGGCATGCGCATCGAGCTGTGAAAAAAAACTTATGAAATAACGAAAGACTGGCGATACGGCGGCGGGGGAAAAGGAGGGGCAGTTGAAGTTCTGCCTTTAGTGAAGATACGCTGACGTCATGGGAGTAAGAATTATTGATAAACCTAGCGGCACGGTTTTGAATACACTCAAGGGCGTCTTCATGATAGGCCTGTTGCGGGCTCCAGATTGGGGAAGCATATTCAAGTTAAGTTCTAACAAAGCTTTTGTAAGCTAATAATTTTACATTTCTAGGTGCGTTACGTAGATGACGTCGCAAGAATCCCAATGTTTTGTTTGCTGATGATATGACTTTCGTGATATGCAAATCCCATGAAAGATCGTTGCAGAGTGTGACCCCCAGATATTTAAAAGAATTAACAGTTTGAACCGGAACATTACAAATGGAATATGGAAAAACAAGTGGAGAACGGCGGCGGGTGAAGGATAAGGCTTTGCATTTGTGAGGGTTAAGTTCCATTAGCCAATCATCGCACCATTGTTTTACATTGTTAAGATCACTCTGTAGAGCTAATTGATCAGAAGCGTTACAAACAGTGTGGTAAATAACAAAATCGTCGGCAAACATTCGGATTTTACAGGATACATGAGTTGGGAGATCGTTAATAAATATCAGGAATAAAATCGGGCCCAGAACCGACCCCTGCGGGACACCAGATGTTACCGGAAGTGAAGTAGAGGTAGCATTGTTAACAAAGACAGCTTGAGTGCGGTTACTTAAAAATTCACGGATCCACTTTAAGACGTCGGGTTGTAGGTTCAAGCGGGAAAGTTTCAACAGAAGGCGTTTATGGGGTACTTTATCGAATGCTTTCGCAAAGTCCAGGAATATGGCATCAGTCTGTACGTTAGAATCCAAGTTAATATGCAAGTCGTGCGAAAACATAGCCAGTTGAGTCTCGCACGACAAACCTTTGCGAAAGCCATGCTGCGCGGAATTGAAAAAGTTATTTGAGTCTAGGAAGTCCACAATCCGGGTGTAGATGACATGTTTGATGATTTTGCATGGAACGCTGGTCAATGAAATTGGTCGGTAATTGAGGGGTGACTCTCTAATACCTGATTTGAATACTGGGGTGATATTTCCGTGTTTCCAGTCACTAGGAAGCTCACCCGTGGAAAGAGACTGCGAGTAAAGTAGACACAAAAATTTTGCACAGATCTGTTGAGTGTTCTTTAGAAATTTCGAATTTATGTTGTCGATACCTGATGATGAAGATAATTTAAGTTTATCAATGATTGCCAAAACTCCGGGTTCAACAAAAAGGATTGGCGGCATGAAAGTACTGACTACGGTAAGCTGTGGCGGGGGTGGAACGTCAGTTTCTTTGCTAAAAACCGATGAGAAAGCTCTATTAAACAGGTCGGCACATTCCGAGTCAGTGGCCACGTCACCTGCTTCATTAGTGAGAGTAATAGTGCACGAGTGGTTGGGATTTATGACCTGCCAAAATTTCCTAGGGTTACTAGCAAGCAATTTCGGTAAGTGAGTGTGAAAAAAAGAATGCTTAGCGTTTCGTATTGCCGTGAGGTAAGCTTTTTCAGCAGCATAATATTTTAACCATGCGTTTTCGATATTCTGCTGCTTGGCGGAACGAAAAAGGCGTTTTTTCTTATTTTTTAATTTTTTGAGCGTTTTAGTAAACCATGGTTTTTGGGAACAGGCACGGAAACTGAGCTTAGGAATGAATTTTTCGACCAGTGTATCACATTTATCCTTAAATAATTTCCAGTTATCATGCACCGTGCGATAAAGAAAATTATCTTTGAATGTTGGAAGAAAACAGTGTATTGGATGCAACAGAAAACGAAGCATCGTTTAAATGTAGAAGTTATGTGTCAAGCGCTTGTATACACATTTCAGCTATTCTTTGTCGCGTTCAGCGTGGCAAAGTTTTTTTTTTTTTTGCCACAAATCAAACAAGAGTTATGGGGGCGTAAAAATGCAGAGAATGCTATAGTTACAAAGCTTAAGTCGCAGGAGCAGACGTACTGACCCTAATTTTAAAATGATACATTATGACTGTGCTTGGATTAGAAAAATTGGCAGATCCCACGTACAGGAGGTCTGCCGCTTGGGGGCTGAGCCACTCGGACGCCTCTCGAATGAGCTCTGCCAGTTTTTCACTTTCGCGGCTGAATAAGGACAACCACGGGATTCAAGACCATCATAGCTGTCACCAGACGATCACCCGATTCGTCCGATGCCAGGATATACCAGGTGGGCCTACTTTTTTTGAGCCGTGACACTTCTTTTAAGTTCCCACAACGGCGTCGCCCTAGCTACGCCATCGCAGTGCCGACGCAGTGCCATCGACGCGCTGGCAACTAGGCGACAAGCCAGGCCCCCGGCTTCTTCGAAGCCTGCGAAATGGATGTTGTGGAAATTGAGGGGGAGATGCTGTCTCTCGAAGAGAACAACGACACTCAAGGATGGGTTGTGGCCCATGAATGACGCAGGAAGGCTAAAGACAAGAGAAATGCGGAACCAGCCATGAACGCGGGAGGTGCGTCCATGGAGGCGTCTCGGAGACTGAAGGATTTTTTGCATCGCCGGCCAGTGCCAAAAGAACCGCAGCTACCAGAAGACGATTACAAGGTTGTAATACGCCCAGGTAGAGGTCTGGACTTGACGCGACAGAGTCTAGCGGTCATAAGAGACTGTGTTCTACGAGCGGCAAAAGTACAGCCTGACATTGCTGGGGAAGATACTCTCAGAATCAACATGCGACAAAATACCATGATCATGAGCACACCTAGTCTGGCCATTGCGAAGGAATACAGCAACATCCAGGAAATTATGATTAATGACAAGAGCTATGCTACAGCCGCTTATGTAACGGCACCAGAAAACACATCCAAAGAGGTTATCCACGGAGTACCGAAGTATGATAATCAAGAAGACATAGAAAAAAGCTTGGTCAATCAGAGGAACCCGATGATTCTACATGCACGACATATGCGACTTACGGACTCAGTGGTCATTGTTTTCGAAGGGTTGTTTGTGCCGTATTTTGTATACTACCGTGGTGCCGAATATAGGTGCTTCCTATACAAGAAGCCATATATTACATGCACTACTTGTGGTCGAATTGGACATCGGGCGGATGTCTGCCCACAGCCTGACAGCAAGAAATGCCGTGGTTGTGGGGTGCTCAATCCAACTGAAAACCACCAGTGCGTCCATAGGAGCAGCCTTTGCGGGAAAGGTCATCTTACAGGGGACAAAAATGCAAAGAACGGTTTAGGACCCCGTACCTTTTGAAGAAAAGATGGTGGGAAAAGGAACAACAACAAGGCAATGAACGAAGATAAATGAAGATTTTGTCGAACACTAGAGCAACACAGGCATGGAGGGAAGGATATTCACCAGAAAATCCAACGGAGGAGAATGGCAACGCCACCCAGGACAGAGGGGGACGACGCAAAGATCGTTCCAGCTCCTTCCCGCGACTCGCCGAAGGGGAAAGAGAAGGGACTCAACACGAATCCCGATCCACATCCAGATCAAGGTCCACTCGTCCACACAGATCCAGGTCACGGGCCAAATCCAAGACAAGGGCAACGACATCACCTCAAGGACAGTCCCACGAGGGTCCTGGCGGCGGTCGGGGCAGCCAACAAATGGTGAGCCCGGTGGGCGAGGTATCAGGGGAGTCTCTCCAGTCTGGGAGTTTGCCTGAGGTTGTGGCAGAAGGGTCCACCCTAGGTCAATAGCTAAACCATATTAAGAAAATGCTAGAGAAACTCACCCGTGAAAACGCGAAACAGTGGGACGAAATAAAACAACTAAAGGAAGATAACTCTCAACTCAGGCAAAATCAGCTGCGCGAGTCAACTAGCTCCATAGCATCGTGTAGTCGAATTTGAACTCCAGTGCCTGCACAGGAGTCAAGAGTGCATGCAGCGAAATGAAGAGCAGAGGAAACATCTTCTGTAGAAAATGAAGACATCTCAAAGCCCCTGGAAAAGAAAGTCGAGAACTTACTAAGGTAATGCAACAACAATTCGCAGGATTGCAGCTGCAGCTCGTAGAAATAAAACAAAGAATAGATAGCATAGAAAATCTACTAACGCTGGTGGAGAACACGCAAACAGATTTGAGGTTTATAGGAGCAGGCCCGGTTAAAACTACTACTAAACCCTACAACCGGCCGACTACGACCGAAGTAATCTAAATCGCAGGGGAAGGGACTGTTCCTAGACATGGCACGACGTAATCTGTATAAAATTTGGCAGTGGAGCTGTCGTGGGTATCGCCGGAAACGGGGTAACTTACAACAGTTCCTAAACAGAAAGGAGGCACCAGACGTCATCGCCTTACAGGAAACTGGAGGAATGGCTAAATTGTCGAATTACAAATCCTATGGTACCCCTGATGAAAAAACGTCCGTAACAACCCTCGTGCGAAGAAATCTCACGGTGATAGAACATGATACAGAAATCTGCGATGTCAATCGTGTTCTTGTTGACTTAGTTCCATCGCAGAAGAGTGATGAAAGTCTATTCATATTAAATGTCTATAGCATCCCTAGACAAAAACCAAATTTAGGTCACTTTTTAGAAAGACGATCAGCATTACTAAAAAGCAAGCATTGGTTATAGTAGGAGATTTCAACGCGTTGCATGTGGCATGGGGCTATGACAAAGAAAACATCAAAGGTAGAAATCTCTGGATCGACGCCCAACAGGAGGGCCTTATGTTAATAACCGACCCCCTTTTCTCAACTAGGATTGGAAACAGCGTATCCAAAGACACGTCTCCTGACCTTACGTTTACTAAGAATATCATCGAACCTTATTGGCTTAATACACAAGAAAATATGGGCAGTGACCACTATATAATTGAGACCACGTTTAAAGCAGGTTCACGTAAAAGAGGAGGCAAAGAATTAAGGATGGTTGAATGGGATAGCTTTAGAAAAATCAGAGAGAAGGAAGCATGCGATGTCATCGAAGACTTAGATGAATGGCTAAGGAACCTTAAGCAAAATATTCAAATCGCAACTAAGACCATACCAAAAACAGAAGAACTAGAAAGCACAGACAGTAAGCTCCTACGTATGTGAGAGGCAAAAAAGAGCCTAGAAAAACGGTGGAAAACACAAAAACACAACAAACGTCTTAGAAAAAGGATAGCCACCCTCAGTAAAGATATTGAGAAGTACGCGGAGCAACTATGGAGACAACAATGGGAGGAAAAGTGTGATGCGATGGAAAAACAAATAAGTCTCTCTAAAACATGGAACCTGTTAAGATGTCTGATAGACTCGGAAGCGAGCAAGACAACACAACAACAAAACTTTATTAAATAGACTTGTCCGTAAATACAAAGGCACGGAGGAAGAACTGATTGAAGAAATCAGACAGAGATACATTGGGGATACAACCAAAGAGCAATTAAGCTCGTACAAAGGTAACGAAAATGATTCCCTAGACCGAACCATATTAGAGGCCGAGGTACGATCGGAATCAATGAAACTGAGCACAACATCAGCCCCGGGCCCCGATGGGATCACGAATAAAACGCTCCGAAACTTAGACGACAAACCTATCACAGCCCTCACCAAATATATGAACAAGTGTTGAGAAAAAGGTAAGATACCAAAGCAATGGAAAACGACAACAATCATAACGATTCCCAAGCCAGGCAAGAAACTAGATCTTGATAATCTTAGGCCTATTTCCCTGACATTCTGCATAGGAAAGTTATTAGAGCATGTCATCCTAACTCGCCTGTCAAATTATATGGAAGACAATGAGCTCTTTCCTCATACGATGGTAGGCTTCAGAGGGAAACTGTCTACACAGGACATTATGCTTAATATTAAACACCAAATAATTGATTCGGGTCTCAGTACACACGACACAAAGGTAACAGTTGGCCTAGATCTTAAAAAGGCATTCGATAATACAACACATAAAGCTCTAATGCCAATCTTCAAGCATTAGGGGTAGGAAAAAGAGTATACGATTATATAAAATACTTTTTAACTGACCGGACTGCAAGAATAATACTAGGCGAAGCAGAATCCCAAGAGTTTAGTCTGGACAGCAGAGGTACGCCGCAAGGCTCAGTCCTATCCCCCTTTCTTTTTAACGTGGCCATGATAGACTACCTACCAGACTGAAGGAAATTCCAGGACTCCACCATAGCCTCTATGCAGATGACATTACCTTATGAGTAGCAGAGGGTAGTGACGGATACATAGAGGAAACTTCACAAACAGCAGTGAATGATGTAGAGGAATATGCCATACATACAGGATTACAATGTTGACCGGAAAAATCGGAACTTCTCTTCTATAACCCGACATGTAGGGGTCAGAAAAGCATCCAGGAAAAACCTAACATTAAAGTCTTTGGTGGAAAAACGCAAATACCTACGGTCGAAAGCATAAGAATTCTGGGACTCCGAATCAGCTCAAACGGGCACAACGGAGAGGCGATTAGAATACTTGAAACCAGTGCGCAGCAAACTATGCGTCTACTTAAACGAATTGCAAACCGGCACTATGGTATGAAGGAAAATAATATGATAAGACTGGTACAGGCTTTTATCATCAGTCGTATTGTATATGTGATTCCGTACTTCAGACTGCAAGTGGCCGAGAGAGAAAAGATTGACAGAATCATTGGACGAGTTTTCAAACAGGTGATCGGACTTCCAATCACTACCTCTAATGATAAATTACTTCAATTATGGCTTCACAACACATCAGAAGAGCTTATAGAAGCTCAAAGAATCGCACAATATGAAAGACTATAACGAAGAGTAAAATAGGTAGAGCCATACTAGAGGAACTGGGTATAAACTACGCAAATCAATTTGGCGCCAAAAAGGATATCCCGTATGAAATCAGGAAATGTTTAGTAATCTTATCGATTCCAAAAAAACATGCACGCCGAACATCACAAAGCAAGGAGAGCTGAAATAGCGAAAAATATACATAACAACGTAAAAGATTTACCGGAAACAACATACGTAGACGTGGCCAAATACAAAGGAAATAACAACATGACTATAGCAGTAGTGGACTACAAAGGAAATCATAAGGTCAGCGGCTCGGTGAGAACAAGCTTTGCAGAAGAGGCGGAGGAAGCAGCTATTGCAATGGCCATAGCATCCACCTCGACTTCACTCATTGTTAGCGACTCGCAGACGGCTGTGAGAAACTTTGCACGAGGGCGAATATCCCAAATAGCTTTAAGAATATTGGTTGGATGCATAGACCAACGAACAATAGAAATAGTCTGGGCACCCGCTCACTCCTCCTTGCCCGGCAATGAGACTGCACACCAGACAGCTCGAGGACTTACAGACCGAGCCTCTGGATTGCCCTGGTCGAACGGGGAGGCCGATGAGAGATTTGAGCGGATGACCACTTACAGATATATTACGCAGTACTACAGGCTAAGCAGGAAAATTTATCCTCCCGCACACTCGTCATTGAACAAAGGACAGGCGGTGGCATCGTGCCTACTCCAGACCCACATGTTTCCTAGTCCGGTAACAATGAACTGCTGCGTGCCGGAACTTCATTCGGACAAGGGTAAATTTTGCCACAACAGGGCGGGCTTGAGCCACATTTTATGGGCATGCCCGCAGGCCCCCATGAGAGGCGAATTTCCAGACGGGAGTGGATGGGATGCCGCGCTCCTCAGCTCTGACTCTCAATTACAAGCCCGCTTAATACGGCAGGCCGAAGACGCCGCCAGGGCCCATAGGATCTTGGCCGTCGTCTAGGTTTGGTCCTCCCTTCTCCTCTCGCACCTGAAAGGGGAAGAGGACCTTTCTGCTAATTAAATAAGGTTTGTTCATCATCATCCCACGTACAGTGGGCATCGATATGCGAAGCACGAATGAGAAATGTTGATATGTCGCTTTAAAATCAGCACAACGTTACGAGGTGGAGGTAAATGATGCCGCACATGACTTCTGTGTCATGATTATCATGCTTGGACGTGTCGCACTTACCTTCGTCATCTATTCACGTCACGTGATATCCAACTTGGTATATGTGTAGCTAGAGACGGCCACGAGCACGCTATGAGCGTAGTATGTTGTCTTGTTCTTACATGACACGCGTCTCAGGATTTTCATATTTGAACCAGTCATGTATTTCGTCATCCACTGACGTCACGTAGCACCCAATTCGGTATATGTGGAGCAAGCAGTACGGCCGCGAGCGCATCATGATTGGATTGGATAAACTTTCATTTGGTCCTCCAAAACACAGATCACTGTGTTGCGGGCAGCTCCCACGTGGGGACTGAGATGCCAAGCTCCTCAGCCGCCTCACGGGCTTGGTGGACAGCCCAGAGCTGATCTGCCAAGGATGAGCTGCGAATTGCCGCCTCCCATCTGGCAGAGGTGATGTTCCATATATGAGCGAATTTGGTGCACTGTCAGAGCATGTGTTCTAATGAAGCTATTTCCCCACAATGTGGACAAAGATTACTTGGGTATAGGTCAGGGTACATGATGTGTAACATTTTCAAAGTAGGGTACATCCGCGTTTGCAAAAGTCTTTATGTAAGTGCTTGGGGCCGGGTTAGATTTTTGTGAGGTGGAGGGAAAATCCTTCTAGACAGGTAGAAATGTTTAGTGAGCTCGTTATATGTTGCAAGAATTTCCCGGTTATCCCCTTCACCGGTAGAACGCATCCCCGGGGAGGCACGGTTGGAGAGTTCTCGCGCTGCCTCGTATGCTGCTTCATTGAGATTGGGAGGGGAATCGTTGATTTGCCCAAGGTGAGCTGGGAAGCAACTCAGAAGATGATGCGTTATGTTCTTGCCTTGCAGTATTCTCAGCGTTTGTTCAGAGACCGTCCCCTTGGCGAACGCCCGTAGTGCTGCCATGGAATCACTGTAGACGACTTCAATGTTATCCATCTTGAGTGCTAAGGCGATTGCCACCTGTTCCGCAATGATTGGGTCTTTCATCTTGACCGTCGCTGAGTTGACGACATGGCCAGCCCCATCAACCACCACTGCCACAAACGCTTTCCCATTGGCGTAGGAAACCGCGTCAACAAATACGACCCCTCGTTCCTCGTTTGAGACTTGACAAAGTATAGTCCTGGCCCTCGCTACTCTTCTTCCGACGTTGTGTTCTGGGTGCATGTTTCTTGGTATAGGAGACACCGTGATATTCTCCCTGATGTTGTCGGGGATATCATTGTAATTGTGCCTGATTGCCATTGCGTGTTGGCCCAGATCCTGCAGGATCATTCTTCACGACCTTGTTGTAGATAACCTTGCAAACTGTGCTCTCTCTTGGGCTTCTGCTATTTTTTCGAGCGTGTTGTGAATGCCAAGCTCAAGCAGACACTAGGTGCTGGTATGTATGGGTAGGCCCAGGACCTTCTTGATAACTTTCCTGAGGAGCACATTCAGTGTCTCGGACTCTGCTCTTGACCAGTTGCGCATTGCTGCCTCGTACGTGAAGTGGCTTAGAACAAACGCATGCATCAACCTGATGAGGTTGTCTTCCTTGATCCCATTTCTTTTGTTGGCCACTCTGCGTATGAGGTGCACCGCACTGTCTGTTTTCCAAGTAAACTTGGAAAGTTAACTTGGCTATAACTTGGTTAACTTGGAAAGTTAACTTGGCTATAGATTTGCTGATGGCGCCGCTAGACTCTATCAGCATGCCCAGGACTTTGATGGAGTCGACCCTCTGGATGGAGTCCCCTTGATTTGTACAGAGGTGGATGTCTATCTGGTTTAACGGCTTCCATCCCCTGGGTTTCGGTCCCCGGCGTGCAGTCCTATACAGTAAAAGTTCTGACTTACTCGAGGAGCACTTGAGCCCAGAAGGACGAAGGTACTCTTCTACGGTGTCAATCGCCTCTTGCAGGGCGCTCTCAATCTGCCCCTCGCTTCCACCTGTGCACCAGGTGGTAATGTCATCTGCGTAGATGCTGTGCTTCAATGCTTCAATGCTCGATCATTTCTTTGACAGTCCAATTATGGCAATGTTGAACAGCATTGGTGAAATCACTGCCCCTTGCGGCGTGCCCCTTGCTTCTAGTTCGATTGCTGCGGTCTCGATATCTGCTATCTTCATCACGGCTTTCCGATCTGTAAGAAAGGACCATACGTAGTCATAAAAGGCTTTCCCCAGACCAAGCTTGGAAATTGCTTCAAGTATGAATGAGTGGTGGATGTTGTCAAACGCTTTTTCTGGATCTAGGCACAGAATGGCTCTCACGTCTCTCGTTTCGTTGTCGATGACCTGGTGTTTGATAAGCTTCAATGCATCTTGTGTGGATAGCCCTGCCCTGAATCCAACCATATTGTGTGTATATATGTCGTTATCTTCCAAGTACTTGTTTATCCTGTGCAGTATGGCATGTTCTGCAACCTTGCCGATACATGATGTCAAGGATATTGGCCTCATGTTGTCCAAGTTATGGGGCTTTCCTGGTTTAGGAATAAGGATCGTCCTGGCCAGCTTCCACTGCTCTGGCACCCTGCCTTCTTTCCATGCTGCATTGATCATATCCTTCAGGGTTTCAATTGAATCATCATCAAGGTTACGAAGGGCCTTGTTTGATATACCGTCCGGGCCAGGGGCCGACCTGCCGTTGAGATCATGCAAGGCTCTTCTGATCTCCTCGATGTTAAAGTCGCCCTCAAGACCTAGATTGGGCCTGCCCTGGTACTGTCTACTTGGTGGTGCCAATCCTCTTTTGATTGGGAGGTACTTATGCACGAGCCGCTGCACAACTTGCTGTTCTGTAGTGCGCCCTATCTCTTTGTGCAAAATTCGAGCGATAACATGCTTTTGATTTGTTTTGGTGGTGTTTTCGTTGAGGAGATGCTTTAACATATTCCATGTCTTGCCATTGCGCATCTGACCATCGACAGAGTTGCAGATTTCGTCCCATTGCTGCCTGGATAGTGCGCGACAATGTTCCTCGACTGATCTGTTTACCTCAGCTATCTTCTTCCTCAGTCTTCGGTTCAGGCGCTGACCCTTCCAACGGTTCAGTAGTGCTTGCTATGCCTCAAGAAGATGAGCGAGCCGGCTATCCATTCTTTCAACCGGAAAATCTGTGGTAATGGTGGAGGAGACGGATTTTATGTCATCTTTAATCTGTTTGACTCACTGCTCCAAGCCTTGTCTGTGGCCATCTTGTTCCCTTTCCATCTTTATCTTCCTGAACTTATCCCAGTCTGTGAAGTGGAATTCTCTCTGCTTTTTAGGCTCCACGGAGAAGGTAGTGGCAAGAATGCAGTGGTCACTCCCTAGGTCTACAGCAAGGTTCATCCACTGGGCCTTCTTGATGTTCCTTACAAATGTAAGGTCCGGGGTGGAATCCCTGCAGCAAGATGTACCAAGCCTTGTTGGTAGGCTGGGGTCTGTGAGTTCACTGGCACTTTGCCAAAGTCGATTTCCTTTCCCAGTGTTGTACTTGTAACTTCATGTATGATTAGGGGCGTTGAAATCACCTGCTATGACGAGTGGACATTCCCCGGCGATATTAACAGCTTTCTTTAGAACCGTCTTGAACCCTTGCTTTTGTTCCTTTGGACTGCTGTATATATTAAGAATGAAAATGCTCTGACGGTTGCTGGTACCTGGAACGATCTCTACCATGACGTGTTCCAACCGGCCTGCTTCTATCTTGAGGTCGTGGGTTACGTGCGTTAGTTTGTTGCATACGAAGGTGCAGACTTCCCTCCCTTCAATATCCCCTATTACAGGCCGGAATCCAGGCAACGTTGCTTGTGGTGAAAGGCTTTCTTGTAATAATATAATATGAGGCTTTTCTTGGCTGCTTCTGATATACTGCTGTAGGGCTGCCTTCTTTTTAAGGTAACCTCTACAGTTCTATTGCCAGATACGAAATGCTTCACGTAGCGCTGCCATCATGGTCATTACATGGGCGGCCAGAGCCTGATGCTGCACCTGTCGACAGGTTTGGTACCACTAGTATTGGTGGCCGAAGGGGTGAGTTTGGTGCATGAGGAGGCCTTGCTGTATTGTGCAGATATGCTCGACCTTTGTAATGCGCAAAGTCATATGCTCTTCCAGTGCCGCCACGCTTGACTGTAGCCTACCCATCTGCTCGCTAAGATTGGCTACTACTTTGCTGAGCGTGCCGAGGACCTCTTTCATATCTGAGATGCTCGTTTGGTTGGCTTCCACGTGTTCTGCCATGACTGCCCTCTTTTTTGTGCTTCTGGAGTCCCCCACATTTTCAGCCACAGGGACATCGACTGGCTGAGGCATTGGCTGTGAAGACTGCGCGCTGGTTAGCTTAGTGAGAAGAATTTTTATTTCCTTTAACTCAGCTGATAGCCTCTCATTCGATTTTGTAATTCTCGCGTTTTCTTGCTCTAGCTGTGCAATTCTATCATGCTCTGGCAGCTTACCTGTCATCACCTCTGCCGCGCCGTTGCGCACTCGCTCAGCCGAGCTGCCTTTCGATGCAACTGCAGGCGTCCTCCCCGGGTGTGAAGCCGTGATCTCGAACTGAACGCAACGCAGGTGGCCATTCGGGTGCCACCCAGGCTGATCCCGACCCTGATGGAGACCTTAAGAACTCGAGCGCCCCCGTGATTGGGAGCGGGCCTTGGGTCTAGAACCTCTTCTGGAACGCGACCTCCCCATGGAGTGGGGCCGCCTTTGCTGTTCTTGAGTAGTCTGGATGCTCTGGGTCCCGTAGGCTGGAATAAGCTGCTTGTCGTTGATGTCTGGACTCGATGTGATTGATGCGTCCCGGGCTTCTGCGGCTGCTCGCGATCTTTCCCAACGTCTGCGTCTGACGACGTATGGCACTAAGAACCTGTTCTTGCACTCTTTGTCTACCGTGGGATGGTGACCGTCACACAGCCTGCATCTTGGATTGCACTGGTGCAGGCTATCTGGGTTCTTGATCTCGCAGCCTCTGCAGATGGTTTCAGCTGGGTTCGGACAGACGTCAGACCGATGTTTCAGCTTTCCACAGACGTAACAAATATCGATGTTTTTGCGGTAAAGGGAACACTGCAAAAGTGAAGGTCCATATCTCACGAATCTGGGCACCTTGTGACCTTCGAACGCTATGATGATTGTCTTGGTGTCCTTGATTCTCTTGGCCTGCAGCGCGAGCGGGTTGTTCGCGTTCACAATCTTTCGGGTCAAAATGTCCTGAGTATCGCTTACGGGGATCCCGCGAATCACTCCTTTACAAGTATCGTGGGGTGCCGTGGCGTACGCGCTAACCTCGAAAACTTTGCCTCCAATGTCAATTTGCTTGACCTTGAGGTATCTTGAAGCTCTCTCTTGGTCCGGAGTGCTCGCCACCATAATGTTCTGCTGCAAGTTGGAACAGATGATGTCCTGCATGGCCTCCTCCTCTTTGATGCCGGCCGCCAGTGCTATCGCGTCTGCCACGGCTACAGTGCCAATTCTCGAGATATTTAATCCTCCACGTGGTCGTAGCACAATTTTGCTGAAGTCCTTAGGTAGTGGCGGCATGCGTCCAGCTCGCACGATTGTATGCTTGGTGTCATACCTACTACGACTGGCTCGAGCGTCTCCCGCAACGCCAGCCTTGGTCGAACCCTTGGCAGCAGGAACGCTAACCGCGGCTTGCTTATTTCTTGACCGTCTCGTTTGGGCTTCCTTCCAACCCATGTCTTCCGTGCAATCCTCTGGAGAGATGTCCTCTCCATCTACTTGGTATTCCATTCTCAGTTGCAGGTCCTGGAACGCGCAGAGCGTTGTGTCACGTTGGCGCCGGGTCGGCGCATCAGCGACAATCGCCTCCTTGGTTGTTAGGCTTAGATCCCCCGGTGGCGTTGCCGTGTAAAAATGCCCCAAAACGGTTTAAAAGTCGACTCACCGGCACAGAGGTCGTATCTGCTGAGTTCTTGAGAACTTAGGCACACGATGGTACTGAAAACTCGGCGACAAATTCGTCAATACCACAGGAAAGCATTCTTGAAAGCAGGAGCCGATCTTCGCACGTCCGCACTGGTTGGCACCTAGAGCGTCTCCCCCGAGCGCATTATGAAGGGCCCAATATACTCCAATGTAGCGTTGAGGCGCGTGCACGCTGGGCACAGCGACGCTACGTGAACAAAACGTGAGCTCTCTATAGTGTCCGTCGGCGCGGCTCGACGGCAATCAGCGCGAAATGTGACATGCTGCATTTCGCGCTGATGCGTTACCCGGACAACACTGCGTTTCCCTCTTTTCGTGACAAAGGGATGCCGGACGCGTAGAGAGGCGCATGCATCAAAGCAAAGCAGCGCGACACGCGCCTGCGAGTACTATGTCATGATTTTCATTTTATGTCATGATTTCATGTTAGATTATTATCACACATGTCATGATTTTCATGTTGGAGTCTGTAGCTTGTGTTCGACATGCAATTATGCCATACCATGCCAGTTTTGTAATATGCCGTGTGAACAAAACCAGCACAAGAGCTGCAGGACCATGAAATGCAATCATGACGTTCATGACATACATATCATGAATTTCACGTTATGACTAGTCAAATATGTTCTTCATACAGTCATGTTATGCCATACAAAGTTTGGTATTGATACCATTATCGAAACGGCCTGGAGAGCTAAAAGTCATAGGCGGCTAGATAGATAGATAGATAGATAGATAGATAGATAGATAGATAGATAGATAGATAGATAGATAGATAGATAGATAGATAGATAGATAGATAGATAGATAGATAGATAGATAGATAGATAAGCTCAAAGTCGCCGAATTTCATTAAGAAATTCTTCGCATTTAAAACCGGTTGAAACAATGCAATATCCCTATCGGAAAAAAACGAATGGTGGGCATGGTGGAAACCACCACCCACCATTATACTGGATTAATGTAGTGGGTGAATGGTGGGAAACACCCACCATGGCGCATGGTGGGTATGGTGGGTGCTGCAGTGCCGGCAACACTTGAGCGCAAAATGACGTCAAAATCACCGTGACGAGCTGCCACAAAAAATAAAAAAGAATTCTATAAAAACGGTATAAAAAAGACCCGTCCCGTAAAAAAAAAAAACAAGGCGCCACGGAGGATCGAACGTGCAACCTGCGGATTTTCATTCGAAGACGCTAACCACTGCGCCACACCAACATGACGGTGGTTGCGTGTTAAATACTTAGTTGGCGTACAAACTTAAGGTTCAACTTAAGTTATGTTGGTCGTGTACACAACATAGACAAGATCTACACCTGCTACTAAAAATTGCACATTTATTAAACACAAGCAACTGCGCCCTGTAACGATTGCCCCTATGTTATTGGCACTAGTGCTATTTTTTTTTACAATTCACAACTTAAAGGAAAAAAAAACCAAATGGACTGGGGAGCAGCAACAGTTTACCGGCGGGGTCTGCCAAGTTTAATATCCGTTTCGCGCTCGTTCTAAAGGGCGACATCTGCTCACGCTTTATGACGCTTCTAGGCTCATTTCATAGATACGCCCGCCTAATTTATTTGATTGAGTATTGAGATGCTTTTCGCGCAATGTAGAGGGCGGTCGCGCCAGCGCAATGCTGTTGCTCTTTCGCTAAAGCAACAACTACATAACGGCTTGGCCAAAACGAATGCAGTGTACCGGAAACATTACGCTATCATAATGGTTCACCAAGCACACGAATTGCCACGTCTGAGTTCTCGTACAAAAGCTAGAGAAGTGCCGGCGAGTGCGACCGGCGGCTGTCGGTGAGAAGACACTAAATTACGTTCTCTGGGAGTGCTTTAATCACGTCGCATCGATGTTTGTTGCTTCTTGAGCGAACAGCATACACAATAAAAAAGGCTTCATTTAGGTTAATTGATGCCATATGGCTGTGCCGTATTGTCGTACTTAATCGTCGTAATCGTGTATTCTGAAACCCGGAAGCACGGATAACACAATTAGTCAGTAGGCCTAACCTTTGGTGGAAATCATGATGGTAGAACATGTAGTGTACAGATCCCAGCTTGGTACACTATATAATTTGCCCGCCATTATAAGCCCACCCATCATCTGCTTACTGCTTCCCAGCATTATCGTGATGGTGGGCAGAGCTTCTCAGCTTGGTACACCATGTGGCCCACCATAACAAGCAGCACCCATCATCTGCTTAGTGCTTCCCAGCATTATCGCAATGGTGGGAAGAGTTTATCAGCTTGGTACACCATGTAGCCCACCATAATAAGCACCACCCACCATATGCTTAGGGCTTCCCAGCATTATCGCAATGGTGGGCAGAGTGTCCCATTATTGCCCACTATCTAGCCTCTGCTTTCCACCATCATTTCCACTTTACCCATCATCTGTACACCATACCACCCAGTATGTCCCGGCATAACCACCATATTTTCCACTACGTCCCACCATAGCCATCATAATTTCCACCATGCCCACTATTATTTCCACCATGCCCACTATTATTTCCACTACGCCCACCATGTTTTCCAGTATCCACCATGGCAATTTTTCCAATAGGGATGCGATAACAGTTAAAAACGTGGTATACCTCAATTGCGTGATTTTGTCTCAAATTTCTTCTTGAAGACTTGATTATAAGCTACTGATGCGTCAGAACTATAATAGAAGTAACCCTGCGTTTTAATTTCAGGAAGCTGAAATTCGTTTTTTCTATTGATTTGAGCTAAGCGTTAAGAGTTTGCCCTGATTTGTGCATTTTAACTAGTTAAAGCAGTATCGCAGGCAGGATAGTAGCGAAGAGTTCTTTTCCGGGGGGTATGGGGACACTTGCTGTAAGCTTTGTGGAATAAAGGTGTCTTCGCCAGTAGAGTGGAGCGAAACAAAGGCTTAATGGACAGCTATAGTTTACCACTAGCGTACCGCTCGCATGAAGGCAGAGGTTAAGGGAATGATGCTACGTTAATCACATGTCCACTGTGGACAGTGTCTTGTAGTTTAACGGGATATCGCTTAGGTTCCCCAGCTGGGATGGTGGCGCCAGCCATCGAATGATTGAACAGTTAAAAGAGCACTGACATCAAATTTACTCAAGCCAAGATTTTTTTATCAACGAGTAGCTATAGATCCCGTCGCAGCGATTCAGGACCTAGAACGCAATTGAGGGATGAATTACTATCACTTTTATTGATTTATATTACTGGCATCTAGCACGATTCGAAACAGCCAGCAATGGCGCCAATCTTAGCACAGGGAATACTATCAGTGGCGGGACCTCACGGTCACCTCCAGAACGCGCCACTGCTGGCCACTTCTCCACCGAAAAGAGAAAACAGCATCTCCCTTCATCTTTCGGTATTTGGACGCTACAGATGTGCACAATCTTCAGAATCCTTCAGCTTCAGAATCCTTCAGCTTCCTCGACCATGACGAACCTGGATTCGAGAAGCTTTACTTTTTCCGGCTCGAGCGCGCGGCCGTCCCCAATCTTGGTGAGGTCCACGGAGAAGGTGACGTCGGACTGGCGCACGACTCTCACGAGCGGGAAGTATTCGAGATGATGCCAGGTGACAGTGCTGAATCCGAGGAGACCATCAGCACTGCGGGGCCGCTTGAAGATCTCGCTGGCACGCACGGGCGGCAACTGCCGCAGTTCCCCGCAGAGGATGACGCCCAGTCCACCGAAGGGTTCGGTGAGTCGCTGCGTGATCTGGCGCAGACGGCAATCAACCAGTTTGAGCTGGTCGGCGGACATCATACTGACTTCGTCTATGATGACACACTTGACTCTGCGGAAGGCACACCGGAAGGTGTTCAGGTCACTAGGTCGGAGTCCACCGTCCCCCATGACTCCGAGGCGGGCGTCCTGTCGGTTCCCACGGGCAGCCCGCACGAGTTTGAAGGCACTGTGGACGGTGGTTCCACCCACAGCAACGGCGGCCTTTCCCGTACTGGCGCAGATCACGTACGCGTTGTAGACGGAAGGGACGGATGAGGAGGAGCCGTCTTCCCAGCCAACGGCACCACAGCAGTCCACACAGCGGTTATACGCGTCCATGGCGAGCTTGAGCACGAAGGTCTTGCCACAACCCGCGGGTCCCGTGAAGAAGACCCGCAGCGGAGGCTGCCCCGGCGTGGTCTGACGGTGCAGAATCTCGCGCAGCAACTCGTACTGCTCGGGGTTGGTGCTGCGCATCATCGAGACGTACTCTTCTCGTTCCATGATTCCGCGCCGTTTGCGTACCGCAGCACACGGCGTACTGACCTCCTTGAGCAGACGGAGCAGGTGCTCGTTTGGCAGCACGTCCGTGTACACACTAGCATCCGCATCTCGTCGTTCGGGGATTTGTACCCGCGCGCACCCGTCATCTTCAGTACATTCTTCTTCTTCTTGCATTGTTCTTTCTTCATCCTCCTCTCTCTCTCGCCTGAGCCGCAGCATCTCGGCGTAGTGGACCTCCACCATTTCTTGGACCAGTGCATCGTCATCCGCCGGGTTGTATTATTTTCGTTTTACCTCGATCAACTGCTTGTTGTTCTCGTAGATGGACACATACCTATTACCATCCAACACATCAACCGTTTCGCTTCGGAACGAGACGTAGGACATTTTCCCGCATATACGACTCCACATCGTTACCGGGGTTGTATCCGCGGTAGCGTATCACAGCCGGCCGTACCCTGAGCACGTAACGGCAATCACCCTTCGCCGGCCGGTACTTGCTGGCGAAGTCGGCGAGGCATACGTCGTTGAGGGTAGGCGGCCTGGCCTCGTACTTTTGCACGAGGTTCGCTTTCCAGACGTCGGTAGAGCCCGGAGGGAGCGCCTCCAACTCGGCACGCGTTTTGCGTACGCGCACCCGTTCTTCGGGGTAGCACGTGGGGACATACACCACCTCCCGGCTCTTGTGCGACATGTCCTGTTTGAGCAGAAACCCGGCCGCCTCCTGTGCCGACATTTCAATTCCTTTAAGGATGTCCACACGAAGCTTGCGGATCATGGCTTCGATGTCGTTGGGATTCGTTTTGAGGATCTCGGCAACGGTGCGTTTGAGGTTGGACATTCCGCGGTCGGACTTATTGACATAGTCCACCACGTAGGAAGCGCACGCGTAGTGATCGAGTATTATCTGCATATCCATATTCGAATCCAAGACCCGGCCTATCCACGCGTTGAATGCATTCACAAACTTCTCCGCCAGGGTCCTTCGATGGAGGACGCAGGGTCGCGAAAGGCCGGCGCGCAGGACATCCATATACTCCTTCTCGGAGTGCAGGCCGAAAGCGCGTAGGAACGAGGCGAGATCCTCAAAGTCGCCGGACTCGAGGACCTCGTGCATTTCATCATACTTCTTCTTGAGGGCCTTGAGACGCTGGCGTTCCCGCTAACTCTCCGCATCGTCTCCCTCCGGCGCAGGTGGAAATGGCACCACGATCCTCGTTTCATCACTGGGCTTGAAGGGCGCCCCGAACCGGCACTTGGTGCGGCCGCGCTTGTAGCACGTGTGGGTGTGCTGATGCGTCTGCGTGCGCGGCCGCCTGAGGAGCGTAGTGTCGAGCGTGAGGAGTTGGGCCACCGTCTGGAGGGTCTTGGGCATGGCACCTTCCTCACCGGTTAGCTCCTCGTCGGGCGCCTCTTCGAGCCACAGGATCACGTGCACGTGCGCGCTTCCTCTCTGCTGGAACTCCACCCGCTTGAAGTAATCCCGGATCACGTACGGGCGGAACGGCGAGCAGTTTCGGTCGGCGAGCACGTTCATGACGACGTCGAAGATCCTGTTGATGTACATCGTGCAGGCAACGGGGTCTTCGTTCACGAGCTCCACGCGCTCCCAAGCCATCATCTCGGACACGGGCCGAGGCGTGCCGTCGGGCCCAACCCGCAGCCGCTCCAGGGTCTCGAGCAGGCGCTCCCAGTGGACCTCGGACGCGGACATGGTCAGGAACGCGTGCGGCTTGCCCAACTGGCGGATCATTGCGAAGAGTTCACTCCTGCGATCCTGCCAGATGAATGCCTGATGAATGCGAGGTCGCGGTCCAGCACCTCCTCCAGGAACTCCTTACCGCCACTCTCGAGCTGCTCGCGCGTGATGGAACCAGTGCTCTCGTTGGTGCGAAACATCATGTTGCTTTCCGCAACGTTGTACAGCATCACCTTCGCGGCCATGTACAAGACGTGCTCCGGCGTGGCTCCACGCCGATCGCTGCACCGTATCTCGCTGCTGGCCATGGCGAATGGCGTGGAACGCGGACCGATGATCTTGCGAGGCACGCCCATGTATATCGTGGGGAAGGCGAGCTCTTCCGCATACGCATCCATGAAGAGCGCCAGTGGGACGCGGTTCTCAGCCGGAGCGAGGTGCAGGCTATACGACTGATCGATCAGCTTGTCAGCGGCAGCGGCATCGTCCAGTTCCCCGCTTCGCTCCCCATCATCTCTCATCAAGAGAGCGCGCGGTCGTTGCTCACCCTCCTCATTAAAGAAGATCGTCTTTGACATGGCATTAAGGGCAATGGCTAGTTGCACGGGGTCGTCCAAATCTATGTTCTCGGGGACAGTCTCGATGTCATACGCGTCGTCTCCCCCCTGGGCGCGTTCACCTTCACAAACGGCCGCATCATCGTCATCGAAGACACCCAGCCGACTCCAGTCGATGCGCACGCTGCTAGAGACATACAACGGCGCATGCTCCAGGTGCTTCAACCTCGCCAAGATGTTACCGCGCTTCACCAGTCCGCGCCTGAACGTAGCCGGACTCACCAGCCTCCGCTTCACGTGCACGTCTATCGCAACGTCCTCGGGAACCAGCCGCGGAAGACACTCCACCACGCTCGGAACGTTGATGGGCACGTTCACGATCTGTCCCTTAATGCCCTACTGACCATTGTCCCGCGTGAGCCGCCTGATGCTCATGAAGGGGAGTCGAGGCGAGATGAGGCGCTCTTCCACCGGGTTCAGATCGGGGAGGTCCGCGGGACGAGGCGGGTACGCGTAGCCGTGGCTCTTGCTCAACGGCGGAACCCGCCCGGCCAGCAGGGACTCTCGGCAAGATGCACACACCCGGAACGCACCGAATGTAGCCAGCCGCGGGTCTTGCGCATCCATGTCGTCGCATCGGTGTTCGCCTGACCGTCTTCCGAACTCGTTCCAAAGAACCCGCAACGCGTTCAACCTGTTGGTCTCGTTCCTCACGCCGGAAATGCAGCTCAGGTTGTTATCGAACCACAGCCGGTCACACACGGCGCAGCTGTGACCGAAGCTGCGATCCACAAAGTCGCGTTTGAAACACGCGTCCGGACGAGCAAAGTCCAGGGCTCGCACCCTCTCCCGCGCGGCACGTTCACTGGCTCGAGCGACTTCGGGGACGTGCACTCGCCGTTGACGATTGCGAGCGGCGTCTTGACGCCGGCCTTCATAGCCCTTCTCCGCCTGACGCTTGCGTTGTCGTTCCGCTTCTTGGGCCGCGTTCGCGGCTCGATGCTGACGCCTCATCTCGGCCTCGCGAGCGCGCAGTTCACCATCCGCTGCACGCTTCGGCCGCTTGTCCTCGGCCTCGCGAGCGCGAAGTTCGGCATCCTTTGCACGCTTCGCCCGCTTGTCCTCGGCCTCGCGAGCGCGAGTTCGGCATCCGCTGCACGCTTCGCCCGCTTACGTTTGGTCTCACGAGCCCTTCGCAGCGCCGCCTTGTCTTCCAACGTCGGCGAAACCACCGCGGTACCGTCACCTCCAACGACGGGTGCAGTGCTGGCATTCGGTTGTACTGCATTCGTTATTGATGGTAGCGTTGCCTCCGGGACATCCATCGCACGACCCGCTCTCGACGGGAGACTGAGAGAGAAGGCGGGCGCGCGAGAGAGAGGGGTGCGCGTGCAGCTGCAGCGAGCGAGGAGAGCGGAGGAGCGAGCGAAGGGGAAGGGGGACGCGCGCAGCGGCGTTAAAGATATAAGGCGCGTTACTGACACCGATATCAGCGTCGCGTCCGTGATTTATTCGGTAGAGCGTCGCGCTGCGGCCCGCCAAGTCCTCTTTCTTTTAAAGATAGAGAGAAGACTGCGGACGCCGCCGACTGCGGTGGATGGTTTGGGGTCGCTTCTAAAGTGTATTCACACTTAAAAAACACTGTGGCGCCTGAAATCGACCGTGGGACCTCTGCGTCGTGAAAGCAAGGCGTTAACCACTGAGTCACCCCAAGGAACGTTCTTCACCGTTCAAACGGCAAGCTATTCATATCTGCCACTTACCGCTGCTGTGTTTTCAGCATTACCAGAAAGATGGCGCAATAAGCACACGTCGCCACATCGCGCAACGGCGCCCGCTCTAACCTCCTGCCCGTTCTTTGCCCGGCCTATAGAAGGGGAGTTACGCTCCCTCGCGCGCCCTTATCTCGCGGTGGCGAGGAGGGGAGGATCGCACGCCTTGGATAGCCTCTGGATTTACGTGGAAGGATTCTGCTGTAGTTCCCGGGCGCACAAAGGTCACTTAAATCATTGCAGTCTCCGTTTGCCGGCAAAGTAACAAATGAGACGCTTATTCGCGTGCATCCGTACCTGTGAGTACGTTTCGTGCGTAAGTTGTGCGTGAGAAACGCGGGGCACGTTTCGATCTGCTTTCCATTCTGCGCGTGATTTTTCAAATTGTTGCTATCGCGTTAATTGCTTCCCCTTTGCGGCAAAGCTGTGACTTTTTGATCCATCTTCCACCTTTTCTCTTTACGCCCACTACCCAAAGGCGCTGTGCTATGCTCAGTAGCCGTTTCGGTGGGTGCAAGGGGGCGACAGGCCCGGTCTCCGCCCCAAACGCTGTGTCAGCGCTCTTCCCCACTTCATTTCGGTTCATTATGTGCCATTCGTGTTCGACTTCAATGGTCATAATCCCGGTTTGAACCGACAAAATTGACAGATCCCACGTACAGTGGGAATCGATGATATATGCGAAGCGCCAATGAGAAAGGTTGATATGCCACTTCAACATCAGCACAATGTGACAAGGTGGAGGTAAGTGATGCCGTGCATGACTTACGTGTCATGATTACAATGTTTAGATGTGAATTTCACATTCGTCATCTATTCATGTCACGTGACACCAAATTTAGTATATATGAAGCTAGCAAAATGGCCGCGAGCACGCTATGAGCGTGGTACGTTGTCATGTTCTTACATGACACGCGTGTCAGGATTACCATGTTTGCACCAGTCACATAGTTTCGTTATCAATTGACGTCACGTAACAACAAATTTGGTATATGTGGAGTTAGAAAAACGGCTGCGAGCGCATCATGAAAGGTCCAATATACACCAATGTAGCACTCACGCGCGCACACGCTGTGGCACAGCGACGCTGCATTAGCAAAACGCGAACACTCTATAGTATGACGCCAGGCACGACCAGCATCTGTCAGCGCGGCCCGACGGCAACTGGCGCAAAATGCGACATGCTGCATTTCACGCCATTGCGTTACCCAGACAACACTGTCTCCCTCTTTTCGTGACGGAGGGACGCCTGACGCGCAGAAACGCGCATGCATCAAAGGAACGCAGCGCGGCGCACGCCTGCGAGTGTATGGCAGGATGGGCGCCTGGCGTCGCAACGCCGACGTGACGCGACGAAATGAACGCCGGCGAGCACGCGCACCGCGTCACGTCAAAATGTATTGGCACCTTGACTGTGGCATGTAGTCAGGTTCTCACAAGACACACATCTCATGATTATCATATTTCCACCAGTCACATACCTTCGTCATCCATATACGTCACGTAATACCAAATTTGGCATATGTGAAGCTAGCTAAACCAAAGCTAGTGGCCATGAGCGCATCATAAGTGTGGCATGTAGTCATGTTGTTACATGAAACGCATGTTGTGATTATCATGTTTTGATGTGTCATTTACTTATGTCGTTCGTTCACGTCACCTAACTCCGAGTTTGGTACATGTATCTATAGCGAAACGGCCGCGAGTGCACCATGAGCGCAGCGTATAGTCATGTTGTTATATGACACGCATCTCATGTTTATCATGCTTGCACCAGTATCATACCTCCATCATCCATTCACGTCCCGTAATACCTAATTTGGATACGTGAAGGTAGCAAAGCGGCCGCGAGCGCATCATGAATGTGGCATGTAGCCATGTTGTTACATGACACGCACGTCATGATTTTCATATTAGGGTCTGTCGCTTGTAATTGCCATGCAATCATGTCGTACTATATCAGTTTCGCAACATGTCAAGCGAAAAAAATTACCGCAGGAGCTCCAGGACCATGAAATGTAAATCATGACATTCATGACATACACATCATGTTTTTCATGTTATGACTAGTCACATATGCTCGTCATACAGTCCTGTTATGTCATACCAAGTTTGGTATTGATACCATTATTTAAACGGCCAGGAGAGCTAAATGTCGTAGGTGGCTAGATAGATAGGTGTGCTCAAAGTCGCCGAAGTTCGCTAAAAAATACTTCGCATTTAAAAAGTGCTCTCTCCCGAGCCTGCCAAGCATATGTTTTCCTTTACACCAACCTTCCATTTTCCCTCCTTTCAGCACCGTGGCGTGATTTCTTTGATATGTTGTTGTTTTTCTATCGGTTTTCCTTCTTTGCGAATGCTATCACGTTGCTATAGCACCTGGAGCCATGTGGCTCTGTTTCTGTGAAAAGCGCGCCCAGAGCAGTAGGCTGCATGTATGCGATTATATGCCCAGCTGAAAAAAGAAAACGGTGAAAAAAAGTGAATGGTGGAAGACCAAAAGGATAGAGAGAGAGAATAAAATGAGGTAAAGGCCGGGAGGTTAACCACAAAATGGAGCATCCGGTTTGCTACCCTGCACCAGGGGAAGGGGGATTGAGGAAGAAAGATGGGAAAGAAAGTGAAGAGCGAAATAGACGTGCGCAAAAAAATCGGGGGGGGGGGGGGGGGGCTGGGGTGTTATAGTCTATACAAAAGGCCACTGCCACGCAAAAAGTTCAGTAAGGCCTTCACCGATTTTCTGTGAGCACACAAATCGTGTCGCCTTTCAAGCACTGATTGTTGAGACAAAGGTATGTCGTCTAGGCGAGCTAACGCAGCAGCTAGTTGCCATCGTTGCACGCTGTAACGAGGGCAGTGACAGAGAACGTGCTCTATAGTTTCATCGCTGCCGCAATGAGCGCAAGCAGCACTGTCTTCCATGCCGATTCGAAAGGCGAAAGCTTTGGTGAAGGCGACAACAGGCCATAGTCGGCAAAGCACCGTTGTCTCGAGTCGAGAGAGTACAGACGGAGGCCGGAGGCGACGAGACGTGTCCAGTCTATGCAGTCGCGTGTGCCGTAAGCACTCGGCGTTCCACAGGGATTTTAGTTCTGCATTTGCGATTTTTCGGAATGTCATTGCAGCATCAGTCCTTGAAAATGGTATAGATTCTTCTTCACCATCTTCGTGTGCTGATCGGGCAGCTGCATCGGCATGTTCGTTGCCCAATATGCCACAGTGACTTGGAAGCCAGTGAAGCGTGATTCTGTGTCATTCGTCGAAGAGGTGGTGAAGCAGCTCTCTTATTTCCAGCTCTAGTTGTTCATGAGGTCCCCGACGTAAGGCAAATATCAAACACTGTATAGTGCTGCTTTAGAGTCCGTGAACACGCTCCATTTCTTGGCTTCTTGGTGTCTAATGATTTTAACTGCGCTACGTAGAGCAGCAAGTTCCGCAGCTGTCGATGATGTCTGATGGGATAACCAAAACTTCACCGTTGTCGCTGTTGCAGGAAAGATCACCGACCCTCCAGACCCATCCACTTTAGTTGAAGCGTCAGTATATAGATGAGTATGCTCACTGTACGTCTCATATACCAAGAGAAGAGAAAGCTGCTTTAGCGCTGGAGACGAGAGCCGTGCTTTTGACCCTATGTCTGGAACCGTGAGTTCAACATGTGCATAAGTCATACTCCATGGGGGAGTTGAAATTCTGGACGGAGTTGTATATCCCGTAGGGATGCGTGCGCGATATGACAAGACTGTCTGGAAAAATGAGGCATGAAGTCGGTCTTCTGGCAGTGAAGCTAGATGATGGGCAGGGGCACGAGTAAGATGCCTCACATGTGCTCGGAGCCCTTCCATTATGATATGCATCTTGAGCGGGTAGTCATTAGTGAATCGCGGTAGCCCCAGACAAACTCGCAGAGCCATAGCCTGGATGCTTTCGAGAGTCTGAATGCGGGTTCTACAGGTATTGGTCAACAGAGGCAAACTGTAGCGCAAATAGCCAAGAAAAAGCGTCTTGTACAACTGCATCCTTACATGTATTGAAGTCCCCCAGGTTTTTCCTCCAAGATACTTGAATAAGTTAGCAATTTCTGTCAGCCTCTTCTTCAAGTGGGCCATATGTGGGCCACTTGAAGATGAGGCCACTCAATGAATACGCCATGTGGCCACTCAATGAATACGCCTAGAAATCTGTGCGTCCTGACATATGGTATGACTTGGCCGTCGATAGATATAGCATATGGTCTCATTGGCTTTCGACTAAAAGCAATGAATGCGCATTTCACTGGCGAGATTTTCAGACCCTGTTCCTTGAGGTACACTGATATCAACGTCACAACTTTCTGAAGTCTTGCGCGTACCGGAGGTCTTGTCACACCAGATGCCCAGACGCAGATGTCGTCAGCGTACATGGATAACTTGACCACATTTGGTAGTCGTTCTACAAGACCAATGAGAACGAGGTTGAAGAGGGTTGGACTCAAGACGCCACCTTGCGGAACTCCACGATGCGTTAGTTGTTGGGAAGTTGCACCATCTGCAGTGTTCACAAATAAGGTCCGCCCTTGTAAATAACTGCGTGTCCAACAATACAGTTGTCCACCTAACCCACTGTCTCAATGGCTTCGAGGATGGCGTCATGAAGAACGTTGTAGTATGCTCCCTTTACGTCAAGGAACATGGCAGCAGATAGTCGTTTACATGCCTTTTGATGCTGGACATATGTGACGAGATCTATAACATTGTCGATCGAACATCGCTGACGGCGAAAACCAGCCATGGCGTTCGGATATATCTCATAGTATTCCAGGTACCATTCAAGCCTGGCCAGGATCATTCTCTCCATTACCTTTCCTACGCAACTTGAAAGTGCGATCGGTCGGTAAGAGGTAATGGCCAGGGGAGATTTCCCAGGCTTAAGAATCGGTACCAAGCGGCTAATCTTCCAATCTTGCGGAACGACGCCAGCTTGTCAGGAATCGTTGAAGATGTTAAGGAGTGCTTCTCGTGCCCGTTTTCCAAGGTTGCACAGCATCCTGTATGAAATGTCATCCGGGCCAGTCGACGACGACTTATTACATAAGACGAGAGCCGCATCGAGCTCCTGTGATGTAAACGGTAGATCCATGCGCGGGTCCCGTGAGTGAGGAACATGATTTACTGTATATGGGCTTGTGTACGTTGTCTGGCCCACGGTCATTGCACATAAATCTTCTGCTACCTTAATTTCGTGCCGGCGATGAAAAAGTGCAAGGGCTTTGAAGGGAAAGCGCTGCTCTGGAACAGAACATAGGCCTCGCACAATTCTCCATATCTGAGACAGTGGTTTATGAGGATCTAGCGACGCACAAAATTTCCTCCATCGTTGGGTGTGTAATTTGTCGAGGCGCCGTTGTATCTTCTTTTGGATGCACCGGGCTGATCGTAGATCGTCTGTGGAATTGGTGCGTCGGTATCGTCTTTCGGCACGACGGCGGATCGCACGAAGTCGCTCCAGCTCGAGGTCAAATTCAGAGTACTTCGAAGAGCATATTATTATGCGCATAGCCACATGCGCAGTTTCCTAAATAGCTTGCTGAAGATCATTGGACAGACCTTCTTCACAAGCATCCTCAAGCTGAGTTTTGAACACAGTCAAATCTATTCTTCGCGTTGTGGTAGAGGAGTACGTGTTCGAAATACCTTTAATCTTCAGGTAGGTGGGGATGTGGTCGGTTCTGTGTGTTTCAATGTTCAAAAACCACTTTACTCGTGCAGAAAATTGGCGTGAAACAAAGCACAAATCAAGGCAGCTGCTATATGTAGTGCCTCGCAAAAACGTAGGAATGGCGGCATTCAGAAGGACGAGACCATGGCTGGAAACCAATGATGCTAGACGTCGTCCCGTTAAATTAAGCCTTGAGTTCCCCAGATGGGATGATGCGCATTGAAATCCCTGGTAATAATCCACGGACCCGGATGTGCCTTTAATATGCCGTCTAGTTTGTTGGCGTCGAATTGACTTGAGGGGGATATATACACACCCAGAAGTGCGAATGTCACCTTTCCTTTTTTAACAGACAAGCACACATAATGATTGCCGTCATGAGGTTGCACTGGCTGGACGACGTAAGTAAGCTCCCGGCGAATAAATACAACAACCTTGCTACTTTCTATGTAACTTGAGGAGAAAATTGACTCGTAGCCGGATAGTCTGATTGGGTGCGATAACTTCGGTTCACATATAATCATGATAGGAAATCGGTACAGATGAACGAACTGGCGAAAATCAGTTATGCGAGATCTCAGACCTCTTGCGTTCCACTGAAAAATCGACGATTCTCTGACCTCCTGTCGGAACGACTTGTGATTGTCGGCCATGGCTTTACTGGAGGCTTGCAAGGACCGGGCACAACGCGTCCAGCACCTGTAGGCTGCTCCTAGCAGTTGACGTATCGATGCTTGTCAGGAGACTTCTGATGACACCCACAATAGATCGCAGCATAGGAATAATTTGACGATCTGCTGTTGGAGCCTCGTCATCAGCAGCACTGGCTTGCACTGGGAGCAGAGAGCGGGAAGGCTGCTTGGAAGGCCGTGCGTTCGCGAGCACCGGCCAGTCTTCAGGGGAGAGAGGCTTCGCCGGTGGAGGTATTCTTGTACTCTCTGGCTTTCTACTAGATGTTGATGGTGGTGTAGACTTAACTGGTGCATGAATATCACCATGACTGGAGCGCTTCCGTCGGTGGCGACGTCGACGCCGAATTTTCTGTGAAGCTTCTCTATGGGTGGGGTTATCCCTGACCATTTCTTTCAGGATACCCATTTCTTTCTTGAGTCTTGCGCATTCCTTAGACGTGGCTTCATGCGTACCTCGACAATTGCCACACCTTTAAGTTGTTGCACAACAGGTGCCTACCGTGTGCGACTCCGCGCACCGGGGGCATACGGTAGAGTTCGCACAGACGCCCTTGACATGGCCGATCTTGGAAACACTTGTGGCACTGAAGTGGCTTTGCGACAAATCGCCGTACCACATGCCGGAAATGTCCCACCTTGACGTGCGTAGGGATTGAGTCGTCCTTAAAAACTATCTTAACGCAGCGACTGTTCCCGAGGCGGCTTATATGCTTAATGACCACTCCTTCGTACGCCGGTTTTATCAGAATGGGTAGATCCGTGTTTAGGATTGCCAAGTCAATGTCGTAAATGAAACCTTGAGTGCAGGCCCCAGTCATCGGTACGACCGCTCGTACTTTGACATCTCCAAACTCTGTCATCATTCGAAGCTTCTCCAGCGTGTCTTCCTGTGTTGTGTCGACAGCTAAAACGTTCTTACGTGTGTTTAGCTGGACCTCTTTGATTTAATTCTGTGCTGTTCCCTTAACAACAGTGGAGATAGCTTGCCGGTTCAATTTGCGAAGGCTGACGGAAGGATCCACGGGCATGAAGAGAATGGTATGCGGCCAGCGTTCACTCCTTGCCTTCACGGTTGACGTGCTTGCTGGTGATGACGTCTTGATGAGCCTCCTTTTGGCCTTCCGACTCCTTACAGACACGAAGCTGTCATCTGATGAGTCGTCGCCGTCGACTGAGTAGATGTCTGTGTCTTCACTGGAGCTGCACCAAGAGCCTCGTTTCCTTGCGGAGCTTACGAATGTTGAGCTGTAGCCAGACGGGCCAGCAGTCGGCTTTTCGTCCATGGGCACGAGAGCAGGAGCATCTCTTGAGCCGTCGCTGGTGTTGGACCATGAGCCTTGAGCCTTAGAAGAGCTTGAGGGCGCCGACATTTGACCACGTGGACCTGTAGAAGTCGCCGCTGACATCGCCACAAGGCGGGACGCAGAGAGCGTCCCTGGTATTGTGGAAAATATAACGAAAAACAGATAGTAGTGACAGACGCGTCCTATCACAAAGTAACTTCGTCGCCGTCCCACCTAAAGTATATATTTGAAATGAATATATGGCAGTCAAAATTTCTGATAAACATACCTTCCGTGGCCCTTCAACAGGTTACGAGGGATGAACTGCCAACTGGCATAATATGCTTCATGGTTAAACAATTTTTATGACAAAATCCTGTGTCAGGTATCATGACGAAGCTTGAGAGTACGTTTTTTCAATTCATTGTTTATAAGTTCTGTAAGCGTGCATCACTTCATGTTTAATAAGAACACCACCAAGCTGGTATTTTCTGTTGGAGTGTTCAAAATTGTCAAATGAATGCAACAAAAAACAAAATATCGTTTAAATGTAAAAGTTATGTGTTACACGCTTGTATGCACACTTCAGCTATTATTTCTCGCGTTTTTTTTGTTTTTTTGTCAAGAGTTGTGGGGGAATAAAAATGCAGGGAATGCTAGTTACAAAGCTTAAGTCGCAGAAGCAGACGCACCGACCTTATCTTTAAAATGATGCATAATGACTGCGTTTCGATTGGAAAACCGGTTCAAACAATTCAGTATGAGATAACAGTTAAACACGTCGTATAGGTCAATTGCGGGATTTTGTCTCAAATTTTTTCTTGAAGACTTGAATATAAGCTACTGATGCGTCAGAACTATAGAAGTAATCCTGCGTTTTAATTTCAGCCCTTGAAAAGTGCTTTTGCTTGCTTCCGTATTTGCGTTGAACATGCAAGAAAAATTGCTTTCGTGTTCTCCATTCAACACCTACCAATGTTCTTAAATATTATTTTTATAATTTATCCCTTCTTCAGCCTGCACGCAATTCTTTGCAATACGTGTACTGTTTCTTGCGTGAAATGATTGTTTTTTTTCTTGGTGATTTGTGTGAAGTACTGCGATACTACATGTCCCCCCCCCCCCCCCAGTGTGATTACCGCTTTACCTTTGCGATTTCATGGACTAAAATATTGCGTAAGCCTTGCAATTTGTACTGGGACATTTTTTCACCTTCAGCACGGTGATTTCAATGAATACCGTAAAAGGAATGCATCTCTATATCATAAAAGTGAACTTTCAAATCGTTTTTCACCGCACAAACACATTAGTCCTCAAAAAAATAATAAACCCACTCTCCACAAAAATCTAGGGAAATGTGATAATTTTTTTTTACTCCAGAGAGGGGAAGAGAGGCTCCGCAGGTTAGCAGCACAATGTGGGGATGACGCGCGCTTACAAACGCACGCACGCGTTTGTAAGCGTTGTATAGTCACGCACGCATGCGCATGCGTGACTATAGTGAACTAGAACATTTTCTAGTGGTGCGACCGGCGGCGGCTGCGGTCGGCTCGGGTGAAGCAAGATGACACTGACGGCCGGCGAGGGCGCCACTGCGCCTTTTCCTAGCCTGCGGCTGCTCCGGCGCACTCGTTGGCAGTTGGTGGCACATGGCTGGGAGGGTTGTGGTTTTGCTCGTTTTGTGCGCGCAGTGTTACTCGGATAACTTGACATTATCTTGCGTATCTTGGCGTTAAGTAGTCAATGCAGTGAGCGGGATCTATATTGCACCAGCGACTGGGAATTTTGCGATGACATGGCGAAAAGAAGAACAGATTCCCACTGTTTTGCACCAGGCTGCCGCACCGGCTATCCGAGCGCGCCGAAAACATCACTGTTCGCCGCACCAAGAGACGACTCGCTTCAAAGTAAATGGGAGCGAAACGTAAGAAGAGCAGACAAGAGCCTGGCGGAATCATCAGCTGTGTGTGAACATCATTTCGAAGCGCATTGCATATTGCGCGATTACGTTCATGAGGTCGATGGCGTGGAAGTGCGCATTCCGAGAGGCAAGCCGTCTGTAGCTGCACTGAGGCACCCAGGCTGGACACTGGGTGCCTCAGTGCCCAGCCTACCTCTCCGTTAAAACCCCGCAACAGAGAACGGAAAGGAAGAGACCTGCACGTTCAGTTCCACCTCAAGGAAAGAAGCCGCGCCAGGACGTCTGAAGCGCTGACTACACTAACAACGAACATGAGGTGCTTGAAGAACCTGAATCTGCAGAATCCTCGCCTTTCAATTTTCAGACCCTACGTTCACTAGCACCATCGCCGAGGTGGGGCCGCATTGAAGATGATAGTGTCGGCTTGGTTTTCGCGACGTCTTCGTTGAAGAAGCAAGGAAGGTTTGTTGTTTGTCATGAACGAGCTGTTGTTTTCAAGAAGTCCTCTGGAGACGAAGTTTGTGCTGCCATTTATTGTCAAGGCGTTCTGTGCTCAGAAAAAACAATCGCCTCCGTTGGCGACACTGCAGCTGTACTGGATGATGTCATGGCAATGTGTGTTTGCAAGGGAGCAATGTCAGACAACGAATTCCGGCAAATGTTACCGGTTTTGACGGTGAAGCAGCAAGCAGCACCATACACCAACGAACTCTACGTCTTCAGTGCCAAGTGCTCCGGGATGGTCTTGTTCGATGGTAAGTGCATTCAAGTGCTTTGATCCACAAGTGCCGCATGTATTTATTGTTCGGGTATTTAAACAATTGTTTTTCTTTCGTGTACAGGACTTATTTGCCCAGAGTTCAAGTTGCATCGAAAGCTATTGTTGACCAGAAAGTCGTGCCAAAAAGCTCATGCGCCAAAGAAAGGAGCCCTTGCCCAAAGCCTGAAGCTTCAGAGGCGAAAAACCAGGCGTTTGAAGAATAGCGCCACTGCATTGAAAAATCAACTGAAAGCAATGTCAGCTAAAGACAAAGCCATCACCGAGGAGAAATTTACTTCTAGGATAGAAGCCCTTCCTCCGAAACAGCGTGAAGCAACACTTCACAGGTTTAAATCGGCATCACGAAAAAGCGCAAAAGGCATGAGATATTCCAATGAATGGGTTTTGGAATGTCTTATAATGAAAATGAAGAGCGCCAAGCTTTATGAGCACCTGAGGAAAGAAAATATTCTGTCACTGCCAAGTAAAACAGCATTGCGCAAATATTTGAAGTCGTACAGAACAGGGTTTGGCTTCTGCCCAAATATTTTCAATGTGGTGAGTGAAAAGACAGCCACAATGGAGGAATACGCATGCCACGGTGGAATTATTGTAGACGAAATGCACCTTTCTGAGCATCTTTCTGTAACAACAACCGGCCACATAGATGGTTTTGTGGATCTAGGTAGCTTTACGTCTCCTAAAGATAAGCACACACCGTGTGACCATGGAATGGTTTTAATTTTCGTACCGTTCATTGGGAAATGGACTCAAATTCTGGCAGCGTTTGCAACAAAAGGAAACGTCAATGGAGGTACCCTGACCAAGATCATGCTTGAAGCCATAATTTTGGCCGAAAAAGCAGGCCTGAAGGTGGACTTCATCACATCAGACGGTGCAAGTTGGAACAGACGCATGTGGACGCTAATGGGTGTCAAGGCCTCCTTGAAGTGCAGTGCACCACATCCAGTAGACGAGCACCATCAGCTTTACTTCCTATCAGATTTCCCTCATCTCCTCAAGTGCCTTCGAAACCGGCTGGTATGCTTGGATTTTCAAACACCGAAGGGTCAAGTAGGTACCTTAATCAATCCAAATAACGTGCTATTTAATCTACCACAAATTTTCTTCCAGTCGCTCTAACTTTCAGTGGATTATCACTGCTTTGGTTATATGCAGGTGACTATGCGAGCTATTCGCAAGGCTTTGAAACTGGATGGCAGCAAAGCTAGCCTGCAGGCTATGCATGGCATCACATCCAGCCATACAAACCCTAACAACTTCGAAAAAATGCGAGTTGGCTTGGCAGTCCAGCTGTTCAGTGAAAAAGTAACACATGGGCTTCAGCTGCACAAACCCAGGCTGGAACATCTGCGTGCTAGCATAGCAGCAACAATTCACTTTTTTGAGTAAGCATTGCAAAATTTTATATTTACCTAATTTTGTGCTACTGTAACTCTTTGCAGCTTTCTTAGCTGCGCATAAAGCTCACTGAAACATTCTTTTGCAGGACCATACATGGTGTCATAGAAGTCATGACATCGCGCTTTCCAGCTCAAGCACTCCGCCCCTACTCTCGATCAGCTGAGAAGCTAAACTCTTATCTAACCTTTTTGTCAGAGTGGGAACGCCACACAAATGGGCAAAGGGGCTTTCTCAGTCAGTCCACAGCAACTGGACTGCGAGTAACACTATCAAGTACCTTGTCGCTGTTGAAGTATTTGACTGAAAATGTAGGTTTCAAGTATTTGATGACGAGCAGGTTGAGCCAGGACCCTGTCGAACATCTCTTTGGCATCGTCAGACATTCGTCGGGGTGCAATACTTACCCGACACCTCAGCAGTTCATTGCTACAGTGAACTGTCTCAGCTTCAGCAATCTTGCGCACTCTGTTTCAAGGGGGAACTGTGAGCCTGCTGTTCTCAGTTCACTCTTGAATGCAGGTGCTGGTGAGCAGAACACTTGCACTGGGAGGCAGAAGCTGATTGAAAGGTTTCTCGACGATGGAAACCTAGATGCCGCAGATGCCTTACTCACTAAGGCGGCGCCAGATCATTCTCCTGTTGTTGTGGCATCAAACGATCGCAGACTATTCTTTTACATAGCCGGTTATGTCGCAAGAAAGTGCATTCTCAAAACTGGTTGTGAAGAGTGCATTAACCTTCTTTTGCTCACCAAGGAGGCAGCTGATGATTTGAATATGGCTGAGCTTGTCCGTTTGAAGGACAATGGCGGGTTACTTTATCCTGCAGGGAAGCTGTGCAAATTTGTGGCCGACCTCGAGGAGTCGTTCACAACCTGCTTTAGCCTTTTAGAGCTGCACTCTGAAAGCGTGCTTGATGTGTTAGACATTGCCAAAAAAAAAGCAGCAAACTACGCTTGGATGCCTAGAACATGCTGAAGCCATAGCTGCTGACGTAACTGCATTTTACTTAACGACACGCCTGCATTTCTTTACGAAAAGTATCAATCGAGCTAACGACAAAAGGCGGCAGGCATCAAAGCATTTGAAGTTGAGCAGGTGCTTAATGAGTGTGTACATGAAAGCTGTTGATCATCACGGTCAAGATGTTTCCTGTTACTATTTTTGTAGTGAAGTAAGTTGTCAATAAATTCTTGAAGTGTGGTTTCATATGAACATGGCTGTGGTGTCAATTTTCATAATTACGCCTAAATAAAACCGCCATAATCGTCAAAAACTTTCGTGGCCATAACCGTGTCGTTTAAACAATGATGGAAAAGGTTCGAGTGAGTAAAAGTATGGGGAAAACTTTGCGCCTATTAGGTCATTAGCGGTGGCAGGGGGGACTCGTGCGCACGCCTATGGTCATGCGAACAGTTAGCTTTGCACGCCATCACAATGGTACGTCCTTGTTTGGTGGCATTTATAACAAAAACTCCCAAGCCTTTCCTCGAGGGTGAACATGGTTAAGTGCGAATACACGGGGTGATGCTATGAGGGGTATTTATTAATTCGCACTATTACATTTATTAATCACACTATGGTGCCTTTATGGTGTAATGGTTCCTGGGAATCGCAATTTGATCACACGGGGGAGTTTACGTTAACTCACTGGCGAATGCCAACGGATTTAAACTTTACTACCCTTCACGACCCGCTCTCGACGGGAGACAGAGAGAAGGCGGGCGCGCGAGAGAGAGAGGGGTGCGCGCGCAGCTGCAGCGAGCGAGGAGAGCGAAGGGGGAGGGGGTATAAGGCGCGTTACTGACACCGATATCAGCGTCGCGTCCGTGGCTTATTCGGTAGAGCGTCACGCTGGGGCCCGCCAAGTCCTCTTTCTTTTAAAGATAGAGAGAAGACTGCGGACGCCGCCGACGGCGGTGGATGGTTTGTGGTCGCTTATAAAGTGTATTCACACTTAAAAAAAAAAATTGCTCTCGAAGTCAAAGTTTCGCTGACAGCACGAATATCGGAATGCGGTATTCTTCGCGCTTTAATAGTGACGTGGCCTTTGTACACGTCTTTTAAATGTTTAACAACGCTAGCCATCAAAACGTGTAGGCTTTCACCAGTGAGAAGGATGTATTCTTCGAATGGAGTCGATAAATGAGCTGAAAAACGCGAAATAACAAGCAAAATTCTAAAAAGTGCCGCGAGATCTCGTCCTATGAAAAGTTGCAGTGGCGCCACCTCGTGGCGTCAGTATGAAAACGGCTCGCTCACGCCTCGCTGCTCGCGCCACTAGAAGTCTTCTAGTTCACTATATGCCGGACAAGCAATTCCAAATACGCGGGGTATTTGGAATTGCGGGAAAATACGCGGGGTATTTGGAATCGCTGGTCCCGCATCACACGAAATAGGGAAAATAAAGAGTGCGATGAGGACGTCAGCGTCAGGATTGCTAGCGCGCAATTGGTTGCTCTCTGTAGGTGACGTGCACTCATGCAGGTGACGTGCAGGTGACGAATGCACGCGCCCGCGATGGGAGTTTTTCCGACTTCTTTATTGTACGAAAGCACCCACAACCTGTCACCACACTCTCTCTCTACCTTTTCCGTCTGCCTTTTTGCGTCCCTCTTTCCCGCTCCCTGAAGAGCTGAGCTGACTCGTGTTACCCGCAGGAGTTGCAGAAGAGTGACTGTTTTTTTGTTGCTTTGTTTTATTCAGTCATCCACTACATCATACGTGCCACTGCTGGTGTGGTCGACGCTCATGTGCGCATCAAAGTTCGAAATTACCATCTAACGTTCGGTCACGTGCATCGCGCTTCTGTCACACACCATACCAGTTCCAACTGCTCTTCCAGAAACGCGATTCCGGCTGTCATGGCAGACGCCCAGACGCTCACGTCTGAATTTGACGCCATCACTTCGAATGGAAGCGTGTTTCGGTCAACGACGTGGTTCCGAATGACAAGGCAGTCAAGCGCACATTTACGTGCGAAATATGCACCAGTTCGGTCGCCCCATCTGACGTGAAACGCCTCTTCGTCAACCTCTGCACGGACGGATGGGCATGGTTGGCTCGCCAGCAACAGCAAGACAACTAATACGACGATCCACGCCGTATTAGTTGCCTTGCTGCTGTCTGTGCGGAAGGCGTCGCACAAGTACTTTATGTTGACAGTCGGAACCTCTTGGCTCATTGAAACCATCGCCGCGCTATCGCTATCTTATCCAAACCCACTCGCTTGCGCTCTCGCCGCACGGTAGCGATCAGTCCATGGCACCGAAGGCACTACCAGCATTTCATATACGCAGATGATATAGTGCTAATGGCCGACAACAAAGAAGATTCGCAGACATCGATGGACATCTGTGGTAGCGAGGGAGTTAAGTTATATTTGAGGTTCAGTAAGAAAAAACCAGCAGTCCTGATTTTTAATGATAATGAAGGTAATGAGCTTACGATACAGGAGGTCACGTCGGAGATAACGAATAAATACAAATATCTGGGCGTATGGATAATCAGTGGGACCGAGTACCTAAGGCGGTGTTTCTCAAATGGGGGTCCGCAGACTCCAGGTGGTCCGTGAAGTCATTTCAATGATCCGCGAAACCCTCACCAGCATTTTTCTATAAGCGTGACTGTGCCACGCAGTGATTAATTGTCCAAAATGAAGTGATGTGGCACGTTTGTTTGATGTTTTCGGTAGCAATAAAAGACACCTGTTTCACGCTTCAGTCGTGTTAATTTACCTACGTACCCCCCCTCCCTCCCCTTCACTGCAAGGGGTCCCCTGTCCATTCCACCAGTCCACAAGGGGTCCCCGACACATCCATGGCTGAGAACCACTGAGCTGAGGCAAAACGAAACATACGTAACGACTAAACGAAACAGAAATGCAGCGGTGATGACAAATAACGTACTTTGGAATTACAATAGGTATGATGTGGTGAGAGGAATTCGAAATGGTGCCACTGTTCCTGGTCTGACGTTCGGTAATGCGGTCTTGTGCATGAGATCCGAGGTTCAAGCAAGATTATTGATTGATACTGGGGTTTAACGTCCCAAAACCACCATATGATTATGAGAGACGCCGTAGTGGAGGGCTCCGGAAATTTCGACCACCTGGGGTTCTTTAACGTGCGCCCAAATGTTCAAGCAAGATTAGAAATTAAGCAACGAGGAAGATGTAGGCTTGCTTTAGGAGCTCACAGGAATACACCAAATCAGGGAGTACAAGGTGACATGGGATGGACATCATTCAAGGGCAGGGAAGCTAACAGCAAGATAAAATTTGAGAAGCGATTGAGAGAAATGGGGGAGGAGCATTGGGCTAGGAAGGTTTTCAGCTACTTGTGCGTGAGGAATGTTTATACAAAATGGAGGAAGCGAACAAGAAAATTGACGGGTAAATACTTAGAAAAGAGCAGGGGCCCAAATCAAGAAGAACTATCGGTTAAGAAGAAGGTAAAGGCAACGGAAACCGATATGTTCAGAATCGGAATTACTAAAAAGTCCGCTCTGGAGATCTATTGAACTTTTAAGCAGGAAATTGCCACGGGAAAGATCAAGATAATATTCGGGGTATTTCTTTACTGTTTGAGGCCAGGACGGGAGTATTGCGAACCAAGACATATTGGGCGAACACGAAGGGGTAGACACGGTATGCAGTGCGTGTGGAGAGGAGGAGGAAACTGCCGAACACTTGATAATGTTCTGTAATGGGCTTCACCCTATAGTTCAGGATGGTGTCGCAAAGTTCTTCAAAGGACAGTGACTTAAGGACAGGGAGGGCGAAATAGACTTTAAGTGAGTAGAATTAACTTGAACAAAGTTATCTGATTGATGGCTAAAATCAAGGCATGGGTGAAAATAAAATCTTTACTGCAAAGTACCAGTCCTCAACTTCACAAATTAAAGGGAAAAAAAGATTCATCTAGTTTTCACTAAGTATTACGGCTAGGTGGCGTTAGCCGCCACCCGATCTAAAGGGTACAGCCATATCAATCCATCCATCCATAGAAGGGGCGAGGGTGCTTCCGCATGATGGAACAGCCGTAAACACTTCGAAAATTCGCCCCATGTCTTTACTTCAAACAAGCACCAAGCGGGCAATCTCGGACGACTTAACATTGACCTCTCCGAGGCTTCCGCGACGTCTGAATAGGCAGCTCCAACACCCAACAGAAGTCTTTTCTTCGCTACGCTATTGTGTATCCCCAACCCCGTCCCTCGTTACCATGGACTATGGCGGTGGCTGCGCCGTTTAGCCGGAGAGGGACAAAGGCAGAGCGGTGAGCATGGCTAAAAATTAGATGTGGGTGCGCAAGTTTAGTGGGTGTCGCTGCGTCATTAGCGCGCGCGTCACCAGCACGTCACCTCCAAAGGCGAACCAATGGCGCGCGAGCAATCCTGACGCTGGCGTCCTCCTCACACTCTTTCTTTTCTCTCTTTCGTGTGATGCGGGACCAGCAATTCCAAATACGCCCCCCGGCCTCGTTGTCTGTGTCCCTCGTCGGAACCGGACAGGCAGTTTCATGGAAGGAGCAGGGTAGGCAGAGGAAGCTGCAGGGCGCCGTTTCTAGGGAACGCGTCAGGCAAGCGAGGAAGGGGTTGCCACGCTTAGCCGGTTTCGCTTCTCGAAAAGACGTGTTACCAAGAAGGAAGGGGCGGGGGATGTCACGCCGAGCGCGACCTTACCCGCAACATTTCAGCAGAGCACTTCTGGTGTTCGTAATACCCATATTGCTCACAGCATCGTCACACAACTGTATATCAACCCGTTATATAAAACATACGCGACTGTTCAACATACATGTGCGTGCGTGTAACATTTGTAATACATGTGTTTCGCATTGTTGCCTAACGTTTTGCTCAACAAAAAAATTACACCACAGCCACCTTCCATCCTCATGCTTCGCATGGCATCAATTCGCATGGTACTTGGGATCTGTCAGTTTTTATTCGTTTATGTTATTTGCACATTTCCCAGTTTTTTGCGGTGACAGGCCACACTGCTTTTTACCTCACAACCAAGTACACGCGTACATTGACGCCAAAAGGGTAATTCCTGCGAAGTTAGTTCATTGAAGCTATCGCGTTAAAAGCACCCTCCGATGCACACTGCGTCGGCTGCCAGGCGAAACCAGCTATAGACCAGCAATGTTCCGTACTACAACGAAGAATTGCTGTTTCGAGACATGAAAATCCCATATTTTGGGCATTTTCCCCTGCATACGCTGACATATTTCTCAGCATATTTTCCTGCAAATTAGCTGTATTATGCACGTGCCCCTTGACACACACTGAAATCATGGCTAAGCAACCGTGTTCTTGCAAAGCGTGATTTTCCTAACTCGTGTGCTGTATAAGTACTCCGCGGATAGTAACCTTGGATTCCACACCACGAGGAACTAGAAGATGCATCCCATCAATATCAAACTAATCTCAAGGGCCATGCTTGCATGCAGCATGCGCAGAGCGGATTGTAGAAGCCGAAGGCGCCTTCTCACCACAATGAATTGGTCCTTATAGGTGCATTGAACTATTTCCGAAACTACCTGCCACAACCCAACGATTCCCTTTCTCCCGTTTGTCCAAATGATTAATGATCACGTGACCAGAAATCGCTAATCGCAACACCCGCGAAAGGGCATTGGGAGCGGGATGAGCGCGACGTCGTACAGAAAATTAACGCTGTACTTTTTCCTGTTACAGTAGCCCCGCCGCGGTGGTCTAGTGGCTAAGGTACTCGGCTGCTGACCCGCAGGTCGCGGGTTGGAATCCCGACTGCGGCGGCTGCATTTCCGATGGAGGCGGAAATGTTGTAGGCCCGTGTGCTCAGATTTGGGTGCACGTTAAAGAACACCAGGTGGTCGAAATTTCCGGAGCCCTCCACTACGGCGTCTCTCATAATCACATGGAGGTTTTGGGACGTTAAACCCCACATATCTATCTTCCTTTTACAGTAGTCACAGTATTTGCAATGCCCACGGGCTATAGGTAGCGCGCCGTGCAATCAAAGATGGCTGTGGCAGGAGGGTCAGCCTGTAAACTCGCAGAGAAAAAGATTGGACGCACTGACGTACGCCCCGTGCCACATTCACTGGTTGAACTCTTTATCGTCAAATAAATGTGTATTGTACCAAAGTACTTTCACAAGCGATAGGAACCGCCAAATGTTCACTACATCATTTTTTTTTGCCGCAGTGCGCAAAGTGGTGTCAGCTGATCAACTGTGCAACAACGATGCCTTTTGTAATCCTGTGCGTGCTGCAGAAAACAGTACGAACTAGAATTGACGTATTAACTCAAGGGTACTCCGAGACAATCGGCACCGAGCCTGCCTGACCGATTTGCCGCAGTTGTAGGCCGCTAGCGAGTAGCGCGCCATCGCGGCTGCACGTGATCGAATGTTTAACTTGGTAATGGTTTGCAATTATGTTACATTGTCGTAATTACTTGCGCTGTCAGCAATGTGGAGTTACTTCTTCAACGGAATACAAGCATTTTATTTGACTTTCCATGAAGCAGCGCTAGTGGCACAGCCATGGTCAGACTCTAACCGTGCGCGATTCACTGTACTAGGATATTGCAGGTTCCATCACGCGCAAAAATTAGCCGAGATGAGAGTTTCTCCCGCATATGAGCCCTCAAAACTACCCTGCCCCAATTATCTACTCCCTGGTAGGGAGTGGACTCAGCACATGTCGTAAAGCGCCCTCTGCTTAATTACCGAGTTGATGAACGACATGACGAAGTTTGAGGTCACGTGGTTACAAACTCCCTCCCAGACAACACTCGATGTCCTGAGGTCGTCCTCATATGGTACAATCGTCCTCGCACAGTTCTCATTGACCTTAGTACTTACTGAGGACGACACAAGCTGGTTTTACCCAGAAACATCTTTTCGAGTGCTTTCTTAGGACAACAATTTATCCTGAAAAAGTACTTTTAAGGACGTTTTGGAAAGGACAAAAGCAACGCGTGAGCGCCGGTTCAAACGTTTTTTCGAGTGCTTTCTGGGGACAACAATAGGTCTGGAAAAGGTCCTGTCAAGGACCTTTTGGGGAAGACAGAACATTGCACTGAGCACTTAGATATAATTCCTCGAGACCATTGCGCACCAAATAGATGCGTTTCATATGTGAAAACTTTCTTCACACGTTCGTTTCATACAGTCATAAAGTTATTCTATATTTTCACCTCGTTTGTTTCTTTTTTGGCAGATAATTTTCAAATTACGCGTTTCGCTTAATGAGACACGCGTAAATAATTGGCTTAGGTATCGAACCTGGTTTTGCGAAAAGTCAATTTGAAACAGTGTGTTCACAAATGTCACTGCCTTAAATTAGTCATTATACGTCACTGTAGCGCGTAATAACAAACTAGCAGCTGGCAACCATTGACTATGCGGCACCACTTTAGATAGTCGATTAGCCAAGCCATTCCAAGCCAGATGACTGTGAAAATGGCAGCGGCGGCCCTGTCAAGGAAGGTGGAGTGTACTAGTGGAAGTTCGTGGCCTATGTTGTTTGTGTGCATGGTTAAAAGTGAGATATGTGTGAGTCGTAGGTGATGACGCCTGGTAAATTGCCGTGTTGATGGGTGCACTGGGCTGCACAACGTTCAGACTGATCAAGGATGCATTGTCACCAGCCGACCGCGGAGAGGTGTGGTTCGAAGCAGCCTGGAACACCAGATATCAATTGTGCTTCGAAGATGCATGGTCCCAACGTGGAAGGATCTACTTCTGCATCTGACACATGGCCTGACCTCGGGCAAGTCAAGTCAACGCCAGTGTCGAGTGTACTGATAGGCTGTCAGAGCGGAGCCTCTAACACTAATGAGTGCATTGGGCGCGATACACGTGGTGATGAAGACACTGTGTCAAACTTTCGAGGAAGATTACAAACGTAGTTGATTGACCTGTGTTGACTGCCTTGATACTGCTTTTCTTTTTTCAGACTATACGCGGACTCGAATGCCTAACAAAACTGTCAGTTGTGATTAATTACTGTTAAATAAATTTCAGTCAACAAGCTTTGTTTGTTTTGTCACCTGTCTGTTGATTAGTACAGTATATATACACGAGACCTCGCAGGTGCTTTTCTTTTGATGTATGGAAATATCATGAAAAGAAGTAAATCCTCAGTAGTATCACTGCCCACAGTACCGAACCGGCCACACAATCGTTGTTCTGAAAAGATACTGAAAAAGTCGTGAAGTGTTGTATTGAGGATGTGCTGTGTTATGTGTACGGACAAGGGGACGGGATTAGTGCCATTCTAGTACCGTAAGAGGACATTCTGAGGGCGTCATATTGTCCTCACGAAACCATACTGAGGACGTCCTGAGGTTGTGTTTGTGTTGTCTGGGCTACAAGTTTCGAAAACCCTTTTTTGGTCCTGACCTGCGTGCGTGCGTGTGCGTGTACGGGCATCTGTTTGCACGTCGGTGCGAAACACCAGTGCTTTGTGTAGCTGACCGTGTGAGCATGTGTCGACAGGCAACGAACTCATAAGTGCAGTGAAGATTTGCAATGACCGGATGGTGTTTAGTGTGAATGTTTCAAGGTATTTCGCACCCTTGAACCACGCTGGACATGGCTGCAATTCGAGGACAATTCGTTTACTCCCGTCTCGGCCTATTTTATCTTTACACTGCAGCGTGATCGAAACAAGAATATTGAAAACAGTACACACGAACGCTTTTCGCAACGTCGTAAGTGCGAAAGTTCGTCGAACAACATTGTGATTTGGAAGGCGCCGGTGAAGTGCAAGAGAAGTTAACAAACAGAGAGGCGGAATTGTAGTCGTAACTGCACGTTTCTTCGCTCTAACCATTTCGCCTCCTTGGTCGAGCTCGAGGGTGTCGGCGGCATGCAGCGCTCCGTAATTGGGCTACATACAATGCACAAGAAAAATATAAGCTTTTATTTGGACCTCAATGAAGGATATTGTACACAAAATGCAAAGAGACCTCCGAACATGACAAAAAAAAAAAACATTGACGCACGAGGGGATGTGAAGTGCAACTCGTTCCTCGTGAGTTAGCAGCTGATCGTTCGTCGTCGCTGTAACTCTCGGTGCGTTGACAACCATCTACGTCTGGCGAAGAATCTTCGGCAAAACGATGGTTTCTATTAACATCACTGCTGAAAGCACTCTTACGAATTTTCATCCGCCGAACTACTTCGACAACACTAACACCGCGTCACTCACCACGTTTACCTGGGCGCGTAGAACATTTCACCTATTTCACTCTGAAATACGTTTACAAGCTAGTTGCTTGCAGTGTGCTGCCATCTATCAACGAACGTAAAAATGAAGCGGTGCCGCGTTGATCATGGTTTGAAAGAGCAAATCGCGAGCCCGCGCGACTTCCCTCGTAGAATAAATGTTATGGGATTCATGCACCACGAACGCACTGACGAATGCTCCACGCCGTAAAACAAGGTGAGTTCCAACTGCAAATGTCAGACGATAACATTCAACTAATTGCGTGGCTACAGAAAATCTCGCAAAGCTGATATGTGTACTCTGTGGCATGTATTCGAAAGCATGAATTGTCACATTTTTCTCTCTACGAAGACTTCACGTCTCGCATGAACTAATCAGATTTACCATCTCACGGACGGTCTGGTTCATTCACTGATGCACGAAACATGCAAAGTCGTTAGTGTTAGTTTTTTACCAACGTGTTAACACTGAGGCTAGCACAGCCCAACTACAACAAGGGAGCGTCTTCCCAGTGTTCACTCATCATCCTCGAGAGGACGCCCCTGAAATCCGGTTGACGGCGCGACAGTATGTGGGCATTGCGATATTATTTCATTTCATTTATTTACTCTCAAGGCACTGGGCATTACAGAGAGGAGTGGGACAACAAATATCAATAAGAAGTAAAACAAAACAGCAGAATTAGAATAAATAATAATGCCCTTTCAAAAATGATTGATTTGAACGCATGGGCGTCTGTGTTTGAAGCGATCGATGCGAGAAGGTGGTTCCAAACAGTACATGTTCTAGGGATGAAAGAGTTGAAGTGCTGGTTCGTATGGTAGAAGGGAACCCCAACCTTGTATTGATGGTCATTGCGTGCTGATATGTAGGCTGGTGGAAAAAACAGTGAATCAGAGAGGGTTCTGTTAGTGTGATAGATCTTATGAAAGAGACAGAGACGTGAACTTTTGCGTCGTATTGAGAGGTTATACAAATTTAGTTAAGCCTTCATTAATGTGACACTTGCAGTTCGAGAGCAATTGGACAATATGAAACGTGCTGAGCGATTCTGAATGGATTAAATGTTGTCTATGAGCATGTGAATAAGAGAATCCCAGATAGACGACGCATATTCGAGTTTTGACCGCACTAATGATTTATACAGAAGAAGCTTGAGGTTAATTGGAGCAAGAGAAAAATTTCGACGTAAATAGCCAAGAGTTCGATTAGCGTTGCATGTTATGTAGTCAGCGTGAGCCTGCCATGACAGGTTGTTAGAAATGTTAACACCAAGGTACTTGTAAGAAGAAACGTTGTTTAGGGGAGTGTTATTAAGTAGGTACGAGGGGGACGCAACTTTTGAAGGGTTACGAGCTATTCTCATTGATTTGCATTTATTTGTGTTAAGTTTCATTAGCCAATTATTACACCACGAAGAAAGATTGTCTAGGTCAGATTGCAGGGTGTCAGTGTCGTTAGAGGTCAAAATTTCACGGTAAATAACACAATCGTGCGCAAATAAACTAATGGAGGAGGAAATGTTATGAGGCAAATCATTAATATATATTAAAAAAAGTAAGGAACCCCAAAACAGAGCCTTGAGGCACACCCGAGGTTACGGCAGTAGGAGGAGAGCTACATTCATTAGCAGTCACAAATTGCTCGTGGTTACGTAAGAAGCACTCGATCCATTTGAAAATGTGGGGGTCAAGATTTAGTTTACTTAATTTTAAAAATAGTAATTGGTGACAAACTGTGTCAAATGCTTTAGAAAAGTCGATAAATACACAATCAATAAACGTACCACTACCAATAGCAGAGAACAAATCGTTATTAAAGCATAAGAGCCGAGTTTCACACGAGTAACTTTTTCTGAAACCATGTTGAAAGTTAGTAAAAAAAATTATTCTCAAGAAAGTTGACTAAGTTGCAGTAAATGACATGTTCTAATAGCTTACATGGCACACTAGTTAGTGAGATGGGTCTATAATTGTGGGGATCGCTGGTGTTACCTGACTTGTGAAGAGGAACTACCTTCCCCACTTTCCAGTCGTTTGGCAGGGTACTCGATTCCAAAGACTGTGAAAAAATTCTGTACAGTATTAAGGACGAAAACAATGCCGTGTTTTTGAGAAACTTGGCGTTAATTCCGTTATCTCCGGGGGAAGAAGAAGGCTTGAGATTTTCAATTAATTTCCTTATGCCCTCCCAATCTTGGTGTACTGGCTCCATTAGATCGTAGTTGTGAGTAGACAAGTTAGGAACAGTGGTAGGCACCACGTTTACAAATGATGATGGGAATACACTGTCAAGAGCTAGGCAACAATTTTCTCTTGGAATGAATGATTCACTCCCTGAAACGAGGTCAACTTGTTTTTTGTTATTCCCACCAATTACCTGCCGAAATCTACGAGGATTAGTTACTAATGAAGAAGGCAACGTTTGTTCAAAATACGAGTGCTTGGCAAGTGAGAGTGCGCGTGCGTACTCGTCGGCTACACTACGATAATCATCCTATCTTTTGATGTTGCCCGAGAGCTTTGCACTTCGAAAGATGCGCTTCTTTTTATTAAGTAGCCGCCTTAAAGAAGGCGTGAACCAAGAAGACCGATTGTTATCGGTTATTTTACGGCGCGGTATGAAGCGGTTGGTAAGTTCTTCGATTTTAGCTCTAAAACATGGCCAGTTTTCGTTAACCGAGTGTTCAGAAAAGCTGGAAAGAAATTCGTGTGAAAATGTCTCCAGTTCAGCATTAATTAACGTGTAGTCAGCTCTCCAGTAATCTCTGATTATTTTTGTAGTTTTACTAATTTTTGACGGCGTGTTCGGTACGAAAAAGTGACTGGCAGAGTGATCGCTGAGACCTGGCACGACTGACAGAAACTGGATGAGACCTGGGTTATTTGTGAACACCAGATCTAATATGGTAGAACTAGTAGACGTGATGCGGGTTGGGGAGTTAGCCAACTGGCTAAGGTTAAACTCTAAGCATGTAATAACAAAAGAGGTGGATTCGGAATTACTGGAGCCAGGTAAGGTACAAGGCAAATTCCAATGGATGTCGGGGAAATTAAAATCGCCTAAAAGAATAATATGCGAGGTGGGAAACCAAACATGAAGCATGTTAAGGGCATCGTACAAATCTGAAGAAAAACCAGCAGGTACATTAGGTGGTTGATAGCACGCACAAACGAGAGTCTTTATTGTGCAAGCGAACACTAACGCACACTAATTCTAGAGGGCAAACGAGAGCTACGTGCGATGAAACCAGATCGTCTGCAACAGCTATGAGGACACCGCCTCCGGAACGCGATCCACGATCGCATCGATAAAACTTGTATTTTTTTTCGCAATTTAGAATTTCGGAGCTGTCTATTTCCGCGGAAAGCCACGTCTCTGTCAATACGACGACGTCTGCAAGACAGGTGTCAATCAGAGATGACAGGGCGTCTCGCTTGCCCATTACACTTCTCACATTACTAAGCAGAAAAGAACAATTGTGTTTGACAGCACCACGTCGTGAATTTGTTTTTTGCTATGAAGACGCTTGGACCGACGAGCTAGGAGGACTTAGGTTAGTATCATTTTCGCTGTTATCGTCAACTGGAACAACAGACAAGACACGATCAGTGACTGGGCAGCACACGTAACTTTTCTTGTTAATAACAACCTTGTTGTATTTTACTGAATACTTTTGACCGCTGGCTTTACCGAAATCAGTTTTTTTTTTCGGCTGTCCGTGTGGCTTTACAGAAATCTTCGTTAATGTCAATGTTCGTACCGCGCAACTTTGCTTCTTGGGAAAAGATGTTATCTCTAACTATAAATGACGCAAACCGTACGGCAACAGGGCGGCACTTGTTTGTTACAAATGCTCCTAGTCTGTGGGCTCGAGATATCGCGTCATCTGAAAGCTGAATCTCGAAAGAACTTGAAAGAATTGCCCCAACCTTTGCTTCTGTGTCTGACCATGTTTCAGCTGCAGGATCAGTAATTCCGGGGAAGATTAAGTTGTCTCGTCGTGATGGGTCTTCGTAGTCGTCAAGTCGTGCGCGAAGAGTAGCATTCTCACTACGAACCGCTGACGCAATAAAAACAGAACAATCCGAACGCGATCCCTCGGATACGCTTTCCAAAGCGTTCACCTTTTCTTCAAGGTTTCCTAAACGTGTTGTAAGGTCGGACACTTTGCTATCAAGAACCTTTTGATTATTTTTGACTACTTCAATGGATGCTAGAAGAATATGTCACCATAATCACAGCGACGTTTTCACCAGTGTCTGGTTCAAGCGCAGCCTGGATTTTCGTGTTGCCGCAGCACTTCTGGTTGACCGTACTCTACAGAAGAGCACAGTACATGGTTCCGGCCTTGCGAGCGTGCGAGCCGCTCGAGTCGTGCGATTGGCGAAACGGGCTTCAGAATGAGTTGTTCGCTCTGACTGTGCGGTACCTTGTCCACTCTTCTCTACGGAACGCCGCACTTGTTTTGTTGGCCCAAAAGAAGATTCCACGCGCTTGGACACTTGGGAGATCGTTTGGCTGCTCCTGCGCAATGTCGGGTAAGTCGCCAGTGGCGTGTTTCAATTGAGTCGGTTGAGGTCAGCTCTCGGTGGTTGAGCGGTACCGCGCCTTTCCAATGCTTCCGCAAGGCACCGTACAATATCTCGCGGTAGTGTCTGTTAATGTGCCCCGGTCATTCCGCAACGGCGGAACGGCCGTATTTGGTGCACGGGCTCTTAGGTTATTATGAACTGCAATGAGACAAAACACGTTGATACGGACAGGAAGGTACATAACTGCGTCCCGATGCAACAAGTGTGAATAGTCGGTGTGTATGTTGTGCACGAAGTTCTTTTTGAATTTCACTGTGCATATATTCCTACCGCGGAGACCCGTTCGCCTTAAATAACAGCTCTTTATACCTTGCTCATGACATGACCTGCTCATGAGTCAAGTGTCATGACTCATGACACCGTGCTTCGCACTAGCGCGCTTGATGCGGGGCTTTTGTTACACGGAACAAGGGTGTTGAATTTCAACCGAAAACTGTACACAAGCACAAATATTAGTCTGAACTGAATCTTAGCCAGTATTATCGGGACATGCCTGAAATCGAGCTGAACCTGAACCGAAAAGTATAACACAGGTTACTGTTTCCTCACGAAACGGTTGAGGTATATGGCGCGAGCACGGATGGAAAACTTGGCAGTTCTTGGTTGTCGACTGCCAGAAGATTGCCCCGATTCACGTGTATACACAATGGCGATAGGCAGTTATGTGTACAATTTATAATAATCGTGTTTTTCTCACTAATAATAATTAAGAATTCGGCAGATCCAACGTACCTTAGAAATCGACGTTATGCAAAGCATGCGGAGGGAAAGTGACTGTGTTGCAAATTTTTTATTGGGGCGAAGTGTTACGAAGCGGCGCTAAAGATCTGTACAAATGCACGTGCTATACATACGCACGTTCAAAAAGCAGTAAACTGATACGTGGCGCTTGCCCTCGTAAGGATGGTAGCAGTGGACACTGCTCCATAAGGCAAGCTTGTGCCTGTCGTGTTGCTTCGTCCATTGCTTAAGTAGTCTCGCTCTATCAAGCCTGTAATTAAGAATTGTCGCCTGGCCCGAAGCAACACATTGCTCAAGAATAATATCTATCACTTAAGGCTCTTCAACGTGCACCTAAATCTAAGCACAGGGCTGTACCAAGCACATCGCCATCGTCGCCGACGTGGCCGGAAATCGTGCCAGCTAAAGGGCTTCTGCAAATACAGTTATGTGCCCGAGCCTCGAAGCATGATTGATAATTGACATTTATGCCTGGACGTTCACGCTTCTATAGACTCCGCAATGTCTTTTTATATTCCACAGCTGTGGCGTTGTTTGGGGTGTCTCCTCAGAACCTCTCAGCGCGGTCCTTAGGTCATCTCACTATGTTAACTTCCTAGAAGTTAGGTGAGCACACTATAGTCTACGGTACTCACGGACTGAAACAGGACGCCATATATCGTTTAGTAAGGAATATGGCTTCGTGTCCACGGCCATTGGTTCGGGTAATGTCGGCGAGATGCCGACTCGATTGCGTAGATCAGAGCCAACATTACAAGGGCAGACATGACGTGTTATCTCGAGCTATTGCGCTTACCAGTCGTTACATGTAAAAAGATAAGCTTTAGTATTTGAATGCGTGTAAACAGTCGCGCTCATTGTGACTTGCAACACGCTCTCTATAAGCTCAAAGAGATCCAAAACGGGAACAATGCCGCCAATAAACATTATATTGGTTCAAAGACTACCGCTAACTGCGAGACTTTAATTCACCCGTTCTTTTTTAAATAGGTGCTGGTTTGTAGTGATAACGCCATTTTCAGCCGAGACAATGTTGCAACCCATATTTAGCGCGACTATAGTTGGAAGGAGGGCAATGGACAGAAAAGCGTAAATATGCAAATATCAAACACTATTAAGAATTGACATCAGTAACAAAGTGGTCACATCTAAGAAGCCCATTGTTAAAACCACCGGTAAAAGCACTGCCGACATGCTCTTTCCACGCACCATGAATCATCGCGCTTTTGTTGCCTTTGTATTCAGAGTAAGACTGTCGAGTATATATCTCTGAATCATACGCAATTTGCGCGTGTATTGACTTCCTCTCCTTGCAAACAGGTTCTGCTGCAGTTGCACTATGAATATCGTCATTGGTTTAATCTTAAACACTTTATTATTGGAAGTCGAATGACCTACTGGTATTTAAAATAACTTAAACGAGCGAAGTCTGAATGCTTCACTTTTCTTTTCTATAGAGCACAGGTTTCTATGTACACGATTTCGGCCGTATAGCCAGCAATTTTTTTTCGGGGAGGGGGTGGGGGGTCAGCCATATTTTACGTTCGTGCGTGAGTTTGTATGCGCGCGTGTATAAGAGAAAAGAAAGATTGCTAATTTTCGGACGCGTTTGAATCCCCACCCTTGGCAACGGCCTTGGCACGATCCATGAAATGAGACGTGAGTACGCCCGTGCGACACATCACATATGCCGTGGTTCCCTCGCTATCGGTGTGGTAGTAATAACGTCATGCAAAATTTAAAAAAAAAACGATCGCTTCGTCTATGCTTTCTCAACTGGCTATGATTCTAAGCTCTGTGCAAGCTGACGTCAGCGCATACCAAAAGGCTTTCAGGTTCACACTAATGAACTCGGCCTTCTATACGTTTGACGTACAATAGTCGTTATAGCCGTAATTCATTCGTAGCCCGCATAATTTGGAGAAAAATATTGTTACGAGGGTCTCGGGTCTTCTCTCTTATACTCTCTAAAGAACGATCGAGTAAAAAAAAAAGTGGGCCTTGTTATCTCTCAACAATAATCGTAATCCGGCTTGGTTGCGCTTCTTTTCTTAAAAAACTCGGCGCTGGCCGCGCCAATAACGTGCATGTGTACGAAACCTGAAAGTGCCGGGCACGCAGTGATAATATTGCAAGGATAATAACGCGAAATAGAAGACGATTATTGTTGTGTGACAAAACAACCCCTTTACTCGATCATTGCTTAGAGTGTATGTATACGCTCTTTGGGCAAGAAGAAAAAAACGTTTTAAATTTACGAGACAAATGCGACAGACAAAAGCTCAGTTGTGTCCATCGCACTCATTTTGTCCTTTGATTGAAGGGTCAATCAAGCGGCTCCAACTGTTTTTTTTTTTTTGCACCCCTCAAAAAAGGTCGGCGATCCGTGGAGTAAACTGCGGCCCATCGCGTTTTCCGGCGTAGAGGCTCCCAAGTGACTTGAAAAGGGGAAAAGGAAGAAATAAGCGCAGTTCCGTTACTGCCTCTCTCAATGGAGGGCGCCTCTACAGTTCTGCGCAGGGGATGAGGGTAAGGAGGGATTAAAAAGGATAGGGAAGAATAAAATAGATAGGGATAGAGATAGGGGCAGGGACAGAGAGACCCACTTACGGAAATAAGAAGAATACCGGTATAGGAAAGATGGACACGGTCGCAGGAGTCCGAGGACGGGGCACCACTCAGCGAGAGCTCTTGTCTGCTTCAGGAGATGGCGTAGGGCGAGCCAGTCGGCCAGAGATGCGCTATCGTTGGAGATCGCGGGGGCGCATACCGGTCCGCTCGAAGTCCAGAGAGCGTTCCATCCCGAAAAACTATCCCCGTGCTCGTTATCCTGCGCCTCACCAATCCTCCTTTCAAGCGCAGTGACGCAAGGTCACAGATCGGCGACTTGACGTAGCACTCGTCTCATAGATTGGTCTAAACCAGTCACGACTACGAGCTATGCCTTTCCCTTTCTGTGAGAGAGAATGACGGCGATGCCGCGCGAAAATTCAAAACCAGCTGAAACCGACGTTCTAACCTCTGTAACTTCCTCAATTTAGCACGTATTCGCAAAATGCTTGCAACAGCAAGTACACAAAGCAAAAGTGTACATGTTTCTCTTCATAGACTTTTTTTGGACCTCGGGGTTGTTTTACTGGCCCTTTATAGAGTCGGGGCCGAGATGAAAGGATGGACTACATGCCGAGTCATGCACGTAACTGGTACGTCATATAAAAAACATTGCTATTGCTCAGGCAATCACGGTTGCGCCAACTGTTTTAAGCCGCGCGCCACCGCTGCCCACGAAATGTTCAGAGCACTCCAAACTACGCCGTATCCACAATTCAACGAGCTTCACGCTAGCCTTGCTCATGACCCAGCGTCTGCGGCGTCCGCCCGAGGTCAAGGTCACTCTGCCCGAGGCGCCTTGCCTGCTTGCATCGCAGCGCTGGCAGGCGCCACAGTGTCTAGACGCATGGCGCGACATGATGGCGGCAACGGCGGCACAAGCTTCCCCTTTGGCGCCCCGTATCTCGCCCGTGCCCTGCTACGTTTTGCCTTCTGAAGGGCGTGTGCTCTCGCGTGCGCGCCTGGTGGCGGTGTTGCGAGGGCTTTAAGATTCGGTGATGTTCCGTACTACGCCGAAGAATTGGCCTTGCGAGACGTGACCCTGTTTGGGAAATTTTTTCCCTTCAAACGATGACAAAATTCCCAGCTCATTTTCCCTGCACATTATTTCTAATATGCGTGCGTACGGTCTCGCACAAACACAGACATAAATGCATGCGTGTGGAGTGTCTGCGATTAATTATATCAAGACAGAAGCCCGTGCTCCTGCACGACAACAACAAAAAAAACTTGCGTTTCTTAACTCGTGTACACCGTAACTAGTGTGCCTGGTGTCATCCACAGTAGGTGTCAACTAAAAGATGTTTCACATAAATATAAAACTGTTCGCAAGGACTACGCTTGCGTACTTGCGTCCTGAATAAACCAATTGCAGAAGCCGAAGCCGCGCTCTGCCCGTAATAAATCGGTGCTCATTGGTGAATTTCTGAATTCCCAAAATACACTCCAATATCGCAGATTCCCTTTTTCCCTTTCGTTCAAAATGATGTCAGAAAATTGCATGACAAAGGCACAATGCCCTGCCTTAAAACATCACTGGGTGAATGGTTTGGATGCGAAAATGCTGGGACATTGACGGACGCTGGCACTGCGGAGCATGGCGGATAGCAAAACAAACAGGGTAGTGGAGGGGGGCGGTTGTGACTATAATATAAAGGCTTCGTGTTTTCGGAGTTTATTTTAGTTGTCATTTGGAGGGTGTTTTTTTTTTCGAGGTGAGTGAGTCATTCAAATAACTTCATTTGGGGTATCTGTTTAAAAAAAAAACATGGCTTTTTTTTTTGCTCGTAAATACCCAATCCTTCGCAATTTGGTGCTTAATTTTGCATCATAATTTTATGCAAACTCACCTAAAAAGAATACGCGGTGTTGTTGCTGATAAGCCTGTTTCTTCGTCCTTTTTCTGTATTGCTGAATTAAGTTCTACAGGCAATTCTATTCAGGAAAAATGTTGCCTAAACTTCTTTTCGTAACCGTAAAGTGACAAAAATCTTTTTTTGTGTGTATTGAACATTTTATTTATTCATAGTAACATCAAGCAAACATTTAAACATAGACACTTCTTCAATTTTTAAGGTAAATTTAGGCATTATAGTAAACACAGCTCGCAGACATACAAAAAATGAGTCCACCACAATACGTTTGCTCTAAAAAATGCTTTTTTGCTCTAACAATCAACAATGGCGAATAGTGACGTTTTTAATCCGATCTAATCGTATTTCCGCACCCGCTCTCGAGATGTCGTTCCTTCATGATTATCCGAGCCTGAGCTCTTCAATCCTCGCCTGATATATTGAAACTCATTGAATGAGATTCAGCACTTAGGAAACCGTCCGCCTCGCCCCGCCACGGTGGTCTAGTGACTAAGGTACTTGGCTGCTGACCATCAGATTACGGGATCAAATCCCGGCTGTGGCGGCTGCGTTTCCGATGGAGGCGGAAATGTTGTAGGCCCTTGTACTCAGATTTGGGTGCACGTTAAAGAACCCCAGGTGGTCGAAATTTCCGGAGTCCTCCACTGCGGCGTCTCTTATAATCATATGGTGGTTTTGGGACGTTAAACCCCACAAATCAATCAATCGATCGAAGTAGTGCGTATCGAAAGAATCGCTGCTCGACTCACTAGCAGCAGAAGAAGTGGCGGCGTAAGGGACGAGTGAGTGCACGGAAGAAATCTCTATGGTTGTGCATTGTACGGGCAGCAAAACGAGTGGAGTAGCTGTAATGCGTACGTCTTATCGCCAAAAAGACGAGGTTCGTTGTTAAGCTTTTTCGAGTCCCCAAAACGGGAAACGCCACCACCGCGGCGTCGTTCGTGTAATTTAGCCGCCGCACGGAAACTTGTAATCGCGGCCCGGAGAGCAATAAACCGAGAGAATCACGAGCGGCCACCCTTTGAGAGATTGGAAACCCGACAACGATCAACTCTGCGGGCGCGAGAGGTGATAACCACCCAAAAGGACGAAACCAGCCGCACCGCGTGTTAGGATGCGCAAGGTAAAGCCACCGCGCCGCTACGCAACGCAGAAAAGAAAAAGATAAAAAGTAGAGAAAGATATCGCCGCCTAAAATGATTGCAAGTCTTCCCGAAGCGTAAGCAGCACATTCCGAGATAGGAAATTAATCGATCACGCGCGAGTTTTAAACCAAACAAAGCACGAACGTGCTCGGGCGTGCATGTGGTTGTCGGATCGCCGCTTCTCGAAGCGAACAACGAAACGAAGAACGTACTTACATCGGCGCATGAAAAAATTTTACGTACTCCCGGAGTATGGCAGAACATGCTAAGCTAGAGAAATTGTCGAAAAAGGCGGCGTTTCGAATATACAGGCACTGCCGTACATGTACAGCGAAAACCCTTTGGTTCATGTTAGGTGCTGCCGTACATGTATGCGTAAATCCCTGAAAGGAACAAACAAATTAATATACCTACTAGGCATGTGAGCTAGAACATGTACACACGATCAGCATAAAATGACAGGTGTCTAGTGGCATAATTTGAGACTTGTGAGGGCACTGGAAGTTGAGTGGTTCTGCCACCACGGCTAGTCTGCATGTTCATTGTTGCGAGAGCGTCTTCGTGGATTGTAGCACGGTGGTGAGCCGAGTTTTTAAACCGGTGGCACTCGAAAACGCAATATATGCTCGTTCTCACGGCCACCTGATAATTTCTTGACAGCACACAATGTTTGTATTTTTTTTTTGAAAATTAGAGGAATATTTGGACCGCATTGTAAACAAATATTGCACCGCGCATGTTACCCAAGGAATAGACCCCCGATGTATACGCCGAAACGGTACGTGAAACCTCAGCGATCATCGTCATGGCACCTCGTAATTCATCCCAAGTTTCTATTCAATACATTGCTTGATTGATATGTGGGATTTAACGTCCTAAATCCACCATTTGATTATGAGAGACGCCGTAGAGGATGGCTCCGACAATTTCCACCACCTTGGGTTGTTTAACGTGGGCCCAGATTTGAGCACATGCACTTACAGCATTTTTGCCCCCATTCAATTTGCAATGCCCACGGCCTATACACCAGAACACAGCGAGCTCAGTGCTTGCTGCCATATTGAAAAGCGCGTGGCGCCGTCTGTTGCAAGCGTGGCGACCGCCCATCTTCTAAGGGGGAAGATCGATAAGCCAAAATGCCCAGCCAGAAATCCTCACGACCCTCCGTAGTTTTCTTGAGAATTCGTTTCACAATCTGTACGACCCTTTCGGCTAAGCCGTTTGAGCGGGGGAAATTCAGGCTAGATGTTATATGTTCAAAGTCGAACCGTTTTGCGAATGCAGCAAATTCACTCGAAGAAAATAGGGGCCCGTTGTCGGTGCAGACTTGCGCAGGAATGCCATAGCGAGAGAATATGGCGGATATCTTAGAAATAGTTTCCGCTGCTGTTGTGCTCACCAGTCTTTCAACATCTGGGAAGTTCGGCTGGTCGTCATACACCATGACGTAGGAGTCCCCTGCAAACTGAAACAAGTCAATTCTGACCCGATACCACGGTCGTTTCGATGTAGGCCGTTGTAGAAGGGGCTAGCTCGGCTGGCTGTAGGCGTATTGTTGACACACCTGGCATGGTCGTACTAGGTTCTCAATGTCACTGCCTAGTCCTGGCCAAAAAACTTGCCTACGTGCCCTGGCCTTGCATTTGTTCTGTCCCATGTGGCCATCGTGTATACGCCCCAGAATTTCTGATCTCATACTTTTCGGCACGACGATCTTGCTCCGTTTTAGCAGTACGCCGTCCACTGCCGATAACTCCAATGTGAATGGCTCTAGTTCCCCTTGAATCGTCGCACCTGCTTTTAGTTGCTCTAACACGCTGCTTAAATACGTGTCGGCACGGGTCTCTTCTTGAAGTCGTTGCTTTGTTCGTCTGCTTACCAGGCTTGAAACCACCTGAATTGTGTGGACCTTCATGTCTTCCGCTTCATCAGCGGCCCCAGGCAGCGTGGCAGTACGGGACAGCATGTCTGTGAGCACCAGGTCTTTCCCAAGGATGAACTGCAAGACATAGTCGTATTTGAAAAGACGGATGAAAATCTTGGTGGCATGTCCCAACACTTTTTTGGGCGATGGCAATCAGAGGCCTGTGATCAGTTCCGACAAGAATCCTGCAGCCATAGACAAACGGGTGAAACTTTTCGCATGCAAATACTATAGCCAGTGCTTCCTTTTCGATTTGAGCATAGCGTGTTTCACTCTCGCTCAGAACCCGTGATGCGTACGTGACTGGGTGCCAGTCGTTTCCGTGTTTTTGCAGCAAGGCGGCACCAATCCCGCTTTTAGAGGCGTCTGCACTTACCTTCACTTCTTTTTTTGAATCACAGAGCGCTAGTGTCAGTGGGTTCATCAATGCGTTGCAGATCTGAGACCACTCGTGCGCGTGTGCTGACGTCCATTCGAACACCACGCTTTCCTTCAAAAGGCCCCGAAGTAGTGACGTCCTTTACTAAGCGAGGGTACATACTTGCGGAAATAATTCACAATGCCCAACATTCTGCGAACTGCCTGTTTATCTTTCGGTTGGGGTATAGCCTGTATGCTCTCGATTAAGTCTGGACTGGGACGGACACCGCCCTCGCTGATCACGTCACCAAGAGATGCTATCTGTGTCACACAAAACATACATTTTTGGGCGTTAAACGTAATCCCAGCTTGCTCCGCTCGCTTTAGTACGGCTGTCAGCCGTTCATTATGCTGCTCTGTCGAGTCCCCCCAGATTAGTATATCATCAATGTATACACGCACGCCTGTCAGGCCTTCAAAGATTTCTGTTAAAGTCTTCTGGAAGACCTCACTTGCTGAAGAAATTTCAAATGGCATCCGCAAGAACCTGTAGCGACCAAAGGGCGTTGCGAAGTTGCACACGCGTGACGTAGCCTCGTCCAACGGTATCTGATGGACTTGTCCAACGGTATCTGATTGAAGCCTGCGTTTGCGTCTAGCCGGGAAAAGTACCTTGCGCCCAAGATTTCACTTTCAATGTCCTTCCGAGATGGCATAGGATAATGTTCGCGCTTTATGCTTTTGTTTATGACCCTTGGGTCCATACATAAGCGAACGGCCATCCTTTTTCCTTACTACAACTAAAGGGCTTACCCAATCGGTAGGCTCGTCCACTTTCACGATGATAGAGGCCCTTTCCATGTGGTTCAGCTCCTCATGAAGCTGCTCCTTGATCGCCAACGGTACCCTCTGGGCAGGCTGCACTACCGGAAAGGCATCCGGTCGCAGTACCACATTGTACTGTCGCTTTACACAACCACTTCCGCGAAGTAGGTTTGGAAAAGCCAGCTGGGGAATGTCTTCTCTTGAGTCTACCGCATTCACTGTTGGAATCAGTCCGAATTTCTGACATGCCTTGAGACCAATGATGGCATTGCGACCTTTCTTCACAATAAAAAACGCAACGCGACGTTCTTGGCCGTTTAAATTCAGGACTTATGTTGACACTCCCACGTGCTTGATAATGCTTCCGTTATATGCAGTAAGAACTGCCGTGCTTTTTCTTGGCTCCGTTGCTTGGTTGACACGCCGGAACAAAGACAGAGGTAGTAGGTTGGCTTGTCAGCCAGTATCTACTTTAAATTTAGGTTCTTGGCCGCCTATCTTGCCGCGCACTGTCCAATCTGCTCCCACACCATCCGCCATGCCGCACACGCTGATGTTCAAGATATCGAAATTATCATCCGCCTCTTGTGCATCATCCACTTGGTCAACCTGATGCTTTCTTCAACACGCCGCAAAATGATTCTTTTTTCTTGCACACGTAGCAAAACTTTCCCCGAGCTGGACATTCTTCTGGAGCATGGAATCTTCCATACTGACGACATCAAGACTGGTTTTTGCTGGCTTGTTGTGTTCTTCTCGTGTACTCCATTTGCCGGGTTTCCTTCGACCACTGTGCATTTTGCTGCGCAGATACTTCGGCTGCTTTGCACATTTGATCAGCTTTCTGCAAAGTAAGGTCCTTCTCGCTTAGCATTCTCTGTCTGAGTTTTTTATCGCTGATCCCAAATACCACTTGGTCCCTTATCATGGATTGTTCAAGGTCCCCAAAGTTGCAGAGTTTCGCTTGCTTCTTGATGTCCTTCAAAAATCTTTCAAATGGTGCTGCCTCCTCTTGTACTCGAAGGTGGAACACATGCCGTTCATAAACTTCATTGCCTTGCTGGACGCAGTACTCTTCAAACTTTTTGACCAAAGTTTGATAATCTTCTTTGTTCTCACCTTCGGAAAACGCGAAGTTGTTGTACACGTCCAGGGCATCGTCACCTGCGGCGATGAGGAGTAGGGCCGCTTTCACAGCTTCTATCCTTGGCTCTTCTGACGATGTGGCTGTGAGGAAGAGCTCCAACTTTTGTTTAAACTGCAGCCAGTTTCTTCTCAGGTTTCCGGAAAGCTGCTGCGGTGGTGGGGGCTTGACGACATCTATTCTGCCGCCGAGAGAATCCCACTTCTGACACCATGTAACGCGTTCGATGTAACGAACCGAGACGACACGTTGCTGAACAAGGAATGACCAACTGGTCGTTTATTCATGACGCTTATATAGCTACGTGGGCAGCGACGGGAAGGGAAAGACAAGGAAGGAAGTGGCAAGTGGTATCCGCGCACATGCGCGATAGCCCGTTCTGATACAACCATTTAACTTCCCATTAAGTAAAGGTTTTGTCACAGCCATGATCAGACTCCAACAGTGCACAATTTGCTACACTCGGATGCTGCAGGTTCTATCAGCGCGATCGAAACAAGGTTATCGAAACGAATTCACGCGTACGCTTTTCGCAACGTCGAATGGGTGAAAATTTCTCGAACAACATCATTCGGACGGCACCGGTGAAGTACAGGAGAAGTTAGCGTGAGCTGTAGTCGTAACTGCATACTTCATTGCTCTAACCATTTCGCTTCGCTGGTCGCGAGCTCGAGCGTGTTGGCAGCATGCGGCGCTTTGTAATATCCACTGTAATAGGGCTACATGCAATGCACAAGAAAAACTATGGTTTTTATTTTTTGAGCTACAATACAGTCAACGTGATACAGTCAACGTGATACAGTCAACGTGATACAGTCAATAAATATAGTCAACGTGATTTACGAGCGTGAAAAAGAACATTCGGACGGGTAGTGCAACTCGCTTCTCCCGAGCTAGCAGCTGATCGTTCATCGTCGCTGTCACTCTCAGCGCATTTATAACCATCTACGTCCAGTTAAAAATCTTCGATGTCAAGACAATTTCTTACAATATTACTGCTGAAATTAATCTGAGAAATTCTCGCCACTGAACGACTTTGATGAAACCAAGAACGCGTCATCGCACAACCCCAACACGGCGTCACTCAACACGTTTATTGTGGAGTACAGAAAACATTTCGCTTCAATATCAGTAAAAAAAAATCGCTTGCAGTGTGCTGCCATCTATCAACAAACGTAAAAAAACAAACAAGCGGTGCAGCGTAGGCCATGGTTTGGAATCGCAAATTGTGAGCCTGCGCTACTTTCCGCTTGCAATGAATGTTATATGATTCATGCAGTACAAAAGCACTGGCGAATCCTGTACGCAAGCAAAACAACGTGAATTTCTGCAAAGGTTAGAAAATAATATTTAACTATCCAACGTGGCTGCAGAAAATCTCGTGAAGAAAAATAGGAGGAAAAGAACGGCAGGGAGGTTAACGAGCCTATAGGCAGCCGGTTCGCTACCTTGCGCATGGGAGGGGAATGGGGGAGATAAAAGAGAGCAAAGAGGGAAGATAGATAAACACAGCACAATCGGCAGCACACGCACGCACACTCAGTCATAGTTTAATCTTGTCTTTCGTGCTGTGTTACATTGCTATTACAGCCTCTTGTTCAAGTCCTTGTCGTGTAGGAATTTCAACAGAGCTTTTGTCGCCTTCTGTTGCAATGTCTTCTCTCGGGCACTTGACGGAATAGTGTCCAAAGACTCTTGGCTGTTGTCGATGCGCGCAAGAACGGACGCTAGTGACTGTCTCTGGATGTCATACAACGGACAGTCGCACAGGGTGTGGTGTGACGTCTCTTCGCAATGACAGGCATCGTAGAGAGCGTTGTCGGCTATCCCTATGACAAAGGAATAAGATTCTGTAAATGCCACTTCTCGCCATAGGCGATGATGAAGGGTGGCTTCTCTTCAGTCGAGCCCAGTGGGCATGCGGAGAACCATCAAAGAGGACAAACAGGTGGTGTTGATGATTCTTCTCGTTGCTTGGTGGGCACCGTAATGAAAACGTGATTTCACGCGCAAGTCTTCGAAAATTACTAGCTGCATCGGTCCGCGAAAGTGGTAAGGCTTCTTCTCGTATAGGTGGTGTTGATGATTCTTCTCGTTGCTTGGTGGGCACCGTAATGAAAACGTGATTTCACGCGCAAGTCTTCGAAAATTACTAGCTGCATCGGTCCGCGAAAGTGGTAAGGCTTCTTCTCGTGTTCCTTCAAGAGCTGCCCGCGGGGCAGTATCGGCTTGTTCGTTCCCTATAACGCTGCAGTGACTTGGCAGCCGCTGAAACGTCACATGATGCTCTTTCTCGTGTGAAGTGTGGAGAAGGCATCTAATTTCGGAAACAAGCTGTTCGTACTGCCCACGACGCAGTGCTGAGAGCACAGATTGTAGGGAAGCCCTTGAGTCGCTGAAAATCAACCATTGTTGCGGCGGTTCCCGATTGACCACACAAAGTGCAGCGCGCAAAGCAGCTAGTTCCGCTGCTGTAGATGCCGTGGAGTGGTCAGTTCTAAGGCTGTTGGTAACGCCTCTTCCTGGGACAACTACTTTACCTCACGAACACTGGCGGTTCGTGGAGCCATCGATATATATCTGTACACTGTCAGAATATTTCTCCTGCAAAAGAAGAAGAGACAGTTGTTTCAGCATGGGCGATGAAAGCTCAGATTTCCCCCGGATCCCTGGTAAACTAAGATGCACTGTGGGTCGAATAAGACACCAAGGGTGTATCGATGGTTTATATGCAGGAGTGAAGCCCGAGGGAAGTTTCTCGTTGTACTTCACAATCACTTTAGCGAACGATGCTTGGGGCCTCTCTGAAAGCAACAGTGCAAGGTGATGACAGGGAGCACGTGCGAAGTGTCTGATGTGCGTTCTTAGGACTTCTACAACAATGTGAGTTTGTATCGGATAGTCACCAGCAATTGCGATTGTTGCCTCTTTTGACGTACACCTGGGCAGACCGAGGCACACTTTAAGTGCTTGGGCTTGTACTGCCTGTAGAGCACGAACATCGGTCTTGCAGGTATTGCTAAGCACAGGCAAGCTATATCTCAAGAAACCGAGAAACAGGGCTCTGTAAAGTTCCATCATTGCGTCTAGTGACATCCCCCACGTCTTTCCTGCCAGGAACTTCAACAATTATAAAATAGCGGTCAGGCGCTTCTTCATATAGGCCCCATGCTGACTCCAACAGAGGTCTCTGTCAATAATGATGCCCAGAAACCAGTGGGTTCTGGTGTAAGAAATCGGTCGCCCGTAGATTGAAATGACATAAGAGGTCATTGCTTTGCGAGTGAAGGCCACTAGCGAGCATTTTTCTAGTGCTGAGACTTTGTTTTAACAAGTAGCTGGCAATCATAGTTGCTGCCTTTTGAAGCCGGGAATGTATCTGAGGACGTGTGACTGCCGAAGTCCAGACACAGATGTTGTCTGCGTATATTGAGATTTTAGTGGTACTTGGCAAATATTCAGCAAGGCCAATTAGTGCAAGATTGAATAGCGTCGGTCTAAGAACTCCACCTTGAGGAACACCCTTGGAAGTATAGCGTAACCCGCCGCGGTGGTCTAGTGGCTAAGGTACTCGGCTGCTGACCCGCAGGGCGCGGGTTCGAATCCCGGCTGCGGCGGCTGCATTTCCGATGGAGGCGGAAATGTTGTAAGCCCGTATGCTCAGGTTTGGGTGCACGTTAAAGAACCCCAGGTGGTCTAAATTTCCGGAGCCCGCCACTACGGCGTCTCTCATAATCATATAGTGGTTTTGGGACATTAAACCCCACATATCAATCAATCAAGTATAGCGTAGCGTAGTTAGGCCATCTTCAGTTAACACAAAGAATGATCTTGCAGCCAGGTAACTCGAAATCCACCGAAAGACTCGACCACCAAGGCCAACCACTGCAAGAGCACCCAAAATGGCTTCATGTAGTACATTATCATATGCGCCTTTCACATCTAGAATCAAAGCTGTAGATTGTCACTTACGGGATTTTTCGAGCTGAACGTACGAAACTAAATCAACGACATTGTCAATGGAAGAGTGGTCGCGTCGGAGATTAGCCTTGGAATTCGGATAAATCTTGTAGTATTCAAGATAAAACTCCAGGCGGCCTAGTATCATTCGTTCCATTATCTTCCCTACGCAGCTGGCCAGTGCTATTGGGCGGTATGAGGCGAGTTCGACAAGGGGATTTGCCCTGCTTCAAGATGAGTAACAAGCGGCTTACTTTCCAGTCGTCAGGAACGTTGCCATCCTGCCACGAGATGTTGTAAAGGCTCAACAGTTCCCTCCTTGCACCTTCCCCAAGGTTCCACAAGGCTCGGTACGGAATACCATATGGGCCCGGAGAAGTTGAACGCCTGAGGAGAGCTAGTGCCGCCTCGAGCTCCTCCATTGTAAAAGGGGGGTTCATGTGGTAGGAACGGGGGTCGTCACCTCTCACAGTAGAATATGGACAAGTGGCTTAGTTGGCGATCTGCGCACAGAAATCTTCTGCGACATCGATGCCTTGACTCCCTTGAAATAGCGCGAGCGCTTAGGGTGACGCAGACCTTGCACCATTTTTCAAATGTGTGAGAGTGGCTTGTGAGGGTCTAGTGTCTGGAAAAACGTTGTCCATCGTTCCGACGCTAATCTATCCATGCGAAGCCGAATCTTTTTTTGCATCCTGCTGGCTGCCCTAAGATCGTGAATTAATTTTGTACGCTAATACCGACGCTCCGCCCGGCGTCAGAGTGCTCGGAGTCATCCAACTCTATGTCAAAGACGTTTCGCGTGGAAGGTATGGTCACCGTGCGAGTGGCGTTTGGCATTGTGCTCTTAATTGTTTGCTTTAACCCAGATAGTAGGCCATCACTGCAAGCATCTTCCATGTCAGATTTGAAGTCTGTCCATTAGACTGCTAGAATGGTCGTCCGTGGACCACAACCAGACAAGCCTTTGATGTTAAGGTAGATTAGAATGTGATCACTTTCTCGTGTCTCAACATCTAGAAACCACTTGACGTACCCCACAAGGGAGTTAAACGACGACGTACCCCCACGAGGGAGCAAAAAGCAAGGTTGAGACAGCTGCCGTATGTCACTCCTCGAAGAAAAGTGGGGCTACCGTCGTTTAGGAAAGTAAAGCCATAGTTGTGGGCGATGTTTGCTAACCTGCGTCCTCTTGCACTTGTCCGCGTAATTCCCCATGCGTGATGGTGCGCATTGAAATCACCTATGATGACCAATGATGCAGGACACACTCTCAAACTATCCGCTAATCTCCTGGAATCGAGATTATTCGACGGCGATATATAAACGTCTATGAGAGTTAACACGAGTTTGTTCTTTTTCACAGTGATGCAGACATACTGAATGTCATCGTGAGACGCAATTGGTTGCACAACATACGTCAGTTCACAACGAACAGAGACGATGATTTCTCTGCACGCACCGTTTGTTGAAGACATGACAGCTTCGTACCCCTAAAGTCTTATTAGTTTCGACAAATTGGGTTCATAAATGACGACGAGTAGAAACACGTTGGTAAACACAAACTGACGAAAATATGAAAGGCGTGATTTTAGTCCTCTGGCGTTCCATTGAATGACAGATGCAGCCTTGACTTCTTTACGAAATGTTGAGGTGTGAGTAGCCATCTTTCTAGTTGAGGGAGTCAAGCACTGGGCTTAGGGCGTCCAATACTCCAAGTGCGCTTCGAGAAGATGCTGTCTTCATGTCGACTAATATCGCTTGGATGGCTTCTATGAGAGAACGCAGCACCGAGATCACTTGGCGATCTGTTTTAGGCAAATTTTCCATGGCTGGAGACTGCTCTGGTGTGGCCGCAACCTGCTGAGGTTCCTTGGCAGAAGAGCGGGTTGGGAGCATGTGCCATTCCTCCAGAGAAGGAGGCTTCTCCACTTCTTTCGTAGAAGTGGTGGGTCCTTTCGCGGCGCTACTGGGTGGAACCACTAAAGAGTGGGAACTAGCATTTCGAGAATGTGCCTTCTTTTAAGACTTTCGATGATGCCGACGTCAACGCCGATGCCGGACTACTTCGGCTGCCTCCCTGTGTGTCGAGTTGTCTCGGGCCATTTGTTCAAGAACCTCGTGCTCCTTTCGTATTCGAGGACAGTCTTTCGACGAGGCAGCGTGAGGACCGCTGCAGTTGGCGCACTTCAAAGTAGTCCTCGACAGCCGTCTTCGGCATGAGGTTCAGCGCAACGGGGACGCAGTCGTGAGTTAGGACGTACGCCCTTGACGTGTCCTAGCCTGAAGCACTGACGATATTGAAGTGCCTTTTGGATGAATGGCCGAACCGGAAGTCTGAAATGTCCAACTTTAACATGGGACGGTATGCGATCTTTCTTGAAAAACACTTTTACGCAGTGCGTATTTCCAAGGCGCCGCACTTGCGTAATGACAGTTCCCTCGTTTGCAGGCTTGATGAGGGTAGACAAGTCAGCATTAGGAATGGCAGTGTCGATGTCATAAATTACACCGGCAATTGATTTGTCATCCATCGGGATAAAGGGGTGCATTTTAATGCCACCTAGCTCAGTCATTTGCTGCAGCTGTCCTAGCGCACTCTCATCGTGCACGTCTATGGCAAGAATATTCTTCCTTGGGTTTACTCTTACGTCTTTAATTTGATCTGGCACTGCACATTCCAGAGCAACGGAAAGGGCTTGCCTGTTCAGAAGTCGTAGGTTGCTTGAAGGTTGCTAACGGGTCAACGTTGACGCTATCACCACCGAACAAGGGAGCGTCTGCCTACTGATCATCTTTGAGAGGACGCTCCTGAATTCTGCTAGGTGGTGCGACAGTCCATGAACATTGCGAACACAAAACAACGCGTTCCCGAGGCTTCGCCCTTTTCATAATACAAAGAATGGTGTTGCTCGTGACAGCTGTTAACTAAATGCTGACTGATACTTGCCAAAGTAGGCTAATGTTTGTTGTTGTCAGCTGTCCGCCATTATAAAAGGTTCATTTCGTTCGTTTAATCACAGACCAATTAGTAATTTATCGACCAGTAATTAATGAGAAGCCTTTCTTTTCGGGGGGGGGGGGGGGGAGGCGACAGCGCATCTTTTTATCTATCTCACCAAGATCGATGGGTAGTTGATTGACGTCGGCATCTCATACATGCGATGACAGTGACTGTATTGGTGGGCTCTTAGATATAGCTGCTCAAGGATATCACAATTGGCATGTATTCAAGACAGATGTGTTGTATGGTATGCCATAAATGACAAGATGTCATTTCAGTCATTTATTTGGCTGGGTTGGTCTCATAACTCATGACAAAACAAAAGTGACATGACGTGCGTATCATGACACGTGGCATTACTTGCATAAAACCTACGCAGGTTATATATGTTGGCTAGTGTTTCGTAATGTTTCGCACGAGTGGTGGTATTGCGTCTGACTACAAACCGCCCTTTTGGCATCACAGTGTGAAATGGGCAAACGACATACCTGACACCCTCATTGCACGGGCGCTCGGAAGGCTTTTCAACCGGTAGTCTCAATGTTCAAACAAGAGCAGCTACCTGTGACTTTTCGAAGGCGTTCGTATCAATAGCCTGTCGATTGAACAGAGCACTCTGCATCTGTATCGGTGCTTTGATAGCAATTGAACGCGGAACCAACGTCCCGTTTCGGTCACATTGTGCACGTAATCACGATTACAGCTAACCAGTATATTGTCAAGGCAGTATATTGGATCGTTATGAGTTATTTATTGAATCATTTGTGCGAATGCTCTCGACAACAGCGCGGTGCTTGTCTCTGTTTCGCTCGCCTCACAATCGCCACTCAACAACCTACAAACTAAGTACGGATTCATAACGACATTGAAGCTACATATCGAAGTATTTAATAAATGTTTGAGCTTTGGTTACTTGCGGATTGAAAGAATCGCACCGAAGACCCTCAGACCTGTTTAACTGGACAAAATGCAGATTTCAACTGCTTTATTTCCTGCATTCTTCACTTGGACATTTCGTTCTAGGCACACGGTGGAGCATTAAATGGCCTCCAAACAACCACTGAAAATACAAGAAACTGCACCATTATTCTCTCCTCGCGTTTCCCGTCTTTCTCGCACAATTCGTAACATCAGCTGTCTGCCGATGCGACGACGCGAGAAAATAAAGAAGGAAGGAACCGGAGGGAAAGGAAAAGGCAGGGTTTTTTAGTGATCTAGCAAAAGTGATATGCTACTCTGTGTAGCTCTCGATTGCTTACGAGGGATATCAGTTACGAACAGTCTCCTCCTGCTTTGCCAGTTGCGCCTCATCTCGAATGACAATCGACCGTGATGAACTGCTTTCCCTTCGCTGCGTACGCTTTCGACTGCGGACGTAGCAGCGTGTAGCCCACAAGCGCGAAATCTGGATCGGATCAACGCTTAGTACTGACTCTGTTCACGTGTTTTATGAAGTAATAATTTGCGTGGTTGAGAGAACGCCTCTAGGAGATGTGGCAGTGACGGCAGTACTGTTCAAATTATACCGAACTGCTCCAAGAGGTCATAAAATGACTGCTCCAAGCAGTCATTATTATTGGTACTGTTGCTCCAAAACTGCTCTGTAATGACACTGAGAGAGCGAGAATGATGAAGCTCTACTGTCTGAACAGCTCACAAGTCCTACAGAAACTGAAAAGAATGTGTACTATCACACCAGTGTGCTACTAGTGTGCAGCATTATCGGCTCTGATCTCATTTATGCGACAAGAACTGGCATATTAAGCACATAGCTCATTTGGCGGTTTTTTTTCTTCAGCTAAGCATGCAGGTTAATGTGATGAAATATGAAAATGAGAAGGATTGCATTTACCTCATGGCGATTATCTATTGTTTATTTGGACGGAAAACAATGGACTGCGTAATCGTTAAGCAGGCCTACAAGCAGGTTATTCAGTTCGCTGTGACTGTGCTGCGCCTACAGCGCAGGCCTGGTGTTTTACAGCGAAGGTTGTTATGAGATCGCTTTTCGGGTCACGCGTAGCTGTTGTTGTCTGCCACCGCCGGTGTCCGTAATCACATCACGCGAAAATAATAAAACAAAAAATTGCACCAATGACACAGTGGGGCTTGAACCCGGATCCGCTGGGTGCCAGCCAAATATTCCAGCGCTGAGTTATGCCGGTGCTTGTAACATGTCAAACTTGCCTTAGGCAAGCATGACCTAGCACTGATCACACAGTGGGGCTCGAACCCGGGTACTCTGGGTGCAAGCCCAATATTCTACCACTGAGCTACGTTTTTTTTTCTACCATGGTATTTATTAAAGTACTTGGGCAATCATGACAAAATCAAGCGAACAAAAGTACAATCAAATCGCGAAAGTAAGCGTTCAAGTGTTACTCATAAACACTGAATGCCTAACACAGCGCGAGTTCTTCACATGGAGAGTTATTCACATTGTGTTATACAAACAAAAATGGGGTGAGGTCAAACAGTTCTCTAAGATGGAGTACCAGTCCGGTCTAAAGTCTAGCTCGTCGTAAATGTTTTTCAGGTGGATAGCCATTTGAATGAAGTGTGCGCTTGAAGAGGTGGTGGGCTCTGCATTGCGGTCTTGCATTCGTGTCTTCCACAAGCTGTGCATACGCATGAGGAAAAACATATGATATGGTACTTCATCAAGCGCTGCTGGCAGAAGATAACGTATTGTGTGAGAATTAATGACGAAACGTTTTTTCAGTGCTTGCTGAAGGACATCCCAAAACAGTATGGCATCTTTGCAGCTAACAAAGCAATGTTCAATCGTTTCCGGCACATCACATAGACGGCAGTTAACAGACGGAATGAAAATACTTTTTCTTTCTAACCATCTGTTTACCGCCAATGTTTCAGAGTGGAGTTTATAGAAGAATGTTTTTTAATTCGGTGGAATGTACATTTTGCACACTCGCTTCAACACATCGTGACCTGGAAGATTGGCGTAGAGTGAACGGTACAATGGAGGTGGGAAGAGTGTACTCAGTAGGTCCTTATACAGCGCCTTGTGCGATACTGTGTACAGGTATTCTACAGAGAAGCAAGCTTTAAGGAACTGAACTGCGAGGTAAACCTCCTGCATGAATCCCCACAAGCATGGGCGTTCAGAAAAGTTGGATGAAACAATTAAATCTGGTAAGCAATCAACGAGTGTAACCTGCAAGAAGGAACGGATTACAGGATGGGAATGGTCTCGAAAAAAGAAGAATCGGGACACTATTTGCCATAGATAAAGGTGTTTTAGTCCTAACCCACCCTCACTAACTGGCTTGAATATATTATCACGACGCATGGGCTCAAAAGTCGAAGACCATATGAAAGTTGCGAAAATTCTATGAAAGCGTTGTATATAGAATCTTGCGCAATGAATAAGTTGCAATACATAGTAAAGTTTTGTTGCTAAGGAAGTATTGCAAGCTTCAGCTCTCCCAAATATCGAAAGTCGATAGGGCACAAATGTCTGGGCCTGTCGTTCAAGCTTAGGGACGCGTTCCTTCCAGTAATGCGCACTGAATCTATATGCATGCAATGGTACACCGAGGTATGTTGGAGGAGTTCTTGTCCAATTAATCCCTGCAAAGTGGTTCGGTGTGCTACCCCACAAGCCAAATCACAGTCCTAAACTTTTAGAGGCATTTAAACGAGCTCCTGATACTACGCCGAACTTTTCAATAGTATATACCACATTTTCGACACTTGGTTTATCTGTGCAAAAGAATGCGACATCGTCTGCATAAGCCGATACTTTAACCTCACTGCCTAATATTCTAAAGCCACGAATGCAACTCGACTGTATTATGCTTAAAAGCACAGTGGTTCTAGATAAAGTGCAAATAAAAGAGGTGACATCGGGCATCTCTGTTTTACAGAAGAGCGAATAGAAACTTGCTTAGAGAGTTGACCATTAACTATCAGACGAGTTGAGCATTCATTATAGCATAATTTAACGCCTTTAAGAACAACTTTGCCAACATTAGCTTGTTCGAGAAGAGAAAAAAGGAAGGAATGACAAACACGATCAAAAGCTTTTGCAAGGTCTACTTGTAGCATTGCAAGATGTTTTTGAGAACCATTACAGTATTGAAGCACTGTTCGAGCGACATGTATATTGGTTTGTATGGATCGACCTCTAATCCCACATGTCTGATGAGACCCAATGAGGATCGACATAGCAAATTGCAACCTATTTGCTAATACTTTTGCGAAAATTTTGTAGTCCACATTTGACAGCGATATTGATCTGTAGCCCTCGACGAAGCGAAGTTTTTCCTTGTCAGTTGTTTTCGGTATTAACACAGTGTGACTTTTGCAAAAAGATTGTGGGAGTGTATCCATGTCATAACTCATCTCAAAAATATTCAGCAATATAGGAGCAAGCGTTTTCTTGAAAGCTTTGTAAAATTCGCCTGAGATGCCATCAGGCCCCGGTGTTTTCAATAAAGGCAAGTTGTCGATTGCTTGCTCGATTTCCTGTATAGTAATGGGCTCATTAATGACTGCACAATCATCGTCCTTCAAGGGGTTCACAAGAGAAACAAAACTAGCCTTGAGGTGAGCGTCAAGATCATCAGAGGAAGAGCTAAATAAGCTGTTATAGTACGTTTCAAACGCCAAAGTAATGTCTCCGTTATCTTTTATGAGCACATCGTTAAAGTACAAGTCTGGAATAACTTTCACGCCAACGCCCACACCGCCGGCGTGGGCGTTGGCGTGGATGTCATGCACTGTATATGTATACGTATCTATATATATGAAAACGGAAGAAGGAAAAAAATTCCTGAAAAAAGACTTCAGCGCGCGAAATAGAACATGGCACCTCCGCGTCTTAAATGCGAGGCGTTAACCACTGAGCCACCGACAGGTACCTCTATTAACGTTCGAACGGCAAGCTATTTATATCTACCACGCACCGTTGTTGGCGGGCATCTCGGTGGGGGGGGGGGGGGGGAGGGGGACTAGAGTGTTTTCAGCATTATATGCAAGATGGCGCAGTGATCGCGCGGCGGCTCTCATCTCTCACACGCGTACTTTAGCCCGCGTAGAGACTAAGGCGGTGTACGCTCGATCGCGTGCCCTAATCTTGCAGTGGGGAGAACCGTACGTCTTGGCTAGCCTTTCAGTTTCGTCGGAACGATTCTGCTGTAGTTACCGGTCGCACAAAGGTCACTACAATAGTTACACAGCCTCGGTTCGTGAAAAGGGCGCGCTTATTCACGTTAAGTTGTACCTGTGAGTACGTTCTGTGCGTCCTTTGTACGTGAGAAATGCGGGACACGTATCGATCTGCTTGCTATTCTGCGTGTGACCTTCGAATTGGTTGCTATCGCGTTCACGTTTGCAGCAAAGTGGTGACTTTTTCATCTAAACTGTGTTTAATCTATTGTCACACATATCGCGTATTGTTGCCGTTATCTTTCGATTTTTGAGACCTTGTGTATTGAAATTTGAAGTTCAAGTATTTTAGATATTTTACTTTAGCATTTGTTTATGTCCTCTACATTTTGTTTCATTTGTCTGATGCATAAATGCTTTATTGATTTCATTGCTGGGCAAGTTTTCGCTCATTTATGTATTCTTGTACACACATGTTTTGCATGTAGAAACTCAGTTATGCTTACTTTTTATTGGCGTTTTACTTCACACTAAGGACTGGGTCATTTTGGTTGGTTTTGGGTTTACAGGGGGCAAGTAGGCGCCTCGTCAGGCTTTGATGCCTTTTGGCCGTTTCCCTAGGCAAATTGTACCTTCCATTTTTTTGCTTTTGCCTGAAATAAACGTCTACGTCTTACTGCCTGTGTTCTATCGCGCGCATCACTGTGCCTTGACCTTCTCGGCGGCTTTCCCGGTCGGCAGCGAATTGCGTTGGTTCCAGCGCTTGTTGAGAAAGGTGAATCGAATGAGCCCTATCTCTTTTTTATCTTCTCTTTTACCTTTTCCTTCATATCTCTTTTATTCCCATTACACCATCTCGGTGACGATCTGTTGAGGTGTCATCGTAAGGACAGTTACGGGCGACACTTTTCTCTTCGTTTTCTTTTCAACACCCACTTCAAGAAATCTTCGCTTGTAGCATGAATTCTCCCCGGTCGTGTGAATCCTGGCAGCGAAGGGATCCGTATTACCTTAAATGTCACGTGAGTAGTTCGTGCCTGATCGCGTCCGTCGTTTGAATACAGCTTAATGGACAGAATGGTGCGCGTAGCACTAGAGTGCTGGCAGTTTTGATCGAAATATCTACGAATAGTCAAAACCTAGAACGCAGTTGCCTTTGCCCCGACACGAAATACTGAGAACACTGCAGAGTAACACATAATACACACACGGCATACTAATGCAGCGATTGCACCCAACATTACATGAATATGTTTGCCCTATTTGCGCTGTACCTGACACGTTGGCCCACCTGATCCTCGGGTGTCCATGCAATACACATACAGACCTATCGCCTCTGCTGATTACCTGTCATGCTGTTAAAGAAAACGAACACCTCCTTGAAACGGGCGAGGCCAAGCTCGTCTAGGAGGACCTGGACCAACAACGACGTCTCGTCTCCAGGGCCAAGGAGGCAGTGAAGGCCAGAGGGTTCCCAAAATGATGAGACCGTTCCACCCAAGGTGGACACGAAATCTACACGGCGACACCATTTTGAAAAATAAAGGTTTATTCATCCTTCTCCGACACTTAGTCATTGCGGCATCTCGGGCAACGACCTTGCCGATGAAGCGGCAAGAAAGGCACACGTACTAGCAAACCCTGTTTCCGTACCTTACTTTATCTAGGATTGATGTGGCTAGATACCTAAGTAAGCTGGCGTAGAACATGACGCTCCAAGAGTGGCAGTCATCACAGTCAGTCGCACATCATCGACTGTATTCTCTCGACCCATCTCTATGACTGCGGCTACGCTCTGGTCTTTCTAGGGAGGAAGTTACAGTGTTGTGCCGTCTGCGTCTGGGCGTAGCCTTCACCAATGCCTACTCATTTAGGATTGGAATGTCCAACAGCGCGGAGTTCAACGACTGTGCTGTCGATGATGCTATCGAACACCTCTTATTACTGCCCGGCATACACAAACAAGCGGCTCCACCTACGCAGTGTTCTAAATAAGCTGGACAGAAGTGATTTTACTGTCGAGAAAGTATTGGAACCACGGCACTGCCCATCCCAATTCGGAAAAAGGCAACGAAAGCGCTGTTGCGTTTTCTTAAAGACACCGGCCTGTTTCATTGTTTGTGATGTGAAACATGAAGCTGTTACGCGTCCACCCCGTCAGTGACTTTTTTCTCCTCCTTTATACCTTTCTTTCTCCCTATCTCCTTCCCTAGTGAAGGGTAGCCTGCCAGGGCACAGCCCTGGTTAACCTGCCCACCTTTCTCCTTATTGTCTTTCTCTCTCAGTGAATTTTTTCACCGCTATATCAACTTCTGCAGTAGATAATCGAATGGGTGGCGTATTGGCGCACTTTTGATGCTTAAAAGCTCAGGGTACCATTATGGTTTTGACGTGTGCCCTCTACTATCCATATATGTATATATGTGAACAATACATGAAAGAAATATTTCAATGTCGCACTTTGTCCCTTTAATAACCATTGTGAGGCCTAAGTGTTTATTTTAATTGTCTCAATCAGTTCCTAATATTTTTTAAACTTTGACATTAATCAATAACACTATACTTAAGGACTTCCTTGCTATGTTCTGGTGGTGGTGGTGAGTTTCGTCAGGTATTTTGGTTGCGGTGCTCATCAGAGAGCTTAGAACTGCAACAACTAACATTATCTGCACCATGTTAGACATATGCGGCGATGTCCGTCTACGTAATACAATCAGTGCACTCATGTACCAGTATATTGTTTTCTCTGCATTGACGTAAAAAGAGAGCTATATCGTAATACATTTGTTTTTTATTTGCTGTTCTTTCCAGAGTACTGCAGTTATTGTCGAAATGATTGGAAGACGTGTCCTTACTGCAGGCGCACTCGGCCCGCTCGCCGAGATGCTTCGACGCAAGTTGAAATGGGCCCAGAGGTAACGCATGCAGTTTCTTCCTTCCTTCATTAAATCGTGACGGTAAAGTATAATAATATACAAGGCGTTAAGTTAGATTTTCTGAGACGGAACTGTGACATCGCTTCTGCCTTCAGGCCTCAGTCGCACCAAAACGTAGGGGGACGCACCTTTTTATGGAGATTAGGCTTCATGTATTCAAATTAACCGCAGTCACCGAGTGCGGGGCCTTCGGTGGCCACGGCTGTGCCTTATACTGTGGCAGGATTGAGCTGTAGGCTGTTGATTGCCGAAGCGATACATGCCAGTCGCCTGGTCGCCCTTATTTGATGCTAGGTATGCCGCGAATATGCACACGCCAAGTACGCGGGTCAGATATTCAATGAAGCTAAGGCAAATGATTTGTGCCAGATTTAGGAGTGTTTCATGTCATTGAGGGATTTGTCTTTTTCGTAATCCGTCGGCAATTTTGTGAGTATGTCGTCACGCGGCCTTATGACAGCCGTTACGTAGCAGTTACGTGCTTAACAAGTGGACTAGAAAACTACATTTTTCGTTTCTCTCCAATTTTAATTTAAAAGAGTGTTAGAATGCAGCTGCGCCTACGGAGGCTGACAGCGATAATTTAACGGTAGATTATCGCCCGTCGCGCAAGGACAGGAGAAATGGACATTTGCCTTCGAGAACGTTCAGCGGGAACGCGCACACCATCTTGAGCACCGTGCGTGATTGCTGCTCTGTTAAATAAAAAAAAGTTCAGTTTTGCCTTGCAGTAAAGGAGAAAAGCTCGAAGTTCACGCTCACCCCATGTGTCCACCGTCCGACAAGCTGCATGCTTGCAGGCACTGCACCGGCCATACGACAAAGACACACTCTTGCGGACCCCGCAGACTACAACGTCTGGTAAAAGCAGTCGCGGTTGAAAGTACTAGAAGTACACTGTAGTTGCGGTGGCCGCCTGGAAGGCAGTGTTGGCAACCAATTTTCGGAATATACTCGCCAAGGTCAAAATTACCCTACAAATTCTTTATTACCCTACGTTTTACTCTGTAGTTATTCCATCATACCAGTTGCGAAACGGCGTTCCAAAATCCGGGCATGCAGTTGGCCCGGTTTTCGAAAGTAAACTGATGTCGCGCCACCTGGGAGTGGCAACGCAAAACACAAATAATGCGTTTCATAGTGGGCCTGCGGATCAACATGTGGCGCGACAATGTGCTGACTCCCGACAAGGGGGGGTGGAGGGAGGGGCAATGACATGTTTGTATTTCGATACATGGAGCATATGAAGAGTTTCGCAACTCATGTGATCGAATAACTGGTTTTACCGGACACCTTGAAATAGCGCGTTTAAAAGTGGTAACGAACCGATCAGGTATACTCTACGACGTTCCGTTCAGACGTATGGCGTGCCTTCGGGGTCGGCCCACCTACGACCGTGTGATGATGACGCCTGATAATGTCATCAGTTGACGTCACAATGTGATACCACATGTCATGATGATTTTTTGAAACACTCGTTGACACCAACCGTCCCTTTTGGTTTATCATGAGGCATATATAACATTCACATATATTTATATAGCTAAAGCTGATCACCGCAAAATTTAAAAGCCCCTCCACGCAACGAACAGATGGACGGAGACGACAGAGAGGGAAAAAACATTTTGAGGAAAAAAAAAAAGACCTGGAACAAGGATGTCGGACGTATTATATTTGGTCTTTTGTATTGGCGACATTCAAATTGAGAAATTTTCAATTCAAATCTCTTCAGGAACGTTACCTTCGGATATGTCGCACGGATCTCGTCTTCCATTCATCAATGATGAGCGATATGTTGAAGTTACTCAATGTCACCGCCCTACTACCCTATGCTGGCCGAAAAAAATTGAAATTATTCTTTAAGTGTCGCAATAAAACTTAGTCCTCACTGCGTGGAGAAAGCCTAATTGACTATGCATGCATATTCATTAAAATTGTTCTCTCTCTCTTCAGGGCAATTACTCTGCAGTTGACAACAATGCTGGAAAGGCGAAGCTGTGTGATAACTGATAAGCAACAATGCCAACTGCAATTGTACGCAGACCGAACAGCGTGATATAGTTCTTGCTGTGGGCGCACAACCTGCCAGTAGGATAATAAATATTTACACTTCCGGCAAGGCTCTCAAAACTTTGCATGAGATGTATACTGCCCGTAAAATCGAGCACCGAAGTCAAGATATCCCACTAGCCTGCCTTGTGTGGACACCTCGGCTTGCATCTCTCTCAGGCAAAGAGCGCGTTGATGAGACAGCCCGATGCTTCACCTTCCTGGCGCCAATGGAAGGTCAGCCAAACCCAAGAAAGGCGGAAACCACACCAGTGACACACACATACACTTACTATATTATTGAGAACTAACAGACAGTGATGTCAAAGAAAGTATAGGGGAATGGATTTGTTGTGATTCGTACTCGGAACGTTAGGGAGCACTAGAATCATTGCACCCACTGACGCGCGAGAGGGTTTGTCACGTGTTTTTTTAATATCGTGGCCATTTGTAATCAACAAAAAAACACTAATACTTAACAGATATAAAGTTCAAAACTATCTATTGGGACATTTTGCAATCGATCTGCAACTTTCTCTTTGAAATTTTTTTATCCATCTTCGTTCCTTCAAAAGTTAACTAATTAAACAGATTTAATGAAAGAGTATTTCAGAACTTAAAAAAATTAGTCTGACTAATTCCAGGCAATGGTGAGCAACATACATTTGATCGCATCGTAATTGCGTGTGCCGGCATACTTTTAAACTCAGGCTAAGGTTACCTGGCACACCCTGTATATATGTTCATTCAAATGTAGGAGTGTTCACCAGGGCTGCTGGTGACCGTGACGACAAGTGTGGATACTGATTTGTTTGCTGCATCACGTAGCTTGTGACACGTAACGTTTACCACGCGTCCTCAGTATGCCTATTGTTGCCTCGCTTCGTGTCACACGGCACGCACCGCGGTCAGAGCTTCGTGGTCACAGTTACCATGGTTGTCCGTAAAGCCTACGTGAAATAAAAACAACAAAGCCACATTATCATATTTTCTCATTCGAGCGGCTGTGGAAGACGCGAGTAATTGATTCGCCTACCCAACATGTTCCCAATGGCCCGTAACTAGCACACGCTGCTTTGTAGGACATCTATAGAATTCGGCAACCCCCATGAACGTTGGAAGTAGGGTGCAAAAAAGGCAATCGCCCCTCTGAAGCTTCACCGGCTTCAGAGGGGCCCGCACCCAGGCTAGACCAGTGCTCTTTCCCCTCTCCCAGCCTGTTAGCACCCCCCCCCAATAAAATTTTTGCTGCCACCATAGCTGACGACGATGGTGGCACTGAACCGTTGTTTTATTCAGTACAGTTCAGTTAATTTACATTTAGGGCATTCAGAAGGAGACATTACATAAGGGGTGGGTTAACAATCTTTGAGTCCTTTACGTCCGTGGCAATTCACAATGAAAAAGTTAGTTTCGATTGCGGTGTTCATGCTTAGCTCGTGAAGCTGTCGTCTCTCGTTTTCGTCATGGATCGAGCATATCATGGCGGTTCAGGAGTGCTTCCGACTACCCGAAGGAAATTCATAGCTATCGTTCATAGTATTGGATGGGCGAACACGTGCAATATTAAGCCCGGTCGCAATTACGCAATCGCTAGCTGCATCTGCATGGTTCCACAGCCGACCTTCCAACGGAATTGAACGTTGCACCACACCAGCCAATACTAATCCGACAGGTGGCACTACGCATCTTGCGTAACTGAGTCTGACGTCTGTGTGTATGCGTTCAACGCGTGAGCCCGGACAGTTCTTGCGTTCAACGCGTGAGCCCGGACAGTTATTTTTTTTTCTTTTTTTGCAGTTTTCGTTGTCCCATACCTTGGCATCTGGCGACCTTGCCGACGTGGAGTTCTGGGTTGAGTCCACCCACTTTCCAGGCCAGTCGGCTTCATTTAAGGCTCACAAGGTGATCGTGGCTTTACAAAATGACGTGTTTAAGGCCATGTTCTACGGCGACTTCGCCAAGGAGGACCGCATAGTAATCACTGACTTGCATCCAGAGGGCGTCCGTGGCCTCTTGCGGTAAGGCTTCCGTTTTCCTGGACCTTTTCTGTATTCTCGAAATTCCTTGACTATTTTATAGTTCCTTGTTCTAAAACTTGTACGAAACATGGACAGGCTATGGACATAAGCGACCGAAACCATTGGTTATTAACTGAAAACAGCAATGTTCTCAAATAAATGAAGTTTTTTTTTCAACTTACATCAAGGACAGGCTGATTAAGCTGACCCTCGTATATTTCAGAATATACATTGTGCTTTAATTGCTTTTCTCTGCCATGAAATTGCAAGTTCCGAAGCTGGAATGTTCTCAGAATTACTGAGGTATAGGTGCCCATTCTTTCATTTTTTGAGTATGGTAATCATACCGATGGCTCAACGAGTCATTATTTCAGCATCCCACGAATATTGCTCTCTTACATAGCGACAGCAAACATGCAAAAAAGACAGTATTATACCGGATTTCAATTTTTTTAGACATCTATCCAATTGGTTTGTTCAGTAAGTGTTTTGATGCAGCGTACAGTTGAAACTTGATTTATCGGAGTGATGACACGTTCGAATCGCTTCATTAGATCGGGAAATTTCCAAAACTCAGGGCGTCTTTTTGGTCCGCCGAAATCTGATATTGTAGCGAATATCTCGAAAGCTATTGCGCCATTTTGTTTGTCCCTAACACTCGCCCGCATGGTGAAAAATCCTAAAGGTAGCCCGTACATGAAGTCTTCTACATCGCCTGAACGTGAGCCGCCCGGTTTTGTGTGATATTGGCAATGTAGATTGTCACACGTGAAGCCATGACAAGCTGCCGATATTGAAGGACTGGTAGAATGAATGCTATTATTGTGCAAGAAGGCAGATCAAGACTGATTTAAGCATATGGTCAACGCCATCTCTCGCATGAATCAACATACAATGAGAGCAATTAACCGCACTACTCATGTGTGTACAATTATCGTGATAACAAACCGCGACCGCCCCTAATATAGGTTGGTGCGTAGTAGCAATACCTAGTGGTTGCGCGTAAGAGTGCTACCTACAGCCGCACCGTGAGGTGTCGAGGCTATAAGCTGGGGCCTTCGATATTAGCTCAGCCAATACGTCGTTGCCGGTTGGCTAGCCTACGTAGCTATCTAATTGTCAACTCGTCAACTTCAACTGAAGTTATTCTGAAGTTCAACTGAAGATGAAATAAGATGGTCAATGTTCGTCCGTTTTCTTGCCACGCAGGTACTTCTACAGTGGATGTCTTGAAGTAGGTACAGTGCATCAGGCCGCCTGTACCCGTACTGCCGCTGCCAAGTACCTCGTGCCACAGCTGGAGCAGCAATGCCTCAGATTTATCAATAGCAGCATGGCCCCCAATGACGTGTGCCCCTTCCTAGACTACATTATGACCGTCGGCGAAGACGCCTTGGCAACTCCTGCAACCATAGTGATCGTAAAGGACAGCCCCAAGGTTCTCTCGTCTAGGGCGTTTAAGTCTTGCACCGAAGCTACAATCAAATATGTTCTCAAACACGTTACTAATGTAGCTGAAACTTTGGTGCTAAGAGCTGTGTACGCTTGGGGGCGGCAGTGCTTGACGCGTGGGAAGGAATCTTGCATGACCGAGCGCCCTAAACTTGGCGACCACGAAAAGGAAGAGTTTAGAGCTGCCCTTGCACCACTGTTTCCCGAGCTGCGGTTTCTTGCACTGACACCGCAAGAGTTCGTTGAAGGCCCCAACGCTTGGGGGGTCTTGACCGATGCGGAAGCACGGGCCATTGTGAGCAATATTCTGAAAGCAGGTTCCATGCCCATGCCAGCTGGATTCTGCAAGATTCGAGAGGCCCGAGCGTAGCCTTGCACACTAGTCTTCACTCGAGATTTCCCGATTGGTGCTGTCCAATCTGCCCGTAGATAACAGTGTTGGTGTCAACACGTTGCGCTGCATTAAACCAGATTTCAAGAGGGAAACAATTTATATGATGGCAATGGCCGTGCCTTAAAACATTGTGGCAAATGAGCAATACTTTTTTTTCTAATGTGCCGTAGCCACTACGCCTACATTCCAGCTGATAGGGTCACCCCACATCATACATATAGCATGCGTCCTCGCAAAACGTCAGTGTCTCGATTGCTTCCATATCATTACATGTGTTCTGTTAACTGTCACGTTTTCGAGTCACGCCAAATATTTTCTACTCGAATTAAGCCGAGTTCCTTGAAAGTACGTTTTCCTACTTATCTTACACGGTGCATCATTGTGTCTTGAATACACAGCCGTCAGACACTACACGTAAATGTGGCTGTCCAGGGAAGACCTTCCTTATCGGATCTTGACGTAAAAGGCTTCGTCGCAGAAGTCTGGTTAGTCTTGTTGCTTCTTTCCAGCGTGCATTGTCTGCGTCTCCTGAACATTCTCAGCTTTGAACAGGTGCACATTCTCAAGATTTAAACCAGGTGACACCTTTGAGTGAGTTCAATCTCGTTGTAGCTTTCTTGCCTACTATTTGGCCTTTTATTTGCTGTTTGCGTTTATCATGTCACCTCCCAGCGGAGGTACAGCGGGCATTTGAGTCGCGAGTTTTCATATATCCAAAATATTTGTATTTCATATTTGCAGTTTTAGAGATCGCCAGTTTTTGTAATTACGTAAAAAGTTTCATTCAAATCAAGCCGTATTCGTTTTCATGTTTTTACCCCTCTTGTTTACGTACGTTTGTCGAATCATGTGCCTTTAAGCAAATATGCAAGCTGCAGTTCCACCTTCAATGTCAAGAAGTCCTCGCATTTCAAAATATTTAGTTTGTTAGTATAATGCTACATATATACTCTAGTTGTGCATTCAAAACAATGGTACCCAGTTTGTGTATTCTCATAGCATCGATATTTCGAAATTAAGGCTGTAAATAAAATTGCCGGGAAAGTCACCTGACAATTTAGTTAAAAAGAGGAGTATATATATACTTGTATCGAGCTCTTTTGATATAAAGCCAACCGTACGTGGTGCTTTTTGCGGCACAAGAAGGCCGTAAACGTCTGTTGAATAAACACATACGCTTCTCAATTCTTGTATAGTTATGTTTTATAAGCTGGTTAACACTATTCTGGTAATATTAGTTCCGCATCCTACCACAGCATACGCGTGGGCTACTAAGGATGCCAAAGTACAACTTTTCAGTAGTTAAATTAACAAATGATGATTGATTGATCTGTGTGGTCTAACACTCCAAAAGTTAAAAGAATTAAACCATATAGTCTCTTAAGTCGGCGACATCGTGAGGACAATAACGCCGATGAGATACGGTCAAGACAAGTTCTTTAAACTCGCAAAGACGCAGAGTTAGTGGTATGGTAATAAAACAATGTTAATGAAATCTATCTTGGCGAGCGTCATATCACGCACCGGGTCGCTCCCACTTCGAGACCAGACAGTCAAGCCCCTCGGCCACATCATGGGCCTGCTGGACAACCCAAAGTTGTGGCCGAAAGAAATATTTGTAAATGGTCTTGTGTTTTCGCCATGCTTTCTTGTCCACCTTCAAAATCACTGAGTGATATGTTTTGTTAAACCAACAGCCCTCATGACACCTGTGGAGCTGTTTTGAATCTATTCGACCATGCCACTATAGGTGGCATGACGGTAGGTCGAAATGGTGGACGAGACGGTGGTGAAGTGCGCGTCTTAGGCTGCAAAGTTAGTCAGGCCCTCTAGTTTCGCTGCAGACCGCACTTTCTCTCGCTAAAAAGACGCATAGATGCTTGAATGAAAACTCAATCGAGTTCAAGCTAAATCGAGTGCTTTCGACATTCCGGAATCTGATTTAACAAACAGCCTCCGAGATCCGCTCTTGTTCCCACAGATCTCGGAGAGCTACGTTTGTCACATTCAAGCTCGGCGCATGCTGAGAGTTGTAGAAGCTCCGTCGTGTCGAAACCCATGTGAAAGTGAGGAATATGGATATGGAGTGTGTCATGCATATATACGAAACTGAGGCCGGAGCATCTCAGCAAGCATCTAATGCCGGTCTAAGAGAGAGAGGCCAGTCTCATACTCCGCCACTTACGCAGGCCCCAACGAGCTAGCACGTGCCACGCCCTCAAGATATTACGTTTTGCTTCATCGCGCGCCTGCAGAATCTCGTTCCCCGATGTCACCTCATGGTTGCTGAGAAAGTGTAAGGGGGAGGAGCCACAGCATCTTACCAAGCCCTTTGCGCAGGCCGGAAGCCCGGAACGCGCTAGCGCGTGAGCACGTTCTGGCAGGGTTTGGGCCAGCTGTTGCGCATGCGCAGTATGGGTGGTCACGCCGCACACCGGATTGAACTTTGACATAAGATGCTTCTCATTTAAAACACCCGTTTCACGAGCCGCGCTTACCTCGTCTTTCCGAGGGAGATGCGAATAGCATGACGAGCCCACACATGGCCACCTAAGCTACTCACGAACAACAGCAACTGAACTGCCTACGTGAGACGCTAAGCCGAGCTTGTGTGATAGCGCAGTTGTTGATCTGCCACATCGTTTTGTGTCATCGTGCTCCCTATATACTGTTAACAGGCGGAGGGACAGCGTCCACTGTGCTGCTTATAAACGGAGTTTTAGGGGCGAAGCTCCTTACACTGCGGCTCAGTCCCTCTCCTTCGTTGTCCAAACGACCCTGTCCGTCTGTCCGTTATCGTAGATAGAGAGACGGACGGATGGATGGACGGATGCGTTGGAGAGGCGTGCCCCAGAGGTGGTGGTGAGAAACAAACACAAAAGTGGATCCCGACTTGAGAGCCCGCGAAGCTTGGCCGCACTCGTCATTCACTCCGTAAATATTCTGTGAATTTTTCGGCTAAGTAACACTATAGGCTTCGAAACACAACTGCTTACCATCCGCAGAGCAACGGACTTACCCAGCAACCAATTAAGAGTCACAATCAAGATCCCCATGCTTACATCAGCATGATCTCACAGAACAAGCAAGGTCTCCAATTACAGTGGGTGTCTTACGGCCTCTGTGCACACGCCTACTTGTGCCCCTGCCCATACCCCGACTCTGTATACATGTTGGGCTTTCGGTTAACTCGGGTGTTCTGCGACAGCGTCAATTATACGTAGAATATCTGCCACCGAACGCAAGAACGATGCAGACTCATTTGCTTCATGTACTTCGTTTAAAGCTATAGATTAGGCCAGCGCTTCTGCAGTGGTTATACGGTGCTCGCCTGCTGAACCGAAGGATGCGTGGTGTTCCTAAATAGGTGGAGATAAAATGGTAGGTTCCCGTGTGCTTAGACATAGGTGCCCTCTTTTGAGGCTTTTAGCCAAGGGGGGGGGGGGGGGGGTGGTACACCCCGCCCGAAATTCAGGTGGAGAAAGGGGGGCGGGTGGGTTACTGAAGAAAAATAAAAGTTGGTGTTTTTCAGGGCCTTCAGCAAGTGCCCCCCCCTCTCCCAGGAAAAAAAAATTCCTGGCTATGGGCCTGCCTCAACTGCTACGTTGTTCGTAATTATAGTGTTGGTTTAGGATGTAAATTCCGGAACAAAATGGTTGTATTTGCAAACCATTTGTTACGAGGTGTCTGATACGTATACCGTGCTTGCGTTCAGATGAATGCGACGAACAGCGCATCGCATCTCATCGCGTGAGCTTTCTCGCGCATCCCATCCACGTGTACGGGGGTAATGTGCCAAGAAGGCGTACTTCACTAATGCGCTAGCTAGGAAGGTGTCGATTATGAGAGAGAGGCAACTCAACGCGGAGTTCATCAATCGCGAGAAGTGAAATGCCCCCCCCCCCCCCTCCCCCCGTCGTGATGGCCTTGAGCGAACACCTCCGAAACCCTATATGACAGCTGTATTCGGGGAAGGAAAAGAGGGCTTCTCCATAAGAGCAGGGCGCTACACATAAATCGCGTCGCACATAATTACTTGTGATGCGCTGTAGAAAAGGTTCATCGATCCATGCGCAACACTAGACAGGGACCAAGCGATTGAAATAACGCGTGCGCTAAGCCCCAACTTGTTCATTTGAAGCAGGAACAACACTGAAGTATACCATGTCTCGTCGCAAGTTAGCCTAGTGCCGACTAAGCATGCGGTTGTGTTGAGGTGCCGTGATCCGCATTGTTTCAACTGTCGTTCCTGCTTCTGAGAAACCATGGGAAAGTTTGCGCTCGTGTTATTTCGATCACTTCTTTCCTGCACTTAGTCGTATTCAACTTGGTAGGGAAACTTGGTATGGTAGGGAAAACTTGGTATGGTATGGTATGGTATAGTAGGGAAAACTTTCTTATGGTAAACCCCTTCCCACCACCCCACCAAAAAAAAAAAATTTGTAATTTCGACACCGAAAAACTCACTGCAATATAAGGAAAAAAAAAAAACTGTGGAAGCCCGATGTCGAGCGGCCTCTACAAGTGGTAAAATGCCGCTCCAATGTGCGCCTCGCGCCTTCTGGCGTACGCAGTATGCGCACCTAAGTCTTCGTTTCATTTCGAATTTTATAAGTTTTTCTCAATTTCAATGAACCTTTCGGAACAAAGTATTCAATTTGATTTCGATGAAGCTTTGCATGCATAGGGGACAACAAATTGAAGAGCGTCTAAACTGAAGAAATTGTAAAAAGTGAAGCTGTAAAGAAATTAAACAGCAATACGCTGCCTCTATGGCATTGTGGGTGCAGGTGTTTTATTTGTTTATTTATTTGCAAAAACTCCGGAACAGATGTCCTATTTCTTCCCCCTTCAGATATAACCTACGAGTCTGTACAATAACACGGTTGAATATCATTGCATTTCTTTCGGTGACTGCAGAGAAAAGGTATATTGAATAAAGGCATATTGAATAAGGGATATTGAACTTTAAAATTTAGGAGTGAGCTATAGGAAGGATAAACAATGTAAGTATTTAAAAAAAGGTGCCACGTGATAACCAGCGGCATTCTTTGTGAGCCCGTCAAATTTTGTGTGCGTACGTGTAACAGTTTCTAAAATATTACGTAAGAGCTGACAGATACCACTCACCTACCTTACCCCCTTAAAGTGTCGGGGGAAGCCCACCCGGACGACCGCAGCGCGACAGCCACTCACCTAAGCCAGATAAGAAATAGTCCCCCTCTTGCTCTCGGCAATGTTCTTTGCTGGCGGGATCAACGGCCGTCCCCCTCATGACGTCAGTCTTGAGTAACACGCCCCGTTGGCGCAGGCTTGTGTGCATCCCTCTTTGAAGGGGAAATGCCACTTGCTTAACCGATTATAGTTTGGCGCACTAAATAATGAATCTAGACGAACTCGGCCAATTTTAAGTTATTTCGCTATAGAGGAGACCCACGCCGAGGGAGGCGCTGCGGAGCGTGGCGCTGTCAGTCAATGCGGTGAGAAAACTGGTTACTCGAGTGTTGGCCTCTCCGCTGTCCCATTCAACCTGCTTGAAAACGCATTGCTTTACTCGCACGCTGCACGCGTTCTGCACGTGTTTTTGAGAGTTTCGCGTCGCGCGCGGTTATGATGTATGCGCTCTGTCCGCATTTAATAGGATGCCGCAATTGAGGATTTTTTTTTCGTGGCAGCAATTTAGTAAAGGGCAGCGAAGCAAGTTGTAGCAGACGACGCCGTTCTCGTCAGAGCGAAGTGCGTTTCGCAAGTGAAAGACGACGCTGTTTACGACGTTAGAGGGGAATAAAACTTTCTGTACGTTCATAATTACATACCTGATTTATTTGGTTTACTCTGTGTACTATGCACTATGCTTGTTACTGGATGCATGGGTAAGGCCGCTTCTCTTGCTTTAGGTTAAGCGGTTCTTGCGCTGTGACTGCTATTAGTTGGGATACCTTAATTTACTAGCACCCACCCAAGTTATCGTGCTGTATATACACAGCACTTCAAAAATAAATGGTCTATTAGGGGATTCTTTCTGACCCACAACAATAATTGACATCTATCTCGCGTGTATTTCCTTGCATTATCACCGTTCTCATCGCGGGTACTTTGAGTTCACGAACAGCGTGTGTACCATCATGATGAGCGCCCAGCTTTCAGAGAAACTTTTTTGTGTGTGTCTAATCTGCAGGGGAAGAGCACATTTCTATAAAGGCATTTTATCTTGGTCACGTATCAAAAATGCACCGTGTTGTTCGGGCTACCCCTGCACACTCAGTAACAACTAATTCACTGTATCTGCCAACGGACGTGCAACAACGGCTAATGCATTTTTTTTCTTTTTTTTCATAGTTGTCCAAGCTTTTGGCAACCACACACTTCCGTCGGCGCTGCGTAGATTTCAAAATATATAACAACACATTACCAATACCACATGTGCACACAGCTTCAACTACTACGTCCCCAACAATATCGAATAATAGTAGCAGCATAAAATATTTATTCGCTATTTTTTAACAGTTATCTAAAGACGGGCGTTGAAAATTTATACTTTTAAGATGGGGACGTGCATCTCCCAGTAAATCGTTAAATTGGAGGAACGGTGACGCAGGAATTAACACCCGTAATTTTGAATGCATTGTGCGCGTGCTAATTTTTATGAAAAAAATTGTTTACATACTTTTTTCGGCGCACTGCTTTAATCCATTTCTGTCATCTGCTTGTTTCGCACCATCGGTTTGGGAATCGGTAGAATTTCACTGGTGGAGTCGACCTCGTCGTGTTTGCATGGTTACTGTGACAGTTGACGACGCAGCGATGTCACCCCCTTTTCTGTTGGGGTGACATCGCGGAACGAGGGACGTTTCACGTGCAGCGCGTGCTTCGCAAATTCGTGGAAGCCAAAGGGAGCGGAAGGGTCGGAAGACTCTACTGTTGTGCGCTTTTTCTGGCAGAGGAAAGGCAAGCGCTGGCGTCGCCGGGCAAACTTGAGCGGGTCTCCCCTATAGAAAGGCGAGGCGCTGCTGTCGTCTCGTGACGCGTTCGGGCAGGTTTCTATAGCAACGTTGCTTTCTAGCCACTATAGTGTACGTGCGGCATGATTTGCAGCACCGTGCACTGCATGGAACTGGCAAGATGGAGTAAAGCACTGTCATGTTTGTAAGGCAAAGCGAAATTCGGTTCCAGCTTTCAAAGGACAATGCGCGTCCCGTGAAAGTGCGACACATGTGAGTTCATGCGTCGTTGCGGTGCTTTCGGCTATTGTTAATCGCCGTCGTATTTGCTTTCGAGGGCGAACAATCGTTTCGGCTTCTTTTGTTGTGCAAGTGCTGTTTAGCAACGTCTTTTTTTATATAGTGCAGTGTCACTTGGGCTTGCGCCGTCGTGTAGACGCTGTAGTGTTTGTCCGTGTGACGTTAAGCCTAGATGTAGTCTGAATCCAGGTTCGCATGCCGCTCGAAAATAGTAATGAAGATTCACGCTCCAGATGAGATCTTCCACGTTTAGCACTTTCTTCGCAGTTTAGCAAGCACTGCATTGCTTCCCTCCTCAAACGTCACCAGGTGCGTTTTGCCTAAACGTCTAACGTGAGTGCGCGTGTATGTTTCATGTGCTCTTTATGTGGCTTGTGCTAATGTTAATGACATCTCTCAGCGGACCACTTTCTTTGACGATGGTTAATGATAGCGTGTGAGACGCGCGACTGATTTTGCCAAAAAAAAAAAACATGTAATTTAAGGCAGTCTGTTTTTAGAAACTGTGCTCTGCAGAGCACGATGCAGGGTCGAGCAAGAATCATAACACGAAATATTCAGTCCATTTTGTCGCCGTTAAGCTACAAAGCAGACCAATACGGATTCTTCAGAATGAAAGCTTCGCAAGTGGTGTAAAAAAAGTTATCTGTCCAAATCCTAGACCAGCTTCTTTTTTGTTTGCAATTTAAGTTTTGTGAAAAAATTCATAACGATTTACTCTGTGCCTATGTGCAGCCTAAGGGTGCATTGTCGTTGATAGGCGTTTCATGTTGTCTTTACATAAGAGAAAACGGAAATACATTGTGGGAGCGGGCATACCGTATTTTTTCGGGAATAATCTGTGCTAGAAATGCTCAAAAATGTACTTACAAAGTGACGGTGCGGGTTATATGCAGGAATATGCTATCCAGGGACGTAGCAGAAATATTTTTCGGGAGAAAGGGCACCCCCTTGAAATGGTCATTTTTCTCCTGTATATGACACAAGAAAAACAAAAATAACATTTTTTCTGGGAGGGAGGGGGAGTGGTATGGGTCTGGTGTGCTACCCCCTGGCTACACCATTGAAGAAAACTTTGTTTTCTTGACTTTTTTTTTGTAGAGGTAATCCTAAGCGTGCTCAGTATATATCAATAAGGGCTGCTGGTATTCGATGAAATGCAGTATTTCTTACTACTATATCTGCTGTGTATAGGACATTTTGTACTTGAGGTTAGAAACTCTGTTTTAGAAACCCATCGACATGAAACAAGTGCGCAGAGTTATGGATGACGAATGTATGCACATGCTGTAAGACCCGTAGACGAAATGCCAGAAAATAACGTTCTACAAGAAAAGGTAAACGATTGTTGAGAAGGACTGCCAATCAGCAGAACACAATGATAACGTCAATACAGAAAGAGTGAGCAATAAAACAATTACACATGAGTGCACTCGAAGATCAGATTGTATAATTACGAAAGAAATGTCGGTGATATATATAGATGCGGTGTGCTAACGCTAGATTGTAGCCCTCTTGGGTCTCTTGGGTTTTGTAAGTAACTGAAGTGAGCTTATGATGTCGTGCTTCCTTTGTAAGCCGTACATCAACTGAACAGGCGATAGGCCTAAACATTGGTTAAGCTAAACGAACATTCCTGATTAGCTGTAAATAAATTCAAATGGCTCAAAAAGATTAATCCTTTGAAGTTTAAATGACTGAAATACTGCGTAGGCTTCAGAGCGCGCACTCAATAAAACAGGACGAGATGAAAGAAAAGCAATCGCCATATGTAGAAATTACACTCGACCTTAACATTGGCAAGTCGTTATAAAATTATAAAACAATGCCGCCTGCTAGTGATACGTTATAAGCCAAACGTTTCGTCATGCATTTGTTTGCGTACGCGTATCCACTACAATTAAAAGAAATCAACGTGATAACAAGAAAAAAAATTATATATATATATATATATATATATATATATATATATATATATATATATATATATATATATATATTATTGTTTGGCTCAAGAATGCATAAGAAAAAACCTGTTCGCAGCTTTCTTTCGCCAGAGTTCCTGTACTTGGTGAATCATTGGACAATGGGACCGTAACAAAGCATCGAAGTGCGTCACGCATGGCCAGGTATATCTACACGTTACAGTATAAAGGGGTACTGACCCGAAAACTTTCACGTTTTTTTTAGTCAAATGAAAGGTCGATTTCCGAAGAGAGATAGAAAGTGTACTGGTAAGCGTGCGTGCCCCTTGAACAAATTGCGTAGTGTCCCGTCGTTTCTTTAATGTCTGTCTCTTTTTTTTTTTCGCGACGTTTCACGATCAACAAGCCCATTACATCCTTAAAAGCCAGTTTCGGTTCCTACTGCTCTCTGACGTCACAACACGGTATGAGCTTCTATTCATGTGCTAGCGCAAGATATTGTGACGCTTGCAAGCATGCTCAACTGTGCGGCTTTGTTAGTTACGCACGATAGGCCATTCTGAATGTTTTTGGCTTCGCGCAAGCGGCCATCTTGTATGTTTCAATACCGGACGTTATCACAACTAGCCTTGTGCGTAAGGTCACCAGAACTGTGGCCTGACTCCACGGCGTCGCTTATGTGGATATTAGTAGGTGTGCCGTTCAAAAAAAAAAAAAATCACTTAGTAACAAAATAAAACAACAGCATTTAATGAGCCTCTCAACTGCTCAGGGCAATCTCTGCTACAGGAGATTTCTATGACGGAGCTTCGACGGCTGATGTCAGTACCCGTCGAAGGAGTATTGACACGATCTGAAGATACCGTGAAAGGGGCATTTTTCGTCTCCTTGGATGCAGTATCAACGCTCCTCACATAAAGGTCAGGTAACACGTATAACATATTTTATTTTGACTTTATCGTGTTTATCGCTGAGCATCTGCAAGTCAGTTCCACTGCAATGGGCATTATCCTGACCAGAGAAAGCACGCGGTTCCTGATACTGCGGGCTCTGCGTACTGCGCGTAGCGAAAATTGCAGGAGCCACTGTCAAAGTGAGTGGACAACCATTCACTCGTGGTTATTTATGTGCACTACGAGCAGATAACGGTTGCTGTCTTGCCGTGACGTCACAACGTTTTGACACGTCACGCAGAAGCCATCGCTCAATACCGAAACCGGAGGTGTCTTTTTAAGGTAGCGGTAATAAAAGTACATTCGATGCGTTCCCGAGCACCACAATGTTCGTTTTGGCTATTCCAAACCAGTGCATTCGTCTCGAGGAAAAATCGGAAGATGTTTGAAATTCGTGTCAGTATTCCTTTAAACCAAACGGGAAATCTTTCTGCGTCGTACCATGAATTCCTATTTGTCTTCCACGTGTTTTCCATCTCGAAAACTCGTTACCTTGCTTCAAGAGTACTATGTTAGGCCCTCTTATGAAAACTGGAATAAGAAAGTGCATGCCAGTGTCCCGACAACAATTATCGACATATAGCTGGCTTGCATTTCGTATCGTTAAAACTCGGCGCTCGTCACTTTCCTATTGAGAATGGTTTCTCATTTAACAAGCTGGCTGGTGGTTACCTGAAAAAGCCTAGCGCGCGTCAACAATGCAAACGGACGTCTGTAACTGGATAAATGTTGAGAATTGTGGGACAAAAGGACACCTTTTCTCACTCGCTTTTTTAAATATTATTATAAAAGTCGCAACCAAATCAAGGTGAGACATACGAAGAGCCGTGTTGTGTGGCACATGAACACCCCAAATATGCTTTTTGTGTTCTGTGGCTTAATTAGTGAACAGATACGAATGTGTACGCAGATAAAAATACTTAGGAAAATAATATACGTCGGATAATCAAACTCCCACATGGTAGTAGGTTGCGTGCGAAGTCGTAGGACTTACTCCTCCTAACATGAAAGTTCCTGGGATATCTGCCCAGATCTTTTACCTTGAGGGGCCTAAGACCCAAATGGTGGGGAGTCTGGGGACGTGAGGCCTCCACCCATAACCATCTAAAGGGGATGCAGCCCGCCAATTCTTTTAATCAGTTGGACCTGCCACGCGTTTTCTTTTTTTTGAAGAGCAGGCTTATATCCACGTAGGTTTTCAGGTGTGATGCACCTTAGGATCTTGCCTTGTCGACATCCAATGTTCTCGCGGTATGTCATAGAGTCACGGCCCATCATGAAAACGCCAATGCGCCACGAAAATTCTGTTGATCTCTCTACTCACGGTCCACTTGAAATGAAGAAAAATAGCAGTTAGACCAACAAAAAAGCAGACGATGTTAGTGGAGCTGCAACACACTTCTCTGCATGCCATAGGGAACAATGGCGGAGCCAGGAAATGGCAACCGCCCCCCCTCCCCGCCCTCCTCCTCACAAAAATTTTCCCGCCATGCAACATAATGCAAAATGACCCTGCCTGGCCCTCACTTGAGATCAAAGAGGTGCCCCCTGCACCCGAAAAAAAAACAAATTTTCGGCATACAACCATGGTAGGGAACAGAAACCGGGCCCAAAGGGAGACGTAGCGCCTCAGAGTAAGCTGCATTCCGGCAAACTTAGTAACGCGGAAACGCCCTCATTCACAAATGCCCAGTTTCAGTATCGGTACCACTAATGCCTCATCAATGTATTGTTATCTTCCCTCTTCTCTCTCTTTCTCGTCCATCTATTCACCTTCCCTAATTTCCTATTGAAGGGTAGCCAACCGGAAGTATTTCAAGTTAACCTCCCTGCCTCCTCCCTTTCTGTTTACTTCATTCCTTCTCAGAACATTGCGCGCTTCTTCGCATCTTCCCTGTGCATCACGTAATTGTGACGTAAGGGCCCTGATGTTGAATTCAAATAACTGTGCATCTGCCATTTTACTCCCGGCAAGCCAGGGAGCAGGGTAGGCTACGTCAGAAGTACGTTAGTGCTGACTTTTTTTTTCGTTCATCGCAAAGCATGCCTTTCGAACTCGGATCAAACAAGAAATCGAAGGAGGGTGGTGACGTTGAACCACTGCTTATCCCCCCCCCCCCCGTTCCAAATGGGAAGCCCTGCGCACGCTTATGGTCAGGCCAGTGATATTTGGCAGGTTTAGGTTTATGAAATAAACTTGACATGGCAATTTTGGACACAACTTACTTTATGCGAGTTCTATGTTGTAGTCTTCTGAGCACATTCATCATTTTGACACCTGCACTTCGATTTGGCGACGCTGCTTCGATGTCGCTACATTCGCAGCAGCCACAAGACAAGCGCCAGGACGATGTTGATGGCGCACAAAGGATGCAGTGTCTCGCGGTGTTTTGCATTCGCCGCTGTTCTCTGCAGTGTCCTTAGGGTAAGCCGGCATTTGTACTGGTGTCAATTCTGCCATTCCATCCCCCCCCCTCCCTCTTTTTTACATCTTCAGCGACGTTACTGCACGTTTTGCGATGTCTGCTACTGCCTACGTAGATATCGGGGGCATTTCAGTAGCTTCCAAGTCATTGGCTGCTTCAGAATAGATTTATGGCGCTTGCTTTGTTGTTCACGGGGCCGAGATCTGTTGCCTTGTTCTTCAACTCATGATTTATAATGACGAAGAATCGCTTACTAGACAAGGGGCGACAGTGCAGTCCGCTAGACTGTACCGCGAAGGACAAAATGCGTATCATAATTGTTGTCGCAAAGCGGATGTTTTTATATGTCTCAGCAAATATATAGGTATGATTTGGGTAATCTAGAAGAGCCGAATGTTTTTTGAAACCCGGTAAGTGCCACACTGAAAGTACTCGGTTTCACAAAGTACGTCGTATGTAAAGGACGTTCGCAAAGGTATATACCTGATAATAGTGTTGTAATGTGCATGCGAGTACTCAGACTTCTGTTCTTTTTTCGCTCTCCGACTTGATCAATTTGTTATCACCGAAACACTTGCGAGGTAAACCTATCGCTACACCCTAGTTCTCGCTATGTATGTTTTGTTGTTAGCACACACACAAAAAAAAAAATAAGACTTCGGCAACAAAAGGCGAAAAGAATGCGACAAGCACTAGCCCTGGTTAAAAACAAATCTCGGATGGTATACCGCGTCTCTCATAATCATATGGTGGTTTTGGGACGTTAAACCCCACAAATCAATCAATCAATTGTATGGCATACCGACCACCCCGAACATGCACATTATATTCTGTATACAGTTAGAGTACCGATCTGTCTTAGAATCTTTTCCCAGTTTAAATGTTTCCACCGCTAACCAAATCTACTATATAAAGGGCGCCCAAGCTGATTCTAGTCACAGTCAAGGCATTCCACGTGGTACCACGTGACACGCCCGCTTGCGCGCATAGCCACGCAAGAGGCGATGTCGCGTGTTGATTCTTCTTTATATTTCCCGAGCGTCGCTAGTAAATAAAAAAACACCGATGCTTCGTAGATTAAAAAAAAGGTCACCGGTTCGATGCTGGCTGATGTGGCCGCATTTGGATGGATTGATTGATTGATATGTGGGGTTTAACGTCCCAAAACCACCACATGATTATGAGAGACGCCGTAGTGGAGGGCTCCGGAAATTTCGACCACCTGGGGTTCTTTAACGTGCACCCAAATCTGAGCACACGGGCCTACAACATTTCCGCCTCCATCGGAAATGCAGCCGCCACAGCCGGGATTCGAACCCGCGACCTGCGGGTCAGCAGCCGAGCCGCATTTGGATGGAAGCGAAGTGTTAGAGTCCCGGGTACTATGATATGTCAGTGCTCGTCAAAGGACACCAGATCGTCGACATTGCCGGATCACTCTCCTACTGCGCGTGTCATAATTACCCCTTAATTTTGCGGCATACAACCTCAGATAGCATTGCTACTTAAGAGGTGAAACGTTACAAAATGTCTAATCGGAGCTTTTGCGAACGTATCTGCAGCTTACATATTAAAATTTTTTGTGCAGACTTGTGGCTGGAAAATTTGTGCCCAATTAAGGAATCAGGAAGAACAAAAATAGTGTGACTAACTCCAAGCAATACTCAGCAACGCAGACTTGCACGTGTAATCATTGAGTGCGTCGGGATACTTTTCTTCTTAAAATCTGTTTATGGTTAACTGGCGCACATTTTGTTTTCCAAGATTTTCTACAGCACACCATAAACTTTCACATCCATGGACTCATTTTCCCAGTATAGGGTGGTATACCGATTATTTTGAGCTAGTTGGCTTCCCGAACTCCCATCTCTCCTGTCTCCTATTTTTTCCTGCAAAGTCAACCCGTCTTTATAGTTACTATTGCATCCTGTTCATCTCTGTATACAGCAGTCACTTTCCGCGTACGTCATACCGCGAGGCTTCGTGCGGAGGCCCGTGTACAACATCGCCCACATGGTGAACACGATCGAGCAAGTGGACGAAGCCATGCGCCTGGGAGCCAACTCGATCGAAGTCGACGCCGCTTTCACCGCCAACGGCACCGCCACCTGGTTCCACCACGGCGTGCCGTGCGACTGCTTCAGGTGGTGCGACCGCCACGAAGAGATACCTGCCCTCTTGGACTACGTCCGGAGAACGACCTCCACGGGTAAGGAATAGCCGACGATCGTAGAGAGCTGGGTTTGTTCGATTTATTTATTGATAAGTAACTTGACAACGGCGAGCAGGACACGGACAGGGGAAAGACAAGGAAAGCAGAACGAGTCACGTGAGATGGTAGCCGGTGCTGTTGCTGTGTCATGCTTTGTCAGTGCCCTGTTCACCGGAACCGAGTCGCAAACAGGAATGCATTTTTTTCTTGTTGTTTCGGGCTATGAACTCGTGCCCTTTTACTTTTTGGTAATATTATTATTAATTCATACCTGGTTTACTCAATCGAGTGGTATGGTTCGTTTAACCAGTGTTTAAATAGGTGTAACCCTTCAATTTTTGTCTTTATTGTTCATTGGTACTGTACTCACTTGTTTCATCGTTGTTTTTTTTCCCTCGCTATCCCTTTCTACTTTGTTCCGTGTTACATATAATCGCGCATGTGCCCCTCCCCTCTATAATAAACTGTATCTATTTTGAGGGTACTTCACTTAAAATAAATAAATAAATAAATAATGTAGCCACGATTAACATTGACAGGGGGATGCAAAAGGGAATGAGCTCTGAAAAGTGGGCTAGTTGGTAAATTAGAAGAGTATAGGTTTGGGCCATTTGGTGATGCGTACTTGGTGAAATAAAGCGCAATCAAAGTGACAACAAACGAAGAAATACACAGGGCGAACCGTTTCATGCCGTATGTTTCACCTTTTGTTGTATCGTTTATTGCGCTTCAATTAACTAAATAGTTGGTGCAGATTTCCAAAGGAACAATAAACAGTTGTTCTCGTGTGATTCCATCTGTCACAGAACGAGCGCTAAACAAGAGCGCGCCGCCAAATCCTTGCGACAACGGGCGGCAGAAACGCCGCGAGGTAAAAAGAAAAAAAAAGAAAGCAAACATCCAGGGCCCCCGGGCGCGCGCTCTCCCCGCAGAAGCACGGCTTCGCAGACGATCCTCCTCACCCCACATCGGCGGCCCAGCAAGGCCGCGATTTTTCTAGAACGAAGGAGGCGGGGTCAGACCGAGTGAATCATCCTCCAGAGAGGGCAGTCGAACCGTCTCGTGCCTCTCCCCAGCCTTCGCTGCGTATCGCGCCGACGAAATGACGAGAAACATCTGGAAAGTCGCGCGCAAGGTATTTAACCGAGCAGCCGAGACGAGAAATCAGGAGGAGACGGAAGTTAGCGCCAGAGCGCGTAGGAATTCCGCCGTGTAGTCGGCGAAGGTTCTGCCCGTAGTGACAGAACAGGAGGAGACGGAAGTGAGCGCCAGAGTGCGTAGAGAGTCCGCCGTGTAGTCGGCGAAGTTTTTGGTCCGTAGGGACGGCTCGAGCTACAGGCAAGAGCGTGGGTTTACCGCTATCGAGCGAAGACGCGGGCAACAGCTGCGTGTGTGAAGCCGACGGATTTCCGGCGAAGAAGTTTGAAGCTTGGAGAGTGGCCATTTGAGGACGCGAGGTTTCCTGGAAGAGAAACTTCGAGAACTACGGAACGACAACAACGCTGGACTTTGAGTGAGTGATTCTCGACTTTGAGTGAGTGATTCTCGGAAGAGTATCATTCAGACTTTTGTTCCAAGGACTTTGGACTGAATAGGTTTTCTATCTCTTTAGTCCTTAAGTGTCTTGGTTGTTCAATGCATGCGACTGCATTGTAGTGCGTATTGTTGTCTGTGTCCGTTGTTTTGAGTGTGGCTGATTGTACTGTGTAGTACGTTGTCTGATTGGTGACGTATTGTATGTAACTATTGTGGAGTGTGCATTCTTGTGTATTGTTTTCGATCTGCCATTTTTGAGAATATAATATTTGTTTTGTTTATCAACTCTCGACTCTGACTTGTTCTTTGGGCCACAGCCGGCGTCCGCTGGCGCACCAATAAGGACCACTTCTAAATTGTCCACGCTTTCGTGGTGCGGTTCGGGGGGCCGATACTTCGGCTCTTGGAACTAGCCCGGCGATCGCCTCCCTAATAAACGGGACAGGTGTGACAATTAATCTGGCGTCCGCGATACAGGACCTTTTGGTGCACAGTGTGTCCAAAGTAGTGGGAAAGAGCCTCGAGTTGTTGATAGTGCTATCGGAACGATTTTGTGTGTTGTTCAGTGTTCTCGTTAACGAGTGCAGGGGAGTGTTCCGATAGACTGATTTAGGCAGATACTTTTTGCACGCGGCAAGGTTTTATTTGCGAGACACAATGGATCTCGAAAAGTTAGTAGCTCTTGGTGAGAAGATGGGTCTTTCTGGCGCCGAACTACGGAAGTGGGTAAGCCAGAAGGAGAAAGAGGCGGTGGAGAGAGATAGGTTGGCAGCTGAGAGAGCCAAGGAAGAAAAAGCGGCTGAGTTGGAACGAGAGAGGTTGGCGGTCGAAAGAGCCAAAGCGGAAAAAGAAGCTGAGTTGGAGAGAGAGAGGTTGGCAGCAGAGAGGGCCAAGGAAGAAAAAGCAGCTGAGTTGGAACGAGAGAGGTTGGCAGCTGAAAGGGCGAAAGAAGAAAGAGAGGCAAAGGAGCGACAGCTGAAAGAAGAAAGAGAGCAGCAATTGAAGTTGGAGTTGGAGAGAGAAAAGTTGGCAGCCGAAAGGGCGAGAGAAGAAAGAGAGCAGCAATTGAAGTTGGAGCTGGAGAGAGAAAGACTGGCAGCTGAGAGGGCGAAAGAAGAAAGAGAGGAAAGGGAACGGCAGCGACAGCACGAGATAGAACTCGAGCGACTCCGTTTGCAACAGCGAAGTGAAACTCCCGTCCAACCTAGAGTTGAAAGCAGTGAACGGGAAGATCATGGCTTCCGCTTGAACCCAAGCAAGCTGCTCGTGGCGTTTGATGAAAGGAAGGACGACCTTGACGCGTACCTTCACCGATTCGAGACGATTGCGAAGAGCCAGAATTGGCCAGAACATCAATGGGCAACTGCTTTGAGTACTTGCTTGAGTGGTGAAGCGCTCAGTGTGTACGGTAGGCTGACGCCGACCGATGCAGCCAACTATGCAAAGGTGAAAGCTGCTTTGCTGAAGCGATTTAGATTTACTGTAGAAGGATTCCGGGACAGATTTCGGACAGGAAAGCCAGCTGATGGTGAGACGGCTACGCAGTATGCCGCCCGACTTTGCCATTATTTCGACAGATGGATTGAACTTTCAGGGACAGCACAGGAGTACGATGAGCTTAGAGAGCTGCTAATTAGAGAACAATTTCTTACTAGTTGCCACCCAAGCCTGTCGCTGTACTTAAAAGAGAGGAAGGCTGACTCACTTGAAGACATGCTTGAATTGGCTGATCAATTCTTGGAAGCGCAAGGTGGCACTAATTTGGCCAAGGTAAAGAAGGAGTGCCCCCACGATTCGAAGAAATTGGCTCCCGAAGAAAAGAAGCGTGCACCAGAGAGCATTCCGCGATGTTTTCTGTGCAACCGAGTGGGTCATCGCGCGAAAAACTGTCGAACGATCTTTACGAGCCCTACGGTTGTAAAATGTTTTAAGTGTGGTCAGACTGGGCACAAAGCAGACGCTTGTCGGAACGGAGTGAGTCAAACTCACCAGGTATCTTGTGTGCAAGCGGCACCGAAATCTGATAATAATGCCGTCACTGATGGATTCGTAGAGTTGAAGAATGGGGAGAAAATTCCTATTGTGGGTGCTGTAATGTCAAAACAGCCAACCGGGGTTACGAAGGGAATGCCAACGCTTCCTGGAAAGATTGCAGGCAAGAAGATTACGGTTCTAAGAGACACCGGTAGCTCCACGGTTATCGTGAGGAGAAATTTGGTACGGGAAAGAGAGTTGACAGGCAGAACGAAACCGGTTTGCCTAATTGACCGTACGGTCCGGATGCTTCCCGAAGCAGAAATTGAGGTTGAAACCCCGTACTTCAGCGGGAAGGTTACTGCGTTATGCATGACGACCCCCCTGTATGACCTTGTCATCGGAAACATCGACGGGGCGCGAGGGCCAAGTGATCCAGAATGTTTGGGAGAAGAGCCGAAGATAGAGCCCTCGCCAACACAGCGGCCGCGAGATACAGTGGAGGAGCATCCCGTGACGGGTCTCACTAGAGCCCAAGGAGAAGCTGCGGCGCAAGAGACAGCGAAGGAGAAGACGATCGTGTCGAATAAGTTCACAGGCCGAGCAACCGGACTTACGTCGGCACGACCTCAACCGACCGACAGTGTAAAGGAGACGGTGTTGGCCAGCCGGGCAAAATGTAGAGGCATGATCAAGCGGGTAAATAAACAGACAGGACCCGTCGAATGTAATGACGCGTTAACGGTGTCGGAAGAGACAGCGATGGCTGAGACGACGCCTCAGATATCGTCGTTGGAAAGGGCTCGCCGAACGTGGAAACACAAGAAGAGATCGAGCGAGCACCGCAAGAAAGGGCGCAAGCGCCGCTCAAAGTACGTAGGATAAGTGCTGAGGCCAAAGCAGAATGTGTTTGGCAGTGTTGAGTGCCCTATGTTGTGTTAATGTTGTGGTATCCTGTGTCACAAGTGTCGAAGTGTTGTGCTGTGATGTGATGTATAGTATTGTACCATTGTTGTAGTGAGAGAACCTTGTACATTTGTATATTGGGAATGTGTGGTGGAGTGTTGTACTCATGCGCTTGTGGTTGTGTTTTCATGTGTTGTGTAATTGAATTACAATGTACAATTGTATTAAGTGATCTATTGTGAATGTGAAGTGTTATGAGCGACTGATGGTGTTACAGTCTGTGAGAATGTGTGGTGACTGTTCGCGCTCGTTTGTGTGGTTTTGAATATTATGAGATAATATTCTTAAAGTGGGGGGCAGTGTCACAGAACGAGCGCTAAACAAGAGCGCGCCGCCAAATCCTTGCGACAACGGGCGACAGAAACGCCGCGAGGTAAAAAGAAAAAAAAAGAAAGCAAACATCCAGGGCCCCCGGGCGCGCGCTCTCCCCGCAGAAGCACGGCTTCGCAGACGATCCTCCTCACCCCACATCGGCGGCCCAGCAAGGCCGCGATTTTTCTAGAACGAAGGAGGCGGGGTCAGACCGAGTGAATCATCCTCCAGAGAGGGCAGTCGAACCGTCTCGTGCCTCTCCCCAGCCTTCGCTGCGTATCGCGCCGACGAAATGACGAGAAACATCTGGAAAGTCGCGCGCAAGGTATTTAACCGAGCAGCCGAGACGAGAAATCAGGAGGAGACGGAAGTTAGCGCCAGAGCGCGTAGGAATTCCGCCGTGTAGTCGGCGAAGGTTCTGCCCGTAGTGACAGAACAGGAGGAGACGGAAGTGAGCGCCAGAGTGCGTAGAGAGTCCGCCGTGTAGTCGGCGAAGTTTTTGGTCCGTAGGGACGGCTCGAGCTACAGGCAAGAGCGTGGGTTTACCGCTATCGAGCGAAGACGCGGGCAACAGCTGCGTGTGTGAAGCCGACGGATTTCCGGCGAAGAAGTTTGAAGCTTGGAGAGTGGCCATTTGAGGACGCGAGGTTTCCTGGAAGAGAAACTTCGAGAACTACGGAACGACAACAACGCTGGACTTTGAGTGAGTGATTCTCGGAAGAGTATCATTCAGACTTTTGTTCCAAGGACTTTGGACTGAATAGGTTTTCTATCTCTTTAGTCCTTAAGTGTCTTGGTTGTTCAATGCATGCGACTGCATTGTAGTGCGTATTGTTGTCTGTGTCCGTTGTTTTGAGTGTGGCTGATTGTACTGTGTAGTACGTTGTCTGATTGGTGACGTATTGTATGTAACTATTGTGGAGTGTGCATTCTTGTGTATTGTTTTCGATCTGCCATTTTTGAGAATATAATATTTGTTTTGTTTATCAACTCTCGACTCTGACTTGTTCTTTGGGCCACAGCCGGCGTCCGCTGGCGCACCAATAAGGACCACTTCTAAATTGTCCACGCTTTCGTGGTGCGGTTCGGGGGGCCAATACTTTGGCTCTTGGAACTAGCCCGGCGATCGCCTCCCTAATAAACGGGACAGGTGTGACACCATCTCCAAGAAGAGCACCCCCGCCTCGTTACCAAAAACTACACAAATACTTTCCTCCCCAGCCCTCCCAAGCTGCACCAACGCTTCCCTTTTCCTAGCCGTGATGGAGCTACCCATCCCCCCTCTTCCCTAGACGAAATTCTGTCGACCATAATAGCCGATCGTTTTGCATTGCCACGAAATATCGTCATGAAGGGGATCTTCGATCACTGACTCATATGGTGATTGGCTATGAATTATTTATCGTAAGCTTCTAGGTCACGGCGAAGACGTGGAACATTCCTTTGAGGGGAGTGTGAGTATGAGTCTATTGAGGTCAGTGTAAACGAATTACATAAGGCATGGGTTTCAACCCACCTGAGCGGGCGGGTCATGGTGCCTGAATAAATCCCCACCGGGGCTGGGGTAGGGATGTAGGTAGGACCTGAGGGAAGAGGTGTGGTTTATACAAAATATTAGCTAACGTTGTCACTTCAAAAAAAGCATCTTCCATATCCCATGCATGCTTCACTCCTGAAGGGGTTTCAGAAATATGTCCCCTTTTGAGACACATGTCGGTATACTGATCGACAGAGTGACTGAAATTAGACACCGATGATGAAATAGAATCCTTGCTTCACGATTACCTGTTTTAACGCATGGTGACCGCACGGGATGCCTTACAGAAACAAAAAAACACAGCATATCCACGGAATGAATGATGATGAGTGGGACGAAGCGTCCATGAATCCGTCCGTGCGTCCGCCTGTACGTATGTGCGCCCGCTCGTGCGTCCGTTCATGCATCCGTCCATGCGTCCGTGTGTCTGTCCGTCTGTCCATCTGCTTTCCTGTCTATCCATGCGTCCGTCCGTCCATCTAGTGAGCACTTCAAGTACCGCCATCTCGCTTCTTTTTCCCATATACTCATCATATACAAGTACCGCCATCCAGCGGATAATCTAGGGACTAAACGAGAGTATTTACCACACTTCTGCTGTCAGCGCTTTGTTAACACCGCGTAGATGATAACGATGCCGGGCTGCGTTTTTCGTTAGATGTGGACATGCGGATATGTGCCCGAGGGCGGGTATGTGACACAGGTTACACGCTACGACAACGGGGGCTGCACAAGCCACGCCATAAGGAGCTTCGCCCCTTAAAAAAGGCTTCAGACGGAAACTCCGTCTGTGTAGCTCATGAATACATTCAACAAAAGAAATAAACATAAGGCAAAGACAGTCATGAGCGGACTGGACCGCTAACGAAAGGTCCGTCCCTTGCAAAAATTGATTCACGACAGTCTATATGCTGCGTTTATATTTTTGAGAGGGGCGGGTCGTATACGTAGTGGCGTTAGATGCATCTTCCGTTGCTGCATCTGCACTTGCAGTTGCCACTGTGGAACACATTGTCGACGCATGACGGCGTTTGCATATATCGCACTCTACTCTGCGACGGCAGTCTCATATCAGGTGCCCCTTTGCGGTGGACTTGAAGCAACCACCATCATATGTGAGGGGGCTGCTTTTTTTCTGCTAGGCTGAGTCGGCTAGTCCACTCTTCGGTTATATGGTCATTTTCCGAAAAGAAAAACGCAGGACGGAGAAGAAATGATTGTCCTGTTGTGACGCAAGTTGGCAGCCGAAGGTGATGGAGGTTTGCAGGATCTCTAAGTGGTAACGATACGATCAGTCATCATACTTCGAGCTGATATATTTGCGTTTCTCTCGTGACACTACACTTCGATTAAAAGAACATGGAGCAAACAACTGATCTCCTCTTGCGATGTCTGGGTACAGCTGACGTCCTTTGCGACTGAACCTGACCCCAGGCTCTCTCGTTTGTAGTAGTCAACTACGATGTCTGCGGGAACGACTTTCAGCAATACGTCGTTCAACATGGCAGCCTATGATGTAGTGCTCAGTCCTAGGCTAGGCTGGCGAGTCCCCCCTGATTGACTTGAAACTCATCATACAACTCCCGTAAGGAAGTTCGCTACGGTTCACATGTTTACACCTACCTAACTTGTCTCACTTGCCAACAACAATTATCAGACCGTCGTTTCGAAGCAGGATTTTTTTAGGGACACAGTACGAGAGGAATGTCCGTGTATCACCGTTGTCTACGCCAGATCTAGCGCCAGTGCATGTGAACAAACCGTAACATCTGTGAACAGGAGAAAGCCTATCGGAAGGCTGTTAACCAGAATAAACAAAATAAAAGGCCATACACCGTGAAAACAACATTTAACAGCTCGTCCGTCAAAGCATGTGACAGAACAAAACAATATAAACCAAGTAAAACACCGTTAACCTGAACAAAAAAAAAAACCACGATTCACGATCCGATGCACACTGCTTCTCCCCATCATCAGCATTCACTTCATTTATATGCGTGGATTTTTTTTTTCAGACGATGGCATATACAAGGAGCACCTCACGTTGCTCTTCTTGGATCTGAAGGTCACGAATGTGCTTCCGCAGTACAAATACCACGCTGGAGTTGACATCGCGGAAAAACTTATCAGGCACCTGTGGAGCGGAGGTGAGTTCAACCTGGAGTGCCGCCGTCGCATGAAGCGAAACCGAAAAATAACACGCGAGCCACACCATTTAAAACGGGCATATCGTCAATAAAGCATGACACGGCCTCTTGCACATTCCTCTAAAACACATCGATGGTGAAACCCATCTTTTAGGGGCGAAGCCCATTACGCCGTGGGTCGTATGTAACTTGTCATCGTAGTCGCCAATTGCTTCTCATTGCATGTCTATAAAAACGGTATCACAGCATATCCACAGAGTGAATGAGGATGAATGGGGCGTCCGTCAGTCCATCCGTGCTTCCGTCCGTCCACTTTGGCCCATTCGTCTTCATTCACCTCGTGGATATGCTAATTTTTTTTTTCTTTTCAGGCACATGCATAACTCCCAACTTCCCCACCACCGAAAGCTTTCTGCACTTATCGTAGTTTGGCCCAGCCCTCCGAGAACAAAGGCATTGTAAACTTCGGCACGTCTCGCAGTTTTGAGAGGCCTCCGGGATCCACCCACTTTGATGGTGGCATCAAGCACACCCGTGGGCTGTATCAGCTTTAATTGACAGATGTATTTCTTTGTTGTATATCTAACATAATAATAAAATTAACCTCACGATAGAAACACTACCAAATCGCAACAGTTACACCTACGTTGATCGCAACAATGACATATTTATGCTGTATTCCTCACTGTCAGTGAGGCTGAGGTTTACTCACAGTGTAAAAGCGAAAAAAAAAAAAAGCGAACGGGAACAGGAAAGAGGAGAGATGCACAAACTGCGCTTTTTTGTGCTTCTTTCTTTTTTGTGTTCCCGTACTTTTTTTTTCTGTGCTGTGAGATTATGAACAAGTACCTACTGGCCCAACTTACCACTTTTTTGCAATGTCTTGATTCATCCCAACGTTCGCTCGATGTCAGATGCCCGCTCTTCCTCCCTTAACGCTAAAGAGAAACGTACGCTTCTTGCACTATATATGAACAGCCACTGAGGTGCCTGGGCCTGAAGATTTCACACAGTATATTCACTGCGTCCTCAATGAAATGTGTGAGTTCTTCTCAAAGAAGACTCCGCGAGGAAGTTCTAGAGGCCGTTCGGTGGGATCTGCTTAGATGTCAAAGTGCGTTACAGAAGTCCGGCCTCATTGTATATTTAAACACAAAGTCATTTGGTTCATAGGAACCTCGCGGTAAATGTGCCTATACCAAGCAATATGGGAGACATCGCACAAATGTTCAGAGTGCACTGTACATACCAAGCTATCTACTGAATATCCCTGGCTCCATTACAGTCTACGCCGGGAATGCGATGAACGTCTTGCTGTCTATTCGGAGCGTCCGTGATGGTGATGTGCTCCGCGGAGCGCTACATACCGTATACCGGATTATGCCGCTCATGCTCTCTAAGATCGGTAAGTATCATACACCAATTACTTTTACATGCGTATAAGTGTTTTTTACGCTGAATAAACGAAAAAAAAAAACTGTCCTTCTGGGCGTCTCGTCGAAGATCGTAACCAGCTCCACTGTTAAAGTGTTGCTGACGCAAAATTTCACGGCCGAAATAGCCAGCGGGGTCGATTTCCGTGAACATTGGTATATCATGTGAAAAAAATCAACAGCGAATACAGCTTGTAAGCTATTTATAATTATATTTGAAATATGTGTGTGCGCTTGACTCCTTCGTGCCATTAACAACCTCGATGGGGACAGTTTTGGGGAAACCTACTCCCCCTCCCCATTCACCACCCTGCAGTCAATAAAACAAAACGATGACGTAATAGCCGCTATTTTTATTCTGGCACGTTTGTCCTCGCTGCAGTCTGGTCTCGAGTGCATAGCCGTGGCGCACGCATTGAAAATGTTATGTTTGGCGACAATGCAGTCCCAATTCCTATTCAAAAGTAATTCTTGATGCGGACCGTGCGGAAATGTGTCACAGTTCTGTGTGCTGACGTGGTCGAGAACGCTATACGTGGCGATAGTTGTTCCCGGCGGCTTCTCATTTTTGGAGCTCTCTCAAAACGAAACTAAAACTGGCCGTTAATGAGAGACCTGTAATTATTTATCTGTCGCGTGCTGCAGCAAATGATGTGTCGTTTGCTGCAGCACAAGCCCCGAGCAACCCGTTGCAGCAGAAACACGCGAGGCCATTTTTGTGTGTGTGTGTCAGTACACCTTCAAAAAGCAAGCTTAGCAATGGATGCAAAAACGAAAATGATACGACGACGTGTTGCTCACAACGCCCTCTCATTGGTTCCCATAATTCCTGTGGGTATAAGTTGGGAGTAGACAGTTTTCGGAACGCAACATCAGACCGGGTCTCCTTGGTTGCTGTCATGACAAAAAGTCAGCATGACCATAACACTGTACATTTAGCTATCATAGGGCAGTTCCGCCTAGGATGAGGCTGCGTCTTTGCGCCCTTAGATCATTACCCGGGTGGGGTGTGATGGGGAGGCTCGCCATCTCTTATACTGCCTTCGACACTGTACGACATAACACCTCTCACGTAATTAAATGCCGTAAGTGTCAGCGCGGCAACAGACGATTCCGGCCGTGATTCCACTGTTAGATCCAGTTTACGCAATCGGAGACGGACATTATGAAGGACTGTATAGGTAGCGTCTAACTCCACCTCTGACCGGTCGAAGACTGTGCCTGTCTGTTAATAGGGTCTTTTAGCAAGCTACGGACATACCGGTACGCAAATACGTTAAGGCAGTACGGTAGCGCTTGTCTTTTCCAGTGACTGTGCATTCCGAATGAGGCGTGACAACTCCACAGTAATTTTTGAAAGAGCTCTAGTGTTGTTGGGTGCCTTAACTGGTAAAATGTCAATGACCGGGAAATATGTAGCGGTATACGGTCATGCCGTACAGTATTTCCGCAAACTGACTAAAAGCCTCTAATGCGCCTGAGTGCACGTGCGGCCAGCGTGCTACGGGCTGTAAGTAACAAGTGCAGCATAGTTAACGGGCGAATGTAAAGGTTATCAATGTTGTTTAAATCACGGTGCTACACATGAAATCACTGTACTCTCGCAATCTACCTGACAGGTGTAGACGTTAGCAACACCGACCAGCCCATAGACGCTATACGGGACCTGTACCTGAAGCTCGGCATAACGGGTCATCGTTGGCAAGGAGACGGTGCCACGAACTGCGTCTCGTACCTGCGGCCACCTAGGAGGCTGTACAGCATCATCCGCAACCGCCAGTCGCAAGCACCGTACCACTACGTCGAAAAGGCTTACCAGTGGACTGTCGACCTTCCAGAGCAGCTCCGAGGTTCGCTCAGGTGAGCCATATAGGTGGTGGCTTATCAGGACGACATCAAAGTTGCATGCCCTATTGTCAAAAGACACGATGGCGATTCCTCTGGCGAGGGTTATCTCAAAACACCAAGCGAGTACACATTCTTTCCTATCGTGTCCAAGCAGAATGAGCCGACTTCACCGGGAGTTAGATTATTGGTAGAGAGTGTGTTTATATCCCTAGGTTATTCGTACCATAGTGATAAAGAACTCCGAAGGATTTTGTTTTTGTCTTGCTCTGTGGGTTCCGGTCTTACTCGAAGACAGTGTGCCAGAAGCTCGCTTCGTCACACCCTTAGACGTGAATCGAAGTGTTGCCTTGCATTTGCATTGCCTTGCCTTTGTGTTAATTGGGTAGGTGTATGAACGAATCACGGGAAACGTTTTCGAGAGACTTTTTTTCTTGTTCTAAACGACCAAATCAATCAAACAGACAATTAATTCAAGAAGAGCGTAAGGCACATTACTTAATGTTTTGAACTGCAATGTAGCACCTAATACATCAAGTGAATTTAATTAAAGTGGTCGAAGTTTAACCCTGTTCGTCGGTCAGATATGAACTCACATGTGTCGCCTTGACAGCAAGTGGCATTGGCCAACCCTCCCGTAAAGGCGATTGTCCCAGGTACGATCCCCCAGCCAACATAAGTTTTTCGGCAACTCTGCGGCCTCCTTTGTTTATGAGAAATCCGTATGAATTTGCTTCGGGCTACAAACACGTGCCTGTAAATTTTCCTTCTTTACTCCCACGGATTACACATGCAGAAATGCCGAACAAACTTGACGTATAAATGCGTTCCGTCATACCTCGATCGGTCGAGCATCGAACATGTAATTTGAAGGTTGTAGGTTTGCGTCTCGCCGACGAATGAGTTATTCCTTCCTTCTCTTTTATTCATTTGAGTTTATGTGATATTTAATACACAACATATAAAAAACAATAATTGCTTCCTTTTCTTTACTTGAGTTTATTATCTGTTGGACTCATTCAGGTAGTTTTAAGCGTTATATAAGCTCACCCGGCATGAAACTACGCCTAAAACCTAGTGTGTACGGTTCAACCAACGTTTACACTTGAGTACTAGCACAGGCGTAAGTTACAGCGAACATAAATGATTTCACCAGATAGCTTACCTGAGTCTCGCAAAGAGGCGTTTGTCGCAGTGTCCGGTAAACAGCCAGGCAACGTGACACTGAAATAGCGAAGCAGAAACACAGCAGGGTATGTGTAATACTTATTACGCCGTAAATGAGTGGACAGTATGGCAACGCCAGCCCAAAGTTAGCAAACAAGTAGTCAGTGCTGACCACCACTGAAGCCACTCGATCACGTTAGCCAGCACTGGTCTGTGTAACCAAACGCTTGCCGGCATTTAATATTAACAGTTGTTGAGATTTAACGTCCCAAAACAGCCATGTGATTATGAGATGCGCCGGAGTGGAGGGCTCACGAAATTTCAACCACCTGGGGCTCTTTAACGTGTACCGAAATCCAAGCACACGGGCCTCAAGCACTTTCGCCTCCATCGAAAATGCAGACGCCACGGTCGAGATTCGATCCCGCGACCTGCGGGTCAGCAACCGAGTGCTTTAGCCACTAGACCACCGTGGCGGGTTGCTGACATTTAAACCAACCAGTGTTAGTTCCAGGAGCGCAAATACGATGCATATCGTGGAACTCGTGTGTCATGACATGTCACTCGCCTGGAGCATATACACGCTAGTCATGCCGTGTAAATTCTGATATGTGCTATCGGCGTGAAACGAAACCGGAACAGCCCCCGGCATTCCCAACCCTATATTGGTGCCGTCCAGTTATCACCATGGGCAGGTGCATATATACGCGCAGTGCTGCCAAACTGGATGTGCGCGCCTGGTAATGGTGATGACTGCAGGGCACGCACTGTACCATAGCGAATGCTTGTCGCTGTTCTGGTTTCATTTGACGCCGATAATACTCGGTAACTCACGCAATAAAACGACTACTACAAATAGATAGATAGATAGATAGATAGATAGATAGATAGATAGATAGATAGATAGATAGATAGATAGATAGATAGATAGATAGATAGATAGATAGATGGATAGATGGATAGATAGATAGATAGATAGATGGATAGATGGATAGATAGATAGATAGATAGATAGATAGATAAATAGATAGATAGATAGATAGATAGATAGATAGATAGATAGATAGATAGATAGATAGATAGATAGATAGATAGATAGATAGATAGATAGATTACAGTTTCGCTCCGATACTTTACGTATCCCGTATAGCTCTAAACATGAGCTAGGAACGATAGAATGTGTACCAGTTAGATATCACAAATTTTTTAATACCTGGAAAAGCGTAAGTGTTTGACCAGAAGTGCTTTAGAGGACACTGAAGGCAACCGGTAAGTCGAAGTTCATTGTTGAAATAGTGGTCCACAAACCTCGTAGTGTTACTTTTGTGCCAAGGGACGTGCTTATTTTTGAATAAAATCTCGTTGTAGTGATCAACATTGTGTTAGCGCACTTAAAATTACCCGCCTGAAGAAGAACGTCTCACGCCACTGTTGCCGTTCACAACGTTGCGCGGCTTCACTGCGTTGCCGCCGACACTAGTAGCAGCAGAACGAAAGTAGCGAGAGCCAAAGCAGCAACAATGGGCCATTGAACCATTTCCTGCCAAGGCCTCAGAGATGGCAGACTTGCTTAGTTCAACTATATGTGGTACGACCTGTCCAGTTTAACCAGGCGAAAACACAACTTTTGAACCACTCGCGCCATTTCCTGTAGTAAAGTCCGGTAGTTCTTTTTTTTTCCTATGAATCATACAGAGATGAACAAGTAGCATTTGATCACGTCTCTTGATGCGCGGAAGATTCTGTATTTAGTGAAGCTTGTTCGATTACTAGTGATCAAATGTATACGGTATACCTCTCACATCATCTGGATAATTTTGTGAATGTCCTACGCATAGCGCATGTGTTCAAATGCACTTCCCTTCCTTGCTCGGTAAGTAGGGCACTGCTGTTGATAATATTGTCGTTTTAGACAGTGTCGCACATTGCGCTTTCACCCTGACGTAATTAGTTCATTGACTTTAGTGTACCTCTAAAGAGAAACAAGAGTGTCACTCGGCGCTCTTGCTGCTGAAGAATTACATGAACAAAACAACAGAACTGAGCTGGTGGCACGCATTGAGATGAAAAGACACGGCGTGCACAAAAACTCACTTTGCTCTCACGCGATCTCGCAGGAAAGGTGTGGACGCCATCATCACCAACAGACCGGACCGCCTAGCCGCCATCTTGGGGGAAGACGAGTTTCGAGACGTGGTTCGAACCGCCACCGTTTACGACAATCCCTGGACTCAATTCGACGACCTCACGCACGAACGTTGATGGAGGAATGGGACAACTGAAATACACAGTGTTTAAATGTGTGTAAGTGATTCTTAAAAGAGAGAAAAGAGGATAAAAGTGAGCCCTGTAACTGTCTGCATCATAGTGGCTCACGAGGGATGGGGTAAGGAGGGATTAAAAAGGATAGGGAGGATTGAAAGGAATAGAAATAGATATAGGGACAGGGACCCCCACATACATAAGTAAGGAGAAGATGGGAAAGATGGACACGGTCGCAGGAGTCCGAGGACGGGGCACCACTCAGCGAGAGCTTCACGGCGTCAGGAGATGGCGGAGGGCGAGCCGGTCGGCCAGAGCTGCGCTGTTGTCGGAGATCGCGGGGGGGGGGGGGGGGACAACAACCAGTCGGCACGAAATCCAGCGAGCGAGGTCATGGTCAAGTCCAAACACAACCGTCCCAGTGGCCCTGCAACATAGCACGAACACGTTCAGAAAACGCTGACGCAATCCCCCCCCCCCCCCCAGAGAAAATTTTGCCAACGACCATCGTTGTCCACGCTCCTGAAAACATGTGAGCTAAACCTTATCGTGCAGAGCGTGGCAGGAATTTACAGTTAAGTTTCAAAGTCAGCTAGAACTTGATGAGTCTTCTCTCGACAAGTGACACAATAACCACAATCTTTACTGCGTCACAAGCTCACGGACACAGCCATTGGCTAATTAGAACATCATCAGCTGCATTGTTTTCGCGGGGTGCTGTGACGCAGCTGCGCTGCACTTAATAGTGCTAAGTTTGACACGATGTAGAATTACACTAGCGTGCTCGTGATCACAGGCAATGTAAACCACGTGTTCGAAAAAAATGTTCAAGATCGAGATGCTCCATGAAGTACGGGCATCACTTCTTGCTCCCTGGGACGAAAAGAGACAGAAAGGTCTTGAAGCGTGCAATTATTCGTTTAACACTGCTCGTACTTCACGAATTAAAAAAAAATATTGTTTCGGAAGTCGATTCGTAAGGCAATGAATTCCGATGGTGGGGTCATTCAATAATTACATGGGAAGGTGTTGCAGGACTACCTTGAATCTCGCGTTTCGTTATTGGATCAGCAGCTCCTGCGTTTTTATTAATAAAGCTGCCGCCATGGATGCCTAGTAACATACATGAATGAAATTAAAGACAGACAAAAAATACCTGCTGTCAATTGTTCAGCCACGGTATAGTTTTGTTAGATTTTCCCCCGTTTTTTATCGTTTCCGTCGTTCTACATTTATCATTGTTACAGCGTTACCCTTACGCAATGCCCGACAGGGCTTATGAAGTCGTTTTTTTTTTCTAAATAAAGACTGAAGTGGTATATGGTCTGCATGAACGCCGTAAGCGAAAGCCTATTTCTTTTCTGTACGCTACGCAGAAATTTAAGGTTTTCTGCATGCTGTAATTTGAGTACATTACAAATATGCATGTCCTACGCCCACCGAACACATTTTTCGTCTTGTTTTAGTTGTTTACTCTGTATATACAACGTCTCAAATCAGTTAAAGGTCTCATTGAAAAGCGGCCCCTCTGTTTTACATTTATTTTCTGTGTGCGCCTTTACTCGTACCATTTTTTTTATGTATATGTTCCAACTCGTCAGAATCACCATTTTGTTAGTTCATGGATCGCAATGTTAATAAGGAGGTCAGCAGTGACACGTAGTGAAAACCCTCATCGGGCACAATGTCTAACCTATTTTAAGTTATTAACGCATTTTCAGAAGTTCTATCGCTAGCCTGCTGCCTCCCTTCAAAAAGCTCAATGTTTCATGCTACAATTTGGAATGAATTTGTAAATGAAGTGAAGATTGTATTGAAGAGAGTGCGGCAAGCTCCAATTCGCAAAAACTCTTGAAACAACGAAGCTGGTGCCCCGCTCCTTTTTTCAGGCTTACCACCACACATCTTTGCGCTCCTTTCATTCGTCCACCCTTTTCACCGAGCCTCTTGGCGTGGCTCTCCTTGTGTCACCCTTTCCACCGAGCCTCAGAGTCGTCCTTCTTTGCGTGCCTCTCATCGTGTTGCCCTCTCCCTCTAGCGTCACTCTCACTTACTCTGGTTACAGTGTACTTCTAGTACACTGTACTCTGGTGGAGCAGCCCTCCCCCTTCGAGCCGAGTCACACTCTTGCCATTCCACAGGACCACGAGACCAGCGCAACACCATCAACAGACGAGGAAGCCTTGACTGACAACAGCCTGGTGAAAGTAATAAATTACGCTTACAGCGTAAGCATACAATAGAAAAACCTTTGTAGCAATGGGACGCACTCCTCGATAGCTCGGACCCGGTGGAACTAGCGCTTCTGGACCATGTCCGGCTGGCAAGCTTTGGAATGGGGCCCCACTTATCTTCTAGGCCCATTTTCTTTCTCTAAATAAAAGTTATTCTTCGTTTTAGAAGTGAGAACACGATGCAAATACCGTGCACTCCCGAATAATTTTGACCACTTGAGGTGCTTTAACGTGCACCTAAATATGTATGCTTTTGCGTTTCGCCCCACCGAAGCTCTGCTGCAGTGCCCTTCGAATATGGCATCAGCGCCCTAGTGTTTAAGGTGTTTAAGAGTGCCACCACCTTAGCCGCCACGCTACCATCGCGCGTTTGAAACTTACTGCACAAGGAAAATCGTATATAAAGTAAGAGAGGACTGACGCACTTGTTTACAAGACATTTGCTGTGAATTATCGTTCCATACGCCCCCTTGTCTGGTGCACTATACGTTTAGACGTGAAGCACCTCTTTGGTCAGCCTGTTTAACGCTGTCCGACTATGTGGCCGACTAAGACGTGACCGACTGCATAAACAGAGGGAATCCTAAGGCTATTGGCTGATTTGATCACCGCGACGACATGCTCAGTGACGACGTGCGCGTGACGTAGTTTCTTTCCTGTGTGTACTTGCTTGCTACAGCCTACTTGTCTTACATCAATGTAGTCGGGCTGTCACCTTCTTGTGTTACAACGGAGACAGTAACATCTGGTAAATTTTCTGTAGTGTTTCGGCCTGTCAGGCTCGCAATGGGAAGTCGTCTTGCTGCTCACGAGGAACGCTATTATTCGTGGCGCCAATTAAGCGGCGTTTACATTATCAGCGTGTTCGTATCATGCTCTTCGTCATCCACAACACCTTCTGAAACCAACATCATGAAACAGCATTATCTTTTATGAGAAAGAACTTCAAAAGGCCATCCACGGTCGTTATCTACAACATTATTCCTACAGAATCCTCTTGTTATGCTACACGTTCGATGGCAGTTAGAGAAGGTCTTCATTGTCAAATGAGCGAAGAAATCTCGCCTCACCTAATAGCATGCCGTCACTTGTTCCTCGTATTGTTTACAGCAGCCTATACAACAATCTAGTACAGATAAGTAGAAGCTGAAGTATAATCACGAAGATACGCCATATTGGACGCATACGTCGGTAATCTTTCTATATCTCTCGGCACAATAGATTGTCTGCAGATAATATTATCTGTTGCTCCCGTCGTTTCGTACAGTTCCTTGTTATGTTCAATGCGCTTGCGTCGTCTCGACGTAAACGTGTATAAAGTGACACGCTTCCAAGTAAATATGTTAAAAGCCAATCCTCGTTATGTCCCTGTCTGTCGGAGTACGTAAGTTACTTTTTCTTCTCAACTTTTAGACATACTGCTATTAACGGGGCGCTCAAGTGAAGCAACCAATTGGTTTACAATTTTAAATTATATATACTCCGACTCAGTCTCTAAGTTCGTCGTCATAGATTTCTTAATAGAGGACAAAATGAAGTTTGACGCTTCGTGTTTCAAATTAGCTCCGAAACTACCGTGTGTGATGTCACCGACTTCACACTTCATTTTTTTCGTATTTTCACGACTTCCGCGCAAACGAATTTCCAGAAACATGGCCCGTTAAGCCCCTCTAAAAAGTCAATATACAGTATACTAACGGATTGAAACAGGACATTTTTATGTTAAGTAACGCACGTGATTTCGCTTCCATCATCTTCGGGCAATGTCAGCGTTATTTAGACTAACATGTATATATCAGAGCCTATATCTTGTTTAGAGGCCAAACGTCTCGACAGGACAATTTATCTCGAGCAAATTTCGCGTTGCAATCCACGAGTTGTCTACCTAATTTTTGCTGATTGGTAGCTACGTGGGACCTACTGGACGCCGTCGAAATTTATGACACCAGGGTGTTTGGTGCGCGAACTTAAAAGTGGTGACGCCACCTTCTTTTCGCGCTCTTTCTGGCTTACCAAACACCTTCTTACTGCGAGCGTAGTGATTTTGGAACCACGAAATAGTAATTTGCTTGTATGAAAAAAAAAGCTTTTGTCTGTGTGTGTTCGTTGGACAATTCATCATTTCTATGGACTTACGTGTCAAAAACACGGTATATTCATCGGGCACGTGATACGGTGCGGGACTCCGCGATGAACATTTGAGGCTTTTCGATTCCACCCATGCTTGAACGTAAAAGGGCATTCTCGCGTTTCTCCTGTATCCAAATGTGGCCGCCGTCGCAGGGAATTCCATTAGCCAGCGCGCTCGATCTTAGCAGCACGCCACCTTACCTGTTAACTTACTATGGCTTTTTTTTTCAAGTCACAAGAACTACTCCATACTTCACATGCGAAATTTCAGAACGGGTAGTCCGTACGCTCAGATAAGGTAATAACAATTTGTGGTGTTTAACGTCCCAAAATGACCATATGACTATGACAGACGCCGCAGTGGACGGGTCCGGAAAATTGGACCACATAGGTTTCTTTAGCGTGCACCCTATGAGCACTCTGGCTTACAGCATTTTCGATTGCATCGAAACTGCAGCCGCCACAGCCGGGATTCAATCGCGCGACGTGCGGGTCAGCAGCCAAGTACCCCAGTCACTATAGACCACCATGGCGGGGCACTCAGATAAGGTAAGGGCACGTTAACGACCATGGACATGGATTGACTCGGTAATAAAATGACCATCATAGGCCGTACAGAAGAGCGCGGTGACAAATGTTCCATATCGCCAGTCAGGGCGAGGATGTCCCGTAAAAATGTGATGTTAATCGAAACGATTAATTGCGGATTTTGTCGAAGTGTATTTATTTAAAAGCATGAATATGTCGAGATTGCATCAAGGTAATGTTGCCGTTACTGTAACGAATAGCACTTAAGTGGCACAATTATTAGCCAACACTTTGTACCATTGATCAAACATTGGCCACCATTTGGCGAACACACTTCTACACTAACCGACATTAACCAACATCAAGCATACCTATATAGTCAAGGTTAGCGGTCATTTAGTCATACTCGGCAGCATTACGATGAGTAGCGAATGTTACTAATTATTTATCTAACAAACTACAATTCGCAGGAGTAGTCAGGAAAGCATTGGAGGGAATGCAAAGTAGCAGAGCTGCTGGTGAAAATTAGGTGACATTAGATCTGCTGCAAGACGGAGGACAGATTGTGTTAGAAAAACTGGCCACCCTGTTTACCAAGTGGCTCCGGAGGGGGAGGATATACCAGAATCTTGGAAGAATACTACCGTGATCTTAATCTACACAAAAGAGGGACGACAAGAACTCGAAGAATTGAAGGCCGATCTGATTGCTCTCCACCATATACAAGCTATTTACAAAGGCTATTAGTAACAGAATTAAGACACCATCAGAATGCAATCAACCAAAGTATCAAGAAGGATTTTGTGCAGGCTACTCAAAAATCGACCACACTCATATTATTAATCAGGTACTGTAGAAGTGCTCAGAATACAGCCAACCACTATACATAGCCTTCATAGATTACGAGAAGGCGTTTGATTCAGTATAAATATCAGCAGCCATGCAGACACTGCGGAATCAGGGTGTCGATGAAGCACATGTAAACATTCTGTAAGAAATCTACAGCGGATCAACTGCCACCATAGCGCTCCATAAAGAAAGCGACAGAATACCAATAAAGAAGGGTGTAAGACAAAGGAGTACGATCTCCGCAATGCTGTTCACAGCATGTTTACGGGAAGTTTTCATAGGCCTAGAATGGGTACCTTAGTAACGTGAGCTTCGCCGATGACGTTGCGTTGCTGAGTAACTGAAAGGACGAATTACGATTCATGATTTGAATTTTACAAAGAAAGCATAAAGGTAGGTCTTGAAATTAATCTGCGAAAAACTGCGGTAATGTACAACAACCTCGGAAGAGAACAGCAATCCGAGATAGGTAGCAGTGCCCTTGAAGTTCTAAAGGTGTACGTCTACTGAAAACAGGTACAGATAACTGCGGAGCCGAACCACGAGATTTGAAGTAACTAGAAGAATACCACTGGAGTGGAGCACATTAGGCAAGCATTCTCAAATCATGACCGTATTAGTAAGGACTAATCAGTACTGGTTGTAATAATATTAATACTATCTGGTATGTTACGCAACAAAACAACGAAGAGATTATGATGCACGCCGGAGATGGAAGGTTCGAGAAAATTCAACCGTCTGCTGTGCTCTTCAACGTGTGCCGATAGCGCACAATACACAGACGTCCACCATTTCGCCTAAGTCGCAATGCCACAGCCACGGCTGCGATCGAAGCCGCCACCTTCGGAACAGCTGCCGAGTACCATAACCAGTGTTCCACCGAGGCGTACCGATCTAATTGTACGCTGGTAAACACGATACGTAACGTAATCACCGTTCACCTATGCCACAAGCTGGGTCCGCAAAGTGAGTTTTTGATACAAAACCCCCGTGGTTGTCAATGTGACCATGAGCTTCTCGCTCAAGAATAGTTACGTTAAGCGTCGAGCACACAAAACAAACACGCAGATAAGCGTGCGAGCACGGGCTTCATGCACTCTATAGAGCACTCGGACGAACCGTTTCGAAATTTTTGTTTGCCCGCCAATGTTTATCATTGCGGCAAATTGCGACAGCCTACTGCGTAAGCGAATGGACGTAAACCTAACTCTATCGGCAACGAGCTTTTCAGTGAAGTAATGGTATCTCGAGGACAAGCTATTGGAAGCTTCGTTCTTTAAGTATTCCGCACCCCAACACATGCCCTGAAACAACTGAGTCTATTCCTACTGGAAGAAAACTACAGTAACCACGTGCACATTTACACGGATGGCTCTACTACGCCGTCTAGTTCAGGTGGAGCAGTGGTTATACCATCACAAGGGATAACTCGGTGTTTTAAGACTTCACATGTGACAAGTTCCACGACGGCAGAACTCGAGGCTCTGCGCAATGCACTGGAACACATCAATTCAGAAGAAAGACCAGGTAAATGGGCTGTGTTTTCTGACTCAAAACCAGCGTTACAGTGCCTGATATCAGTTCTCCGACGCGGATGCCACGACCAGTTGACCTACCAAACCGTGAAACTTCACCACCTGTTAATACAAAAAGGCCATGACATCGTCTTTCAGTGGTTACCTGGGCATAGTGGCATAGGCGGCAATGATTCTGCAGATCATGCTGCTCGCACGTCACATAAAGAAGCGAACAGCGTTCCGATACCGCTTTCAAGAGCGGATGCGGCGAGGCAGATTCGTCAACTGGCCCGCAGTCTCACACTGACTGAGTGGAACACACCAAGCATACGACGTACACGACTGCACGAGCTCGACCCTTCACTACAACTCCGGCCTCCACCCGGCCTACATCGACGTGACGCTTCGCTTCTCTATCGCCTTTGGCTGGGAGTTGCTTTCACGAAAGCTTATACCACGTTAATCAGAATTACTGACAGTGCGGCGTGCGATGTTTGCGGCACCGACGAAAATATCGAACACCTGCTGTGTCATTGTCCTCGATTTGCCTCAGAGAGACAAGTACTTGCCAACGCAATGCGGCGACTGGATGATCGGCCTCTTTCTGTGCAGGTGCTATTACAGCAACGTACACATGCCTCGACAGCCCACAAGGCAGTGAAAGCCCTGCTGCGTTTCTTGAGAAAGACAGGCTTGTGTGAACGCCTCTGACATGCGGTAGAGTTCTACACGCTGCAGTGAAATTACTGTCAGTCTCTCCCCCACCCCCTTTTTCCCTCTCTTCCCTCTCTTCCCTCTTTCTCGTCTTTCTTGTCCCCTTCCTTTATCCCCCAGTGTAGGGTAGCCATCCGGATGTCTTTCTGGTTAACCTCCCTGCCTTCTCCCTTTTTGTTGCTTCCTCCTCCTCCCCGCACCCCAACTGTGAGCCACCTAGCATCCCATTTTTTTTTAAAGCAACTCTGTCGGCTGCACAATAGGTCAGCTGGACAATTAACCGTCCCGTCTCAGTGATCAAACAACCGGTACCCTCGTCCAGCGCATCTGCAACGCGGGCTGCTCTGAGCACGGCTTCTGCAAGTAACCAGAGTGAGTGACAAAAAAGTGTGACTGTTCCAGGACAATATTGTCACGTCTTAATGAGTACTATAACGACACTCCAGTACCCCCCCCCCCCCTTTTTTTTCCTACTGTTACAAACTCTTATTCTCGCTCAGACTTTCTTCTCAGCACAGGGCAGCAAAGCGCCGTAGTTTTGGAACCTTAATTCCTACAAATCAATCAATATATGTGTTGTATAGTCGTCATCAATTGATTGATTGATTGATTGATTGATTGATTGATATGTGAGGTTTAATGACCCAACACCACCATATGAATATGAGAGAAGTCCTAGCGAAGGGCTCCGGAAATTTCGGCCCCCTGGGGTGTACTAACGTGCACCCAAATCTGAGCACACGGGCCTACAGCACGTTATCGATTGAAGGTTATCGCTTCCCTCGGATGGCCATGAAGCGGTATTCCGTTGACTGTGCGTGTAGCACTGCGTTCCATCGGAACAACGAAGCTAGTTGCGAATCACGGTCCCATCTGTTTGCCCAGCTGTTCGGTCGTGCCTATGCGCTAGTGCGGAAATGTAAGCAGCCGCAAAAGCGACGATATTCGCCGCAGCCATGGACGTTTGCTCCGCAGGTGAGTCAATTATGAAGGCATGTCGTCATGCGAATCTATAATAATTCGATATCACCAACTGTAGCATCAACAGCGTATCTCCGTGAGGTGCCGTGAAATATGTTGCAACTGGCGCGCGAATATTCGAAAACCTCGCATAGTGGATCGAACAGTGGTCCCGCAGGAGGGTATTTGTTTGGTAAAGTTGTACGAAAGAAGTGAAAATTCGCAGAGCTCGTTTTCTTTATTCTTTATTCGAAGTGTACCTGCAGCGCCCGAAGGCGTTATAGCAGGGGGGTTACAGATTCGAAAGAAACAAATTTTCATTTACAGCAGACACTTGTACACTTGTGAGCCCATTCCACTCATGTATTGTTCTGACAAAAAAGGAATTTGCAAAAATTCCAGTCCTGGGACGGTATTCCTTCAGTTTAAAAGGATGATCAATTCGATTTGACAAATAATACGGCGTCTGTAAATACATATCCTTAATGATTCCAGTTTTATTATTAAATACTAGACATAAAAGTTTTAATCGCAATTTTCTTCTACGCGATGAAAGCAGCTCCCAATTCAATTCTTGTTTCATAGCAGTAGAGCTTTCCCGCCATTGATACCGTCCCAGAACGAACCTTGCCGCCCTGTTCTGTATTTTTCTATCTTATCACTATTTTATTTGTTAAATAAGATAATAATCATAACATATTAATAATAATGTCAGGGTTCTAACGTCTCAAAACCTCAACTTAGACCAACCGAGGTTCTTTAACATGCACATAAATCTAAGTACAAAGTACTCCGAAATTTCGGTCTCAATCAAAAATGCAGCCGCCGCTGCCTGGATTATATCCCGCGACCTCCAGCTTAACAGCCGAGTGTCATAACCACTAGATCATGACGGTGGGGCAGAACTAACAGACAACACTGCCAAGGAAAGTATATTGGACAGGTTTGTAGTAAACACAATGTAAGCGTGAAGAAAGAAAAGTGATAAAGGAAAATATTTCCGTGGGCAGGGACCGTAACCGGCGACGGCCGAATAACGCGCCCAAGTTGGTGGTTTATGATACGGCGCGCACCTCTGAAGAAAACATGGATGAAAGTAGGATGAAGACAACAGACAAGGCGTTTTGCTTGTCGCTTTCGTCCTACTTTGCGTTTCTCTTCGTTCGTTTGTTTGCTTGCTTACAGCCTGTGAGGAGTGATAGGGTCTGTTGGCTAGGTTTTAGAGACACTGTTACTTGTAAAAAAAATGCTCATTGCTGGGATGCAATAATTAAAAAAAGTGCGAATGGCCGCCAAAAGAAAAGAAAATATCAGTGACGCAGTATGATTAATTTATTACCTTTGGGCATAGACATAAAAACGTTCAAGTTACAGGTTCATACTCGGGCACGTGCACAACGCTCAGTTATCTATAGATGGCCGGATGTGCAACGCCTGTTCACGCTCTCTCAATATATAGCTGTGTGCGCGCGTGAAAACACGCCTTATTTTGTTGGTTTGTTTCTGGCGTTGCATTGGTGAAGCACGGTACGTTAATCTGGTTAGCTGATTATTCGAAGATTTGAGCAGCACCAAGGGCTAGACAAGAAGGCACGGAAACGATGAGAAAAATTGATTGAAAAAAAAAAGAGGCGGGATCGTCAATATTCGATGGCGAAAAAGAAACCTTAAAAAGAATAATTATACCGAAATGAAATTTCTAATATATATTATCTTATGCAACAATTACAGTTCCTTGCTAAATTGAATACACGTATTTATATATTCAAAATGGAACGGTGAAGCCAACCGGATCTAAATCGGAGTGAAATAGAGCTCGTTTTACCCGGATCCTGATTTTTGTTTCTGTTTTATGTTTAACTGTTTGGTCGGAAGTAAAATATAGTAGCACGAGACCAAGTTAATTTTACCAAGAAAACGTTGAAGACACGAAGTGCGAATAATTGTGATGTAGTCTACAGACACAGTAACACATGATTACTTACACAGTTTTACAAAATAAATTTTACGCATAAGTACACCACAAAAACTGAACTTCAATATACGCCGATTAAAGCTAAATAAGTTCGTGCATGTGTGTGTGTAAAAAAACACACAGTGCGAGAGTTAGTGGTCTACTTGAGCCTTCATTCTACACCGCAGATCTTCTTTGAGGGTAGTAGTCAACCACGAATACAAAAATAAACTAGTGCACATAACAGTACACCTTGATCATGATCACATGAACAATTGAGAGCTTGTGTGAAGACAGACGGTCTACTCAAGCGAGTTAACTCTCGCGTTGCTTATTCTGCTGCCATCTATACTTCTATAATAATAATAATAATAATAATAATAATAGTAATAATAATAATAATAATAATAATAATAATAATAATAATAATAATAATAATAATAATAATAATAATAATAATAATAATAATAATAATAATAATAATAATAATAATAATAATAATTGCTGGGTATAGGTCGGTGTTGTGTATGAAGGGAAGTAGTGTCTCGTGGTCCTTTTCGACGTACCTGAAGCTAAGCCCACTGGCCGCAAGCATATTCACCTCCATCGAAAATGCGGCCGCCGCATCCGGTATTCGATCCCACGACCTTGCGGGTCAGCAGCAGAGTGGCCTAGCCACCAGACCACCATGGCGACTACGACATGCATTGTGATCGACGACTATCTATAAATTCGTGAAATTTATGCAATCTCATGGCAAGGATATCATGACCAATCTCCAAAAAATGTTGGAATACCTGATTAGTGCACTTTGCAACAATTTACAACGTACATCACTACACAGGAGGAGGACAAGACTAACAAGAGAGAAGGCAGGGAAGTTAACCAGGAACATGCCCGGTTTGCTACCCTACACTGGGGGAATGAAAAAGGGGGCATATAAATGGGAGAGAAAGAGAGTAAAAGGAAGGTAAAGAGAGAAAAAAAAAAGGATTGTCAATCAATGGGCTGACGCGTATGCAGCGGTGGCACTACAAAAAAATTAAAGGTGTTCACATAGGCCTGTAGTCCTCAAAAAGTGCAAGACTGCTTTGACTGCTTTTTGAGCCGACGAAAAACGAGGACGGTGTTGCAGTAGCATCTGCATAATGGGTGGCCGATCGTCCAACTGTCGCAATGCGTCCGAAAGCTTCTGTCTCTCAGAGGCAAATCGAGGGCAACGGCATATCAGATGGTCGATGTCTTCTTCGGTACTGCAGACGAGGCATTCCGCATTGTCGGTCAATCCGATGAGGGTCACTACACGATTATAATAAAGTTAATCATCCCGTATTACTACATAAACCATAAACCCACTCATAATACATGGAATAGTTACCTACGGGGAGCAAGCAATGCTATATTAAGAAAAGAAAACGTTTTTATATTTCTGCCGACATGCCCGATGTTTAGCGTGTCGTTAAAAACGGTATACTGCCCAAACCTAAGAGATCGTATGCAGCACACAATTTCAACCACAAGCAATGAAGGAGCTTTAGGCCAACAAAGCGCTTAAATTACCATTAGCTCAGTCTTCGCAGAGTGAGTGCCTCTCTAAACAGGACGTCGTGTCGCAAAGGGGCGTGATACAAATATAAACACCAGGAATTACGCCTCAAGGTGAAGTTCTCGTCGCAATAAAAACAAGGAACGTCGGCTAACGTAGCTAAGCTGGCTTGGCCTTTATCGAATGCTTTTATTTTTCTCAAAGGCGGAACTGCCATAGCTGCATGCCCGTATGAAAGCCGCTGCATGCGAGGGCTTTAGCCTTGGCGTTTTCTTTACGATCCTACTTGGGTGCACGCGCCAAGCTTCGAAATGCAGATGGTCATCACATTTTTGGTTATACACCGAGCGATATGGGAGCGTTGCCAGGTACGCTTACGCTGACGTGCTCGCACTAAAGAGAAATAGAGAGAGATCGACTCAACGTCAGTGTCAGTGACGTCACGATTTCGCAGACTGACCGTCTCAGCGAGGCAGGAGTGCAAAGAACGGATCATGTACGCCCAGCTGCTGGCCATCATGGTTGCCCTACAGACGACTCCTGACCTCGTGAGTTGCGCATCACGTGTAAACGTATAAGCTTATGTACAGGACTCCGTATTTTCACAGCTTATGTTTCTTGCTGTTCGGAGGGTGTTTTCCGTAGTTTACTTTTTCGAAAAAATTTCAGCGCTTATCAGAGCTTATTTCTGGTAAGTCCCCCATTCTCAGAAATCTGGCGTTTTAATCTTTCATTATAAATTGTTCGAATGTAGTCGAAATAGTAATTATTTCCACTGAAGTTTCTTGCGAACCACTGGCCTGTATACGAACGCCTCTGAGTGGACTGATTTTGTGTCTGAGCGTGTGTTTGTGTTTTTATCTTACTTATTTTTAACCATCTCTCGCTCTCTCTCTTTCAACCCCCTATTCCCCAACCCCAGTGCAGGGTAGCATACCGGATGCTAGCATCTGGTTAACCTCCCTGCCTTCCTTTTTTCTCGTTTCTCTCTCTCCACTCAAGTTGCTTAGCCTTGTTGCTGATAATGCTGCTTCTCCATTATTTCCTATTTTCCTCACTGGTTTTTTTATTTACCCTATTAATAAAGCATTTCATGTGCACTGCTGTAGAATCATGAAAATGTACGTTTGGGCAGCCAGAGTTACAGTTAAGCTGCTCCTCGGCTTTTTCTCTCAGCCTCCCTTATCGATTTGATGAAGCATAAAGGACCTGCTATATATTGCTATTCTCAATACTCCTAAATCTTATATGAAACGACATCTGACCACGATATTATGCGAACCCTGTAAGTGTATATTTTAGGCATCTGGAAGGTTTGACTGCACAAAGATGTATGCACACAAACATATACGGATACTTTAATACAGAATTTGCTCGTATTGCAACCTAACAGCTTGTTTAAGCATACTTTACGAGGTTACTGCCGATGATGGAGCTAGATGCTGTCCTTTCAATCGATGATTCTCAGCTTTCAAAATGCCCTTTGAACGCGGAGAATACCTTTTGAAAATCGGAGTTTATCGGGTAAATTAAAATTGAAAAAAATATTTACTGGTGGATGTTTATCAGATTTGTTTGAATAAATAGAAAAAAAAAACACGGAGATCTGCTTATCTAATAGTTTTAAAATACCGTACGCAAAGCTAGCGAGTTTTGCGGGCGTAGCGTTAGCATTAGTGACTTAATGGAATCCTGCAAGAGGTGAGTGGGAGAGTCTGAATAAACACTGTTCGCCTTTAGAGGCTAGCGGCTAATTTAAACTGAAAAGGCGTCCTTTTGTTCCAAATTAATCTAATGTGTTCGCCGCTGCCCGTGTAGTAGAACTTTTTGGGCTAGGCTAAACTGCTTAATTATAGGCTAACCTTCTAGGTTTGAAACTGCGCAAGGCAGCCTCCCACAGCTCCTCTTTACCCAAGCGTTCAGGACGAAGGAGGAGCGCTTAGGGCACTTCCACGTGATACGATTAGGATTTGCCTTAATTGCGGGGCAATATTTATGGGAAGATTATGGATAGATAGTATAGTATCTCAGATAGAAGCGAGAGAGGGCGATGCGCGAGTCTGCACCTTAAGCCACAGTACTTCGCGCCTGGGCGTGGACTTTGTTATTAGCGGCGGAGAGGATAAACAGCCGAGGTGATATAGCAGCTGCAGGCGTCATAGGAAGAGGGAAAGCAATCGCCCGCAGTGCCGGGAGAAGTTATCGCAACAGAAATTTGCCTATCTAATGTCCGCTCGCAGACAGTTGTGTCAGAGAGAAAGCTCAATGTATGGAAACGTCTAAAACGGCGATATTATGAACATCAGTGCCCTATAGCTGAGAAATTAAGGTAAATGTACGACACCACATGCATTACGGGTGGGACATTTTGGATATGATTCCAATGACGTCAAACCATCCGACTACAATTATTCACTGGCAATTAACACAGTCGCAGGAGAGGAAAAAAAAAACCTTCCGTGCATCACACCACATTATAAAAAAGCTTCTTGTCCGTTTCTGTTTGATTCATAGAAAAAAAAAAGAACCGTTTCGCATTAATATGGCGAACGGCGCGAGTGATTCACAAGCTCCGTTTTCACCTTGTTAGGCTTAGAGTTGCCGTATATGCTACCTTTAGGACAGCACAGTTGCGCCACTGTTTTCCGGGCGCCGCTCACTCCACCTGCAGGAGTTCAGTGTCCCTATTCGCCGAGCGGCAGCTTTGGTGGTTCATTTGCACTGTGGAGAAGCCGACACTACGCAGACGCTTCGCAGATTACAAGCAGATCAGGCGCATTTGACATCGGCTGTTGTTATTCTCGCTGCGCTTCTTCTGTACTCTAGCCATGTTGCCTGTTGGTCGAGAGAAATGTGGTACCAAGTGCATTCCGCATCGATTTTTATAACGTACATCTAATGTGATTAGACGCGGGTGTAGCTGGTGTTACTAGATTGGTGATCACTGAGGAAAGATTAACCGCTTGGCTTCTTTCAATCTATCAACAGCACTGAAAAACTTGCTCTGTTTGTATTACCTACGGATGCAGTGAATACGCTACACATGTAGCCTTGGCGAGCCTGTGCTGGCTGCACACGTCCAGATTGATCAAACGCTAAAAATGAAGGGAGAACTTAAACCATAGACCTATTCGAATCAACGTGTTGCTGCAGCTAGCGCGTGAATATAATGCAGCTTTCAAATGTTAAGTGAAAAGAATGTTGGACGCGACACGGCTGTTGAACAACCATTCACGTCAATCAGCTGTCGTGAGCCGCGATTGTAATACGACTATTCAACGAAGTAGCCCTAGTAGCCCTACTTCTATAATACGAGCCTAATACGCGAGTCGCACGTAGCATGGCTGTCGCACGGCCACTCTCGATAGCTGTCCAGTTCGATTTGAGCTGAAGACTATAAAACTATAGTTGGCTTCCTCACACAGATAACAAATGAGCCGAACGAGACGAAAACATTTTTATCCTCAACTTTCTCTATTGCGGTCAAAAGTGGGAAAATAGTTTTCTATCTGTAAAGGGGAAAAACAGCGGAAGAGAAGACCAAGCTAATGTGTGACCAACTATTAATATGTATCTCACTGGTTCGATGAGCCGATGCACTTTGGCCCAATATTACGTTCCAAGAACGTAAGCATAAAATCAAGGCTTCCAGGCGTGACCGGTGCAACCGAGTTTTGCTTATACTATCATAAAAATTGAAAGAAAGTGAAAATTTTAATAAACAACGCTAGTAATATGAAGCGTGAGCTCTGCTTCTACGCGGGTGGTGAGTGACTTTTTCGCAAGATATTTTAACACACGATGGTGTGCGATACTCTGCTACCTAAAGGTAGCATATACACTAACTCTAGGTAGGCTGGATAAGTGGTGCCATCTAGCGCGGCCCAGTTGAACCAAGCAAGCAGAAGTTTGTTCAATAGCCGCTGTAGTGGAAGCCACAGCAGCAACTTTTGCTGTGCTGCTATAAGTGTCGGTGGCCACGCAGTAAAGGCGGACAACGGTGGGCATGGCAACAGTGACGTTAGAAATAGCACTTTCAGGAGGGTGATTTAAAGATACGCTAACACGATGCGGACCACTCGAACGTGATTTTATTTCAAAATAAGCGCTTCCTTTACACACAACGGGCACTGCGATGTTTCTGGATCGCTGTTTCAGCAAACAACGTCGACTTAACAATTGACTTTAGAGTCCCTTTAACGACCCGGAACGCGCTCAAGGAACGAGTATACATTATATGAATGACAATAATGACGAACGTTTCTCCTTCAATCGAGGCGCGCGGCTTCCGTCGGAGGCCCATCTACAACATCTATCACATGACGAACGCCATCTGGCAAGTGGACGAAGGCATGGAGCTGGGAGCCAATGCCATCGAGTCTGACGTCACTTTCGACAACAATGGTTCAGCACTCTGGTTCTACCATGGCGTGCCATGTGACTGCTTCCGGTGGTGCCAACGTTACGAAGAAGTGCCGAAGCTCCTGCGGTATCTGCGACGAACCACGGGTAACTTTCTTTACCTTCATGGCTTGTCTGAAAGCGCAATAAAACATTACACCCCCCCCCCCCCCCCAAAAAAAAAGAAAAATCACAGCACATCCATGTAGTGAATGATGAGTGGGGCGAACCGTCCATGCGTCCGTCTGTACGTAAGAGTGCCCGTTCGTGCGTCCATCCGTGCGTCAGTTCATCCGTACGTGCACCCATTCGTGCGTCCGCCCGTGCGTCCGCCTATACGTGCGTCCGTCCGTCCATGTGTCTGTCAGTTTGCTTGTCTGTCTGTCCATCCGTGCGTCCGTCCGTGTATGTAGTGAACACTTCAAGTACTGCCATCTCGCTTTTTTTGTCATATAATATACGAGTAGCACCATGCAGCGGACAATCCAAAGAGTAAACGAGAGTATGTAGCACATTTCTACTGTCAGCGCTTTGCTCACCCAGAGAGCGTAATAACCATTCCATGCTACGTTTTGCGTAACATGTGTACATGCGGATATGTGTCCTAGGGTTGGTATGTGCCACTGGCATGCGGGTATGTGTCACAGGTTACGCACTACGACGACGGGGGACACAGAAGCCACGCCATAAGGAAGCTTCGCCCCTAAAAATAACATACACACACACACACACACACACACACACACACACACACACACACACACACACACACACACACACACACACACACACACACACACACACACACACACACACACACACACACACACACACACACACACGCACACACACACACACACACACACACACACACACACACACACACAGGACGTAACATAATGTGTGCTCTGTATCCACATATATTACTCATATCGGTGGTGACTATTAATATACTTTTATATGTTCTTGACGCTTTCATGACGATAGACTGGCTTTTCCGTCTTTCTCTCTCTCTCTCTCGATTGTTTAGCTTTTTTTTTCCGGCTGTTTGCTGTGGCGAGCCAAAACTAAATGCTCGGTGTTTTTTCACATTAATATTTCAACCGAAAATAGCTTTTGTTCTGTTTTCTTTTTTCGCGATACTTTTTTTTGCGGTTCAGCAGCCGTGATACAAAATATTAAGTTAAGCAAAAGAAGAGAGTGAAAAAGAAAGAGAGGGGTGTTTTTTTTATTATCGGAAAGTGAGAGGTCGGCCTCTGCTGCTTGTTGATCTCGCATGTTACTATGCACGCGGGAGTTCGATGATGGAAAATAAAATGAGCGGCTAATTATAAAGATAAGGCAAGGACAAATAAAAATGGACAAAGGAGAAGACCAGTGGTGATATATATATATATATATATATATATATATATATATATATATATATATATATATATATATATATATATATATATATATATATATATATATCATCATCATCATCAGCAGCAGCCTGACTCCGTCCACTGCAGGACAAAGGCCTCTTCCATGTTCCGCCAGCTAACCCGGTCCTGTGCTTGCTGCTGCCAATTTATACCCGCAAACTTCTTAATCTCGTCTGCCCACCTAACCTTCTGTCTCCCCCTAACCCGCTTCCCTTCTCTGGGAATCCAGTTAGTTACCCTTAATGACCAGCGGTTATCCTGTCTACGCGCTACATGCCCAGCCCATGTCCATTTCCTCTTCTTTATTTCAACTATGATATCCTTAACCCCCGTTTGTCCCCTAATCCACTCTGCTCTCTTCTTGTCTCTTAAGGTTACACCTACCATTTTTCTTTCCATTGCTCGCCGCGTCGTCCTCAATTTAAGCTGAACCCTCTTTGTAAGTCTCCAGGTTTCTGCTCCGTAGCTAAGTACCGGCGAGATACAGCTGTTATATACCTTCCTCTTGAGGGATAGTGGCAATCTACCTGTCATAATTTGAGAGTGCTTGACGAATGTACTCCACCCCATTCTTATTCTTCTAGTTACTTCAATCTCGTGGTTAGGCTCTGTGGTTATTACCTGCCCTAAGTAGACATAGTGTTTCACAACTTCAAGTGCACTATTATCTATATCGAAGCGCTGCTCCTTTCCGAGGTTGTTGTACATTACTTTCGTTTTCTGCAGATTAATTTTAAGACCCACCTTTCTGCTCTCCTTGTGTAACTCCGTAATCATGAGTTGCAATTCGTCCCCTGAGTTACTCAGCAATGCAATGTCATCGGCGAAGCGCAGGTTACTAAGGTATTCTCCATTAACTGTTATCCCTAACTGTTCCCATTCTAGGTTTCTGAAAACGTCCTGTAAGCACGCGGTGAATAGCATTGGGGAGATTGTGTCCTCCTGCCTTACACACTCATCTTGATTGGTATTCTGTTGCTTTCTTTATGAAGCACTATGGTAGCAGTTGATCCCTTGTAGATTTCTTCTGGAAGAAATCTACAAGGTGATATATATATATATATATATATATATATATATATATATATATATATATATATATATATATATATATATATATATATATATATATATATATATATATTCCCACGTTTAAATTCACATATAAACCCAAAAAAGTGGATGGGGGATGGCCGCCGTGACAGCTAAGTGGTTAGAGCGTCGAACGCGTTATTCGAAGGCCGTAGGTTCGATTCCTGCTCATGGCAGGCTATGTTTTCACCCACTTTTCTTTCTTCTTATTTACATTGGTACTAATAACTTCCCCTATACATTCTTTGGCATTATTGTCTGTTAGATCTCAGTAACATTGTGTCAAAACACGAAAACGAGCCCTATATATATATATATATATATATATATATATATATATATATATATATATATATATATATATATATATATATATATATATATATATATATATATATATATATATATATATATATATATATATATATATATATATTATGACCACTCGGTTGTAGCGAGGTTTATTGGCCGTGAACTCGGGAACGAACAAGCGCAACGGACCCGACAAAGAAGCGCTCGTGCCAAGCAGATGATGATTGTCAGCCAGAACGTATGATGATGATTGACTGTTGTTCAGATGAGGATGAAGCGCATAATAGATGCCTACACTGATTCCCCCCCCCCCCCCCCCCGTGGAAGCGGCCAGCCTGGCCGCTGCGGGCGGGTAGTCAAGGTGACGAGGAACGTCGTGTGAAAAGCTTCATGCGGGAAACGTGTACAATTTCGGTGCTGTGGTAACGACGGTCAGTTGGCACGACAAGAGGCGTCACACGATAGTTGACAGGTGAAGTCTGCTCTAAAACAACATATGGGCCGATGAATCGAGGCTGGAACTTGTCGCAGAGACCAGGTGTGCGAATTGGTGTCAATAGCAGCACCTCGTCACCCGGTCGGAATGATACCACACGATGAGAGGTGTCGTAGACGGCCTTCCTTGCTTGTTGCGTAGCTTCCGTGTTCATACGAGCACGCTGGCGGCACTGGGCAAGGCGAGAAATATATTCTTCGCAAGAAGATGGTGATGTATGGCCATTGCTGGTGAAGAAGGAAACATCGATAAAGAAAGTAGGTGAACGTCCGTAAACGAGATAAAACGGTGAGTAGCCTGTTGTGCGCTGAACAGCGGTGTTGTAGGCGAAAGTGAGGAACAGTAGAAGTTTATCCCAGTTTCTGTGATCCGGTTGAATGTATACGGCTATCATGTCGGCAAGGGTTCGATGAAATCTCTCGGTCAGACCATTTGTTTGAGGATGGTAGCTAGACGCCATCTTGTGTGTGGTACCAGAAACGCGAAGAACTTCACCTAAAAGCTGTGATAAGAACACCTTTCCACGGTCACTCAGAAGTACACGAGGTGCACCATGACGTAGTATTATGGCCTGAAGGACGAAGTCAGCAACTTCCGATGCTGAACCAGTAGCTACTGAAGTTGTCTCGGCGTAGCGTGTCATATGGTCTACGGCGGTGACTATCCATCTATTTCCGGCACCAGTAACAGGAAGGGGTCCATAAAGATCGACACCGACGACCTCGAAAGGTGTTGTAGGGCACGTCATTGGCTGTAACTGACCAGCTGGGGGAGATGTCGGAAGTTTGCGAAGTTGACATGGAGAGCAGGAACCCACGTACTTTGCTACGCTGGTAGAAATCCCAGGCCAATAAAAGCGGCTTCGAATGCGGTCGTAGGTTTTGTGAAAGCCTAGGTGGCCAGCAGTCAAATCGTCATGAAAGGTGTTAAGTACATGATGTTGAAGAGCGCGTGGCAGAACAGGTACCCAGCGTGTGCCGTCAGGATGATATGTGTGACGATACAGCACACCGTCCTGAAACTTGAAGTGTTCGAGTTGTCGACGAAGGCGTGCATTGGGTGGACGCGTAGCTCCTGAAAGGTGGTCTATAATTCGCCGACAATACGGGTCAGCCTGCTGGTGAGAACTGAAGGGTTGTTCATCGTCGATCGGCGGTTGGTACAGCGAGGCGAGCAAGGCAACAGAAGTGGGAGTCACGTCCGCACTGGTGTCGTTGGAGGTGGCAGCTGGAGTGTCGAACGACGCTGTAGGTAGTGGGCAACGAGAAAGAGCGTCGGCGTCTTGATGTTTTTTGCCCGATTTATAAATAATCTCAAACTGATACTCCTGTAGGCGTAAAATCCAACGACCCAAGCGTCCAGACAAGTTCTTCATTGTAGAAAGCCAGCATAAGGCGTGGTGGTCCGTTACGATGGTGAATTGACGGCCGTACAGATAAGGACGGAACTTTTGTATGGACCAAACCACAGCGAGGCACTCCTGCTCAGTAATGGTATAGTTTTTTTCGGTAGAAGTTAGCACTCGGCTAGCATATGCGATGACCCTTTCCCGTCCAGAGTTATCGCGTTGGAGGAGAACAGCACCTATACCGCAGCCGCTGGCGTCGGTATGTAGGAGTGTTGGGGCGGTGTCATCAAAATGGCAGAGTACAGGTTCTGACGTCAAAGCTTTCTTCAATAGGTGAAACGCCGACTGACATTCCTCGGACCACACAAAGGGTGCATTAGATGCAAGTAGTTTGTGAAGTGGCGCAGCTATTGAAGCGAAATTTTGTATGAAGCGACGAAAATATGATGCGAGGCCAAGAAAACTTCGCAAATCCTTAAGTCTTGTGGGGCATGGAAATCGAAGGACGGCAGCGATCTTTTCGGGGTCAGGGCGAATACCGTCCTTGCTGACGACATGACCGAGAACCTTGATGGATTTGGTGGCGAAACGGCACTTCTTAGTGTTCAGCTGCAGACCCGCACCGGCGAGGCATGTTAGGACGTCATCCAAGCGGCGCAGGTGCTGAGAAAACGTTGCTGAAAAGATGATAATGTCATCAAGGTAGCAGAGACACGTCTTCCATTTCAGACCACGCAGGACGGTGTCGATCATGCGTTCAAACGTCGCGGGCGCATTGCAGAGCCCGAAAGGCATCACGTTAAATTCGTATAGGCCATCGGGGGTTGCAAATGCCGTTTTTTCTTTGTCGTCATCGTGCATGGGAATTTGCCAATATCCCGAACGCAAATCAAGGCTTGAAAAGTATTCGGCGCCTTGGAGTGAATCAAGGGCGTCGTCGATGCGTGGCATGGGGTATACGTCCTTGCGTGTGATGTTGTTAAGTGCCCGGTAATCAACGCAAAAGCGCACGGAGCCATCTTTTTTCCGTACCAAAACAACAGGGGATGACCAAGGGCTAGTTGATGGACGAATTATTTCTCGTTGGAGCATATCAGCGACGTTTTCCTCGATGATTTTTCGCTCAGCGCGAGACACGCGGTACGGGCGGCGATGTACAATAGATGTTCCCTCCGTCTGAATGCGATGCGCTGCAGTGGTAGTTCGGCCCAACGTTGAAGAGCAGGTGTCGAAAGAATCGGCGTGTTTCGTTAATAACGCAAGCAACTGCTGCGCCTGCATAGCTGTTAAGTCATCACTGATAAGAGCTGTGAAGGGAGAGGATGAGGCAGGCTTACTCATAGAACGGTCGTTGGTAGAGGCAGGGTTAAGTGGCGTGACGCTGACAGGCTCAGCATCCACAACACAGGCTACTGCAGTGCCCTCTGGCAGGAGAACTTTCTCTGGCGTTTCATTCGTGGCAATGACGAGCGCGGAGCCATGGTGAAAGCGTACGACACCTGATGCAAGGGCTATGCCTTTTGTGACGCAAGTCGACGAAGGGGACACCAAGACGTCACCGTGGTCGATGTCCTTAGAGATCAGGGTCACAATTCGTTCTTGGTGTGGCGGTAGTTCGAGATCTTCGCGAGCGAACAGGCGTAGAGGCTTGTAGACGCCTTCGTCGAACATGGAGTCCGTATTAGTTAGGTGCAGAATCCGTTCACCACAACATATAGCGGCTGAAGAAGAAGATAGGAAGTCCCACCCTAGAATTAGCTGGTGAGAGCACCGGGTAAGCACAGTGAACTCGATGTAATGCAAAATGTCATCAATAAACACACGAGCAGTACAAAGAGCAAAAGGGCGGATAGCGTTCCCCTGGGCTCCGACTAGATTGGGTCCATTATAAGGTGTCATTACTTTCTTCAGGCGTTTGCACAAATCATACCTAATCACAGAAACTGTAGCACCGGTGTCCACCAAAGCGTCCACGAGAACTCCTTCCACCGTAACAGAAACCATGTTGAACGGGCGTGCTGGAGGAATATGAGTCCTACTGTTACATGCAGTTTCTCCTCCGAAAACTGCATCATTCAGTTTTCCGACCGGTTATCAGTATTAAACGAGGCTGGCCGAAGAGGAGAGGAGGAGCGACGGAAGGGCGAAGGTGATCGGCGTCGGCTTGAACGGTAAGTGTTCCGCATCTCAGTCGACGCGGGCGGAGATGGAGACCGCTGCTGTCCAGATGAATAACGCCGAGCGTAAGAATCCCCTCTGGAAAAGTCCCGTTCGCGCATGTCGTACCCGCGACGCTCGTCCTGCTGGCGCTTGCGGCAGAAACGCGATATATGGCCACGATATCCACAGTAAAAGCATGTTGGGCGAGACGGGCGCCAAGGCGGGTAGTAGAGGTCATTCGGCCCACCGGGAGATAGCGCACTCAAGTGGACTGACGGAGGGTCGGGTGGGATTAGCCGGAAGTGGACCGGTGGTGCAGCAGCAACCGGCGTGAATGATGGCAGCGGTGAAGTAGAGTTTACGTTGCGAGGAGGTGCAGCAGCAACTTGCGCGTACGTTGGAGGGCTAGACGGAGGTGGCTGGACGTAGGCTGGACCGGTGAATGATGTTAGTTCCTCCCTTACGATGTCACGGAGGGCCATGCTTGAAGGCTGTGTGACAGATGGAGAAGGTTGTGAGATGCCCATTGATAGAAGTTCTTCTCGTATGATCTCCCGTATCATGTCACGCAGGTCCCGGTCTGCGGTACGGTGTTCACTATTGCCCGACTGAAGGCGAACAGAATCAAGTTCGTCGAGACGCTGACACGTAGAGACGACGTCCGTGACAGTAGAAGGATTCTGGGCAACAAGGGCATTGTAGGCAATGCTTCCGATGCCCTTCAGGATGTGGCGCAGCTTGTCCGACTCGGACATCGAAGAATTGACGCGCCGACAAAGCGCAAGGACATCCTCGATATAAGATGTGTATGACTCGCCGGGATGTTGTTGGCGAGTATCTAGGGCCCTCCTCGCTAGAGCGGATCGAACGGCTGGCGTGCCGAATACTTGGCGAAGCTGCTGCTTGAAGGCAGGCCAGTCGGTGAGGTCGATCTCATGGTTCAAAAACCATGTCTTGGCAACGCCCGTGAGATAAAGCGATACTCGGCGGAGCTTGTTAGAGTCGTCCCAGTGATTAGTTGCGCTTACCCGCTCGTAGTTATCGAGCCAGTCCTCCACATCTTCGCCGCGGAGACCAGCGAAGATCGGAGGGTCACGCTGGTGGTTTACGATGTAAAGAGGAGGGGCTTGCGGCGCAGTGACGGCTTGCGGCGCAGAGACGGGAGCCGAAAGGGCATCCACCCACTCACTCTGAGACATGTTGGCGGACTGAGGGTCCAAGCGGCGGCCTGAACGGAGCTCCAGGGAGTAGGCGTTGTAAATAGAGGTACTGGGAACGTCAATCCACCTCCACCACGTATGACGACTCGGTTGTAGCGAGGTTTATTCGCCGTGAACTCGGGAACGAACAAGCGCAACGGACCCGACAAAGAAGCGCTCGTGCCAAGCAGATGATGATTGTCAGCCAGAACGTATGATGATGATTGACTGTTGTTCAGATGAGGATGAAGCGCATAATAGATGCCTACAATATATATATATATATATATATATATATATATATATATATATATATATATATATATATATATATATATATATATATATATATATATATATGTATATTTACTTTTTGTCCGCTTTCTTGCTTCGTTCCTCGTATGTGCATTTCACTCAGTTAAATTAAATTACAATGGCGTACCAACTAGCCCAAATTAAAGCTTTGCAAAACGTTGTTGAGGCGCAAAATTAGGGAATATGAACGCCAAAGCCACATGGCAGATAGCACTCAAGGGGCTATATCTCCTGTCTCCAGTGTTCTGCAACACCTGTCGTTATCCAATCATGTTCACGCGTCGTCCGCTGGTCAAAGGATGGTAATGAAAAAATACACGGAATAACCAATCACACAGCACTGTTAGGAATATTCCACCTACTGTATCCATCAGAAACCCAGTTAACGTTGAGTTTTATGGCAGGTGATATTCAATGTGAAAAAAAAAAGGAAATCGGTGCATCAACAGAAGCGCACGTAGGGGCCCTTACTCTGTTGGACTTACGCTGTCGCTGTCAATGGTACACTAGGGCGGACAAGTTTTTGTAATATTGTAACGATGTTGAAGGACTCGGGGTGTAATAAAACATATTTATTAAAGGGCGAACCTGTGCCCACAACTCAAAGGGACTATGGTCGTAGCACGTAACAGCAGAACACCAAAGATGTCTTCTTCTTCTGCTTCTTCAACAAGAGTCCCAAGCGCGTGGCGCGCATCAGCAGGGGCCAGCTGGGTTCTCGTGCTATCATCATCGTCTCTGCGCAACACTAGACGGCGCGCATGTATGTCCCTGTGCGCGTGGTGATGGGCGCGTTGTTTGAATGCAGGCACTATGTCGCGGCATAATCCCCCTCCTCATACGCATCGTCCCGATGCGCCAGGCAATGAATAGATTCGTGGTAGGCGTCACTGGTCTTCCGGTGATCTTTCATAGTAAGGCTTCATCCGGAATTCATGTACAACCTCTGTAGGGTTGCGGCGTTTTGAGCTCCCGTGTATAGCGGATCTGACTTGGTAAGTTACATCGCTTACACGATGGAGTATTTCGTAAGGCCCGAAGTAGCGGCTAAAAAGTTTTTTCAGAAAGTCCACGGTGACGCACTGGAGTCCATATCCATACTTTGTCACCTGGTTGAAAATGCGCTTCGGTACGACGCTGATTGTACCGATAGGAGTCGATACGCTGTTGGCGGCGTATTCTGTATCTCGCCATCTGTCGTGCTTCCTCGGCTCTTTGCAGGAAGTAGTCTAGGCCAGGTGGATTGCTGCTTTCATCATTCAGTGGTAACATGACATCCAGTGGAGTGGTGACTCTTCGGCCGAATACAAGTTCAAATGGTGTCACTCGCGTTGTTTCTTGAACGGCTGTATTATATGCGAACGTGATGTAGGGCAATATTTCATCCCACAGTTTATGTTCGACGTCGATATACATTGAAAGTATGTCAGTCAGAGGTCTGTTCAAGCGCTCCGTTAGGCCATTTGTTTGAGGATGGTATGCTGTAGTTCTTCTCTGGTCTGTATGGGTCATTCGCATCAGACATTTCATTAGGTCTGCAGTAAAAGCTGGGCCACGATCTGTAATTACGACGCTGGGTGCACCATGTCTGAGGACTATGTTGTTGATGAAGAACTTGGCAACTTGAAGAGCTGTTGCGGTGTACAGCGAGTCAGTCTCAGCGTAGCGAGTGAGATGGCTACGACTATCCACTTCTTGTGTGCAGTCGATGTCGGAAACGGGCCTAGGAGATCCATACCGACTTGTTGGAATGGGGCATGCGGTGGTTCTATTGACTGGAGGAGGCCTACAGGTTTCACGGATGGAGTTTTGCGTCTTTGACACTCACGGCAAGTTTTCACATAGCGCTGAACTGATGATAACAGTTTTGGCCAGTAGTATTTTAGGTGAATTCTGGCGAATGTACGGCTGACACCCATGTGTCCAGATGTTGGTTCATCATGACATGCGTGCAGAATCTCGTTTCGTAAACGTGCATGTACAACGAGTAAAAACTTGTCACCATAAGGCTTGAAGTTCCTCTTGTAAAGGACCCCTTCTCGAAGACAGAACGAAGGCAGCCCTCTGGATAAAGTGCGCGGCACTTTAACGTTGAGTCCTTGGAGACGCTGTATAAGCGGCAGCAAATTGGGGTCATTTTGTTGTTGTTGAGCGATTTCTGATGCCTGGACGACGCCTAGAAACGCGAAGTCTTCTTCCTCCAGCTCACTCGTCTCCACTGGTGCGCGTGACAGGCAGTCGGCATCGCTGTGCTTTTTCCCAGATTTGTATACCACAGTAACATCGTACTCTTGTAGCCTAAGGCTCCATCTTGCTAGTCAGCCAGAGGGATCCTTAAGATTCGCCAGCCAACACAGGCAATGGTGGTCACTGACTGCTCGGAATGGTCTACCGTAGAGGTACGGCCGAAATTTACTTATGATCCAGATGACCGCGAGACACTCTTTTTCGGTTGCAGAGTAATTTGTCCCAGCCTTCGAAAGCTTGCGGCTGGCATACGCTAGCACTTTTTCTTGGCCGTTTTGCCGCTGGGCTAGAATGGCTCCGAGGCCGACGTTACTTGCATCAGTGTGAACTTCAGTTTCGGCAGTATCATCGAAGTGGGCGAGGATTGGAGAGGCTTGCAGGCGTGTTCTTAACTTATCAAATGCTTCCTGTTGTTCACTTTCCCACATAAAGGGCACCTCGTCTTTTGTCAGATTAGTAAGTGGTTCAGCAATGTTCGAAAAATTTTCCACAAATCGCCGATAGTACGCGCATAAACCCAGGAAGCGACGTACTGGCTTCTTGTCTTTGGGTGTCGGGAACTTCGCGATGGCAGCTGTCTTTTCGGGATCTGGCCGAACGCCGTCGGAGCTGACGACGTGTCCGAGGAATCGAAGCTCTTCAAAAGCGAAGTGGCATTTTTCTGGCTTGATGGTCAAGTCTGCTGAACGAATGGCTTCTAATACTGTGCAGACTCGCTCTAGATGTTGGTGGAATGTAGCGGAAAATACGACAACGTCATCCAGGTACACCAAGCAGGACTGCCATTTCAGTCCCGCGAGGACAGCGTCCATCATTCTCTGAAACGTAGCTGGCGCTGTGAACAGGCCGAATGGAAGCGCTTTAAATTCGTAGAGGCCGTCTGGGGTAATGAATGCCGTCTTTTCACGGTCGCGCTCATCCACCTCGATTTGCCAATATCCGCTCTTGAGATCAAGTGAGGAGAAGTATTTCGCACTCCGTAGTCGATCGAGTGCATCATCGATACGCGGCAGAGGGTATACATCCCGTTTCGTTACGCTGTTCAGTTTCCGATAGTTGACGCAGAATCGAAGGCTGTTATCTTTCTTTTTAACAAGCACTACGGGAGACGCCCATGAACTGCTGGAAGGCTGGATCACGTCATCTGAAAGCATCTCCTCCACTTGTTTCTTGATGACGTCTCTTTCCTTTTGCGATACTCAATATGGGTGTTGGTAAATCGGTCTCGTGGCTTCTTCTGTTATGATCCTGTGTTTTGCAATAGCCGTGCGTCGCACCTTAGAGGACGTTGAAAAGCAGTCCGAAAACTCTTTTATAAGGGTGAACAATCGTTTCTTTTGATATTCTGGGAGCCTATGGTTGACGGTAACTGATGCGTAGACGTTGCAGGTCTCTTGTGGAGTGGTTGGCGTTGTCACTAAACTGCATAGTTCAGTCGCCATGCAGAGCTCGTGGAAATAGGCGATAGCCATACCTTGCGCGATGTGCTGACATTCATTCCCAAAATTCGTAAGGAGGACAACTGAGCGGCCATTCCTTAAGTGAACAACACCCCTCACCACGCAAATTACCTTGTTTAAAAAGAGCTCTACGTTTCCATCCGCTAATCCTTCGTGGTCACAAAATGCCTTATTTTCAACAAGCACCATTACACTACAGCGTGTTGGCACTGTGACGTCATCATCAACAACGCGCAGAGCAGTAAGACGTCGCTTTTCCGATTCCTCCACCGACATAGCTTGTTCGGTCGAAAACGTTACACTGGATCTGCGCAGATTAATTAGGGCTCCATTGGCTTGCAGAAAATCCATTCCTAGTATAAGCTCCCTTGAACAGTCCGGCAGCACGATGAAGTCAGCAACGTAAGTAAAGCCTCTTATTTCGAGCCTTGAGGTGCATCTGCTGAGCGGTGTAATAGTGTGGCCACCTGCCGTGCGTATCTGTGCCCCACTCCATTTTGTCACAACCTTTTTCAGTTTCTTTGCCAATTTGTGACTCATTACCGAATAATCAGCGCCGGTGTCAACTAAAGCATTTAGCTCGTATCCTTCTATTTTCCACCGCAAATCTGAAGTAATCTTCGCACTGCTGCGCTTATCCTCTGTAAACATAGCATCGTCACCTTGAAACCGTAATGGAGGATCTTCGCAACTGTAGTTATCAGCGGCCTCACCTCCACAGGTCGCTTGCTTTAGTTTTCCTGGTGTGGGCTTGTAGAACGGTGCCCAGACCGTGCGGAAGAAGCACGTGGGCTGGGTGATCGGTAACGCCTGGGCGACGGCGATCTTGGCTGATGTTGGCGTGGAGTGAGTGGGCTCTGGCGCGCGGACAAGTACTCTTTGATCTCCGTTGGCCGTTCACCGTTTCGAGGGCATGGTGCGTACAACGGGAAGCCCCTTAATCCTGCCTGTCGGTAAGGGCAGAACCTATACAGGTGACCTGCTTCCCCACAATGGAAACACAAAGACCTACGCTCATGGTCACGCCAGATGTCACTTTTCCGGGGCCTTTGATCCACGTAGCGAGCTACACCACGGGCTCGTGGCAGGTAGGTAGCCGTCGGTTCCAGTGGACGAGGTGCGCTGCGTACCGTTTGTGGGCAAGGAGAGGCCATCGCAACTGCTGCATTGGTGTGCGCTGCGGGTTGTCTGAGTACTTCAGAGTATGTTGGGATGAGTTGGATCGGCTGTGGCACACGCTCCGCCTCACGTATCATCTGCCTCAGTTCATCTCGTACTACGTCGACGACAGACAGTGTTGCTGTAGTGTGAGGTGCTTGCAACTTGCTGAGCTCTTCCCTGATCACCGACCTGATGAGTTCTCGCAGGGCATCCATGTCACTTCGCTGGCGTCCAGAGAAGACATTGGCAGGTGCATAGTTTATGTCTCGATTTTACTGTTGAGCCCGCTGTTCTAGCGTTTTCTCCTTGGCTGTCGCTTCCGTACAAAACTCCGCAACTGTTCGTGGTGGGTTGCGGACGAGAACAGCGAATAGCTCTTGCTTCACCCCACGCATGAGGTGGCGCAGTTTCTTGTCTTCAGTCATATGGGAATCTGCGCGCTTGAACAGGCGGATCATGTCCTCGATATACATTGCGACACTTTCGTTGGTGAGTTGGTTCCTAGATTCGAGCGCAGCCTGCGCCTTTTCTTTACGATCCGCGCTAGCATAAGTCGCCAGAGCTTGTCGCCGAAATTCATCCCAGGTCGTAAAGGAGGTTTCATGGTTCTCATACCACGTCTTTGCGAAGTCCTCCAAAGCAAAGTATACGCGGCGGAGCTTCTCTCTTTCGTCCCAACCGTTCAAACGTGCCACTCTCTCAAAGAGGTTCTGCCAATCTTCTACGTCTTCATACGAGTCGCCATGAAATACTGGTGGCTGGTGAGGCTGATTTATCGCCACTTGGGCTGGTGTTACATGACTAGTCATGATGGCGGCGTCCATTGACTGAGTTCCCCTTGGCATGAAGTGGAGTGGACTGAATTCTGGTGAATCACCTCGAAGACGGCGACTGGTCCTCTGATGCACAGGTGTCGGCTCCGCAGGATCAACTCGCTGGTGGTCGGGGCTACGCTGTCTTGCGTTCGTAGGGCTTTGATTCATTACCCAACACTTCCACCAGAAATGTAACGATGTTGAAGGACACGGGGTGTAATAAAACGTATTTATGAAAGGGCGAACCTGTGCCCACAACTGAAAGGGACTATGGTCGTAGCACGTTACAGCAGAACACCAAAGATGTCTTCTTCTTCTGCTTCTTCAAGAAGAGTCCCAAGCACGTGGCGTGCATCAGCAGGGGCCAGCTGGGTTCTCGTGCTATCATCATCGTCTCTGCGCAACACTAGACGGCGCGCATGTATGTCCCAGTGCGCGTGGTGATGGGCGCGTTGTTTGAATGCAGGCACTATGTCGCGGCAATATTAGTAAAATTCTCCCATCACCATAATCCAGGGTCTACCCGACACGTCCCCGCTAACATGGGTGGCCGATACGCCAGGGACGTCGCAGCCAGACTCCTGCGGTAGCGTGGAGCGACTCCGGATGAAGGAAACAATGCTGAAAAGTTGGGGAAAACGAAAAACAAACAAGTTTACTGCCACATTGTACCACTTTATACAACATGGAATGTGAGAGTTCCGCAAACAACGAGCGTGGTGGATGAACCGTAAACGAAGGTTCAGTGCGACTTCCTGCACTTTGTAGCGTCGTTTCAAACCATGTCAGGCTCGATCCTACTTGATTGAAAAACCAATTGCACACATATCCCCACCCACCAGGGCATCAGCCAATAGCACACGGTCACCAAATAGTCATTGCACTCGCTGACGCAATGTTCCTCCGGTCCCCGTGCGCTCAGATTTGGGTGCACGTTAAAGAACCCCAAGTGGTCGAAATTTCCGGATTCTTTTACTACGGCGTCTCTCATAATCATATGGTGGTTTTGGGACGTTAAACCTCACGTATCAATCAATGTTCGCCCGGTCAGTTTCACGGAAGAGAGGGGGAGTGGGGTCCACCACGGGGAAAGTTGGCGGGCGTGTAGTTTATACTGCCGTCTCTCCCTCGAAGGCAGCAAAGTATTAACGCGATAGCGTTAGAGAGGTCGTGTCGCAAAAATTCCGCCGTCGGCGTCGGCACCCTTGGTTGTGGGCGAAAAATCGAGAAAGACGCAAATATAATTTTGGGTCCCGATGAGGATCAAACCCGGGCCGTTTGAGCGGCAAGCAGGTGTCCTACCACAAAGCCACGATGTTACTTGTAGCTGCTTCGAAAAAAAAAAAAACACTACATAAATGCCATGTAGTGGAAGGAGTCTCCTTAACGCATTTTTTTTTTCGACAGGTGTCGAGACGAAAACGAGCCCATCCGTCGATTCGTAGGCGTATTTGGGAGGCCATCATTCTACGTCGAAAAAGGCCGGGATAGTGCAGACATCACCGCTAAAAACACATATGAACTTTCAAACAGCTCTAAAAATAGATAACTATGTCCTTCTGGCGGAAAATATATATCATGTCTTTCCAGAGGCGTTGATCTAGCTAATAGCAAACGCTAGATATTGTGCTGCCATCTGTGAGGCATTTTGAGACTCTTTATGGCCGCAGACATGGCAAGCGCGCGGTGTGTATCTTGGAAGCCATGCGACTCTTGCTTTGCATCAAAAACCTGTATGTACGATTCGCGCGCGCGCTAGTACAATCTACTGCGTGTGCGTGCGTGTGCATGTGTGCGTGTGCGTGTGTGTGTGTGTGTGTGTGTGTGTGTGTGTGTGTGTGTGTGTGTGTGTGTGTGTGTGTGTGTGTGTGTGTGTGTGTGTGTGTGTGTGTGTGTGTGTGTGTGTGTGTGTGTGTGTGTGTGTGTGTGTGTGTGTGTGTGTGTGTGTGTGTGTGTGTGTGTGTGTGTGTGTGTGTGTGTGTGTGTGTGTGTGTGTGTGTGTGTGTGTGTGTGTGTGTGTGTGTGTGTGTGTGTGTGTGTGTGTGTGTGTGTGTGTGTGTGTGTGTGTGTGTGTGTGTGTGTGTGTGTGTGTGTGTGTGTGTGTGTGTGTGTATAAAACAAAACGTATTAATAAGTATGCACTTGGCGGTTTAAGGGCGTACTAGGGGCCGGATTTCGCTATCGCATTTAATTTTTAAAGGCGGATTGAAGCGTGCCCCAATTTTTAAGCGACTTATCGCTTTTGTCTCAACCTACGAAGTCGCTTGGCAGCGTAGCTTCCCCAAACAGGCCATTCTGGAGGAAATGCTTGTAGGAACGTTGGCTCGCAGTCCGTAGAAGTTGTGAGAAAGGCACTGGAATTTCAGGTAGTGGGAACGCTGCCCACATATGCTCCTCGTGGACAGCATGTCGATAAAGAACGAGAGTCACAACAATACATAAAACACAACGCTTGCTGGGAGACGACGCCCGGTAAGCGACGAAGTGCACGAAAAGCAAACGCAGGTGGCGACGCCAGCTTGGAAGTTCCCGCCCCGTCGCCATTACGTCACAGATTTTGACGGCATCTACTAAAGCCCACGCTGCTCTTAATCGCAAATGACGTGCGTTCCCTCCCGAGGTACGCAGAGACGGCGTACCGAGTTTCTCGAAATTTCCTTGAGCCATTGTGAGCAAAATATATATAAAATAAACTTCGAAATTCGTGATGTCGCCATTGGAGATTTTGGCGGATAAAAAGTAAAACTTCCGACATTTCTTTTTCATCAATGAAGAGTCGCTTATATACTGCCCGCTAGCGTACGTCCTGCAGGACCTCATGGAAGTGATAAAATCAATAACTCGATTGAAATTGACGACACTAAGTTAGCGGAGTACAATTTACTAGTCTATACTGCTTTCTTATTTCACTTTAGGGTCGCCTAAGGCTTGGAGAAAGCGCACTCACAATAGCGCAAGTACTATCATGAATGGAAACACAAACTGGTGGGAAGTCAAAGTAGGCAACGACTGTTTCGAGAATAGGCCTAAAAATTGGTTAGTTGACTGCAAATAAGGTATGAAGATATAGTTTTTAACAAAACAAGACGGGAACAATCGTCAGTAAGGCTAAAGCAACATGTCTCTGAAGCGAACGGAATACTTCGCCCCATTAAAGGAAGTTCAGTAAGGTAGACCGTCGGGTACTTTCGTCGCCAATCATACCAACATCTATGAACCTGTAATAACATATGTGAACGTGTACCAACATGTATTAACATGTGCCTACACGTGAAAAGGCTAAATATCTTTATCAAGAGGTTGTTTTACACTGGTCACCGACTAAGTATCTCAAGCCAGCAAAAAAATGTCTGCGAATGAGTAAATATCTGTTTATTCTCATATAATCGCTAGGAGTTATATGCCTTTTAATAATAAGTCGTTTCCCAGTCAGCGCGCCTACGTCGCGCCCTGTCTGTTCTTCAGTTGTTTATAGCCTGTTCAACAGGTCATAAACTTCTAGCCCGACATATTCAGATGACTTCAAGCCTGCATTTACAATAGTTTTTGTTATCCCTTATCTTGTTTTTCTTAGTACTTCGGAGAGCAATGTGCTGTGATCAGTACCGTTTCGCCTACCTGGTACTACTTCTAATTCAAATGGGTTCTTCATGCGGGCGAGAATGAAGATCTCAATGGGCTCTGTTATTGATTTCGCAGTTGCCCTCTCCTCGTCCTCCTCGTCCTTTGTTTTGATTGGAGTGGTGGATACGAAGCATACACACACCAGTGCTCAGAAAATAAACTGCACTCTTGAAAAATAGATGCCCACTTGCCGAAATGTTGCCTCCAGCACCCACCCGCTGTTTGAGAATTTCTCATCATGGGCTTCCGTTTTCCCCTTCTTGCCTCTCCATTGGATTGCTTTATACAGTCACCCTAAGTGAGCAGGCAGTAAAGCCAGAGAAATCAGCAAGTTGCCTGTTTGTTTCCTACTTACCTGCATAAATATTATGAGCAAGTCACAAATAAAAGCGCAATAAACAAATAAAACGCTACACACTTTGAAGGCGTAAACTGGCGCTGTGAATTTCAAAGCTCAGAAAAAGGAAAGTTTCTTGATCTGAGACGTTGTTACAAGACTGAATGATCAAACTGTAGGGGGAAAAAGGCAAGTTTACTGGCCCACTTATATGAACGTCGCCTAACCAATTAAACTGCTGGTTTTTTTTAAGATTGTTTTTCCTTTTCGCCTATATACGTAGCAACAGACATTTTTATATTTTACGTTTTCTGAAATTTTTGAGACTCGCTTCGCACGTATTTGGGCCCACAACTTGTTTCCCCTAGTCACTTTGACCATTAGGTAAAGATAACATATAAATAGAGAGATATCGATGAATTCAACATTCTGCGTAATAAACGTGCTATCGTATAATTTCATTTTGCAGGGTACATTTGCCTAGTATAATTTGTGGGAAGGCCTGACCACGTTGGCGAGCTACAACAAACCTCTAATTTTTTTGTTGCTAGGAATAACATAACCGAAGACAAAGTTGCACTGCAGCTCTAGCCTGAGATCTTATCATACTTTCTGCAGAAGCACAACATTATTGACCACAAGATGAATGGGTATTTATATATTTTAGTATATAATGGATACAATAAAACACATAAACTCACATCCTATAATATTATTTGTTTTGCCTGTGAATGACATGAATAATTTAAGGATGAGTAAATATTCAATTACACCTAAGTATTAAATAATTACAATACAGCGACTAATACGTATCATAACATTTACACTGCCAGTGAGAACTTGGGGCCTTGAAGATATGTGTAAATACCATGCCTTTACCGCCATTCAATGGTTGCATCTAAAAAAGGTTAAAACAAACATATTTCTTTTCAGACGGCGGCATATACGGAAAGAGCCTTGCACTTCTATTCTTGGATCTCAAGACTTCTAGTCTCTATTCAGACAAAAAGTACGACGCGGGCGTTGACATCGCGACCAAGCTTACGAATCATCTCTGGCTCGGAGGTAAGGCAAATGACGTGCCGCAGTGATTCCATGTAAGCTGGAATCGCTAGCACGTCATTTAAGCAATAGCACGTGGCCACCTGAGCAAAACCTCATGACGAAATCATTCGACGTTTTTCAACTAAATAGCAAACTTGCGTTGCACAAATGAAACGGCAACAACAAAGTATAGCACGTAATGTATAGCACGTATAGCATGTAATGGTTTACGAGTGTCGATAGTAAACAAGACTGAATATTTTTCAATTCTGGAACTGTTCAAGCTTGGCGAAACTCCATTGTCGAGCCGGGTTGACTCGCTCAGCGTGAATGCGCTATGTTAGGAGAGGTGTAGGTCAGCCTACAGCTATCCCAAGAAGTAAGTGTAGTATAGTATACCAAGGGGGCAGGAAAATGTGTGAGGGTGAGTACGAGGGATGCAAAGGTGAGGGGATGGAAAGAAGGAGGGAGATGTACTGAAGCATAGTAACGGCTTGTCTACTATGAAAGCAAAGAGTGGGAAATTATTGTGAGAAGAAAAAGGGAGAGAGTAGAGCACGACAAAGTATAGTATAATACGGCTAGGAGTGAAGATGAGGAGGGATGTGACGTTCAAGACGAAGGAAAGAAAGAGGGGAGAAGGCGTGGATTAATGATAGCCTTGATTATTTGCTCACATATAATTTGTCTGCAAGCTCGGCAAGAGTGTAAAGTTGGATGACCGAGATGCAGCAAAGGAAGGTGAGCGATGGCAGTCTCCTCTGTGACGGGCGTAAGGATTGTGCGAGTAGTGAGTGTTAGCTTCGAAGCAAATAGAGACTTGCTTCGAGTAATTTCTAATCAAACTCAAACAGTATAGGTCACATAATGTTTGTCACATTTATATGTCGCATCAATGGGCCTTTGCTTCGATTGAAGAAAAAGAGAAGAGGTCATGGTGCGGCCTCACTGGCGACTACCTGCCAGTAATGTACTTCCTCACAAGAGCAGGATTGGCCACCCTGGTGCAGTATTTGGTCACTACATCCCATAACTACAGCAATTAACCATTAGTCCTCAGTCCCCAGCGGTTACGAAGAACTATCCAAGGTGGCGGTCAGACCTGCAACGTAGCGGAGGGTGCTTAGATTCTCTGGGTCCGGGCAGCCCGCCATTGGAACCTGAACTTGGCTACCTTCAACGCTAGAACGCTATCTAGTGAGTCTAGTCTAGCTGTGCTATTCGAGGAATTAGAGGGTGTTCAGTGGTATATAATATGGCTCAGCGAAGTTAGGAGGACACGTGAGACTTATACAGTGCTGAAGAATGGGCACGTCCTATACTACCGTGGATTATTAGATAGAAAAGAACGAGGGGTGGGGCTTCTTATACACAAGAATATTGCTGGTAACATAGCGGAATACTATGACATCAGTGAGAGCGTGGTATGTATCATAAATAAATTTTAAAAAAAGGTACACGATGAAGGTGGTAAAGGACTACGTGCCTACATCGAGTCATGATAATCATTTGGTTGAACGTTTACATAGGAAGACGTAGATTCAGCCATTAATGAAGTAAAGTCACAATACACTATTCTGATGGGTGACTATAACACCAAAGTAGGCAAGAATCAGGCCGGAGATCATGATGGGGGGAATATGGCATCAGCTCTAGAAATGCCAGAGGGGAGTTTGAGTACAGCTCGCAGAACGTAATAATTTATGGATCTTAAATACCTTCTTCAGAAAATGGGCTAGCCGTAAGTAGACGTGACGCCGTCCTAATGGCAAAACTGAAAATGAAATAGACTTCATTCTGTGTGCACACCGAGGACTTGTACAGGATGTAAAAGTATAGTTGGCAAGATTGGATGCTGTGACCATCAAACGGTAAGAGCTCGTATTCAGCTAGATTAAAAAAAAGCAAACACAAAAACTGATACACAAGAAGACAATTAATGAACTAGAGGTGGGAGTGACAGTACAGGAATTCAGAGTTTCGTTTCAGAATAGATTCGAAGGACAAAACGAGGTAACCGACGTTACCGTTCACACAACGAACGATAACATTGCTAAAGTCATCAAAGAGTGTGAGTTATGTTTGGGCCAAGCGAAAAATGTCCAATCGGTAGAAGGCGCCTGACGAAAAGGGAAAGATATGAAAAGTGGCTGCGCAGACGAGCTACTAAGTCGTTCACCTCTGCACGTGCCTTTGCTGTCAAGCACCGTGAGTTTTTGTTCACCGCACCTAGCACTGGTGAGTCAACCGCACTGCAGAAGCGTTCTCACGGAGAGACAGTCTGGGAAACAAGTGATCCCTGGCACGACACCGCTCCTGACAGTATAATGTGGCGGTGTGCTCTCACAGCAAGTGTGGACAGGCGGCACAATCGTTTGTACTAACTCCAGACAACCAACCGGCTGTATAGCCAGGCTTCTGGTTGCGCGAAATTATTTTAAGCTGTACGTTGACGAAATAACGGAGTTCTTCTTTAGCTGGTTCTTGGAGGATGAGGATGGCAAAGTGTGGGAACGCAGACGTGGAGGCACGTCTCTGAGGAAAGGAGAGTTGTTTGCTGCATTGGTGGAGCATCGAGAAGGAGTGCGCCCCACGAAGCGGTGTCATATGAGACGGGAGGCATGAAATGGAGAGGAGGAGAGCTTAGTGCTCGAGGACAAGATCGGGAAACGTGGACAAAGGTCATGCTTGGCGCCAACTGTGATTCAGGGTTTGGTACTACATCGAGAAGTTGATGTCGATGTGTGCGGTATACTAAGGGCTCGGCAAGTAACGCCGACGTTAATACAGCCCGGTGCTTACTGTGCCGTCAATTTAGTGGCCACCCCGGCCTTTGATTGTGCCAGTGTATAAATAAACTGAAGTGTGCCAGGAATTGAGCAACCGGGCCTGTCCAGTCCTTGAACGTGGCGTCGTGGTCATCTGAACCATCGGGATTACCTCCATCACCCTAAACTTGACTGGCCCAGTTAGGTTTGGGATGCACAATTTTTTACAAATACATTTGAGATGGTCTCCAATATGGCTGGGACGTTTGGTATGTTGTGAGAAGGCAGCGTGCGCATGCCGGATGTCTACGATTATGACAAATATTTTTGTTTATCGCTGGCTATCTCATTTTCATTGCGCAGTCCCTGTCAAGAGGGCGTTGAATGTTCTCCTGTCTGTGCACACGGTGGACGACAAGGAACTACTTCGGGGAGCCATTACAACTATACATCGTCGAATGCCCGAAATGATCAACAAGATAGGTAATCATCCCAAAAACTAACATTGATTCTTTTTATTTTGTTGGCGCAAACGTGTTTTGCTTGATGTTCAAATTTCGGATTAAGAAACCAAAATCACGATGAATCTTTGTGCGGTCTACTTCAGAAGAGAGTTTCGAGTAGCTCCATGATAAGAAAAAAATGTCACCCAAGTGAAGGAATGCAACTGAAAGCCGCGAATAAAACATGCACTTTTTGTAAAGAAAGCTTGAGCAGAATAAGGGAACATCACCTCCTGGCAATATTTTCTTTTAAAAATTCGTATTAGAAAAATATTCAATTTATTTTACGCTTGATTTTCATTATTCGATGTCGCTTTGAACTTAGAATTTTGGTACGTGCTTAAAGAGAGCGAAATATATATATATCGCCTACACCGTGAAATCGCCAGTGAGTTCTTTGTTGTTGTTGTTGTTGTTGTTGTTGTTTGTTTGTTATTCCTTTACTGCGAGTGTTGTAGGCAAACTCCCTACTGACTCATAATGCACAGGGTTCGACGTCAGCAATAACGATGAGCTGCAGAAGATCGAAAACATGTACCGAGAGCTTGGCATCGAAGGACATCGATGGCAAGGGGATGGCATGACGAACTGCCTGTCTTACTTAAGACCGGCGGGCAGGATGAACAGCGTCGTCAAAAATCGCGACGCTGGAGAAGCGTCCGGATACATCGACAAAGCTTATCAGTGGACCATCGACATCTCGCAGCAACTACGGTTGTCACTCAGGTGCGAATTCAACTCTCTCTTCCCATCACATACACTGCTACATACTTGTCAGCCCAGAGACATTTAGAGGAGAAGCTTCTTATGGCGTCACCCAATCGTCCCATTATCGTTTGTGACCACCACTCGTCGAGTCTACTACCCGGCCATAAATGGCACTCCTTGTACTATAGAACAAATGCATGTACGCTGAGAAATGCAAAATCGTCCCACACTAGAGGGCTTTTTGTAGCAAAAGATAATATTAAAAGCTGAGTTTTATGAGACAGAATTTACGTCACACGTACGGAAGGAGAGAGAGAGAGAGAGAGAAACGATCGCGCCACTGCGATTGCGTGTTCTTCGGCAGCGCCGTGCGCCAGGGGGCGCTCTATAGTACAATATAACCGCCGTTACGGCGCGCGTGCGCGTTCAGAGGGTTGGCGGATGAAGAAGACTGCCGAACGGCGTGCGCGCAAGGCGGCGGCTGCTCGCGCTCGAAGAAGCGGCCCCGCAATGCAGGCGCGGGAGGTCGAAGCTATAACCGTGGATGTGCGCGGCGGCACCGCGAGGACCCTGCAGTACGATCGCAGAAGGGCGAATTGGCGCGGTAGCGGCGTACGGAACTAGCTTCACCGATACGCTGTCATTTTTTTTATCTTCTTTACATCCCATTTTACTTTCCCCAGTGCACGGTAGCAAACTGGAAATATTTTCTGGTTAACCTCCCTGCCTTTGGCGGAACCTTCTCTCTCGCTCTGTTCACACAGAGGCTGAGTCATGCTCCTCACTAGGGAATTTTTTAACAAGAAGAGCTTTCTTTGACAGATGGACCTGTGTTTGTGTTAAAATTTGACACAAATTTAACACGTCGGCCAACCTGCATGAGGCACCTACTACTCCTGACACATACGTATCGTGTTGCGTTTTCTACCTTTCTTCCGGACTCTCTACAAAAAGACACAGAGTAGCACAGGGAGAGCAAAGACAAGAAGAATAACATGCAAGAAGGCAGCGTTGTGGGTCTGAGCGCGTTCCCCTGGTGTCCTTACTAGCCCTAAGCTGTTCGTTATGACTATTCAACGCTGCAGAAAATACACCTTATGTTCGTCTAGCACTGGGCTACGTCATGACAGCATGCTTCATACCCGGAGACTAGCTTGTAACACCGATATCAAAATGCACGTGCAGGAAGCATAAGAGACAGAAACTGAGATACTCGTAGAATTGTGTTTGACGCAGCTGGATATTTTGGAGGTACTTTTGCTAAAAAACGCAAAAGTTATCCGGGAATACAGACAGAAGAATGCTAGTACTTCATTTTTTTTATTACTGGGTGCGGATGCTCGTAAATAATATTAAACTGTGCAGCATTTCTTGAGAAATCTCCCAGCGCAATGAAACTCCCAAGCCAAGAGTATCTCGAATCGACGGACACCAGTGAATTATTAAAAGGTGCATTTTATTTTGCCCACAGGTTTTGTTTGTGTCAGAAGTGTGTTGCATCAACTGCGCTTCTAGCCAGCAGCAGTTCGGCTTGAACGAGAATCTCGCGAACTAGAAAACACGCTTCATCCATCATCATGTAAAGGGGGGTTTATTGAAGGACTGAGCAAGCGGGTGGTAGCTCTAAAGGAACGCAGGCGAACCCAGATGACGGTGCTTGATCGCCGATCTCGTGCCTTCTTCTTGTGCTGATGATAGCTGACCTGATGGTATCAACGTCTTTCTTATTCACTACAATTACCCCCGGCGAAAAAGTTGAAGCCATCCTGGCGATCTAACACGTGGGGACAAGCGGGTCAAAATACGGCTTCAGACGGTTTACGTGAACGATATCACGTCCACGCCGACGACGGTCGCTCGGTGGCGTGAGGCGTTCAATGGCGTAGTTCACGGGTGAAGTACGCTCGACCACGCGGTAGGGACCATGATAATTGGAGAGTAGCTTGGGTGATACACCAGAGGCGCAGGGCGGTACATGAAGCCATACAAGTGCTCCAGGAACGAACGTTGGTGCAGAACGATGATCGTCGTCACGGATCTCCTTCTGGCGCTGTTGGTCGGATGTAGTAAGCCGCTTGGCTAGCTTGCGGCACTCTTCTGCGTAACGAGCGGCTTCGGAGACAGGCTTGTATTCGGAGGGATCTGGCGAGTATGGCAGTAAAGTGTCGATGGTGTGTGATGGTTCGCGACCGTACAGGAGAAAAAATGGGGAAAACCCGGTAGTGACTTGCGTAGCGGTGTTATACGCGTATGTCACAAATGGGAGAAAGAGGTCCCAGTTTGTTTGATCAGAAGCGACATGCGTAGCGAGCATGTCCCCCAGAGTGCGATTAAACCGCTCAGTCAAGCCGTTCGTCTGTGGGTGGTAGGCTGTACTCTTCCGGTGAACCATACGGCACTGTTGAAGAAGTGCTTGTATTACATCGGAGAGGAAAACACGCCCTCGGTTACTGAGGAGTTCTCGAGGAGGACCATGACGAAGCACAAAACGATTGAGTATGAAAGTTGCGACGTCTTGTGCTGCAGCTGTGGGGAGAGCAGCGGTTTCAGCGTACCGTGTTAGATGATCCACTGCCACGATAGCCCATCGGTTGCCTGCCGTTGTTAATGGTAGTGGTCCGTAGAGGTCAATTCCTACACAGTCGAATGGGTGGTCTGGGCATGGAAGTGGCTGCAATGAACCTGTTGCAGGATGTGGCGGGCTTTTCCGCCACTGACATTCGTGGCAGCCGCGAATGAACTGGCGGACGAAGGTAAACATTCCGCGCCAGTAATACCTTTTTCGTAGGCGCCCGTAGGTCTTGAAAACACCGGCGTGAGCACATTGCGGGTCGGAATGAAACGACGCGCAGATGGTAGAGCGCAACGTTCGGGGAATAACTAGTAGCCATTTCCTACCATCTGCTGAATAGTTGCGCCGGTACAAAAGGCCATCCCGAATACTGAAGTGCGGAGCCTGGCGGCGCAGGGTTCGAGTGGTTGGAAGTGTCGGTGCCTCGGATAACGCGTCAAGAAGCGAAGCGATCCATGGGTCATTGCGTTGTGCAGAAGAGATGGTATCCTCGTCAAGCGCTGACAACGTGTTGTCCGAGGAAACAGATGCGATGTCCGGGGATAGGGGAGATCGTGACAGTGCATCAGCATCGGCATGCTTGTGGCCGGAACGATATACCACGCGAATGTCATATTCTTGAAGCCGAAGAGCCCAACGGGCAAGACGACCTGATGGGTCCTTAAGCGACGATAACCAGCATAATGCGTGGTGGTCCGTTACTACATCAAAAGCACGGCCATAAAGGTATGGGCGGAACTTGACAAGCGCCAAAACGATCGCCAAGCATTCCTTCTCAGTGACGCTGTAGTTTGATTCAGCCTTGGTAAGAGTTCTGCTGGCGTAGGCGACGACATACTCGGCGAATCGAGGCTTGCGTTGCGCGAGAACCGCACCGAGGCCGACACCACTGGCGTCGGTGTGGACCTCAGTTGCTGCCGTAGGATCTTAGTGACGCAGTATTGGTGGCGAAGTGAGGAGACGACGAAGGGTACAGAAGGCTTGGTCACACTCAGAAGACCATGACGAAATATCAGTGGTGCTGCCTATAAGTTCGGTCAAAGGCGCAATGATAGAGGCGAAGTTGCGCACGAACCGGCGAAAGTAGGAGCATAACCCCACGAAGCTCCGTAACTGCTTCATAGTCGTTGGTTTGGGGAAGTTGGCGACAGCACGTAACTTAGCCGGGTCTGGAAGTATACCGTCCTTTGATACGACGTGCCCAAGAATCGTAAGTTGCCGAGCAGCGAAGTGACACTTCTTGAGGTTGAGTTGGAGCTGAGCATTCTTCAGGCACGTGAGGACGTGTTTGAGGCGCTTGAGATGTGTTCCAAAGTCTGGCGCAAAGACAACTATATCGTCGAGATAGCAGAGACAGATTTGCCATTTCAAACCCCGAAGAACCGAGTCCATCATGCGCTCGAAGGTGGCAGGCGCATTGCAGAGGCCGAAGGGCATGACATTAAACTCATACAGACCGTCCGGTGTCACGAAGGCTGTTTTTGGTCGATCGGCTTATTTCTTATTCACTACAATCATAATAATCTTAATATATTTATTTAGTAGGGCGCTGAAGAAAATTAAAATTTTATTTTGCCCAAAAAGTTAACATTCGAAGAGTGTTAAAAAGAAAACACCTATCTAAAGCACAACTCTGACTATAGCGTGTGCATGGTTTTTAATTATTACTGAATGATGTATGGGCTAGTGGCGACTATAGAGTATACACTAAATGATTGGTCAAGTGTTGCCTATATTGTCAATGCAAAACGTGGGGCGCCGTACGGTACAGGCGCATCAAGAGAACAACACAGGGGCACTACGTGCGTACTGCGCCTCACTTTTCACATTTCCAATAAACCGTTCTAACTAGCTCAATTGGATATTATGTTACCGAAATGTTGTTCATTCAATATATTAATAGCAGTGCTATCGTATACAGGTACAACATGCTGGGTTGAACAAAATTTCTGTTTGTTTCATTCCCGTTGTGTCGCAGGGGAAGCGTGGACGCCATAATCACGAACATGCCACACCGTCTGGCGAGCGTTCTCAAGGAGAGTGAGTTTCGGAACACGTTGCGGCCAGCCAACGCCTCGGACAACCCCTGGACTCGCTACGGGTGCCGCTACAACTGCGACCGGAAGCCGTTCATCTCGGACCACCTCCTAGGGGGCACTGGCGTGCCCGTTTAACAAAACCCGTGGAGTGTTCGGCAGTTTTACTGGACCAACTAGAGACATTATTCAGCCTTTTTCATATTCCTGTGCTGCCTTCTGCCGTTTTGGTAAGGGTCGGGACCACCGGTGTCACCACAACGAGAGCCTCCAGGATCGAGAGGCATTTCGTTACTTTCCTGCTAGGGGAAGGGTGCATGCGCAGTGGCACCGTGAAAGAGGTGTGTATTGGTATGGAAGTCCTCTGTAGTCAATTCACGGCAAGACATCGGCTTCGGAGGAAGCAGTCAAGCTTGGAGCCACACTGTTCGTAAACGCCTGAGGACAGGATGACAAATATTCATCACATGGTGGTGGCCTACAAGAACTTGGAGCCAAACTGTGTGTGTGCTGGTGCGTAATGTGAAGTGACGAGAACGCGACACCAAAGAAAACTGACTCTTTCTTTTACGCAAGGCCGGCGTTGCTTGGCGAGTACAGTAGCCTCGGAAGTTGCGGCTACTTTTGAAGTTTTCGAACGTTACAGACCTCGCATGTGACTGGTGATGAATGAATGACACTTGTGTTGGATCGTAGTCATATGAGGACCCCGCACAACACTACATAAAAGATAGTTCATGGGACAGCAGCACGTGTCATGTTGTGTCTCGCTGCGCGAAACTTCTTGCTAGCCTGCCCGTGCTTCGCTTTAAAAGGGGCATTAGTTCAACATAATCTGAAAGCAGGAAACCGAGTGGCAAAGTAGCCTGCATATCTCGCAAGGCTAGATCAGCTGGTAACCTGCAACTTCTTTATTCTCATGATATATGCAAGTTCGCGTGTGTGATCCTGTGCACACCGCACCTCGCGGCACTGACATCGTCTAAAGCAACCTGAAGGCGACTCCAGCCCAACTGCAGAGACTTCACCACTGCGGTGAAGCTCCGAGCTGGCGCAGCCAATGTTCACAGCTATGACGTCTTAGTCAACATTGCGATTTCGCTGCGCTTGCGCCAGTGGGTTGTGGCAGCTTGCGTTAGTTGGTATGGCATGACGATAGTTACAGCGCGAGAACAAAACTACGACAAAGAGACAAGAAGGACACGAAGGTAGCGCTCGTGTCCTTCGCGTCCTTATTGTCTCTGTGTCATCGTTTTGTTCTCGCGCTATAACTATCGTAATGCCAGTGGGTTATTTCGGCAGCTGCTCGTGAATCCATGCCCGCGGCCTGTGAGGGGAAAGTGTGGAAGCCTCAAGCGATTCGTTGCCACAAGATAAAAATGCAATGGCGGCGCAGCAGATGCGGCAAACGAAACAATGCCAGCGGACGACGCAGACAGCGCGGAAGTGCGTCCCAGTTCCGTGAGCCGTTTCGAAAGCTAGATGTCGTTAGTGGCACTCGTCGGCCAGTTGTTCTCTGATAATTCCAAAGTGAAACTTGGATGGTAATAAACGGACTGTAATTAGCTATCCGCTATACCCACTGCAGCAAGTGATGTGCCCTCTTATGCCTAAAGGAGTCTCAGCAAAATATTGCAGCAAAAAAACTACCCCTTTAGAATAGGTGCTACTGGTGTTATCAACGCGACACGATCCCCGAATCAAGACAGCGTTAAGTCAGACTCCTTAATTGTGGGAGCCGAAACAACTTTGTGTGTGTGTGTGTGTGTGTGTGTGTGTGTGTGTGTGTGTGTGTGTGCGTGCGTGCGTGCGTGTGTGTGTGTGTGTGTGTGTGTGTGTGTGTGTGTGTGTGTGTGTGTGCGTGCGTGCGCGTGCGCGCCATCTGTGAGACATTGTGAGAAAAGTCACAGCTTTGTCGGAAAGGCGAACCAATGAACGCGATTGCAACGAATTGAAAGGTCACGTGCAGAATCGAAAGCAGATCAAAACATGCCCCGCGTTCCTCGTGCACAAAACGTATTCACAGGTACGGGTGCACGCGAATAAGCGTCTCATTTATTACTTTGCTGTGTCTGAAAAGCACGCGCTTTTCGCAAATGGAGACTGCAATGATTGCAGTGACCTTTGTGCACCAGGTAACTACAGCAGAATCGTTCCAGGTAAAGCCCGAGGCTTTACGTGAGGCTTCACGTGAGGGAGCATCGCTTCCTCACGCGCCCTCATCTCGCCGGGCGAAGTACACGTAGGAGGAGATAAGAGTAGGCGCCGCCACGGGATGTGGTGACGTGCGCTCTATGCGCCATATTGCTGGCAATGCTGAAAACACAATTCCCCCCCCACCCCGAGATACTCGTGAGAAGCGGTAAGTGGTAGATATAAGTATCTTGGCATTTGAACGGTGAAGAATGTTCTCCGGGGTGGCTCAGTGTTTAACGGCTCGCTTTCACCACGCCGAGGTCCCACGTTCGATTCCGCGCGCCGGAGTGTTCGCTTCTAGATTTTCTTTATTGTGTTTTCATATATGCATATATATATGCACACACACACACACACACACACACACACACACACACACACACACACACATAAATATATATATATATATATATATATATATATATATATATATATATATATATATATATCTTTGGTCGGCGCACTGTTTCCAGGCTTTTACCTTCAACCAAAGTCAGATTCTCAGTACATGATATACGATAAACTTTTTGACGTCTTTGAAGTTTCCTGCTCTGCCGGCCAAGAGGTTGTGACAATTTGGGGTAGTACTCGAGTGATACGTGTTTCGCGCTGGTTTGGTTTGGTTTGGAAAAACTTTATTGACAAGTCCGAAGGCGTGCGCCCTAGCACACGGCGGGCCGCTCCCACGATGGGACAGTAAGGCCGAGCCCTAGCGCCGCATCGTGGGCCCTCTGGACAGCCCAAAGTTGCGATGTTATGTCTGGACTCCGGAGAGCGGAGTCCCACTTTCTGGACGATGCTGTATCGGTGCCACGTACCGAAGGGCACTCCCAGAGCATGTGGTGTAAGGTGGCTAAACCGCCACATTTTGTACACGAGTTGGTTAAATAAACATCAGGATAAAGCTTGTGAAGAAAGGCAGGGTTAGGGTACGTTTCTGTTTGAAGTAATCGCAATGTAAGCGCCTGCGCTCTATTTAGCTTCGCATGTGGAGGTGGAAAGATTCTCCTATCCATAGCGAAATGTTGGGTTATTTCATTATATGTAGTTGGCGGATCCCTGTTTACGAAATCTCCAGTTCGACCCAAAGGTCCTCCATGGCCGCGGACAGCTAACCCTCGCGCCCTGGAGTGGGCCAACTCATTGAGATTTATGATCCCTCCGTCCATGTTTCCCATATGAGCTGGGAACCATGTAATGGTATGGGTTGTAAGCAACTTATCACCGAGTATGTTTTTGGCCTCTTTGCTTTCGCGCTGGTGAGTATGCAGATTTGTGAAAGTAAGCGATGTGGTTCGTAGCGACATCGTGGTGGCCTTTTTTTCGGTTTCTGGGCGGTGTCTTTGCCCCTATACCTCAACTGGATATTTCTTCGCGGCGCTGTTGTTAAGTGCCGTGGACGCAAGAGACAGCTCTGTTATATATCTTTCTGTTTACTTACAGGATTCGACGAGCTGCGCTTTGCGGACACTGATCGAACAGTGAATCTGTTGGCTTTCTAAGAAACCTTCGCTTCGCTAGCTATTTCAACTAGTTTAATGAAGCTGGATTTCAGTGAAGTGGCTGGGCTTGAATGACGTGGAATGAAGTGGCTTGAATGGAGTGGGAGGTTGATCGATATGTAAGATTTATCGTCCCAACTTTCACAAGTGAAACACAGTTTCTTTTATTCTAAATAAAACAGAAACACTGCAATAAGCGAAGCCACAACTGCGATCGAAGCCCGCAAGCACGTAGACTAGGCAAATTCATGTACTACCCATCATTCCCATGGTCGCTGAACAATCGCAACGCCAGAGTCCCCTCTAGTTAATGTTAGAAAACTACATGGGTGCGAATGCCGCCTTGTGCCGAAGTCTTTTTTTTTCTTTTTTCTACTTCTTTCTCGCTATTTCTGGTGGGTTTGACTAAATTAGAGTGCACCAGAGCAGGGTTGTGGTCGGAACGGCCGCAGTACCAATGTACAAAAAGTGAAGCCTAAACAGGCTCATGCTGTTTGTGTAGCTTCGATCGGTGGTCCGCAACGTGTTGTCGTTTTAAGAGAATCGCGCGGCTCCGCCAAAGAGGTGCAGCGGTAGATTTCCCGCTTCTCAGTGAAAATGCCCGGGTTCGAGTCCCGGCGGCAGACGGTATGTTTTACTTTTAATATTGTAGTTGTATTAATTTTTCGTTTTCTTGAACATCTAGCTTCAGCTGCTATATATTGCAACAAAACGTAATGCTGAATCTGATCTCTCATTTCGAGTCTCGTTTTTACGAAAATCTCTGAAACAAATTAATACTTCATGTTTTTATATAATGCCATGCGCAGGCACTGCCCACAATTACGCTATCAAATTTCTTCAATTTCACATTTCATGTAAGACCAACAACTAGTCGCCAGGACCAAGAGGGGCAGTAGTAGCCAGAGGGTTCCTGTATACTCAGGAGCCCTCCCACCTAAGGGGGACACCGGGCATTGCTCTGGGCACTGTTTCAAAAATAAACGTTTACTCCTCTCTTTCTCTCTCTCATCACACTTTTTGTTGCAATACGTAACAGCTGTGGCTAGTTTATGAAACAAAGGAAAATAATATGCAGCTGTAAAAAGTAACACTAAAAATAAAAACACACCATTACCAGCTGCAATTCGAACCCGGTCCTTTTGATGTGGGGAGCGGGAATCCCACCCCTGCACCGCTTTGGTGGGGCCAAGTGCAGCTCTTAAATGACGACACACTGCAGACTGTCTATCACAGCGCGACAAGCGTCTCCTCCATATTTGGACTACCCTTTTCGGAGCTCATTCTGAGCACTCCATTATTCTATTACACTCTATCCGAATTCCGTGGCACACTCCTGTTCACGATGATGATACTATGGTGGCAGGGTTGCCCACTTTACACACCCAACTAGAGCAGCCGCACTGTTAAAATAAATTAGAACCGCGTAGGAGCATATACTTATAACTGTCTTGTTCTCGTCTCGCCTTGTTGTGCACACTAATAATTGGTAGTAACTGCCATCATACGATGCGAACAGAGCAAGGCTTTCAAAGAGACAAAAAAAAAAGAAAGAGGCAAGAAAGTCGCGACACTCGCTACAATTGCGACGATCATGTGTTTTTCTCGTGTCTCGCCATTCATATCAGCGAATAGTACGCAGTGAAGCGACGCGGTCGCTGCCAAGTGTTGCATTTCTCACATTATTCTATTTGAGCCAGATTGTACAACTAGTACTGAAAATTGCCGTTCCTGGTTTTGCTGAAACATTTGTGACAACCCTCAAGCGCGTGGGCATTTTATTCAAATATATTTGTACAATTGTGATTAACATTGAAGGTAAATCTTCTTTGCGTCATTTCACAAGCGTGAATTTGTACAATTAACGGGATGCATTGTGGGTAGTGTTTGGATCCGTAAATGCACACGCAATCTAAATTTGACACGCCTAAATCTATGGATGAAGCCAGAGGCCTGACCGGCACGTCGACGAATTGTATTCACTGATGTGCCACTTGCGACCCTGGCTATACCACTGGATTTAAGTTCGTAAAGTATGCATTAAATGGGCATGAACTGTGCTCGAATATGCATGTGCTGCACAGATAAAGAACGCTTCGTCATACCGGACGAGAGCCGAAAAATGCTCCAGAAACCTTATCGAGTGGTCCCTGGGAATACCACTTTTTTTAGGAGGGGGTCCACCGTACTACTAAGTTTTAGAGATTTTTATTTTTATTTTTGCGTTTGCAGTGAAGTATGCTTCGTGGCGTAGTGGTTAGCCCCGCGCACTGAGAATCGAGAAGTTCCTGGTTCGATTCTGCGTGACAGATGTTTGCCTTCGGATTTTTTTCTTTGCAATCTCTTAGCATATATTTTTCCACGTTATTTCCGTCACGGAAGTACGTCAGTGAAGCCATGGTGAACCCCGGCATAAAACACTTTTGTTTTAAAAATTACACTATCTCCCGCTAAATAGAACCATGTGTAGATGCGAAGCAGCGGGTTGACGGTTAGCGGCACCCACAGAAGCTCATCTACGTCGCCTTAGGTAGCTGCGCCAACATTCAGTACACATCTACCTGACTAACGCTGCCGGTGAGCATCGCTTGATGCCGATGGCCTTTGCCGTAAACGCTGTCGGTGACCAGCGCTGCCTGTGACTGCTAAACAGGCGGTCCCTCAACGCCCATGCCAAAGACATCGAGCGTGATTGCATGCTAACCAAAGCAGACGCGCTCTACCTCATGGAAACGTGGAAAGTCGCAAGGCCGATAATCGACGGCTACGAACAAAGCACAGGCGCTCTGTCTCGCGGAAACGTTGCCTTCGCCGCCGACTCGAGAGAGAGAGAGTGCGTAGGAGAGGATAGGGGGAGGGGACGCGCATGCGCAGTGGGGGAGCGGGAGCGTCGGGGAAGGACGGACACAACCCCGAGAAAAATGTGCTTCGCATCTAAAAATTCACTGTCAGGGGTACTCGAAGTCCAGAAACGCAATTAACTTACGAAGTCAGACTACATGACATTCGCGCTTGTTCAAAGGCATTTGTTGTGAAATATAGTTTTATTAACCCTTCTCTTATCGATTACATTTTGCACAAATGACCACCCACAAGTAAAGGGCCATTTTTAGTACAGTTGTTTCCCCAGTGTGCTGCATACAGAACGTGCACAACGCGTGTTTTGTGTCTGGCAGGAGCCAGAATTCGAAACAAGAGGATACCATTTGTCATTATCGAACAACATTTATTGAAAATAATGAAGCATTTCCTACACTTCTTCTTACAGCTTGTTGGAACATACTTGATGGTGAGCTTAGCTTCTATTAGCGCGGCACATATGAAAAGGAAAGAGGAAAGAATACAGAGACGTCAAGACAGGTAGCTTGCTTGCTTGCCCGCTGTTCTGTATTCTTTCCTCTTTCCTTTTCATATGTGCCGCGCTAATAGAAGCTAAGTTCATGGATAACCAACTCGCCCGAGCCACAACACTTTTGATGGTGAGCCACGCAGTAAGCGTATGTGCCCTATACGGAAAACACGCAAACAAATTAACGGCGACAAAACAAACTATATTGAAAAGCTTTGTTCCTTTCATGTACGTAATATATTATTGGTATAGATATGCGACGCTAATAATAGCTTTTGAATGAAAAGCGGAGGGGGTGATGACCCAAAACGATAATCTGATTATGAGAGACACCGTATAGGGAAGGGTTCCGGAAATATTGACCAGCTGGGGTTGTTTAACGTGCACCTAAATGTAAGCACACGGTCCTCAGAAACCTCGCCTCCCTAAGGAATGCAGCCACCGTGGCCGGGACTCGACCCCGCGTCCTGCGGGTCAACAGACCGGCACTTCAGCCACTAGACCACCGTGGAGAGCGGCAGCCGAGCGTGCTCAAGCTCCGGCTATGAGAAACCCGATCCGGTCTCCCGGAACTACTCGGCCATCTTCCAGAACTATAAGTGACCTTACTATACCAGCTCCACTGCAAAGAATGTGCGCTTGCTCACCGCAGCTTGTTTGTCTTAGATTAGCACAGCCGCGTTTTGGCCTTCTTGTGTTTCAAGAGTGCAACACTTGGCTAATTATCTCTATTGTTTCAGCAAGTCAGTTTCGCAATAGCAAACGAGCTGTTCAGCTTAAAACTGCAATCGCCACTCACGAGCGGCTTCAGTATCACATAATGTTGATATCGTGCAATATGACCATCGAGCTCTGCACACTATAGCTTCTGAAAGCACTGTAATGAAATAGGCGTATCTCTCGGAGAATGCAATTTCGAAGCGATATCGACAGTCATTATCTCCATCGTTACGGCGGGCCATTCTTTTGTTTATCCCCCACAAACCACGCTAGTGAAACAAGCTCTTTCATATTACTTCGGTGATAAACGGCCGCTCTATTTGATCACGAGTCGTCACATCTTCCTTGTATTGTTCCAAACAATGTACGGCTGGCCAGTATAGATAGGCTAAGGGAGAAAGGTATCTCACGACAATATCGGTATGGACCTGCACATTGATATACCTTTAATTCTGCAGCTGCCAGCAAAGAAAAGCGCGGCTACGGATGATAAAATCTGTTGCTTCCTCTATTTCGTGCACTTTTTTTTTTATCAGATTCACTGTGATCACGCGATAGCGATGTAAGGATTCATAAAGTCTCTCACTTCCAGCTAAGTCTGTCCGAAGCAAATGCTTGCGGTGCCCATTCATGCCTGCGCAGGTATGTCACTCTTTCAACTATTGGTTGCGTCAGTGTAGATCTCGACTGCGTTCTCAGGTTTGCGGAAGCAGTGCCTTTTTTCGAAGAGTTGTCTGGTGGTTTTGTTGCGCCTGGCGATCGGGCCTGCTTCGAGTGGTCTAAGGGAGGTGGACCAACTCGGGCGATTGTGACTTTTGGAACGTCTACTACAACGGATGAAAGCGAACTGATGTAATCTTAATATGCTGACGCAGTGTACCTAGTAATCCCTTCCTCCCATATTCTCAAACTGCGGCCCAGAGCAGTCTCTTTTTTTTTCTGAATAAAAGGTTTCATTCATTCATTCAACGCTTGGTTGAAACGCCACCTTTGAAAGCCCACAATTTGTATTCAAGCGCGAAAGCCAAGGTATAACATTAGGCCGGCCATACCGCAGAACTCCGCTTTTATTTTCAACCCTTTGTTCCCACAGCCACTGAAGTTGCACACGCAAACTTTTTTTTTTCGTATATGTGATAGGAATAGCATACGAAAGCGGGAACAAAACCAAAACATGCAAAATTTAGCTTCAGTTCCCCAAAAATCTAGTGTTCCCATTTGTGGAACGCTGGAAACACCTGTTGTTGTTGTTGTTGCCCCTTCGCACTGGCACATTTTACACTATATCACCATTCTTCTTCATTGTAAATGGGAAATTTGCCTGCTAAAAACTGTGTTTCAACGCATGAATCATTATCATGATTCACAATTATCATAACCGACGCCTTCAGCATCTGTTCAACGCGTTCATCAACAGAATTACCGTCATCATAAATTGTTGACGTGGCCACTTGCTTACGTATCTGATTCAACACTTTCATCATCATCGCTGATGATCGCTGCCATCATCAATGCTTCAAACTTCACGTTAAACACTTTCATCATCACCATCATCATCGTCATTCCAGGCCCATTTACATGCCCACACCTCTTCTTCAACGTGTTTGACCTCATTTTCATCGTCGTCGATCGTCGTTCACCATCATCGCCAATGCGTTCATGATTACCTCAGTTAGTATGAGGAACCAATTACCAGCGCAATTAATGCGGCTGATGTAGAGCGCGTAGCCAGCTCCCGTCCCGGCAACAAACGAAGCTGATCGGTTCCGTGAAGGCGAACGCGGAAGACCCAAGCACGGGAAAGAAAGGAGACTTCTTCGTTCGCACGGTTCACGAGCGGAGCAGTCATGGTCGCCCCCGTTTGGGACTAGAAGGGGACGCCTTACTCGGAAGAGCGTCCGGCAAGAGGCAGCTCAGGCGCAACTATCTGAGTTTACGCCATTGTTGGCATGCACGCGTACCATTGAGAATGACGCGGGGACGCGACCACTTGGCTGACCGAGACAGAGTGGCGGCTGGGAGACGAGCATAACCTCCCCCGCTGTACCTCATTACCTGGTGTTGTTAGGATGTCGGGGCGCCTCGCTGTCGCATGCTCACCTGGTAAGCGCACAGAGCCCAAAGGTGTACTCGCCGTTCTTAAGGAGGCTTCTACGAAGCAACATTTAATGAGAGAGCTGACAAGCTCGAGCGTGAGAACGGCCGCCGACGGAAGTCGGCCGACAGAGGCAGCCCGGCCTGGCATGGGAGATAGTGTCACACGCGGAGAACCTATCCCATTTGCGTGTTGTATTTGGTAACGTGGTTTTTACCAATGCAGTGTCTATTATAAAAGTGTTTCTGCAATTGATTGTGGCAATGCGAGGCCACACGTCTGATTGGCTTGTGTGTATACCCTTTGTTCAACCGACGGTTCAAAAGAGGATCTTTGAATCTGAAATGAAAGAGCGGAGGTTCGGGCTTGGACTCGGGCAGTAGCCTGAGGCTGCAACAAAGCGTCTCTTCACCGGACTACGGCTCTTCCTTCGCGCTGCCACCGTGCACCCGAGTCATCGAGGGGACACATTCCGAACCTCAAACATCTTCCCTCCTTGGCTAGTGTAGAATCTAGTCGAGGAGGGGGAAATTAATTACCTTCAAACTGAATGTTTTCATAATCAGCAGTCAGGGGCCTAGGCAGGGGTTGGCACACTGGACCCGTGCGCCCCCGAACCCGTAATTTTTTCACCGTTGCCTGGAGAGCAAAAAGTGACCATTTTAATGGGTGCCCTCGCCAAAATACTGGAGGCCGAAAAAAATTTCTAGGTACGGCCCTGTCAGCAGTAGCACTGTTAAAAAGGCCTTGGCTTGTTAATAGATCTGCTTCAACGTGTGCTCTCCGAATCTGAACACTCGCTTTTGCTAGTCAGATAAAAACTGTGGCATGTACGTCTTCGTCACTAAAGTGACGCCTCGAATAAAGCAAAAAAAAATTATAAACGTGACTTTCAAAAGGCATATTTAGTTATATTAAATATGATGCTTTGTGTAGAGCCACATGGCAACGAGGCAGATCCTATACCATTCAACGTACTATCAGCCTCTTGCAGGGCATGCCGGGTGGTATACCTGGCCACGACAAGAGTTATTGTATATGCTACCTTTCTATAGCCACGACCGCTGCCTGGCAAACGTCACGGTGATATACCAGCGCTGCGTTTGGGGACTCCCCGCTGCGGCGCCGCTGCAGCGTCCACAAACGTGGACTCCACAGCGAAAACTAAACTTACAAAATTTTGGCCGTTCACAGCGCAACAAAACTCACACAAAAGAAAAACGAAACCTTCCTGTTCTCGAATAAACCCAAATAATTTTAAAAAGCTGTAACGAATTAAGGGTGAACTCTTGAAAAAAAGTAGGTACATACGTCTACGGGTGACTTGACAAGAGCGCTATTCGGTGCACACGTGTGGCTGTTCCTTCACCAGGAGTGGACACATATAACCACAGTTCACAACAACATATAAATGTTATGAACTGCTAAAGTGATGCCTACATTTGAAATCTATTTTTGGCTAGCCTGATCCCACTAAAGTGATATGTATTTTTTTTTGTCCACATATATCGACGCGCTGGGATACAAATGGTTATAGGCTGGGGGGTTTACTGGCGTGCACCTAAATGTACAAGTTTCCGGGTGTTCCTTCATTTTCATTCCAATAAAATGCGAGCGCCATAGCCAAATATTTAACAAGCTCCATCGCGCTTGAAAGCGTGCGACCATCCATGCATCCACCCACGCATCCGTGCGTCTGTCCGTTCGTTCATCCACGCGTCCGTCCATCCGCTCAACTGCTTGTTTGTCTGTCCATCCGTCCGTCCGTCTAGCAAGCACTTTAAGAACTGCCATCTAACATCGTTTTATAGGATATTTGCGAGGAATCCAACTTGATCCAGAAAGAGTTCACGCCGTGCGAAATTTTTCTATCCCTTCATTGACGAGAGATGTCCGCAGTTTTATGGGTTTATGCTCGTACTTCTGTCACCCCGCCGCGGTGGTCTAGTGATTAAGGTACTCGGCTGCTGACCCGCAAGTCGCGGGTTCATATCCCGGCTGCGGCGGCTGCATTTCCGATGGAGGCGGAAATGTTGTAGGCCCGTGTGCTCAGATTTGGGTGCACGTTAAAGAACCCCAGAAGGTCAAAATTTCCGGAGCCCTCTACTACGGCGTCTCTCTTAATCATATGGTGGTTTTGGGACGTTAAACCCCACATATCAGTACTTCTGTCGCTTTGTAAAGAAATTTGCCGACATCGCTCGTCCTCTGACCGACCCTGTTAAGAAGGATACCTCTTTCTACTGGGGACCGCATCAAGAGCGAGCGTTTTATACCCTTATTCAGTGGTTTACAAGTTCACCGATTCTCTCGCACTTCGACCCTACCGCGCCCACTGACGCGAGTGGTCATGGTATCGGCGCTGTTCTCACTCAGCATCAGCAGGACCACGACCGTGCCATCGCCTATGCGAGTCGCCTTCTCTCCACGCCCGAACGCAATTACTCGATAACTGAGCGAGAATGCGTTGCACTCGTTTTGGGCTGTCGAAAAATTTCAGCCGTATTTGTTTGGTCGTCCTTTCAGCATCATCACTGATCACCACGCCCTCTGTTGGCTCTCCTCTTTGAAGGACCCAACTGGACGACTTGCGCGTTGGCATTGCGTCTACAAGAGTATGACTTCACAATAGTGCATAAATCTGGACACATTTACAACGATGCTGACTGCCTTTCTGGCCCTCCTGTGGATCAACCGGACGATACTCATAGTGACATGGACGTCTGTACTCCTTCCAGATCCGACTTTCTCCATATATGCAGCGAGCAATGACGAGACACTGTTCTTCAAAATCTTATGGGCCGCCTAAGCTACGCGTCCACCGACCCCTCTCTCCGGATGTTCGCATTGCGTGACGGTATTTTCTACCACCGCAACATTCAGTGTTACGGTCCTGAGCTCTTACTAGTTGTTCCTAAGCACCTGCGGCTGACCGTGCTTCAGGAATTCCATGACGCTCCTACTGCTGGACACATGACCGCGTAAAGTGCCGCTTCTTCTGGCCTGGGCTCTATCGCTCTGTGGGCCGCTATGTCGCTTCTTGTGACCTGTGTCAGTGGCTTCTGGACATATTCTTTCTATCGCACACAGTAATATCACATATATATATATATATATATATATATATATATATATATATATATATATATATATATATATATATATATATATATATATATATATATATATATATATATATATATATATATATATATATATATATATAGTACTGCGTGCGATAGAAAGAAAAATGATTGGTGTAACCTAGAGAGACAGAAATGAAGACAGCAGACAGCAGAGTGGGTCAGGCAACAAACCGGGATCAAGACAGCATAGTAGAAATCAAGAAGAAATGGACACGGACTAGGCACGTAACGCGTAGGCAGGATAAGCGCTGGTCATTGAGGGTATACTGACTGGACTCTAAAAGAAGGTAAACGCATCAGAGGGAGAGAGAGAGAAAGGTGGGAAGGCGAGATACCGAAGTTTGCCGGCACAAAGTGACAGCAGAAAGCATAAGACTGAGTTGAGCATCGGAACGCAATGTGATTGTGTTCTCATGCTTCTTTTACTTCTTTTTTTTTGTCAATGCAGTCGCTCTGTGTGAAGAATGTACGGTGTGGTGCTGGAGGCTTATTCAGACGACTGATAATGCCGCCTATCGTCTCCTGCACCACGCCAATCATGTATTGTCAAACAAATAAATAAATAAACATCGAAGAGGTCTTCGCCCTGCATGCAGAAGGCAATGTCAAAGGTCAAATCGTTACGTTTAGCCTCATGCACACCACACCGAAAATAATGTAATGCGGCACTACTTGCGTCGAGCGAGCACATGCTTCATTGTAAGTCCTGACGGCATTTCTGAATGTTTGTTTGCGCATCAAAGTTTATAATTGCTGCTTATTACGACAGCCCGCCGCGTAAAGGTGTGAACGTAAACACAACCGCTGAATGAGCTTGCTGGTAAAAAAATTTTATCTCGAGGACAAGCATTTGGACGCCTTGCCCTCCCAGTTGCCTACTCAGAAAGCGTTTTCAGGGGATGAGGGAGAGATCATACTATCTTACTTCATGCATTATCCCACCAGCTTTTGTACGCATGTGCGTGTATAGACAGGCTAAGATAAAACCTACTTAACGTGCACACATGGGCTATTTGGCTGTACAGCACATGTTGTTTTGTGTCCTCTGTGCTGCTTCTTCGAAAAAAAATTAAGTTATCCGTTAAACAATTCTGAAGGGGGAAGCGTATTAGCCTCCCACACTCCTTCCCATCCACTAGGGCCACGTATCATGCTAACCGCACTTGCTTATGTTCTTTTTTTTTTGTAAATTTCCTTTCGAACGGCTCACATGTTCGCTTTATTACATGTTGTGTTTGTTATCTATCGAGGTTATCGCTACCTTAGAATGATCATGAGGCGATATTCCGTTGGATGTACGTGCAGCGATGTGTTTAGCCAAGACGAAGTAAGTCGCGAGTCAACGTGCAGTCTGTTTCCCCACCTGTGTCATCATACCTTCGCCCTGGTGCTGAAATGACCACCCAAGCGACGACGTGCGGTGCAGCCATGGATCCTTGCTGCGCAGGTTAGTCAAATACCGGAGCGCTTGGTGACCCGCTCCTACCCACTCAACCCTTTCCCCATGTGCTCCCAAACCGGTCCCGCGGGGGAGACAATGCAGTGCTCTGACGAGACGACTAGCACGAATGAAAAGGTGGATGTCGTTGCAGAAGCAGGAAAATAACCACAGACGAATAACATATTCAGAAATAAATCACACATCCTATGTTAAGAGCTAAGAAGCTATAGTCTGCACTAGGACCGGCTATGAAGGAGTCTTGAAACTGAAGTAATCGAGCATAATCACAAAATAAAAAAAAGCACTGGAGTGATTTCCCAATCGGGGAAATGGGGGAAGTGCGCTTAGCGGGTACGTGACTGATGTACAGTGTTTTTTAGAAGCAAAGCTCCTAAAGGCGTTGGTCTGTCCATCCCTTGTGTGCACAGGTCAGCACTTTGAGGGACTACTCACTCACACTCACTCACCACAACTTATTCAGCCTTCGCACTCACTCACGTTCATACTAACATCTACTCGCATTCATAGACCCTCACTCACGTTCATACTTACGCCTACTCACACTCTCGTCTCCTCACACTCACTCCTACTCACTAACGTTCATAATTACTCTTGCTTACACTAAGAGTATTCACTCACGTTCATACTCACTTATACTAACACTCAAAGTACTCACTCACGTTCATACTCACTCCTTCTCACACTCATGAGTACTCACTCACGTCCATACTCACTCCTACTCACACTCAGAGTACTCACTCACGTTCATATTCACTGCTAATCACTCATGAGTAATCACTGACGTTCATACTCACTCTTACTCACACTCAGAGTACTCACTCACGTTCATACTCACTCATACTCACACTCATGAGTAGTCACTCACGCTCATATTCACTCCTACTCAAATTCATAGGTACTCACTCACGCACGTTCAAACTCTGAGTGTGAATACTCACACTCAGAGTATTCACTCACGTTCATACTCACTCCTACTCAAACTCATGAGTACTCACTCCCGTTTATACTCCCTCCTTCTCACACTCAGAGTACTCACTCACGTTAATAGTCACTCCTACTCACACTCATGAGTACTCACTCGCGTTCATACTCATAATCAAACTCAAGAGTACTCACTCGCGTTCATACTCATAATCAAACTCAAGAGTACTCACTCGCGTTCATACTCATAATCAAACTCAAGAGTACTCACTCACGTTCATACTCACTCCTACTCACACTCATGAGTACTCACTCACGTTCATACTCACTCATACTCAAACTCAAGAGTACTCACTCACGTTCATTCTCTCTCCTAATCAAACTTATGAGTACTTACTGATGTTCATACTCCCTTCTTGTCACACTCAAAGTACTCACCCACGTTCATACTCACTCTTACTCACACTCAGAATACTCACTCACGTTCATACTTACTGCTTCTCACACTCATGAGTACTCACTCACGTTCATATTTACTTACACTCACACTCACGAGTACTCATTCACGTTCATACTCACTTCTACTCGCATTCATGAGTACTCACTCATGTTGAAGCACACGCCAACTCACACTCTAGGCCCTCGCGTTCATACTCATGACAACTCACACTGATGAGTACTCACTCATTGCATACTGACGACTACTGACATTCGTGAGTACTCACTCACGCTCATACTCACGCCAGCTCACACTCATAGACCGTCACTCACGTTCATACTCATGACTACTCACACTGATGGGTACTCACTCACGTTCATACTCACGCCTACTCACACTCATTGTTCATGACTCACGTTCATACTCACGACTACTCACACTCTTAGAGAAGCACGGACTGCTTGGCGAGTTGGTAATTCATTTTAACTGAGGTGCGCGAGAAATCGAAGTACGAAAGGAAGACACCTGGTCACAGCGTGTCGTGTCCAGGTGTCTCCCTTTTGTACTTCAATTTCGCGCGCACCTCAATTAAGACTCAAAGTTACTCACTCACCTTCACACTCACGCCTGCTCAAGATCATAGGCCCTCACTCACCTCCGCACTCACGCCCGTTCACACTCATAGACGCTCACACCTACTAACACACATCAGCACTCCCGTTCATACTCGCGCCGAATCACGCCCATGAACTCTCCCTCACTCCCACTCACACTCATGAATACTCACTCACGTTCATACTCACGGATACTCACACTGTTGAGCACTCACTCACGTTCAAACTCACGGGTACTCACACTGATGAGTACTCACTCACGTTCAAACTCACGGATACTCACACTGATGAGTACTCACTCACGTTCACACTCACACTCAAAGTACTCACCCACGTTCATACTCATACTCACACTCACAATACTCACTCACGTTCATACTCACTCCTACTCACACTCATGGGTACTCACTCACGTTCATACTCACTCCTACTCACACTCATGAGTACTCACTCACGTTCATACTCTCGCCATCTCACACTCACAGGCCGTCACTCACGTTCATACTCAGGACTACCCACACTGAAAGCACTCACTGACGGTCATACTCAATCTTACACTCATCAGTATTCACTAACACTCACACTCACCACGTTCAAATGAGTATGGGTGAGTGGGAGTGACTACTCATGAGTGAGTATGCCGAGCTATGCTTGTATGTACGTGACCACCTATAGTTCCACCTTTGCAAACTGCCCACTACTTCATCCTTGCAAACATCCCAATTTGCCCCATCAGCGATTCACCACTTCGCCGACCATAAAGCCGTTATAAAGAAGGGGGCACGGAAGCGACGCATAGCTACCACTTACGAATAGCAAAATTTCTTGTATAAATAAATATGGTGTTTGTCACGTCTTTGATGATGTAATGGGCGATATTTGCGGATGGTTCACGGTTTAGCGATGAAACCCTCCAGCGCTGTGTCCCACTCGTCAACATTCACTCCGTGGATATGTTGCGATTTTTTTATTTTCTTGCGTCGCATTGTGCCATGCTCCCTCCTAACTTTTTTTCTTCCTCCATGTCGAAAATCATACCTTCACCTTCTTGCTTAGAAGCGCAAGGCATCATTAGCAACAAGCAAACGACGGAGGCTACGCGATCGTGTCCAGGGAACAATGAAATGTTCCAAGGACGTAAAATGAGAAAATACCCCGATAAAAGATCGCACGGCCATTGTGAATGAAACTTGCGCAAAGAAAAACAACATCAGGGCAGGAAGGAACCTCGAGATAAGAAGCGGCACATTGATATCTGAAGGTACCATATATATAATGACGAATCCGTCTTCGGTTGCAGTAAGACGAATAGGGAAAAGGTACACTCTTCTCAAAGGCAGTTCATTTGTGTCAGCGTTTTCATAGGAGACCAAACCCTTTATCAGCAACACCCTCAGATTACCTTCATCCGTTGTCAAGCCCCATAATAAGTAAGTACATTTATTTCATCCATAGAACGAAATGAGCGTACTTACTGTGTCCATCGGGATTAGCTATGTATATTTACATTTTTTTCTCTTCTATTATTCATCTTTCTCGATAGAGCACATTTTTTGTATGTTCGTGCATGTGAGTCGGTGCATTTGTGTGGGTGGTCTTATAACAACTCATGAATATATATATATATATATATATATATATATATATATATATATATATATATATATATATATATATATATATATATATATATATATATATATATATATATATATATATATATATATCTGTGTGTGTGTGTGTGTGTGTGTGTGTGTGTGTGTGTGTGTAAACGCGAAAACACGTGAATAAGATAACAGCAATCTGTCCCTCTAAATCACACCACCGTATCAGAATCGGCTGATCGCCTACAAGCTCACGATCGCGAGAGCACAGATTACTGGAAAATGGTGCCCACGTATATGCCTGCCACTTTCGCACCTTCGAGGTGCCGCAATTTATCACGAGAGCCGGCTGCGGGCTCTTCGCGTACGACGCTGCCACAGATTTCCGTGAGTTATGACATGCTTCGCGTATAAGTGTGTAATTGAAATAAGACTCTTAAAACAGAAAGCGCTGCTCGCAGTGCTTGCGCGAGGCTGGAACGTAGCGAACACACAACGCTACCTAGTTTTTGCTGTTTTTGCCAGTGAAGCGAAGCTTTTGATAGAAACGCCAAGTTTTAGGGGCGAAGCTCCTTAGGGCGTGGGCTGTGCGTCCCCTGTAGCCTGTATGTAGCCACCTCTAGTTTAGTTCTTGCAGTGTTCACTAGATGGCGGTACCGTCCCCTGTATGTAGCCACCTCTAGTTTAGTTCTTGCAGTGTTCACTAGATGGCGGTACCGTCTCCTGTATGTAGCCACCTCTCGTTTAGTTCTTGTAGTGTTTACTAGATGGTGGTACTTGTAGCTGATGATGAAAAGATGCAAGATGTTATAAACTAGAAAGCGGTACTTGTAGTTGATGAAAGACGCGAGATCTTATAAAATCCGAGGGTTAAAAAGAGTCAATGTTTTTCGATTAATAAATCAGTTGTTAGATTGCGCCAGTTTGTATTCCTTTCTTTGTCCTTGTTCGCCTGCGCATACATTTTCAGGATGGATAGATTCCAACTAGGCCGAATCGCAGTTTTGCTTATAAAATAGGAATGATGTCACATATGGCGCGTGTCATTGGTTGAAGGCAATCGTTCGATTTATTGCGACGACGTACGCTAGGGGGAGCGTTGTAATAAAATCCGTTCGCTGTTGGCGCGCGCTCGGAGTCGCCGGATGGATAAGGCTGCACAGCGGAGAGAGCGCAAGGCGGCAGCAGCGCGCGCTCGCAGACAGAATCCCGATGTGCGAGCGCGCGAGGCAAGGGACATCGCAAGCCAAGGGACATCGCAAGCCATCCATCGTCTAAGAACAAATAAAAGTTGATTTGTGTATATACACACACAGCGTTTCTCACGTCTTTACATGATGATCGACTGGGCGAATTACACGGAAGATTCACAGTTTACCGATGAATCCCTCCGGAGCTTCGCCCATTCATCATCATTCACCCCGTGAATATGCCGTAATTTTTGCTAGTAGTACTAAGTATGGTGACCCTCGCCTATTTTTCGCTGGTTTCGCTCGGTTACCCACGTACACACGTACCATGTAGGTTTAGCTGTCGTGTGATGCGATTTCAATTACGTGACTGTCCGTTACGTGAGTCCCGGAGGGGACATGTCACATGACTAGTTTTAGGTGATCTTTACATGACCAAGATTTGGGGAAATTTGCACGTAGCGTCATCTCTCGCCGTTGACAGCAGCGGCCTGCCGTAACTGTTTGGAAAATAGGCGAAAAATATTACGTGAGACGAAAAAAAAGAGTTATCGAAAACGACTCCTTGTCTCACAGGGCAGAGACTTATATAAACGTTCTGTTAATATAACAGTGTCGCACTACAAACCGCATGACTTCGCAGGGCGTTAAATATTTTACAATGGCGCCCCATGTTTTTTCAATGGGCGGTGTTGAATTGTCCTGGGGAGCCAGGTGCTTTGTAGTGTGATACTAAAGCTTCACGAGAATGTTCCAATAAGTCTCTGGTGTAATACAACACGGAGTCCTTTTCACTAACTAACTTATTTAAAAAGAAACAATTCTTTTCGCCTGTTTCTCATTCAGTCGCAGGACCCCGTTGCTGATGCCGAGAGATGGTGCCACGTAGAGATTTTCTCAAATCCTGGGAACGGTCGCACGCATAACTGTTACGTGTTTTCAATCATTGTTGCGCGATGTCGCGTGATAGCAGTCCAGTGATTATAGTCGGGCACTACTTTAGAAGGCAGCGGCATTTTCCCTTCAAATGCGGATGCACTTGAGCCTCTACCGGTTGGCGCGCCCTTCCGATGGCGTCAACAGACGGACGGCCAGTGACCCTGCCGACTTTGATGCTGCCTTCGTTGTTTCCAGCTCAGCGCGCAAAAGACTGATCGTTGGCAGCGCTGTGATAAGATAGTGGGGCGTCTAACTGCCCGAATGGGCATTTTGAGCTCGACAACGATAATCAGAGAACAATAGTGTTTCGATTCAGATATTACAGCATTGAAGTGTGTTCCTATGCCACTTTGCCAATCGAACATGAAGTGGGAAAGACGTTGCTTTTCTGGAATACGCGTTTTAGAAGCAGTCACAATTTTTCGAGCGGGACTGTTTCCTTAGTCGTGGAGCGAATACGCTGCTGCGTTTTGGTCATCTGGGTGGGGCCTCTCCTGTCTTCTAAAGTTATACCCGACTATAGGTGTTACGTGATGTGTCGGTATTTTGATCAGTGAAAAACCATCACGTATTTTCGCTTGAAGCGTATCACGTAACTGGAAGGTATATTACTTTAGGGCTGTCACAAGACGTTATATGCGATTCACAAGACGTTGTTATGCGATTCGTAGCCACCTGAGTAGTGGTTACGTGATTCGCATGTTGTAGTCGCATGACTAGTTACGTAATATTACTCGATTTTAGCCACGTCACTCGTCGTTTCATAATGTCGCGTGACTTAGTCACTTGACTTAATGCTATACGTGATTGCCTGAAACTTTGGTCACGTCACTAGTTGTTATATGATGTTGCGTGACATTAAGCCTCTTAACGCACTTGTTCGTCATACTTATTGCATTCCATCGCCGGATAAATTGGCGCACATGTTCGTTGTTTGGTTGTTCCCTAGAGTCCTGGCGCAACGCACCACAGGGGATCGGCCATGAAATGGACGGTAGAGCCGAATACGTTCAGAAATGGGTGCTTTAAAAATGAACACATTGGCAAAACAAGGGCGAAAGACTTATAAAAAACGAAAATGAAATAAAGGAAAACCTAACAGACCAATGGGAAATTAAGTCCTACTAGCTTTTATGTTTTACTTATGCCTAAGCCAATTATATGTTCGTTTTGGTTTCTATAGGGCTTCGCATACGACTTCACTAACGAGGCAAGCGTGGGCCGGTTCATTTGTGTTCGTGGTACGGAACTCAAGGAACACCGGATTCTTGTACATTGCTGGTTGGTTGAATTCACAACTGCGCTGCTATTAATATGACCAATGGTGCACACATACAATCAACAGCGTGGAACATATGTCTCTATGGGCGGCGTCGAAAACATAGTGGATGGTCACCACGGTTGCAACGCTTTGTGTTAATGCTATAATTATCAACGATCATGTTATAAATACAACTATGTAAGCAAAGTGCTGCATTCAGTCTTCGAGAACTATTCAAATTGATTTTGCCGCTGTGCAGTTTGTTTCCATTCGGTCTCAAGATTCATTGCTCGTACGGCCATACAGATAGTACGAATTGATTATAATGAGTACTCAATGAATGGTGTCATGAATGGTAATTACCGGACTGTTCTATTGACACAGAACCGAAAGTTGGGCTAGTTGGATATGCGTGGTATAACTGTCGGTCAAGCGCACGAAGAAACACAAAGGAAGAGGGGACAAGTGTGTTTCTTTCCGCGCTTGAACGGCAGTTATACTATTTTCTATTCACATTTTTTCGTTTTACTTTACAGTTAGTTATGTGCCACATTCATGACGAGTCAATTTCGGAACGATCCTAAACCGTCAATACCTTAAGAAATAATTCTTTTTTTTTGGGGGGGGGGGGCACTTTCTTTGCTTAATTTTATGGTTGATCTCACCAGTTTGTTTTCTTTAATGTTCTGCACTTATCGGCGCTATTGTCCTTTAATGGCTTGATAATTTTGACCCTTCCAGCTTTTTGAAAACTTACACAAACGTACTGACTGCAAAGAAAACTGGCACTGAATGGGCGTGCAACCGAGTAAGCTGTACTAAAAATGAACACAATTCTTTTTTTTTATAACTCGACACCCTGACTGAAATCACAATACGTCAGGTCAGGAACAAATCCGAGTTGCGTTACCCGAGAAACATGAGAGAAAGAGAGAGAGAGAGAAAGAGAGAGAGAGAGAGAGAGAGAGAGAGAGAGAGGGAGAGAGAGAAGTAAACGTTTATTTAGAAAACAGTGTTCCGAGCGAGACCCGGTGTCACCCTAAGGTGGGAGAGTTCCTGGACTCTGGCTTCGACTGCCCTCTTGGCCCTGGCGACGAGTTTTCGCTGGTCTTCCAGGTCACTGAGGACGAGCTTGGCCTACCACGTTTCCATTAGGTGGTCGTCGTTTATTCTTGTGGCTTGGTTCCGCTCCAATTGCACATCGTTGTTTGCATGGCACTGGCATTCCACGAGCAAGTGTGCCAGGGTGTCTGGTACGCTGCAGAGTGGGCACATGTAGCCATGTGTCGTTGGTTAGAGGCGGTGCATTAATATGCCATGTATGTAAGTGTTGCTTTGTAGGCGTCTGAAAATCACGCTCTCTTCTTTGGTTGGTGTTGGATGGGGTGTAGGGTACACCCGTCGCTCCAGTTTGTAGTGTTGAAGTAGCCCCGAGTAGGTGTTTTCTACTACCTCCATCTCTGCAGCCACGGATCCGGTATCCTTTGGTCCCAGGGCAGCCCGGCTTACGTGCTCGCGGGCAGTGGCGTGAGCCGCTTCATTTCCCTGTAGACCCTCGTGTCCAGGAACCCAGCTTACGCAGCTATATGGAAGTGGAGAGCTTCGCCGTCAGTGTGTTAATTGCGTCAGCTGTCACGCAATACTTCACATAATTCAGGCAAGCGATTTGCGAGTCAGTGAAAATTACCGCGGCGTCTTTACAGGTGGTGGTGGCGAGAGCGACTGCCGCTTCTTCCGCTGTGTCTGAGTTGCGTGCCTTGACTGTGGCAGACGCTATAACTCTCGGCCTTGAGAGTCGACGACGCTGATAGCATACGCGTTCCTACAATTGCCAATAAATATAAGAATGCATAGCCCACTGCAAGGCGTAATTGGAGCAATGCTATGTGGGGTTTCACGTGTTAATTGCGTGAACCACGCGTCATTATGCATAGAAATTTCAATCATGCATGCGGTATTTTTGAACGAGCACTGATAACCCACACTACGCGTACCTCTGGCATTTCGCCTCAGTCGAAATGCAACCATCGTGCCCATGACCTTCGCGTCAGCAGCCGAGCACCAGAAGCACTGTACCACAGAGTAGGACAAGTCATTGTCATATTTATTAACGGTAAACATGTGCACTACGTACACTGACCTTTAAAATTGCGTGATCGAGGTACAAAATGGTGTTTTGTAATTATAAATAACAACGTTCAGGGATCAAGCGACTTGCGTTGGGGCATGCCGTCGAGAAGGGCTTCGGTTAGCCAAATTTGATGACACAATTCAACATTTAAAATTACAAAGGGGCATTTTGCCTCCGCCTCGTCAAAAAATAAGTAAACAGTCTGCGTTTAAATATAGTATAGGGAGCTTAGCTAGTTTGTATGTATTATTTCTAAAAACTAGCATTTATTCCGTGTGTTAATACAACCGATGAGCAAAGCTCTATTGAAATGGTACACAAATGACTATGCTCAACTAGAAGCCACAATCGTGGCTATTTCGCGTCATGGAATAATGAGAGAAAACGTTCGATTTGTGCTACCCTTGAACCCTTCCTTTCTTTGCGTCAAATAGACGCAACCCTGGCTTCTAATTGAACGTGAGCCGACTAGCCCAACAACGTGTACTTCTAAACGACTACGCGCCTGGTGTCGCTGCCTGTTTTAATGAGTGGGGAGCGGATGTGGGGAGCGTGAGCTGTGCTCCGAGGCGGACACGACTGAGCGAGCGAGTGTGTGGCACGCGTGGCGCTTCGCGAACAAGCCCAGTCAACAGGTTCGCCGGTTTGAGGGGAGAGGGCAAAGACGAAGAAAAAGGGAGAGAGTTGTGATAGTGAGCAAGCGATGATACAGAGGGGAACTTTGACGGTGGTGGCGGGGTGCGGGCTTAAGGAACTTCGCTCCTAAAAAAGACGGGACACGCAAACACGGCCACGAGACGGAAGTGACGACACCAAGGCGTTTGTGCTATCCTAACTTCCTTCTCATGCCCGTGTTTTCACGCCCTGACGTTTTTATAGGCGATAGTCTTTCTTGGGGACCTTCGGCGCAAAACTTTTGGTCTGTCTGTCTATCTCTCGATATATTTTTCTCTTTGTCCGCCTTTAACTGTACGCAAGACGGCACCAAAGTCATACAGTAACCTTCTATATAACTCTATGTCAAAGCGACCAAACATTACTTTCAACGGCCGACACCATCCGCAGTGCCCACCAATATTGCTCAAGTTTTAGCGTTCTTACTTGTGCGATTGTAAATTAAAAATCAATTATTGCGCATATCTGAGGCACCATAGCAACACATCAATATTCTGTATGTGTGTCTTTTTACTAGAAAAAGCTTACATAAAAAATTCTAAGGACCGTAGCGTTGATCACGCTGCTCTGACCATTCAAGGCTTGCACGAAAAGGCAAGTGTTTCCAACGCTTGGCTAAGACGACAACGTGGTTGCACCTACCCGTCGCCTTGCGTTCTAAACCTTATCACCTCAGAGACAGGCGCGCACGCCACGCGCTTGGTTTCCAGGATTACTGCCAGATAGCGCTCATTTCTCACGTGGGACGTGACTTGATGCGCTCGTTCACCTCCGCTGCACGCTCGAGGCACTCTAACGCAGCGCCTCCAAAATACCATTCACCGATTTTCTTGCGCAGAACATCAAATAAACGTTTTGTTTTCTCTCTTCAGACGCAAGGCTTTTGTCTTTCGGCGACATTTGCAGTGTAGCATGCAGATACGGGGCCAATTTTTCATTGCCTCCTGTGCTTCATACGACGCTAATGTAGTTTTATGTAGGTCTTGGTGTAGTTCTAAATCGACCGCTTAATACAAGCACCACTATCGCGAAACTTGAGGATGTGCGTAGCACGGGAAACACAGTGATTCCCAGGGTAATCGCGCTCATGCCGAGGTGGTGGCGCCATCTCTGACGTGGCGCATGTATCAGCCGGATGCTTCATATGAGTTTTTCGCTATTTGAGGTAAACTAGTGCCAACAATTCTTAGTTATTTCTGTAGTTTATAACAAACTGCATCTTGTCAGTTTATTTTTCACTGGTAATGAGCATTTTTGGCCTTCTTATGAGCTTTTATTGACCACCGTGTGACCAAGCGATATGAGAAAGCGAATGGACTACAAGCAGGGCGCTTAAATGCCCCGCCGCGGTGGTCTAGTGGCTAAGGTACTCGGCTGCTGACCCACAGGGCGCGGGTTCGAATCCCGGCTGCGGCGGCTGCATTTCCGATGGAGGCGGAAATGTTGTAGGCCCGTGTGCTCAGATTTGGGTGCACGTTAAAGAACCTCAGGTGGTCTAAATTTCCGGAGCCCTCCACTACGGCGTCTCTCATAATCATATAGTGGTTTTGGGACGTTGATTGATTTGTGGGGTTTAACGTCCCAAAACCATGCTATAATTATGGGAGACGCCGTAGTGGAGGGCTCCGGAAATTTCGACCACCTGGGGTTCTTTAACGTGCACCCAAATCTAGTGGTTTTGGGACGTTAAATCCCACATATCAATCAATCAAATCAGGGTGCTTAAATTATTTAAAGAGAAGTCGATCGACTTGCGGTAGTTTCAGACGAAAACTTATCCGGACCCGGCGACCCCAAACCTCCCGTTCAAGACATATGCAAGACATATTGGCAAGGACGATGGTTCAGAGCCACTCTGGAACACATGCTGTGGGGATGCCGAAGGATAACACCCAACACTGGGGTAAACTTAGGCCTCTAGTGATCCTCTCAGCGCGCGCAGAAAGACTGTGTTGCACCGTCCTGCCAGTGAACATCATCAACCGGTCTGTCGAGCGGGCAGAAGAAGCCGTCAGTAGTCAGGAACTCCTGGCCATCGCCTAGCTCAGACCTTTAACTCGCCCGGTGGACTCGGAGAGCATTTAAGTACAACTATTTGTACTTAAATACAATAGTATAGTATTTAAATAGTTTTAAATGTACTTAAATACAATAGTATTTAAGTACAATACTACCAATTGCCGAACGTGCTCAGAAGACCAGGCATTCAGGGGATCAAGCCCAGCAGATTGAACGTTCCTGAGAACGTTTCTGCGGGATCACCAACTTAGAGCCGATAATCTGACACTCCCACTGCCCTGGGGTAGGATCATTTCATTATTATCATTATCTTCTTTTGCAACCTCACTCAGTTACTGTGACTCGGCATATATCTGTGTTTGCAACGCCAAAGGAAGACGACATTGAGAAGCAACGTATTGTGAAGCAACACCCTTTGCTACACCCTTTACTACACCCTTTGCTTCAAAAAAAAAAAAAAAAAGCCAAGCTAGCAGAGAGCCGAGATGTGTGCTCGAGCTTTTTCGCGCTATTTTAAAATGCGATTTTCCTTAGCGGCACGGTCCTCCAGGATTTCGGCTCCACCGAAATCTAACAGAGATCAAACTCGCGGCCCGGATCGACCTCACAACTTCGGATCGGCAGCCTGAAATGATATCGCGTGATACCTGCTGGAAGGGGACGTCCCAAAACCACCTTATGAGTATGGGAGCCTTCCACTACGGCGTCACACAAGATTTTGGAAATATCTAAGTACACGGGCTTCCATAGAAAACACGGCCGCCGTGGCCGGGATTCAATCCCGCCAGGTGCAAATCAGAAGTCGAGTGCCGGAACCACTAGACCACCGTGGCGGGCAAAATGAGCATCGCCATAGCCACCGTTCCGCAGGGGTTTCCGAACAAGATATGTGTGTGCGTTAGTCATCACTGCTTTATGAAAACACAGACAGCGAGCACTCGTCGCCATAAAATGTCCTACCGTTGACCTTACACCAGTAACAATAAACCAGGAATATCAGAACAAAGTAGCACAACTAAGAGTATCCCAGTCGACGCACGTGGTTTATCAGTCATAACTAAACGCTCTGCTATGAGCTTTGACAAAGCGAAGAGGCCGAGCCGGAGAAGCTGTCTGCGTTGCTTAATCTGATTATATCTGCTACGCAAACGGAAGAGCGCCTGTGCGTGCATCTCAGCTTGAGTATCTGAATGCGTGTTCGTATTTTAGTTTTCTTTCCATAGATACTTGTCCCATATTTATACATTAGCAAAAGCGGCTCTGAGAACCTTGACGTTTTGTTTATCAACTCCCTCGCGCGCACGCGCTGAGTTTCGAAATGCGTCGGTCATCATATTTCTCTTATGGGCCGATTGATGTAGGAAGCTTGTCAGGAACGCCTTTTCTGACGTGCTGCACTGGCCAGAGATTCCTGGGGGAACTGACTCTGCATCAACTTCAGTGACGTCAAAACTTTGCAGGCTGACCGGCTGAACGAGAGAGAAGTGAAACGATAGATCATGCACGCGAAGTTCCTGGCCGTCGCGGTTGCTCTGCTGACCGCTCCGCAACTGGTAAGTCTTACACAACTAAAGCGCGCTAGTTTTTTTTTGTTTTTTTGGTACTAGAAGCCTGCTTGTTAGCGATAGTTGCTGCACGTCTTAAGCGTCACATACGATTTTTATTACTGACGGAATGTCGCAGAATAAAATGAGATGATGTATGTGCGGAAAATTGTGCTCTTCAAACCAGCTACAATACAGAAAAAAAAAAGGCTCGCTAGGAACCTTATACATTGGTCTAAGACGACTGGTCAATTCGTGAGGCTTTTTCATTGGGCATTTAATAGATGACTCTCTTTTTTCACCATGATATGCTCATTTGATGCGAACAATTCAGTTGGCTGCAGAAAGCGCTTCTCATTGTTGACACTTGTTCGTTCTTTTTTCGAGAACGGAGGAGAAGAGAGTCACCCTTAGAGCTATGTTTCACATACAGCATGGAAATAGCCAGGCCTACAGCCTGTTATTCAGTCATAATGAAATATTGTTGCTGGAATGAGTAGCGAGTGACACTCGCTGCTTGAGACCTCCGTGTTAGGACCTCCGTGTCAAGAGCCCGAGCGACAGGGACAAGAAATGTGTGAAAGAGGGGAAAGGGAAGAGAAGGAAAAGGAAAGACAGAGAGAGTAAATTCACTGCAGCGTGTAGAATTCCACCGCAAGTCAGAGGCGATATCACAAACCTGTCGTCCACAAAAAGCTCAAGAAGGTTTTCACTGCCTTGTGGGCTGTCGAGAGATGTGGACGGCGCTGTAATGGCACCCGCACAGGAATTGTCCCATCATCCAGTGTCCGAGTTGCGTTGGCAACTGTACTTGTATTTCTAAGACTGATCGAGGAGAGTGACACAACAGGTGTTCGATATTATCGTCGGTGTCGCAAACATAGTATACCGCACTATCAGTCATTCCAATTGACGTGCTTTGGTTCATATACCACGACGCAGCAAGCGATTGAAGGGAAAATGATGGTTGTAACCTTAAGAGACAAGAAGAGAGCAGAGAGGGTCAGGGAACAAACTGGAGTTGAGGATACCATAGGTGAAATAAAGACGAAGAAATGGACATGGGCCGGGCAACTAGCGCGTAAGCAGGATAACTTCTGGTCATTAAGGGTAACTGACTAGATTCCCAGAGAAGGCAAGCGTGTGAAGAAGAGACAGAAAATCAGGGGGGGCTGATGAGATTAGTAAGTTGGCGAGTATAAAGTAGCAGTAGCAAGCACAGGACCGAGTTTACTTGCTGAACATGGGAGAGGCCTTTCTTCTGCAGTAGGCGTATATATACCAAAATGATGATGATGAGTATGGTGGTGGTGGTGATGATGATGATGATTATGATGATGATGATCCTTTGGTGAAATCAGCTCCCAGCTAAAGGCAGTAGGAAAGCCTTCATGTTGATGTAGGCCGGATGGATTCTAGAGCTCTAGCGAAGCGTCAAGGTCATGTAGTCTGGTACATCGTATGTATGGTGCGTTCCACACATTCAATGTGAGACTGCGGGCTATTTGACAAATCTGCCTCACGGCGTCTGTTGAAATCCGAATCGGAAAGATGTTTGCTTCCCGATGCGACGCGCGAGCAGCATTAGCCGCGGAATAATTCCCGCTGATACCGCCAGGCAACCACTGAAATACAATGTCGAGGCCTTTTCGTATTGAGAGGTGGTCAAGTTTCACGGAGTCATGTGTCAACTATTCGTGACATCCGTGTCGAAGAACTGACCGCAGGCACTTTATTGTCGGTTTTGAGTCAGAAAACCCAGCCCAGTCACTCAGTTTTTCTTCAGAATCAATGAGTTCCAGTGCACAACGTAGAGCCACGAGTTCTGCTGCCGTAGACGTCGTCGCAGGCTTAAATCGCAGAGGTACCCCTTGTGATGGTGTAACCACTGCTTCACCAGAACTGGACGACGTAGCCGAGTCATCTGTGTAGATGCGCATGTGATCACTGTAGTTCTCGTCCAGTATATATGTAGTATCATCATCATCATCATCATCATCATCATCATCATCAGCCTGACTACGTCCACTGCAGGACAAAGGCCTCTCCCATGTTCCGCCAGTTAACCCAGTCCTGTGCTTGCTGCTGCCAATTTATACCAGCAAACTTCTTAATCTCATCTGCCCACCTAACCTTCTGTCTCCCCCTAACCCGCTTCCCTTCTCTGGGAATCCAGTTAGTTACCCTTAATGACCAGCGGTTATCCTGTCTACGCGCTACATGCCCGGCCCATGTCCATTTCCTCTTCTTTATTTCGACTATGATATCCTTAACCCCCGTTTGTCCCCTAATCCACTATGCTCTCTTCTTGTCTCTTAACGTTACACCTACCATTTTTCTTTCCATTGCTCGCTGCATCGTCCTCAAATTAGGCTGAACCATCTTTGTAAGTCTCCAGGTTTCTGCTCCGTAGCTAAGTACCGGCAAGATAGAGCTGTTATATACCTTCCTCTTGTGAGATAGTGGCAATCTACCTGTCATAATTTGAGAGTGCTTGCCGAATGTGCTCCACCCCATTCTTATTCTTCTAGTTACTTCAAACTCGTGGTTCGGCTCTGCGGTTATTACCTGCCCTAAGTAGACATATGTATATGCAGTATATATGGACTTAATTGTGTTAGGGCATGTGTTGGTAGGCGTGATTTTCTTTCTGGGATCGTTAAGGGAACTCGTGGCCGGCTCAAGCCCTAAAAAGGGAGCAGTGGCTTCCACGCAGGTGCGTACATCACAGTAAATTATCAACGGTACTTGAGCACACTGGAACCGTGTGTCGTGCGGGGACTTTCTGCAGCGAGGCTCGCCAGGTGGTGGGAAGGGGTCCTGGCATAATGCCTGAGGTGCCTACGCATGTTCTCGGTGATAATGCGTATCTTGATTGAGTAATCTTGTGCGGCGGCATTGGTTTCAGCCGTTGAGGCCCTGCGGGGTAACCCAAAGGCAAATCGTAAGTGCTTGGACTTGAATGCTCTGAATTGTGCCCAGGTTATATTCTTGCCGGCGCTACGCAGTTCCGGTAAGCTGTATTGCAAGAATCAGAGGAACAATACCCCGTACAGTGAAAGAGAGAGATAAATATGCAAGGAAAGGCAGGGAGGTTAACCAGACGCACATCCGGTTTGCTACCCTGCACTGGGGAAGGAATGAAGGGGAGAAAAGAGGTTGTAGAGAGATAAGAAGGTACACACAATCACGAGCGCACTCGAGGGAGCACACACAGTCTACAGGCGGTCGCTCAGGTTTGTTGACTTTAAGTAAAGTAGCAGTGCTTTAGTCGCTTTCTGCGCAACTGAGGCAGATGCCCAAGGTCCTAGAATCTTCTGCACACAAAATGGTCTGGAGTGAAGTTGATTCAAAACCACCCGGAGCTGGCATCGCTGTGTGTCGTAGCAAGCGCCGCTGCACAGGACGTGTTCAATGGTCTCTTCAGCTCCGCAGTAGTCGCATGTAGAGGTGTCTGCCATACCAATGCGAAAGGAGTAGCCCGTATAGTTGTAGCATATATGGCACGGGCACTTCCCATTTTTTTCCTCATCCGTATAAAATAGGCACACCATGCAGGGATTACGTGAGAGCAGTGGGTTGTCAAGTCTCGCCATTCTCGTTTTGGTGAAATTTGACTCGGTGGTAATCCTTCCAAGATAGGATTCTGTGCCGTCAATCTCTCTGCGCTGTAGGTGAATTGCCAGAGATGTAAGTGGGTATCGCTGATCAAAGCTTGTGCGAGGACCCCGGACCGCTCTCCATATAGGCGACAGAGGCTTTCGCGGATCAAACGACTCGCAGAAGAATGCCCAGCGTCACCAAGCCAGTTTATCCATGTTCCACTGCATTTTCACTTAGGTGCGTCTAGCCAGCCTCAAATATATTATCCGTGCCCTCTGTCCATCTTTACATACATACTGCAGGATGACACATTGCACGAAGTTTCTCAAGCCCGATGTCTGAACCAGGTCGCATGTAACCAGTCAAAAACGAACGCGTCGTATTTTGCAGGTCCTCCCTTATCGAGGCCTCTGGGTTAGAGTATGAGCCGTCGCTACAGATTTGTAGACACTTCAAAGAATGCATGGGGCAATAACAGGCTTATGTTTCCTAAATGCCGGACGTGGGTGGGATGGGGAGTTCCGCAGCCGGACTGTCTATGCAATCAGAGTGAAGTGCACAGAAGAAGCTTGTCATTGCCGCGATGAAAATTTGCAAGTTTGGGCAAGCTCCGTTCTAGCATTGTATACACTGTATGTCTAAAGAGAAATTCAATCGCTCCTTAGGGATGCTTTGCTTCGCCTCCAGAAGAAGGAAAGGGGGAGGCTGCGGCTGGTGTAATCGATAACGCCGCTGCTAACATTCCTCCTTACGGTTTATATATTCAATTTAAACCAATAAAATATATTCGCTAGTTCAGAGCAATCTATGGCATACCGATATATGCATTTCATTTATCATCCTCCACAAACAGCTGATCGCCATTATTGTTAGCATACCTGATACTCTGCTTCATATCGCTGCTGACAACACACCACACTTTCAAACAACCAATCCACGCGTTATTATGAAATAACGACAACAGTGAATGCTTCTCTTTCTATCTAGACAAGCGGCTCAGGTCGCAGGCCCATCTACAACATCTACCACATGACGAACGCCATCTGGCAAGTGGACGAAGGCATGGAGCTGGGAGCCAATGCCATCGAGTCTGACGTCACATTCGACAGTAATGGTACCGCGGTCTGGTTCTTCCACGGCGTACCGTGTGACTGCGCCCGTTGGTGCGAACGTCACGAAAAAGTGCCGGCGTTTCTGCAGTATCTCCGTCGGACCACAAGTAAGATTTTTCTTTGCTCGTCCGACTTATGTTATGAACGAGTGTGTTTCGTCCTTTTGTTAGATTGCCGGGCACAATTATGGCCAATTGAACAGTTTAATTGTGGACATAGAGACTGCTGCCTTCTTCAACGTCACGACCACGTGACAATGTCAAGTTATCCACTTATGTGTCGCGGAGACTCGACCATGCAAAGACAGTCCATGAATTTCTTTCGGAGGTGGCGTCTTCAGTCTTCTTTATTTCCCGAACCGTAAGAGAATTGAATGCTCTATCACCTAACATTGCGAACATATTGGACAGCGATGTGTTTAACAACACTTTGTGTATATGAAATTACTTTGTTTTTTTTTTCTCACTGCAACCCCTCTGCTGTAGTGTCCATTGGGGTGATACAGGTATATTTTATTAAATAAGTAAATAAACAAATAAACAAATAAACCTTGAGGTTTATTAACGTCCCGAAACCACCATATGATTACGACAGACGTCGTAGTGGAAGACTCCGGAAGTTTCGACCACTTGGGGGGACCCAAATCTGAGTACACGGGACAACAGCATTTTCGCCTCCATCGAAAATGCAGCCCGTATTCGATCCCACAACCTGCGGGCCAGCAGCCGAGTACCTTAGGCACTAGACCATCACAGCGGGTCTATAAATAAATAAATAAATAAATAAATAAATAAATAAATAAATAAATAAATAAATAAATAAATAAATAAATAAATAAATAAATAAATAACGCCCTGTTGCAAGTGAATACCAAGTAGGTGTATATCTGACGCACTTACAGGCTTCGACAGGTCGCGTGTGGAAGTTTAGTTAAAGCACAGATTTTTTTTTTTTCAGACGGGGGCAAATACGAAAACAACCTGGCTCTTCTGTTTTTGGATCTCAAGAGTACTACCCTTTACGCGGACAAAAAGCACGATGCGGGCGTCGACGTCGCGAATAAGCTTCTGAATCATCTCTGGCTCGGAGGTAAGCAAAAACAGTATGCCGGCGACGCCCAATGAGCTGGCAATTATTGGCCAATAGTATTTGGACGCGTGAGTTGCACCAACGCCTCTTTTACCTATTTCAATGCCTGCGCAAACAAGCCCTTCTCAACCGGTGCCATGCCTTAGTTCAGGGAGTGGCCGTGACGCGACGCTGCATGATGGGTGAGCAAAACGTCAGGAAGCCTCTAGGGAACACAGACATGCTAAGCAGCGGGGTGAACTGACAGATGATGTTGAAAGAAAATGGGCAACCTTTCTAAGCTGTAGAAGGGATGCATCCCTTCTGATCAATGAAAAGATTAGAAGGAAGGGAGCTCAGTGGCTGGCAGAAGTACATAAAAAAGATAAAAAGGCAGCTGCGAAATTTTGGAACCATCTAAACTCCCTAAGAAATGAGACGAGCCTAGAGCAGAGTTTTATAACTACAGCCCAAGGTGCTAGGCTAGAAGGGGACGAAGCTATTGAATATATAAGAACAAGGGTGACAGAAAAAATTCAACAAAGAAGTACTTTATACACCAAAATAGACGAGGACTAATCAAGTGGTACAATGGCTCCATTTTCACAACAAGAGTGGGAAAGGGCTGAGAAAAGGGTTCCTAGTAGTACATCAACAGGCCCAGATCGCATTCCAATTAGGCTGATAAAGACATTAGGTCCGAAGTCTAAGCAGGCTTTGAGAGAGGCAGTGAGCAAAATAATAATCGATGGTGAAGTTCCCGACGGATGGAAACTTAGCAGGATGAGCATGATCTATAAAGGAAAGGGGGCCAAAGCTGACATAAACAACTACCGTCCTATAACAGTGACATCAGTGGTCTACAGGCTGGCGATGCAGATTATAAAGGAAAGACTTCAGGCGTGGATAGAGGATGAGGGGGTGCTGGGGGAAATGCAGAATGGGTTTCGGAAACACAGGAGGTTGGAAGACAATCTGTTCTCACTGACGCAGTGCATCGAAATAGCAGAAAAGGAACACAGGCCCCTGTGGCTAGCATTTTTGGATATCAAGGGAGCGTACGATAGCGTGGTTCAAGAGGATTTGTGGGGAATACTGGACACACTAGGCGTGGAACATGTAGTAACTAATCTTTTAAAGGGTATCTATAAAGGTAACAAGGTAGTTATAAAGTGGGAAAAAGAGGTATCCAAGCCTGCAGAGGTAAAACGGGGGCTTAGGCAGGGGTGCCCCCTGTCACCCTTATTATTCATGATGTACCTACAAGGATTAGAGGCAAAATTAGAGGGAAGTGGACTGGGCTTCAACCTCTCTTTAGTCAAACAAGGAAAACTTATTGATCAGGCACTACCAGCATTAATGTACGCAGATGATATAGTGCTAATGGCCAACAACAAAGAAGATTTGCAGAGATTGATGGACATCTGCGGTAATGAGGGAGATAGGTTAGATTTTAGATTCAGTAAGGAAAAATCAGCAGTCATGATTTTCAATGACAACGAAGGTAGTGAGCTTAGAATACAGGAGGTCACGCTAGAGATAACAGATAAATACAAATATCTGGGCGTATGGATAAGCAATGGGACCGAGTATCTGAGGGAACACGAAATATACGTGACGACTAAAGGTAACAGGAATGCAGCAGTAATTAAAAATAGGGCACTGTGGAAATACAATAGGTATGATGTTGTGAGAGGAATATGGAAAGGGGTCATGGTTCCTGGGCTGACGTTCGGCAATGCGGTCTTGTGCATGAGATCAGAAGTTGAAGCAAGATTAGAAATTAAGCAACGTGGAATAGGCAGGCTTGCTTTAGGAGCTCACGGGAATACACCAAATCAGGGAGTACAAGGTGATATGGGATGGACATCATTTAGGGCAGGGAAGCTAGCAGCAAGATAAAATTTGAGAAGCGATTGAGAGAAATGGGGGAGGAGCGTTGGGCTAGGAAGGTTTTCAGCTATTTGTACGTGAAGAATGTTGATACAAAATGGAGGAAGCGAACCAGGAAGCTGACTGGTAAATACTTAGAAAACAGCAGGTGGCCAAACCAAAAAGAACTATTGGTTAAGAAGAAAGTGAAGGAAACGGAGACTGACATGTGGAGAATGGGCATGATTAAGAAGTCCGCACTAGAGATCTATCGAACTTTTAAGCAGGAAATTGCCAAGGAAAAGATCTATGATAATACTCGGGGTAGTTCTCTACTGTTTGAGGCCAGGACGGGAGTACTGCGAACCAAGACATATCGGGCCAAATACGAAGGGGTAGACACAGTATGCAGTGCGTGTGGAGAGGAAGAAGAAACTGCCGAACACTTGATAATGTTCTGTAAAGGGCTTCACCCTATAGTTCAGGATGATGGCGCAGAGTTTTTCGAAGCACTGGGGTTTAGGGACCGAGAGGGCAAAATAATCTTTAAGCGGGTAGACTTAACTAGAAGGAGGTTATCTGATTGGTGGCTAAAGTCAAGGCACTAGTGAAAATTAAACTCTTCACCGCAAAGTACGAATCCTCAAACTCACTTTTTAAGGAAAAAAAAATAAATATAGTTTTTGGTTCATTAGGTATTACGGCTTGGTGGCGCTAGCCACCGCCCGTTCTAAAGGGTACAGCCATATCCATCCATCCATCCATCCATCCATCCATCCAACCATCCATCCATCCATCCATCCATCCATCCATCCATCCATCCATCCATCCATCCATCCATCCATCCATGCATCCATCCATCCATCCATCCATCCATCCATCCATCCATCCATCCATCCATCCATCCATCCATCCATCCATCCATCCATCCATCCATCCATCCATCCGCTAAGGTCCCTACATGAAACAAGTTGTTTTCATCTAGGGACCTTAGGTGGCGCAGCTAGCGCTGCCTGAGTCACAAGTGCGTTCGAACGCTTTCCGCGGGAGACGCGGTATACGTGTTTCCCATCCCAGTATCGTATACGTCTGTCAGACTTGTTCCCTCGTGCTCCTTCTTTGTGGCTTGAAGCAATGCCGCCGCCGCATCGCAAGGCTCTTATACCCGTGACACACGGGCATCCTAAACTCCTTTAGACAAAGGGGACATCTTCCGGGCAGGCGGTGCAGTGACACACGGCAAAGAAGTAACTCCTCTCCGGCAAAGATCCTGTCTACTTTTCGGCCCGGAAAGGAGTACTCACAAACACCCGCGTGACATCACTAGCACCTGGAAAGGCGTACTCTCAAACGACCGCATGACGTCACTAGCACCACGTCGAAATATATGAGCACACAAGGTAGAAGGAAAAGCACTTGACAGGAAAGACACTGAACTTACAACTGAGCTTTTATTGGAAACATGCATTGCACGAGCACACAAACGCGCAGGCGCAACCAATTATCACTACAAAGTGCTACAACCCCCCCCCCCCCCTTACTTAAAAGAAAAGGAGGTATACGTTTATCTACTTCAACAGCTCAAAAGAAGACACCTCTTTTTCAGTTATTGCTACCGAAGGAACATTGATACACCTGCTTGCGTTCGCCCTAATCTGTTCTGTTCCATGATTTTTCTGGTCAATCTGTGTTTAGATTTGCCCAGAATTCTTGTGCTGCCAAACTGCGCATTGCACCCACAATCCCTGCAGTGCTTCGAGAAGTGCGTGCCACCTGCGAGAACCTTCAAGGACGTCGCATGTTTTCGGAGTCGATCATTCAAACAACGACCCGTATGGCCGTGGCACTTTGAAGTGATAGTTGGTTGCGCCTGCGCGTTTGTGTTCTCGTGCAATTGATGTTTTCTAATAAAAGTTCAGTTGTAAGTTGAGTGTCTTTCCTGTCAAGTGCTTTTCTTTCTAGCTTGTGCGATCATATACTTCCACATTATGTTGTACCAACTGGCCCAGCCTTCCGCATTATTCACTAGCACTCCCATGGCAGCGGCAGTTGCTGCGTCTGGTGCCGCGTGTGATCGGCGCAACTCCTTTCTGTAAATGGTCCCTTTTGGCGACAAAAGGGGTTCACTTCAAGGTACTTCACTTTTTCTCGTGTGTCACGGGCATTAAAGTCGGTGAATGCAGTAGCGTTGCAGCGACACTTTCCTCTTGATTGCCCGCATAGCGCCACAGAACGGCGACATGCTATCACGAAACACCATATCTTTGCAGTGCCAGCATGACCGCCAATATTGCGAATATGAGGAAAGCAAGACGCCACCTAACGGATCTGCACACAACTGACCAAAGAATTATTTCATATAATTTGCGTCGGGAGGTAGCAGAGTTGCGCATAGGTCCGCCATCTTGCCCGCTGAGGCGTCGACGTCATGCATGACAGCCACCCCTTTCGAATGTAGGAGCCGACGCGGCCCAGCGGCTCCGTCAGCTTTCTCACTCGTTCATAATCTGTCGCTGGCGCAAAGACCTTCACTTCGAAGGAAAAAAAACGAAAGCTCGAACAAATAATTCCTTTGGATAATGCTGCTGCTTTAGCTTGTGTGATAGCAGCCACTTTAGGAAGTAACCTTTCTGTTAACCACAGTAACCTTTCTGTGGCAAACAGGACAACCTTAATTTAATTTGTCAAGAGCCGTGAAAGGATTCCTGATCGATTAAGTTCCGCTCGTTTCGCGTAGTTTTCCACGCAACGCTTTCAACGACTGAGTAGGTGGCTCGATAAAACAATTGCTAGAACTATCACACCGTTCTTTACAAATTATAACGCAAGCAAGCGAAAATCTTCGTGATATAGGTGTGGCATGAACTAAACACCCTGTAAGGCTTGGAATGCAATACCGCACAGTGCCTGTACTGAATGATAATAATATGTGGGGTTTAACGTCCCAAAGCCACCATATGAATATGAGAGGCACCGTATTTGAGGGCTCCGGAAATTTCACCACTTGGGGTCTTTTAACGTGCACCCAAATCTGAGCTCACGGGCATACAGAATTTTCGCCTCCGTCAAAAATGCAGCCGCCGCAGCCGGGATTTGAGCGCGCGACATGCGGGTCAGCGGCCGAGTACCTTAGCCACTAGACCACCTCGGTGGGGCACTGAATGATACTGTTTGACCCAGTTATAAATTTTGACGGAATTAGTGCGGTACATGAGTTCTCGTTGAGGCCTAGAACATGTACACGAAATCCTAGCCATATAGTGATTCACTCTAAAAAACATTAAACTCGAAAGAAAACACATAAATGAACCTATTAGCAAAATCATTTTTCGTTTTGTTAGAGCCATAAAAAAGTGAAATTAGTTGCCTCAAATGCAAGTCTGCTGTCAAAACGAAGAATTCTTCATGTCACTGCTGCAACCCCCCTGCTGTAATGCCTTCGGGAAATGCGGGGTAATCTTCGAATAAAGACTAAGGAAGCTGCAACGTGGTGTTCAGAAACTCGTCTTTCGACAAAAGGACGCAGGCCACGCTAAGACAAACGGAGCCTAAAGGACGAAGGTTAGAAAAGCCTGTGTACTACTCGTCATTCCTATGCTACAGCTAGAACGCCATGTCCAGCAGCTCCTTGAGACACCAGCGTCGAAATTCCGCCTAGTGTATTTATAGAAAAGGTTGAGCTACTGTTGAGGTGTCGCACTGTGATGCAGATAGTTACGGGGCTCACTTTTCTATTCTTTTCTCTTTTAAAATTCACATGAGAAGCATCTAGACTTCTTTGTCTTCCTTGAATAAACCATGACACGCAATAAAAATGTGTCGTCCCCTTCCAAAGCAAAAAAAGGAAAAAGCGCTACCATTCGTTTAACTTTGTTAACTAGCGTTTCAACACGACCCACCTTTCTTTCAACTATTGCGATGATTTGGAGCCATCACGTTTACCTGCTAATTTGCCCTATGTGCTTAGGGCAATGTTGCTTAGGGTGACTCATAGAGCAAGTCGGTATTAACCAAGTTAATTCAACAACTTCATATATATTTATACCGGCTGTGGCGGCTGCATTTCCGATGGAGGTGGAAATGTTGTAGGCCCGTGTACTCAGATTTGGGTGCACGTTAAAGAACCCCAGGTGGTCAAAATTTCCGGAGCCCTCCACTACGGCGTCTCTCATAATCAAATGGTGGTTTTGGGACGTTAAACCCCACATATCAATCAATCAAATTAACTTCATATATTCTGAACGTAACAAGTATGTGTGACCATATATGTTAGTTACGACTACAAACACTCTAAAATTTGTCTTTTCCCTTTTCGGTACCGCCTTCTGCCGTTTTGGTAGGGGTAAAACAACCAGTATCACCACAACGAGAGCCTACGAGATATACAGGGTGTTTCAGGTAACTTTAGTTAGAGTTTAGAAGTATACCGGCACACGCAATTACGACGCGACGAAATGCATGTTGCTCACCACTGCCCGGAGTTAGACTATTTTTTTGCGTTCTCAAATACTATTTAATTAGATATGTTTTTTCAACTAACTTTTCAAGAAACGAAGATAGATGAAAAATTCCATTGAGAAAGTTGTAGATCGGTTTGCAAAACATCCGATTCGACAGTTTCAAACCTTATATCTGTTAGGTACTAGTGTTTTTCTGCTAATTACAAATGCCCGTGAAATACAAAAATACCACGTGATAAACCCGCTCGTGAGCCAGTGTGCACAATGATTCTAGTGCTCCCTAACGTTACACATACGAACGACCATAGCATTTGCCCCATTATGCTGTCTCGGCACGTTTTTAACGATGGTGGTGGCTTTGCGACGAACACGTTTTGCTATCGGCCACAGAAACAATAACCGCTGTTACTGCTCATCGCTGTCAAAAACCGGTGCGAGGGAAGCGTGTCGTTGATACGCGGAACGTTAGGGAGCACTAGAATTATCGTGCGCACTGACGCGCGAGCGTGTTTGGCGCGTGGTATTTTTTTTTTTATTTCACGGGCATTTGTAATTAGCAGAAAAACACTAATACATAACAGATATAAAGTTCAAAACTATCCATTTGGACGTTTTGGAAACTGATCTACAACTTTCTTCTTGAAGTTTTTTATCCATCTTCGTTACTTCAAAAGTTAGTTAGGTAGATCTAATTAAAATTATTTAAGAACATACAAAATAGTCTACCTCAGGCTACGGCGAGCAACATGCATTTGGTCACGTCGTAATTGCGTGTTCCGGCATATTTTTAAACTCTGGCTTAATTTACCTGGGACATTCTGTAGAGCTGTCTCGCGAATTCCCCGCTAGAGAAAGCCCGCATGTGCCGTGACATGTGGAGAACGTTGGGTTGAATATAAGTGATTAAATGCACCAAAGTCCAGTAGATCATCGTGAACGAGAAGAGTGCACTCGCTTCATGACTTTCTAGTGCTGCCAATTTATTTGAATTCGCCAGGGAATGAAAAATAAGGAAACCTTTGGATATTGTGTAGCCTTAAGTTTATATGTCGTCTTTATGAGACAAAGGGGAAAATGATCTTAACTTTATAGTAAAAAAATGACCAAGTATCTGCGTTCTCTACTGCAAAAGACGTCGAGAGACGATAGTCTTTTCTCTGAAGCCGTTGTATGAGATATGGACTCCCTCTGGCAGTAATGTAATGAAACGAGTGTTTTAGGTGGGGGGGGGGGGGGAGCTCCTTAGGGTGTGGGTCCGTCCTTCCTCCGTTGGTGTATGTAGCCATCTTGCAAACATTCCACTACACCCTATCACCAATCCCCCACTTCAGCGACGAATAAAGCCAATACTGTTGAGAAGTAGCCAATATGAAATGCAAGATGGCCGTGTACTTGCATACTGGTGCGCGTCAAAAAAACATAAATTTTCCCACTGTATTCATCCTTTTTTTTCCTACGTGACCGCCTATAGTTCCACTTGTGCAAACTGCCCCCTATTTCGTCCTCACTAACATCCCACTACGCCCCGTCACCGACCCATCATTTCACCGACCATAAAGCTGTTATAATGAAGGGAAAATGAAAGCGACGTATAGATACCACTTACCAATAATAAAATTTCTTGTATAAATATATGCAGTGTTTGTCACGTCTTTGATGGTGTAGTGGGTGATATTCGCGGATGGTTCACAGTTTAGCGATCAAACCCTCCAGCGCTTCGCGCCACTCATCAGCATTCGCTCCGTGGATATGCTGTGACCTTTTTAGAACGCAATAAAACTGGTAGATGGCAGCACCATGTCGTTTTAGCAATAATAAGTAAGAAACACCTGCATTTCCGTTCGTAGCGTCGCATTGTCAGCGCAGCGTAATAAACACTTCGGACTTTAGAATGGCGCACCTATGCATTTTTTGAATAAATAAACACACTACCTAATGCTCACTAATTGATGTTGCGTCTCAAATATGCGTATTATTTGCTTTCTAACTGACAATGTTCACAAGTATAAACGCAGTCGCGAGATTGAGATGGTGGGCATTGCCCAAGGGGTGAAGCTGTCACCGGGTTTCTGAATTGACACACAGACAGACATTTGTGCGTTGAAGCAGCCAAAAAAGACTATCGAACCCACAACTATTGAATAACATGTGCAACGGTGCTACGCGTGGCTTCTGGGATGCGAAGTGCAGATAAAATACGTATCGGCTTGCGTTTAAATAAGGAATGTCGCCTTCGGCTGGCGGCACGTAGTCAACGTGACTATTGTTCATTTCTTATCTCAGTTTTTGTTGCGCAGTCCCTATCCAGAAGGCGCTGAACGTTCTCCTGTGTGTACACAGCGTGGACGATAAGGAACTACTCTGGGGAGCGATCACAACCATCCTTCGCCAAAGACCCGAAATGATCGACAAGATAGGTAATCATCCTGAAAAGAAGCTTCGCTTCTTTTTTTTCGTTGATAACGTATTTTACGCCGTTTATGGGCAATGTGGCTTCCTTGATATGAGGCAGGGACCAAGCAAAAACTTTATAGTATTTTCTGTATACTGCATAACAAAAAAAATTGAAGGGAGAGGGGGCACGTGCATGGTGTGCCAGCCCCTGGCAACGCCTCTAGTTAGGAGTCAGCAATCGGTCTCTCTCTGCTCCTAGGTTTGACTTTTTTTGTTTTCATTAATCAAGCGTAATTAAACCTAATGCACGTCTCGCGCTCATCACTGCATCGTCGGTGAGTTTGTTGTTGCTTCGTTCGTTATTCGTTCAGTTCAAGTGCTATACAGGAAGACCCCGCTGTCTATTGATGCACAGGGTTCGACGTTAGCAACAACGACGATCTCGAGAAGATCGGCAAATTTTACCGGAAACTCGGCATTGAAGGCCATCGGTGGCAAGGGGACGGCATCACGAACTGCCTTTCTTACGCACGACCGGCAGGAAGGATGAACAGCATCGTCAGAAACCGTGACTCTGATGAAGAATCGTGCTACGTCGACAAAGCTTACCAGTGGACCATAGACATCTGGGACCAGCTCCGTCTGTCACTCAGGTGCTGCTCTTGTTCATCATCATCATCATATTGAATGTAATATCTCCCTCCGCATAGAGCCTGAGCCATAATCCTTATATTAGCGGTTCCATCAACAAGAAGTCTCTCAGAAAGGCGCACGTTTCAACAGGTGGACCTGATTTCGCCAAAGGCGCGTTGCCATCTTTTTAAAAGTAACGCAACAATGAGGATGAAGTGCCTTACACGAGGACAGGTCTCCTTATTGAAACGTCGGCTTGTTTTGTCTGAGGCGCTTGTTTCTGTTGACCGATCTTATGCTTCCCAACTTTACGCTGTATGCTTCTTAAAAAAGGCACATAACAGCGTAAGGTGACCAAAGAAAAGAAGAACATGCGACGCCACAACGCAGTGTTCCTACAGCACCTTTATTGGCTAGGCGCTATTCGACGCAATAATCACATATACGAATTCTGAAAATTATCTTTATTTACCAGGGTGGATATAGATACCGAGAAAAGTAATTTGGAATACCGACATCAAGATACACATGCTGGAAGCCCGAAACATAAATAATGATGTGCGTTTGTCTTCGACGTAGCGAGATATTTCGGAGATATTTTGACTGAAAGGCCAGTAAGTATCCCGTAATACAGATACAACAATACAGAAACTCATTGTTTCTAATTATTACAGAATGCTGAGGCTCCGCAAAGATATTCGTTTAAGTAGAGCGAGTGAATGCCGTGAATATTGTTGCCGTGCGACAAAACTATCAAGTTGAGCAAATATCTCGAACTGATCGCGAACGCAAGTGAACCGATAAAAATATATGTACATTTATTTTGCACACAAAATGTCTTTGGCTGAGAATAGTGTTACTATAATGGTGTTGATAATATAATAAACGCAGCGAGCCAGCGAAGGCAAAGAAGAAGTAGACCACGTTCGATCATGGCGACGATGGCTCCTGGATGAGTTCTTCCGTGCCGTTTAACGTTGCAGAAGGGTTTCTTGAAGGGCTAGTTGGTACATGATACTGAGGAGAACAGCACAAAAACGGGACAGAGAAATATTGAACACGTGACACAAGCGACACAAGAGCTGTTTATCGTCACTAAGCGTCCACATATTACGTCCCGAGTTTAAGCACCACATTATGTGGACGCTATGTGTTAACTGGCGCGGAATAATTCAGACAGAAGCCATCTTTGTCATCATCGAACACGATCTACTTCTTCTTCCATGTCTTCACTGACTGGTTGCGTTTATTATATTTTCAACAAATGGCTCTTTCAAGCAGCACAATCTTCTCAAATATAGGCTGCCTGTCTCCTGGGCAGCGTCGATTCAACCTGAACTTGAGGTTATCAAATGACAAAAACATTGTCTTCAAACCCCTGCACAGATGAGTCCGAGCTCGATTTATAGTAAATAAATATCGGCTTCATGACCTGAAAGTTCTGAAGCATGGCGATATCGCTTCTCGGGTTACGTAGGGGCTACAGCTGTCCAACTCAGGATTAGGATTAGGATGTTGAAGGTAGCCGGCAGATCTAGACTTGCGAAAGCCTTGGCAACGAAAGCCTTTGGAAATTGAACACCCTGGTCAATGAATGTGTCTTCATTTACCTTCACTTCGTAATGAATACTGTTGCATGTAACCACATTGCTGGACGCACTGCAGTGTTCAACCATGGCCTCTTGTTATAGCCGCCAGCTAATCTCCGGCTAATCTCGAAGGCCTTGGCTCGACCTGCAGTTTTACGTACCGCTTCTGGCGAGCCACAACAAAAGTATCATTTTTCTTTTGCTCAAGTTGAACATGGCCGAAAACGGTCTTGCACGCTATTTTTAGCCTGGCATTTCATTCTATTCTTCTAAAAACAGAGATTAAATGACTTCAGTGTGAATGCATATTCAATCAGTTTAACTACGAATGATTACTATAACACACATAAATCAACTTATTATTCCGTCACTTTTTTTGAACTAGAATATTGAGTGTACCTCAGTAATGTGTCAATTTCCGCAATCGCAGACAGTTCTTCATTGGTGGCGTTGGAAAGGCCTGGAGAATACAATCGCGATACTCTCGTATCACTATATAGGGCAACCAGCTTTGTGCACGTCTCCCTGTAGCGGAATTCAATAATCATGTGCAATATGTCCCAGCTTCGTTTTGCGTCGAATCATCATTACACGCATTATTTATCATTATAATAATTTCACTTCTTTAAGTGGACACTGAAGTAGAAGAATTTCTTTCGCCTAATGGGTTTATAATTACGCAATATTAGAAAGACTGATCTAACAAGCCGTACCGACTATGTGTTGGCTATAGTTTGAAAATATTACATAATGATGTGTCAGCCCGTGGCGAGCACAGAAAACAATAAGAGACGGTCATGTGTTAGCTTGGTTATTAGCGATTACAAATAAAAATGCTGTCATAAAAAAAACGGAGGTCATCGATTCAATGGTTGTTGGCACGTGTACACATATAAACTTCCAGGTTGTTTGCTACAGAAGGTTTTGTCTTTTCCTTTCCCCATTGTCGCAGGAGAAACGTGGATGCCATAATCACGAACATGCCGCACCGCCTGGCCAGCATTCTCAAGGAGAGGGAGTTTCGGAACACGTTGCGGCCAGCCAACGCCTCGGACAACCCCTGGGCACGCTACGGGTGCCGCCACGACTGCGGCAGGAAGCCTTTCATCTCGGGCCACCTTCTCCTGGGCGCTGGCGTGCCCGATTAACTGATACCTTCTGAGTGTCGGGCAGTTTCGCTGGACCAGCTAGCAACATTATTACGCTTTTTTTTTTTCAAATCCCGTTCTACCCAATGCCGTTTTCGGCAGGGCTTTGGCAGGGGCCGGGACCGCCTGTGTTGCCAGAACCAAAGCCTCCGAGATCAAGAAATGTTTTGTGACTTTTCCTCTCAGGGAAGGACGCATGTGCAGTGGCGTCGTGAGTGGGTGGATCAGTATGTGGTGAACACGAAGTTCTGCGCGGTCAACTTCCCGGCGTGAATTCGCCTGCCGCTGGAAGCATCCGAGCACGCAGCTACGCATTCCGCTATACCCACTCCAGTTCTACCCAACGTGAAATCTGCAAAAAACAGCGGAACTGCGTTTCTCCGGTGTTTCAATTGTGATTTGTGTTGTGTGACATTTTGTGGATGCCTTTAATTAAGGTAATTGTAGAGTGCAGATGCATGAGAAAGATCGCATTGGGAGCCTGTGCCACGCACACCATTGCTTCAGTGCTTTCAGGACTTGTTCACCTTCAATCTCCACCGTTTGGCTTCGACAACGACGGAGCCAGTCACGTTAAATATCCGTGTATTGTGGAGCCGAAGCGTGGATTCGTTCTCTGGATTTCATGCCGACCGGTTGTGCCCCCGCAATCTCCGACGACAGCGCAGCTCTGGCCGGCGCTGGGCTCTCCCTACGCCATCTCCTGCCACCGACATGAGCTCTTGTCGAGTGGTGCCCCTTCCTCGGACTCCTGCGACCGTGTTCATCTTTTCTATCTCCCCTATACTTCCATCGCTCGCTGTCTTCGCGCCTCGCTCTGTTCTTCCTCTCTCTATATATACCTTTTAATCCTATCCTTTTAATCCCTCCTTACCCCACCCTTGTGAGCCACTGTTGAGGTGTCCTCCCCCTGAGAGACAGTTACAGGGCTCACTTTTCTCTTCTTTCCCCTTTAAGACTCACAGAAGAAAGAAAGAAAGAAAGAAAGAAAGAAAGAAAGAAAGAAAGAAAGAAAGAAAGAAAGGAAGAAAGAAAGAAAACTGGAGCGTGACATGCGACGCAGATGTTCGCCTGTCATCAGGACTATAGCCAATAAAAGCTCCTGCTGTTAGAAAAGCCTAAAAAAAAGGTGAGAGACATCTATTGCTCACTGGTGGCCTGCCGGAACTTTCAGCCAGAGTGGTTGTGCCTTTGAGGGATGTGAACCGAAAGGAACGCAACACTAATGAACACTGACTTATTGTTTTACCCAGGATCAGCGTTGGTTGGACAAGCTCGAAGGAATGAGAAAAAAGGAGTGTGTTTTGACGTACGGGTGATGAAAAACAATATGTGGCAAAATTGTGTGTGTTTACCCAAGTAGCCGCTTTACTGATGCTAAATTGACTTGGCTTGAAGGTGTACTCAAATGCATTATAAATATTTTCACAATGTTGCTCTATATAAAAACGCGAATGTCGAGAAGCTCCAGCAGTGCAATACAGTGCCTGGGAATGCATCGAGTGTATTTTAATACTGCTACCTTAGAAACACAGCTTAGGTTTCGATTTCGAGAGAGTGGCTTCTCGGTGAACGTTTCAGGCAGTGTGGCGTCACCTGCTGACAGCAGCTCGCGACTTAGTAGCGGTAGATCTGTCTACCGCTCGTGGCACGCTTAAACGACGATCTGGAAACTATGGTATGCTGACCTCGACAGTGATTTTTGCGATTGTCACTGCATCCGGGATGCAGAACCCGCAAACTGGCAGCAACTGTCTCGACTCGTCGGGGTAATTACTAATTACCGTTGCCCCGGGGCTGGCTCACTGATGCTCAGCAACGAAAAGCTTAAAATCGAAGTAAAACAATTTATACGTTAGCACAATAACGGGACGTAGAAATAATGGTTAACACATACGTCCCGTTTTGGCGCTGTTCAACTCAGTATCATGTACTAACTGGCCCTTCGAGACATCCGGCATCAAAATTTAAACTTCGACTTTCTTCACTAATAATGAACTTATGACAGTGAAACGTACGACATTAGAGTTATCAGAGTACAGTTTATCAATACGAAACAACTCATTGTTTCTACTCAGTGTCTCTTTTAAGAACCTTAGGAAGTCGCAATTGCCCCGCCGCAGTGGTCTAGTGGCTAAGGTACTCGGCTGCTGACCCGCAGGTCGCGGGTTCGAATCCCGACTGCGGCGGCTGCATTTCAGATGGAGGCAAGAATGTTTGAGGCCCGCATGCTTCTAGATTGAGGTACACGTTAAAGAAGTCCAGATGGTAAAAATTTTGGGAGCCCTCCAGTATATACGGCGTCTCTCATAATCATATCATGGTTTTTGCACGTTAAACCCCAGATAATATCATAAATATGAATTAATCTCGAATCGCCGGGATATACGGTCGAATCGAATGGGAGAAGTGATTCCTTAGTGCGGAGCACTCATAGACGGTTCACGATTTCCACAGAGCTCGGGCGCTGGTATTTCTTGCGGAGTGATGAATTGACGACGAATTTTCGCCGGCGAAACCAAAGCACCCAAGAACGAAACTGCCACACCATGGACGCCCGGAAGAGGGTGCAAGGTTGGGGCACAGAGGGCAGCGGCTCCCCAAGGAATTCATTATACTTTACAATACAGCAGCTGTAGAGTGCACCGCTTGATAAGCACACTGAGTTCGTGGCTTTCACTATTGCTACACAATATCGCACGTTACACACTGTTGATAATCTCCCCTCTCATTCACGACAAGTGTCCTGCCAGTACTGGATGACACCCCCCCCCCCCTCCTCTACCCTCTTCTTGCGGACGCACCTCCCTGCAAAAAGTTTAGCGCGGACGCCCCTCTGCCGGACCTTCTCGATGTGCCAAGAATGACGGCACCGTTTGTGAGAACGATTACAGGCGCATTACTATGTCTGCATTAAATAAGGAGCTTTAGAATAGCGCACCGCGAGCCCTTGCGGTGCGGTCGCTGCCACTGCGCATGCGTCGTAACGCGAGTCGGCGTTCGCGGACCGCACGCAGAAAATCCGAAATTGCGTGCGACGATCGCGGCCCGCATGTGGCCCGCAAGCGCTGGTTTCGAGGCTACGGTGTCGCTGCCATCGTGCGTTGCGGTTTGCAGCAGGACAAATGCTAGTCTAAAACTCATGTGGCGCCCGCCACGCATGCAACGCCCGCAGCGCTTACAAACGGTATTCTAAAGCTCCCTAATAACCTACGTGCGTCACGCGTATGCGGCAAACGCCGCCCGCAAACAAACGAAGAGAAGTATATCGACAGTCGATAACGACGGGCATTCATAGTTTTATTTATTTTTTATTTCAGACAACCCGTATACACAATTTGCCTAGGGAATTGACGTAAAGGAAAAGGAAGCCTGGCGAAGTGCCAAACCCCTGTATACAACGATACATAAGCGGTTATATATAGCAGTACAAAATTGGAATGCATACAATACCCACAAACATTAACAATTTTTGTTTCTGACATCAAGCCATTTGGCAAAGAAATGTACATAATTGTGAATTAGCACATAAAGAAACGAATGAGAGACTATTTATGCAGAATGGTGGCAGATAAAATAAAAGTAATTAACAAAACACAGCAGCACATGCAAGTTACATAAAATAAGGAGATGAACTGGAAGAGGTATGAAAGTCTGAGTTTTTAGGAGCAATGTGTGTATCGTCTTATTGAAGGCATAAATGGAGGAACTTTCTTCACTTAATGACATCACAGTGGGGTGTTCATTAAGGAAGTTAGTTTTTGTGTACCGTAATTTGTACGAAGCGTGTCTTTCTTGAAATTGATGTGTCGTGATTTTGACTGTGGGCACGCTCGTGAAACTTCCTCAAAAATTTAATTCGGTTATATTTAACTTCACGTTACATGATCATTGCTAATTGTTATATCGAATATTATTAATGACTAGCCGTTCATGTTTTTTAAAAAGGGGTCACATGCGAACGAAAGGATAGGAGTTCAATTTATCGCACAGGTGATTTTTGTTATAGATAGAAATAGCCGAGGTTAGTTTTTGTCGTCGTTCTTTATATGAGAAGGCAATACTGATGGTGAGAATTTATTTTTGCGTAATAAATCTGTCTTTTTAACCATACTGGTAATAAGTGACATAACGTGCATTGTACGCCAGCTGCTCGAGAGATGCTTTTTTCGTAAGTAATTTATATGCACAGGCCAATCTAAATATTCCTGAAAGAAGACACCGAGGAATTTATGAGACGTACCGCGTTCAATAGGCTGTCCCTGAAAGCTAAGAATACTTTTGATAGTGTATGTTTTGTTAAGTGGTTTTAAAACAATAAATTTTGTTCTTTTTTTGCATGAATAAATGGCAAGCGCCTTTCCGACCCTTAAACAATTTCGTATTTAGTTGGCATTTACGTTCCCAGGTGCTCGCTTCGTCTCCCCGTTTGTCACTTATGTATAGAACCAATGTAAAAAAGACAGCCGAATTATTCGCTGTTGCTACGGTACGTTCTTCCAAACCTGCCAATTATCTTCACCCACTTTTTTAGAAAAAAAAAGAAAAAATCGCAGGGGTCATTCACCTAAAACAACTCGCGAGATGCGTTTTGCTTTCTTTCCAAGTCGACTGAATTGATACTCCCCTTATTGCTTCGAATGCTTCCTACTCCTCACGTGATTTGCACTGCCTCTGTGATGCCCCTATCTTTCAATCAATCAATCAATCAATCAATCAATCAATCAATCAATAGATCCTCATGACAAGAATAATGACCTTTGTCCAAGCGGTGATCATAAAAAAGGAAAATTGCACTTTGTAAACTCCAAAGTGTGTCCGGCGAAAGCCTGAGGCTATTCGACTGACTTTGCCATCTCTTTTGCTTTCACAAAGACGTTTGGACTGTAGCTACACCAAAAACTTTTCATGGCAAACAATCATTGTCCTACAGACTACCTTCTTTATTAAACTTTGTAAACCGCGCAGATTTCGATCCTTCCTCTAAACAAAGCTATCAGATTAAACACTTTGCCCAACTGATACAATTTCCTCAATGATACATCTCTCAGAATTTATGCCCATTCTTTTCTTTTTATTATTGCCTTTCATGTTCATGCCACTTCATGACCATGCATTTGAACTATTCTCTTTTGATCTTAGCACTGTTTTCGTAAACTTCTTGTATTACTTTTTGTGATATTATACCTATAATGTTTATTTCATATTTGTTGTCTGCCATTCCTGCTGCTTTGTCAACTTGTAAATGGGGTCAGTACCTCGTCAAGCTCTTGAGCTTTTAGTCCTGAACTCCACCTGATCAAAAGAAAATAAATTGATTGATTGATTGATTGATTGATTGATTGATTGATTGATTGATTGACTGACTGGTGTTTTTACGAGAGACGGCATAGTGGAGGGCTGCAGGAATGTCGACCGCCTAGTGTTCCTTAACGCGCACCGACATGGCACATTACTCTAGCATGTCGCCTCCATCGAAATGTGACTGCTGCGGCAGAGATCGAATCCGCGACCTTCTCGTCACCAGCCGAGCACCTTAGCCGCTGCACCACAGTGGCGGGCTGACCAAGAAGCGATGTCGAGTGCCGACGTCATGAATTTTAGTGATCTGCGACATCGTGATGACGTCGCAGGGGGACGTGCGTTTGGATGCGAGCTCATTGCTCGTATGTGTTTTAAGCAAGGCCTTACCAGACCGTTCGGCCTCACCAATTGTCCCGTCGTACCATGCAGGACGCGTGGACGGGAGTGAAAGCATGTAGTCGCTTAAGGCTTTTCACCGTAAATGAGAGAAACTTCCAGTGCCCGAAAACAACGGCCAGTTTTTTTTTAACGGATGACGCTGACTTCAAGGGCGCCGTGAAGACGCGAAAGCGCTGTTTCTACATATAACCAACAAAGCGTATACTGCGCATCTATATATTTATATATGTAAGTGGTTATAACAGAAGAAAAGAAAAGTGCCGACCCGTAACTGTCTCTCCTTACAAGGACACCTCAACAGGTCAGCACAGGAATGGGGTACGGTGAATAAAAGATATAGGCAGGGAAAGATTGGAACAGAGAAAAAAAAAAAAGAGAGTCGAGGGTCATTCGATCTGCTTCCCGCAACAGACTCGCAAGCCCCCACGCGCCATGCGCAGCTGACTAGGAAAGCTCCCAAGGGCCGGAGAGGTCTATGTAAAAACCGTATACTACGTTGGACAGCTATATTGCGAAAGTGGAAGCCACCACGTGGACGAAAATGCTCCTTTTCCCTACTTTGTACAAAATGTGTAACAACACATCTGCTTTATTCCATCCATCGAATCATTTAGTCACGTGATATACATGAACTTCTAAAGACCTCCTGTATATATACTCTTCGCAAAAACATTGGTGTTTTCTTGAGTAAACATGAAACATGTAGCACTTTTCCGTGTTTCGTCACTGTCAAAAATGAATTTTAAAATAAAAACGCCTGAACTGTTTGAGTCACGTATGACAGGCGTCTTTAGATATAGAAAAAGGTGTTGCTTAGTAAAGGCCCGAAATGGTAATTTTCTGTGAAACATTTTGAACGGCCGAGTTTTAATTCCGCGGATGAGTGCTATGAGCCTCCATTCATAACGCGGCTGTGACATGTGCGCCACCAGGCCCCGTAAAAGGGGAAAAAAAAAAACTAACCTGGTCGAGCCCTTCGCCGCTGACATGAGATAGGAATGAGCATAAGACGAAAGCCAAACGTGTCCCTACAGAATCAGATGTATACTAAACTCGGCGACAACTTCTCTTGACATTGGAGCGAAGGCTGCTGGGGCGGGGCCTCCTCACATTTGTGTTTCTGCGCAAGTAGTCCGGCAGCTTGCAGTCGATTTCGGTTCCAGTTTCGGTTTTCTCTTGCTCGCAACGTTATAGCGTGTTTAGAAAAACGTATGCATGAAAAATGGGAACGTCAGAGTTAAACTTTGAGCGTGCGTGTATACACTTACTGTACTGTATATACACTGCTGCACAGAAAGTTTTACGCTCTTCAGAAGGTTTTCCCAGCGTTATTCCGCCTTTCTTAGGTTTCGTGTTGAGTCAACAAAAAGTGTGGCGCATACCTCAGCCCAGAATATACGAGTACGCGCTGCACAAATGTTTACGTTTACACTGGCAGGCCCACCCCGCCGCGGTTGTCTAGTGGCTAAGGTACTCGGCTGTTATCTCGCAGGTCACGGGATCGAATCCCGGCTGTGGCGGCTGCATTTCCGATGGAAGCGGAAGTGTTGTAGGCCCGTGTGCTCAGACATGGGTGCACGTGAAAGAATCCCAGGTGGTCGAAATTTCCGGAGTCCTCCACTACGGCGTCTCTCATAATCATATGGTGGTTTTGGGACGTTGAACCCCGCATATCAAACAATCAATCAACACTGGCAGGCCTGTAGGCCAGAAAGAGGAGTTTCCCGAAATTCGGATGAAGGGGGGTGTTTTACCGGAAAAAATAATAAAAGTAGCTGGTTCTCGAAGTTTTCGACAGGTGCCCCCCCCCCCCCCCCGTCGAAATAAATTTCTGGCTACGGGCCTAGTTTACAGTATTAAACCCTGGTACAGGCGAAATGGACAGCCGGATACTGCCACGCACGTGTCTTGTTTCAGTTTCGCTGTAGTCGGTTTACGCCCACAAAGACTGTCAGCAGCGATCGGCGCAGACTGCGCCTCACTGTTCGAGAAGCTTACACGATTGTAGTAGATCATTTGATTGATTGATTGATTTGTGGGGTTTAACGTCCCAAAACCACCATATGATTATGAGAGACGCCGTAGTGGAGGGCTCCGGAAATTTCGACCACCTGGGGTTCTTTAACGTGCACCCAAATCTGAGCACACGGGCCTACAACATTTCCGCCTCCATAGTAGATCGTTTTGTTAAAATTGTGCGCAAGACGCGAACAGTCAAGCTAATTTTAGAGCTTGTGCGACCACAGGTGATAAGGCTGGAGAGTTCGACGCGTGGGGTATAGAAGACGGCGCGCGCTAGAGATGATCACCTTTTCCATGGCCGATGCTGTATTCGCCGGAGCCAGTGTGTATTGCTATAATCTGACTTTCCGTTCACCGGCTGACTGCTGCATTCGTCAACGTCACGACCCCGTGACAATATAATAGCTATGCAAGATGACGAACGTCGCCAAGCACACACCGCAGCAAAAATGCGCAAGTACCATGATGCCGCTGAATTGGAGGATTTTAAGACAGCTTACAATTCATTGTATAGAGACTGATACAGATTTTTTTTATCAAGTTTCGCTGGTCAAGCACGTTCATTGTGATTGCCGCCAATGTTGTTTTTTTTTCATTCTCTGTGCATGCAGTAAATAACGAGTATTGTCTATATCACCAATTGTTATTGGTAGAAACAATAAAGAATGCATAAAACAGTTGATACCTTTAATGGCACCATATAGTCATACGCGAAAATTTTCGAGGTCCGTCTATTTGAATTTAGAAACACGTTAAAGAACCCCAGGTGGTCAAAATTTCCGGAGCCCTCCACAACAGCGTTTCTCATAACCGCATCGTGGTTTTGGGACGTTAGACGTCATAAATTATCATTAACATAACATTTTGCACTTGTGGCACAGAACGTGATAGCCATAACTTATTGCCGGCAGTCCATGTCGACATAACACTTGTGACCAGACCATAACCATAACTCGTTGCTGGAACTGCATGTCAACATAACGTTTTTTCACTTGTGGCACAAAACGTGATAAGCATAAGTCGACTGGCATTGCTTGCAAAAAAAAAAAAACCATTTATAACAAACAAATTCAAATAAAAAAGAGCAGGAACACATTCATAACGAAGACTGAGGGGGTAGAATACATGATAAAACGAGTAAATAAAAGACAAAACAACAAGAAGATGCGGTATCGCACTTTCAGGCAGCACTGAAACAAGGCATGAAGCACTATTGGCATGAGATCACTCAGAAAATGAACGCAATCTTGAGGACTTCAGCCCTGAAGTAAGAAATGTGGTTCTCGCTGATGCGGCGTGTAATGTAAAAGTTCACGGCCATGATACATCACATCGCAGCAGCCATGACAGTAATTGATTGATATGTGGGGTTCAACGTCCCAAAACCACTATATGATTATGAGAGACGCCGTAGTGGAGGGCTCCGGAAATTTAGACCACCTGGGGTTCTTTAACGTGCACCCAAATCTGAGCACACGGGCCTACAACATTTCCGCCTCCATCGGAAATGCAGCCGCCGCAGCCGGGATTCGAACCCGCGCCCGAGCCATGACAGTATACAGGGCACTATATATATCACAATCCCATTATATATCACAATCGCACTGCGTGGCTTGACGTTCGGTAGCAACTGTGGAATAAGTCATTTCTGAAAACGCGCAGCATCCATTTCTGAGTGGTAATCACCAGCGCCCTTCTTGACACGAAAAACTGGGACGGCTCCATCAACAAAGCCTTCCTCACGGTTAGCATGCAAAACAATTAGGCGTCCTCCTTTACCACTCGGTGCACGGATACCTGTTGAGGGGCCTTGACGAAATGCGCCTCGCCGGTACATCACTTCGATGTGTGTCCATGAGGTCTCCCGAGTGGGACCAGTATTTACCCAGGTATAATCGAGGTAGTATATGAGCCTGTAAAAGAGAAATCAGTGTTATCATTAAGAGCGTACTTTTACTGGCATCCGCCCATTAATGAACCAGCGGCCTTGATTCAAGGTTATGTCTATGTTACATCGCGAGAAATTCACTGACAAAACCCATGTGAATACATATAACAAAGATGAGCTGGCGAAAAAAATCCCCTGAAAAAGAATGAAGCGAATAAGTACAAAATATGTTTCACGTTGCTTATAAAATCTAATGCAACCACATCCTCAATTGCGTGCACTGCTGAATAAAGTTAGCTATTCTTTTCTTCAAACCATCTAGATTCCTTGCTCCTACGCGGAAAAAAGCAGGAAATCTGCCCAAACAATGCGACGGGAAACTCTGCAATAGCGAAACGCTCAGTTACATCTTCAGCACAGATCATCGCATCCTCGGCTAATACTATTATACGCCGTACAAGTGCAAGCATGACCAGCCACCTTATTTTACTAAGGAATTTCGCTGCGACTTGAGTTAGGATTAGGTAAGGGTTTCGATCACTTGTGTCAACACGTTACGTTTGGCGATCACTGATCCAAAGCATACCTCTCGTTTTTTCTCACCAGTATATAGGTGCACACGCATGTTCACCATTCGCGTGTACAGTTTTACCGACAGGAAAGTTAGCAGAAATTAAACGAACGCAAGAACTTACCACTGCTGCCTCTGCAATTTTCGGGTTGTTCGGAAGTATACTTTCGACGCCAAGTAACGATCTCGTCTTTTTCGAGCAATGCGGAATTCTTTTTTTTTTTTCGGAAGACGAACCCCAAGTCGTTCAGCATTCGTTGCATCGTACGAGTGCTGATCGTCGGCATGTCCACTTCGGGGTCACTGATCATGTCGTTGCGTAGCTCCTCGACCATAGGCAGTTCATTGCGCATGAAATAGCTGTGCACTTTGCGCCGCAACGCAGCCATCGCAAACGTGTCGTGGCGCAGCAGCCTCGTCTTGGCATTCAGTCATATGCTTCCCAGCTTCGCCCGAGACCAAAAAATCCAGCTTCTCAGTACGCTTAGGAGAGGATAGTGGGGCCCGCAGAGCTTCAGCTATGATTCGTGTCACCGTTCGCAGACTCACTCTGGTGAGCTGGGCGACAGTCTGGCACACAGAATTCGTCGACAGCTGAGGCTGACAGCGCTTTACTCCAGCGTAGATATTGAAAATAACCTGCTTGCTTTGCTTCGAGATTCACTTCTTGTTACACTTAGAGTATAGCGTCCGCGGAGACCGGAATGGCGAGTTTGCGGCCGCACAGGGTTCTGTAGGCTCCGGAGACGCCATGTTTACTGCGACAGCAAGCAGTAGGCGCGTGGAAAACGTGGTGCCATCCAAGAAACAAAAAAAAGGAAAAAAAATTAAGGCGCACGATAACATTTTTTTTTTCATGAACAGCTCCCCACACTTGTTCTATATGCCCCGCTGCGGTGGTATAGTGGCTAAGGTACTCGGCTGCTGACCCGCAGGGCGCGGGTTCGAATCCCAGCTGCGGCGGCTGCATTTCCGATGGAGGCGGAAACGATGTAGGCCCGTGTGCTCAGATTTGGGTGCACGTTAAAGAACCCCAGGTGGTCAAAATTTCCGGAGTCCTCTACTACGGCGTCTCTCATAATCATATCGTGGTTTTGGGACGTTAAACCCCACAAATCAAACAATCAATCACTTGTTCTATATTTCTAATAAAAAAATCTGTATTTATTCGGACCAGGTAACTCTTAGAATCAGAAAATAAAATAGGTACTATTTCCTGGCGCACGCACATGCAGGCGGTATGGCTCTGTAGCTTCCACAGTGCTGTCAAGAAAAGCTGTCGCCTAGGATAACTTCACATTGATGTAAAAACGTTTGCGCCTCTTCTATTGGTTTTTGGCAGCTATAGAACCATTAACGTGGGTGAACCCTACAATATGACGCTTGGTGGAACATCTCCATCTCTCCGACGAACGTATTCAGTGTGATTGACGATTAAAGAAACGCTTGTGGTAGCTGTTGTAGTTAGCAGTAAACTTCAATAATATAATGTGACGTGACCACAGTATCTTTTCTACAAAAATGGCTTCAAATCCTATACAAAATTGTCACATTTCTTTTTGCTGCGCTCTTCAAATATTGGACGCTTTGAATCCGGTGCTATCAAATCTATATAAAGAAGCACCATGGCTCTTTCTCTGCAGCCCTTCCGTAAACAAGTGAAAGAGGCATCAATTTTCCAATGGAATGCCCGAGGTCCTAAACCCCGCGTTTCGGATTTTCGACCATATATTTTCAAGAATCAGTTTCCAATTATCGTAATTTGTGAACCACGTCTTCACAATGCTATACGACTTTCTAAATACGAGGCTTTCAGATCTGCAACCCGTAACGAAACCAGTAAGGTCATTGTTTACATCAGGTGCGAACTCACATATATTGAGCATCCAGTAACACCGGACAACAGCAACCAATACGTGTGCCTGACAGTTAAGCGTAAGAACGTGAACTTCACGCTAGTGGCAGTATATATTTCGCCTTCAGGCCGCTTCGACCCAGCAAGATTAAGCGCCATTATATCAGCGACACCTGGGCCATGGATTATTACCGGTGATTTTAACGCTCATCACCCCCTGTGGGGAAGAGATGTGCCCTCCTTTGCATCTGACTACCAACTATAGTGTTTAAATGACGGCGCTCCCACGTTTTTACGGGGTCTGACATATAGTAGCTGTCTCGACCTAACTTTTGTGTCAAGTAGCCTAAACACCAAGGTGCAGTGGTTTGCGGACAATGAAACGCATGGCAGTGACCACATCTCCACCTATATAAAAATCAAGGGGCTAAGCAAGTCGCAAATCGCGCCCACTTCATGGATAGACTGGTCAAAGTACAGATCATCCACAGAGAAGCAATGCGAGAGAAACCAAGAAGGTTCTCTTGAAAGCCAAGAAGGTATAATGAAGGCCGCTATTCAAGAGGCAACGTTTAATTGTGGACCTTTGCCAGATTTTTGCAAATATGAGGTGGAGTTGGAGCGACTTCGCGCAATCCGTCGTCGCGCCGAACGACGTTATAGGCGCACGAAATCCCTCTACGACTTGATGGGAGCGAGACGTCTACAAAAGAAGATTCAACGTCGAATCAATGCACTACAGTCGCAACGATGGAAGTCACTATGCGAGTCGCTCGATCCCCACAAACCTCTTTCGCAAATATGGAGAATAATCCGCGGCCTACGAACATTGCCACAACAGAATCGTCCGTTCAAATGCCTTGCTCTCCACCAAGGCCGGCGTGAAATCGATGAAGCGGAAGACTTCTGTGCCAGGTTTGCAAACTAGGGGTCCGGGATCAACATGAGTAATCTACGAAACGCGACGGTGTCCAGAGACACTCGGATATACAATATGTTTTCTCTAGAGGAGCTTCAGGCAACATTGGCAGCATGCAAGCGCTCGTCATCGCCTGGACCCGATGGAGTCACTTACATGGCCCTTGCTAACCTGGGACGAACAGCTCGGCGTGCCCTTCTAGCTGTATACAATGACTCGTGGAGCAATGGTTTGGCTCCTCCTTCGAGGAAGCGCCGCCGCCTTGTGCCCCTGCTCAAACCAGGCGAATCGCCTCGGGACATGGCCTCCTATCACCCCATCGTGCTTGCCAGCTGTTTTGGAAAGGTGATGGAGAGAAGGGTGCTGACTTGCCTGGAGTGGTACTTGGAACATAACAATATATACCCCGATGCTTTGACAGGCTTTCGACGTGGACGGTCTTCCATAGACAATGTTGTTGATCTTTTCACGTCTGCCTTTCCTTGCATCTTTATCTCTCTGTCTCTCTTGTCACGTCTGTACAACAGCGGAAGAGCCTAAAGAGATTATCAGCGGCACTTTTCTTGGATATTAAGGCTGCATACGACAATGTATTACATGAAACCATCCTGGACGCCTTGGGCAGCATTGGATTGGGAGGCCGCGTTTACCAATAGATCTACATCTATTTGAAGGACAGAACCTTCTTCGTCAAACAGAAGATGGCGCAACAAGGCAACATCATACTTATAGCGGCGTACCTCAAGGTGGGGTCCTAAGCCCTATACTTTTCAACCTTGCGCTCATCGGCCTCGTTGACGTCCTGCCACACTCCGTACATCTGTCGATATACGCGGATGACATCTGCATCTGGGCATCAGGGATCACGCGTCTACACGTACGAGCCAGGCTTCAGACAGCGGCTACACTGACGTCAAACTACCTTCAAGGACGAGGACTGGAGCTGTATTATGAGAAATGCTCACTAGTTGCGTTTACGCGCAAGACAATGACACCATACCGCATCAGAACTAATGGACACACAATCAGTTATCGAAAGAATCACCGTTTTCTGGGAGTAATAATAGATCGTGATTTGTCTTGGAGCCCTCATATCGCTTACATGAAGAAGAAACTGACCATGATCACCCACGTCCTAAGGTTTCTTGCGGGAAAATCATGGGGTGCATCGGTACGAGCCATGCTTCAACTGTATGCTGTACTTTTTCTTGGCTTGATGCGCTACAGCCTACCTGTTTGGCAAGGCCCGCATAACAAACGTACACGTCCTCCAGTCATTACAAGCTCAAGCACTGAGAATATGTCTCGGGCTGCCGAGATGCGCATCCTCAGCAGCGACTGTCGCGACGCTCATGAACACCCTATCACAACCTACATTCGTGTCGATGCTTTAATAACGCACATAAGACATGCCACCCGGATTCAATCGCATCACCTCGCCTCCCTTCCAACTTCCAGGCCATGCTCTGCGTTCTGCTCTATTATTTCCCTACATCGCACGGTGATTCCCACGAACTTCACGCACGCAGCGAGACCATCGTTACCATTGTGGTGTCTACATCCACTGAAAGCCCTGATAACCATCCCCGGAATACAAAAGAAAAAAAAATGGTCAAACTTGGCCATAAAACAAACAACATTACTGTTTCTGGATGAGAAACACAGTGGACGCATTCACATTTATACGGATGGGTCGGTCACTACAACAATTTCAACAGGCGCAGTGGTAATTCCGGAGAAATCCATCACGATAAAGTTCAGGACCTCGCATCTGACATCATCCACGGCGGCAGAACTCGCCGCCATTCGTGCCGCTCGGGAGTTCCTAGTTGAAGAACCGCTACAGACATGGTCAATATTCTCCGACTCCAAAGCAGCTCTCCAGGGCATTGCCTCACCATGTCGTCATGGACCAAACGAACAGCTAATTGCTGAAATACAACTGCTTCATCACCGGGCTATAAAGAAACAACATGACATAGCGTATCAATGGATACCAGGCCACTGCAGCATTGATGGAAACGACCGTGCAGATGAAGCAGCCCGAACTGCTAATGATGATGCCCCTTGTGTAGCTATACCATTATCAAGAACGGACGCCGCTGCAAGGCTTCGATCACTTGCACGAGAACTGACACTCGCTCAGTGGAATTCACCGGCATTCACCAACGTCCGCCTTCATAATTTGGACCCACACCTACAGCTCCATCTTCCATCAGGAATAACCAGAGCAGAGTAGACACTTTTGTGCCGTCTGTGGATTGGGGTGGCCTTTACGAATGCTTATTCGTTTCGAATCGGAATGGCCAGAAGCCCGACATGTGATAACTGTGGTTGCGCAGAGACTTTCTCCCATCTTCTCTGCGAGTGTCCCCGCTTCAGCGTGCCAAGAAAAGAACTGTCAAAAGCTTTAGATAGAATAGACAATCGCCAATTGTCGGAAGAAAGGGTATTAGGACACTGGCCGAGACCGTCCTCTGCACGCAAGGCATTGAGAGCATTGTTGCGCTTTCTGCGGGCAAATGGTCTTAAAGACAGACTGTAAACAGCGTCGTGGATCGTCGGATGACCTTCTCTCTCTTTTTTTTACAACGTCTCTTTTCTCTCATCTTTTATCCCCCTTACCCCCTTGCCCAGTACAGGGTAGCCAGCCGGTCTGAGAACTGGCTAACCTCCCTGTCCTTCCTCATTTATTCCTCCTCCTTTGTTTTTGCTAGCGCAGTTGTCCAAAGACTTACCACGCAGCAACTAAGTATTCTTTGAGGATCTTGTCACGTTCTCCTCAAGGCCACCTACATTGAATTTATTTTAAGTCAAGTCGAATCAGTATATGTGGCTACTTGAATAGTAGTAGTAGTAGAAGTAGTAGTAGTAGTAGTAGTAGTAGTAGTAGTAGTAGTAGTAGTAGTAGAAAACTTTATTATGTACATAATCCAGACTGGCTAGAACTCCAGTGCCCCGAAGAATATACAGGGTGAAGAGCGAAGTCTGTCCAGCAGGGTGGTGCCCCTATTCCAGGGCCTCACTGGCGCGAGCCATGCGTTCAGCTCTGTGGATCAGTCGCAGCTGATCCACCAGGACTGGGCTAGACAGCAGCGCCTCCCGTTCTTCTCATGCTCCATTGGTGTCGTGTTCTTTGTCGTGCTCTGCACATTCCCACGTGGTGTGAAAGAGAGTTGCGGTGGCTCCACACCACGGGCATATATCTCTGTACGCCGTGGGGTAGATCAAGTGAAGAGTGTGCAAATTTATGCAAGTGTTTGTTTTCTTCTTAGCGCTGTTGCCTCCGCAGCGCTAAGCTTGCTATGATGATTTGAATAGAGCTGTCTATTTTCTCTGTAGTACTTTAGAATCGTTGTTGAACAAGGGTCCGGGGGTGTAGGGTAATCTATTGCATTGTCTTGAGTGGCTCGGCGATTTGTGAAGCCTCGAGACGCCTCGTCCGCGGGCAGGTTCCCTGTCGTGCCCTCGTGCCCCGGTGCCCAAGTTACAGTCTGTTCGTATTTTACTGTGCACTGTAAGCAAAAACTATCCGGGTTCAGGGTTTTTGCGGCTCATGACCTCTGAAAACTCTCTCGCGTTTAAAATTACTACCTCATGTAGGAGTAAAAGATGGTACATGACATAATTTACCACCACCTCTCAGGCAAGTATTAAAAGGATGTCAAAATCCAGTTTTACCACGTAGGAAGTTTTCTATCACGTGATTTTTAACCTGCGTTTCAGAGTTTATTACCACGCGACTGCAAGGTGCAGCTGCTTCGGCGGCTTTTGCCCCATACCCCCCTTGTGACGCTCTCAGTGAATCCTGAAGGTATGCGAGGACCACAGATGTTTTTTGTTTTTGTTTTTTTGGCATCACCGTGCCTCAGGACTGACCGAGAGTCAACGCACTTTTACTGGAACTGAGGGCAGCATAATTTATTTATTTATTTATTTTATTTATTTAGGTACCCTAAGGGCCCAAACGGGCATTACATAGGGGGGGAATGAGTTGAAAGCCGACACAACGTACAATATTGCAAAAAGAAAGAATCAACACAACAAAAGTGACATTACGATATCATAAAGGCAGCAAAAGTACACAATTGCAATGTACAGCGTGAAACATATAAAAAAAGTGTAAAAGTGACAGAAAATCTGGTATTTGGAAGACAGGAACACAAATTTACAGCCTAGAAAAGATGAGCATGATGAAGACAAGTTAAAGGGTATTTTGAATAGCTAGAAAAGCGAGGAGTGCGGTTTGAAAAGAAGAGGTGTCTGTTTGGTCCACTAGGCTACTAGGTAAAGAATTCCATTCATTGATTGCCAGAACAAGGGGTGAGTTCTGATATTTGTTTGTTCGGGCAAAAATTGGGCCAACTTTGTGAGCGTGGTCAGCGCGTGCGGACGTATGGGGTGCCGGGAGTATAAATTTGCGAGCGAATGGTGTTGGATGATGGTACAGGGTGTGAAAAAAAGTTAATCTTGACAACTGCCTGCGTTGGGTGAGAGGGGGGAGATTAAGTTCGTCCTTCAAGGCAGATACACTCTGGTATCTTGAGTACGATGACAGAATGAAGCGCGCGGCCTTGTTCTGTACGGATCCAAGCATGTTAGTCAGACACATCTGATGTGGATGCCAGATGATTTGCGCGTATTCTAGTTAAGAGCGGATAAGAGCATTATACGCGTGAAGTCGTGTCTCTGAATTAGCTAAATAAAGGTGACGCTTGAGCAGGCCGAGCTTTTTACACGCCTTCGATGTGATTTTTTCTATATGGGGGGTCCAGCTTAAATCGGAGGTGAATGTAGCTCCCAGATATTTGAAAGATGAAACTGTTTCTATTTTGGCATTATCTATTAAGTAATTATAAGTTTCGGATCTTGTCGTAGAAGAAAATTGCACATGCTTAGCTTTTTCTACGTTTATTTTCATCAGCCATTTTTCGCACCATTCAGTTAGAGTAAATAAATCATGCTGGAGTGTAGAAACATCATCGGAAGTTACTATTTCTCTATATATCACACAGTCGTCGGCAAAGAGGCGAATTGACGAGGAAATGTTACATGCGAGGTCGTTTATATAAATCAGAAACAGTAAAGGGCCAAGTACTGACCCCTGGGGGACTCCTGATGAGACACCCACTGGGTTAGAAACGTGATCATTTAATTTTACAGATTGCAAACGGTCTGTTAAAAAACCACGAATCCAGTGGGTTGTTTTGTCATCCAGATTAAGGTTACAAATTTTAGTCATTAGACGCTGATGTGGAAGCCGATCGAACGCCTTCGACAAATCGACAAAATGGCATCGGTACAAAGCAACCTGTGCTGCGAAACGTGGAGGTCAGTGACCAGCTCAAAAAGTTGTGTCTGACATGAGAAATGTTCCCTAAATTCGTGTTGATTGCTAATGAAGAAGTTATTCTGATTAAGGTGGGTTACAACATGCGTGAAAAGAATATGTTCCAGCAACTTGCAGCTGATTGAAGTGAAATAGGCCTATAGTTAAGGGGATCAGACCGGTCGCCAGATTTGAAAAATGGTAGGGTATGGGCAAATTTCCAATCGTCCGGCAAGCAACCTGAATCTAGGGATTTCTGAAATAACAACGAAAGCAGGTAAGCTGAGTAAGGAGAAGTTATTTTCAAGAGCTTCGCTGTTATACCATCAGGCCCGGGGCTAGTCTTGGAAGCTAGGTGGTCGATAGCGCATGCCACGCCATAGCCTGTAATTACAATGGGCGTAAAACTGGAATCTATGTTTGGTTGCGACGGATCAAAAGAGTCATTTAAAGGTAGCTCGGTAGTGAAAACTTTGGCAAAGGCTTTGTTAAAATGTTCGGCATATTCTTGCAAGGATAACTTATCCCCGGTTGCATTGGTTAGGATGGGTACCCCGTTTTTGTTCTTGGGGTTTATAATACTCCAGAATTTGCTTGGGTCGGTTTTCATAATACTTGGGAGCGTAATATTAAAATACTTATGTTTTGCCTCACGTATTGTTTGTTCAGTTAAAGTAGAAATCTGTTTGTAGTTCTGCCAGTCATCAGGATCGTTAGTTCGAGTTGACTTTCTGTAGGCCCTTTTTTTCCTGTTTAAAAGCCGTTTGACGTCACGGGTAAACCATGGGTCGTTCGTCCTAGAGCTTATTATCGTTTTTGGAATACAAGATGCCTGAATTTCTTTGAGCTTGTCGCGAAATAGACACCAGTTGTCATTCATTGTACGATCCTGCAACCTAGTCTCAAGATTAACAGTTAATGTTTCCAGCATATCGTTCATTTTTTGTAAGTCAGCGTGTCCGTAGTTGAAGATTTGTTTTTCTGTTTTAGTTTTGATAGCGCGTGCCACTGATAGTGTGCAGTGTATGGCCTTATGGTCACTTATTTCGTCAATGACGTGTGTGTTAGTAATTTCGGGTTGATTTGTGAGAATGAGGTCAAGCAAATGTGCGCTCCGCGTTGGTTCGCATACTATTTGCGTAAGTTGGTGGTAATCAATACATTGAATGAAGCTAAGGCATTCGAGGCGATTATTTTGCGCAGTGACGGAGTTTGTTGGCCAGTCGATACCCGGGTAGTTAAAATCATCACCTATAACTAACAAGCTACTTGGAAATTCGTGCAAGATGGTGCCAATTGTATCGTTTAAACTGTCGACGAAATCTGCGGGACCATCGGGGGGACGGTAACAAGCGCCTAAGACACAAGGTGTATGGCCAATGTGAACGCTGACCCAGATAATTTCTAATGGTGAATCGATGTCTATTTGTGATGGGCGATACTCTTCTTTAACCGCGATCGTTACGCCTCCCCCGCGAGAGCCGCACCTGTCTTTGCGAAAAATTTCGAAGTTTGAAGGAAGGGTAAGATGTTTATTCGATATTTCGTCGGAAAGCCATGTGTCTGTGCCGATAATGATATCGGCTGAACATGTGTGCATAATAGCTTTAAGGGCGTCAAGCTTTGGAAATATACTGCGGAAGTTTGCTAGGAGTAAGGAAACTGGGGCTATTGTTTGGAAGCTACGTGAACGACTAACAGTGTAACAGTGGAAGCTACGTGAGCGACTAACCTAGAGGAGGGCTGATTTTTTGCAGAAACCTGGACTACTTGGTTTATGGATGAATCATAGCGGTAAATGCCGCGTTCCGTGTGAAGCTTGTTAAAGCGCACATGGTATTTTTCTCCGTCAGTTCTATTTGCCTTTCCGAATTCACGCAGTTTCATTCTAGCGAACTGAACCTTCTGGGAAAAATCTTCCTCAAGCCATACTTTGGGTGATTCGAGGTTTTTCAGTTTATGTCCAAGGCTCAGAGCCTCTATTTTTTATTTAAAGTTCAGAAATTTTACAATGAGGGGCCTGTGAAAGTTAGGTCGACTGCGACCAACGCGGTGAGCCCGTTCAATGTCGCCAACGTCATGCCGGAGATGCTTGGAAAAAAATTCCCTTACAATACGTTCCGATTCCACGTTGTCCTCATGTTCGACTTCGTCAAGACCCTTAATTATAAGATTGTTTCTGCGCATGGGGTTATTCATGTCATCCACGAGATCTACGAGCTCTTCATTGGCCTTGTTAATGTGAACTTTCACTTCTTTAACGAATCAGCGGCGGCATCGATGTTAACCTTACAATCAGACACATTTTCCATACTTTGTTCGATAGCGCGAACACGAGTGTCGATGCTAATGATATGCTGTTTGATTTCTGCCAGAGCCGTTTTGGTTTCTTCATGACACTCCTTGACAAGTGCGAGCACATCATCTATTTTGGGCCCTGGATTTGCTTCGACATCTCCAGCTGATAGCAGCAGGAGCGCAAGGCACATAGACAGTAGCAGTGAAGAAGGTTTAGGGCAAAGTACCCGGGTTAAACCAAACGCTGAAAAGAAACAATCGACACGACGGCACGCGTGTGCTCGGCTGGGAAAGAAGGCACCGATGCGTGCACGGTACGTACAAACGTCGACACCCATGGCACAATTGTAACAACACACGGGGTGGGATTTACGGCCTCATAAAGTTGTGGTAGCTGCAATTACGGTGAGTGTGAACAAAAGTTTCCTACCTATGACAGAAGAAGGCACGTGTTCACAGTATGCCACTCGTGGCCGCAAATCCCGGGGGTGAGCAGCTTCCCAGCGTTTAGGTATGGTCCCGGTGGCGCTGTTGCTTGTGACGTCACAGGAGGGCGTTTCTTCTTTTCGTCATGCTGGTCGGGGCCAGATAGTAGTGGTTTGTTGACAGCTTGGTTGATGAGTAACGGCCAGGTGGCTTGGGGCTGGTTGCGCGAGGCAAGCCTCGCTTTCCTATGACAAAAGAAGGCACGTGTTAACAGTATGCCACTCGTGGCCGCAAATCCCGGGGGTGAGCAGCTTCCCAGCGTTTAAGTATGGTCCCGGTGGCGCTGTTGCTTGTGACGTCACAGGAGGGCGTTTCTTCTTTTCGTCATGCTGGTCGGGGCCAGACAGTAGTGGTTTGTTGACAGCTTGGTTGATGAGTAACGGCCAGGTGGCTTGGGGCTGGTTGCGCGAGGCAAGCCTCGCTTTCCTATGACAGAAGAAGGCACGTGTTAACAGTATGCCACTCGTGGCCGCAAATCCCGGGGGTGAGCAGCTTCCCAGCGTTTAAGTATGGTCCTGGTGGCGCTGTTGCTTGTGACGTCACAGGAGGGCGTTTCTTCTTTTCGTCATGCTGGTCGGGGCCAGATAGTAGTGGTTTGTTGACAGCTTGGTTGATGAGTAACGGCCAGGTGGCTTGGGGCTGGTTGCGCGAGGCAAGCCTCGCTTTCCTATGACAGAAGAAGGCACGTGTTAACAGTATGCCACTCGTGGCCGCAAATCCCGGGGGTGAGCAGCTTCCCAGCGTTTAAGTATGGTCCCGGTGGCGCTGTTGCTTGTGACGTCACAGGAGGGCGTTTCTTCTTTTCGTCATGCTGGTCGGGGCCAGATAGTAGTGGTTTGTTGACAGCTTGGTTGATGAGTAACGGCCAGGTGGCTTGGGGCTGGTTGCGCGAGGCAAGCCTCGCTTTCCTATGACAGAAGAAGGCACGTGTTAACAGTATGCCACTCGTGGCCGCAAATCCCGGGGGTGAGCAGCTTCCCAGCGTTTAAGTATGGTCCTGGTGGCGCTGTTGCTTGTGACGTCACAGGAGGGCGTTTCTTCTTTTCGTCATGCTGGTCGGGGCCAGATAGTAGTGGTTTGTTGACAGCTTGGTTGATGAGTAACGGCCAGGTGGCTTGGGGCTGGTTGCGCGAGGCAAGCCTCGCATTCCTATGACTGAAGAAGGCACGTGATAACAGTATGCCACTCGTGGCCGCAAATGCCGGGGGTGAGCAGCTTCCCAGCGTTTAAGTATGGTCCCGGTGGCGCTGTTGCTTGTGACGTCACAGGAGGGCGTTTCTTCTTTTCGTCATGCTGGTCGAGGCCAGATAGTAGTGGTTTGTTGACAGCTTGGTTGATGAGTAACGGCCAAGTGGCTTGGGGCTGGTTGCGCGAGGCAAGCCTCGCTTTCCTATGACAGAAGAAGGCACGTGTTAACAGTATGCCACTCGTGGCCGCAAATCCGCAAATAAGCACAAGCGAGAACAGCATTCTGTCAACAACGAAAAAAGAGACGGGGGGTGGGGCTCTCAAAAAAGAAAAAAAAAACAAGAAAGAAAACCTGTTGTGGAAAGTTGTCCTGAATATTTTCGCAAATTGTTGGCTTTTGCTCGGCGGTGGCCTTGGAGACAGACGGTGCAAGAAGCTCGATATTTGTGTGTGTGGTTGGGCTGATGGATGCCACGTCTTTTCTACATCATCGAGCGACCGTGCGCTTCCGAGCGCCTCCGAACCTGCACGTCGCGGATATCTCGCTTCCGAGCCGAATCGCGAAGATCTGCCAGTGGTAAAAAAATCAATTTGGTGTCATCTTCCGTGCTTGCCTCCTGGAGAAGCAATAAGCAAAATGCTTCACTCTGTCGTCGGCACCGAGCCGCGGCCGCCAGTGACCAGTGGGAGTGTGTCGCCGGGGCAGGTGAAAGAAGCATCGCATATATTTTGTGCCACAGTAGGCGATGTCTGCATGAGTAAAGTGCTGCCCGAATTGCCCACCTCAAGCACCAACTGTTCTCAAACATGTAGCACGAAGCCGATAAGAGACAGACGGAACCAACAACGGCTGCCGGTGAGCACGAAGAAAACGCGGACGGTAGTCTTTCGTTGGAAGTGTGCATACACCGCCTCGTCCCCGTAAGATAGCGGTCACGTGTTCATTTGTGTCTGAAATGACGACAAATTCGCACAGGATATGTGTTCTGTGATCACCAGCTGTGTTTCATCGGATAGCCGTGCTCCTCGAAAAGGCCTAGTACGCCGTCGGTAAGAAGCTTGTGTGCAGGCGTGCACCGCTCCTCTACGCCCGTTGTGATGAATACGTGCTGCTACTGTGTTTGTGCACCGTCGCTCAATGAAAACCATTGAAATACCATGGTTAGTGCGTACCTAGGTATATTTTATGGACTTGTGCATCAGCAGTGCTAACACGCGTGGGGCAATGAGCCCGGTGTGCCAAGTAAATATTGCATATTGAAAAAGGTGAGATCGGGTAGATTTATAATGAAAGGTTGGTGTGACATTAAGTACCCTGCAGCCCACCTTAAGTGTACGCTTGCACCTTCAGCCGTTGTTGTTAATCAATGCAAAAAATAGCTCTCCTACCGGTACTACAGTGCCGGTCAAAAAGTCGTGCCTATATACCGGATTGCCAAAGTGTAGTTGAGCAGCGCGTGCAGTCTGTTCGACTCCGCGTTCGGCTTCGGTGGGAGACGGACGTGTGATGGCTCGCTCCGTGCGAGGTGCTTCGGCGGCCGCTGCTGGCCGCGGTGTTAGGTTCCCTTCTGCACCACCGGATTACCGGTTTTTGTTGCCTACATTGCCGTCGGGACAGTATGGAAGAGTGTGTGTTTCTGCACGGGGATTTGAAAAAAAGACCATACCGGTTGGAAGACCTTCGGGCCCCGTTGGAAGAAGTGGGACTCATCAAGGCGATCACTGGCATTGGAGCCTTCCAGATGAATCACGTCTGGCTGGTGAAGATGCGAAGCATGGATGACCAAGATGCATTACTCAAAACAGGTGGACTCCGAGTCAAGGGTGGCTTCTGTGCTATCATCGACCCTATCCAACATGATGTAACCGTGAAAATCCACTGGGTTGACTTTGCGGTCTCGAATGAGAGCATTCGACAAGCGTTAGGTGAGTTTTGTGAAGTTCTGGAGGTTTCCAACGACAACCGGACCGTCGCGGGCTTTGAACACGCGATATCGACGACGAGGGTGGTGCGACTGAAACTGAAGGAAGGCGTGTTGCTAGAAGACTTGCCGCACCTTTTAGATGCGGAAGCATCTTATACTCGCGCCTTGTAGTGCGCCGTCCGCGCCGTCCGCACCGCTTCTCGAACATTCGACAGCTGACGCGCGCGCATGCGCCGTCGCGCCGTCGCCCACTCTTCCACCATCTGTGCATCCCTTCCTCCTCTACACACCGCGCGCGCTTCACTCCTCCACCATCTGTGCACCCTTCCTCCTCTACACACCGCGTTCGACATCTACAATTCTCCTGATTCTCCAGTGGACGCGCATGTGGCGTCGCGCTTCGAGAACATTCAACAGCTGACAGTGCATGCGCCGTCGTGCTGTATATATACTCAAGGTCGGCGCTCGCTCGCTCAGTTGCCACTCGTCGGTTGGTTTGTACGGCGCGTCGACGTCCAAGGTCGCGGTGAAATGAATTCCAACGAATCCACAAACACAATGATCGACGTCCCTTCGACCAGCGCCGCCCTTTCGCATACGTGTGTACGTGTTCACTCAGTGAACACCCCCTCCTACAACCACGTTAACCAATTTAGCCATCGACCCAAGTAAGTCGCAATTTAACACCCCATTTCACAACCACGTTAACCAATTTAGCCATCGACCCAAGTAAGTCGCACTTTAACACCCCGTTAGCCAATTATATGGTCCGCATCCTCCTCAGTGTTCCCCCGAGGGAAGCTGCGGGCAATTTTTTTAAGATTGGAGGGGGCACCGTCCTTCTTGTAGCCCCGGGTCGGGCACCGCTTTGCCTAAGGTGTCATATGCAAGGACATATACGACGAGACTGCCAGACTCCCCGCTGTGGTGTATGCCGAGCGTTTGGACATGAAAGTCAAGATTGCGTCAGGAGTTATGCCAGTGTTACGAAGACCGTGCTGCCAACAGACGACGCCCAAGATAATCTAATGGACGCCGAAGAGGCTGAGAAGTTGGCCCCTGGCAGCAACGCCGTGGGACCCGACGCCGCGGTTCAGGCAACTGGAGAAGAGACAGCCGACGCGACAACGCAAGATGGCCAAGACTAAACGAAAGAATCCGAGGAGTTGGCCGCAACAGGCGGCCAGCAGGACATTCAAGAATCGATGGAGGAAGATATGGGTACCAGTGGCGAGATCGCTACGCCAGAAGCCAGCACAAAGTCCCCGGAAGCGACCACGGGACGCGGCAAGCGTTACCGAGTGGAGAGCACAAAACGCAACCTGAAACGCCCGGAGCGTCTGTGGCATCGCGTCACGGGCGCTAAGAGTACAAAATATGCCCTCGAAACCCGGTCGGCGTCATCGTCGCCGGTTCGAGAACAGGATCTAGACGCGTAAGACCCCGGTTTTCCCACTGCACAATATACGAGACACGGTAAGCACAGCATTATAGTTTTCATCTTTGTCATCAACATGGCTAGCATGACTGCGCCTTTACGCATTGGTACGCTGAATGTACGTGGTCTAGGAACGCGTCGCAAGCAGTACCAGTTGAAACGCTTGATGCAAGAAAAAGACCTTGACTTGCTCGCGGTCCAGGAGACTAAAGTTAGTACTGAGGACGCAACTGATAGCTTGGTAGCAGAATTTTCATTGCGGTACAATGCGTGTGTGAGCTATGCAGTGGGAGCATCAGCCGGATGTATTATTTTTGTCAAGAACCCTCTTGGTATTGTCGTGGAAGAGGTCAAAAGTTGCCTACATGGGCGTTTTGTTTTGTGTGACTTTTGTTACGGGAACACTACATTTAGAGTTATCTGTGTATACGCACCTACAAATTCGAGAGACAGATGTTTGTTTTTTCGGGAAATGCAAGCGTACTTTGAATGTCAGAAATGTGTGATTCTGTTGGGTGACTTCAATTGTGTTTTGACCCAAGATGATTGCACGTATACTGCTAAATTAGGTGATGAAAGCGTTGGTTTGCTTAGAGACAGCCTTAATAAGTACTTTTTACATGACGTAGCTCTGTTCGCGATGGGTGGCAGTCGCCAACACTTCACACATTTTCAAGATTCGAGTCACGCACGACTAGATCGAGCTTATGTTTGTTCTGAGATAGTACCTTTATGTCAGAACTATGACGTTTATGCTGTTTCCTTCAGTGATCATTGCTTAGTTTTGTTTGAGATAGGAAGAAAGTGCAAAAAGAAGGTTGTATGGGAAACATGGAAACTGAATACTAAGATAATTACGCACGAAGGGTTTGTAGATAAGACAAACAAGGAAATCGAATTTTTTTTCAAAAACGCAGAAAAGAGTGCCACGGAAAGATGGGAATTATTTAGGCAAAAGATAAAAATGAATGCAATAGAAATTGGTTGCTACATACAGTATCAAGCTCGAAAACAGGAACGTGAGCTACGGGCAGAGCTAAAAGATTTGGTGAATATTGAAGCAGAAAACTCGGGCTTATTCACACATCAACTGCAGGTTGTCAAAAACGAAATTGAATGTCTTGAAGAAGATAAATATACAGGCGCAAATATACGAGCAAGAGCTGAGAGATACCTCGTGGGTGAAGCCCCGACAAAGCGAGCCTTGTCAGATGAAAAGGCATATGCTCGAGCTCACGACATACTAGAGATAGAATGGAATGGTAAAATATTGAAAGAACATAAAGATATTATGAAAGCTTTTGAAAACTATTATCAGGACTTGTTTGCTTATCGCGAACCAAAGGAGCCGGGTTTTCTAGATGAGTTCTTGATAGAAATGCCGACACTTAATGCTGAGGACACAAATTTATTGGAAATGTCTATTAGTATAGGGGAAATTGAGAAGGCTATCGATGATCTCGGCATGGGCAAATCACCTGGTCCAGATGGCATTAATGCCGCATTTTACAAGGCGTTCAAGGAGGATATGGCCGCCGCATTACATGAGGTTTTTTCAGAGTCTTTAGATCGCGGAACTCTGCCTCCATCGTTTAATCGAGCACACACCGTGCTGATTCCTAAAGGGAAAGAGCAACATGTTTTACGCAAAGTGACAGGATACAGGCCAATCACGCTAACAAACGTAGATTATAAGGTGTTTATGAAAGTTCTGGCTAGGAGGTTGCCAGGAGTTATATACAAGTTGGTCGGGTCACATTAGACTTGCGGCATCAAGCGTAGGAGCACATTCACGAATATTCATGTTGCCAGGAGCATTTTGGAGTATTGTGACGCTGCGCTTCTAAAAGTAGCTATGTTGCAAACTGATCTAGCCAAGGCTTTCGACATGGTTCCACACAATATACTCTTCATGCTAGCTGAGTACGTTGGTCTTGGTACGATCATATGTAAAGGTATTAAATTGGCATACAAAAATTCAACCACAAATTTATTTGTAAATAGAGAACTCTCACAGCGCATTTTGGAACCATTGGAACTCTCACAGCGCATTTTGGAACTATTTTTGGAACCATTGTGTCAGAAAGTAATTCACCATGCAGGGATTAATGGTTTCAGGTTGCAGTCATGTGAAGTGCGTGTTTTGGCTTATGCCGACGATATTGCCTTTTCTGTAGTTGATAGAGAGAGTGTCACTTCGTTATTAAAAATCACTCAAAGGTTTTGTGACACGAGTGGAAGTTTATTGAACAGAGAGAAAAGCATTGGTTTATGGCATGGTAATTGGAACCTTACGCCCAGTTCCTTTGGAAATATTCAGTGGCTAACGACGCCTATTCGTTACCTAGGAGTACCATTGGACAGGTATCAAGACAGTGAAGCATTTTGGCTTGGAAAGGCTGAAGAACTGCGAGCGACCGCCGAAGGATGGGGCGGTCGTGGCTTATCAATTTTCTCTCGGTCAGCTGTATGCAACGAGTTTCTGGCTGCTAAAATCATGTACCTTTTGCAAGTACTTAGTTGTAAGCGTAAATCCATTCACAAAGTCCACAGGATATTCGCAACGTTCATCTGGAGCTCTACGTGGGAGAGAACATCTAGAACGAACTCGTTTCGGCGAGTTAAGCAAGGAGGGCTGTCTCTGTGCCATCTGTTTCTTAACCAAGTAATATCACGTTTCCTGCTCATTAGAGACCAGAGAGACTCTTTTTTACGTTCTTTATTTCAAACAACGCTGTTACACCACATGCCTGACTTCTTTGTATCTTCTGACAGGCGAGAACGACACACCTTGTCACCGTTCTTGCGCGAAGTTGTGTTCTCATATCGTTTCTTAGGGGCGAGGTTTTCGATAGATTACCTAACTAATGTGAAAAGAAAGCACCTTATGAAAGACTTAATACAAAATGTTTTTCCTGTGCCCCTGTACCGTTCAAGGTATGAAAAATCATACGGTCATGACGTACTAAAGCGAGTGAAAAACATGTGTATACCACCCAATGTGAAAACCTTCTTTTTTAAACTTCATACGGGAACCTTGCCAGTAAAAACGTGGCTTGAATAGAGAGGGATGTATGTACCATGGGGAAGCAGCTGGCTCCTGTGTAACAAACCTGAGACCACTGAACATGTGTTTATTGATTGTAAGAACGCCATTTTCTTTTGGGATATTTTACAGAGGACGTTAAAAAAAATTTACCGCTTAGTCCATATGGAATTTGTTTTTTTTCTTGTGATAGTTCTGTGCAAAATTTGTATGTTATAGTTTTACGTGGTCTTCATTCGGTTTGGCGTAGTATGCTATCGTACAAACACTGTGATGTGAGAGTTCTATCCGGTAATGAGTGTTTCGTGGAAGCTATTATAAAAGTGCTAGATGTGTATAAGACTACCGACTGTGTTGAAGATGTAATATCTTTGTTTGACGCGTTATCACGCATGAAACACGTGTGATAGTGATTGTCATATTAGCTTGACCTATAGTCAAGAATGCAGTAAAGAAAAAAAAGCGTGCAGTCTGTTCGAGTGGTGTATTATTCTGCATTTGTTGTGTGTGCGTGTTTGTCTGTATGGTTAACCTATGTGTCACCAATTCTGCCGCCTAATAAAGTCAATCAATTCTGCTATTTAATAAATTTGTCGACTCTGGGCAAATGCACCCGTCATTTTTTATTTTTACCACCGGAAATAACTCGCAGAAATCACCTCAAAAACCTTGTGAAGGCAGTAAAAATTCACTCTCTCTATACTCGCTCAAAACCCCACAGGGGTAAATAATTACTACTCTTTGTACGTTCAAAAATATAGCACGAGAGTAAATTTTTACCTCGATAGTAAGTGGTAAAAAAAAAACAGGAAAGGTAGTGCCGCTAGAGGACAAATGGTTTACCCAGTTTTTTAGGTTATTTCAGGTCATTTTCGTTTGTGTGTTGGGTCCCATCTTGTTCCAAGCAATACACGGAGTGCCTGTGCTCCAATTTTGCTCTTTAAATAGTTTCTGCAAGCTTTTTGCTAATCTGTAATGATTGTTAATGGAGCGTTTCGCGTTCATCCCTCTTTTATTGCGAGTGCTATGGCAACCTCTTATGCGTGTGTTGTCGACGCCTGATCTATTGAAGCGCAGGCTGTAATTTTCCCTCTATGGTCGGTGACTACACACAGATCTCTTTGCATTGGTCTGATAATGCGCGGCGTCAGTGAATCTGACCGAGATCAAAAATTTTGTCATTTTGTCAATGTAGTCAGCCCTTGCCTTTCTTCTCCCAGCATGCAGAGTAGGATCCATGTTGCTTGGTATTGGCAATACGGTGAATACGGTGTACCATTCTCCAAGTTCACTTGGTACTTCTTTAGTTTCTTAATATACGCTGGCAACTTGGCAACCTGCAGTTTTTCGTCACCCCGACTTGGAAAACAAACCTCACCCTTTCCACTCCCTCGAGCACGCCCATTAGTAACGCCAACCATGCGTTAAAAGAAAAATTTCGCCGTTTTCTTCGTTTTTTTTTGCTGCATTTTTGTCAATTTAAATTACTCATAAGCATATATACTTGCTCTCACTAGGACTTCTTGTACGCCACTTGCATGTGATGACTCTGATGAGACTTGCCTGCCGATTTCCCATGGGCGGGCGTTTATGAACAACCCGGAAGCCATGGCAGCCTTTAGCACGACAAAATTTCATAAGCAAAACAACTTGACGCAGAACTGACATCAAATGACATCATTTTATTGCATCATACAGATTATGTTGAGAAAGAAAACAGAGCAGAACGATTAGTGCCGTAAACAGAACGCGCGCAAACCACCACGGCGCGTTGTAAACCGAACACTCTCATTTAACTCAAAATAAATGCAACAAATGTCCATGCTTTAAATTACAGGTGGATCATGCACATGCACTGTCAATTGTGACACCTCACGAACACAGCACACTCACTTAACCGAATATAAGAGTAACTTTCATGCTCAATAAAGTTAAGGAAGAAGCTCTGACGCACTGCAAACTGAGATATCGCATATGAAAAAAAAAAAAAAAAGCTTCCGATAGCCCTCGGCCTGTTGTGTTACCTTTCCCTTTTCAAACTAATAGACATTTAAAAAACTTCAAATAAAAGATATCTTGTTTCACGGGATCAAACACATTTCGTTGTTTCACTCAAACGGCTGAAGATTAAGCGGTTTCACTGACTGGGTTAGATAAATCTCACAGGTTCATGTCGAGCGAGTTGCTCTCTGTCCTCGTTATTCAACCACTTTAGGCGCAAAAAACGCACATGCCACTGCAGAAGACAGCCAGACAAAGCACCATTGGCAATCACTTTGATTTCCAGAAGACGCGTGTACACTTGTACCATCAATCTGCGCCTGCGCGACAGACGTCCTGTTGAGATAACTATCATAAAGCGCACGAAAAACAGACAGGAAGAGAGGACAAGCGCTGTCTGTTTTTCGTGCACTTTATGATAGTTATACCATGCATATTTAACTAGCCCAACTTTCGGTCCTGTTGAGAGTAAATAGCTGTACGATAGCGGACGCTCAATAAACTTTTTTTCATGCGATTTATGCAATATCACTTACGTATCACCTGCCATGGCGGTTTACTTTTGATGGTGTTTTCGTTATAATAATAATATAATAATATTAATAGTAATAATAATAATAATAATAATTGAAGAATCGTAGTAGTAGTAGTAGCAGTATACCAGTAGTAGTATTAGTATTAGTAGTAGTACTGGCAGTAATAGTACCGTAAAAGCTCTTTGATTCGAACTTGAAGGAGACTATCAGACTGTTCGAATTCAGTGAAGCTCGAATTAGAGGGCGGGCACTAGAACCAAAGGATATATGGCGCCGCCCTGCGCAGACAGAACCCAAAGAAGTCACCTGTGGACTCGTTATAGTGAATTAAGCACTACCACACGTTTGTGATATAGGTCATTCATCACATTCATGAAGCTCTAACAGTGAACACAATTAACTGATCAGCCAGCGATACGCCAGAAACACACACCGACATGCATTCGTGGGAGTAGCATGACCAGGAATTTGGGGACATGCAAACGTAGCGCCATCTCTTGTCAGCCACAGCGGTGGCTATCCATAACTGAATGCGAAAAAAGTGAACAAATTTATACCTGACAAAGAAAGCTAGCTATCAAAAATGACTCTCGGTTTTACAGAGCACAGAAATATTTGAACATTCCGGCAAAATCAGTGTCGCACTACAAACCACGTGGATTACAATGCACTTTCCTCGTTACGCATTGTAAGACTTGCGCATGCATTCCACTGTTGAACCAACGTATCATTTCGGGCCGCAGCCGTACCCAATTGACACGAGAACTTATTGACGTGAACTCTATCGAAAAATGTGCGGAGCTTTACGTGAGTATGCCATCCGTAGCCTTATCTAAAAAAATAACTCAATTTTCTTCGGCATGGGCAGTGACGTACCGATACAGAAGCGTTATTTTGACAATCTGCTTGAAGCTACATTTTCTGTCACGTGTGCTGCGCGACACGCTTAAAGTTTTTGTAATGTGTGCGGTACACGTTTTCGACCAGGTGAGCTATATAATGTGCTGTAGGGCCATGTAATCAACTAAAGTTTGAAGTTTAGCGCTTATCCTATCATCCGTGTTTCCCTTCTTCGCTCGCTTCTTTTTACTGACGCTCAAACAGAGCTGCGCTATAACCACGCAATTTCATCTTACACCAACTCACCAAGTCTGCAGCACTTGTCCCAGTTCGAATTAATCGTTGTGGATACCGACGCGTTCGAATTATCAGGAGATTTTCTTTACGTGAGCTTCAAGTTCTAATTGGAGTTAAAATTGACGAACTTATACTTAATAATAATAATAATAATAATAATAATAATAATAATAATAATAATAATAATAAAAGAAGAAGAAGAAGTTTCAAAAATAGTTTAGGCTTCGGTGCCTCCGACTAGGGATACTGCCACAAGATTAGCCTTTATGGCGTGTGTAATTTCGTTATAACTACTCAACGAGTACCAATTTATTCTGGTATATAAAATTTTTCCTTATTAAAATAAGGTAAAATCCAACTGATCTCTTCAAAATTGTTCCCACACGGTTGACAGAGTAGTCTCGAACACAATATGAATAGCTTAATACTTATAGTGTAAATTTATTGCATTACCTATTACTACTATTTTATTTCTTTCATTTTAAATCACCTACCATTCCTAAACCAACCTTTAAAATTCTCAACTTCGCATTTCGGGCCAATCCACTAAGATCGGGTACGTGTCATAGATGAAAGAAAAAACAAACAAACAAATAAGCATGTCTGGTGTTTTACGTGCCAAAATCTCGACAGGATTATTCAGTGACACGTCGTTGTGAAAGGCTCCGGAAATTTCGACCATCTGGTGTTGTTTACAGCGCACAGACATCTGACAGAACAATTTACGCCGGGATTTCACCCACGACCCTCGTGTAAGCCACCGAGCACAGTAGCCACAGTTACCTTGTGGCTACTGAAGCGCATTGAAGCTGTTCTTATTCGAGGCGTTCATGCGCGGTATCCGTGGCAACGCAAGTGGGCATCTTAAACGGGTATGCAGCGCAAAAGTAGGGTAACTGGCACTTCTCAAGGCTGGCCCGCTAAAGAATGAAGCAACAATAAGTACAGCCAACGAGAATGTGCCGCAAAATCTCATCAAGCCTACCTGAAAAAGAATCATCATCGTGAACGCATATATGTAAAAGTGATCGGGCAGATCTCATGCGAGACACAAGTTCCACTGAAAAAGGATGAAGGCACCAGTTCACGAATTTACTGAGAAGAAGCCTTCTCAAAGTGGTGTTTATTCGCATTAACTTGGAATTTGTCATATAAAATATTGCACCCTTGGGAGCCTCCTCACTAGGTCAGTGTCACCGGAATCTCTGTACCACAGTAGAAAACGCAAAAACGCGCAAATAAATCTGTCTAGTGTTTCCACTCGACGTGTGGTCGAGCGTTGCAGGTGCTGGAGAGGGTGAAGCGAGAGAAAAGTGTGTTGCGAGCGGACGGAGGGGCCGGCAGCTGCTGCGGGTGAGGAACAAAGTAAGGTCGACACATAGCTGTGACTTGACCTACTTGGCACCACTCCAACACTTGCAGCGAGGAGTTTTGCACGGACGTACGGGACAGCGTTACACAGGCTTGTGAAAGAGCTGCTTTGCATCTTAAAAGGACCCTGCGACACTATTTGAGCATGTATTTTTCATTGGTTCTTCAGGTGCTCTGAAACGTGCCGACATCGTTGCGCAAATGACAACGACGAAATCGACACTGTTATAGTTTTAATTCACAGGACAAACTACCTTAGTTTCAGACTGCGGCGACACACATCGGCTATTTTTGTTATGGGAAGTGGCGTAACGTGATGTGACGGGACGACAAACACCGTTCACTTTTGATTGGCTGAACGCGAGAAAAAGAGAGCGATATTCATATGGTGGTAGCTAGGCCATACGAGTGAATGCTAAAAACACCAAAAACCTTTTTTATACTTTCTCAGAAAGAAATCATTACTGTTTCGAAATGATGTATTTGGCAAACAACCAACACAACACAGCCTGCGAATGAAGCTATGGTACGCCAGCAAGCAACTAAACATGTAAAGGCATGCCGCGTTTTTAGTGGGCCAACAATGCGACGGGTGGTGGGCGCCGGCGTTGACGTAGAACGAGCCTTGCATGCAAGCTGAGAAATAACCGTGCCCTAAGTGTATGTGTGTATTTTACACACTGTGACCGTGGGAGCGTCTTCTAAGGGTCTACTCGATTCACGTCGTTTATAGTAAGCATGCCAACGACGCCGTCAAAAAGAGCAGTAGTGAGGTATTGTTTGAAGACCACCATGAGGTGACATTTCCGGAATGTCTTTGTGAGACGCGCATTGTGACTGGAAGCGGTCTTTGACGTCAGCAGGCGAGTGAAATGCGAAAGAGAAGGCTTCTCCTCGTCGTCCGCTCAAGTTTCGAACTTTGAGGACTCATAACATCACCGTCCGGGCACCAATTTCCATCATTCTTGTTGCATTCGTCTCAGTAATCATCGCTACGCGTGTTCCGGTGCTAAATAGGGCTGTTCAGAAAGTGCCACAGGGCCCCTTTAAAGAGAGGAAGCATGAAGTCGCATAAAGATGAAACCAAATGTCTTAACAGTTATCTTTCACGTAGACCACCTTGCGTGCCAAAGTGACGGGATCCAACAGGTTCAGTTATTCACCCCTCGCTGCCGCCGCCAAGGACGTCCCACGCAATGAACGAGTCTTGGTCGTTGCAGCTGTAGCGACGTTCGAAGCGAGTCCAAGGGTTGTCTCCGGCGTTGGCGAGCCTCACCGTATCGCGAAACTCTTCCTCCTTGAGAATGTCCGCCAGATATTGCGGCATGTTTGTGATTATGCCGTCCACATTTTTCCTGCGACACACAGAAACGGAGCAAATGGAACGACTTCTGACTGGAGCAACTCGGGTTGTCGCCTATGGGTGTGCGACGACGCCAGCAGCTTAACCATAGTAACGCAACGCTTGCTATTTCGACAGCTATTAAATGATTGACAGCGTATCACCGTGCTTCGCTGCAAAGGACGTCGAAAGACAACAGTCTGGTGGCGCTACATGAGATATGGCGCCATCTGACAGTAACGTGAAAAAACGATAGCTTTTTAGAACGCTGAGCCACTGTTAGGTCGCAGCACCAGGTCGTTTAAGTTAGAGTAACTGTATAGGGACCATGTACAGTTGCTCTAGTCCCATTTAAAGCCCCTTAAATATTTCAGCGAAGCGTAAAAAACACCCGATTTTTCACTCATTGCGTAGCATTCTACGCGCGTCTTAATAAACACTTTGGTCTTTAGTATCACGTATCTGTGCATCCTCTAAACAAAAAAAAACACACTGCGTAACACTATGTATTGATCTTGAACCTAAAATCTGCTTAATATTTTCGTTTTATTGACAGTGTTTACAAGTTTGAACACAGCCACCAGATCAAGATGAGTGGTCGTTGACCAAGAGAATAAACTTTTGCCGCGTGGCTCTATCGTTGGACAGAAGACAACAAAGAGACAAAAGTACGAAGTTGAGTTGTTATATATGATTTCATTTGTTACAAATTGTGTTTCATTTGGATCTATTGTATCGTTATACCCTTGTATCGTGATATCACATTGAATTTTTGTGTACATGTATGCCAACATAATCATGTATATTAGAGCAAATGTCTTCACTGTAACGTAGTGATGTTAGTTGTGAAATATAGATGTGCCGAAGTGTATGTGCCCTGTTACTGGAATGGTATGAAGCCTTTGTGTTCTGTACATGCTGTAAATAAACTTTTTCTAAACTTAGTACTCGATACCGTTGAACTTTTTTTTACAAAATTTTTGCGTCTAAGTATCCCAAAAAAGACGGCAGTTTTTCAAAACTCACAGCGTTCTTTGTGCATTCACCCAAAACTACTCGAATCTGGTAGGCATCTTCTTGTCCTTCGAAGTCAATTTAGTGATCCTCATGGCATAGTTATTTCTGTGGCTAACGTATTTTTGCACCACCTCCAAGATCGCTGGTATTGCAAGCCCTGTATCTCATCTTGTTTTCTCGTAGCCTCCGTGATCGGTCCACCTTCGTTCAAGTGACGCCGTCATGCGATGTCATCATCATGTGACGCCCCGTTATCTGACACCACGGTTAGGTCACAATGGCATCAAAAATGCTGGATATCTACGTCGTCTTCACGTGATGACGATTTTTCGCACCCCTCGTATTGATGACGACGTCGGGCGCCTACGGTCAAGTGTTCGATGAGGCAACTGTAAGGCTTTCGTCCTAGTCTTATACCTCTAGCTGTCATGGCACACGAGGGGGGGGGGGGGGCAACTTAGGTGCGCCGTGACGGAGAGCACTTCGCCGTTAGGATCATTACCGCGCTGTAACAGGACGAATGCCTAGTGCAATGTGCACTTGCCGGCGAGTGCGTTATCGAAACCCACTTCGCCGTGACGAAGTGTGAAGCCTCGGTATCAGAAAATCGAGAATCATTTCGTTATTACCCAAAGCTGAGTTGATACCATTTCGAATTCTCACATCAGTTATTAGGAATATTCTTATGTATTTAACCATACTGTACCACAACAAACTAATTTTCCCTATCACTCAGTTTACAGCCATGACCACCAGGGGAACACACTGCGCAAGGAGTGTAGGGAGCTAAAGTGAACTAAAATATGATCATATTCCAGTTCACTATAGACCTTTTCCCTAAAGACGTTCTGGGTGCCGCCATAGTCCTCCTCTCTGGGCTGTTGTTAGCGCGCGTGACCCACCAAAAAATGCACTGCCGAGGCTGTAACTTTGGCTTTTGTACTTTCGTGCAACATACCGGAAAGGAGAAAATCCTCCTCTCCGTAAAAAAGATCCATAGTACGGATAGTAGGGAGCCTTCATGTGCGCGCGTCTCTATGTTTTAAGGTGGTGTCAGCCTTCTACCCATTACTTGCCGCCACCCGCTAAAACACACTGTTGCCAGTCCCTGTTTCAATGGCAACAAGCGCCATGTTGGTTCTTGCGGCCAGGCGTTCTTGGCCCGCCGCACTGCAACAGGTGCGCGTTGGCGCGGGTGTGCAAGCTGCGGTATGAGCTGCGTTTGACTACACCATAGACGTAGCTTCCGCTACGACACCATTCTCGCACTAATCGCACCTGCAAGAACTTTGAAGTGTAAATGCCAGCGTGCTGCGTGCCGCAATGCAAAACCATCTGGAGGCTTTCCCGCTTCAAAACTTGCTCTAGCCAACGGAAACGCTGGATTACACAAGTGAAGTGAGACTGCTTCGAGCCGACTACTTTTGACCGTGTTTGTGAGATGAGTACCCTTTGTATTGCGACTGGGTTGAGTACATCACCACACATTTCGTGTAATGGCTGACTTAGCCATGAAACGAAAAGCAGTTTGAGCAAAGTAAACACGACAACGTGCACAGTATAAAAATGAATCAGGCTTCGTTTGGCTACGCCGGGCTATGCGAGCGAAAGCTGGTTGAGTATGCTCGTTTATACTCGTAGTCGAAGCGCAGTTCACCCATCGAATAATATGACTAGTCGAATGTGTGGTCCTGCGTGCATTCACTATCTGCGGTTTATCGGTTTTCTAAGCCGTCGCCGGATTCTTCGCGGGAAACGCCAGGCCCGCAAACCATCTAAAGACGCTCGCGTTCGCGTCTTCCTTTGCTGGCCGATGATCGCACTCCTGCACGTTCACTTCGGTCGCTGAGGAAGGGCATTTGGAGAGGTAGACAGACGAGCCGACGAATGCGTTCTCTGTAGGCTCTTGTAGTCTTGCACAGTTACAACACAATTAAAGTTTGCGCGGCTTGCCACGGGGTATTCGCTCTTCTCTTCAATAATACGCATAACCGTACCGAAACTCGCTCAACAATGGCAAAAAGAATTTCTCTTTAATAACATAGAATGCGACAGATTTACTGTTCCTGTGCGTCTCTACTTCTGTCTTTCGGCCCTGAACGGTGCGAACTGTATATGCGAACGGTATATGTGCACTAAGCAATTCAGTTGTTGGCCCATAACTCAATTATGCCCTATGGAAGATTGGTGCTGCGTTGTTTTTTTTTTGTCCTTTTGTTTCATAACCTGCCACACAGATGATTTGATATTGTAAACTCAGTTTTTATTTAGTGCTTGTAGAGAAAATGTGTACAAACTCCGTATACGTGGTCGGCGCCGTGTATGATTTTTTGTCTTATTGCATTACTCTAGGCCCACTGCAAGGACACAAGCTTCCAGCAAAGAAGGCTGGATGGTTTGAAGACACAAGGCCAGATGCCGTTTGGATGCTGTTTGCAATAAAATCTGATCTGGAAAAACTTGATTTGTCCCTCGTTGCTCCCCTTTGCTTTTCTTATAGCCTAATATACAAGCTTGTGGGGGGGGGGGGAGAAGGGTTGGTGTAATATGATTGAGTGCTCTACTATTTTGTGGCAATGCTTACAGCTTGTAAGGTTTTTAAGCAGTCCGTTGTACAGATTTGTTCGCAGGAACTAAGCTTGCTGCTGGAAATTATATTACGGACAAAAGCAACACTTGAGGTATGATAAACAGGCTACCGGAGTTATGTGGTTTACAGAGAACATCATGAGCTACCCGGTTGTTTGATCTGCCTCCCCCCCCCCCCCCCGTTGGTATGGGTACCATCATACAAACAGCACGGTTTCGAGCCTTGCACTCGAAGGTCTTTGAAGTGTCTGCAGTGCTAAGGTGAATTTTTTTTCAGGAATGCCGCGCAGACATTGAAGTCCGTTTCCGGTGACATCTAGGTTCTCCCCCTCGCATATATGGGCTCCCTAATTATCCTCGCTCCGCCAATGCGGCGGGTCTACCAGCTGAGAGAAACGAACTGTTTTAACAGTATTTTATAGAAACTCGAGTCACGAACATGTATTTCTTTTTTTACAGAACCGCGGCTAACCTCAGGAAACAACTCTCAAGCCTTCAGAACTTGATATATATATATATATATATATATATATATATATATATATATATATATATATATATATATATATATATATATATATCCTGATGCAGGCCAGACTCTAGGCCGAAACGTCGAAATAAACCACGTTGTGACCGCTCACGGAGGATCTATGCAACGCTACGGCCACTCAACCACCATGCCTCCCTATATATATATATATATATATATATATATATATATATATATATATATATATATATATATATATATATATATATATATATACGGCAAGTTATCTTTTCACCCACTTTTATTTCTTCTCATTTACAATACAATTGGCCTAATAACTTACCCTATACCTTCCTTGGCATTATTGTCTGTTAGATCTAGATCTTATTAATATTGCGTAATAATATTGTGTAAACACGAAAAGCGAGCCTTTAGGTATACACTTGTTTCCCTTTATATATATATATATATATATATATATATATATATATATATATATATATATATATATATATATATATATATATATATATATATATATATATATATATATATATATATATATATATATAGATATATTTATGACAGGTAGATTGCCACTATCCCTCAAAAGAAAAGTACATAACAGCTGTATCTTGCCGGTACTTAGCTATGGAGCAGAAACCTGGAGACTTACAACGAGGGTTCGGCTTAAATTGAGGACGACGCAGCGAGCAATGGAAAGAAAAATAGTAGGTGTAACCTTAAGAGACATGAAGAGAGCAGAGTGGATTAGGGAACAAACAGGGGGTTGAGAATATCATAGCTGAAATCAAGAAGAAGAAATGAACATAAGCCGGGCATGTAGCGCGTAGAAAGGATAACCGCTGGTCGTTAAGGGTAACTAACTGGATTCCCATAGAAGGCAAGCGGGTTAGGGGGAGACAGAAGGTTAGGTGGGCAGATGAGATTAAGAAGTTTGCGGGTATAAATTGGCAGCAGCAAGCACAGGACGGGGTTAACTGGCGGAACATGGGAGAGGCCTTTGTCCTGCAGTGGATGTAGTCAGGCTAGTAATGACATATATATATATATATATATATATATATATATATATATATATATATATATATATATATATATATATATATATATATATATATATATATATATATATATATATATATATATATATATATATATATATATATATATTTATAAACTACCCCTTTTTCGTTGAAATGAACGCTGCCTTCAATGTAAATGAGCAACCACTCAGAACCAACATGGCGGCCATTTTGGCCAGTTGTAAGCAACCATAATCGAAGTTGTCGCCACCATAAAACACGGATACGCGCACACATCAAGGCTTCCTAAAGGAGTGCCATGACCGCAGCCACCGCATCTGCACGTAAAATTTATCCTGAAGGCTGCTTACAGCTGTAATACACTATTCCTTAAGAGATCTTGCCTCAAATAACCAGTATCTGTTGGCTACTTATGTACCCATCGCCTTTACCACTGTTACCTAAGTGAACTTCAGCCCCGCCGCGGTGGTCTAGTGGCTAAGGTACTCGGCTGCTGACCCGCAGGTCGCGGGTTCGATTCACGGTTGCGGCGGCTGCATTTTCGGTGGAGGCGGATATGTTGTAGACCCGTGTGCTCAGATTTGGGTGCACGTTAAAGAACCCCAGGTGGTCGAAATTTCCGGAGCCCTCCACTACGGCGTCTCTCATAATCATATGGTGGTTTTGGGACGTTAAACCCCACAAATCAATCTAAGTGAACTTCTTTTTCTCGTGTAGCCACACGGAGGCATTCTGGGAGTGTACTTAAAGCGACATTAATTTTGCCATTTTTAGAATATTAAAACCAAAGTGATTATTTTTTCATGCAATATGACACCACAAGAAAGACGACAGCACATCATACTCTCAGCTGCAAGAATTTATTTCGTCCCTTTACTTTGTCCTACAGACTCGTACCAGAAGGGCACGCGTAGTGTTCACCAAAAGCGTAGCCAGAATTTTTTGGAGGGGGAGGGGGGACACCTCTTTGATTTCGGAGATGGCACCCCTTTGAAGTTGTCATTTTAGATGCGAAGCGTCTTAGGGTTGAGCTCAATCCGGTGTGCGGCGTGACCACACTTACCGCGCATGCGCGCCCCTCTTGCTCTAGGTCCTCCCCTACGCTCTCGCCTCCTTTCCGAGTCACCGGCAAAGGCAACGAAATGCCTCCTCAGCAGTGCCCAGTCCACACCTCCACTGCCCATGTTTACTCTCTCCCCCTCTCTCCCCTCTCCTACGCTCCCCGTCCTACCCTCCCCGTGAAAACGCGTTCCAACTTGAACGTTTCAGCGAGAAAGTACGCGTCTGCGTTGTTCGTAGCCGTTGATCGTCAGCCCCCTATCACGTGAGCGCGAGGAGGTGAGAAGACAATCTCCTCAAGTGAGCGGCACGAATCTCTCGTGCATCTTCGCACCACGTCGTGGTCTCCTTGGGCGGAAGACGGTGCAATCTTTTTGCGCTCCATAGTGAAACAAAATTTCGGTGAGGGGGGGGGGGGGTGGCCTGGTGTACACCACGTGCCGTAACCACATCTTGAACATCTCAGCGCACACACGACAGCGCATTCAGAAAATTAAATTATGTGTCATACAACGATAAGGAAGGAACACTTATGAACACCTCTGCCTGGAAAACACCAGAGGCTTTAAGGGTTCAGAGTGCATTAGTGCACGCTGAACCCGATGGTTCACTTTTGGGGTAGCCTTAACGAAGAAACGGTCGTGTTGAAGAATGATCTGTGTGACAATAACAAAATGCCGAAGACTGCAAAAACCTAGCACGTACGCGAGTAGAATCGTGGGACGGAGAAAGGGATGTAGACAATAAAAAATCTATCTTTGGTCTAATGTCCCAAAACTACGATGTGATTAGGAGAGACGCCGTAGAGGAGGGCTCCGGAAATTTTGAACATTTAGCGCGCATCTACACGACGGACGGCTCTGTGGAAATCGCTTGTGCAGACAATGGTTCCGCTAGCCGTCCGGCTGCGAAGCGCATTCAGACGCCGGGCAAAGCGAGTACACGAACGCGGCGGACGAAAAACCACGACGGCATCATCTGAAGTGAGAACTGCCCGATTCAAATCTTCAAGCGATTCGTCGTGCATTGCGTTGCCTCTTACTCCCAAACTGACTCTTGTAGATGCTTTAGATTTGGGTGCAAGAGCTTCGACGGCAACGCATTCATGACCTTTGCGACATTTTCGAGATCCATACGCGTTTTCTTTGAGCTGTAGACATTGGGAGTGCCCGTTTCGACGGAGCATGACCTCGGAGACCGGCGGTAGCTTGAGTGCTGGGAGGGATAAGAGGCTATATATAGCCTCTTATAGCGTACTAATGTTTGCTTGTTTAACCGCGATAGCGTCAACTAGCTCGTCCTGCAGAAATTGCGGCGTCGACATCGTTGTTGAGAGCGAAAAATCATCATTTCGGGCATGACCCAAAAATCATGAAAGATGCAAATAAAAGAATCCAAACTCCAAGTCAGAGAGGGGATCGAACTCGGATATTTGCAGGGCAAACAGGTGTTTTACCACGCAGCCATGCGCCTGCTTGATTTACAGACACACGCGTCGCATACACAGGCTTCAAAATACAGCGTATAATATGCAGTAATATAACGTACCAGTTGAAGCGATCGGGCATCAGAACATGTGATCATTATGGCTACCTCGTAATGTAAGGCCGGCCACCCATTGCAAAAGGAACACGCATTAATTAGCGTATTGCCTTGAGACGACGTAGCGTGTCAAGTTCGAAAAGACTTGACGCGCACAACTGCTGGTCGTTTAAAGGGTATTTGTCGCGAAAACTTTTGCCTCGCGTTTTTCTGCTGCAATGTGTTAGTCATGACACGACCCATCGTTTGCTCCAGTTTGCGAATGATAATTATTTACAGGCCCATCATTATCGACCAGTTTCAGTTTCGATTTGAGAGATCTTCATATGCCGGGTTCAACTATCGCCACCTAGCATGGGCAGCTCTTCAGCACGTCAGCACGCAGAACTGTGACACCACACTTACGCACGGTCTGGATCAAGAATTAGTTTTGAATAGGAAACGGGACGGCGGTGTCGTCAAGCAGAAAACTTTCAAAGCGTGCGCCACAGCAACACCAGCCATCGAGAAGTGTAGACTGCGGGAACAAACGCGGCAACAGAAAAACACAACTTGTAGCGTGGTGACGGGAGAGAAGTAGGGGGTTCCCGAAGGGTCTTCTTCGAGGGTGTCAATGACACGATGGAGTCGAGGGCTCACGCAAGCTTCAACATAATTTAAAATACCTTGAAAGCTATATTCGCTGTTGATATCTTGTGGATATTATACGAATGTTCACAGGAATCCACCCCACAGGCTATCTCGGCCACCCCACCGCGGTGGTCTAGCGACTAAGGTACTAAGTGTCGCTTGTGAAAAGCACTCATTTCCGCTAGTTTCAGCAGTCGCCCAAGAGCGGAACGTTTCTCCGAGTGTTATTTTTTTCATCTTTACTATCGAACGCCGCGGGGTCCACACGTGCTACCCTGGCTCGGAAGTTTGAACGAGCTATAACGATTTCTCAATGCACTCGCCCTTCTGTTCACCTACAGACATCGCCATTGCGAGCTGCGTCATAGCTGTGAAGACCGAGTTGAAAAAGATGCGAAAAAGGAGCTAAATTCGCACCTGAGTGACAGCCGGAGCTGATGTGGCATATCGATGGTCCAGTGGTAAGCTTTGTCGACGTAGCCGGATGCCACTCCTGCAGCGTCGCGGTTTTCGATGACGCTCTCCAGCCTGCTCGTCGATCGTAAGAAAGAGAAGCAGTTCGTGATACCATCTCCTTGCCAGCGATGGCCTTGGATTCCAAGCTGACGGTACATGTCCCCGATAGCGGCCAGTTCTTCGTTGTTGCTGACGTCGAATCCTGCGCGTCATCGGTCAACGGGAAGTCTTTGCGCATGACTTGTAACGAAGCAAGTATGAAACAACAACGACACACTCAGTTAAATCATTACCTCTATAATGAAGAAAACTGAAATCACATGATCAACGACACTCAGCTCGCACACCATCATCTTGTCTTGTATACATACTTTTCCTAGCTACCACTCACTGGTTACGCTCGCACCCTCCCCCCCCCCCCCAAAATAAAACCTCTTTACACTTCTAATTACTCTCGATCACCTTGATTGATTGATATGTGGGGTTTAACGTCCCAAAACCACTATATGATTATGAGAGACGCCGTAGTGGAGGGCTCCGGAAATTTCGACCACCTGGGGTTCTTTAACGTGCGCCCAAATCTGAGCACACGGGCCTACAACATTTCCGCCTCCATCGGAAATGCAGCCGCCGCAGCCGGGATTTGAACCCGCGACCTGCGGGTCAGCAGCCGAGTGCCTTAGCCACTAGACCACCGCGGCGGGGCCTCTCGATCACCTTAGAATGGCTAGAACAGAGCTCAATAATGTTGACTGCACTGTTAGTTTTGATTGGACTACTGTTGGATCCACCATCAAGGTAGCCTGGCTAAATCTTTCTCAACAGTCTGTCTTGGTAGCCAAGACTGGGCAACATTAATCAGTGGCGAATTGGGGTAATAAGAGGCAAAAACTAGGCGAACATCCAGCAGACACACGATGAAGAAGGCACGACAAGAGCGCTGACTTACGGCTTACATTGCGCTGCTTTTCCGTCTTATAAGCGTGAACCAATTCGCCCAAGTCGCAACCACAGATAGGTGCTCGTCGCTCGACTAAATACGGCACGCCAACCGCCCTCAACGGTCAACTTCACACAAACTCACACGCACAGCCCCTCTTCACTTTCACTTTATTTTCCTTAAATACCTCGCAGGGAGGTATTACATAAAAGGTGGGGTTAACATAATAGTGGCTACATACAAAACAGTGGTTACATACATTCACAAGATAGTGGCTACGATGCACGTACAGGATAGTGGCTACAATACATTTATTGAGACCTGCTCATCCCCCTCATGGCAATGCATTAATATATATTTTGATGGGCAGTTGGTAAGCATTCATATAAAACTCGAACACAAGATCGGACACGCGATAGAGCACCAGTGCCATGTTCTCTCTGATATTTGCATTTTTTGCGCCTTATAATCAATTACGAACGCCTCAATAGATGCTGTGCATTAGTATTGCTCGAGCTATGAAAATGCTTATCCTTCAATGTTTATTCCTACCTTGCGATGTAGAGCTAGGAAATTCAAACCCATATTAACTCTTTGTCCGAGTCCTAAAGCAAAAGCGGCTATGATATATATATATATATATATATATATATATCATATTCTGACGAAGGCCGGTCCCACGGCCTTCGTCAGAATATGACGAAGGCCGTGGGACCGGCCTTCGTCATATATGTTTTTCGACGTGTGTCTTCTTTATATGTATGTATGTATGTATGTATGTATGTATGTGTGTGTGTGTGTGTGTGTGTGTGTGTGTGTGTGTGTGTGTGTGTGTGTGTGTGTGTGTGTGTGTGTGTGTGTGTGTGTGTGTGTGTGTGTGTGTGTGTGTGTGTGTGTGTGTGTGTGTGTGTGTGTGTGTGTGTGTGTGTGTGTGTGTGTGTGTGTGTGTGTGTGTGTGTGTGTGTGTGTGTGTGTGTGTGTGTGTGTGTGTGTGTGTGTGTGTGTGTGTGTGTGTGTGTGTGTGTGTGTGTGTGTGTGTGTGTGTGTGTGTACATTAATCAACTCATTATGCTGTCGTGGTGAACGAATGCAATGCATCTTCGTTAACTATCTTCTTGATCATTTCGGGTTCTTGGCGTTGAACGGTTCGTACGGCTCCACGGAAAACTTCCGTGGAGCTCCACGGAAACTTTATATATATTAGGCTCCTTTATTTCTTCAAAGTACAAGGTTGTCGTGGTGCATGAGGCTAATGGCGTTTGTAAGAGCCGCCTTAATAGGCCTGCAGAATCACGTCGTAGTACATTCGTGACAGAATGCTATTGAACCAAAAAAAACAATGCAAGAGCATTAAGAAGAATTAGGAGAAAGCTTGTAAAAAAGGCACAGCTTTGCCGCAAAGGCAAAGCAATGAACGCGAAAGAGACCAATTCGAAGGTCACACGCAGAATGAAAAGCAGATCGAAACGTGCCCCGCTTTGCCCACGCACAAATGATGCACGAAACGTGCTCCCAGGTACAGACGTACGCGAATAAGCATCTCAACTGTTACTTCGCTGTCTGAAAAGTGCGCGCTTTTCGCAAACGGAGACTCCAATGATAGCAGTGACCTTTGTGCACCCGGTAACTACAACAGAACGGTTCCGGGAAAAGCCCGATGCCTGCCAAAACGCATGATCTTGCTCTTCTCCCCACTGCGAGATAAGGGCACTTTGCCCCTCTTCTAAGCGGGGCAATGTACACGAGGGAGATTAGAACGCGCGCCGCGCGCTCATCGAGCCCTCTTGCTGGAAATGCTGAAAACACGATAGTTCCCCCCGAGATGCCAGTTAGAAGCGGTAAGTGGATATAAATAGCTTGCCGTTTGAATGGTGAACGACGTGCTCTTCGGTGGCTCAGTGGTTAACGTCTTGCACTTACGATTCAGAGGGTCCAAGTTCGATTTCTTGCACCGGAGTCTTTTTATGTGTTTTTGTCGTGGACATATATATATATATATATATATATATATATATATATATATATATATATATATATATATATATATATATATATATATATATATATATATATATATATATATATATACGGTGAGTGACGGCGACGCCGACGTCAACGCCGACGCAGGCGTCAGAATCCAGCTGAGCGTGTGCATATAATTGCTGTCACCATAATAATAAAACACGCCAATGAAAACAGTAGAAGTGTAGGGGATGAAACAAGCAGCTTACTAGTGGCTTGTAGTATATTAAATTTTGGTGGTAATTAAATATAACAGAATAGCGTTCAACCATTTTTTCCAAATATGTCACGCGTTCACCGAATAATGAGGCGGGATAAGCTCTAAAAAAGCAATCACGTCGGCATATAGGAATATTTACGGAGTGGGACGAGTAAAAGAACATCATTACATCCAATAGAAAACAAGATAGGCCCTAAAATGAATCTTTATGGCATTTCACTGATATTGGTATGTTAGACTAGACATTATTGATTAAAACAAACTGGCTGCTTTTCCATAAAAAGCCATGCATAAAAGTCAATGTTAAACCCCTGGTTCCGTATCCTGGTTACTTCGCGAAAAAGAATTTCACGTTTAACACTGAAGTCAAATGACATTTTCTGTCAGAGGGAAACCTCAATGCATAAAAACGTCTAAAACGGCAGTATTATCAACAGCAGTGCTCTATGTGCCTAGAAATGAAGCTAAATATGTGACACGACGTATGTCCCGAGCGGGACACTTGCGAAATAATCCCGGTGACGTCAGAGCATCCAACTACATTTACTAACTAGTAATCCAACTAGCTGCAATAAAAAGAGTCTTCCGTGCATAAATGGACGTATTAAAATGCAGCCTGTCCGTTTCTGTTTGATTTTTAGAAAAAAACAACTGCCTGTAAAATGAGAAATGACGCGAGTGCTTCAAAAGTTACGTTATTAGCTGGTTAAAGCTGCATAGATGACGCCGTTTAGTGGGGTCCTGTTGAACCAAGCAAGCTAAACCATAGCCTACGAGATGACGGGCGCGCGAAGTGTTTCTCTTCGGCTGTCATAACTTCCCAGCTCCCCAGGAAAATTACCGTGTACATGCTCAACCGTGCCGTGTAAGCGCCTCGCGCGCCCGGCCACCCACCGAAAGAGGGCGCACTTATTGTGGACTGCAGGCATGGATAGAGGATGAGGGGGTGCTGGGGGAACTGCAGAATGGGTTTCGGAAACACAGGAGGTTGGAAGACAATCTGTTCTCACTGACGCAGTGCATCGAAATAGCAGAAAAGGAACACAGGCCCCTGTGGCTAGCATTTTTGGATATCAAGGGAGCGTACGATAGCGTGGTTCAAGAGGAATTGTGGAAAATACTGGGCACACTAGGCGTGGAACATGTAGTCACTAATCTTTTAAAGAATATCTATAAATATAACAAGGTAGTTATAAAGTGGGAAAAGAGGTATCCAAGCCTGCAGAGGTAAAACGGGGGCTTAGGCAGGGGTGTCCCCTGTCACCCTTATTATTCATGATGTACATACAAGGATTAGAGGCCAAATTAAAGGGAAGTGGACTTGGCTTAAACGTCTCTTTAGTCAAACAAGGACAACTCATTAATCAGGCACTACCAGCATTAATGTACGCAGATGATATAGTGCTCATGGCAACAACAAGGAAGATTTGCTGAGATTGATGGACATCTGCGGTAATGAAGGAGATAGGTTAGATTTCAGATTCAGTAAGGAAAAATCAGCAGTCATGATTTTCAATGACAACGAAGGTAGTGAGCTTAGAATACAGGAGGTCACGCTAGAGATAACAAATAAATACAAATATCTGGGCGTATGGATAAGCAATGGGACCGAGTACCTGAGGGAACACGAAATATACGTGACGACTAAAGGTAACAGGAATGCAGCAGCGATGAAAAATAGGGCACTGTGGAATTACAATAGGTATGGTGTTGTGAGAGGAATATGGAAAGGGGTCATGGTTCCTGGGCTGACGTTCGGCAATGCGGTCTTGTGCATGAGATCAGAAGTTGAAGCAAGATTAGAAGTTAAGCAACGTGGAATAGGTAGGCTTGCTTTAGGAGCTCACGGGAATACACCAAATCAGGGAGTACAAGGTGATATGGAATGGACATCATTTGAGGGCAGGGAAGCTAGCAGCAAGATAAAATTTGAGAAGCGATTGAGAAAAATGGGGGAGGAGCGTTGGGCTAGGAAGGTTTTCAGCTACTTGTACATGAAGAATGTCGATACAAAATGGAGGAAGCGAACCAGGAAATTGACTGGTAAATACTTAGAAAACAGCAGGTGGCCAAACCAAAAAGAACTATCGGTTAAGAAGAAGGTGAAGTAAACGGAGACTGACATGTGGAGAATGGGCATGATTAAGAAGTCCGCACTAGAGATCTATCGAACTTTTAAGCAGGAAATTGCCAAGGAAAGGATCTATGATAATACTCGGGGCAGTTCTCTACTGTTTGAGGCCAGGACGGGAGTACTGCGAACCAAGACATATCGGGCCAAATACGAAGAGGTAGACACAGTATGCAGTGCGTGTGGAGAGTAAGAAGAAACTGTCGAACACTTGATAATGTTCTGTAAAGGGCTTCACCCTATAGTTCAGGATGATGGCGCAGAGTTTTTCAAAGCACTGGGGTTTAGGGACCGGGAGGGCAAAATAGACTTTAGGCGGGTAGACTTAACTAGAAGGAGGTTATCTGATTGGTGGCTAAAGTCAAGGCACGAGTGAAAATTAAACCCTTCACTGCAAATTACGAATCCTCAAACTCACTTTTTAATGAAAAAATAACAAATCCAGTTTTTGGCTCATTAAGTATTACGGCTTGGTGGCGCTAGCCACCGCCCGATCTAAAGGGTGCAGCCATATCCATCTATTCATCCATCCAGCTTTATTGTGAGGGCAAATTATTGCGGAAAAAGCGGAGCGCACGGCATTCCAGCTAGCACATGCTTCTTTTTTTTTTTTGCGTGGGAGCAGGGGTCACCGCCAGAATCTTCTGGCTTCACTGAAGGCAAGTATGATTGTGATAGCAATTATATGGACACTCTCGGCTGGATTTTGCCGCCGGCGTTGGTGTCGACGTCGCCATCGACGTGGGCGTCGCCTTCACTCACCGTGTATGTATACGTGCCTATATATATGAAAATGCAAGAACGAAAAAAATCCAGAAAGATACTCCGGCGCGCGGAATTGAACTTGGGTTCTTTGAATCGCGAGTGCGAGGCGTTAACCACTGAGCCACCGATGAGCACACCCTTGAACGTTCAAACGGCAAGCTAAATATGCTTACCACTCACCACTGCTGACTGTCATCTCGGGGGAACTATCGTGTTTTCAGCATTGCCAATAAGATGGCGCAATGATCGCACGTAGAAACATCGTCACGACACGGCGGTCGCGCTCTCATCTCCCGCGCGCACTTTGCCCCGCAAAGAGCATTGGGTCGACCAAGGAGGATTTTAATCCTCCTTGGGGTCGACGCACGCTCGAGCGCGCTTATCTAATGGTAGGGATGGTCGTATGTCTTGGCTAGCGTTAGGCTTTTACCAGAACGATCGATATTGTTTTTTGTTACCGGGCGCACAAAGGTCACTGCAATCGTTGCACAGTCTATGTTTGCGAAAACAGCACGCTTTTCGGGTACAACGAAGTAAAAACTGAGGCGTTTATTCGCGTTCATCTGCACCTGACAGTACGTTTCGTGTGTCATTTGTGCGTGAGAAACGCGGCGCACATTTCGATTTGCTGGCCATTCGGCACGTGACCTTCCAATTTGTTGCTATCTTGCTCATTGCTTTGCCTTTGTGGCAAAGCTGTGACTTTTTTTGTTCTGTTACTGCATTTATTTGGTCCAAGTTACAAAGAAAAGCATGAGAACTACTGAATATTCCTGATAATTTCCCGTAAGGAGGTATGAATTCTCCTAAGGCGTTTTTCTTTTCTTTTCATTTCTGTCCGTTCTGTATCTGTGCTAAATGCCTCTATTTCAGAAATATAGAGGCATTCTCGCATTCCTTCTTTTTGTAGAAGTCTATGGGTGAAAACTGGGCTAATTATAATTGTTTAATCATATTGCCCTCCTATCGCGACATATCTTTGACTACTTTATCGTGTACGGATATTTGTGAGGCCGTCAACCGAAGCACGGTTGATTTGATTGATTGATATGTGGGGTTTAACTTCCCGAAACCACCATATGATTATGAGAGACGCCGTAGTGGAGGGCTCCGGAAATTTTGATCACCTGGGGTTCTTTAACGTGCACCCAAATCTGAGCACACGGGCCTACAACATTTCTGCCTCCATCGCAAATGCAGCCGCCGCAGTCGGGATTTGAACCCGCGACCTGCGGGTCAGCAGCCGAGTACCTTAGCCACCAGACCACCGCGGCGAGGCTTGCTTCAATTCCTGTCCGTAATGAAATCATGTCTACAAGCGTAATTATTATACATTCAAAGCTCCTGGCGGTACTCGTCTTCAAATGAAACTAATATGAAAATAACGTAGCAAGCCACCACTGGCGTAGTTGTCAGTTGTGCTAGTAATAAGCGGATTTGGGCTTCTCTTTTGTTTTCGCCGAGCCACCTGCAGAACTTTCCAGCCGTTTGTCACGGATTTTGGGCTTGTATAATTTTTTCGAGCAAATATTGTTATTTCAGTGATCACGTGCAGCAACAGCGCAATATTCGATGACATCGAGTAGTCTAGTGTTGAAGTCGAACATGCAATGCTTGAATCATCAATAGGTAGCTTTAATTGAGCACTCGCAAACGTGCATTCAACCAAATAGAAGCTAGGCAGCAATGTGTAAAAATAAATGTGTGATTTCATTCGCAATTGCCCATATTGTTGCAGTACAACATAATTACCGTAATAACTCTTCCTCGTATTTGAGAGACATTTTTATTACAGCTAAAATATTTTCAACAAGGAAATAATTCATAAAACTCCGGCTTCTTTCGAGCTTATTCGCATAAGTCGCATCATTTTGGGCAAGGGGAATAATGGGGGTGGACTCTTTCTGGTGACTATTTGGTTGTTCGCTGACTAGTACCTTGTAACTTAGGGCACTAGGTAAAATATAGCCACGTCTGCAACTCAGTGTGAAAATGAGGGAACGTTAATCCAACAGGATGATTTAACAAAACACATCGCGTAAGGTGTGGTAAACAACCCGCTATTACTTGCACTCATTTAGGGGAGCTTGCTCACAAGATGGCACTGTAAGTCACAATTGGCCACAAGTGTAGGCGAAAGAAATACGCACAAAGCACGGTAAGCTAACAACAACTTCGCATGAATTGGAGTACTGATTTCCCGCTGCAACCAGTAAGGTTCATTATTACTGCCGCTATCCAGAAAAGAAAAATGACAGAACTTTGGCATCATTATTGCGAGAACAGTTATATGGACACTCTCGGCTGGATTTTGCCGCCGGCGTCACTCACCGTTTATATATATATATATACTGTCACGTACCAAGAGCCGTAGAGAAGGGACAGGAACAGCGGGGCAGAAAGACACGAGCGCGTATCATCAAAACGAGGCGCTAACCACACTTCTTCTTCGTTATCCTTGCCCTTTTCGGCTCGCTAGGGCTTGCCGGCTTACAACTCTAGGTGGCATTATTCCCCCTCCCATTAGAGCATCAACCCGATGCTCATACACAAGGGGACAGCAGGGTCGATAAGAGAAAAAAAAGAAAAACGGTAGCTATAGTGCACAGGGCATATGCAGGTGCTAAAAAAATTGTCTGAGGTTGGTCATAAGAGAAGAAAACCATTAACAGAGTTCACAGTTCGTTCGAGGCCCAACGGGCAATGTAAAAAAAATGAAAATGTTTGCTGCCCGGGCATAATAAGACGAGTATCACCGCGTAATATCAGGTTTTAGGCGGACGACATGCACAATCTCTGTTCGTGGTCAGTTGCGCTGTGTCGTTGCCGAGCCTCCGCCTGGAATAACTTCATAGTTGTCCTCGTTCAACCGCCGTAATACTTTGTAGGGTCCGAAGTACTTGCTCAGGAGTTTTTCGCTCAGACCTCGCCGTCTAACAGGAGTCCAAACCCACACTTGGTAGCCAGGTTGGTAGGAGACTTGTCGGTGGTGGATATTGTACCTTCGGGCGTCTTCACATTGCTGCGATCTTATGTGCACGCGAGCTAATTGACGTGCTTCCTCTGCACGCTGAATGTAATCGTCGACATCAGGAGTTAGTGGCTCGTGCTGGTCGATGTCACAAGGAATCATAGCGTCTAGCATGGTTTGCACGTCTCTACCGTAAACGAGGCGGAAGGGTGCGAACCTTGTCGTTTCCTGGGTTGCGGTGTTGTACGCAAACGTTACGTATGGCAGGATTTCGTCCCACGTTTTATGCTGCACATCCACGTACATAGAAATCATGTCCGCCAGCGTTTTGTTCAGCCTTTCTGTTAAGCCGTTACTCTGGGGGTGGTATGCGGTTGTCTTGCGGTGGTTCGTGTAACTGAGCTTGAAGATGTCGTCGAATAGTTTTGCCGTAAACGCTGTCCCTCGGTCAGTGATGATGAATGACGGGGCACCGTGACGAAGCACAACGTGGTGCATGAAAAACTGGGCGACTTCAGATGCTGTACCGCGTGGCAATGGCTTCGTTTCAGCGTAACGCATCAAGTAATCAGTTGCGACGATGATCCACTTGTTTCCGGAGTGAGACAAAGGAAAGGGCCCAAGAAGGTCCATCCCAACTTGGTCAAACGGCGTACGCGGTGAATCGATGGGTTGTAAGAGGCCTGCAGGCTTCACAGTTGGTGACTTGCGACGCTGACATTCGCGGCATCCTTTCACGTAGCGTTTGACACAAGCTGCGAGTTTTGGCCAGAAATATAGCTTTCGAACCCGGTCGAGTGTCCGTGAGTATTTTAGGTGGCCGGATGTCGGCTCATCGTGGCAGGCTAATAGGATGTCATCACGAAGGTCTTGAGGGACGACTAGAAGATAAGATCTGCTGCCAACACCAGTGTTTTTCTTGTATAATATGTCGTGTCGTAAGCAAAATGACGGCAACGTACGGGAAAGGGGACGAGGAACAGACGTGGTGCTGCCTTCTAAATGATCGATGATGGGTCTTAACTCGGGGTCCGCTCGTTGCTTACTGAGGAGGTCCGCCCCACTGAGAGTCCCCAGGAAGGTGCTGTCGTCTTCTACAGCTGTATGGTCGGACTCCAGAGGTGCTCGTGATAGCGTGTCGGCGTCTTCATGCTTTCTACCCGACTTGTATACAATCGTGATATCGAACTCCTGAAGTCGCAAACTCCATCGTGCTAATCGCCCAGAGGGGTCTCGGAGGTTAGCCAACCAACATAAAGCGTGGTGATCACTCACAACATTGAATGGGCGCCCATATAGATAAGGCCTGAACTTTGTAATTGCCCATATTACCGCGAGACATTCCTTCTCTGACGTTGAATAGTTGGTTTCGGCACGTGATAGAGAGCGGCTCGCGTAGGCAATCACACGTTCAATCCCATTTTGTGTTTGCAGCAGGATAGCTCCGAGACCAATGTTGCTTGCGTCAGTGCGCACCTCTGTGTCAGCGTCCTCATCGAAATGACCGAGTACAGGAGGGGAAGACAATCGATGTTGCAGTTCCGCAAAGGCAGTCGCTTGTTCGTCAGTCCACTGAAATGGGGTGTCGTTCGCGTAAGTCTAATGAGAGGCTAATGTAAGTCTAATGAGAGACTCTGAACGCGGAATCCAATGTAGGACCTCTGCATCGTGAATCCGAGGCGTTAACCACTGAGCCAGCGAGGAGCACGTCTTTCAACGTTCAAATGACAAGCTATTTACCTCTGCTGACGGGACTCGGGGGGGGATTCACTATGTTTTCAGCATTGCCAGCAAGGTGGCGCAGTGAGCGCGCGTGGCCACATTGCGCGGTGGCACGCGCTCTAATCTCCCACGTGTACTTTGCCCCACTTAAAGGAGGGGGGCGACGCTCCCTCACGCGCCCTTATCTCGCGGGGAGGATCGTACGTCTTCGCTGGTCTAGCGCTTTACCTGCAACAATTCTGTTGTAGTTACCGGGCTCACAAAGGCCACAGCAATGATTTCAGTCTCCGTTTGCAAAAAGCACGCGTTTTTGAGACAACGCGAAGTAACAACTGAAGCGCTTATTTGTGCGCATCTGTGGGTACGTTTCGTGCGTCGTTTGCGCGTGAGAAACGCGGGGCGCGTTTCGATCTGCTTTTCATTCTGCGCGTGATCTTCTGATTTGTTGCTATTGCGTTCATTGATTTGCTTTTGCGGCAAAGCTGGGCCTTTAGTCTTGATCTGCCCTAGCGATGAAACGTTACTCAGACACATGTGCACGGCATATAACACTCGCTGCGCAAACTTAGTTGTGAGAAATCTTGCATACACCCCGAATACGTCGATCAAGTGGAACGATTAGAACGCTGTCAAAGTAAACTCTATTCACATAAAGCTGCCTGGTAGATGTCATTTCTATTGATAACGACCATATAAAATTTTTACCTCCATGCCATAGGTGATCCAGAAGTTTTCTCGCGACGTCGACACCCGCATTGAACTTCTTGTCCCAAGAAAGGCTGGACGTCTTGAGATCCAAAAACAGAAGAGCAAGCCGCCCTTCGTATTTACCGCCGTCTGAAAGAGTGAAAGTCTGATTGAAACATCTAAGTAAAGCTGCTGGATAGAAACACCGTGTGCTGTAATGGGCGTTCGAAGAATTCATGCCGTGAAAGAGGCACAAGAGCCTCAGGCTCGCATAGAAAGATGAACTGGGCTTTGTTACCAAGGCGATTGGTGGCAGTCGAGTGAAAGTTTATAGATAACGGTGGCGTCTCAGACTTTCGCGAAATACGCCCTTCTATCTCAGCTGCTTCCCAACGTTTGAGGCGAAGATTTAAATGCCTTACGGAAAGCAAAAACTAACCGTTGGCGTCCCGCGGAGTCTAGGAGAACACGAGTAAAGAAAAAAAATCATTATGCGATGACGTCACAAATTGCCAAACTGGTGACGCTTTCACTGCGTCACTGTGGCGTCACTTAACACTTATGCGATGACGTCATTCTCTTACATCGTGGCTTGGTCAAAAATGCACCGATTATAGAGGCAGTGAAAAAAGCCAGGTGTGCTGTCTTGGAGGTGTGTGCAAAACGACTTTTAGGTGCACAAAGCTTTCGTAGGGTGGCGAAGCAGATCAGTACGGCCACTGAGACAAAGGAGTAGTTGGCTTTTGTCATTGAGTTGTCGTAGATGAATGAATAAGGGGCCCTGGGACCTATAATTTGCTTGATAAGATTATAAGACTGAAGTAAACCGAGTCAGTACATTTATTATAGAACAAAGTAGTAACTGACTGACTAACCAACTCACTAACTAACTAACTAGCAATCAGCAGCGGTAGTATAAAGCTTACGGTACTCGGCTGACGACCCGAAATTCGCTGATGTGCTCTCCGTCGCGGCAGTCACACTTATATGGAGGCAAAATGGTAAACGCCCGCGTACTGTGCGGTGTGATTGAGCTAAAACACCAGGTTGTCTAAACTCATACAGAGCTCCCAGTTGCGGTGTTAAACATTGTGTAGAAGACGACCAGTGACACTATCATCATTAGGTTAAGATCAGGTCCGAACAAGGAATAAAGGAGAAGTCGATGGTGGGCTTCACCATGGGGACGGCGGCTCGTCCTTTTGTCAACATGCGACATGCAAGCTTCGAAATCCTGTTGTTTTCGGCACGCAAAACACCACAGTTTATAACAAATAATTAACAAACTATTAGGGGCATGGCACAACATTTTTTGTGGTGGAGGAGGGTTCGACTCTTTTTGTGTGAGGTAATGTGTGTATTTGTGTGCTCGTGCGTGTTATACAGATACAAAATGCAAATGTTCAGGGTCGCGTAGTTCTGCAACACCCCCCCCCCCCCCCGCCTCCCCAAATTATTTCCCTAGCACCGTCTTCTGACAAACCCATTAACTATGACCAATTCTGGTATCACCTGTGGTTTGTCGGATGTACCGCAGAAGCTTGGGGACTTCTTCGGAACGCCGGCCCCACCGGAAGCAGTCGCACGGAATGCCGTGATAGAACAACGCTGCTGAACCTTCTTGGTTGAAGGTGACGTTAGACTCGATGGCGTTGGCTCCCAGCTCCATACCCTCGTCCACTTGCCACACGGTGTCCGTCATGTGGTAAATGTTGTAAATGGGCCGACGATCCCAGGCGCACGCCTGCATAACAAAAGAAACATCCGATGTTATTGATATGCCTCATCAAGCGCAAGCGTTTAACCATCGACGTACCGCGGTACCAGCACCAGGGATAGAATTAAAGGCCTGACCACACGTGCACGTTGCAGAACGTCAGTGCGGGGCTCTTTCGAAACGGCGCAACGCCCTCTCCACATGGAGAGAAAGGGCGCGCGGCTACGCGAAGCTCCGCGCCCTTTCCATATGCAGTGGGGCTATGCCGCGCTAGAAAGCCACGCGCTGACGCGCTGCAACACGGACGTGTGGTCCGGGCTTGAGTCATCGACACGTGATCGAGTAACCGTGTGACGTCACGTGACGTCACAAACCACGTCATCCGCCACTGCGTTTCAATGGAGGCGAAATGGTAGACGCCCGCGTATGTGCGACGTCAATACCCGTTAAAAGCAACAGACTTTCAGATTTTCTTGAGCCCCCTATAACGGCATGCCTCATGGCCCTTGGGGGAGGAAGGAAGGATGGTTCGTCGTCTCGCACGTCCTCCCTATTAAATAAAAATGTATGAAGCAGATTTCGCACCCCCCCCCCCCCCCTCATTTCTTGGTGTATAGGAAGGCGACCATCATCCGTGCCTCCCGTGTGCGCAAGCCTATGGTGGAATTTGATATGCTCGTGTTCGTAGCTTTGCAGACAGTCACACCGACAACATGTGGTCCCATGCTGCATCGATGGTGTTACTCGCTAGCAGCCAACTGCTAGAGTTTATATACCAAAGACAAGTATACTGCGGTAAATACGTCAGGCAGGTTCGGTAAGTACTACGTCGGAGTGCTATACATATATTCTAGTTATTTCAGTTTTCTGCTGCACGCACAGGATTTCGCAAAGCATCATTGATTCAAAGTAACGGAACGTAAACATAACTTTTCACACCACGGCGAATAATTAAGTGACGAGCACTTAGTATTTTCCATAGTTTTAGGGAAGTGATTCGGTCTCACGTCCTTGTCAGTGCGTGCAGGTCATGACTTGATTTGTTGGAAGCGGCACTGGCCGTACGTGCACAAATTTTATCTGTCTATGCTATTAAACCGGTTGACTTTCCTCATGGCGCCATATTGAATCTCAATTCGTGGGCATTGCGAATAACGCACGACTTCGTAGCTTGAAAGCGGGCAGCGTTGTCCAAAAGGATACAAAACCGGCTATCACGTTCATCAGCTCAATTCAACAATACTAAATAAGGGGATCCTTGAGCTGCATTATTGTCTAGGGCACCTGGCCTTGTTAAGTTTACGATGCAGTAATCAATTACCTCATTATAGCAATAAAACAGTGACAGACATCAAAATGCACCAACTTAGTGGAACAAATAATCAAATGCAAGAAAATGAGCTTACAAATAAACATATCAAGAAGAAGCGACTGAAATATATGCCCCGTAGGAGTCATTAAACATGAAGTTACATGTATGTCGAAATGCATGAACGACATGACAAACACGAGGGTAATGTAACAAATAAGTTACAAATATATATATATATATATATATATATATATATATATATATATATATATATATATATATATATATATATATATATATATATATATATATATATATATATATATAATGCACTGAAACACTCCGCATGGCAAAGAAAGAAAAGAAATGGATCAGAATGAGACATCGTTTGTGAGCAATATTATCACCTCACCATTTCTTGAGGTATAGCAGACAGAATGCGTGAATCCGCAAACGCGTAGCCTGCTTATATAAGGCAGCGCACACGCTCGTCTAAGCCCCTTCACACGAGGCACGACGAACTGACCAATGAAAGCACTCGTATCGGCCGGAACCTATTAATATTCGGCGAGCGTATTGCCACTGTGTGCGCTAACCTTCGCTGCGATACACGCAAAAGCGTAGGCGGCCGCGGATAGCGACAAGGAAGACGCACGAGGGAGCATTAGGTCATGCAGCTAGCGTTTGCGTCTAGATCTATGGGGAGCGAGAGCGCCCTCCCCTTTGCCACTTCGTCCACTCCCCATCTAGCGTGCACAGCGTCGCCGGTAGTCGGCAGCTCAACACGGTAGTGGGCAGCTGAACCGCCCATCCAGCGTGCCGGTCCAGGCGGCTGTTGGGGCAGGCGCGGCGGGGCAAGACTGCGCCTGAAGAAGCGAGCGCGCACGTGCAGTCTACCCCGGCTGTGGGGCAGGAATAGTCATATTGAGTTTTTAGGGGCGAAGCTCCTTATGGCGTGGCTTGGGCGTCCCTCGTACGTAACCACCAGTGGCACATACCCGAAATAGGTATAACACTTGACCTCCAAGGTGGTGCCAGTGAGAGATTTCTTCTGTGCGTTGTTTAACAATATTTTAAATATACACTAGAGGGAACACTGGCGCTAGTGTCTATGGGAGCTGCAACACACGGCGCTTCAGCAAGCATGGGAATGATGGGTAGTACGCGGATTAGTGTAATCTTCGTACGTCTGGCTCCGCGCGTGTTCGTGTGGCTTGGAGTTGTTCTCTCGCGAAACAAGAATCAGCAAATGTTCAGTCGTCGTGCTCCACAACTTTATTAGTTTGGGCCGACCGTTTCCAATCAGGTCACGAAGCTCAAAAAGGTTCGTTCTTTCATTCGAAACAAAACCGGAGCACAGCAATATAAGGAAGCCACGAGTGCGATTCGCCTCCCGCAAGTACGAAGACTAGGCAAATCCGTGTACTACACATCATTCACATGTTCGCTAAACGACCGCAGCGCTACAGTCCCCTCAAGTTAATTTTAGGAAACTCTCTGGGGGCAGGGGAATGAACGAGCCGGCGGCTGCTGCGGCGTATCTCGACTGATTCTCCATCGCTACAGTCACTTTGCACAGACGTTCAGACCGTTTGCATTAGGAGCGCATGAGTCGTAGCCTGTGAAAACGTGCAGTTGCTCGTTTCTAGCGCGTTTAATTAATTTTTGAGCCTTTATTAGTGTACGGACACCTGCTACGCGCCATGGTGCACGAAAGAATATGCAGGCGTGAAAAAAAGTGTGTCCGGACATTCCCTCTTTCAGGTGGCCTGCCGACCCACACACGCACAAAAAAAAAAAGAAGAAGAAAACCACGTCGTACAATGGAAATTTGCACGAATCCGCCTAGCTGCTCACTCGATGTTGTGCAGTTTGAAAGCAGCGCTTTGAGCTGCACTACACCATAAGAGTAACGGAGCGTTGGGCGACTTGGTATAAGGTGCACAGTGAATGGCATTTTGAGCACAAAACACGAACGAGAAAGCATAGACAGGCACAGCCTGCCATATCTTCCCTTCTTGTTTGCGTTCTTGCGCAAAATGCCATTCGCAATCATAAGAGGTCATAGGCAAACTACAGAGAGTTGAGAAGTATCAAAACCACGATGAAAGCATGCGCTCGTGTTGTCAGCAGACTCTGGGATATCCAAAGCACTGATCCTCGTACGAGACCAGATGCGCTCGAATATTTTATGGGGAATTTACCCTAGTACAAGTACCTTTGTCGAAACATGTTTTTATTTGTTTATTTACACTCACACCGACAGCGCCATTCAGGCATTACAGTGGGAGGGCGTGGGGGGGGGGGGATGTTTACACAGAGAAATTAGACATCATATATTTCATGAACATTGGCAGAGAATGAAAAAAACAGCAACAGAATAAGAACCATGACTGCTATTAAAAATAGTGGCATACCCTGTTTTCAATGCACTTTAATGACATAAATATACTCTAATTTATTTTATTTATTTCAGATTTACTGCCAGCCTTTGAAAAAGGCCTTTGGCAGGAGCGGGCATAACAAATAAAAGAATGCGAGAACATACGCAAATACGTCCACAAAGCAACCGCAACAATGAGTGGGAACAAAATAAAAATAAAAATATACAATTACGCAATCAACAAAGTGACAGCAGCTACTATCAACAACTTGTTTGGTACCAAGGCAGACCTACACTGATAGAAACAATTAATAATATACAAGACATGACTGGAAAGAGCAGCAGAAATCTGGATTGTACAAGAGGACACTGTAATTAGTAACACCATCGAGGTGCACCGCTAAAACAAAGCAGAGTTACAATGTGACACACTCAACAACAACAAAAAAAAACATCAGAACGACATTATTGTTTCACAATCACATATCAGTTGCAGATGTCGCGATACTAGGAAAGCGGAGTGACGACAAAGATACCGGAAAAATTACAGATAGTCTGACAATGCTTTAGCAAAAGAATTTAGTGTATTACAATCAATTACATTGGATGGAAGTCGATTCCATTCACGCGTTGTTCTCGGAAAAAAAAAGAGTTTTTGAATGTGTCTGTTTTACAGCTAAAATCCTTTATCTTTTTCGTGTGGTGTGATCGCGTCGAGCGCTTACCAACCCGGTCGATAAAATTACTCTTGTCTATTGCCAGCTTATCATGGTAAAGGGAGTACAAAAACTTGAGCCGTTCACGCTGACGTCTCTTTTGCAATGTATCCAGCTGTGATTCTACCAAGATTGAAGTTACAGATACTTGCCAGCGATAACAATTATGAACAAACCTGATGCCCTTCCTTTGAACAAGTTCTAGTTTATCAATGTTGTTTTTTGTGTACGGATCCCATATAACTGATGCATATTCGAGGGCAGCCTAATGAAAGTTTTGTAAGCCAGTAACTTTATTTCTTTGGTTGATTTTCGCAATGACCTTCGAAGGTATCCAAGTTTACGCATGGCTTTATTTGTAATATACGAAATGTGTTCATTCCATCTAAGGTCCGAGGTAATAATTACGCCTAAATATTTGTACCTTTCTACAACGGAAAGAGTGTGATTATCTATGGAATATGGAAAGCTTAGGGGATGCTGTTTACGCGTTACTGACATGGCTACCGTTGTAGTCTTGTTAACACTCATTTGCCACGTTGAACACCAAGTTTGTATTTTCGCTAAAGAAGAATTCAAAAGAACTTGGTCGCAGCGGCTTTGAACTTCATGATAGAGGATGCAGTCATCTGCGAATAGTCTAATTTTAACTGGTATATCCTGTACTATGTCATTAATGAACACAAGAAAGAAAAGTGGCCCAAGCACCGAACCTTGAGGTATACCGGATATAACTGTCTCTGCTGGAGAGCACGTACCATCAATTGTTACACATTGTCGTCTTAAATTTAAGTAATATTTTATCCATGACAGAAGTGTATCGTTCTTCAGTATGGGTTGAAGTTTTAAGAGCAGCTTTTGGTGCGACACGCGATCGTACGCTTCCTCAAAATCTAGAAAAATAATATCTGTTTGACCTTGCCTGTCAAGGGTTTTGGCGAGTTCATGTACTGTTTCTAATAGTTGTGTTACGGTAGATAGACCTTTTCGGAAGCCATGTTGCCTGGGGTCAATAAGTTTGTTTTCATCTAGAAATGTTGATAAGTGCTTAAACATAATATGTTCCAATATTTTTGCGCATGTACACAAGAGGGTGATAGGTCTATATGAAGTAACCAAATGTGGAGTGTTCGATTTAGGTATAGGCGTAATTTTACCGTATTTCCAGTCCTCTGCGATCTTAGATTGGGATAACGATTTGTTAAATATAAGATGCAGATAATGTGAGCTCCATTCAGCGTACCTCACCAAGAAGTGGTTATCAATACAGTCTATTCCGGGTGTTTTCTTACAATCAATTTGAAGCAAAAGAGAAAGGACACCTTCCTGGGATATCGAAATGTTGCTTATTGGGGGAATGTTCTCGAACTGATTGACTGAAGGTGTAATAGTGTCATCTTTCGTGAATACTGAACAGAAGAAGTCGTTAAAAGACGTTGCAATGGTGAGTCGGTCAGTGACGGTTTCCCCGTTTACTACAATGTTATAAAATGACTTCTTATTTGAGGAAAAATAGCGCCAAAAATTTTCAGGAGACGAGAGAAGAAAATTTTTCATAGTTACTTTGTGGTAAAATTCTTTAGCCTTTTTAATGCTTTCTTGAAGGCGTTTGCGCGTTGACACAAGTTTTTCACTGTTAGCTGGTGATGGAGCCTTGCGATGATGTTTTCTTAATTTTTTTGTCTTTCGTCCCATGCGCACTATTTCCTTTGTAATCCCTATGGCTGAAAATTTCTCTGAAGGGCACAAATCGTTCAATGCACGACAAAACAAGTGATTTAAAAAAGTGCCACAAGTCTTCGACAGAGCAATCATTTGACTCGGAAAGAGAACAGAATGTTGGAAACGACATGTCTAGAGCGTCAATAATGTCCACATCTTGAGCACGTGAAAAAACTGGAACCGACCGTCGGTATTTCTCTGTTTTGGTGATACGGTTTCCAGGGATCGACAAGAAAACCATTTTATGATCTGAAATTCCTTCCATTACTTGTACATCAACGTTTCGACTTGCAATACTCTGGCTAACAATAAAGAGATCCAAGAGTGAGCTCTTGTCTTTCTGAATGCGCGTGGGTTGTTTGACTAATTGCGTTAAATTATGAAATAGCATAAGGTCCACAATGGGTTCCGCCGCACAGACGAGTGGCTGCAGAAAATCACCGGACCAGTCGATGGACGGAACATTAAAGTCTCCAGCTAACAACACATTGCTTGTGTCACATCTGCTAGAACACAGGAACTCATTCAGTTTTTCGAAGAATGTGTGATCACTATTTGGGGGGCGATAGAATGCGCCTACAGACAAATTTAGGTCGTGTAAATAGAGTTTGATAATAACACATTCACCGCCCGGTATATGGGTTTGCCTTATCACTTGCAATGATTGTTTTACCATAATAGCAACGCCACCACCACGCGTGTCTCTATCTTTTCGATAAATCTTGTAGCCGGGTGGTGTAACTTCTCCATCGCTTATATCATAATTGAATCACGTTTCGGTGATTATCAGGATGTTAGGGCGATGTGTCATTACAATACTCTCCAAGTGTTCAAGTTTATTCATGACGCTACGAGCATTTTGGTTCAGGCATACGAGGGGTTTGCCATCTTCAATTTTATTTCATTTTTTGCGTACTTGACTACCCCCGCCCTTCTTTAGGGGAATTCTTTTGTTTTCTTGGCTACCCCGACCCTTCTTTACGGGAATTCTTTTGTTTTCAGTGTTATTCCATTCGAACAGCTCGTCATCAATTTTAATTTTGTCGTATTTCATTGTAACCTTTCCGCCTGCCTTTCTAATTTCAGAAGTGCTTTCCCACAGTTTTTTTCGTTTTTCTCTTGTAACTAGGGAAAAATCTTCGGAAACTGATATATCAGTACCTTTAAGCTTAAAGCAGTTAGCCAGCACTTCCTCTTTTTCGCGGTAATCAAACAATTTTAATATGACCGGTCGGTTTTTGTTTGTTTGCTTGCGCCCAAGTCTGTGCATTCCTTCTATTGATCTCAGCTGTACGCCAAGCACACCCTTAAACACACCTTTAACAACAGCATTAGCAAGGGCAGCCGCGGTTTCCTTTTCATCCTCAGGTATACCGAACACAATAATATTATTGCGCCTACTGCGGTCTTCTAAGTTAATCACTTTGTGTTCCAAATATTGGACAGTTTTTTCCAGGCTTGACAATTTCATATTTACTTCTTTAATGTCCGAGGCCACAGCTTCTACCTGCTTTAATTTTGCTTCTATCGCCTCAAGCCTTGTTTGAATGTTCTTCTGGCCGGTGAGGAGCTCATCAAGAAGTTCCTCAACCGTAGGGCCTGGGTTCGACTCGATGTCCCCACATAGCATCAGTAAGGACACTACAAAATTCCGAATGACCAAACAAGCCAAAAAGACACTTTGTGGGCACGTCAGCTGAATCAAACAACGATTACTGTTTTTGACAGAATAATACTTGTTACTGACCTGTACGAAAAAGAGAAACGGATTTGGCATGTTGCTCACAGGCCAGCCGACGTGCCCACTGAAGCGGTAGGATGGGGACGGTCTTCTTATATGCTGCTCCGTTGATGTCGATCGCCCAGGAGGCGGTGTCTACCAGCGGTTGTCGGCGAAAGTCGGTCCATGTGCGCATGCGTCTTCAGTCTTCGCTGCCGCGATGACTAAACGTAGTGCATCTTGCTGTGCGCCGGCCTCCGATGATATGCCGAGCAGCAGGAACTGTACGAAAAAGAGAAACGGATTTGGCATGTTGCTCACAGGCCAGCCGACGTGCCCACTGAAGCGGTAGGATGGGGACGGTCTTCTTATATGCTGCTCCGTTGATGTCGATCGCCCAGGAGGCGGTGTCTACCAGCGGTTGTCGGCGAAAGTCGGTCCATGTGCGCATGCGTCTTCAGTCTTCACTGCCGCGATGACTAAACGTAGTGCATCTTGCTGTGCGCCGGCCTCCGATGATATGCCGAGCAGCACGAACTGTACGAAAAAGAGAAACGGATTTGGCATGTTGCTCACAGGCCAGCCGACATGCCCACTGAAGCGGTAGGATGGGGACGGTCTTCTTATATGCTGCTCCGTTGATGTCGATCGCCCAGGAGGCGGTGTCCACCAGCGGTTGTCGGCGAAAGTCGGTCCATGTGCGCATGCGTCTTCAGTCTTCGCTGCCGCGATGACTAAACGTAGTGCATCTTGCTGTGCGCCGGCCTCCGATGATATGCCGAGCAGCAGGAACTGTACGAAAAAGAGAAACGGATTCGGCATGTTGCTCACAGGCCAGCCGACGTGCCCACTGAAGCGGTAGGATGGGGACGGTCTTCTTATATGCTGCTCCGTTGATGTCGATCGCCCCTGCAGGAGGCGGTGTCCACCAGCGGTTGTCGGCGAAAGTCGGTCCATGTGCGCATGCGTCTTCAGTCTTCGCTGCCGCGATGACTAAACGTAGTGCATCTTGCTGTGCGCCGGCCTCCGATGATATGCCGAGCAGCAGGAACTGTACGAAAAAGAGAAACGGATTTGGCATGTTGCTCACAGGCCAGCCGACGTGCCCACTGAAGCGGTAGGATGGGGACGGTCTTCTTATATGCTGCTCCGTTGATGTCGATCGCCCCTGCAGGAGGCGGTGTCCACCAGCGGTTGTCGGCGAAAGTCGGTCCATGTGCGCATGCGTCTTCAGTCTTCGCTGCCGCGATGACTAAACGTAGTGCATCTTGCTGTGCGCCGGCCTCCGATGATATGCCGAGCAGCACGAACTGTACGAAAAGAGAAACGGATTTGGCATGTTGCTCACAGGCCAGCCGACGTGCCCACTGAAGCGGTAGGATGGGGACGGTCTTCTTATATGCTGCTCCGTTGATGTCGATCGCCCCTGCAGGAGGCGGTGTCCACCAGCGGTTGTCGGCGAAAGTCGGTCCATGTGCGCATGCGTCTTCAGTCTTCGCTGCCGCGATGACTAAACGTAGTGCATCTTGCTGTGCGCCGGCCTCCGATGATATGCCGAGCAGCAGGAACTGTACGAAAAAGAGAAACGGATTTGGCATGTTGCTCACAGGCCAGCCGACGTGCCCACTGAAGCGGTAGGATGGGGACGGTCTTCTTATATGCTGCTCCGTTGATGTCGATCGCCCAGGAGGCGGTGTCCACCAGCGGTTGTCGGCGAAAGTCGGTCCATGTGCGCATGCGTCTTCAGTCTTCGCTGCCGCGATGACTAAACGTAGTGCATCTTGCTGTGCGCCGGCCTCCGATGATATGCCGAGCAGCAGGAACTGTACGAAAAAGAGAAACGGATTTGGTATGTTGCTCACAGGCCAGCCGACGTGCCCACTGAAGCGGTAGGATGGGGACGGTCTTCTTATATGCTGCTCCGTTGATGTCGATCGCCCAGGAGGCGGTGTCCACCAGCGGTTGTCGGCGAAAGTCGGTCCATGTGCGCATGCACCTTCAGTCTTCGCTGCCGCGATGACTAAACGTAGTGCATCTTGCTGTGCGCCGGCCTCCGATGATATGCCGAGCAGCAGGAACTGTACGAAAAAGAGAAACGGATTTGGCATGTTGCTCACAGGCCAGCCGACGTGCCCACTGAAGCGGTAGGATGGGGACGGTCTTCTTATATGCTGCTCCGTTGATGTCGATCGCCCCTGCAGGAGGCGGTGTCCACCAGCGGTTGTCGGCGAAAGTCGGTCCATGTGCGCATGCGTCTTCAGTCTTCGCTGCCGCGATGACTAAACGTAGTGCATCTTGCTGTGCGCCGGCCTCCGATGATATGCCGAGCAGCAGGAACTGTACGAAAAAGAGAAACGGATTTGGCATGTTGCTCACAGGCCAGCCGACGTGCCCACTGAAGCGGTAGGATGGGGACGGTCTTCTTATATGCTGCTCCGTTGATGTCGATCGCCCCTGCAGGAGGCGGTGTCCACCAGCGGTTGTCGGCGAAAGTCGGTCCATGTGCGCATGCGTCTTCAGTCTTCGCTGCCGCGATGACTAAACGTAGTGCATCTTGCTGTGCGCCGGCCTCCGATGATATGCCGAGCAGCAGGAACTGTACGAAAAAGAGAAACGGATTTGGTATGTTGCTCACAGGCCAGCCGACGTGCCCACTGAAGCGGTAGGATGGGGACGGTCTTCTTATATGCTGCTCCGTTGATGTCGATCGCCCAGGAGGCGGTGTCCACCAGCGGTTGTCGGCGAAAGTCGGTCCATGTGCGCATGCGCCTTCAGTCTTCGCTGCCGCGATGACTAAACGTAGTGCATCTTGCTGTGCGCCGGCCTCCGATGATATGCCGAGCAGCAGGAACTGTACAAAAAAGAGAAACGGATTTGGCATGTTGCTCACAGGCCAGCCGACGTGCCCACTCTCGATGAAAAGAAAAAAAAAGAAAGTATACTGTATAAACAAAAAGATACAAGAACTATCTGATGAGAACTAAACATTACATAAAATTTGACTGCGGCCGAAGACAGAATAAGATGTCAAGGAGCGGCTACAAAAACTTCGTTATTTAATGCTGACCATGTCAGCAGGCAGACGATTTCATTCTGGAACTGCTTCAGGAAAAAAAAGTGCTTTTAGAAGGGTTAGTCCTGCAGTTATACTTTCTAACCTTTGAGCTCATGTTCTGTTCATTTTGATATATAATTAGGCCGAAAAATGTACTGATTACGTTCTATTTCAATGTGGCCATGACATATATTGTGAAAAAGCTTCAAGCGCAAACTTTGCCCTTTATTCGAAGCTCCCATTTTGATGTTTCTTTTGTAGAAGTAATGCTAAGGTTTGTGTCGTAGTTAACAATAACGTACCTTGCACCTATTTTCTGAACTTGCCCAAGCTTGTCGCAATCAGAATTTGCGGCAGGGTCCCACACAGTGCAACCATACTCCAAAATTTGTCTGACGTAGCTCTTGTAAAAGAAAATCACGGGCCTTCTGAGAAAACTGTTTCTTGTTACGCCGCGAAAATCCCATCACCTCACACGTCTTTGCTGTAACAAAACCGACGCGCCAGTGCCAACACATGGATTATGTAAGGAATACGCCCAAGTACTTATACTCATAAACAGTTTGTAACGGAGAACCAGCCAGATCATAAAGTGTCTGTGCCATACATGTTCTTGTGAAACGCATGTGAACAGTTTTCTGCATGTTTATATGCATGTGTGATTCACGGCAGTAGTTTCCTATTTTCGTTGAACGATTTTGTAAAATAACGGTATCATCGACGCTTGTAACTTCCCTCTATATGTTATTACATCCGCAGCAAACAATTAGACGGAAGAAGCGATGGTGCAGGGAATATCATTTATGAATAATAAAGAGAGCAAGGGGCCAAACACTGAGCCCTGAGCGACACCAGATGTTAGCCATTTCCGGTTGTGCGCCATTTACCACTACGTACTGAGAACGCAAGGACAAGTATTCCCGAATCGATGTTATTACATGTTCATTGATACTAAACCATCTTACGTACAAGCAGCCCGTGATATACGAGGTCGAACGCTTTCTTGAAGTCCACAAATATCAAATCAACGCAGGAGCATTCATCCAGCGCACTAAAAACTTTGTGAGCAAATTCTGTTAATAGAGTTATGCAGGAAAGCCCTGGTGTTAAAGCATGCATGCTGTCTTCGACTAAGAAGATTTTGATTGGTTATGTGTGTCATTACATTGCTGCACAAGACGTGCTCTAATATTCTACAGACTATACTTGTCAGGAATATCGGTCTGTAGTTGCGGACCAGTTCACGAGGGCCTGATTCATACACAGGCGCAACGCACGCCACCTTTCAGTCTTGTGGCAGGCTTCTCGTTCTCATTGATTTCGAGTGTACAACCTTAAGGAAGGGTGCGGTGAACCGTGCACCCATTTTGAGAAAACCGCCCCTCAATCTATCCTTTGCTACGATCTAAGTGTTCGAGAAGACACAGAATGCCGTTTTCATAAACAGCTTTATACGTCATCTATGTCTGCCATACAGGCGGTGACGAAGCATTTTATCGTGCCAGTTTTGCGGCACATCCTAGTGCTTTCTGAAAGACTTTTTTCTTTAAAGCGCATGTTTTCTCGCGTATGGTGCATAACGCATGCAAGCTCCGAGTGCAGGACCATGAGGCCGAACCAAAGAGCCGAGCCGAAAGAGGGCGTTTACAACGGAGTCACAATATACAGCCCACCATTTTTTTCTGCCTAAATTCCTTGTAACCAGCTCTCAATTTCTGTCGATAGCTTATACTGTGCTGCTTTCCAAATTTTCGATTGGCGTAATGCCATTGCAAGCCAGCAAACACGTGCTTGTGAAAATGTAGTTTTTCTATTACGTTTCAAAAGTGCAAGCATGTGACAGTGCTGAAGGCTTTGCGAATTTAAACTATATAAATAGGTAAACAAATGAATAAATAATTATTCATGTAACACTCTAAGAACTGCTGCTATTTTTACGCGGTGCTTCTCTCGTCCAACTCCGTACAACTTGATATATTTTTGATACCTCATAGCGCCGAAAAAGTCATACTGACTGATATTGCGCATTTGTAAAAAGACACGATATGCTCATCTTCGCCAACGGTAAACGTTTGGCGCAGGACAACCCAGCAATTGTGTTCACGGGAGAAGGAAGGGGGGGGGGGGGGGGGCAGAACGAATAACTGTGACATCTGGTGGTCACTGTGAATGCGTGTAAATAGTTTAGTATCCCCTGAAAAGACAAAGCATAAAAAAGTTCGGGATGGCAAGGGTTCTGATTCCCTCCTTCTCCCTCTTCTACTTACGACCTATTGGTACGGTGTGCTTTTGACAGGGTACTCTAACTCCCAATAATTATGAATTTCAAAATCTCCCCAGCCAAGTTCTCTTTAATTAACGCGTTACCGGCTGTTTTAGAATACGTGCTTCGCCCGAAGTTGACAGTACGAAAGTACTTTGAAGCGCATGTAAGTTCAAATAATATGCATAACAAAGCCGAGAATATAATGCGGAAAGCATTCGGCGGCGAGGCGCGTTCACGTCACTCAACCGTTACACTACCCGCCACTCGTGGCCTCACAGCATGCTAGAACATGTCACTGGGCACGTCCTTGCCAGAACATGTCGTCCTCAGCGGCCGCCGGTGACAGCCCTCTGCTTAGTCTTTGAGCCAACGTGTCGGCGGTAACGCAACGCCATTACCGGTAGCGCGTTACTTTTATCGGTAACTAAACGTGCTCGTTACAATTTCGGCGCTGTAACAGGTAACATATTTACGTTACCAATTTTCCGTAACGAGTGGCGTCACGGTTACTCGGTACTTTTACGTGTTCTGCTTGTGCGATTTCCCCAGAGCTCGCTCCGAGGAATTCTTTTGACGCAGCGTCGGATTATGTGAAACATAAATTTCAGATCTAAAAAAATTATTATTTTCCGTTCCTGCAACAAAAACACAGATTAAAAGTTATAATCGCGGAGTAACGACAGTGGCAACGTACGTTACTTTCGTTTTTTTTTTCCCTATTGGTAGCGGTAACTTCGTAGCATACTTTTTGAAGGGTGATGGAGGGGGGGGGGAGGTAACGTAGGGCGGTAATGCGTTCCTTTTTTTTAAGAGTAACGAGTAACGTGTTTACTCTTTTTCGGTAACGTCTACAACATTGCTTTGAACTCGCTGCTGCCTGGGCCTACCAACTTCGGGACAGATGCCAGCACGCCTGCAGCATTGGATGACGAAGGCGGCTCATCGTTTGCGCTCTGCCATCGTTTTCCTTCGTGTGGTATAGCCGCGGCTAGTGCACTCGACGGGTGTTACGGAGTTACCCTGTTTGTCGCACTGTTCTACATCTCGGGTTTGTTGAAGAACCTGCGTATGCCGACGGCCTGCCTCGAGTGCCCTTTCCTGCGCCGCGAGCGACATTCGATGAACCCGGCTGTAGCATCTTTGTGAGCAGCGCAGCGGGAAGACATCGCGTGCCTTCTCGGTCACCTTGTAGGGCAAGCGTCGTGCGAGCCTACGTCCACAGAACACGGGAGACTTGGCAAGAGTCCGGGCCGTGACTCCCGGTAGCCTTTGATAGGAAACCAGCGCTCGTTCCCCGCGCAGACCGGCCCGCCTCACAGAGCATGTTTGTTCAAAGACGGTGGCCTTCAATCGCGTGAATTCATGCTCTACTCTGGGCCCCCACATCGCAGAGCAGGTGCCCAGAGCAGAAAACAAAAAAAACAGGAAAAAACAGCGCCCGCCTTTCGGACATCCGTGTGCAGTGCCAACAAGTAGCGGCCGTAAGGGCATCTGTCGCGCATATAAATGAGCAATCTCAGCTGGAAATAGAAGCGCTGTTCAATAAACAAATGTGATACGCTCATGCGACCAGTGTACGGAGAGAACCGAAAGGCATGTTTTTTTTTTGTTGACTAAAATGGAGACAAGTTCTCATATTTAAAAAAAATGAAAAAGCGCCCACCTAAACACACCTTAAGGGGTACTTACACGAAAACTTTGGACTCGTGTTATTGTGCTGCAACGTGTTCCTGGCGACCTGTTAGTCAAAACACGACACATAGTTTGCCGCAGCACGTGACAGATAATTAATTACAGGCCCCTCATTATCGAACAGTTTGTTTCGGTTTAGAATAGCTCCAAAAACGAGAAGCCGCCGGCCACGCTCTCGCGACCAGCCGCCGAGAACTGCGGGAACAAACACGCCAAATAAAAATGGCCGGTATGACGTCATCACATTTTCTCTTATCGACTGCTGCGTGAGCTGACGTCAGAGAAGAAGGGGGGGGGGGGGGGGGTCCCACACGGAGATGCTACTTTCGCTGTTGATATTTTGAAGATAGTGTACGAATGTTCACGGAAATCGACAAGCTATCTCGGCCGTAAAATTTCGTGTTAATACCTCGTTAACTCAGAGGAGTACACGGAAATGTACCTTCATTAATTTACTTCTCGGAAAGCTTGTCGAAAAAATAGCGAATCCAACACATTACACTGCACAATATGGACCTCTTTAGAATAGGCGTGCTTTACGTTCCCACTTTCATAACTGAATGACTATCCAAACAAATGCAAATGTTGCTCCCTAACCTTCTAATTTGCTTACTTTTCGAAGCACGCGCTATACGTTGACGGCTATTTTATTGAGTCAAAGTACTAAGATATACTAGGAGTTTCAAATACACGGATATATAGTCCGGGAGAAAAAAAACACAAAAAAGAATGATATAAAAAATTTGGGGACCCTAAAGCTTCGCCTTTAGGAATTGAACGCGATAGCGACATCCTGTTCCTAGTGCGTACTTCAGAGACTTAGTGCATGGAACCTTTTCGAATTTTCTATATGCACCCACTACGTGGCGTTAAGGGAATAGGCGCAGTAGCGTGTGCGTCTTTTGTAATGGGGTACTGGCTTTCAATCACAGATCCATTATGATAATCACATACTTTGTCACCCGTTGGCAATCAATGATTGTACGACGCATTATTACTGCAATTTTTCATGTTAAATTGTGAAGCATGCATACAGCACGTCCGTGTTTGTGAAGCACGAAGACTACTTTTACTTAATTTCGATGCAGAGGAAGTTCTTTTCACTGCTTTCCAACCTGAAAAAATTCCACTTGCTATGGGTACCTGGCTACTGCGGGATTTATCCAAATGAGATGGCAGACTCGTTAACCAAAGCTTATTTAAGCGGACCACTCTTACCTATTTCATCTGATTTCGCTTATGTAACAGCACTCAGACATAATACACAAGTAAATAGAAAAAATTGTCATTGGATAAAGTCAGAGACTTCGTACATCTAAGATTTTTCTGGAACAAACAGTGGTGTGTATCTCGGCAGTTAGAAATAGCAATCACCAGATTACGATGCAGAATTCTGCACCTGAATTATTATCTACATAAAGCTGGACTCACAGCATCTCCATTATGTCTCTTTTGCAAGGAATCAGAATCAAGAGATCATTTCTTTTTATTAGAAAAATTCTTACGTTCATTATGCGCTCGCCTTCTTTTCGCTAGCTTCACAGACACCAAATTTATATTACGGGACATGTATGAATGACGAAGGTTTGTGACTGGTGCAAACATGATATCAAGAGATGCGTGTCATGTAACAACATGGCTACATGCCACGTTCATTATGCGCTTGCCACCGTTTCGCTGCCTTCACATATACTAAATTCGGTAATACGGGGTGCGAATGAATGACGAAGGTATGTGACCGGTGGTAACATGATAATCATACGCGGCGTGTCATGTAATATACCATGACTACATGCTACGCTTATTGCACCTTACTACCGTCTCACTAGCTCCACATATACTAAATTTAGCATCACGTGACGTGAATAGACGACGAAGGTAAGTGACACATGCAAACATGATAATCATGACATTGAAGTCATGTACGGCATAATTTACCTCCGCCTCGTAACCTTGTGCTGATGTTTTAGGTGACATATCAACCTTTATCATTCGCGATTCGCATATCATCGATTCCCACGGTACGTGGAATATGCCAATTTTTACATTATATAATTATTTTATTTGCATCGTTGCCTATTTTTCGGCCACGCGTAAGCTGATGATAGAGAGTTTTAGTACTGCGTACGCTGCGTACGTGGCGGCGTTGCGTACGTAAGGATGCCACGTTCTGCGTAGTGCGCATGCGCAGACCGTAACGCGCACGTATCGCGTTACGTACGCAGCTGCTACGTACGCACGCATGAGATGCGTGCGTGCGTACGTATGAGGTGATCGCGCCGCTCTAAAAAAATTCGCGACAGCGCGAGACTTCGTTTTGCAAAAGGGCGGCATCGAAGGCAAGCACCGACCGGCTCTGTGGCTTAAAATATGGCCATAATCTGGCTATAACACTTGGATTGGCTCACATTGGCTGTCAACAACACGTACTTCTATTTTTATCTACCAGATGGCGCAACACGCTTCACGTTCGTTGCGTACGCGGGTACTACGGCGTACTAAAAGCCGATTAGTGGCAAACGACGCCACGTAACGCAAGACGCTTGCGTGATGCGTACGTAGCACAATTCCGCAGTACTAAAGCTCTCTGATTTCTCGCTCACAACCAACGACGCCGACGCTGGAATTTCCGAGAAACGATCTCTTTAACGCTCTCGCGTTAAACAAAGTAATCCAGCTTCGCGCTAGTGGCGCAAGACTGACGGAGGTGCAGAGTTGTGTAGCCTTTATTGTTGCTCCTTGGGTTTCTCGTTCTCTTCTGCTTTTTACAGCGAAAGCTGTTACGATATCACAACAAGGGTCACATGTGCCGCAGTTGTCCGCCGCCGATTCCGGTGTCCGTAACTACTAGCGCACGAAATAAAAAATAACAAACAAAACAAACAACCTCAGTATGTGAGAATCGAACCTACGTCTCCTTCGTTCCAGTCCAGTATTCTACCACGGAGCCACGCTGACTTTTTTTTTTCTTTAATGAATGACATTGTCACCAGTAAAGTACACAGAACATACTTCATCAGAAGTCAGGCAAACACACACAAGCGTCAAGAACGGGAAGCCACTCCGAAACGGGGTCAAAAGTCTCGACAACACTGCGCACTTGAGCAGCTGCTTCTGGGAAGGCAGATCTCGTCGACCGTGGTGGCTCGGCGTGTCTATCGATCATGCGACTTTTCCATAATGAATAAAGTCCCAACAACATAAACAAGTCGTAAGGAGTACTATCAGTCAGACTCTTTTTGAACAGAAGGAACCTAATACCATGAGCTGTGATTGGAAGTTCTTTTCTTAACGTTCTTTTTAGAATGTCGCAAAAATAAAAAGCGTCCAGACAATGAGTAAAACAATGCTCCATAGTCTCAGGCTGGTTGCAGAGTCAACAATTCACTTTCCAGGGTACGTATATTGATTTTTCATTCAGCCACGTTTTCACTGGCAGCGTGAAAGTGTGCAGTTTAAAGAAAAATGTTTTGACTGAAGGAGATATACACATTCTACGTACACGAAATAATACATCGTGACCAGACAGAAGCGAGTATGGCTTTCGGTAAACAGGTTCGGGGAAAAGGTTATTCACAAGTGCAGCGGTTAAATTTGTTCTGTCAATAGTATACAAATACTCTAAGGTAAACCTGGCTTTCAAAAAACTGACAGTATCAACAATTTTTTTTAGGAATCCCCGCAACGGCAATTCCTTAGCAACGCTTGTTGTGACATGAATAAAAGGAAGGTGGTAACATAGACGGTTACGACGAACCACTAAAAGAAAAAGGTGGCATACATCCCTGAGGTAAAAAAATCGCAACACCAACTGTCGCACAAACAAATGCGCAAAGCCCAGGCCATCCTTTCCAAGCGGAAGAAAAATATTGTCTCTTCTCATGGGTTCCCTGGAAGAGCTCCAAATAAAGCAGACAAATATCCTATGAAAGGCTTGAATGTGCACATGAGAGCAGTGCAACACCTGCAGAACATAAATAAGCTTCGATACAAGGAATATATTGCACGCTTTCGCTCTGGAAAAAATGGAAAGCTCCCGTCCGTGCCATGTTGCCACTTTTCGGCGGATCGTAGTTATCGCAGCGGTCCAGTGTGGGCCGCTGTTACGATAGTTATCGAGAGGCACACCAAGGTATTTCATAGGAGTCGCATTCCAATGAATATTTGCGAAGACCGAAGGAGTTGTAGCCCACATGCCTAGCCAGAATCCACTACTTTTATCAAAATTTATGCTGGCGCCAGCGACTTCACAGAAACGTAAAGTAGTGTTCACTGCTTCTTGAACGCTGGGTTTATCAGCGCAAAAGAAAGCAATGTCATCTGCATAAGCTAGATCTTTAACTTCCTCAGCATCATATCGGTAGCCTCTTATGCTGGACTTTAGAAGCACACTTAAACATAATGGTTCCAGATAAATTGCAAAAAGCAAAGGTGACAACGGACATCCCTGACGTACAGATGAATTTAACTCTATTATACTGGAAAGTGTGCGATTTACAATTAGCCTAGTTGTGCACTTCTTATAACAGAGTTAGATACCATTGTATAGTACATCACCCAACTGCAGGTGTCTTAGGAGCCGGAACAAAAAAGCATGCTGTACCTTATCAAATGATTTTGCAAGGTCTATTTGAAGGAGGGCGACTTGGTCCATGCTATCATCTATACACTCAAGAACTGAACGTGCAATATGAATGTTTTTCTGTATAGAGCGACCACGAATTCCACATGTGTGGTAGTCACCTACACTTTTAGTAATCACTGTCTGTAGCCGATTTATCAACAATTTAGCAAATATTTTGTAGTCAACGTTACATAATGATATAGCCCTGTATTCGTTAGCTCCCTTTAATGCCTTAGGATCAGCACTTTTTGTGATTAATGTTGTATGGCTCTGATAGAAAAAAGGAGGAAGTTCACCACGGTCATAAGCCTCTTTAAAGAGTTGCTCAAGGAAAGGTATCAGAAGTTCCTGAAAAGCTATGTAAAATTCACCACTAAGGCCATCTGGGCCAGGAGTTTTGTTTTTCTGCAACGTTGTTATTGCAAATCTAATTTCCTCTCTGGTTATTGGCCCCTCTACAGGGAGTCTATCATCATCTTGTAACTGAGGCACAATGGCAATGCAGTGGTTAGCTTCTTTCTCAAAATTCTCCTGAAGCTCAGTCGCAGTGAACAAACATTTGTAATAATCTTCAAATGCGGCTCTTATTTCACATGTCTCTGTGCAAAGGGAACCCCGCGACTCAATTTGCAGTATCTGTTTAGAAAGTGCATATCTCTTTTCATCCCCGAGGGATTTTTTAGTGGGTTCCTCTTCAGTGAAATTGGTAACGCGGGAACGACGAATCTTAGCTCCTCTGTATAAATCTATATCAAGTTTTTGTATCTGTGCTCGAATCACATTTATCTCGTCCCCGTACAATCCCGGCTGTTGACTTTCAAAAGTATGGAGCTTAAGTAATTCATAAAGATAGCGCTGTTCAGCTTTTTTTCTTTGCGCTATTTCGCATGAAATACTAATTGCCTGATACTTGACTATTTCTTTGAACCTTATCCATATAGCGAAAATTGGCAGCTGTCGACACTGTGTTACTTCTTGTATCGATTCTTTTACTATTTTAACAAATCAATCTTCGCGCAACAACTGTACGTTAAGCTTCCATAGGTCCCAGTTTTGAGGGGTTTTACGAAAATTTTTAGGACCCCAAGAAACAGTGACCAAGCAATGGTCTGTAAAAAATATGGGCTTTACAGCATAATTATGAATGTGAGACCATAAGTTTTGAGATACATATACACGGTCAAGCCGAGCATGAGAGATGCCTTGAAAGTGCGTGAACCTCACCGAGGAAGGTGCATGCGCTCCCACATCTATTAAATTGTGGTCATTCAATAGTTTCTGCAATAAGGCTACACTTGCATCATAACGATTTCTTATATATGAATGATCTCTAGCGTCACAAACACTATTAAAGTCCCCCAAAACTACCAAAGTTCTGTCAGTGTTTAGTAGCGAAGTTAAAGAAAGTAAAAAAGAATTCCTTTCATTCACTTTGGAGGGAGCATAGACACAGATAAACCTGCAATTATGGGAATGAAAAGATAAGTCGCAACAAATGAGGCGTCCTTCCCCATCAACATGTAGTGACGTCAAAATATGATTCAAGTGCTTTATAACTAATAAAAAGCATCCACCGGATGCACCACGTGCTGGGCTGATGTATAAATTGTAATCACGGAAAACTTCCAGCGCAAGATCGGCGTCACGAGCAGCGGAAATCTTAGTCTCTTGCACTGCAAGTGCATCAATGTGTTACTGTCAAGCACGTGGCGCAACTGCCAGTGACGCCTTACATTCCTTAAGCCACGTACGTTGAGTGTCGCTACACACATGGGACACGTTAACATGGTAGCCATTTTGATATCTTAGAACTTTTGTAGGTCACCTTTAGCCACAGGGCAACCTGTGGCTTTACCTTTTCTGCACTTTTTAGGAGCACTTTCCTCAGGACGCTGGCATAGGCGGCGCGTCTCTCGGTCCCCAAAGAAGGTGAGACGTGGACCACACGAAGACACTTGCTCTGTCGTGTCTGGCGCACTCGTTGTTGCTCTGACTGCAATACATTCCTTCTTGTTCCTCATTGTCAGGAGGCTTGTCTTTAAGGCCTTTCAAGTGCTGTCTGTCAGCAGCATTGCATTCATTTATGCTTTCACTGGCGTCTTCAGCGGTGTTATTTTGCGTGCCAAGGGTATCCATGGACAAGTGTTCCGCTTCCTTTAAGGCCCCTTCTGCTCCTCCCGCTGCTTCTCCTGTCGCATCAACTACCTCAGTGACATCCATAAGATGATCGAGACGTTGGTCTTCTGCGCCTTGGCCAGAACGGAGTTTGTTGGCATGAGTAGACACGCAGGCATCCGACGAGGGACCAAAACCCTGGCATTTCAAGCACCTTGGTGTTTTGCACTGTCGTCGTACATGCCCCACTCGCTTGCACCGAAGACACAGTGGAGGCCTACCGGGAATAAGTACGAGGCATTGGTGGCCATAGATTGACATAAAGTGTGGTATTGAGCTCACAGTAATGGTGTCCTTGAGCTCCAAGGCAACGTCTCTACTTGTTGTCATCCATTGTTCCATCTCTGCACATCTCCATGCCTCTCTTTCAACGGACTTCACAACGCCGTAAGCTTGGAACGCCTCTTCAACATGTCGCGATTCAAGATGAGGCGGAAGCCAAAGAAGTTTCAGCCTAATATTCTTGGTCTCCGGATCTAGCACCATGCACTTCAGCCCTTGTACACGGAGCTCACCACAAGTGACGAGTTTCTGTTTCGCCATGCTGCTTGCACACGTAACCATCCATACATGGCTCATTTGATACTGGCCAACTCCATTAATGTCCGCTGTGTTCACCACTTTAAGCAGCGCGTCACGGAAGTCTGGGGCACGGTACGGCCTACCACTCAAGTCGGCATAGACGGAAAACGGAATTCAAAACATCGTTACCGGTTGGAAGACGTGGCAGGACGACTTTATAGCTTGAGTCTTCATCATGAAACGGAGCCGATGATCCTCGGCCGTTGGCCGATACGCTGTTACCAGCAGAGAGCATTTTGGAACGCAGCCGATCGGTGCGGCTTCTTCTTCCTAGTCCGATGCGAAGAAGCCTTACCACCGTACAAACGCTCATCGACTTGAATTCCATCCTTCGCTTGACTGAGTTGCGCACTGAGCCGCTGCTCGACTGAAACTGACGCTGCGCTTCTCAAGAATCGCTGCTGAATATTGCCGATATGCAGTGACTAGGCCTGCCAAGAGTAGGCGCTCCCATCGACTTTTTCAAGTCGAGGAGAGCCCTCGAGTGGAGGAGCCTTTGTGAATGCGGGGGTTACGCTGGCTTGATGTCATGAAAGTAATCGCTTTCTTGTGAGTAATAAAGCGTTTTGGAACAGCAAAGGAACAACCAGTTGTCACACAATGCGAATTGCGCAGCGAGTGGGCCATCGAATGCTCCAACCCGTTAGAAAAGCTTGATCTTGTTCACCTGGTAACTGTGGCGAATACACACTGTAGGAGATTGTGGGGGATTACAAAAGCATCTGGCATAAATATTCTTCGTCGTAAGCCACCGCACACAGAAACTGCGAAAAAAATGTCTTGCAAGTGTACAGTGTGTACCAGGCTTCTCCTGTTTGCTACAGTACGATATATGGAATTGTGAGTACCCTCCAAGTCTGCTTGCAGACTAGCCAAAAAGTGTTAAAAAAAAAAGGCAGATCCCACGTACGGTGGGAATCGATGATAGGTGAAGCACGAATGAGAAATGTTGGCATGTCACCTTAAAATCAGCATAACGTTACGAGATGGAGGTAAATGATGCCGCACATGACTTCCGTGTCATTATTAGCATTTTTGGATGTGTCGTTTACATTCGCCATTTATTCACGTCCCGTGATACCAAATTTAGTATATGTGGAGCTAGCAAAACGGCCGCGAGCACGCTATGAGCCTGGTATGTTGTCACGTTCTTACATGACACGCGTGCCTGGATTATCATGTTTGCACCAGTCATATACTTTCGTCATTCATTGACGTCACGTAACACCCAATTTGGCATACGTGCAGCTAGCAAAACTGCCGCGAATGCATCATGTATGGCCCAATATACTCCGACGTAGCGTTGACGCGCGCACACACTGGGCACAGTGACGCTACGTTAGCAAAACGCGAGCACTCTACAGTCTGACGCCATATTTATTTCTCTATGCTGACGCCAGGTGCGACCGGCGCGACCAGCGTCCGTCGGCGCTTGTAGCGGCGTCGGTGTGCGAATTGCGACATGCTGCACTTCGCCCGATGCGTTACCCAGACGACACTGCGTTTCCCTCTTTTCGTGACGGAGGGACGCCAGGTGCGCTGAAACGCGAATGCGCCAAAGCAACGCAGCGCGGTACGCGCCTGCGAGTATATGGCAGGACCGACGCCTGGCGTGGCAACGCCGGCGTGACGCGACAAAATGAACACCTGCGAGCACGCGCACCGCGTCACGTCCAAATGTATTGGCGTCTTGACTGTGGCATGTACTCATGTTCTCACATGACACGCATCTTACGATTATCATGTTTGAACCAGTTACATACCGTCGTCATCCATTGGCGACGCGTAATACCGTGTTTGGTACATGTGAAGCTATAGTGAAACGGTTGCGATCGCATCATGAGCGTAGCATGTAGTCATGTTGTTACATGACACACATCTCGTGTTTATCATGTTTCCACCATTATTATTATTATTATTATTATTATTATTATTATTTGATTTGCATACACAGATACACAAGGACACAGAGGAAACAAAGATTAAGGGGAGAAAGAGGAAAGAAGATGAGGAAGGGGGAAAAAATGAGAAAGACTTCGACGAGTATGTGTAAAAAACAGAAATAAAAATTATTAAAAAAGAAAAAAAGAAAAAAAGAAAGGAAAAGAGACCATCTATAAACGGGTGGCCAGGTCCGTTTGGTTCATAAATGTAAGGAGAGCTCGGTGGGCCTGCTCGCGTCGGGAAGCACTACCACTCGGAAAGAGGTATCGTCTTGAGTCGCTCACTTGAGTCCTAGGAATTTATATTCCTTAATCAACAAAGACCGCTGCGTAGCAAATGTGGGACAGAGCACTACGAGATGCTCAAGTGTTTCTGAGGAGCCACAAGCTGCGCACTATGGGCTGTCCACACGCCCTTGACGGTGTAATCGTTCACGCACCAGCACAGAGCGCACTCTCAGTTTGTACAACAGCGCTCGGGAACTATGAGGAAGCCACGGCTACGAACACGGGGAGGGAACGATCCATTCGCCACAGGCTGGTATGGGTGCGGCTTTAGGAGGTATCGGCGTATAAGCAGATGATGATGATGAAAAACATTTATTATAGAAGAGAGAGGTACGGGGCCAAAGCATGACCCCGCTACATGGTCGGCGTCCTTTGTCCGGGACACCGCATGACGAGGCCCCTACTCGCGCCCGTCTCACCAGAGCCCGTTGAGACTCTAGTGATGAGCAGTCGAGGAGGGCAGTCTCCCATGCCTCTCGGGAAGGGGTAGGGGAAGGGGGTAAGTGGGAATTTCCGGACATGCCCACACCATGTTGAAGATATCACACGTCTCCCCACAGTGTGGGCACCGACCATCTGTGTTCGCATCGAAATGTTTTAAGATTGCAGGACAAAGTAGAGTACCTGTCTGCAGGCGCCTTAGAGTTCGCTCTTCCGCTTTACTCAGCCCCTTTGCAGGAGCCGGGTAAAGGCGGTGAGTGTCGCGATAATAGGTCAGAATTTCTTTTAACCGCAGCAGCGGTGTATTGGCCTCCGAGTCATAAGAGCCAAGGTGAGGAGCCCGGTGGGTAAGCGCTCGGGCGGCCGCGTCAGCGGCCTCATTACCTCGTAAGCCCTGATGACCAGGAGCACATACGATGCGTTTCGGGGCTGGAGCAGCGAGAGCCCGTTTTAGAATTTGGCTGGATAGGGGGGATATCTCTCCTACCAAGTAATGAGCACGTGCTTTCCGGGAGTCCGTGATGATAACTTTCGAGTTGGGGTCCGCAGCAGCAAGCGCTATCGCGACTTCCTCAGCGCGCTCTGGATTTTGGGCTCGGAACGAGAGCCCATTGACATGCTTTTCCCGGTGACTCTACACAGACCGTGTAAAATCCCGTGGGAGAAGGCCCCGCTATATCTACGTAGAATACACCAGGTCGGGAGCCGTGTTGCCTCTCAAGCGTCCGAGCCCGCGCCTGTTTTCTGCTTTCGTGCGTGTGCTTATCCATGTTACTGGGGAGTGGAGAGACCGAGAGCATATGCCGCCACAGTTCCGGAATACGCTCCGCCTCCTCTGCAGTGCAAGTGTGCTGTGTATGTAAGCGGTTCAGCAGGCGGCGCCCGGGAGCCGTCTGCACGAGCCGCGTATATTGATTCATAAGGTGGGCCTTCCGCAACTCCTGGTAGGAGTTGAGCACACCTAACGCCCTAAGTTTGGCGTTGAAAGTGGCCACCGGGAGATCCAGAGCTCGTTTAGTAGCCTTACGAATGATGGCATCTATTCTTTCGTCCTCTTGCTTGTTAGTATGGGACGGCGTAGAGGATCCGGCTAGTCACGAAGGCATGGGCGAGCCGAAACGCGTCCCTGCCCCGCAGACCACCCCGCTTGTTGGAAACGCGGTGGATCATGCGCCCTACCTGTTCGCCTATTCTCTTGAGTTTCGCTATAGTGGAGTCCAGTCTGAGTCTGTGGTGAATGAACAGGCCCAGAATCCGGAGCTCCTCCACCTCTCTGATGGGAACCCCAGACAGGGAGATGTGTATGGCTGACTTATCTCTTGGCTTCGCTCTAACGTGCAGAAGCTCTGATTTGTTTGGAGCACATTGGAGTCCACAATCGTTGGCATACGCCTCGACTATGGATGCGGCCTGCTGAAGGCGTTCCTGCATTTCACCAAGGCTCCCTTCAGTGGTCCAGATTGTAATATCATCGGCATATACTGCGTGTTGTGTGCCTTCCACCCTGGCCAATTCGCTTGGAAGGCGCATCATAGCAATGTTTAAAAGGAGCGGTGATAACACTGCTCCCTCTGGGGTACCCCGTGTTCCCATAATGTACGGGCCATATTCCTCGTCCTCGATCCGAAGAAGTGCCTGGCGTTTAGAGAGAAAATCTCTGACATATGCAAAGGCCTTAGCCCCGCAGTCGGTGGAACTCAAGTTAGCCAGGATGCTGCTGTGTCTAACATTGTCGAAAGCCCCCTTCAGATCAAGGGCGAGGATGGCTTTATCATTGTGTTGCATAGTTATGGGCTGTATGAAGGCCCTATGGAGCTGGAGAAGGACGTCCTGTGCAGACATGTGTGGGCGAAACCCAAACATGGTGTCTGCAAAGAAGCCCTTGCCCTCAAGGTATGGGGAGAGGCGATCCCGTATCATCGTCTCCATAAGCTTGCCCGCGCACGAAGTCAGTGATATGGGCCTCAGATTTTCCGTATTCACGGCCTTGCCTGCTTTGAAGATAAAAGTCACAAGTGACGTTTTCCATTCGGAAGGGAGCGCATGGCCGTCCCAGATCTCGTTCATGTATTCCAATAAATGGAGGTAGGCTGTGTCAGGGAGGTTTCCAACAGCTTTACTGTTATGCGGTCCAGCCCCGGAGCCGTACCCCTGCGCATTTTAGCTAAAGCCGCTTTAAGGTCATGTAACTCAAAACGGGCATCGAGTTTGTGATTAGGCTTACCAGAGTACGTGTACGCCAGCCCAGGCGGGTCCCCCGTACGACAGAGATACCTATCGCACAGAGCATCCGCAAGCTGTGCCAGAGTGCCTTGGTACCCTTGCAGAGCTCGCCGGAGCTGCTTCTGCGCCTCCCCTCTCGTTTGAGAGGGGTCTATGAGACTGCGAAAGAGACGCCATGTCCCCTTAGAGCTCATCTGACGAGCTGCGGCGTCGCAGCGGGCTATCCAATTCGAATCTGGGAGTTGGGCAGCATACGCTGCAGCTTGTTCCGTGAGTTGGGTATGCGGATACGTAATTTGCGATTAGTCTTCTGCTTTTTCCTACGTTTTGTTAAGCTTCGGCGCACCTCCCTCAAGTGTAGGAGGTGAGTGTCAACTGCGGGGATTTCTTCGTTGGTTTGGAGGGTAGTAACAAGTCTTTTCTGAATGTTCTTTACGTGTTGAGCCCATTCTGCATAGCCTCCAGAAAATAGTACGGGAGGAATAGTCTGATTGCGAAATTGGGTCCAATCGGTCAACTTGGCTTGGCCGCATTTTTTATGAGCTGACTTTCCCAGGGGTGTCACCCGGAGAAGGCAGTGATCACTGTCTAGAAAATCGCCCAAGTTCTCCCAGGTAGCATCCTTAGCATTTTTTACGAGAGAGAGGTCCGGTCACGGGTTACCGAGTTCACCCACACGAGTGGGGTACGCCGGATCCGTGAGCAGCGTGAGCCGAAGTGTGGAGATGAGCTCCTCCAGGTTACGTCCTCTGGCCTTCTCGTAGTGATAGCTCCAGTGAAGGCTGGGAGCATTGAAGTCACCCACGGTCACTAAGGTGTCCTTGTCTGCCAACTTGATCGCCCGGAGGAAGATTTCGCTAAAGGTTACGCGTTGCTTATGCGGGGAGCTGTATATGTTTAGGATGTGTATTGACTGGTCGCGACGTCTGAGAGGCAGTACTCTGACCATTGTGTATTCTTGTTTAGTACTTAAGTTTAAATCGACCTGAATCGCGGTATATGTCTTGTTCACCAGGATGCATGACGAGGGCCCCCCCTGGAAAGTGCTATAGCCAGAGAATTTAACGTCCAAACCGGGCTCCTGCAAAGCAAGCAATGCGGGCATGTTTCCGAGGGACTGCAAGTAGAGATGGAGGTGCAACCGTTTTTTCCAGGCTCCAAAACCCCTGCAGTTCCATTGTATAATCTCAAATTTTTGTAGATATTTAGCTTGTTTGTTAGATCGGCTAGCCACCTTTTAGTATTTATTTACGGTGCAGAGGTCCGGTCCGGACCTGGAGCCAGCCCCGAAAAGCCTTCTTCTGCTGCCTGACGGGAGGCCGACTTGCGTTTAACCTGCGGGGAGTCGCTCTGAGTGGTGTTTTTAATTTGGGCGATAACCCAGGGTTGCACAGCTTTAAGGACTGAGTTAGAGACCTGGGCCACAATTTCGGGAAGTGCTTGCGTTAAGGCTGCCGTGAACATGTCCTGAAAGGACTCGCGGACTGCTGACATGATTTGAGTGGGGAGGGCTGCCACGCTCGCCTCTAATTGCTCGGTTTTACGCTCGAGGGACTCGATGCGACCGATGGATCCGGCATTGGAAGCTGGTCCAACTACCGTGTCTACGTCCTGCCGGGAGACGCTAGTGAGGCGGGATGTGACGGAAGAGCCGTCATCCCCGGCCACTGCCTCGGCCTCCTGCACTGGCTCGGATGACCCGACCAGCTTGGCGTCTAAATCCTGAATTTTGCGCGCAAGAATTTGGTTCTGGCGCCTGAGCTCCCTATCTGCTGCTGTAGGGCGGTTTCGGTAAGGGAGGGAGAAGGGGAAGGTCCGGAGACTGCCCCACCCCAACAGCGCACCTGTGCTTGGACGGGTGTCAAGGGTGGGAAGTCCTTGACCAAGACAGGAGGCTCCGACGGGGTCCCAGACTTTACATTGGTGGAGTGCCCGGTGTTGGTCTTCCTGGGTTCTGGCTTATTCGACTTGGCAGCTGGTGGTTTCTTGGGGCCAGTCTTGAAAGTAGGAGCCTGTTTGTGCCCCCCCCCCCCCCCCCATCGTTGTCCTCGGCTTGGATCCGCGTGGGGATCCCGACTTGACCGGCTGCCGGAACCGTCCAGCACAACCGGGAGCTTCAGTCTTGTGGCCACCGCCCCAGAGAAGGCAGCTCGGAATGCACTGGTGTTCCGTGGGGCCATCAGGAGTAGCAGCAGGTACCTGAACGCCGCAGCATGTGCAGCGAGCGGCCGGGCTGCGGGCGCGGGCAAGTATCTGCTCGATGGCCCACTGTGCCACAGAGTGGGCATTCAGGTACTGTCTTCTTATACAAACGAACAGGGAGCCGCTCGCAGTTGTATAACACCGTCCGTGGCACCTTGGTCCCCGCGAAGGTGATCACCGGAACCGGGGTGTCCCCAAGCTTGCGCACAGACACTACATTTGGCTCAGCACTGAGCTTGCTTTTCACAGTTTCGGACGTTTCGTCTTGGGAGACTTGCACGACGTCCCGACAGAACTCACCGGAGAGTTTGGGATGTCCCCGGAATGTTAGCTGGCGGCCCCCGACTGGCAGCCAATGTCCCGGAGGAGTCTCTCGGCGGCGTCCACTGATTTGAGCGTGCACACAAGTACATTTTGATCCCAGACGGACCACACCGCAAGTCCCACATTTGCGTCGGCTCCGAGGATGCTGCGGACTGCAGCGCCGGCTTGTCCAGGACCAAACGTGGCCTTGAGGTAAAGCGTCTCACGCGGTTTCAGCACCACTATGATGTCGTCTGTTTTGATGCGCGGCGTGTTCTTCGGCCGCCACTGGAGTTGCTTGGCGCGCTGCGAGGTGACGCTCGGCGCGTTCTGGCCCTGTGCTTGCTGAGGGCGAGACGCTGCTTGTTGTTTGGCTGCAGGAGCCCTGGCGTCTCTCGACGCCCCTGCTGCGTTCTTCCTTCCGTGCCAGACGCCGAGCATATCCTTGAGGTACTCTTCCTCGGTTGGTAGAGGTGTCTCGGTTTGAGCGGTATCCATCTGTATGATCTGTAGGGACTCCGGATCGTAGCCGGTGACTTGATTTGGAGTCGCCATTACCGGGGAAACCCCGGGCAGGGCCAGCGCGGCCCTTACTGCGGTTAGGCTTAACTCCGCGGTGGTTTGGCGAAAGCTTCAAATGACCGAAAAAGGGTCAGAAGACGGCCCACCTTGACAAGACGTGATGTCTACGGTTGCGGCTGATGCTCTTGGAGACGGTGGTAGAAAGCTTGCAGAAGAACGACTTGATGTGACGCAAATAATTGCGATATTTCACAGAGCCGACGTGGTATGCGACCGCTCCCGTCGATCGACGCCAGTCGTATAAGCAGACGGGCGTTGTCCATCGTACATAGAATTCCCGGACAGTCACAGCCATCATGGTTGCATGCCGAAGCAAGGCGATCCGCTTCTTCATTGCCCGCAATACCCACGTGCGGAGGTACCCACTGTGTAGCTAGGCACAACCCACGTGACGGAATGTTTTTAATGGATTCCATGATGCTGCTCAGAATTGGGCTGTCGGTCTCCTTGCTGGTGAGTCTGCTAAGGGCACCACAAGAGTCGGTGAGGATGACAACCTTCGATGTACCAGTATCATACATTCGTAATCCATTCACGTCCCGTAATACCACATTTTGTGTATGTGGGGCTAGCGAAACGGCCGCCAGCACATCATGAGCGTGACATGTAATCATGTCATTACATGACACGCATCTCATGATTATCATGTTTGCACCAGTCACATACCTTCGTCATCCATTCAAGTACCGTAATACCGAATTTGGTATATGTGACGCTAGCGAAACGGCCGCAAGTGCATCATGAGCATGGTATGTCGTCATGTTACACAACACGCATGTCGTGATTTTCATGTTAGGGTCTGTCGCTTGTGTTCGCCATGCGATTATGCCATACCGTACCAGTTTTGCAACATGCCATGTGAACGAAACCACCGCAAGAGCAGCAGGACACAAAACGGAAATCATGACATTCATGACATACATGGCACGATTTTCATGTTATGACTAGCCAAATATGTTCTTAATACAATCATGTTATGCCATACCGAATTCGGTATCGATACCAATATCGAAACGGCCAGGAGAGCTAAACGTCGTAGGTGGCTAGATAGATAGATAGATAGATAGATAGATAGATAGATAGATAGATAGATAGATAGATAGATAGATAGATAGATAGATAGATAGATAGATAGATAGATAGATAGATAGATAGATAGATAGATAGATAGATAGATAGATAGATAGATAGATAGATAGATAGATAGATAGATAGATAGATAGATAGATAGATAGATAGATAGATAGATAGATAGATAGATAGATAGATAGATAGATACGCTCAAAGTCACTGAAGTTCGTCATGAAATGCTTCGCATTGAAAAAAAAGTTCTGGAAGACAGCTTTTTGCTGCGCGTTCCGCGGCGCAGGCCTGTCGGTTGCTTATACTTTCCTTCTTTTCCTCTTTTTCACCTTTGTCTCTCTTCATTCCTGCGTGTTTCACTGTTTCTTTATAATATATATCCTTTCTATATCGTTCTGTTTCTCGCTTTATTCGTATTTTACAAATTTTTACATGGTTCTGCGCAACCGGTACGCCAAGCGACTACAGCTTACGACAGCCCAGGCCTATGAAGTAGTACTCCGCAACAGGGGCGTAGGCAGAAATTATTTCTGGGTGGAGGGGCACCTACTTGATCTTACAGGAGGGGAGGAGGGGCGCAGGCAAATGGTCATTTTGTGCTATATGGTGAAAAAATGTGGGGGGGGGGGGGGAGGGGCACACGCTCAGTCAGCCTATGCACTTGTTGGAAGAGAAGCTCCAGAATTACCTCGTCTCTGGGAAGAACACATTATCTGTATGCAGCCGACTAGAACGCGCATCAGTTTTCGGAAAAAAAGAACCTTAAAATCGCATGTGCGTTAGATTTTAACCGTTAAGCGTTTAAACTGCAGCACTGCTGTATTTTTGTTTTGTGGTCATGCAATTCATGTGCGCGTTAGAATCGGCGTCACGTTGTAATTGGGGAAGTACTGTGAGTATATGCAGGCGCACTAAACTTGGTATACAGTTGCAGCGTGACCAGTGCCAAAAGATTACTTATGCGACTAGAATTTCAGAAACATCGAGGTTATTCGTCTCGAGAAACAATGAAATTCTGCCTGTTTACCTAATTATGTAATCGGTCACTTATGATTTATACGCTCATATATATTATGTGATATAATAGAAAGAAGGTTAATTTATTTCTGACTAAAACCACACTGCCAAGCTATAGCAGCCACTAAATCCAGTCTTTCGACTGCCTTTAGAGCCACGCATCAAAATTTGTGCCACTTGAGCTTAATTTGTAGAAATACCGGCGAAGCGTGCTCCACGACCCTTGTTATTTTTTTACTAAACTGTATATTCAATTCTTTTGTTTAAAAAGCTTACTAGTGTGCTGAAAGGACGTTCATTGTTTCTTAGACGATTTATTGTGTTGCTTTTCTTGTTTCTGTTTTATCCACTCCCTTCTGTAACATTCTTGGCTTGACTAGCTAACCAGCTATCTTACTAACTAAATCACTTCTGGCAACTCAGCTGTGGCTTCAGAAAAAAAACAAAAAAGAAATATGGCTTTGTTGCTATATTTTGCGCAATCAAATTATTATTTATTCTATAAAAATTTTAGCCATATTATCATTTTGCTTCTCTTTGGCTACAACTTTCACGATGAAGTTAAATGGCATGGCTACTTTGACTTTTTTTAACATGTAATCTGGCTTCTTTTTGAATATGCCCGGACAATAATATTGTTGTGAGTCTCGTACCTCGTTTACGCACGACAGTTCGGGAACAAGTCATCGATTGCTGATCGAGCAAGAATTACTTCCTGGAATCTGCTTCGCAGTATGACGTCATGACTAATGAAAGTCTCTCGTTTACCTTGAAATATTTTTCGTGGTTGTGTTTCTGTGAACCATCGAATGTACAAGTTCTTTCAACGTCATCTCGTATCCATGTTCATGTAAACGACTTCTGTTTTGTCATCACCGTTAGAGTATGTCTAAGAAGGAACTGTTCTGTTGAGTGTTATTGACGTTTGTGACAATAAATTTTTTCCAAGCAGTTTCGCATTTTTTTTATTATATAATGGTTTAAGCATTTCGTTGCAGAAAGTGCACAAGACTGGCTCGAAAAACTCGCAGCGAGTACACGTTTGTTTACGTATTCGATGCGTAAATTGAGTAACGCAAGAAGCATAAGACGTCTCTGGCAATGACGGTGAGTACGTGATTCACATGAGCGATCTAGCGGTGACTTTGGCTGAATCACTCGCATGACACGCGAAACAAGGCGTGCCATGAAGCATACAAATTAGAGAGGAAATCAGCAATATCTAGATAAGTCACGGATGCGTAGCCAAAGAAGACTCTAGTGGTCATAACGAAACAACGAAATTTGGTTTCAAGGATATGTATGTATGTATGTATGTATGTATGTATGTATGTATGTATGTATGTATGTATGTATGTATGTATGTGAGTGAGTGAGTGAGTGAGTGAGCGTGTGTGAGTGAGTGAGCGTGCGTGAGTGAGTGAGCGTGTGTGTGTGTGTGTGTGTGTGTGTGTGTGTGTGTGTGTGTGTGTGTGTGTGTGTGTGTGTGTGTGTGTGTGTGTGTGTGTGTGTGTGTGTGTGTGTGTGTGTGTGTGTGTGTGTGTGTGTGTGTGTGTGTGTGTGTGTGTGTGTGTGTGTGTGTGTGTGTGTGTGTGTGTGTGTGTGTGTTTGTGTGTGTGTGTGTGTGTGTGTGTGTGTGTGTGTGTGTGTGTGTGTGTGTGTGTGTGTGTGTGTGTGTGTGTGTGTGTGTGTGTGTGTGTGTGTGTGTGTGTGTGTGACGCTAGATGACTGGGTGACGTGGCCTGGTTCATTGTGTGGCGTTACGATGAATGGGCGACGTCGCCTGGCGCATACCCCATGTTTATTCCATTCTGCACTTCTTCCTCCTCAGCATCTACCAACCATCACTTCATACGTCACACGATTCCCCCTCCCCCCGAAAGAATGCGTGAGCTACAATCTAGAAAGCATGAACAAATGGAGTCTTATAATAAAAAAATAATGCCAGAAGATGCAGTAGTTCATGCCACACGGTGGTTCCATGCACTTGCACAAAATGTTCACAGGAAAGGCAGTCCGGTGATATCTAGGAGACCTCAGGTGGGCGAGGTCGGCTGTTGCATTCTGGTGAGCATAACCATGCCTTCAGCGTTAAAAATGATGACGGCACAACCTAGTTAGTATTGAGGAACGAACAAGGTTGGGAATCCTTGTAGCGTTGCAAGGTCGGATGTCTCATGCGTTGGATTCTGAGTCGTGGCTGTGACAGACGCTTTGCTTCTAAAATGCGTGCTTCTTTACGGATTGTGACGGCGTGATGCCTGCGGGCTGTTGGTATGCAAGAAGTGCTTCCGCATCTTTCTTGGCGTTTTCCGTGGTGTTGCGGTCTGTGTAACTGCAGGCGCAGGGAGCGTCTCTGGCGACTTTCCTCTGTGCGAGAAAATTTGACGTCTTGGAATACTTTTTGGGTTAGAGATCTTATTTTCCGCTGTTCTTCAATTGGTGAGTGTGCTTCCGTTGAATTTCGCGTTCGTCGATGCCTTCGTTGCAGTCTATTTTGTTGTCGCATGAGGTTGCGCGCTTGGCTATGCTTGCTTTGCTGATGCTGATCAGTAGATGGCTGTAGTGGCAAGCCTTCCGGAGTGGGACATTCATTTACTTTTAGGTTTGACGTGTCCTGTAGACAGCTGATGCACGGTGAACAGGTTTCTTGCTTATCGGGTATGGTTGGTGGTGCGCCATCATTGCTAGCCTGCTCTTCAGAGGCTTCTGTGACGTGGTTGATTACGGATGCTTCTGAAAGACAACTGTGTACGAGGTTTGATGTATGATTTGCTTCTGAATTGGTTTGAATCTTGGATTGGTGACCACTGCATGAGGGTATCACATGTGACGTCGCATCACCAGGTTGAAAATGCAGATTTTTGCAAGTCTGCGGTGCCGTGGAAATGAACTCTTGCGATAAAAAACATTCAGAGTTGACAGATAGTTCATCAGGGGCTTCTTCTTCGCGGCTCACTATGAGTGGTTCTTGCGCCTGGTAGCATGCGACGTTCGATGCGTCTGAGCCTTCTGTGTTTGGAGTTTCTGATGGCTGCGCACTGGACGACAAAACCGCAACAGGGGTAGTTCGGTAAGGTTTGAGTTGTGAATGGCCTTCTTTCTGTGCAACTAACGATGCGAGCTGTTCTGGCGCATCAATATGGGTGGTAAGTCCAGGGCTAGGCGTAGCATCGTCCGAGCTTCACAGCTCTATCCCGACCATTGTGAGCGTGCTAGATGTGAGATGGGCATGTTGAGCCACGAAAGAGCCAAGCGATGGAAAATCAAGAGGCGGGCCAAGTCTGCGAGATGGGGAGTAAGCTGCTCCAATGGGTGAAGACTGATTTTCACTCTTTGAGTCATCTTGGTGTTGTTTGGTATTTTCCCCATGTGTCAGCTGGTCTACCATGAACAAGGCGTCCTTATGACACGAATAGTGACCGTTAGGAGCCTTTGAAGAACTGTGTCGTAGAAAATCAGGTGGTGGACCATGTATGCGAGACGAAGCATGAAAGGCATCAGTAGGGTGAGCGACGTCTCGTGTCGTATGTTGGTGCCACGACTTTGGAAATGCCGACTTTCGTGCACAAGGAAGCTGCGCTTGACGGTTGGGTTTTTCCCAGTATACGCATGGCCTTCTGTAAGTAAACGCATGTGCCACTTCGTCTTGAGGCACTTGTCGATTCGCGCTGGACTTTCGAATGCTTGAGGACTGCTTAGGAAATTGACGATAGTGTGCGGTTGTCTCTAGATGGTTGGCAATGAGTAAGTCTTAATCATAGTCATTAAAACGGGTAATCATCTCCTCTTTGATTTTTTGCCATGACTCGTCGTTCTCGAATATGTGAATTAGGTAAAATTTGAATGCCTCATCGGTGACGTAGTCGCTGAAGTTCGTAACCATCTCCCGTTCCGACCATGATGCAGCGGTAGCATGGAGCTCGAACAGGTTGATCCAGTCCTGTACTGGTCCGTCGTCCGCTGATCCGGTGTACTTAGGGATGTCAAGGTCTTCTGATGCTGCTGTCATGATGCTTGGTGGTCTTGGTGGTCCGCGTTCGGTCACTGCGTCTCGCTGAGGTCTTCGATGATGATGGCCGGGCGATAAAGTGGTTGCGAGGTCTTCATCCTGTCGACTTGTGTGGCGCTATCTATGATGAATCGGTGACGTGGCCTGGCTCATACCCCATTTTTATTCTGTTCTGCACTTCTTCCTTCTCTGCCTCTACCAACTATCGCTTCATACGTCACACACACACACACACACACACACACACACACACACACACACACACACACACACATATATATATATATATATATATATATATATATACGTAACATTCTCTGCAGGTATTATCTAATGTCAGCGAGCTATGAGCGCCTTACAAAACAGTGTTCGGATGCAGTAAACATCACCTATCGTCGTCATAGAAACATTAGACATTAGGCGGACATTCTACTTCCTATTTACCGCCCACGGCCTCGTAACCATTTCACATGCAAGACTCACAATACCCTTAATGTGAATTTGCAGCGAAGCACAACACATGTGAGAACGTTCATGTCACGTAATTTGTTAGCTTTAGCTGCACTAGTTCAAACGTGTTTTACATGCTAAAAAAGTTCATGTTATCATAAGCAGTACAGTGAAGAAAATCAACGCAATATAGACCACCATTCCTTTTTTTCTAGCCGAATTTCTTTCCTCTTGCACTATGTAGCGTGACTATCTTGATGTGTGTGTGCGTGTGTGTGTGTATGTTCTGGTTAATAGCTTTTTAGTTTGTTCTTGTCAACTTTTTGTTCTGTCTTATGCTTTGATTGATGGGTAGTTAAATCTAGGTGTTTTTCTGCCGTTGTCGCCTTTTATATTGTTTGCTCTAGTTAACAACCATTTGAATACCTTTTTGTTGTTCACTTTCGGTTTCTACGTCTGCTGTAGACGCCGGGCGGTGGTTTAATGAAGGAGGGACATTGTACCATCTTAACGTGCTTCTTCGTCCCCTCCCCTTAGAAACACACACACACACACACACACACACACACACACACACACACACACACACACACACACACACACACACACACACACACACACACACACACACACACACACACACACACACGACACGCTTCCCTCGCCGCGGTTTATATGACAGCAATAGGCAGTCACAGCGGTTATCGTTTTTGTGGCCGAAAGCAAAACGTGTTCATCGTAAATCAATCAATCGATCAATCAATCAGTTTTATTGTGTATCATACATATAATGGCTGGTTATTATTATACAGGTAGGACCCCAGAGCCCAGTCAAGGCAGTTGTAGGGGTCCGTTTTTTAACATTAGTAGGTACTGCTGACCTACCAACAGATGGTAAGTACATACAAGTGCAACGAAATAAAATACACATAAATAATACATAGCAATACAAAAATACATATAACTACAAAGAAATCAGAATATTGTTCTTAATTCATGTACTACTGTTGTGAGTTTTGCAGGTGATCGCGAACACATTGTTTATACAAATGAAATGATTTGGATGCTGCGATGGTACAAGGTAAAGTGTTCCGGAGTTCTGATGCAATATAAGAATATGAACGTGACCCGTATTAGTCCTTATGTGAGGTATGCATAACGATTTACTTAAAGTAGATCGCAAGGAATATGTGGGCGTTTGATATATGTTAAGGCTATAGACGGGCAATATGCAAAAGTTTGTAGACAAGTAGTAAAACACGGTAATTGACACAAACTTTGATGGGTTGTCTGTTTAGTTTCCTCTAAGCATAGGAAGCTGAGTCTGTTTTTGGTATGGAGAAAAGGGCACGCAGAGCCGTGTTCTGTGCAACTTTGAGCGGTTTCAGTGTTGTCAGGTAGGTCAATTTTTAAATTACTATGGCATATCATTACACCCTTCTTATCATTACACCCTTCTTATCGTTGTCGAGCAGACTACTGCGTGAACATGCGCTCTTTTGCACATTCTTCTCTTTTTTTTTCCCCTTGTAGTTATTTTATTTGTCCTAAACTGAAACATTTTTTTCACCCTGTGGTCCATGTATTTTCTTCCCAGTATTTTCAACTGTATTATCGTGTGTGTTTTACTGGAACCTGTTGTTTCTTGTTTCACATACTGAAAAGATTGTTCAACACTGTTTTTAGTTTTATTCCACAGATTTGTTTGGAACCGTTCTCACAGATTGTTCATCATTTTCTTTTGTGTACAATCCACTCCTGCCTATGGCTTGTAAAGCAAGTTGGCAGTATTAAAATAAATAAAAAATAAATAAATAAATATGTGATGTGTGAATGTATGAAAGAATGATATAATATTAACATTGTCTTTATTGGGAAAATGTAGCGTAGCCTGTGAAGAATAGGTATTTTTCTGTATATCTTCAGTGTTGTCTCATGTACGTGTGTGTGCCATGAAAGTTGTGCGTCCAAGTATACACCGAGAAATTTTGTATTACTAACCCTTTCTAGTACTGTGTTATTCATTTCAAGCTGATTACTTAATGTAAGGTGGGTGTTTTGGGGGCAAAGATAATGTAATTACTCTTACAGCCGTTGACAAGTAGTTTACAATAAGCCAAAATGGTAATTTTTGTAAGGCTGTTGTTGCTTTATGGTATAGGATACTTTCGTTTTTTGCTGTTATAAATATGTTAGTGTCGTCTGCGTAAAGGACACAATCTTCCTATGTTATGGATGGCAGATCATCAATATAAGCTAAGAACAAGAATGGCCCTAGAGTTGAACCTTGCGGAACACCTCTGTTAGTTATACATCGACAAGACGACACACCGTTCACCTACACATATTGCTCTCTGTTATTCATATAGTTCGACAAAAGCGTTAGCGCTGTCCCGCGTATTCCTTAGTGATCTAGTTTGGTGAGTAATATGTCATGATCAAGCATGTGAAACGTTTTCATGAGGTCAACGAAAATACCCTTTTTAAGTAGTTTATTTTCTATCTTTGCTTTTGTTTTTTTCAACATTGTTAAGTAGCTCATGTTCTGTCGATTTTCCCTTCCTGAAGCCGTATTGCTCAGGTGAGTATAGCTTGTGTTTCTCAAAAAAAATTGTTCAGTCTAATATATATTGTCCTCTCAACAACTTTGGCCAATCTTGTCGCCTTTCTTAAATACGGGTATTATTTTGGCGACTTTTAATTTCGAAGGAAACCAACCAGTTTCACAAATATTATTGATGTTATCGGCTCAGCTAGAAGTATAGATATGTGTTTTATAATTTGAACCGATACGCCGTCGTCACCTATTGACTTGGTGTTTTTCGGTGCAAGAATTATTTTTTTATTTCATCGTTCGTTGCCGGATAAAAGAAAATAGGTTTAACGTTTTTCCCGCCAGGGAGGCTACAACAAGTGTTGTTGCATGAAATTGCGTTACTGATAGTCCCTACATTTGCGAAGCGATCAATAAAAGCATTGCTTATAGCGGTATTATTAACCATAATGTCATTACGATCAATAATTGCTGTAACATTGCTATCCATCTTCCTTTTACTGAGGGCTTCATCAATAACTTTCCACGTCACCTTACTGTCGTTATTAGCTTGTGGAATTTTTGAACTGAAGTAGCCATGCTTCAAAATTTCCATTAGTTTGTTAAGGTGGTTGTTGTATAACTTGTACCTAGCGTCGAGGTTGACGTTATGCGGTTGTCGTTTTAGCTTTTTTGTACATGTTTTTGTGGTTTATGGAGCGCAGAAGGCCAGCCGTTATCCATAATTTGCGTTTAAAATTAGTTCTTGTAACAGTGATAGTGGTCTCACCAACCGTCACGTGTCTCTAAGATATTGATAAAAGCACTATAATTTTCTCCGGTTGAACTTGCAGAATACATATCTTGCCAGTTTTCTCTTGCCAAAGAGTTGAAAATCTACTTCTTGTCAAAATGTGCGCGTGACCTTATTTTTCGTTGTTTGGTTAGCCGGATTTGATATCGCAAACACGGGCAGATGATCAGTGATGTCACATGAAATGGTGCCCGTTACAAAGATCGGTGACGGAGGGCTTGTTATAATGTGGTCAAGTATACTTTGCCGCGAGCTTGTCGTACGAGTGTCAGGTGTTATTAATTGCAGCAGACCTTAACGAGCGAGCAGGTCAGCATAATAATAATTAGTAGAGTCCTTTTGAGCGATGTCGATATTGATATCGCCCAGTAAAATGACATGAATGTTGCCCCGCCGCGGTGGTCTAGTGGCTAAGGTACTCGGCTGCAGACCCGCAGGTCGCGGGTTCAAATCCCGGCTGCGGCGGCTGCATTTCCGATGGAGGTGGAAATGTCGTAGGCCCGTGTGCTCAGATTTGGGTGCACGTTAAAGAACCCCAGGTCGTCAAAATTTCCGGAGCCCTCCACTACGGTGTCTCTGGTAATCATATGGTGGTTTTGGGCGTTAAACCCCACAAATCAATCAATCAATCAATGACATGAACGTTGGGTTCAATGTAGGTGTCGAGTAGTTTTCCAAGTTCTCGTAAAAAAGTGTTTGATTTTGTTAAGCGGTGACCTGTATACAACCTTTATCAAGTTTTCTTTTTAGTCTTGTGTGACAGTAAGCCTTTTGTAGTACGATCAGGTTGAACTTCAATGAACAAACTTTCACATAAATCTGACGTAATCACAATGTCGCGCCTGACAGAATACGATACTGATGCGTTAATATAAAGTGCCTCCCCCCCCCCCCCCGTGCGACGATGCAGTGCGCAGCTGGTCTGACAATAAATTCCATCTGCTAGCCATTTCGAGTTGATAGCCTGGTAATGGATAAGGAGCATCAGCGCCCTTGCTGAGCCAGGTTTCAGATAGTGCGATCACGTGGAATGAGTGCTTTAATGATGCGTTCAAGACATGCAGTTCGTCATAGTGCTTCTGCAGGCTGCGAATATTTAGATGAAGTAGTGACAGATCAGACGATGTTTTCATTTGTTGATTAAATTGTTCAACTTCAAGCAGTTCCAGAGCCATGATGATTCCCAAGGTGTATTAGCAGTGACATTATCCAGTAGCCGCTTACTGCTCTCGCAAGGAAACGCGCAAGTCGTCATTCCTTTGTATTTTGTGCACATGACTTGCTGCAGTTTTTCTGGCTTTAATCACGCACTGTTCAGTCCACAGGAACTGAGGCTGATGATTCTTTTTCGATTTCAGTGCTTCAGAACATAGCGACTTGTTTTTCGGACTCAAGTGATCATTGAAGAATACTGCTGTGTGATCCTCGCTGTTTCCAAGGTCCCTTGCGGTCAAGCGAGCTCTGCGAGTTTTCTTTTGGAATTCTGTTTTCTTATCTCGTGAAACAAATCGTACAATGATGTTTTCTTTAGGATTTGATGGTGTAGGCACTCTGTGCACCGTGTCGATGTCTGCTGATCTTATTTGACACTGAATATTTGAACCAATATGACTTATTAGTTGTGAAATGTTCTCATTTGCTGCATTTGGCATTCCTCGAATTTCTATGTTGTTTAAGCGCGTGTATTGTTCTAAGTGAGACGGTTCCCTTGTGTCACGAGGCTGTTTAATGGGCAAGCTCTCGTGTAGGTTCGTGTAAAGCAAAAACCACCGATGACATAACCATCATCGGGAAAAGAGCTGACGAGACCATTTGCTTCCACCCAAATCCCCAACACTCATTATATTTAGAAACCCCTAAAAGACAAATAGCAGACAAAGAACACAGCATACATGACTAGAAAGAAGTTAGCAAGAAAAACGGCTAAAGACGTGAACAGAGCATGGACATAAATGTTCAGTGTAAAATAAACCTTGTCACGACATAGCGGGACGCGGTGCTTGCAGCGAAGACTGGGCTACCAAGGCATGGACGCACTCACGCAAACGGTGACAGCGGTGATGCGGGGCTTGCAACTGGTGAAGACGCACCCGTGCAGCAGTGGAAGACTGGCGAATAAGTTGAGACGCTCACGTCGTTGACTGGCACAGAAGGAAGCGTCGGGCTTGTCGAGGTCAGTGACCTTTCGACGTTCGGCAGCCGCAGCTCGCACACGAAGCCGGAGACGTTTCTTGGCCAACGCCAGAAGACCAGAACAAGCCTGTCCCACGTCAGGTGACAAGAAGAACCTCTGTGTCCAGGTGGGAGACCACTGGGACCTTGAGGCAGGAGCTCTGCTGGCCGCCACTACCGCACCCTGGCCACCTTCTTCACTCGGTCCCGACTCGGCCACATCTGCCTATAGCTTCGCTGTTGTCCAGTGGCTCTCCTAAATCTCCGTGGAGGGATCTCATTGGACCAAAATGTTCACGCCCGAATGTGCCGCAACCGAGCGTTATCTTCATCCTCTTCTGACTGGTGGAGTGGCGCACTTTTTAAACGCGCACTATCACATCAAACCTTGTCAGGCCAGCATTCGCACTTTGCAAGTCATCATTTGATTTTAATAAAGATGCGTTGTCGGCAGGCATCTTGTCATTTGCAGCTTTTATTGTATCATATTCTTTGCTCAAGAAGTCTATGCTGGCAAGTGCATCGCCGAGTTCTGCGCGGCATGCTGACACTTTTTGTTCACTGAGTGAAAGCTTTGCTGCAAAATCACTTCTTAATGCAGTTAGTTTTTCTTCAAACAACATTTTCATAGATTTCTTTTTCTAACTCCACGTTCGTCGGCATTTCGATTGCATACTGAGCGATCTGCAAAGGCTAGTGAAAGAGCTACAGTAGTAGGAGATACGACAAAGTACTTTACCTGCGCAAAGGTAAAGCGATGTGTAAGCCTTTATAGTGAGCTGCTTGCTGCCCTGCGGATCGCTCAAGTGATGATCCGAGTGGGCTTGGTTGCTTCTTTTATAGCTTTCGTTGACGGGCCGGATGTGACGACTGCTGTGACGAATCGACTTCTGTGACGAATCGGTAACTTCGGTAACTCCCGTGGTACAGTCCAGAAAGGAGGTGTTGCTCCGTTCCTGTGAAAAAGTCACCTTTTCACAGACGGCTCCCTGGGCACCTGCATAATTCTCTCTGGGCTGCGCTAATTAAATAGACGTGACCCCCCAAAAATGCACTTTGTAGGCTGTGAAGTCAGCCTCTGTACTCCCGCGCGCAGCCCAGCTTGGCGGCGTTTTTTTTTTTTTTCTCCTGTGAAAGTTGACCGCTGGTGCCGGATTGTGTGCCGGCTGTATCCTCGCATTGTGCGCTTTGTAGGGAGGCGCATATACCTTCTGTGTACAGAAGAGGTAGATTTCCTTGCGTATGGTTAAGGTTGTTCAAAGTTGCTCGGATATGCCAGTCTTTCAGTAGATGTCATCTTCGATGATTCGTTTCGGTGGTGAGGACTACAGTTTGAGAAAAGCTTGCCCTGCAGCCTGCGTCCTCAGAATGCGCCGCTGAGTTTTTCCGCTTAGGGGTTTCGTTCCCTGGCAAATTTGCGCACGTCGTGTTGGTGTTGCCGTTGCTGTCGAACTGTTTACCTTCACACGCGCTTTTCGTAGGAACCCAAAGCCGACACGTGCGGTCCGCACAGACGGATAACTACTCCAGCGGCAATGCACAAGGAAAGCATCTGGAATCAATAAAGGAGCTGCTACGGTGTGAAAGACGAAAAAAAAAAGACTCGAAGGAACGCGAGGGCGAAGTGCAAAGCTGTACAAATAGGGCAGGTGCGCGTGCGGGGGAGGGAGCGCTGGGGTGTTCTGGTAAAAGGGTAGGTTTGAAGAAAGGAAGAAGAGGGAAGCAATGCCAGGAAAGTTGCAGTGTAACTTTGGCAGCTGGTGGTCGCTGTGAAGGCGTGTAAATATTTTATATCACCCGAAAAGTTAAAGCATCAAAAAAATTTCGGGGGGGGGTCAGAACCCCCTCAACCCCCCCCCCCTAGTTCCGGGCCTGCAAGCTACAATCAAGCGTTGGTCGACAACGAAGGAATGTGATAACGAGTGTTATAGACATCGTCGCACCAAAGAGCACATCTCGTTTCTATACCATTTACGTCTGTGCCTTAGCTATAACGTGAGTGCTGAGATTCTGTCAGGTCATACATCTCTCTTTCATTGCCAGTGTAGTCGACCACCACCATCATCATCATCATCATCAGCCTGACTACGTCAACTGCAGGACAAAGGCCTCTCTCATGTACCGCCAGTCAACTCGGCCCTGGGCTTGCTCTTACCATATCATACCCACAAATGTCTTGAAATAATCTCCCCATCTAACTTTCTGTCTCCCCACAACCCGCTTGCCTTCTCTGGGAATCCAGTTAGTTATTCTTAATGGACCGTGGTTCTCCTGTCTACGCGCTACATGCCCGGCCCATGTCCACTTCTTCTTCTTGATTTCAACAATAATATCGTTAACCCCGGTTTGTTCCCTGATCCACTCTGCTCTCTGCTTGTCTCTTACACCTACCATTTTCCTTTCCATTGCTCAGTGCGGCTTCCACAATTTAAGCTGAACCCTCTTTGTATTTCGACATATTTTCGTAACGGAAACAACGTCGAAAAAAATGCACGCAATCACATTCCAATGAAAAAAGTTTGCACAATCTCTCCGAAGGTAACCCTGATGGGATTTCGAAGCAGCAGCAGGTTGTAGCGGTCGAAGGAGGAAGGAAGGACGCTGATGATGGCATCCCACCGCTGCCAACCAGTTGTTAAGGTGGGAAGGAAGGACGCTGGGGGATACGGAAACAAAACAGGGTTTATGGTATTATTTACACATATTTACAGAAAAGAAGGGATAGTGGTTTCACAAACCACGAGCGTGGTGGTTGAACGTTACATAGTTCAGAGCGACGTCCCGCACTCTGCTGCGTCGTTTTATGCCCTGTCGGGCTCCTCCTCTCCGAGTCGAACACCAATCACGCACACACAGGTGAGGGGGGGGGGGGGGGCGAGCATGCACGGTCCACGTGAACACTGCACTGTGGTGGCGCCAGCAGGGCTCTTCCTCGTCGTGTGTGTGCCGTTAGCCGAGAGTTCCCACGATCCTGGCCGCATACTTCAAAGGGTGCACCACACAGCTCGCCCAATTAGCGGGACGCCACGACGTCTCCTCCTTAGGCCAGCAGGGACAATGCCAGGCGGGCATAGGCAGTCGGCCGGTCGGCTACTTGACTGAGGATTAAAGAAGCGCCGCTCCGCCGTCAACTCTGTCGCAGGTCACGCCAGCTTTCCCGTTGCCCCATGAGTCGCAGAGTCCATTAGTCACCGCTTCTGCTTGAAGGGACGACAAAAGGGTCCGCATTTGAAGGACGGGAACTCGCCTTTGCTTGCTGCTTGGTCTGGATAAATGCTCAAATGTTTGACAGCGTCTGTCAGACTGGGCGCCGAAGGGATTGAGAGCCTCTCCAGTGGACCAGCTTACGCCCCATGGCGTCTGCCCAGATGAATTTCCAGGCCAAACTTAACACAGTGCGCACGGCGTCGACCCGGTTGAAACGGGCGTCAACGCGGGGGCTGGAAGAACGGTTCGAAGCGAAACTCGGTCTAGCGTTTACTTGAGTAAACGTTTGTTTGAAACGCAGACACGGGAGGTGGGTTGGGTTTGGGTAGGTTTTATCGCAGATAAACGAGCCGAAAAATTGTTTCGACTCGCCGTGGGGTCGAGCGTTGCGGGCGGTAAAGATGATGGAGCGAAAGAGAAGTGTGTTGCGAGCAAGCGAAGGTGCCGACAGCTGCGGTCGTTGCGGCGAGCGCGCTGCGGGTGATCGAGAGTGTGGCATTAGCGCGCACCTGCGACGGAAGCGCGCGAGAGGAGCACGACGTCAACGAGTAGCTGCGGCGTGGCCTACTTAGCACTGCTACAGCATCTGCAGCGAGGGGAACCCATCGCAGCGCGTCCGTACGGACGTACGTATGTACGGCTTTACACACGTGAGTCAAGAATCTGCTTCGCATCTAAATGTCCCGTTAACGGGAATCGAACCAATGACCTCTCAATCTGTCGCCACAAGTGCCAAGCACGTTATCCACCGCAGAACGACCGCATATCCTTACTGTTATACGAGCGCACCTTTTATCTCTCACACTTTCCTCTTACAGTACTCTTCGTCGCCGGGGTACTGTCGTCCTCTTCGAGCGGTAAAATGATTCATCATTACTGTGGCCTCCACTATTAGCACTTGCAACGCGTACTACTGCACGTCTGTCCCATTTGGCGCGTTTTCAATTCAAGTGTGACTTTACCTACGCCTTAACGCACCACAAGGTGGCGGCCTTAACCAAAGCGTTGTATTAAGTAAATTAAGCAACGTGGAATAGGCTGGCTAGCTTTAGGAGCTCACGGGAATACACCAAATCAGGGAGTACAAGGTGATATGGGATGGACATCATTTGAGAGCAGGGAAGCTAGCAGCAAGATAAAATTTGAGAAGCGATTGAGAGAAATGGGGGAAGAGCGTTGGGCTAGGAAGGTTTTCAGCTACTTGTACATGAAGAATGTGGATACAAAATGGAGGAAGCAAACCAGGAAGTTGACTGGTAAATACTTAGAAAACAGCAGGTGGCCAAACCAAAAAGAACTATTGGTTAAGAAGAAAGTGAAGGAAACGGAGACTGACATGTGGAGAATGGGCATGATTAATAAGTCCGCACTAGAGATCTATCGAACTTTTAAGCAGGAAATTGCCAAGGAAAGGATCTATGATAATACTCGGGGTAGTTCTCTACTGTTTGAGGCCAGGACGGGACTACTGCGAACCAAGACCTATCGGGCCAAATACGAAGGGGTCGACACAGTATGCAGTGCGTGTGGAGAGGAAGAAGAAACTGCCGAACACTTGATAATGTTCTGTAAAGGGCTTCACCCTATAGTTCTGGATGATGGCGCAGAGTTTTTCAAAGCACTGGGGTTTAGGGACAGGGAGGGCAAAATAAACTTTAAGCGGGTAGACTTAACCAGAAGGAGGTTATCTGATTGGTGGCTAAAGTCAAGGCACGAGTGAAAATTAAACTCTTCACTGCAAAGTACGAATCCTCAAACTCACTTTTTAAGGAAAAAAAATAAGTATAGTTTTTGGTTCATTAGGTATTACGGCTTGGTGGCGCTAGCCACCGCCCGATCTAAAGGGTACAGCCATATCCATCGATCCATCCATCCATCCATCCATCCATTGTAGGGAGCCTTAATGTGCGCGCGTCTCCATGACATGGAGACGCGCGCACATGAAGGCTCTCCGAAGCGTTCTAAGATCCCTCGATGAAACTAGGGACCTTAAAGGCCCACTCACCAGGCCCCATGCCAAATTTTAGTTAAACAGTGGAAGTTGTTGGGTGTCCGATGAGAAAAATTTTGCCACAAAAAATTTTTTAATCGGTTCATCACGAGCGGAGAAAACAGGTTTTTTGAAGCGGCGCGAAACGAGGATGAGAGGAGGCGAACTCGAAACCCTTGCCGCTCCTCCGCGTAGCCTTCACAAGCCGAATCTATTCCCCACCCTCTCCGGCATCCGACCAAGAGGTGACGTGCGCATGACGTGCCCAAACAACTCCAACCTCCGTGCACGCGAGCAGCGTTGCTTTGTTGACCAGCGTTATTTTGTGGTCTTCTGCCTGTTTCTGCGGGATCGTTTGGAAACGCTGGCTTATACGCGGTAGAATAGATGAGCACAATGAGTGCGCGAACGAGTAGGAGCGTTCCACGGCGGTCGACTGCTCCATGCGCTGACCGCGGAAGCACGAACGCATGCGAAACACCGATATATTAGCCCCGCATCTCGTTCTGATTCGCGGGAGAAAAATGGAAAAAAAGACGCTCACATTCCCTTAATGCGTCTCATTATTTATCTAGGGTTTTGTTGATCTTTTCAAGCAATTTCTAGCTCACATATTTTGTGACTGTGCATTATACGTGGCGCAAAGAAAAATGCTAACTGCAACGTTCGCAAGCATCGGACGAATGCCATTGAGTGAAAGCCACATATTGTCAGCAATGAATGACCAAAAAGGGTCAAAAACTGCTACAAAGGCTGTTTTAGACTTTATAAAAAGCCCTGTGTGGACTAGCAGACTAGAGCGAACTAACTCAGGCCAACCTCTCTGCCTTCTAAAAAATTCTATTTCTCTCTCTCTCTCTCTCAAGCAACAAATATATAAACTACGCATGTTAAATAATTTTTGCCATGGCACGTGGTATACTGTTGACAACGTCAGAGCAGACTCGTCTACGTAGAGGACCAACGTCACTGCATTGCCGTGTGCGTAGGGCCATTCATACGCGAACCTCATGCCCTCATTCCCTGGGCGCGAGCCAGCGGAAGGGGGGGGAGGGGGGGGGAGGACAGCGTTTATCTCGAGAATTGACCCATGTCCGCAACGCGTAGCGTTGCAAATTTTGGCAGACGTGATCGTGAACGCCTCGTCTACGCATTGCACTTGTCAGCTCAAAATTGTCAAACCTGGTGAGCGGCCCTTTAAAGCGTTGGTATCACTCAAAGAGTCAATCAAAACTAAAAATGGCCCTGTGACACGCGCCTACCTCTCGTGGATGTAATGCCCCGTGAAACATCACGGCCGGGCTACAGGAGCGACATGACGCGCTTAGCGTCTTCTCAAAAACCACAAACTTCAATAACACTTTAACAGGCCGAGAGATAGTATCTTTCGTCCAATTTCTGCGTCTTGTATAAAAGTAACAGAGAGAATGAACTACTTTCACTACGGCTCCCTTACAAAAATTCTTTCTGAAAAAAAAAAACAATGATTAGTTGTTTAGCAATGACAAAACACGTGACGAATCGAAAATACATGACGATTCAATTGAAATACCATTGAGAAAATTGTTGACCAGTAATGAAAAATTGGCCCATGACTTTCAGTTGAAAGCCGTCAATGAACTCGATATAGATTTATCTTTGAGAGAAAATGAAATGGCGGTGGAAAATACGTTGCAGATCAATTGAAATATCACAAAGGCAATTGTTGACAAGCTATGAAAATTGGCCCATAACTTTTAATTGAAAGCCATCAATGATTTGCCACGAAAAAAACAACGACTATTTTTCGCACTTGACAGTGGTTTTTCGCCAATAATGCAGTACACATTATAACCACAGGTAATTAGAAAACCATTCGTATTACAATCACCCACGTGTGCAGACCATCCCAATAGTGAAATCGAACTTGGGACCTCATGCTAGTGCAGCATATGTCTTACCCATTGCACCACAGCGCCACCACGAGAAGGCATTTTTTTTTTTTTTGCGATGATGTATATCTACCAAACGTCTTTTTTGCAAATCGTCGGCGGAACTTAGAACATTATTTGTGCCATATGCATTTGTTGGAGCATGCATATGATGAGCGAATAGTTTGTAGGGCTACATGAACTTGAGACAAGAATGGTGAGCGCTTTCGGCTCCGACTTCGGTTCGTGGTGCGCCGTTCCGCAAGAACAATAACGTGTGTTTGTGCGTCGTTTCAGTGCTTCCCCGTGAACTGCGGGTGTTTACGCTCACCGAAATCCGCGGACGAGGCTGTGTTCGGCTGTCGAAACCTCCGTATGTTTCTCGCACGTGCGTGTGCTGTGAGAAATTTCGCTGATTTGTGTCGGGAGGTACACGCGTGTCAGTGACAGCAGCTATATGCTCAGCTGTTTGAAGACAACGCGCTTTCGCACGTAAACGTTGCATGGGTATTTCAGCGTGCCTACTCTAACATTAGCATTTCGTACGCATGAACTGCCGTGAGCTCAACGCTGGGGGCAGCCCCTTTTTTAAGATTCCGAAGATTACTTATTTCGGCAATTAGAATTTTTGTGCATTCGATTTCGCAATACAGAGTGGGTTTTTACTCATTTTTCAGCCTTTTAACTGATCTTATTTATGGGGAGTGGCTACTCTTACCTTCATTCAGCATCACACCGCTGTTAGAGTGAATGCCGAAGCGCGCACCAAGCTCAAGAATGACGTACACTAATTATCGGTGGACAGGTAGGTCTCCCTGAAAAAAAAAATGATGCTTCTGCGCATCTCTTTCGCGAACGTCCGCGTGTACATGGGGTCAAGAAATGGTGCAGAAAGAACCTCAAAATATTTATTGTTACTGCATGCTGTTGCTATTTGAAAATGGAGATTTTTTATAGCTGGTATACATTATCTCCACAGCAGTATACTGGAGATCTTGGTCGTGGTTTGGATAGGATAAACTTTTATTTTGGTCGTGGTTCACTGTTACAAATCAATGCTGAAATATGAAAACTGTACTTAATATTCGAAAGGGTTAGCAAATGTTGGTGGCATACGCTCTCCAGCTGACTTCTGCCCCAGACTTCTGTATACTTGATGTTCAAGTTCATCATCAAATTACGCAACCACTAATCAAACATCAACCAACCGATTTTCAATTGTGATCTTTCTCTGCCTCACTGCCTTCCGTTTGTTTCTTTCTTGCCATGCTTTCCTAAAATCATCAGTTCAATTTGTTTTTGTAGAACACAAGCATCAACATATAGGTCAGTGTTTCAGTACTGTCACGCATGCACTACAGAGCGGCCACATGGCGAACACGAAACTTCTCAGCTTCCGCGGTTCTCGCCTCCGTTTTCTTTTTCTCCTCCTCCCCCCTTTCACGCACTGGAGAACATGAGCGGACGCGCGGCTCGATTTTTCTTGTGAAATATTGCTTACGGAATATTTCGTCCGTGTTTTTTTTTTTTTGATAGAAGTGAGACAATAAAAAACTTATTGCAAAGTGCTCAACAGAAATATTGTTTACGAAATACTTCCCCGAAGGTATTTTAACAAAAATGAGTCAACATTTTTATTGCAAATGCTCAACAGAAATATTGTCGACGAAGTGTTGAAGAAGTCAATGAGTATTGCGGAACCATTGATGATCAATGGAGTCAACAATTCGATCACAGTCCGACAATGGAAAAACAACAGCAATTTTCATAAGGGCTTACTGTTTGCCATTGCTTGCGACACGCTGCCATCGCATTCTCTCTTTTCTCGTCCCGACGAAAGCGCTGGAAGCTAAGCAGGGAGGGGGCAAACAAAGAACGTCACACGCGCCTTGTGACCTTGAGTACTTCTTATTTATTTTTTTTCTTCGAATACGTGGCTTTTCTAGTGCGATCGCGCGCGCACGCGTGAACGAGGGACAGCCTCCCGTGGCGATCTTTGTGACGATCGAGCGCGCCATGTTCAAATCAGCCAATGGCTGATAGATGGGCTTACTACGAGTAATTTTCGGGATTATTGCGTGATTTGTCGAAAAAAAAAAAGAGAAACCATCTTTTATCTGAATTTGATAATTTATTGTGTATTCCAGTCCGCATGCTGCGCTATAATATCTGGCTCGCGTGTTGTCGGGAGCCTCTACTAGCGATCGGCAGCATTTTCTGACTATGCTCGAAAAGTGTTGAAGCGTGGAAGCTTGGGCAAGTTGGCAGGACATAACTGAATGCAGGAACAGCGCAACGTAGAAGTAGTTACTTCGTAACTACGGAAGCGAAGTAACTTGTTTTTTTCGCTTCCGTAGTTACGAAGTAACTACTTCTACGTTGCGCTGTTCCTGCATTCAGTCGAAATGTGTTGCAGGGCCCCTTTAAGAGATATCGTAGTGGAGGGCTCCGGAAATTTCGAACATCTGGTGTTCTTTAGCGTGCACAGGGATGGCACAGTGCACGGTCCTCTACCAGTTCGTATCCCTTGAAATGTGACCGCCGTTGCCGTCATCGAACCTGCGACCTTCGGGTCAGCAGCAGCGCAGCGTAGCCACAGTTCCTACGTGGTGAACCGGTCGGTTAAAGCAGTTTTCACGGTGGGTTCGGCCCGGGCTCGGGTCTGAAACTCTGGATTCAGGGCCGGGCCCTGGTTTTAGGTGGCAGGCTTAAGTCAGGCCAGGCTTCGACTTTGTTCATTTATTAAGCTTGTTCTATACACTTTGTGCATGCATACAGGGTATTTTGAAAAGTGTGTGAAAAATTGTGAAAAATAAAAAAATCTGCTATTTGTTCAATGTCTATTAGTTACTTCTTCTTTAGCCGCAGACATCTTCAGGTGGTTAGTGACATCTTTTGAGAGAGTAATTAAGCAAGTGAACTTGGCTAATTATTAATTAATGTTATGCGGCAATACGAAGTGGGAAAATTCAAGTTCTTCATGCAAAGAACACATTGACACTTCGAGATTTTGAAAAGATGGCCTCTAAAAACAATTGGGAAGTAATAAACTCTACCCATGTTCAGAAGGGAAATTGAAAGCGATATCCGGCAGAGTGCTACTACCACGTTCGTCCGAGTCTAGAATGAGCGAGCGTCGTCATATTAACCGTCAAACGACTTTGCTGTGCGGGTGTACGGGATGCCGTTGCAGCTATAGCAAGCTGGACGCACATACCTGTACAATGAATGCGGAAGAATCAAATGTAATAAATAAAGTTGAAAGTGGCTTTTGTCAACGTTTCGAATTCCTGTGTACTGAGTAGCATGCTTTGAGCGAGGAGCAGTTATGTTCTTCAAATATTATCGACCTTGATATGCACCCACTATGCATGCATTGGATTAATAGAATACGACAGCAACTTGTGCGCCTTTTGTAATGGGTGCATAGGCGTATCAGCAGGGGGGGGGGGCAAGGTGGGCACAAGCCCCCGCCCCCTTTCTGAAAATACGTCGGGTTCAGCGTGAATAAAGTTCAAAGAATCTGTCTGGTTTGTATATATATATATATATATATATATATATATATATATATATATATATATATATATATATATATATATATATATATATATTTAGGCTGACGAGTGAGGAACATTAGCCCCTTCCTGCTCGTGAATGAGTTCCTACGCCACTGAATGGGTGGCTGGCTCTTAACAACGAAATCGTAATTACGATCATATGTTCTGACGCCCGATGGCAATGACCGTTTGTGCCAAGAAATATCACTGCGATATTACATGCTGTGCGGTGAAGCCTGCATACAGCAAGCGGGTGTTCGTGATCACCTATTTCCCTGAATTTCCAAGCGATGAAGTTATTTTCACGGTATTTACAGGCAGGCGCGTCGCTTTGAGGGAGGACACCTGTTTGCCCCGCCAACGACCCGAGTTCGATCTTCACTCGGACCTGGAAATATGTTTATTTTATTTGCATCATTTTTAATTTTTTCAGTCTCAGACAAGATAACAAATTTTTTTCGCTCACTACTGACGACGCCGACGCCGGCATATCTGTGAAATGGGTTCATTATTGCTACCACTTTAAAACCGCCTGGCCTGCGCAGAACGCGCAGAATATAGACAACTAACGCTGCAGAAGAGCGGCCTTTCTTTAGGGCCTTTTAGAGGCGAAGCTCCTTGGGGTTTGGGTCGTTTCCTCCCCTGCCCGTATATAACATATATGTAACCACTTCTAGTTTATGAATTGCTCCCTAGATGGCATTGCGAGAATACGTTTTTAGAAACACCGCTAGACGGCGTTAGTTGTTTTTGTATAGTTGGCGTATCAAGAGGATAGGTGGCGCTCTTGTAATGAAAAAACTACAGCTTATCCACGTAGTAAATGATGATGAGTGGGGCGAAGCATTCATCCATCTATCCGATGCGTGCTCTAGTGTGCTAAGAACGGGCGGACGGACGAACGTACGAACAGAAATACAGACAGACAGACACAGAGACGAACAAACAGACAGACATACATACAGACGAACGAACAGGCGGATGCTTCACCCCAATCATTATAATTCATTCACTCCCTAGATAGGCTGTGAATTTTTTTACCATGCTTTGGGTAATTATACTAAAAGCACACGGGCAGAGTACACCATTATTTTCATACCACTGTGCCATTCATCATCGTAATTTTTTGTAGTAGGGAGGCATTCCTTGTTTCTTTTTCCTTTAAAAACAATGGCACGTACTAGCTCTCGGAGATCGGCCAGGAATGAGTACAAAAATCTTCCTAAGATCATTTGAAAATGTTATAAGATTAAAAAATAAAAAAATAAAATGAGAATGTCACGTATTACAATAAATTAAGACCGCAAGTAATATATTTTTTTCAGCTCGTATTTCAGACTGTCGTCACTATGCCATGTTTTGTCATTCTTCGGACACGCGGCGTATATCGGTTGCACACCTGTAAGGAAATTTCTGCAATTTTCCGATGCTGAGGCTGAGAACGATGAAGAATTATTCGTGAAGCTTTTGTGGTGGGTTGGAGCATTCGACGACCCACTGGTTACGCTAGTCGCACTGGATGATGCCTGGTGGTTCATTGCTGTACTAAAACACTTTATTGCCCCACCGCGGTGGTCTAGTGGCTAAGGTACTCGGCTGCTGAACCGCAGGTCATGGGATCGAATCTCGGCTGCGGCGGCTTCATTTCCGATGGAGGCGGAAACGTTGTACGCCCGTGTGCTCAGATTAGGGTGCATTAAAGAACCCTAGGCGGCCGAAATTTCCGGAGCCCTCCACTAAAGCGTCTCTCATAATCATATGGTGGTTTTCGGACGTTAAACCCTGCAAATCAATCAATCAAAACACTTTATTACGCATATGAACGCGATTTCTTGCCTGACATGAAGCTTGCCTCAATTGGCATCACAGTTTTCAGCACCGGTGTAGCTCAGTGATGGAATGCTCGGCTGCCCTGCAGAGGGCCCGGATTCGAATCCCATTCTGTACTCGGCAGTTCTTACTTTTACCTATTATTTTTATTTCGCGTGATAGTGGTTACGAACTCCGGTTGGGGCTACGCATAACTACGGCACCAAAAGGAACACTCGTTGCGACCCTTAAAAGCTTTCGCTGTAAAAGGAGACCTACGCGGTAAGCTGTTAACCAGCAATATTTCTGCCCAGCTGTTATCGGTTTAAGAAAAGTTTATCCGAGGCATCTTTCAACGCACCCAGTGCGTCTATTGCATGCCATCAACACTATTACCACCATTGATTGATTTGATCGATATGTGGGGTTAACCGTCCCAAGACCACGATATGATTGAGAGACGCCGTAGTCGAGGACTCCGGAAATTTCGACCGCCTGGGGTTCCTTTACGTGCACCCAAATCTGAGTACACGGGCCTACAACATTTCCGCCTCCATCGGAATTGCAGCCGCCGCAGCCGATATTCGATCCCGCGATCTGCGGGTCAGCAGCCGAGTACCTTAGCCACTAGACCACCCCGGCGGGGCAGCACTATTACCACCAAACATTACCCCTATTACCCCCCAAAATGAATAAATTCATTCTTTTTTTACACAATTTATAAATCAATCCTAATATTTAAGCTGTACATTACACATTCAAGTATAACTATCGCCTAACGAGTGTCCCTCCATAAAATACACTTCCTCGATGGATTCATACTTGATCCGACGGAACACCTGAAGGTCTCTTGGAACTTCCGGTTGTTCCATAATGGCACGTTCGTCAACAAAGCAGCCAACGTGCTTTCTGTAGTGTTGTCAGCTGATGAATCTTCACAAAAGCTGAGCGCGTAGTACACAAAAAAGAGATGGTAAATGCTATATGTCTGGAAGGTCTCGAAGCGCACGTCGAGGTGTTTTTCTTCTTGCAACAGATCAATGGCAGGCTTCATGGCAGCAGTGTACTGGAGCAGCTCTAACGCCCCCAGCTGGCGTACGCCGTACTGCTGGAAGCATAGTTGAGTCACCGCTAAAAAAGAGCTAGACATGTCGGGCCACCATACACGGCTGGCAACAGCACCCGCGCTGCTCCGGCTGGCCACGCTGGTCATCAGCATCTGAAGCAAGCAACGGACAATGCGCACTCCAGACCTTGATAGTTGTAGGCTTCGGAGGCTGTTGTCGGCTAACTGCGTAAAATTAAATAACAATACCGGAACATACACCGTGTTGCCGTCCAAGGTGCAGTCATGATCGAAAGCCGATCCATGCCAACGGTCGGCTTCTTCTCGGCGCAAGCTCTCGGTGAAGCTGTGACTGTGTAAAGTGTAAAAAGAACGCAGGCTCTGACCACGGACGACGCGAGGTAGTGAAGTCACATAACCTTCAAACTTTTCGTGGTTGTTCGGCTAGCTAGGTCGAAACAGACGGAAACGAGTGCTGTTGAGCAAGAGGTCAGCTCGAGCTTGGGAGTCGCGGTCAAGTACTGCAAGCCTGGAGAGGCTCCTTACAAGCTGAAGGCGCAGCGATTCCAAGAGCCGCTGGACCATGTCGACGACAAAGTGCGTCTTCAAGGCAAGTTCACTGGCGTAAAAGAACAAGTCCGGCAATGCTCGCTCTACCGACCGCACACAGAGCTTCCATCGAGGCAACGAAGACCTAGGGTGGCCGTAGATGTGTTGGACTAAGGTATGGACCAATGGCCTTCCTGACGATGGTGCATATGCAGCCACTGCGATCATAAGGCGGATACCGAGGTAGTTCATGACAATGTAGTGGTCTGTATTCCTCAACAAGGTGACGAGTGCGTCGAAGAAAGCCGGCGATTGAATGAGCAGTTCTGTGTGTCCACCAGAGTACAGGGGTGACTCACTGTTTAAGAACAATTCGACACAGAAAGTAGACAGTTCTGGCTGTGTTTTCAGAAGCACCACGCGACGAGTCGGCAGTCCTACTGACACGGTGTAGGTGTACACAATCATTTCAAGGCGCGACGCAAACGAAGCCACTTCGAGAGAGTACGCCGTTGGATTTCGCTGCTTTTTTAGGGCGGTAATACCATCAAATGCAGTGCTGTTGTAGAACTCGGTCACCTGCGCCTGGTCGCCGCCCTTGGGTGCCAACATATTAGGCATTCCGACGCTCAGGATGTCCACGTCACCTTTTGTCGGATGTGCAGTGGCTCGTATGCTGAGCAAGGCCTCAGCGCCAGTCATCTTCAATACCCTGGCGGCAATTTTCCACAGCGATGTGCTGTTGCGCGGCGTAAAGCTAAAGGGGAAACCTTCTAGGCTGACCAACCAGAGTAGCTCCAGCATCGGATTCCAGTCGTCTAGGTCCAGTTGGCGTGTGTCCATGCACTCATCAAAAAGTGCCTTGAGCGTAGCAAGGTTCTCTGGAGAGCTACTGCGCTGAAGGACCCTATGCACGCTTTGTTCCAGTTGGTGGTTCAGCTCATCTGAGGCTGCGGCCGCAACGTTCATTTTGGTGGCATCGCCATCACCCTTCCAGCGGCTGCAAACGAAGTGATAAAAGTCCTCACAGGGATCCAAATCCCAGGACAAGAGCCCTTTGAGGTAAGCTCCGTCGCGCTTGCACGCTGGTGTTGAACAAGTGTCATACTCCTCTTCGGTAGCATCTTGAGTGACTAAACTTCCATTTTTAGCAACCAGGAATGATCCGGGCATGCGTGGCGTAAACGACTGAGGCTTCTCCACTGTGCTGACTTTGCTATACAAAAACGTTGCCGATACACATGCAAATAAAGCCAAAGCAACGAGCAGAACACCGAGGCACATCGCTGCCTTCTTTTTTAAAAGAAGTATGCGTTTGAAAGGTTGCTGTTCTTCCACTGCTGGGGACTCATTCAACAATAGCGCGGTGCCGGTTTCTTGGCATTCGAAGTCAGGACAGCCTTGACCTACAAGGTGAGGAGGGACTTGGGCTCGTTGCGGGGTAGTGCTTGCCGAAGCTATTCCAGACGCACCAAGTCCCGAAGCTTTAAGCAAAGGTTTGCCTCCTCGAGTCCACCCTATGGGAGATGAACGCTCCTGGGAGGCTAGCTTCGACGCCTCCGGATATCGCACATGATCAAAACTCAGCGACCGAACATAATTTTGGCTCGCCTCTTGTGGAACCGTGTTACGGTTGCTGGGAGGCCGTAAGTTCTTGCCCAAACCACCTTTCCGCATTTCATGGTATACATACGTTGTGATTGGTGTTAACGCAGCATCACGTTCTCTCACCGGTGACAAACGTTCAATTGCTTTCCGCAACGATTGAAGTGTTTTGGGGCTCTCTGAGCAGTCTCCGATTGCTCGTTTCCATGAAGGATCAGACACCCTCGAGTAGGTACCACAATCTTGGTAAACTTGAGAAGCTGGCGGCATGCAATCGGATGGTAGTTCCTCGACAAGATCAACACTAATTCCCTTAAGTCCTGGCGTTTCGGCATGGAAAAGCTTCAACAGGCCGCCTTCATGCGAGCCGACCTTCTTTTCCTTTGACATCCTTCCTTCATCTGCCAAGGGTGCCGCCACTCTCGAAAAGCGAGTCTTCAATTTACTTCGCCGCGCCGATCCCTCGCCCTTTATACTTTCAGCAGGTGAAAAGGCCCCACTAGACTGGGCCAAGTGCTTCTGCTCGAGCTGCTTCCATGATCTGTGACCATTGCACTTCGCAGCATCAGCGCACTTAGACTTCTTGGCAGCAAGGCTTCGGTGGCTGTCGAGATCGTCAGACTGATTGTCTGTTGGCCCCGAACTATTGAAGCTCACCTTTGTGCGGTCGAAGCGCACCCTCCCAGGAGAATCGTACCATAGAAGCCGAGCCTCCTCCTCCGGTGCATAGCTTGGATGGTCACCGTCGTGCGGCAATGGTTTCTGGTTCTGCCCTCTTGGTTGAGTCCACGAAACCCGGCACCGTGGCGTCTCATCCTCGCAGAGCCTTGTCGGTCGACCCGTTGCACAAACTGAAGTGGCTCGCCGGATGTTGTGTGGTCGACGCAGCAAGCTCGTGTCGTCCAAGAACAGCCTCCGGCGCGCTTTGTCGAGCCTAGAAAGCCGTTCCATAGCCTCAATACTCGTGTGAAGTGCTAGCACGGCAGCCTGCTTGCTTGCTTCTTCTTCTTCTTGTCCTCGTGCAGCACGAGGAGCAGAGCACTAACCATTTTCTTCTTCGTCTCGTCTCATGGCTCATACTCATTGAGTTTCGTACAATATTACCTATAGAGGAGAATCTGGCGCTAGTACCTAAGCGGGCTGCTTCAGCCAAGAATAATATAGTAACGTTGACTTCAGCGGCATTTGTAACCCCATCGGAATCATGGGAAGTACCTGCTTTGGATGGATTGCGTTCTTGGGAATCACGATGCCTGTTTTCCGAGTGTAAAACAGAGTGCTATGAAGGTATATCCAACTTAAACTTGCTTCATTCTTCTGTGCGCAAACTTTATTGCGGACAATTTTTGTGACCACTTGGTAGAAATGAAACCTGGGCACATTTAACTACCAGGGTTTACGTTGCTCTGCCATTACGTTCTAGATTTGACATCAAGATTCAATGAATTATTTTTTACAGCACTTCAAGACAAACATGCCTGCTTTTAGCGGCAAAGCTCCTAAAGGCGTGGGTCTGTCCATCCCTCGAATGACGCGACCACCTATAGTTCCACCTTTGCAAACTGCCTACTACTTCCTCCTTGCAAGCATCCCACTACGCCCCATCTCCAATCGACCAGTTTGCCGACCAAAGCCGTTACAATGAAGGGGGAACGGATGTGACGTATAGTTAACGTTCACGAATAATAAAATTTATTGTATTAATATATACAGTGCTTGTCACGTCTTTGATGCTGTAGTGGGTGATATTCGTGGATGGTTCACGGTTTAACGATGAAACGCTCCAGCGCTTCGCCACACTCATCATCACTCACTCCGTGTATATGATTTGATTGTTTTTTCTGGAAGCTACGCATAACGTATTCATGGAAATAACAGAACAGTATCAAGTGAGAATCACTTAACGTATCGTGTGCTACGATTTCAGGTGCGTCTGTCCAAGTCGTCTGCCCCCAACGCACCTGTCGTTTTGTAGTGAAATCGAGTCAGGGGAGCGTGAAGATCCGTATACTTCGCTTCGCCGCCATTTTACGATCAATTTGAACTAGCTTTGGCAAGACGCGCTATCAAAAAGACCTGAATTCCACGCAATATCCTGCAATGCGTGGGAGGCTACATCTATGCACAGCGGTGAGTGGACGACGCCTCGCTAAAACTGTCAAACATAATCTGTAAAGCTCCAACGTCGCAGTAAATCAAGAGGCCTAACGGTGTTCAGCCTCTTTGAACAACAAAGGCGCTGCTTCAGTGCTTTGCACCACACCCCACTACCCACTCTGCGCGAATAACCAAACTGAAACTGTAAAGAAATATCCACAGAAATTCCGCTAGCTAAGGCAATCCAGTTAGAAGCCTGTACTTCTAATAATTCCTATGGGGGTACACGATTGTATTGCCGGATTCCTCTCTAGGTATTATTTATGAAACTTTATGCTCATACCGAATGCATTTGATTGGCCGAATCTTCGGTGAAGTTTTACAGTATTTTATTTACTTTATTACTCACATAGGCTAGAATTACCTTGTGTAACCAATTTATGTACGAAATATTGGTAAAAAATATTTAAAATATGGATAATTCAGCAATATATTTTCTACAAATTCTGATGCATTCCTCAATGGCGAAGAACACACCCCTCTGACTGTAGCCCAGAGTAGAGCCGCCAAAAGGAACAAGCACTTCTGTAATGAGGAGAAAACCATGAGTCATTACTTTTTATCTTATCGGCCCTTCACGACATTGAGAAAAAATTCATAGTACCACCTCTACGAGATATCAGTCTGGAAGTATCATAATAAGTGTTTTTTTATTATTTTTTTTAGGGGCGAAGCTCCTTAGGGTATGGGTCTGTCCTTCCTCCGATGGTGTACGTAGCCTTCGGTGACACATACCCGAAACAGCAGTCCTTAGAATGTCCGCTGGATGGCGTCACTTGTATACGATGAATACATGACGAAAAGATGTGAGATGACTGTTTCTGGATTGTTCACTAGAGTAAGGCAAGTATTTCTTTAGCTTTTCAAATAATGGGAACGTGCACAAAGTTCAAGGGATCCTCTAGTAGTTTTATGTTGGTAAAAAAACGTTTATTTTAATATATTTTACCAAGTGGGTGAAGGAAGGTGTACAAAATGAGTTGGCTATTTTCTAAATCTCTTCTTTCACACCGATACTATTCAGGCACATCGGTAGATAAAACCGGATGTTATCAAGGGCTTGTGTTTGTAAACAGTGAAAAGGTCTATAAGGGGCCTGTTGTGTCGTACACGCTGTATTCGCTTGGCGTAACGCAGGCAAAACGACGTGCGAAAATTGAAAAAAAAATGTGGGGGGGGGGGGGGGCAAGCAAAAAGAAATGATCAGATAGAAAGGGAGGGGGCAAAGGGAAGAAAAATAGAAATATAAAAGAATGTAAAACTGCAAAAGTGAAAGCGAAAGAGAGGAGGAAAAAAAGGAGAGACCTAGAAGAAACAAAGAAAGCTGCCCACCTTTGCACTGCCTTCAGACTTCATACCGCTAGTGCAAAGCTGCCTTAATTACTTTTAAAGACGATAGTCTTTCTTGGGAACCTTCGACGCAAACATTTTGGTCTGTCTGTCTGTTTGTGTTTAAAAAAAGTTGGGAACGATTTAGAGTACTTGGTACTCTACTATGGCAGAGCATAGAGCCGTCCCGTGAGCCTTTAACTTGATGAGGCCCAGAGCAATTTGTCAGGAGAAATTGCTTGTCCGCCCTTAACGGTACCCTAAACGGCACCAAAGTGGCCAAACGACCCTCCAAACGGCCGACTCCATCCGCAGCGCCCACCAATAAGGCTCAAGATTCAGCGTTCATACTTGTGTGATTGTCCATTAAAAATCAAATATTGCGCATATCTGAGGCACCATAACAACACCTCAATAATCTTAATGTGTGTCTCTTACTAGAAAAAAATACATAAGTAATTATAAGGACCATAGCGTTTATCACGTTCCGCTGACCAGGCAACGCTTGCACGAAAAGGCAAGTGTTTCCAACGCTTTGCTACGGCGACACGGTGGTAGCACCTATCCGTCGCCTTGCGTCCTACACCTTATCACCGCCGAGACGGGCGCGCAGGGTGCGCGCGCTTCGTTTTCCAAGATAACTGCCAGATAGCGCTCATGTCTCCCGTGTGACCTGACTTTATGCGCTCGTTCGCCTACGCTGCACGCTCAAAGCACTCTAACGCAGCGCCTCCAGTATACCATTCACCGATTTTCTTGCGCAGAACATGAAATACACGTTATGTTCACTCTCTCCAGACGCAAGACTATCGACTTTCGACGACATTTGCAGATTAACATGTAGATACGGAGCCAATTTTTTTTTAACATTCTTTCATGCAGTCTTCTTTTCTCTATGCGTGTGATTATGCGTATGTGTGATACTTGCACTATATAATTATTGTTTCGCTCAGTAAAGCATCAAGTGGCGAATAACGTACGCTTGGAGAAGTAAGCCAATTATAACGTTATGGAGTCACATTTGTTTTTGTTTCAACAGTTGTTCTGCTAATAAACTGTAGAAAGACTGGAAGCTGGGCTGCCAGTTGATGACGTATATATATATATATATGTGTGTGTGTGTGTGTATGTGTGTGTGTGTGTGTGTGTGCGCGCGCGCGTTTGTGTGTGTGTGTGGGGGGGGGGGGGTGAAATTCAATGGATCCGGTGGAAAATGCGGTAGAAAAAGAGGCCGACAAACGTGCGAAAACACAAGTTTTACTAACGTATATATATATATATATATATATATATATATATATATATATATATATATATATATATATATATATATATATATATATATATATATATATATATATTCATACGTATTGCATCAATTTGTTGGCAGGTTTTATCAGTTGCACATAATTAAATATTCATAAAGTGCGTTTATGTAGGCATTTCATAGTTTTTCATAGGTGAAAAACTATGAAAAACTATGAAAAACTCTCTTCTATAAAAGTTGTTATAAAATGAACAGATGCGTTCTCGACTTTCCCACACACTGGTCGGGAAAGCGAACACGGCTTCTGTTTCTAGCATGGTTTCCTCATTTAAACGCGTGACAGGTGCCATTGAGAAGGTAAGCGCATGTCCAGGAAGCGCGCTCAGCTATGGCCCATCGTCTGCTTGCCCGTTCCTTCGTGATAACTTCGCCCTGCTTTAACTCACTTCAGACGAACAGAATGCGCGTCTTGCCCGTATCTTTTATTCCGAAGATCGGCAAGCAACCCCGAAAATGAAATCCGCAGATACGTCACACGCCCCCCGTGCATGAGATAAGCTGACAAATGTGGATCGTCGGAAGTTAATGCAGGGCGACGTTCTCACGAAGGCCCAGCTGAGCGCGCTTCCTTGGGCATGCTCTTACTTTCGTCCTGTTTGCAGCTTGGCTTCGTCGCAGGGCGCTGACGCACAAAATAATTGCCCGCAGCTTCCCTCGGGGGAACACTGAGGAGGATGCGGAGCATATAATTGGTTAACGGGGTGTTAAAGTGCGACTTACTTGGGTCGATGGCTAAATTGGTTAACGTGATTGTGAAATAGGGTGTTAAATTGCGACTTACTTGGGTCGATGGCTAAATTGGTTAACGTGGTTGTAGGAGGGGGTGAGTGAACACGTACACACGTATGCGAAAGGGCGGCGCTGGTCGAAGGGACGTCGATCATTGTGTTTGTGGATTCGTTGGAATTCATTTCACCGCGACCTTGGACGTCGGCGCGCCGTACAAACCAACCGACGAGCGGCAACTGAGCGAGCGAGCGCCGACCTTGAGTATATATACAGCGCGACGGCGCATGCACTGTCAGCTGTCGAATGTTCGAGAAGGGGGAGAAGCGCAACGGCGCATGCGCGCGCGTCAGCTGCCGATGTTCTCGAAGCGCGACGGCGCATGCGCGCGCGTCAGCTGCCGATGTTCTCGAAGCGTGACGGCGCATGCGCGCTATATTATACAGCTAGCGAATGTTCGTGAAGAGGAGAAGCGCACGCGGTGTGTAGAGGAGGAAGGGTGCACAGATGGTGGAGGAGTGAAGCGCGCGCGGTGTGTAGAGGAGGAAGGGATGCACAGATGGTGGAAGAAGGAGGAGGAAGCTTGCGGACGGCGCCGCACTACAAGCCTCGAGTATTAGATGCTCCGCATCTAAAAAGTCGGCGCTCGCGCTCTTCGGGCGGCTGTACTTTCAATGAGGTTAATTAAACACGTGTTTGCGTAAGACTCATAACAGCGTCCTTACTCTCCTTGCGAACAGTCCGAATAACGCTGCTGAACACCACGCTGAGAAGCACACCCAGAAGCAACTTCTTTCACGCAAACGCAGTAAATATGACGATTGAAAATCTTTTCATGATTGCAGAGAAAAGGGTGCAGTACTTAAATCTGATCACCCGAGACACCGCGTGATCGAACAAGTTCACAGCGCCGAAACGCGCGCGTCCATAAGTGATATTTTGGGTCTACAATAAAGATTCTATCGCGTGCGCAACCTTTAAGCAGCAGTGAGGATGAAGAAGAAGAAAGTAACTTTCGAAACAGCACAAGAGACGAAAGACAAAGAAAATAAAGTTTCACAATACGAGCGATGTGTTGGCGGGGCGCTCGTGTTGTCAAATGTTCTGAAAATGACAACTGGGGCCTTGCGTCCCTAAAGCACCCGTAGTGAAGGGCTCCGGAAGTTCTGACCATCTGGTGTTCTTTAACGTACGCTGACATCTTACAGCACACGGGCATCTAGAATTCCGCTTCCATCGAAATGTGACCACCGCAGCCGGAATCGAACCCACGACCTTCTCGTCAGCGGCCGAGCACGCTCACTGCACCACTGCAGCGACGGACTGTCAAGTCTTTCTTTGCGTCTTTCGTTTTGTTTTGTTTTTTCCTATCGATAAAAAATGTGAGAAGGTATAACTACTTAAAGCCGGCTGTCCCAACATCTAACACTCAAAGATAAGCTAAGGTGGTTGCTTGGGCGCGTTGGTACAGCATATTCGTAGGAAACAGCGCGAAACACGAGAAGCTGTGCAATGGACGCATACAGAGAGCTGTGCTTCTTCACCTGGTTTCTTGTCTTTTGCACTGTTTCGAAATGAACCCGAGCCTATCAGCCCAACTCTCCCATTTGCTGCAACGAAGTAAAGACACGCTAAAACGCATGCCGAGTGCAGTGGATATTTCGAAGGTTGCGCGCGTAGAGGCTACAGTGTGCCACGGTGTCGGCTACACGCGGGCGACAACGTGCTATCGGCGCTGTCTTACACCAAGAGATAAACTCTGGCGCGCGCGATTCGAGGCGAAATTCGGACTTACCGAGGCTTAGCGACAGCGTAGCACGGGAAGAGTTCGGACAACCCAAATGTTCGAGAATCACTAAACAAACTGGCCGGGTTCATGACAAATGTTGGATGCAGAGCGGGGCCTCGCTGAGCTGTCTTCCGTATATGCATCATGAGTGGATCGATGAGTGCAGTCGGCGATAACACTTACCGACCTAGAGGCGCGCACTGTGAGCAAATAAAGCGAATAGATATGCAATGCATAAGAGGGGTACTATAACAGACGACTGGTTTGCACGTTTCGTTTGAGATGGGGAATTATGTGCTGCCCTCTACCAGGTGAATGGGAGCGTCGTAACCATTGGTTTAAAACGACTCGAGCCAACACCCTCTAGACTAGCTGAGCCATCTTCACGTTATCATCTCCAAGCGGCTACTTCACCACACTACGACGGACTTGCTTTTTCGGCACTTTCGGGAAATAAAAGACAGTTTGAACGGATGGATTCGCAACGCCCCGTAAGTACCCCAACGAGCGGGCAGCAATGCTCTTATGTGAAAACGCGTCGTCCAGTCCGTCGTGGGGGTCGTGCGAGCGCACGCTATCGCCTTTGTATGCGCAACTGTCCACGAAGTTTCTTGACGATAGGTGGCACCACCGCAAGTGTGACTTTTTTAACCGGGCTCGTCATGGTGGTGATGGCATTTGTGTTGGCTGGCTTCGACACTGAAACGTGAAAAAGTCGGCATAAGGACTTTTTTCGAGAGTCGACAGCACGGTACAAACCTATGGAACTAATGTGTGCACAACCACTAACGTTAGACTTTGAAGCACAGCCAACGTCAATTTCCTCCTCTTCCTCGCCACACGGGCGTTGTCGTAGCAACGGACATGCGCAATGTCGGTTTGTTCCTCTCTCCCTGACTGCCGTATTGGTCTTCGTCAGAGAACCGCCAGCCTGCGGGCGCGCTCACCTCGAGACATTAAATCTTCCCACGTGATTCCGGAGCCGAAAATAGGCCTACTCCATCTTTGTAAACAGCGGTAGGCGCCGATGACACACTGTGGCGTTTTTAGCGACGTCGCTACAAGCGCCGCATTATGTCGACGGTGCCTATCCCTGTTTAGAGAGAGAGAGAGAGAAGAAAATGAGGGAAAGGCAGGGAAGTTACGAGAATTAGGAGCACCCAGTTTGCTACCCTGCACAAAGGGAAGGGAGAATGGAGAATAAAGATGAGAAAGAAAGCGAAGAGCGAAATAAACGCGCGAGAGGGAAAAGAAAAAAAAAGTGAGCTGGGGTGCTCTAGCCTATTCAGTGGGCCACTACCACGCGAAAAAAAGTTGAATAAGGCCTCCGCTAATTTTCTGTGCGAAAACAGATCATGTCGCCTTTCAAGCACTGATTGTTCTGACAAAGGTCTGCCATCAAGGCGAGCTGACGCAGCAGCTAACTACCATCTTTGCACGCTGTAACAAGGGCAGCTAGTGACAAAGAACGTGCTCTATCGTTTCACCGCTGCCCCAACGATTGCAAGCAGCCCTGTCTTCCACGCCGATTCAGAAGGCGAAAAACATTGGTGAAAGTGACACCAAGCAACAGTCGGCAAAGCACCATTGTGCCAAGACGAGAGAGTCCGGACGGAGGCCGAAGTCGACGAGACGTGTCTAGAAATAGAAACATGGACAATAGGCCTATACGGAGAGACATGTGAACAGCGTGCCACTGCTTGCTGCGCGGCAGCGCCGATGTGTGAGAAGCTGCCGCGACATGCATTCAGCGGTACTACCTGATGTTGCTGCATTAAGCTTGATTTAATCGCTTCCAATCGCGCCACTTGTTTTCTGTTATGTATAAGCATGTCCGACATGCGAAATGTTAAGATATTCCCAAGTTTTTCTTCGGATTAACATAAAAGCGTCGTTCAAGTTCGTTTGAATCTCCGTTATTATTATTATTATTATTATTATTATTATTATTATTATTATTATTATTATTATTATTATTATTATTATTATTATTATTATTATTATTATTATTATTATTATTATTATTATTGCGATAGCAATTATAGAGACACTCTCGGCTGAGTTTCGTCGGCGTCGATGTCATTCACGGTATATGTATACGTGTCTATATATATGAAAACGCGAGAAAGAAAAAATCCTAGAAAAAAAAAAGACTCCGGCGCGCGGAATGGGACGTAGGTCCTCCGCGTCGTGAATGCGAGGCGTTAACCACTGAGCCACCGAGAAGTTTTTTTTTTCTTTCTTTCATGCATGAAATCATCACCAGTGAATCAGAGAGATACGCACAGCATACTTCAACAGAAGTCAGGCAAACACACACAAGCGTCAAGAACGGGAAGCCACTCCGGAACGGGGTCAAAAGTCTCAACAACACTGCGTACTAGAGCAGCTGCTTCTCGGAAGACAGATCTCGCTGACCATGGTGGCTCGGCGTGCCTATCGATCATGCGACTTTTCTATAGAGAATAATGTCCTAAAACATAAACAGATCATAAGGAGTATTATCAGTAAGACTCTTTTTGAATGGGAGGAACCTAATACCATGAACTGTGATTGGAAGTTCTTTTCTTATTGTTCCTTTTAGAACGTCGCAAAAATAAAAAGCGTCCCGACAATGAATAAAACAATGCTCCATAGTCTCAGGTTGGTTGCAGAGTCGACAATTCACTTTCCAGGGTACGTATATTGATTTTTCATTCAGCCACGTTTTCACTGGCAGCGTGGAAGTGTGAAATTTAAAGAAAAATGTTTTCGCTGATGGAGAAACACACATTCTGCGTACACGAAATAATACATCGTGACCAGACAAAAGCGCATATCGCGTTCGATAAACGGGTTCGGAGAAAAGGTTATTCACAAATGCAGCGGTTAAATTTGCTCTGTCGTAGTATACAAATACTCCAAGCTAAACCTGGCTTTCAACATATTCGCAATATCAACAATTTCTTTTAGGAATCCCCGCAACGGCAATTCCTTAGCAACGCTTGTTGTGACATGAATAAAAAGAAAGTGGTAGCATAGACGGTTACGAAGAACCACTAAAAGAAAAAGTTGGCACACATCCCTGAAGTAAAAAAATCGCAACACCAACTGTGGCACTAACAAATGCGCAAAGCCCAGGCCATCCTTTTCAAGCGGAAGAAAAATATTGTCTCTTCTCATGGGTTCCCTGGAAGAGCTCCAAATAAAGCAAGCGAATATCCTATGAAAGGCTTGAATGTGCACATGAGAGCAGTGCAACACCTGCAGAACATAAATAAGCTTTGATGCAAAGGATATATTGCACGCATTCCTTCTGGCAAAAATGGAAAGCTCCCGTCCGTGCCATGTTGCCACCTTTTGACGGATCGTTGTTATCGCAGCGGTTCAGTGTGGGCCGCTGTCACGATAGTTATCAAGAACACACCAAGGTATTTCGTGGGAGTCGCATTCCAATGGATATTTGCGAAGAACGAAGGAGTTTGGGCCCACATGCCTAGCCAAAATCCACTACATTTATCGAGGAGGAGGAGGAGGAGGAGGAGGAGGAAGGGAAGAAATGAAAGGCAGGGAGGTCAACCAGACGCACGTCCGGTTTGCTACCCTGCACTGGGGGAAGGGGTGAGGGTATTAAAGGAGAAGAGAGAGAGAAGTGAAGGGCAACGTGTGTCTAGATGTGACCTTGACCATTGCACGCTTATAAGTGGTCGCGTAGTCCGGTCGTCTTTAGAAAACTTAGCAGTGCCCGCGTCGCTTTGCTGGCCTGCGACGCGTACACCCATGAACCAAGGATCTTCTCTTCGGAGAAAGATCTACTGTCTAGTGTCTCTGACGTTTCGCGTAGCAAGTTGCGTTCGCTCGAAAAACGTTCACATGAACACAGTAGATATTCTATTGTCTCGCCAGTGTCGCACGATTCTCATCGGGAGCTATCCGCCATTCCTATGCGAAAGGAGTACGCCTTTGTAAAAGCTACTCCTAACCACAGGCGGCACAGTAAAGTTGCATCCTGGCGGAAGAGGTCCGATAGAACTTGGAGCTTTCTCAATGGGTCCAATTTGTGTAGGCGGCGGTTCCTGACACTGGGGTCACTCAGCCAAGTTCCCGACATGGTGTTAGCGAACAAGTGAAGGCCCCTTGCAGCGTCGGTTCTTGACAATGGAATTGGGGTTGTCTGGGCGTCCGCGTGGGCGGATCGGGCAGCATTATCAGCAAGGTCATTACCGACAATACCACAATGTCCCGGTAACCACTGGAACACCACGTCATGTCCTTTTGATAAAACTTCGTGAATCAATTCTTATTTCATTCACTAGTTGTTGATGCTCCCTTTGTCGTAAAGCTGATTGCAAGCTCTGAAGGGATGCCTTGGAGTCGCAGAACACAGCCCATTTTTGAGGTCGGGCTTCCGTGATATAAAGTATAGCAGCACGTAAGGCGGCAAGCTCCGCTGCTGTGGATGTTGTCCTATGCGACAGTTTGAGCTTTATAGTGACCTGGTACGCCGGGATGACAACAGCACCTGTGGAGCTGTCAGCCGAGACCGATCCATTGGTGTAAATGTGGGTCCTCTGGCCGTATTTTCCGTTGAGTAGCGACAATGTCATTTGTCGTAGCACCACTGTTGAATGGCGGCTCTTGTTCGTTATTCCCGGAATAGTGAGGCAGACGTGTGGTTGTTGTAGGCACCACGGAGGTAACGCTGGTCTTGTTGCTGGAGTGAAGCCGAAAGGAAGGCATTCTCTATGGGCAGAAATAGTCTTTGAAAACATCGCTTGTGGTCTTTGAAGTGGCAACACTGCAACATGGTGACCAGGAACTCGGCAGAGGTGTCTTATGTGGGCTCTCAAATTGTCAGTGGTGATGTATGAATTGGATGCTCTCTTGCGATCATAATTACCCCGTAGGTTGAGGTGCATCGCGGAAATCCTAAGCACACGCGTAGTGCTTGTCCTTGCAGACTTTCGAGTGTGCGGATGTTCGTCTTACAGGTACTTGCCAGTAACGGCAAGCTGTAGCGCAAAAATCCCAGAAACAGTGCCCTGTATAGCTGCATCATTGACATAATCGATGTGCCCCAAGATTTTCCGCAGAGGAACCGCATTATATGGACGATGGAAGTTAGCCTTCTCTTCAGGTAATTGCAGTGGGCACTCCACGAAAGGTCCCTGTCAATAATCACACCCAGGAAGCGATGGTTCTTCTTGTATGGAATATTTTTGCCCATTGATGGTAACGGGGTATTGTGCCATGTCTCTGCGAGTAAACGCAACCAATGCACATTTCTCCGTTGAGACAGAAAGACCTTGCTTGCGGAGATATGAGCATGTCAGGGTGGCAGCCTGCTGGACTCTTGCACGTACTTGTAGACGAGTTACAGCCGAAGTCCATAGACAAATATCGTCAGCAAATATCGATATGAGGATAGTACTTGGCAAAATTTCACGAAGTCCTACCATCACGAGGTTAAATAAAGTGGGACTTAATACGGCGCCCTGAGGGACGCCACGGGAGGTGTAGTAATTGGTGGTAGGTCCATCTGAGGTTTGTACAAAAAAGAACCTTCTCGTCAAAAAATCCTGTATCCATTGGAACATTCGACCACCGATTCCAACAGCTTCCAACGAGTCTGGGATGGTTTTATGTGTTACGTTATCATAAGCCCCTTTGACGTCGAGGAAGAGTGCCAGTGGTATGCGCTTGAGGCTCTTCTGCTGCTGGATAAATGTTGTGAGATCAATCACGTTGTCAAGAGATGACCTACCTCGCCGAAAACCTGTCATGCAGTTTGGGTGTACGTTGTAGCGCTCGAGGTACCATTCTAGGCGTGTAAGTATCAACCTTTCCATGACTTTTTCTACGCAACTTGCGAGGGCGACAGGGCGAAATGATGTCAAATCAAATGGTGACTTTCCTGCTGAGTAGTGGCACAAGTTGACTTATCTTCCAATCCTGGGGAACAATGCTCGCCTGCCATGAGTGGTTGTAATAGCTTAACAACTGTCCCCTTGCCTCCTGTTGAAGGTTAGCTAGAGCGGCGTAGGTGATGCCATCGGGTCCTGGTGAAGATGATCGTCGGGAAGCCGCCAAAGATGCGTCAAGTTCTTCTATAGTGAAAAGATTGTCCATTTCGGAGATGCGGGGTTCAGGGATAACACTCCTAATGGAGCCAGCGGACAAGGCGGACACACCAGCGATTCGCGTACAAAACTCATTTGCCACTTCAAGTTGGGTGTGGCCTTAATGTAGGGCTAAAGCTATGAAAGGATGTCTTTGTTGGGGAGTCGAGCGCATGCCAAGAATAGTGCTCCAGATTCGTGACAACGGCTTTCGGGGATCCAATGATTCGCAGAATGATTTCTAGCGTTCCTGTTCAAGTTTGTCTAAACGTCATTGGACTTTTTTATGAATGCGTCATGCCAGCCTCAAGTCGCATATTGCTTTCGTCCGCCTGTATCTTCTTTTCGCCCTTCGGCGAAGCGCGCGCAGTTTTTCCAGTTCTACGTCAAAATCTGAACGCTTGCCGGTGAACGAGAGGAGACAGGAAGCTTCCCTCATTGCCTCTTTGATGACATCCTCCAAGTTCTGGTCAGGGTCTTCATGGCATGTATCTTCCATGAGTCGCTGAAATTTGGACCAATCAATTCTTCGTATTGTGGTCTTAGGAGAAAAGTTAGTAAGACCCCTTATTCCCATATAAGTTGAAATGTGGTCACTCCCTTGCGTTTCGATGTCTGAAAACCAGTGCACTTGCGACCGGAAGTTACTGGATGCCAGAGTCAAATCGAGGCAACTGCTGTACGTAAGGCCCCGCAGGTATGTAGGACTGCCATAATTTAAGAAACATAGGTCATGCTTGGAAGCGAACGACACGAGGTTCCTTCCTTTAGCGTTGATCGTCGAACTACCCCAGATTAAGTGATGTGCGTTGAAGTCTCCAGTTATAACCTACGGGCCCGTAGTTGTTGTCAGTATGTCTCGTAGTCGGTCTTGTTCAAATCGTCCGGATGGTGATATGTAGACACCAATGAGTGTGAATGACACTTTTTCTTTTTAACACGTAAGCAGACATATTGATTGTCATCATGCGGTTGAACTGCATGATGCACATGTGTGAAATCTGTGCGAATGTAAACAACCACCTTGCTGGGTTCCTCGCACGTTGAAGAAACAAAAGATTCATAGCCTGATAGTTTAGGAGGTTGTTGCACGTTTGGTTCACATATAACTATTATAGGAATACGATTCATGAATATATACTGACGGAATGAAGAGATGCGGGATCTTAGGCCTCTCGCGTTCCACTGCATTATCGACGCTTGTCGGACCTCGTTGCGGAAGGAGAAAATTGGTCGAGCCATGGTTGCTACTGGAGACTTGCAAATACTAGACTTAAAGCATCCAGTACTTGTAGTGCACTCTGAGCGAGTGGAGACTTCAGGCTGCTGCACAGCTTTCGCATGGCATCCAGCAGTGTTCGGAACATTCTGATGACTTCTGTATCCTCCTCAGGCAGCTTGTCAGCGGCTGGCTGGAGCGATGTGACTGTCGAAGTGCGCTTGGGATTTGCAGGTGGCTGTGATTTCGGCAATGAAGGCCAAACTGATTCATCTGCAACAGTGCTGCTCGTTGGTTTGTTGACCGCACTGGCCGCCTTCGGTCTGGGAGGCAAGGGCGGTGGAAGAGAAGGGTGGTGGAGTGGCGCTTTCGATGCAGCGTCTGCGGCATTCTTTGATGAACTGCGGCGACGATGACGACTCTTTCGGACGGTCCTGGCAGCCTCTCGATGCGACGAATTGTCTGTGACCATTTGTTTCAATACCGCTATTTCTCTTTCGATTTTGGGGCATTCTTTTGATTGATTGATATGTGGGGTTTAACGTCCCAAAGGGGCATTCTTTTGACGAAGCTGCATGTGACCCATGACAATTCGAGCATTTGAGGGTAGTTGCTTCGCAGTCATCCGCAGAATGGGCTTCCGCGCAACGAGGACACACCGTCCTATTTTCGCATACGCTTCTCACGTGGCCCATCTTCGTGCACTTATAACACTGTGAGGGCTTCGGTACGAAAGGTCGCACAGAATGCCGAAAATGGCCCACGTTTACGTGTGAAGAAAGAGAGTCGCCCTTGAACATGATCTTCAAGCAGCGTGAGTTTCCCAAACGGACAGCTTTTGCGATGACGCTGGCTTCATTTGCCGGTTTGACCAGAACATCAAAGTCGGAGCTGGGAATGGCAGTATCCACATCGTAGATGACTCCAGTGATGACGTTAGAGCTCACAGGAATGTAGCAGCGATCTTTCATTCCCCCCAGCTCGTTGACGTTGCGCAGTATATCAAGTGCCGCAGCATGCAAAACGTCGATGGCCAATACGTTCTTACGCGTGTTCACTCTGATGTCTGTGATCTCGTTTGGCACGAGTCCTTCCAGCATCACCGAAACAGATTGCCTGTTGAAGCGCTTCATGTTACCGTCTGGTACCTCAGGGACAAAAAGGATAGTGTTTGTCACGGGTGTCCTTGGCACTTTGTCGTTCAACGTACTCGATGACGAAGATGTTCTGACGTTCTGCCTCTTCGCTTTACGGCTCAGCACCAGCTTAAAATCGTCGTCGTCGGAAGGCTCTTCGCTGCTCATTGGGCAAACAAGAGCGCCCTCGCTGTCGTAGTCGCTGTAAAGTCCCGTACGCTTCCTGGATGCGGCCACCGCCGACGCCGCCGTAACTGGCGGACGTCCGTGGGGGTCCACGTCCATCACCGATGGACACGGAAGTGATATTCGCGAAGTTCACTTATAATTAGGTTAAAAAAGAGAGCACCTACTGAAACAGTGATCTGCTAAGCAATCACTTTGTCGCTGGCGCCAGCGACTTCACGGAAACGTAACGTAGTGTTGACTGCTTCTTGAACGCTGGGTTTACCAGCGCAAAAAAGGGCAATGCCATCTGCATAAGCTAGAACTTTAACTTCCTCAGCAACATATCGGTAGCCTAGGCTAGACTTTAGAAGCACACTTAAACATAATGGTACCAGATAAATTGCAAAAAGCAAAGGCGAGAGCGGACATCCCTGACGTACAGATGAATTTAACTATATTATATTGGAAAGTGCGCAATTTACAATAAGCCTGGTTGTGCACTTCTTATAGCAGAGTGAAATACCATTGTACAGTACATCACCCAACTGCAGGTGTCTTAGGAGCCGGGACAAAAAGCATGCCGTACCTTATTAAATGCTTTAGCAAGTTCTATTTGAAGGAGGCCTACTTGTTTCATGCTACCATCAATACACTCAAGAAGTGAACGAGCAATATGAATGTTTGCCTGTATAGAGCGACCACGAATTCCGCATGTTTGGTGGTCACCTACACATTTAGTAATCACTGTCTGTAGCCGATTGGTCAAAAATTTAGGAAATATTTTGTAGTCAATGTTACATAACGACATAGTATTATATTTGTTAACTCCCTTTAATGTGTCAAGATCATCCCTTTTTGGAATTAATGTTGTATGGCACTGATAAAAAGAAGGAGGAAGCTCACCACGTTCATAAGCCTATTTAAAAAGAAAAGTTGCTCATGGAAAGGTATCAGATATCCTGAAAAGCTATGTAAAATTCCCCACTAAGGCCATCTAGGACAGGACTTTTGCTCTTCTGCAACGTTGTTATTGGAAATCCTATTTCCTCTTTGGTTATGGGCCCATATACAGTGAGTCTATCATCATCTTGTAACTGAGGCACAAAGGCAATGAAGTGGTCAGCTTCTTCCTCAAAATTCTCCTGAAACTCAGCCGCGGTGAACAAACTTTTGTAATAATTGTCAACTGCGGCTCTTATTTTCCATGTCTATGTGTAAAGGGAACCCCGCGACTCAATTTGCAGTATCTGTTTAGAAAGTGCATATCTCCTTTCATCCCCGAGGGATTTTTAGTGGGTTCTTCTTCAGTTAAATGGGTAACAAGAGAATGAATCTTCGCTCCTCTGTAATAATCTGTATCGTGTTTTTATGTTTGTGCTCGAATCACATTTATCTCGTCCACGTCAAATCCTGGCTGTTCACTTTCAAAAGTATGGAGCTTAAGTAAATCATAAAGATAGCGTTTTTCAGCTTTTTCCTTTACGCTATTTCACGTGAAATACTAATTGCCTGATACTTAACCCTTTCTTTGAACCTTTCCCAAAGAGCGAAAATGGCAGCTGTCGGCACTGTGTTACCTCTTGTACCGATCCTCTTACTATTTTAACAAAACAATCTTCTTCGCGCAACAACTGTACGTTAAGCTTCCGTAGGTCCAAGTTTAGAGGGGTTTTACGAAAATTTTCAGGACCCCAAGAAACGGTGACCAAGCAATGGGCTGTAAAAAATATGGATTTTACAGCATAATTATGAAGGTGAGACCATAGGCTTAGAGATACATATACACGGTCAAGCCGAGCATGAGAGATGCCTTGAAAGTGCGTGAATTCACCGAGGAAGGTGCATACGCTCCCGCATGTATTAAATGGTCGTCATTCAGTAATTTCTGCAGTAAAGTTGCACTTGAATCATAGCGATTTGTCATATATGAATGATCTCTCGCGTCACAAACACTATTAAAGTGTCCAAGAACTATCAAAGTCAGTGTTTAGCAGCGAAGTTAAAGAAGGTAAAAATGCATTCCTGTCATTCACTTTGGAGGGAGCATAGACAGATAAACTTCGCATTATGGGAATAAAAAGAAGAGTCACAACAAATGAGGCATTCTTCCCCATTAACATCTAGCGACGTCAACGTATGAATCAAGTGCTTTCTAACTAATAAAAAGCATCCAGCGGATGCACCACGTGCTGGGCTGATGTATAAATTGTAATCTCGGAAAGCTTCTAGTGCAAGATCGGTGTCATGAGCAGCCGAAATCTTAGCCTCTTGCACTGCAACTACTTCAATGTTGTACTGGTCAAGCACGTCGGCGCAACTGCCACTGACGATTTACATTCCTCCAGACACGTACGTTGAGTGTCGCTACACACATAGGAAACGTTAGCGCAGTAGCCATTTTGCTATCCTGAAACTTTTGTAGGTCACCTTTAGCCACAGGGCAACCTGTGGCTTTACCTCTATTGCACTTTTTAGGAGCACCTTCCTGAGGACGCTGGCACAGGCGGCGCGTCCCTCGGTCCCCAAAGAAGGTGACACCTGGACCACATGAAGACACTTGCTCTGTCGTGTCTAGCGCACTCGTTGTTGCTTCATCGGTGACCGGTGCCTGACGCTTCCTTGTCTGTCCGCTATCCATTCCTTCTTGTTCCTCTTTGCCAGGAATCTTGTCTTTAAGGTCTTCCAAGTGATGTTGTTCTGCAGCATTGCATTCATTTATGCTTTCACTGGCGTCGTTAGCGATGTTATTTTGCTTGCAGAGAGTATCCATGGACAAGTGTTCAGCTTCCTTTAAAGCACCTTCTGCTCCTCCCGCTGCTTCTCCTGCCGCATCAACTACCTCAGTGGTATCCATAAAATGATCCAGATGTTGTTCTTCTGTGCCTTGGCCAGAACGGAGTTTGTTGGCGTAAGTCGACACGCAGGCATCCGACGAGTGACCAAATTGGTGGCACTGCAAGCACCTCGGTGTTTTGCACTGTCGACGGACATGCCCAACTCGCTTCACCGAAGACACAGTGGAGGCCTACCGGGAATAAGTACGAGGCATTGGTGGTAATATATTGACATAAGGTGCGGTATTGAGCTCACAGTGATGGTGTCCTTGAGCTCTAAGTCAACGTCCCTATTTGTTGCCATCAGTTGTTCCATTCCTGCACATCTCCATGCCTCTCTCTCATCGGACTTCACAACGCCATAAGCTTGAAACGCCTCTTCAACACGTTGCGTTTCAAGATGATGTGGAAGCCAAAGAAGTTTTAGCCTAATATTCTTGGTCTCCGGATCTAGCACCATGCACTTCAGCCCTTTTACACGGAGCTCACCACAAGTGACGAGTTTCTGTTTCGCCATGCTGCTTGCACACGTAACCATCCATACATGGCTCATTTGATACTGGCCAACTCCTATGATGTCCGCTGCGCTCACCACTTTAAGCAGCGCGTCACGGTACGGCCTACCACTCAAGTCGGCATGAAGGAAAACAGAATTCAAAACGTCGTTTGCGGTTGGAAGACGAGTATTCGTAACGAAACGGAGTCGCTGATCCTCGGCCATTGACCGAGCCACTGCTCCCAGCAGAGAGCATTTTCGCACACAGCTGATCAATTCGGCCTCTTCATCTTCTTCCTTCAACGTTCATAAGGCAAGCTATTCATATCTAGCACTTGCCGCTGTTGGCGAGCATCTCGAGGGGGAGGGGGGACTATCGTGTTTTTTATCATTATCAGCAACATGGCGCAGTGAGCGCGCGGCGGCTTTCATCTCTCACGCGTACTTTGGCCCGCTTAGAGAATAAGAGGTTGTACGTTCGATCATGCGCCCTTTTCTTGCAGTGGAGAGAGTCGCACGTTATGGCTACACTCTAAAAAAGAGCGAGTAAAATGGGTGTCTTTTTGTCCCACAACAATATTCGTCATCTATATTGCCTTCCATCTTTGCGGTATCGTCCCGCGCCCGGTACATTCCGGTCACGATCTACATGCCCATTATCAGGGTTACATTTCATTCTCGATAGGAAAGTTTTCTCGAGTTTTCAAGAAAGGAAGTGCACGTAAGCCTGATGACGATTATTGTTATGGGACAAAAAGACACTCTTTTTACTCGCTATTTTTTTAGAGTGTAGCCTTTGAGTTTCGTCGGAACGATCCTGTTGTAGTTACCGAGAGCACCAATGTCACTGCAATTGTTGCACAGCCTCCGTTTGCGAAAAGGACGCACTTTTCAGTCACAGCAAAGTAGCAACTGAGACGCTTATTCGCGTTAAATTGTACCAGTTAGTACGTTTTATGCGTCCTTTGTGCGTGAGAAACCCGGGGCACATTTCTATCTGCTTTGCATTCTGCGCGTGACCTTCCAATTTGTTGCTATCGCATTCATTGCTTCGCCTTTGCGGCAAAGCTGTGACTTGTTTTATTATTATTATTATTATTATTATTATTATTATTATTATTATTATTATTATTATTATTATTATTATTATTATTATTATCAACGATCGTGGTCGCCAAAGGCGGGGAACAAGAGAGGGGCGACGAACCCCTCTATTAACCCAAGAGAAGGGAGGGGGCGCAAAGTCTTTCCTGTAGGTCTAATCTTTTACGGCCACGGAAATTCATCACAATAATGACTCCCGTAGGGCCACCCTGATGTTTTTTTCAAGACAATAGTCTTTCTTGGGGACCTGCGACGCAAAAATTTTGGTCTTACTATCTATCTGTCTGTCTGTACGTTTGTCTGTTTGTCCGTCATAAAGATACCCTAAACGGCATCAAACGACCCCTCAAACGACCAACCCCATCCGCAGCGCCCACCAATATTGCTCAAGTTTCAGCGTTAATACTTGTGCGATTGTCAAATAAAAATAAATTATTTCGCATATCTGAGGCACCATAACAACACGTCGATGTTTTGTATGTGTGCCTTTATACGAGAGAAGGCCCACACAAGTAGTTCTAAGGACCAAAGGTTTATCACGCTGCGCTGAGGTGCAACGCGATGCTCAAAAAGGCAAGTATTTCTAACGCTTTGCCAAGACAACACGGTGGTGGCACTTGCCCGTCGCTTTGCGTTCTACAACTTATCGCCTCCGAGACAGGCACGCACTCCTTACTTCGTTTTCGAAGATAACTGCCAGATAGCGCTCGTGTCTAACGTGCCTCGATGCACTCGTTCGCCTTCGCTGCACGTATCAAGACTCTCTAACGCAGCGCTTCCAGAATAGAATTCACCAATTTTGTCTCGCAGAACATCAAATAAACGTTTTCTTCACTCTTTCCGCACGCAAGACTTTCGTCTTTCGACGACATTTGCAGTGAAACATGCAGATACGTGGCCAATTTTTTTCTTTATTAGAACTTTTTTTTTGCACTCGGTGGGACTAAACGTTTATCTCCCGTTTTTACTTCATGAAATTTATGGATCAGAGGCACACCATTGCTTAGTTTGAAATTTTTTCGTTCATTGTGAGGCATGTTTGCGTTAGACCTGACCAACAAACGAGGGAGAGGGGGGACGTGCCACGATGAACTATTGCCCCCTGATTGACGGGGAAGCCTGCACATGCTTGCCTGCTTGCTTGCTTGTGCCCTGGCTTTTTGGCTCCTTCTCGTTCGGGCGAGGGTTTCCGCCAAGTTTATTTTCAGTTTACGCAGACAAACAGCCATGCGTTATCAATCCAGCCATCGCCACTTTCAAGGAGGAAGAAAGAGGTGAGATAAAAAAAGGAGAGACTGTATACGTTCCCCGAGGTGTTGCGGCTTTGGCGGAAGCTTCCGTGGGAACGCGAATGATTTATCGGGTGTGTAGACGTTCTGTGGTAGCTGTGTGTTTATGTAGGGCGATTACATTGATACGAGCGGCTTTTATCAGGTGCCACAAAGTGCGTCGTTTTAGTAAAACCCAAAGGCACGGCCCTGGCAGCGGTGAAAATGGCCTTAAGAGCAGGCAAATAAACAAAGTATATAAAAAAAGGTCGAGGCAGTAACATTTCCAGCAGATTGAGAAACGTGCAGAGGTAACCCTTTTCCTGTTTACATATCCGCTGTTCGTCTTCGATATTTCCAAGCAGTTGAAAAAGCATTGTTTAGATCGTAAATTGTTTAGTCTCTAAACGTTAATATAGCCATAAGACACACCATAACAATAATTTTGAGCATGCGTGAAGCCCCAACAAGGGGGATCAGCTTTGGGCCGTCCAGAGAGCCCACGATGCGGCGGTGAGGCTTAGCCCAGCTGCCCATCCCAATGTGAAAGAAGCCCACTGCGCGCTGGTCACCTTCCTCAGGACTACAAATAAAGTTTTTCCATGAATTCATCTATCTGTGATTACTTCCTTACTGACCTCCCAAACCATGAGGCATGGTCTATATGTTGCAATTCCCGTCTCTAGAATAGCGGTAGAGCACGGTCACGATTGAAATTAATTAATCAATCAATTGAGTACCTAAATAAATAATCAATTGTTTCCTTTAACGACAGAAAAGAAAGAGGAGCTAATGGCGTGTCCTTAAAAGGGATTCTGCTCCAACAACGATTGAGATACGTCAGCTCCTTTCTCGAATCCAGGAAGGCCACGCTCAATATCGGAGACCTCAAGTCCTCTCCCATAGCACTGGGCCCTAAAGGCACGCCGCAAGGAGCTGTGATATCTCCGCTTCCCTTTAACATCGTTATATGCAAGTTGTCTACACTGCTATCTAACGTTAAGGGCATTATCATACGCTTTACGCTCATGATATTACCATTTGGTGTCCCGGAGGTAGCAAAGGGGAAGTCGAGACTGCACTCCAGGAAGCCATCGATTAGACAGAGCTCGTCCTTGCTGGCACAGGGCTGAGGTGCTCCTCGAGTAAATCGGAGCTGCTTTTATACAGGCCCAATAGAAAAGGAGCCAGGCCAAAAAACTGGAAGCCTTTATCAGAGGTAGACATTGCACTTCACACCAGAAGTGGCGCCCCCATTCCGAGAGTGGACGCTATTAGAGTGCTGGGCATGATTATAGAGTCGCACGGGTACAACGTTCAAACCATCGCTAAGATTTCAACCAAGACCGAGAACATGACCACGTTGATAAATAGGGTTTTGAACAGAAGGGGGGGGGGGGGGACTCAGAGAAGACAATCCACTGAAGCTCTTTCATGCATTCCTCATGAGCCACATAACATACGTTGCTGCCATGCACTCATGGTATGGATTCGAAAAGAAGAAGCTGGAAACTCTGATCAGAAAAAGCGTAAAGAGGGTGTTGGGCATCTCCGTGCGAACAAGCACTGAACGGCTTATGCAGCTAGGAGTTCATAACACCCTAGAAGCCCAAAAGACTGCACAGCTACTGCGCCTGTCGTCTACGCCGGCTGGTAGGAAGATTCTGTCCGTCCTAGGCCTCAGTCCGGCGCCCGTAGAGGATCACCGTCTTCAACTACCAGATGAATAGCGTACTGCCATTCAGGTCTCTCCGTTTCCGCGAAACGGCCATCCTCAGCACAACGTAGGAAGGTGCCGGGCTAGGGCCATCACACTTCTGAAGAACATCAGGAACGATCCTCATTCAGTTTGTTTTGTCGATGCCGCTCAGTACGGTCGCTCAGCTAGGTTTTCTGTTATTTCCGACAATAATATGGGCTCTATTATCAATGCTGCGTCAGCTAGGGACTCTACTCCATCAAGAGCCGAACAGTTGGCTGTAGCCCTTGCCCTTTTGGATGACAGTAGATCGCAAGTCTTCACCGACTCAAGGTCAGCGGTCAAGGCTTTCGCCTCTGGTTCCGTCTGTACTGAAGTATTTAAACTACTTGAAAATAGGACACTTTCTCCACATACCATTACCTGGTTTCCTGCACATCTCAAACCCCTACTGGACTCTCAAGTAAACCTGAATGACACTGCTCACTCTCGGGCGCGCGCACTAAACCTCCGCGCTGGGGAGGACGTAGGTCCGCAGGTTGGCAGTGAGATGTTCAGGGACGCTTTACTTACATTCAGTGAAGTGGCTAAACACTACCAGTTGAGTAGGCGGTCATTTGCTCCACCACACAACAAGTTGTCTAGACCTTAAGCCATCACGTTTAGAATGCTCCAGACCAGGTCCTATCCAAGCCTATACTTTTCCTCAGCATAGTCTCCTCAGAGGCTTTTGACTCTGCCTGTTCTGGTTGTGGTGAGGTTAGTGACTTAGCACATATGCTCTGGCAGTGCCCCTCGCTATGGGGCCCAAGTCGACTCACAGAAGAAGATTGTGACTCTGCCTTACGAAGTTTAGAGTTGCTACCACAACTACGGGCTGTCCAGGGAGCCCACGACGCGGCGGTGAGGCTAGCCCCCCCCCCCGTTCCTACGTGGGAGCGTCCCGCGACGTTGCTCTAAAGGAGCAGCGTTTCTCAGGACCGAATAAAGTTCTTTGTCTGTCTTTCTGTCTGTCCAACAACGATTCGGCACGCTAGACTTACGTATCACGCGACGCAAGTCATACAAATCGTACCCTGCACAAGGTCGCGAAAAGGCAACGTGTCTGCGGAAAATGTACAAACCCGACAGAATAAAAGTCTGTGTTATTCAACATCAACGTAAGCGCCATAGCAAGAGCGAGCGAGAACGCCTAATTTTCAGTTTACGCGAATGACGCAAGCTTGCACATTCCGTCCGATGGCGTGTCTTAGTATACTAGCTCAAGACGCTAGAAAAGCGACCAAATCGGAGTTAAAAAAATTCTCTGGTTATTAGTCCTGATGACGCAAAAACTGTTTTATTTAAACTAACAAATAAAACAATATATACTAGCATAAACTAACACCTCAGCGACAAGAAGAATGAGATTGTACAAGACGTTCAGATATTAGGCGTCACTTTCAGTGAAGAATTAAAGTGGGAATCACGTGTGGGTAATGTTGCCAAAAAGATTGCGAATGCATGTGGAGTACTTTTAAAATTCCAAGATATAGTCTCTACAAAAGTTAAACTGCTCACTTATAATACTCTATTTCAATCGCACATTCATTACTGTACTCTCGTCTAGGGAAACAACAAGCAAGAAAAAAAAAACAAAATTGATCAGACTGGAGAAAAAGGCAATACGTAATATCGCAGATGTCCCATACGATGCTCATACATCAACCTTATTCACAACATTTAACGTGTTTGAACTTGAACAGCTGTACGAATACAATCTGTTTGCTAAATACAAGCATGGTTTGAAGAGTAAAGGTATTTTTCTCACTTAATGTCAACTAAAAGAGTCATCTGCAACCCCCTGCAACGTAAAAAAAAGAGATACATGACATATACCAATTTTCGCAAAAGACTTATGGTCTTGAAAGCCTCAAGAATATCAAGCCGATTTTTTTTTCATTACCTAAACAACAAAGGTACTGCAACAAAGGTACTGCAACGCAGGCACAAAGTTTACTTACGTTTTGCTTGTTTGTCTTTGTGCGTTTGTTTGTATTTCTTTTTTATACAAGACCACGTGCCTGCGTCCAAACTGTTCTAGGGTCAGGGATCCCGTCAAGCCACTTTTTATGAGCTTTTAATTCCTGTCCTTGCATCTTTCTCACTTTTTTTCATTCGATTTGCATTAGGTTGTGTTGGCCATTGCCATTGTATGAAAACAATAAACTATCCTAACTGTAACATTGTCCTTTAACACGATTTCTGAAAAAGATCGCTGAATGAACTGAAACTGAAAAATCCGGAATCAAATCAATAACAATGATATTTATGATGAAGTTCAAGCAAGCCAAGCTCAATATTGCATGTACTGAGACAGTTTTCTTTAACCATTTGTCCAGACCTTCGATGACCTCATCATAAAAATCGCGTAGTCTACTTAGTAGTAAAGTTGTCTGGTAGCTGGCTAATTGTTTACCGAAATGAGTTCTCATTTTTTTTTTTTTTTTTGTGTTCGCATACGATGCCGTCGAAGGCTGCGTGCGGATTCGCGGTTACGATCAAGACACGCTGCGCTGTGCTTTGTTCGGTGTGTTGGATCAACTCAAAGTGCGTCCGCCACGGTGATGTAACGATTACGGCGCATGGCTGCGGCCCAGAAGGTCGCAGGTTCGAACCCAGCTGCGGTGGTCGCATTTCGATGGTAGGCGAAATGGTGGAGGGCCGTGTACCGCGCCATGTCAGGGCACCCAAAAGAACACGAAATCATCGAAATTTCGAAATCATACGGTGGTCGTGGGACTTAATACCCCAAAATATTATTATACCCACAGCAGTACACGTGATTTGAATTTAACGTGAAATGTTATATTTTAGAAAATGGTGTGATTCGAAAGTTTTCCCGCGCGTTGATGAGAACCCTCCTACCAGAAGACTTTCTCTGAAGTACTCTCATTTTCGTATAATTTGTTCGTCTAGTAATGTCCTCAATTATTATACACGATAAGTTACTTGAAGATAAAATGACTCCTCGTGAAATTAAACTTTCCACCACGAAGGAACCAGGTCTGACGGCTATAACTTTTTTTTTTTTGGAAGCCGAATAAACTTTTTTTTTTTTGCCACGGCTGCTTATTTCTGTTCTAACCTTGTAGACATGTACATTTCCGGCCAAATCTTCCTAGAAGCATGCACTCAAAGCAATTTTTGATATTTTACTTGCTGCGTCATTTTATTTTCACAAGAAATAATTCAATTCACTTGGCTTCACGGACACTGATAAAAGAGCTAAGCTGGCCTTTCCTTGATCAGGCTGTCGGAATACTAAATTTTTATGTTTTTCAGGTAGGTTGTATCACTGTTCTTCATTAAACACTATTATGCTCTGAGGTGTCAGTATAGCCATCACGTTTTGTAATATCACGCGACAGTGGTGTGAATGTGGCAACGCGTGCGCCACTTGTTGGGTCGTTGCCTCGTTCCTTTTCAGTAGAATTTGTGTGCAGTGGGATTTACCCAATTTCTGTGGCACGTATACGCGTTTGTGATGACGATAGCTTTCTCATAGGCTGCACAGATTTTTGTGGCGCATACTCGTTTGTCGGGTCGACTGTTGCTTTCATTTTTAAGTTCACGAGCGACGAGTAGTAGGATTCATTCACCCTGCTTCTGTGGCACATACCTGCTTATGACGTCCACCTGTGTTACCACGGGCTCCGGACATGAAAGCTTCGGCTAAAAAATTGGCAGTGGCTTAGCTCGGCTATGAGAGGATATACGTAGCTTGAGCGACATACAGACAGCCGGACAGACAGACAGACCAGACAGACAGACAGACAGACAGACAGACAGACAGACAGACAGACAGACAGACAGACAGACAGACAGACAGACAGACAGACAGACAGACAGACTGACTGACGGACTGACGGACGGACGGACGGACGGACGGATGGATGAATGGATGGATGGATGGATGGATGGATGGATGGATGGATGGATGGATGGATGGATGGATGGATGGATGGATGGATGGATGGACTAGCGAGCGAGCTCACATGAGTCAAACGCTGCGCCAGCCTCTTGGTGACATGTCCCTCCAGGAGTTTCGGGCCTTCCCCGGCGCGCCAACTGTGCGTGGTGTGACGTCACTCCTCCTCGGGCATGCGCAGCACGGCTCTCGATAAGCCACGCGAAACTGCTTAACCTTGGCCAGTGTAGCTCACACCGCAATAAAAAAAAAAAAACCTCGCTGTTAAAATGTCGCGTTCCAGTTACGCGGTTCATTAGAAGGTTCAAATATAAAATAATCAAATATTATAATAGTAATAACAGAATTATAAAGTAATATATTAGAAAGAGCGGCTCGTATTGTTGGTGGCATTATCCATTTGTAGCACTTGGAATTTGGTCCTCAAGAACTTACCTCCAAAGAACAGTCCACACCATAGAGGCCTTGTCACTCTTCCAAGGGATTGCAGGCCTCGTGGAAGATGCTGCATGAGGAACCAGCGCGAACTTGATTCTATTAGAAATTATTGAGAGTTTGCTAGAAAATACATTTTATCTCACTGAGAGACGATTCCACTCTTCCCCCTTCTTTGCAGAAACATCGCTCTCAGCATCACCCTCGCTACCCCACCCACTCCTTCTCCACCCACCCCCTCCTTTTTTTTTTTCCACCAACTGCTTCTACGACGTATTTGCCTTTCATCGTGTGCGTTGTATTTCATATTTACTGAACGTTATCGCTTTTCCTCGAATGACTACGAAAGGATACTCTGGGAAGGCGCTTGCAGCGCCACATTCCTTCCGCAATGAAGTTAGTCGGAAGTTCAAGCTCCGTCCGTTTCTCCGGATTTCTTCTTGACCTCTGGCACTGGTGCGGGAATGTGTGCAGTTGGCCACTCACCCAGGAAAGTAGGGTTCATCCAAGGATGTTGGTTTGCAGGTGAGTCTGTCTAGACGTGCCGGTCGTTTGAACCTGCAATTTGTTTACATCTGGTCGCCTCAACCGTATTGTTCTGTGTATATAATCTATTCATAGGGTGCTTCCTATAGTACATATATTTTTTACCAAAGCTCTACAACGGTGCGGCTACCGTGGTATTCGCATACGAACTCTACAACCAAGTGAAAATGCGCTTTTAAAAAATAATGAACAAAAATTATTCAGTTTTTTTTATCCTCTGTAGCAGCAACGTGTGCAGTCAAACACGTTAACAATAGAGGCGTATCGAACTCATCGACCATCTTGAAACGCAACATGCACATTCTTACACGTTCCCTCCTCCCCGAAAAAAAAAAGTTAACGCTCCCTTAAGTTCACTGTGATGTGCGCTGCTGAAGACATCCCACTATGATCAACAAACTGTTCGATATGCCCCGTTCGGAGGGGTACGCCAAAAGGACATTATTTGTTTGTTCAGGAAGGACAGAAGTGAGAACGAATCAGCCATGTAATTCAAGCCTGAGATGTAATCATTTTTGTGCGAATATAAAACAAGATTGAGTTCAGGTCGACACGTCTGAAACTACGCCCTAATTACGACATATTAGCGCGTTCTCTTTCTTGCAAGAAAATATGAAGCGCATACAAATAAATCTGTGCAAAGCTTTACGCCCTTACAGAGAGTCAATCGTAATTCTAGCCTAGAGAATATATATGTAAACTCAATGAAGTTGTTCCTGCGGAAAATTTCTTGGAATCAAATTAATGGCATCAAAACTTTTTTTTTTCAAAGGTATGAAGCTAGTCCCCCGTAACTTGATGCCCATTATCGCATTCAGAGGCCCCGATGCATGGCCAAATCAAAACAGATCCCGATGGGCGCGCACATGAATGATAGCTCTCTTTCGTCGAACCGGATGAATGGATGGATGAATAACTTTATTGGATTCCTGAAGGATTCCACCTCCGTATTATTTGGGGTGTACTACAGGATCGCAGGCCGCTACCACGTAGGGACGGGGATGCGTCACCGCCGCATCCTGGGCCTTCTGGACAACCTTGAGTTGTATGAGTACCGGACTCATGAGCGTTAAATGAAAGGCATTTTCAGGAAAATCCTCGATTTTTTTCTTCGTAAAGAGGGTCACCTCCAGATCATCTGGTTAAATCACTGCGACTATGGCAGGTCATGGGTCATTTCCATTGCCACACGAAAAGTTGTATAGGCCACAGGCAATCTCCCTTCGCCTGCTTCAGACGGGAACATACCCCAGTCTCTTAACCTATAGCCGTTACTCCGACCTTTAAACCCGGAAGTTCTCGTAAAGAAAAAATAAAGAGGTGGTTTTAACATTTTAGGGGGAATTATTTACTTCCTTTTGACTGTCCGTAAAAGTACACTTACCAAACTTTCATTGCTGTTTAACCGCTGTGGTGGTGGCTTCAGCTGTATCGTTTGATTTAAGAATGTCTCACAGGATGTACGCGCGGGGTGTTGAGAAACGGCCGCTCAATCAATCCTCTGATATACAACATGTGATTCAGAGCTGCCAGATACACTTTCGCTCACGTGTTGCACTGGCCTGAGTTCCTTAGAGGGAGAGAGGGAGAAACGCACTGGCACGAATTTCAAATATTTCTGGATTGTTGCTTTCACTTGTGTCGGGTGCCGTTCCCTGGAAATATACCAAATATGTTTTTATTATCGCTACCTTTCGGTTTCAATATCCAGTGGGTAGCTTCTCGGTGAAGCGTCATCGCATCGCAGTGAGACGTCACGGGAAGCTATAGAAATTCGCGGTAGATCTAGACTCTGCTCATAGCGCACGCAAAAACGACGCTGAGTAAAATAATTGCCTTACAGTGACCCCGAAAATGATGTGTGGGACTTAGGCTGCATGCAACACGTACAAAGTTCTCAAATTCGGTGGAACTGTGCTGACTGGCCGAGATAATGTTCGTTCCGGTGGGCTCGCTTGCTGGTGCGTAATGATGGATACTTTGAAATCAAAATACGATATTTTGTACGTATTGCTCGACACCGGTATACCGGTATTTGGAGAGCGCTATCACTGATATGAAGTACGCGACGAATGTACCATTTACGACGTCTCAAAATTCTTTCAGTATCACGTTTTGTAACCATGTCTGCGCCTTAAAAGGGACCAATATAGCCCAAGGGCCCCGGTGGTATGTTCACCCAACGGGACATCGCATAGTGAGACTTTCGGGTCCCAGCTGAGCAGTGATGAGAAGTAGTGAGGGATACTTTGAAGGCTGACTCTACATAGACTTCAGTGACGTCTAAAATTCGCAGACTGACGTCCTGGCTCAGCGAGAGAGGAGGGAAACGACGGACCATGTATGCGCGGCTCCTGGCCTTCCTGCTTGCCCTTCTGACGACTCCTGACCTCGTAAGTCCAACCATACGATAAAAACGTAACTTTAAATCATAAAGGTAAGTTTTTATGTGAATAAATATGATCTTCATTTGCTCGTTGGGGGGACAGTGAACAATAATTGAAAGTCAGTTACTGCAAGCTTCGCTCGAATATATACTCAAGTACCCCTGATGCCGCGGTGGTCTAGTGGCTAAGGTACTCGAATGCTGACCCGGTTCGAATTCCGGCTGCGGCGGCTGCGTTTCCGATGGAGGCGGAAATGTTGTAGGCCCGTGTGCTCAGATTTGGGTGAACGTTAAAGGACTCCATGTGGTCGAAATTTCCAGAGCCCTCCACTACGGCGTCTCTCATAATCATATGGTGGTTTTAGGACGTTAAACCCCACATATCAAATCATCATCAAGTACCCCTGATGTGGACATACCAAGGTTTGCAATCAAAACGTCCCCGTCTACAACTGGGAACCAGTGTTTGCCACAGTGACACGCAGAAATGAGTGCTCGATGCATAATAAGAGATTCCACGACACGCTGCTTAACTTCCCGCACAACATCACCCTTACGGCTCATATCTTGTACATACACACACTATTGGCTTAATGTCAAGTCTGTATCGCAATTTTAAGAAAAAGGTTCAACGCGCACCACAGGAACGAGCGTACCGAATAGAAGAGTGTGGAGATGCGAGGATGAGTTTGTCATTGACGCATATGCAACCTGCCACACGTAGAAACGCGCTTCTGCATGTCTCGATATAATTTTTTCGCGTAGTATGCTAAGCGCTACGACGATTACTCCGTATTTTGGCGTTTCTTCTTGCATCGAGGCCCCCGGCTTCCATCGGAGGCCCATCTACAACATCTACCACATGACGAACGCCATCTGGCAAGTGGACGAAGCCATGGAGCTAGGTGCGAACGCCATCGAGTCGGACGTCGCATTCGACAAAGACGGATCGGCGGCCTGGTTCTACCACGGTGCGCCCTGCGACTGCTTCAGGAGGTGCCAGCGCTACGAAGAAGTGCCGACGCTTCTTCGGTACCTCCGGCGAACTACGGGTAAGGCTGTTTTACAAGAAAGGTTGACAGGCGGGCTAGTTCAGTTGGTACAAATTCATAGTGAAATAATTGGAAGCGCGAACCAACGGGACACAAGAGAAGAGACAAACAAGCGCAGAATGAAACTCAGTTTATTCAGAGAAGAAATTATATACCAGAAAGATGAGAAAGGGAAAAAAAACTGGGGAGAAGGTTCCACCGTGATCAGGTGTCGTCCAGAAACGAGATTTCACAATCTAACAGTGATATAGACGGTGAACTAACACAACTATCAATATTCTTTTTAATAAAAAAGGCTTCCACAATCTCTCTAGTTTTCGTGTCACGATGTCTGTATAAGACAAATGTGCGCGAAAATTCAGTTTCAGTCTGCGCTTGTTTGTCTCTTCTCTTGTGTCCCGTTGGTTTGCGCTTCCACATATTTCATTATGTTTTATAAGAACATCTTACAAAACTTCGGTTTTATAGGCGCCCTAAATATTGGGCAGCTACGCAAGAGTGGTGCGAAGACTGTCTCAGATAAGCTGGTGGCATTTCCCTTTTCTTCACCCACACATCTCTTTCCCACCTCTTGCTACCCATTACGGTACAAGATAATGGCCCGTACTCGGAAACCAACCTCAACCTTAGCCCGAGTTTTCCTTATTGGTTTTAAGCCGTTATTGCGCTTGCTGAACGAAGTAGGCTAGTACACATGAACCGATCTTGTTGCTATATTTTACCCTGTTACCATTCCTGTAACCTTATAACACACGTATACCGAGTACAGGAACTTGAGGAAAACGTGAGGGAAGGCCAAGGTTGGTTTGTGAAAATGGGCCTATGCTACGCTTTCCCCCTCTTTCCTCTCCTTCATCCTCCTTCTCACCTTTCAATCACTTCTATTTTCCCTGACTTTCTTTTCTCACCACCCCTTTGCTGAACAGTTTCCTAAAATTAACTATAGAGGAGACTTTGGCGCTGCTATCATTCCGCCACCATGGGAATTATGGGTAGTACAGAAATTTCTTTAGTCTTCGTGCTTGCTTGCTTCGAACGTACATTTGGCTTTGTTTGATGATCTGTTTTGGTTTTTTGTTCCGAGTAAAAGAACAAACCGTTTTGAACTTTGTGAAGCGATACGAATTGGTGGAGCATGAAAGATTAAGGTGGTGAATCATAACTGACAAACTATTGGTGATTGTTGCTTCGTGACAAAGCATGCTTCAAACCTCGCGAATCCAAACGGAACATAAAGTACGAAGACAAGGTAAACCTATGTACTACCCATCATTCCTATGCTCGCTGAAGCACCGTGCGTTGCAGCTCCCGTAGACACTATAGCATCAGAGTTCCATCTAGTGTATATATGGGAAACTATTTATGCTTTGCTGGACCACACTAAACAAGATTTTTCATGCTTTACTCTGTCTCTCCTTCTTTTCCTCCACCATGTCCTCGCATCACTTCTTACCCTTTCTTTTACCATCATTTTCAACAATACACAAGTTTATATGCTGTGCTTTCTTTCTCCCAATTTTTGTTTTTTTCTTTCTCTTTCTGTCATAGCTAAGCAGGGCACCCAACCACGAAATTATGATAGTTTTTTACACAATTCGTGCGAGCAAACGAATAAATACGATTACATTGTTGATAAACAGCTCAGAGTACGTGTACACACAGCAAGACCCAGTTTAGACATGCGCGCAGAAAGATTTGGGGGACGACATGGGGGTGAACTAAAATTTATGGAAAGAAAGCGTGAAAGAAAGCACTTATAGAAAGAAACCATGAAATGAAACCTGTCGTAGAACACCTCTCACAAGCATTCCACAAAGCTTTTGTGGGTATATGAATTGTGCTTAATAAAAGGTTGACGTTTATTGTCCTTTCAATAAACAGCAGTTGGAATAAAACTGCCGCCCTTTATTTTCCTCCTTATGTGGGTATACTTGGGACCTTGCGATATAAAAAAAAATACTGATACTACGTAGTTATCGCAGTTAACGTTATCCTATAAAATGTTACCAGACGAAACCTCGAGATTATGAGGCACGTCATATACTGCGAGACACAGGTTAAAATATGACCACCTTGGACTAAGTTGCAGCGCCCAGCGCCGGCATCGGGTGTTTACCCATCACCCTGTAACATCCTTAAGAGAAGAGAAAGTCCAGTTAGTTGGCGGAGATTTATCAAAGAAAAAAAAACCCAGCATATCCACAGAGTGAATGATAATGAGTGGGGCGAAGTGTCCATCCATTCAGACGCATGGACGGACGCACGGATGGACGGAAGCACGAACGGACAGAAGCACGGAAGGACAGACGGACGGACGCACACACGAACGCACGGATGGACAGATAGAGGGACGAACGCACGGGCGGACTCGCGGACACACGAACGCAAGCACACACGGACGGAAGCACGGGAGGACAGCCAGACGGACAGGCGGAAGCATGGACGGACACTCTGACGAACGGACAGAAGCACGGACGGACGGATGGACGGTAGCACGAACGGACGGACGGAATGAACGCATGGGTACACAGACGAAAGCATGGATGAACAGAGAGACGGACGAACTTGCAGGCGGACAAAGTACGAACAGACAGATGGACGGGCGATTGGACGGATGTACAGACGGATAGACACATGGACAGGTGGACGGACGCTTTGCCCCACTCATCATCATTGAGTCCATGGATATGCTGGGAGAACCACTAACTCCATCTTATCCCTAAGGACATATTCACACAACGCCATCTGTTCAGCAACTCATAAACTAGAAGTGGCTACATACTATACTACTACGACTGCAAAAGAAGGAACGAGCCGCGGCCCTAGAGAGCTTCATCCCTGAAAATTGACGGCGCATTTGCGTACCTCCCTGGTAAAGGTCGTCGAAAGACGAGTCTTCTGTCTCGGGATAAGGAATAAAACGTTTATTTGACGTTGTGCGCAAAAAAAGTTCGCAAGTAGGCACCGCGTGAGACATGGACGCCAGATAGCAGTAATTTGGAGAAACGAACCTAACGTTACTGGTAAGTGGCAGCACCGCGTAGCATCTATCTATCTATCTATCTATCTATCTATCTATCTATCTATCTATCTATCTATCTATCTATCTATCGATCTATCTATCTATCTATCTATCTATCTATCTATCTATCTGTCTGTCTGTCTGTCTGTCTGTCTGTCTGTCTGTCTGTCTGTCTGTCTGTCTGTCTGTCTGTCTGTCTGTCTGTCTGTCTGTCTGTCTACAGTATATATAGCAGCCTGCGTCTTTAACTTGGGGTGAACCATAAGTAGTATGGGAGGAGAGGGGAATGAGGGAGAAGAAGAGAGACAAGAGGAGAAGGAGGAGGTACACATTGCACATAAAACACACACACCGCTCACGCAGTGCACGTTTAATAGGCGGTCGCTCAATGATGTTGCCCTCAATAATTGAAGAAGGGCTCGTGGGGCTTTCTGGGCTGAAGGGTAGGAAACTGGACTTAATCTGGTTAGCCTCCCTGCCTTTCTGATATTATCTGTCTCTCTGTCTCAAAGTTAGTATGGGAGGGCAAGATGGCTTGACGAAAATGACTCGGTGATCACGACCTGAAGAATGTGACAATCTCGTCGCGTATATACGTCGCCAAACCTTTTACGCAAGACACGTGTGGCACATACCCGTATACTACGGGTGCGTATGTGCCGCAGGTATGCGAGTTTGCCACAGGTGATTGACAATTTGTGTCCACCCAGGGACGACGAGAACAGACGTGGCTAATTTTAGCGCGAAAGCGTTAAGAAAAACAAAAAAAGCTGAAATCAACAGCGCTCATCCGACGAATGCAAGGGATAAGTATGAGGGCACCAGCAGGAATTGAACTCTAGCATTCTGCTTGGCAATCAGGTATTCTACCACAGAGCGACGCCAGGTCTCGAAACAGTCTTGAAAAAATGCCAGGCGTAATGTTAGTGAAACGTCAGTTATGGTGCCAGTGCTGACTACATCATTTATACAAGTGCCCCCGCCGTGGTGGTCTAGTGGCTAAGGTACTCGGCTGCTGACCCGCCGGTCGCGGGATCGAATCCCGGCTGCAGCGGCTGCATTTCCGATGGAGGCGGAAATGTTGTAGGCCCGTTTGCTCATATTTGGGTGCACGTTAAAGAACCCCAGGTGGTCAAAATTTTCGGAGCTCTCCACTACGGCGTCGCTCATAATCACATCGTGGTTTTGTGACGTTAAACCTCACAAATCAATCAATTTATACAAGCATTGCATGTGTATTCCTATGATACAGCCGTCACGTCGGGTTAACGTCAGATGGAGTTAGCGCCATCCGGTGAAGTTGATTTATGTATAAGAGTGCAGGGCTATATCATCTTCACGAGCGCCAGCACTTCATATCAGCTTACCCCTTCTGGTGCTGCCAGTATCTCTTTCGTGCTGTTTGGCACCGTTGCGCAAGTGTAAACAACTGGTTACCTAAAACATACGCGACTGTTCAACGTATGTCTGTGCGTACACGTTTGTTCGTATCTTTCGAGTCATTTCGTAATGGTGCTCTAATTACCACATAGTCAAATACCCTCCACGTACTTCGCATAACGTCGATTATCAAGGTACGTGGTCTGCCGATTTTTTTAATAACCTCGTAAGTAACTAGGATTAGTCTTCAACGCCATAATGCGGTTTTCAAATGAAAAAGAAAGAATGTTGAGACGAAATGAAAGATACAATGTTTGGAACAAAAAATGGCACAAATTAGAAAACAAAAGGTTCGATGCATAAATACAAGTTCAGCAAATCAAGCAAGACACTAAATTTTGCAGAACAATTTGGATTTGTGCAAGCCTTGCACGTTTATGTGGGTTTGTTTTAATCTTGTTTTAGCTCACAAATTATGGACTAAATTTTCACGAGAAATTGTATGATTGAGTGCTTTACTAGAAGCCATGTCCTATAGTTGAGTACGAAGTACTCGAAATCGTTAAACATTTTTGTCTAAACACAGAAGCCATGGACAACCTCAAGTTCTTGAAATAGACACAACGTTGTGCGCCTTGTCCCTTCTACAATGATTACTATTGGCTTTGCAAAGTTGTTTTTCATGAAACTCAGCAGCGGCACACATAATAAAGTAATACTCATGTATTTAATTATAATTAAGTCGTGAAAAGTGTCAAAAACATCACAGTGACTAGTAGTCTACTCGCAACATCTACACCGCATGGTTCAATGCCACAGTGAGAGACAGACTAAAAATATCACATCATATCGACGAGGTGAATGATGACGAGTGAGGCGAAGCGGACGGACGGACGGACGCACGAACGGACTCTTCAGCCCACTCATCATCATTCACTCCGTGTATATGGTGTTACATTATTTTTGTTGACATTCAATACAATCCAACTGGCTACTACGATGACACGGGACATACGACCCGCGGCGTAAGGAGCTTCGCCCCTAAAACTCCACCGATAGACTTTTAAAAGCAGTTGTGGTACTCACCATAACAAATTTAGTTAGAATCGTTAGCATTTGGAACTGCGTGTGTACATTATGCAACTAGGCAGTCGGATTTATGACATTTAATGAAGAATACTGAGTACTGTTTTCAATGTTTACTTCGAAGGAAATTCGTATTATTAAAGATAATAAGCGAACGATGAGCTATAATTGCACGCATTCAATTGCTTGGTTAAGGGCTCTAACGCTGTCGAGGACGTAGCTGGAGAAAAAAACATGACCAGTCTATCAATGAAATACCCACTTTTTCAGCGTACATTTTATAAGGGTCGAACCTTGGCTCAGTCGAGACGCCTACCAGGGATATCCCCGTTTTCCTAATCTTGCTTGTGCTGTAGGTTACAGTATACATTTTCGTCCCAGTGAAAGTCTTTTTCGATACGTGTCAAAGACAGGCACATTGTCTGAAAGTTCTGCGTCTGGGACGGCTTTAAGCTCTCCCATAGTAGCGTACCCTGTGCTCTAAATCGTTACCCCCTTTTTCTAACCCACCTTTTTTGATACAACCTTATCAAGTGTGAGACCTAAGGGGCGGCTGTCAGCTCTCCCATAGTAGAGTACAGAGTACTCGAAATCGTTAACCCCTTTTTCTAAGCACACTTTTTCGGTGTCGCTGTCGCGCTGTTACAACTCAAGTCTATCGAGTGACGCTGAATATTTTCTGTTTCTTTGTAAGATAAGCCTGCGATACTTAAAAAAAATGATGGTCTACGGATGGTTGCAAGGCCACAAGCGTTGTACCCCAAATTACTTCCAGTCACCTCATTTACCAGCTCCTAACGTCAAAACTGAAAGCACGTTTTCAAGTCTCTTTTAAGTGTAAGAAATGTCTCCCTTTAGTTTTCCATATAAAAGGAACGTGCGTAAAGTTCAAAAAAATCTCTTATCATTTTTATGTAGCTCAATAACATTTATTTAAATATATTTTGTGAAATAAGAGAAAGAAAGTGTAGAAAATCAGCGGGCTATTTTCTAAAGCTCTTCTTACCCACCGATGCTATGTATTTTGGCACTTCTGTGGACGAAACCGGATGTCATCAAGGGGCTGTGTTTGTAAACAGTGAAATAAGCTTACATTTGCTAACATATTTGGCCCAAGGGCTACCTCGCTGTACCCTGCAACTCAGTGTAAAAGCACGTCCACTGGGGCAAGACGGCAAAGTAACATGTTTATTACCACTAATTGATGATGATGATAATGACATCATTAAACAATGACTCACATTCATCACAGGAGATTGGCCAAGAAAGCTACAGCACAACATCGCTACTGAAAAAGTCTTGGATAGATATAAATAAATGTTTACCGGCAATTCAGTAATTTCGCAAGGAAATCCACCTGTTTCAATTCGGAATATTTCAACAATAGAGCGGACAACTTCCACCTTCATATTTTCACCTTTATTATATTGGTTCCTAGTCGCTGTTATGCCTGCGAGTCCGCAGCGAACGTCCGTGCGTAGGAAAAAGGAAATCTGTGTCAAGGCCAGCACGCGAGCCCGCCTGACGCGATCAACGACTTAACGGCGTTATCACGCGACGGCACCTTTCTGGCGCGCACGTGCAGTGAGTCATCTAAGCCGCGAGCCCGTCGAGTAAACAACCGGCGCCTTCCTGTCTGGCGGGTCTGACGCAATGCCTGGCGACGTCACTCGTCCTTGGGTGCAGCCAACTGCAGCGCAGCCTCTCCAGATTCGATGAGAAAGTATAACGCGGCCCAGCGGCGACCCCATTGGAGGAGTCTGACCTCGTGACCAGCGGTGCTTCTGGTTGGACATTTTGTTATCCAAAGAATCCACCCGGTGTATATAAAAGAAGCCCTGCGGCGCGTCGCGAGCAGCAGTCCTATGTGAGAGCAGACATGTGTGTCAGAGAAGAGAGCTATGTGATAGAGAGTTGAGCTATGTGTTAGCAGTCCTATGTGAGAGCAGACATGTGTGTCGCAATTGAGCTATGTGATAAAGAGTTGAGGTGTGTGTCAGAGAAGAGAGCTATGTGATAGAGAGTTGAGCTATATGTTAGCAGACCCATTTGAGAGTAGAGCTATGTGTTAGAGAGAAGAGCTCGGCTCTTCGCGTCTCTGTCGGCCCCAGTGCCGAATTTGTAACGCCTCTGTATATATGCTGTACATAAACCTTGTTTAACTCACCGTCGTCTCGTCCGCTCGTCTATCAGCTCAGCGCAGAAACAGTCGCGAGCTGAGAAACCTACGCTACCGAACGGCTGGTGACCTTCCCTGCGGAGTTCGAAGCAGTGGCGCCTTCGGGACCGTGTTGGCGTCGCCGTCTTTCGAAACAGTGGTTGCAGCGGTGAGATTTCGAGGCGCCCTTCGTAACGTCGTCGGAGGCGCGCGTCATAACATCGCTCTAACCTCAACACCTCTACCTTTTTTTTAGTTTAAAGTATTTAATAACTCCAGAAGGGTTGAAAGGCGGTCTAATGGTTATAGATTCATCCCGTGCCAACTATAGCCCGCCACGGAGATAACTCCGTTGTGACACATCTACCGAGATTCTGTAAGTTATTGGAGCGATAACAGGACTGCTTCATAACAACATTGTTTTGTTTTTCAGCCGGCGGCATATATGAAAAGCGCCTTGTCTTCCTTTTCTTGGATCTCAAGACCTACTCTCTATATCAAGAGAGAAAGTACCGTGCAGGCGTCGACATCGCAAGAAAACTTCAGAATCATCTCTGGCTTGGAGGTAAGAAACTGACCCTCAAATGTAATTACTCATTATCCTCATTATCTATGGGAAATGTAATAAAAACTTACGATAAAAAATATTCGCAAGAGGGCGGGGGGCTGGGTACGTGAAATTCATAGCAACCAAATTTGCGAAGAAAGCATACGTGTAGAAAATGGCCAAGCAATATGTATACGTGTGCATGAAAATATGACACGAAAGGTGTTTCGTGCTTTAAGAAGCATAGCTTTTGTGTGTGTGTGTGTGTCTGTGTGTGTGTGTGTGTGTGTGTGTGTGTGTGTGTGTGTGTGTGTGTGTGTGTGTGTGTGTGTGTGTGTGTGTGTGTGTGTGTGTGCGTTTTTCAGTTGCATTCACAAGTGTGAAAAATATGCGCATGTTCTCACCTTGCTTTAATGATCTAGGAACTGATGCAGGCTTACGCAATAAATAGTGAATGAACGTTGGGTCGTATATAGTATACGTAATCAGCCAAGTTGAGCTGACACTTCTGACAAGCCGTTTGCTTGTTCGGAGTCACGCGCAAAAGATGCGTTTTCTTTTTTCAGATAGACCAGAAAATGGGACTATTGTGTTTTCCCGAAAAAAAAAAACGTGTTTTATGCCGGCGCCCCCAAGACGTGACTGACGTCATTTCCGTCACGGAACAGGCGTCAGTGAGCGAGCGCGCGGTCAAGCGAGAAAAAACTGACAAGAGAAAGACTTTTTTAAATATATTTCTTCGAGCCTAATTACTAAAAGAAGTTACGTGCGCCTTCGTTCATTATTCCTCCTCGTTCACTTCTTGCAACACTTCCAGAGAAATGTTCAGTATACTCCTTCAAGAAGACTTCTGTTTACACCAAGTTTATATTCTCCATCTTGCCTGCACTTCCCTTTTTTTTATACTTTAGCTAAGCCAACTCTTTAGCACTGTCGAAAACGTATCCTCTACATTGGTGGTTTGCTGGAAGAGGTGGTTAGTCTTGAAAAAGTAGTGATAGACAGGTCATAAAACTGCTGTGCATTGGTAAAGGATACCATATATCCGTTTGGCTGCTTACTTGTGAAAGATGCACGTTTTGCAATTAAGTTCCAGTCATGACAAAGCAACATGAGCTGCTGCTCCAGTATACAAAAGGGGGAAGAACGTATGCGAGAAATAATTTGCACAGGCGAGTGGTGGTGGCCTTGTTGCTCGCTCGTTCACTCTACGATGTTATCTTTGTCGATCTCCTGTTTCCACACTTTTGGCTGCAGTGCCGGTCCACAAGGCCTTGAACGTTCTGCTGTCCGTAGCAAGCGTCGATGACAAGGAACTCCTCCTGGGAGCGACCGAAACCATTCGCCGCGAAATGCCCGAAATGATGGCCAAAATAGGTAATCACATACCATAGCAAACTTGAAATTCGCAGATTTCATTGTGCTCAGCGGCAGTGATAGCAACGAATTGCCAGAAATGGAAGAAAATAATTACTGAAATTATTTACTAAAATTAAAGGTAGAAAATGCGACCAAGAAATTATTCCCAACTTCCTCCGAAAGAGAAGTTTCTGGCGACGACATTTGTATTAATGTAGAACTATCATCATCATAATCATCATCATCATTATGATCAGCCTGACAACACCCATTGTAGAGCAAAGGCCTCTACCATGCCGCGCCAATCAGTCCGGTCCAGCGCTTTCTGCGGCCATGTCGCACCCGCGATATTCTTCGCCTCATCTGTCCACCTATAGTTTTGTATCTGCTTCGTGCGTTTGCCTTATCTTGTAATACAGTCTGTTATTTTTAATAACCCGCACTAATATGGTCTACGTGCCCAATTCCCTGCCCATTTCTTATTTTTTATTTTGATTGTTCGATATTTTTAGCATCTGTGTGTGTCCCTGACCCCCTCTGCTCTTTTAATGACCATTAAGGTTACACTTATTACTTTCCTTTCCATTTCTATCGTACCCGGCAGCGTGCAGGAAGAGAGAGAGAGGTGTATTCACAGAAAGGCAGAGAGGTCAGTCTGAGCAATAGTGTGTTCTAGCCTTCTACTCTACACAGGAGGAGGGTAATGGGGAAAAAGCGTAATCCATGACGACGGTGTAGTAAGGAGGTGGGTATGTACAGTCTCATCAGGTTGGCGCAGTGCCATAGACGCACATCCAGTCCAGTGGCTTTTAAAAAATCTCGGACTGCTCTTATGGCCACAGTTGCACTGTTGGCATCATGCCAAGGACTCCACACAACCTCATCAGTTAGTGGTCTATTATGCGATCCCTTGGTAGAGGATATCACGCACGTGATCGACAAAATGCGATGCCGCGACCATGGGATCTTGATTTTTGTCGCACAACCTAGCCAGCTTCTTGAGCGTTTACAAAGCTCCATTTATGCCGTGCCTCACACCTACATTCTTCACGCGATGTTAAAAGCGACGCACATGAGCATTTGTGAGCGATTTTTCAGTGCTGTTAATTTTGGGTACATATGGAATCATGAGCTGCGAGAAGGCTGAGAAATTTCTCGCTGACTTTGAACTCCATGTGACGTACTACTCAATGTTTGTCTCGTACGTTCGCAGGAAGTTCGGGTGCCGATCGGCTTCGTTTTTTAAAGGTGTTCAAAAAATGTTACAGTGCTATTTTGAAAAAAAAACTCACTGTTTTTTTTTTTTTTGCACTACAAGCCACCAACTTGTAACTATACCCCTCCTTTTCCCTGGGCCCGCATTGATCATCCTCTCACAAAATAGGCGACACTTCGTGTCAAACTGAACATCGCTTCAGTTCATGCGTTTCTAGCTGTATACTGAGCGTATAGAGACACGTTATCTGATATGTGGTCTCCACCGACATCCTCTGTCGGATTTATTTGGCTTTTATTTCTTTTAGGTTGTATCCTTCTTATTTTAAATTCAATTGACCTACTAGTTGTTGCTACGTTTTTATTATTTGCATCTGTAATATTTTAGTACTCTTCTTTACATTTGTACCGTGGCCACCGTATATAATCCCACCCCTCCGCAAAGCCTTCGAGCTTCCACGGTAATTGAATAAAGAAATCAATTTCCCAAAACAATTTCGATGTTACTTCTTTTCACATTACTTATAGCAATTTTAATGTTGATTAAGACCGTGTTCTGTCGTAGATTGTTAGGTTGTAAGCAGTTATATTGTACTGCATTTATGTGCTAATTGAATCTAAGACACGATACCTTTTAGACTGCATTGTGTACTTTCTTTTTGCATTTGGTTTCCGCTTTTTCACTGAAATAGGCTGTTTCGTGTAACGACACGACTATCTGGTACGGCCGCAATACGAACACTAGTTGGATTAAACGAAAATGAGACATACATTCCTACTGAAACGTTCCGTATGCGTTGTCCAATAATTCCGTATAATTCCGTAAGAATCTTACGGAAATATATGAAAAATATATAAAAAGCATATCTATTCATTATGGAAACATATGGAATTATTGTACTCACATACGGAACGTTTCAGTAGGGATATCTCCCCTTCCCATCTCACTTATAACATGCAGGCTTCGATGTGAGCGGCAACGGTGAGCTGGACCCCATCGAGAACCTGTACCGGGAACTCCACATTGATGGCCATCGGTGGCAAGGGGACGGCGCCACCAACTGCATTTCCTACGCACGAACGTCCTGGAGGATCAACAGCATTATCGAGAACCGCGACGCCGGAGAACCGTCCAACTTCATCGAGAAAGCGTACCAGTGGACCGTCGATATGCCGAAGCACCTACGACTGGCGCTCAGGTGCGCATTCGAATCGCGAGTGCGATATACGTTCGACGATCTGAATGTCTAGCAGAACAAACATAGCGTAAAGAGAAACAGTGGTAGAAGGGGAGACTTCCCTGTCACCTTGCCTTCCAACCTACTCCTACCGTTGATTTCTTTTACTGTGGCTGAGCCCCGCTAAGCTCCTAGATCATAATTTAGCCTCAAAACACTGAGAACGTCGTACTAACTAGCCCGAACATAACGCCCTTGCGATATGTTTGCCATTTCGTAAGCCGTTGTCGCTATTTCGCGGGATAATGAATCTGAATTCCTGTATCCTAACTTGGGGTGCTCAGAAGTGGGACACTTGGTGTGAGAGCTGAAACACTCAATGCGAAAGCTTTAGGTGTCAAAAAACACAGCAAGCGAATGAAGTGGTACAAAAACCCACGTTATAGCTGCGCGAATAATGACGTGATGTTGTGACGTCACCGTGTGCCATCATGAGTGATGCTACAATACCATCATGAAGGCACATATATTAAAACATTTGTGACGTCGTATAGTGACATCGTCTTGTGATGTGATCAGGAAAGGTCAACCAGATGCGCGTCCGGTTCGCTAACCTGCACTGAAGGGAAAGAATGAAGGGAATAAAGGAAAGAAAGAAAGTAAGAGAGAAGATAGCAACGTCAGTGAACATGTGTGCCTGTTGGGGGACGGGGAAGAATGCAATCGACTGACGCCGCTATGGTTATTCGGGTCTCACAGTACAACTTGCTCTGTCTTGCGAGAACTGTATAACAAGTGTTTTACCAATGTATAGCGTAAATTGGGCTCTCGACATCAAATGCTCGAGTATGGGACTTGCTGTAAAGTCTTCTTCTTTCTTTCGTTTTGTTCTTACGTTTTGTTCTTACGCAGGCGAGGCGTGGACGCCATAGTCACCAATAGGCCGGACCGCCTGGCGAGCGTTCTCAAAGAGAACGAATTTCGAAGTACGGTGCGACCCGCGAACGTCTCGGACAACCCGTGGACTCGGTTCGGCTGCCGCTACAACTGCGACAGGATTCCCTTCACAACGGCGGAGGTCACCGATGAGGACGACGAAGTCGCTTGGGCTGGCGTGCCCGCAACAGAATGAGGGCATACGGTCATACGGTTGTGCTGGGTTCTTCTTTGGAAGCGCACCCTCTCATCATAGTGCCTCCCACCCACCCTCTTATTGGCCGAGTTCGAAAAAAAAAAAACCCCGTCTCGAGAGGAACGCTAGTACGAACACGAAGCGATGACGCTTCTTACAATGGCTTACCCTTAGTTCCAGGCTTTGCAAGCGTGAGGATTGAATAAGCAGCAGTATGGTAAAAAAGACATGGAGGCCATCTTGAAGAGTAAAAAAAAAAACCCTTTAAACAGGGTTTTGCTTTGCTAGGGCCACTGTTATGACACTTGGTTTTGACATCTCATCTAAGTTGAACCAAAATGCGATGATTACGGAAGTTTGTATGCACTTATATTTTGTTTATTACGTTGTGTAAATATTGCTAATGTACAGAGTGCCAGGTTGATGTTGCTTTTATGTTCTGTATTACAGTTTTTTTTACTATGATGAGCAATTATAACATCTGTGCAGAGTTGCCACCTGCTATCGTCTTACTAGAGACTGGCAGTATTGCAAATAAAAATAATAATAAATTAGAAGTAAGTTATATTATATATAACGCTGAAAGCCGCCGTTCGGCCTTGAAGAAGACAAGACCACTTGACGGTGGCTCAAGCAAGGGTTTTTCGTCAGTTTTTAAGGAAGCAACATGAAGGGTCATGGGCTGCCAATTAAGTAAGAAACCCTGCATGTTCACTACCCACCACTATAATCAATGATGGTATGCGGACAGTTGAGTAAAAGCACAACGCAGGTTTAGTGAACCCCTTCCAGAATGAAACAGTGTTGCCCTCATCTGCTCCCCCCCCCCCCACCCCAACCCCTTCATACTTACGTGTGCCTGTGCATATACGGTGCACTATACAAGAGCGAACGAATGTTTTGAAGAAGTCGGTTTCTGTGCGTGACATCACCAGCGTACAGAGCAAACAAACAGGTGTCTATGCCGCCGTTAAACTCAGTGCCAAAGAGACGACGACGTAACATCCATCGCATGTCGGTGGTCCACAAGATCTTCGATACAGAGCACTACTGCCGATGAGTGAAAGGAAAGGACTGAGGTGGATCATGGAAACATGAAACTTCTTTTTTTTTTCCTGATTTAGAAGTTGTGGCCCTTTTTCTCCCCAAGTCCGGACCCAAGTAAAGTTCAGCGTTCTGCTGCCAGACAACCAAGCTGCCGTCACTAAACCAAAATTTACATTCAGCAGCCTAGGGTGTACAACAACGAGAAACAGTGAGAGAATGAACGCTCCAGTTTGGGGTTGGTTGGTTGGTTGTTTATTCCTCAGTATACGTGGTGGAATCCACCATGGAGGATGGCCATGGAACAGGTGCTACCTTAAAGGGGCCCTGAAACAACTTTTCAAGTAACCATGAGATAGATTCACTAAAATAGCTTATTGCCTCACGAATTCAACGCCGCAAAAAATTTTAAGAATTCGTCCAGTACGAGCGGAGTTAAAGAATTGTCGCACGCTGACATCGCGTTCTCTCCTCTCTCGCCCCGGCGAAAGCGCTGGAAGCTAAACAGGGAGGGACGACAGGGGCAAAGAAAATACGTCACGCGTGCCTCGTGACCTTGAGCACTTTTTCTTTCTTTCTTTCTTTCTTTCTTTCTTTCTTTCTTTCTTTCTTTCTTTCTTTCTTTCTTTCTTTCTTTCTTTCTTTGAACACGCGGCTTTTCCCGTGTAACAGGGCGCCCCAAGCACCCTTTACATGAACTACAACGAGCCGCCGTGTTTAGGGCACAGCAGCAGATGGCAGCTTGCGACTGCCGGTGGGCAACGTTTTGCGAGCTCGCGCGCGCCGAAGGAGTTTTTCTCAATATGGTGGGAAAGTCCTGTGTTCCGTTGTGTCACCTACGATACCACGGCGAAGAAAACAGAAAGGTGAGCGCTATACAGATCGATGTAAACAAACACACGTGTCGTCGCAATTGTGCACAGCGCATGATTCAATATCGTAACGAATGAGGGAGCTTTATACCGGGAACGCATGCTGTGTATTTGTATGTAAAATGCTTGACCGCGCGATGGATGCATGACGTTGTATAGACCGTCATAAGCGCGTCGCAGTGGTTTCCGTACTGGTGACGTGGAATCCGAACATAGTCATCTCTACATGCGGGAACATGGAGTATATATAGTAGTACGTTGCTGACAGCACTGTACAGGACCACCAAGTGTGCGAAGTGGCAGTCTCTCGCCGCAGGTGTCAGAATATAGTAACAAGTGCAGTGATCATTTCAAGCCACCGTTGATTGATTTATTTGTTGTGTTTAACGTCTCAATCCACCATATAATTATGAGGAATCGCCGTAGAGGAGGGCTCCGGAAATTTCGACCACCTGGGGTTCTTTACCATGCAACCAAATCTGAGCAACCAAATCTGAGCTCACGAGGGATGGGGGTAAAGAGGGATTAAAAGGATAGGATTAAAAGGTGGAAAGATAGAGTGAGAGGAGAGAGTGAGGCGCAGGGACAGCGAACGACTGAAGTAAGGAGAAGATAGGAAAGATGGAGACGGTTGCAGGAGTCCGAGGACGGGCCACCACTGGCGAGAGCTCTTGTAGGCAACAGGAGATGGCGTAGGGCTAATCCAGTCGGTCAGAGCTGCGCTGTCGTCGGAGATAGCGAGGGCACGACCGGTCGGCACGGAATCCAGCGAGCGAGTCTCTCTCGTCCTTGAAGTTTGCTCTATATAGCAGTTCAGCGTATTTTGAGAATGCCGATGTTGGTACTTACGTTGTCGTGATTTTTCGGCGGCCCTTTCTACACTGTGCTTCACACATCAGGTGCAAAGCTGTTGAAGCTATGAAAGACGGTCAGCAAAATGTCTGTTTTCACCGTTTGTCACGTACGCGAAGCCAAGAGCGAGCCTGTGCGTAAGGTGTCGCGACTGGCTTACAAATGAAGTAATCGAAAAACCAAAACAACGAGACTATAAATGACGTCAAATAGCACATTAAAATCCATGTGGCGGATTTCGTTAATTTCTAAGGTGTGAAGAAAATTAAAGTCTTCATGCCAGAAAAAGAAAATGGCATCACATTCGTGGCGGCAAGAACACGGAACTATGCGTAGGCGGAAACGCTTTTCCTTCGCCTCGCTATCGTTGCACCTGATCCGTGAAACTGAGCACGCGAAGGCGCTTGGCCCTGGCCGCTCCAGACTCACGCACTCATGTTCACAAAACAACCTTATCCTTATCTCGAGTTTTGCTGTATCTGTTTAGTGCCTTTAGTAAGTTTGAGAAACGAAGTAGGTGAGTATTTGGCAGATAAACATTGCACTCATCTTGTAAACGATTATCGATTTTGCGCTCTTATAACGCACGTAGAGTGTGCAGAAACTTAAGGAAAGAATCAGATACGAATAAGACGGTTGGAACTTGAAATTTGCTTCCAACACAAAAATGTTGGGGTTCGCCCCGGGCAAGAAGCTGTCAAGAACGAATTGAAGGGACCCAGGGAAAATTCCAGGCAGCAGCGAATTGACAGTCACAGAAAAAAAAAAGAGCGATGTAACCTAATAACTTGATCCTTAAAAACTGAAGTACAAAGACGCACAAATATAAAAAAAGATACAACGAAAATGCCCAAGTATGGCAAGATGCATATTACATAGAGATAAACATCAAAGCAAAACAAATCATATAGAAGAAAATACACATTCAGATAATGCAATCCTCACTCCACACAGGTAAAAACAAAGTGAAATAATGCAAAAAACAATGATTTAGTGGTACAAATGAGCTTATGTTGTAACGGCTGTGCATTCGTTTACGAGGCAAAAGTCTTATTTCGCCATAAGTTTAGGGAGTGAGTCATCAAAGTTGGTTTGGGAAGACACGTGATTCATTACCGCGGGTATCTTATAAGTGAGGGTCGGCGTTCGCTAATTTGTGCACATTAGGAGATTATGTACGTGCAGGAGGAGTTTATATTTGTATAACTTATTCGCCTCAAGCAAATTATGCTTAATAAAGAACAGATTTGTTGATAAGTCTTTTGGTTCCCCTAGATAATTCTCAAATTGCCTGAGCACTTTCTTTTGCATTATCTACAGTTTGGTGTAATTAGCAAACGTTGTATAAGTCGAAGTAGTGGCCGCAGTATTAGTAAGTTGCAATTAGTAGTTGTGAATACGGGCCACAGTCTCACCGCTCCTGTCTCGTTTCCTAAGCGAGTCGCCACTCTGTTCTTTGTCGGAAATGCTTCCACATTTACATCGAGGTAACTTCCGGTCAGTAGATCCAAGCTATGACGCGCAATTTATTTTCGTCCCCGGCTGCTAAAGTTCGAACTGGATGGGCTGGCGTACGCCTCGATCGGCGCGTGACCGCGCGAGATCTTTGGTCCATCCTGTCGACGGGTTAGTCATTACGATGGCGAAGACATTCGCACTGCTCTTTTGCATTCAATCCACGAGTGCGTTTATTTTCTAGATCTCAGAGAGACGGCGAGATGCAGCCGGCCGGCACAACGCGCTGCACGGGCGCACGTATATACCGAGTCACGTCTTACCCCAAACATGGCGCCCTTTAGTTACAAAAGCGCACGTAGGTACAAAATAGGGCGTGGCGCACGTATGTACAAAATAGGGCGTTTACTTTCGTAACCCAAGGGCCAGAAAACGCGAACACCAGAGCACGCGCACACCGAACGACTTCGTTGTCCTCTTCAGAGGCTGGCTACTATAGTTGCCAGCCTACCTTGCGTCAATTCCCCCCTTTTTAGAGCGACCGTCCCGGTCGATTGACTGAGATGCTAGAGGTGGCCATGAAAGAAAAAAAAATGATCACGTCAATGAAAAAAAAAAAGCCCACACGGTTGTGGATAATAAGGAAAAAGTTCGAAGTGTTCATAACTCGCGGGCGTGGTACGGTTTCATCCGTTCTACGTGGACTACTTCTGGACGTGGACGTCTACGGGTTAAACTGGTGTCGGAACTTTGGGGAACTACCTCGTAATTCACGTCACTGCGGCAGCGGACAACTTCGTAAGGGCCAAAGTAGCGCCGCAATAGCTTCTCCGAAAGCCCACGATGTCGAACTGGTGTCCACACCCATACATAGTCACCTGGTTGATAGTGGACGCTCCTTCGGCCTTGGTTGTAACGGCGAGCGTCGATATCTTGTTGCGCGCGAATGCGGTTCCGTGCAAGCTGGCGGGCTCCCTCGGCTTTCTCAACGAAGTCGTCAACGCTGTCATTTCCGCTGTTGTCCTGGTCTACGGGGAGCATAGCGTCTAACGGTGTTGTGACGCGACGGCCATAAACAAGCTCAAATGGTGTTAGGTCTGTGGTCTCTTGCACAGCGGTGTTATAAGCAAACGTGACGTACGGCAAAATTTCATCCCACGTTTTGTGCTCTACATCAACATACATAGATAGCATGTCGGCCAATGTTTTGTTTAACCTCTCCGTCAAGCCGTTCGTTTGGGGATGATAAGCTGTTGTTTTCCGGTGGTTGGTTTGCGTCAGCTTAGTGACTTGTTGCAATAACTCTGCCGTAAACGCTGCTCCGCGATCGGTTATGAGAACAGCAGGTGCACCATGGCGCAAAACAATGTCGTGGACAAAGAATCGGGCGACTTCAACGGCAGTTTTCTTAGGCACAGCTTTGGTTTCTGCATAGCGAGTCAGATAGTCGTTTGCGACGATTATCCACTTATTTTCTGAAAATGACGTAGGAAAGGGACCAAGAAGATCCATTCCCACTTGCTGAAATGGTGCTCGAGGTGGATCTAAAGGTTGGAGGAAACCGGCGGGCTTTGCGGGTGGCACTTTACGCCTCTGACAGTCACGGCAGGTGCGGACATAGCGCTGAACGGACGAATACAGCTGTGGCCAGTAGTACTTCTGTCGGATGCGCGCTAATGTCCTAGCAAAGCCTAAGTGACCGGCCGAAGGATCGTCGTGGCACGCCTGCAAAACTTCCTCACGCAGTGCCATTGGAACGGCGAGGAGGAAAGTTTCTTGGCTGCTCTCAAGATTTTTCTTGTAGAGAACATTGTTCCGCAGGCAATACGTAGTCAAACCACGCGAGAGTCGGCGTGGGACGATAACGTCTTCTCCTTCAAGATGCTGGATGACAGGAAGTAGCTCAGTGTCCTCACGTTGAAGCTCAGCCATCCACTACATCAACGATGCCAAGAAACGGTAAATCTTGTTCAGTGTCAGATGACGTCGGGGAAATAGGAGCACGAGACAGGCAGTCAGCATCTGTATGCTTATGTCCTGATCGGTAGACCACCGTTATGTCGTACTCTTGAAGGCGGAGGCTCCAGCGGGCGAGGCGGCCTGATGGATCCCGTAGATTGGCAAGCCAACAGAGCGAATGGTGGTCACTTACCGCTCGAAATGGCCGGCCGTATATGTAGGGTCGAAACTTGCTAATGGCCCAAACGACTGCTAGGCACTCTTTTTCGGTGGTAGAGTAATTAGCCTCTGCTTTTGTGAGACTGCGGCTCGCGTAAGCGATCACACGCTCTGCGCCGTTCTGCCATTGAACTACAATGGCTCCGATTCCTACATTGCTGGCATCTGTGTGGATCTCGGTGTCGGCAGTGTCGTCGAAATGTGCCAGCACTGGAACTGTCTGCAGTCGATTGCGCTGCTCTACGAAGGCTTGTTGTTGTTCTTCCGTCCATACGAAAGGTACATCTGGCCGTGTCACTCTTGTAAGAGGTTCCGCAATTTTCGAAAATCCTTCGACAAAACGGCGGTAGTACGCACAGAGTCCGAGGAATCGCTGAACAACCTTTTTGTCTCCAGGGCGAGGGAAATCGGCAACGGCTGCCAGCTTCTCCGGATCTGGTCGAACACCCCCCACGTGGCCGAGAAACTTGAGTTCCTGATAGCCGAAGTAGCACTTTTCGGGCTTGATGGTAAGGTTCGCTCTCCTTATTGCAGTGAGGACACTTTTTAGCCTTGAAAGATGCTCGTCAAATGTGGTTGAAAATACAACGACATCATCCAAGTATACAAGACACGTCTGCCACTTTAGTACAGTATCCATCATGCGTTGAAACGTGGCGGGAGCGGAACAGAGACCGAAAGGCAGCACTTTAAATTCGTAGAGCCCGTCAGGCGTCACGAACGCGGTTTTCTCACGGTCACCCTCGTCAACTTCAATTTGCCAGTACCCTGACTTGAGATCTAGTGATGTGAAGAACTGGGCGTGGCGTAGACGGTCTAAGGCGTCATCAATCCGTGGCAGGGGGTAAACGTCGCGTTTCGTGACTTTGTTAAGCCGTCGATAGTCGACGCAGAAGCGTAGTGTGTTGTCTTTTTTCTTTACTAAGACAACAGGTGACGCCCACGGACTTGTCGAGGGTTGGATGACGTCATCATTCAGCATCTCTTGAACTTGACGCTTAATCACCTCTCTTTTCTTCGGGGACACACGGTATGGATGTTGGCGAAGAGGCCGCGCCGACTCCTCGGTAACAATGCGGTGTTTTGTAACGGTGGTACGCTGAACTTTCGATGCTGTGGAGAAGCAGTCCGAGAATTCCCTCACAAGGTTTAGCAGCCGCTCTTTTCGTGAATCTGGCAAGTCTGGACTAACGTGAATGCGGCTTCCCAGGTCAGCACAAGCTTTTGCATGTGGTGAAGTCGTATCCAATGTGCCGATATCGAAAAAGTCGGCGATTTCACTGAGGAAAGCGACAGTAGTCCCTCTAGGAACGTGCTGAAACTCATTGCTGAAGTTGGTCAGCAGAACTCGAGAGCGTTTATTCTCTAACCGAACAAGGCATCGGGCTATGCATATGTTTCGTTTGAGCAGCAGCGGGATATTTGCCTCAGCAATACCTTCATAGTCGTTGAATTCGTCAAAAACGTCGCAGGCTACCAAGGTGAACACGCTACTCTTCGGCGGTAACGAGACGTCATCGTCAACAATTCTCAAAGCATCTTTATCTCTCTATCTAGTCACGTTGTACTGCAGTCCGACGCGGTGGGAACCGCTACCGAAGCGGACTGGAACCAAGTTGGCTGGAACACCCTCGATATGCGAAGCCAATGAGCTCAAGCAAGCACAATGCTAATTCACATTATCGTATAAAAGGGAGGAGTTTTGGGGCGCCATTCGCAAAACAGTGCGTTAAACCATCGTTTCGTTTTCTGATGCAGGTTATCAAAGACAAAGCTGCTATTCCACGCAGTTCCTACAATTGCCTTTGTGTTTTGATCCTCTGAGGTTAGGGTGGTTTGGTTTTGGGACGTTAAACACCACATAAAAAAGAAAAGAAGTTAGGTTGGTTATCTGCCCCTATTTTTCAAGGTGTTCGTACTAGACTACGAGCTATCGTGCAAAAGCCAATAAAAACTCGATGATTTGTTCAGTGCCCGATAATATCGAAGCTCAGTTAATTAATTAATTAATCTATTTATGCAAAATGCCTGCAGCACCCGAAGCCATTATTGCAGAAGGGAGCCCACAGGGTAACATATATGTTTAGATAAAAACTATAACAATGAAAATAAGATTAACACGCAACAATGTAGCTTAACACAACAATGTTGACACACAAGGTGCCTTGGGTGTTCTGGGTACACTCCTAAATACCCCCTATAGTGTTCTCTGGAAAGCAGTTAAAAAAAAGAAAGAATACTTCACAGAGTACCTCATGCATACGCCTTAGAGACTCGAAGGCTAGAGCCGTTTCGTTTTTCGAGCGATAGCAATTATATGGACATATATCTCGACCGGTTTTTGCCATCGCCAGGGGCGTAGGCAGAAATTTCCGTTCTAATATATTTTATTTATTTTTTTTTGGAGGAGAGGGGCACCTTGATTAGAATGAGGGCGGTGCAGGCAAATTGTCATTTTGCGCTATGTATACCATGGCGAAAAAAATGGCAGCATATTCACGGAGTGAATGATGGAGAGTGGGGCGAAGAATTCGTCCGTCCATTCGTTCTTGCTTCCGTCCATCGATGCGTCCGTCAGTGTGACCGTCCGTGCGTCCATCAACCCGCCCGTGCGTGCGTCTGTTCGTGCGTCCGTCCCTGCGTTCGTCCATGCAGCCGCCCCTGCGTCCGTTCATGCGTCCATCCATGCATCTGTCTATGTGTTCGTTCGTCCATCTATTCAACACTCCAAGTACCACCATCTCACATTTGTTCATCATATATTCCCCATATAGAAGCACCGCCATCCAGCGGACATTCCAAGGACTAAACGAGAGGTGGCACATGCACACTTTCTTACGGCTTGCGCTTCGGGTCCACTTCCCACCTATAACCACCTCGAGTTCATGGTATATACTAGTTCACTGTATTCATGGCACTGCGGCCCAACGCTCGCTAAACCTTCCGAAAACCAAGGAGGTTACGCCCAGCGAGTATGACGTAGCAAACTTTTTCAGTCCGATAGTGCTCAATGTACATGCCAATGGCTGCTAATGGGAAATGAGAGGCGGAGAATTCGGCTTTTACTTTCTTACGGCTTGCGCTTCGTATGTATACTTCCCATTTTTAACCACCTCGAGTTCATTCATGGTATATACAAGCTCATTGTATTCATGGCACTGCGGCTCAACGCTCGCTAAACCTTTCTAAAGCTAAGGAGGTTACACCCAGCGAGTATAACGTAGCAACCCTTTCTTGTGAGATAGTGCTCAATGTACATGCCAATGGCTGCTAATGGTGATCGCAGCCTGCGCGTTAACTAAAAGCCGAATGTTCCTGTCTCTCATTCCCCATTAGCAGCCATTGACATGTGCATTGAGCACTATTTTTTATTGTTCAACAACGCACAGAAGAAGTCTTTCACAGGCACCACCTTGGAGGTCAAAATGTTATACTTGTTACATACTACGGGGGACGAACGGGTGCCGCTATAAGGAGTTTTGCCCCTAAAAAATTCCGGGGCATGAGCACATTCCCGATGTGCCCTCTCCACCCCCTGGCTACACTGGCCGGCGTCTTCATGTTTTATGCCGTGTCCAAATCTATAACACCCCCCCCCCCTGCGCATCATGCGAAAATGCGTTGTTCCCGTGTGCTGAGATTTGGGTGCACATCAAAGAACTCGTGTGGTGAAAATTTTCGGAACCCTCCACTACGACGTCTCTCACAATCATACAGTGGTTTGAGACATTAAATCTCACATACCAATCAATCACCCCCCCCCCCTGCGCATCGTGTGTTTGTAACGCATGTTTTTAAAAGTGCGCGAGCGGGGGCGACGAACGCGGTTAAGGCAGAGATAAAAAATTGCCCGCAGCTTCCCTCGGGGGAACACTGAGGAGGATGCGGACCATATAATTGGTTAACGGGGTGTTAAAGTGCGACTTACTTGGGTCGATGGCTAAATTGATTAACGTGGTTGTAGGAGGGGGTGTTAAATGAGTGAACACGTACACACGTATGCGAAAGGGCGGCGCTGGTCGAAGGGACGTCGATCATTGTGTTTGTGGATTCGTTGGAATTCATTTCACCGCGACCTTGGACGTCGACGCGCCGTACAAACCAACCGACGAGCGGCAACTGAGCGAGCGAGCGCCGACCTTGAGTATATATGCAGCACGATGGCGCATGCACTGTCAGCTGTTGAATGTTCTCGAAGCGCGACGCCACATGCGCGTCCACTGGAGAATCAGGAGAATTGTAGATGTCGAACGCGGTGTGTAGAGGAGGAAGGGTGCACAGATGGTGGAGGAGTGAAGCGCGCGCGGTGTGTAGAGGAGGAAGGGATGCACAGATGGTGGAAGAGTGGGCGACGGCGCGACGGCGCATGCGCGCGCGTCAGCTGTCGAATGTTCGAGAAGCGGTGCGGACGGCGCACTACAAGGCGCGAGTATAAGATGCTCCGCATCTAAAAGGACCGACCTATCTCATTTACACGGAGGGCGGCTGCGATAACATCACCCCGCGTGCTAGGCCTGCCATCGCTTGTTGCTCAACCAGAGAGGACCGTACGCGCCCCGCGTCTTCAGGGAGAAGGAAGGGACCAGGAACGCCGGAGCAGGGGGGAGGGGGGCATCAATTGATTTTGCAGGCATTAAAACGGCGGTATGCCCTTCTAGTTGTTATGGAATAGTGTTAATATATTGTATATCAGCACTATGGTTAATAGATTTTAATGCATGGAACCTAGGGGAGCTTTTCCTCTATAGAGTCAGTATCCTAGTGCGAACTACGGCAAGGAGATGCTGCGCTCTCTATTGCCGTTCCATCTGAATCAACAAACACTGTGAAAATATTGCTGGAGATGCGTTTTTGTCCTACCTGTGTAATGCCATGGGATTTCTTTTTTTATTTGTACATTCTCATTGATCTTTTATGTGATTATTAAAATTGAAGTTGGTACATTGTTTTAAAGGTTTATTTTTCGATCTGTTTCACTTGCATTATCTGTCTATATATGTTCATATGTAAATGCTTTTGCATTCCTTTACAGTACTATTATGCATTCGTTTACAGTTCTAATTGAGCGACATAGTGTTGTCTGATTTATTTTATACTATAATGTACACTCGCCTATCCCTGCCACTTTGTACGGGGTCGTGGTCCTAGTCAAGCCCGTGAAGAGGCTTTTTGACCCTGGCCCTCAGCATCCCAAATGATGGTATGTTGGAATAAATAAAATTCAAAGTTCAAGGGGACGACAGACCGAAAAGCGTTATGAATTACGCTAGCCGGTCGCTATTTAAGGCGGAAGCTTGCTATTCGACAACAGAAAAGATGCGCCTTTCCATCATTTGGGCCACGTGAAAGTTCCGCCACTACCTTCACGTGAGACCACGTCGTCTTGAGGCATGCGCATTTGCTCAACTTTTCGCCAAATCAAGGCACCTCAGGATTCTCATTGTAGATGGGAGTCATAATTGTCGTTAAATTCTTAATTACATAAACTTTTGGTTTGCGATCTACTGCCTATAACACTTATTTAGTAAAGTAACGATATTACTTTTCACACTAGCTAAAACACGCTACTTTTGGAAACTCAGTAGCTGTAAAACTTTCGTTTCTGGATTAGGTAAAGTAGCTGCACTGTAACACTGTTGCTCTTTTACTGGTACCGTTACAGTACCGTTCAAGCGGCTGGGGTAGCAGGCGGACATACTTTTCGGGGGAGGGGGGCACCTATTCGAAATGGTCATTTTTCGCTCTGGCATGGCGAAAACGAAATTCGGAGTATTGGGGGCGGGGGAGCACAGACACTATGTGCAGCACACCGCTGGCTATACACCTTCTCACAGGAAGGAAAAAAAATACCGCCATGATGGGCTGTGCGCGGGAGTACAAGGGCTAAGGGCGCAGCGTTTGCAGTGCATTTTCGAGGGGATGCGCCAATTTGCACAGCCCAAGGAGGGCTATGGCGGCGCCCAGGGAGGCGTTTATGAAAAGGTGAATACCACTGCGACACAGTGATACCGGTTTCACACGGACACGTCTGTCGGCTACAAAACAGTGGGGCTTCACCGCATAGCTGGGGCTACAACTCAACCATAATACGAAGTGTTGTATCGTGCAGGTCGCGGCCAGCCAACCCCGGAACAACATAAAGGCTAATTAAAGGAAGTACAAGTACCTGGTAGCAACTTGTGTTCGCCGTGGCGCTTCAGCACGACTTCTGTGATTGTGACCTGTCCAGTGTAGAAAATCTCGAAGGCCGCTGGCCGTGCGCAGCCGAACGTAGCCCAAAGCAGTACCGCCGCGTACTTCGGCTGATCGAGTGCGTGCTTCCGTGTGCGTTGCCGTCTTGTTTACGTTAGTTCTTGATCGGTTCTCTTCGACTGTATACCTTCATTCCTATGGACATGCCGGCCCGCTCTGAGAGCACCGATGGGTCCGGCTCCTCAGGGCGCAATGGCTCCAACGACATGGTGAGTTCTCTCATCCACACCTTCGCCATCAGGTGATCCTCGATGACAGAGGTTGTTTACCTTTTTTTTTTTTTTGTGTGTGTGTGTATGTGGCTCATGCCTTTCGAAGGGGAAAACACAGATTCATTTGAGTCGTTTGCATCCTTTCAAAGTGCGTGTTACACGGCCACTTCATTATCCTAGTGCGATGGAGCCTCGATCGGGATCGAATTCCTCGACCGCGATTGGCTCTCTCTCGCATGTTGGGGTGATGAGCCAATCGCTACGAAGAAACTCGATCGCGATCGGAACTACGCCGTACTGAAATATGTACAAATCGCCTGAAATGGTAAAACGAGAGGCAAGGCAAATGGGACTAGATGCTCGCTAGCAACTGATTCATGTGCACTCCTAATGTAATCTTAGCCAGCCTTTTTTTTTTTTTCGCTTTTTTTTTTCTTTCGTCTGTGTGCAGCTACCAGCGGCAGACACGTGGGGCTCGTGGCACGTGGCAGGAGAGTCTCGCAACCGCTGTCTCCAGTTTCGGTGAGAATGCTTTTTCGTTTTCTGAGAAGGGTATGCGCCTATCAACAACATTCTTAGGGTTGAAAATGTTCACAAGAGTGACAATCTTGGCAATCCAGCAACCCATGCGATTGTAGCCTCTAAGGGTAGCTGGATTTGTGTTTACATTGGTGTAAGTTGAAACACAAAAGAAAGCTGAGCATAATATGGATTATACAAGATTACTTGGGAATGCAACATGCAATCTCTCCTTGGGCAGCTTATAAGTGTAGTGTCATCAGAGATGTATGTCTTAAGGACTCATATAAGCAGCACCTTAAGACGCAGATGAACCTATTTTTGATTTATGTTTGAAGCTGCGATCGATGTATGTCTTCCTATATCAACCTGCATCTAGTTTTCAGAAGTGCGTCTCCTAGTAGAAGGCTTCATGGATAGAACTTCTGATCAATTGATTGAATGACCGACTGATTTATTGCATAGCATACACCTTCTGCAAGTAGTGTATAGTACAATCAATTGGATCTTTTGTTTCAGAGGGGCTTAACTGCAAAGCATGCACAAAAGAGTGTATACGTGAAGTTCGGACAGAATGCAGCAATTTTTATTTATTACTATGGACAACTCATACGAAAAGTGGTGTGGCCTCTTATGGTAATCACTTGACAGGAATGTACCACAATTGCGTTCAACTAAACTGGCAGGCAGTTCTTTTCGTCTTCGCAGCTTCCCAAGTAGTTGCTTGAATACAGGGCACAGGCACTGTTCCTTCCGTTTGACCTTGTCAAGTGCGTGCTGTTTTTGCCTTAGGGTTAAGCGACTAGCTCAGAATGTGTTACCTGTGAGGAACTTGATGTTGTGGGTGCGCACAGGGTGAAGAACGACCATGCTCGGGTGAGCTGCCTGCTCTGTGCCTCTCCGATGGGCAGCCCACGGTGGTTGGTCCCCTTTGTAGGACGTCGGCTGCCTCGAGAGCTGGCCAAGCGTCTTGCACAGGCCTCCGAGCCAGAGCTGGTCAGTACTTCGTTGCACTACAAGAAAACTTATAGCAAGTCAGGGTAATTCACAATCGACGGAATACAGCGTCAAAGTGGTAAAGCAGTAAGTCTGCTTTGGACTAGTAATGACTGTAGAGCCAAACCAAAGAACGAAATAACTGGAAGAATAACAACGAATTTTAGTGCATTTGCTAGGCACTGTGAGATCTGAAGTGGCAGTTTACCACTATGCCTAGAAATAAAGGTATATAACAGCTGTCTCTTACTGGTACAGACCTTCAGGTCGGAAACATGGTGGCTTGCAAAAAGTATTAGACTTGAATCGGGGATAACGCAGGCAGCCATAAAAAGGAAAATGACCGGTGTAAGGTTGAGGGGCAAGAAGACAGCGGAATGAGTCGCAGAACAAACTGGTGTTTAAGACATGTTTGTCAAAATCAAAAAGAATAATTATTAATGTGCAGAAAATAAAGCGTGTGGGATAGATAACTGCTGATCAAAATTAAGTGACTGGATTCCAAGGGAAAGATTCCAACAAAGTAATACGAAGAAAACAGCACTTGTGGCAATATACTGTCGTTCAGGGTGCCATAAAAGAGTGGCAGTTTGGGCTAGTTGGTATGACATGACGATTGTTATAGCGCGAGATCAGAACGACGACAAAGGTCGGCATTTTTTTTTCTTGTCCCTTTGTCGCCGTTCTTATTTCACCCTATAACAACCGTCGGGATGCCAGCCACAAACCTGAAATGTAACCAAACCTTGCTTCCAGGTACAGACAGCTTTGTGTTCCAGCCTACAAGCTGTACACGATGCCTGGCTACAGAGCCTGGAGCCAACACTGAGTCGGCGAGATGAACTGCTCCGAGCTACTGACCAGGTTAGACCACTAGACCATGGAGGCAGAAAATTTTGACCTTACTTTAATTTTGCCATTGCATACGGAATGTGGCCAATCTTTTGATGTTGCAGGAGTTTAAAGAGGCCGTTACGCTTGTCTCCCTAAAACTAAGCAATGACTCGCAGCCATCGCATCTTTCGAGGAGTACCTACATTCCCAAAAATTCTTTTTAGAAACATTTGATGTGATTGAAAATTGGAATGCATTTCCTGCACTTCCCCAGCTCCCTTGTTATTTTTTTCTCAAACTGCGCTGGCTGCGGCATTCTGCCTGTTGCGGTTTCCTTCTTACTGTGATGTGCTTGAACCAAATCTCTGAAGTGGGAGTCTTGGAAGGTAATGAGGAGCAAGCATTTGAATAATATTTGGTACGCGTGCCCCGCCCTAGATTAGCAATGTATTTTTTAAAATGATATTAAAGTGTTTTAATGGCTGCCACTGTGCTTCAGTAGTTACGACGCTGAGCTCTGTCCCTCAGGTGGCGTTCTCAATCCTGGCTCGCAATATTGGTGAAATGCGAAAAGCCCGTGCAATTTGACGTATTTCCACATTAATGAGCTCTTCTACTATGGTATGCCTAGTAATCGCATTTTAGTTTTAGAATGTAAAACCCTGGATATTATTGCAACTGCATTTCAATGCTCCGCGAAATTAATTAAATTAAAGACTCCCCCAACCATCTAGTGGTCGAAAATCAGTTCTAGTGTTGCAGTTGTGGGTGAGTCAGCAACAAAAACGTAGACACGAAAATTTTTCGAAAAAGATACCGTAATAGTGGAGTTACATGCACTTGATTATCCAAAAGTGCTCCTTGGCTGGCTCTTTTTCTTCGTTAAGCTCTATCTGTTAGTTTGTCTCTCCTCTTGGCTGAGCGCTGCTCCTTACTGTGTAAGAAGGAAAAATGGCGAGTGTGCGTACCTGTGAGCAGGCAAACCGCTTCTTTTTGTTGCTGACCTGACCTGACGCAAGTGCTGATGTCACGGCCAACGCTGGGCACACAGAAAGACCCGTAGAAGACTAGGGAATGTTTTCTTGCGGTTCACCTGCAACATTTAGCACTGCTGCATTGGCACTGCTAATTGCGGCCGCACTTTGAACTCGACTCATGCGCTTGCTTGACATGTTAAAAGATTGCTTGAGTTTGTCTTGGGGTCCTTTGAGATATTGAAAAAAGAAAAGCATCGCGAGTGCTGCGCTGCTCACGACTGCTAGTGAAGCCTGCCTTGTCTGACCTTGACTGTATTTATTGTTACAGGGTCCCGGAGAAGCATCCCTGGCTGCCCTGGAGGCAGAGCTGTCATCGGGGTGCTCTCTGGCTCTTGCAGTCGTCATGAATGGCAATCAGCTGTACGTTGCCAATCTGGGTGGGTGCATGCTTCTTGTTAACGTGGCTTTGATGGACCTATTGTAACGTGATAATTGCCTTTAAAAGAACAGCGACTGTGACATTAGAGCCATAATTGGTAGCTTTTGGGTGGATGATCCTGAAGTGAAATCACGGTTGCCTTAAAATATGTAGCAAGTAGTGTTATCATCATTGAGTACAACCAATTTTAGCGTGTTGCAAATAGCCTCGAAGTGCCCACCCTACATCGTAGGAAAATGGTGCTGTACTGTGGTTAAGCATTGTAAGATTGTGTGCACCCAAATTTTGGCGACATTGAGAAAAGGCTCCTTTTATATTCGAATTTCGCATTTTTGCACAATGTAACGATGGGTGTGCAGCGGTATCATTTAGGGTGTGATGCAGCTGGCATTTTCTCCTGGCGAAATTTCTACAATACACCTGCCTGCCAAGTACCCATTATGATGTGAAGTGTTTACCTCTGTAAAGAAAAAAAGTGTCTGTCGTGTTAAAGCAGTGGTTATGGCGCTGTGCTGACCCAAAAGCTGCGGGGCGGTGTCGATTCTGGCCATGGCGGTTGCATTGCGTCGTAGGCGAAATGTTAGAGGCCTGTGTACTGTGCGATGTCAGTGCATGTTAAAGAGCATTAGATGGTTCAAAGTTATGCAGCCCTCCACTACGGCGCCTCTCATGAACTTATCGTGGTTTCAGGACGTCACACCCCAGGTATAATTACATTATTGTTGCATACTATCATCGGTTTAAGAAGTGAAGCCAACATGAAAGCTAAGCAGTACAGTGGCCATGAAGAAGCGATTTATTCAATGACGAGCGTTTGCAAGGGCCATCTGCATTGCTCATAATTATTCTTGCGTCGCCGATTCTTGTGGTCTGCCAGCCTTTCCTTATTTCACCAGCAAACCAAACTCATGAAACACTTATACGCACTATTTACACTGCGCAAGTCATCTGAGCCAGATGTCGGTGCTGGTGCGTCTCATTTGTGGGTGTGCAAGGCAAACATTTTATGCGTCACGGAGACCCATGGACAACAGAAATGAATAGAATGTGCAGTCCTTCCTGGAAGCTTCTACAAATTATCTTTTGGGAGCTGTCCGCGACAGACATTCCTTGTTGCGGTACTTGAACTGCCACTAGCGTAAGCAGTGCAACTTCTTACGACATATTGCCGTGTAATCGCTCCGAAGTATCGCACAGTGACAAGTGGAAGACAAATCGTTCCACTCAGCGTGGCCGAGCGCAACCAAGTATTCGAGACAAACCAAACCTGAAAATGGAAGCAGAGCTGTCGCCAGGCGTCGGGCCAGTCTACACCTCAGTCGCCACAATGACAATGCTGAGATCATCGCCATAATAAATGTGATAACAACCGAACTAGCACATCGTTGCTCAGTGTGTTAGGGACCGCTGAGTGTATCGTAATACTGCTGATGTTGCTGGTTGCTCAATGCCCCATTGAGTCTTCATATGCAGTTTACCCTCAAAAAGAATAACTTCCATGTAACAAATGCAACTCATACTTCATCAAAAAAAAAAAAACATGTATGTTAAGCTATCGAGTCTATACGACATCTCGAACCTCCTTTTAGGTCTCCTAACCACCTTTTATATATATTTTGTAACATTTTAATTCAACATGCGCACAGAGTTCGGTGTGCCGTCACAGCACAAAACAAAGGCTGTAGTTGCTCTTTGTACATAACCTTGATTATGTATCATTTCAGACCAAGGTTTGGCAACCGTTTGAGCCGTAGGACTGAGTTGCATGAAGTGGACACAGTGCGGGCCACACGGCCAGTTGGGGTAGGGGGGGTCTCGTTGCAGGCCGAGATAAATAATTTCAGTTACATAAATGACCGGGGATAGAAATCATGTTTATCTTCAAGCACACCTGTCACAAGGTTTCAACATACAAACTTTATTCGCAAGCGAAAGCTTCATTTAAGGTCAAAAATGCCTTGTCAGCCTACAGGTGGGGATTGACAAGGGGGGAGGGGGGATACATAAAATTATGCCGGGAGCCACACATTACTGCCACGTGGGCCACAGGTTGCGGAACCTCTTTTGGGCGATTGCATATTTATCGCCACCTCCAATTTCAGGACGCACACGGGTGTTGCTGCTACGGGGAGGAGAAGAGCCCAAGCTGCTGACGGTGGAGCACAGTATAGACAATGCAGATGAGTTGGCCCGCCTCGTTAGTCTTGGAGTGGACACCGACGCCCTCACCGAGGAAGTCGTTCCCGTCACCCGTTGCCTCGGTGCACACCCACGCCGGCGGCGTCCCGACGGGTTTGTGTATTACTGTTTGCCGTTCGCCTGTCTTCTGTGTACGTGAGGCTGGAAATTCCTCTATTTATTATTGGTCGACAAAATTCGAATAGCTGGGCTGTTTCCTGCGTGTATGTATGAATAGGACTTCTACTGGCTTTCAAAGCACACACATTAAGTAATCAATGAAGTGAAATTCTATCATACACAAAAAACTCTATACTCTATTTGATATTTCATATAAACATGAATGCACTGTACTGTCACATGGTCGTGCTTGTAAGGAGAAAGTGACAGACTGCCAAAGGTGAAACTACTTATTGGCAAACTTGTGCACAGCAAGATGTAAATTCAAAGCACAAGCAACACTCGCTGCACAATGACGGCTGTGAGCAGTGACCTTGGGCATCGCGCGGTGGTAACTTTTTTTTGTGTGTGGTTTAAGCTTGACCACATGTGCACGTGGCAACATCAATGTTTTGCGAAAAACGTACATGTTAACTTTATTTTTTTGCATTCATTACTGTGGCTAGATGAATTCTGCACTAAAGGTTTTGTGATCGCTGTGTTAAAATTACCATTTCAGATTACAGACTGTCAAATTCTAATAATTTTGCAAGAAAGAATATTACTTTGCGCAACTTAAGGCATGGAAATTTTCTTATTAGGTAGAACCCCGCTGTTGCGTTCCCGTGTGCTGCGTTTTCCTGGCTGTTATGCCGTTTTCGGCCGCTTCCGGCACAGCTTTCACAGGTTCCAATGCATTGGGAACCCCGCTGCTGCGTCGCAATTGTGGGACAGTTCCCGCATCATACGTTGCAAAGTGCCACGACGCGCCGGCCTGAGCGGCCATGTTGTCTTTCGTGTAGCTTGGCTTGGCGGCTTGACGATGGGATTGGCCGCCCGAAGTGCCGGGGGCAACACCTATGACGTATTTTCAGTTCATGCCAGCTAAAGCATGACCTTTGAGATCCGTATTTGCACTCTGGAGGAAGAAAGTTTAAGCGGAAAGACAGGGAGGTTAGCCAGTTCTTAGACCGGCTGGCTACCCTGTGCTGGGGAAAGAAGTGAGGGGAGTGAAAGATGTTAAAAAGAAATGTTGCGAAGAGAGAGAGAAATTACAAAAAAAAAAAATTGCGACAGAGGAAAGGCAACATCAAGGTGTATAAGACACTAAAGTCTGTCTCTGAGGCCAGTTGTCCGCAAAAAGCGTAGCAAAGCTTTCAAAGCCTTCTGGGCTGAGGATGGGCTCGGCCAATGACCCAGAATCCTTTGTTCCGACAAAGGCCGATCAACCAGTCTATACAGAGCTTCAGTGAGTTCTTGTCTTTGCGCGTTGAAATGGGTGCACCCACACAGAAGGTGCGCGATGGTTTCTTCGCAGCTGCAGTAGGTGCACTCTAAGAAAGATTGTGTCTATGACGCATTGGGGCCCTAAAATTGGTTTTGGCATGTGTAAAAGGAAGGTCTCCGAGACCTGTTTTTGTTTTCTTGGGATGTCACGCTGGCTTAAACTTATCGCCACCGGGTCGCGCAGGCGGCCCGATTCAAAGGGTATAGCCCGATCGCCATCACCATCGCCCATTTGTGCCCGTGCTACCCGTGCTTGCTGCGGTCTTCTCGCATTCCCTTTGTTTCGTGTCGGTCGTTGCGCAGGTTATACGAGCGTGCAGCATAGTGCCTTTACACTTCCAACGCTTCCAAGTGGAACCGCGTACAGTGACTGCGCTTCTGTTGACGACGCCGTTGTCACCTGCGCGATGTTAGCCATCGACGACATCGTGGCTGAGTGCGCCAGTGACGAGGAAGTTGAGGAGGAGGTGGAGCGGATACTGGAGCCAACGTCCTCATCGGCCGTAGTGGCACTGGATTTATTGTGAAGATATGTGCCCACCAGTAACAATGGCGAGAGCCACATGGCACTACAGGTGCTTGAAAGACGCCTTGTGCTTGTAAAGCGTGAGAAGATGTGCCAGGCAACGGTGCATGATTTTTTCAAGCGGATGAATTTAAATAAAACTATGTGCAGTTCACCACTACTCTTATTTCTCAATTTTTCGCGTTTCTTGGCTCTTGCGCTTCCCGGCTCCTATGTTTGTTTTTTTTTACGGTTCCGTGAAAAACGTATCAGCGGGGTTCTACTGTATATACTTTACTACTGCTGTAGAGAAAAATATGATTGTAGCAAGGTTGTTAAAAGAGGCACTGTATATTGTTACGCAATGAAATTGCTCACTTTAGGCAGTTTAGTCTTTTCTGGCAAATCCGTCTTTTCTTTCTGCAGATGGCGCATTACGTGGACCTGCATCACGGATTTGTGCCATCCGTGCCGCGGGCTAACAGCCCACCCCATGCGCGACAAAGAGCTTGACGATTTCAAGCGGGCAGCTCTCGCTTTAGAGAGTGCTGCCATTCTTTTTTTCTCCCGCCCGTCCGTCTACCCGCTTTGTTCGTCGTCTGGATATTCTCGGCAGCCGGACGGGTGGTGGAACAATCGTCTGCAGAAGAGATTTTCGTGGAGAAGTCCGTCGAGTGGATACGCGCTAAGCTTTGCACGTCATCGACGTTTAGGCCCCGGCAGCCATTCGTGCTTTTTCGGTGATGTCATCCAGCCGTTTTGTGTGGTGGTGACAGGAACGTTTGTTATGAAGGGAAGAGAAGTCAGCATTGTGATAAAACGAACTTGGCCGCTTGCCCCGACAAAAAAAAAATTCTCACCTGGTAAGCGAAGGCTTGCAAAGGCCCTGGATGGAGTTTTCCCGCTTCGCTCCTTGAAGATAATGATGGCCTGCAGCTTTTGGCCGGTAGCCCAAGCAGCTAGGCAAACCGTGAAGCCTCACCAAGCCCATCCAGTGTTTGCAATCCATATGGTGCTTTCACTGACCACCTTGTTCATCCTGTTGGCCGTGTTGTCTATTAGCACCATCGCCTGATTCATGTTATATAAGGTGTAGCCGTTGCACCATCCCAGCGAGTCCGCGGAAGACTGAAAGGCACTTGCTGCCTCTGTAAGTTTTCCGGGCGTCTTCTGGCTCTTGTTCATAGCGCGGCGCATTGCAACGCCGAACCGCTGTTTTCAGCGATTTACGTAATGGCTGGAGGCTACAAAGTTTCCCAACTGCACGCTGCTGGCAATTTCGGCAACCTCTTGGGAAAGAAGTTTATTGCCAACGGCATGTCTTGCACTTCCTTCACGCTCAAGGTACTCAAAGAGTGTATCGTCCACACGTTCGCCATGCACTGGTGCACCATTACTGAGCTTCTGTCGAAGTTTTGCCTTCCCATATTTTAGCTGCAGCAAGTTATCAAAATTCCTCTCCCATTCCGGTATCCGATTCCATTCGAGCTTGAAATGTCGACGCGTTTGGTGCACGTTCTTTTCGTTTTTTCAATGCCATCGAATAACCTCCATTTTCTTCGCCATTGCATAGGACTTCTAGGCATAGCTGACCTCCCATCACAAACACAAAGTACCAAATGGCACGAAACAATCGGGCTGCAGTGCAAAGCAAGATTGGATTAGATTGAATTGGGAGAGGGGAGTGCTTCCTCGAAATTTTACGGTAGGCGTTTACATTGGTTTGTTGAGTATCATAGTATTGCACTAGCATTACTATATGTGTGCTCTTGTTCTGTGCTGATTGACAAGTTGTCAGAATAATCTAGGTGAAATGAGTTCAAGAGTTGAAGTGTTGCTTCTTCACTCGTGTGCAGGCCTGACCCGGTGTCCAACGAACCAGAATTTTGTGGTCCACTAGAGGTGGAGCCTGGCTGGCGGCTTCTGTTCCTGTCGGATGGCCTCTGTAAAGCCCTAAACGTTTCGGGAATGCCAAACCAGGTATGTATATTCCAGTTGTACTTGTGTGGTTATATCAATGGAAAACATTCTAGACAAATTGATGTGCCAATTTGAACGGAGCGCACTGTATGTTCACGAATGTCCAGTAAAAGCTAATTAATTTTTATCTCATGAAACCAGAAAAATGCCCAAAGTAACTGAATTCCGAATTGCCGAGAAAACAATATTGGGAAAACAATAAATGTCTTTACAACTATACGCTTTCATTTTCTTGAAGAGTATGTAAATTCTGTACTTTGCATAAGAGCAGTGTAAGAACCACACTTCTCTTCGTGTTCTAACTTGGTTCTCAGTGCTACCATGGCACCAGACTGCCATGCATGGTTAGCCCAAAATGTGCTCTGCACCCCTACATTACGACGTACCTACCTGTGGATGAGACGATAGTTTTTTCGCACGGGCAAGCAACAGATCGTTCATTTATCACGACGTAGCAAACGAGCTTTATGCCAGCATAGCGACTGCAGCTAAAAGCTCTTCGTCTTCGACAGCTCCCGCCGTGCTCGAGTTTTGCGACAATGTGCGCACATGGTTTCAAGTTAAAACAAGGCTACTGAGTGCCAGATCTAACTGTTGGAGTTGGTGAGGCGGACAGCGATGCATCGTTCTGGTTGTCCACAAGAGCATCAATTTTACGAGCTTTTACTGTGTGTAGTTTTGTTTATGTCGCTCGATGCAACTTAAGGCATCTTCTTTGCAGTGCTTGCAGGCTTGTAGTATTGAACAGCCCAACCTGCGTAAGCTCCAATCTCTGCTCCCTCTAGGAAGAGTCTGTGTTTTCAGTGACGCGCAGATGTTTCGGGGTGCTAGGCATTTATCGTTGAGGCATGTACCGAGAATCGAAGCAAGTTAGCAGCTCAGGAGGTGATCCGCACGAGGCCCAATTACGCTACCATGACTTACTCTTGAAGGCGAAGCTTATACATCCTCCGATTTTTCACTGTTCCATTCGCTATTCCCGAAACAGCGAATGCATGCATTCCCATTGAAACATTTCGATAGAACCTCGAGGTGGCGTATTTTATTCTTAGTGGCTCTTCCTCCTCCATCTTTAATTTCATTCCATGAACGAGGGAATCTTGTCGGATTATCTTTCACCATAAGGGAGGGCACTTGTTTGGTATTTTGCAGTAATGGTGTTTATCTGCATTAAAAAAATGTTGCATGTTATTGAATAAGCTTGTTTCTTGTGTGAACCGCGTGTGTGAACAAACGCAGGAGGCAAACCGATTGGTTGCAAAACTAGCCTCGCAGCCTGGCACAGCCCGACAGGCGTTGTCTCAACTGCTCGACCGCTGTGAGCTGCCGACAACCTGGTCCCACGAGCTTACCCTGATGGTAAGCGACCGAACGAGCATGGGGGAACAGGAGTAGCGCATTTAGAGGATTAGTATTATGAAAGTAAGCCTAGAAAAGGCATGCACACGAAAAAAAAACTCGTGGAGTTTGTTATTCACTTGCCTAGAAAAGTAAAAAAATTTGGACACACTGGAAAAGCTGGGGAATAGTCATGAAATATCTGAAAAATCTAGCATGGTCACGGAAACTGATAATAGTCTGTGCAACTGTCACGAAAGTAATCGTTATTATTGATTGAAGCTCAAAAAGTTGCTGCTTCGGCTTCAGCCACAGTTAACAGCTACCAAAGCAGAAGTTTAAAATGTAGATCGCACAGCATGTCTTGCTTTTCAAGCACAATATTACTCACACCGATAAGTTTGTGCATGTTTGTGTCGACCATGATCTCAGTTTGGCTTTGCTCGAAGTCCTGGTTAGGCTAGAACTGCCTTCAGCAGTGGTTTGCCGGGCCATATCAAGCTTGTTCATTGACAATGAAACAGCATACGCCCTTAGCTACACACTTCTTGCTGGTAGCTCGCATTTCAAGGCTAGCACATGGCAACTACAGCTTTCATAACAGGTCACTACTTTCCTTTGTAACTTAATCTAGGCAGACTGTAGCTCCCAAAATGACACATGTAATGGATAACATTTTTTTAAAATCCATATCGTACTAGAAAAATGACCGCATACTTGAAATCTGCACACAAATATACATAAGCTCAGCGGGTTTCACTTAAACCAATAAAGAATCTAAAGCCTTTGGGCGCAATCCCTTAAGGCACAATGGGAGCAGTGAAGACGTGTGTGTGTCCATGACTCACTCTCTGCAGGTGGTGTCTCTCTGCGAGGAGGAGGCTCCGTCCCCCGCGCCTGTTTCAGATGGTCGCGTGGATCCGTACGTCGACTTCACACCACTCATCAGTGCCCTGGAGGCAGCACGCTGACACAGATGTCAGGCTTGTTCCAGCGGTGAAAAGGACCAATGATTTGAGCGCTCGTCAGTGCAGCAGCTGCTCGGAGTGCATCGCATCGAATGCACTTGTGGTGCATGGGCAGGGCACAGCTGCAATTGTACAGTTTCTTGCAATATTTACAAGAGGAAACTGTGGCGCTGCGAAAACCACCATGGGGATTATGGATAGTGCATAAATTTGTCTAGTCTTAGTGTGTGCGGCTTCAAACGCACTTGCGACTTCATTTGTCTCTGCATTTTGGGTTCTACTTTAAATAAGACAACGGCTTTTTCTAAACTCTGTTTGCTGATTTGAATAGGTGAGCCCAAAGGGTGAAAGTGGTGTAGTAGGACTGCTCATCTTTTGCCAAACTCTCTTGTGAGAAAGTGGCTTCACGTTGAAAAAGGAGCCACACAGAGTCGAGACTATGATGCTTAGGCAAATCCATGTACTATCAATCATTCCCATACTAGCTAAAGCCCCATGCCGCTCTCATAGACACTAATGCCAGATTACCATCTAGCGCACTGCGGTGAAACTCTATGGCAACAACCATACGAAGCCGGCCGACTATGATGCCACTAGACACATATGGGAAATGCTCCTATTTGTGTTAAATTGTACATTTGAAAAGAGTGAGATTTGTGTTTCATATCCCAAATATGCAAAAAATGGAAGTAAAAAGTTGGAAGAGCAACAGCTTTCCCCTGATGCTAGCCAAGTTCATGCCTGCAGTATAAATGCCTTACCACCATGCTGTCTGGCTCAGTCATTATCTGCATGCCAATGATGTAGCTCTCTGGTGTCATGTTACCTTGCTCAAATGGGCAATAATGGAATACGCCCACCCCTCTCTAGAGCAGCGTAGAAGGGTAAAGAGGCTAAGCAAGAAACCGAAACCAACCAAAGCAGCCATGACAAGGTTGTTCTGTCCACTGCTCCTTATTACAACAGTAATCTGTGAAATTTTCGCAGCAGCATGTTCGCACTCACGATCACAGCAGCATGAGTGCGCAGTTATCTACTCACCAATTTTGAACCTTGGGGGTTGTTTACTGGCCCTTTACGCTGTGATGGCTCTTCATGCCAGAGCACAAGTTTTGCAGGTTTATTGATAACTGGCAGTCGCATTTTGATGAACAAAGATTACAAGAACGCTCTCGTACCATGTGTTGCAATGTGATATGGTCAAAATTTATCCAGAGCTGGCCACTACAGCACCCACATTGTGTGCTGCCCAATTTAACCATGTCAAAACTTTATAACTATGAGACAGGTTTACAGGTGTCTCGTTACAAGGAAAAAAATGAAAATGAACACTAAATTGACATGCTTGCATTGGCGTTACATGGTTGCCACTAAACATGTATGGAGCCCCAATGTAGCCAATTCTTGTTGCTCTACAGGCACGGTTAATGACATTTCGGTGTCTGTTCATGAGAACGCATTCCATGCTGTCTTGTTAAATGTTTGCCCATCTTATTTGTATGAGTGAACCCGTGCGATCAGTTTCGCGGGCCTCTCCTTGAGTGCGTATGTAAATGTTCTTGCAAGTACCTGGTGGCATCTAAGCTCTACACAAATGTATATATGTTTGCCAATAAATGTTTTCCAAAACGACTATGGAAAGATCTCTTTTTCTTAGCATCAGTATATTAGCATCATGATGTCTGAACTAAATTTCAACGTGTTGCAACCAGGAACCACTGTGGGAACTGCAGTGAAAAGTCGATCTTACAACTGCTACGTCTTGGTATGGAGTTAAGTAAAAGTGAAGCATAGAGGGTTTTCATGGTTCTGCAAACAACTTGGCGTGGCAAGGAATGGTACAGAGGGCCAAGGAGGCTAGAGTAAAAAGACATGTGCCAATTTGAAACTGGTTTTTTTGAATGCAATAAATGCCATAGCATCCCAGGAGAAACAAACGTGATAATTTTGTTTTCGCTGGAATGCCATATCGTACTGCGATCCCACAAGAAAGTGGGATCACATGCACATCTCTAAGGCATCGCAAAATATTGTATGATACAGCTTGCAATTTTGTCATGTTGAGCTATCTCCAATAAAACTAATCTAAAGGTAGGGCTGTCTCCTTTTCTGAAGTTGGTTTCCTGGTGCCACACTATATTATGTTCACTAATGCAATGCAATCTCTATTTTCAACGTGACTGGCACATTTCTAGAACTAATAATAATTGACTGGGTTTAGTGGCCCAAACCACGGTATTATTACGAGAGATGCTGTAGTGGAGGGATCCGAAAGTTTTGACCACCTGGAGACTTCAATTAAGTACATGAGCCCAGAGAATTTTCTCCTATGTAGAAAGACAAGTATTCGATCCCGCCATCTGTCCGTCAGCAGCCGCACACCAAGACCACTAGGCCACTCTGGTAGTTTATTAGCAAAAACTGTGTCACAAAAATTTTTAAAGATGCGGACAATTACAACACTCCCTAATATTAAGTTTGGGCACAGCTCTACGTAGATTTCCTGGGTCGCCAGACACTGTAAATCTCAATGGCATGAATTGTGTATTTTCACATGATACTGAACACTATGATAAGAATTATTGTTGTGTAATCATAAAATTTCCTTATCTTTCTCAATGCTACACAGTGACATATACAGGTGATGGTACGATAAAAAAGTAAGAATGAAGGGCTTTCTATACAGTGAAAAGTTGGGTGTGGACAAAATGCTATAGGAGGACACTAAGTACATGCGGACATGCACATTAGCGACTTTAATGTTTTAATATGGACAGGGAAAAAAGGTTGGAGTTTGTTAGGGCTGTGCCCTATCGAACTTCAACCGTAGCGGTATTGACCTCCAGCCGGAGTTCCAAGCAGCGGCTCCTGCCACATAGCCATAACACCTAGTGTGGTACTGACTCTACGTAGTAGTTTCACTCTTGTTTCACTCTTGCCTTGAGTTTGGCCACCAATTCGATAAACTGCTGTCTATTTTCATTGAACATCCCTTATTCCCAATGTTTTGAAAAGCTCAGCCCCATTGCCTTGGACTGTACATGAAACCCTTTGCCCAAAAGCACTTTGTGTTCAACTGGTTGCTGCTCTCTAGACATGCTGCAAAGCGTGTCTATCATTTTGTACAGGGCTCAGTAAGTCTTCGTCTGCAATACACTCAGTAATTGGTATAACGAACCCCAATATAACAAAGTATCCATTATAAAGAAGTAAGCGAGAGCTAGTGTTGCATAGATATAGTGTTATAAATATACCTTTATAACAAATTTTTGGATGTAACGAACCTATTTTTGTGACAGATGCAACCTTGTAATAATGAAGTTTTAGTGTGTTCCCATCTTGGTGTCAAAGCAACACAGAGCTACCCGGAGAGTTATCATAGATATTTTTTTAGATCTATAATCTATCATAGATTTTGCTTCAAAGAACAAAGTGCTGCCGATACCTTTATCGCATAGCTGCTTGACAGCAGTGGCCTTTTTTTTGGGTCTGGTACGTCATCAGTGGGGATTTCTGCATAATTGCACTATTCCACTGCACTGTCTCTTCTTCCTGTACCCTTAGCATATATAGCTGATGGGAAAACAAAATATCATGCTGCTAACAGTGCGCGCCATATTTGCAAACGTTCACCGCACTGATGTGAGAATGCCGAGCTAACAGCTTCTTGAACATCGGTGATTAGAGAGCATGGAATTTGGGCTTTGTTTGTGTGACATGGACAGATTCAATAATTTCCAATATTTTTCCTGCGAAAAGCTCCACTGCCATGTTAATGCGCAATGAGGAGTAGTACAAAGTAAGTTGTTTTGTCCAGCTTCAAGAAGAGAGTATTAAACTTTGAGATGTAAGCATACCGCTTAATTTCTTGTGAAATCCTTCTGAGGTATGGAATGGTGATGCGATGTTCTTAGCCATTTTTTTCACTTGAGGGCTCGTTTGCAGTTGAACCAGAGCTACAGGGGATGTTAAGTGAGAGAGCATACAGAAAACTTACGAGTAGAATTGACGACAAATGTATATGCCACATTCAACTGTTTAATACTTTTTGCTCACAGGCACATGAAATGGTAATTGTGTTCTTTTTACCCTTCACTCATATTTTTATAGCTAAGACAAGCAAAATTACATCCTCGAGTCATTCACCCCAGGTGAATATTTTTAATGTTACTGCAGACTAGTATATTAAAGCCATAGCATTGAAGAGCTCGTTTCGTAGAAATTCTAGTGTTGGTAGTGATAAAAAATCAAGAAATATACAAATAGAATAAATAAAGATTTGTGGGTCAGAGTAAGGACGAAACCCACGCCGTATGTGTGGCATACAGCTGTATACCAGTGATTGACGAAATTTGTTCAAACTGCTTCGGAAAAAAAAAACACTATATGAACATTGCATGGCAGAATGGGTCTCCTTAATGCATCAAACATTACATGGCAGAAGCGTAGGATCATGCCAGGCATCAAAAGATGTGCTTTAACCAACTAGTGGGTGTTTTTAAGGCCCACCCAATAAAATGTGCTCAGACATAATTATACATCATCATCAGCAGCAGAACCATCAGAAAAGTGAACAGCGGTGTAGGTTCACGTGTTGCTCTTCAGTCACGTAAAGAATCCTTCACTGATTCGCAAATGACATTATACGCTCTGTGCACAACTGGCGCGCCGCCGCGCGACTGTCGGAGCAGACAGTTGTCGAGAGCTCTAAGCAGACCCAAATGTTCTCCCAACGTCCACTAGCATGTAGTTTATCGAAAGTTTGAGTTGCTGTGTAGTTGGTTTTAATAACAGGCAGGTAAGCGTCGTGCCCGGTGGGAATGACGTTTTACAGCTTCTCGCCTCTGCTTTATCGGGCAGCGAAATAAGTCAATCATGGCTGTGCGACGAAAAAAAGTGTTTGGTTCCCGCTCCCTCTACTTTCTCGCATTCTGCCGCTGCATGCTTGAATCGGTCCGACGACACCCCTACAGGTGCAATTATCTTGCGTGATGTTCTTGCTGCCATATAGCTGGCAATAAAAGAAACATATGCAAGGCATTTTAATTCAGCTAACGGCTGATGAAACGTTTTAATGGACCTTCATAATTATTAACTTACAGTCTACTCACAGTTTTGGGGAATGTAATGCAAGGCCAACTAGTGCTTTGCTGGGTTCATAGGACCATCAGTAGATAGGTAAACTAAGTTATGTAGCATATTAGCATAAACACAACTAGCCACCCAGCAGAGCTATGCAAAATTGGTAGGATCAAGCTAAAAAATTGGTTGGTTGACCCTTACTAAACTGGAAAAACCCACCATGGGGGATCGGCCATGAAATGGGCAGTGCCTTGTCATATAAATTAACTTGTTTACAATATCAAAATGCTCATCAATAGATCATTTTTGAAATAACTAATTAGCTTAATTCACAAAAAAGACTAATGCTGTTAACACATAAGGTTCATTCAGTATACTAGGTTACCATTCAATTTGTTTCGTCTCACGTAGTATATCTCATATGGCATCCCAAACCCTCTTGTTGCTATTACCAAGTGCTGTAACCCCGGAGGAAAGAACCACCAGAAGTGATAAAATGAATCCCGAAGTCTTTTGTGTTTCATCCTGAAGTCTTTTTCCTTGAGCGGTAAACAATCTGTATATTAGAAAGAAATGATGCAGTGCATAGAGTCGCAGAACTACAGGGTAAAAAAAAAAAACAAAACAAAGCTTTGCAAATGCTGTAGCGACAGATGTGTATGTCGGTGTTTGTCTTGGAAAGCAACATAATGCAAGAGGCTGTAGTGAATGAAAAACGTGACAGTGCCCGAAGTGACCGTGCTGCCGTCGTCACCACTTTACGAGGATGAAAAGCGAAAGACGAAACGGGGCTGCAGCATCCTCTCTGGCCAAAATCGTAGCGCATTATCTTTCTTGCCCGCGCCTCAAGCTTAGCATGAGCTGCGCGAGTGGCGAGGTTGATTGATTTATTGATATGTGGGGTTTAACGTCCCAAAACCAGCATTTGATTATGAGAGACGCCGTAGTGGAGGGCTCCGGAAATTTAGACCTCCTGGGGTTCTTTAACGTGCACCCAAATCTGAGCACACGGGCCTACAGCATTTCTGCCTCCATCGGAAATGCAGCCGTTGCAGCCGGGATTTGAACCCGCGACCTGTGGGTCAGCAGCCGAGTACCTTAGCCACTAGACCACCGCGGCGGGGTGCGAGTGGCGAGGTAAAGAACATGATCATGATGAGGCCGTGACACTTTTAAGCACAGCACTTCGCAAGACTCAGTGGCCGAAAATTGCCGTGGCACAAAGCCGCAACAAACGAGCACGCTGCCCGCCCACTCACAATGACTTCCACAGCACGTAGCGGTGCAGCTATCAATATTTCTGAAAGCTCAGAATATTTTTCAAGTATGCGAGTAGTGGGCACGCACCAATAATATTCCAAGTGTGTCAGACAGCTTACCCCGACAGTTATAAAGTAGGAATTTTTCATTATGCACACCTGACACATACATTTAGCCATCAGTACTGACGATGGGCAGCAAGGCATTCACTAACGTGGAAAACGTGGCCGAGTTTGTGCAGGTTTCCCTTTTATTTATGTTCCCTTCCCCTACAATATCTTTAAATCCTTTTCGAAGCACTAATTTATGTGTCTGCCACGGACACTTGTTCCACCATACCCTAGTGAAAATCTGTAACTGGGAATCTAACTGGTTTCAACTGGTATTAACTGGTATCAACTGGTCCCAGTTGGGAACTAACTGGTCCCAGTTGATGCCAGTTGCAACTGGTTCCAGTTAGCAACTGGTCCCAGTTGGGAACTAACTGGTCCCAGTTGATGCCAGTTGCAACTGGTTCCAGTTAGCAACTGGTCCCAGTTGGGAACTAACTGGTACCAGTTGATTCCAGTTGCAAGTGGTCCCAGTTAGCAACTGGTCCCAGTTGGGAACTAATTGGTCCCAGTTGAAACTGGTTCCAGTTAGCAACTGGTCCCAGTTGATTCCAGTTACCAACATGTCCCAACTCAACTGGCCACCCACAGGGACCACAGGAATTTCATGAGCATGCCCTTGAACTGGAAGCAGTGCCCAGCTGAAAACCATAAGCAATTCAATTGGAAGAAAATGGTCCAAGTTGTGCCCTAAATAGAAATGCTGCCAGTTTTTTTTGGTTTTATGAATCGTTACAGTGAAAGAACAGAAAAAAATTGAACTAGATGTATGTGACACACTGCTGCACTTGAAGGAATTGGTTTTATCCATAGGTTTTTTGTCCTACTCATTGTAGGGTACTGTATTACCAGCCTAGTAGTACTTTAAAGGACCAGTATTAGAATAGATTACAATGAGTAACTGTCATCTTGCAAATGGTGAGTTGTGGTTTATAAATGAATTATTTTTTCTTCTTTAGATGTCAGCCTCTTTACATTGTTTACCTCGATATTAGAATAATCTGAACAGTTTTACTTAATCTCGTATTTTTGAAAATCCTATTATTGTGAAATATTTCATATCGAAATTGAGCAACACAGTGCACTCAGTCGTACGCTTTAGCATAATTACATTGAACTAATATCAAACAGCTGTTGTCAATCTTTTTACATCCATCACGGCCTGATTGACGCCCGAGTATTAATATTATCATCTTGTTGGAGCATAATAGTCTTGTGTGCAGTACAGCGGTTACTTCCGTGCAACAACTAAATGTGGGGTAGTGCCGACAGTTATCCCAACTGAGACTACTGCCGACATGCTGCAGACACAACTATATTAGAAGCAAATGGCTTGTGACTTATTCCATGTGGCTGAACAGCACGAAAGGTTTATTCATACAAGTACATTCATCCAAAGGAACATAACCAAAGGTTACACGATTAAACCCATATAATAATACAAGCAAAAGGGATTGCTTGAGTACTATTTTGAGAACAGTAGTAGTGAATTTAATCATTGGGTTCGCCTGGAAAATGTGCAAGTGCCTTTGAAATGGTCCCCATAAGAACCGAGTTGAGCCCACATTCTTATAAGAACAACCTAAAATAATAGGGAATGTTGGACATGCTGGCATGGCATGAGCAAGGCAGTAGTTAAATGTGTAGCATGTCAGTTACATGCAACTCCGAGTGCGTTCACACTTATCATAAAAAGTATAACATGACACCTTTAAAATTTTCCAAAAAGCTAAATGCAAACAAAAATCAGGTAATCTTTTTATGGGAAACGATTGGCAAGATTACAAAAAAATTGCCTTTCGTTCCAGTCAATCCACAGGCATGGAGCTGCCTGCCTGTCCACTTCGACGACATTCTGTGCCACCCACTTCTGAACACATGAAATGTGTGTTGTGCCGAAACACAGAGAACTAACATAGCTGTTAGACACAAAATAAATCCTTTTTCTGTCACTGCAGCTAACTGACACAATATGCTGGATCTTAGCATGCATATTGTCTCGCAGTCGTACAGCTGTGCAGTTAGTTTTTTGAGGCCTTTGATATTGTTCGCTGTGGAACATGCGTCCAGAGATGCGAACTCTATCATATTCCTCAACAGGCCCTGTGATTTGGTGTGGGACTTGCGCTTCAATAATTCTATGAATGGACTCACTGACAGCTCTTGGTTTTCCCAAAAGGGCCAGCGACTCTTCTTTGTTGCACAAATCAGAGCACAAGAAATTCTTAACTTGCTCACTAGCGGCTGCATTGTGTGCGCCAACTTTGCTGGCCATAAGCACTCTGCTCATCACTTGGTGAGGCACTCCTTTAGCGGAAGTGACGAGCTTTTTAATCTTTCCTAAGCCCGCCTCAAAGACAAAGCAAGAGTGTGCCCAGAGTGGCCCTTGCATTGTAACACTTTTTGCAAGGTGCAACAACAAGTGTACATTCGAAGTCATTTCCTTCTTAGAGTAGAGAACTTGGACTTGAATAACAAATTGCACAAGACACTCAGTACTATCCCTGATGTCTTTGGCTGAGACAGTATCTCCAAGTAGGAGGTATACAGCTTTCACCAGCAAGCTAAAGTGTTTGTGGTACTTGCCAGGCAAGATTCTGTGAACACAAACAAGGCTGTAATACAACAGCCACTGTTGCCACTCGCTTGCCTTCCAAAACTTTCTCAGTTCAACAGATCTTGGCAGGCGCGTGATGCATTGAGGAGGCTTAATGGCACAAAGCCTTTCGTCAACCATCCTAATCAACTGTGGCGACCCTATATAATATGGAGCGCCTACACCAGACATCCACAGCTCCATAAACTGGCGTGTGACACCAAGTAAAACCCCATGCATATAATCAGGCGTGAAGCCCCACACAATGTCAAACCCCACCAAATTAATTAATGGGGAAGGCCCTTTAACTCCTCGCACATTAACACCAGTCCTGTGCACTTCAGCCATGTCTTGCATCATCCCTTCTTTAGTCCTGTCGGGTGGAGCTTCAGCGCTTATAGGGTACTTGACTGTTCCTGCAAAATAAAAATGATAGAAACAAATTAAATACAAAACTCGGGAGGGTGGGCAAAAAAACCTTTGCAGCAATGAATACTAGATTTTTCTAACTGGTAATAATATTCCTGCAAATGTCAGGTACTCCTAACTGCTGTAATAATGCATACAGATGTGAAGGCCACATGAAGCTTTCTAGAAGTTTGTAAAGTAAAGAAGAAGGCTAGCATGTCTTGAATGCACGTTAACTTTTAGTGTGACAAAAATACTTTAAGAAAAGAATGCGTGAAAATAAAATTAAGTAGGATGTAATAATAATGCACAAACCAAATTTCAGTAACAAAATAGTGATTGTGAAGCTGATATCCAGGATGTAGTCTGTCAGATATTTTTGTACACAAGTCAGTTTGCTTACCTTCAATGCATTTGCCAGGGTGCAAACACCAGCCACACCCAAAGTATCCATTATACTGGACTGTGTTCTGCATCAGAGCCCTGGCTGGAGCATCGGCTACAGCAGCGAAACAATAGACCTGTAATGTAACAAAAAGAATATAGTTTTAATGAAGAAATGGGACAGTGCTATATTGGTTTTCAAATTCAATCATACTCAAGTCTGGTCGGGATAAGATTTCTCGGTCCCGATTGCCTACTTTGTGCAAGCAGTAGAATGAGGATAATCGTGGTGTAGAATGTCAATCTGAATCTGGCACAATTGTGAGTTCAAGTGGCTGTGCGACAGTGGTATTAAACTTGGCTCAAATGCTTGTGTGTTGACAATATGTATTTTTAAAGCAGTACCATTATTTGTTGTAACATAATTTTAAAAGAATTATAGTTAAATCAGGCACTTCACCAAAAGTCAAGAATATTTCGTGCATTGCTCAGTTTTTAAAGCGTTATATAGCAGTTAAATTAGACTAAAATGAAAGCTTTTTCATGAAGCCAAAAAAAACTAGTATCACTACAGTAGTAAGTTTTCATTTGCCTTCTCTTTTGCTGTTTCTTTTTTTAGTTTTTGGTTAAGGAATATTGCGGAAGGACACAATATGCAACTAAGTTTGCTAGGAGGAGACTACGCAATGAAATAGAAGTGGCTCACTTTTGATTGAAAGGTCTCTCCATCACATGTCCACTCGATACCACTCCTGGTAAGCGAGTCCATTTGCTTCGTGAATGCCTCCAACACCAATGTCATGTCTGGGTGGCACTGTCCATACCACAGTGTAGCAACAGTAACATTTTTCAAACGCAATCCGGGCGGCAACTCATTAATTGTCGTCTGCACGGGCCATATCGAAAACTTGGATGAGTTGAACACAGGACTACCATCCGAGTTTATGGTCAATGTGATGTCCATAGCGCCAAGACCCAGTTCTTTTCTTTGGTGCAGATACAAACTTCCGTCTGTAAAGTCTGTCATAGAGGCGGCGTGTGAACGATGTGCAAGTGCATTTAAAGAGTTTTTAAGTGACCTGGAAGTATCTTGAGACGAAAGAATTGAAGAAATCTGTTGCCCCATGGGAAGGGTCACAAAAAAACTTCCTTGCGCAGTAAGGGTATCTCCACTGTACAACTGTTGGCATTGTGTACATGTTGCATTGAATTCTTTTCTTTTCTTAAGGTCCCCGTCACATTCGCCGAGAAGGCAAATGCAGTTGGGACAATAGAAATGAAAGCCCATGCTATCAGTGGAGACTCCCGCAAATTTCTTAAACAGAAACTTCGTGTCAGGGAGATCCTTTCTTTTCATTAAAAAACTGACTAGTTTCATCAGGTGTTCTACCTGTGTCCACGCCAGGCCAAAGTTAACAGCAAAGTCCATGACTAGGGTCACGATGTCTTCAGCAGATAAATCGGAGTCAAAGGAGCCATCAGTTTCACGATCATCCTCCTTTGCGTTCTCTGCCAGGGCTTCCTCATCGTCGCTCGGTCCCGACTCTTCGCACTCGTCGACTTCATCGTTTGCCCAGACGCGAACTGGCGAATTATCAGCAGGTTCATCTGCAGCAGCATTACCATCAGACATCACGTTTTCCACTTGGCTAGTGTCAGTCGCGAGGCGAGACGCCCTGTACCGCGTTGATCTGGGCAGCTCTTTCCCATCGAAGGATGGCTCTAGATATAACTTCCGTCGTTTAGGCGTCCGGGACATGTTAGCGGTACAGAATGTACACTTCGAACTGTGGTAAAATGCCTTCAGTCTAATAAAAAAAATACAAATCGATATGTATTAGCGTGCGCTTGAGTGGAAATCTTTCGATCCACGAAAGCGCAAACGCCATGCAAACGACTTGAGATCTGGATTCAGTCGGCTTTGTAACGGCTTAGCAATGAAGTGAATAATAGGTAATATATTTTTATTTGCATTTCTAGCACCGAACGTTACAGGTTTTTTATTTATATATAGGCCGTTTCTTTAACAACGTTATTTATGAATTTGTACGCGTTTAAATTCAGGCCAGGCCAAGCAGTTTTGGCTTGGTTGGTTGAGCTGAGCGAAGCCGGGCCAAGCTGAGTACAATCCACTTTGTGTCAGGCCCGCGTTACCCACGTGCGCGCTGAGCCCGTTGACTGTCATATTTGGTTCGATATAATGTTCGCGCTAGTTCGCTTTCTAGATAGTGACCATGCACATGACACTCGTAGATATGTTGTGCGAGTGGAGGATATCCATGATTTTCATCCGAAGCACGAGACGGATTTCGATGGCAAGGCAGTGTATGTCGTTCACTGGGAGGATGAAGCAAACGGTGACGACACGGGTGAATATAAAGCCCAGATACTTCGACTTGGCGGTAAGTGCATCCATCTACCCTGATCTACGCGTTAGTCTAATATCCACACTTGCACTTTCAGCCACAGAGAAAGAAGCTCGGGAATCGCCAAAAAGAATTCCGATCCCTAAAATTGCAGTTGAGGAAGGCTCGGACGTTGAAGGAGCTGTGACCAAGAAGGCCACTGTAAGTGCGCACTTGTTCATTCGCAAATCTTTTTTTTTTTAGGTGTTTCTCTTTTTTTTCGAATCTATTAAGGAAGTGCGAATTATTTTAAGATATTGGGAGTATGTCTAATCCAAAATTTGCAGGCTGCAAGAATGAAAAAAACAGCTGTCAACCGAACTGCAGCAAAAAAAGACCGGTACGAGCAGATCTTGAAAAAGCAGATGAGCCACGCTCTCCGACAGAACTCGGAACAAACTGTGAGCGTGTATTAACTATATAATACCCGATTTCCTTAAACTTCTTTTCTTCTTTTCACTGTGAATAAGCTTCAGTGAAGCAAAAAAAAAAAAAATGTTTACGCAGCGAAAAACGCGACTGAGTTCATCATCAAGCTCGGATGACTCTCTCGTGTCCAGCTCAGAAGTAACAGAAGAGAAGAAAAAAACCAAATTTTGGAAAAAGAGATGCAAGGAGCTGCGGCAAGACATCTTCTTGCAAGAACAAGTTAGCTCACAGCAGGTGCTGTTAAACTCAAAATTTCTGAGGTGTAAGTACAATAATTATATATTGATTTTAGTTCTTAAAATGAGAAAGTTTTTTTATATGTTGATGACAACCTGTTAATTTCATAGCTAGTGAGCATTTCTTGAATATTTTGACAGTTGAAGACCTGCAGCACAGCAAAGAGGCTGACGTTGAGAGCTGCACTGTACAAGCTAGAAAGGAGACAGCAAAGGCCACAAGCAACCTAGGTGCATATTCATTTTTGTTATTAAATTTAGTGTTATTAGTTTCATACTACATAGAATTGACAATCATCTGTAGCATATAGCATAAGAGCACTTCTTGAGCTAGAGTACTTAAAGCAGTATTCCCTTCTCATGTAATGGATCAAGATGCATAATCGGTTACTTCATAATCACTAATTATTTTTCAGATTTACTTAAAGCACTTTGCAGTATACTATTTGCAGTCCAGTGAGTCAACAAAGCTTGTTCCTGCTGGGAAAGAATTCAAAGGATCATGCATGTTTGATGACTTTTGCCTTGAGACTTGCTAGGAAATGCAATGTTGCACTTCCTTAGCAAATGACATTTGACACAATGAAACACACAAGTAACCAGGATGTTCATGTATTGCTTCCATCACTGCATGAATTGTATGTGCAATAGTATTAAATATAAAATTAGCAAGTTTTGTAAATTGGTGTACTATGCACACAGATCTGATTTTTTTGCATGCATAAATGAAGTAAAATGATGCATGCCAAAAATTGCAAGAGGCTAGATTATTTTCTCAATACAGCCTTTGTAACTGATTTTAAAATTGCAAAAAAATGCAGTAAAGTCCATTCAAGAGACTGTGCCTGGGTCACCGAGTAAGTTGGAGGATGTTTGTCTATTCCTGTGAGATCTAAATTTTGGCTTTTTCACACCAGATGCTGGCAGTCTACACTCACGAAGTGCCATTGATGGTAAGGCTTTAGGTTTATTTCTATTGTATTGCTTACGTGTAATTATAACAATGCAAAATATTTATGCAGACTTCATAGAGGAACCTCCCACTTCGATGACTGGTGAGTTACAGGCTTATGTGTAGTATTTGTGTAAACATTTAGCTTTGCTCCTTGTGTTTCCAGCATGTGCAGCAAAAGAATCTGATGACCTGCCTAGTCCAAGTAGGCTTTTTTACTTGTGTGCTTCTATTGTAGGAAACTACTGAATTTCCATGTTTCACAAATTTGCAACATCTTTTTTCAGGGAAATGTTTTTCATATTTAGAAGATGGCTCTGTGAGTATATATTTTGCACTTTACCTGTGAAGTTCAAGCACACAATGAAATTAGCATAATGTTGCATTCTTTGAACATGATTGATGCAAATGGTCAAAAAGTAAATAATTTCAAATCTATACTGTAGATGCCAACATAAATTGTAGCATGTTATATGTTCACACCAGCAACTATGGTAGCTTGAATTAAATGTGTTTACATTCAGTAAATTGAGTGATTGCATCCCAACTAATTGTCACTTCATTACATTATACTTACATCTAGCTTCACAGCACTGATTTAGTTACAGCACTCATTTGTAATCTTAGTGACCATGATTTACTATTATCTTTGTGCACACAGCCTCTTTTCTAATATAATACTCCTATTGAGGACAGAACACACTATATTCAAAATTTGCAGATCCCTTCACATTGACATCCCGTATAATCATGTGATTTTGGGACATGAAACCCATGATATTATTATAAGCCGTGTGAAACAAACTGCCTGCCGAACAGCTCAGAGGTGCCTCCACAATAACGATGTGCAGCTACTTGGCATGTTGCCAATGACAGTGGTGCAAAACAGCAGCAGTTGTTGGTAAGTTTGTGAAATCTTCTGCAGTACATGTTACATTTTAGCTTCTAGAAAGTACAGGTGGCTTGTATACTTGCCCTTGTCAATTTCGGTAGCTAGATATATTACCAATACCACAGATAATTTGGACATTTAGAAACACTATATGAGGTGGCAAAAGCATGTGCATATCCGAATACAAATCGAATAGTGGCCCTGCGAATATTTTAATTCGTGAATTGAATATGTGCTCTTCAAATTCTCAAATACTGAAAGTCGGCAACACCTACATTATGGAACATGTAATAATTACATATGCCCTAAATTGTAGTATGCATTAATCATCATATATAGGTTGACATCTGGTGTGTATGTCTGCTAACAAAAAATTAAATACAGGGCTACCAAAAATATTGTTTAAAGTACCTGTATCTAGACCGCTGCTGTCTTTTTGCCAAAGTGGCGCGAAAATGCCTCCTCTCTCACGTGAATATCCGATAGCGTGCGGTGGCAAAGCCAAGGAGCATTTCAAATCTCTTACATAGTCCGGTGCTCACCAGCTGGTAAGCATACAATAAACTGCAGTGATGCAAGGCTGCCCCCCCCCCTTCCCCACACAACCTGTTTCACAAGTCAAGTAAACAAAAAAAGAAACCATGCTCATTACCACATTCAGAAAAAAATTATATTGCACAAAAACTTGTAATAATAAAATTTTTGCTATTCAATATTTGTACGCCTGCTAAGTTGAACTTCTTTGTCAGCCAATAATAATTACAGGAACAAGATGTTGCATCGCTCTCTTCCTTGATATTTACAGTTTCATCTTCAAAAGGGCATCTGCCTGACGCCTATTCAGGCAAAAAGAATTCTGTCTCACAAGAAGGCAAGGCTGGTGGTGAAGGAAACGGCACAAGCCATATGGTCCCAGAAAGGGCTAGCGTCACGCAGTGTTAAAGGTGGCGTAGCTCCAGGAAGAAGGAACCTCGGCGAGGTTGCAAAGCCTGCGCTGACACCTGAAAAGGTCGCGGTTCTGGAAGGTTGGTCTGCTGTGTATATGTGCTAAATCTATCCTGAGAAGTGCACGTAACATGTCACCTGTTCTTTTACAGAAACACTCAACCATTGGTCGCATGTGACAGGCGCCGACTCGTCCATTGCAGCCCGAAACTTGACCAGCATACTAACTGAAAAAATTCAGGATTGCATCAAGGCAGAGCGACGAAAACCTCCACAGTAAATGTACTGCGAAATGCATTCAATCCATAGATAACCCAACGAAGACCAAAGACTAGGGCTGTGCAATGTTTTTTCTGCATTAATAAATAGAATCGTCTCATATACACTCAACATAAGTCCTTTGGAGTCTTTCATGTGCTTAGAATGCTCATTTGCACGTTCAAAGTTAAGAACATCTCAACTGGGAATGCGTTCTAACTGGTCCCAGTTGTCAACTGGGAATGCATTCTCAACTGGTCCCAGTTGCCAACTGGGAATAGGTTCCCAACTGGTCCCAGTTGCCAACTGGGAATAGATTCCCAACTGGGAATAGATTCCCAACTGGGAAAAATTCCCAACTGGAAAAGTGTTCCTTAAACCAGTTCAACTGGGACCAGTTGAAACCAGTTAGATTCCCAGTTACAGATTTTCACCTGGGTATCTATCAAAGGAAGGAGGCACTCCTGTCTGGCAAGACTCTCAACGTAGTGAACCCGCAGCGCCACAAGTGGCGCTGCACGCAGCTTTTAAGGAGCCCCATATACATAGTATTCATGTGATGTCACTTCCGCCCTTGTCGCCATCTCCCGCCATGCCCGGGTACCTCGCTGGGTTGATTTGATGATTGATTGATATTGCCACGTTCTATTTCACAAGTTCTTGTTATCGTTCCGAAACAACACACGATTCTCGGCGCAAACCGCGCCTGCAGGTTTCGAGAAGGTTCCGGACTGTAGTAGATCATTTGGATAAGATCACGCCCACTGTGCCAACGGTACAGATCGTTCTGGAACCTACGCCACCGCCAGCGATAACGCTAGAACATTCGACGGCAAGGGTATAAATGCCGACGCGCTTCGCCGCTTGTCAGTTGTTGATCGAAGGCCGACGCTGCGTTCGCCGCTATCAGTCCGAGACTGCTATCTGTGCAAGACTGCTGCTGTAATTAGACTTCCCTTTACCGGGCACAGGTTCGCCCAAATAAACAGTTAAATCCCGACACGAAGTTTTCTGTCTTTGGCCACGTCACGACCCTGTGACATCTGGTGGAGGTGCTGCTTCGTTCATGTACCGGACGCCCCCGTCAAGCCGTGAACCCAGCCCCCTTCGCGGAGAAGACACCGACGCCAACCAACAGCAGCGAACGAGCCGCCGACAGCAAGGTCTCCCACCGGAGTACGGCCTGCTACAAGACAAGGCACGGAAGACCAAGACCATGACCTCGACTGCAGCGACAATGACAACCGCAGCGTCCCAGCCCGCGATCGTCATTCATCAACCCAGGGAACCACCAACGTTCCATGGCTCATCGTTTGAAGACCCGGAAACCTGGCTAGAAACATACGACCGTGTGGCCGCCCTCAACCACTGGGACAATGAAGAAAAGCTCCGTCGTGTGTACTTCTACCTGGAAGACACCGCAAGGACCTGGCTAGAGAATCGGGAGTCCACGCTCCGAACGTGGGATGTCTTCTGCGGCGCATTTCTTCAAACGTTCACAAGCGTCGCTCGCAAAGAGAGGGCCGCTGCTCTACTAGAGACCCGGGTTCAGCTACCAAACGAAAAGGTTGGAATTTTCACAGAGGAGATGACCCGCCTATTCCGTCACGCTGACCCAGACATGCCTGAGGAAAAGAAAGTTCGTTTCCTCATGCGAGGGGTCAAACAGGAGCTCTTCGCGGGACTAATGAGGAATCCACCGAACACCGTCCAAGAATTTGTATCCGAGGCGACCACCATCGAAAAAACGCTGGACATGCGCACCAGACAGTATAATCGTCGCCTGACTCCAGAATGCGCTGCCGCTCAAGCCAGTGACTCCGACGACCTGCGTAAAACGATCCGAGCGATCGTGCGGGAAGAGCTGCGCAAACTGTTGCCTTCGGCGCAGCCTCAAGTGGATTCGATCGCCGACATTGTGCGAGAAGAAGTCCGGCAATCGCTTCGAATTCCCGAAACACCGCCGCCCGAGCCAGAAACTATGAGCTACGCCGCTGCAGTGCGCCACAACGCTCCTTCCCGTCCACGCCAAAACGCCGCCCCGTCACACTTCCGTCGCCAGACGCCACCGCCGCCACCACCCCAACCGACGTCCTACCGTTCCCCAGCGGCCCAACGCAGTGCACCGAGAAAAACGGACGTTTGGCGTGCACCTGACAACCGCCCGCTCTGCTACCACTGCGGCGAGGCCGGGCACACATACCGCCGTTGCCAGTACCGACAGATGGGACTGCGTGGCTTCGCCGTCAATGCACCGTGTCCGCAGCCAGGAGATCGGCCACGTGACATCGCTGACTACCTGGCAGGAACTCAATGGACACCACGAAGTCCTTCCCGTTCGCCGTCGCCCAGCCGCCGCATGTCACCGCACCCCCGGCAGTACTCTGGCCCAACGCGGGGCCGGTCTCCTAGCCCGTATCCGGGAAACTAAGGGCAGTGTTATGACCGGCGTCAGCAGGCGCCATGCTGTCGCTGAGAAGCGTAGCCGGGCCGCGTTCTCACGCCTGGAACTCCAGTTTTCTCGGAACCAGCGTCCAGAGATGACGGGGGAGCGGCGCTCTTTTAATCCCCAAACAAGTAGCCGACTCGCCGAATGTCTATGCTCGCCGGCTATTGTCCCTGCTAGCCGGCGGATGAGACGTCCTGTCGCCACGAAGCTGTAAGCCGTTCCGGAGGGGACAACAAAGAGCGTATTCCTTTGAAGAAACGGCGACCGCCGCCACAAAGTGCCCGGCTAATTGAGCGGACCGTTTGGCGGACCGTTTGATGTCTGCTGTCCGAAGCTTGGGATCCCTCGACCAGTGACACACACGACGAGCAAGAGCCCCTCTGGCGCCACCTTTAAGTGCAGTGATCTTGACTCGAAATTGGCTGTTCACGTGCGCCGTGCCTGCTCGTACCCCTCACCTGTTGTGTGTGTGTGTGATTGGTGTTCCACTGAAGAAGGAGGAGCCCGACAGGGCTTATAACGGCGCCGCAGAGTGCAGGACGTCGCTCTGAACCCAACTAAAGGTTCAACCACCACGTTCGTAGTTTGTGAAGGCTCTGAACCAAGAAAAGGTTTAACCACCACGCTCGTGGTTTGTGAACTCTTAACATCATGCTGTAAATATTTGTAAATAGTGCCATAAACCTGTTTGTTTTTCGTATCCCCATCTTGTAAGCGGTCGTTTCCTCAACCCGAAGCTACACCACGCTACCACAGCATCCCGGGATCACAACAACTGGTGATCAGCGGTGGGATCTCGACAACTGGTGGCAGCGGTGGGATTCGAAGCTACAAGGAACAACAACAGTCGGCCCAGGAGAAGCAGCTGGCTCGAGACATGGATCACGTATGGGTGAGTGCTTGGCTTTTCCTTTGAGTGAACCAGGTTCTAAAAGAGGGTAAATTTTAGAACGGGTAGTTAACTTTGCCGAAAGACTCAGTTTCGCCGTTTCGGAAAGTTATTTTGGAAGTAGCGAGCACTCAGTACGATCATGGACTTACGGGAGCTGCAGAAGTCAGACTTGTTGCTGTTGTGTGAGGAATTGGGGATCGATACAAAGGGTTTGGCACGAAAACCCATAATCATTCAAGCGATTAATGATTTGGGGGCTGATGATGAGGAACTAAGTGAAGAATGGGACCTCATCATCGAAAGAAAACTAAGAGCAGCTCAGATGGAAGGAAAGAGTGAACACGAAAGAGAAGGCCTCAAGAGAAAGTTTTTCGAACAAGACTATGAGTTGCGTATGAAAATGGGACCCCAGCGAGGAGTACTTCTCGAAAAGGAGGCAGAGTTCGAGATGTCTAGGTACATGCAGCCATATGAGGTATCATGGGATATGGGCCTGTATCTCAGACTCTTTGAACGAAAGTGTAGTCAACTTAAGTGTGAGCGAGACACCTGGTCTCAGAAGCTACGCACGGTTCTGCCCTGCGAGGCAGCGGATGTTGTTGCGCGTCTCAGTGAGCAGCACGCGAACAACTATGAAGTTATTAAATCAGAGCTAATCAGGAGATTTGTAAACTCGGTTAGCAAAAAGAAAGAAAGACTCGCACCGGAGTCTGAAAGCGAGGCGCGTCGCAAAGCGCCGGAAGCTGAGGCGCCTCATAAAGCGCGACAGGAACAGATTGCGCCAGAGAAGGGCCCGCATATTCTCGAATGCATCCATGTAAATGATGTACAGAACGAGGCCGTGGCCGGTCTGGAGGTGGGGACGATGTCGGAAGACGCTCCTTGCGTGGATGAGGAGGGTGCCAGCAGCCCTAATGGGCCCAGTAAGAGGCTGGAAACCTTCTTCGTGCCTCAGGGGGACCTTTCGACATTGTCAAATTTAGGCATGGTTAGCGCAGTGGCTGATGAGGGCAAGAACGCCACGCTTCAGCAGTGCAGCGATAACACCGAGCAGGTTTGCAAACATCGCAGAAAAAGGAAGAAGCAAAAGCGTTCGGCACTGCCTAAGCATAGGACTAGTCCCACACCGTCCCGCGAAAGACGAAAGGGTAGGCCACTAATCCGTTTAAGGAAACGTCTATGGGGCTGTTCATGGAGGCACAAGCGGCGAGCCAGGTGTGGAGGGAGAAAGGGAGGTGCGTCACCCCAACGAAGCGCGCGGTTCAGCTCAACGACTTCGGAAAAGCGGCCTTGCCCGAAGGGTCAAAGTCGAAAGGGCAGAGTGGCTAAATACCGCGCAGGGTTGAATACAAAGAGAAAATGGCACAGGCTCCCTCCGAGCTACTGGCGTCACTTTCAAATTCCTACGGGGAATAAGCCGAAGTGTAAAATGATTTGTGACGGAAGTGCACTGCTTGGAGTTTGTACATTTTGTAGCCTCTGGCGTGCTCGAAAACCGCCGGGACCGCGACCCCATCGTGTACGGTTAAAGGAACCATGAGAAAAGGGGGCGGTCAAAATGAGTAACTTTTGCACAGGCGGATTAATTATAACTACTCAGTATTGCATTGGAGATGCAGATTTCAACTAGTTTAAATTTGGTAAGTTACGTGATGCGGTGGAAAACTTTCAGAAGGAAAACCGCCGAGCCAAAGGCTGAAAGTCAGCATCGAATTAGTTTAACCACCAATGCGAAAATTTGCGTAAGGTAAAAACAGAGAAAATGTGTCAATTTTCTAGTGTTTATAGGTTTAGTGTTATGTCGCATGCCTTCACTGTCATGTGGATATGGCGTGAATTGGCATTTAAGGAAGAATATATTAACATAAACCGAATGATTTCATTAATCGATTAACCTTGGCGCGACACGGTAGAGTTGCCGTTGCGCGCATTGAGAATCTTGGTGCACGGTTTTGGCATAAAACCTGTGCAATTGCTTTTTAGGTATTTTTACCTAGGATTATTTTTGTGTTGTACACAGAGAATTACAACATAACGTAAGGATGAGCAATTGGACAAATTGTTAAGGATTAAGCTTTTGGTTAGTAGTGCCATGAATTTCGCAGCGCCGTAAGAATGAGAATAATTGAAAGCGCTCAGAAGAACTCAGTGTTTTTTAATCAAAGGTGTTAGCAAAGGCAGGTAACTAACCAAACTAACCTGCTAGAAGGCAGTGTTTGTCACTTTTTGTTGTTGTCTTCTTTGAAAAATGATTGATCAAGAGATCATATAAACGGATGATTAAGCTTTCCCTAAACATCAAGGTAGACCGTTAGGTCACAACGTAGGTTAAGCTTTCGGGAGGCTGGTGAACTTTATGTCTCAGTGGTAGACAACTACGGGCGGCCGTAAACAAAGACGGACGTTCGGACAAAATTAGCGCTCACTGAATCCGAGTTCCTGACTGATGCTCTCAGCAGGACAGGGCCGTGTAAGTAGTCAGCGACAAAAAGAAAGAGTCTGCCGTTATATGTCTCGACGACAGTGGCAACGAGTATGATGCGTTCTACTTGAGCCAGAGTTTGGGCTCTCGTGAGATAACATACTGCGCTTCAGGAAAGGAGTGCGCCTGCATTGTGTAGAGCATTCATCAGTGGCAGTGTTATCTCGGGAGAGGGCTAAATTTAAAGTAGATACAGGCCATTGTCCCCTTGGCTGCAAACCATGACATCGAAGAACAGTCGCCTTGTGAGGCGGAGCTTGATTCTTCGAAAATATCATTTTGGCATTAGGAAAAGGGCAAATTGAATGGAAACGCTGGCGTGCTCCGTCGCTCTTTCTAAACCATTCTGGAGTGCTCTTGGTGTATCAAAATTGATATTTTAGTTTTTTTTGTCGTGCATCTTACTATGTACATTTGTAAGGTAGCACGTCTGGTTTTTCAGATCAAGTGAGTCCTGAGAGTTCTGAGAGTGAGCTTTTGTTAAAGCTAGTAATTAAAATTGGTTTATCATCCCTCTTTTGGCTTGGTTTGTTCGAAGGGGGCCGAGTGCTTGCTTGTGCATGTGGTCCAGTTGCAGAAACGGTGTCGAAGATTCGGCCTTTACTCAGACCATGCCACAAGCGAAGGCGAGTTCTTGGGATTCGACTACGGACCCTTTCGTCGTCCCTGCGAGCAGCAGTGTTGACCGCTGCCCTCCGTGACTCATCTGGCGAGGGGGAAGCTGTTATGACCGGCGTCAGCAGGCGCCATGCTGTCGCTGAGAAGCGTAGCCGGGCCGCGTTCTCACGCCTGGAACTCCAGTTTTCTCGGAACCAGCGTCCAGAGATGACGGGGGAGCGGCGCTCTTTTAATCCCCAAACAAGTAGCCGACTCGCCGAATGTCTATGCTCGCCGGCTATTGTCCCTGCTAGCCGGCGGATGAGACGTCCTGTCGCCACGAAGCTGTAAGCCGTTCCGGAGGGGACAACAAAGAGCGTATTCCTTTGAAGAAACGGCGACCGCCGCCACAAAGTGCCCGGCTAATTGAGCGGACCGTTTGGCGGACCGTTTGATGTCTGCTGTCCGAAGCTTGGGATCCCTCGACCAGTGACACACACGACGAGCAAGAGCCCCTCTGGCGCCACCTTTAAGTGCAGTGATCTTGACTCGAAATTGGCTGTTCACGTGCGCCGTGCCTGCTCGTACCCCTCACCTGTTGTGTGTGTGTGTGATTGGTGTTCCACTGAAGAAGGAGGAGCCCGACAGGGCTTATAACGGCGCCGCAGAGTGCAGGACGTCGCTCTGAACCCAACTAAAGGTTCAACCACCACGTTCGTAGTTTGTGAAGGCTCTGAACCAAGAAAAGGTTTAACCACCACGCTCGTGGTTTGTGAACTCTTAACATCATGCTGTAAATATTTGTAAATAGTGCCATAAACCTGTTTGTTTTTCGTATCCCCATCTTGTAAGCGGTCGTTTCCTCAACCCGAAGCTACACCACGCTACCACAGCATCCCGGGATCACAACAACTGGTGATCAGCGGTGGGATCTCGACAGCAGCAACCGATGGCGGTGCGGTTGCTGTGCGACGAACTACCGAAGATCCTCCGACGACGACGCCGACGCGACGGAGCTTTTTGAACACAACCCCAACCAGGAAAAGCCCTGAAGGCAAAAGCTCACTTACGGAAGGTGGCCGGACGACGCAACATGGAAGCAGCGGAACAAGCCGACGCAGCCGTGACCCGACGCCACGCCCTAACTGTAATGCGAGACGGCGAACTAGCGACCTCGACGTTCTTATCGACGGCCACAGTGTGACTGCTCTCGTCGATACTGGAGCCGACTATTCTGTCATCAGTGGGTCGTTCGCCGCGAAGTTAAAGAAAGTTAGGACAGCTTGGAAAGGCCCTGAAATCCGCACAGCCGGAGGTCATCTCGTAACGCCTGCAGGAATCTGCACAGCGAGAGTCACCATTAACGGCCGTATTTATCCTACAGACTTCGTAGTCCTACAGCGTTGCTCGAGAGATGTCATCCTTGGCATGGACTTCTTATGCCTCCATGGTGCTGTCATCAACCTAAAAACAAGGTCGATAACGTTATCCACAGAAGAAGCACTACCGCCGCGCACGCCGTCAGGACACCATGCCTTGAATGTGCTGGAAGAACAAGTCACCATTCCGCCTCGCTCAAGCGTCATTATTTCAGTCGGCGCTCCTAAATCACCTGACTTGGAAGGCGTCGTTGAAGGCAGTCAGCATCTGTTGGTCACCAGAAATATTTGCGTCGCAAGAGGAATTGCAGAGCTGCGGGGAGGCAAAGCAACGGTTATGCTCACGAATTTCAGCAATGAGTACAAACATGTGAACAAAGGAACAACGGTCGCATACATCGAAGAAATTGTCGAAGCCACCAGTGCTTTCGCCCTCGCCGATTCTGCGGAACCTGCTCAGAGGAACCAAGCCCCTCTCATAGCTTTCGACGTCAATCCCAGACTTCCGAACGATAAGCAAGAACAGCTCAAGGCCCTGCTCCTGCAATACGAAGATTGCTTTTCGTCGTCATCGAAAATTCGGCAGACCCCAATCACGAAACATCGAATCATAACCGAAGAAAATGCCAGACCACTCCGTCAGAGTCCGTACAGGGTTTCGACGCGAGAACGTGAGGCAATGAAGAGACAAGTTGATGAAATGCTGCGAGATGACATTATCCAGCCGTCCAAGAGTCCGTGGGCATCCCCCGTGGTGTTAGTGAAGAAAAAGGATGGGACCCTACGTTTCTGCGTCGATTATCGCCGCCTGAACAAAATCACAAGAAAGGACGTGTATCCTCTTCCACGAATAGACGACGCCCTTGATCGGCTCCATAACGCCAAGTACTTCTCGTCAATGGACCTCAAGACTGGCTATTGGCAAATCGAAGTCGACGAAAGAGACCGAGAGAAGACGGCGTTTATAACACCGGACGGCCTCTTCGAGTTTAAGGTGATGCCCTTCGGCCTTTGCTCAGCGCCTGCAACTTTCCAACGCGTTATGGATACAGTATTGGCAGGATTGAAGTGGCAGACGTGCCTTGTGTACTTGGACGACGTCGTCGTGTTTTCCTCGAGTTTCGACGAGCATCTTCGGCGCCTTGAAGCTGTACTTCAAGCCATCAAGACGTCCGGACTCACACTGAAGCCAGAAAAGTGCAGATTTGCGTATGAGGAGCTCTTGTTTCTGGGGCACGTTATCAGCAAGTCTGGAGTTCGTCCCGATCCACGGAAAACAGCCGCCATCGCCGATTTCCCGCCGCCCACTGACAAGAAGGCCGTGCGCCGATTTCTGGGCCTGTGCGCCTATTATAGGCGCTTCGTGAAAAACTTCGCCCGCATCGCCGATCCTCTCACTAACCTTACCAAGGCCGACTCGGAGTTCAAGTGGGAAACACCACAGGAACACGCTTTCCAGGAGCTTAAACATCGCCTCCAGACGCCTCCATTACTTGCCCATTTCGACGAATTCGCCGAGACAGAAATACATACTGACGCAAGCAGCGTAGGTCTTGGCGCCGTTCTTGTGCAGAGGGCTGACGGACTTGAAAGGGTTATTAGTTACGCCAGCCGATCGCTATCCAAAGCAGAAGCAAATTATTCCACAACAGAAAAGGAGTGCCTCGCCATCATCTGGGCTACGTCGAAATTTCGCCCCTACCTCTACGGCAGGCCCTTCAAAGTTGTGAGCGACCACCACGCCTTGTGTTGGCTAGCCACCTTGAAGGACCCTTCAGGTCGCCTCGCACGATGGAGCCTGAGACTTCAAGAATATGACATTACTGTCATTTACAAGTCCGGCAAAAAACACTCCGACGCTGACTGTCTCTCTCGTGCGCCTGTCGACCAACCGCTACCCGACGACTCGGATGACGACTACTTCTTGGGAACGATAACTACCGACGACTTCGCTGAACGACAGCGGGCCGACCCGGAACTTAAAGCCCTAATAGAATACCTCGAAGGCAGGACCGCCGAAGTCCCGAAGGTATTCAAGCGCGCACTTGCGTCGTTCTTTCTACGAAACGGTCTTCTACAAAAGAAAAACTTTTCACCGCTTCGAGCTAAGTACCTCCTTGTGGTGCCTGCAGCTCTGCGACCAGAACTACTGCAGGCCCTGCACGACGATCCGACGGCAGGGCACCTCGGTGTTTCCCGCACGCTCGCGAGGATACAAGAAAGGTACTACTGGCCACGTCTTACCACCGACGTCACTCGTTATGTGAGGACATGCCGGGACTGTCAGCGACGCAAGACACCGCCGACAAGGCCAGCGGGGCTTCTGCAGCCAATTGATCCACCTTGCCGACCTTTCCAGCAGATTGGTATGGACCTACTGGGGCCGTTCCCGACGTCGGCTTTCGGAAACAAGTGGATCGTGGTAGCTACCGACTACCTCACCCGCTATGCCGAGACAAAAGCCCTGCAAAAAGGCAGTGCATCCGAGGTAGCTAAGTTTTTCGTCGAAAATATCGTCCTACGTCACGGCGCCCCGGAGGTCCTTATCACCGACAGAGGAACGGCATTCACTGCCGACTTAACTCAAGCGATCTTGGCATACAGCCAAACAAACCACCGCCGGACGACAGCGTACCACCCACAGACCAACGGCCTCACCGAGCGGCTTAACAAGACGATCGCTGACATGCTGTCAATGTACGTCGATGTCGAACACAAGACGTGGGACACCATTCTTCCGTATGTGACCTTCGCATACAACACGGCGGTGCAGGAGACGACGCAGATATCTCCATACAAATTGGTCTACGGAAGGAGCCCGGCAACGACGCTCGATGCCATGTTACCCAACGTCACCGACGAAGAAAACCTCGATGTGAGCGAGTACCTTCAACGCGCCGAAGAAGCCCGACAACTTGCGCGTCTTCGTATCAAGAATCAACAGACGACCGACAGCCACCGTTACAACCTTCGACGACGCTTCGTGGAATACCAGTCCGGTGAACGTGTTTGGGTGTGGACGCCGATACGCCGACGTGGACTAAGTGAAAAGCTTCTGCGACGGTACTTCGGACCGTACAAGGTGGTTCGACGTCTCGGCCCACTTGATTACGAGGTTGTCCCCGACGGCATCACGAACTCTCAACGACGCCGATCGCGACCTGAAGTCGTCCATGTCGCGCGCCTCAAGCCGTTTCATGCACGTTAACAAACTGAAACAGTGTTTTTTGTATTATTGTTGTATTGTAATTTATTCATTGTACTTTCTTGCATTATTATTGTACCTTCATCTTTATTTAAAGCATCGGGACGATGCCTTTTTTCAGAGGGGGGCAATGCCACGTTCTATTTCACTAGTTCTTGTTATCGTTCCGAAACAACACACGATTCTCGGCGCAAACCGCGCCTGCAGGTTTCGAGAAGGTTCCGGACTGTAGTAGATCATTTGGATAAGATCACGCCCACTGTGCGAACGGTACAGATCGTTCTGGAACCTACACCACCGCCAGCGATAACGCTAGAACATTCGACGGCAAGGGTATAAATGCCGACGCGCTTCGCCGCTGGTCAGTTGTTGATCGAAGGCCGACGCTGCGTTCGCCGCTATCAGTCCGAGACTGCTATCTGTGCAAGACTGCTGCTGTAATTAGACTTCCCTTTACCGGGCACAGGTTCGCCCAAATAAACAGTTAAATCCCGACACGAAGTTTTCTGTCTTTGGCCACGTCACGACCCCGTGACAATATGTAGGGTTTAACGTCCCGAAACCACCATATGATTATGAGAGACGCCGTAGTGGAGGGCTCCGGAAATTTCGACCACCTGGGGTTCTTTAACAAGCACCCAAATCTGGGCACACGGGCCTACAACATTTCCGCCTTCATAGGAAATGCAGCCGCCGCAGCCGGGATTTAAACCCGCGACTTGCGGTACCTCACTGGGTACCTACAGCAGTTTGCGTGCTGCAGCGCGGTTTGTTGAGGGCTCGTCATCTGTTGCTGTGCGCGATGTTTGAAGAGAAGCCGTGCGGTTTTTCGTTGTCATGCTTTAACGAGCTCATCTGGTCAAGAAGGCCTCGCTTGTTCACTCGATACAAGACCGGAAAATCAAAACGTGTGACACGTGTACTAGCCACTGCGTACACCGGCTGCCCACCACGATCTACGAAAGCCCATTATCTCGCTTTCACTACAAATTGCATGGTCTAAGAACAAGTGAAAGCTCAAAGTCTCTCGAGCAGCAATTTTAAAAGTGGATGAGCAAAGCGCACAGCTCCCGTCAAAAACGAGTCATCGTGCAGAGCTAGGCAAGTTTACAGGAGATATATAATTAATACAAATTTTAACATATTGCTGCGGCCCACACCACCAAAGTGGCAGTGCGGCTCCCCGAGTGTTTTAAACAGTGCTGATGCTGAGCATCCTTGATTGGAATTTGTGGAAACAGCCAAGGCATATATTATGCAAGGTAGAGACTTTGCGTGGTGCATGCCGCGGTGATGTTGGTCACTTCTTTTTTGCGAATGTTTTAACTCATTTTTTACCTTGTATATTACTTTTGTTGTGCGCTAATGTACAATATTGTCCCTGAAAATTATGCAGACTGTTTTAGGGAATCAATCGACAAATTCTTAAAAAAGCTGACCCCCCAACCTGAATCGATCGGCTACACTTCAAATCCCGAGTGAACGAATATTGTTTCACATCCATTTTTACACTTTGTTTGAATGCAATACCCGAATTTCCGTGATAGCCTTCACAATTTCAACCGCCTCCCTGCCACGCTGATTGCGCAGGCAGCGGTCGCGGACAAGTTTGTATATACAGCACGTATCTCTGTTTGCAGGTACGTGCTTCAGGTGTAACATCATTATTTACCCGTAATGAAGTTACACCTGAAGACTCAAATATTACCAGTTCTTCAAGTCGTTTTTGTTAATCTGTGCCAGCCAAACATGCCGGTGCTTTTCTTTTCAAAAAATCGCAGTGTGCGTTCTCAATTTTAGGTAATAACTTCCGGCAAAGAGAACACCCCGAAGCTCTGCTCGCTCTTCGTGGACTGTTATATCAACTTGCCTCACCAGCAGCTGATAATTGCTCCAACTTGCATCGTTAGGCAAAACTGAACGGGTGCATGCACGAGGAAACAACACAGCAGCGGTTGGCCACGCAGTCAGTAGGTACCCAGGCATGTCGGTGGCACATTTCGGAAGTGACGAATCGGCGCTGCGTGACGCACGTGCACACTATGTATAGGTGCCAAATGGAGTGTATGGCATAGTGGACACTTATCAACTATACTTTCAGCAGCCATCCTAGGATACTTTGAAGTAGCCAATGTTGCAAAAACAGTCGATCGCTTTCGCACAGCATGCTTGAGGCAACCATAGAGAATCGAAGCAAGTTAGCAGTTCAGAATATGATGCATACGTGACCCAATTGTGCTATTGCTACCTTCTCTTAAAGGCAAAGCTCAAGCATCCTGCAATTTTTATGTATTATGACTCACAGGTCTAAGAAAGGGCGGGTACTATGTACGGTGTGTCAAGTTTGCAGATAACAGTGACGGTAAAAATAAATTGGCCATACAAATGGCAGAACAACACATGTACACGTCATGTGAACAGTAAAAAAGTGATAAAACTTTGAGATACTGAAATAACACAATAGAAAGCGAACAGGCTCTAAGTGACAGATATTTATGTAGTAGCCATACAATGTGCGTAACTGATCGCCAACAACATCGCACTAACATAACGCCGTGATACAATCGCGAAAGCACTTCCACAGAGCGACGACGCCTTGAAAACTCGATGAATCGAACGCTTTTGATTCAACAGAAAACACGAACCGAAGTGAATATTATGAAGGCGTTTAGACGCCTGTTTGAGCGGTAAAGGGGCAGATAGTACGATGTGCCATAGTAATCACAACGCGCACTGTCAGAGGAGAACCACCAAGGAATGGGAAGAAGCGGGTGACAAGAACACACACGCTGAGCAGTGGGTGCCGTAGCCAGGGGTGGCACATTGGCCCCTCCCCGGAAAAAATTCTGCCTACGCCTCCCCACGCTGAGCAACGGCCGGGTGCTGGATCCGTCGGTGAAATGCAGAGCTCCAAAAGGCTACTCTTCCTGGACACCAACTGCGTCTAGGCAAGCGTTCGCGAATTCCAGGAAGATCGGCTCTCGCATCAACGAGTCGAGCATGCTTTCGGGGTCCTTGCTACGGTCCAGGTCTCGTAGCAGCTTCCGCACGTGCACGTTGCGAAGGGTCTCCATGACGGCTTCGGATTCGCGCAAGCGGCGCAGCGCCTCCGGCGGTACCGTGTGTGGTGTCGGGTACCGGTACCCGGGCTCTTCTTCGCCGTTCCGTGCGGGTGCAGACGCCTCGGGCTCGCGGCAACGGCCCTCCTCTTGCTTGTGATTGCGGTAGCAGTTGCACGAGCAGTACCGCGTGAGGCAGCGCGGACAACGATACCGCGGCTCGCCGCTACTGCACACGCCGCAGACCAGCTGTTCGCCAGCCATTATCAGCGGCGTTTGCAACTTTACCGAATTCTACTTGCAGACCGGGCGACAACCCAAAGGCGACAAGCAGTGGATGTCTCAACGCGCTCGTTCTAACTACCACGACGCATTAAACCACGCATTTAACCTTAACTGACTCGGCACCGCCATGTTGGATACGTTTCGACCTTCCCTGTTGCTGGCTCGTACTCGGCTTTGAGGTATGTTCGGCTTCCTGAGTATCCCTAGTGCCAAATTTGAACGTGAGAGACTGAGCAGTGATGAATTTGGTTAATTATTGAACAAACTAAAGCAGTCTGCATGTAACCTGGCGTCCGCCATAGCCAGAGGGCAAAAATAAACCTATACAAAGTCACCTTAAAAGTTAAAAAGAAAACAATTTGACTTCATTAAGTTATACAAATGCACACTTCGGCGCACTTCCATTTACCAATGGTGCGAGTACCACTACCTACCTGTGCAGTCAAGTGTGAATGTAAACAAGCACCATTTATATTCATTTTGCTGTGGCATGTAAACATACAACTACAACTCTATGCAAGATCTAAGCATCTACGACTGAAGTGAGCTTCAGTGAGCTTTTGGTTGGCAGCCCATATCCCTGAGCGTAGCCGTGTCATGTTGTTAACGGTGCTTCGCAACATCGCGTGTAAATTGTTGTGTCGTAAACTGTGCCTATAAATAGAACTACGCACCTTGAAGAAATTTCAGTTTTCCGCAGTGGCCATATGCGTTAGACACCGACGGAAGCACTGGATTAGTGCGGGCCTCGTGAATCAAGTGATCCCGCAGGCACGATTATGAAGTACACTGTCGTCCTTTATGAAAGGGAACACGTGAACGCTTGGCCTGCGCTCTGCGGCGGCTGCCTACAGGACCATCATAAACCGACAGCAAAAGACGTCGGCTTTTGGCGTCATCTATTGGCAAACAAAACAACGAGTTATGGCCGCTGGACAAGCGCTGCGAGATAATGTGAGCAGGTCACGTGATCGCATGTTCCCTTTCACAAAGAACGACAGTGTACATGCTTGCTGTTGCTAGTTGACTTTTTACACTCCACGCAAGTTTAACCGATATTTTTTTACTGTGCTGTAGGAACCGAGGGGCAGTCGGCAAAGCGATCTAGAGATTGCGACAGATCCAAAAATCTTCCTCATACGCTGCTGAAGCTTTTTCCGCCGCATCGCAGTTCGTCCTGCATGCCCAGAAAAAATGCCTCTAGGACCGCGAGAATTTAAATATATTCCCCGTGTACTGCCAGCAACACTGTAAAAAGTCTTGATACGCCCTTTTATTTTCATTTTTGTTAACTTTCAGCAATCACGTGATTGATGAGAGAGAGTAAGGGGGAGAGTCCACAGGTGTGCCGGCGCAACCGTTGCTGTGCAAGTTGAGCCATCACGTGATTGCCGAGACCACAGCTCGCACCATTGTAGGGCACAGACAGAGAGGCGTTTATGCGAGCATGAGACATTAAAGGCCTTAGAAAACTATTACTGTAAATGCTCCTTCATACCGCATTGGTCACAAAGTGATTGCTTTGGCTCAATCGGTCAATTTTTCAGTTGTGTGACTGCAGTTGCACACCACTTAATCACTAGCACAGGAACATGAAGTCTGCTTATTTGCGGGACAGTGGTAATGCCAGACATTATCAGCCATGGTTACAAGGCTGCTGTTGGTGGTGTGAATGAGGCTTTAGTCTTTGCCTAGCTTTATTCTATAGCTTAAATTTCCACAACGCCTACCTGCATGATAATTTTATGATCACTAATTACATTTAATGTCACATGGATCATATTCATATGAATGGAACAATACACTGCCTCACCAGAAGCTGTCACGAATAGCTTATTCTCCAGGACTTGTTGGAAATGGAACCACCTTCCCAGTAAGGTTGTCGCTACCAAGCACAACTCTGTCATTTACGGCCACTACAGGTGTCATCACTCGCGGGTTTGGCTAATCAATCAGTTTATACATTAACTAGCCACTTTTGCTGTTTTGGTATGCTTCCTTATGTATTTTTACCCAATCCCTTCAGCAACAGTGTGGTACTGAGGTTACAAGAAAATCGTATGGAAAATGCTAGTAACTAGCGATAATAATGCAACACCAAGTAAAACCTTTAATTCAAACTGCACAGTGGTGGTAAGCCATATGTTTCTGCTCGCATCATCCGACTCACAGGTGAGGTAGTGAAACTTCGACTCCTGCGTACAATACAAATGTAGACCAAGCAAGTTAATGTGAACTGTAACTTCTGTGTTCACTGGATAAAGTAGGCTACTGATAAACCATGTAAGCAGAGAGCCTGGGTCCTGAATTAGCTTGAAGAAATAAGCTGTTAAGTGAATGACAGTTCATCGAAGAAAAAGCAAACTCTCAAGACTTGAAACATATGTTTGTGGCTTGCTTGTACTCTATCCTTGGTTGATGTAAGTAGTCTTCAGGGACGACAATGTAAGGAAGAGGAAAAAATAACCATTCCAGTTAATTTTATTTGGGTAATAAACATAATCCTGTACATAGCATAAAAGTATAAAATAGATAAAACAGACAATATGCAACACTTCATGCTGACATATCAAGCCCTTTGTACAAAAGCTGCAGTATGCTTATTTAGCATTAAAATAAAATGCACTCAAAGATGACAGGAAAAGGCTTGACTATGTGACATGCACTGAAGAGCGGCACTGCCAATCCTCGTTAACGCAGATACTTCAGGATGCATTTCCTGGCTTACCCAGGATGCCGCTCAAGTCCGCAGAAAGAGAGTCCTCAATGCAAGCGTGCTCATCAAATGACGCACCCTCATTGCGAGTCTGGGTCACTCTCCGCAGCGGATTGTCACACGCGTCGAGCTCGAGCCGTTGAATGAGGTCTTCCAGAGAGTTGTCCTGGCCCGAATTTTCCGGCAATTTCGGCGACGAACAGCGGCGTTCCTGTAGCATCGCTTCAGGAAACGCTTTGTCCACCAGCGACGGACTGCACAGGAGAGCCTTGGATTTTGACTCGCACAACTCGTTGTAGAGTGACAATAAGTAAGCACTCGTGTCCAACTGCTCTTGCCCGGCGGAATCGGCCGTGTTTTCCCGAGCACCACTGGAGTGTTGTTTCTCTATTATCTGCTGGTACAGCATTTCCATGCGTGCACTCAGATCCAATTCAAAGGTGTCATTCTGCGCAAGGCCGCTTTCTTCAACGATACAAATTGCATCGTTCAAATTGGCCGAATCCTTGGCCGAATCCTTGGCCTCGACCTTCAAGCTGTCTTCAAATGCCGCACTTCTAGGCTCCAAGCTGTCCTCAAACGTAGCATTGACAGTCGCCTGAAGATGCGAATTGGCTCCTGTGCAAGGCATATCTCCTTGAATCTTTGAGTCACCAGATTCATTTGGAAGAAACCTGTCAACGAGGGCTCCGGCGGTTGGCAAGGGCTGCTGAGCTTGGACGGCCTCGACGCGACTGTGGCTGCCCTCAGACGAGGGGCTCATGGTTTCCAGAATATCGAAGCCACCACTGAACGTTTCTCTTCTGATTCCTTCTGATGAAACGGCCTCAGTTGGAGGTTTCTCTTCCTCAGGTTTAGGAGTGGGATCTGACGCGAGAGAAACTCCAGCCTGAGCAGCACGGTTCCTGGGACAAGCGTTGCTTGTGGGTTTGTTTTGAGCGGTTCGACGAGGTGGGCAATAGCGCTGGCTGTTGGCTTTCGGGCGGGCGCCACATGCAGATGAGCTCGAGGAAGCCTGCCTGACGGGTGCAGTCGGCTGCGTGGTTGTGTTGCGTGTGTTCTCACAACCGGTGCGCTTCTTCGGACGCGTCTTGAATTCTACTGGGACAGTGATCCTTGGGGGACCAGTAGGCTTCCTGGTGGGCTGCGCTGCGTTCGGTGCTACTTTTTTGGGCATATCCTTTTTGGCAGGCCCAGGGGTCTGGTTAGGCTTCTGAGAAGTTGTGAGTATACTCGACCGTGGTACTCCTTTCTGCAAAGAAGCATAGGGTTTAACTAAAGTAGTGCTGTGCAAATAACACACGAGTGCCTCGATGATAATGCGGCAATAGCCTGCACGCAACCAAGCCCACCCCACACACACACACACAAAGTTTTTTTTAAGTTGGACTAATTTCTTGTCTGCTGCAATTAAAGCGATCTTTATATATAACAAAAAAAAGATTGTTGATATCTCTGTCATAGGAACTTGTATAACATGAAAATCAACGTCTTCACAGGAGTAGTTGACTTGATTGTACATTGATGTATGCACACACAATGATGTATGCCTGCATTGATGTATGCCTGCACAATGCGTATTGGTGTTTGGCAGCTATAGGACTGTTTGATGTGAATGAACTAGCATTGACGCCTAGTGGCACATCTCCATCCCATTGACTAACACCCGTGATCTTGACTAAACCCTTGCGGTAGCTATAGTAGTTAACGTACACCCCAGCACAACATCGGGTGAATGCCACGCAAAGATGGCATCAACAAGCATGCGATGAATGGTGGTACTCGATATGCACCGATCGAAAATGTCATCTGATGCCACAAATGCCAGGCTAACGCTCCCCAGTACCTACACCTGGGTCAAGAGGTCGTGGGTTTGATTCCGAAGTCATTGAAATTAACGACTTTTTTTCTGTTTTATCATAATCACATGCTCGTGTATATTTTACTGATGTCACTTTTGTGACAGAAATAATGTCAATGAAGACATGAGGACCCTGGCATGAAACACTTTTGTCTTATGACACAACCAATTAATCAATCAAATCTTCATTACCACTGGATACCTTACAAATAGAGGACAATGAAAAAAAAAACGAAGCTGCGTAAAGGTGGCTTTTTGAATGACCTTATTTTTTTATTTGTTTCTTGTCTTTTGTCTACTTCTTAACCATCAATCCTTTAAACAACTCTTACATATTTTTACAATAGATCCATTTACAATTACATTTTCGTCGCTAGGACCCAACGCTTCATGAAGGCCCGTGCACAAACATACGCTCTGGTGCGTACATCCACATTAAATTACAGCACGTCCGCCGCACCCTTAGCCTTCCCACAGCATGTACCTTGTTGATTCGCAGATGAACCTCCTGTCTGACTGTCCCGAGCAAGACAAACTGGCTCCTGACCCCTTTGTCCGTGGACACCGAGACGGCCACTCGGGCAGCTGTGGCCTTCTCGTCTGGTTTCCAGGTGAAGGTGACCATTTGCGACTGTCCGGGACGCACCGTGAATGTCTCGGTGTCGGAGGTGAAACCTTTGCCACGTGGAACGCCCAGCATTACACGCTGCTCGGCGCTGGTTGTGTTCAAGATGCGCAGCTGGCGTACGGCGTCGCGGTTTGCGACGACATTTTCGAAGGTGACCTGTGGTGGCTTGGCGAAAGGCTGAAGGAGCAGCGTCTCCACTACCGCTTCGCCTTCGACGGGCTTGGTCGGTGGTGAAAAAGTGAGCACCTGCTTGGCCATCATCTTGTCTGCGGAGTTAAGACAGAACACAATAAGCATTGTTAATTCTTGACTATCCTCTTTCCATGTTGCTGCGATTCAGAGTTCTTGGTATACTAATGTTGATCGGGCTTTTTTAACAATTTCATTGGGTCCCTAATGCACTTTGCAAAAGACTGCAATAAACTTTGAAAGCAGCGAATTGTGTGGCTTAGATAAGGTGGTCATCTTAATGATATCCAACTACACGGAGCATTGTTTTAAATCAGATGGATTAACAAAAACTTGCATAATGACGTTGCTGGAAACAGTGAAGAAGAGTAGAACAGCAGCAAGTAGAGCTACGCTAAAAGACTGGACGTGCAAGCACATGAGAAGCCAACACACCGCTGTATACAGGCCAGCGGTGAGCAGATTACGGAGTTTCCACTCTGGAATTGGAATGACAACAGAATCGCTCCACATTTTCACGATCCCGGAATGAATGGGGACAAGGTTTGGAGGAATAAAATGAGAATTAAATTACGCTTGTCCAGAAAATAAAGCATGATTTTGTCTAGGGGCTATTTTTCAGACTTGAAACATTACTAACTCAGAGCCTCAAATTTAACAATAAAGCATCATTTTAAGAATTCCTGGCGCCGCCCCTGGGTGCATACCAGGGGCGTAGCTAGGGGGTGGCACACCAAGCCCGTGCCCTCCTCTTAATTTTTTTTTTTTTTGTTTGCTAGGGCATAGACAACAAAATGATACGACTATATCTGCCTGTCCAGCCCCCCCCCCCCCTCCTTCAATTAAAGAGGTCCCCCCTCCCCCGCTTCTCCCAAAACAAATATGCCTACGCCCTGGTCTTCCCGGAGTTCGTGGCGTCCGGAATTTCTCGTGAGGGCCATGTTTGCAGGGCCAGTCTTTCAGCATGAATACGTACCAGCCAGTCCAGCTCTGTTATTCAAATTTGAGCCAATCAGTGATTTGGTAATCACCGCGAAGCAGGGTGTGCGCGAACACCGACATAAAAACGGAACAGGACCACACAAACACCGACTCCTCGAGTCGGTGTGCAGGGACAGAAGTATAGGGAAGACAGAGGCTTTGAGATGATAAATTTGTAAGCGCGGGTTGTCACTTGAGCCGACGTTTCTACAAGCGGACTATATCTTCAAAGCTCCAAGTGCTTGTCGCAACGTCGGCTCCGGCACAACCACTCTTCGTAAATGTTTTCATCACAAAGACGGACTCCTCGAATCGTCGTTTGCGTGGTGTCTTTTTCACGTGTCAGCGTTCGCGCGCCTCCGTGTTCCAAAATGGACGAACCAGGCATGTTGAGGCGGCAGCTAAGCGCTGGATGGCACTGGCGAAGACGCTGGACACACGGGCGCTGTCTCTCTTCCTTTCATCGTCCTCGTCTCTAACGGGCCTAAACCATCACCTTTCGTGATGCAGCAACAAGCTCACATCGCCTCGCGTGACGCGTTAGTCCATTGATTGATTGATATGTGTGGTTTAACCTCCCCAAACCACCATGATTATGAGAGACGCCGTAGTGGAGGACTCCGGAAATTTAGACCACGTAGGGTTCTTTGACGTGCACCCAAATATGAGCACACGGGCATACAGCGTTTTCGCCTCCACAGAAAATGGACGCGTGAGCCCAGGATAGCCCCTTCCAAAACCAATTATCCTGGATAAACTCCAGCGTGCTCGAGATTCGAGTGGTGCACGCAACTGTCCGAACGTAAATATTTCGAGGGAACTGTGCTCACGGGAGCTCTTGTCAAGATTTCATGCTGTGAACGCTACGGTATATCGGGGAACTTGAACATCCTACTGCAAATATATCCTACTAGTTCACAAATGCCGCGCTTGTTAGCTCGACGAACGCCGCCGCTCAGACGGGAGCGGGTGGTTGCCGCTGCCTGTGGCACACTGGCATCGAGCAAACGCCCACTAAAAATACTTCGCGCTACCTCCATTACAACGTCAGATTGAAAGTACTGACTGCTCACCGCACAAATTCGGGAGTTTCAAGTAGTCGGTACCCACCAGATTTCTCGGTTCACAGTCCGTGGCAGAACACACCGACGTTGAGCACACCGACGCCAGATTTCAAACCGAGCGCACCCGCAAATGCGCTGCGGCTGGTCCAATCAAATGACACGTCAAACGTTGCGTCAAAAAACACTGTCACGTGACTAAACAATCATTGATGCCTACACCGATGCGACAGGGTGCATTTCGTGAGAACCCGCTATTATCCCCTGCGTTTTACTACTACTATTAATATTTCTTTAACCTGGCTTTCATGTTAGTAAAAGCAATTTGTAACAGTTTTGACCACACGCCAAAAAAGCCCTATTTAGGTGAACTTAGCACAGTTTTATGGAACCTCTGGAGTGGCAATCCTGGTCGCCGTTAACGGGAGCAAGTGAAGCCGTCGGCAGCCATATTGCTAGAGGAAAAACAGGGCGGAGCCGCTTTAGACCGCGATAGAATACGCGCCTAGGCAACACGGCTCCCGACCTGGTGTATTCTACGTAGATATAGCAGGGCCTTCGCCCACGGGATTTTACACGGCCTCTGTAGTTCACCGGGAAAAGCATGTCAATGGGCTCTCGTTCCGAGCACAAAATCCAGAGCGCGCTGAGGAAGTCGCGATAGCGCTTGCTGCTGCGGACCCCAACTCGAAAGTTATCATCACGGACTCCAGGAAAGCATGTACTCATTACTTGGTAGGAGAGATATCCCCCCTAGCCAGCCAAATTCTAAAACGGGCTCTCGCTGATCCAGCCCCGAAACGCATCGTATGGGCTCCTGGCCATCAGGGCCTACGAGGTAATGAGGCCACTGACGCGGCCGCCCGAGCGCTTACCCACCAGGCTCCTCACCTTGGCTCTTATGACTCGGAGGCCAATACACCGCTGCTGCGGTTCAAAGAAATTCTCACCTATTATCGTGACACTCACCGTCTTTACCCGGCTCCTGCAAAGGGGCTGAGTAAGGCGGAAGAGCGAACTCTAAGGCGCCTGCAGACAGGTACTCTACTCTGTCCTGCAATCCTAAAGCATTTCGATGCGAACACAGATGGGCGGTGCCCACACTGTGGGGAGACGTGTGATATCTTCCACATGGTATGGGCATGTACGAAAAATCCCCACCTACTTCCTTCCCCTACCCCTTCCCGAGAGGCATGGGAGACTGCCCTCCTCAACTGCTCATCACTAGAGTCTCAACGGGCTCTGGTGAGACGGGCGCGAGTAGGGGCCTCGTCATGCGGTGTCCCGGACTAAGGACGCCGACCATGTAGCAGGGTCATGCTTTGGCCCCGTACCTCTCTCTTTTGTAATAAATGTTTTTCATCATCATCAATACGCGCCTGACGATAGTTATAGCGCGAGAACAAAACGACGACACAGAGACAAGAGGGACACGAAGCTCCTTCTTGTCTCTGTGTCGTCGTTTTGTTCTCGTGCTATAACTATTGTCATGACATACCAACTAGCCCAAGCTGCCACACTTCTAAGGAATACGCGCGTTGCACGTGTCGGTTTGCAGTTCCACCAAGAAAAAGTGAGATGGAAACCACTTTTAAGTTACACCATGCAACGAACAAATGCCTCTTCTTGTTTATGAAACAAATCATTTTGTCCACCCACTGTGAGCTGCAAGCTTTCAGATCAATCTGTTGTCGAGGGATGCTCCGCATATCGAGCTTGCTGGTTATAGTATATATTGGGTGTTTTAAGAAATGCGCCTGCAGATACCCAAGATCCAGGGGAATGCGACTTGTGTGTGTGTCGACAGATTACCAGAGAATATTCATAAGGAAGTTGAAAGAATTAGAGGTAAAATTATAAAAAAGAGGTAATTAAGTGAACTGGGAGTCACCAGTAATGTTTCTAGAGTTATCGAATTCTAATCATTTTACAGGTGGAACCAAAACCGAAGCACCGATGTCGCGTGCAACTGACAAAGTCCAGGAGACGTACCCCAAATGAACCGTTTATAAGAACGATTGCAGTGGCGTTAGTTATGCATAATATTTATCAACTTCCGTTGGCGACGTGCGTTGTCATGGCAAGCGCAGCCTTCAGAGCCCAGAAACGAGGTAGCTCGATGTTTGATATAACGCCACTCCCTCATTTTGACAACTTCGACTATCGGCGTTTTGGTTTCGGTTTCGTCGGCAAGATAAAACAGCTGGATTTCAAAGGTGTCTCATCTTGTTTAAGATGCAATTGCTTATTTTTGTGACTAAATTATATTGAAGCTTCGTCAAGGAGGTAGAAACTAACAGGTTTTTGCAGATGCGCTCGGAAAGCAGAAAAAATCGAAGGTGCACTGCTAGGCCGCAGTCTGGTCTGCCCCGTTCTGTCGAAGCAGCATTCTTCGAAGTGAATAGAACAGAGGTGGTCACCGTCCGTAGCCCTCGAACTATTTCTTCGGACAGCACGTTCCCAGGCAGAACTCAGTGCACTGTATTTCGGAAACAACTGTCATTCGGACTTATTCTCTAAGTTTGCGAATTCCTCAATAAACATTCACCGAATTCGATATTCACTCGCCAAAAAAAAAAAAAAAATATGCACGGTCGCCGTCAATTTTGCCTTGTAAGACAACACCAGAAAACTTGGAATTCAAAGGGAATCGTTCCAATGTTTGATACGTGCAGCCACAGGCGGCAAACGCTTCGTCCATAAACTCAAAACTCATAGACAACGTCGTGTCAGCGAGCATTTAAAGCATGTTTGAAGCTTCACGTTACCTTCCATAAAGCTATACGCATGCATTACATGCATGCGCACCTTTGAGGTTGTTTCTAATTTAACAGAATACGCGAAAAAAAACAGGCGATCGTCAACGAACGAAAAGAGAATCCTTACACGTGAAAAGTGATCCCAGGAGTCTTCTTGATGCGATTTGTGCACCCATAAGCGACGCACGAAGTCACCATGGCATTGTAAACTACTTAACTGCTTTACAAGAGCATGTCACAGTCTCCAAAGCACGGCTCCAAAGGCTACTGCGAGGGCGGAGCTACGAAGCGCACTTTGTCGTCTGCTTCCGAGCCTTTCCTTTTCCAATATGACGTCGACCGGCACCACTCACTTATCGGGGCGCACATTCACTCCAGGAGACGTAGTATAGAACCTCCTTGACTTAGCATGACCTCTGAGAGCTTCATGCGCAATGGACATCTCGGAGGGCTTACTCCAAGCAACCGGGGCGCCGCCATGCTTGATATTCTTCGATTCCTCCCGCCTCCGTCACTGGCTCGTAGTCGGCTTCCAGAGAATTCATGGTGCCAAATTTGAACTCGAAAAGCTGACGCGTATGGGACGTTTAAGACGAGAAACTGGTACATGATGATAGTACAGGCATCGTATATTGCGCCCATCCCTAGTAGAGGTCAGTGATATATTAGGTCGCTTTATTAGGCTTAAAGTAAATGTGTTTAATTTATTTAACAGCTTTAACATAATATAATGTAAGTATGAGCCTGAAGCACAGGTTTTCCCATTCCAAAGGGGAGGTGGGGATGCCACATGATGGAGCGTTGAGGTTGGGAAGATGAGATTCAAAATTGATCTCTCATCTTTGTGGACAAAATTTGATCTCTTGAGGCACGTTCGTGCAGGCCTCTGTACCTTCATATATATACATACAAAATGCAAATATGTAAAAAATGCGGAGGGGCCCAAACAATTTGGCCACAGAGCAATGCGTGTCCCACAGTGTAAAGTACCATGCATTCCTTTTCTTGTACGCCCTGCTGATGAATGAATTAACAAGTCATACAAGCTTTTGCATGTTTCCATGCTTACGCCTTGGTAAATCTTTATTCATTCATTTATATTAACATGAGTTCTGCAGCCATACCTTACCATTCACACGTTAAATTAGATTTGATACAGTCCATTTCATAGGTGGAATGTCAACACACACTAACAACTGGAACTTATGTTAGTAGCTCGTTCATATAGTAGTAAAATCGGTGGTCTAGAGCAGACGAAGAAAACAGCCATGTTATTCACCACATATTCATTTATAGCTCGATTCTCATTTGTTCAGCGGTGTCTACCGTATTGACCGCGCATTGTCACTGCGAGTCTTTTGCCGCCAGCAGTTGTGGTTGCCGTTATTCCTGCAGTGTCCATAGATTGTAAGGCATGTAAACACAGTTCTACAGTGCCATCTTTTGAAGAAGCACAGCACCACCACACCAATTGTAAAAACGAGAATCAAAACTCCCCACAGCTCAGCCTAAGCGAAACTGAAGTGCCACCACCTAACAAGCCGATGTCTGGTGAGATTGCATTTATGATCTCAGCAAATGCGGAAAAATTTTAAGCTTTCTCATCATCAAGATTGCTGGAACCTGTTCCATCATTTGTCAAGCCTGTTCTTGCGTCCCCTGCCAGTGCTGTACATGGCCATACACATTCGAGGTGAACGCCTCTTTATTACTCAAGGCCTCGTAGAAAGTGGCGCTCATTACATGAATAGGAAAACTAGTATCGTGTTAGTCAAAACCAAGATTTGACATCTCATAATAGGCATTCCACTCGCGAAGTATAACAAATGTTCCTAGTTTTACCAATTCGAATACGGATGGGGTGTTCACCCCACATGCTGTCTACCCAGTACATTGAAGCTTACTGAAAGAAGTAGACCGATTGGTACTCTAAACAAATGACGCAAAAAAGTCGTTGCATTGACTAATCGTTAATGCTGCCTGTTTGATGACTCTCACAGCATATGCAGTTGCGCAAACGCATGTGCGTTGAGCAGCTTGGCAAGAACATAGACCAGCCGCATTTAACAGCTTCAAAACCGGAAGCGCATGAGTAGAACAAACTGTTCCGCTTGTGAAACATGCAGGTCATGCAAAACAGGAGTCCGGAACACAGCGTCATCTGCATTCGACAGTGCTGAAACCAGACGATGCGGGCATGAAAATTTTCCAGCTCGCCAAGCGACACTGCATCCGAAGAAATCGTCACTTGTAGGAACACCATCCATCATTGGTGAGCCTGTCGAGTGTCCTACGGTCACTGATGTCGAACACGTGGACCACTGTTTTACGCGCTACGCTCGCACAGATTCTCTGATTCCCTATCGGTCTTGAGGCTGTCGATGAGGTCAAGCACTGACATGACTAGAGTCGCTGAATCTCGAACAGCCGTACTTCTGTGTCATACCAGATGGGGGGGTCCACATTCCTGGAAAAGATGAAACAAGGAGCCCTTCACTCAGTTCTGACATAATGAGGCACAGCAAGCTTATTACAGCTGAGCTGCATATGTTACACCTCCATGATTTCTTTGCATCTCTATCCATGAGCGAGAACTCCTAGTTCCCTCTAAGAACCAGTGGAAGAACTAAGTTCAATGCATTAGTCCTTCCTGGAGGGTCTTAGGGGCTTTACCACTTCAATGCATCATGTGTGTATTTGAAGCACTGAATTGGTGAAATCCCCAGTGCCTTCTAAGGAGCAGAGGAAGAACTAACGCAATAAGGTAATCAGAACCAGTTGGTATGGTATGAAGAATGGCAAGAGACAGAGGTACACCCGTCAACTCTGCTGGTCATCCGCCTTCTTAGAGTATTATGGTCTGAACGTTTACAGCGATAGCACTTATATGAACACTCCCCGCTCGTTTTAACTGTGTGTAAATGTATATAAAAGTGACAAAAAGAATAATTTGGAAAAAATATTTTCCAAAGCCCGAATTTGAACAGGTGCTTTCTCACTTTGCAGCGCGCTGTGTTAGACGACTTGACCATGAAAGCACATGTCCTTCAGTGTACTGACGGCTAGCTATTTATATACACTATTTATTGAAGATGGTAAGCCAATCCAGGGAGCTTTTCAGCATGTTCTCTGCATTAACAGCGAGATGATACAAAGGGGGTGCTTTAGAAGTTGGTGCCATGCTCGTTGCGACGCGTGCGCTTGTATAACGTGTACTTAGCCCTATGAGACATGCTCAACAGTGAGCATGCGCGATTCTATCATGGTGGGGATGGTTTTTACGTCTTGTGCTTTCAGCAGACAAATTGCTGTTACAGAGCGCACAAAGGACACTTCATCCACTGAGGTGGCCCTTTTGTCACAGTTTCACTGTGACGAAGGGGCCACTTTCCTATTAACAAAACACCTCCAGCAGGTTGTTGAAATGAAAGAAATTCTGGCTTGATGTTTGTTTATTGCACTCTAATTTCATTCTGGATCATTTGTAATATGGTGAAATAACATTTCAAAGGGTTTGTAAACCAATTTGCAGCACTATACTGGTTTGAGCACTGGTGCAACAAATTATACAAACTTCATGTTCCCTATGATGACAGGTTGCACAGTGCCATGCACTGTCGCTCATAACACATGCACAAGTTTTCTAAAAAAAGAAAAAAAAAACACAAGGAAAAAAGAAGAGAGAAAAACCCTCTGCACACAAAAGACGAGCGATTCACACCCGCACATAAATATAAGCGAAGTTTACACCAGGTTGCTGGTACAGCATATATTTGTGCTCTTGTGACACATAACCAAACAACTTAGCAACACGTAAACAAAGTTTAATGTTATTTAGCTGCAGTAGGTGCGCTCACAAATACTGGCAACTCAGGCAGTATACTGAAAGAGTGTGAAGACAGCAGCATGGCTCTTCGATGAGTCTATTATTACGCTCTATTTTTTCCACCTTTATTATTATTCATATTCATACTGAGTACAGAAAAACTACGAGCACTTATATATTACTTATTATTACAAGTGTGTATATATTACTTATGCAATATATACAATCTTGAGCATATTCAAAGAAAAGCTGCTAGATTTATATTCAACAAGTACTCCAAGTTAGACTCACCCTCAGATTTAATGCTAGCCAACAACATTCCCTTAGTGCAGACTCGAAGATAAAAAGCTAGATTAGAATTCCTTGATCAACTTTTGAACAAAAAACTAGCTCTAGACCCATCCCCGTATTTGACACCCCAGAGTAGCCGGCCCACCCAACACCACCACCCAAAGGCCTTGATCCCATATTTCGCTCACACAGACCTACTGAAGTATTCGTACTTTCCAAGAACCATATGTGAATGGAACTGTCTTACTAATACATGTGATGAATGAATTACCCTATCAGACAACCTTCTTCACTTTTTATTGTTTTGTTCTGCAATTATTTTATTTATATTTGTACATCTATTACCATCCTGCTTGGACCATGAGTCTGTGGTATTGAATGAATAAATAAATAAATAAATAAATAAGTAAAGGTGTTTGAGTGACAGAGTTTGAACAGTAAGGAAAGGAACAGTAGCTCTAGAGGAACTGGGTCAAAGATTAGTCACGCTGTTTTAGCTGTTTTCATGGCTTAAGCAGAGGTGTATCAACAAGGCTTTAGTGTACAGTCAACTCTTGTTAATTCAAACTCAGAGGGACCTCTGAACTATGTTTGAATTATCAGAAAGTTTGAATTATCAGAAGTTCTCAGATAGATGACACCACACATTATGATTAGGCATTGAGTTTATCATATTTGAAAATTTTTTACTGTTTCCAAGCCCCAACTGCACGCAGTGAACAGGAAGCAGAGGTGTAAAGTCCACAAGTTTATTGGCCACTTACTGCTGATTTACTGTTGATCAGACCTTTTAAAGAAATTGTGAATTGCCAACAGCTTCATTGCTGTAGGTATATGTCTTCAGCACAAAGACTTTTATGCCAGTTGAAAAGCATCAATGTTTACCTTGCGCGTGCTTCGTTTGAAACATTTGTTTACTTGCAAAGCCATTTTCCTTGGAGGTTTCAGGTGCTTATTTTTCATTTTTAGACTGTCAGGGTTATATAAGCACACAAATTTCTAAATAGTACCAAGAAAACACTCGATGTCCTGAGGTCGTCCTCATATGGTACAATCGTCCTGGCAAAGTTCTCATTGACCTAAGTACTTACTGAGGACGACACAAGCTGGTTTGACCCAGAAACGTCTTTTCGAGTGCTTTCTGAGGACAACGATTGGTCCGGAAAAGGTCCTGTCAAAGATCTTTTGGGGATGACAAAAGCATTGCACTGAGCACTTAGATATAATTCCTCAAAACCTTTGTGCACCAAGTAGATGCATTTCATATGTGAAAACTTTCTCCACACGTTCGTTTAATACAGTCATAAAGATATTGTATATTTTTTCCTCGCTTGTTTCTTATTTGGCAGAAAATTTTCAAAATACGTGTTCCGCTTAATGAGACATGCATAATTAATCGGCTTGGGTACCGAACCTGGTATTGCAAAATGTCCATTTGAAACAGTGTGTTCTTAAATGTCACAGCCTTAAATTAGTCATTATACGCCGCCGTAGCACGTAATAACAAACTAGCAGCTGGCAACCACTGACCATTCTGAATAGTCACGTAGCCAAGCCATTCCAAATCAATTGACTGTCAAAATGGGGTCTGTCAGGAAAGGTGCTGTGTATTAGTGAAGGTTCGTGTCCTTTGTTGTTTGTGTGCATGGTTAAAAGCGAGATATGTATGAGAGTTTAAGTCGTAGCTGACGACAGGAGGTAAATTGCCGTGTTGATGGGTGCACTGAGCTGCTCATTGTTCAGGCTGATCATGGATGTACTGTCACCAGCCGACCGCGGCGAGGTGTGGTACGAAGCAGCCTGGAACACCAGTGAATCGCGATTAACTGTGCTTCGAAGCAGCCTGGTCCCAACGTGAAACGATCGACTTCTGCATCTGACACACGACCCGACCTCGGGCAAGTCAAGTCAAAGCCCATGTAGAGTGTACTGGTAGGCTGTCATAGCGGAGCCTCTAACACTAGTGAGTGCATTGGGCATGATACATGTGGTGATGAGTACACTGTGTCACACTTTTGAGGAAGGTTACAAACGTGATTGATTGAGCTGTGTTGAATGCCTTGATACTACTTTTCTTTTTTCAGACTATACCTGGACTCGAATGCCTGACAAAACTGTCAGTTGTGATTAATTACTGTTACATAAATTTCAGTCAACAAACTTTGTTTGTTTTGTCACCTCTCTGTTGATTGATACAGTATATATACACGAGACCTCGCAGGTGTTTTTCTTTTGATGTATAAAAATATCATGAAAACAAGTAAATCCTAAGTAGTACCGCTGCCCACAGTACCGAACCGGCAATGCAATCGTTGTTCTGAAAAGATACCGAAAAAGTCCTGACGTGTTGTTTTGAGGATGTGCTGAGGTTGTTATGTGTATGGACAAGGGGATGGGATTAGTGCCATTCTAGTACCATAAGAGGACATTCTGAGGGCGTCGTATTGTCCTCACAGAGGCATACTGAAGACGTCCTGAGGTTGTGTTTGTGTTGTCTAAGAAGTGGGAAAGCAGCTTCAAAAAGCAGGAAGGAACTAGAAATGGAAGGCGGGGGTGGGGGCATTGTTATGAACTTTGGGTGTGATTACTGGCACTCACGCTAATTCGGCAGGCATTAAAGACGGCTGTTATGCCTTTCTAGCTTTTACTCTCAATGCAAACAGACTGTTGGTATTGCATTCATTGCTAAGATCCTAATTGAAACTAAGAAATAGTATCTCTTGGACACGACGTCGCATAACTCAGATGAACGCTGGCTAAAGGGAGAATGATCACTCCAATCGCCGAAGTGGTTTTTGCACTGTCAGTTATCTAAACTCGAAGCATGTGCTACAATAGCACAGAAAGTTTACGAGCATGTCTCATAAGGCCTCGAAATAGCGCGGACTTACACAACAAAATTTGCGTCGGCACCAAATATCAGGGATAACTTGGGATGCACGCGCGACCACTGTTAATTCAGCGCAATAACTTTAGGCACGCAATTGTGGCTCTGGTGGCCCCGAGAACAAGATGCACGTGTTTCGATGCGCCGGAGTGGCTATTGCCGCTGATAGACTCTCCCAAATCCGACTTTGGCACAATTTTTGTTGATTTTATCAGGATGGCGCAGTAAATCTGATTTGGTGCAATTTGGTGTAGTTAGTGCATGAGTGGGATCCCTGAGCTGTTATTCCCTGGTACAGACCCGCAAAAGGTATGAATTAACCGAATGACGGAGTTCGACTTAAGAGGCTTCCAAATACATTGAAAGAATAGAGGGCCAACCAAAAAAATTGAATTTTGTTTGAAATAACTGATAGTATGAATTGTCAGAGTTTTAATTATCGCAAGTCTACTGCATTAAAAAGGTGATGAGATCATAAAGAACATGACAGTGCACCTAAGGTAGATGAGTCCCCACATGTAGGTACGGAACCACATTGTGGTGCCTGCGTTGGACTGGTACTTGCGTATCAGTATCGGATGCGGCACAGGCAGGAGTCCGACAAGTGTTCCATGCTGCAGGAACTTGAGGATCTCGCTCTCATCCGTCAGACCTCTGCACAGCACAACACATATAGAAGTAACAGTGAGGGAAATGCAGGGAGGTCAACTGCAACTGAAACTCCTGGTTTGCTACTCTGCACCAGAAGCATGAATAAAGACTAAAGGCAGTTTCACAGTGTGCTTTTCTGGGCCAGTTGGTACATGATGACAAAGTGATGAGTACGTCGCGAGTACATGATGACAAAGTGACCAGTCTTGTCCTGTGCGTTTTCCTTCTTCTTGTGCTCTCGTAACGTGCTGGAACCAATCACTTTGAAAGAAAAGCAGGCATATAAAAATAAGAAGCACTATGGCATGTTCAATCAGGTCTCCAGTAACTGATACTCTAATGGATGTTAAAAAGAGAAAATGAAAAGGTAATGTTATGAGAAGGACAGACAAAAACAGATGGTCAGTTAGAACATGGGAATGGATACCACGAAATGGGGAGTTTAGATGGGAAAGGCCAAGGGCTAAGAGTAGTGATGAAAGTAGAAAATTCAGCGGCATAAAATAAAGCTAGAGATCATTAAAAAATGCCTTTGTCCTGCAGTAGTCGTAAGCCAGGCTGATGATCATGTCAAAAATTCTATGGCATTGGCTGAGCCGTTCCTGTGTGAACGCAGAGTGGACAGAGCAGAAAGGATATAGTTATCACTTGCGCAGGCTTGGAACGGTAGACTTATTTTACATCATGTCTATTTTAATTATCATTTGATGCTGTATTGGGCTCCTTCAAGGCGGTGTCTTCCGTCAGTGTTTTATGTTTGATGTACTTAGTGAAATTCTGAACAGCCTGAGACAATAAAACTAAAAGGTACAGTGCAGCCATTAGCTGATTTGAAATTACATAAAGGACTAAAAGCAGCCTATGACCAATTTGTCAAACTTGCCTCCTAATTTTTATGGCTCTTATAAAAATTTGTAGAGATTTTGTGGCTCTGCCATAAAAACATCCAAATAAAGTCCCACAGAGCCAATTCACATGAACATTTTATATATTTAACTTCTATACTTTGAAATCCTTCACCATCCATCTTTTCAGGCTTTTTGTCATAAATACAGACAGATATTCTATTGCTGTGACTGAATAATTTAATCCTGTTGGCTCTAAGCTTGTATGCCTCGAATCACTAAATCGCACACCCATTTGCCTTGTTTTAACCTGCCATATTTTTCGCTCTACATTTGTTATTAAGCGTACTATTAATATTTTTTTGTGGGGGCTTAATGTCATATAATCACAATATGACTATTAGAGATGCCGTAGTGGTGAGCTCCTGAAATTTCGATCACTTGGGGTGTTTTAACATGCACCATAATCAACGTACATAAGCCTCGAGCATTTCAGACTCCACTGAAAATGTGGCCGCCATGCCCGGGATCGCATCTCATGACGTGCAGGTCAGCAGTCGAGCATTATAGCCGCATGACCAGTGCGGCAGGTTTGTTGCCAAGTTACTCGCGGTATTCATTGCTAAGGCGAGAACCATATTAGCCAGGTAAGTAGGTAGGTAGGCAGGATGGTGAGTAGTCAGTTACTCACGGTATTCATTGCTAAGGCGAGAACCATATTAGCCAGGTAGGTAGGTAGGTAGGTAGGTAGGTAGGTAGGCAGGCAGGCAGGAAGGTGGGTGAGTGGGTAGGCAGACAAGTGATCAGGTAGGTAGGCAGGATGGTGAGTAGTCAGGTAAAGTAAGCAGGAAGGAAGGTAGGTAGAGAGTAAAGCACTGACTTGTCGATGCAGATCTTTTCGACCTGGGGCACCAGGACTTGCAGTAGACGCATGATGGTCTGCAGAGGCAGCTTCTGCTTCCACGATGCCACCCACTCAGGCGTCGGGCCTCGCCATTCCTCGTCGCTGCTCCCAGCACGCACAAGCCCTCCACCGCTACCCTTGGAAATACTCTGTGCAAGAGTAGTCGATGACAATAAAAAAGTTGGGGACATCCTAGTTTCATTGCATAATGACCGATGCCTTTCTAAAACAACTAAGATATAGTGCTGTAGCTTCACCCGAATATTGCATTATTTTAATGAATTAAGCTTCCTGGCACTGCAAGCTGATACCACCGTTCCAGCAAGTGCCACGCTGCGGTGTATATGTCGGGACTACCTTCGACCACCTTGGACGTGCACTTATCAAACACACGGGTGTTCTTGCATTTTGCCCCCATCAAAGTGCAACTGGTGCTGCTGCAATCGAACCCACGGCCTGGCGTTTAGTAGAGAAACACTATCGCTACTTGAGATATCACAGTAGACTTCTAATGTAGTGGGTACTACGGTCAGCTAAGCACAGCAGAAATAGTGTATGTCATGGTATAACACTTGCATGACACCACTAGGCTCTAGAACTGAAGAAGCAAGTTCTCAGACTTTTTGGAAGTACCAAAGACATGGCTACTGTCGAGGTTTCACGACACAAGTCTAAAACTATAGTGCAAACATCAGTTTTGAACTAAATGGCCAATAAGCACACGGCAGTGTAACTGGAACTGGCATGCTCTAGCGTGTTGTGCTACGATGGAATCTTGTTATTACGTAGCTGCCATGAATGTGGCACAACTACACACCAAATGCTAAAATGCACTAGCCACCAGTACATGTTTGCATCTTCTGGTGAATTCCAATGCCATCAAGAATAAATTAACTGCAATGCCACGTCAAACATCACGTGGAATGCATTTGCATTGTTGCTCGACAGAATTGCACAGTACGCTTAAATCTTCGCTACGCTTGGTGTACCACGCGTACATGCGTTTGACGCGACAGCCGATGATTGTCAGTGTAGCGAAATTTCACCAGCCACACAATTGGAAGTGTTCCCACATGAGGTGGTGGCAGTGTGGCCCACTCGAGTTGTTGCCTATTGAAAGCTTGCAGTATGTGTTCAGAATGGCGCCATGCGACATAAGCAGAAAAGCAGACAGCTTGATTACAAAAGCAGACAGATGATTAGTGTAACCCGACTGTCCGTGATAAGTCATACAGGCTATTTTCGTCGGTGGTTGCTGTTACACCTTCATCCTTTTCTTGCGCTGAACTATAAGGGCACCGCCACAGTCATGTGGAAGTCAGAATCGTTGATCGGCTAGTCTTTGCAGTCACGAAAAAAGTGGAAGACCATTTGCGACCCACTGTGATGTGGGCGAGTTGGCGGGGGGGGGGGGCACATTGAACTTTAATGCAACAAAAAATTATCCTAGTACACACTAACTAACCGGCATAAGACGAGGCACTATGGCTTGAGCAGTCAGCCAATACATTCGTTTCCACGTGACTCAGTAGTGAGTTAATCGCAACTGCATTTTAATCATTACTACACTTAAAATGTGTACGTATCAACGAGGTTTTCCTGTACGCATCATGCACTGCCATGATAATGTGAAACACAGTACAAATGGTACTTCTTGCTGAAATGATTTTCATGCTGGAAAGTACTCAGTCAATCCAAATTAATCTTACTGCGTTAGATTCAGGAACATATTTTTTCAGCTTTGACACATTATCATCATCATCAGCCTGACTACGTCCACTGCAGGACAAAGGCCTCTCCCATGTTCGGCCAGTTAACCCGGTCCTGTGCTTGCTGCTGCCAATTTATACCTGCAAACTTCTTAATCTCATCTGCCCACTTAACCTTCTGTCTCCCCCTAACTCGCTTGCCTTCTCTGGCAACCCAGTCAGTTACCCTTAATGACCAGCGGTTATCCTGTCTACGCGCTACATGCCAGGCCCATGTCCATTTTCTTTTCTTGATTTCAACTGTGATATCCTTAACCCCCATTTGTTCCGTAATCCACTCTGCTCTCTTCTTGTCTCTTAAAGTTACACCTACCATTTTTCTTTCCATTGCTCGCTGCGTCATCCTCAATTTGAACTGAACCCTCTTTGTAAGTCTCCAGGTTTCTGCTCCGTAGCTAAGTACCGGCAAGATACAGCTGTTATATACCTTTCTCTTGAGGGATAGTGGCAATCTACCTGTCATATTTTGAGAGTGCTTGCCAAATGTGCTCCACCCCATTCTTATTCTTCTAGTTACTTCAATCTCGTGGTTAGGCTCCGCGGTTATTACCTGCCCTAAGTAGACATAGTCTTTTACAACTTGAAGTGCACTATTACCTATATCGAAGCGCTGCTCTTTTCCGAGGTTGTTGTACATTACTTTCGTTTTCTGCAGATTAATTTTACGACCCACCTTTCTGCTCTCCTTGTCTAACTCCGTAATCATGAGTTGCAATTCGTCCCCTGAGTTACTCAGAAATGCAATGTCATCGGCGAAGCGCAGGTTACTAAGGTACTCTCCATTAACTTTTACCCTAACTGTTCCCATTCAAGGCTTCTGAAAACCCCTGTAAGCACGCAGTAAATAGCATTGGGGAGATTGTGTTTCCCTGCCTTACACCCTTCTTGATTGGTATTCTGTTGCTTTCTTTATGAAGCACTATGGTAGTAGTTGATCCCTGTAGATTTCTTCCATGATGTTTATATATACTTCATCGACCCCCTGATTCCGCAGTGTGTGCATGACAGCTGATATTTCTACTGAATCAAACGCCTTCTCGTAATCTATGAAGGCTATGTATAGTGGTTGGTTATATTCTGAGCATTTCTCTATTACCTGATTGATAGTACGAATGTGGTCGATTGTTGAGTAGCCTGTTTGAAATCCTGCTTGTTCCTTTGGTTGATTGAATTCTAATGTTTTCTTTACTCTGTTAGCAATTACCTTTGTAAATAGCTTGTATACTACAGAGAGCAAGCTGATCGGCCTGTAATTTTTCAAGTCCTTGTCATCTCCTTTCTTATGTATTAAGGGGGGACGTGCCTTTGAGAATGAACTTTCTTGTTTCTGGTCGGATAATGACGAAAATTGCCACAGACACTAAGAATGGCCTCACTGTGCATCCACAAAAATTTCGAGGCGATAGAACAAATACCTAATGAGAGACAAATTATTTTTCAATTGAACCTCGTGGAGGGGTTGGAGGATTTATAAAATGAGAAAAATGGTTGGTAATTGCTGTACCCACAGCCAAATGTATGTTGAAGGGGGCTGCGTTCTCAAGATAATATATTTGCAACACTAAAACTTGTAGTTATTGTTTTCTCTAGCGACATTGCAATGAGCACACTTGTACTACAAACAAGAAACTCTATAAAAAATTCTTTAAGGAGTAAAATGAAAAACTAAGATCGCAGCACCCTGAAGCACAGTTCAAGGAGCATTACAAAATAAACGGAATCAAAATCCGTACAGTGGTTGCCCAGATATCTGCTCCATGAGCTGAGTATAATGCCAAAAGAACAGTATTGAGAAAACTGCGTTTAAAGTTTCAACTTCTTTTTACGTCTCTAAAACACCTAAAGATTGTGATCTTAGGTTTGTCTTGTGATATTTGACTTTTCAGGTATCCGGTCTATGACCAGTGTGCCTTGGTTGCCCTTTTTTTTTCCCCCATAATTTCCTTTTCATGTTTTACAAAGAACAAGTATGGATTTCAAACCAAGTTCTTTGTATGAAGGAGTGATGTGATAGGTATCACAGAGAAGATTGTAATTGAATAAAACCATATACTAAAATTATTACACATACTTTTTTGTGCTGATGTTGTAATTAGCATAATTAAGTACTTGATTACAAATATTCACTGAACTTTTTTTATTTGGAGAGAGGTTTATTGCATCAGAAAAGTGGATCACACCATGACGGCCTATGCCTTCTTTCTAAATAACAAAGTTATGGGCGGAAGACGGGTGGCACGGGAATTTATAGCAGTATAATTAATGACACGAAACGGGCATATAAAATTTCGTGCCCCTGATTCACACATGCTCTTTCGCCGCTCTAGCCGTGAAACGCATCATCATACAGCCGGTCGCGGAAAACTCTAATCTACAGCAATTCATTAACCTCGGAACATTCATAGCCGTTCGTGGCGATACCAAGCACGGCTCCCAAACACGTCTGAATCGCATCACAAAAGCTCACTGACAGCACTCCATATGACAGTGGGGTGCGCGGCCGGCGCGTAATGCACTTGCCGGCGGCGTTCTATGACGATGCGCGAAATGTGTAACTACGAAGACAAAAAATCGGCACGCACTGCAGTTGACATCGCATTTTCGAATGACGACGCGCGGAACTGCTAGCCGCTGTTCCGAGCGATCCTTGGCAGTGAAGGGGGGGGGGGGGGGAGGGGTGTGACGAGCTTGACTGTGTTGTCTGCTGCCGATGCGTAAAATGCCCGTACGAGATTCAGAGGAGCTAGCGAGTGATGTGGTACATTCTTTGCGAAGAAGCACGTCGCCAAGAGTGCGCTTGCGCGTCGTTCCTGCCCGCAGTCTCGCTGTCAGCGGAGTTAGGCCTAAAGCCGACTCCGATGACGTGCCGCTCTCGTAGACCGCCACGCGCCCGCTCGTAGTAATCTGATCGAGCATCCAGTGCGGCCACTCGTAGTAATCAGATCGTGCCGCCGCTTACAGCTTCGTTGCTTGCGAAGAAGCACGTCGCCACGAATGCGCTAGCACGTCGTTCCTGCCCGCAGTCTCGCTGTCGGCGGAGTTAGGGCTAAAGATGACTCCGATGACGCGCGGCGCTCGTAGACTGCGCTCCCGCTCGTAGTAAGCTAATCGCGCATCCGCTTACTGCTCGTAACTAAAGCGTAGTTATATCTTAAGTGATTATCACGCCGTGAACACGTCACGAAGTGGCGATTTTCGAGAGCCATGTCCTCGCGACGCACAAGCAGCAGACGACGATCTCCCGGAGCGAGCATCGGGCCAATGGCGAGGCGAGCTGAGGCAACATGGCGGCCACGGCCAATCAAGGGCCTCAAAACGACCTTCAAACATTTGCTTTTTGCTCGCTTGTTGTTAAAGGGAGGAGCCAGCTGAGGCGGGAAAGTTAAACACGGAAAAACGCTCTTTCCGATGAGCCCAAGAAGCCGGCTCCCGGCCCAAGCATCGCGAAGCTATAATTTTTTGAAAATCGCCGTTTTCTTGCCATTTCCAGAAAAAGTTTTGCTACCTAGGTGGGTGAAACGAATTTTCCGAAGCACTTCTGCACGGTTTTCAGTGTAGATATTCTGGAACCAGATAGAAAAAGGGTTCCACAAACTGAAAACTTGAGTTTCAAAAAATCGATTTTTTTGCCATTTCTCGCGATCCCAAAGCCGCGTCCCCCCTCAAGATGATGTTAGCGTTCTTCCAAGACTCTAATACTCTCCCCGTCAGGAGACACTTCGTAAACAGGGTGGCTAGTTTTTCTAATTCAATCTGTCCTCCATCTTTCAGCAGATCTGATGTTACATGATCCTCACCAGCAGCTTTGCCTCTTTGCATGCTTTCCAAAGCTTTTCTTACTCCTTCTATAATTACTGGTGGGGTGTCATGTGGGTTACTGCCAATTCTTACAGTATTAAGGTCGTGGTTGTCTCGGCTACTGTACAGATTTCTGTGAAACTCCTCCGCTATTTTAACTATCCTATCCATATTGGTAGTTATTTTGCCTTCTTTATTCCTTAGGGCATACATCCGATTTTTGCCTATCCCAAGTTTCCTCTTCACTGCTTTGACGCTTCCTCCGTTTTTCAGAGCGTATTCAATTCTCTTCATGTTATACCTTCTTATCTCGCATACCTTACGCCTATTAATCAACTTCGAAAGCTTTGCCAGTTCTATTTTGTCTATTGTACTTGAGACTTTCATGCTTTGACGCTTCCTAATGAGATTCTTTATTTCCTGGGAAAGCTTGCCAGTGTCCTGCCTAACTACCCTGTCTCCAACTTCCACTGCACACTCCAAAATGATACTTGTCATATTATAATTCATTGTATCTACGCTAAGGTTGGTTTCCTAACTAAGAGCCGAGAACCCGTTCTGAAGTGAGACTCTGAATTCCTCTGCTTTCCCTCTCAGTGCTAGCTCATTGATTGGCTTCTTGCGTATCAGTTTCTGTCGTTCCTTTTCAAGTCTAGGCGAATTCGAAACCGTACCATTCTACGGTCACTGCATTGTACCTTGCCAAGCACTTCCACATCCTGCACGATGCCTGAGTGTGCACTCATTAAAAAGTCTATTTCGTTCTCATTTTCGCCATTAGGGCTCCTCCATGTCCACTTGCGGTTTCCTCATTTTCGGTAGAAGGTATTCAAAATCCGTAAATTATTGCGTTTTGCGAATTCTACTAGTAGGTCTCCTCTGGCATTTCTAGTACCGATGCCATAATCTCTTACTGCATGGTCTCCAGCCTGCTTCTTCCCTACCTTTGCATTAAAGTCTCCCATCAGTATAGTATACTGTGTTTTTACATTACTCATTGCCGATTCCACGCCTTCATAGAAGCTTTCAACTGAAGTGTCATCATGGCTGGATGTAGGCGCACAAGCCTGTACCACCTTCATGTTGTATCTTTTATTCAGTTTAATTACAATACCTACCACTTTCTATGTTGCCGGCTATGTTTCTGTGAATTAGGAACCCCACTCCCAGTTCTCTTTTGTCAGCCAAGCCCCAATAGCAAAGGACGTGTCCATTCTGTAGCACCGTATAGGCCTCATCTGTTCTCCTAACGTCACTGAGCCCTATTATATCCCATTTAGCACCCTCTAGCTCTTCGAATAGTACAGCTAGACTTCCCTCACTAGATAAGGTTCTAGCGTTAAACTTTGCCAAGTTAAGGATCCAACGGCGGCCTGTCCGGATCCAGAGATTCTTAGCACCCTCTGCTGCGTTGCAGATCTGACCGCCGCCGTGGTCAGTTGCTTCGCAGCTACTGGGGACTGAGGGCCGTGAGTTATTTGACGTATGCATGTGAGAGGTAGTGCCCAGATACTGCACCAGGGTGGCCAATCCTTCTCTGGTGAGGGAGTGCGTTCCCGGCGATGGTTACCGGTGAGGCCGCACTCCAGGCCTCTTAATGCAGTTCCATCACCACGCGGATTTTTTTTATCCGGTTGGGAACTGAGCGGCACCGGGATTTGAACCACGGACCTTTTGCATGCGAGGCGGATGCTCGAACCACTACGCCATCGCCGCTTTGACACAGTTGTGGAAAAAAACATGGTGTGAGATGTACCACACATATACTGATGGTTGCCCCAAGCTGGGTATGTAACACTCACTCACCCGAGGCGGAGACTTTTCCACGGGACTTGTGGCTGTGCTGCCTGTTGGCGAAGAGGCCGGATGTGCCTGCTCGGTCATTTTATCTAGACCTGCACAGAGTCACACATCTTGGTGAGTCACTGGTAAACTATCCAAGCAAGCGAGCCACTGTTCTACAAGGTGGTGCTAGGCTAGCAGGGACATCTTAAGAGGCCAGGATAGCGCAAAACATGCCATACAGGTGCCGAGACAGAAAAACAAAACAAAGGTGGCACGACCAGTTTCATCTTGGTATTTTATGCACACATTTACAGGGACTATCCTGCAGACTCTTTTCTGTTCACCAAAATGCGCCTCTATAAAAGGACTCGACCCTTTGATGATACAGTAAACCCTCGTTAACTCGAACTCGCATATCTCGAAATCTCGGTTAAGTCTAAACTTTTTTTTGCCGTGCATTAACCTCCCATAGGTGCTATGTATTTGCCCCCTCTTATCACGAAATATTTTCCGGAGGGAACAGTGGATATCTCGAAATCTTGACAGGGAGGGCAGAAGGCAAAGTCTACTCCCAACAGGAAACGAGGGCTCTGTGCGAACGCTTAGCTCTTACTATACGTGTCGAACGCAGTCGTGAAGGGCGAATTTGAAATTCCCGCGGACGCAGCCATTTCCTATCAGCCCTGTCAGGCAACTGTGGGAGTGATCACGTGTGCGCACCTGCGCGCGACTTATGCGCGGTGGGCGGCATGTGCAGCATGCGCCCGTTAGTACGCAACCTAGCCCTTGCATGTGCGAGCTGGTATTCTTTGTTTTCCTCGCGATCTGTGCACGACGCATCTTGAGCTCAGTTTTGCTGAGTAGTGAGTGGTCTGTGCAACAGACGCTTCCGAATATCGACCAAGATGTCCCGCCCAAAGCAGTGCAAATCTCTGACGTTGGAGAGAAAAGTCGCGCTAATCAAGGAAGTGGAAAAAGCAAGTCGAAGCAAGTCGTGCATCGCCAAAGAATTCGGCATCCCTTTGTCAACCCTCTCGACAGTGCTTAAGAACAAACAAAAGGTTTTGGAAGGCTTCGAGCAAAGTTTCTCAAGCAAGCAGAAGCGCATTCGAACGTCCAAATTCCCGGACGTCGAAGCAGCACTTCTGTTGTGGCTCCAAAACGTTCGAGCAGCCAATCTTCCCGTGACAACCCAAATGATGATGGAGAAAGCAGACGCTTTGGCACTGCAGATGGGTCACGCGGATTTCAGTTGCAGCAATGGCTGGTTCGAGCGGTTTAAGACGCGAAATAACGTGTCATCGAAGCCTATCCACGGCGAAAGCGGCATTGTTGACGAACAGGCTGCAGACGCATGGCGCAAGCTACGCCTAGCCGAGCTGCAAAAGGAGTACGCGGACAAGGACATCTTTAACCTAGACGAAGCCGCTCTCTTTTACAAGATGCTGCCTAACCGCACATACACACCAAAAGGCGAAGCGTGCTCAGGCGCTAAGCAACGAAAAGACAGGATAACAATTCTTTTTGGTGCCAACGCTACCGGCGATGAAAAGCTGCCCCTCCTCATCATTGGCAAGTCGCTGAATCCCAGGTGTTTCCGAAATGCACGGCTCCCGAGGGATGTGAGCTACCGCGCAAATAAAACAGCCTGGATGACGGCGGCGCTTTTCGAAGAGCATGTCCGTGCGCTTGATCAGAAGATGGCAAAGGACGGTCGGAAAGTGTTGTTTGTTGTGGATAACTGCCCCGGCCACGGAAAAATCGACAACTTGGCGGCTGTTACGCTGGAGTTCCTGCCGGCGAACATGACGTCCGTTCTCCAGCCAATGGATCAGGGAGTCATTGAGATGGCCCGCAAGTATTATAGGAAAAGCCTGCTGCACCGAATTCTGCTGTCATACGACAATGGGAAAAAGTATGAAATCGTTCTGCTGGGTGCAGTCAATCTGATGGCCGCAGCCTGGCGCCAACTACGCCCGCTGGCGATTGCTAACTGCTTCGCACATGCAGGGTTTTCTCGCGCTCCGGAATCGATCGCAGAAGACATTGGCGCAGAATTCAGCGGCTGTGATGAGCTGTGCAATGAAGTGCGCAAGGCAACTGGCTGCGTGAGCGATACTGAAGACGGCGAGATCGCCTTTGAGGAGTATGCGCTCTACGAGGCCGACGTCCCCGTTACCGGAATGCTGTCGGACGCCGATATCGTTGAGATGGCCGTGAACGACGCAGATGACCATGCAGACGAGGAAGAGCCTCGAGAAGTGCCTACGACGACAGAAACACGTAACATGCTGTGCTTGCTCCGCAACAAGGTCGAATGCAGCGGTGGCGACCAACGGCTCATGCGATGTGTTGAGCAACTGGAGAACGCCTTTCTCGGACCGAACGCTAAAGCGAAACAGGCGAGCATTACGCAATTTTTTGGTCCTCGGTAATAAATTTTTTTCCCCTCCGAATTCTTGTGCCTTTACTACGGTAGCTGTTTTGTGCAGTGGAGCTTTTCCTAGCAGCACTGGCGTTTCTTTTACAGCGACCTGGGCGAACATTTTCGGCGTTTTGCTAAACTCGAAATACCGCCTATCTCGAAATTTTCCCCGGATTTGATGGCTTCGAGTTAACGAGGGATTACTGTATAAGCTTGGAGTTCTGGCAGGGGTAAACTTTGCTCGCGCATTATTCTGCTGTGCTGAGTCGAACATCGTCGTTTTTGCAGCTTGTTGCACTGGCATGCTGTCAACTGAATTATTCAGAAAGAGGTCTTTCTATGTAAAGAAAGGCGCCAACAAGTGCCATTTTGTTTGTTTGCATTAGACGTATACTGTCACCTTTGTTCCTTGAGCTCAAGAGACCCCACAAGTGAGAAGCGAACGACAGAGCTGAAGTTAGGAGTTCAGTGGACGTCTGATTTCTTAGACTTCCTAGGGCCGGCAAAATAAAGAGGTAAAATTGCCATAGCCACGCCCAAAATAGCTCTGAAGGCCTACCAGACATGAAACACATTACAAAGAAGCGGATTCTCAGTATGTTTCACCCCTTCATATTGGGGCAGAGCTGACTAGTGGAATCGGTGACAGTTGCAAATGGACCGACTCACAGATGTGCTGGCTTTCATGTCAGACATGGAGTTTCATCAGAAAGTCCAAAAAATCAGACATTAAATAGTTCTAGACGCAATGTGGAAATATATGAGCGCATAAAGTAGAAGGAAAAGCACTTGACAGGAAAGACGCTGTCGCCACTGTCAAGTGCTTTTCCTTCTACCTTGTGCGCTCATATATTCCCACTTTATGTTGTACCAACTGGCCCCGCATTCCACTTAATTGTTCTAGACGCTCTCCTACATTGACTTGATGGGGCTTCTGGCAACAACTCAAGACTGTCATATTTTTCAGGCAAGTCCAAAAAATTTGGCACCACGAAAATTCGCAGTTGATTGTACGTACGTGGGGTCGCGGCTAGAGTGGCATTGAGGTTTGACGAGGGCGGTGCTTCCTCTGGCGGTGGTTGGGTTTCGGACTCTGCAGTGGGTGTGGCCGGAGGAGGGACGGCCTCCTCGGAAGGCGTGGTGGGGACGCTGGGAGTGGGGCCCTTGCTGCGGGAGCGCCGGCTCAGGGAGCGTTCGATTGTGCCTTGCTCGGTGGGCAGGTTTGCGAGTGCGTGAAACACGTGCCGTTTCCGAATGACGGTGTACACGAGGTTTGAGTTGCCTGCATGGGAGAAAGAATCCACTAAACATGTAAAACGAAAGCGCAAACACGTTCCAAGCTGCCCCACTTGAAATGGTTACCACCACATGACGAACTGCACCAAAATGTCCCCACTATTGCCGAAGCAAGAGGAATGACTGATTGTTAAAACTAATTTCAATAGAGTAAGATTAGCCGAATCCCACTGCACAGATACTCTAATAATGGTCTCGCAACTACATTAACTGCTTAACGAGGTAACATTTATGCAGCTGCACCTGGAAAAGTAATTGCTAAAGTGAAGCGAAATAATGACTTTCATTAAAAAGTACGTGTAATGACGTTCTGTTTGCATTCCTCAACGTTGTAGCTCTTACACAAGCTTTTGGTAATTAACATATTATTGGAGAATGATTATGGCCTACGCTCGATCACTTCAGCGACACGACATTTATTGTCTTAAAGTATACAGGTAGCAGCAACTTTCCAAATATTAACGACATTGAATAAAATTATCTCAGTCACATCACCAGGAGGAAGGTAAGCGAGCTTTGTGCCTCTCTTCAACCGATTCTTTTTCTTGTTTTAAAACATGTTCTCTATTACTGGGATTTCGTCAATACAAACATTTAAATGCTCATTCTAGCCATACTTGTGTGCCTCTCAAGTATTTCACATTTAAAAAATTAAGAAGAACAACAAGCAGCATAGAGGCTTCTGTTGCGCTGCGCTCACCGTCAAACTGGTACTGGATGATGTTGTTGAAGATCTCGAGCAGAAAGAACACCAGGTGGTGGTTGGTTGGGTTTGAGTAGAGGAACCACGGTGTGCTGAACGCCTGCACAATGCCGTTTGACACCAGCGTCAATCGATTAGGCCTACTAGCTCCCTTCATTCGTTTATTTAGCTTACTCTCAATTACTAAAGCATCAAGGGTACCAATGTGGGATTGTTGGTTTATTGTTCATTATGAAAATAAAATTTTCATTCGTGAAAGTTAGTGCTTCCATTTTCTTCCTGTAATTCTTCTTTGTCGTTCTTTGTTGCTGTGCTATGCTACAAGCCAGTTCACTGAAGCATTGCAGGGAGGAGCGGGCGATGTCACATATAACCAAAAAAAAGAAAGGTTAGAAAACGAAATGTGTGATGCATTATTAGTGACAAACTAGATATGTAAAATGAAATGTAAATAGAATGAAACACAAGAATACGAGACAAAATAAACATACGTTGTACAATATCTTTGGCAAGTTATAAACACAACAGGAATATTCAAAATGGGGATAAGGAACCTGTGGGCATCAGCACACATCTTTACCGATTAAGTCTCTAAAAAAAAAGAATACAAACAGATTAACGATGCAGAAACATGAAGGCACAAGCAGGAGAGATCACAGCTTTGAAGATAAAGATAGAGAAAAAGTAAAGACCGAGTAAAGTTAGAACGATAAAAAGTATTTGTTAACAATGGTGCTTTCAGAAATTTCATACACTAGCATTGGTACATTAATGCAACGCCACAAGTTTTAATGCACCCCTTCACGAGTTTGAGCCACTGAGGTGAATTAAGTTCTTCAAATTTGCCAGATTTATATTCGGGCTCTCTTTCAATGCAACGAGCCACTGAGGTGAATTAAGTTCTTCAAACTTGCCAGATTTATATTCGGGCTCCCTTTCAATGCAACTTGATAGATCTCAATCAATAAAGCTGAACTACATACGAAGAGATGGCGTTATCATTTTCTGTTTATATTATTGAATAACTACCCATTGAGCTACTATCAAATTTGGCATTGGGGAGCTTTAATTAGCTGAGGCATCTCAGCTAGTTGGTACTGACTGAATGCTTCCATATTAGTTTCAATTGAAGAGTCAGTGATCCGGTTTTTATGGAAGGCTTAAATCTCGTTATATTGAACCAGGGTATAGCGAAATATCGATTATGACAAAGAAAATAGAAAATATTGTTGCAATAACTATAGTGTTCAAAACAAAATTTTATAACGATTTTTTGGATATAAAAACGTATTTTTTTGTGCAGGATGCATTTTTGTTATAATGAGGTTTGAGTGTAGATTCATTAAAGATCCGGATCCCTTTAGTTCCATGTACTTACCTCAAGTAGATGAAGCAGCTTGGTGCTGGCCACCATGGACAAAGTCTTGAGATAAGGTGAAACTACAAGAAAACAAAATTAATAGAAATACGAAGCAACAATGAGAATTGTCAGGCACAGAAGCTTGCAGTGACTTTAACCTCCCAGCTTTTTAAATGTTTTTTTTTTTTTACCGTCATTCACATTTTCCCCGCAGTAATGTCTTTATTAGTGCTCTGAGATTAAATATCGCCAAAGCTACACAGTGCTTAAAGATAAACAAGGCTACAGTGAGTAAATATTGTAAATATCGCTAGGACAATACCACGACTGAAAATCACCGAGGTTACACCAAGGCTACCCCGGGTGAATTACTGAGGCTACGTTGTGATTAATGATCAGCAAGTAGACATCAAGATTAAATATCACCAAGGCTACACTGTGAATGAACATCACCCCGACTACGCTGTGTAAATCACCGTGGCCACATCGTGATAAAATGTCACCATGACTATATTGTAATTAAGGATCAATAAAACTACGCTGCATAGGAATAGTAATCAGTTCAGTGATACCACAGTTCATACCCTAGTTAGAAAATTTCTTTAACAAATTTCATTCATAAAAACACAAACAAATTTAGTTCAGTCTGACACCTACAGAGCAAAGAGTATATCACAGCCAAACCTTATCACGACAAAGTCACGTGTTGCACTAACGCATGTTCGTTAAATATGAAAGTTTATTACAAATGTGCATTTTCAGCACTGATTCAAGGACACGACTATTTCCTGTCCCTTCATTATAATCAGTAAATCATCATAACGAGGTTCGCCTGTACTTGAATTCAGAAACTGTGGTTCGCCAGAAGCTAGACTCTGCTTTTGCACACTTCAGTGAGACACAATTAACTAATTAACCGGCTCTTACCATTTACAATGATGGTGAGAAGGCAATCAAAGAGGGGCTGCAGTCGCTGGTGACCGGTGGTGATTATCTTGTGGAAAACCTGTAAACAATAACGACAGTAGCTATGATTTTGTGCGTAAACTCAGCCAATTAAATTATGTTCCCTGGCCATTAAATATGAGTGCTGTTTGTAGTAATAGTTTACCTAATTAAAAAAAGGCAGCAATGAGGAAGGTAGCAATAGTACAGGGGCATCGTAAGTTTCTCACTTGTGGGAGATCGCTAAACCCTATACTGTTCCGTGCTTGTGAGAAAGGCAAAAGGTGTAAGAACTGACTGAATGCACTGAACCTGCAAATTCATGGCATCAAATGCCATGCAAGAAATGCTTCAAATGCCATTTGCCACAGAAGGCACAGAGGGGTTACCCACACATAACAGTGTTCCACAAGGAGGTGCTGGCATAGTCAACACTTGCAGCACAATGATCAAACACGAAGTAACAACAATGACAATTGTTAGTTCTCGTGGGTCCAGTGTATACTAGGTTTGCGCGAATATTCGTAAGCTTCGAATATTCGAGTGAATATCGCAGTATTTGAACTTGCTTCGATTTGAATTTAAATTATTGAAAAATTGAAAGTATTCAAAATGAATTAATAGATGTATATTGTCTAGCATGTAACCCCGTAAAGGCGGTTTCACTGCAGTGAACGGGCACTAAACAGTGAAAGCAATTATTTAAATGTATGTTAATGCGAGTGTAACTTTGTAAAGGTGGTTTCACTGCAGTAGAGGGATGCTAAGCCATGAAAACATCTACTTATTGATAATCTACACTGTCGCGAAGTCCCATTTTACGATTAAATGAACATACCAATCTCACATCGATTCATCGTTTTTGATGTTTGAAAGCTTGTTATACCGGCTTACATGCTCCATGTATAGTAAATATTGAAATGTGACACATTTTACACGTAATCATTTGCATTGTACCAAGAGTCAAATCCTGCTACTGTTCAAAGTTGTTTCCACATTGTTTGAATAAAAAATTGGCGTTCCCACAGGCCTTGTATTATATATACTATCTGAACCCAATTAGAAAATATTCGACGAAAATTGCTATTCCCTTCGGGTTCACTTCAAATCTAAAATTTGCTATTTGCAAAAGCCTAACGTATAGGTACTTGTGCACTGTTTTCGAACATTCTCCTTTGTCTTTGAGCAGCATGGTGCAGGTGTCGAGTTGTGGCAGTTGATTGTTTGCGCTCATCTTGAGTGTTTTCTTTTCGTGTGTCCTCTACGTAGGACGGATGTTCCGCAAGTATCAGGTTCCTCCCTGTTCATTGTGCGAGTCTAATTTGTTGTCATCGCATTCACTGATTCCCACCTGCGGTGAAACTATGGCTTATTTTGCCAGCCAGCATAGTTGCGAGGTATCGGCAGTTCCGAAGCTGCGCAATGTGAAGTAAGATGCTGTGAATTTCCGCAACATTCTAAAGCTTGACGGAAAGAGAGGATGAATAAGCGTACAATGATGAGCAGGTCGGCGTGGGTGCCCGTGAAGATTGGAATGTCCATGGGTACACTCGCACAGTACGGCTTGTTGAGCCGCACGCCAAAGTTTCGTTCCCCGCTCAGCAGCAGCAGGATGAACACGCCAATGTGCACCAGGCCAACACGGGCTGCATGAAGATGGCAGAGAGGGAGGAGGTTCGGCATTGATTACATCAACAAATAAGGCTCAACTAAATAACCAATTCAGCAGATTGAGCCCCTCAGCAAAGAATGTGTGTTCCACAATGTGCACCTAAACACTACTCACACTGATCAGCGCGGGCGTCGTTCAAGTGGTACAGCGTGGGCACCAGGATGTCCAGCACTTCGGAGCTCTTCAGCACGTAGAACAAAAATTTCTGTGTATGCAGACAGTGAACCAATACAGATAATTAGTGTACATAAAAATTACCCAGCAGAAATGTCAGCATAAAGTGCAAAACACCGGAAACGATCTACTATTTCACATTCTGCTAATAACCAGAGATGGTACCACAGCTTTCCTCCCCAGAAATGCAACGCAGCTTTTGGTAGGCATGACGCACTGTCACTAAAATTCTGCCTACAATACCGTATTTACTTGCGTAATCCTCGTACTCACATAATTCTCGCACCCCCCAGGTCGCCCAACAAAAATACGATTTCTTTTTTTTTTTTCTCGAGTAATTATCGCACCCCCGAAAACTGCTGCAATAATGTCGTCTGCTCTTTCCAGCCACTGATGATGATAGCACATGCCATTTGGCGCCACCTCTTAAGCATCAAGCGTACTATTGCATGGAGATTCAATCCAATTCAAGCCAAGTCGAAGTGGCCAGTGCGCGTTGCGGTGTGTTTTGTATGTTGTGTCGGTAACCTTGTCAAGTTATGAGGTGATACTGAAGCTGTACGGCAGCTTTCAAGTTGCAAGTGATAGATCATGCACTAAAGAATGGCAACAGGGCTGTCGGTAGGCCCTTTGGAGTCTACGAGTTTTGTGTTCGCTACTGGTGATGGCTGCTGAAAGCCATACAGACCTGTTGGGCCTGTCGTATGCCTAAAACTGGGATTGATGGTAAACTTTATTTTTTAAGAAAAATGCGGACAATTCTGTTAAATAGCCATCAGCCCAACACTGACGTCCCACGCTTACCTTTTGAGGGCTCCGGTTAGCAAACTTATGACTTCATGCTTAACAGCAGGACTCATCCGCTACAGCAGGCCCTTCATGGGTTTTTTCTTCCAACTTTGCAACGTGATCACAATAACAGTGAAACTTGAAAAGAGGATATAGTGATATGAGGGTCGAATTTCAGAGATTTAGTTTGCTACAAAACCATACGAAAGTGGCTGACCCTTCTTGCAAAAGAAACAATGAAAGAAACCAGCATGAGTTTAGTGGCAAATGCAAAACAACTGCACAAGCACTATGTACATGGTGGCGCAGTAGTAGGACTTACTTAGTTTCACGGACATTTTGCATCGTTCACTTCAAGCTTTGCTATACCACTTGATGTCCCCCAGACTTCCCTGACGTGATTTTTGTCATCCTAAGCTTGGCACACACTTAAACGCAGCCAATGGTGGGAAGGGCCACAACAATGCCTCTGACGCATAGCACTAGCACCTCATGAAGAGCAACGACTGGTCACCGCGATCACCTAAATGAAACACACCACTTAGGAGGCTACACATTTTAAGTCAGTGGCAGAAAAAAAATTAAAATAACAACACGCTTGATCTCTTCAGCCCTTCTTTCTCAATAGTTTTTATTAGCAGGCGTATCTGCAGCTGCCCATGAAAGCCGAGAAAAAAGGCCATTTCTGCATTACTGCCCTTTTTTTCTCTTTAACGATTCTGTAGTGTCAAGCCGTTGCATGCACCTCTTACTGACTTTCCAGTTCTACCAATAGCACACTACTGTGAGACCCGAGGATGTGCGCAGCACAGGCATCCAGCGATTCCCATTCGTAAAGCTACCACTGCTTCGTTTACCAAGGCGTCAATGACTCCAATGTTTGAAGTAAGCATGCAGGGTTTCTATGACACGAGCAGATTCTAGCTAGGCAGATTGAATTACTCAAAGCACGACATGCGCGCTACTTCTTCCGGCGCATCGACTACCTGTTTGTTGCGGTAATCGAGATACCCGTAGTCCGCAGCGAATTCTGTCAGGTTGTGCAGCGCCGACGTCGAGGCGGCGCCAAGGTGCAGGCACTCGCTCACTTGGTAAGGCATTGGTGCCCTCTCTCACGTTCCCTCGAGTCAACCTCATCTTTGTGAAAAGGCTTAGCATTTTTAGTTTATTTACTGCAATTAATGCTTTATTTCGGTTAAATGTATCATTTTAGACCTTGTTTGTTCCTTTTAACCGCGTTTAGAGCATCGCTAGCATTGTTATGGCCTGTAGTGAGCACTTTGCTGTGAGTGCAATCACACCACGCGAGATACATGGGCGACAAGCTGAGCTCCTCCTCCCCGCACTTAAAAAACATGACGAATTGTTAGAACTCTGCTGTGCTGTCCTTGACTCGACCATCTCCAGATTTTGCCGACACGGGTTTCTTTTAGCTTGCCTTGTTGTAGTCGCACATCTTCCAGAAGAAAACGAGCAGCTCCTGGTGGCAGGCGATGCGCTTGGCCGAGTGGGGCAGGTAGGTGCGCATCAGCGGGTTGTTCAGAAGCCGCGTGAAGCCCTTCAGCACGAATGCGAAATCTTCCTCTCGGTGGATGCGCGACAGGTAGTTGATGAACAGGTTCTCGCACCAGGCCTCGCCTTCGGGACCCTGCATCGGCAGAATAGCTAAGCTTAGCTGCACAGCTCACGTATCAAAACTGCGATTTGGCCTGATTGGAACATATTCATCTTGAAGGTTTTGCGCCCATTTGGGTTTCTCATCTTTGCCTCGTGTGGTTGCACAAGAACTTCAAGAACTCCGTGTATGCTTCATAAGCATGCACAAAAGACTTAACAAAGAAACGCCTCAATGCATCTACAGTGACAGGGCCCGCAACAGACACTAGGGATTGACAAAGGTATGCTTGAAGTACGAAATCGCAATGTTCGAAATTAGCATTTTTATTATATAGGTACACAATTCATCATTATTATAATCAATCTCTGCCTCCTTTTTATGTTCCCTGCATCAAAAAGGCCTCTACCAGTAATCTTGTAGCCCCGCCGTGGTGGTCTAGTGGCTAAGGTACTCGGCTGCTGACCCGCAGGTCGCGGGTTCGATTCCCGGCTGCGGCGGCTGCATTTCCGATGGAGGCGGAAATGTTGTAGGCCCGTGTGCTCAGATTTGGGCGCACGTTAAAGAACCCCAGGTGGTCGAAATTTCCGGAGCCCTCCACTACGGTGTCTCTCATAATCATATGGTGGTTTTGGGACGTTAAACCCCACAAATCAATCAATCAATCAATCATCAGTAATCTTGTAATTTACCCCCTCTAGCAAAGGTTGATTCTGTTTCATTCCTAAAATCTACCTAATTTCATTGCTTGATACACTTAGCTGTCTTCATCGAATGCGTTTCCGATTTTTTAACTATTCTGTTGCTTTAACTGACGACCAGTTTTTGTCTTATGTGAACGGGCCAGGTACACCTATACACCTGGCCTGCCACATAATCACACTGTAATCTAAACTCTAATCTAATCTACCTCTGTTTGTTCTCCAACTTGCTTTGCCACCTTCTGATGTCTTAATATTATGTTTATCATTTACCGCTCAATTGTGAGCTACACATTAATTTTTCGTTGAGTTGTTGTCCCCCACCAGGGGCAGAGCCAGAAATTTTTTTTTTCAGGAGAGGGTTCAACCGTGCTTTATGTATATTAGTGTGTACATATGTACCGGCTCGTATATTTACGCAAGCAATATTGAAACACTTCGAGGAAGGTGGTTGAGTCGCACCCCCTCTGGCTACGCCCATGTCCCCCCCATTTCAACCTTGTTAGAACTGGACGAGCATAAAGTTGCTGACTCCTAATTCAGGCTTGACAGAAACCGCCTGACACTGGATACGCACTGCGCCGTTGCTGCCGGCATTGTTCTGCTGCTGGGGTGGCCGGAAGTCGTGGTCCAGGGTGACCACAAGTAGCTGCAGAGCCACTTCGACCAGGGGCTCCCGATGGTCGGCAAAGAGGAGGTGGTTGAAGGGAAGGCCGTAGCCGACGGGATCGTAACCGCACACGATGTTCAGCAGCGAGGTGAACAGTGGCAGCGCATGCCTGCAAGTCAATCCAGAGCAATGTATTTTTCGCTAGAAAGCATTTGCCCATTTCCAAGATGTTAACACATGATTTTATCCATACAAGTAATTGTGCTTTGTTCTCGATCGCATAGCTAAGGAAGTCGATGAAATGGCAGGAAGACCGCTCGTGCGTCATTACACCAATGAATGAATTAACAAAGTACGCAAGTACCTATCATATCTTGAAGCCGACGCCATCCTGCTCGGAAGTGCACCGATTCGATGAGCTATCTGACCGATGTGAAGTAACCCGTGAAACCTCATCATTAACCTCTGAAACCGCATCGGAAATTTCTCCACATGCAACTAAACTATCAATATGGAAGAAGCAGAAAATAACCTTTCAATTTCTAGTCTACCCTATGGTGACTTACAGGGGCAGTTTTTCCACTCTACACAGAGCAAAGCTGTCCTAATGACAGATTGAGTAAGTTTCGTAAGCAGATGTGGAGCAGCTCCTTCGCCACATGCACTCCAAGGAGCAGCTCTCTCTACTTCGCGAAAAGTGGCAGGATCTAGAGGGAGTTGCAAGCGCACTGTGTGTGCGCAAAGTGTGGCGTAACACGTCAAAAACACAATGTGTTGCCTGGCCCGCCGGTTCTATCCGCCCGTGGTCGCTGAGGCGAGCCATGACTCGAAAGCGACGAGTGGTGCATTGCTGCATTAACTTGCACATTCACTGCTTCATAGCTCTCTTTTTGAATCAACCAGCGAGGGCTCAAGTGATATAGAAGCTAGCGTGTTGTCGTTCACAGCGTAACTTTCATCAAAACAAAGGAGACAAAAATTTTAATGTGTTTAACTTCAAATACAGCTCACATGCGAGTTCAAGCTGAAAAGATTGAAAACTAAAAATGGCACAAGATACGAGAAATGCTGGGCACTTCCAGAAGCGGATTTGTGCTAATGGCCCTTGCCATTTGCTCTGGCAAAAGCCCGCCCGCGGAGACCTCATCAGCCACTTCGAATATGCGATTGGAACTCACCATTACACACCCTCTACAGGCATAAAACTATATGACCGGATAGCCCAGACAGAATTCCCTAAGATTTAAATTTCATGAGTTATTCAAGCCTAACCGGTAGAGCAAGAGTAGAGTGTTTAACCAGCACAGTGTTGCCACTAGAGCGCTGCCATTAGAGTGTTACCGTACAGTGAGAGTGCTACTAGCAAAGATGGTGAAACAACTTATGAGATCCGAGTTTCTTAATCTCGTTTATTTTTAAGGACCTAACTGAATGGGTGCCTTAGTTATTCAGCACCAGCACAGGATGCAGATCTACTCCTAGGCTGATTCAGGTACGGGCTGTGAAAATACTAAGCTTCTTCTAAGGTCTTGCACCCTTTTGGCTTAAGGTCCCTACACTGCTTCTTATAACGTTGTTTCGAGAAAGACAGCTAGTTTCATGTCATTAGGCAATCACCAATCGATGACGATTAAGATGAACACAGAGACGTCACGTGTTCTGACGTTGTTCTAATCTCATGCCTTTGGCATGTTGTATCGTATTTTTTTTTTCTTCTATTATCTGCCCCTGCGTAAAACAAGCATCCCCAACTACAAACCATGGAAAAATGAAAATGTGAAAAAACGTTCCAGGATGCAATACAATGCAATGGTGAGAAGTCAAGCTTTAGAATCGGCATATAATGTGCATTCCTCCTCTATCTCTGAATTCTCTGTATATAAACGCAACAGGGTTAAAGAGCTCATGATCTTATGCGTGACCTAAAAATCGAGAACGATGCAAATAAAATAAATAAATGATGAAAATCCCTGGAGTGAAGTGGGGATCGAACCCAGGTCGTTTGTGTGGCAAGCGGATGTTCTACCAAACAGCCACACCTCCGCTTGTGAAAACAGAGAAAAGAGCTCCCTCTGCCTGGAAATTCAGTGAAAGTAGCTTTCATGCTTCACAAACAGACGTGTCCTGTATATATGCTTCACAATGAAACATGAAATATTGTAGTTGTAATGCGTGGTACAAGCGTCCGTTGCCAACGGGGCGTCAGAATGTGTGATTATCATAATGGCTCCGTGGCTGAAAGCCGGTACTCCACTACAAAAGGAACACATGCTACTGCTCCTATTCCCCTAGGGCCACGAAGAGAGTGCATAGTAAATTCAAAAAGGTTTCATGCACTAAGTGTTTGAAGTACGCACTACGAACAAGATGTCGCAATCGCGTTAGACTCCTAAAGGCGAAGCTTTAGGATCATTTAATTTTTCTACATAGCACGCATAACAGACAAGCCCAAGAACACGCAACCAGGACTTCGTCTCCATTTAAGGCACCGCTACTAGTCGGGCGAATGTGCAGCGTAGGAAAGCACACTTGTGTATTTTGAAAACAGTCTATTGCAGGATAAATTAAATTGTTTACGCATCGTGAGTGCCTATGCCACATAAGCAGTTGTCGTGATAGACTTCTGGACCTATGTAACAAAATAAAGAAACTTTTCTATGCACCTGTTGTCGGCTGATGTGAAGAAATGAATCCACTTGTTGGGCTGCTGGTGGGCCTCTGGGCAGACATAAACAATGAGGTGCAATCACTTACCAAGGTGTGTGCAAACAGACGTAAAGGTTGAATTCTAAGAATTGCACATAAGCTGGCACTGTGAAATTTTTTCAGTTAGCTTGTACTACAGAAGTTTCACGAGAACCTCATATTCTCAAAGTTTTACACAAGTTTTGGATAGGTTCACTGCGAAGTTATACAATAAAAAATTTTCTCGTAAAGTTCACATTTAAATATTTCTGTGTCAAGTTTGCATTAGACAGTTCATGCCACATTTTAAACTATGTTTCTTGTACTGAAACATCAATACAACAAACCCGGATATAACGAAATACCAGTTATAAGGAAGTAATTGAAAAATAGTCTTGCAATTGATACAGTGTCTGGAATGAACTTTTTTAACAAATTTTTGGGTATGGCAAACTTATTTTCATTTAAGATGCAATTTTGTTATAATAAGATTCGAATGTATCATAGTATACAATTATTACCGATGTAACAGGGACATTTTGATCGTGATCACGACCAATCTGCATTAGATTTCTTGACAGCGATCAGCAACGGTCACTGCAAAATGGCCCAATCTATTATGCACTGAGTTTTGTGTAAAATCGACTCAATCGAAATCTCGGGGCCAGAGTATGCACATCTCAATTTTCTTTATTCTGATCAGGCCTGATTATAATTATGATATACCTGCTCAAAATCGAGCTTAATGAAGATAGCCCGTAATCGCAATCAAAGGTGCCCATGAGACACCAGTAAAACAAATTGCAATTTGCCATGAAAACAAAAATTTTTTGCTTGATAAGCAGAAACCATAAAAAGTCTACTTTGCTGAAACTTTTAGCTGTAGAGAATAGCTATTAGCATACTAGAAGGTGTTCATTAATCATTAAAGTTGTACTAAGTAGACACTGCACAGACGAAGAAACACAAGACAACATGTCGAGCACAAACTACCGACTGGTTTATTCTCTAGAAAAGATGCAACTTTTACACAGCACCCTTTCACCAAGCCCCCATCTCAATCTCTGCTCTGAGCATCCGCTTATGTTTGTTTGATACAAGCCCGCATAACCGTTGTGTTCTTTTAAAAGAATAAACCAGTTTTTGTTTGCACTCAGCATCTTCTAGTTTTTTGTATTGCCGTGCAACTTTAACAGTGTTGCAACTGTAACAGGGTTACTTCCTCACTTCAGGTCACTGAAATGGAGTTACTTTTTTTTGTCGGTAATGTGCCCACGACTGCTCTCACCCTGCGAAGTGAGGTACATGGTCTGCGAGAAGCAGGTGAGTAGCAGCTTGAGTAGCTCAAGCCGGTTCTGGTCGTGCTGTGGCACGCAGGGCGGCGAGTGGGCGAAGCCGACGCCCGACGCCCAGATGTACTCACAGCTGTCCAGGGACCACGGCTCCTCCGGTTGCTCCTGCACCAATCAAACAGTGGGTGCCAGTCGTTCGTGCAATGACTGTCGAACCGCTCGCTGCAAGCCAGTGTACTGGCTAACGTACCATGGTGGCGCAAATGTCATCGAGATAACTGGAGCGTACAACAGTGGACGTACGGAAAGGTCCATGTATATTCAACGGGATGCTTTGTAACTTTGTGGCATGAAACAAACAAAAAAGAAACGAACCTGTAGTAAGCAAAGATGAGAAAGTGTTGGTCTGATGTCCCAAGGCGACTCGGGCTATGACAGATTCCGTAATGGAGAACTACAGGTAACTTTAACCACCCAGGGTTCTTTGACAAGCAACGACATTCACACTACACGGGACTCAAAAGCACTGCCAGTGCTTAAGTACACGCCACAAGCCTGAACGAAACATTGTAAATAGCCTAGTTCACGTGTGTGACTGTATGTGTTACGTGTTTATCGCTGTATATATCACATTAACTGGAGTAGCATGTCAGGCAAAAAAGCCAGACAAACAGCTCCAGCTCCCTATTAAAAGAATCCTCTCTCTCTCTAGCGTTTCGACTCCATTGAAGTGCAGCCACAATGGATGGGATCGAACTGTGTTCTGGCTCAGCAGCCGAGCACCACAACCACTGAGCCAACGCAGTGCACATTGCGAGGACACCCAATTTTTGCTCTCAATCGGTGTTATGTACAATCCTTGGGTGTTTGCGAACAAGCTGGTGAAATTTCAGCGCATTTGGCGGCAAACTTAGTTTATGACAAGCATTTTTATAAATGCGCGAACAGCCCGAGAGCCCGACAGAACATCCTATGGGCAGTGGCCCTTTCAGATTTTCAATATGCTTCACCCCCACGACACTCTCGTATTACGGCAGAGCTGCCTTTCAGGCTTTGCTACAGTCACAAATGTATTGACTCGAGAAAATGCAGGTTTCAACATGAAGGTGATAGATGCGGCAAACGTGGGGGCCCAATCAAGGCTGTTTTATAGCTGAAATATTGGCAGAAAGTTCAAAAAATTGGATGACGAACATTTTTAGCACCCAAAATTTCAGATGTTCTTATATATTGACATCTACGAGGCAGATTCGGAACTACAGACTCTGTGGGAGCCACCATGTGGTGTCTGCCACACCAGTTTGGCTTTCACAGAAGTTGGAAGAAGAGAAGAGGCCGAAGAAATAGAATTTGTGCCTTTCACTTGCAAAGTGTTGTTGGCAACACTTTGGCTGCAGCAAAGCATGTACATAATATAGGTCGGCCTCTGCACTGTGTCATTCTTGATAAGACAACTATGAAACGCCTCCCTGCCAGCGCTTCATCAACCTAGGCGAAGAAATACTTTCATATTGCTAAGTCATAAGAATATGCTTAAGAATCCTCTGCAACTTTTTTTTCAATGCAATTTCCCTATGAAGTATTCAAAAGATATTTTGTAACTATTCCAAACTTATTCGATTTACTCTCACACTTTAATATGCAAATTTCCCTCGCACCCAAAGTTTTGCTATTTGCACAGCTTTATTCATAACGCATTTTATTGATTTCAAAGGTGGATTTAATGAATCTACAGTATCACCAAAAGCAATGCAGCCTCGATAAACATACATCCCATGTAAACATACTGTAACTATGCAATGAACGGAATGGTGTACTTTTTCGTCAGTAGAAGTTTGCATCTCTTCGCAATCGAAGCAAGAAATCAAACTCACACAGAAATGCTGCCTAAAGTATGCATTACGTTTTTTTTTTACAGCCATGAAAACCAACTTCACCTCTCTAGCAAGACGATAAAAGCAGTGTTAAATGAAGCTTCCAGAGGATGTACAGTGGGAAAAAGAACAATGTGCTGGCTGGTTGTGCTTTTTTCTCAGTGCAGGTATGTTTGCGTTTTGAGACTTGATGTTTCTTGTATGAGACATTATACCGGTTACGAATGAACCGGTACAATTTGCATGCATCGCGTTGACTACTACAGTTTAACCCCCTTTATAAGAGACGTGCACTGGGGAGCAAATCTTGTCTTTCATGCAAGGTGTCTCTTATGAACAGAGCACCATGTATGCATTTTCTTATCAATACCAATTTCAATGTAGGCACACTGGTGTTCCTTATACCCTACTGTCTTTTACATCAGTGTCTCTTACAAAAGGGTTCGACTGTACGTGCGGTCTATTTTGAGGCACAGATGCTTGCTATTCAGATGAACGTTTGCTGACTGGCTGCACACGTATTTCGTGTGAGAGCCAACGCAGTGAGCTGCTGTCTTTGTGGTTTCACTGTTGTTTTGCTGCGAGTGGAGAATGCAGAGAGTTAAGGCAATGCAGGCTACAAACAACGAACACTTCTATAGGCTATGTTTCGATTATTGCCCATAACAAATGTGCAGAACAGTTCCTATGCCGCCATGCAGGTTACAATAATGGCAGTGAAAGGTTTGCGTCCTGTCACCGTGGTTTCGGACCTACAGGTGTGAAGAGGCTAAAGTTTAGTTACTTACAGGGCCAGACTTCTTCGAACAGGACACTGTGAAATCTGGGCAGAACAGCAAATCCTGCAAAATATATAAAGAAAAGTCCATAAGCAACTGCATCCACGAATAGAAACAAACAAAAAAAAACATAATTCCTCGAACCCTTTATCACGGCAAAAGTATAAGGTTCGAGTCTGAGTTTTTGAAGAACACGGCACATGCTACGAAAAATCATTGCATCTCTCAAGAGGATAGACTGGTGGGATAGTTGGGAGAGCATAATTCAGAAGAGTAGCGCAAAGCAGCACACGAACGACAACAGATGACGGCTATGTGTTCGTTGTAGACTTGTGCACAACTGCAACACCACAACCAAATTTTGACTTCTTTTTGGTATAGGGGCCCTATAACTGACATAAGCTTACATGGCGGAAATTTCGACTTGCAGCAGGCATAACACCGTGTGAATAATGTAGGCTAGTGTGAATATTTGAGCATTTGGAATACTCGAACAAGTATAACAGTATGAAAATTCACTTTAAAAAAATTATAGACCATCTCCTTGAAGAGAACCCTGATGGAATGCGAAGAAGCAGTGGTGCGCAAGGCGTTGACCCGACTGAAATGGGCATCGACACGGTGCTGGAAGATTGATTTGAAGCAAAACTTGGCGTATTGTTTACTCGAGTGAACATTTGTTTGAAATGCAAAGACACGAGAGGCGGGTTAGGTTTCCTGTAAGTTTCATCACAGAAAGACTGTTCGCTTCATGTGCGCTCGAATGTTGCGAGTGGTGGAGAGGTTAAAGCGAGATGGGATGACATGCGGCGAGCGGCGACAGGATCGAAATGTGCAGTGCGCTGCTCACGAAAAGAACACACACAGGACGAGAGCTAACAACGTTTACAGCTTAACACTTAATGCGCTGTTGAAGCAAAAACAATGCATAAAACGTAATCACAGATATGAGTGCAATCTAACAAGTGTCCCAGTTTTTACTTTGCTGGGTTTGAAAAACGTGCTCTTTCCACAAACCGGACATGTGCAGCGAGGGAAGTGAATTTCGTGTGACCGGCGACTAAATGCAATTGTTCCAGTGAAAGCCGAAGGCACGCGATTCTCCCCTACCACAGGATAAGTGTGCAAGATATGGCCTCTCTCTTTCCACAGCGCAAAGCACTCGTGAAAGATGAGCGTGCATCAGCGCATCGCAACGAACTGGGCGCCAAGCTTTACGCCAAGTGTGCTCACCACCCCATCTCTCTGGTAATGCTGAAAACACGCTATTTCCTCCGAGATAGGCGCCATCAGTGCTAAGTGGCAGATATAAATAGCTTGGGGTTTCGACGTTGAAGGAGGTGCTGCTTCATGGCTCGTGGCTGACGTTGCGCACTCAGGAACGAAAGATTAGACCTTCGATTCTGAGTGCCGGAGTGTTTTTTTTTTGGATTATTATTCTTTCTTGCCTATTCATATATATAGATACGTATACATAGAGGGTAAACAACGACGGTCATCAACGTCGATGCCAGCGGCAAAATCCAGCCGAGAGTGCCCATATAGTAATTTCTATCATAATAACATCAATATTTCTGCATGCCTTGTTTAAACGAAAAATTATAGTGTAGGTTAACTGGACCATGGCAAATATGCCCATGTTCAGTAATAGTATACAATATGTGCAATTCAACTTTGATTTGAATTTATTAGACCAAATCACTATTCGATTTGAACCTAAAATTGATTATTCCTACGATCCTAGCATTGCATAACGAGTGAATGGTGTAAAGCTTCCAACCCAATACAAAGTGCTAATGCATCACTCATAGGTATGAAAATCAGCGACACTATCCTCAAAGAGTGAAGCTACATGGGCATCTGTACCATGCAATATTACTGCGATATTAGAAGTTGTATTGTGAAGCCTGTACTCAGGACTCATGAGTTTGCAAAGCACGCATTATTTTCACAGCATTTCTAAGCAGAGGAAGTTATTTTAACTGCATTTCCAAGCAGGCGGGTGGCTGTGTAACAGAACACCTGCTTGCCACGCAAATGGCCTGCGGGGTTCGATCTTCACTCGAACATGAAAATATTTATTTTATTTGCATCGTTTCCCATTTTTTAGTCATGCACAAGATGATGATTTCTCACTCAAAACCAATGACACAGACGCCAGAATTTCGACAAAACAAGCTTTTTAATGTTACTGTGTTAAAACATATGAATTTGGTGAATGCAGCTCATTTGTCTACTATGAGCGCAGCCATGCTTTCCCGTTTACGTGTTGCGAGAGTGTAACACCTGCCAAATTTTTTTTTTTAGATGTACTAGGTTTATGGCACAATATTCAGCGGGTGTTCTCTTTCATAAACACACCACACCACACACCAGCAATACGAATGAATGTCACCAAGAACTTAAAAAAGAAACAGAGACTGATTAATGAAAGTGGACACAGATCAGCATTATTTCAAAAGGCAATAATCATGCTAATAATTTCCACAGAAATAAACTTTGTTGCCCAGGTAAGGTAATGCACAAATTATTAACAATGATGAAACTGGTCTGTACTCACACATAGTGCTGTGATAAGTGACTGGGCCAGCGACTCGGTCTGAAACAGCACAAGAGACAGCACAGCTGCTGTAAGCAATAGAAATTTGAATCGCCAGTAAATTATGACTCTGCCGTGAGTCATTGAAGCTTGTGTGAGATTTGGATAATCACACACGCCCAATGCACTAATTAACTGCGTGTATGATGTCTCATTCTACATCATTAAGCTGCAATGACGATCCCACCTAAGGTACTGCAGTGGGTGACTTAAACACCGAATTTCGTAGGACCGAGAAAAAATTTTATGCTGCGCCTATTTCATATCTGTTAGCAGCAACGGGGCAGGATTCGTAACCCTGTACTACAAGCTCGTAGCCAGGAATTTTTTTTTAAAAAGGGGGGGGGGAAAGGGTTTACTTTTTGAAGGCTTCGACTATTTATAAAAATTGCCCTTTTTTACTAATTATTTTCCATAAAACGCCCCCCTCACAGAATGTTGGAGGGGGGGGGGGGCTGGGCCCTTGGTGCACCTTCTATCTATTTTTATTTTATTTTTTATTTATAAAATACTGCAGGCCCAAACAGGGGCCCAAGCAGGAAGGGCAAAAGGACACAAACAAAGCAAATAAAGGCAAAGAAATCGCATACTCAGCAAAAAAAAATGACACTGGGATGTGTACAAAAAATACTGCAGCAAAAAATATGGCAAAAACTACATAATTTTTTTAAAAGTGGTACATCAAGGTGAAGCAACAAAAGTAGAAGCATCAAACAAAAAGTTTTCACACACTAAAATAAGACCATGAGGTAAAAGCACGTCAGACATATATACACAAAGAGGCATGAGATAAGGCAAGCGACATTGGCTTTTTAAACTAAGGATCAAGGAACAGAAGGATAACATATAATGAAGCTATAAAAATTGGTACATAATGGTCAGAAGTTCAAATAGCAACATGTTCTAAGAAATCGTCGTTATGTAAGGGGGGAAATGGTAGGTTGTTCCAGTCGGTGATAGTTCTTGGGTAGAAGGAATATTTGAAAAGATTAGTGCGTGTCCGATAGGGTGTTAGAGAGTCAGCATGACGATGCCGTGTTGTTTGAGCAGTAAGCGACAATAAATAAGGATTTGGGTTTATGGCAAAGAGTTTATTTTTCAGTGCAAACAGGAATTTTAGTCTCGGTATTTTTCTACCCAGGAGTAGTGTTTGAATACTATTCTGCATCATTAAACTAGAGAGAGAGTCACTATCACGATATTTAAAATAAATGAACCTGACAGCTTTACGCTGAATGATTTCCAGTCTATCAATATTAATTTTTGTATACGAATCCCAGACAATGCTGGCGTATTCGAGTTTAGGCCGAATTAGTGATGTATAAGCCGTTAACCTTGTACTAGAGGGTGCATCCTTTAGTTTATGTCCGAGAAAACGAAGTTTTCTGAACGAAGAGTTGCATATGTTGGTACTGTGTATATCCCAATTAAGGTTATTAGTTATTGTGATTCCCAGGTACTTGTACTCCTTCACTTTTGCAAGCATTACGGAACCCAGCTTGTACCCAAAAGAAAGTTTTTTAGATTTCTTTCTAGTTATTGACTTATACACTGTTTTACTGAAATTTAACTGCATGCTCGACCGATCACACCAAGAAAGAATACTTTGGAGATTATTGTTGAGCGATACTTGATCTTCATGGCTTTTAATTTTATTATAATGTACACAATCATCTGCAAATTATCTAATTTTAATAGGGGAATGAATTTCGTTGGTTATGTCATTAATGAATATCAAGAATAATAAGGGGCCAAGGACACTGCCCTGAGGCACACCAGATGAGACTGGTAGCTTCTCAGATGAGTGGCCATTAATAGAAACGACCTGACTGCGGTTGGTCAGATAGGCAGCCACCCAATTAACTAAATAAGCAGGAAGATTAATCCACTCTAGTTTAGTAATAAGCTTGCTATGTAATACAAGATCGAACGCTTTCTTGAAATCTAGAAATATTACATCAACCTGGCCTGACCCATCAAGAACACTAGCAAAATCACGAACAACTGTTGTTAACTGTGTGATAGTAGAGAAACCTTTGCGAAAGTCATGTTGACAGGACGACAGTATGCAGTTGTCCTCTAAATACTTATTAATTTCCTTAGCTATGATATGTTCAAGTAGTTTGCAACATGACGAGGTTAGTGATATAGGGCGATAATTTGTTACTAGTGTGGAATCACCTTTTTTTAGTACGGGTACAACACATGCCAAAAGCCAATCATGAGGCAGTGTAGCTCAAGACAGGGACATTTGAAATATACGAGCTATGAAAGGTGCTAACGCTTCTGCATATCTTTTCAGAAAAACATAAGGTATATCATCTGGACCTGAGAAAGATTTAGTTTTAAGGTTAAGTAGCATAGAAACGACATTTGGCATTGATACAACATCGGGAGCAGGGAAGTATGGTCTATGGTTATGAAGTGTAGCAGCATCAAAACTCGAAAAAACACAGTGGAAGTATTCATTAAAATATTGCACAATGTTGTGCCTTTCGTTAATGATGATTCCCTTGTGTACAATGTGGCTAATTTCCTGGTTCTTTTTTCTTAGAAAGCCTCAAAATTTTTGTGGTGCGGAGCGAACAAACTCTGGTAGCGTATAAACTCTGGTAGCGTATGCTGGAAATACCAACGCTTAGCATGGCTCACTTTTAGATTTAACTGCACTATAGCTGTACTTATCGACAGAAAACGCGACCCTAATTCCAAAGTCAACCTGTATTGCACTTGAGTGTATTTTGTGTCATACTTCTGCTCCCATCAGTCATCAAGTCACTGTTCCTGCTTCATTCATACTATATCAAAATAATGAGGCACTCAATGCTCGTTTCCGAGCACTGATATTGTACAGAACTTGTGCCTCTTCAAGCGCTGAGTCATATCGGACGCCAAAGCCATTCACTCTGCACCACACTGTTTGTGCGAGATGTCGCTGCACCAGTTATAACAAATATGTCGTCTGCAGTCCGCAGTGCCACTCATGTGTACTCATCTAGACCGCGTGCCACAACAACTGCGCTGACGACCTCATTCTTAGCACTGTGCCAAATTTTATCGAGAAGCTTCATGCACACGCATCCCAAAAGCTCAATGTGAGGGCATACGCGCCCACACGTAATTAACCTTCTGAGTTATACAGTACGCAGCATGCTAAAGTTTGCAGCCAGCAAACGTCAAAGAGTACTTGCGGTGCACAAGTCTACTCATCATCCGACAACTCCAACCACCCAAATAAAATGTCATATCACAGGGCAACTATTAAGAAGTGATATTTCAGAAGAGAAGTGCTTAAAACAGAAGTGTGTACTTGAATTACTTGAATGAAATATCTGTACCGAGTGTTAAATTTTAGTTTCATTTTTTCTCTCCTTAGCAAAATGTTTTTGACCCGGCACACACATTATGTAAAGTTAGAGTCTCTATATCATGATCTGCACAAAAAACAGCGTATTAAGAAACGCTGAATTTCAGAGCGGTTTGCAACTGTAGCCAGCAAATATAGCCCTGCAACATTTTTCATATATGAACATACAAACATAAATATAACAGGCTCTATACTTAAGCATAACAATAATAAGCTTTCACTCAGACTCTGTGGTCTGCAAATCTTTGATGGTGACTGCGTGCTCTCTCGTTCACTTAGCAAGCTACATTTGTAAGCCAAACACGAGGCGCTACAGCAACCTTTTGTTCCTAACGATCAATCCTGTATCTAGAGCTCAGAGGCCTTAATTGTTATAAATGAGTCACAATAATTTTTTCGCATTAATACTGCCCCGCCTGTTCCTTGCTTCAGTTTTTCACCCACAAAAGTTTTCAGCAACGTTCGGTGCACATCATGTCACAATGTTTGGGCGGCTTCGTGAGTGCCTGAGATCATTTTGTTAAAACTACGTGCAGGACTCGAATGTCAGAGTTTATTGGTGAGCTCACGCAAACGCCAATTACAACTCTTGAACCTTCAATGTCATATATAAATGCAGGCGCGCCTTGGCGCAAATCAGATTATTGATGACCGGCGCTCCGTTCACCGCAACCTCTGTGCATAGTTTGCCTGCGGTTTGACCTTCCGTATTTCAGCCCCAAGCCCAGTAAAATAGTCTCATTTTGGACATGCCGACTGCCACCTTCGTAAACGGCGCGACCCCATGACAGTACTCTGGCACTGACGCTCCTGCTAGTACCTGTGCTCCCCCATTGGCGGCTGTGTCGTCCTCGGCTGATCCTGGAAGGCTGGACCAAAAGAAGCCTCTCCAGTCCGAGTCCTCGAAGATGTACGGCAGGATGCGTGTCAGCAGCCGCACACAGTTGAGCACTGCATGTGATAACTGACTATATAATTTAAAAACACACATGAATGAATAGCCAATTCTACCCTTAATTTAGTCTTTGTGTAAAATACAAGCCCACAGTGTTACGCTCTCACTGTCGTGATAATTCTCGATTAATTGAGTGTTTATTCTGAATAAGTCTACTCTCAACTTATTCTCGATCGATTTTACCTTATTCTTATGCATAACAATGTGACAAAGATTTCATTGTATGTTTCCAGTATACATTACGCTTCTTCCGCCATTGTGTTCAGCTAGTACATTGTGTACACCTTTAGTTCTTGTTCAACTGTAATATCTTTGTGTTCTTAACGTTCACCTGATCCATTTAAACACATTTTTAAATAACAGCCTGTGCTTGGTTGCTCAACTATGTGGTTGCAAACTGCTTTTGCACACATTTATCTAAACTGAACATGCACATGCCTTTGACAAATGCCCGTGCAGGCTGTCAGTGTATTAGGCCTATAAATTTTTTGAAGCACATCAGTTATCTTAATATAAATTTTATATCCTGCTATAAACTAATGAACCAATATCCTATAAGGTCTATCACATGCCAGAGTATACTAATACGAGCATTATTAGTGTACATCGTGTCTCTAGTTTTATAACCCAGATGAATGAAAGTAATTATATGGAGCAAAATATTCCTGTAGTAATTTTCTCGATATGAGGTATGTTTATTCAATATTGTGTACATTCATTATGTACTTTGCCGTTACCTCAACATGATCATCATAATATGCTTCCTCTGCTTCATCAATGGTTGTGGATACACTTCTTTGACATTGCTCATCACAGCGACTTTTGTTGCACCCCCGTACCTCAGTAAAGGCTGGCCTAACTTCTACATCAAACGTGGCGGAAGCGTAGGGTTTACAATCTCATACAATACAATATCTTACACGAGATGCACTTAAAAAGATTTTGAAGCAATAGTCCAGCATGCTAATGTGGCAACCAATAACAATGCTTCCTAAATCCACCTTGAAGCATGACCCCTGCAAGCTGACACACTTGCTTTACGGATGTTCTACTGCTTGGAGCGCAGCAATAGAAGGCTTTTTTCTGAATACGCCAGAGTTTAGCTGTCCCGTAAGTACTTGTAATGCGCCAACCCTTACATCGCTTGTGCAGCAATTCCCCGCAGAGAGCAACATTCCAGTTGTCATTCTGAAAGACAGGGCATGCAAACACGAACAGAAGAAGGAAGCACTAACTATTCTGACGCTGTCTTGTGGTGTCTTGCTTTCTGTCTTGTGTCTGTGTTTGTATGCCCTGTCTTTTCGAATGAATACTTACCAACTGGCTGCGCTCTCTGCTATAATAAAGTTCCAGTCATCCCTCAACCACCGCATTCTTCGGGTCTCGCTCAAAGTTGCACTTGGCTGCTCCCTGCTCTAGAAATCGGCCTCCAGGAAATGGATTCTGCGGCCACGGCAGACGACAAAGCGAATGAAACGGCTAAGCTCCAACAGATTCTCAGAAATAACTTCAACCCTCGCATCCAGCAAAGGCGGGAGCCACAAAGCAAGTCTGCGAGCACAAGAACCCTGCTTCAACGGTGATTAGGTTAGCATTGCCATAGAGCGTATGACTAGCACAACGAAACATAATTCCAGGGACCTCTTGAGTGGCCCTGGCATTTATTTACACTGTTTTGGTGGTGACACTGTTTGGAAGTGACACTAGAATTGCGTGATGAGTTAGGCATTGCAATTGCCACAGAAAAAACAAACATTCAATTATGAGGAGTGATGCTAAATATGACTCGCAATGCTGGAGCGCTTGGCCATAAATGTTCCAAGACCAGCTGTGGCTTAAGATTCCCTTCGTTAACACAGATAAACTACATTTTCTTATTTGAGATAATCCCCAAATGAGACAACTGTGTTTGTAAACCGAAACTGGGACTAGTCATGACTGCGGGCAACCTCTCATTTCGTGCGACCCCGCCGCGCTCCAGTGTTTAAGGTCATATTGAGTTTGAGTGTAGGTATAAAGTGTAAACTTTTCGCGCACCGCAGTGAAAGCAAATGGGACAACACAAGCATGATTTCTTTTACCAATTTTCTTTCATTGTAGCGCACAATAAGTTTACACTATGTACAGCCAACTGGCCCCTATCCTGGCTCATGTAGGACTACATCTAAAGCACAATTAAGGCTAAGAAGTTAGAAGGTTGAGGATACCGGCTGTTTGCTGGGCGGCCGTGTTGCAGAGGGAGTCGGCGGCACGCACTAGCCTTTCGACCGCCTTGTAGCACAGGGTGGCCAGGTTCGAGGGGGCCTCCTCGCGCAACGACCGGATCTCAGCCGCGGGCACCAGGGCGAACACATCCTGGACGCTCTGCAGCCCGGACTCACCCCAGAACTGCTCCCAGAATGCCTCGTCACGGGCCTCGATTGGCTGAACCCACAAAATATGTTTCAGTGCGATACAACAATATCAAGATTGTGGAAAAACTTGAAAATATCAAGGTAAATAATGTCCTATTCAGATCAGTCTTTGGTACAGTCAATGCAGGTACATATGCTTAGAATGCATCACTTACATTTCCCAATGTCAACTACACACGAGTAAACACAAGATTGATGTGTAAGTATGACAAATTTCACGCCCAAGTGTGCAGTATGTGTACACCAGGCTAGAAGACTCTCAGAAGTGGATCTATCGCCTGTGCCACAGGTCCGTTTTCAACATTACAAATGAAACAAAACTGCAAAATTATGTACAGAGTGTATTGATGACATAGGGCAGAATAGACGAAAATTAATTGATGTGTAATTCGCTTCAAACATACGTTTTCAATAATAACTATTCATGTACTGTTAATATCATGAATCACTTGTATAAATTGGTGCTAATTTTGACGTTCCTGCATTTTTCCGAGTGAATGGCACGTACACATAGATACACTTTTTTTTTATATCTCTTATTCACAGACCACATAACATATCTGTGATAAAAGTTTTTGGACTGTTGGGAGCAACACCGTATTTGCAGTGCTAATGCAATTTTTCTAAATTTTTCGTATTTTCTTTTGATATGCTACACAGTGCAAAACTGCCATGACATTTCATCCCATTGAGGGAACAGTAACATTTCGAGATGTAGAAAAAAAAAACCGTTGAGAAAGGTTTACGTTTCCATTGCTGTAAAACTGAAATTTCAAAACGTCATCTAAAATACAGACAAGTTCAGTGAAATATCTATTGCATGCAGAAAATGTAGCTGCTTAACTTAAGCACTCTGGCTGTAGTATTTTTTTGAGGGGGGGGGGGGGGGAATTTTGCTGCACAACTTGAAAAATTACATCTGCACATCCGCGATCAACACAAGTGAGTGAGTGTATATTTGCTAAAAACTTTGTGCATCAGGAGTCAATTACAAGAACAATAACATAATCATAGTAGTTGTGTTTTTACATCCAAAAACCACAATATAATCAAGGAGGATGCATAGTGAAGCTCCAGAAATTTTGACCACCAGGCGTTCTTTAATGTGCCTCCTTCGAAATGTGGCTCGAATTCGATCCCACAATTTGCAGGTCAGCTGCCAAAAACCATAACCCACAGACAGCGGGTAATAACATCGATGTTTTCCTCTCGGCACCGATCTCCCACTGCATATATATTCTCAAAAGCATGTGCTATCACCATCTGTGGCAGTTGATAGCACAGACTAGTCTTACGCTACATAACCTCTTTTCATGGTATCGTGTTTCACTTATCTAAGCAGCTTTATCATTGTGCCTGGGGTGGGTGTGTTATGATGGGCGTGAACTGCAAACACAACTATGTAATTAGATTCAGTCTCACGGTAAAGAACCCAAGTGGTCGAAACTGTTCTATACTCTGCCACTATGGCATACTGTGGTTCTGACATGTATAATTGTTAGAGTTCAATGTTCCAAAACCACCATAAGAATATGAAGGAAAGTGGAAATTCTATGGGCCAATTTTTTTTTCAAGTTCTCATACATATGATTCAGAGAGAGGCCATAGTGGACGGCTCTAGCAATTTTGACAGGGTTCTTTAACGTGCACCTAAATCTATGTACACAGACCTCTAGCATGGTTTTGACATGTAAGACCCTGGAAATTAACTTTTAAATTCAGTCTTGGGTTCCCTAAAACAAAGATCTAAGCAAGGAGCTTCATGACAATAGATAGCGCAAGAACAGAACGACGACAAAGACACAAGAAGGACACGAGCGAGTTCGTGTCCTTCTTGTTTCTTTGTCGTCATTCTGTTCTCACGCTATAACTATCGTCGTGTCATACCAACTAGCCCAAGCTGCCACACTGCCAAGGAGCTCCAATGTAAGAAGTTTGTAAATCTTTACAACTCTGTCATTTTGCTTTGAAGAGAGTGCATTGTGTCTCTGTACAACAATATATGCTTCTGATGTTTGATGATTGAATGCTCAGAAGGTTTGAAACCTCGAACGTCATCAGTGATCTTTCGGTATTTACAACTGTCGCCTATGTTTTTCCCAAAAAGAATTAAGAATACAAAAACAATTATTCAGCTGTCACTGTGAAACTCTTAGAAAGGTAATTTAAACAATATAAAAAACAAAAGAAAAACTATTTAAGCCCAATGCAATTTTTGTTTCCAGTTCTTGGGAACATGAAAACGATTATGACTATATACCTCTAATTCACAAGCCTTTGGACACATTTCCAGGTGTGACATTACCAGTGAAACTCCTAATTAGCGAAATCAACTTTTTCATTTATTGAGAAGTTTTCAAGTAACGCCTCTCTCTGAAGCATAAATGAATGAATGATGCTGACAATTTCGGAATCTAGATATCATATAAGTTCCACTAGTCCATTCATTTGGCCAGCCTAATACCAAAGCACACTCAAATACTGACACACGGCTACGACGTACAATTTTCGAAATTAACGTACGCCTAAATTTCTTGTGACTGAGTCGGTTTTATATATTCGAGATCAAAATACCACGATGTTAAGAGCCTTCCATATATGCATGTGTACACGCATGTGCGCACGTATACACTGTACGTAGATATACAGAGATATGCACAAAGTGTGAACGCCATGTGCGTCTTGCTTGGTTAATCATCGTCGATACTAACTACAACGTGGAATTTTCTGCAATACCATTTCGAACTCTGCCGGAGGTCTACGTACGCATGCTGCAGTCGGTTAATTGTTTATGTAATATTAGTCACATCCCAAGCGCACTACACAAACCAAGCATACTACTGCATCGTCCGGATCATCACAAACCCTCGACAATACGCATACCACAAAGCAGTCCTATGCTTCGCTACAGGGATCGATTTTTCTTTCTTTCAAAGGCCGAGCGCGAACATGCTGCTATCTCCTGTCCGAGTACGCACGCGATTCTTGGCGAGCCCGCTGTGCTACCATTCATAGACAAAAACCCCGGCGAAAGCAAGACCATGAAGTCGCGAAAACGGGCGAGAGCCAGCGAGCGATCTAACAAATTACGCGAGCAGTGGGTCACAGGCGCGCCCCCTTACTTTCGGGTGCCGTCACGATCTGTCGCGCGCGGCTAGATCCGATTGTTTTTTCGGAAGCACCTGCTTTGACTCAAAAGAGACGGTGCAGCTGGCTCGTACAACCGATGAATAACGGAACGGCTAACGACGATCAAAATCGGCGACGGCCGCGCGATATGGCCGCGTCTTCACGCGCCGTGCCGCAGCATATGCCGACTTCCAACGCACCTGCGTCTTCGTCGTCAGCTGTATCACGGCCTTCCTGAAGTTGAGCTTGGAGTCGGTGTTGCCCATGGCGCCGGCCGCCGCACAGTTAGCGGTGCCTGGACGAAAGGCACCACGGCGTCGTCAAATCACCAACCCGCACGCGGTGAGCCGCCAACCACCACCCGAAAATCGGAAACCAACTCCGGTACGGCGCGCCGAGAGATGCGCGGACGACTTCGGTGTGATTTACGGCGCTTGAGATAATAAATTTAACACCTCACCATAACCTCAACTTGGCTCGGCTTGAGTAGACTTGATACAACTTTTTAAACAAGGCAGTCATTTACGTCAGAAGTGTAGCACTTGCTTTAGAAAATTTGTGAACTAAAGAACCGCAACTGTAAAGCTCAATTAGCGCTTCAACCAACAAAAACTTTGCAGCGTGTTTGTTTTTTAACGTATTTGTTTATTTTGTAATTACAACAACTTAGTAGTTGGCTTTGTGGATTTGTTTCAGAATGTACTGTAGCCGATCCAGGACAATCCTTCCTTTCTCCGGTCTTCGTCTGAGCTGCGAGGTAAGCTACCACGTGTGTCGTCGATGTAGGCTAGTTTAGTAAGCTTTTCGTCGTTTCTTCCTCCTTAATCTACTGTAAGAGCGCCATTGAACCAACCCACCGAGCGAACTGACCTTGTCGATCCGCTTAGCTACTCGGCAAACGCCAGATGTTGGCGGTCCCGGCGAGCGGTTAGGCCTCGCGTCACGATCGCCTGTCCAGACGTGTCGTTCTGTCCGTGCAGGCACCATGGCCGAGCAAGTAGAGCGAGCCTTCCAGAAACAGCCGACGGTGTTCCTCAACCGCAAGGCGGGCCTGCCCAAGGGGAACCCCAAGCGCGTGCTGCGGTACTACAAGAGCGTCGGCCTGGGCTTCAAGACGCCGCGCGAGGCCATTCACGGCACCTACATCGACAAGAAGTGCCCCTTCACAGGTGCGCCCTCCATTCCGATGTGTTGAGCGATCGTTTAGGTTGTTTGGCGCCAGTTTGTTTAGTATGTCGAAATTGACGGAAGTGGCTGTGTACGGCTTTACATTGCTTAAAGGGACACTAAAGAGCAGAACGCTCTTTTTCGCGTATAGGTAAAGTACGATTTCACAATACCGAAAACACCGTTCTTACCGTGACACGTTCTGTAAGCGAGAAAACACGCTTGAAGAAACTGCCGATGAAGATGCCACCTTGAGATTCCCATATCAAACACTGACGTCATCAATTTTTGAAGGCGTCTGCTGGGTCCTACGTAGATTGAAGTGCAGTGTAATCTGTTCATGTCATAGATGTCTCAGAAAAAGGTCATCGAGCTAATGTCGCGAAATAGCGAAAAATACACTTTGGGATTTCTTCACGCGCGGAGATACGGCGCGAAATTTAAAATGAAACTTTGACATTAATAATAAATCTATGACAGTAGAGTTTTATCAATCTAAAAGAACTAATTGTTTCTCTTTAGTGTCCCTGCAAGTGTCGCTCATTTGTCACTGTCAATAGTTGGATTGTGTCACTGGGAAGCCGGTACCTGTGCCGTGCCACTTCGTCGTTCTCCCTGGCTTTGCCAGAGCCAGGTATGATTCCAACGGGCCCCTGACGCCAGTGTGATTATATTATAAAGCTACCTGACATTTATGGATGGTTAGACCAAGCAGGGCTTGGCCTGAAAAGGTAGTTGCTACTTTTTATAGTGCGTGAATGTTCTAGGCCTTCACTGCTACCGTGTCTAGGAGGTGGCCATGTCAAAACTTCCTGCTACTCAGTAGTGACTTGAACTCTTCCATGCTGATCTTTGTAACAGCAGGTTGTGTGGTGCAATAAGATCCACGTCGATGGCTGTTTAGAAAGATGTTTGGTTTCTAAAATGCATCGTTGCATGCATTGCAGTTTCTGGGCTTTGGCGAACTGACTTGCGGTGCGCCAATGACGAGAAAAAAAAGGGGGGGGGGGGGGTAGTGTTACCATAAGTTTGACAAAGATTTAGATGTGATGCCTGTGAGCTGTTAGTGTAATCTGAACTCAACGCTGTCGACAGGGGAAGATAGCGATGGCGGCTTGCAAATGGGAGCAGTTATTGTGCATGTTAGGAATAGTTAAATTTTATTTGTCAGTTAAAAAGGCTTTTACTAAGTAATATTACTAAACTCTGCAGCTACGCAACCAGGCTATGGAACGAGCTAAAAGAGTCTTGGTTTGAGAAAGCTGCTGACTCGTGCGAGCCTGTGTACTTCATAGCCAAGCAAATGTGAACATGTGAAGGCCAGAGGACAATGAGGATTACTGTATTTTTTTATTTGAAAACGCATTTAAGAAAGCATTTGATTCGTGGCTTGGTGAGTTGAGATCCTTATTGCATTTACACTTTAGCACCCTCGCACGAACCAGTAAATGTAGTGGAGCATGTGGCCTTCAGGATGTGACAACAATCACTTGCCTAACACCATCTTGAGACCCGCTTCCTGGTTGCACACTCCAGCAAATAATTAAAACAAAGCTGCAACGCCGCTTTTATTTATGCGCTACAAATCAGCTACCATGTCTTTTGCTTTTGTCTCACCTCATTTTTACAGTTCGCAAGGGGCTAAATTAATAGTGTCTAGATCTAGTGGAGTGCATGTCATTTGCCCCGATGCAGGGTTTGAATAGCTGCACCATTGTACGCCAAGCTTTCGTGCGTGTGCCGAACCAACTTTGTTGTGCAAAACTCCTTTATCGGCGCCGTACTATGCTGCAGCACCCGAATTTCGCCTCTAGGTGCAGCAGCCATCAAGCCCTGTGCCCGAAAGCATGGCTGAAGCTGTGTTTTTGGTTTTGTTATAAGTGTTGTACTTGCGGTTTTGTCAAGGTGACTTGTCCATTTGTACGCACGCAATCGACTGAAAAAGCTGTGTATTCAAAGAAAGAAAAAGTGCTCAAAGGTCACAAGGCGCATGTGACGTATTTGCTTTCCCCGTGCCATCTTTCCCTGCTTGGCTTCCAGCGCTTTTGTCGGGACGAGAGAAGAGAGAAAGCAAATGCACCGTGCAGCAATTGGCAACTACGCTCGTACTGGATGGATTCGAAAAATTTTGCTGTGGCAGATTTGTGAGGCAATAAGCTCCTTTAGAGAACTTATTCCATGGCTACTTGAAAGAGTTGCAGGGCCCCTTTAAAGAACACCAGTAATCAAAATTTCTGGAGCCCTCCACCTCAGCCACCGTCAGGATCATATGGTGTTATTCTGGTGTAAAGCCCTCACAGTTATTGTGCTGTGGCATGCAAGCACATATTACTGGTTCACTTTTTTGTTGCTTAGCTTTGTTGTTTCAGTCCAAGCATGTTTGGAGGGGTGTTACGTTAATCGTTGATAGAGAGGTTCATGCCCTTATTTCTAAGTGTGCCAAACTCAGCATTTCTCACTCCTCACTGTGCAGGTAACGTGAGCATCCGGGGTCGCATTCTTCGCGGCGTGGTTGTGAAGATGAAGATGCAGCGCACCATTGTTATCCGGCGGGACTACCTGCACTACGTGCGCAAGTACAACCGTTTTGAGAAGAGGCACCGCAACATGTCCGTGCACTTGTCGCCAGCCTTTCGGGACGTGGCCGTGGGCGACGTGGTCACGGTAGGCGAGTGCCGGCCCCTCTCCAAGACTGTGCGCTTCAACGTGCTCAAAGTCACCAAGGCGGCAGGCTCCAAGAAGCAGTTCTTGAAGGCATAAAACATCATTAAAATTCGTCAGCCAAAAATGACAGTATTCCCGTCTGCTTGCCTCGCCTGTGCGTGAAACCAGCAAGCCAGCCAGTCTGTTTCTGATCCGCTTAATTGCAATTTTTATCAGGTCAGGTGTCATGCGAGTTCCGGACAGTTGCCTTATTTGCATATTCTTGTCTCTTCCGAGAAGCTCACATAATGACATTATAGCGAAAGCTCTAGTTCTAGGGCATTGTTTAGGAAACATTTTATGAAAAGCGAATATGAAAATTTCACCAACGCTTGCATTGAGCTTATTTGCTATAATCTTCAGCGTCAGTAGTAGACTTTGCATCCAAAACACAACTAAAACAATACATAGACTAAAAGGGCACTCACCACCACTGTTTTTGAAAGTGTACACATGCTGTGTTAGTGTCTTTTCGGGCTCGTGCTTTTGGCACTAAGTATATTGTTGCCACCGCAAGCACACTTTCAGAATTTTGATGGATGTGTGCTGTTCCGCTGGAAAGAAAAGCTCAACGCATTGGCAAATGGCACTTGCAGAGTTTTTAACACGAAAGTGTTTTATGCCGGGGTCCACCATGACTCCGCAATGTATTTTCGTCATGGATATGACGTAAGATATTTGCTAACAAACGCAGTGAAAAAAACGAAAAAACTTCCTAGCAGCGTTTCGAAACTGCGATATCTCGCTCCTCAACGCATGACGCTAACCACTAAGCCACCGAGCGACCCTTCTCCAACATGCTAACGGCAAGCCATTTATGTACTCAAATGTACTCCATGTATCGCTGACGGTTCACAGAGCTCGGCATTTGAGCGCGTTTTCATCATTGGTAGCAAGATGGCACGAGTGCGCATTGTGTGCATGCTTTCTAAAGGTCGTTTTATCGCGAACCCCTCACGTCATCTTGCTTGCGTGCCTCCACATGGCTAGTCAAAGTGCGCATAGATGTTATCTAGCGTGGTAGCTCATTCATGCACACACTTATCTCAGGATTTGGGGGCTATGTACCTCTTGTGCATCCACCGCAAGTTTGCTTGGAAGTTGCAGTAGTTAAAGAGAGCACAAACGTCGTTTCGCTTGCTGTCATGGCCGCATTTACCAAGGAGTGCGTTGCTCACACACGAAGTAAGAATTGTAACCTTTGTTCACGCTCGTCCAGGTGTATTGAGCACGAGCACATACCGTGGCGCTACCATGCGGAGGCATCCCTGTGACGAACGTGGTTGAATTGCCCCACCGCCCTCTTGTGCACAGCCACTTTCGTGTCTCCTCCTTTTATTATTTTCTTGTACTTCACTTTCGAAATCAGTAAAACACTGCTGCAGCTTCTTCCTTGACTTTACTAAGTGCTAAGTAATTGCCCTGAAAAAGTTTTGCGCTTCTCATAATGCCTGACTGCGGGCGTCGTCTGCTATGGCCACCTGAATAAAAACTAAAGGGCTTAGCGCGTCGCCTTTGTAAAAAATGGCGACTCGTTCCGTGTCGAATTCAAGTATCAAATGGGTAATAACGGTAAAGAAACTTATTTTTGCTGCAAGAAATGCACGCAACTATGCTACTTCATTCCTTGCAAGTTTTCGTTTAAAGAGAGATCGTGGTTGACATGACAACCATTCGCAAATTACGTTTTCGTTTAGCGCACATAGCCGTATATAAAGCACAGTGCAAGCGGATTCTGCGCTTTGTGGAAAGTATTACAGCATTCTTACAGTCACATACAACCGCAACCTTTCTGTTATTATAGCGGGCAAATAGGAGAATCACGCATGCACGTGCCTCATATATATATATATATGCAGCACGATTATAATATATATTGCGCTAAATTTTTATGGTGGTCACACGTTGCACATTCAATCATTATCGAGCCACACTTTGGTAAAATGAAAATTATGAATGATTGGTTCAGTTTCACAGGGTCTATAAAGGGGTAAATCATGATAAAGAATGGGATCAGCCAGACGTATCATTTCGTGCCCTTGATTTTGCATGCTGCAAGGTCTTGTGTACCGTGATACAAGCGGCAATTTCATGTTTCTGTCAGATGGCCAATGTCCATTTTTAACACGGCTTCATTCATAAGCTGTGTTATATTTCATGGCAGCTCTTAGAAGATCAATCAGTTCTTGAAGCTGACCACGTTTTCGCCTGTAGGTCAAAACAACATTGATAGGAAGTGGCAGTGGCTATGGGCCCTTTCTACAATATATAAGCAAAAAATTAAATCTGTGAGCTGAAGTCACGGACTACCTTGATTACAGTTGAGTGCGGGCAGGCAGAGGTGGTAAACCATTATATTTTGTGCCATATACCATGAGAAATAATTTAGAGGAAGCGGAGGGGGCATGGGCTGGTGTGCCAGACCCTGGCTACGTCACTGGAGGATGGAAACCTGTGTAGTATGTTACACGCACCGGGACGGACACCCGAGGAGGAGTGTTGGGGGGGTGGCGCAGACTGCGGTAAAGGTTACCTTGGCGAGAGAAGTAAGCTTTAGCAAAGACTAGAGCGGCACATGAATGATGTAAGAAGGAAGGGTTCGTCGAACGCACTCGCCCAACACGCAGAAGCAACTGGCTGAAAATAAAGGAATTTAACTTTGGCGCTAACTTGACTGTCTGACAATTCAGACAATGGCGCACATTTTTTTTAATGTAGTAACGACAACTTCCCCCACATGTACACTACTGCGTCATATTTTAAAAATAAAGATAATTGGATTGTTGGCACATTAATTTTTCTTTGTGAACAAGGCTCCCATGCAAAAACTGAAATGATCTGATTTTACGTGAACGTTCATGATCTGTGCTCATATTAACCCCATGGGCTCGAAACAACAACCACAACAAAAAACAGAGAGGTGACAGTAGCATTGCATACGCAGTGAACTGTGGCACGCTGCTGGTAACTTTTACTGCGACTCTTCGCATCGTGTGGTCTGCATAATTCTGTGCACATGAAGTCAAAGCAATAGAATGTTGTCCAAAATGTAAACACCGCTAGTCGCGGTTAAAAATAACTCATCCAACTGCCAGCTGTCCTTCGCCAGAGCAAGGTGAGACCACGGAATCCAACCCTGCACATCACAGCGATTGCAGCGCTCACGCCTCTAGTGGTAGGCCTTGTTCCCAATAGTTGTGCATTTGTTTCGTATGTCTTTCTTTTTGTTTGAACATTGTGCTATAAGTGTCGAGTTTTGACACTTGTTTGTCCGCACTCGTCCTGTGTATGCGCTCCTTTCGTGCGTGCTTTCTGCTTTAGGTGTGCACTGCAAGTTTTGAGCTGCTCGTCATTCTTTGCGTGACATTGCAATTTGTCACTGCAGCACTCATTCGTTCGCCCTTGTGGTGAAACGATGCACAATCAATGCTCAACCCTCTGCGAGGACACGTTTCACTTTCGTGTTATACCAATTCCAAAAAGGGGGTCACCACGATTTTCTACATTGGTGCGCTGCGTGTTCATGTGCATGCCCTGGGCTCTTCAAGTGCACAGTTGTTCCTATAGGATGAAAGTTATAGGCTCATATGGACTGAAAGCTGTAAAAGGCTAGTCAGATACCAATCGGGCAAAAACGTTTTGCTTATGCACTTCACATCTTTGTACAATCGTTCATTGAATAGTTTGTGGTTGCTATTGTTCTTGCAGCAAGCATGGTTGTCCGCAGGATTTTCTTTCTTTGGGGGGATGGGGTGTTTGCAAATTAGTGTTACATTAGGGCTGGGGTAGGGGGAGTACTGATGTAGCTTGGGGGAGGAAAGTGCTGGAGAGGCCTGCGGGGACAGGTTCCCCTTTTGCACCCTCTTGCAGGCGCCCATGGCAACAAGCTTGAAGTGTACCGGGAGCTAAAAATGCCGATAGTTTGGCCACACTGAACACGCCCTTCACAGCTTCGCATATGCGTGAACACCGCCGTGGTCACTTGCTTGGCAGCTGCTAGGGACTGTGAGCTAATTCGTGTGGAAGGTAGCATCAAGATGGCCAATACTTTGGTGAGGGAGTGCATAACCGGCTGTCGTCGCCTGTGAGGCCGCACCTGAGGCCCCTTTTACACAATTTCACCATCAAGCGGATTTTTAAAAGAAGTACAGTCGGGCACAGAGACGCAAGCTGTCAAGCTCACAATGCAAGCTGACGTAAGCTATTTCTCTCATGTCGCCCCACCCCGAGTGGCATCCTGTGTCCTCGTGAGCCCCCTACTGAGAGAACTTGGGGGGGCTGAGCCGCCCAACTTTCGACAGTGGTCACTCTTGGCTGAACGCCGGGGAAATCAACAAGTAAGGCGTAGTTTTCCATCGCAACAGTAATCACTCCATTATGTTCTTAGGGGAGAATGAAATTGTTACGGGGCTATGTTACAACATAGTAGAATTTCGCCAACATTGCTGCAGTGATGATCTTTCTTGCATATATATATATATATATATATATATATATATATATATATATATATATATATATATATATATATATATATATATATATATATACATATATATATGTGATATGGCACAACGGGAGCATTGTCAACAAGGATAAATATATTTATTTCCCAACAGTTTCGGGAGGGGTCTTCCCTTCATCAGGGGATGAGAATTATTACTCCCACTGACAATATATATATATATATATATATATATATATATATATATATATATATATATATATATATATATATATATATATATATATATATATATATATATATATATATATATATATATATATATATATATATTGGTACGCCACTGAACAAACAAACAACAAAGCAAACAAATGATAAACAGCAAGGTGCAACAAAGTTACACAGTAGAAAAATGCAACGAAACCAGGTTATCACGAAAAGATTGATGGTTAGAGCTGCCAGTGTGTGACCATTAATGCGCATGAAACTATACTTGCATGTGAATGCGTCGAGATGTGCGCAAAGAGGCATGAAGTAACAAACAGTGGCATTAGTTACTGTAGATGTACCTATGAAATGAACATAAAAGGGCAATTACGTGGAATTGATCCAGTGACATTATTGCAGGTCTTGTTTTACTAGGGTGATGCTTGAATGATAGTCGCAGCTACCAGCTATAAATCTCGCTGCATCATTTTGGACGGCTTTTACGTTTCTGTGAATCGTAATAAAATCACGTGCTACGTGACGCCAGAACACGCATAAGTGTTTCACACTCGCCGTCATAGTTACAGGCGGCGCTGACAGACGCTCCCACGTTTAATTCGTATATATACCCAATAAAATAGACAGCGGGATAGCCGCCATGGTAGCAGTTGGTAGATCATCGGACGCGTTATCCGAAGGTCGCAGATTCGGTCCGTGCCCACGACACGTTATATTTTAAACTTATCTCTCTTCACATTTACATTACAATTGGTCAATAACTTCTCTATACTTTCCTTGGCGTGACTGTCTGTTAGATCTCATTAATATTGGGTCTAACAAAGCAAAACGAGCCATTAAAGGGAGGCTAAAGTCAAGTAAGAATTTACATCATAGTGAAAGCTCAATGTATGACAACGTCTGAAACGACAATATTGTCAACAGCAGTGCCATATATACTGAGAAATTAAGGTAAATGCACAAGATTACTTGCGCTGCAGCAGGACATCTTCAAAATCGTCCCGATGACGTCGGACGAACCACATACAATTAATCGCTAGTAATAGAACTAGCTGCACTAAATAAGGGACCTTCCGTGAATCAAAAGACGTAGTAAAAAAAAAAGGCTGCTTGTTCGTTTATGTTTGATTCATGGAAACAACCGCCGGACGTTACCATGAGGAATGACGAGAATGGTTGAAAAATTCAATTTTCGCCTGGTAAAACTAGGCAGGTCGTGACATCTAGTGGGGCCCAGCTAAACCAATAACGTTTGCGTATGGCCTCCGAGGTGGCGGGCACGCGGCAGGTTTCTCGCCGGCCGTTCCAATCGCACGGAGAGAGCGTGTTTCCAAAGGTGGGCATGACCCGCTCTTCACACGGCGGCGCTGTTTCGTATGGTGAAAAGGCTGCCACACTGTTGGCGAAGCTTGCATGTGGAGAGGAAAAAATTGCGCCGGCCATTTTAGAGCACTTATAATTGCGACGTCTCTGCAAGAGATCCGCATGTGATGGAAACTTACTGTGCTTCGAAATTTGCAGCCTGTACAGTATGGAAGGGGAAGGCCCTGGTAAAGAAAAAAAAAATGACAGCCCGATGAACAAGCGAAGTCATAAGTGTCCCGCGTTCTGCGCTCATGGTTTACACTCGATTAAAAGGGTTGCTTTTTCTTTCCTTCCATGAAACTAGCACTGCTTTTTATTTTAGTGCCGTTTCAAGAATCTTCCCATCGAGCTGCAGAAGCAGGATACAGGGAGGGCAATGCAGGCGGTCGTCATGCGTCTAGACTATGTCTAGGCTGAACGTAACCAGTTCCGCGACGACCACGGGCTGGTTGCAGGCACATTTTGGTCACTTATGGCCACCAATTCGCAGTGTGAATTTTACGGTGTTCAATGGATACGTTGGGCTATGTAAGATTGAATATCGCAATGTTTTGCTTGTTCAGCGAGAACGCAACACGCATTCACTTTGATGTACCTGATATGAAACACTGCGGTGTTACATAGCAGTGACAATTGGCAATTTAACTGCGCTTCGGTCGACCACCTCACAAATTTAAATATCAGTACGCGATATAATAGTAAAATTATGAGTCAAGATAGGGAAGAAATATGATTCAATGACAATCATTAGTCTACTTTCCCCCCCATACAAGTGTCCAGAAGTATGGAGGAATACTAGAATGCCTCTATATTTCTAAAATTGAGGTATTTAGCACAGAGACAAAATGGACGGTAACGAAAAAAAAGTAGTATGAATTCATACCTCTTTACAATAACCTATCAGGAAAATGCAGCAGTTGCCACGCTTTTCTTCGCAAATTGAACCAAAAGAAATGAAGTAAGAGAAAAAAATAACATTCCTTCAGTTCAGCCAGAAGATTCTGGCTGAATCTTGCTTGTAGGGAAAAAAAAAAAAAAAAGGCCATGCGCACACCGGAATCTCATGAGCTCTGCTGTATGCCATGCTCTGAGCCGCCGCTGGAACCCTCACTCAATGCGCCCTCTCGCGGTAGCCAGGCGCGTGAGGAGGTGCTTGTTGGTTTTGTTTGGAAGCGTGGCGATTGGGACGGCCGGAGAGACGATAGTTATAGCGCGAGAACAAAACGACGACACAGAGACAAGAAGGACACGAGCGCTTCTTGTCTCTGTGTCGTCGTTTTGTTCTCGCGCTATAAATATCGTCATGCCATACCAACTAGCCCAAGCTGCCACACTTCTAAAGCCGGAAAAAAACACGCTGCGCGCTCATCATCTCGGAGGCCATGGTCTGCTCACGGCTGCCTGGATCAGGCGCGTACACCGCTGCGCCGCGCCCGCCCGATCCAGGCGGTCGTGGTCTGCGATCTCTGAGCGAATGACAGGAAATTGTTTGATTGCCGTTGTTGCTGCTGTGGCTCCCGCTGCTTTCGTTCTGCTGCTACTAGAGTCGGCGGCCGCTCAGTAAAGCCGGTCAACGTTGCGCACTGCAACAGTGACGTGAAACGTTCCGTTTGGGCGGATAATTTGAAGTGCGCTAACCCGATGTGGATCACTAAAAAGAGATTTTATTTCGAAATAAGCTGTTTCTTGGCACAAAAGCAACGCTACAAGGTTTCTGAACCGCCATTTCAACAATCAACGCCAACAAAATGGCAGAATTTAGTGTCACTTCAAGTATACACTTTTTTCCTCCAGGTATACGCTTGTCGTTTCAAAAAATTAATTGAGTGCAAACGTGAAACATTCACGCACACACACACACACCCAGGCATCAAACATGAACATTCACGCGCGAACGAGTTATTTTACAATACGCTTGTCGGGTTGCCTCGCACTAAATATTTTCCGTGTTTATTCACAAATACACCACCATGCTGCCTCCGTGGAACTGTATCTATTGTTTTTTTCGTTCCATTCAGCGAAGAAAGCACACTAAGCACTGGTGCGTGTGATATGCATGGTTATCCAGTGTATTAGCGACAATCGAAATCAGTATGCTGAGAGACGAAGAAAACAACAAAACGTAAGAAAGAAAAAAAAGGACAGAAAGAAAGAATGAAACGAAACAAAAAAAGAAGAAAGGAAAGCCTAAAAGCAAAGGAAAGAAAAAAAAAAGCACAGAAACGTTATGATTGACTGTCATCCCAGTGTGTCATATGCGGATGTAGTGGCGCTCCATTTCCGCGATGAGAATGCCTATAAAGAAGCCCGATCTCGCAGCGAATGCTTTTTGAAACTCGCACGTATACGCTTAGCGCTTCGGAACGCTATCGAGAGAGCTGAAAGAAAGGCGTTAAGTGCACAACGATGTCATGTTTTGTTGTTGTCGACGTGTTTCGCTGCATTTTCTCCGAGTTCCGAAACACGGTGGTTTGAAGAAGATCGAAGAACGCGTTACAATGCGTATTGTAAAAAAATAAAAAAAAGTACGTCTGCAGGACGGTGGGAACAGAAAGGAATTGACAGGAAAGCCGGTATAACAGTCCCGCTTATCTTGTCGACGATGGAATGATGTTGCCGCACTCGACGCTGCGCTCCCGGTGAGAAAGGTTGTGTGGGATGGAGCTGGTTGTCGAAGAAATGAAGTTCTCTTCCTGCCATCTTCCGTTCGTACTTTACGGTGATTCTACGAGAGATCGAACATGCGTGTTGGCGGACGATATATTCTGTTTTGTCTGTTTTTTACACATGTTATGTGGCTATATTTAAGATGCACGGAACCGAAAATTTTATTTTAAAAAATGGACTCCCAGCGCGCGCTCCACAAAAATAAAAAATAAAAAAATGAAGGTGTTATGGCACTCATGCCCCGATTTCACAGGCGAATCAGGTGCACACTGTTAACGTTGTGCCGAATTTTTTTCTTCTTGTTTTAATGCGCATCGCAGGGAATTACATCCATGCTTTTCTTAAGTTTCTGCAGAACCAAAAGATTCTGAAAAAAAAAAAAGGCAAACAGAGATCGGCGGTGAAAAGGCGTTTTCACCCCCGTACCTCAGGAAGCGGATCAATGCTGAGGCGAGGCCAACAAAACATTTTGCTCACAGCAGTGGTAATGCAAGGCGCAGATGTGAGACTGATTATAAAGATGATTACAAAGATGAATTTTTATAATTACAAGGCGCAGATGTGACACTGAAACAGAGGATGTAATATGCCACTTATCTGAGCCGATGGGTGATATTACTATTAGTCGAGAAGGAGTATTGAATAGTCTATTGTCTCTTGATTCCAAAAAAAGCATGCGGACCTGATGAAATACCCACCCCTTTTTCACAGCATTATGCGGAGTGAATATCTTACTACTTAGAAGTTATCTCTCAAAAATCTATTTGTACTAGTTCAGTGCCATCGGACTGGCGCACAGCTGTAGTTGTCCCCGTGTTTAAGAGTGGTTATCGGTTGTCCGCCAATAATTACCGTCCCGTATCGCTCACATCTATCTGCTGCAAAATATTGGAACATGCCATTGTCAAGCATGTCATCACATTTCTAGAAAATAAAAATTACTTTTATCCTTATCAGCATGGCTTTAGGAGTAAAGTTTCGACTACAACACAGCTTATCGAAACTATTCCTGCCTTTGCGACAGCTTTAGATATGAATGAACAAATTGATGTCATCTGCATAGATTTCGCTAAGGACTTCGATAAGGTACCTCGTGATAGATTACTGTATAAGCTTCACTGCGCTGGACTAAGTCAACTTTTACTTAATTGGATTAAAGCCTACCTAAATGACGGGAAGCAATTCGTGAAAATTGATAACTCTATGTCTAGCTCACTAGAAGTGTTTTCTAGGGTTCCACAAGGCTCGGTTCTTGGGCCCTTATTGTTTCTGATATATGTCAATGACATCGCAGATATCGCAAAACCCCATGTTAAGCTCAAACTGTTTGCTGATGATTGTTTAATTTACGCGCGAGTGACTGGTAGGAAGGACCAATTGAACATTGCCGAATGTCTAAAGGAATTACACTCATGGTGTGAAGCTTCGGGAATGGAAATCAAATATTCGAAATCTACCGTCACCCACATTTCTTGAAAAAAAAACAATAATTCCATTTGAATACTGTATCGGGTATCACACCTTGTTGACAGTTAATGCGTTTAGGTACCTAGGCCTCACAATAACGCATAACTTAAAGTGGCACACACATATTGATTATGTTTGCTCTAGGGCCTCACAAAAAAAAAATTGTACACGTTAAGAAAAAAAAAGAAAAAAAAACTGCAAGGTGCTAGTATGGACGTAAAACTTCTTGCTTTTTTAAAACTTTCATACGGCCGATACTGGAATATGCCAGTATTGTCTGGAGTCCCCACCAAAAAGTGCTTGTAAATAAACTTTTGGGACGTTAAACTCCACAAATGCTTGTAAATAAACTTGAACGCATACAACGGCACGCGGCTCGCTTTATATGCTCGAGATATAAGCAGAACGACTCAGTAACAGAAATGCTACAACTATGTAATCTGGAGACGCTCCACAAGCGCAGAGGCAAAAATAGATTAAAGTTTCTTTTTCAATTATTAGAAGGTGAGTTTAAAATTAACAGAAATGACTACATAGAACAACCTGGGAAACGAAGCGAGAGGGCAAACCATACACGAGTACTGCCCCCTTATTTTGCACGAACGAAGGCATACCGTCATACTTTTTTCCCCGATGTCATTGAAGATTGGAATGGGTTACCGAGTAACATAGTCAATGCGGATGATGTTAATGAATTTGTGCATTTACTTGATTTACATTTATGCGATTTATTGTAAATATTATTGCGATTGTTATTTGTTGCATTGCGAATCAGGGTGTGTGTTTTTCGTTTGAAATGAAGAGCTTTCACGGATTTGTATATATGTATACCTGGTTTATCATTGGGAGATGTATAGTTATATCCCCAATTCGTTTGTACAGTGTGTCGTACTTTTCTTGTAATGAGCCTCAAGAGAGGGTTGACAGTATTTCTAAATAAATAAATAAATAAATAATAATAAAAATAATCATCAGCATGACTACGCCCGATGCAGGGCGAATGCTTCTCCGATGTTCCACCTTAATTTTTTAACTTAATAAGTGATGGTTAGTCCAATGAGTTGATTGGTTCTTGTATTATGTATTGTTAGCAGGGTTCCTTCAATAAATCTGTGAGCTCGAAACCCGGTATTTGGGCACTCGAGTTGGATAGCGAAAAAGATTCTCGACGAGAAAAAGATTGTAACAGGCAAGCAAAAAAAAAAAAAAAGCGACAATGGTACAGTTGTTTTTGCCTGCAAACACACTTGCTCACCGCAAAGCAAGCTTTACAGCGTTCTACCCATTTCATGGTCGTCTGAGCACATCGCGAACCATTCTTAGGCTAGGTGATAAAGTTACGAAAATCCTCCTATTGCGAAAATAAGTAGCGAAGCTTGGCGTGCGCTTGGCTGACGTACCAAATTTTTGTCCTATCACATTCCACAATGCCCTCTCATAACGTTTTCGTCCTTCCGGTCCAAGAACGGGACCCCCATCCACGTGATTAGCAACGTTTCTTTTGTTACACGCAACAGTGACTGGCATGCTTTAATATTCAGTGAATCGTGACGCTTTCATTTTCTGAGACAGCCTTCTCAGGGGGAAACAAAGTTATTCAGTCAGTCATCCAGCCTATTTAAAGAAGCCTGTGTTCACTCTCTTCTCATCTGCCAGTGCCTGCTCTGCAGAGTCACCCAATACAGATATGGCAGGCTATTTGCGAAGAGCTTGCGCTTGGATCTGGTGTGCATATTACTGCAGATTACTGCCAAATGATGTCGCCGTGCCTCATAGTGTGTTGAAATTACACAGTAACCGCACTAGCGCAGACAGAAATAAAAATAGCGTAGCGCGATCACATTGTGAATCACGTGCACTTAAAGCCATGACAAGTGCGGGCGTGATACTTTAGCCTCGTTTCATTTCTTCCTGCGTCATTTGAGCTAGTCATGACGAGAGAAAAAAGAAAGCGCTCAGACTAATCCTCGTAATTTCGAAATAACTTAAACGCCTGTTTAGGTAAATAAAAAGAAAACCTTTCGCTTTCACTAGAGGTGTAGCAATGTACATCTTCCTGCACATTACTGGTGTTTACAGTTTCTGTACAGTTCGTTATTATTCGACATCAATAATATTTTTTCAGATGGGTGCTTGTCGGTTGACCTGTAAACTAAAATCTTCAGAGGTCCTTCGCGAAGACTTCGTGAAGTGTCGCTTCGATGGAACTGTATCTTGCGCGTTTTGTCATCGCATTTGACGAAGGGAACACATGAGACATTAAATACAGTAGAAAAGCGATGCTAGGGGTACTCCACCCAAACGCGTTTGATATGCAGAATTTTAAACGATCAACGTCCGCATGTTTAACGCGAAATCAAATGTAAAAAGGAAGAAAGAAAGAAAGAGAGAGAGAATGGATGTTTCCACCGGCTGTCATCGGCTGTTGGTCACCTATCGCATGCCGATGTAGAGGCGTTCCATTTTCGTGGTGAAAAATGTCGACGTGCATGTCTGTTCCCGGTGCATACATTTATTGTAACTCGCACGCAGGCTTATCTTCTCGGAACGCTATCGATAGAGCTGAAAGAAGGGCATAGCGATGTAATGCTTTGTTTTTCTCGACGTATTTTGAGGAATGTTTTGACAGCTCTGAAACGCAGCCGTTTGAAGCATATCGAAAATAAGAATCATTGAGGCATTTTAAGGTTAATTGATCCTGACATGTTCTAGAACGTAAACATACCAATGAATTGATTGATATGTGGGGTTTAACGTCTCAAAACTACCATATGATTATGAGAGATGCCGTAGTGGTGGGCTCCGGAAATTTCGACCACCTGGGGTTCTTTAACGTGCACGCAAATCTGAGCACACGGGCTTACAACATTTCCGCCTCCATCTGAAAGGCAGCCGCAGCTGCCGGGATTTGATCCCGCGACCTGCGGGTCAGCAGCCGAGTACCTTGGCCACTAGACCACCGTGGCGGGGCAAACATACCAATGGAAGGCAGTAGTAACGAAAAAAAAAAAAAAACTGACAGAGCAGGAGCACAACTTTTCCGAGCATATCGCCGATGCGATGAAGTTGCCACGCGCAAAGATGCTCTCACGTGGACGGCAATAGTTGAAGAGGAAGTGGCGCCAGAAGAAGCTTAGAATAACCGCGAGCTGATTTATACTTGGTAGGTATTCATTGTCATGCACCAGAGTCATGCCACATTTATCTGTACATATATACACAGAGAAATACGAAAAAAAAAATAGTAAATCAACCGTTTCCCTCACGTACCTAAATGCGAGCAATATAGTCCAAGATATAGTCACTTCGAACTAACGCTTTGTAGAAATAAATACGAAACTAATCAACCTTAAATACGTGATACCTTCTTTTTCTAAATCAACATTCCGAAGTTATAAATAATGATATTGAAACCATGTCAACTTCGCTGTTTAAGCGTGTCGTAAAGTCATATTGGTTGTCCTGTGTGCCTTCAAAGCATGAGCAAGACCTTAAACACTATGTCATGTCGGTATTTAAAATATACTTTTGTTTAAAATATTTTATGTGTGTCATGAGCTGTTGCTGATAGTGCTATGTCATTTTTTACAGTGTTTCCGCCTTCTATTTCATTGTATATTTTAATCAGATGTTCAAAACCCTGTTGAACAGTGCTTGGTTTGTGGGGTCATTGTCAAGCAGTTAATCTGCCTTTGACCGTGTCATCCTTTGACACGTAACATGTTAAGATGGAACAAGTTGAAATAAGCAATATTCTATTCTATTCTATTCTATTCTTATTTCCGCCACAGGGGGTAGGTAACGAAGGCGTTTGTGGCGTCTCAACTACCTTCTTGCGTGTTTCCACGCCCTGTCTTTTAGAATCTATCGACATGAATTTCATTTCATGCTGTGTTATGCTCATAGCTTTTAAATATGTTTCATTCTATAGGCTTCGCAGATTACCATCAAGGTCTTGGGCATTTATCAACGCGACTTCTACTCTAAGACAAATATGAAAGGTGCGCAGTGGTCTCCACCCATTCTATCCGACTCGTCCTGCTTTGACTTTGCCCATTCATTTTACCTCGTTTTATTACCATATAGACGTAAGGGGTGGGTTAACAAAAGAGGGTTACAGAGAGTGACCTTCATGAAGAACGATATCCTGTTACGTTGTCCCCCAAAAGTTGATGAACACACGATGGCGGTAATTCCACGAGGGTGGCCATTGCAGTCCACTGCTGTGCGAAGAAAAAATGTATAGTGGTGGCAGTGCGAGCACGCGCGTGTGAAATTTAATAAAGATTGGTCGTGCACCCTTATATATGCACCCTTATAAGATGAGGTAACTGTGGAAAAAAAATTGAGGTAACTGTAATTGAGGTAACTGTAACTGTAATTGAGGTAACTGTAACTGTAATTGAGGTAACTTGATTGAGGTAACTGTGGAAAAAAAATCCGAAGCAAACAGACGCTGGAGATGGGGTGATGCACAGAAAGATTAGCAATAATAATTTCACGTTTTAGGGATGATACGATTTTGTTGAGTATGAAGTATGACTAAACGTAGGGACATGATTTTGTACAGATTTTGTAGAGATTCTAGCATACTGGAAAGAATTGTTGCCACGTATTAACAAAAACGCCTTACGCTGAACTTTTCCGTGAAAGTATACCGCAGGCAATCAATATGCGAAACACACCATTAATGAAGCCGGCTGACCAATGGGCTAGTGCACTTACGAAAGAGAAACTGTGAATTTGTGCTTTGGGGGGAGTAACTCGGAAACTTGAAAAGTCATGAGCGGCCCAGCGCTCGATCGATAGAAAAGTATATGAAGTAACTCTAGAAGATAGGATAACGGCACAGTGGATCAGTTAGCAAGGGTATACGATGTCCTAGCTGATGTTAAAAAGAAAAAAAAAAGAGACCTGGGCATGTTCTGGACAGATAACAGATGGTCACATCGGAATGGACACCAGGAAAGCACGGCTGGCTGACGGCAAAGCGTTAGGTGAGTTTGCGGGCATAAAATGAAATAAGCTCGCGTAAAACCAGGTGGATTGGATAATATTTGGAGAATTCTTCGCACCGCAGTGGACATAAGACAGACTGATCACGATGATGATGACGACAGCGACGGTGGTGACCCGTGTGACTTAGTAACATTATTCTAAATAGCGATATCAGTGTTGCCAGATGCTACCGAGCAAACAAGCAGACTCAACACAAAAGAAGCTCAAAATAATTGAAAACACTAAAAATTTTCCCATTTTAAAAATATCTTTAATTATAGGTAAAAAAATCTCCACCAAGTACAAAAGAAACATTGAATAACGATCACCTCAGTGTTTCGTACAGGAACGAACAAAAACATATAACTACTTTTTAACACTGTCTCCATGGTAGCCTCTATTCGGTTGAAGACACGTTTGCCAGTTCATGATTTATGTTGCCTACTTGTTGATTCGACCAACGCACGTTGGACTTTAGCAGTCTACAATAGGCGTGTGTATTGGAAGCCCTGTCAGGGCGGGGGGGGGGGGGGGTGGCTCTCCCTTTCCCCAGTCACCCAAAGCGGGGGAGGCACTAATTCTGCCCCGTAGATTGACTAAGTAGGACGGGGAGGAGGGGGGGGGGGCACTGCGATCAACCTTCACCCCACTTGATGGGGAACCCCTGCGCACTCCCATGCACTCAACTACTCAAAGTTTATTTTTATTTATTTATTTATTCAATTATTCACCACAAAGTTGTCACGATTTGTCATGGGGGACACGACAAAATTCAGAGTAAACGCCTGACTAGGTCGTGCCACCCTGGCAGCCACCCTGGCAAGCCATCGCCACCCTGACAAGGGCCATCCTGGCAAGTCATGGACAAACATTTTGTTAGTGAACGACTAACGCTCATTGGTAGACGCGATGATCCCTAAATAACTTCATTTGCCAAAAAAATGCAAGCAAGCTCCCTCAAAAACGCCACAAGCGACTGAGAAATTGCACAATTGACTCGGCGTAAAAATAAGCACAAATCCGCCTAATATAAGCAGGACTCGTAACTCTGAGCGATATTTATCTTCATTATTGACTCGGAGAATTCATTTATTTCAAAGGAGGGTTCTATTATCTATTACTATTTATTTATATCACTTGGCGGCTCAGAATAGAAGGCTTAAGAGAAGCAGAAGGAATTAAGCGTGTATTGATAAAACAAGGGATTTGCAAATTGCAAGAAATGGCTGCAATGTACCAATTTCGGCCCTATACTTTCGAAACAAGTTAAGTTGGTGATGCAGTTAATGCAGAATGATTAAGGTGTCCAGGTTAAAAAATAAGTGGAAAGTGACCCGCGACATACAATCCAGAGTACGCAGTGCATTAGGCTCAGTGAGTTTAAGTATATTTACTACAATGATGATTGTTAAGTAGCGTCGTAAGAAAGCACGCTTGAGCATATCATTTTATGCATAACGCCGTTGGCGTGACGCCACAGTCTGACGCTGTTCAATGGCGCACCTGGTTCCGTTCTGATTTACATGATTAAAGAAACACAAAGAGGTGGCAGCTCTCGGTAACAGCAAGTGCATGCTGTGATCCTTGACATGTTCTGAATTTTTGCCGTTGGTGTTGTCATCGTGGTGTCATTATTACGCCGCCAATTGCTTCACGCGTTATTTAGTTAACTCATTCAGCCTTGAAATTTTCGTTTTGTCAGGAAAACTTTTTTCTATTTGTTTTTATAGTTAGAAGCTCACGAGCGTGCAGACAAACAATGGAGCTATCTGTAGTGGTGGAATTATTGAAGGACTTACATACACGTGTCATTATGGCCATCATGGCTCAGCGATTGTGAAATGAGAAAAATGCCTTCTTTATTCCTGCTACTCGCTATGAAGTGCACAAAAACAGAACCAACGACTTGTTCGGCAATGTGAAAGTCCCGAAAAAAAAAAAAAAACTTTAGGTCTTCGTTTCTAAAACGGTGCTTATCTACCTCAGCTTACCCACCTCGGCGTCTCCCTTGCCTTTGGTCAGGCGTCATCTTTTATTTATTTTGTTTTTTTTGGCTCCCAGCTCCGCCAAAATATCCCAATGACAATGTGTATCGCCGCGGGGATCATTAAACAAATGCTCTCCTGGAATGATACTTTTGATCTTGTTTCCGATTTGCCAAGAGAAATGTTGTGTGATAGCGCCAACCAACACCATCACACGCAATTATCACACACAACCTCAAAATAAAATTCTTTTCCCAATTAGTCAACTCAATTCTGAAGTGCAGACACATCCCCCCGAAAAGAGTATAGTGGTTTTGGGACGTTAAACCTCACATATCAATCAATCAATCACATCCCCCGAATGTAACCACTAATATTCGCACAAAAGTGATAAATTTCGCATGGGTTAGCTAACACGGCCTGACGCTCTGAGGCGCTTATTTCGCAGGACGGGACGCGAGTGCCGTTCTTCAGGAGCACAACAGATTTCTTATTTTTGCTACTGACAGTCCATAACTCAGCTTTTCAGGTGCCCTGATTAACGCAGACACTGGCTTGATTCACTTACGTTGCATTCGATTCGACCAAGGCATAACGCGATGCGAAACAGAATGACAAAAGAAAAATCAGACGAATTTTCAATGCTAGTTAGGTGGTTGGTGTGTTTTATGTTCGGCTATCTTATCAATGACTAGTTCACGCTTTGAATTTGGACTGCCGCTCACGTAAGGAAGAACGATCGTACAGTGATTTAGGTTTTTTTTTTTTGCCTCAATGTACTGAGGGAAGGAAATTACACGCGAAGGAGCGATTGCAACGGCGTGCTGTGTGTTTAGAAAAAAAAGTGAGACGATTCAGAGAAGGACGTACGCTATATATACTATGGGAGAGCACAATGGCTCACTGCGTCTGCGCTTAGCCCTGAGTGGTTTGTAGAGGGGACATGTGAGGCGTCCATTGCATGCTGCTATTCTCTACATGGCAAGAAATCTCACACAATGCGCAGTGTTACGTCAGCTTTGCTAGAGCTTGGCGCTTTCAGTGGTTGCATTCACCCGCGCAGCTCAACAAAACTGTTTTTCTTACTGTATTGGAGAGAAACATTGCGTTGAATGTATGGACCACGTATGCAAGAGAACACCGACTGCAGGTACAAGACCATGCATGCAAATCAACGCAGCGACATTGTGAAGGGTGCCTCAAAGCAATGATTTGAGCAAAATGTTTAGGTTTCACATTGTGGGTGGGTTTAGTGTGCTAAAAAAGCTACAAAAACGACAGGCTGACGTAACGAAGCGACCCTGCGAAACATACATCGCCGTACCATATAAAAAGCAAGCAGGAAATATAGTTTTGGCTGGGTACAGAATACCGACGGAAGATTGCAGGGTATTTCGCGAAGTAAGCAATGTTCTCACCAGACACCGTGTGTTGTTCACCTTTCAAACTATCGTGTGACACACACGCGCACATAGAAAAGAGTAGTAGCATTATAGGTTCAGTAGAAATACCACGTTACGATGCTTAGCAATGTGCGAATAAACGCAGTGATGCATGCTTCGTCGCCGTAAGAAAAGTGAAAAAAAGTTGCGTGAAAGACGTTCGTGTACGGAGGCATAGTATTGTATAACATGCTTTTTCCTTACGCGTACGTTATATAAAACTTTTTTACACCCATCGTGTTTGTTTTGCATATAGAAGAGGTGACGATGCGCTACGGGGCGCTTTTTATACAACATCGCCTTGCTTGTAAACAGAACGCCATCCCTGACGCCGCAAAAAAACGAAAATAAAAGGCGACGGAAAGGCCCAATTGATGTTTTGGTAAACCCCTGGATTGGACGTGTTGCGGCAACAAAGCCAGGTTTATGGAAAACAGGGAAGCGTATTGCAGCGAAACAGGGAAGTTACAAAACAGGGAAGCGTTTTTTGTTCGTCGTATGTTATGCAATGTTTTTTCTGTTTTTTTTTCGCATTGTGCCAACGTCAACAGAACTGCAACGTGTCACTGCATGTAATTTATTGCGTACAGTCTTACTTGCCATGGGCGTCTGCAGACTCTAATGAAAGAAAATGGAGGACAAGGTGACGCGCTAAGGCTTTTATCATTTTGAATGCGTGCTGGTTCTCAGATCCTTATTTTTTGTCTCATGATATTGGATACAAACGACTGAAGCACATACCGTCATTTGCTCACCCTGACAAATACAATGTCATTGCAAAGTGATATTGTAAACGCTGTCAAGTGTGCGCATAAACTATTGCATCAATCGGGGCCGTAAACAGGGGTGGTGGTGGTTATAGTGTTCTTGACACCCCCGATATTTTTTTGTGCTTCAAACTTTCGGGGTATAGTAAAGTGGTTGCGCACATTCACAAAGCCCACGAGTTTCCAAAGTTAGTCTTATACCTATGAACGCCCCCCGAAAAAAAAAAAATACCGGGTAAGGCGCTGGAATCAAAAATTCGTATTCCCACGAATGCCTAACGGTAATATGTTCGTATATAAGAGGATATTTACGTTTGCCAGGACTAGGAACGTGTCATCAGAGAGGCCGATCAAACAATGACAATAAATAATTTGGTAAAAAAGTTTTTTAAGGAGTGGGCGAAGCTCCTCTTAGTCAAACGTTGTCGCACGGACTTACAGAATGATGGACGAACGGACGGACGGACAGACCGACCGACCGACCACCGACCGACCGACCGACCGACCGACCGACCGACCGACCGACCGACCGACCAACCGACAGACCGACCGACAGACAGACAGACAGACAGACAGACAGACAGACAGACAGACAGACAGACAGACAGACAGACAGACAGACAGACAGACAGACAGACAGAATGATAGAAGTTTCGCCCCATTCATCATCATTCACTCCATGGATGTCGTGTGCTTTTTTTTTAAATTTTGCCCATCACGATTAGACAGGTGTGCATTCTCAGCGGCAGTACTCAGCTTTCTCTCCTTTTAGTTTTCTGTTCGTGCTTTGTGTAATTGTTTGATGCCCGCCGCGGTGGAGCAGTGGTTCTGGTGCTTGGCTGCTGAGCCGAAAGTCACCGGTTCGATACCGGCGGCGGCGGTCGCATTTCAATGGAGACAAAATCATTGAGGCTCGTGTACTGTGTGATGTCAGAGCACGTTAAAGAACACCAGATGGCCTAAAATGTGGAAGCCCACCACTGGAGCGTCTCTTCATCATAATCATATCATGGCTTTAAGAAGGAAAACCCCAGATAATATGACGATGATGATGAATGAAACTTTATTTTAATCCAGAGAGGGTGCATTATTGTTATAATTCTGTCTGAGTATAAGTAGAAAAAAATGACGATGTTCCAGAGAAGATGAATTACTGTTGCTATTCTATCTGACCATAAATAGAGAAAATAACGGTGGTAATATTCATACAGAGAAGTTTTGTTGAGCAGCTCCTTGGATAGAGGGAAAACTATTTCTATCGAGAGCGATTATATGAACGGTCCAGGCATATTTCTGCCATCGCCGTGGGTGGTGGCGTGAGATTCCGTATAAAATCCACGGACCATAACGATTGCCGCAAGATCGTCATAATTTCTATGAGCGAAAGCGTGCAAGGGCAGGCGACGATCGTGGCTCAAGTGGATAGAAAGCACACCGGCCCGTCATCCATCATGCGAAAGGCCAGGGAAAGGGTTCGAAGGAAAGGGGGGGGGATTCGAGGTTCCGCAGGAGCCCAACATTTATAAGCAGACATCTTAAGTCCTAACTACACGTGCGCGTCACAACGCGTCAGTGGGAGGCACGGAGGAAGGAAGTTTTCCTTCCTCCGTGGTGGGAGGCGTGTAGACTGGGCGCCACGTCGCGTCGGAAGGAGAAGGCGCGCAACTATAGGTGCATGCCCTCTACCTCCACAGGAAGAGGGCACGCCACGTGCTGAGGATTTGCAGCGCGTGCATGTGGTTAGGGCTTAACACTATTCTACGTTCTCCGTTCTCACCAACCAGTTTGCGTGTGGACGGGTCTCGTTGCATCGATGTTTGGTTGATGTTACCGTGTCCTTGTGGTGAAACTGTGGCTCTTTGTTGAGTTCAAATACGTCGTTCCTATTCGAATGATAAATCCAGTCTAGGTCAGTCAAGTCGATCAAATTAAGGTATTTTCAGGATAAAAAGAAACGCAAGACATGCCCGAAACGTAAGGTGGGGTAATCCTCACGATCAAGAACTTTACCTTGCTGAAGCATCATGTGTAGCAGCTGGCCGGTATCGAAGATATATACAACAAAAGTAGTGCAGTGACTAATACATGAAAGCATGAAAACGTGACCACAATCAATCAATCAATCAATCAATCAATCAATCAATCAATCAATCAATCAATCAATCAATCAATCAATCAATCAATCAATCGAGCTGAGCATACGTGATGGGAGAAAGCCGCGCACAGCTGCTTGAGTACCATACCTGCCTTTCGATGACTTTTGAATAACTTTTCGAAGAATGACAGTCTGTGAGATCAAACATGTAGTTCTTTTCGCAAAAATAAAAATAAATATGTGATCGATGACCCAAACTCATTCGAAATCTATGGCAACAGCATCACAAGAGTGAAAACGTCAGCTTAGGCGCCGCTGCTCCAATGTCAAAGAGGCGTGTGTGAAATCTGGGAACTGCTCGAGCACGCGTATGATTTCATCGCTCCGCAGAGGCCAAGGCTAAGCCGGAAGTGAAAGCTGAGGTCTTGGGGTGGCTTGTCTCTGCAGTGGTAATTACGACGCTCCGGGGCCACGGCTGTTTATACTTGAAGCTTACGGTGCAGAGTGGTAGCGTACGGATGACAAACAAGAAAGCAATATTCCCGTCGTGCCCTCAGGCACGACGGGAATGCTTTGACCTTTTCGGCGTTCTGGTCTGCCGCGGCGAGCAATTTTATCGAACGACAACCTCTCGCCATTGGTGCCATAGTATGTGTGCACTGGACCAATGATGATGGGAAAACACAGGAGGACTTCCACGCCGAAATGCCCCAGCTTGTAAGGTGAGCACTTCACTTCTGCCTTACGGCTTCGGCTCTACGTGCTCTCGTTCGCGTTAGATCGTGACTTGCATTTAGATCTCAATGTTGCTCACACTTTTGTGAATATGACGATTCTTAGCGTTGAATTGTGTTCGATCATGTGTCACAACGTGTTCAGTCGTTTTCTGTTTTTTGAAAGCCGTACGAAGGAATATAATGCCCTGGAGTTTCATAGATGTTTCATATTTAACTTGCATATATATATATATATATATATATATATATATATATATATATATATATATATATATATATATATATATATATATATATATATATATATATATATATATATATATATATATATATATATATATATATGACGCTATGCTGAATGGGCGACGTGGCCTGGCGCATACCCCATGTTTATTCCTTTCTGCACTTCTTCCTCATATACTTCTACAAACCATCACTACCTTCATACGTCACATGACTCCCTCTCCCCCCGAAAGAATGCGCGAGCTACAAAGTATGAAGCATGAACAAGTGGTGTGTCATCATAGGAAAAAATATCACAAAATAGAGTGGTTCCATGTACCATGGCAGTTCCATGCACTTGCACAAAAACATTCACAGGGAAGGCAGTCCAGTGACATCTAGGAGACCTCAGGTGGGCGAGGTTGGCTGTTGCGTTCTGGAGAGCATAACCATGCATTCGACGTGGAAAATGATGATGACACAGCCTGGATAGTAGCGAAAAACGAGCAAGGTTGGGAGTCCTTGTAGAGTTGGAAGGTTGGATGTCAAATGCGTTGGATGCTGAGTTGTGGCTGCGACAGATGCATTGTATCTAGTATGCGTGCTTTTTGAGAGATGGTGACGGCTAAGTGTCTGTGTGCTGGCGGCGTGCAAGAAGTTGCCCCGCGTATTATTGGGTGTTTTCCATGGTGTTGTCGTCTGTGCAACTGCTGGCACAGACAGCGTCTTTGACGATGTTCCTTCATTCGGAAACGTCTTTTTTTTTTAAGTGACCCTTGGATCAAAGTCCGTAATTTTTTAAGTCGTTCAAGTTGGGAGCGTGCTTCCGCTGAAATTTTCATTCGTCGTCGTCTTTTCTTGGTTTGGTGATGGTGTTGAGAAAATTGCGGGTGGTCATCGTCGTCGACAAAGGAGACGCGGTCGGTAGTACCAGCATTATTTACGAGTGGGATGCAAGCATGATTTGTGTAAAGGAAAGCAGTAGATACATTTTCGTTTTTATCGGCGAGACTTGCATACAATAGTGACTCCGTACTGCTTCGACTTTCAGTTGTTCCGGTTTCTGAGTACAACATCACCGCAAACATGGCTTGACGTGGTTCCGATTTCGTATGTTTGTTTTTCTTTGCGGGAGAATTGGGCCAAGCGTTCCTGAAGTACAACCGCTTTCGGAATGGCAGTGGCTTGAAAAGTTATTTGGCCGATATTTCAGGTGGTCTGTTGCGTATGTGGCTATATCTTGAGGGGTGCGATGAGAGTGGCGAGCACCAGACGAGCTACTTGGCACAGAACCAAATGATGGCTTACGTAAGCAAGATGAAGAGTCAAGTACTTTGGGTGCTTGAATATTGTCTTGATTTATGTTTTGCAGGGAAGAGGTTAGCGTTGGCGATATTTGTACAGATGCGAAACGAGGTGGAAGGTTGGGCCTTGCAGAAAAACGGCTCGGATGTCTTTCTATCAGCAGATGACTGACTTCGCCTGACGGGAATTGTTAACTTCTGCTCTGTGCTCGAATGCGTGAAGGCTGCGTATGAATGTGATTACTGAATTTGAATGCATCGATATGGCTGGTTGTAACCGAATCTTGATTATAGTCTTGAAACCAGATGGTCATTTCTTCTTTTATCTTTTGCCAAGACTCATCGTTTTCGAAGATGTGGGTGAGGTAAAACTTGAATGCCTCACCTTAGATGTAGTCAGTGAAGTTTATGATCATCTCCCGTTCCGACCAGGATGCAGCGGCGGCGTGGAGCTCGAAAAGGTTGAACCAGTCCTGTACTGGTCCGTCGTCCGCTGATCCGGTGTACTTGGGGGTGTCAAAGTCGTCTGATGGCGCTGTCATGATGATGGTTTTGGTGTAGTGTTGGGATGTACTTTCGTGGTCCACGTTCGGTCACTGCGTCTTGCTGAGACGTTCGAAGATGGTGGCTGGTTGATGAAGTGGCCGCCAGGTCTTCATCCTGCCGACTCGTGTGACGCTATGCTGAATGGGCGACGTGGCCTGGCGCATACCCCATGTCTTGTTCTGCCTCCTAGGAGATCTTGGCTCATACCCACATGGGGGATTGGCCACACTGTACCTCATAATAGATCATTTTTTACAACGCTTGCTAAAAAAATAAAGAGAAGTTAGATAGAAACAATAATAATGTTCCTTTGAAAAAACGTGAAAAATTGCAGAAGAATGCGATAAACCAGAATATATAAAACAAATTAACAAGAATGAAGAAAGGGGGAGAAAGAATTGGATATATTTGGCAGTACCACTAGCGCGTATCCTTCCGGTTGCCTGAATGAATTTATGTAGCGCTGACAGAATAGCACTGCGGCGCACACCCAACTGACTGGCTCCAAACGATAATAGGGTGGATGTATTGACTGGCGATCCGAGCATACCAATCAGTCTTTCAAGAATTATTCAGCGCAGTGAGGCGAAGCGGCGGCATGTGAGAAGAAAGTGATCTATTGTTTCCGGTTGATTGCAAACTAGAGATAGGTTAGTAAATGAAAATCCTGAGTTGTTGAGATAAAAATTTAACAGAGGAACTCTACAGCGAAAGCTTGTGAGGGTCACCTCACATTGACGGGAAAGGCATTTTGCGGTGTTCCATGTGAATTGCAAGTGCCGAAATTCTTCAGATTGTATAAGCGACGTTTCGTTGATTTTTAAGATTAACAGGCGTTTGAATCGTTTGGCAGTAATAAAAGGAAACTGTGGAGCTACTAGCACCACCGGGAAATTTAAAGATGCCGAAGCGAGCGAATCAGCTATTTCATTTAGTTCAATTCCAGCATGCCCGGGGACCCAAATAAACCGAACTTCTGATAGGCTATGCGGTACGAGACCCCATGTTTATTCCTTTCTGCACTTCTTCCTCATCTACTTCTACAAACCATCGCTACCTTCATACGTCACACACACGCACACACACACACACACACACACACACACACACACACACACACACACACACACACACACACACACACACACACACACACACACACACACACACACACACACACACACACTCACACACACACACACACACACACACACATATATATATATATATATATATATATATATATATATATATATATATATATATATATATATATATATCTATATATATATATACTGTTAAACTCGCTATAACGAAATCACCGAGGAAACCGAAAAACTTCGTTTTTGCTAGAATTTCGTTGCCGCGAGTGCGAGACATAAAAACGTTGATACGGCCAGCAGAACAAAAATTCATGCCTCATCGAAGCGACCGAAACATCCGCTTTTTGGCTGGCGGGGGTCTCTTAGCAAGAACCGATGTGCCGGTAGCCACCCACAGCACTTTCACGCAAACAGGCACGCACAACACAACTCGCGGTGCTCACGTGTGTGAGGCTGCGGAAGTGACAAAATGACGGAAGCAATGCAGGAGGGGATTGTGTCCCCCCTAATGGTGTCGCTGCAAAGCTGCTTAACATGGCGATGACATTGTTGCCGTTCTTTTCTTTTTCCGCAATCAACGGAGAATCCGCTTGCGGCGTCAACCTTTTCTCAGGCGCCATTGTAACTTTTCTCTCAGGCACCATTGTAACAAGTTCCAGTCTTCTCTTCGTCGTTTTGATTGATTCAAACTGTTGGTGTTGCTTCGGCCTGTTGGGCTCGTCCGACGGCGCCATCTGCACTCCAGCATAATCATTTGCCATTGTTGCCTGCTGCAGTGTGGCCAGGCATGTTGCCGGACACAGACCCCATCGCCGATTTAAGTAAACAAAAATGGCGGTACCCACGCTAGCGTGGCAAAAGCAGACGCTTACAAATTTTGAGTGCGCATAACACGCATACGAGCGTATTTTTGACAGTTAACTTTTGGCGGGAGGGTAAAATAAGGCCCGCACCGTGGTAGAAAATTTGTTAATGTGGGATCGCTGTCCAAAAACATTTCGTTGCTGTGAGAACGTTCTCCGGTGATCCGGAAATATTGCGTTGCCGTGGGGTTTCGACTATATATATATATATATATATATATATATATATATATATATATATATATATATATATATATAACACTATCATGATTACAACTCACTAGTCATGAACGATTCTTGGCGAATTTGCCAGTGGGAGTGGGAGTTTTTATGGTGACGACGATAATGACACCTCAAATATGGCTTATACCCATTCACAGAGATCGGCCAAGAAATGATGGAAAGGAAATCATAAACAGCGTCATTTTCTATTGGATTATGTGGCTGTGTATATGGGACAGAGACCGGAAGAAAGCCACTGACATCATTGGAAAAATACTGCTGAAAGAGTACGTTGTATATGTAGATCCTTAAGGTGTCGTGGCATTGTTCCAGATGCTAAGTTGAGGATGATGCAACTGTCCAGGCTAGCGCGAGGTCGGAACGTACTAGATCTATTGTCTTAAAGGGTAAAAATGTCCAGCACCTCACATTTCCGTGGAGTAGCAACTAGTTTGAGGCATAAAGATTACATATGTACTCCTTTGATACAGCTGTCACGTCGGGTTAACTTCAATTGTGGTTAGTTGTCGTGCGTCGAAGTTGATTTATCTAGCAGTGTCCAGAACCAGGATCCTCGCGAGCATCAGCGCTTTATATCACCTTCTGGTGTTGCTAATACGCACGTTCCAGTTGGCATCGTTGCGCAAGTGCAACCAATCGGTTATATAAACATTTGCAACTATTCAACATATGTCTGTGCGTGCAACATTTGTACATATATTTAGCGTCATTTCATGACGTGCCGTGCAATAAAAAAATTACAACACGGTCACTTTCTCTCCGCATGATTCGCACAACGTCGATTTCCAGGTACGTGGGATCTGCCAAATTTTTTTTTTATTTGCACATGCCTAGTTTTGTAGTTTTGTTACTTCCCCTCAATACAATTATTGCGATCAAACAGAAACAAGAGAGCGTAACTTCAATGAATGTCGCAGATACAAAAATATCAGGCACAGATTGCTGAAACCACTTTTTAAAAGCATGACCTTGAACTACTTGGTGATTTGATTTTATTGATATTTGGCGTTTAACGTCCCAAAACCACCATATGATTATCAGGGACGCCGTAGTGGAGGGCTCCGGAAATTGACCACCTGGGGCACCTTGAACTACTGCCTAAGCTCATTTACCATATGCTTCGGAGCTGATCCCCCATAGTGGGCTGTGCCAGTCTTCTAGGACGCAACGAGCCAACCAATTCGCTGGTGCGTGGTTCGTGGTTAAAGGAAGAAGAAGCCGTCCAGTTTAGAACCGTTCACACAGACTGAGGTATCCAACGTGATTAAACATTTACCCTGTGCATCTCCTGGCCCAGATGGAATCACAGTACCCATGATTAAAATTCTGTTCAATTTATCGCCTCGAGACGTCGCCAATGTTATTAACTACTCCTTAAAAAACTCATGGGTGCCGCAGGATTGGAGGATAGCAAAGGTGATTCCTATACTAAAAAAGCCGGGTGGAGGATTAACAGTCGATAATATCAGGCCAATCTCTTTAACATCTAACATGGTCAAACTAGTAGAGAGGGTCCTACATAGCCGAGTAAGTATCTGGATGGCAGACAATTTAGTAATAAAACCGAACCAAATCGGCTTTCGTAGTGATTTCTCAATTTGGTGTGCCCATGCTGATTTAGAGAGCCGAATACAGCTCGCGCGTAAAAGAAGGCAATACGCTGCTTTAGTAACGCTTGACATAGCCAAGGCGTATGACAGTGTGGAGCACTTCATATTGTTAAATACGCTAGAGAGATTGAACTTCCCACAATATTTTATTGAGTGGGTGGCAGAATTCTTAAAATCAAGAGAATTCTACTGCGTCAAGGATGGATGTTCCTCATCTAGATTTAAACAAACGCGCGGAGTTCCCCAAGGAGCAGTCTTATCTCCAGTATTATTTAATGCTTTAATGAGCACAATTCCAACAGATCAAGAAGTTACTGTCTACATTTATGCTGATGACATCGCACTCTTTGCTGCTGACTGTGGTATTTACTCATTACAACTTAAATTACAAAGATATATTAACATGTTGGAAATTTGGTTGCAGTCGATTTCGTTATCGTTAAATGTCAACAAAAGCGCGCTCATGGCGTTTCCGCTTGCAGAACCATTTTCAATTTCAATTCTATATAAACAGGAACCCATCCAGCAAGTAGACTCTATAAAATATTTGGGAATCATTTATAATGACAAACTTGACTGGAGTCCACACATAGAGTATATAACTACCAAAGCACAGCGGGCTTCAGGCTTACTACACAAGCTAAGTAACCGGAAATATGGGTTACGGAGGCACACCTTGATAACGTTGTACAAGATGTACATGCGCCCCATCATGGAATTCGGCTGCATATTATTCTCGGGTGGCCCTGCTTATAAAACGAAACCTCTAGTTGTCTTGGAGCGAGAAGCACTGCGAATGTGTCTGGGACTCCCTAGATTTGTGGCTATCAACGTACTGTACCAGGAAGCGCGCCTGCCTACACTACTTTGTCGATTTCGAATTTTGACCGTACAAGCATTTTTAAAATTTTATAGCTTACCGGCAAGAAGATCTCAATATGCTTTTATCGCAAACCCAGACGCCTTCTTCCTTGCTCATTGGCCACGGTTTCACACACCTCAGATAATGTTTGTACAAAAAAATCTACAAAGTATAAATGTGAACATTAGAAATGTAATTGAGACTAATGACTCGAATTGTCATGTTATTATTGAGTATGATGATATATTCCCGCAAAACGCCAAATTACAATCCCTCAAATTTTTAAATAGCATATTATTAGATTACTTAGAGCATGCAAAAACTAAAAATATAATAGCCACAGATGCTTCCGTAAATAATCAAAAGGCAGGTGTAGGCATTGCCTCTGATTTGCTTGACTGGTCCTTTTCAGTGAGACTGCCTGATTTTACTCCAGTTTTTGAAGCGGAGCTCTTGGCGATTATTTTAGCTCTTCGAAAACTTCCATCAAATCAAAACAATGCAGTAATAATGACGGATTCTCTTTCAGTTTGTGCAGCTCTGACAGCTTCAGAGAACTCTCGAATTCTAAGCACATTCAAAACATTAGTACCGCCGCAGTTGAGACTCCTGAGATTACTATGGGTTCCGGGTCACTGTGGATTAAGATTAAATGAATTGGCCGATTCCTTGGCTCGAGCCGCACTTGATGGGCCAGTTTTGCCCATACTGCCAGATGTAGAATATATCACGGCTATAAGATATCGAAAATCGGCAATCTCCACTGATACGATAGAAAAAGTAATTACATGGACAGACTATAACCACCTCATGTTTCCATGGCAACCCCACTGGAGTCAGTCCAGAAAGATCGAAGTCTTAATCACTAAATTTCGATGTCGTGTCCCCCCCCTAAACCTATATCTACACAGAGCTGGTCAGACAACATCACCCCTCTGCGCATTCTGCGGAGAAATGGAATCACTAGATCATTATTTTTTGTATTGTCGCCGCTACGAAATACTTAGAAAAAGGTTACTAGTTATGCCATTTCGGAAAATAGGTCTTACATTGACGGCGGAAACGGCGCTAAGCTTTGGCGCCTCAACTTTGGGACATTGCCACAGGGATGCTTTCAATGCCGTTTGCGATTATATTCAGGCAACCAAGCGTATACCTTTGTGATCTTCAATCAAAAACAAAAAAAAAATTATTTATTACTCCCAAGGGCAGAGTGAAGTAAACGCAGCTAAGTGGTAAACATAACACCTCAAATCTCAAAATTGCTCAACTTGATTTTTTTTTTTCGTTTGCTCTTTTTATGTTGTTTTTATTTTTACATTAGTCTTATTATAATACCAATTCATTACACATAGTTAAAACGATTATAGATAAACTGCACTACACTTTCTTGGCCAATCCCCCTAAGTGGGTATGAGCCAACCTCCCAGGGAAACAAAACAAAACAAAAACCGTTCATCGGTCGGCCCCCGCATTGAATAGGTGAGCATTTACAGCGATAAATCCGCTGTGGAACAGTTTTGTGGAACTCAGTTCAGTTACTATTGTCGGAAGTGCAGATGTGGTGGAAGAAAAAATTCGCGGATTGTGTAGAGTCGCGCAATGTTGGGGTAGAGCAGAGCTGGTCGACCCTTTACTGGTCCTGCCTTAACTGGGCACATGTGCACTCACATGCCGATGCACGAAGTGCTCACGTGATCACACAGTCAGTGAAGAATGTCGCCTAAGTATCGATCGAGTTTGATTGCGTAATGTATGACAATAGCCGCACTAAGCAGCCTAATTAGCCTAAGCCAATTAGCCGTAATAGTCTAATTTGCTTATGCGAAGCGCGCTGTTGATGAGCTCGCATCCCAAGTTGGCCTAGCTAGTATATATAGTCTAATTAGTTCAATTTTGGTGTTACTGTATTTGTTTTCACTTGGCACAATAGCAGAGCTCCGAATAACTAGGCATGCCAAAATATCAGCTCTGGGTAATTGGAACTAATTCCGTCTTAATTCAATAACTTGAATGATGTTACTTAGCTTTTACATGCTTACGTGGTTTATTTACGCTACGCTATAATGAGCATGTGTTAACTAGGTGGAGCTATGCTCAGTGCGCATAACTCCACCTGGTTAACACATGCTCTCTCTCTCTCTTTCTCTCTCTCTCTATATATATATACATGTGTGTGTGTGTGTGTGTGTGTGTGTGTGTGTGTGTGTGTAATGAGCATGTGAGCTGCATATATATAATCAGCCTATTTTTGTCCTTTTTGGGAGTCGCACAAACAGCGGGCGTAGAAGCTCTGCTCTAAAAACCTCTTTCAGGATAGTTAGGCTCGTCTGACAGCAAGCCTGACTGAGTCCTGTTAGAGACGTCTAGGTGAATAAATGAATCGGTCTATATCGGCAAATCGCACTCTTGAGAGTTGTAATGTTGGCAATATCCGCATAATTGGTTTTTTAACCTCACACAAAATGCAGGTCAAACACTAATTTTTAAAGTTAACGACGAAATCACGCGTGACATCCCGAATTTTAAAGTGGATTTCTCTTATGTCTGCGGTAGTCACTCGACCAAGTTTCTTGAAACTTGGTAATGTGGAGTATATGGCCCCCTGAAACGAGAATGTACGCACTTCACTTTTTGCCATATAAGAACTTGGTAAAACGCGGTAGATGCCGTGAATATTGTAGCGTGGTTGTGACGTGGACCAAGACAGCAGCCGGTGTGTCTGAGATGAGCCTCTTTTTGTTTGACCGAACTTGTGGCCGAGAAATCCAAAGTCAGACTACAGCAAAAGCACTGCACAGTGAAAGCGGCAAATGGGGCATCGGTCATCGATAATCTGATCAGCGGCAAAGCATGGCGGCATTTATACATGAGTCAAACGTTAGAGCATCTTCACTAGTGGCCACGTTTGTTCCATAGAATCAGCTCAGCTGTTCGCGTTTGCGCAGGAGCAGATGGAGCTCAGGGCGTCTCGACGAAACGTTGAGGACGCCAACGAAGGCGAGATCTTCCAGGAGGTACGCCTGGATGACAATGGCAACATGGAGGAGACACCCATCACTGGTAACGCTGGCGTTGCGTCTGCTGCAATATTGGATGCTCGGCGAGTCTGCTGAAGTCCCGTTCCCCAAAGCACTATTTCCATCAAGTAATATCCTTACGCGAGGGCCACCAGCCCTTCTTTCCCTCAAAGAGCTTCTCGACGTTGAGGTAGTTATATACGAAACTACCCAAAGAGGAGGATTAGTTGCTTCCCTCTTCCTTAGTCCAAATTAATGTCTGTAGCCGGTGGATGGAAGCACGATGTGATACAGACATTGGGCGCGATAAGCTAGTGCGTTTCGAACTGCTACGGAACATGCTTGAATGCGCTAGAGGGCGACGGCCGCGGAGCTCAGCTTAATGACGATGGGGCACGAAATTGTTACATAGTGAATGTTACGTTGCTTACACTGTAGGAACGAATGGGGAAGAACACACTCGTCGGAGGAGAGGGTCAGAAACACGCCATTCAGTCGCAAACACGTCCCAGGGCGAGCTCTCGCACCGGCCTTCATGCACTGTCTTAGGGCTGGAGCGTGTAGAGTTGCGCTTTGTAATTCACGTGCATGTTGAATTGTAATTGAAATTTATTCGAAATTGAAATAGAAGTGGTGAATCGCATGTGCTAGTTGATTGGAAATACATAAGGAGGTCGCACCGGAAGTCGCTTTGCAACAGTTAGGTTTACAAGAGCGCGCTGTAACTCAACGCGCCCATTGCACGAACCGAAATTGGGCGCCCACACATGCCGACGTTTGGAAATGCGAGCCTACCTTTGTCATATGCGACTTGTAGTTCTCGGCGTCGGTCTTTCTTGCAGGTAGAAAGGATTGTAAGGGACACCAATTAGGTTACGTCCACGGCTACGTACTGCACCTGAAGGAAAAAAAAAATGCCCTAGAGGCACTGCCATGCTTGTATAAACAGGGCTACACATAAGCAGGCGCTTGAGTCTTTAATGTATCTGCGCTAAGGATGTCGCTTCCAAGTTGTTTTAACGATGATAAAAGAGATCCCGAGCCGAGTCATTATGTCCGGCTTAAGGCGAAAACCTTCACAATAGTAATCTTTATTTTTAATAATGTATTATTTATTAATTATAGTTATAATAAGTATAAACAAATCGATAATTAGCGATTTGCTATACTCGGGTCTGACCATCCGTCCGTCGGTTTCTCGGAATAGTGTCAGCTGTGCCATCACACTCTCACAGCAATCACGAGATGACACTGCGGCGCATAGCAACAGTTACACCTCCACAGCTGTGGCCTCTCCCTCCTACACTACTTTACCAATCACGTGATTGCTTAGTGCAAAAACAAAAAAAATAATATGAAAAGACATGACCTCGTCAGCCGAATGGACAGACGCTTTCGCCGAACGCACGTTCGAATTTCTGAAGTGTAATTTTTATGGAGAGAACTCGTCATGCAGAAATCCATTGCAGACACGATAAGAACACGACAACTTAGACCGATCAAGGCACTTCTGAAGTAATCTCGTTCCATCCAGGCAAGCTGATTTCCGGCGACGACAAAGCGGGCGGGGCGCTGCGCATTCCGACGGCGGTGATGTACTCGTTCGGCGTCGTCATGCTGCTGTCGTCGTGCGTCATTCTCGTGTCGCTCTTCTACATCATGTCGGCAGGCCGGCCCTTCTCCCCACGCGACAAGCCGCTGCCCAAGCCGGAACCCACGATGACCATCAAGCTGCGCGTGGCCGACCTGCCCGAGAGCTTCCTGGGAGTGCTGCGTCAGAGGGGTGCCGGACCGGGTGCAGCCAATGGGTCAGCGGCCGCCATGGCACCAGGTGGGTGCAGCTATAGGGGTACGCAGTGAGATAGTAAAGAGCGTAGGGGGCACTGCAACTCAGGGGGGTGGGAGGCGCGAAGTCCACCCCATACATTGACAAAATAGTGAAGGAGCCCGCTGCGACGAACCTTCGCCCATCCCCCCCCTGAAGGGGAAAAGTGCGCACGCAAACGGGTACAGTTTTTTTTTATTTACATGACCTTCCGCAGCCCCTCAGAGGCATGTGTAAGAGGGGCGGTAAGGATTATACGTGATAATGCTACACACCCAAACACCTCCACTCGGCTGTACTGCATGAACTTCCCGACGTTCCTACTACCGGTCACCTCGGCGTGTCCCGCACATACGACCGGATTCGCCGTCGCGTCTATTGACCAGGTCTCGCATGCTCCGTTAGAAGATACGTCACCGCGTGTGAAGAATGTCAGCGCCGCAAAACACCGTCGACGCTTCCGGCTGGGTGCCTTCAACCGCTCCACATTTCTTCTGAACCTTACTTTTGCGTCGGCTTGGACTTACTCGGCCCCTTTCCCCTGTCTTCTGCTGGCAACAGGTGAATAGCTGTGGCCACAGACTACGTCACAAGCTATGCCATCACAGGAGCCCTTCCAACAAGTTGCGCCACAGACGTCGCCGATTTCTTCTACGCGACGTGATCTTGCAACTTGGTACTCCATGCCAGCTGCTTACGGACCGAGGCCGCACATTTCTATCGAGAGTTATAGCGGAAATCTTACGCTAATGTGAAAAGCGCCAAAAGCTCACTACCTCGTACCATCCGCATACAAATGTCCTCACGGAGCCTCTGAAACGAACCCTAACCGACATGCTTTGAAAGTACGTTTCCTCAGACCAATCTGACAGGGACCTCACTCTACCATACTGACATTTGCGTGCAATTCTTCGCGCCATGACACAGCTGGTTATTCCCCATTTTCCCTGTTGTTCAGCCGCGAGCCCACATTGTCCCTCGATACAGTCATTCCGTTGCCAGCAGCTTCGACAACAGAATATACTACAAATGAATGTACAGAAGCAAAAAAAAAGCACGAGGAAAAAAAAACATTGCTAACAGTCCTATAGGCACAGATGATTACGAAAATGTGGCACAGCACTTTTAGGTGCATAAATAATTTGTAAGAGTGGGGCAGAACTTTGAGTTGTCTTGCTCTGACTCATCGTAGTAGTTACGTTTATGCGTAAGTACTTGTAATGCTCAGTTCGTTCTACAGTGCTATTATCAATTATGTATTGACCATTAAAGTTATTACATTAGCGACTAATGGTGATTAGTTTGCATATGGAAACATTTATTGTCATTTGCCATGTTTTGCTCCACCCATTAATACGCTCGAGGTCTTTTTGAATGGTGAGGTGATTGCTATTGTTGCGGATGGGACGATAGATAATGTCATCAGCAAATATACGCATACGTGAGTATAAGTTGTCGGGCAGGTAATTATACTGTAGGCGAGGAAAAGTAGGGGCCAAGAACACTGCCTGGTGGAACACCAGAGAAAAGGTAACAAAGTAATGAAGAGCTCGCGATAGTCTGTTCTTGCCAAAGACGAGTGTTGAATTGGCCATGTTGGGATATCGCTATAGCGAATTCTTAACAGCGCAAAAGACTGGAAAATTTGGCCGAAGAGAAAACACAGATCGTTGCTTGGAATTGAATGTTTGTTTCTAAGCACTGTACATTAAATGCAGTTGCATAATCGCCCGACAACCACGCGTGACACACAAGCAATTGCCACTCAACACATGACTACTCCCGATGTGTTATCACGGAAAGCAACAGAACGCATGCTGACCCCTTTATTAAAAAAACAAACAAACAAAAACTGTTTTCCGCTTCGATGACATCGCTTATAGAGCCATCTGGCCATGCACTTCGCGACATTGTTGCGTTCTGAAAACTTCGATTCCCGCTCTATTTGCTCTCATCTGCCCCCTCGGGTTTTTGCGGTGTTTAGAATTGGTAATCTTGTCAAAGAAAACATATCCCCCCCCCCCCCCCATGACAGTTTAGCGGCTAAGGTGCCACACCGCTTAGCTGGAGGACAGGAGTTCGATGCCCGCCAAGTAGCCAGGGCCGAATTAACATTGCGGAGGGCACGGTTAAAAAAAAAATAAGGTAGGCCCCTCCCATCTCACCCCACCCGCCCTCTTTCTTTCCAGCTTTGTCATCTGGTCATGCTTGAGACTTGAAACTTTTTAGAGTTAGCTGCAAAGAACACAAGCAATATATTTTTTGCGACTCTCCGGAGTGTTTTATATTACCTAGGCGTTTTCTTACATGCGGATCACGTGGATGGATTGTCATCGTAACGATTAAGTATATCAGGAGACGAACACACAAGAACCGCATAAACATTTGCCTGGTTAATTGGATCGTACTGAAAGAGGACTAAACTTTGCAAGAATTAAGACTAAAATAAGGAGTGCATACTGCTTGTAGAAGTGCAGTCCAAGCATCGTTTGTGTTTCTTCTATTCGTCTTAACCTATAGCGTTGTTTACCCTTATCGGGGAGTGCCTTTGTCAAAAATAGCTTCCTCTATCTGCTACAGCTTCATTGATTATGTTGCCTGCATGCGAGTACTGCCTAAGTTGACTGGTGGGCTATTTTCAGAAATGGTTCGCACGTACTTACAGTCAATACGCTGCCAATCGTCTAGCTACTTTTGATTTCATACAAGAACACCTATTTAAGCTTTTCTAAGGCAGCATTGAACCCGGCAGCGGTGTTGGCTGGTCTCGGACAAGCTGCGCGCCTCCGCTCGGCTCAGAGAATAAAGCATCATGTTCACATGAGACGCCCGTGGTTGCTTGATATGCAGGGCATTTCGTAAAAGCTCATAAGTGATGGTCGGTTTAACACCATCACCAGAACGCTGAAGCAACTGCGGTGAGAGTCTGCTGGCGGCCAGATACTGGATACACGTTGTAGACGTTTCCTGTACACAACCTCTATCAAGCGATGGTCTCTTGAGGTTTCCTATATGACCACCAATCAGGAATTAGGACACAACAGCACTGCCAGAATCGAAAAATCAAACCATTACTCCTTCGGAGTCCTGGCATAATCAGGAAGTTAGTTCTGTACCAATACATAGTCCATTGTTTAATATAGAATGAAAGCATACTACAGCATACCTATGCGTCAGCTTCATACCGGTTATTTTCATTCAGTGCATTAAGCGATGTTTCGAACAGGAACCACCCTTAATGCGCCTTCGCATTGCTTGTTGGACCGTAGCTGCTAAAATCCTGGTCAGGCAGCGCTATGCGTCTATCCGCTGGATCAGCTTCTTTCATCTGGGAGGAAAAGGGTTCTTACCACAGACTGCAGAAATATAAGCTAACTTCAAGATTATGCACGTTATGCAACGAACGACCTCTTGGAAGTGTGTATATTGATTATTGAATTAGGTGGTCGGTTTCTATCAGGGGAATTCAGCAGGAGAGATAAACTTTTTCGAACAAAACAACGAAATCGGCAATTTTTTTTCTGGCCGTTTGGGGGGGGGGGCTAAAACTGGAAGGCCTGGTTCATTGGAACCCTTTGAATCAAGGATAATCTGCCGCAGTACGCGGCGGCCGCGTTTAAAAGGGGGTGGAAGAAAAAAAAGACGCTGTCATTTACTATCGGGAGTAATATGATTGGGAAGACGCGAGCGAATGGCTAGTACTTTCGAGTATCGATTCAATGATGCTCAGATGGCGTTGTTAGATATTCAGTGTAGAATAAGACACAACGGCCTTACTACCAACACGCGTCTTTTTTAACTGCACGCGGAACGTATACCAGATACCTGCACTTCGGGAAATACGCAACTCATCTCCGCGAGTGGCTGATGGCACGCAAGCAGTTGCCGTTTTACAGAGTGCCAACAGTTAGCAGGAATACGGCTTTCTTTGAACTTTGGCTCAGGAATCACTCCACATCGCGCCTGATGCGATTGGCCATGCAGTCACTCGTTCCCGCTAAAATCGCTCGAAATAGTACTTGCACGCAAAGAGTGTCCTCTGAATGCACTAGCAAGAACTGTGATATCAGTGTATATGGGAGCTGCAATGTACAACGCCTCAGACAGCATGACAATGATGGACAGTACACGGATTTTTCTATCTTCGTTCTCTTGGCTCCTTTTGGATTGCATGGCCTGAATCTGCTTGTCGCAAAACGAAGTTCAGCAAAAGTTCAACAGTTACGCTTCATCATCTTGACCTTTCTAGACTAGCGATTTCAAATAAGCTCACAAAGTTCGGAGAAATTCGTTCTCTTCCTTGAAACAAAACGAAAACACAGCAATAAACGAAGCCGCAAGTGAGCTCGAAGCCCGCAAGAACGAAGACCGGGGCAGATCCGTGTACTGCCGTTCATTCCCATGGTAGCCCAACAAGTGCAGCGCCAGAGTTCCCTCTTGTAAATATTGTAGGAACATGACTCTATGCTTGCACGCCGGTTTGATCACTCCCAGGAAATTCCGCAAGGTGGTGGCCAAGTATGATAGAAAAAAGTTGTCCCACTTTCTTAATAATAATAATAATAATAATAATAATAATAATAATAATAATAATAATAATAATAATAATAATAATAATAATAATAATAATAATAATAATAATAATAATAATAATAATAAAGCCACAGCTTTGCCGCAAAGGCGAAGCAATGAACGCGATAGCAACAATTTCAAAGGTCACGGTGCAGAATCGAAACCCGATCGAAGCGTGTCCCACGTTTCTCGCGCACAAGTTACGCACGAAAACGTACTCACAGGTACGAATGCACGCGAAGAAGCGTCCCATTTGTTACTTCGCTGAGTCTGAAAAGCGTGCACTTTTCGCCAACGGAGACTGCAATGAGTGCAATGACCTTTTCGTGCCCGGTAACTACAGCAGAATCGTTCCACGTAAAGCGCGAGGCCAGCGAAGGCGTACGATCCTCCCCTCCTCGCCACAGCGAGATAAGGGCGCGCGAGGAGCGTAGCTTCCCTTTAAGCCGGGCAGACTACGCGTAGGAGATTTGAGCGGGCGCCGCTGCGCGATGTGGCGACGTGCGCCCATTGCGCCATCTTTCTGGTAATGCCGAAAACATAGCAGCGGTAAGTGGTAGATATAAACAGCTTGCCGTTTCGAAGGTAAAGAACGTTCTTCGGGGTGGCTCAGTGGTTAACCCCTCGCTTTCACGACGCAAAGGTCCCACGTTCGAATCCGTGCGCCGGAGTATTTTTTCTGGACTGTGTTCTTTCTCGCATTTTCACATATATAGACACGTATACATATACGGTGCATGACATCGACGTCGACACCGGCGGCAAAATCCAGCCGAGAGTGTCCATATAATTGCTATCGCAGTAATATTGTCGGGGTTTAATGTCCCAGAACACCCATATAATTTGTCCCCCTTTCGTTTGTAGCGAAAATTGACGGTGACATTAATCCTTGCTGGGAGCTCTGACCCTGGGGTGGGAGTGCCCCTACCAGACGCCTAAGTTAAGGATTTGGGTTGCCTCTACCTTTTAAACGTTTTAAGTGCAGAGTATTTTAGGGCCCGGGCCGTCGTATGTTGTCGTGCGCTGTGATCACTTGGCGTAACGCAGGCAAAATCACCCATAAAAATAGAAAGAAAGGAAGTGAGAAACAGAGTGAGAAAGAAAAGGGAAAAAGAGGAAGAAAAATAGAAATAGAGAAAGCACGAAAAGAAAAAGGAAAAAATAGCACTGTATCTCCACGTTACACTGCAAATGTCGTCGAAAGATCTTGCGTCTGGAGAAAGTGAACAAACCGTTTATTTGATGTGCTGCGCAAGAAAATCGGTGAATGATATTCTGGAGGCGCTGTGTTAGAGTGCCTCGAGCGTGCAGCGATGGCGAACGAGCGCATCCAGTCACGTCACACGTGAGACATGAGCGCTATCTGGCAGTTATCTTGGAAAACGGGGCTCGCGGCGTGCGCGCCCGTCTCTGAGGTGATAAGGTGTAGAACGGAAGGCGACGGATAGGTACCACCACAGTGTCGTCTTATCAAAGCGTTGGAAACATTTTCCTTTTCGTGCAAGCGTTGCATGGTCAGCGCAGCGTGATAAACACTATGGTCCTTAGAATTACTTATGTATACCTTTTCAATTGAAAATACTCACAAAGAAAATATTGACAGGTTGTTATGGTGCCTCAGATATGCGCAATAATTGCTTTTTAATTGACAATCGCACAAGCATGAACGCTGAATCGCGATCAATATCGGTGGGCGCTGTGGGTAGGGTCGGCCGTTTGGGGTATCGTCTGGTGCCTTTTAGGGTACCGTTAAGGGTGGACAAATAGACAATCGTACAGACAGACAGACAAAAATTTTGCGTCGAAGATCCCTAAGAAAGACTATTGTCCTTAAAAGGCAGAGAGCAGGAAAGAAAGAGAGAACAGAGAAGAAACGAAGAAGGCTGGCCAGCTCGCATCGACTTCAGGCTTGTCATCACTTGTGCAAAGCTCCCTTAACTTTGAATATGGAATATGATAGCTGCAGTGTATATGTGGCGCACTTGAAGGTAAAACGCTGTGAGTATAAGGACACGGTCACATGGAAGGGTACGGGAAAGGCACATCTCCGTGAAATTGTCCCCGTACCCTTCGATGTGATGTTTTCTTTGCCACGCAGCTTAGCCTTTTACGTCCTCCAACGTTTAACACTATATAGCAAATAACAAGTTTTACCACGCGTGACGCTTATTTTCAATGTGACTACAGGCAGTGACCTCAGCCGTCGTCAAGGCGACGGTCGGCGCCATTCGCCAGCAGCGCCCCCATTGCTTGCCGGGAACGACCGTCGGGCCACGCTGCAGCGCCCGGGCGAACCGAAGATGTCGGCCCAGATATACGGCGACAGCTCCTTGGCTGAAGAAGGCAACTTTCACGTGGGAAGAGTCGTCCCTGGGTCTTTTAGCAGTGGCGCCAAGGAGATCGTCGTCATCCAGAGCCCAATTTGCAGCGAAGTGTGGGAAAGCCAACGCGTCGACTGCCATCCCGAGGCGGCACCGACTCTCGAGTCGTGCCGGTCAGTAAGACTCTTCAAGACGTTCTGTTACGACTGCTGTGGTACAGGTTGTCGCTGTAGAAACGATGCTCAAGACACATGTTTTGGAATTGCTAAGACTGAAGCACACATAGCTTTGTTATATATCAACTGTGACTCACTTCATACTCCTACCATAAACAACCTATGGCAGTATTGGTTAAGTAGTTATTACTACGGCTCCGGCGCTTGCATGTGGGCAGGACATTCAAAAGTTTGTGGTCATGTAAATGTAGCGTGCATCGGAACGCCCTACTCTGAATTTGGATCTCAAACTTGTGGGTGCCTGGATTGTGTGTAGCTGTCACTCTTTTCCTGCAACATATAGTACGTTGTACTGTATAGGAAAGCAGGAAGCCATTTACGATGGCCACGCGTTACAGAGGTTGTGGATTGACGGTGCCATAAACTGAGGCCAAAGTGCAAACAAAAAACACTTAGTGAAATCTGGGTAATTTAAGTAGATTAAGGGTAGTTTGTGGAGTTAACCTAACCTAACCTAATCTAATGCTGTGGTGTCTTCTTATCACCTGTAGTTAACTCTTTTGTGTGTTACGTTACCTCTTGAGTGTGGTCGTTACCTCTGGAGTCTAGGGAACAGTATCCACGAGTCGGACAAAACGAGATCTCCGAATTAGTTAGTACCTTTGATTTCACGGAATCGTGTGGTCACAGAGTGCGTGGCTGCTGCTTCGAACCCGTGAACGCGTCCTCCGAGAACTTGGAGCCCGGCTTCCAGTTGCCGCCAGCCTGCTTTTACCCGGCCAACTACCTGGGCTACAAGGTGGACTCCATTCAGCGGTCCCCGACGAAAATCGTGGCGCGTGCCGTGCGTGTCACTCCGTCCGGCCTTCCGGATGAAATTCGCGCCATCCAGGTGGAAGTCACCAACTACAATGACAACACTGCCCGCATTAGGGTACGCACATACGCGAGCACGTATGCACACTGGAGCATGAAACTGCGAGCAAAGACACAGAAAACGTCGAGTTGAACACAAAAGCTTATTCGTAAACTAATTCGTAAATGGGGACTCTGCAGCGAGCGAAGTGACCTTCGTGTGCTATGTAACTACGACGCATTCTTTCCGGCGAAAGCACATGGCATACAAACCTCCCCTAACACAATTATATATGGTTATGTCGAAATAGTGGTTTTATTATTCTAGTAAACATTAAATTGAATTGATTGATTGATTGATTGATTGATATGTGAGGTTTAATGCCCCAAGACCACCATATGATTACGAGACACGCCGTAGTAGAGGGCTCCGGAAATTTAGAGCACCTGGGGTTGTTTAACGTGCACACAAATCTGAGCACACAGGCCTACGGCATTCTCGCCTCTATCGAAATTGCAGCTGCCACAGTCGGGATTTGATCCCGCAATCTGCAGGTCAGCAGCTGAGTACCTTAACCACTGGACGACAGTGGCGGGGCAGTATAGACTAAAATGGAAGACAGGAGAAGATACCCACAAAAGCCTATAGTGGAATAGTGCAGCGTGACTCTCGTTTAATAACACTTGAGAAAAAAAAAGAAAACAGCGAGCAGTGAACCAAAAACCACGAAACGCATAAAACAGCACTAATATGCAATAGTTATGGTAGCCCATCTGACAGGAAACGTTAGAAACATAATATTACAAATGTTCTCTCATTAAGGCAGTAATCAAGCTTTCCACGTAATTGACCTAACCGAAGAATGATTTACAACGGAAACTTTATTTTATTTCAAAAATATTTCCTTTGATGCTTCTGTATAGTATAGTAGTAAGCCTACTTCATCAACGCTAGCATACACGGGTAGTATATAGTAAAAAAAATATGCGTTATGTACGCCAAAGTAAATTAGCTTGTCGTAAGCCTGACCTATCGTGACGTTTCCTGCATTTAGCATTCAATTTGAGTAAACTATGACCGCTTGAATGTAGATTAATGCTTTCGCGAACACATCGGTCAAGTATGCTGACTCGAAGCAAAATAGTAGGCTACAAGGAGTATCTTTCAATCGTGCGTTAATTGTAACAGTTCTGTTAACTTTTAATCTGTTTTAACCAAGACAGCGTCGTTCAAAATCACTGGCCAGTGGAGCCGACGTCCCGGCAAGGAAACTGGCTTTAGACAAGTGCCTGTGGCAAAGTATTTAGACTTGGTCCTAAATATTTTAACTGTGTTGCATGTGACATGGCTTGGGACGCACACCTTCTTTTGATTCCGTGGCTCGTGTCACAGGTGTACGACCCGAGCGCTGCGCGGTATGAAGTGCCGCTGCCTAACGTGCCTCAGAAGGACCACTACTTTCCCGTGATGTACGAGACTTCGGTCAGCCCGGCAGGAGACGTTGAGATCATCCGGCCAGTGTCTAGGAAAGTTGTGTACGTATCACGCTTTCAATTGCAACGATTTGAAACGCGAAGTGCACGAAAGAGAGAGAGAGAGAGAGAGAGAGAAAGGACATGCGCTGTACGTAGACTTCATCCCTTTCAATCACTGACCTTATATCACTGACCTTGTATTGACTGATCTTACAAGAATACGCACTCGTGTACTTAGTAATGAACACTTAATAAAAAATGTGTGCAGAAACACGTCGATGCTGAATGCCGCTGTCACATCAATACACCTTCCCTGTATTCTAGTTGTTAATTAGCTTAAAACACCTTCTCATAAAGCGCTGCTTTGTACAAACTTATTAGGAATTGTTATGTACTAGTAATATTAGATACTATGAGAACGATTGAAGGTTGAGTTAACAAACGTTTTGTTCAGTGCACACGAGTTCGCCGTATCACCCTCTGTACCTTGGCAGTGAGCGGAAGGCTTATAGAATCTTTAAAAAATTGATTGATTGATTGATTGATTGATTGATTGATATGTAGAGTTTAACGTCGCAAAACCACCATATGTTTTATGAGAGACGACGTAGTGAAGGGTTACGGAAATTTCGACGACCTGTGGTTTTTTAACGTACACCCAAATTGAGCACACGGGCGTACACAGCATTTTCGCCTCCATCGAAAATGCAGCCGCCGCAGCCGGGATTCGATTCCGCGACCTGCGGGTGAACATCTTAAAAATGGTGCAGAAGGTTGGAATGTGTACGGGGAATAGAAGTAAAGTTTATGTAAAGGGCGGTTTCTAAGGTGTAAGTTTTTAACTTCTTAGCCGACGGGATTCTGCTTATGTCAAGCAAGAGTACTGTCCCTTGAGACGTCTGTGACTGCACTGTGTAGGAGCATGTGAAGAACATCATGGGAATGTAAACACTTAAGTGTTTCCGCAGGTTCCACACAAACATCTCGACACTGGTGTTCGCAGACCAGTTTCTTCAGATGTCAACGTACATACCGTCACGTTACGTGTACGGAGTCGGAGATGTCAAGTCACCGTTACTGCGAAGCACGGACTGGCAGAAGATAACCCTCTTCAACGCCGGAAGGTCACCCACGGTGAGATTATTTATTACGGGGCGCCATTCAGTGCACGGTCTGCATGCTGTAAATCTTGGTGAGATGGTCCAGAGGTGTGACGGTCTACGGTACTTGCGAAGAGCGCCAAAGAGCTCGTTTCGTGGAAATTCTGGCGTCAGCGGCGTCGTAGGTTGTGAGCGAGAAATCGTGATCGTGTGCGTGACCAAAAATTGAAAAAAGAAGCAAATAAAGTAAATAATAAAATAATTTTGACCTAATTGAGGTTGGAACCAGCGTCCTTCGCGTGGCAAGCGTGTGTACAGAGCCAAGCGCCTGCTTTAAAATAGAGTCAAAATAACTTAATGTGCTCGGAAATGCAGTGAAAGTAACTTGCATGTTTTACAAACACGCGCGTCTTGTATCCATGCTTCACAATGCAACATGTAATGTCGCATTGATAACGCGTGGTACAAGTGTACTTCGTGAATGGGCGTCAGAGCATGTGATTACCACGACTTCGTGGTTTAAATTGAGCCATCCACTACAAAAAGCGCACACGTTACTGCACCTTTTCTCTTAGGGCCAGGTAAAGGGTGAATAGCAAGCTCAAAAACATTTCACGCGTACAACTGCCCGTGATTTAAAGCATGCTACCCATTACACAGAACGCAGCCGTATGTGAAAGCTTCGTTAACTCAAGTCATTTTGAACTGATGACAGGACAGGATATCGCCGTCGCGTTCAACTCTTGAGGGTGAATATTAAAGGTGCCCCAGTTTTTTGTGGATTTTTGTGGGGCTGTGAGCTACTCAAGCTTTTTTATACACGGTTTTTTTACACTCCCTTGTATGTGTACGAGAGAAAAAGAAAACTTGACTTCATTTTGCTTTAAGTTGTAGTTTGAAACACGCACCGCAGCTGCACGTGCATGAAAAAGTGTCGAATATGGCGAGTTCTTTTGTGGCCTCTACAAACGCTGCATAGGTATACTGCTGCGATACATCTATGAGAAGTTTCGAAGTTCGATTTCAAACTCGAGGTGATTGATCTTGTATAAAGCCAAATACACCTGAGATCTTTCTGAACAACAGATTCATGGCTACCGATTGAAATGTTGATACTCTTCACGGCTTTGGAATGTCTACGTTGTAACTTATACTCAATTATCCCAGTAATGATAGAAAATTAGACGGCGAAAAGACAATGCACTTCATTTAGGCATTGTATTGGGTGTAGGAATCTAACTCGGCCATATCAGTCCAAACTCTTGCTTTAAGATGTCCCTCTAGTATTTGCTCATGCCGGTGCGAATGAGTCTCTTGTGTTCACAGGAGGGCAAGAACTCGTACAGCAGCCATCCTTTCGTGTTGGTCCACGAGGAAACCGGCGAGAGTTGCGGCATCTTTCTGCTCAACAGTAACGCCATGGGTGAGTGCCAAGTTGGCAGAATGGCGAGGCGCCATCGTCACAACAGCAAAAAGCATCCTTGAAAATCTGTTACCGCTATACTTAGTAAGCACAATCATAATTATGTTCATAACGCAGTGCGTGAATTAACCAGTATGGAAAGGAATTAGAAGATGGTTCACATGGGCATAGCAGACGTGTTGAAGGTAACTTGAGTTAAGCACCTTGTAAACAAGCCTGGAAGAGGTTAGCCTGCGAAGAATTGTAGGCTGGTGCTACAGTTCTTTTTGTTTTTGTTACTGTGAACCTTTTCGATTGAAAGGCTGGTGATTTGATTAAAAGATTTATACAGATATGTATGCATGTATGCATCTGTATGTTTCAAACATACAGGTACAGAGAAGAAGAAAACTTGACTTGATTTTACTTTAAGTTGTAGTTTGAAACATGCACCACAGCCAAACGTGCATGAAAAGGTTTCGAGTATAGCGAGTTCTTTTGTGACTTCTACAAATGCTGCATGTATCTGTATGTTTCAAACATACAGATACATACTGTTTCATATAAAACACCTATTGACTTTTTGCTTTATAAACTGCTGAGAAATGTTTTTTTTTCGTTTTTTTTGGCAGAAAATGGCCCATAATGACAACGTTCCTCTTAACAACGAACTATTCGGTAACTATTCTCCTAGTAGGCTGCAAGTTGATGGCCTGGGGCAGAAATGGAATGAACGAGTGGAGTGGCTTGATTTACTCTTCTTCCATTACAATGGGTTGAGTTTTAAGACACCTGGTCTATAGAAGACGATGAATAAAAACAACGTTAACGCATCCCGCCTTTATCCGCTAATGTCGTCAAAATTGCCCACATATTTAGAAGTGGAATGCTCCAGTTTTCGAGCTTACCAGAGCTCTAAGAAGAGTAATTCCCGCGAGTAACATCTCGATACTTTTGCCTTGCAGACATCCTGCTCAAGCCGAGTCCCTCGGTCACCTTCCGCACGACCGGTGGGATTCTGGACCTCTTCGTGTTCCTGGGTCCCACGCCGTCCGATGTGGTGCAGCAGTACACGTCGCTGGTGGGACGGCCAGCGATGCCTCCGTACTGGGCGCTCGGTTTCCACCTGAGCCGTTGGGGCTACGCCAGCATCGATGAGGTCAAAGAGACCCGTCGTCGGAACCTGCGGATCGGAATCCCTGTGGAGGCCGTGTGGCTGGACGCTGACTACATGGAGGCTCTACGGCCCTTCACGTACGACAAGGTCCGCTTCGCCGGGCTGCCCGAGTTCGCTCAGGACCTGCACAAGCGTGACATGAAATTTGTCCTGACGCTGGTTAGTATGGCGCCCCTGACTTGATGTGCCTGGGCGAGCTTCACGTCGATATTAGAAGCATTGTAAGATTTTATCACGTGCTTCACGTGAACGTTAGAAGCAATAGAACACAGAGTTTTTTAAAGTAAACTAGAGCGACCATGGGAATGATGAGTGGTACGCGAATTCGCCTAGTCTTCGTACTTGTGGGTGGCGAGTCGCACTTGTGGCCTCGTTTATTGCTGTGTTTTGGTTTCGTTTCGAAGGGAATAACGAACCCTTTTGAACATTGTGACCAGATTCAAAATGGTAAGCCTAAAAGAACAAGATGGTGAAGTGCAACCGCTGAACATTTGCTAATCTTTCTTTAGTGAGAAAAGAACTTCAAGCCACACGAACACACACGGAGCCAGAAGTATGAAGATAAGACAAATCCGTATACCCACCATTCCCATGCTCGCTGAAGCGCCGTGCGTTGCAGCTCCCGTAGACACTATAGCCAGAGTTTCCTCTAGGGCATATTTAGGAAACTCTATGCATTGTAAAATATTATCACGTGGACGAAGGCCGCAGTAGGCTTCTTTGAGGTGAAACTCTTTATTTGAGTGAACTTGTGGCCGCGTAACGTACAAATTACAACAAACAATGCACACTGTACCCCAATATCGGTCCACATTGCGTCAGTCACCGATAAACCGATCATCGTTGGAACGCATCGTCTTGTGCGCAATGCGCGTAGAATTTACCAGCCTTATCAGTGGTGGGCCCGCAAGGTTCGGGAATAATCTTGAGTGTTCGCATCCTGTGCACTGTTTGAACAAAACGATCTACCACAAAATAGAAGCTTCTCGAACACCAAGGTGCGATCTGCGACGAGTATCACTCACAGTCCTTGTTGATGTACACCGAGCACATAGTTATGACACGCATGGCAATATGTTTAGCGACAGAAAGCATTTCAGTAATAGCTTATCGTGTATTGGCGCGTGCTCATGTTTTATTCCCCTAATGGTCCCTTGGTTCTATATTCTATAGTTTGATCAAGATGGACAGCGAAGCTAGTTGGTATGATTCCACATTTAAAACAGCGCAAACTACAGGACAAAAAAAAAGAGAAAACAAAGAACGAATGTGTTCAATTCTTCGTCCCGTAGTTTGCGCCGCTTTAAACAAAATGGAACCATACCAACTAGCCCAGTCGTCAACCTTGCTTCAATATATTTTTTTATTTTACATCGGGCTCTCTTCTAAGCATAAGTCGAGTCTGCCTCCTCGTGTAGCTTGCTCTGTTTTAAATAACATGGAGCCATACCAACTAGCCAGGCCGCCGAACATGCTACAATATATTTCTTCATCGGGCTTCCTTTTAAGCGTTTGTTGTGTCCGCTTCGTCCTGTAGTTTGCGCTGCTTTAAATAATGTGAAATCATACTTTGACTCTTACGTGCTGTCACTCGGTGCGGGCTGAACCTTGGTGGTTAACACGCGTACAAGTGCGTATGTTTCTTTCATTTGCATAAGTTGACGGAAGCTTGGTTACTTCTTACTGAAGTAAAATTTATATAAAAGAACCTGTCGAATGACTTTAACACCGAGATATGTGGAATGCCGTATAGTAAAGACAAATTAACCTTGACGACATGACACTTCTTTTTTCCTTTTTCGCGCTTTATTTTTCTGAGCATCCTTCTGTCTTGCATTTCGAGACACTCTCACTTTTTCTTCCAAGAAGGGCCAATAAAGCACGTAAAGCAACAATCAAGCTTTCTTCTGTTGAGTTTTTTTTACCAAAATAACAGCACAGGCCCGTTGGTGTGCTATCCGAAATTTGACATCGTGGCCCGCATCCTCCCGTTGCAGCAGTTTTGGGGCATCAGATCTGGAAAGTTGGTACTGGCCAGACTCCTTCACAAAATGGCTCTCATAGCTGTATATTGTAAATGGATGAATTGGCCGTGTCAATAAGAGACGAGTGCGTTTTTCTCCTCCAGCATCCCGGAATAGACGCGAACATGGAAAATGGCTCGTACCTTCCCTTCGACGAGGGTCACAGGGCAGCCGTGTTCGTGAGATCGGAAGCAGGTGACTACAACTACGGCATGGTAAGTGGCCGCGGAAGTAAAATTCTGCAATGTTCATTCATTATGGTTAAAACTGAAATACGTGGCAGACACTGCTCTGCCGCTGTTAAAGCGTGATTTTCACCGTAATTACCCCCGTCAGTCACGAAGTACGATGTACGGTCAGAAACTAGTCAAATTTGCGTAGCACGATTCCAAGGCACTCAGTATTACATTCTAAGTAAAAAAAAATATGAAAAACGTTGTTCTGATTGAGTTTTAGTAATTAGTACAATGAGAGTTTAACTAATTATCTAATTATCCAGCCATGAGGCAGATTCAGTACTTGACATAAAAAGCATCTGCTATTAGGCCCGAAATGCATGCACAGTTTAGTTTTTTGGTTGTATTTCTTTCGAGCGAAGAAAAAAATATGTTTCACGTTGTCTTGGAATGCGCATTCCAAGACAACGTGAAACATTCCAAGACAACGTGAAACGATTGTTTAACGAGACACGCGTCTCGTTAAACAATCGTCGAACACAGCAATGCAGCCAAATAATCCTCTGCAGCAATACGCACCAAAATGAGGGTAATTGATCACCAGTTGTCCGCTCAGGAGGCCTGCACGAATCAAGCCATTCGATGAAACACGTGCTGTGTGACCTTCCATTGAATTTGACTTCTTCATTTGTACACACCGTCACTGAAAAGGGTTAATTGAGGTTGCTGGTATCAATCGTGTAGGTCATGTGTTTCGCAAGTGGGTTTTTCATACTGTCGCTTGAGGCGGGGATGCTTGTTAACGATGAAATATATTCAACAACTTTTTGTGCTTTCATACCTCGTCAGTGTAAGACAATGCAACGTGAGGTCGCATTCCTGCGAACGAGCAGCAGGCATTGCACACCGAGTGAAGCCGTTGCAGAGGTAAATATAAGACGCCGTGGGTTACGGGGTGTAGAATCACAACGCATGCATAGTGTGGCCTCTTTAATGTCCTCGTGCAGTAGAAAACCCCTGAAGCCTAGATTCTCCAAAGGGTGCGAGAGCTCGTTCATGTAGCTTAACCACGTCGTTAACTTAGCTAGTTGGTAATTCATGCTAAATAGGCAACAGCACGAAACTAGTCTGATAGGGAAGAACAATAGACTGTAAAAGCGATGGCGTCGTGCAAACAAGTTTGTCATACATAAATAGGATGCGTATGCTCCAGCGAAGAAAGAAATATTAAATAATCACAAAAGTTCACCTCCCGTGCTCCCATTAAAAAAAGTTGCTTCATCCTGCTTTCGTCCACTGGATTTGATGTCCATGAGCACTTCGAGTGTATGATCCCTTGTTATTTGTTCGAGCATTAGTTTGACGCATTCAGGAGATTCTACGGCAGACATTTTACTGTTTGGTTTACTCGAGTTCTCGTACACTGGCGACCGGTGAACCTTCTGAACAGGCGCAGACACAAAAACATTGCGTTTCTATTCAAAGAGAGTTCTGTAATGCGTCAAAGGCGTAGGAAGCGAGGTTCTTACCCATTTGTCGCCCCGCAATGAAATTTTTTCGAACTGGCAGGTGGGAAATCGTAGCCAGCTCGTCTATCCGGACTTCACACACCCGGCGAGCGGGGAGTACTGGACGAAGATGCTGTCTTACTTCCATGACGTGATGCCGTTCGATGGACTGTGGCTGGTAAGAGATTTAGCGTTTACTTATTCGAGGCGTTGTTGAAAACATGTCGTGAAGCTAGGAGTGGCGCTGGTGTCATAGGCGAGTTGTCTGCCGTTCAACAGCATGCTGTGACCATTGCTGTTTTATTGGCAGGACCTGAACGAGCCGTCGAGCCTATACAACGGTTCCGAGCGTGGATGCCCGGCGTCTACACTGGAAGAACCACCGTACCTACCCGGCGAAGGAAAGGAGGCGCTGCGAACCAAGACACTGTGCATGACGGGTCGCCACTACCTGTCCAGGCACTATAACCTGCACAACCTGTATGGGCTGACGGAGGCACTACGCACATATGAGTAAGCCAAGCGATTTCGACTAACTCTGTTCCACGAGGAATATTCTCGTTTGCCCATGTCCTTCAGTTCATCTTCACGGTCATCTTGAGTCTTTGTCCTTGTGTTATATTATAGCCATCAACGTAGCGTGTATTAGCACAGTACATGAAGAAAGGGACACGACACAGACGTAGAGATAGGTAGGCGCTTTCTTTTATGTACTGCGCTAATACACGCTACGTTCATGGATGACCAACTGGCCCGATCAGCAACCCTTCTTAGCATACCTATCTCTACGTCTGTGTCGTGTCCCTTTCTTTTATGTACTGCGCTAATACACGCTACGTTCATGGATGACCGACTCGCCCGATCAGCAACCCTTCTGAACTTCTATTATAGCATTTGTATAGACACTCCAGGCGCTTTTACAGCGAAAAATGTTATGAGATCACAACAAGGGTCAAACGCACTGCAGTTGTCCACCACCGCCGCTACCGCCATTCATAACTACCATCGCGCTCCGTAATGGGATTTGAACGCGGATCTCTTGCGTGTGAACTCAGTATTCTACCACTGAGCCACGCCGATGCTGGGAACTCCACGGTGAAATCGCCTTAGGCAGGCTTGATGTCGGGATAAAAAATGCGTTATTATGAACAATAAAGTGTTTTGGAACAGCAAAAGAACAACCAGGTGTCACACACTGCGAATTGCGCAACGAGTGGGTTGTCGAATGCTCATACCCATTACATAAGCTTGATATAGTTCACCTATTAACTGTGGCACATACCAATGTGAGTGGGATTGGGGGGGATTACAAAAGCTTCTGGCATAATTATCCATTGCCGTCAGTCACGGCACAAAAATTTGCCCAGTGTTCCTTACAAGTGTGCAGCGGGTACCACGCTTCCCCTAGAATGGTGAAGGATGGCGCAGTGAATGTCTGCCGACTACACAATGATCTATGGCGTAGTGGGTACCCTGCAAGTGTACTTGCAGCAGCTACCCAAAGTGTCTTAAAAAAATCGCCAGGCCTGCTCGGAACGTGGAGCACTGTCACAGCGAAAGCTCGAAGAGCGGCCTTTCAGAGCCTTTTCTTAACACTCTTTGAATAACTGCTACAAGCACACTTGCTGGGTACCCACTACGCCATAAATAATCATGTGTTGTGCAGTAGGCTGGCATTTATTATGCTATCCTTCATCGTTCTTCAGAGAAGGGTGGTATTCTCTACACACTTGCTAGGAATATTTCGCATTATTTTTATGCATGCAGTGGCTGACTACGATGAAGGATGGTGGAGGGGTTCCTTTGTGACTACGGCGGAAACTGCCTACTTTGCTGGTTCGTCTATTACACGCCTGAGAACCAGATTTATATTTCACGGGATTTTTCTTGTAACGCGCCGAAGTAAGCGTACGTAGGGTGCACCATATAAAAAATTGACTAGTTTTTTTTCGAAGGTGCTCTATAAATCCGCGTTCATACTTTGGACCTTCAGGCAATAATCAGAGATTTGAATAATTTGATACATTCGAGTCATGTAAAGACACATGAAATAAAGCTAGAACAACTTTATAGGCTAGTGTGAATAGTATTGTGTTCGATTTTGTTCAATTTTGACGCACCTTTAATTTTTTAAAGAAACCTGGCTACAATTACGGAGGGCACCCTGCAGATCCAGCGAAGTTGTAATGGAGACGACTATGTGTTTGCAGCGTTCTGCGTTCGTTACATTTTATGGCCTGCTGATTGGCCTGTACCATGTTTTTCTAAGGGCCAAAAATTATATTACCTGGTGCCTGATTTCTCAGCTCCCTGCGCCAGATTCTTCTGCGGAGACCATTCATCATATCGCGGTCCACGTTCTCGGGTCAGGGCCGGTACTCGGGCCACTGGAGCGGTGACATCGAGTCCGACTGGGACGCCATGCGATCATCAATTTCCTGTACGTGAAAACATAGTTGTTCAATCATACCAGTTCCGAAAGTGCGTTCCGAAACCCGAATACACCCATGTCCTTCTTATTCGGATGGGGGGAGAGGGGTTTGCCAATGATAGCGTCATCTAGGAGCAGCAATACAGAACACTGTTGCGGCGCGACACCACCTTTGTGTGCGCTCCTCGCACGCTGCTCAACGCATCAGGCAAGACTGACTTCATTGTGAGCCTTTTAATTTCTTTAGTCGACAGATGACGCCATACTCAGAAAAACCCCCTTCCCCCTCGATCGCGATCAGTGGAGAGTTCAGATTACAGTACATGTGGTCTATGAGGAGCTTCGCAACTCGAAATATTGAAAAACTCTGCATGAGGGAGACAGTGCTTGCACACTCAGGTATACATTACGCATATTGACCACTTGTTTGCATGCAGTTAGCGTGTCAAGGTAACCATATTAATTATACCAGTCTAATATGCAAGCGCCATCTTCGCACATGTCTAATATACTCGGGGCAGATCTCCGCCTCGGCTTAATCCAGGTGTGTTTTGTCTCGCACGTTTATGGCGGTATTTCTTCCCGTTCACGATACACTGCGAGACGCAAACAGGGGCAAAGAAACAGGGTACACGCACAGTGGCGTAGACATTAACCTGTATCGGTGGGGGTGTAGAGTTTGCTATAATACACTAGCGGGAATTCTGGCGCTAGTGCCTGTGGGAGCTGCAACGCACGGCTCAACAGCCAGCATGGGAATGATAGGCAGTACACAGATTTTTCTAAGCTTCGTTCTTTCCGTGTGGCTAAGTGTGGTCAAAATTCACTTTGTTGCAAGGGGAAGTTCAGTAAATGTTCAGCTGTACCACTCGACCAACTTGACCTTTTTGGGCCCACCAGTTCAAATAAGCTTACGAAGTTCACAACAAACCATTGTTTTACCCGAAACAAAACCGAAACACAACAATAAACAAAACCACCAGTGCGTTTGAGAAGAAAAAAAAAACGTGTGGTCTGTGCTTGTTGTTGCCCTGCTCTTTGTACCGGGTGATCACCAGCGATTGTTGCTGCTGCAGCTGTTGGCTCTTCCCGTTAAGCAAGGAAGTCAACGCCGCGGCCGCAGCAGATGGAGCGACGGCGAAGGCCTTCGGCTTCAGTGCGGGGCATTGTAGTAGAATATGCTCTACGGTTTTCTCCTCCAGGTTGCATAGAGATTTGGCAGGTACTTCGCCTTCAGCGATCATGTTTACAACATGCCGCATCCAGTTTCTAATAGAAGGCCGCTTTCCCTTGAATTATCATACAGCAATCTTTTGTCAATAGATTGTTTGGCTTAGCGTATAGAATCAAAGTGGGCTTCCCTGCTGTCGTCGTCCGCCAGCTTGCATTTTGGGCCTCTTGAGCAGGTTCGCGGGTCTTGCTCTTCTTATCCTGTTGAGGCTTCACTGTGAGTCGGCATAGCACAACACCGTACCACTCGGACAAGTGTTTGGTGGTAGCACCGACATTGTACTGATGCACTCGAGGTAGATGTACTGATACACCTCACGCGCCCAACGCACGTCTCGAAGTTAGCTCATCCGCCTCTCATTGGCGAGTTTTGCAACTGCCTCCCGAGCCTCGAAGGAGCACCATCCCACATGGCCCTACAGCACCTCGTTTGGTACGCCTTTGTGAACCGAGAGCGCTGCCCTATCATTCCCAGTGGCGCGCTATCATTGCTGAGTAGTACCCATTACTCCCATGGTTTCTGAAGGATCTCAGTGGCAGAGTTGCCTTTAGTAAATATTGTAGGAAATGCTACGGGTAGGGCACAACCTTCATATGAACTGGATGCCGGCCAGGCCAGTGATACCAGTTCTCATTTTGTGCAGTATCTCACATAGAATAAGTAAATTACGGGAGGAGTCCATGCCCGGTATGTCACACCCTGGATGCTCAGTCACACGAGCATAAGCAGTCAAAAAGTGCAGAAGGCCAAAGCATGTGCAACAATGTATTAGAGAAGCAGCACATACTCAAGGTATAAAGTCAGCATGAAAATTACATGTACGGAACTACTCATTGTAAGCAATTCTAGGTGTTAGTATGCTTTCAGAGGAAAAAACGGCGAGATAAGGAACTATTAGTACTGCTCAGTATCAGTATTGGTATGAAACTGTCACCAAAGAAACAGTTCTGCTTTTGAAAAGCAGGTATATCACAAGGGGATGTGTGCTGACACTATTTTGGGGCGGTGCAGTACGTGCTTGTTAACATCTAATACGTGGAATACTGTATAAGTGAAATTTAGTCATTCGTGGAAGAGGCGTTCCCACCACTCCCAGGAATGTCATCGTTGATGGCGTTTGAATCCCCGGCGTTTAAATGGAGCTACTGCGCTAAAACGACAATGCAGCCATGTGATTTGGACCAACGTAAAACTTGTACGTGTGGTAGAGATTTACATAATAAAGGTGTAAGACGTGCACAAAATGACGCAAGTACAGAATCAAACAATACTAGTGTTGCCTCTGTTCTCATGGACATTGCTACAATATTTACGAGAAAAACTCTGGCAATGCGATCACTAATCACAATCGGAACGATGGGTAGCACACGGATTTGCCTAGTTTTCGTGCTCGCGGGCTTCGAACACACTTGTTGCGTTGTTAATTGTTCGATTTTGGTTTTGTTTTGAGTAAAAGAACGGATTGTTTTTAAGTTTGGAATTTCATTTGAATTAGTGAGCCTAAAACGTTCAAGGTGGTGGTGCGTAACTGCTGAACTTTTGCTGAACTTAGTCTCGTGACAAAGTGGATTCAGGCCACATGGAAGCAAACGGAGGCGAAAGAAGATCGGACGTGTCTGCGTACTACCCATCATTCCCATGGTGGTTGAAGCATCGTGCGTTGCAGCTACCGTAGACATAGTGACAGAGTTTGTTCGAGTGTTTTTATAGAAAACCCAATGCCTGTTCCAACACTGTGTCAAAATTTACGCGTGTACTCCTCTTCCGCAGTATTGTTTTCTCAGTGAATTAACGTGCAAACAAACGTCACATTTTCCGGGCTGCTCTCAGCGATGCTGACGTTCAACATCCTCGGCATTCCCTTGACTGGCTCGGACATCTGCGGCTTCTGGGACAACACAACCAGCGAACTGTGCAACCGTTGGCACGCTCTTGGCGCCTTCTACCCGTTCGCGAGGAACCACAACGCGAAGGGGAACATCGTGAGTTCTTAGCGGGAGCCCCTTCTTCCCCGAGAAGGGCTGCTTTAGAATATCCCGATTAGAAATGTGTAATGTTCATCAACGTGGATGGCTTCGTAGATAAATGGGCGAACAGTGGTTGCCATAACTCTTTCATGCCCGAAATAGTTATGTTGAATTTAAGCTACGGAGCAGAAACGTCAAGGCTTACAAAGAGGGTTCAGCTGAAATTGAGGACGATTCAGCGAGCGATGGGGAGGAAAATCCTGTGTAACCTTAAGAAACAAGAAAAGAGCAGAGTGGGCAAGGGAACAAACGGGGGTTAAGGATATAATAGTTGAAATAATAAGAAATGGACATGGGTCGGGCCCGTAGCGCGTAGGCAGGATAACCGCTGATCATTAAGGGTAACTGATCGGATCCCGAGGGAGGACAAAGACGCGAAGGGGAGACAGAAAGGAAGGTACCAATGAGAATAAAAAGTTCGCAAGTATAACGTGGTAGCTCTGTGTGTGAGCAGCGCGCTTTATGCGCCGAGCTGTGGCAGTTATTCGCGCTAGTCCTGTATGTATTCTCTTCATGCGTCCTTTGTGCTGGATGAGAACGCTGCACGTTTCGATCTGCTTGTCGTCCTTCGCGTGACATTCCAATCGGTCGATAATGCATTCGTTGCTTCTCCCTTGCGGTGAAACTGACTTTTATATTAACGTGTTTGCATAGCTAAGCTTTGACTGTGCGAGGAGGTTAACCACGATTGGCTTTCCGTTTCAGGATCAAGATCCCGCAGCCATGGGAGGGGCCGTAGCGGCCACCGCCAAGAAGACCCTCAAGATCCGTTACTGCTTCCTGCCGTACCTATACACCTTGTTCTATCGAAGCCACGTGTTCGGCGAGACTGTCGCTCGGCCTTTGTTCTTCGAGTGCGTAGCGACTTGTTTTCTTGCTTTTCTTGGGTAAATTAAGGGTGCAGTGCAGTATTTACTTATGAGGAACCTCCAGACATCAACCTTCCCTCGTAACCACAAGTTCATAACAGGTTCGCACATTTTCAGAAGTGCTTACACATCTCCCGAAAATCCACGGTAGAGACCTGTACAAAGGTTCTCGGTGAAAGGCAATAAGTGTGCAACAGGTATCGGAATTCTTATCGTCAATAAAAGATTAACGTCTTAAAGAGCAGCGCAATCGACTTAAGCAGGTCTTCAGGTTTCTTACAGTAAATAGCTGTGTGTGTCAACGACCACTTTTCGAACTATTCGAAGGACATATCTTTACCTAGGAGGTTTCAGCGATGACCTTTCACTCTAGTTTAGTTACTGAGCCTTTTCATGCTCGTGGTAACGCGTGCGGGAAGGGACCATGAAAATCATTGCTGCAGAGGTGACACACAATAGAGCTACGTACAGAAGAGAGGAGCGAGATTGTTATGCCCGAATATTATTGCAATAGCAACATGTATATAAATTCCTAGACAACTTGTAGCCCTGATGAAGTTGAGACGGTTAGATTATCGCATTGTACGGAAAAGTATTAAGGGGTAACGTGTCGCGATGCCAAACTACAATAAGTATTGTGATGGAAGCTATTTAAGGTTTTAAAATGGCCGATACCCTTGTTATGGTTCTCTAGCGTGCTGAGTATAGGCACACAACCTTTACTGCAATTTACGCAGTTTCAGATGAAGCATAACATTGCGCCTCAGTAGTCGGAGTGCTTGTCCGAGAACTAAAGTTTCGCCCAAATTTGGCGACACGTGGTACATTCTAAGGCCTCGTTATGGCAACTTAAACTGATCATTTTTTTTTGTCTGGTGTAATTCGCGATGCCCAGTGGTTATAAGAACGACCTGTCTATTCTGGTCCACTTTTGTGCCGCACTCAGGTTTCCTAAGGATGTCAACACCTACGCCGTGGATACGCAGTTCCTGTGGGGCAGCGCTCTGCTGGTGCTTCCTATCCTGGAGCCGGTTAGTTGCGTGCATGGAACTTGACATGCGTGGTTAAGGCCAAACGGCGAAGAGCGATGAGCATGCGCATGCCTTACCGAGCAGCCGCATTTGTTGCGTAGATCTATTTTCAAGGACGCTTCCGTACAGGGAGTTTTGTGCTTCGGTATGGATTCCACCCTTACACTGGGGTCATATTTTGAAACAATTGCAAAAGGCGGCAGTCGCGAATGTGTCGCTCTTTGTGTGCGCCGATTGACGATTGAGCAAAACCGGAAAATTCCGTGCGCCCTCTAGTATTTCCGTAAGCATGACGATGTTCTATGGGGCTCCTGACATGCCTGGAAAAAGTTAATGCGCTTTATCAGTGCCTGGAAATTCCGTGACCTAGACGGCAGATTCTAGTATTCAATCCTGATTGGATGGGCGCAGCATTTTTACTCCGGAGTTTTCAGCGACCATTACCTCTGTGTTTTCGGTACGCGTTTTTTTGTAGCCAGTGCGTGTTTTCGGGTAGTTTGAACGTTGAAGTTTAGTGAAACGTTCATTGCTCGAGTGCTGGGCTTATCGTGCGCCGGCAACATGCGGAGATGTTGGTGCGATGTCACTGTGGTGGCAGACTACAGCTGACCTCTCCGAGTAGGCTTGGCTGAAACAGTAAAAAAATATTTAACACAAAGCGACTGCATTCAACTGCTGTACTGCACTTCAAACAATCGCACAAAACACGTTCAAAGAACCTTGAACACGTTTGGTATTTCAAGTAGCCGCTGCCAATCCTAGCTGCTGCGTAGAAGCCAGCATACGCTCGAAAAGGCCACCCTCTGTCATTCTGGGCTCGTACAGTATACGCTTACTCCTGTGTTTTCGGTGATTCGTAGACTAACGGTGAGCGCAACAATGACATCGCACCGGCTGGTATTGAACACATCAGACTCTACGTCAACAAACGTGATGCTGTCGCCTTTCGCGACCGCTTCTGCATACGGGTTCTGTAAAATCGATGGGCTCATCAGCAATGACTTAATCGATGATTCTAGAACAGCAATGTAAGAAAGATGTCGTTACAGCTACCTGCACATAGGATAGCTAACACTGTATTTGCGTGCTGTAGCATATCAGGTAGGAGGTTACACCATAGTTGGTGTTCGTGCCTGGGAGGAATGTAAACGTTGGGTATCTCGGAAATTTTGGCTATAAACTGTATCCAACCTACACAGCTGGAACAAGCTTGGCTGTAAGAGCGATGAAACTCCACATAGCCAGAGCAATAATGGCTAATGCATGTGGCCGTGCTTAATCAGCTAAAACCAGAAAGAAGCCAGTCTTTAGCTTGTGCACCTGCTAGCCGTTACCTCTCGTGCTGCTTGCAGTATGTGAACTGCGTGTCGATTTGCAAGACGCTCTAACGCATCGTGGGACTTCCCACTTTTGAATTCAGGCAAAGCACAAAAATTTCGTAGGGTTTGCGCTTGGACTAAGGGAAAGAAGGCTTGCGTTATGTGCGTTTGTAACATGTCTGCGTCATCTACAAGCACTCATTTTACCGTATTTTCAACAGATATTGCCCGAACTTGTTGCACCTTTGCAGAACGCGACGAGTGTGAAGCCGTACCTTCCCCGCGGCATCTGGTACGACGTGATGCTGGGTCTGCCCTACCACAGCGCCGGCGAGGACTTCCAGATGTCGCCGCTCAATGACTCCATCTGCCTGCTCATTCGCGGAGGACACGTTGTGCCCTCCCAAGAACCGGCGCAGACCACCGCTGCCAGGTGGGCCCTTCTTAGTGACCTCTCAAAAGATTTCCGTGCTTGCTGTGAAAAAACCGAGGAAATGACGAAGCATATATTTCATTGAATTTGGAGCTATCTCCGTGTTAGTTTATGTCTCGAAAAAGGACATGAAGTCCTGCATTTTAGGGACCGTGCAGGGAAGAATTGAGAGCTGGAACGCAAGAACTGTGCGGACAAATTCACTGTCCATAATTTACCTGGAAAGAAGATAAGCAGTCGTTTCTCAAGTCGTACGTCCCTCGTGTTCATTTCTCTTGTTTATGTTTTTTTGCATTGGTACCTGTTCTGTCTATAAGGTGCTTGAAATGTACCTAAAAGAGTTTTTCGTTGGGCGAGCTGGTGTAGGTGAATAATTGTTTTTTAAGGCTCAAAAAATACACTCCCAAGAACAGACATTGGATCGTTGTTAGTGGCGATCTGTCGCGTGCCTTTTCTTGTGAATGTGTTATTTAGCGCTTTTCAAAGCAATGAACGATCAAGTTTACAATTTATACTCTACAAGATTTCCGCTGTAGCAGAGTCAGTGGGCCCGGCTGCTAGGCCACACGCACAGTATGTAGCTTAGATAATTATAGTGATTGTCATTGCCAGTGGAAGCAAACAAAAGTGGGAGTCTTCTCGTCACTGCATTGCGCAGCAAGAATCTCTCGAAGTGGTTAGGGAAGGGTTCTGTATTTTTTGCTATGCGTGTACCTAGCTAAAGCAAAATGAACAAATGTGTTCTATTTCCACCCTCGTTAGAATGCAAAGTTGAAATTAGCCCAACCTAATGCTCATCCTAATAAAATTAGCTCAACTTAATGCTCACCCTAATGAAATCAGCTCAGCCTAATGCTTACACTAATGCTCAGCCTCACAATACTGGGATAATGATAAAGGCTACTACACGTTAGATGGTGTAAAAATTCTAGAGATCCGCCCGGGAGGTCATGTGTAAAAAAACTAAACGGTGTAGGCCGTGAAGAGTTGATTGATTGATATGTGGGGTTTAACGTCCCAAAACCACCATATGATTATGAGAGACGCCGTAGTGGAGGGCTCCGGACATTTCGACCACCAGGGGTTCTTTAACGTGCACCCAAATCTGAGCACACGGGCCTATAGCATTTCCGCCTCCATCGGAAATGCGGCCGCGGCAGCCGGGATTCCATCCCACGACGTGCGGGTCAGCAGCCGGGTACCTTAGCCACTAGACCACCGCGGCGAGGCTAGGCCGTGAAGAGTGTTTACCTTTAAAGCTGGTCTTTATGTGTCGGCAACCTAACCCGATCCAAGCGTACTTGCAGTCGACTCAAGCCATTCAACCTGCTGGTGGCTCAAAACCATGACGGGCTGGCCATGGGTGAGCTCTACTGGGACGACGGCGAGTATATCGGTAAGCACTGCACTTGCGCAAGGGCACCAGGGACCACGACCCCGGTCCCGCAAATTATGATGGTAAAACTGAACCGGAGTACATTCTGGCTATTGTGTCGTGTTGTACAGCTCCATAGAGAATAGAGATGGCGCGAACAGCAAAGAAAGAGAGAGACGGACTAAGTGCTGTCTTACACTGAGTGCCTTATTGCGTACAAGGCAGTACTATACCAATACGAAAGCATATTAAGAGAGGAACAACGATTGTTAGTCGGAACGCCTCAAAACGTATCTGCGTACAAGGTATCTGCAAGAAGTTCTGACAAGAACTGTGGAACAAGTTTTTCCTCTTCAACTGTGTGTTGCATTCTGCAGGGCTTTTACTTTATAACTGCTAGAACGGTAAAAACGAACAATAACTTACGTGAATAAAGCATCGAGTGGAAATCATAGTTCATATTGATAGCAGTTTGCAACCGTGACGTCGGTAATTTAAAAGCAATTGCTGCATATAATTCCATAGACAACACTGCTGATGCTGACGAGAATCATTCGCAATCTCAATGTAAAGGCTAAAGGACACTTTCGGACGTGTTTATGTCGTCACATCGTACACAGTTTAAGCCAGTGGCATTAAGGAAGAAAAGCTATCTTGTTCGCATTCTTGTCAACCTTGCGTGCGAGGGTGCCATCAACCCTGAGTGCGTTGAAAACATCGAAGAGTTCTAACCCAGCGCACCACATTCGCTTAAAATTGCCAATTGTTGGAAACTTGTTCGCAATTGTGCACAAGGGTAGTAGTTGCAAGTATTCTGTATCTCTAGAGCCTGCACACGTAGCAGAATAGGTTGAAAACCACCTCGATGTCCGCTCTATTCGTGTCTGATATACCTCTCGCGATTCAATGAACAAAAGCAAAGCAGGCTTGGTTAATGTAATCGATTCAGCAACTCATCTGGTCAATAACTTAGAAGAAAGAAGTACACTTGTCGATTTGATTCAGTAAATCCATGACAAACAAAGCGCGATGTCTTTGCGCCCTGCACCTCACTTTTTCTTCACAATGAAGATGAGATGAATACAGTGCAATTCGTTGAATTATCCACGTTTCAAGTCTTTGCTTCATATGTCTAAGAAATATTGATTTCGTTACAGTGCATATTCAAGAACTATTCAACTTTGGATTACGTTACAGGTTCCTATGAAAAGGGCGAGTACAGCCTCATCAAGTTCGTCGCAGTCAAGGTAAGAACATTGTTGTTTGGGCCCCCAGGATGGTCGCGAAACTCTGTCGGCACCACACAGCCCGAAACCGCGAATTTCAAATGGTGTCGTGGTGATTCCAAGCATCTGCGATGTTGAGACACCCGCATCGCTATTAATCCGCACCCTGTAGTGTGTTCGAGACCAGGAAAGTACATTTGTTGTGGCGCAGTGGCTACATCATCCGTAATTACTTTAATCATTTATTTATTTATTCATTTATTCATTCATTCATTCAGATACCTACAGCGCCCAAGGGGATCATTGTGCTTGTTTGCCTAAGGGCCGTATTTGGGCTTGTTGGTATGACATCGATAAAGCCTCAGCGCGAAATGAGGAAGTTAAAGGTATACACGTAGGGCGTGCAGGCATGCATTCGCATACATTTGATTTTGCGATCGTGCGCGTCAAGTAGCTTTTTTGTGTTTTTGTTTTTGTCCTGTTCATGCGTCATTTAGTGACACCATTTCCGTGACGGAAATGACGGCAGTCAATTCTTTGGTGACTGCAGCGTAGTGGACATTCTTCTTAAAAATTGTGGGTGCATAGTGAGTGCATGGTCTCACGCACTGGAACCCATGAGAACTCTCCTCGTTGGTACCTGGGAAGCTATTCTCGATATGTCTCCTTTGCGCACATGTCCACTTTTGTAAAAAAAAAAAAAGAAAGCGGACGAAGTGTAGAGTAACAAGACATCTTACAAACTTGTCAAGACTAAATTTGCATATGATCGTGTCCACATGTTTGCAACAGATGCAGCGGATGCACGCCAACCTTCCAGGTACGTTTGGCGAGCGGCTGTGTTCAAGCTAACTTAAGGGCTAACGTGATGAGAGTTTACACGAGGCCTCCGAGATGTATATTTAAATGCGGATCTTTAGGCATGCACTCGTTGTGGTGAAGCGTATTCCGTCCTTCTCATTTATGTCGAGAGTTGCGAAAACTTCGCGATGTCAAAGATACGTCACGGATTAGCCACAAACAAGGAACGCGCTTCTCGCCGAGTTCAAGCTAATCGATGGTGGACGAAGTGGACAGCCCACAAGGTTGACATACTCAGAATAGATCCCTTGCTGAGACAGCTTTAAAAAAAAAAAACATCCTTTTGCACCTTCTCTTGCATAGTCCTGAATAGACTTAACTGCATGCGGTCATACACTACAGATATGCTCGATCGTGTTGAAAGCGAATAGAGGCAGTAGTGATTAGAACACTTACACGCTGTAGATTACACCTTCGCTAGCACGTAGCGCATTGACGCACATATGCTTCGTTTATTTGTAAACGCTATCTGCGTCCTCTTTCGAATGCAGAACACGGTGTCGAGCATGTGTGTGCATTGTGGCTACGACAGTATTATGTTGCTGAACGCCGTCACTGTTTACGGTGTCACGGACAAGCCGCGGGAGGTGCTCTTCAACCGGCTACCCACCAACTTTACCTACAACCCGGCCGGACAGGTGGGTGGGCGTTGCGTTTGGACATAAGTGCCAGCTAAGCGCATTGCGTGATGGACCTCAGTCCGCCAAATATCTGTGGACTCACATATGAGGGGCCAGGGAGCACTTTGAACGGTCCTGAGAGCGCTTTGAACTGTTCTCTTCTAGTTTATTTTGCACCACAAAATTTCATTGAACCTGCGCCACTAACTTAATCAGACTAATGTTCTGTTTAGAGGAATAACACTACTACATACATAGCGGAGTCGCCACGTGATTGGCACCAGTGACGGTGGTAGAATTGTGCTACAGAATCATGAGAATGTGACGGAAATCGTTCAGAGAGTCAATTTCGCGGGCCGCACACTGATCTTGCTGCAATTCGCACAGTTCGTTAAGAACGTCTACATAGATACATGGGTACATACATGCTTTCGATGTCGAATGAAACGCGAACCACGGCAAGCATTTGCTCTGGTACAGTTGGCCCAATGCAGGCACGCATGTGCACAGTTTCTTCCGAGCCAGATGTGCGCGTCTTTCCGTGGTGATGAGTGGGTGGCACCCACTAACATTATGAATTCGTGTTTTTTTTTTGACGCAAACAGTACATACTATGAGGTCCTAGGCGATCTTTATTTGGGCTGAGAGCGCGATGACCAACAGCTATGATCCGCCCAGAATGATGATGATCATACACGACAACGATGAGAATGCATTACGGCCGCATTATGATGGTGATGCCCTGATGAAAAAGATTGGCCTTATAAATGCCCACAAAACACGCACATGAACATACATATAAAAGTTTTGGTTGGTTAGCATTTACCTCTTACCATTTTCTATTTCATTTACTCAATAATGTAAGTAGAATCGAAACGTAAGATTGCGAAGATTGAATGATTGCAGCTGTAGACCAGTGGGCGCCAATTATTCATAACGTAAGCTGGAGAGCGCACTTAAGGCGAAAAAAAACATAGCTTCTTTTGAACTTAGTTTAATTGTCACCAAGACCAATTGGTTGGCGCCTGGTTTTTCCACCTGAAACTTTCCCTACCAGACAGGTTTCTATCGAACCCTAGATTTTAGTGTGAATATGTCTTGGCTGCGCATCCAGGTGCGAGCGTGTGTGCTCTCGGAAACTTTTGCTGGTGCACTCTTCAGCAATGCAATTTGTCACGTGAATGTCGACAAAATGCTTCCCGGGTACATTCGAGCAACACTGAAAAAAGTTACGGTTGTTCGTTTCCATTACAGTTCATGAAAGTGTCGAGCCTGCATTACCAACTGACGAAGCCGTTCGTGCTGACATGGAACCGCTGAAGATACGTTGCGTGCGGCACTGTTGGTCCTTTAATAAAGTTCAGTGGGCACCACTGACAATGTCAAAGATATGTTCAGAATGGTTGAGACACATACAAGACATTCTATTTCGCCATGTAGTGGGCACATCAATTGTGATGTAGCGATTTTGGTTACTCGAGAAAGCAGCTGGTCATGACATCTACGATCTTTTGACCAGGTCGACGCATCGAACTCACGTAACACGTTTCCTACGTAAGAAGAACCAGCTAGACGAAATGTACAGGTACAGAATAATGCAATATACATATCATATACATGCGAACAGGGCTGAGAATAAATACCGACCGTCCCTGGTCCACTAAACGGGAGGTCTCATGACACCTAACTAGAAGACTAAATGATCAAAGAATTGGAGGTAATGCACAGTCTTGGCGAGTACAGCAGTCAAACTTCGGCAGATCGCACGTACCTTGGGAATCGATGTTATGCGGAGCATGCGGAGGGAAGGTGACTGCGTTGTATTTTTTTAAGGGGCGAAGCTCCTAAGGCCGTGGGTCATCCCTCCTCTGTAGTAGTAGTAGTAGTAGTAGTAGTAGTAGTAGTAGTAGTAGTAGTAGTAGTAGTAGTAGTAGTAGTAGTAGTAGTAGTAGTAGTAGTATGTCCCCACTTCCATTTTATGAATTAGCCAATAGATAGCATGTCTGTATATGCCCTTGAGAATAATATAACTGGATGACGTTAGTGGTTTTCACAGCATATCTACGGAGTGAATGTTGATAAGTGGGTTGAAGCGTCCATCCGTGTGTGCATCCGTCTATTCGCTCGTCCATCGCCCCGCCGCGGTGGTCTAGTGGCTAAGGTACTCGGCTACTGACCCGCAGGGCGCGGGTTCGAATCCCGGCTGCGGCGGCTGCATTTCCGATGGAGGCGGAAATGTTGTAGGCCCGTGTGCTCAGATTTGGGTGCACGTTAAAGAACCCCAGGTGGTCTAAATTTCCGGAGCCCTCCACTACGGCGTCTCTCATAATCATATAGTGGTTTTGGGACGTTAAACCCCACATATCAATCAATCGTCCATCCATCCGTCCATTCATCTGTCCGTGCTTCCATCCGTCCGTCCGGACGCACGGGCGGATGGATGGACGGACGCATGGACAGATTGACACACGGATGAATGGATAGACGCTTTGTCCCACTCATCATCGTTCCCTCCGTGGGTACGCTGTGATTTTTTTTATTGAGCGAAGCGTTAGGAAATGACGCTGAAAATATGCCAGAATGTTGTAGGCTCAGGGATATTTTGAACACTCGAATATGTTTTATACAACACGTTCTTTACAGTTGCGGTGACAATACCAACAGCAACATGGCTATTAGCATCACCAGAAGCGATAAGCTGATATGTAGCACTTTTGCTCGTGATGATTGCGGTTCTTTACAAGACTGCATAAATCGACTACAGTTGCTGGCACTTAACTGCAACTGGCACTAACTTGATGTGATGGTCGTATACTACAGAATCGCATCATAACCGAAGAAAATGCCAGACCACTCCGTCAGAGTCCGTACAGGGTTTCGACGCGAGAACGTGAGGCCATGAAGAGACAAGTTGATGAAATGCTGCGGGATGACATTATCCAGCCGTCCAAGAGTCCATGGGCATCCCCCGTGGTGTTAGTGAAGAAAAAGGATGGGACCCTACGTTTCTGCGTCGATTATCGCCGCCTGAACAAAATCACAAGAAAGGACGTGTATCCTCTCCCACGAATAGACGACGCACTTGATTGGCTCCATAACGCCAAGTACTTTTCGTCAATGGACCTCAAGACTGGCTATTGGCAAATCAAAGTCGACGAAAGAGACCGAGAGAAGACAGCGTTTATAACACCGGACGGCCTCTTCAAGTTTAAGGTGATGCCCTTCGGCCTTTGCTCAGCGCCTGCAACTTTTCAACGCGTTATAAATACAGTACTGGCAGGATTGAAGTGGCAGACTTGCCTTGTGTTCTTGGACGACGTCGTCGTGTTTTCCACGAGTTTCGACGAGCATCTTCGGCGCCTTGAAGCTGTACTTCAAGCCATCAAGACTTCCGGACTCACACTGAAGCCAGAAAAGTGCAGATATGCGTATGAGGAGCTCTTGTTTCTGGGGCACGTTATCAGCAAGTCTGGAGTTCGTCCCGATCCACGGAAAACAGCCGCCATCGCCGACTTCCCGCAGCCCACTGACAAGAAGGCCATGCGCCGATTTCTGGGCCTGTGTGCCTATTATAGGCGGTTCGTGAAAAACTTCGCCCGCATCGCCGATCCTCTCACTAACCTTACCAAGGCCGACATGGAGTTCAAGTGGGAAACGCCACAGGAACACGCTTTCCAGGAGCTTAACATCGCCTCCAGACGCCGCCGTTACTTGCCCATTTCGACGAATTCGCCGAGACAGAAATACATACTGACGCAAGCAGCGTAGGTCTTGGCGCCGTTCTTGTGCAGAGGGCTGACGGATTTGAAAGGGTTATTAGTTACGCCAGCCGACCGCTATCCAAAGCAGAAGCAAATTATTCCACAACAGAAAAGGAGTGCCTCGCCATAATCTGGGCTACGTCGAAATTTCGCCCCTACCTCTACGGCAGGCCCTTCAAAGTTGTGAGCGACCACCACGCCTTGTGTTGGCTAGCCACCTTGAAGGACCCTTCAGGTCGCCTCGCATGATGGAGCCTGAGACTTCAAGAATATGACATTACTGTCATTTACAAGTCCGGCAAAAAACACTCCGACGCCGACTGTCTCTCTCGTGCGCCTGTCGACCAACCGCTACCCGACGACCCGGATGACGACTACTTCTTGGGAACGATAACTACCGATGACGTTGCTGAACGACAGCGGGCCGACCCGGAACTTAAGGCCCTAATAGAATACCTCGAAGGCAGGACCGCCGAAGTCCCGAAGGTATTCAAGCGCGCACTTGCGTCGTTCTTTCTACGAAACGGTCTTCTACAAAAGAAAAACTTTTCACCGCTTCGAGCTAAGTACCTCCTTGTGGTGCCTTCAGCTCTGCGACCAGAACTCCTGCAGGCCCTGCACGACGATCCGACGGCAGGGCACCTCGGTGTTTCTCGCACGCTCGCGAGGATACAAGAAAGGTACTACTGGCCAGGTCTTACCACCGACGTCACTCGTTATGTGAGGACATGCCGGGACTGTCAGCGACGCAAGACACCGCCGACAAGGCCAGTGGGACTTCTGCAGCCAATTGATCCACCTTGCCGACCTTTCCAGCAGATTGGTATGGACGTACTGGGGCCGTTCCCGACGTCGGCTTTCGGAAACAAGTGGATCGTGGTAGCTACCGACTACCTCACCCGCTACGCCGAGACAAAAGCCCTGCCAAAAGGTAGTGCATCCGAGGTAGCTAAGTTCTTCGTCGAAAATATCGTCCTACGTCACGGCGCCCCGGAGGTCCTTATCACCGACAGAGGAACGGCATTCACTGCCGACTTAACTCAAGCGATCTTGGCATACAGCCAAACCAACCACCGCCGGACGACAGCGTACCACCCACAGACCAACGGCCTCACCAAGCGTCTTAACAAGACGATCGCCGACATGCTGTCAATGTACGTCGATGTCGAACACAAGACGTGGGACGCCATTCTTCCGTACGTGACCTTCGCATACAACACGGCGGTGCAGGAGACGACGCAGATATCTCCATACAAATTGGTCTACGAAAGGAGCCCGGCAACGACGCTCGATGCCATGTTACCCAACCTCACCGATGAAGAAAACCTCGATGTGAGCGAGTACCTTCAACGCGCCGAAGAAGCCCGACTACTTGCGCGTCTCCGTATCAAGAATCAACAGATGACCGACTGCCACCGTTACAATCTTCGACGGCGCTTCGTGGAATACCAGCCCGGTGAACGTGTTTGGGTGTGGACGCCGATACGCCGACGTGGACTAAGTGAAAAGCTTCTGCGACGGTACTTCGGACCGTACAGGGTGGTTCGACGTCTCGGCCCACTTGATTACGAGGTTGTCCCCGACGCCATCACGAACTCTCAACGACGCCGATCGCGACCTGAAGTCGTCCATGTCGCGCGCCTCATGCCGTTTCATGCGCGTTAACAAACTGAAACAGTGTTTTTTGTATTATTGTTGTATCGTAATTTATTCATTGTACTTTCTTGCATTATTGTTGTACCTTCATCTTTAGTTAAAGCATCGGGACGATGCCTTTTTTCAGAGGGGGGCAATGCCACGTTTCATTTCCCAAGTTTTTGTTATCGTCCCAAAACACCACACGATTCTCAGCGCAAACCGCCCCTGCAGTTTTCGAGAAGGTTCCGGACTGTAGTAGATCATTTCGATAAGATCACGCCCACTGTGCGAACGGTACACATTGTTCTGGAACCTACGCCACCGCCAGCGATAACGCTAGAACATTCGACGGCAAGAGTATAAATGCCGACGCGCTTCGCCGCTTGTCAGTTGTTGATCGAAGGCCGACGCTCCGTTCGCCGCTATCAGTCCGAGACTGCTATCTGTGCAAGACTGCTGCTGTAATTGGACTTTCCGTTTACCGGGCACAGGTTCGCCCAAATAAACAGTTAAATCCCAACACGAAGTCTCCTGTCTTCGGCCACGTCACGACCCCGTGACAATATGTAATGTTTATAGTCAGCACTGCTTCCACAATTGATGTTTTACGAACATTAGGGTCTATTTGAAAAGCAGTTCTGAAAAGTGGCGTGACTTTGTGCTAGAATACTTGATTGCCACGCAGAATGCTGGTGTTTCATTCATTCCGGCACCCAGGCATAATCGTCTGCTGCACATACCAGCTAACCTGTGGCACACATACACCCGCGGTATATGGGTTGTGCCACGATTGTCTGGCGGAAAGGGTTTGACGACATGCGCGATGAGATCGCCACATTACTGATGTTATGAACAGTAAGTCATATTCGTCATGCCATCTTACCCTCGCATACTAATTTTGGTTTATCCCAAGTTAAAGGGGGGGGAGGATCACGGGGGCACCCAGTGTAGGTGGCTAAATGGATAGATAGATAGATAGATAGACAGATAGATAGATAGATAGATAGATAGATAGATAGATAGATAGATAGGGGAGCCTCTCACGCTGCCGGAGGGGGGGGGGGTGCTCCCCGATGAGCTGCGCTCGGAGGAAGCTTTTGCAGCTGCAGTGACTTCTGTGCCAGTTGTCACGTGATAATAGAGGGCGGTGGCGAGCTTTAGGCTGAGCTCGGCGTGCCCGCCGCTACTTCAGTACAGCTTCGTTTCGGTTCCGGCACAACGCGACTTCAGTTTCGTACGTGAGTTACCTGTGGAACCGCATAAGTTGGTCAGCAGCCGCAAAATGTGTGTGGGCAAGACAACAAGGACGCATTTGGTGTGCTGCGCGGCCTTCGCAATGAACCGAATAGCCCATTCTTTCCTTTCCCAAGAGTAACAAACATAGTGTGTTACATCGTTCGCAGTTGATGCTGAAGACAGGAGTAAATCTGACCTACAAGTAAGCAATATTCTACCTTTAACATTTTAATTGTGTGAGTGAACCTTTGTGCCGTGTGCAATTTCCAGAATTCCTGCTCATGCTTACCTTACTCTTCAGACGTGGGTGGCTTCAGAATAAGAGATTGCAAGTTTATCTTTGTTGGTACACATTAAAGCTTAAGTATGCCTTCCTACATACGTGGCATTACAGGTACTGTTGCCTTTTGCATTATGCTGTTTGCGGGACGGCTGCTTTATACTGATGCTTATCAGGCATCCATGAAAATCAGCATTATGATTCGCATCTATGTGGAAAGCGAGGCAAGGAATGCTATTAAGTGTTCATGCAATCGCATTCATGGCCCCGCGAACAAGCTTGACAATGGCTAAAATTACTGTATACGATACGGTGACGTGTGAAGGGTGATGCGATGCCTGGAGCCAACACATTTTCCGTCTAGGTTCTTGCATGCAGCTAGCACTTTATCCGGGACCTGATTACAAATGTATTATCAGCGACAGTAAGGGAATAAGACAGACGGCATGTCTTTATTAGGTCGCAGCCAGTTAGTATGTGAGTCTGCCACGGCGGCGAGTATTTGTTCAGTGAGTTGCCGTTGCCGTTCTCTTAGCTCTGGATAGAAACTGTCGCTGGTGCGAAGAGTACCTTACGAAAGCGCGGAATGTGGCGCGTTACTCTTCGATGTGGTACACAACCAAACGCTCAGATATAATAACCAAGGTTCAGCGTCCCAAAAACATGAAATGATTATAAGAGCCCCGCCGCAGTGGTCTAGTGGCTAAGGTACTCGGCTGCTGACCCGCAGGTCGCGGGTTCAAATCCCGGCTGCGGCGGCTGCATTTCCGATGGAGGCGGAAATGTTGTAGGCCCGTGTGCTCAGATTTGGGTGCACGTTAAAGAACCCCAGGTGGTCAAAATTTCCGGAGCCCTCCAATACGGCGTCTCTCATAATCATATGGTGGTTTTGGGACGTTAAACCCCACATATCAATCGAAATGATTATAAGAGACGCCGTATAGCGGGGTGCTTTGGAAACTTCGACCACCTGGGGTTTTTAACATGCACCTAAATGTAAACACACAGGCCTCAAATACTTTTGCTTCCATCTATGCGGCCTCTGGTGACAGCCTTCGCGCGCGCTGGGAAGCCGCAATGCTCAGCCCCGTTCTAGAAGACCAAATGTGGGCCGTCCAGCGGGCCGAGGAAGCCGCCAGGATCCAGGGACTCCTGGCAGTAACCTAGGCGGGGCCATTCGCCCACCCCATCTACTCGCCGAACTCTGAATAAAGTTCTTTCCTCCTCCTCCATCTAAATGCAGCCGCCGCAGCTGGAATCCGATCCCGCGACCTCGGGGGTATATCTGTCGAGTGCCGTAGACACTAGACCACCGCGGCGGGACAACCAGAGACTAAGAGAGAAGCCGAATCGCTACAGCGGCGTGTGTGATGAACTGTCGGTGGTGAAAGGGGCGTGGGATGCTTCAGCTAGGGGGCGCAGATAACACCTGCTCTTCCTTAATTATTATTTACAATATGAATTTCGCCATAAACTGTTCGGTTCATTCAGCCAAGCCCATAAAGTGGGTGAGTGTGCCACTAGTAGAGAAAGCTCCATCATCATCAGGCTCATAATAATTTTTATTATCGTGATAATCAGTGTACAGTCTCACACGGACATGCTGATGTGGGCCTTTAGTGGGGGTCTAAGATTACGTGAAATGAAATGAAAGTTCATAAATTTAGAGACGCTTCTCGTTCTTCAAACACATGTGGCTAAACGTGACACAACCTTACGTGTTGCGCAATCACGGCGTTTATCACTAGTGCTGTCAAGTGTGATAAGTGGGACGAATGAAGGAGGCAGAGACATGCAATATTTCTATTCTACACAGTCCCTCTGGCATCCAGAGAGATTACTGGCTGTTCAACATTAAGCGTTTTGTCAAGATTAGCAGCGACTAATTCCGAAAGAGTGCTGTCGCTGCAGCCAACCACCTGCAACGTCGATGTAATGGTGGTTAGCCCGCCCCCCTCCCATTCCCTCTTTCAGCTTCTGGTCGAGTCGCAAAGAAAACATGCTTCGCAATGAATGTAAAAATTACAATGAAGTCACGCCATGCTTCGCGCTGCAGTGTGCCTTTGGTTTTCGCATTTCGAGTGGTAAAGGTGTGGAGTGAACAATCTTTGCAAAGCATAGTTAGTGGTTCTCGACTGCCGTAATTGCCAAAAACATGCATGGTTATAACACTACACAATAGACAATGGAGGGAGGGTTCGTCTAATGAAAGGTATGACTAGGCGCCCCCATGAAGTGAATAAAGGCTGAACACTACCTCCCTTCATACTCATGCAGTGCGAGCGCCTATGGCTGTTGGAAGAATAGGTTCCTGCAGTACTCAAGTTTGAAAACGACAAAAATTTAAAGGTCATTTTAAGGACCCTTCAGCTAACGCATGTACATTTGATAAAAGTTCCTGAACGTAAACCTTCTCGTGAAACTCCTGAAGTGAGAAAAAAAGACTCCTTTTGAACGTCAGTGAGTGTGATTCTTAGGTTTATGTCTTTCAAGTTTCGACGATCAAGTGCTCGTTCACTACGACCACCGTAGTAAGCAGTTAGACAGTGTCAACATATTCATCGACAAATATCCATAACTGCACTCGACTTTCGTCATCAAGCTTCAAAGAGGAGTTCATATCTTTCCACACAGCTTGACTAATCGCACTGAAGCTTGGGATGTGGGGTCATCAATTACGCATGCGCGGAAGCAATCACGGTGGCAACCTTTATTCAGTGTGGTCCATGGCCTCAGTGGTCCCACTAACCCTCTTGCAACGACCTCGGTCGCAGCTGAATCCCTCCAGTACGAAGGGATTTCGAGATTAACGTTCCTTTTCCGGGGTGATGCAGAGACCAACCGGAGCTCTAATCTCATGCTTTACGCCACTCTACCATAATCCATGCAGCGAGTGCAAAGATTACAGTCTTTTGCGACAGTGTACGCAGTTCCACCTCCTATCTTGTGAAATACGCGTCGCTGCACAGCGGGAAATGTTATGGGTCACTGCTATCGGAGACCACCGGTGTCTTAGCTATTCTTCTCGCTAGAGGCCTATACACCACCGCGCTGTGTTCCAGCTTGACATTTTCAAATGCTTTATGCTATTTCATTTGAATAGCAAGAACTTATATTAATCGCCGAGGTGAAAAATCCTTGGAACCGGGGTGTCGCTGGAGCCGTCCTTGAATGCAAGCTGTCACTGGCTGCTAGTCGCAAATATTTGAGCATTTTTGAGTGAGGACTTTCACAGAAGGTAAGAAACAGACGTTGGCCAGTTTTAAACGTTACCGTCAAATAATACTGCTGGGGCTGTTCAAGAATCTGAGAAGAAAGCGTTGCAACAAAAGATCCTATGGCATGGACGGCATTTCGACTCCTTGTTTGTTTCGTACTGCAGAGATTGAATGTTCCAGTGTCTGCCGTAGTGAACTGCTCTTGAAGGATCATTTTGGACAAATCCTGCGTTTAGCAATTCCCTTTCTGTGATGGCGTGCTTAACGTTACAGTGCTTTCGAGTCATTCAACTTATTTGCCACCACGCATAAGCACGTGCAGAGTAAACAAGATATATTCATTCAAGGTGTTCATTCTGCAAGCCTGACAGGAGACCATGATCAGAGCAAGGGGTCTTTCAGCTCCACTGACAAGAAACCCGGGGGTGGGGGACGAAACAGGCAGTGTTTTGAGAGATGTCCCAGCTGAGGCACTAGTGGTGGCAAGCTGAAAACCATGGCATGCAGGAAATTGTGTTTCCGCTCTTGTAATGTCGTCGAAAAACTTTCTCAGAATGTGGCTTTTACCCTGAGGTGGTGCTTCTTCTTCTTCTTCTTGTTCCCTAAATGCCCAGTTTAGTTCCCTATGGTGTATAGGGAAGGTTGTTTATGCTCCACTAATGACGCTGACTTTTCATTGGGTGAACTGTCGTCTTTTTGCATTTTTAGTGGGCTGGTAGTGAGTAGCGACATTTATCAATTTTGGCACATACACACTTTTATGATGCCCTGTAACTACATGGAAAACCATGACAACAGAAGACGCCGACAAGATGAGAACCTAAGGTGCTTAAAATCTAAAATGCAGGCTTGAGGAAGAGAGAGAAATAAACGTTTATTTCAAAACAGTGTTCCGACCGATGCCCGGTATTTCACTATGTGGGAGGGTTCTCCAGTCCAGGAACCCTCTGGCTTCGATTGCCCTCTTGGCCCGGGTGATGAGTGGTCGCTGGATAAAAGATTCTTGAAGAGATGTCTGTTGCGGCTTGGAGGGGGAGAATGCCACTTGAAACTAAAAGGCTGCGCAAAAAAAGACACGTTATCAAGCCAGGGTTCAGGGACAATGTACAACATCGCGCTTGTCCTTGTACCCTCGCTTGCAGGGGCATCGCCAGAAATTTTTGTCGGGGGAGGGGACTTCTATAATTTCCGTGAAGGCACCGGCTAAGAGGGCCATTTTTCTTTTTGTATGTCATGACAAAAAATTTCGGTGTAGGGGGAGGCGCATGGGCCCGGTATGCTATTTCCTGGCTGCGCCCCTGCTCGCTAATAAACGTGTCTTTTTCTCTCGTAACTTTTCAATTTGAAGCATGTCGAACGCACTAGGCCAAGCACAGCTTCCACTAGAACTAGAAGACCACTTGTCGAAACGGCGGCTGCGGTGATACCTCATGTTGCCGCATTTTTTCATCGCACTTGCAGCATGACTGACATGAAGGCGAGCGGCTGCGTTTCGGTGGACGCCGAAAAGCGAAGCGCTTACGTACAGTGACGGACTGGGTGTGATAGAGAACTCGAAGTGGCAAAACAGTCAAGCACTCTCTACTCGCAATGAGATTCTCGTTTGTGTATGGACGTACAAAGAAATAAAAATAGTGGCAAAAAACTCTATTCCCCGGTGTTCATATTCATCGTGCTTTTCTGGTGCTTTACCTAGGTGGAAAATGCTGAATTAAGGAATGCAGAAAATGTAGAAACTCTTCGAGATTCTCGGGATTAGCGCTAATTACGCTATGATTCTTTCTCTACTCCCAGTCAATCGGGAATAGCTTTTGGTCTTCCAATTCCGGAGATAGACTAACAAATTTTCTACGCGCAATCATAACAGAAGTCGAGTGGTGACATTGGTTACAAATACATCTGGAATGACTACACAAAATGATAGATCATGTAGAGGATACACCACCTCAAACACCCCACACTCTTCTCCAAACCTATAAACACAAAAGACAATGACTGCACACCCGCGCATCAAACGCGAAAACTGCAGACAATCTCGTTACTCGAATTTAATGCTCACTAGAAAATCTAACAGTTGCAAGTTGAACGGTAACGGTATGAATATGCTTCAACAGGTGTTAGACGATGCTGCACTGTGGTATGTTGCCACTTTCGTACTATATTAGACAGTCAACGCTCGATCATAGTTTGCCGTAATATTTTATTTGAACGTGCCGCTTCACGATCATAAGCGCTGTAAACTCGAGGAATCTGATTAACACATATTGCCGAGGCGTCTTTTCTTTAGCCAAGAAAGTATTGATAATAATATCTGGGGTTTTACGTCCCAAAACCAAGATAGGAATATGAGCGACGCCTTAGACAAGAAACGAGCAGAACGTTTCAAGAGGTTTTTTGTAGGCGGGGTGTTATCCCTGTGAAAGGTTGGGCTAATTAGGCGTTATCTGCAACAGCTGCAATCAATGTCTGTTGCCTCGCTTGGTTAGCCTGTTCCGTGTATAGCGACGTTGTCACTGTTCACCAGCTCAGCTATGCATCGTCTCTCCCTTTTTAATTACTCCCTTTTCGCATACCTTCGTTTCACCGCACTTCGTCAACTTACTTTCTGCCTTCTTCCTTTTACTTCATTACCACCGTAGCGCTTGTATGAAGCAACGCCGGTACCACACGAACAAGTTTCTAAAGCATCTTAACAAAAGCGTACTTTGTGACGAGTGAACTGTGACAAAGTCAGTACAAAATTTGTGAACAGTTTCTTTGTGAAAAGTTGCTAACTCTTTCGAGCCTTTGTAATTATTTGGTTATGACCCGCTTTAGTTTTGCACAGAGGAGGCTGTTTCATCTGATACATGGAGAGAGTCTGGTCAATAACTTGGATTGAACAGCCTGTTTATTACAGGTTTTATATTCATTTAATTTTTTTTTGGCTGCAGGGGATCTTGTTCACACGAGAGAAGTGAAAGTACTGTAAAGATTCCAAATAGGGGATATTAAAGGAAGTTACATTTTCTTAGTCTCGCACGCGAATGAGCGAAGTGGTGAAATATGCCCCGCTCTCCTTTCTCATGGCTACAGAAGTAGTTGCCTATTTATTTACTAGATATTTTGTCGAGCTCACTTACATTGTCGACCAACACAATTATAGTAATATACGCGAAGAGCTTTCATGAGCTTTTCAAATTCGCGAGCTTCGTCAGGCGACCTCTTGGCCCGACAGAGGTGCAAGACGCGAAATGAAGCAATGAAAAAAATGCAAACTAACCAGGAAACCAAACGAAACGTGCAAGACTAAAGCAATTAGCTATGCCTCAATAGCGCCCTTCCACCGCAAATTTGCAATAACAAAGATGTTTCCTCGGGCATTCCTTCGACTTACATGTGTAAAGCGCGGAAGGAGGTAAGTTCCTCCTTTGAGCGAAGCCGATGCTTCTTTTCATAAGAAACGTGTGGTGTAATCGCAACGTTCGTTTGAGTGCTCGGATATTTAATATTGAACGATTAATCGCCATTCATCGCTCGGTGCTGTTTTGAAAAGGCTTCTTATATGGAAAACACTCCAAGTTCTTGCTCGAGGTGAAATTGCATTTCGTTGTTGTTGATCCATGTTCTTCAATTCATTCACTTACTGATTATATACAGTTGAAACTCGCTATAACGAAATCACCGAGGAAACAAAAAAATTCGTTGCCGCGTGTACGAGACATAAAAACGTTGATACGGCCAGCAGAACAAAAATTAAAGCCTTATCGTGAAGCGACAGAAACATCCGCTTTTTGGCTAGCGGGGGTATCTTAGCAAGAACCGGTGTGCCGGTATTCGCCCACAGCATTTTTACGCAAACAGCCACGCACAACACAACTCGTGGTGCTCACGTGTGTGAGGCTACGGAAGTGACGTAATGACGGAAGCAACGCTGGATGGGATTGTGTCGCCCCCTAATGGTGTCGCTGCAAGGCTGCTTAACATGACGATGACATTGTTGCCGTTCTTTTTTTTTTCCGCGATCAGCGGAGAATCCGCTTCCGGCGTCAACCTTTTCTCAGGCGCCATTTTAACTTCATCTAGATTTCGCCACCAGTTCCAGTCTTCTCTTCCTCGTTTTGATTGACTCCAACTGTTGAGCACGTCCGACAGTGCCATCTGCAATCCAGCATAATCATTTGCCATCGCCTGCTGCAGTGTGGCCAGGCGTGTTGCCGGACACAGACCCCATCGCCGATTTAAGTAAACAAAAATGGCGGTACCCACGCTAGCGCGGCAAAAGCAGACGTTTACAAATTTTGAGTGCGCATAACACGCATACGAGCATATTTTCGACGGTTAAACTTTGGCGGGAGGCTAAAATAAGGCCCGCACCGTGGTATAAAATTCGTTGATGCGGGGTCGCTGTCCAAAAACATTTCGTGGCTGCGAGATTCGTAATACATGGGCTTCTATGAACGTTCGCCGGTGATCCGGAAATCGGAAATATTTCGTTGCCGCGGGGTTTCGACTATATATATATATATATATATATATATATATATATATATATATATATATATATATATATATATATATATATATATATATATATATATATATATATATATAAACTATCTAAATTACAACTCACTAGTCATGAACGATTCTTGGCGAACCTGCCAGTGGGAGTGGGAGGAGTCAGTTTTTATGGTGACGACGATAATGGCACCTCAAATATGGCTTATACCCATTCACAGAGATCGGCCAAGAGATGATGGAAAGGAAATCATAAACATCGTCCTTTTCTATTGGATTATGTGGCTGTGTATATGGGACAAAGACCGGAAGAAAGCCACTGACATCATTGGAAAAATACTGCTGAAACAGTACGCTGTAGATGTAGATCCTTAAGGTGTCGTGGCATTGTTCCAGATGCTAAGTTGAGGATGATGCAACTGGCCAGGCTAGCGCGAGGTCGGAACGTACTAGACCTATTGTCTTAAAGGGTAAAAATGTCCAGCACCTCAGATTTCCGTGGAGTAGCACATAGTGTGAGGCATAAAGATTACATATGTACTCCTTTGATACAGCTATCCCGTCGGGTTAACTTCAATTGTGGTTAGTTGTCGTGCGTCGAAGTTAATTTCTCTAGCAGTGTCCAGAACCAGGATCCTCGCGAGCATCAGCGCTTCATATCGCCTTCTGGGTGTTGCTAATACGCACGTTCCAGTTGGCATCGTTGCGCAAGTGCAACCGGTCGGTTATATAAACATTTGCAACTATTCAACATATGTCTGTGCGTGCAACATTTGTACATATATTTAGCGTCATTTCATGACGTGCCGCGCAATAAAAAAATTACAACACGCTCACCTTGTCTTCGCATGCTTCGCACAACGTCGATTTCCAGGTACGTGGGATCTGCCGAATTTTTTTTTATTTGCACATGCCTAGTTTTGTAGTTTTGTTACTTCCCCTCAATACAATTATTGCGATCGAACAGAAACAAGAGAGCGTAACTTCAGTGAACGTCGCAGATACAAAAATATCTGGCACAGATTGCTGAAACCACTTTTTAAAAGCATGACCTTGAACTACTTGGTGATTTGATTTGATTGATATTTGGCGTTTAACGTCGCAAAACCACCATATGATTATGAGAGACGCCGTAGTGGAGGGCTCCGGAAATTTTGACCATCTGGGGCACCTTGAACTACTGCCTAAGCTCATTTACCATATGCTTCGGAGCTGATACCTCATAGTGGGCTGCGCCAGTCTTCTAGGACGCAACCAGCCAACCAATTCGCTGGTGCGTGGCTCGTGGTTAAAGGAAGAAGAAGCCGTCCAGTTTAGAACCGTTCATCGGTGGGCCCCCGCATTGAATAGGTGAGCATTTACGGCGATAACTCCGCTGTGGAACAGTTTTGTGGAACTCAGTTCAGTTACTATTGTCGGAAGTGCAGATGTGGTGGAAGAAAAAATTCGCGGATTGTGTAGAGTCGCGCAATGATGGAATGGAGCAGAGCTGGTCGACCTTTTACTGGTCCTGCCTAAACTGGGCACATGTGCACTCACATGCCGATGCACGAATTGTTCACGTGATCACACAGTCAGTGGAGAATATCACCTAAGTATCGATCGAGTTCGATTGCGTAATGTATGACAGTAGCCGCACTAAGCAGCCTAATTAGCCTAAGCCAATTAGCCGTAATTGTCTAATTTGCTTATGCGAAGCTCGCTGTTGATGAGCTTGCATCCCAAGTTGGCCTAGCTAGTATATATAGTCTAATTAGTTCAATTTTGGTGTTACTATATTTGTTTTCACTTGGCACAATAGCAGAGCTCCGAATAACTAGGCATGCCAAAATATCAGCTCTGTGTAATTAGAACATATTCCGTCTTAATTCAATAACTTGAATGATGTTAACTTAGCTTTTACATGCTTACGTGGTTTATTTACGCTACGCTATAATGAGCATGTGTTAACTAGGTGGAGCTATGCTCAGTGCGCATAACTCCACCTGGTTAACACATGCTCTCTCTCTCTCTCTCTCTCTCTCTCTCTATATATATATATATATATATATATATATATATATAGAGAGAGAGAGAGAGAGAGAGAGAGAGAGAGACACACACACACACACACACACATATATATATATATATATATATATATATATATATATATATATGTGTGTGTGTGTGTGTGTGTGTGTTTGTGTGTGTGTGTGTGTAATGAGCATGTGAGCAGCATATATATAATGAGCCTATTTTTGTCTTTATTGGGAGTCGCACAAACAGCGGGCGTAGAAGCTCTGCTCTAAAAACCTCTTTCAGAATAGTTAAGCTCGTCTGACAGCAAGCCTGACTGAGTCCTGTTAGAGACGTCTAGGTGAATAAATGAATCGGTCTATATCGGCAAATCGCACTCTTGAGAGTTGTAATGTTGGCAATATCCGCATAATTGGTTTTTTAACCTCGCACAAAATGCAGGTCAAACACTAATTTTTAAAGTTAACGACGAAATCACGCGCGATGTCCCGAATTTCAAAGTGTATTTTTCTTATGTCTGCGGTAGTCACTCGATTAAGTTTCTTGAAACTCGGTAATGTGGAGTACATGACCCCTGAAACGAGAATGTGCGCACTTCACTTTTGCCATATAAGAACTTGGTAAAACGCGGTAGATGCCGTGAATATCGTAGCGTGGTTGTGACGTGGACCCAGACAGCAGCCGGTATGTCCGAGATGAGCCTCTTTATTTGACCGAACTTGGGGCCGAGAAACCCAAAGTCAGACTACAGCAAAAGCACTGCACAGTGAAAGCGGCAAACGGGGCATCGGCCGTCGATAAAGTGATCCTCGGCAAGGCATGGCGGCATTTATACATGAGTCAAACGTTAGAGCATCTTCACTAGTGGCCACGTTTGTTCTATAGAATCAACTCAGGTGTTCGCGTTTGCGCAGGAGCAGATGGAGCTTAGGGCGTCTAGAGGAAACATTGAGGACGCCAACGAAGGCGAGATCTTCCAGGAGGTACGCCTGGATGACAATGGCAACATGGAGGAGACACCCATCACTGGTAACGCTGGCGTTGCATCTGCAGTAATATTGGACGCTCAGCGAGTTTGCTGAAGTACCGTTCCCCAAAGCCTTATTTCCATCAAGTAAAATCCTTACGCGAGGGCCACCAGCCCTTCTTTCCCTCAGAGAGCTTTTTGACGTTGAGATAGCCAAATACGAAGTCACCCGAAGAGGATGATTAGTTGCTTCCGTCTTCCTTAATCTAAAGTAATGTCTGTAGCCGTTGGATGGAAGCATGAAGTGATTCAGACATCGGGCGCGATAAGCTAGTGCGTTTTGAACTGCCAAGGAACACGCTCGAATGTGCTAGATCAACACCCCCTAGACTAGAATCTAGGTGGTGTTGGCTAGATTCGACGACTGCGGAGCTTGGCTTAAGGGCGATTTCCGCCGACTGATTTGTGGGCCACGAAATTGTTACATAGTGAATGTTACGTTGCTTACACTGTAGGAACGAATGGGGAAGAACGCACTCTCGGAGGAGAGGGTCGGAAACTCGCCATTCAGTCGCAAACACGTCCCGGGGCGAGCTCTCGCGCCGGTCTTCATGCACTGTCTTAGGGCTGGAGCGTGTAGAGTTGCGCTTCGTAATTCACGTGCATTTTGAATTGTAATTGAAATTTATTCGAAATTGAAATACAAGTGGTGAATCGCATGTGCTAGTTGATTGGAAATACAAAAGGAGGTCGCACCGGAAGTCGCTTTGCAACTGTTAGGTTTACAAGAGCGCGCTGTAACTCAGCGTGCCCATTGCACGAACAGAAATTGAGTGCCCACACATGCTAGCCGTATAGGCCTCATCTGTCCTCCTAACCTCACTGAGCCCTATTATATCCCATTTAACACCCTCTAGCTCCTCGAATAGTACAGCTAGACTTCCCTCACTAGATAAGGTTCTAGCGTTAAACGTTGCCAAGTTCAGGTTCCAATGGCAGCCTGTAGTGCAGAGATTCTTAGCACCCTCTGCTGCGTTGCAGATCTGACCACCGCCGTAGTCAGTTGCTTCGCAGCTGCTGGGGACTGAGGGCCGTGAGTTATTTGACGTATGCATGTGGGAGGTAGTGGCCAGATACTGCACCAGGGTGGCCTATCCTTCTCTGGTGAGGGAGTGCGTTCCCGGCGGTGGTTACCGGTGAGGCCGCGCCCCAGGCCTCACGATCTCGTGTGGCTCGGGCGCCACACGTTTATTAGCGGTTCTCGTTATATTCTTTCTAACTCTGTATCTTCCGGTTACCTTAAGCTATCAAAATTATTCTTACACGGAAAAACTGGACTGTTGTGTTCTAAAATAAGATATTAGCTATTTGTCGGTGGCGTTTGTAGCTACTTCAGTTGAAAGCTTCTATGAAGACGTGGAATCGGCAATGAGTAAGGTAAAAACACAGTATACTATAGTGATGGGCGACTTTAATGCAAAGGTAGGGAAGAAGCAGGCTGGAGACCAGGCAGTAGGAGATTATGGCATCGGCACTAGAAATGCCAGAGGAGAGCTACTAGTAGAATTCGCAGAACGCAATAACTTGCAGATTTTGAATACCTTCTACCGAAAACGAGAAAACCGCAAGTGGACATGGAGGAGCCCTAATGGCGAAAATAAGAACGAAATAGACTTTATAATGACTGCACACCCAGGAATCTTGCAGGATGTGGAAGTGGTTTGCAAGGTACGATGCAGTGACCATAGAATGGTACGGTCTCGAATTCGCCTAGACCTGAAGAAGGAACGACAGAAACTGATACGCAAGAAGCCAATCAATGAGCTAGCACTGAGAGGGAAAGTACAGGAATTCAGAGTGTCGCTGCAGAACAGGTACTCGGCTCTTAGTGAGGAAACCAACCTTAGCGTAGATACAATGAATGATAATCTGACGAGTATCATTACGGAGTGTGCATTGGAAGTTGGAGGCAGGGTAGTTAGACAGGACACTGGCAAGCTTTCCCAGGAAACGAAGAACCTAATTAGGAAGTGTCAAATCATGAAAGTGTCAAGTACAACAGACAAAATAGAACTGGCAGTGCTTTCGAAGTTGATTAATAGACGTAAAGTATGCGATGTAAGAAGGTATAACATGGAGAGAATTGAACACGCTCTAAAAAACGGAGGAAGCTTCAAAGCAGTGAAGAGGAAACTTGGGATAGGCAAAAGTCGGATGTATGCACTAAGGGACAAACAAGGAAAAATAACTACCAATATGGATAGGATAGCTAAAATAGCGGAGGAGTTTTACAGAGATCTGTACAGTAGCCAAGACAACCATGACCTTAATACTATAAGAACTAGCAGTAACCCAGATGACACCCCACTAGTAATGATAGAAGAAGTCAGGAAAGCTTTGGAGAGCATGCAAAGAGGCAAAGCTGCTGGTGAGGATCAGGTAACATCAGATCTGCTGAGAGATGGAGGACAGATTGTGTTAGAAAAACTAGCCACCCTGTTTACGAGGTGTCTCCTGACGGGAAGGGTACCAGAATCTTGGAAGAACGCTAACATCATCTTAATACATAAGAAAGGAGATGACAAGGACTTGAAGAATTACAGGCCGATCAGCCTGCTCTCTGTAGTGTACAAGCTATTTACAAAGGTAATTGCTAACAGAGTTAAGAAAGCATTAGAATTCAATCAACCAAAGGAACAAGCAGGATTTCGAACAGGCTACTCAACAATTGACCACATTCATACTATCAATCAGGTAATAGAGAAATGCTCAGAGTATAACCAACCACTATATATAGCCTTCATAGATTACGAGAAGGCGTTTGATTCAGTAGAAATATCAGCCGTCATGCAGACACTGCGGAATCAGGGCGTAGATGAAGTATATATAAACATTCTGAAAGAAATATACAGGGGATCAACTGCTACCATAGTGCTTCATAAAGAAAGCAACAGGATACCAATCGAGAAGGGTGTAAGGCAGGGGGACACAATCTCCCCAATGCTATTTACCGTGTGCTTACAGGAGCTTTTTAGAAGCCTAGAATGGGAACAGTTAGGGATAAGAGTTAATGGAGAATACCTTAGTAACCTGCGCTTCACCGATGACATTGCATTGCTGAGTAACTCAGGGGACGAATTGCAACTCATGATTACGGAGTTACACAAGGAGAACAGAAAGATGGGTCTCAAAATGAATCTGCAGAAAACGAAAGTAATGTACAACAACCTCGGAAAGGAGCAGCGCTTCGAGATAGGTAATAGTGCACCTGAAGTTGTAAAAGACTATGTCTACTTAGGGCAGGTAATAACCGCAGAGCCTAACCACGAGATTGAAGTAACTAGAAGAATAAGAATGGGGTGGAGCACATTCGGCAAGCACTCTCAAATCCCTTAAGAGGAAGGTATATAACAGCTGTATCTTGCCGGTACTTAGCTACGGAGCAGAAACATGGAGACTCACAAAGAGGGTTCAGCTTAAATTGAGGACGACGCAGCGAGCAATGGAAAGAAAAATGGTAGGTGTAACCTTAACAGACAAGAAGAGAACGGAGTGGATTAGGGGACAAACGGGGGTTAAGGATATCATAGTTGAAATAAAGAAGAGGAAATGGACATGGGCCGGGCATGTAGCACGTAGACAGGATAACCGCTGGTCATTAAGGGTAACTAACTGGATTCCCAGAGAAGGAAAGCGGGTTAGGGGGAGACAGAAGGTTAGGTGGGCAGATGAGATTAAGAAGTTTGCGGGCATAAATTGGCAGCAGCAAGCACAGGACCGGGTTAACTGGCGGAACATGGGAGAGGCCTTTGTCCTGCAGTGGACGTAGTCAGGCTGATGATGATGATGATGATGATGATGATGATGATGATGACATGCTAGCCGACGTTTAGAAATGCGAACCTACCTATGTCATATGCGACTTGTAGTTCTCGGCGTGGGTTTTTCTTGCAGGTGGAAAACATTGTAAGTGACACCAACTGAAGTGACGTCCACGGCTACGTACTGCGCCTGAAGGAAAAAAAATGCCCTAAAGGCACCACCATGCTTGTATAAACAGGGCTACACATAAGCAGGCGCTTGAGTCTTTAATGTATCTGCGCTAAGGATGTCACTTCCAAGTTGTTTTAACGAAGATAAAAGAGATCCCGAGCCGAGCCCTTATGTCCGAGTTAAGGCGAAAACCTTAACATTAGTGATCTTTATATTTAATAATGTATTATTTAGTAATTATAGATATAATAAATATAAACAAATCAATAACTAGCGATGTACCATACCCGGGTCTGACCATCCGTCCGTCGGTTTCTTGGAATGGTGTCAGCTGTGACCTTTACCCTTCACACTTTCACCGCAATCACGAGATGACACGGCGGCGCATAGCAACAGTTACACCTCCACAGCTGTGGCCTCTCCCTCCTACACTACTTTGCCAATCACGTGATTTATGAGTGAAAAAACAAAAAAATAATATGAAAAGACAAGGCCTAGTCAGCCAAATGGACCGACGCTTTCGCCGAACGCACTTTCGAATTTCTGAAGTGTAATCTTTATGGAGAGAACTCGCCATGCAGAAATCCGTTGCAAACATGATAAGAACACGACAACTTAGACCGATCAAGGCACCTCTGAAGTAATCTCATTCCATGCAGGCAAGCTGATTTCCGGCGACGACAAAGCGGGCGGGGCACTGCGCATTCCGACGGCGGTGATGTACTCGTTCGGCGTCGTCATGCTGCTGTCGTCGTGCGTCATCCTCGTGTCGCTCTTCTACATCATGTCGGCGGGCCGGCCCTTCTCCCCGCGCGACAAGCCGCTGCCCAAGCCTGAACCCACGATGACCATCAAGCTGCGCGTGGCTGACCTGCCCGAGAGCTTCCTGGGAGCGCTGCGTCAGCGGGGCGCCGGACCGGGTGCAGCCAACGGGTCGGCGGCCGCCACGGCACCAGGTGGGTGCAGCCGTAGGGGTACGCAAGCGCAATACCGCCGCCCCAACGTCATGCGTACGCAAGCCGCTTGGGTACCCAGCACCAAATCTCCCTAATAAGGAGCGTAGGGGGTGCTGCGACTAAGGGGGGGGGGGAGGTGCGATGTCCACCTCATACATTGACAAAATAGTGAAGGAGCCCGCTGCGACGAACGTTCGCCCATCTCCCCGGAAGGGGAAAAGTGCGCACGCAAATGGGTACAGTCTTTTTTTATTTATTTACATGACCTTCCACAGTCCCCGAGAGGCATGTGTAAGAGGGGCGGTAAAGATTATACGTGATAATGCTACACACCCAAACAACTCAGACAAGTGGCTTTGAACCGAGGAAAAAGGAATATCGAGAGTTATAGCGAAAATCTTACGCTAATGTGAAACGCGCCAAAAGCTCACTACGCCGTACCATCCGCATACAAATGGCCTCACGGAGCCTCTGAAACGAACCCTAACCGACATGTTTTGAAAGTACGCTTCCTCAGACCAATCTGACAGGCACCTCGCTCTACCATACGAGACATTTGCGTGCAATTCTTCGCGCCATGGCACTGCTGGTTATTCCCCATTTTTCCTGTTGTTCAGCCGCGAGCCCCCATTGTCCCTCGATACAGTCATTCCGTTGCCAGCAGCTTCGACCACAGGATATATTACAAATGAATGTACAGAAGCAAAAAAAAAAGCACGAGGAAGAAAAAAAAAACATTGCTAACAGTCCAATAGGCACAGATGATTATAAAAATGCGGCACAGCACTCTTCGGTGCATAAATACTTTGTAAGAGTGAGGCAGAACTTTGAGTTGTCTTGCTCTGACTCAAGATCTTGGAAGAGCCGACTTGTTGAAAGTGTCAGTGTTACCCTATATGCGTGATAAGCTAAAATATGAAGTTGGCTTGAAGTTTGATGTGCTAGTTTAAGGTGAACGGATGACATCATGCTGGTGTGGATGAGTTTGTGGAATAGTGATCAAAGTGAAATGTCGCAGTGGCTCGACTGCAAGACTCTGTTTAATCCGTGTTGCGCTGGATGGCTGGCTGTAACTAGTACGCGCTATGAATCGACTAGCTCTGTTCTGTATAGATTCTAACTTCTCTATGAGGTGTTATTAATATTGTGACCAAATGGAGGAGGCGAACTCGAGTTGAGGATGAATTAGACCAAGATAAGCAGGTTTACGTACACCGGTGGGAGCACTGTATAGGTTACGGCACAGAAAATCTAATGATCATGAAGTGTTAGCACAGGTGGAAGGAATATGTGTGGACCAAGATAGTGTGGGAGTTACGTTTATGCGTAAGTACTTGTAATGCTCAGTTCTTTCTACGCTGCTATTAGCAATTATGTATTCACCATTAAAGTTATTACATTTGCAACTATTGGTGATTAGTTTGCATATGGAAACATTTATTGTCATCTGCCATGTTTTGCTCCACCCATTAATACGCTCGAGGTCTTTTTGAACAGTGAGGTGATCGCTATTGTTGCGGATGGGACGGTAGATAATGTTGTCATCAGCAAATGTACGCATACATGAGGATAAATTGTCGGGCAGGTGATTATAATGTAAACGAGAAAAGTAGTGGTCAAGAACACTACCTTGTGGAACACCAGAGAAAAGGTAACAAAGTAATGAAGAGCTCGCGATAGTTTGTGTTTAACACTCGCCAAAGACGAGTGTTAAATAGGCCTTGTTGGGATATCGCTACAGCGAATTCTTAACAGCGCAAAAGACTGGAAAATTCGACCGAAGAGAGGACACAGATCGTTGCTTGGAAGTGAATATTTCTTTGTAAACACTGTACATTAAATGCAGTTGCATAATCGCCCAACAACCACGCGTGACACACAAGCAATTGCCACTCAACACATGACTACTCCCGATGTGTTATCAGGGTAAGCAACAGAACGCATGCTGACCCTTTCATTAAAAAACAAACAAACAAAAACTGTTCTCTGCTTCGATGACATCGCTTATAGAGCCATCTGGCCATGCACTTTGCGACATTGTTACGTTCTGAAAACTTCGATTCCCGCTTTATTTGCTCTCATCTGTCCCCTCGTGTTTTCGCGGTGTTTAGAATTGGTAATCTTGTCAAAGAGAACATATTTGCCCCCACCATGACAGTTTAGCAGCTAAGGTGCCACACCGCTTAGCTGGAGGACAGGAGTTCGATGCCCGCCAAGTGGCCAGGGCCGGATTAACATTGCGGAGAGCATGGTTAAAAAAAATAAGGTGGGCCTCTCCCATCTCACCCCGCCCGCCCTCTTTCTTTCCAGCTTTGTCATCTGGTCATCCTTGAGACTTGAAACTTTTTAGAGTTAGCTTCAAAAAACACAAGCAATATATTTTTTGCGACTCTCCGAAGTGTTTTATATCACCTTGGCGTTTTCTGACATGCGGATCACGTGGATAGATTGTGATCGTAACGATTAAGTATACCAGAAGACGAACACACAAGAACCGCATAAACATTTGGCTGGTTAATTGGATCGTACCGAAAGAGGACTAAACTGCGCAAGAATTAGGACGAAAAGAAGGAGTTCATACTGCTTGTAGAAGTGCAGTCCAAGCATCGTGTGTGTTTCTTCCATTCGTCCTAACCTATAGCGTTGTTTACACTCATCGGGGAGCGCCTTTGTCAAAAATAGCTTCCTCTATCTGCTACAGCTTCATTGATTATGTTGCCTGCATGCGAGTACTGCCTAAGTTGACTGGTGGGCTATTTTCAGAAATGGTTCGCACGTACTTACAGTCAATACGCTGCCAATCGTCTAGCTACTTTTGATTTCATACAAGAACACCTATTTAAGCTTTTCTAAGGCAGCATTGGACCCGGCAGTGCTGTTAGCTGTATTCGAACAAACTGCGTGCCTCCGGTAACCTCGGAGAAGCATCATGTTCACGGGAGACGCCCGTGGTTTCTTGTGATATGCAGGACATTGCGTAAAAGTTCAAAAGTGATAGTCGGTTATACACCCGCACCACAACGCTGAACCAATTGCGGCGAGGGTCTGCTGGCGGCCAGATACAGGATATACGTTGTAGATATTTCGTGTACACAACCTGGAGCAAGTGATGGTCTCTTGAGGTTTCCTATATGACCACCAAGCAGGAATCGGGACACAACGGCACTGCAGCCAGAAGCGAATAATCAAACCATTACTCCTTCGGAGTCCTCGCATAATCGGGAAGTTAGTTCTGTACCATTTCATGTTCCATTGTTTAAACTATAATGAAAGCATACTACAGCATACCTATGCGTCAGCTTCATACCGGTTATTTTCATTCAGCGCATTAAACGATATTTCAAACAGGAACCACCCTTAATGCGCCTTCGCATTGCGTGTCGGACCGTAGCTGCTAAAATCTTTGTGAGGCTGCACTATGTGTCCATCCGCTGGATCAGCTTCTTTCATCTGGGAGAAAAAGGGTTCTTACCACAGACTGCAGAAATATAAGCTGACTTCAAGATTATGCACGTTATGCAACGAACGACCTCTTGGAAGCGTGTATATTGATTATTGAATTAGATGGTCTGATTCTATCAGGGGAATTCAGCAGGAGGGATAAACTTTTTCAAACAAAACAACGAAGTCGGCAATTTTTTTTTCTGGCCGTATGGGGGGGGGGGGGAGCTCAAACTGGAAGGCCCGGTTCATTTGAACCCTTTGAATCCTGGACAATTTGCCCCTGTACGCGGTGGCCGCATTTCGAATGGGGTGGAAGGAAAAAAGAAAAACGCTCTCATTTACTATCGGGAGTATTATGATTGGGAAGACGCGAGCGAATGGCTAGTACTTTCGAATATCGATTCAATGATGCTCGGATGGCGTTGTTAGATATTCAGTGTAGAATAAGACACAACGACTGTCACTACCAACACGCATCTTTTTTAACGGCACGCGTAACGTATACCAAGATACCTGCACTTCGGGAAATACGAAACTCATCTCCGCGAGCGGCTGATGGCACGCAAGCAGTTGCCGTTTTACAGAGTGCCAACAGTTAGCAGGAGTACGGCTTTCTTTGAACTTTGGCTCAAGAATCACTCCACATCGCGCCTGATGCGATTGGCCATGCAGTCACTCATTCCCGCTAAAATCGCTCAAAATAGTACTTGCACGCAAAGAGTGTCCTCTAAATACACTGGCAAGAACTCTGATGCCAGTGTATATGGGAGCTGCAATGTACAGCACCTCAGACAGCATGGCAATGATGGACAGTACACGAATTTTTCTATCTTAGTTCTCTTGGCTCCATTTGGATTGCATGGCCTGAATCTGCTTGTCGCAAGACGAAGTTCAGCAAAAGTTCAGCAGTTACGCTTCATCATCTTGACCTTTCTAGACTAGCGATTTCAAATAAGCTCACAAAGTTCGGAGCAATTTGTTGTCTTCCTTGAAACAAAACTAAAACACAGCAATAAACGAAGCCGCAAGTGAGCTCGAAGCCCGCCAGCACGAAGACCGGGGCAGATCCGTGTACTGCCGTTCATTCTCATGGTAGCCGAACGAGTGCAGCGCCAGAATTCCCTCTTGTAAATATTGTAGGAACATGACTCTATGCTTGCACGTCGGTTTGATCCCTCCCAGGGAATTCTGCAAGGTGGTGGCCAAGTATGAGAGAAAAAAGTTGTCCCCATTTCGTAATATAATAATAATAATAATAATAATAATAATAATAATAATAATAATAATAATAATAATAATAATAATAATAATAATAATAATAATAATAAAGCCACAGCTTTGCCGCAAAGGCGAAGCAATGAATGTGATAGCAACAATTTGAAAAGTCACGGTGCAGAATGGAAACCCTATCGAAACGTGTCCCACGTTTCTCGCGCACAAATTACGCACGAAACGTACTCACAGGTACGGATGCACGCGAACAAGCGTCCCATTTGTTACTTCGCTGAGTCTGAAAAGCGTGCACGTTTCGCCAACGGAGACTGCAATAAGTGCAATGACCTTTGCGTGCCCGGTAACTACAGCAGAATCGTTCCACGTAAAGCCCGAGGCCTGCCAAGGCGTACGATCCTCCCCTCCTCGCCACCGCGCGATAAGGGCGCACGAAGAGCGTAGCTTCTTTTCTCTAAGCCGGGCAAACTACGCGTAGGAGATTTGAGCGGGCGCCGCTGCGCGATGTGGCGACGTGCGCCCATTGCGCCATCTTTCTGGTAATGCCGAAAACACAGCAGCGGTAAGTGGTAGATATAAATAGCTTGCCGTTTCAAAGGTAAAGAACGTTCTTCGGGGTGGCTCAGTGGTTAACCCCTCGCTTTCACGACGCAAAGGTCCCACGCTCGAATCCGCGCGCCGGAGTGTTTTTTCTGGATTGTTTGTTCTTTCTCGCATTTTCGCATATATAGACACGTATACATATACGGTGCATGACATCGACGTCGGCACCGGCGGCAAAATCCAGCTGAGAGTGTCCTTATAATTGCTATCGCAGTAATATTGTCGGGGTTTAATGTCCCAGAACCCCCATATGGTTTGTCCCCCTTTCGTTTGTAGCGAAAATTGACGGTGACATTCATCCTTGCTGGGAGCTCTGACCCTGGGGTGGGAGTTCCCCTACCAGACGCCTAAGTTAAGGATTTGGGTTGCCTCTACCTTTTAAACGTTTTAAGTGCAGAGTACTTTAGGGCCCGGGCTGTCGTATGTTGTCGTACGCTGTGATCACTTGGTGTAACGCAGGCAAAATCACCCATAAAAATATAAAAAAAGAAAGTGAGAAACAGAGCGAGAAAGAAAAGGGAAAAACAGGAAGAAAAATTAAGAATAGAGAAAGCACGAAAAAAAAAGAAAAATAGCACTGTATCTGCACGTTACACTGCAAATGTCGTCGAAAGATCTTGGGTCTGGAGAAAGTGAACAAACCGTTTATTTGATGTTCTGCGCAAGAAAATCGGTGAATGGTATTCTGGAGGTGCTGTGTTAGAGTGCCTCGAGTGTGCTGCGCAAGCGAACGGGCGCATCCAGTCACGTCACACGTGAGACATGAGCGCTATCTGGCAGTTATCTTGGAAAACGAGGCGCGCGGCGTGCGCGCCCGTCTCTGAGGTGAAAAGGTGTAGAACGGAAGGCGACGGGTAGGTGCCACCACCGTGTCGTCTTAGCAAAGCGTTGGAAACATTTGCCTTTTCGTGCAAGCGTTGCATGGTCAGCGCAGCGTGATAAACACTACGGTCCTTAGAATTACTTATGTATACCTTTTCAATTGAAAAGACACACAAAGAAAATATTGACGTGTTGTTATGGTGCCTTAGATATGCGCAATAATTGCTTTTTAATTGACAATCGCACAAGCATGAACGCTGAATATCGACCAATATTGGTGGGCGCTGTGAATAGGGTCGGCCGTTTGGGGTATCGTCTGGTGCCTTTTAGGGTACCGTTAAGGGTGGACAATTAGACAATTGTACAGACAGACAAACAAAAGTTTTGCGTTGAAGATCCCTAAGAAGGACTATCGTCTTTAAAATGTATAGAGCAGGAAAGAAAGAGAGAACAGAAAAGAAGCGAAGAAGGCTGGCCAGCTCCACATCGACTTCAGGCTTGTCATCACTTGTGCAAAGCTCCCTTAACTTTGAATATGATAACTGCAGTGTATATGTGGTGCACTTGAGGGTAAATTGCTGTGAGTATAAGGACACGGTCACATGGAAGGGTACGGGAAAGGCAAATCCCCATGAAATGGTCCCCGTACCCTTCGATGTGATGTTTCCTTTGCCGCGCAGCTTAGCCTTTTACGTCCTCCACCGTTTAACACTATATAGCAAATAACGAGTTTCACCACGCGTGACGCTTATTTTCAATGTGACTACAGGTAGTTACCCCAGCCGTGGTCAAGGCGATGGTCGGCGCCACTCGCCAGCAGCGCCCCCACTGCTTGCCGGGAACGACCGTCGCGCCACGCTGCAGCGGCCGGGCGAACCGAAGATGTCAGCCCAGATGTACGCCGACAGCTCGTTGGCCGAAGAAGGCAACTCGCACATGGGGAGAGTCGTCCCTGGGTCTTTTAGCAGTGGCGCCAAGGAGATCGTCGTCATCCACAGCCCAATTTGCAGCCAAGTGTGGGAGAGCCAACGCGTCGACTGCCATCCCGAGGCGGCACCGAGTCTCGAGTCATGCCGGTCAGTTAGACTCTTCAAGACATTCTGTTACGACAGCTGTGGTACAGATTGTCACTGTAGAAACGATGCTCAAGACACATGTTTTGGAATTGCTAAGACTGAAGCACACTTATCTTTGTTATATATCAACGGTGACTCTCTTCATACTCCTACCATAAACAGCCTATGGCAGCATCGGCGAAGTAGCTATTACCGCCGCTCCGGCACTTGCATGTGGGCAGGACAATCAAAAGTTTGTGGTCACATAAATGTGGCGTGCGTCAGAGCGTCCTGCTCTGAATTTTGATCTTAAACTTGTAGGTGCCCGGATTGTGAGTAGCTGTCACTCTTTTCCTGCAACTTATAGTACGCTGTACAGTATAGGAAAACAGGAAGCCATTTACGATGGCCACACGTTACAGAGGTTGTCGATTGACGGTGCCATAAACTGACGCCAAAGTGCAAACAAAGAACACTCAGTGAAATCTGGGTAATTAAAGTGAATTGAGGATAACTGGTTGAGATAACCTAACCTAACCTAACCTAACCTAACCTAACCTAACCTAACCTAACCTAATTCTTTGGTGTCTTCTTATCACCCGTAGTTAACTCTTTTGTGTGTTACCTCTTGAGTGTAGTCGTAACCTCTCGAGTCTAGCGAACAGTATCCACCAGCCGGACAATACGAGATCTCAGAATTAGTTAGTACCTTTGATTTCACGGAATCGTGTGGTCACAGAGGGCGCGGCTGCTGCTTCGAACCCGTGAACGCGTCCTCCGAGAACTTGGAGCCCGGCTTCCAGCTGCCACCAGCCTGCTTTTACCCGGCCAACTACCTGGGCTACAAGGTGGACTCCATTCAGCGGTCCCCGACGAAAATCGTGGCGCGTGCCGTGCGTGTCACTCCGTCCGGCCTTCCGGACGAAATTCGCGCCATCCAGGTGGAAGTAACCAACTACAATGACAACACTGCCCGCATTAGGGTACGTACATACGTGAGCACGTATGCGCACTGGAGCATGAAACTGCGAGCAAAGACACGAGAAATGTCGAATTGAACACAAAAGCTTACTAAGATTTTGTGTTACTAAGCTTTTGTGAACACAAAAGCTTACTAAGTTTACGAAGTTCGTAACCTAATTCGTAAATGAAGACTCCGCAGCGAGCGAAGTGACCTTCGTGTGCTATGTAACTACGACGCATTCTTCCCGGCGAAAGCACATGGCATACAAACCTCCCCTATCACAATTATATATGGTTATGTAGAAATAGTTGTTTTATTATTCTAGTAAACATTAAATTGAATTGATTGATTGATTGATTGATATGTGAGGTTTAATGCCCCAAAACCACCATATGATTACGAGACACGCCGTAGTAGAGGGCTCCGGAAATTTAGACCACCTGGGGTTCTTTAACGTGCACACAAATCTGAGCACACAGGCCTACGGCATTCTCACCTCTATCGAAATTGCAGCTGCCACAGTCGGCATTTGATCCCGCAATCTGCAGGTCAGCAGCCGAGTACCTTAACCACTGGACGACAGTGGCGGGGCAGTATAGACTAAAATGGAAGACAGGAAAAGATACCCACAAAAGCCCATAGTGGAATACTGCAGCGGGACCCTCGTTTAATAACACTTGAGAAAAAGAAAAAAAGAAAACAGTGAGCAGTGAACCAAAAACCACGAAACGCATAAAACAGCACTAATATGCAATAGTTATGGTAGCCCATCTGACAGGAAACGTTGGAAACATTATATCACAAATGTTCTCTCATTAAGGCAGGAATCAAGCTTTCCATGTGATTGACGTAATCGAAGAATGATTTACAACAAAAACTTTATTTTATTTCAAGAATATTTCCTTTGATGCTTCTGTATAGTGTAGTAGTAAGCCTACTTTATCAACGCTAGCATACACGGGTAGTAGATAGTAAAAAAAAAAATATGCATTATGTACGCCAAAGTAAATTACCTTGTCGTAAGCCTGACCTATCGTGACGTTTCCTGCATTTAGCATTCAATTTGAGTAAACTATGACCGCTTGAATGTAAAATAATGCTTTCGCAAACACATTGGTCAAGTATGCTGACCCGAAGCAATACAGTAGACTACAAGTAGTCTCTTTCAATCGCGCGTTAACCATAACAGTTCTGTTAAATTTTAATTTGTTTTCACCAAGACAGCGTCGTTCGACGTCGCTGGCCAGTGGAGCCGACGTTCCGGCAAGGAAGCTGGCTTCAGACAAGTGCCTGTGGCAAAGTATTTAGACTTGGTCCTAAATATTTTAACTTTGTTGCATGTGACATAACTTGGAACGCACACCTTCTTTTGATTCCGCGGCTCGTGTCGCAGGTGTACGACCCGAGGGCTGCGCGGTATGAAGTGCCGCTGCCTAACGTGCCTCAGAAGGACCACTACTTTCCTGTGATGTACGAGACATCGGTCAGCCCGGCAGGAGACGTTGAGATCGTCCGGCCAGTGTCTAGGAAAGTTGTGTACGTATCACGCTTTCAGTTGCAACGATTTGAAACGCGAAGCGCACAAGAGAGAGAGATAGAGAGAGAGAGAGAGAGAGAGAGAGAGAGAGAGAGAGAGAAAGAGAGAGAAAAGGACATGCGCTGTACATGCGCTTCACGCCTTTAAATCACTTGACCACTGACCTTAGAAGGATGCGCACTCGTGTACTTAGCAACGAAGACTTAAAAAAAAATTTGTGGAGAAACACGTCGATGCTGAGTGTCGCTGTCGCATCAATACACCTTCCATGTATTGATTGATATGTGGGGTTTAACGTACCAAAACCACCATATGATTATGAGAGACGCCGTAGTGGAAGGCTCCAGAAATTTCGACCACCTGGGGTTCCTTAACGGGCACCGAAATCTGAGCACACGGACCTACAACATTTTCGCCTGCATCGGAAATGCATTGCCGCAGCCGGGATTCGAACCCGCGACCTGCGAGTCAGCAGCCGAGTACCTTAGCCACTAGACCACCGCGGCGAGGCCGCCCTTTACTGTAATCTAGTTGTTAATTAGCTTTGAACACCTCCAGATAAAGCGATGCTTCGCATAAACTTATTAGGAATGGTTATGTACGAGTAATATTAGATAGAATGAAAACGATCGAGGGTAGAATTAACACACTTTTTGTTCAGTGCACACGAGCTCGTCGCCTCACACTCTATACCTTGGCAGCAAGTGGAAGGCTTACAGAATCTTAAGAAATTGATTGATTGATTGATATATGGAGTTTAAAATACCAAAACCACCATATGACTATGAGAGACGACGTAGTGGAGGGCTCCGTAAATTTCGATGACCTGAGGTTTTTTAACGTACGCCCAAATTGAGTACATGGGCGTACACATCATTTTCGCCTCTATCGAAAATGCAGCCGCCTCAGCCGGGATTCGATCCCGTGGCCTGCGGGTGAGCATCTTAAGAAAGGTGCAGAAGATTGGAATGTGTACGGAGAATGGAAGTAAATTTTATGTAAAGGGCGGTTTCTAAGATGTAAGTTTTTAACTTCTTTAGCCGACGGGATTCTGCTTATGTCAAGCAGGAGTACTGTCCCTTGAGACGTCTGTCGCTGCACTGTGTAGGAGCATGTGAAGAACACCATGGGAATGTAAACACTTAAATGTTTCCGCAGGTTCCACACAAACCTTTCGACACTGGTGTTCGCAGACCAGTTTCTTCAGATGTCAACGTACATACCGTCACGTTACGTGTACGGAGTTGGAGATGTCAAGTCACCGTTACTGCGAAGCACGGACTGGCAGAAGATAACCCTCTTCAACGCCGGAAGGTCACCCACGGTGAGATATATTTATTAGGGGGCGCCACTCAGTGCACCGTCTGCTGTAAATCTTGGTGAGATGGTGCACCAGATAATTTCTGAAGTTATCTTGAAAGCAATTACTGTAGTGGCTATATTGAGACTATGATGAAACAGTTCCACATGTTCTGCGATCTGTACTGACTACACACGGACGACACTGCGGCATCTTTTTATACCCTAAAGAGCACGATATCAAGATTGCCTAAAAATAAAAGCAGAGCGCAAATAAACACGTGACACAGGAAACAAGTAGACACAATAGAACGCTCACTACCAGCTGATTTATTTACGAAAGAATTGTGGGGAGAAATGCAGAACATACGTCACAAACGCGGCTGCGCACATCGCAAAGCATGCGGCTCATATCAAAAGTAAAGCATAGTACCATGGCAACTGAAATTCGTGCTGCCGCAAATACACTGACGTCTGGATGACGCAATCATCGCCCTTCAATTTTATATGAAACGCCTCTAACAGTTCACGTGAAACCATTTCCGTACTGCGTCCCAGCACCTTCAGTTTATCAAACTGAAGGTGCTGGATGCAGTAGGGAAGTTTTCTCTCCACAATTTTTTCGTAAATAAATCAGTTGGTAGTGAGCGTTATATTCTGTCTACTTGTTTTCTGTGTCCCGTCTTTATTTGCGTTCTATATTAATTTTTATACATGCACGAACTCACTCGGCAACGCATTATATAAGCATTGCCCTTCGCCACGTCATGGCCCCATAGTTGACGTGACGTCACGAATGATGTCATAGCACTACCGTAAAACTCGACTCACAGGAAAAGGTGGGACCTGGAGTGGCGCAAGTATAAGCCCTTTTCCTGGCCAACTGAGAGGGTCTGTAGCTTACACTGTGCATCGTCGTTGTTCTGGCTATATTGCCAGCTTAACTATACTGCCGGAAGCCGAGTCGACAGAGACCAGCTTCTCTGCCAATGTTGTCAAAGAGGACGTTCGTTCTCATCTCACGTGACTCGCGCATGTGACTGTTACAGTGGCCTGTTCTATATGCAGTGTATTCTGTCCAATATCGTTGTTTCAACAGGTGTCAGGTCATCATTTTTCTTAATTTCTTTTGTCACTCAAGATAATTTTGTACTGAATCTTCTATACGTATGCACGAGAATTAGATTTACTGTGTAGGCCCTGTTGTAGCACACTGCCCATGAAATAACATGTTTTTACCGCACTGGAGTTACCGCTCTGGCTTTTTAACGCTAAAGCTTTAAAGAGCTCGTTTCACAGAAATTCTAGCGTCAACGGCGTCGTAGGTTGTGAGCGAGAAATCGTCATCTTGTGCGTGACCGAAAATGGAGAAAGATGCAAATAAAGTAAATATATAAAAAAGTTCAGCCTAATTGAGGCTCGAACCTGCGTCTTTTGCGTGACAAGCGTGTGTACAGAGCCAGGCGCCTGCTCTGAAACAGAGTCAAAATAACTTCACCCTGCTTGGAAATGCGCTGAAAGTAACTTGCGCGGTTTACAAACACACGCATCTTGTATACATGTTTCACAATGCAACATGTAATGTCGCATTGGTAACGCGTGGTACAAGCGTACATCGTGAACGGGCGTCAGAACATGTGATTACCACGACTTCGTGGTTTAAATTGAGCCATCCACTACAAAAAGCGCACACGTTACTGCACATTTTCTCTTAGGGCCACGTAAAGGGTGTATAGCAAGCTCAAAAACATTTCACGTGTACAATTGCCCGTGATTTAAAGCATGCTACCCATTACACAGAACGCAGCCGTATGCGAAATCTTCGTTAACTCAAGTCATTTTGAACTGATGACAGGACAGGATATCGCCGTCGCGTTGAACTCTTCAGGGTGAATATTAAGGGTTCCCCAGTTTTTTGTGGTTTTTTGTGGGGCTGTGAGCTACTCAAGCTTTTTTATACACAGTTTTTTTACACTCCCTTGTATTCCTACGAGAGAAAAAGAAATTTTGACTTCATTTTGCTTTAAGTTGTAGTTTGAAACACGCACCGCAGTCACACGTGCATGAAAAGGTGTCGAATATAGCGAGTTCTTTTGTGACCTCTACAAACGCTGCATAGGTATACTGCTGCGATACATCTATGAAAAGTTTCGAAGTTCGATTTCAAACTCGAGGTGATTGATCTTGTATAAAGCCAAATACACCAGAGATCTCTCTGAACAACAGATTTGTGGCTACCGGTTCAAATGTTGATACTCTTCACGGCTTTGGCATGTCTACGTTGTAACTTGAACTCAATTATCCGAGTAATGATGAAAAACTAGATGGTGAAGAGACGAACCATTTCATTTAGGCATTGTATTGGGTGTAAAAATCTAACTCGGCCATATCAGTCCAAACTCTTGCTTTAAGATGTCCCTCTAGTATTTACTCATGCCGATGCGAATGAGCCTTTTGTGTTCACAGGAGGGCAAGAACTCGTACAGCAGCCATCCTTTCGTGTTGGTCCACGAGGAAACCGGGGAGAGCTGCGGCATCTTTTTGCTCAACAGTAACGCCATGGGTGAGTGCCAAGTTGGCAGAATGGCGAGGTGTGCCATCGTCACAACAGCAAAAAGCACCCTTGATAATGAGTTACCGCTATACTTTGTAAGTACAATTGTAATTATAATCATAACGTAGTGCGTGAATTAACCAGTATAGTAAGGAATTAGACGATGGTTCACATGGGCATAGCACACATGGTTGAAGGTAACTTGAGTCAAGCACCTTGTAAACAAGCCAGGAAGAGGTTAGCCTGTGAGGAAATGTAGGCTGGGGCTACAGTTTTTTTTGTTACTGTGAACCCTTTCGATTGAAAGGCTGGTGCTTTGATTAAAAGATATATACAGATATGTATGCATGTATGTATCTGTATGTTTCAAACATACAGATACAGAGAAGAAGAAAACTTGACTTGATTTTACTTTAAGTTGTAGTTTGAAACATGCACCACAGCCAAACGTGCATGAAGAGGTTTCGAGTATAGCGAGTTCTTTTGTGACCTCTACAAATGCTGCATGTATCTGCATGTTTCAAACATACAGATACATACTGTTTCATATAAAACACCTAGTGAGTTTTCGCTGCATAAACTGCTGAGCAATTTGATTTTTTTTCGTTTTTTTTGGCAGAAAAGGGCCGTTAATGACAACGTTCCTCTTAAAAACGAATCATTCGGTGACTATTCTCCTGGTAGGCTGCAAATTTATGGCCTGGGGCAGAAATGGAATGAACGAGTGGAGTGGGTTGATTTGCTCTTCTTCCATTACAATGCGTCGAATTTTAAGACACCTGGTCTATAGAAGACGATGAATAAAAACGACGTTAACGCGTCCCGCCTTTATCCGCTAATATCGTCGAAAATGCCCACATATTTAGAAGTGGAACGCTCCAGTTTTCGAGCTTACCAGAGCTCTCGACAGAGTAATTCCCGCGAGTAACATCTCGATCTTTTCGCCTCGCAGACATCCTGCTCAAGCCGAGTCCCTCGGTCACCTTCCGCACGACCGGTGGGATTCTGGACCTCTTCGTGTTCCTGGGTCCCACGCCGTCCGATGTGGTTCAGCAGTACACGGCTCTGGTGGGGCGGCCGGCGATGCCTCCGTACTGGGCGCTCGGTTTCCACCTGAGCCGTTGGGGCTACGCCAGCATCGATGAGGTCAAGGAGACACGTCGTCGCAACCTGCGGGTCGGAATTCCCGTGGAGGCCGTGTGGCTGGACGCTGACTACATGGAGGCTCTACGGCCCTTCACGTACGACAAGGTCCGCTTCGCCGGGCTGCCCGAGTTCGCCCAGGACCTGCACAAGCGCGACATGAAATTCGTCCTGACGCTGGTTAGTATGGCGCCCCTGAATTGATGTGCCTGGGAGAGCTTCACGTGGATATTGGAAGCATTGCAAGATTTTATCACGTGTTTCACGTGAACGTTAGAAGCATTAGAACACAGAGTTTCTTAAAATAAACTAGAGAGGACTCTGGCGCTGCGATCGTTCAGCGACCATGGGAATGATGGGTGGTACACGGATTTGCCTATAGTCTTCATACTTGCGGGTGGCGAGTCGCACTTGTGGCTTCGTTTATTGCTGTGTTTTGGTTTTGTTTTGAAGGAGAGAACGAACACTTTTGAACTTTGTGACCCGATTTGAAATGGTAAGCCTAAAAGAAGAAGGTGGTGAAGTGCAACCACTCAACATTTGCTGATTTTCGTTTCGTGAGAAAGGAACTTCAAGCCACACGAACACACACGGAGCCAGAAGTATGAAGTTCAGAGAAATCCGTGTACTACCCACCATTCCCATGCTCGCTGAAGTGCCGTGCGTTGCAGCTCCCATGCACTATCGTCAGAGTTTCCTCTAGTGTATGTTTGGGAAACTCTATGCATTAGAAAATATTATCACGTGGACGAAGGCAGCAGTAGGCTTCTTTAAGTTGAAACTCTTTATTTAAGTAAACTTGTGGCCACGTAATGGACAAATTACAGTAAACAACGCACACTGTACCCCGATATCGGTCCACATTGCGTCAGTCACCGATAAACCGATCATCGTTGGAACGCGTCGTCTTGTGCGCAATGCGCGTAGAATTTACCAGCCTTATCAGTGGTGGGCCCGCAAGTTCTGGAATAATCTTGAGTGTTCGCATCCTGTGCACTGTTTGAACAAAACGATCTACCACAAAATAGAAGCTTCTCGAACACCAAGGTGCGACCTGCGACGAGTATCGCTCACAGTCCTTGTTGGTATACACCGAGCACATAGTTATGACACGCGTGACACGCGTTGGTATGATTCCACATTTAAAACAGTGCAAACTACAGAACGAAGAAAAGGAAACAACGAACGCTTGGGTTAATTTCTTCGTCCCATAGTTTGCACTGCTTTAAACGATGAGGATCCATATAAACTAGCCGAGTGTTGCCTTGCTTCAATTATTTTTTTTATTTTACATCGTGCTCTCTTCTAAACATAAGTCGAGTCCGCCTCGTCCTGTAGCTTGCGCTGTTTTAAATAACATGGAACCATACAAACTAGCCAAGCCGTCGAACATGCTAACAACTAATGGCTATAACTCACCTCTTTCTAAAGTAACATCTGGCGTACCCCAAGGTTCCGTATTAGGCCCTTTACTCTTTCTTATATATATTAATGATCTCCCAGACAGCATTAACTCCGCTATAAGGTTATTTGCAGATGATTGTGTAATTTACCGCGAAATAAACAATGAATATGATAACCAATTTCTACAGTCAGACCTCGACACTGTCTCAACCTGGTGCAATAAATGGCTTATGACTCTCAACTCTAACAAATCTAAATGCATGTCAATAACCCGGCGATCTATTTCTCCCCCCTGTACCTACAGAATTAACGCCGTTCCCCTCCAGCATGTCTCTTCATATAAGTACCTCGGCGTTTACATTACCAACAATCTATCTTGGCACACGCATGTTACCTACATCTGTAATAACGCTAACCGAACGCTAGGATACTTACGCCGCAACTTTTCTCGCGCTCCGCTGTCCCTCAAACTTCTATTATACCGATCACTAATTCGCCCAAAGCTTGAGTACGCGTCCGCTATATGGGATCCCGTGCAGCAAAATTTAATTAACGCGTTAGAATCTGTTCAGAACCGCTCAGTTCGGTTCATTTGTTCTAATTATTCCCGTACTGCTAGCATATCAGAAATGAAATCTAACCTTGACCTACCCAATTTAACTGTCCGGAGGAAACTGGCGCGACTGCAGTTTTTTCATAAGATATTTTTTCACAATCCATCAATGAAGCGAGACCTCATTTCACAACCGTCATACCACTCATCGCGCATTGATCATCAGCATAAGGTTGCCATTCCGTTTTGCCGCACCAAATTCTTTTCAGCAGCCTTCTTACCGAAAACAGCCGCCGATTGGAACCACCTTCCCTCTTCCGTTGTATCAATAACAGACCCTTTGTTATTCAAGACTGCAATTTCTCAGCAATGCTTGTAACTATACGCAGTTTCCATTATCTCTCTTTGTCTTGTATGTGCTTGAATTCTTATACATTTTTAGTTGACTTATGTTGCCTTCCTGATTTGCGCATCTGATACTTGTTTCTTTATTTTGTCTTTTTTTCTTGTGTGTTATATATGTTGTACCCACCCCCTCTGTAATGCCCTACGGGCCCTGAGGGTATTCTAATAAATAAATAAATAAATATATTTATTGTACCTCGGGCTCCCTTCTAAGCGTTCGTTGTGTACACTTTGTGCTGTAGTTTGTGCTGCTTTAAATAATGTGAAATCATACTTTGAGTCTTATGTGCTTTCACTCTGTGCGGGCTGCACCTTGGTGGTTAACGCGCGTACGAGTGCGTATGTTTCTTTCATTTGCATAAGTTGACGGAAGCTTGGTTACTTCTTACTGAAGTAAAATTTATATAAAAGAACCTGCTGAATGACTTCTGCATCGGAATATGCGGAACGCCATATTGCAAAGACAGGTTAACCTTGACGGCATGACACTTTCCTTTTTTCCTCTTTTTTTTTCTGGGCATAGTTCCGTCTTGAATTTCGACACCCTCTCAACTTTTCTTCCAAGAAGGGCCCATCATACGTGAAGCAACAATCAAGCTTCGCTCTGTTGACTTTTCTACCAAAATAACAGCACAGGCCCGTTCCTGTGCTGTCCCAAATTTGACATCCTGGCCCGCACCTTCCCGTTGCAGCAGTTTTGGGCCATCAGCTCTGGAAAGTTGGTACTGGCCAGACTCCTTCACGAAATGGCTTTCATAGCTGTATATTGTAAAGGGATGAATTTGCCGTGTCAATAAGAGACGAGTGCGTCTTTCTCCGCCAGCATCCCGGAATAGACGCGAACATGGAAAATGGCTCGTACCTTCCCTTCGACGAGGGCCACAGGGCCGCCGTGTTCGTGAGATCGGAAGCCGGTGACTACAACTACGGCATGGTAAGTGGCTGCGGAAGTAAAATTCTGCAATGTTCATTTATTATGGTTAAAACTGAAATACGTGGCAGACACTGCTCTATCCGCTGTTAAAGCGTTATTTTCACTGTAATTACCCCCGTCAGTCACGAAGTACGATGTACGGTCAGAAACTAGTCAAATTTGCGTAGTATAATTTCAAGGCACTCAGTATTACATTCCAAGAACAAAGTTATGAAAAGCGTTGTTTCGTATGAGTTTTAGCAATCAGTAATAATGCGCATTTAACTAGTAATCTAATTATCCATCCAAGAGGCAGGTTCAGTACTTGCATAAAAAGAATCCGCTATTAGGCCCAAAATGAATGCACAGTTTTGATTTTTGTTTGTATTTGTTTCGAGCGAAGAAAAAAAATATGTTTCACGTTGTCTTGGAATGCGCATTCCAAGACAACGTGAAACATTCCAAGACAACGTGAAACGATTGTTTAACGAGACACGCGTCTCGTTAAACAATCGTCGAACACAGCAATGCAGCCAAATAATCCTCTGCAGCAATACGCACCAAAATGAGGGTAATTGATCACCAGTTGTCCGCTCAGGAGGCCTGCACGAATCAAGCCATTCGATGAAACACGTGCTGTGTGACCTTCCATTGAATTTGACTTCTTCATTTGTACACACCGTCACTGAAAAGGGTTAATTGAGGTTGCTGGTATCAATCGTGTAGGTCATGTGTTTCGCAAGTGGGTTTTTCATACTGTCGCTTGAGGCGGGGATGCTTGTTAACGATGAAATATATTCAACAACTTTTTGTGCTTTCATACCTCGTCAGTGTAGGACAATGCAACGTGAGGTCGCATTCTTGCGAACGAGCAGCAGGCATTACACACACAGTGAAGCCGTTGCAGAGGTAAATATAAGATGCCGTGGGTTACGGGGTGTAGAATTACAATGCATGTATAGTGGGGCATTTTTAATGTCTTCGTGCAGTGAAAAATCCCGGAACCCTAGGTGCTCCAAAGGGTGCGAGAGCTCGTTCATGTAGCTTAACCATGTCGTTCACTGAGCTTGTTGGCAATCCATGCTAAATAGGCAACAGCACGAAACTAGTGCAATAAGGATGAACAATAGACTGTAAAAGCGATGGCGTCATGCAAACAAGTTTGTCATACAGAAATAGGGTGCGTATGCTCCAGCGAGGGAAGAAGTATCGAATAATCACAAATGTTCACCTCCCGTGCACCCATTAAAAAAAGTTGCTTCATCCTTGTTTCGACCACTGGATTTGATGTCCACGAGCACTTCGAGTGTATGATCCCTTGTTATTTGTTCAAGCATTAGTTTGAAGCATTCAGAAGATTCTACCACAGACATTTTACTGTTTGGTTTACTCGAGTTCTCGTACACTGGCGACCGGTGAACCTTCTGAACAGGCGCAGACAATAAAACATTGCGTTTCTATTCAAAGAGAGTTCTGCAATGCGTCAAAGGCGTAGGAAGGGAGGTTCTTACCCATTTGTCGCCCCGCAATGAAATTTTTCGAACCGGCAGGTGGGAAATCGGAGCCAGCTCGTCTATCCGGACTTCACGCACCCGGCGAGCGGGGAGTACTGGACGAAGATGCTGTCTTACTTCCATGACGTGATGCCGTTCGATGGACTGTGGCTGGTAAGAGATCTAGCGTTTACTTATTCGAGGCGTTGTTGAAAACATGTCGTGAAGCTAGGAGTGGTGCTGGTGGCATAGACGAGTTGTGTGCCTTTCAACAGCACGCTGTGACCATTGCTGTTTCATTGGCAGGACCTGAACGAGCCGTCGAGCCTGTACAACGGTTCCGAGCGTGGATGCCCGGCGTCTACACTGGAAGAACCACCGTACCTACCCGGCGAAGGAAAGGAGGCGCTGCGAACCAAGACACTGTGCATGACGGGTCGCCACTACCTGTCCACGCACTATAACCTGCACAACCTGTATGGGCTGACGGAGGCACTACGCACATATGAGTAAGCCAAGCGATTTCGACTAACTCTGTTCCACGAGGAATATTCTCGTTTTTCCATGTCCTTCAGTTCGTCTTCGCGGTCATCTTGAGTCTTTGTCCTTGTGTTCTATTATAGCCATCAACGTAGCGTGTATTAGCACAGTACATGAAGAAAGGGACACGACACAGACGTAGAGATAGGTAGGCGCTTTCTTTTATGTACTGCGCTAATACACGGTATACGTTCATGGATGACCAACTGGCCCGATCAGCAACCCTTCTTAGCGCCTACCTATCTCTACGTCTGTGTCGTGTCCCTTTCTTTTATGTACTGCGCTAATACACGCTACGTTCATGGATGACCAACTCGCCCGATCAGCAACCCTTCTGAACTTCTATTATAGCATTTATATAGACACTCCAGGCGCTTTTACAGCGAAAGATGTTATGAGATCACAACAAGGGTCGAACGCACTGCAGTTGTCCACCACCGCCGCTACCACCATCCATAACTACCATCGCGCTCCGTAATGAGATTTGAACGCGGATCTCTTGCGTGCCAACTCAGTATTCTACCACTGAGCCACGCCGATGCTGGGAACTCCACGGCAAAATGGCCTTAGGCAGGATTGATGTCGGGATAAAAAATGCGTTATTATGAACAATAAAGTGTTTTGGAACAGCAAAAGAACAACCAGGTGTCACACACTGCGAATTGCGCAACGAGGGGGTCGTCGAATGCTCATACCCATTACATAAGCTTGATATAGTTCACCTATTAACTGTGGCACATACCAATGTGTGTGGGATTGGGGGGGATTACAAAAGCTTCTGGCATAATTATCCATTGCCGTCAGTCACGGCACAAAAATTTGCCCAGTGTTACTTGCAAGTGGGCAGCGGGTAACACGCTTCTCCGTAGAATGGCGAAGGACGGGGTAGTGAATGTCTGCCGACTACACAATGATTTATGGCGTAGTGGGTTCCCTGCAAGTGTACTTGCAGCAGCTACCCAAATTGTCTTAAAAAATCGCCAGGCCTGCGCAGAACGTGCAGCACTGTCACAGCGAAAGCTCGAAGAGCGGCCTTTCTGAGCCTTGTCTTAACACTCTTTGAGTAACTGCTACAAGCACACTTGCTGGGTACCCACTACGCCACAATTAATCATGTGTTTTGTGTAGTAGGCTGGCATTCATTATGATATCCTTCATCGTTCTTTGTAGAAACGTGGTATGTTAAAAATATTGTGCATTATTTTTATGCATGTAGTGGCTGACAACGATGAAGGATGACGGAGGGGTTCCTTTGTGACTACGGCGGAAACTGCGTAATTTGCTGGTTCGTCTATTACACGCCTGAGAACCGGATTCATATTTCGCGGGATTTTTCTTGTAAGGCGCCAAAATAAGTGTACGCAGGGTGCACCATATAAAAAATAACTCGGTTTTTTCGAAGGTGCTCTATAAATGCGCGTTCATACTTTGGACCTTCAAAGAATAATCAGAGATTTGAATAATTTGATACATTCGAGTCATGTAAAGGCACATGAAATAAAGCTAGAGCAACTTTATAGGCTAGTGTGAATAGTAATGTGTTCGCTTTTGTTCGATTTTGACGCACCTTTAATTTTTTAAAGAAACCTGGCTACAATTACGGAGGGCACCCTGTAGATCCAGCGAAGTTGTAATGGAGACGACTATATATATGTGTGTTTGCAGCGTTCTGCATTCGTTGCATTTTATGGCCTGCTGATTGGCCTGTACCATGTTTTTCTAAGGGCCAAAAAATTATGTTACCCGGTGCCTGATTTCTCAGCTCCCTGCGCCAGATTCTTCTGCGGAGACCATTCATCATATCGCGGTCCACGTTCTCGGGTCAGGGCCGGTACTCGGGCCACTGGAGCGGTGACATCGAGTCCGACTGGGACGCCATGCGATCATCGATTTCCTGTACGTGAAAACTTAGTTGTTCAATCATACTAGTTGCGAAACTGCGTCCCGAAATTCGAATATACCCATGTCCTTCTTATTCGGATGGGGGGAGAGGGGTTTGCCAATGATAGCGTCATCTAGGAGCAGCAATACAGAACACTGTTGCGGCGCGACACCACCTTTGTGTGCGCTCCTCGCACGCTGCTCAACGCTTCAGGCAGGACTGACTTCATTGTGAGCCTTTTAGTTTTTTTAGTCGACAGATGACGCCATACTCAGAAGAACCCCCTTTCCCCTCGATCGCGATCAGTGGAGAGTTTAGATTACAGTACATGTGGTCTATGAGGAGCTTCGCAACTCGAATTATTGAAAAACTCTGCACGAGGGAGACAGTGCTTGCACACTCTGGTGTAAATTACGAATATTGACCACTTGTTTGCATGCAGTTAGCGTGTCAAGGTAACCATAATAATTATACCAGTCTCAAGCGCCATCTTCGCGCTTGCCTAATATACTCGGGCAGATCTCCGCATCAGCTTAATCCAGGTGTGTTTTGTCTCCCCTGTTTATGGCGGTATTTCTTCCCGTTCATGATACACTGCGAGACGCAAACAGGGGCAAAGAAACAGGGTACACGCACAGTGGCGCAAACATAACCCTGATTCAGGAGAGGGGAATGGTAGAGTTGGCTATAAATACACTAGAGGGAACTCTGGCGCTAGTGTCTATGGAGGCTGCAACACATGGCACAACAGGCAGCATGGGATTGATGGGCAGTACACATATTTCTCTAAGCTTTGTTCTTTCGGCTCCGTTTGGCTCCGCGTGGTCTGAATTCACTTTGTTGCAACATGAAGTTCAGTAAATCTTCAGCTGTACCACTCGACCAACTTGAACTTTTTGGGCCCACCAGTTCAAATAAGCTCACGAAGTTCACAACGAACCATTCCTTTACCCGAAACAAAACCGAAACACAACAATAAACAAAACCACCAGTGCGTTTGACAACAACAAAAAAAACGTGTGGTCTGTGCTTGTTGTCGCCCTGCTCTTTGTACCAGGTGATCACCAGCGATTGTTCCTGCTGCAGCTGTTGGCTCTTCCTGTTAAGCAAGGAAGTCAACGCCGCGGCCGCAGCAGATGGAGCGACGGCGAAGGCCTTCGGCTTCAGTGCAGGGCACTGTAGTAGAATTTGCTCTACGGTTTCCTCCTCCAGGTTGCATAGAGATTTGGCAGGTACTTTGCCTTCAGCGATCGTGTTTACATCATGCCACATCCAGTTTCTAATAGAAGGCCGCTTTCCCTTGACTTATCATACAGCATCCTTTTGTCAATAGATTGTTTGGCTTAGTGTATAGAATCAAAGTGGGCTTCTCTGCTGTCGTCGTCCGCCAGCTCGCATTTTGGGCCTCTTGAGCAGGTTCGCGGGTCTTGCTCTTCCTATCCTGTTGAGGCTTCTCTGTGAGTCGGCATAGTGCAACACCGTACCACTCGGAAAAGTGTTTGGTGGTAGCACCAACATTGCACTGATGCACTCGAGGTAGATGTACTGATACACCTCATGCACCCAACGCCCGTCTGGCAAATGGCTCATTCGCCTCTCATTGGTGAGTTTTGCAACTGCCTCCAGAGCCTCGAAGGAGCACCATCCCACCTAGCTCTACAGCACCTCGTTTGGTACGCCCCTGTGAACCCATAGTGCAGCCCTATCATTCCCAGTGGCGCGCTATCATTGCTGAGTAGTACCCATTACTCCCATGGTTTCTGAAGGATCTCAGTGGCAGAGTTGCCTTTAGTAAATATTGTAAGAAATGCTACGGGTGGGGCACAACCTTCATATGAACTGTATGCCGGCCAGGCCAGTAAGACCAGTTCTCATTTTGTGCAGTATCTCACATAGAATAAGTAAATTTCGGGAGGAGTCCATGCCCGGTATGTCACACCCTGGATGCTCAGTCACACGAGCATAAGCAGTCAAAAATGCAAAAGGCCAAAGCATGTGCAACAATGTATTAGAGAAGCAGCACATACTCAAGGAATAAAGTCAGCATGAAAATTACATGTACGGAACTACTCATTGTAAGCAATTCTAGGTGTTAGTATGCTTTCAGAGGAAAAAACGGCGAGATAAGAAACTATTAGTACTGCTCAGTATCAGTATTGGTATGAAACTGCCAGCAAGGAAACAGTTCTGCTTTTGAAAAGCAGGTATTTCACAAGGGGATGCGTGCTGACACTATTTTGGGGCAGTGTAGTACGTGCTTGTTAACATCTAATACGCAGAATACTGTATAAGTGAAATTTCGTCATTCGCGGAAGAAGCGTTCCCACCACTCCCAGGAATGTCATCGTTGATGGCGTTTGAATCCCCGGCGTTTAAATGGAGCTACTGCGCTAAAACGACAATGCAGCCATGTGATTTGGACCAACGTAAAACTTGTACACGTGGTAGAGATTTATATTATAAACGTGTAAGACGTGCACAAAAAGACGCAAATACCGAATCAGACAATACTAGTGTTGCCTCTGTTCTCATGGGCATTGCTACAATATTTACGAAAAAGAACTCTGGAAATGCGATCACTAATCACAATCGGAACGATGGGTAGTACACGAATTTGCCTAGTTTTCGTGCTCGCGGGCTTCTAACACACTTGTAGCGTTGTTAATTGTTCGATTTTGGTTTTGTTTTGAGTAAAAGAACGGATTGTTTTTAAGTTTGGAATTTAATTTGAATTAGTGAGCCTAAAAAGGTCAAGGTGGTGGTGCGTAACTGCTCAACTTCCGCTGAACTTAGTCTCGCGGCAAAGCGGATTCAGGCCACATGGAAGCAAACGGAGGCGAAACAAGAACGGACGAGTCCGCGTACTACCCATCATTCTCATGCTGGTTGAAGCATCGCGCGTTGCAGCTTCCGTAGACATAGTGACAGAGTTCGTTCGAGTGTATTTATAGGAAACTCAATGCCTGTCCCAACACTGTGTCAAAATTTACGCGTGTACTCCTCTTCCGCAGTATTGTTTTCTCAGTGTATTAACGTGCAAACAAACGTCACATTTTCCGGGCTGCTCTCAGCGATGCTGACGTTCAACATCCTCGGCATTCCCTTGACTGGCTCGGACATCTGCGGCTTCTGGGACAACACAACCAGCGAACTGTGCAACCGTTGGCACGCTCTTGGCGCCTTCTACCCGTTCGCGAGGAACCACAACGCGAAGGGAAACATCGTGAGTTCTTAGGGGGAGCCCCTTCTTCCCCGAGAAGGGCTGCTTTAGAATATCCCGATTAGGAATGTGTTATGTTCATCAACGTGGATGGCTTCGTAGATAGATGGGTGAATGGTGGTTGCAATAACTCTTTCAAGGCCGAAGTAGTTATGTTGAATTTAAGCTACGGAGCAGAAACGTGAAGGCTTACAAAGAGGGTTCAGCTGAAATTGAGGACGATTCAGCGGCCCCGCCACGGTGGTCTAGTGGCTAAGGTACTCGGCTGCTGACCCGCAGGTCGCGGGATCAAATCCCGGCTGTGGCGGCTGCATTTCCGATGGAGGCGGGAATGTTGTAGGCCCGTGTACTCAGCTTTGGGTGCACGTTAAAGAACCCCAGGTGGTCAAAATTTCCGGAGCCCTCCACTACGGCGTCTCTCATAATCATATGGTGGTTTTGGGACGTTAAATCCCACAAATCAATCAGGACGATTCAGCGAGTGATGGAAAGGAAAACCATAGGTGTATCCTTAAAAAAACAAGAAAAGAGCAGAGTGGGTAAGGGAACCAACCGGGGTTAAGGATAACATACTTGAGAAAAAGAAGAAATGAACATGGGCCGGGCCTCTATAGTGCGTAGGCATGCAGGATAACCAGTGGTCATTAAGGGTAACTGATTGTATTCTGAGGTAGGGCAAAAACACGAAGGGGAGACAGAAAGTTAGGTACCGATGAGAATAAAAAGTTCGTAGGTATAACGTGGCAGCTTTATTTGTGTGTGAGCAGTGCGCTTTACGTGCCAAGCTGTTGCAGTTATTCGCACTCGTCCTGTATGTATTCTCTTCATGCCTCATTTGTGCTGGATGAGAACGCTGTATGTTTCGAACTGCTTGTCGTCCTTCGCGTGACATTCCAATTGGTTGATAATGCATTCGTTGCTTCTCTTTGGCGGTAAAACTGACTCCTATTCTGACGCGCTTGCATAGCTCAGCTTTGACTCTGCGAGGAGGTTAATGTTATGCGGCTATTCCGTTTCAGGATCAAGATCCTGCAGCCATGGGAGGGGCCGTAGCGGCCACTGCCAAGAAGACCCTCAAGATCCGTTACTGCTTCCTGCCGTACCTATACACGTTGTTCTATCGAAGCCACGTGTTCGGCGAGACTGTCGCCCGGCCTTTGTTCTTCGAGTGCGTACCGACTTGTTTTCTTGCTTCTCTTGGGTAAATTAAGGGTGCAGTGCAGTATTTATTTATTAGGAACCTCCAGACATCAACCTTCCCTCGTACAGGTTCGCACATTTCCAGAAGTGCTTACTCATCTCCCGAAAGTTGACGGTAAAGCCATATACAAAGGTTCTCGGTAAAAGGCAATAAGTGTCCAACAGGTATCGGAATTCTTATCGACAATAAAAGATTAACGTCTTAAAGAGCAGCGCAATCGACTTAAGCAGGTCTTCAGGTTTCTTACAGTAAATAGCTGTGTGTGTCAACCACCACCTTTCGAACTATTCGAAGGACGTATCTTTACCTAGGAGGTTTCAGCGATGGCCCTTCACTCTAGTTTAGCTATTTAGCCAATTCATGCTCGTGGTAACGCGTGCGGGATGGGACCATGAAAATATTGCTGCAGAGGTGACACACAATAGAGCTACGTACGAAACACAGGAGCGAGATCGTTATGCTCAAATCTTAATGCAATAGCAACATGTATATGAATTCCTGGACAACTTGTAGCCCTGATGAAGTTGAGACGTTTAGATTATCGCATTGTACGGAAAAGTATTGCGGGGTAACGTTTCGCGATGCCAAACTACCATCAGTATTGTGATGGAAGCTATTTAAATTTTTTAAATGGCCGATGCCCTTGTTTTGGTTCTCTAGCTGGCTGAGTATAGGCACACAACCTTCACTGCAATTTACGCAGTTTCAGATGAAGCATAACATTACGCCTCAGTAATCAGAGTGCTTGTCCGTGAACTATAGTTTCGCCCAAATTTGGCGACACGTGGTACATTCTAAGGCCTCGTTATGTCAACTTAAACTGATCATTTTTTTTTGTCTGGAGTAATTCGCGATGATCAGTGGTTATAAGGACGACCTGTCTATTCTGGTCCATTTTTGTGCCACACTCAGGTTTCCCAAGGACGTCAACACCTACGCCGTGGACACGCAGTTTCTGTGGGGCAGCGCTTTGCTGGTGCTTCCTATCCTGGAGCCGGTTAGTTGCGTGCATGGAACTTGACATGCGTGGCTAAGGCCAAACGGGGAATAGCGATGAGCATGCGCATGCCTTACCGAGCAGCCGCATTTGTTGCGTAGATCTATTTTCAAGGACGCTTCCATACAGGGAGTTTTGTGCTCCGGTATGGATTCCACCCTTACACTGGGGTCATATTTTGAAACCATTGCAAAAGGCGGCAGTCGCGAATGTGTCGCCCTTTGTGTGCGCTGATTGACGATTGAGCTAAAGCGGGAAATCACGTGCGCCCTCTAGTATTTCTGTAAGCATGACGATGTTCTATGGGGCTCCTGACATGCCTGGAAAAAGTTAATGCGCTTTATCAGTGCCTGGAAATTCCGTGACCTAGACGGCAGATTCTAGTATTCAATCCTGATTGGATGGGCGCAGCATTTTTACTCCGGAGTTTTCAGCGAGCATTACCTCTGTGTTTTCGGTACGCGTTTTTTTGTAGCCAGTGCGTGTTTTCGGGTAGTTTGAACGTTGAAGTTTAGTGAAACGTGCATTGCTCGAGTGCCGGGCTTATCGTGCGCCGGCAACACGTGGAGATGTTGGCGCGATGTAACTGTGGTGCCAGACTACAGCTGACCTCTCCGAGTAGGCTTGGCTGAAACAGTAAAAAAATATTTAACACAAAGCGACTGCATTCAACTGTTGTACTGCACTTCAAACAATCGCACAAAACACGTTCAAAGAACCTTGAACACGTTTGGTATTTCAAGTAGCCGCTGCCAATCCTAGCTGCTGCGTAGAAGCCAGCATACGCTCGAAAAGGCCACCTTCTGTCATTCTGGGCTCGTACAGTAAAGGCTTACTCCTGTGTTTTCAGTGATTCGTAGACTAACGGTGAGCGCAACAATGACATCTTACCGGCTGGTATTGAACACATCAGACTCTAGGTCAACGAACGTGATGCTGTCGCCTTTCGCGACCGCTTCTGCATACTGGCCCTGTAAAATCGATGGGCTCATGAGCAATGACTTAATCGATGATTCTAGAACAGGAATGTAAGAAAGATGTCGTTACAGCTACATGAACAAAGGATAGCTAACACTGTGTCTGCCATTTTCGTGCTGTAGCATATTAAGTAGGAGGTTACACCGAAGTTGTTGTTCTTGCCTGGGGAAGAATGTGGGCGTTGGGTATCTCTGGAATTTGTGCTATAGACTGTATTTTACCTATACAGATGGAACAAGCTTGACTGTAAGAGCAATGAAACTACACATAGCCAGAGCATTATGGCTAAAGCATGTAGCCGTGCTTAATCAGCTAAAACCAGAAAGAAGCCAGTCTTTAGCTTGTGCACCTGCCAGCCGTTACCTCTCGTGCTGCATGCAGTTTGTGAACTGCGTGTCAATTTGCAAGACGCTCTAGCGCGTCGCGGGACTTCCCACTTTTGAATTCAGGCAAAGCGGAAAAACTTCGTAGGGTTTGCGCTTGGACTAAGGGAAAGAAGGCTTGCGTTATGTGCGTTTGTAACATGTCTGCGTCATCTACAGGCACTCATATTGCCGTATTTCGAACAAATATTGCCCGAACTTGTTGCACCTTTGCAGAACGCGACGAGTGTGAAGCCATACCTTCCCCGCGGCATCTGGTACGACGTGATGCTTGGTCTTCCCTACCACAGCGCCGGCGAGGACTTCCAGATGTCGCCGCTCAATGACTCCATCTGCCTGCTCATTCGCGGAGGACACGTTGTGCCCTCGCAAGAACCGGCGCAGACCACCGCTGCCAGGTAGGCCCTTCTTAGTGACCTCTCAAAAGATTTCCGTGCTTGCTGTGAGAAAACCGAGGAAATGACGAAGCATATATTTCATTGAATTTGGAGCTATCTCCGTGTTAGTGTATTTCTCGAAAAAGGACATGAAGTCCTGCATTTTAGGGACCATACAGGGAAGAATTAAGAGCTGGAACGCAAGAATTGTGCTGACAAATTCACTGTCCATAATTTACCTGTTAAGAAGATAAGCAGTCGTTTCTCAAGTCGTGTGTCCCTCGTGTTCATTTCTGTTGTTTGTTTTTTTTCATTGGTACCTGTTCTGTCTATAATGTGCTTGAAATGCACCTAAAACAGTTTTTAGTCGGGCGAGTTGGTGTAGGTGAATAATTGTTTTTTTTAGGGCTCGAAAAAATACACTCCCAAGAACGGACATTGAACCGTTGTTAGTGGCGACCTGTCGCGTGCCTTATCTTGTGAATGTGTTATTTAGCGCTTTTCAAAGCAATGAACGATCAAGTTTACAATTTACACTGTACAAGATTTCCGCTGTAGCAGAGTCAGTGGGCCCGGCTGATATGCCACACGCACAGTATGTAGCTTAGATAATTATAGTGATTGTCATTGCCAGTGGAAGCAAACAAAAGTGGGAGTCTTCTCGTCACTGCATTGCGCAGCAAGAATCTCTCGAAGTGGTTAGGGAAGGGTTCTGTATTTTTTGCTATGCGTGTACCTAGCTAAATCAAAATGGACAAATTTGTTCTATTTCCACCCTCGTCATAATGCAAAGTTGAAATTAGCTCAACCTAATGCTCACCCTAATGAAATTAGCTCAACTTAGTGCTCACACTAATGAAATCTGCTCAGCCTAATGCTAACACTATAGCTCAGCCTCACAATACTGGGATAATGATAAAGGCTACTACACGTTAGATGGTGTAAAAACTCTAGAGATCCGCGCGGGAGGTCATATGTAAAAAAACTAAACGGTGTAGGCCGTGGAGAGTTGATTGATTGATATGTGGGGTTTAACGTCCCAAAACCACCATATGATTATGAGAGACGCCGTAGTGGAGGGCTCCGGACATTTCGACCACCAGGGGTTCTTTAACGTGCACCCAAATCTGAGCACACGGGCCTATAGCATTTCCGCCTCCATCGGAAAGGCAGCCGCCACAGCCGGGATTCGATCCCGCGCCCTGCGGGTCAGCAGTCGAGTACCTTAGCCACTAGACCACCGCGGCGGGGCTAGGCCGTGAAGAGTGTTTACATTTAAAGCTGGTCTTTATGTGTCGGCAACCTAACCCGACCCAAGCGTACTTGCAGTCGACTCAAGCCATTCAACCTGCTGGTGGCTCAAAACCATGACGGGCTGGCCATGGGTGAGCTCTACTGGGACGACGGCGAGTATATCGGTAAGCACTGCACTTGCGCAAGGGCACCAGTGACCACGACCCCGGTCCCGCAAATTATGATGGTAAAACTGAACCGGAGTACATTCTGGCTATTGTGTCGTGTTGTACAGCTCCATAGAGAATAGAGATGGCGCGAACAGCAAAGAAAGAGAGAGACGGACTAAGTGCTGTCTTACATTGAGTGCCTTATTGCGTACAAGGCAGTACTATACCAATACGAAAGCATATTAAGAGAGGAACAACGATTGTTAGTCGGAACGCCTCAAAACGTATCTGCGTACAAGGTATCTGCAAGAAGTTCTGACAAGAACTGTGGAACAAGTTTTTCCTCTTCAACTGTGTGTTGCATTCTGCAGGGCTTTTACTTTATAACTGCTCGAACGGTAAAAACGAACAATAACTTACGTGAATAAAGCATCTAGTGGAAATCATAGTTCATATTGATAGCAGTTTGCAACCGTGACGTCGGTAATTTAAAAGCAACTGCTGCATATTATTCCATAGACAACACTGCTGATGCTGACGAGAATCATTCGCAATCTCAATGTAAAGGCTAAAGGACATTTTCGGACGTGTTTATGTCGTCACATCGTACACAGTTTAAGCCAGTGGCATTAAGGAAGAAAAGCTATCTTGTTCGCATTCTTGTCAACCTTGCGTGCGAGGGTGCCATCAACCCTGAGTGCGTTGAAAACATCGAAGAGTTCTAACCCAGCGCACCACATTCGCTTAAAATTGCCAATTGTTGGAAACTTGTTCGCAATTGTGCAGAAGGGTAGTAGTTGCAAGTATTCTGTATCTCTAGAGCCTGCACACGTAGCAGAATAGGTTGAAAACCACCTCGATGTCCGCTCTATTCGTGTCTGATATACCTCTCGCGATTCAATGAACAAAAGCAAAGCAGGCTTGGTTAATGTAATCGATTCAGCAACTCATCTGGTCAATAACTTAGAAGAAAGAAGTACACTTGTCGATTTGATTCAGTAAATCCATGACAGACAAAGCGCGATGTCTTTGCGCCCTGCACCTCACTTTTTCTTCACAATGAAGATGAGATGAATACAGTGCAATTCGTTGAATTATCCACGTTTCAAGTCTTTGCTTCATATGTCTAAGAAATATTGATTTCGTTACAGTGCATATTCAAGAACTATTCAACTTTGGATTACGTTACAGGTTCCTATGAAAAGGGCGAGTACAGCCTCATCAAGTTTGTCGCAGTCAAGGTAAGAACATTGTTGTTTGGGCCCCCAGGACGGTCGCGAAACTCTGTCGGCACCACACAGCCCGAAACCGCGAATTTCAAATGGTGTCGTGGTGATTCCAAGCATCTGCGATGTTGAGACACCCGCATCGCTATTAATCCGCACCCTGTAGTGTGTTCGAGACCAGGAAAGTACATTTGTTGTGGCGCAGTGGCTACATCATCCGTGATTACTTTAATCATTTATTTATTTATTCATTTATTCATTCATTCATTCAGATACCTACAGCGCCCAAGAGGATCATTGTGCTTGTTTGCCTAAGGGCCGTATTTGGGCTTGTTGGTATGACATCGATAAAGCCTCAGCGCGAAATGAGGAAGTTAAAGGTATACACGTAGGGCGTGCAGGCATGCATTCGCATACATTTGATTTTGCGATCGTGCGCGTCAAGTAGCTTTTTCGTGTTTTTGTTTTTGTCCTGTTCATGCGTCATTTAGTGACACCATTTCCGTGACGGAAATGACGGCAGTCAATTCTTTGGTGACTGCAGCGTAGTGGACATTCTTCTTAAAAATTGTGGGTGCATAGTGAGTGCATGGTCTCACGCACTGGAACCCATGAGAACTCTCCTCGTTGGTACCTGGGAAGCTATTCTCGATATGTCTCCTTTGCGCACATGTCCACTTTTGTAAAAAAAAAAGAAAGCGGACGAAGTGTAGAGTAACAAGACATCTTACAAACTTGTCAAGGCTAAATTTGCATATGATCGTGTCCACATGTTTGGAACAGATGCAGCGGATGCACGCCAACCTTCCAGGTACGTTTGGCGAGCGGCTGCGTTCAAGCTAACTTAAGGGCTAACGTGATGAGAGTTTACACGAGGCCTCCGAGATGTATATTTAAATGCGGATCTTTAGGCTTGCACTCGTTGTGGTGAAGCGTATTCCGTCCTTCTCATTTATGTTGAGAGTTGCGAAAACTTCGCGATGTCAAAGATACGTCACGGATTAGCCACAAACAAGGAACGCGCTTCTCGCCGAGTTCAAGCTAATCGATGGTGGACGAAGTGGACAGCCCACAAGGTTGACATACTCAGAATAGATCCCTTGCTGAGACAGCTTTAAAAAAAACATCCTTTTGCACCTTCTCTTGCATAGTCCTGAATAGACTTAACTGCATGTGGTCATACACTACAGGTATGCTCGATCGTGTTGAAAGCGAAGAGAGGCAGTAGTGATTAGAACACTTACACGCTGTAGATTACACCTTCGCTAGCACGTAGCGCATTGACGCACATATGCTTCGTTTATTTGTAAACGCTATCTGCGTCCTCTTTCGAATGCAGAACACGGTGTCGAGCATGTGTGTGCATTGTGGCTACGACAGTATTATGCTGCTGAACGCCGTCACCGTTTATGGTGTCACGGACAAGCCGCGGGAGGTGCACTTCAACCGGCTACCCACCAACTTCACCTACAACCCGGCCGGACAGGTGGGTGGGCGTTGCGTTTGGACATAAATGCCAGCTACGCGCATTGTGTGATGGACCTCAGTCCGCCAAATATCTGTGGACTCAAATATAAGTGGCCTGGGAGCGCTTTGAACGGTCCTGGGAGCGCTTTGAACTGTTCTCTTCTAGTTTATTTTGCACCACAAAATTTCATTGAACCTGCGCCACTAACTTAATCAGACTAATGTTCTGTTTAGAGGAATAACACTACTACATACATAGCGGAGTCGCCACGTGATTGGCACCAGTGACGGTGGTAGAATTGTGCTATGGAATCATAAGAATGTGACGGAAATGGTTCAGCGAGTCAATTTCGCGGGCCGCACTCTGATCTTGCAGCAATTTGCACAGTTCATCAAGCACGTCTCTATAAATACATGGGTACATACATGCTTTCGATGTCAAATGAAACGCGAACCACGGCAAGCATTTGCTCTGGTACAGTTGGCCCAATGCAGACACGCATGTGCACAATTTCTTCCGAACCGGATGTGCATGTCTTTCCATGGTGATGACCCACTAAAATTACGAATTCGTATTTTATTTGACGCCAACAGTACATACTATGAGGTCCTATTTGAGGCAATCTTTATTTGGGCCGAGAGCACGATGACCAACAGCTATGATCCGCCCAGGATTATGATGATCACACACGACAACGATGAGAATGCATTACGGCCGCATTATGATGGTAATGCCCTGATGAAAAAGATTGGCCTTATAAATGCCCACAATACACGCACATGAACATACATATAAAAGTTTTGGTTGGTTAGCATTTACCTCTTACCATTTTCTATTTCATTTACTCAATAATGTAAGTAGAATCGAAAGGTAAGATTGCGAAGGTTGAATGATTGCAGCTGTAGACCAGTGGGCGCCAATTATTCATAACGTAAGCTGGAGAGCGCACTTAAGGCAAAAAAAAAAACATAGCTTCTTTTGAACTTAGTTTAATTGTCACCAAGACCAATTGGTTGGCGCCTGGTTTTTCCACCTGAAACTTTCCCTACCAGACAGGTTTCTATCGAACCCTAGATTTTAGTGTGAATATGTCTTGGCTGCGCATCCAGGTGCGAGCGTGTGTGCTCTCGGAAACTTTTGCTGGTGCACTCTTCAGCAATGCAATTTGTCACGTGAATGTCTACAAAATGCTCCCCGGGTACATTAGAGCAACACTGAAAGAAGTTACGGTTGTTCGTTTCCATTACAGTTCATGAAAGTGTCGAGCCTGCATTACCAACTGACGAAGCCGTTCGTGCTGACATGGAACCGCTGAAGATACGTTGCGTGCGGCACTGTTGGTCCTTTAATAAAGTTCAGTGGGCACCACTGACAATGTCAAAGATATGTTCAGAATGGTTGAGACACATACAAGACATTCTATTTCGCCATGTAGTGGGCACATCAATTGTGATGTAGCGATTTTAGTTACTCGAGAAAGCAGCTGGTCATAACATCTACGATCTTTTGACCAGGTCGACGCATCGAACTCACGTAACTCGTTTCCTACGTAAGAAGAACCAGCTAGACGAAATGTACAGGTACAGAATAATGCAATATACATATCATATACATGCGAACAGGGCTGAGAATAAATGCCGACCGTCCCTGGTCCACTAAACGGGAGGTCTCAAGACACCTAACTAGAAGACTAAATGGTCAAAGAATTGGAGGTAATGCACAGTCTTGGCGAGTACAGCAGTCAAACTTAGGCAGATCGCACGTATCTTGGGAATCGATGTTATGCGAAGCATGCGGAGGGAAGGTGACTGCGTTGTATTTTTTAAGGGGCGAAGCTCCTAAGGCCGTGGGTCATCCCTCCTCTGTAGTAGTAGTAGTAGTAGTAGTAGTAGTATGTCCCCACTTCCATTTTATGAATTAGTCAATGGATAGCATGTCTGTATATGCCCTTGAGAATAATATAACTGGATGACGTTAGTGTTTTTCACAGAATATCTAAGAAGTGAATGTTGATAAGTGGGTTGAAGCGTCCATCCGTGCGTGCATCCGTCTATTCGCTCGTCCATCCATCCGTCCATTCATCTGTCCGTGCTTCCATCCGTCCGTCCGGACGCACGGGCGGATGGATGGACGGACGCATGGACAGATTGACACACGGATGAATGGATAGACGCTTTGTCCCACTCATCATCGTTCCCTCCGTGGGTACGCTGTGATTTTTTTTATTGAGCGAAGCGTTAGGAAATGACGCTGAAAATATGCCAGAATTTTGTAGGCTCAGGGATATTTTGAACACTCGAATATGTTTTATACAACACGTTCTTTACAGTTGCGGTGACAGTACCAACAGCAACATGGCTATTAGCATCACCAGAAGCGATAAGCTGATATGTAGCACTTGTGCTCGTGAGGATTACGGTTCTTTACAAGACTGCATAAATCGACTACAGTTGCTGGCACTTAACTGCAACTGGCACTAACTTGATGTGATGGTCGTATACTACAGCATCGCATCATAACCGAAGAAAATGCCAGACCACTCCGTCAGAGTCCGTACAGGGTTTCGACGCGAGAACGTGAGGCCATGAAGAGACAAGTTGATGAAATGCTGCGGGATGACATTATCCAGCCGTCCAAGAGTCCATGGGCATCCCCCGTGGTGTTAGTGAAGAAAAAGAATGGGACCCTACGTTTCTGCGTCGATTATCACCGCCTGAACAAAATCACAAGAAAGGACGTGTATCCTCTCCCACGAATAGACGACGCACTTGATCGGCTCCATAACGCCAAGTACTTTTCGTCAATGGACCTCAAGACTGGCTATTAGCAAATCGAAGTCGACGAAAGAGACCGAGAGAAGACAGCGTTTATAACACCGGACGGCCTCTTCGAGTTTAAGGTGATGCCCTTTGGCCTTTGCTCAGCGCCTGCAACTTTTCAACGCGTTATGGATACAGTACTGGCAGGATTGAAGTGGAAGACTTGCCTTGTGTTCTTGGACGACGTCATCGTGTTTTCTTCGAGTTTCGACGAGCATCTTCGGCGCCTTGAAGCTGTACTTCAAGCCATCAAAACGTCCGGACTCACACTGAAGCCAGAAAAGTGCAGATTTGCGTATGAGGAGCTCTTGTTTCTGGGGCACGTTATCAGCAAGTCTGGAGTTCGTCCCGATCCACGGAAAACAGCCGCCATCGCCGACTTCCCGCCACCCACTGACAAGAAGGCCGTGCGCCGATTTCTGGGCCTGTGCGCCTATTATAGGCGGTTCGTGAAAAACTTCGCCCGCATCGCCGATCCTCTCACTAACCTTACCAAGGCCGACATGGAGTTCAAGTGGGAAACGCCACAGGAACACGCTTTCCAGGAGCTTAAACATCGCCTCTAGACGCCTCCGTTACTTGCCCATTTCGACGACTTCGCTGAGACAGGATACATACTGACGCAAGCAGCGTAGGTCTTGGCGCCGTTCTTGTGCAGAGGGCTGACGGATTTGAAAGGGTTATTAGTTACGCCAGCCGATCGCTATCCAAAGCAGAAGCAAATTATTCCACAGCAGAAAAGGAGTGCCTCGCCATCATCTGGGCTACGTCGAAATTTCGCCCCTACCTCTACGGCAGGCCCTTCAAAGTTGTGAGCGACCACCACACCTTGTGTTGGCTAGCCACCTTGAAGGACCCTTCAGGTCGCCTCGCACGATGGAGCCTGAGACTTCAAGAATATGACATTACTGTCATTTACAAGTCCGGCAAAAAACACTCCGACGCCGACTGTCTCTCTCGTGTGCCTGTCGACCAACAGCTACCCGACGACCCGGATGACGACTACTTCTTGGGAACGATAACTACCGACGACTTTGCTGAACGACAGCGGGCCAAGCCGGAACTTAAGGCCCTAATAGAATACCTCGAAGGCAGGACCGCCGAAGTCCCGAAGATATTCAAGCGCGCACTTGCGTCGTTCTTTCTACGAAACGGTCTTCTACAAAAGAAAAACTTTTCACCGCTTCGAGCTAAGTGCCTCCTTATGGTGCCTTCAGCTCTGCGACCAGAACTCCTGCAGGCCCTGCACAACGATCCGACGGCAGGGCACCTCGGTGTTTCTCGCACGCTCGCGAGGATACAAGAAAGGTACTACTGGCCAGGTCTTACCACCGACGTCACTCGTTATGTGAGGACATGCCGGGACTGTCAGCGACGCAAGACACCGCCGACAAGGCCAGCGGGACTTCTGCAGCCAATTGATCCACCTTGCCGACCTTTCCAGCAGATTGGTATGGACGTACTGGGGCCGTTCCCGACGTCGGCTTTCGGAAACAAGTGGATCGTGGTAGCTACTGACTACCTCACCCGCTACGCCGAGACAAAAGCCCTGCCAAAAGGTAGTGCATCCGAGGTAGCTAAGTTCTTCGTCGAAAATATCGTCCTACGTCACGGCGCCCCGGAGGTCCTTATCACCGACAGAGGTACGGCATTCACTGTCGACTTAACTCAAGCGATCTTGGCATACAGCCAAACAAACCACCGCCGGACGACAGCGTACCACCCACAGACCAACGGCCTCACCGAGCGTCTTAACAAGACGATCGCCGACATGCTGTCAATGTACGTCGATGTCGAACACAAGACGTGGGACGCCATTCTTCCGTATGTGACCTTCGCATACAACACGGCGGTGCAGGAGACGACGCAGATATCTCCATACAAATTGGTCTACGGAAGGAGCCCAGCAACGAAGCTCGATGCTATGTTACCCAACGTCACCGACGAAGAAAACCTCGATGTGAGCGAGTACCTTCAACGCGCCGAAGACGCCCGACAACTTGCGCGTCTCCGTATCAAGAATCAACAGACGACCGGCAGCCACCGTTACAATCTTCGACGACGCTTCGTGGAATACCAGCCCGGTGAACGTGTTTGGGTGTGGACGCCGATACGCCGACGTGGACTAAGTGAAAAGCTTCTGCGACGGTACTTCGGACCGTACAGGGTGGTTCGACGTCTCGGCCCACTTGATTACGAGGTTGTCCCCGACACCAGCACGAACTCTCAACGACGCCGATCGCGACCTGAAGTCGTCCATGTCGCGCGCCTCATGCCGTTTCATGCGCGTTAACAAACTGAAACAGTGTTTTTTGTATTATTGTTGTATCGTAATTTATTCATTGTACTTTCTTGCATTATTGTTGTACCTTCATCTTTAGTTAAAGCATCGGGACGATGCCTTTTTTCAGAGGGTGGCAATGCCACGTTCCATTTCCCAAGTTTTTGTTATCGTCCCAAAACACCACACGATTCTCAGCGCAAACCGCGCCTGCAGTTTTCGAGAAGGTTCCGGACTGTAGTAGATCATTTCGATAAGATCACGCCCACTGTGCGAACGGTACAGATTGTTCTGGAACCTATGCCACCGCCAGCGATAACGCTAGAACATTCGACAGCAAGAGTATAAATGCCGACGCGCTTCGCCGCTTGTCAGTTGTTGATCGAAGGCCGACGCTCCGTTCGCCGCTATCAGTCCGAGACTGCTGTCTGTGCAAGACTGCTGCTGTAATTGGACTTTCCGTTTACTGGGCACAGGTTCGCCCAAATGAACAGTTAAATCCCAACACGAAGTTTCCGGTCTTCGGCCACGTCACGACCCCGTGACAATATGTAATGTTTATAGTTAGCACTGCTTCCACAATTGATGTTTTACGAACATTAGGGTCTATTTGAAAAGCAGTTCTGGAAAGTGGCGTGACTTTGTGCTAGAATACTTGATTGCCACGCAGAATGCTGGTGTTTCATTCATTCCGGCACCCTGGCATAATCGTCTGCTGCACATGCCAGCTAACCTGTGGCACACATACACCCGCGGTATATGGGTTGTGCCACGATTGTCTGGCGGAAAGGGTTTGACGACATACGCGATGAGATCGCCACATTACTGATGTTATGAACAGTAAGTCATATTCGTCATCCCATCTTACCCTCGCATACTAATTTTGGTTTATCCCAAGTTAAGGGGGGGGGATCACGGGGGCACCCAGTGTAGGTGGCTAAATGGATAGATAGATAGATAGATAGATAGATAGGCGAGCCTCTCACGCTGCCGGAGGGGGGGGGGTGCTCCCCGATGAGCTGCGCTCGGAGGAAGCTTTTGCAGCTGCAGTGACTTCTGTGCCAGTTGTCACGTGATAATAGAGGGCGGTGGCGAGCTTTAGGCTGGGCTCGGCGTGCCCGCCGCTACTTCAGTACAGCTTCGTTTCGGTTCCGGCACAACGCGACTTCAGTTTCGTACGTGAGTTACCTGTGGAACCGCATAAGTTGGTCAGCAGCCGCAAAATGTGCGTGGGCAAGACAACAAGAACGCATTCGGTGTGCTGCGCGGCCTTCGCAATGAACCGAATAGCCCATTCTTTCCTTTCCCAAGAGTAACAAACATAGCGTGTTACATCGTTCGCAGTTGATGCTGAAGACAGGAGTAAATCTGACCTACAAGTAAGCAATATTCTACCTTTAACATTTTAATTGTGTGAGTGAACCTTTGTGCCGTGCAATTTCCAGAATTTCTGCTCATGCTTACCTTAATCTTCAGACGTGGGTGGATTCAGAATAAGAGATTGCAAGTTTATCTTTGTTGGTACACATTAAAGCTTAAGTATGCCTTCCTACATACGTGGCATTACAGGTACTGTTGCCTTTTGCATTATGCTGTTTGCGGGACGGCTGCTTTATACTGATGCTTATCAGGCATCCACGAAAATCAGCATTATGATTCGCATCTATGTGGAAAGCGAGGCAAAGAATGCTACTAAGTGTTCATGCAATCGCATTCATGGCCCCACGAACAAGCTTTACAATGGCTAAAATTACTGTATACGATACGGTGACGTGTGAAGGGTGATGCGATGCCTGGAGCCTACAGATTTTCCGTCTAGGTTCTTGCATGCAGCTAGCACTTTATCCGGGACCTGATTACAAATGTATTATCAGCGACAGTAAGGGAATAAGACAGACGGCATGTCTTTATTAGGTCGCACCCAGTTAGTATGTGAGTCTGCCACGGCGGCGAGTATTTGTTCAGTGAGTTGCCGTTGCCGTTCTCTTAGCTCTGGATAGAAACTCTCGCTGGTGCGAAGAGTACCTTACGAAAGCGCGGAATGTGTGCGTTACTCTTCGATGTGGTATACAACCAAACGCTGAGATATAATAACCAAAGTTCAGCGTCCCCAAAACATGAAATGATTAGAAGAGACGCCGTATAGCGGGGTGCTCCGGAAACTTCGACCACCTGGGGGTTTTTAACATGCACCTAAATGTAAGCACACAGGCCTCAAATATTTTTGCTTCCATCTATGCGCCCTCTGGTGAGAGCCTTCGCGCGCGCTGGGAAGCCGTAATGCTCAGCCCCGTTTTCGAAGACCAAATGTGGGCTGTCCAGCGGGCCGAGGACGCCGCCAGGATTCAAGGACTCCTGGCCGTAACCTAGGCGGGGCCATTCGCCCACCCCATCTACTCGCCGGACTCTGAATGAAGTTTTTTCCTCTTCCTCCATCTAAATGCAGCCGGCGCAGCTGGGATCCGATCCCGCGACCTCAGTCGAATGCCGTAAACACTACACCACCGCGGCGGGACAACCAGAGACTAAGAGAGAAGCCGCACTGCTACAGCGGCGTGTGTGATGAACTGTCGGTGGTGAAAGGGGCGTGGGATATGGGGCGCAGATAACACCTGCTCTTCTTTATTTATTATTTACAATATGAATTTTGCCATAAACTGTCCGGTTCATTCAAGCCCATACAGTGGGTGAGTGTGCCACTAGTAGAGAAAGCACCATCATCATCAGGCTCATAATCGTTTTTAATATCGTGATAATCAGTATGCAGTCTCGCACGGACATGCTGATATGGGCCTTTAGTGGGGGTCTAACACTACATGAGATGAAATGAAAGTTCAGCAATTTAGAGACGCTTCTCGTTTTTCAAACACATGTGGCTAAACGTGACACAACCTTACGTGTTGCGCAAACACGGCGTTTATCACAAGCGCTGTCAAGTGTGATAAGTGGGACGAATGAAGGAGGCAAAGACACGCAATATTTCTATTCCACACAGTTCCTCTGGCATCCAGCGAGATTACTGGCTGTTCAGCATTAAGAGTTTTGTCACGATTAGCAGCGGCTAATTCCGAAAGAGTGCTGTCGCTGCAGCCAACCACCTGCAACGTCGATGTAATGGTGGTTAGCCCGCCCCCCTCCCATTCCCTCTTTCAGCTTCTGGTCGAGTCGCAAAGAAAACATGCTTTGCAATGAATGTAAAAATTACAATGAAGTCACGCCGTGCTTCGCGCTGTAGTGTGCCTTTGGTCTTCGCATTTCGAGTGGTAAAGGTGTGGAGTGAACAATCTTTGCAAAGCATAGTTAGTGGTTCTCGACTGCCGTAATTGCCAAAAACATGCATGGTTATAACACTGCACAATAGACAATGGCGGGAGGGTTCGTCTAATGAAAGGTATGACTAGGCGCCCCCATGAAGTGATTAAAGGCTGAACCGTACCTCCCTTCATACTCATGCAGTGCGAGCGCCTATGGCTGTTGGAAGAATAGGTTCCTGCAGTACTCCAGTTTGAAAATGACAAAACTTTAAAGGTCGTTTTAGGGACCCTTCAGCTAACGCATGTACATTTGATAAAAGTTCCTGAACGTAAACCTTCTCCTGAAACTCCTGAAGTGAGAAAAAAAGACTCCTTTGGAACGTCAGTGAGTGTGATTCTTAGGTTTATATCTTTCAAGTTTCGACGATCAAGTGCTCGTTCACAACGATCATCGTATTAAGCAGTTAGGCAGTGTCAACATATTTCTCGACAAATATCTTATAGCTGCACTCAACTTCCGTCATCAAGCAGGCTATGGGCTTAAGCTTCAAAAAGGAGTTCATATCTTTCCACACAGCTTGACTAATCGCACTGAAGCTTGTGATATGCGGTCATCAATAACGCATGCGCGGAAGCAATCACGGTGGCAACCTTTAATCAGTGTGGTCCATGGCCTCAGTGGTCCCACTAACCCTCTTGCAACGACTTCGGTCGCAGCTGAATCCCTCCAGTACGAAGGGATTTCGAGATTAACGTTCCTTTTCCGGGGTGATGCAGAGACCAATCAGAGCTCTAATCTCATGCTTTACGGCACTCTGCCATAATCCATGCAGCGAGTGCAAAGATTACAGTCTTGTGCGGCAGTGTACGCAGTTCCACCTCCTATCTTGTGAAATGCACGTCGCTGCACAGCAGGAAATGTTATGGGTTACTGCTATCGGAGGCCACCGGTGTCTTAGCTATTCTTCTCGCTAGAGGCCTATACACCCCCGCGCTGTGTTCCAGCTTGACATTTTCAAATGCTTTATGCTATTTCATTTGAATAGCAAGAACTTATATTAATCGCCGAGGTGAAAAATCCTTGGAACCGGGGTGTCGCTGGAGCCGTCCTTGAATGTAAGCTGTCACTGGCTGCTAGTCGCAAACATTTGAGCATTTTTAAGTGACGACTTTCACAGAAGGTAAGGAACAGACGTTTGCCAGTTTTTAACGCTACCGTCAAATAATACTGCTGGCGCTGTTCAGGAATCTGAGCAGAAAGCGTTGCAACAAAAGTTCCTGCGGCATGAACGGCATCTGGACTCTTTGTTTGTTTCGTACTGCAGAGATTGAATATTCCAGTGTCTGCCGTATTGAACTGCTCTTGAAGGATCATTTTGGGCAAATCCTGCGTTTAGCAATTCACTTTCTGTGATGGCGTGCTTAACGTTACAGTGCTTTCGAGTCTTTCAACTTCTTTGCCACCGCGCATAAGCACGTGCAGAGTAAACAAGATATATTCATTCAAGGTGTTCATTCTGCAAGCCTGACAGGAGACCATGAGTAGAGCAAAGGGCCTTCCACCTCCACTGACAAGAAACCCGGGGGTTGGGGACGAAACAAGCAGTGTTTTGAGAGATGTCCCAGCTGAGGCACTAGTGGTGGCAAGCTGGAAACCATGGCATGCAGGAAATTGTGTTTCCTCTCTTGTAATGTCGTCAAAAAACTTTATCAAAATGTGGCTTTTAACCTGAGGTGGTGCTTCTTCTTTTTGTACTTCCCTAAATGCCCTGTTTCAGTTCCCTATGGTGTACAGGGAAGGTTGTTCATGCTCTACTAATGTCGTTGGATTTTCATTGGGCGAACTGTTGTCTTTTTTCATTATTAGTGGGCTGGTAGTGAATAGTGACATTTATCAATTTTGGCACATACACACTTTTATGGTGCACCGTAACTACACGGAACACCATGACAACAGAACACGCAGACAAACTGAGAACCTAAGGTGCTTCAAATCTAAAATGCAGGCTTGAGGAAGAGAGTTTACTTCAAAAACAGTGTTCCGAGCGATTCGCGGTATTCCCCTAAGTGGGAGGGTTCCCTACTCCAGGAACCCTCTGGCTTCGATTGCCCTCTTGACCCGGGCGATGAGTTGTCGCTGGATGAAAGGTTCTTGAAGAGATGTCTGTTGCTGCCTGGAGGAGGAGAATGTCACTTGAAACTAAAAGGCTGTTATAAAAAAAAGACACGTGCTCAAGCAAGGAACAATGTGCAATGTTGCGCTTGTCTTTGTACCACCGCCTGCAGGGGCATCGCCAGAATTTTTTTCAGGGGGGGGGTGGCACCTCTATGATTTCAGGGAGGGCACCCCCTAAGAGGGCCATTCTTTGCGCTTTGTATGTCATGACAAAAAATTCGAGGGGGGGGGCAAGGGCCCAGTATGTCATTCCCTAGCTGCGCCTCTACTCGCTAATGAACGTGTCTCTTTCTCTCGTAACTTTTCAATTTGAAGCATGTCGAACGCACTAGGCCAAGCACAGCTTCCACTTGAACTAGAAGACCACTTGTCGAAACGGCGGCTGCGACGATACCTCAAGTTGCCGCATTTCTTCATCGCACTTGTAGCATGACTGACATGAGGGCGAGCGGCTGCGTTTCGGTGGACGCCGAAAAGCGAAGCGCTTACGTACAGTGACGGACTGGGTGTGATTTAGAGAACTCGAAGCGGCAAAACAGTCAAGCACTCTCTACTTGCAATGAGATTCTCGTTTCTGTATGGACATACAAAGAAATAAAAATAGTGGCAAAAACTCTATTCCCCTGTGTTCATATTCATCGTGCTTTTCTGCTGCTTTACCTAGGTGAAAATTGCTGAAATAAGGAATGCAGAAAATGTAGAAACTCTTCGAGCTTCTCGGGAGTAGCGCTAATTACGCCATGATTCTTTCTCTACTCCCAGTCAATCGGGAATAGCTTTTGGTCTTCCGATTCTGGAGATATACTAACAAATTTTCTACGTGCAATCATAACAGAAGCCGAGTGGTGACATTGGTTACAAATACATCTGGAATGACTACACAAAATGATTGATCATGTAGAGGATACCACCTGAAACACCCCGCACTCTTCTTCAAACCTATAAACACAAAAGGCAATGACTGCATACCCGCGCTTCAAACACGAAAACTGCAGACAATCTTGTTACACGAATTTAATGCCCACTAGAAAATCTAACAGTGGCAAGTTTAACGGTAACGGTATGGATATGCTTCAACAGGTGTTAAACGATGCTGCACTGTGGTATGTGGCCACTTTCGTACCATATAGACAGTCTACGCTATATCAGTATCAGTATATCATTTCAACGTGCTGCTTCACAATTATAAGCGCTGTAAACTCGAGGAATCTGGTTAACACATCTTGCCGAGGCGAGGCGTCTTTTCTTTAGACAAGAAAGTATTGATAATAATATCTGGGGTTTCACGTCCCAAAACCAAGATATGAATATGAAAGACGCCTTAGACAAGAAACGAGCGGAACGTTTCAAGAGGTTCTTTGTAGGCGATGTCTTATCCCTGTGAAAAGTAGGGCTAATTAAGCGTTATCTGCAACAGCTGCAATCAATGTCTGTTGCCTCGCTTGGTTTGCCCGTTCCGTGTATAGCGACGTTGCCACTGTTCACCAGCTCAGCTATGCATCGTCTCTCCCTTTTTAATTACTTTCTTTTCGCATACTTTCGTTTCACCGCACTTTGTCAACTTACTTTCTGCCTTCTTCCTTTTACTTCATTACCACCGCAGTGCTTCTATGAAGCAACGCCGGTACCACATGAACAAGTTTCTAAAGCATCTTAACAAAAACGTACTTCGTGACGAGTGAACTGTGACAAAGTCAGTACAAAATTTGTGAACAGTTTCTTTGTGGAAAGTTGTTAACTATTTCAAGCCTTTGTAATTATTTGGTTATGACCCGTTTAAGTTTTTCGCAGAGGAGGCTGTTTCATCTGATACATGGAGAGAATCTGGTCGATTACTTGGATTGAATAGCCTGTTTATTTACATGTTTTATATTCATTTATTTTTTTGACAGCTGGGAATCTTGTTCACACGAGAGAAGTGAAAGTACTGTAAAGATTCAAAATAGGGGATAGTAAAGGAAATTACGTTTTCTTAGTCTCGCATGCGAATGAAGGAAGCGGTGAAATACGCCCCGCTCTCCTTTCTCATGGCTACAGAAGTAGTTGCCTATTTATTTACTAGATACTTTGTCGAGCTCACTTACATGGTCGACCAACTTAATTATAATGATATACGCGAAAAGCTTTCGTGAGCTTTTCAATATCGCGAGCTTCGTCAGGCGACCTTTTGGCCCGACGGAGGTGGAAGACGCGAAATGAGGCAATGAAAAAATGCAAACTAACCAGGAAACCAAATGAAACGCGCAAGGCTAAAGCAATTAGCTATACATCAATAGCGCCCTTCCACCGCGAATTTGCAATATCGAAAATGTTTCCTCGGGCATTCCTTCAGCTTACGTGTGTAAAGCGCGGAAGGAGGTAAGTTCCTCCTTTGAGCGAAGCCGACGCTTCTTTTCATAAGAAACGTGTGGTGTAATCGCTACGGTCATTCGAGTGCTCGGATATTTAATATTGAACGATTCATCGCCATCCATCGCTCGGTGCTGTTTTGAAAAGGCTTCTTATATGGAAAACACTTCAAGTTCTTGCTCGAGGTGAAATTGCATTTCTTTGTTGTTGATCCACTTTCTTCAATTTATTCGCTTATTTTCTGCAATTTTCTTCGAGTCCACGAACCGATCAAAACACTGGCAAAAATTGCGTCGTTATTTTTCACTGTAGATGGAAAAACTAATATTCTGTGAGATTGGAAGAACATGCTTCTGTATGTTAAGTTAAAACGTGCAATGGGAGAACACTTGTAAGTGCAATATATGTTTACAGCAAAGCACCCTATCTGGTGTAATTGCCGAAGCTAGGCATAATTTTCGGAAGGGGGGAATAAATTTCACCATTCTTCATGCATGTTAGTGCGTCCACTTATATGTGTATACTTGTATATGGGTATGTGTGCATATAGAATCCGCACGAATAACAAAAAAGTTATTGAACCCCTGTAAGCAGGCTACGCCAGTGCGAGCTCCCATAGAGAGACACAAATATTGAAACATCAAAGGTCAAGTGTCTCCGCACACCTCCTCCTCTCATCTCAGTCAAGTTAAAAAAAAAAGAGATTACTACTGCGAGTAGGAACGGAAATTAAGTGGTGACGTGCTTCTGACAACCACGTATCTTCTGTTCAACACTTTCTGGGCATAAAAGGGAGAGGTAAAGGGAGGTAAAGGGAGAGTGATTCGTCCGCAACATCAAAAGCACTAGGCACAACATCAAAAGCACATCATGCACAAGTGTGTGTCCCTGCCACACACTTGTGCATGAATTTCAAGAAAAAAAAGAAAAAGGAACGGCAGGACACGTTTGAGTGAGTAATGATATGAGGTGGGGGTGGGGGGGGGGGCGTCTACATTTCCCTGTTACCCTGTTCACAAACCTACGGCAGGTCTCATACAAAGCAGTCTGGTGAGCGTCTAGTTTCCTTCAAAGCCGATAGTAAGACGGCTAGGTGGGCCTGTTTGCTAAGGTTCATTTTGAACTCCGTTACAACCGCGCCAGCATCTGCAGTCGCTCGAGGCGCAGTTACTTGCCCTGCCTTTGGTTTCGTGTTCGTGGATGACGGCTAGTTGTCGGAGCATTGCGACTTCCACATGCACCGACGGTGACTATCCACGCTACCACTACTTCGAGTGTGATAGTTCGAGTGTGAAAACTGCACGAAAAGGCAATGATGTGGACGGGCGAATGTGTTGTCTTCGTGGAGCGAGAGAGAGGCCTGCGAGACGTGGAAAGCCTGCGCACGTTCGCAGCTCAAGCTGCGAATCTCTGCCGCCCGTGTTGCTGAAGCGGAGCGTGATAGTGTGTGCAAGATAGTGATGCAGAACTATCAATAATTATACTATCGATAGTATCGATAGTAAAAAAGCTATCAATACTATCGATAGTTCATTTACCGATAGTTCTGGGGAGAACAGTCACAATAAGCTACTATTCGCAGTACTCGGTTCGTTTAATTTACGAGCAATTTTTTTTTTATTGCGATAGCAATTTATTGGACATTCTCGGCTCGAGTTTCGGCGTGGGCGTCGGCGTGGGCGTGAATGTCATGCATCGTGTATATATATATATATATATATATATATATATATATATATATATATATATATATATATATATATATATATATATATATATATATATATATATATATATATGTTAGATCTAACAGACAGTAATGCCAAGGAATGTACAGGGGAAGTTATTAGAACCAATGGAATGTAAATAAGAAGGAAGAAAAGTGGATGAAAAAATAACCAGCCGTGAGCAGGAATCGAACCTACGACCTTCGAATAACGCGTTCGATGCTCTAATCACTGAGCTACCACAGCGGCCTTCCCTCCATCCACTTTTTTTGGTCTATATGTGAATTTAGAAGTAGGAGTGATAGTCAGCGCCATCTATAAGCCAAACGACGAGTGTGAAAACACTCTTATACGCATGTTTGGCGTCACGTAGCACGTGAACTTATTATGAGCGGGCAGCTGATTAATTGTCCCTCTTATACAACCTAAACACACCAAGTCTGCCAGTACGAGACCCTCGTTCAATGAAATAAGGGAAAGAAGTGTATACCTAAGGGCTCGTTTTTTCGTGTTTTAACACAATATTATTTAGATCTAACAGAATGTAATGCCAAGGAATGTACAGGGGAAGTTATTAGAACCAATGGAATGTAAATAAGAAGGAAGAAAAGTGGATGAAAAAATAACCAGCCGTGAGCAGGAATCGAACCTACGACCTTCGAATAACGCGTTCGATGCTCTAATCACTGAGCTACCACAGCGGCCTTCCCTCCATCCACTTTTTTGGGTCTATATGTGAATTTAGAAGTAGGAGTGATAGTCAGCGCCATCTATAAGCCAAACGACGAGTGTGAAAACACTCTTATACGCATGTTTGGCGTCACGTAGCACGTGAACTTATTATGAGCGGGCAGCTGATTAATTGTCCCTCTTATACAACCTAAAGACACCAAGTCTGCCAGTACGGGACCCTCGTTCAATGAAATAAGGGAAAGAAGTGTATACCTAAGGGCTCGTTTTTCCGTGTTTTTTTTTAACACAATATTAATTAGATCTAACAGACAGTAATGCCAAGGAATGTACAGGGGAAGTTATTAGAACCAATGGAATGTAAATAAGAAGGAAGAAAAGTGGATGAAAAAATAACCAGCCGTGAGCAGGAATCGAACCTACGACCTTCGAATAGCTCAGTGGTAGCTCAGTGGTTAGAGCATCGAACGCGTTATTCGAAGGTCGTAGGTTCGATTTCTGCTCACGGCTGGTTATTTTTTCATCCACTTTTCTTCCTTCTTATTTACATTCCATTGGTTCTAATAACTTCCCCTGTACATTATTTGGCATTACTGTCTGTTAGATCTAATTAATATTGTGTTAAAACACGGAAAAACGAGCCCTCAGGTATACACTTCTTTCCCTTATTTCATTGAACGAGGGTCTCGTACTGGCGTACTTGGTGTGTTTAGGTTGTATAAGAGGGACAATTAATCAGCTGCCCGCTCATAATAAGTTCACGTGCTACGTGACGCTAAACATGCGTATAAGAGTGTTTTCACACTCGTCGTTTGGCTTATAGATGGCGCTGACTATCACTCCTACTTCTAAATTCACATATAGACCCAAAAAAGTGGATGGAGGGAAGGCCGCTGTGGTAGCGCAGTGGTTAGAGCATCGAACGCGTTATTCGAAGGTCGTAGGTTCGATTCCTGCTCATGGCTGGTTATTTTTTCATCCAGTTTTCTTCCTTCTTATTTACATTCCATTGGTTCTAATAACTTTCCCTGTACATTCCTTGGCATTACTGTCTGTTAGATCTAATTAATATTGTGTTAAAACACGGAAAAACGAGCCCTTAGGTATACACTTCTTTCCCTTATTATATATATGTGACGTATGAAGCGATGATTGGTAGAAGCCGAGAAGGAAGAAGTCAGAACAGAATAAACATGGCGTATGAGCCAGGCCACGTCGCCCATTCCTCATAGCGTCACACGAGTCGACAGGATGAAGACCTCGTAACCACTTCATCACCCGGTCATCATCATCGAAGACGTCAGCGAGACGCAGTGACCGAACGCAGACCATCAAGACCACCAAGCATCATGACAGCAGCATCAGACGACCTTGACATCCCTAAGTACACCGGATCAGCGGACGACGGACCCGTACAGGACTGGTTCAACCTGTTCGAGCTCCAAGCCGCCGCTGCATCTTGGTCGGAACGGGAGATGGTTACGAACTTCAGCGACTATGTCACCGGTGAGGCATTTAAGTTTTACGTCACCCACATATTCGACAACGACGAGTCTTGGCAAAAGATAAAAGAAGGAATGATCATCTGGTTTCAAGACTATAATGAAGATTCGATTAGCCCACGCACTCTCAGTGCATTCAAACTCAGTCATCGCAGTCATAAGCAGCCTTCACGCACTCGAGTACAGAGCATGAATGTACAATTCCCGTCAGGTGAAGTTAGCCACATGCTCACGGAAAGACCACGTGGTCGTGTTCCCAACCTTCCACCTGGTTCCTCATCCGCGGATATATCACCAATGCTCAACTCACTGCTGCATAAAAGAATTGAATCCGCTATTGATGACCGAGATGCATTTAATACCTCATGCCGCATGCGTACTTTGCAAACTGACTTGGCATTCAGCTCAGCAGTGCCACAAAGACAGAAGCATTCACAATCAGCATCTTGTGAAGGAAAGTCTTCTGCAGAAGCGTCTAGTGTTAATCAATTACAAGATCGAAGTGACGTGAATCCAGTATGCAACCTCACTGCCAACAATGAAAACAAAAGCACAGGTGCGACTTCTGATGACACAAGTAATCTTCAGGCAACCACCAACAATGAACGATTTATGAATACAGAAGATTCAAGTGCACGAAACCCCGTACATTGTTTTGTGCCGGAAACATCTGCATTGGTTCACGTCGTAGAAGCCTGCGAAGGACTTGCTAAGAATCCTGACACAGCACGATCAATGTCACACCACAAGCAAGTCGACGAAACCAAGAAACTACAACGTCAACGTATACTTCAACATTGTCAACGACGAAAGGAAACCTCATCGAAACCACTTTTAAGGCTCAAAGAACATTGCAAAAAGACCCATCGTCGTGGATACATTCTCCACCAAAGATCAAGAATGTGCCTTCCATCAAACCATCTGCGACATCGCCATAGGAAAATCTCCAAAAGCCACAAAAGCACCCCTTGTACTCGGCAGAAACACAGGCAGCACCCAATCAACCTCGATCAACGCGCACGCAAGCTGCCTGCACGACCTGTGCCAAGACGAAGAATTCCATGCCTACGATATCCGAACTGTCCATTCTGCAAGGCGTTCGAACCTCGTTTGTTCTTCACAAGAATGCCAGCTGCGATTTTCGCTATCTCCACGTCCAAAGCATTCTTGTGTTATCCAGGACGCAACCATCAGCCTCGCCCACCTGAACTCCTGCGTTAACCGGACTGCTGCACTCTTTCCTGAAGTTTTGCGAGTTTACGGAACACCACGGGGCCATGAAACCAATTGTGCATTTTGACATTTGTGACTTCTCAACCTCTCCTTGTGTACTTTTCCTTGTTCGTAATCCATGCCTTCTTTCGGGGGGAGGGGGAATCGTGTGACGTATGAAGCGATGATTGGTAGAAGCCGAGAAGGAAGAAGTCAGAACAGAATAAACATGGCGTATGAGCCAGGCCACGTCGCCCATTCCTCATAGCGTCACACGATCGTGTGACGTATGAAGCGATGGTTGGTAGAAGCCGAGAAGGAAGAAGTCAGAACAGAATAAACATGGCGTATGAGCCAGGCCACGTCGCCCATTCCTCATAGCGTCACATATATATATGTATATATATATATATATATATATATATATATATATGAAAACGCAAGAAAGAAAAAAAAATCCAGAAAGGAGACTCTGGTTTGCGGAATCAAACGTGGGATCTCCGCGTCGGGGGGGGGGGGGGGGAGGGCTATCATGTTTTAGCATTATCAGCAAGATGGCGCAATGAGCGCACGTGGGCTTGCACTGGAACAATTCTGTTGTACGTACGGGGCGCACAAAGGTCCCTGCAATTGTGGCACAGCCTCCGTTTTCGAAAAGGCATGCTTTTCAGACACGGCAAAGTAAAAACTGAGACGCTTATTCACGTTCATCTGTACCTGTGAGTACCTTTCGTGCGTCATTTGGGCGTGAGAAACGCAGGGCACGTTTCTATCTGCTTGCCATTCTGCGCGTGACCTTTCAAATCGTTCCTATCGCGTTCCTTGCTTCGCCTTTGCGGCAAAGCTGCGATTTTTTTGTTCGAAATTATTTCTGTTAAAATGCCGGAATATATCCACTAAGAAAGTAATGCTCAAAACAATGCAGTTAGACCTTATACCGACAGCAAGTTTGTGATTTTTGAAATTTTAAACGAGAAAACAAAACATAAATTTGACGTCTTGCAGTCTCTAGACATGTACGGGTTTCTTGCCGCTACAACCGAACCGTTAAATTTAGTTATCATTAGTAAGCCAAGCATTTTGGTGAAGGAGCACAAGCAAGTCAACCTCCTTTCCCTTCAGCCGGCTTCTTCCTGAAATGAACTGTTCAGCAGCGGAGAACACCTTTTCTACAGATGGGACGTTGCTGGGATGCACAAGTACTTCCTAGCCGTTTGAGAGAGCTGCGTTGTTGCGCACTACTAAGAGTGCCAGAATTCTAAAGGTTTGCTCTTCCTTTCCTCTGGAAACAACTACAAGTTCCGGCGAATCATTAGTTCTGCGTTTAAAGTGGTAGTCGAAGGGTGCAGTTGTTGCCTTCCAAAGAACCGCAGAATTCGGATTCCTGTTGGAGCTTCGTTATGAACCACATGATCTCTATAGTTATTCAGCTGCAGGACCAACTGGCTTTGTAGACAATCATACACTTAGTTCACCAATAAAACAAGCTATGGCGCGTCCTTCATTGGTTCGATTTGAAGGCGCCCGCTCCTTTAGTAGTGGGCCCAGTAGCATTGCCATAGATGTTAGCTACCTTTCTTTACGAGTGTACATTCGATTGGGAAACGAGGAGTAGCATTCTCGAAGAACGTCTTCCGGTTGACGAGCAAAGTTAGCTAGCCCCCCCCCCCCCCCGCCCCTCTCATGAAAGAGTTGGTACTTCACTGTCAGCAACCTTATCTTACCTTCACTTTCAAGTTTCTCGTCCTTAAAACACAAGATTTCTTTTAGAGCACTTAATTTTTCGTATATTTTCATTTGCCTCATTGTGGGCTAATACTTCGCTTATTATTAGCGCAGAAGATATTGTTAATACCACATTTTCATGTCACCTGCTCACTCATTTCTAAGATTACTGATCGTGGGTCTCCCTATAGTGGGACCATAGCTTGATAACTAACCCTACTTGTGTATCGCTACTTTGCTAAGTACTTCAAATGGATACTTCAAACATTATGCATATAGAAGATGCTGAGAAGTTTTCATTTAATGGGACACTCAAAGCATCGCTCATAAAAAGAAATATTGACAAAAAAAGAAATGCAGTGACGCCATTTCGAACGTACTCGTGGGAAGAATATGAACGTTCACAATACCTATATGTCCACTATGTACTTCTGCACCATCACATCTTGATCACAAGTTCTTCCTTGCTCGACGTCCGTCTTAAAAGCTGTGTTGAAGTCGCATTTGCAAGCGCGGATGTTTCAGCATCAGACGTAAGACGGCACTTCATGTATGATGAACACAACAGCAACATCAAGCACGATAACAAGGACTACTGCTAACCCAACAACTACAACAACAAGGACAACAATAAGAGCAACAAACGCTCAAAGGGTCCCGTATGCATTCGCCTAAAGTCAATTTCATTGATTCCAGACGCTCCCCCCACCCTGGCCAAGCAATATCTTTTTGCACCCAACACGGCTTTTCCGCACTTCTGCATCCTCGGCATTGCAAGCATTCAACACATCCCATGTTTTCCATGCCCATATATATGATACAGCGACGATAAGATGTCATTACGAGGCATCACTATGATGTCATGTTGACGTGAGATGATGTCATGACACGATGCCTTTCTTCTTTAGGCATGTTGAGACAGACGTCGATGGTCTTTTCTCGTACTTGGTGGTGCATCTAGGGTTTTTCCTCTAAAACAACAACCTCCACAATAAGCAATAGAAATCCATTGTTCCAGAGGCTTTGGTTGTTAAATGATGCTCGTAGTTTCAGAATGCGCCGGGCGTTGTCGCCTCGATCGCTTTCTCAGTAAGGTCCCTATATAGTAAGGTCCCTAGATAGAGGGACTTTATTTCTCAGGACGGCGCGTCGGGACAGGTCGATTGTTCGCGCACACCCTGATCTGTAGAAGTGCGCGTGGGCGCGGATGCGAGCATCGGCAGGCGACGATGACGACAGCAAGCATGGCAGCCGCCGCCGTTGCAGTATCTTCTCTAGGAAACATACGGTGAAGAGAGCGAGAGGTGTGAGACACGGGGATTGACGCTACAACTGAAGTGCGCATATGATGGGTGCCCTCGTTCCGGCACGTATTTGAAAGTGCAGCCCCGCACGGACACCAGAGATCGACGAGTCCGCTCTGCTTTCTCGCTGAACCGCTTGACAGATGATTGACCTCTGCGCCGACATCTGGCAGTGCGCATGCGGAAATTTCATGGCTTCCGAAAACGAACGAATCGCATGGGATGGCTTCGCAGTAACCAGTCGCACTCTGTTGGAGGAGAATCGTGACCTTTTCACAATGTTGCATATATTGTTGATGTTAATCTAGTTCTCGAACATTAGATTACCACGTCTATGTAGGAACTTTTTGGAGTAACTTCGATAATAGTTATCTTTGATTATATTCTAAAATTGTATGATGAGTGCTAAACTAGACCAAGCGTAACCGGCACCACATTTTTGTGCCCCCTCTAGCTTCACAGATATACCGAAAGAATACATCGATGCAGCCTGAATTCCTATTTGCTTGTATCGTCTTTTTAACTTTCAGGGGCCGCTGACAAACCTTATTTCACTGAAGTTTATTGTCCGGTATGAATTGCTAAAGTATTCAGTTACGATGTTTCGCATCGCATGTCGTCATCACATTACACGCCATGCGTACAAAACTCTCGGGTCTCCGATGGAATGGCGACAAATAAACAAGGTTAAACAATGAATTAAACAATGCACCCTATTGTGCATTAAGATAAAGCGTTTGCCAAATCGCCAAAAAGCGTGCTCGTGGGAGCATGTTCATTAAAACTTGTAGTGCTGGAGATAATGCTACCGAAAGTGCCCAACAAACACAAGACAGTGTCTCCAAATGCCCCGCCGTGGTGGCCTAGTGGCTAAGGTACTCGGCTGCTGACCCGCAGGTCGCGGGTTCGAATACCGGCTGCGGCGGCTGCATTTCCGATGGAGGCGAAAATGTTGTAGGCCTGTGTGCTCAGATTTGGGTGCACGTTAAAAAAACCCAGGTGGTCGAAATTTCCGGAGCCCTCCACTACGGCGTCTCTCATAATCATATGGTGGTTTTGGGACGTAAAACATCACATATCAATCAAATCAATCAATAGTATCTCCAAAAGAAAAGCTTCGTAAATACGGGCTGTGCAGTTCTCTGGGTGGCAACGCGGCCGACCGTGATGACGTGGTTAATTTATCGCTGTCAGTGATCACTGGCCAGCCACTAAGGTAGCTTACTCAGAAACTGCTATAGATCGTGCAAAAATTGTCTTTTTTAAAGACGATAGTCTTTCTTGAGGAACTTCGATAAAAAAAAATTTGGTCTGTCTGTCTGTCTGTCTGCCTGTCTGTCTGTCCGCCCTAACGATACCTCAAACGGCACCAAACGGCCAACCCCATTCGCAGCACCCACCAATATTGCTCAAGGTTTAGCGTTCATAGTTGTGTGATTGTGTATTAAAAAGCAATTATTGCGCATATATAAGGCGCCATAACAACATCTAGAAGTTTTGTATGTCTACCTTTATACTAGAAGAGGCACACACAAGTAACTCTAAGGAATGTAGCATTTAATCACGCTGCGCTGACAGTGCAACGCGATGCTCGAAAATGTGTTTCCAATGCTTTGCTACGACATCACAGTGGTGGCACCTGCCCGTCGCCTTGCGTTTTACACCTTATCACCTCCGACACTGGCACGCATCTTTTTCCGCAGGCTGCACGCCTTCGTTTTCGAAGATAACTGCCAGATGGCGCTTGTGTCTAACGTGTCTAACGTGTCTCGATGCGTTCGTTCGCCTCCGCTGCACGCTTGAGGCACTCTAACGCAGCGCCTCCAGAATACCATTCCACGATTTTCTTGCGCAGAACATCAAATAAACGTTTTGTTCACCCTCTCCAGACGCAAGACTATTGTCTTGCGACTACATTTGCGGTGTAACATGCAGATTTGGAACCAATTTTTTTTGTACACAGCAGTAACCATCATCTCTATTTAGTGCTTTTCCTTGCATTATTGCCGCGCGCCCATGACTTTCACGCCGCGAATGGTATGCGCGTTATCAACATGACATTACATTTTTGATAAAAAAGTAACGAGTGCTGACCTTTAGGAAACAGAAGCAAAACGGATGACGGTTATTGTCACGAAAGAGAAAAATGCCCCTTTTGATGTATAAATGTTTCCAGAGGTGAATACTCGATAAGGAACAGGCTGGAAGGCACCAACACAAGGGGTTAAATGCCTCTTCATAATTCCCGAATGAGTGGGTATAACGATAGAAATGAAAGGTGCACATACATGGATGATTTAAAGGGTCAAGTTGTTGGCTAGTTAAATCGTTGAACACATTTTAGGGAAACCACACGAAAAACGAGGACATAAAAGACACACAGACAACCACACAGAGCTTCATGTGGTTATGTGTGTGCACCTTTCGCGCTGTTTCTCTAAGATGAAGATGATATAAAAAATGAATAAGAGAGAAATAACTCGTGCAGCACACACACTGCACACAACTGGATCGTGAGTGTCGGAAGCGGTCAGCCACGGATGGAAGAACACAGAATCGCCTGCTGGGCCGTGATACAGAAGAACTATTGGGTCTCTGAGGGGTCGTCGAGTTGTTCGTATGGACAGCATAGATGTTCTAAGGCTTTTTATTTCATTAGGGCAGCGGAATGCTCGGAAATTCGGAGAAAAATTGGGGCACCCTCAAGCCTGTCATTAAACTGTTAAACGTGATAGCGATATTCTTTCCCTGTGCATACTTCGAAAACTTAGCGTATGAAATCTTTTCCAACTTGCTAGGCACCCACTACGTGGCCATAAGGGTGCAGTAGCGTCTGTGTTTTTTGTAGTGGGTGGCTGGCTTTAAAATGTGAAGTCATTATAATTCCATGTTCTTACACCCGATGGCAACATACGCTTGTCCCACGCATTTTCATGGCACTATCTCATGTTTCATTGTGTACATATACACAAGATGCGCGTGTTTGTAAAGTATCGAAGTTACTTTCACTGCATTTCCAGGCAGAGGAAGATATTGTTACGTAAGAATGACACGAGGCGTGTCTATTCAGAATCTATATTCACACTGATGCGTATGGCATCGACTAAGATGGAGGACAGCACACACAACCGACAGACCACTTCCTTGTTGTCGTCTTCTGACCGCTCATATGTCAGCTACGTAAGCAATATTTTCACTGTATGCACAAGCAGAGGCGAGCGGTATGGTATAGAACACCCGCTTCCCACGCAATTGACTGGGGTTAAATGCTCTCTCAGACCTGGAATTTTCAATATTTATTTCATTTGCATCTTTTCTGATTTTTCATTCACGCAAAGATGATGATTTTTTGCTGAGAACCTCGGACACCAACGCCGACACCAGAATTTCTGCGAAACGAGCTCTTTAACGCTGTCGCGCTAATAATTCGGTGTGGGGGTTACACACTGGAACTGTAGTCCTGCACTTTAATTATTAGTCAGACTGCAGAACATAACCGCCATCTATCTATCTATCTATCTATCTATCTATCTATCTATCTATCTATCTATCTATCTATCTATCTATCTATCTATCTATCTATCTATCTATCTATCTATCTATCTATCTATCTATCTATCTATCTATCTATCTATCTATCTATCTATCTATCTATCTATCTATCTATCTATCTATCTATCTATCTATCTATCTATCTATCTATCTATCTATCTATCTATCTATCTATCTATCTATCTATCTATCTATCTATCTATCTATCTATCTATCTATCTATCTATCTATCTATCTATCTATCTATCTATCTATCTATCTATCTATCTATCTATCTATCTATCTATCTATCTATCTATCTATCTATCTATCTATCTATCTATCTATCTATCTATCTATCTATCTATCTATCTATCTATCTATCTATCTATCTATCTATCTATCTATCTATCTATCTATCTGTCTGTCTGTCTGTCTGTCTGTCTGTCTGTCTGTCTGTCTGTCTGTCTGTCTGTCTGTCTGTCTGTCTGTCTGTCTGTCTGTCTGTCTGTCTGTCTGTCTGTCTGTCTGTCTGTCTGTCTGTCTGTCTGTCTGTCTATCTATCTATCTATCTATCTATCTATCTATCTATCTATCTATCTATCTATCTATCTATCTATCTATCTATCTATCTATCTATCTATCTATCTATCTATCTATCTATCTATCTGTCTGTCTGTCTGTCTGTCTGTCTGTCTGTCTGTCTGTCTGTCTGTCTGTCTGTCTGTCTGTCTGTCTGTCTGTCTGTCTGTCTGTCTGTCTGTCTGTCTGTCTGTCTGTCTGTCTGTCTGTCTGTCTGTCTGTCTGTCTGTCTGTCTGTCTGTCTGTCTGTCTGTCTGTCTGTCTGTCTGTCTGTCTGTCTGTCTGTCTGTCTGTCTGTCTGTCTGTCTGTCTGTCTGTCTGTCTGTCTAATCATTAAACCTACTTGTATGCTTCGATAATGATGCAGCCAGCATCGATATTGGCTCACCTTTTCTTTCATGAGCGATTACAGTCTAACGCAGCTTAGCTAATGCCGGCACAAGCCTCTCGGAAGACACGTATGTACATTTTGAAAACGATGCTGATTCAGTTATCATGGTCCGCCGTGTTGTAACAGTAGCTACACTGCTCGGCTGCTGACCGGGCGGTCATGGATTCAATCTCGGCCGCGACGGTCGCATTTCGATTCAGGCAAAACGGTAAAGGCCCGTATACTGTGCGCTGTCAGCTCATGTTAAACAACACCAGATGGTCAATATTTCCGGAGATCACTACAGCGTCTCTCATATTCATATCTCTATTTTGGAAAGTAAAAGCCCACAGATTATTGTCACATTTCTGTTATTGTGGTCTATTGTGGCCAAGTTAAACAGATTATTTAGGGGTTCAAAACGATGAGTTGCAATATATGACAGATCTCGCATGTATAGGCTTTATGCTGGTGAATCGTGGGCCTGTTCCTCCATGCTCGTGTAATTACGAATGCACTGGTTTCTGCGAGGATTGTAAGAAACGAGGCAAGAATGACTTCTTTCATACCTATCTGCTCAATCCATGAGCTTCCTCTCTTTTGACGTCACATCAGATGGCAGAGCTAATGGGCAGTGCTGGTTGTTAACGACTAGAGGCATTCGTCGGCCCTATTTATGGGGACGACAGCGGGTAATTAGCTCACCATAGAGACAAGCCTCTCAGAAACGATTTGCTCTCGCCAGGCGTCCTTGGTGCGCATCAATTAACTCTTAATTAAGGCGGAATACTGAGAGCAGAATAGGACTGCATCAGGGGGATAATGATATATAGCTCTTGATCAGGCGGATCACGACATCGTCAGTGGCGGAATGCCATCGCATCTGGGCCTTTCGAGTGAGCATGGATGTTCTTTTGAAGTAAGGTTGCAATTGCGATCTGCCCGGAATATGCTTTAGCTGCAAAACAGGTAATGCATATAAAACACGCTAAGCTTTAAACAAAGGCTCATTGTTGCCGTATGTGTTGTTTCTTCTTCTTTTTTTTTTGATAAAGCGCGAGTGCCAACAACTCTAAATTTGAAAAACAATTTGCTTCATGAGAATAATACTTTTGTTGTTATATGTTAGTAAACAATAAATGATGGAGTTTGACGTTCCAAAACCATGCTACGATTATGAAAGAAGCCGTAGTGGAGGGCTACGAAAATTTTCTCCCCCTGGGATTCTTTAACGTGCACCTAATTAAATCTAAGTAATCGGGCCTCAAGCACTGCCTTCTCTATAAAAAAACGAGGTCGCCACGGCCACGTTTCTATCGCGCTACCTGCGGCTCAGCAGTCGAGTTGTATGTAAATACCTACAAACGTTAATGACCAGTCGCACATGTGCACATGATTATGTATTTTATGGCAATGTTAATACGTTGCTCTCAAACTACTGATCTACATGGTGCTGTAGGCATTGTAAACAAAGGAATAAATAAATAAATAAATAAATAAATAAATAAATAAATAAATAAATAAATAAATAAATAAATAAACATAGGTCGGCAAAACTAGTGAAGCTTATTCAGACTCACTCTTGAAATATATTTTGTGCTTCGGACTCGCTCGGACTCGGGCTCTGCGAAATTTTTCCGAGTCGGAATTCAGTTGGACTCACACTCACGAAAATTTCCTTCTACCGGATTCACTCAGACTCAAACTCACGGCTCTATGCGAGCCTGAGCGAGTCGATTGATCAGTCCGTTAGCCTAGACTCGTCTTTTTCGACCAAGATGTCAGTGCTCTATTACACAGGTATTTCACGTTAATTCGGTGCTTATCTTTGCACTTGTTGATATAGTACCTTCGAATACGAGTTGTGAGTGCTCGCAAACCAGTACGGTCGTCTTTTTTTTTTTGAAAGAGATGACAACATAAGACATATGTAACAAGAACTACTTTCGAAGAGTTGGCAGGGTGAGATGAAGGCTTTGCCCTACGCGATACGCGCCTCTGATCAATAAATAATGAAGTGGATTATGAAAGACATTGCTTTGGAGTACATCTGAGAAGATGTGAGGTATAAACGTGAATTCAGGTAAGGCTGGATAGTGATGCTGAAGATGAATAGATATGAAAATAGGTCAGCAGAAAAATTGGAACTCACTCAGACTCACTCAGACTCACGGCTCGGTCTGAGTATGAGTAAGTTCGAGTGGACCCATCAGTGAGTTCGCCGACCTTTGTGAATAAATAAATAAATAAATAAATAAATAAATAAATAAATAAATAAATAAATAAATAAATAAATAAATAGGGCTTCTTTGAACTTCAGTTAATGTAACTAACGAATTGTTGAATGCTTTTTCAACCACACCTCAGAAAGACATATCAAATAATTTTTAAGCAAAAGGAAAAAAAAATCGGTGATACTTTAGAGGAACTTCAAACCGGACTTGTCGAGCAGCTGAACAGGTAACAAAACCGTTCGTCAAAAACAGTCATTTAATTAGGAAGATCTTGAGTTACTGAAATTTCCTTGAACACCTGCACTTGGTTGTAATATGGAGTAAAATATGCTGCGTAGTCACACTTGTTCTTTTTTTTTTTGCTTTTTGCCTACATGATGGAAGTCTCCTGCATCTGGACCTAAGGTATAATTTGATGCTGTCGTTCACCGGTAGAATATATATATATATATATATATATATATATATATATATATATATATATATATATATATATATATATATATATATATATATATATATATATATATATATATATATATATATATATATATATATATATATATATATATAACGAATGCCAGACGTGGCCTGGCTCATACGCCATGTTTATTCACTTCTCTCTTCTCTCTCATCTGCTTCTTCTAACCATTCCTGCCTTCTTACGTCACAGGATTCCCCCTCCCCCCGAAAGATGGCACCGGTTACAAGCTACAACAAATTGAAGAAGAGAATAAACAAAATAATGGCCAAATTCACAGTTTCACGTCCCGACAGAGTTCCACAATCTCACTAAATCTTCAAGGCCGAGTAAGCAGTCCAGTGATTTTTATGACGACTCTGGTGGACGAGCTTGACTGTTGCGTTCCAGACAGAGTGTGCTACACATGGATACTGACAATACTGCTTGAACTGTTCTGGGGACTAAGCAAGGTTGGATCGCATTGTTGCATCGGCGGCTCGTATGTCGTAGGGATTGTATTTTTCGACGTGAATGGTGCAACTCCCGTGCTTCTTGCTTTCGTGCTTTTTGACAGACTGTGACGAAGTGCCTGAGTGCTTGTGGTGTGCAAGCAGTGCTTCCGCGTCTTTCTCGGCGTTTTCTGTGGTGGTGCAGCGCCGACTTTAGTTTTTTAGCATGACTAGTGTTATAGCATATATTGACTTGGTTTGGCTAATGGCAATGAAATAATGACTCCTGGCTAAATAGGTATTCTTAGGTATTTACTCACCTTAAATGCGATACAATTGGAAAGCACGCCATATAGTAGAAAGATCCGCAAATTCCCGCCACTTGGGGGCTCTTTAATGTTCAGGCAAATGTAAGTACACGCGCCTCTGGCGTTTCGCCTCCGCCAGAATGCGACCATCACGGATAAAGATGGTTAAATAATCGCTAATGTAGTGATCAATGTTGACAATTAGCAGTTAAAACCAGCACTGTCTCCATACAATCTATTTATTTATATAGAATAGCCTCAGAGGCAATAACATCTCGTTCGAGAGAGGGGGGAAATGGACAGGATGGATGAGCGAATGAGAATTTTTGCGGCCTCGTTTCATTGTTGAGGCACCACATTTAGTTCCCTTTTTTATCCTTTTTACTTTCTTTCATCTCTCTCCTCTTCCCCCTTCTTCAGATTTGAGTCACAGTTATTACAATGCACTTGAAAGAGCACGATTAACGTCCCCTATGCCATTGTATGCTTATAGGCCGTCTGAGACCGGACAAAAAGCAGTGCTGTTAAACGAGTCTTCGAAACTGGCTTCGAATTCACGCAGAAAAATGAAGAAGAAGAAAAAAAAAACCTTGCGGTATGCAAATGTAAATGGTCACTAAAAAGAACAAACAAACGAACCTGTTTGCCAAAAGCAAATGGAAGACCACTGAAAAATAGTTTTCGCATGCCTCTTACATTGCACTTAGCAATCACCACCTTTCGGAGCGAGTATTGGATGTAATTTTATGTTTCTTATCAAGTTATTACAATATTTTCTTGCTTTCTCTTTCTCGACTTTTTTTTCTTTTCCGTGTTACGTACTTCGTGTATAGAAAGAGCCAAAAAGAAAGGAATACGAAAGGACAAGTATGAAAGACGCCTGGTATGAGTGAGGGAATGCGAGTCTGCCGCATCTTCAGAGAAACGCGGTCAGATGAGCGTGGGTCTCAAACAGTCGTATACCCTTTAATTATCGCATCTAACAGCGCAAGAAAGCACAAGGACAGGAAAGAAGCACAGAAAAGAGCCGACTTAGAGTTTAAGTTTATTTGAAGATTTGCTCTCTTCAGTACCATTTAAATGGCGTCACACCGAGCCAACTCTCTAAACAAAGGCGGTCAACGGTTTTCATTAATGAACGAGCGCCAGTACTGACAGTGAGAAATAAATTAAGGAAGTTTCTCTTTGCTACAGTGGATATGTTTCAGTTAGCCCCGGCCATGGCAGTTGCATTCTAGATGAAGGGGATAATGCTACAAGCCTGTTTACTTAGATTTATGTGCACGTTAAGGAAACATAGGTGGTAGTAGTTTCCGGAGCCCTTCCCATGAACAATTCTTAAATTCACGTCGTGATTTGAGAATGTTAAAAGCCCAACAAAATTTAGCGTTTAGCAGCAGCACGCTTGAACGTATTATCTCAATAACATACCGACGGGAATGGAGTATAAGTTGCGGGAAAAATTCGGCAGATCCCACGTACCTGGGAATCGACATTATGTGAAGCATGCGGAGGGAAGGTGACCATGTTTCAATTTTTTTATTCAGCGACACGTCATGAAATGACGCTAAATATATGCACAAATGTTGCATGCAGAGACAGATGTTGAAGAGTTGCAGATGTTTAAAGATGTTTACTGGAACGTGCATATAAGCAACACAAGAAGCTGATATGAACCGCTGATGCTCGCGAAGATGCTGGCCCTGAGCACTGCTACATAAATCTGTTTTAGCGCATGGTACCTAACCACAATTGACTTAAACCCGACGTAACGGCTGTATTGGGTAGGCAGCAATGCAACCACTATTGACGTTTCACGAAGATTAGCGTCTATTTGAAAATCAGTTCCAAGACCTAGCGTAGCTCTATGGTAGAATGCTTGATTGCCACGCAGAACGCCTAGGTTCGATTCCTGCTGAGACCCTGGACTTTATTATTAGCATTTGTCGGGGGTTCAGCGCTTCCTATGCCAGGTGTTTTTTTAACACTGGCATTTATTATATGCCTTCATTGGGTCGACGCTACCGTTGTCGGGTATTGCTTAACGCTCATGCATTCAAATTGACCTTGTGTGTTCTCGTCGTTTTTGGGAAGATATTGAGTGTCAATCACCTGCGGCACATACCCACTTACCAGCGGCACATACCCGCATACCAGCGGCACATACAGGCCCGTGGGTATGTGCCGCTGTGTGGCGGGAATCGTTTGACGACGTATGCGACGATATTGTGGCATTATTCATGTCTTGACCGATGCGTCATATTCATCAAACCATCTTACTCTCCCATGCTAATTTTGGTTCACGCCAAATTAAGGGAGTGATAACGAGAGCTCCCAAACGTAAGCGGCTAGATAGATAGATACGCGCAAAGTCACTGAAGTTCGCTAAGAAATGCTTCACATTTAAAAACGCATTATCTTCGCACCAATGAGGTGTTGGACGATGGCCTCTGCGACGGGTTTCTCGAGGTTTACCAGATCTTGGTTCAACGGGCCCCTCTCCAGTCGCCAAGATCATGGACTATGTACCCCCCCCCCCCCTTACTAGGCTTATTTCCCACTTTCTTGGCTTGAAGTTTAATAATAATAAAGTGTTTTCCATTTTGTAAGCAGATCACTTTCAGGCTTGAGTGAAGCCATCAATAGAATTTTAAATGCGAAGCCTTTGTTAGCGACCTTCGGTGACTTTGAGCGTATCTATCTATCTATCTATCTATCTATCTATCTATCTATCTATCTATCTATCTATCTATCTATCTATCTATCTATCTATCTATCTATCTATCTATCTATCTATCTATCTATCTATCTATCTATCTATCTATCTATCTATCTATCTATCTATCTATCTATCTATCTATCTATCTATCTATCTATCTATCTATCTATCTATCTATCTATCTATCTATCTATCTATCTATCTATCTATCTATCTATCTATCTATCTATCTATCTATCTATCTATCTATCTATCTATCTATCTATCTATCTATCTATCTATCTATCTATCTATCTATCTATCTATCTATCTATCTATCTATCTATCTATCTATCTATCTATCTATCTATCTATCTAGCCGCCTACGGCTTTTAGCTCTCCTGACCATTCGAATAATGGTATCTATACCAATTGAGGGAAGTCTAGCTGTACTATTCGAGGAGCTAGAGGGTGTTAAGTGGGATATAATAGGGCTCAGTGAGGTAAGGAGGACAGATGAGGCCTATACGGTACTACAGAATGGGCACGTTCTTTGCTATCGGGGCTTGGCTGACAGAAGAGAACTGGGAGTGGGGTTTTTAATTCACAGAAACATAGCTGGTGACATAGAGGAGTACTATAGTATTAAGGAAAGGGTGGTAGGTATCGTAATTAAACTGAATAAGAGATACAAGATGAAGGTGGTACATGCTTATGCGCCTACATCCAGCCATGATTACGCTTCAGTTGAATGCTTCTATGAAGACGTGGAATCGGCAATGAGTAAGGTAAAAACACAGTATACTATACTGATGGGAGACGTTATTGCAAAGGTAGGAAAGAAGCAGGCTGGAGACCAGGCAGTAGGGATTATGGCATTGGTACTATAAACGCAAGAGGAGAGCTACTAATAGAATTCGCAGAACGCAATAATTTACGGATTTTGAATATTTTCTACCGAAAACGAGGAAACCGCAAGTGGACATGGAGGAGTTCTAATGGCGAAAATAAGAACAAAATAGACTTTATAATCAGTGCACACCCAGGCATCGTTCAGGATGTAAAAGTGGTTGGCAAGGTACGATGCAGTGACCATAGAATGGTACGGTCTCGAATTCGCCTAGACTTGAAAAAAGAACGACAGAAACTGATACGCAAGAAGACAGTCAATGAGCTAGCACTGAGAGGGAAAGTGGAGGAATTCAGAGTCTTGATCTAGTACAGGTACTCGGCTATTAGTGAGGAAACCAACCTTAGTGTAGATACAATGAATGATAATCTGACGAGTATCATTAAGGAGTGAGCAGTGGAAGTTGGAAGCAGGGTAGTTAGACAGGACACTGGCAAGCTTTCCTAGGAAACGAAGAATCTCATTAAAAAGCGTCAAAGCGTGAAAGTCTTAAGTACAACAGACAAAATAGAACTGGCAGAGCTTTCGAAGTTGAATAATTGGCGTAAGGTATGCGATGTAAGAAGGTACAACATATAGAGAATTGAACACGCTCTGAAAAACGGAGGAAGCGTCAAAGCAGTGAAGGGGAAACTTGGGATAGACAAAAATCAGATGCACGCACTAAGAACAAAGAAGGCAAAATAACAAACAATATGGATAGGATAGCTGAAATAGCGGAGGAGTTTTACAGAGACCTGTACAGTAGCTCAGACCACCACGACCTTAATACTATAAGAACTAGCAGTAACCCAGATGACACTCCACCAGTAATGATAGAAGTCAGAAAAGCTTTGAAGAGCATGCAAAGAGGCAAATCTGCTGGTGAGGATCAGGTGACACCAGATCTGCTGAAAGATGGAGGACAGATTGCATTAGAAAAACTAGCCACCCTGTTTACGAAGTGTCTGCTGACGGGAAGGGTACCACAGTCTTGGAAGAATGCTAACATCATCTTAATATACAAAAAAAGGAGATGACAAGAACTGGAAGAATTATAGGCGGTTCAGAGAGAGAGAGAGAGAGAGAGAGAGAGAAGGAATGTAGAAAAGGTAGGGAGGTTAACTAGACTGTGCGTCCAGTTTGCTTCCCTACACAAAGGGAGGGGGAGAGGGGAGTAAAAGAGAGAGAGAAAGATCGACACATGTCACATCACACACACTCAATGCCGAGTTCCACAGGCGGTCCCTCAATGAAGTTGCTGTCAAGTATCTCAGGAGGGCTCGTGTGGCTTTCTGTGCTGATGGGCTGCGCGACCAGGCTCCTAAGATCTTTGCTTCATTAAATGGCCGGTCATCGAGTCTATTCAAGGCACACTGGAGGGTCCGGCAATCTTCATCAAATTGGGCACAGTGGCACAAGAGATGTTCAATAGTCTCTATACAGTTGCAGCTTTCACACATGGATGAATCCGCCATGCCAATGTGATGGCTGAATGACTTGGTAAACGCTACCCCAGTCCACAGCCGGCACAGCATTGTAGCGTCACGTCGAGAAATCTTGGATGGCAGTTGTTTCTGGAGTAATGACTTAGGGCGATGATTGGAGTTAGGTGGAGAATTCCAGTGCGCAAGCGTGGCATTATGCGCGATGTGACGAAGTTCTCTAGCTGCGTCGCTGCGTCTATTCTTGACAAGGGTATTAACAGTGTGGGTGCTCCATCGTGGGCACATCGGGCAGCATCGTCAGCGAGGTGGTTACCACTTATGCCACAGTGGCCCAGCAACCATTGTAAAACAATGTCGTGTCCTTGATCAGCAGCGCGATGACAAATTTCATTAATACGATACACCATCTGGTGGTAGTTTCCACGTCGTAGACTTCGCACGCATTGAAGGGCTGCCTTGGAGTCACCGAAAATGGCCCATCTACTAGGGGATTTTTGCGTAACAAACTCCACAGCGGCTCGAAGAGCGGCGAGCTCGGATCCCGTAGATGTCGTGACGTGTGATGTCTTGACTTTGGCGGTGATTGATCGAGATGGTATGACAAAGGCACCTGTCGAACTTCCCAAAACCGAACCGTCCGTGTAAACATGAATTTGGTTAGCATACGGCAAATGCAAAAAGGTCCAGTGAGATCTGCTTGAGGGCTGCAGATGACAGGCATGCCTTTTTATATATCCCCGGCACTTCAAGGTGCACAGTTGGTCTTTTCATGCACCACTCTGGAGATAGTGGTATGGTTGCGGGCGAGAATCTCCACGAGATGGAATTCTGGTTAGCCGCAACAACTTTGGAAAACGCTGCCTTTGGTCTTTCTAGTGGCAAGCTAGCAAGGTGGTGGTTAGGCACTCTGGATATGTGACGGCTATGTGTCCGGAGTGTGTCGACAGTTATATATGTCGTGATCGGATGGTCTTTAGCAATACCAATTGTTGCTAACGTATTAGCGCACCGAGGTAGCCCCAAGCATGTGCGGATGACTTGGCCTTGAATGCTTTGCAGGACACTGATGTTAGTTTTTCCGGCGTTGAAAAGCACGGGCGTGCCATACCGCAAATATCCCAAGAAAAGCGCTCTGTACAGCTGAAGCATAGATGACACTGATGTGCCCCACGTTTTACCAGCGAGAAATCTCATCACGTGTGTGATAGAGCTGAGCCTCTTCTTCAAGTGCGAGATGTGAACACTCCACAAGAGATCTCTGTCGATAATGATGCCCAGGAATTGGTGACGTCTCGTATACGAAAGGTTCACGTTGTCGTTAGAAACAGGATAACAGATCATGGGCTTGCGGATCAGCTTGCTCTCTGTAGTATACAAGCTATTTACAAAGGTAATTATTGCTAACAGAGTAAAGAAAACATTGGAATGCAATCAACCGAAGGAACAACCAGGATTTCGAACAAGCTACTTAACAATCAATCACATTCATACTATCAATCAGGTAAAAGAGAAATGTTCAGAATATAACCAACCACTATGCATAGCCTTCATAGATTACGAGAAGGCGTTTGATTCAGTAGAAATATCAGCCGTAATGCAGACACTTCGTAATCAGGGCGTTGATGAAATATATATAAACGTCCTGGAAGAAATCTACAGGGAATCAACTGCTACCATAGTGCTCCATAAAGAAAGCAACAAAATACCAATCAAGAAGGGTGTAAAGCAGCGGGACACTATCTCCCCAACGATATTTACCGCGTGCCTACAGGAGGTTTTCAGAAACCTAGAATGAGAACAGTTAGGAATATGAGTTAATGGAAAGTTCCTTAGTAACCTGCGCTTCGCCGATGACATTGCTTTGCTGAGTAACTCAGGGGACGAATTGCAACTAATGTATACGGAGTTAGACAAGGATAGCAGAAAGGTGAATCTTAAAATTAATCTGAAGAAAACGAAACTAATGTACAACAACCTCGGAAGAGAGCAGCGCTTCGAGATAGGTAATAGTGCACTTCAAGTTGTAAAAGACTATGTCTACTTAGGGCAAGTAATAACCGCGGAGTCAAACCACGAGATTGAAGTAACTAGAAGAATAAGAATGGGGTGGAGCACATTTGGCAAGCACTCCCAAATTATGACTGGTAGATTGCCACTATCACTCAAGAGGAAGGTATATAACAGCTATATCTTGCCGGTACTTAGCTACGGAGCAGAAACCTGGAGACTTACAAAGATGGTTCAGCCTAAATTGAGGACGACGCAGCGAGCAATGGAAAGAAAAATGGTAGGTGTAACCTTAAGCGACAAGAAGAGAGCAGAGTGGATTAGGGAACAAACGGGGGTTAAGGATATCATAGTGAAATCAAGAAGAGAAAATGGACATGGGCCGGGCATGTAGCGTGTAGACAGGGTAACCGCTGGTCATTAAGGGTAACTAACTGGATTCGCAGAGAAGGCAAGCGGGTGGTGGGGAGACAGAAAGTTAGGTGGGCAGATGAGATTTAGAAGCTTGCGGGTATAAATTGGCAGCAGCAAGCACAGGACCGAGTTATCTGGCGGAACATGGGAGAAACCTTTCCTTGTCCCGCGAATTACTCTCGCTCCGTTGCGGCACCCCCCGTGATGCACAGGATTTCCTCCTGAAAAAGGCCTGGGCCGTCCTCCCCACCAGACAACGCCTGCATAAATTTGGAATAGTCGCGGATGCACGTTGTCCGAACTGTCACGCAGTTGAATCGCAGGATCACGCGTTGTTACAATGCGTGGCGGTGAAACCCGTGTGGCGGATGGTAGCCCGCTCCTTTGGGATCCGCCCACCTCCTTACCACAAGCGCAACAAAGGTGCCTTCGGCCAACTTGTGCTGATCTTCACGATGCTAGCTATTTGGCAAAGGAGATCGCTAGCGGAGGCGCGTAGAAAGCCTGTCGGAGCGCGTTTCCGGTAGTCTCGCGTATCCGGCGGTTGCTATGGGCCCACCTATCCGGCGAACTCGAGGCCAGCGGCGAGGAAAACTTCCTTCGTCGCTGGCATACCAAATTCTTTTTTCTGAGGAAGGGCAAGCTAGCCGCCCCAATCACTACCTGGTGATCCCCCTCCCGCTGTCTAGCACATGCAGAAGGGGACTTGTATATATATATATATATATATATATATATATATATATATACATCTGTATCACCTTTTTCATTTCATCACCCCATTGTCATTGTTATTTGTAATCGATTCGGGCAAAGTGTGCTGGTCGACACTTGAGTTAAATTTTGTATAGCGCCTTCTTCATTGGTTGGCGCCTTCAGTCAGTTTTTTACGCGCAGATTGTTGCTGATGCTTTATTTGGAGGGAGACAAGAGCCCCCCCCCCCCCACTCCCTTGTACCCCCCCCCCCGGCGCCCCCCAGCCTCAAGGCCTCTTTTATACCTCCGGGCATGCACTTACTGTGTACGAAAGAGGCATTGTTTCAGGCGACAAAAAAGAAATAATACCTAGAGTTGTACAGCGCTAAGTCGCTACTTGTTCCCACCGCGTGTTGAGAAGACCTACCGCCGCGCATGATTAAGCCTTCTGGTGCACCACGCGCTGTACAGTAAATAGAGGGGTACATTCCCCCACATACATTGTACCTCGGTAGTGGTGCTTTCCTGATTGTACATGCACCCTTTGTAGTCGTGAAGCTCGATGTTTTTGTCATGTACTTTATCCTTGGTTGGAAGTCAATAAACTTCTCTTTGTTGCAGTGGACGTAGACAGGCTGATGATGATGATGATGATGATGATGATCGATAGCAAACTTGGTAAGGCACAACATGACTGAATTACGAGCATATTTGACTAGTCATAACACGAAAATCATGATATGCATGTCATGAATGTTATGATTTACATTTCATGTTCTTTCTGCTCTTACGGTGGTCTCGTTCACATGAATGTTGCAAACGTAGTATGGTATGACATGTTTGCATGGCGAACACAAGCGACAGACGCTGACATGAATATATGACAAGCATGTCATGTAACAACATGACTACATGCCACGCTCACGATGCGCTCGCAGCCATTTCACTAGCTTCACATATACAAAATTTGGTATTACGGTACGTAAAAGGATGACGAAGGTGTGAGCTGGTGCAAACATGATGAACATGAGATGTGTGTCATGTAACAAAATGAATACATGCTACGCTCATCATGCACTCGTGGCCGTTTCGCTAGCTTCACATATATTAAAGTTGGTATTACGTGACGCGAACTGACGGCATAGGTCAATTACACATCCAAACATGATGATCATGACATGCGTGTCGTGTAACAACATGACTACATACCACACTCATGATGCTCCCGCGGCCATTTCACTAGCTGGAGATATGCCAAATATGGTATTACGTGACGTCAATGAATGACGAATGCATGCGACTGGTGCAAACATAATAATCTTGAGATGTGTGTCATGTGAGAACACGACTACATGCGACAGTCAAGGCGCCAATAGATTTCGACGTGACGCGGTTCGCGTGCTCGTCGGCGTTCATTTTGTCGCGTCATGCCAGCGTTGCCACGCCTGGCACCGGTCCTGCCATAAAATCGCAGGAGCACGTTGCGCTGCGTTGCTTTGACGCATGCGCGTTTCAGTGCGTCCGTCGTCCCTCCATCACGAAAAGAGGGAGACGCAGTGTTTTCTGTGTGACGCATCAGCGAGAATTTGGCGCCGGTTGCCGTCGGGCCATGCCGACGGACGCTGGTCGCGTCAGTAGCACCTGGCGTCACACTATTTCCAAGTTCCGTAGACTGTCACGCCACCCCACGGCCGCCAGCGTAATTTTTTCAAAGAGTATCGGGGTAGCGGCGGGGCAGCGGCGCTCATAGCAAGTGCCTGTACAGTTCGTTTTGGTTGGCGTTGGGCCTTCATTAGAACATTTCTCTTGTAGTTACCCGGCACACAGCCTCCGTTTGCGAAAAAAGCACGCTTTTCAGACACAGCAAAGTAACAACTGAGACGCTTATTCGCTTTCATCTGTACCTTTGAGGACGTTTTGCGCGCCATTTGTGCGTGAGAAACGCGGCGTACAGTTCCATCTGCTCACCATATGGCACGTGGCCTTCCAATTTGATGCTATCGCGTTCATTGCTTCACTTTTGCGGCAGAGCTGAGACTTCTTTTAGGGGCGAAGCTCCTTGTTTAGAAAAAGTTTATTTACAGCATGTACAGAACACAAAGGCTTCATACCATTCCAGTAACAGGGCACATATACATCAGCACATCTATATTTCACGACTAACATCACTACGTTACAGTGAAGACATTTGCTCTAATATACATGATTATGTTGGCATACATGTACACAAATATTCAATGTGATATCACGATACAAGGGTATAACGATACAATAGATCCAAATGAAACACAATTGTAACAAATGAAATCATATATAACAACTCAACGGGCGCTGCTTAGCACCAAGTCGGTCGAAAAATGAGTTGTATCCTTTCGTGTTCCACCTTCACGAAAGGGCACGACCAATGCCGCAGAAACTCTTGCTCCCCGAGGAAGAAAAGCTCTTCGGAGAGGAACGCGAGGATCTCTCGTCTCATTCTCCCCAGTATCGGCCACAAGGCACGCCGGCGGCAATTGGCAGCTACGGCCTCACATCGGTTTCTCCAAAGGCTGAACAGCCCCGCAACTATTAAGAGAGCGGAGAAGCGGCTACGCGGAAATCGGCCGTTGGACACGAAAGTTCGCACACCCTGTCCCCGAAAACCAGTATTAACCGCACGCCAAAAAAAGCGGGAAACCACACATTCAAACGTCGCATGTCGATTGGTCTCTACCATGACGCAGTTGGGGCAAGTGGAAGTGCGAACTACCTGCCATCGCTGCAACCGATCTCGCGTGGGGAGCAAGCCCCAGCCCAACCTCCAGACAAAGTCTCTGAGGTGCCCTGGCAACACTGCGGCAGTTATTGGTTTCCAAGCGCGGTTCAATACAGATTGACGATGCTGGGGCACCAAGGGCCGTAGAAGGGCGGCCATTGTGTCCACCACTTTAGAATCGGCCACCTCTATCTCTGGGCACGTAGCTTCCAAACGTCGGTGAAATGCCAGAAGGGCTCGATACAAAGATGGTAATTCAGTTGATTGGGGACCTTTGTTTATTTGGCTATCCGGCAAGAAGGCACGTAGTGATGGCCCCAGATGGTAGCGAGCCAGTGTCTGAGCGGGCATGTCATCATTGCTTAGTATTCGCAATAGAGTGCGGAGGCACAATGTAGAAGCCGCGACGGAAACGTCAGGGAATGCAAAACCGCCTTGATCTCGCGGCTGAGCTAACGCTGGACGCGATAACAATTCTGTGCCACCAGACCAAAAAAATGAACTGATGCAGCTTTGCACTTTCCTGCAGACGTGGAGCGGTGGTTTAACAGAATGGCAAAGGTACCAAAATTTTCCTAGGTACACCGTTTGAGTTAAGTATCGGCGTTCCAAGAGAGGGAATTCGAAGTGCCTGGCTGCTTTGATATCATTTAGAAGAGTTTGTACAACGGATGACCAGATGCTATCCTGTATACCAAATACAGTGAAAGTAACTCCGAGTATTGAAATATCAGGAGACCACTGTAAAGGCGACGTGATGTTGATACGACCGCTGGGGTTGCCAATGAAAAAATACTGGCTTTTAGAAAAGTTTAACTTTGCACCGGAGATAATACCAAAATCATGAAACGTATCAAGAGCATGCTGCAGCGACTGTTCATTATGTACATATAGAGTGATATCATCTGCATATGCAGCGACCTTTACTTGAGTGTTACCGGGTAGAGGTAAGCCACGAATTTGCGGGTGATGTTCAATGGCCCTTAAGAAGGGCTCTAATGCAAGGATAAATAACACTGGGGAGAGGGGACACCCTTGACGGACCCCACGCGTGACTCTAAATGCGTGACTCTCACGGGAATCTAAGTAAAGGGTACTTTCTAAATTAGTGTACATCGCGCTGATAAGGTCAATGAACTTATCCGGGAATCCGTATGCATGTAAAACATTTAGTATGTAGCCATGTTCTATGAAATCAAAAGCTTTCTCTTGATCTAATGAAACCAACAGTCCTTGCGCACATCGGCTAATAGTGTATTGAATGATGTCCCGCGTTAACCACGTATGGGTGTGTATTTCTCGGCCCGGAACAGAACAGACCTGGTGGGGAGCGATTAATGTTGCAAGAAATGGACTGATTCGGCGCACCAAAATGTTAGCCAAGAGCTTGTAATCTACATTGAGCAGGGTAATAGGGCGCCAATCTTCTGGCCGCGTGGACATTGGGTCTTTCTTGGGAACTAGTGTTATACGGCCTTTGTGGAAAGAAGTTGGAAGTGTAATATCTTGGAAACACCTGCGAATGACGCGTGACATAGTTGGACCAATGATAGGCCAGAACTGTACATAAAACTCTGCAGGAAGTCCGTCAGGCCCTGGGGCCGATCCCTTTTTCATTGCGTCTAATGCGCCTTTGATTTCGTCATCGGATGGCGGTGATAGCAGGATGTCATTTGACATGTTGGAATCATGAGGTAAATCTGTTAGCAGTGGGTGCGAAGAAACGGATCCTGGGTAACGGACATTAGCACCAGATTTAGCCATTGACTCAAAGTGTTGAGTGAATTCCTGAAAGTCGCGCGTACCCGCAGCAGCTGGGGTGATGGAGTTCAGCGAGTGGGCAGGCGAGCCTGGTGGACAAAGCAGAGCTCTGCGTGCATATCTTAGCACCTCAGGGTGCGCACAGGGTGCACGTCTACAGCGCCAAGCTGCAGCCGAGAGCGAAGAAGCGCGCATAATACGCTGGTACCGTTCAACGAGCTCCTCTTGCCATGCCCGCATTACAGTGGAAGGACTGGGATCTCGATTGGCAATGCGTATCTTCTGGATTAACAATGACGCATCTTTCGACATACGGGTGCAAAGTCCTCTGCCCGACGCACTGCAATGATGCCGCCACTGTTCTTTGAGGCGATCCCAATCAGCTACATCGGCCCCAATAAGCGATGCGCGTAACGCTCGGGATAATTTCTCCGTAGCCTGAGAGTCCTGGAGGACGCGGCAATCGAGACGCCATGGTCTGTGAACCGTGGGCGTCCCCGCTGGCAGGCGGAGAGAGAACATAACCGGCCGATGGTCGCTAATGTATACTGGTGTCGGTGGAAATGACATTACCCCGGTGTCGTGAACGTAGGTAATGAGACCGGGGGATGCATACACGCGATCGATTCGGCTGCTCGACGCTGCTCGACGCCAAGTATAGGCATAATTATTGCCATGCACACTTTGATGAAGGTCACTCAATGCCAATTGCTGCACTAGACGTTCGAGTTCTCGGGCGTTCCAGTTTGACCGGCCGCGACCCGGACCTCGAACGTCTGCGTGTGAGTCTAAGACACAATTGAAATCCCCTAAAAGTACCACATGTCGGGAATTTAAAAGAAACGCATCAAGAGATTGGAAGAACGCGTTTGAGTTCTCGCGTGTTGCTGGGGCATACACGGCAACAAATCTTATTCTTAACGAGAAAAAGGTGCAGTCGAACGCCAGCACGCGTCCGAAGGCATCGAAGGAAACATGATGGTCACGTAAAAGACCTCGGTTAAAAATAACGACTCCGACGCCAGTCGAATGCGTGCTGGCGTACGAAAAGAAACAATCAATATTGAACGCGCGCTTGAAAGCGAGTACATCAGAAAGCTTGAAAAAATTTGTTTCTTGCACAAACAGCAAATCACAATGCACTGAACGTGCGAAAGCCAATACCTCAGCCTGTTTTTGTGGATTTCGGAAACCTTGAACGTTAAAAGTAATAACTTTTAGAGTAAGAGCCATGGGGAAAGTGAAAACATTCTATAGGATCACGCAAATGCAGGGGTACCTTTATCAGGTGCGGGAGCCAATGCCCCGCAAGTGGCTGAGTCATTTTTTCCGGCCAGGCGATCCACCGGAGGCTCGGGGCTTCCGGGATCGCGTCGAAGTCCGCAGGGGACTTCTGTCTCTGGTGGGGGCTTCTAAGTCACGAGTAGTTATCCGGTGGCGTTTGGTGTCCGGGTTTTTGAGCGAGGATGGTACAAAGACGTCTCCACTGTCCTGGCTTATGTCACTGGAGCTGGCGTCTTCGTCAATTTGTAGGGGCGCCTCACTCGTGGTGCTGTTGGAGTCCTCGTAGATGCAGGCGTCGTCGTCTTGAGGTGTAGACTCCTCGATGACACCTGAACTTGTTGTCGACTGAGCAGCAACGCGAGGAGCCTCAGATGCAATATTCCCATCCGAGACGCCGTCTTCACGAGGCGCTTCGTCTGACGAGGGCTTGGCCTGCGATTCCTCAGAAATGGCCACGGGACGCGGGGAACTTAAGTTTTCAGTACCTGGAGGGATTACCAGGCCCGGAATCGTTGGAAACGCAGTGGGCGTCTGGTGCAGCGTCGCGATTGGCACGCCTTGGTCGTGGTCGGTTACCACGGCTCGCGTTGACGAATCGTCGCACTTATTCTTAGATGGCGTTCCTGGTTGAAGTGGGGGGAAATCCTTGGATGCCGCCTCGGAATACGATGGCCTGATGGTGCAGGCCACGGTGGCATGCGGGTCCCCACAACGGCGACACGGCAGCGAGCAGCCTTTCCCGTCATGGCCATAAATGCCGCACCTTCCACAAAATGGAGCTGTGCAGTTCATGCGGAAGTGACCACTGTCTCCACATCGACGACACACTCGCTGGATGCCTTTGTAGTCACAGGTTACTCGATGGCCCGCGACTTTGAGGTAGTTGGGCACCGGTGACGAAGCCTTCATTTCCATGCGGACGTATCGCGTCCCAGTGGTCACGGTTGGGCGCGATCCCATGAGTCCTCTGGTGATGTGCAGCACCTTCCCGTAGGGAGAGAGTGCTTGTGCGAGGACTTCGCTGGGTACGCGGCACGGCAGGAACAGGACGGTCACTTGGGTCACTTGGGGTCCCAGGGGTACGATGGCGACGCGCTCTCCTCGGATGATGAGGTGCGACGCGTCTACGATTTGGGCCAGTGCGGCCTCACTGTTGACGGTAACTTGGTAGTTCCGGCCTCCAAAGTGCTGAACGCAGTATACTTCTTCGATTCCTACTATTGAAGACGTCGCGTCAACGACGTCTTCGGGACTAGTCCCCTCGGGGACGACTACGTCGAAGGCTAGCGCCTTCTTTGGGGGCTGGCTTGCCATGACGGGCGTCCGCCAGCCCAGAGACGCCGTGAGACGCTAACGACAACTTGAGACGCTAAGACGCTCCTTATGGCGTGGCTTGGGCGTCCGTCGTATGTAACCACCAGTGGCACATACCCGAAATAGGTATAACACTTGACCTCCAAGGTGGTGCCAGTGAGAGATTTCTTCTGTGCGTTGTTTAACAATAAAAAATAGTGCTCAATGTACATGTCAATGGCTGCTAATGGGGAATGAGAGACATGAGCATTCGGCTTTTACTCAACGCGCACGCTGCGATCCCCATTAGCAGCCATTGGCATGTACATTGAGCACTATCGGACAAGAAAGGGATGCTACATTATACTCGCTGGGTGTAATCTCCTTAGCTTTAGAAAGGTTTAGCGAGCGTTGAGCCGCAGTGCCATGAATACAATGAACTTGTATATACCATGAATGAATTCAAGGTGGTTAAAAATGAGAAGTAGATACGAAGCGCAAACCGTAAGAAAGTAAAAGCCGAATTATCCTGTCTCTCATTTCTCATTAGCAGCCATTGGCATGTAAATTGAGCCCTATCTGACAGGGAAAGGTTGCTACGTTATACTCGCTGGGCGTAACCTCCTTGGTTTTCGAAAGGTTTAGCGAGCGTTTGGTCGCAGTGCCATGAATACAGTGAACTAGAATATACCATGAACTCGAGGTGGTTAAAGGTGGGAAGTGGACCCAAAGCGCAGGCCGTAAGAAAGTGTGCGTGTGCCACCTCTCGTTTAGTCCTTGGAATGTCCGCTGGATGGCGGTGCTTCTATATGGGGAATATATGATAAAAAGATGCGAGATGGTGGGACTTGGAGTGTTGAATAGATGAACGAACGGACACACAAACAGATGCATGGATGGACGCATGAACGGACGCAGGGGCGGATGCATGAAAGAACGCAGGGACGGGCGCACAAACAGACGCATGGACGGTCACACAGACGGACGCATGGACGGACGAATGCTTCGCCTCACTCTCCATCATTCACTCCGTGGATATGCTGCCATTTTTTTAAATGCATCAAAAATAACACCATTGCGATAACTTAACGAAATCTTACTTCGGTAACTATCCGCTCATAACTGAGGACGTGAAAGGAAATACAGAATGTTATGACACTATTTGGGGTTATGCGTGACAAACAACGTAATGATCGTGAGGCACGGCTTAAGGAGAGGGAAACGTCCATGGACATCGCACGCCACAACAACTGATGTGTTTGGCATTCAGGAGCTCTTCGCCTTCAACAAGGCATCGTATCCAAGTTTCTGAAGCGTCTAGGGGGCGCAATGCGACTGCGAAAGAGAAAAAGCCGTCGCGAAGCAGAAAAAAAATTGCAGCATATCCAAAAAGTGAATGATGGAGAGCGGGGCGAAGCATTCGTCCGTGCATTCGTTCTTGCTTCCGTCCGTGCATGCGTCCGTCTGTGTGACCGTCCATGGATTCGCCCCTGCGTCCGTTCATGCGTCCATCCATGCATCTGTCTGTGTGTCCGTTTGTCCATCTATTCAACACTCCCAAGTACCACCATCTCGCATCTTTTCATCATATATTCCCCATATAGAAGCACCGCCATCCCGCGGACATTCCAAGGACTAAACGAGAGGTGGCACACGTACACTTTCTTACGGCTTGCGCTTCGGGTCTGCTACCCACCTTTAACAACGTTGAGTTCATGGTATATATTAGTTCGCTGTATTCATGGCACTGTGGCCCGACGCTCGCTAAACCTTTCTAAAACCAAGGAGGTTACGTCCAGCGAGTATAACGTAGCAACCTTTTCCTGTAAGATAGTGCTCAATGTACACGCCAATGGCTGCTAATGAAAAATGAGAGACAGGAGAATTTGGCTTTTACTTTCTTACGGCTTGCGCTTCGTATCTACTTCCCACCTTTAACCACCTCGAGTTCATTCATGGTATATATTAGATCATTGTATTCATGGCACTGCAGCTCAACGCTTGCTAAACCTTTCTAAAACTAAGGAGGGTACACCCAGCGAGTATAACGTAGCAACCCTTTCTTGTCAGATAGTGCTCAATGTACATGCCAATGGCTGCTAATAGGGATCGCAGCGTGCGCGTTAGCTAAAAGCCGAATGCTCCTGTCTGTCATTCCCCGTTAGCAACCATTGGCATGTACATTGAGCACTATTTTTTATTGTTCAACAACGCACAGAAGACATTTCTCACCGGCACCACCTTGGTGGTCAAAATGTTATACACGTTACATACTACAATGGCTACGGAGGACGAACGGGTGCCACTATAAAAAGTTTCACCCCTAAAAAAATGGCAGATCCCACGTATAGTGGGAGCCGATATGTGAAGCACGAATAAGAAAGGTTGATATGTCACTTTAAGATAGGTACAACGTTACGAGGTGGAAGTAAATGATGCCATACATGACTGCAGTGATATGATTATCATGTTTCGATGTGTCATTTATTTCTTCATCTATTCACGTCACGTGATACCAAATTTGGTATATGTGGAGCTAGCGAAATGGCTGCGAGTACACTATCAGCCTGGTATGTTGTCATGTTCTTACATGACACGCGTGTCATGATTATCACGTTTGCGCCAGTCATATATTTCGTCATCCATTGACGTCACGTAACACCGAATTCAGTATATGTCGAGCTAGCAAAACGGCCGCGAGCGCATAATGAAAGGCCCAATATACTCCAATGTAATGTTGACGCGCACGCATGCTGGGCGCAGCGACGCTACGTTAGCAAAACGCGAGCACTCTATAGTCTGAGAGGAGACGCGCTTGGACGCCGGAGCGAGCGGACGCGCGTCGCATGCGCTCCGCCGAACGTGTGCTCTCGTTGACCAGATTACTTCGATATCGTCGCCGGCACTGTGTCGGATCATCAAGTTTTAACTGTCCTGGGAACCGCACACCCTTCCCGAGGCTGTAGAGCATCTCCATTTTGCTCTATCGCCTTCAGAAGAACCCATGTGAGCGCTGGGCCGCTGGGCCTAAGTGTCGACCCAGCTCGCCTGTGCGAGTACGGGTGACTAGGCCTAACGGCGGGACCCCTTCCACAACAATATGGACGCTAGCACTACGCCAACTGCTGACGTGACTACTACCGGATGCGTTCAACCTGCATTCAGCCCCAACGACACCCATGTTAACAAGGAATCTCTCGACCTCGACGAGCTCACCTCGGCAAGCGAAGATGAAGTTGCCGTGCACCATCCTACATCGTCTGCATCGCTGGGACCGGCGAGCGACACCGACGCCAACTGGAAACTGGCGATTTCCCGTCGCCAGCGTCAACGCCAGAAAAAATTCGACAAAGCTCGAGCGGAATTGATGCAGCCGGCCGGTCCTGCAAGCACTCCGCCCAGCCACGTCAACGCCGGGGCAGCTGCGGGTGCGAGCGCTCCTGCTGCGCAGGCAGACGCGGCCGGCGTCGCACCGGCGCGAACACCACCACCCGTAACGAAGCCGCGCCAGCTACGACGGAAGCTGCCGCCGCTTCCACGCACGGACATAAAGATCATCATGCACCCGAAAAAGGGCCTGGCCATTCGGAACTTCACTACGCATCAAATCTCCCGAGCCGTAGCACTGGCGGGCAATTCACGACAACATTGTACTGGTGATCATTTCATTATACGTACTCGCCCCGGGTCGAACATCATCATTGCCAGCACGCCAGATGTTGAGACGGCCGAAATTCTTCGTCGGATCACCACCCTCACGCTTGAGAGGAAGACCTACGAATTCAATACCTATGTGGCGGCCCCTGAGGGCACCTTGCGGGGAGTTATTCATGAGATAGACCCTGGCACAACTCCGGAAGAACTCACCGCCAACCTCCGCGTGCGCACGCAGGGAGTGACAGTGCACAGTGCACGAATGCTTGGTGCTACCAAATCTGCCGTGATCACTTTTGAAGGCCCCCTTCTGCCCCGATATGTACTGTATTACGGTGGGGAGGTGGCCTGCCATCCGTACAAGCCGACGCGACAAGCCTGCCAAGTCTGCTTACAACCGGGGCACCGCTCAGACGTATGCCCCACACCAAACACTTCCGTGTGTCGGCAGTGTGGTATCCTCAACCCCGTTGACGGTCACCCCTGTGCTCCCAAATGTCACTTGTGTGGAGATGCCCACTTAACGGGCGCGAAAGAGTGCTCTCAGAGACTGAAGGCCCCGTGCCCACGGCCACCTCCTCGACCAGCAGCACCAGCCAGGGGTCGCAACCCCCATCGTAACCCACCCACTCCCAAACGTAGGTGGTTCAGCAAGGAAAACGAGACCTCATGCAGCCACTCCCGCTCACGCTCGAGGTCACAGTCCTTCCCGCCCCTCCCTTCTGTGGAACCTGGCCAACAGCAGCAACCACAGCAGCGACAACATCCGAAGAACCAGATGACCAAGGGGCAGCAGCAGCAGCAACCCACCTGTCAACAGTCCCAGCACGCCTCCAGCAAGCATAATGAGAAGCCCAATCCCACTCCATCAGCCGGTGCTGACAATAAGGTGAGCTGGTCAGCAAATGTAGATCCTCCCATCGCTCCACTCAATACCCTGTCCACCGCATACGAACACCTTCTCGCGGAAAAGATAAAACTCAAACAGGAGCTGGCGGCCGTCAGGGCACGTCAAGCAAAGGACAGTTCTCAACTTCATGCCCTAATGGCACGTCTTGGATCGCCGCCCGACTCCCTCGAAAAAAACCCCCCAACCTCCCCCAAGAGACAGAAGACCCCTAAAACGGCGCTATCAATTCCTGCTGCGTCGGGCACCACAGTCACACGCGAAGAGTTACGCGAAATGCTCTCAACGCTCGCGCAGCAGCTATCGCAACAATTCAGTGCTGTATTCACGCAGTTCGGAGAACGCCTCGACTCTCTCGAGACACGCTTCGAGGCGCAAATTGCTGAAACAGGCGAAAACATACGCAGGAAGAGGGCCACTCGTAGCTCGCACGCCACGACAGATCAAGGTTACCATAGACTAGGATTGGAATCACATGCATCCGAAATCCTCGCTACCCCCGCATTGACACCCAGCGCCCTCACCCTCACTCCTACATCGGCGTCGCAAGCCGAGATTCCGATACCCACGCCTTTCCACTCAACGAATTAACCATGGGCAGCACAGCCCCACTCATTGGCGAACATTTAGAAGTCTGGCAATGGAACTGCCGCGGCTTCCGCAGAAAGCGGAGCCTCCTCCAACAGTACATTAACACACACCTTGCTCGGCCAGATGTGATAGCGCTTCAGGAGCCCGAAACGCCACCCATATTTTCAGGTTATGAGTCCTATAATAGTCAAACAAAGGGCAAAGCGGCCATCCTGATTGACAAAGCGCTAACCGCAGTTGGCTTAGACAATATCCCAGACACCAACATAGAACATGTGATTGTGGAGCTAGTTCTCAGGCAAAAAAAGAAAGGAGAAAAGCGAAGTATCATCATTGTCAACCTATATAGCGCCCCAAAGCAAAAAAACACTGATTTCCATGCCCTCGTCCAAGGTGCCTGCCGATTGGCCCAGGGAAAAGAACTCTTACTGCTCGGCGACTTTAACGCTCTCGACGAACGCTGGTGTTACAACCGTTCGGATGTCAAAGGCAAACAGCTTGCGGCTTCCACTGAAAAATTTCAGCTTCAACTGCTTACGGATCCCGCGTTCCCTACCCGGATCGGCAACAGTGTGTGCAGGGACACTTGCCCCGATCTCACCTTCGCCCGTGGCCGTGCAAACTATAACTGGGACAACCTGCAGGAATCCTTGGGCAGCGACCACTTCATTCTCCGCACAAAAGTTACAGAGAGCGCAGCGCGTCGGTCTATTGGAGAAGCACGCATCACAAACTGGGACGCCTTTCGTCGTGAGAGCGAATATTCACTCGACAGCCTCACAAGCCTCACCGACTGGTGCACCAAACTTAAAGAAATTCGAGAGCGTTGGACCACCACCATTAACAGAACACCTGCACTGCCGGAAGTGGACGGCCATCTGCTACATCTGTGGGAAGCCCGAAGGAGCCTCATCCGCAGATGGAGGACGCAAAAACATAACCGACGCCTCAAGCTAAGGATTGCCACACTCACCACTCAGGCAGAGCAGTACGCTACAGAACTGGCGCGACTCAATTGGGCCCAGTTTAGCGACTCTCTTCGAGGCTCATTGGGCACGGCCCGCACGTGGAACATTTTGCGCGCTTTGATGGACCCCTCTCGCACAAAAAATGAGACGAATAAGTCAGTCATGCGCCTCATACACGCCTTTGAGGGTACTGACGATGAGCTGCTGGATCAAGTCCGGCGAAAAGGCTTGGCGATTTCTACCCACCCGCATCTCAAGCTGCGTATCGTGGACGTGCCAATGACACTCTTGACCGACCAATAACGGTGGACGAAGTTTACGCAGCCATTCTCAGCAGCAATCGCAACACAGCTGCTGGGGCAGACGGAATCACGTACTCCCTTATCAGGAACCTCAACGACAGCGCCGTACAAGAAATCACGGCGTTTTTCAATGATCATTGGCAACGTGGCACGCTTCCTCCTGAATAGAAGCACGTGGAGGTCATAATGATACCGAAGCCGGGCAAAAAACTTCAGATCGAAAACCTCCGACCAATATCCCTCACTTCCTGCCTTGGTAAACTCTTCGAGCGCGTCATCACTAATCGCGTGCAAGATTACCTCGAAGACAATGACCTTTTCCTGCACTCAATGTACGGGTTTCGGGCACATCTTTCAACGCAAGATGTACTGCTACAATTAAAAGAAGTCATTGATAACGCCCCCCAGCAAGGAGAAAACATTATCTTGACTTTAGACATTAAGGGCGCATTTGATAACGTTAGCCACCAGGCCATACTTGAGGGCCTCGAGGCCCTTCATTGTGGGCAGCGCGTCTACAGTTATGTTCACGCCTTCTTGTCGGACCGCACTGCCACAGTCGGTCTCGGCTCCATCCGATCAGATGTTATCAAGGTTCCGAACAAGGGCACCCCGCAGGGCTCAGTGATTTCCCCGCTACTCTTTAATGTAGCTATGGTTGGCCTGGCACATGAACTCCACCGCATCGATGGCATCCATCACGCAATGTATGCGGACGATATCACCGTCTGGGCCACGCGGGGGTCCCTTGGAGAAAAAGAATATAACCTGCAGCAGGCAGCCACATGCGTCGAACAATACGCGCAGGCACGAGGCCTGGCCTGTGCAACAGAAAAATCTGAGCTTCTACGAATTTATCGACGCAAGCTCCCACCATCGATGCAGAACAACCAAGGCTCCCGCCTCCAGGTTGTCCTTGCTGGCAAACAAATCCCAGAGAAATCCACCATTCGAATATTAGGCATGTGGGTACAGTCGAACCGCCATGTGAATCACACACTTTCCCTTCTCCGCACCACTACACTGCAAGTGGCCCGAATGATATCTCGGGTAGCCACTCGTCGCCATGGCATGCGCGAGGAGGACACCCTGAAACTCATACGTAGCCTCGTGGTCAGTAGGGTGACATACAGTTTGCCCTACCAACGCCTCACCAAGAGCGAACAGGGCCAGGTAGACGCAATGCTCCGTAAGGCCTACAAAGCGGCACTCAAGCTACCACCGGGTACTCCTTCTAGCAAGCTCCTCGCATTGGGCCTACACAACACCTTTGAAGAACTTTGTGAAGCGCAACTCGCCACACAACTGCAACGGCTCAAGCAAACACCTACAGGCCGTGACCTGCTCCTACGCCTCGGCTACATCAGCCAGTTTCACGACGCAGCTCGTCGCAAGCCCATTCCGGACCAACTTCGTGCCACTTATAAGGTCGCTCCCATCCCCCGCAGTATGGATCCCCGACTACATCAGGGCCGGAGGGAAGCCAGAGTGGAAGCCCTCGAGCGAACTTATGCACACAAAAACACTACGTACTATGTTGACGCCGCCAACTACGACCATGCAAACAATAAGGCTGTAGCCACAGTCGTGGACCACACACTCACAGAACGTACCAGCGCTTCCGTGCGGTGCCGCAACATCACCGATGCTGAAGAAACTGCCATCGCGCTCGCTCTCGCCCTCGGCTACAGACAACGAAGGTCGCTGACGGTTCTCACGGACTCTCAAGCAGCTTGCCGCAACTACCTACAGGGGCGCATCAGCCAACCCGCTCTCAGCGTCATCATGAGCGTTACAGACACTGGCGAGCATTCAATTACACATCCACTGAGAATTTGGCATCGGATTATATGGACTCCGGGCCACATGGGACTGGAGGGGAATCAGGCAGCAGATAGGGTAGCTCGAGGGTATGCGAGCCGAGCACCTTCCAACTCCGCCCCTGAGGAACTCGTTCCGGTCCCTTGCGACTATTCGGCCATCCTAAACCATTACAGAGGACTTAGGAAAGCTTATTCGCTACCACACCGAACACTAAATAAAGAGGAATCGGTCAGCTGGAGGCAAATTCAAACCGGCACGTTTCCAAATTTGCACATCCTGAGTAAAATGCACCCCTCGGCATACTCTCCTCTCTGCCCATGGTGTTCAGCTAAAGCCACTCTGTACCACGTCACGTGGGAGTGTCAGGCCATTACAGCCTTACAACCAGTACTAAATCCAACAGCGAAGCGATGGGAGGAGCTGCTGGCCAGCGAGAACCTGGAAGATCAATTGAGTCTGATCAACCGGGCCCGCAGAGCGGCTGCTGCAAGCGGAGCCCTGGACTACGGGCCCCCCCACCGCAAGCCAAGCATGTCCGACTACTCGGAGCTTCTCCGCAGAAAATTTCATGTAATTAAATAAATAAATATGTTTCCACCTATAGTCTGACGCCAGGCGCGGCCCGACCACAACCGGCACGAAATGCGACATGCTGCATTTCGCACCGATGCGTTACCCAGACAACACTGCGTCTACCTCTTTTCGTGACGGAGGGACGCCGGATGTGCTGAAATGCGCATGCGTGAAAGCGACGCAGCGCGGCGTGTGCCTGCGAGTATATGGCAGGACCGGCGCCTGGCGTGGCAACGCCGGCTTGACGCGACGAAATGAACGCCGGCGAGCACGTGCACCGCGTCATGTCCAAATGTATTGGCGCCTTGACTGTGGCATGTGGTCATGTTCTCACATGACACGAATCTCATGATTATTATGTTTGCGCCTGTCACATACCTTCGTCATCGGTTGGCGTCTTGTAATACCAAATTTGGCACATGTGAAGCTAGCGAAACAGCCGCGAGCACATCACGAGTGTGGCATGTAGTAATGTTGTTACATGACACGCATCTGATGTTTATTATGTTTATCACCAGTCCCATATCTTCGTCATCCATTCACGTACCGTAATACCAAATTTGGTATATGCGACACCAGAGAACCTGCCGCGAGCGCATCGTCAGCGTGGCATGTGATCATGTTGTTAGGTGACACGCATGTCATGATTTTCATGTTAGGGTCTGTCGCTTGTGTTCGCTATGCAATCATGTCATACCATAGCAGCTTTGCAACACGCCATGTCAACGAAACCGCCGCAAGAGCTGCAGGACTATGAAATACAAATCAAGGCATTCATGACATATATCATGGTTTTCAAGTCAAGAATAGTAAAATGGGCTCTTCATACAGTCATGTTATGCCATACCAAGTTTGGTATCGACACCATCATCGAAATGGCCAGGACAGCTAAAAGTCGTAGGTGGCTCGATAGATTGATACGCTCAAAGTCGCCGAAGTTCGCTAAGAAATGCTTCGCATTTAAAAAGGAAAACACAGCAGTGGAGGCCGCACATGCGCTGAGTGACTCCGATACTCTGTGTGGGCACCATATTGAACCACCCTGTGCGCCACCTACAGGCGACGAAACTTGCGAATAGAGTGATCGTTCTTTTGCTAACATAGCGTCACTGTGCCCAGCGTGCGCGCGTGTCAGCGCAATAATATAGTATATTGGGTCCTTCATGATGCGCTCGCGGCCGTTTTGCCAGCTCCACATATACCAAATTCGGTGTTATGTGACGTCAATGGATGACGATATATATGACTGGCGCAAACATGATATTCCTTGAGACGCGTGGAAGGTAAGAACATGACAACATACCACGCTAATAGCGTGCTCGTGGCTGTTTCGCTCGCCCCACATATACTAAATTTGGTATCACGTGACGTGAATAGATGATGAAGGTAAACGACACATCCAAACATGATAATCATGACACGGAAGTCATGTACGGCATAATTTACCCCTACTTCGTAAAGTTGTGATGATTTCAAAGTGACATATCAAGCTTTCTATTCGTGCTTCGCATATCATAGATTCCCACTTCATGTGGAATCTGGCAATTTTTTTCTCAAAAATAATGGATACACCAATTTATTATTAAGTGTTGGTCATATACATCTAAAGGATTTAATTGAAAGGTAATGTGCATGAAAAGATTTTTCTCTTGTTCTGCAAACCAACGATGCTAATTATTTACAGTGCAGAAAATGCTTGTCTGCCCAGGGATGTAATGATGGCTCCACAAAAAGATTATGTTAAAAGCGTCTATACCCTGCTGCGGCCTTCTAAACAGTGCACCAGTGTAGTTGCTCTGATCCTATAGCGGGACGGCTTAAAGCTCTCCCATAGTAGAGTACCCTGTGCTCTAAATCGTGACCCCCATTTTATACCTCTCCCCCTCCCTAGAGCGGGAGGGCTCTGTGCTCTTCATTTTTGAGTACGAAGTACTCGAAATCGTTAAACATTTTTGTTTCTTAACACATGGGACGTTGGGGGCTTCGCAGAACACCTACCAGTTTAGAGAACGGAAACTGTACCTTTGGGCTGTTGTATCAAAATAACATGCAAATACAATCGAAACCCTAATTTATTATTTAGTGTTGTTCATACACATCTAAAGGATTTAATTGAAAGGTAATGTGCATGAAAAGATTTCTCTCTTGTTCTGCAAACCAACGATGCTAATTATCTACAGTGCAGCAAAGTGCTTGTCTGCCCAGGGATGTAATGATGGCTCCACAAAAAGATTGTGTTAGGGGCGTCTATACACTGCTGCGGCCTCCTAAACAGTGCACCACGTGTAGTAGCAGCAATAACAATGCGTATGATACAGATGGAAGCCTCCGAGTGCGACATTGACAAAGATCCGCCCGTCAGCATTGCGGAGGCTCTTGTATAAAACCAGCTCTCGGAAGAAGAGAGAATGAAAGTCGGCGCATGGAAAAAGAAAACGCTACAAAGAGGCTGCCTTTGCGCAAGAGAAATGCAGGACTTCGTGTGGAAGTTGAACTGGGACGTCCTCCCAACACGGCAGCGAATAAAGAACTTAGGAGTGGTAGCATCAAACCAGTGCCCCAACTGTCGGGCTACTGAAACATCGAAGCACGCGTTGTACGAGTGCCCCGCAGCTATACCTGTCTGGCGGCTGGTGGCGCGAGACTTCAAGATCCGCCCCCCCCCCCCCCCCCACCAGCACTGGCCCGGAACAAGGGTGCGTTCGCACGACTGGTTATCGTATGCACCATGTTCATAATATGGAAGCGGCGTTGCCTGGCTGAGGCTCGGAAAACGCCAATGTGTGCAGCATTCCCCGCAATATCGCGAATCCGCAGACTTTTGCGGAATTCGCTAGCGGAAGAGCTAGAGGCGAGCGGCGAGGAAGCATTTCTTCGCCGCTGGCATACAAGATTCTTTTTTGTTAAGGAGGGGAAGATCCACCTCCCAATCACCTCATATTAGCCTTCCCCCCCCCCCCTTGGATAAACACGCAAGGACAAATATTTATTGAAAATACCTTACAGGCCAGAAGGCATTGAGTAAGGGGGGTTACAGTGAAAAATCGCATGTAAATTTCAAAATAAAAACGGTACAATGTCGGTTAGTAATAACAAAAAAATTAACAAAGCAATAAGTCAGCAATACGTAAACATGGCGATGAAGTATATAAGAACACTCCGTAACATAAAAACCCTCGGAAAAGAAGTAAAAGAACGTCAAGATGAAATATTAAGGAAATGCGTCTGAACTTTTTGCCGAAACGTGTTGGGGTTGCTATCAGAGGCGATATCGTCGGGAAGATCATTCCACATGCGGATGGCTTGTGGTAGTGCGGATGTGTTGAACGCGTTCGTGTTTCCAAAAATGCGAGTGAAGCTGAGATGGTTATGTAATCTGCGTGACGTGTAGAGCGGGCGTTGAAGGTGCAACGACGATGTTTTGTTACTGTAGACGTACTTATGAAATAGGCATAACAAGGACACGTGACGACGAACATTTAATGCTTGGAGGGAATGATGGAGTTTAAGCTGAGTCACACTGGAATTGATGTCATAGTTTCTAGAAATGTAACGGGTGGCTCTGTTCTGGATTGTTTCCAGCATGTTAATTTGATACTGAGCGGAAGGGGACCAAACAGATGAGGCATATTCAAGTTGCGGGCGGACGAAAGTTAGGTATGACATTTTGCGAATGTTAGTGGGACAACGACGAAGGTTTCGGCGTAAATACCCCAATGTTTTGGAGGCTTTTGCACAAACGTTAGTGATGTGATCAAACCAGGAAAGCCCTGGTGTAAGGTGGATGCCAAGATACTTGTAAGAGGTCGCCGTGGAGAGCCTGTCACATTGCATATGGTAAGTGAAGTTAGATATGACCTGTTTACGTCCAAAAGAAACAACTTTACACTTATTAGTATTCAACCTCATAAGCCAAGTGCTGCACCAGTTAGAAATAGTGTTCAGATCATCTTGAAGGATGGAGTGATCGTTAGGACAGTTTATAGGTCTGTAGAGCATGCAGTCATCAGCGAAGATTCTGATATGCGATGATATGTTAGTTGGGAGGTCGTTGATGTAGATAAGAAAAAGTAATGGGCCAAGAACGCTCCCCTGTGGGACGCCAGAAGAGACATACGAAGAGGGAGAGGAAGAATTATTAACGATTGTGAACTGCTTGCGAAGTGACAGAAAATTGCGTAGCCAAGATAAAGTGAGGGAGTCTAATCGGAGGGCAGATAATTTTGAAATAAGGCGACAATGGGCGACACGATCGAATGCTTTGGCGAAATCAAGAAATATGCAATCAGTCTGTAGGCCATTATTTATGTTGTAATGAATGTCTGTAGTGAATTCTAGTAACTGTGTTTCGCATGACATGCCCTTTCTGAATCCGTGCTGGTTTGAAAAGAAGAATTTGTTAGTCTCGAGGTGACTGTATACGTGGGAGGCGATTATGTGTTCGAGGAGTTTGCAACATATGCATGTGAGCGAGATTGGGCGATAATTTTTAGGTGAGTTCTTATCTCCGGATTTAAAAATGGGTACTACTTTGGCTATTTTCCAGTCGTCTGGAAGTTTTCCAGACGATAGCGACTGTCGAAAAATGTGGTATAATGTAATGCTAGATATGGAAACAGTATTTTTAATTACCTTAGAGTTGATATCATCTATACCAGCTGATGAGGATGCCTTAATCTGTTTAATTCGACACGCGATACACTCCACCGTAATTTCAATAGGCTGCATGTATTGGAAGTTGTAATCAGGGATATGTGGTACGTCAGAAGAATCTTCTTGGCTAAATACAGATGATATGCCTGTGAAGTGACATAAGCAGATGTAATAACACCGCTTATTGTGATCCTTTCGTGTGGCTTGTATAAGAATGCACCTGCACACTTGTGTGAAGTGTATACAGCATCATTTCCTCCTCGCGATTCAGTGTTGAGCGCCTTCTTATGCTCACCCCTTCCTTGTAACATTGTATAAGGATGTTATAGGGCAAGTGCATGGTTCACGTAGAAGATACAACGAGATAGCGTGCATCGCGGTCGCAGGAACACGAAGCAACAAGAGCAACAAGAAGATCATTGTCGGTGAAGACAGATGTAATAATTCCGAAACCTGTACAAATAAATTCTCTTTGTTGCTCTGATGATATAGCGTGCCCACAGTAGAGTACTCTGAGCTCTAAATCGTTACCCCCTTTTTATACCCCCCCCCTCCTATAGCGGGACGGCTCAGTGCTCTTCACTGTTGAGTACGAAGTACTCGAAATCGTTAAACACTTTTTTTTCTAAACACATGGGACGTCGGGGGCCTCACAGAACACCTACCAGTTTAGAGAACGGAAACTGTACTTTTCGGCTGTTGTATCAAAATAACATGCAAATACGTAGCGGCGGCGTACTGAACTGCAACACCGCGAGGCCAGATGGCGCTGGGAGTACTATCATCATCAATCAACAAACGCAATTTTTTTGTTGTAGGCGGGGGGAGGGGCCGTGGCTGGTTCTCGCTGCTCGCGTCCTCTTTTTTTTTTTTCGTTGCCCAATCGCGTTTCGCGTCTGTAAATATCGCCAGGGGACCCAGCTGGCCTCGACTGGCAAAAACAACGTCAATCAAGTAAGGTTTGCATCGTTTACTGCGAGTGTCTAAGCCGGTACAATCAATGTATACGGTCGGGTTCGAACAAAACAAGTCACTCATACATATCGAAAGCTTTCAACCCATGTATAAAGACTCTTGAAGGCTAACAAGCATATGCATATAACTGAACATCGAAATCGCAGAATGAACGTCGCTCTTATTGTGTTGCGGCGCTCGAGTTTAATAGCGTGGCTTCAGGACAAGGGTCCGATTCTGCCGTCAGATGCGGCGCTTGCCCCGTAGTCTTGATCTTGAAGCGAATGCATGATGTGGAATCGGGAAGGAAACTTGCACATTGCCGATAGGTAGCTCGCGCAGTTAGAGATATGTAGTTTTGCTAAATTTGTTAAATAAGCAATTGCGGATGCGTGCATCTCTGAATCATTCTTGCTCTGCAATGCTACATTGAGTACTTCACAATTCTGCAATGTCGCGTCGGGTCGAGAGGGTAGGCACTAGTTTTAATACTCAGCCGTGAGCCCATATCATAGGTATTATGTATTTAGGGGATGGGCCTAAAAATATTTCAGGCTTGCTACATTTATTGTTAGAGTTAAGTTACACAGTTACCACAGCTAGAATTTCTCGTCGCAGGTAATGACCAGTCTGCTGAGTATGCAGCGAACATGTATGCTAAAGGGACACTTATGAGGTGTGTGCTTACAGATCGAAAAGGCCCAATCCTAAGAAAATAAGTTTCAGGTATGCATTGTACAAATTTGTTGTCTGTACATCTTTGTTGGTACTCTTACATCACACTATCTGCTGAGCCCTGAGCACAATCTCTTTTTTTTTTGCATAGGCATATCCATAGAACTTGAGTACTCTCTTGCAAGCAAGCACTCCTGAAAACAATTGGTGGTACATGATGTGAATCTGTCCGAATACTGGATCAATAATGGTCACATTTATTACACACTTGTTATTATGTTTACTTTTTCAATATACTTGCGCTTGAAAATGAAGTTGCTTTCTCCCGGCTACTTTTAGAGGTTAGGACTTGAAATACGTACTATCTTGCAGTGTGGCTGTAGATAAGTGAAGATCATGTATGTTTCAACTACCTGTGCGATTTCCTAGATTTTTTTTTCATGACCGTAGTGCACAGAATTTGACTTCTTAGTGGTAGACACTATAGTTATGACAACTTAATTTAAACAGAAGCAGATGTGCACAAAGAAATCTGGAACATTTTTCTCCCCCCGCCCCCAAAAAAAAAAACAGTACCACATGCAATGAACACAATCTTGCTCTTCATGAAAGCATTCACATCTTTGAGGAAGCTGTGCTGCAACTGCTCATCACCTTTATGATTGATTATTTTAGGAGCCCATTGAACATATGTGCAAAGCTATAGCAATTGTGTGCAGTCTTATGAGCTTTGTTGCATCTTTTTGTAAACTTGTATGAGTTAAACACCGTTAATCAAGACAAAACAGTTCTAGGTGTTGTTGGTAAACTGTCACAAGGCACAACTAAATGTCTGAAAACCTGTTAATGCCCATCACTGTGTGTGTTCATTATGTAGTGCAAATAATAATTTCCGACGATTCACATGCCAACTATGAAGCGATCGTGAGTCGTACAGTAGTGGGCAAATTTAGATTGATTCTGGCTTCCAGGGATTCAAACAAATGACATTGTAGCCTCACAGGAGACAAGACTGCTTGTCGAAACATTTGCTTTGACCCCTTATGTTAACATGTTTTTCATACTTTCAAGCTTCCATCTTTTAAGGGTCAGTTTAGTTTACCTGCACTAATCCGAACTGGTTCACAGCTGTGCACGAGAAGTTCAGAACCTTTGCGGCAGGACTTCAGCGGTGCGGCATCACAAGTGAATGACAAGGTGCCGACAAGGTGGAATCCTTATTTTTGTTCACTTGATTTAATGAGATGCAAACATCTTGGCAAAACACGCCCCATTTATAGGGGTGGGTACAGCACCTACGTCTAATGTTATGTTGTTTGTTAAGCTGTGCGACGGCTGCACCAAAGCAGCGCCGTCAGAAGGTACAGTGTCATGAAATAGTTTTGGTGCTGTACCTCTCCTGCGCTTTTTGAAATGAATGGCAATATTTAGAAGATGCCATTGCTGCGTCACTGAAACGAATGGCGAGGTGCAGCACTTTGTAAAATGGATCGTGCGGTGCAGGTGAATCAAACAAACACTTAAGCACACAAGCGTATTAGAGTTTCACCCCCATCGAAACATGGCTACAGTGGCTGGGATCAAACAGTGTGTTGTTGAGCTCAGCAGCGCCACACAATCTAACTAATAGTGTTACAGTTTCAACATTATTAAAGTGTAGATTCCATGCCACGGTAGGCAGGCAATGCTTGTAGCCAATCTAAAGCACCTCTCCACGATATGCGCGGTAAAACATTCACAAATACAGCATTACATGTGTGAAGTTAGAGACGACTTGTTGTAGTGGGCATCCAGATGTTTCAACGTGCTTGCAGAGTGGACATTCGGGGGTAGTCATCCTGTCATTGCATGTCAGTCTGGAAAAAATAAGTAACATCACCAGATATCAATGCATGAAATGAATGCATAATCAATGCATGAAATTTTCTAAAGTAAACAAATAAACTCAGTTAATTAGTAAACAGCAGTATTTTATGCATATATGTAGTGGTACCTCAAAACACGTATATCACTCAGGGATGCTTCTTCACAAGGCGTGTCATGTAGCAGGTTCCTTGCCTATTGTACACATTTCTTCCATGTCAGGTGGGCCAGGAGGCTGTGGCAGAAAAAGAAGTATTTCTTATTTATGTTACGCTTCCTTTGTCACACTACCGTAAAACCAGACCCATAGTTATGTGATGTTTCTCCAACGCAACTGCACTAAACTATGAACTAGTAGGTTTTTTGCACTAATATATGGGCTAGCTAAGAAGACACATGTGAGGCGACAGTGATTCATTTGCCTTCTTTTATCGCAATGGCCTGGTTGGTGTTACCTGATGATAGAATTTTAGAATTAACTATTGAGTCAGCGACTCGTTCCCACGTTAAGCCATACACGCCGCAAGTAACGCACGTTTTTCCGGTTACAGATTGAGACGTTCAACAGTTTTAAAATTTAATACTGCAATGCGCTGCCACCATGTGACGCCTACGCAGTCATTGGCAAAAAAAAACGACATATTTTGAATTGAACCAACTAGCGCCGCAAGCAACTATCCTTAAAAGACTGAAGTGGTTTCTACTCACCGTCCCGGGCTTGCAACTGGTGTTCATCCGATGAAAGCTTCAACGGTCGCTTCGTTCCCCGAAAGTCACTTGAATTCCTTTCGCGAGAGCATTTGAACGAGTCAAAATAAACAGAATGAGAAGGAATGTGTCGGTCGGCAGAGGCTCAAAATATTTACAGCGAAACAAAACAGCCCTAGACACCTCCGAACGTACCGCGAGCCGTTACCTGCCGTCGCAACCGCTGGCCGCCGAAAACTTTGAAATGAGGATAATGATGTCGATAGGCTGCTACTGACATTGAGTCAGCTGGATCAAAAATTATTACAAAAAGTTCATGACGCAGCACATGTTTAAGAAAAACTACTTGCTAGAAGAACAAAATGTTTTTTTGTGTAGCAGTACGAAAACATGTAGTGTTTGATCATTTTAAACTAAAACTTGTCCCCAACGAAGGCGCCTCCACAAGAAAGTGCAATAGCGCGAGTGGCGAGAAGGGTCAGTAGATCCACTCTGGGTGTTTGAAGCAGAAACGCGCCGTGGTTGATTTTTTCGCCCCCTACAGGTGAGCACTTGAACTTGAGAGTTTCCGGGACCTGGGGGCTTGACCAAGGCACCAACAACTTTTACGCCAGGGAACTACAGTTCACTTAGTTAAAGATTTCAAGTTGGCAGATGGGTGGTTAACTCTACACGGAGTCAAGTTCGTTGCAACCCGCGCTTGCGGCATTCATCAAAGCCGAATCGACAGAGTTGATGTGCCCAACGACTTCTCACCGAACCTAGAAGCATGTGAGGTGGTTCAGCTTGCGCCAAGTCAGCAGAAACTCAGTGATGACGCTCCGTTACTCTTCACCTTCAGCGTGAGCACAACAACGAGAATACACAAACCATGGAGGATGGACCCAAGTATTCTTCATGATGACGAAATAATTTCTGTGCTTTATACAGAGCTGGTGGCCTGTCTGCCAGAAGTTGGTCGCATAACTCCGTCCACATTGGACCACTTAAAATCTTGCTGGCGCCTCGTAGCTCAGCAGGTAGGAAAAGCACGCCACACTCGCCTCGCAGCCAAGATGAATGAGATTCACCGACGAATTTTAATCATAGAAAGAGGTGGGTCAACCTCGTTTGCTACGCTCGAAGACGTTGAAGTACAAAAAATCAAATATCAAGATCTTTTAAAGCAGAGGTCTCAAGCTACAAGGCTCGCAAAAGAAATGCACTTATCGGCAGATGAAACCGAGAAATTGACTTGTGCGCAAAGAAACCGTGATCGTCGATGCCTGCCCCGCCACATCGATGAGGCGCTGAAAGAGGGTGGTATCATTGTTATTGACCCGGATGAAGTTCAAGAAGTTTTCCGAGGCCGCTTCGCAAAACTGTTTGCTGCAGAGTATGACGCACAGGACGACGAGTTTGCTGCCAAACTCTCAGCATTTTGCGAAGGTTTGCCATCGCAAGGCTCGGAAGACCGTTTTGGTATTTATGAAGAAACTGATAAAGAACAGGTATGGTACGCCCTAAAATCAATGAAGACGTCAACGTCACTAAGCCCAGAAGGAATACTCACGGGATTTCACCTGCATTTCTTCGATATCTAGGGAAATGCGATCACTGATCTCGTGAATATTTTGTTACGTGATGGCCAAAAACCGCAGTCCTTCTGCGAAGGAAAGGTGATTATTTTGCTGAAACGGGGTATGGAGGCGTCAGACCCAAAAACGTGGTGGTATATTACCCTGTTAAACACAGACTATAAGTTAGTAGTACGACTGCTCTCACGGTGTCAGCGGTCCTTCTTGGAAGAGATTGTGTCACCCTTGCAGTCATGTGCAGTACCAGGACGTTCCGTCTTCGTACATCTAACAATAATCAGAGACCTCGTCGCATATGCCAAAGAAAAACATATCACAGGAGTATTTATTTCGCTTGATCAGGCCAAAGGATTTGATAGAGTGAAACACGGGTGTCTTTTCGCTATTTTACGCATCTTTGGCCTCCCCGAGCAGTTTGTGCGACTGGTAGAAATACTTTATCAGGACCTGTCAAGCTGTCTACTTCAACAATGAAGTGACAAGAAGCTTTGCAATTCAAAATGGAGTGAGGCAAGGAGGCTGTCGGTTGTCTGCGGTATTATTGATTTTGGGTCTAGAGACTTTCATAAGAAAGGTTGCAAACTGCGAGCGTATAGTGGGGTTCTTAATGCCAGGCAAGAAATCCTTGAAAATTATCGTATACGCCAATGATATTTCGGTATTTTTTCGTAACTTGTCTGTCTTTAGTACATTCCTTGACATGTTTGTTCTGAATTTCTTTCTGTCTGGTGCTCTTTTAAACACCACCAAATTTAAGGCATTGCACCTTGGACACTTCAGAGAACTATTGCCAGGAGACATTCAAACAGTTAAGGTGGTATATGCATTTACTCTGAGGAAGCTGTCACAAAACGAGCACTCAAAAAGGGCGCGCCGCCCAATTCTCGCGACGAAGCGCCGAGAAGTCAACGATAAATAAAGAAAACGAGCATCCAAAGACTCCCCGTCTGCGCGTCTCTCTCCCCTCGGAAGCGTGGGTTCGCCGACGAACCTCCTCTCATCGGCGCCCGAGCAAGCCCTGGAACGTTCTAGATGGAAAGGGGCGTGGTGACGCAGGGTTGCGTCATCTGTCGCGGATGGCCCTCGTACCGTCTCGCGCTTTCTCCCAGCCTTCGCTGCGCATCGCGCCGACGAAATGATGAGAACTTTCTGGAATCTCGCGCGGAAGGTATTTAACCGAGCAGCAGAGATGGGAGATAAGCAGAAGAAGGAAGTTAATGCCAGAGTGCGTAGGGTATCCCGCCGCGTCTGTCGGTGAAGGTTTTGTCCGTAGTGACAAAGCAGGCGAAGAAGAAAGTATGCGCCAGAGTGCGTAGAGTGTTCCGCCTTGTGGGCGAAGTGTTTTGTCTTCCATGAAAAAGGAGGAGAAGAGGATTTCCACCTGAGGGGTGAAGACTCGAGCTACAGGCAAGAGTGTGTGTCTACCGCTATCGAGCGAAGACGCGTGGCAGCAGCTGCGTGTGTGAAGCCGACGAGACGTGTTTCCGGCGAAGAAGTTTGAAGCTTGGAGAGTGGCCAAGTGAAGACGCGAGGTTTCCTGGAAGAGAAACTCCGGGTGCAGCGGAACGACAACAACGCTGGACTTTGAGTGAGTGATTCTCGGAAGACTGTCATTCAGTCTTTTCTTCCATGGACTTTGGACTCAATAAGTTTTCGAACTCTTTAGTCTTTAAGTGTCTTGGTTCAATGCATGCGACTGCATTGTAGTGCGTATTGTTGTCTGTGTCCGTTATTTCGAGTGTGGCTGATTGTACTGTGTAGTACGTTGTTTGATTGGTGAGATATTGTATTCTACTATTGTCGAGTGTGCACATTTGTGTATCGTTTTTATCTGCCATTATTGAGAATATAATTTTGTTTTGTTTATCAACTCTCGGCTCTGACTTGTTCTTTGGTCGACAGCCGGCGTCCGCTGGCGCGCCAAAAAGGATCACTTCTAAATTGTCCATGCTTTCGTGGTGCTGTTTGGGGGGGCCGATACTTCGGCCCTTGGAATTAGCCCGGCGATTGCCTCCCAAATTAACGGGACCTGTGAAAATTAATCTGGCGTCCGCGACAAGGGCCTTTTGTTGCACAATGTGTCCAAAGTAGTGAGAAAGAGCCTCGAGTTGTTGATAGTGCTATCGGAACAATTTTGTGTGTTGTTCAGTGTTCTCGTTAACGAATGCAGGAGAGTGTTCCGATAGGCTGATTTAGGCAGATACTTTTTGCACACGGCCAGACTTTATCTGCGAGACACCATGGATCTCGAAAAGTTAGTAGCTCTTGGTGAGAAGATGGGTCTTTCTGGCGCCGAACTACGGAAGCGGGTAAACCAGAAGGAGAAAGAGGCGGTGGAGAGAGAGAGGTGCAGCTGAGAGAGCCAAGGAAGAAAAAGCAGCTGAGTTGGAAAGAGAAAGGATGGCCGCTGAAATGGCGAAAGAAGAAAGAGAGGCAAAGGAGCGACAGTTGAGGGAAGAAAGAGAGCAGCAAATGAAGTTGGAGCTGGAGAGAGAAAGACTGGCAGCTGAGAGGGTGAAAGAAGAAAGAGAGGAAAGGGAACGGCAGTGACAGCGCGAGATAGAGCTCGAGCGGCTCCGTTTGCAACAGCGAAGTGAAACTCCGGTCCAAACTAGAGTTGAAAGCAGCGAACGGGAGGACCACGGCTTCTGCTTGAACCCAAGCAAGCTACTCGTAGCGTTTCATGAAAGGAAGTAGGACCTTGACGCGTACCTTCACAGATTCGAGACGATTGCGAGGAGCCAGAATATCCGGAACATCAATGGGCAACTGCTTTGAGTACCTGCTTGAGTGGCGAAGCGCTCAGTGTGTACGGTAGGCTGACGCCGACTGATGCAGCCAACTATGCAAAGGTGAAAGCTGCTTTGCTGAAGCGATTTATATTTACTGTGGAAGGATTCCGGGACAGATTTCGGACAGGAAAGCCAGCTGATGGTGAGACGGCAACGCAGTATGCCGCCCGACTTTGCCATTATTTCGACAGATGGATTGAACTTTCAGGGACAGCGCAGGAGTATGATGAATTTAGAGAGCTCCTAATTAGAGAACCATTTCTTAATAGTTGCCACCCAAGCCTGTCGCTGTACTTGAAAAAGAGGAGAGCTAAGTCACTTGAAGACATGCTTGAATTAGCTGATCAATTCTTGGAAGCGCAAGGTGGCACTAATTTGGCCAAGGTCAAGAAGGAGTGTCCTGAAGATTCGAAGAAATCGGCTCCCGAAGATAAGAAGCGTGCACCGGAGAGCATTCCGCGATGTTTTCTTTGTAACCGTGTGGGTCACCGCGCTAACAACTGTCGAACTAACTTTACGAGTCCCATGGTCGTAAAATGTTTCAAGTGTGGTCAGACTGGGCACAAAGCAGACGCATGTCGTAACGGAGCGAGTCAAACTCACCAGGTATCCTGTGTGCTAGCAGCACCGAAATCCGATGATAATGCCGTGACCGACGGATTCGTAGAGTTGAAAACTGGGGAGAAACTTCCTACTGTGGGTGCTGTAATGACAAAGCAGCCAACTGGTGTTACGAAGGGAATGCCAACGCTGCCTGGAAATATTGCGGGCGAGAAGATTGCGGTCTTAAGAGACACCGGTAGCTCCACGGTTATCGTGCGGAGAAATTTGGTACGGGAAAGTGAGTTAATAGGCAAAACGAAACCAGTTTGCCTAATTGATAGTACGGTTCGGATGCTTCCCGAAGCAGAAATTGAGGTTGAAACCCCGTACTTCAGCGGGAAGGTTACTGCGCTATGCATGATGACCCCCCTGTACGACCTCGTCATTGGAAACATCGACGGGGCGCGAGGGCCGAATGATCCAGAATGTTTGGGAGAAGATCCAAAGATAGAGCCCTCGCCAACCCAGCGACCGCAAGATACAATGGAGGAGCATCCCGTGACGGATCTCACTCGAGCCCAAGGTGAAGCCGCGGTGCAAGAGACAGTGAATGAGAAGATGATCGTGTTGAATGAGTTCACGTGCTGGGCAACTGGACTTACGTTGGCACGACCTCAACCGACCGACAGTGTAAAGGTGCCGGAGTCGGCCAGCCAGGTGACATGAACAAGTGGGTGAATAACCGGGCAGGATCAGTTGAGCGTCATGACCCGTTAACAATATCGGAAGTGACAACAATGGCTGAGACGCCGCCTCAGATACCGTCGTTGGAAGGGGCTTGCCGGAGCAAAACGAGGAAAAACAATAAGGAGAGATCGATAGAGCACCGCAAGAAAGGGCGCAAGCGCCGCTCGAAATGCACAGGATAGGTGTCGAGGTCGATTCGGAACGTGTTTGACAGTGCTATATGTTAAGTTAATGTGGTTGTTATCCTGTGTCACAACTGTATGTCGAGTGAGTCAAAATGTTTGTTACGGTGATGTGGTTGTACTATTGTTGTAATGAGAGAACTTTGTACATTTGTATTGTCTGGAATCTGAGATGGAGTGTGGTACTCATGCACCTGTGGTTATATTCTATGTGTTGTGAGATTGAATTCAATGTACAATTGTATTGAATGATCTATATTGAATGTGACGTGTCATGAGCAACGGACTATGTTACAGTCTTTAAGTGTGTGCTGACTGTTCGCGCTCGTTTTTGTAGTTTTGAATATTATGAGATAATATTCTTAATGTGGGGGGCAGTGTCACAAAACGATCCCTCAAAAAGGGCACGCCGCGCAATTCTCGCGACGAAGCGCCGAGAGGTCAACGATAAATAAATAAAACGAGCATCCAAACAATCCCCGGGCGCGCGTCCCTCTCCCCTCGGAAGCGTGGGTTCGCCGACGAACCTCCGCTCATCGGCGCCCGAGCAAGCCCTGGAACGTTCTAGATGGAAGGGGGCGTGGTGATGCAGGGTTGCGTCATCCGTCGCGGATGGCCCTCGTACCGTCTCGCGCTTTGCCCCAGCCTTCGCTGCGTATCGCGCCGACGAAATGATGAGAACTTTCTGGAATCTCGCGCGGAAGGTATTTAACCGAGCAGCAGAGATGGGAGATCAGCAGAAGAAGGAAGTTAACGCCAGAGTGCGTAGGGTATCCCGCCGCGTCTGTCGGTGAAGGTTTTGTCCGTAAGGACAAAGCAGGAGAAGAAGAATGTATGCGCCAGAGTGCGTAGAGTGTTCCGCCTCGTGGGCGAAGCCTTTTGTCTTCCGTGACAAAGGAGGAGAAGAGGATTTCCACCTGAGGGGTGAAGACTCGAGCTACAGGCAAGAGTGTGTGTCTACCGCTATCGAGCGAAGACGCGTGGCAACAGCTGCGTGTGTGGAGCCGACGTGTTTCCGGCGAAGAAGTTTGAAGCTTGGAGAGCGGCCAAGTGAAGACGCGAGGTTTCCTGGAAGAGAAACTTCGGGGGCAGCGGAACGACAACAACGCTGGACTTTGAGTGAGTGACTCTCGGAAGAGTATCATTCAGTCTTTTGTTCCAAGGACTTTGGACTCAATAAGTTTTCGAACTCTTCAGCCTTTGTGTGTCTTGGTTCAATGCATGCGACTGCATTGTAGTGCATATTGTTGTCTGTGTCTGTTATTTCGAGTGTGGCTGCTTGTACTGTGTAGTACGTTGTTTGATTGGTGAGATATTGTATTCTACTATTGTCGAGTGTGCATATTTGTGTATCGTTTTTATCTGCCATTATTGAGAATATAATTTTGTTTTGTTTATCAACTCTCGGCTCTGACTTGTTCTTCGGGCCACAGCCGGCGTCCGCTGGCGCGCCAAAAAGGACCACTTCTAAATTGTCCACGCTTTCGTGGTGCGGTTCAGGGGGGCCGGTACTTCGGCCCTTGGAAATAGCCCGGCGATTGCCTCCCGAATTAGCGGTACCCGTATGTGTCAAAAAGAACCTGGGTTGGCGTACTAAGGAGATCTACCGATGTCATATCAGCAGCCACTCATTTTAACCTGTCGCTTACGACAAAAGCAACAGTCATCAAGACACAGACATGCGCTTTGGTGCTTTACATAGCACACATTGCCCTTCTACCTAGCTGTGTCACAGGACGCCTCGTCTACATTACGGGAACGTTCCTCTGAGGTGGAAAACCAGCAAAGATACGAAGGAAATTTTTGCAGCTTTTCACAAACCTTGGATGCCGGGGTCTCCACACATACCAACATTCACGAGAGCACTGGCTGCAAAAACAATACAGAAGCTCTTCGATGATGGCAACTACGCCGGGTACAGGTTCTTGATGTACAGAAGCAGTACACTACAAGAAAATTTAACGGCAAATCCGTACAATAGACCACGAACAGAAATTACGCTTATGATTTACAGAGCTGCCAGTGGCTTGAAACGAACAGTAGAATCAATAGGTTCATGCAGTCTGGAAGATGTTTCATCCCAGAAAATAAGCAAAATGGTGACAAGTAGCACACTGAGCAAACAGGAAGAAAAAGCATCCTGCAAAAAAAAAAAAAATGGAAACGATGGCGTTGCAATCGCGTACCTAACCAGGTGCGCAAGTTTGACTGATTAAGAAGATGGAGGGCATTGCCTACGCGTGACAGGTTAGCCCATTGGGGAGTCGTTCCAAGTGACTGCTGTCCAAGGTGTGGCAAAGTGGAAACGGCCCTACATGCTCTGTTTCAGTGCTCGGGGGCAAGGGGCGTCTGGCACATGGCACAACGCCTCTTTGGCTCTCGCACAGCGCGCTTGGGAACAGAAGCTGGGCTGTTTACAAGACTGGTATTTAAAGTGAACTTGCGCGTACTGTGGCGGCGACGCTGTTTAGCGAAAGTACGGCACAAGCATTATAGAGGTGCCTATCCCTCACTCTAAAAAATACGGCTCATCGTGTGCAATTACCTACTTCAGCAGCTGCAAATGAACGGCGCATAGTCTTTCCTTCGACGATGGCACACACGTTTTTTCAGAGTAAAACAGGGACAGCTGAAGTTTCTAGTTGTTCCGTACTAGCAATGCGCCCACTCTAGTATGCATGCATACGTGTTATTCTGTAAAATATGCTCAAGTTGATTAATTTTATTTTTCTTCAACATGTAACATTTGGATACGCAGTGATCAATTAGATTTTGGTGCTGATTTGCAAGTTGTATACACTGTCTTTACTAGTTTTCCATGTTTAGTTTGTGTGTGTACAAGTTAAGTGTACAATCAACTTCCTTTTTTCTCTGCACTAAATACACTACAGTGTGAATGGACTCGCATCTGCTTGAAGTAAAAGCCTTATCCATTATGTACGTTCTTACCCAGAAAGTGCACTGTAGTCGGTGCCAACAGGAATGATGCCATGAAAGTTCGCGAAGGACAAAATGGGGCACACCTTCATAAACGACGTCATGTGGCAACGTCATATCACATGCCATCATCACCTGGTCGAAGGAGCGATGACACAAGATGATGTGCAAAGATTGCTTCAGTGGAGGAGGGGAGGGAGGTGTAACAGTAGAATTGATAGAGAACGTTGGATTGATTCTATAACCACCTCGTGACAGCATGCTATTTGGCTGAGGGCTTCTTGAGACGTTGTCGACGCTCGGCATCAGCATGTGGTCTTCTCGCCTTCTATCAATTGTTCTTGTTTTAAAAAACGTGTTTAGTGATAATCGGTACTTCGTACTCGACTACGGGAGAGCCATAAGCTGCACCAGTGATGAACACTGATGACGCAGCAGTTCGAAGAAGTGTTCGTCAGCGTACGGAACGGCCTTATAGAGGCTGCACCTCACGACCTGCCGATGCATGTTTGGCCTTCAGTTTTTGAACTCTCCATACTTCCCACATGTGAAGAGCACTCCTTATAAGCTTTACACAATGTCTCAGAGGGTGGTCTTCGTTTACACACCGTGATGTTTTATCGAAGTCTTCATAGAAGCTTGTCTTTTTAGCATCGAATCTGTTCAATTGCGCAGTAGTTTGTCTGTCGGGGAATTTATGGGACCCTAAAACCTCGCCTTTGAGAGTTGAATGGGATAGCGATATTCTGTTCCTAGTGCGTACTTCAAAAACTTAGTGCATAAAACCTTTTTTAACTTGCTATGCACTCACGAGGTGTCCTTATGAAAACAGGCGCCGTAGCGTGTGTGCCTTTTTGTAGTGGGCTACCGACTTTAAACCATATAGTCATAATGTTAATCACATATTCCGACGACCAGTGAAAATAGGCGCTGGTACAACGCATTATTACTGCAATGCTGTATAGTTAAGCATATATAGAAGACGCGTGCGCTTATAATGCATGTGTTATTTTCACTGCATTTTTAAGCAGCGGAAGTAACTTTGTATTCACAAGGAGACGCTTGAGCGTGAATACACGTAAAAAAATAAAACTGATGCACGGCTGTGTGTTAGAACATCCGCCTGCCAAGCAAACAACCCGGGTTCGATCTCCACTCTGCCCCAGGATTTTTTATTATTTACATTATTATTTACATTATTTACATTCTCGATTTCTCGGTCACGCATAAGATGATATTTCGCTGTAATCCTACAACGCCGACACCTGAATTTTGCCGAGACGAGTTCTTTAACGCTGTCGCGTTGAAATAGCAATGCTGCTGCTGCCGATGCTGATGCTGATGCTGATGATAATGATGATTCTGATAACCTCGTATTGATGGCGCAACATCCACAAAGGTGTATGGGCCAAGAACCGGGTGGCAGGATATTAATAGTAAGTAACGAAACTAGAACCACCATAAAAATTATTGTAGAGATAAAACTGCGAAGAAATAAAAATGCTCGCTGAGCTAGCAGTCAAACCATATCTGCTTCCTGATAGAGATAACTATGAATACTGGACTAAGAATCTGAAAAAAAAGGATAGAATAACACGGTAATCTTTTCCTTGCCTTGATGTATAGTCGAACAGAGTAGAGCATACATCCCTGTATGAGAAAGTAGGGAGTGCGTGCGGTAACCTGCACGCACTTCCCATATTCTCCTTGTCATCCTCTCCCTGTTTTCCTTTTCTCCCGGAACACGTGCTGAGCTTTCTGGGCATGCACTGTCATAAAACCCAAATGGATAAGAGAACGAGTACAGAGAGAAAAAAAAAAACAAGATACAGTGTAAACAATGTATTCCACGTAGCTGCTCTGATGCTTTAGCGGGACGGCTCAGTGCTCTCCCATAGTTGAGTACAAAGTACTGGAAACATTTAAGCATTTTTTTTGTCTAAACACATGGGACGTAAGGGGTCTCGACCAAGGCACCAACAATTTTTACGCCAGAGAACTACAGCAATTAGTTGAAGATCTCAAGTTGGCAGATAGGTCGTTAACTTTACATGGAGTCAAGTTCGTTGCGACCCGCGCTTGCGGCCTTCATCAAAGCCGAATTGACAGAGCTGATGTGCCGAACGACTTCTTACCGAATCTACAAGCCTGTGAGGTGGTTCAGCTTGCGCCAAGTCAGCAGAAACTCGGTGATTACGCTCCGTTACTCTTCACCTCTAACGTGAGCACAACAACGAGAATCCACAAACCATGGAGGATGGACCCAACTATTCTTCATGATGACGAAATCATTTCTGTGCTTCAAACAGAGCTGGTGGCCTGACTTCAAAAAGTGGGTCGCATAACTCCGTCCACATTGGACAACTTAAAATCATGCTGGCGCCTCGTAGCTCAGCAGGTAGGAAAAGCACGCCGCACTCACCTCGCAGCCAAGATGAATGAGATTCACCGATGCATTCGAATCATAGAAAGAGGTGGGTCAACCTCGTTCGCTATGCTCGAATGCGTTGAAGTACAAAAAAGTCAAATATCAAGATCTTTGAAAGCAGAGGTCTCAGACTACAAGGCTCGCAAAAGAAATGCACTTATCGACAGATGAAACAGAGAAATTGACTTGTGCGCAAAGAAGCCGTGATCGTCGATGCCTGTCCCGCTACATCGATGAGGCGCTGAAAGAGGATGGTATCATTGTTAATGACCCGGATGAAGTTCAAGAAGTTTTCCGAGGCTACTTGGCAAAACTGTTTGCTGCAGAGCATGACGCACAGGACGACAAGTTTGCTGCCAAACTCTCAGCGTTTTGCGAAGGTTTGCCATTGCTAGGCTCGGAAGACGGTTTAGTATTATATGAAGAAACGGATAACGCCCTAAAATCACTAAAATCAATGAAGACGTCTCCGTCACCAGGCCCAGAAAGAATACTTACGGGATTTCACCTGCATTTCTTCGATATGTAGGGAAAGGCGATCACTGATCTGGTGAATATTTTGTTACGTGATGGCCAAAAACCGCAGTCCTTCTGTGAAGGAAAGGTTTCTATAGCTTAAAGAGAGTATGGAGCCGTCAGATCCAAAATCGTGGAGGCATATTACCCTGCTAAACACAGACTATATGTTAGATGCACGCTGCTATTACGGTGTCAGCGGCCTTTCTTGGAAGAGATCGTGGCCCCCTTGCAGTCATGTGCAGTACCAGGACGTTCCGTCTTCGTACATCTAACATTAATTAGAGACCTCGTCGCATATGCCAAAGAAAAAAAAAAACAGATCACAGGAGTATTTATTTCGCTTGATCAGGCCAAAGCATTCGAGAGAGTGAAACACGGGCAACTTTTCGCTATTTTACGCATCTTTGGCCTCCCCGAGCAGTATGTGCGACTGCTAGAAATACTTCAACAGGACCTGTCAAGCTGTCTTTACTTCAACAATGAAGTGACCAGAAGCTTTGCAATTTAAAAAGGAGTGAGGCAAGGCTGTCGGTTGTCTGCGGTATTATTCACTTTGTGTCTGGAGACTTTCATTAGAAAGGTTGCAAACTGCGAGCGCAAAGTAGGTTTCCCAATTCCAGTCAAGAAAACCTTCAAAATTATCGCATACGCCGATGATATTTCGGTATTTTTTCGTAACTTGTCTGTCTTTAGTACATTACTTGACATTTTTGCTGTGTATTCCTGTCTGTCTGGTGCTCTATTAAACACCACCAAATTTAGGGCATTGCGACTTGGACACTTCAGAGAACTATAGCCAGGAGACATTCAAACTGTTAAGGTGTTATTTGCATTTACTTTGAGGAAGCAGATGTGTAAAAAAAAACCTGGGATGACGTACTTAGGAGATCCACCAATGTTATATCAGCAGCCATTCATTTTAACCTGTTGCTTACGCCAAAAGTAACAGTCAACAAGACAGAGCCATGTGCTTTTACGCTTTACATAGCACACATTGCCCTTCTACCTAGCTGTATAACAGGAAGCCTCGTTTCCGTTGCGGGAACCTTCCTCTGCAGAGGAAAACAAGCAAAGGTACAAAGGAAATTTTGGCAGCTTCTCACAAACCGTGGATGCTTGGGTCTCCACACATACCAACATTCACGAGAGCACTGGCTGCAAAAACAATACAGAGGCTCTTCGATGATGGCAACTACGCCGGGTACAGGTTCTTGATGTACAGAAGCAGTACACTACAAGGAAATTTAACGGCAAATCCGTACAATAGACCACGAACAGAAATTACGCTTATGATTTACAGAGCTGCCAGTGGCTTGAAACGAACAGTAGAATCAATAGGTTCATGCAGTCTGGAAGATGTTTCATCCCAGGAAATAAGCAAAATGGTGACAAGTAGCACACTGAGCAAACAGGAAGAAAAAGCATCCTGCATGAAAAAAAAAATGGAAACGATGGCGTTGCAATCGCGTACCTAACCAGGTGCGCAAGTTTGACTGAATTAGAAGATGGAGGGCATTGCCTACGCGTGACCGGTTAGCCCATTGGGGAGTCGTTCCAAGTGACCGCTGTCCAAGGTGCGGCAAAAGGGAAACGGCCCTACATGCTCTGTTTTAGTGCTCGGGGGCAAGGGGCGTCTGGCATATGGCACAACGCCTCTTTGGCTCTCGCACAGCGCGCATGGGAACAGAAGCTGGGCTGTTTACAAGACTGGTATTTAAAGTGAACTTGCGCGTACTGTGGCGGCGACGCTGTTTAGCGGAAGTACGGCACAAGCCTCATAGAGGTGCCTATCCCTCACTCTAAAAAATACGGCTCATTGTGTGCAATTACCTACATCAGCAGCTGCAAAGGAACGGCGCATAGTCTTTCCTTCGACGATGGCACACACGTTTTTTCAGAGTAAGACAGGGACAGCTGAAGTTTCTAGTTGTTCCGTACTAGCAATGCGCCCACTCTTGTATGCATGCATACGTGTTATTCTGTAAAATATGCTCAAGTTGATTAATTTTATTTTTCTTCAACATGTAACATTTGGATACGCAGTGATCAATTAGATCTTGGTGCTGATTTGCAAGTTGTATACACTGTCTTTACTAGTTTTCCATGTTTAGTTTGTGTGTGTACAAGTTAAGTGTACAATCAACTTCCTTTTTTCTCTGCACTAAATACACCACAGTGTAAATGGACTCGCATCTGCTTAAAGTAAAAGCCTTATGCAATATGCACGTTCTTACCCAGAAAGTGCACTATAGTCGGGGCCATCAGGATTGATTCAAAGTTCGCGAAGTACAAAATGGGGCACACCTTCAAAAACGACGTCATGTGGCAACGTCATATCACATGCCATCATCACCTACCTGGTCGAAGGAGCGACCACACAAGATGATATGCAAAGATTGCTTCAGTGGAGGAGGGGAGGGAGGTGTAACAGTAGAATTGATAGAGAACGTTGGATTGATTCTATAAACGCCTCATGGCAGCATGCGCTTTGGCTGAAGACTTCTTGTCGACGCTCGGCATCAGCATGTGGTCTTCTCGCCCTTTATCAAGTGTTCGTGTTTTCAAAAAAAGTTTATAACGATTCAAAGTACTTCGTACTCAACTATGGCAGAGCCATGAGCTGTGCCAGTGAAGAACACAAATGACGCAGCAGTTCGAAGAAGTCTTCGTCAGCGTACGGAACGGGCTCATAGAGGCTGAACATCACGACCTGCCGATGCATCATAGCCCTTCAGTTTTCGAAATATCAGTACTTCCCGCACGTGAATAGCTTTCCATATCAGCTTTACACAGTGTCTCAGAGGGTGTTTTTCGTTTACACACCGTGATATTTTAACCAAGTCTTCATAAAAGCTTTTCCTTTTAACATCGAAGCTGATCAAGAACGCCGTAGTTTGTCTGCCGAAAAATTTAGGGACCTTAAAACTTCGCCTTTGAGAGTTGAATGCGATAGCGATATTCTGTTCCTAGTGCGTGCTTCAAAAACGTAGTGCATAAAACCTTTTCTAACTTGCTATGCACCCACGAGGTGGCCTTATGAAAACAGGCGCAATAGCGTGTGTGCCTTTTTTAGTGGGCTACTGGCTGTAAACCAGATAGTCATTATGTTAATCCCATATTCCGACACCCAATGAAAATAGGCGCTGGTACAACGCATTATTACTGCCTTGCTGTATAGTTAAGTAAGTATACAGGACGCGTGTGTTTGTAAAGCATGTGTTGTTTTCACTGCATTTTTAAGCAGCGGAAGTTAATTTCACGGTATTCATAAAAAGACGCGTCACTACGCGTGAAAAAAAAAAACAAACAAAAGAAAACCACCGTGTTTTAAAACATCCCCTCTCCAAGCAAACAACCCGGGTTCGATCTCCACTCTGACGCAGGTTTTTTTTATTATTTACTATTTGAATCGTTCTCGATTTCTCGGTCACGCATAAGATGATATTTCGCTGTCATCCTACAACGCCGACACCGGAATTTTGGCGAGACGAGCTCTTTAACAATGTCGCGTTGAAATAGCAATGCTGCTGCTGCTGCTGCTGCTGATGCTGCTGCTGAAGATGACTTCGTATGGATGGCGCTCACCCACAAAGGTGCATGGGCCAAGAACCGGGTGGCAGGATACTAGTGGTAAGTAATGAAACTAGAACTACCATAAACCTTAGTTTAGAGATAAAACTGCGAAGAAATAAAAATGCTTGCTGAGTTAGCAGTCAAACCATATCTGCTTCCTGATAGAGATAACTAGGAATACTGGACTAACAGGCTGAAAAAAAAAAGATAGAATAACACGGTAATCTTTTCCTTGCCTTGATGTATAATCGAACAGAGTAGAACATAGATCCCTAGCTGTATGATGAACTAAGGAGTGCGTGCGGCAACCTGAGCGCACTTCCTATATTCTCCTTGTCATCCTCTCCTTGTTCCCCTTCGCTCCTGGAAAACGTGCTGGGCTTTCTCGGCTTGCACTGTCATAGAGCCCTAATGAATGACAGAACGAGTACAGAGAGAGAAAAAGTAATCAAGAGACAGAGAAAGAGGGAAATTATAGGAAACAGAAATATAGCAAACTTTGGTGAAAAATTATTGGCCGCGCATTTACGTACTTCACCGCAAATGTCGTCGAAGGGTGATAGTCGTCTGTCTGGAGGCGCTCCCCGATACACGAGCGCCGTCTACCACTAACGCCCGGAAACTAAAGCTTGTGTAGAACGAAGAGCCAATGGTAGGTGGCAGCGCCGTGCCGTCTTCACGAAGTGTTGGGGACACCTTCTTTTCCGTGCATGGCGCTGCAATGTCAGCGCAGCATAAGTCTTGACCAATATCTTGACAAATATGGCAGAAATCTTGTCCATCAGAGAATCCCGGAAATCTTGACCATCTCGTGTTATTTACCGTGCACCGAGATCGCCCAGTACAAGGGCCATTTTGACTCCACCGAACTGACACCACCACGGCCCGGATCGAAGCCGTGGGACTATGGGGGCATCTGACCACGTGAAAGTAGACATAAAAATATACCCCATGGTAACCGCATATGTGATTTGGGCTACAGGTGATGCTTTGCGCTTTTCAGAAAAACAAAATCAGGCTGGTAATGACAGAAGTGCTTTGGGAAAATGTCGTTCCATTCGGTTGGCGCTCTTGCCATTCACTCTCTCTTTCCTCCTTCGCCCCACTCTCCCGTCCACTCGTTGTAAATATATATAATTAGAGTGAAGCGCGCGCCTCGCTCTCGACCTTTCACTGTCTAATGAATGCTTAAATAAATGGTTACGGTACAAGTCCTCGTTTCGTCATTAATACACGCGTTTAAAATGACCACAGATCAGTGCGCTCGCAATGCCAGAAATGCATTCGCATTTCTCCACGATTCCACTCGGGAAGGTGGGGCAATTCTTTTTTTCTATTTCGCGGGCTTTCTTTGTAGCTAGGAAAACAACACATTCGGGCCCCGAAATAATGATACGCAGCAAAAACAATGAACGAGTACATCGTATTCGCAGATGCCCTTTATAGCTCCAACATTTTTAGTGTTGTGTTCAACCGGTCCTGGCACTCGGAGTGCTGTCACATGGCAGTCACACACGTTTGGCTATAACGTCTATACCTTACATAGGCCAATGTCTGTTCTTCTCTGGTCTCAGCATAGAATGCACAGCGAGAACTTTACGAATAAAGCTGGTTGGACTTGTCTTTTTTTTTTCCAGTGATCCTTCTCCCGCAGAGTATATTCAAGGTGTTCTTTCACACTTCGCTTTCACACGAGCCAATTTCGAGCTGTCGCATTGATAAAGTGACAGTATAACAGGTTCTTTGCGGAGTCTTGCAAAGAAATCGGCTGGCTGTCGGTGACGAGCCGGCACGTGTGCCCTTGAAAGCTAAATTTCGTCGAACGAGAAAGGCGATACCCGGAAGTTCCTGACGTATCTTCTCTCGCGCCGTTTTCGCACTATTAAAGGTGTTCTCCGTATAGAAGTACATATATTGGAAATCCATCTATGTTCTGACACGCTCGCACTCACGTATAGTTATTTCGCCTTCCATTCCTGTTCAGCTCTGATGGCTTTAAGCTCTCTAGGCCTTGGTGATGCCGAGAGTGCTTGGGTGTTGGTGGTGGGTCAAATCTTTCCAGTATGACGTGGATTAACCTAACGGCTTTTGTTTGTAATCAATCCTGTTGCACATCATTAATTTACTGGGCTAGTTAAAAAAATGTAAACATATTCAAGCTTGCTCCTAATGCATGCGTCGTAAGATATTTTTCAGGCTTTTTAATAGCATTAAAGTTGTCTCTTCAGCAAACACCATTTCTTTGGGACCACATGTATACAGGGTGTTTCAAGAATCGCGTCCAATATTCTTAAAAAAAACATTAAAGGCGCTATTTGCTCGTTATCTTTACAGTTGCCTTTTCTATAGCGGCAGGCATCTTAAGAGGGTTGAATAAATCATTTCTAACAGTAATTAGGAAAGTTAAATTAACTTTCTTAACTAGTGGAGTTAGGCAGTTAGGTAAAAAGGAGCATTCATGCCCTTCTCGTGAAGAACCCGTGGCCGCTTCGAAATTTCGGAAAAGTGGCCTCTAGTAATAAGTGCGAATTCATCGAATTCTCGTCAATTCTCGTAATAAAATTCTCGTAAAACGCGTAAGAGACCAACTGCCATATTCGTTAGAGACGTCCGAAATGAGGGGGCGTTGTTATATCAACCATCATGGTAGTGTGGCTGTGTGTGCTGCGCTTGTAATTCCAGCACACATTACACACAAACGTTAACAAAATAGGAAGAACGTTGTGCAGCTCTGTAACCGCTGTTTAAAACAGTGACGTCATTGTACACGTCTGCTTGTTGCGCTCATCGGTCGTTTGCTTTCTCTTTCGTCGAAGAACTTAAAATTAATTAATTCGCAATGATTCTTAGAGGCCGCTTTTACGAAGTCTGAAAGCGGCAACAGGTTCTTCGCATGAACGACTTAGATTCTCCGATTCGGCTTAGCCGTCTAATTTCGCTAATTGAAAAGGTAATTTATTTAGCTTTTTATATTTACTGCTCCAAGTGATGTTCAGAACCTCCCCAAGGCGCCCTTCGCTACAGAAAAAGAAACTGTGAGGACAGCGAGCAAATACCGCCTTTGGCTGATTGTTAAAGAATATTGGACACATTTCTTCAAACACCCTTGCATATTGACGCGATAGCGGTAAAGAGCTCGTTTAGCAGAAATTCCGGCGTCGGTGTCGGCGTCGTTGCTTGCGAGTAAGCGAAAAATCATAATCTTCGCGGGAATGAGAATACAACAACCTTTGCGTGACTGTAAAATTGAGGATGCAAACAAAACTAATTACAAAGAAAATCCGGTCTCAGTGGGAATCGAACATGGGTCGTTTGCGTGACAAGCGGATGGTTCAGCACGCAGACACGCCTCTTTTTTTCTTTATTTCCGGTTAAACTTCACACACGGAGCACTAAGGCAAATATATTGCAATACACAGCAAACATGACAGAACAATGAGTAGGGCCGTCAAGCACTGCTAAAGCGCATCACACCTTAAAATTCCTTCATAGGAAGCATGGCTTGCACCCTTTCTAACAACAAAGGAACCGATTCATTTGTTCTTTATACCCCTAAAAACGTTGATATGATTTCTTTGAAAAAATGGTCAGATCCCACGTACAGTGGGAATCGATGACATGCGAAGCACGAATCAGGAAGGTTGATATGTCACTTTCAAATCAGCACAATGTTACGAGGTGGAGGTAAATGATGTGGTATAGGACTTACGTGTCATGATTATCATGTTTAGATGTTTCATTTACCTTTCTCATCTATTCAAGTCACGTGATACAAAATTTAGTATTGTGGAGCGAGCGAAACGACCGCAAGCACGCTATGAGTGTGGTATGTTGTCAGCTTCTCGGGATTATCATGTTTCCACAAGTCATATTCTTTCGTCATACATTGACGTCACGGAACACCAAATTTGGTGCATGCGGAGCCACCAAAACGGCCGCGTAAGCATCATGAAGGGCCCAAATGTTGCGTTGAGGCGCGAGCACGCTGGGCACAGCGACACTACGTTAGCAAAACGCGAGCACTCTGAAGTCTGACGCCAAGAGCGACCGGCACACCACCGTCCGTCGGCACGGCCCGAGGGTAACCGGCACTAAATTTTATATGCTGCATTTCGCACCGATGCGTTACCCAGGCAATATTGCGTCTCCCTCTTTTCGTAACGGAGGGACGCCGGACGCGCTGAAACGCGCATGCGTCAAAGCAACGCAGCGTGGCGTGCGCCTGCAAGCATATGGCAGGACCGGCGCCTGGCGTGGCAACGCTGGCGTGACGCGACGAAATGAACGCCGACGAGCACGCGCACCGCGTCATGTCCAAATGTATCGGCGCCTTGACTGTGGCGTGTAGTGATGTTCTCACGTGACACACACCTCATGATTATTATATTTGCACCAGTCACATACCTCCGTCCTGTATAGGCGTCATGTAACACCAAATTTGGCATATGTGAAGCTAGCGAAACAGCCGCGAGCGCATCATTAGTGTGGCATGTAGTCATGTTACATGACACGCATCTGATGTTTATCATGTTTATCACTACTCCCATACCTTCGTCATTCATTCACCTACCGTAATACCAAATTTGGTATATGTGACAGCAGAGAACCTGCCGCGAGTGCAACATGAGCGTGGCATGTATCACGTTGTTACATGACACGCATGTCATGATTTTCATGTTAGGGTCAGTCGCTTGTGTTCGCCATGCAATCATGTCATACCATACCAGTTTTCCAGCACGCCATGTCAACGAAACCACCACAAGAGCTGCAGAACTATGAAGTATAAATCATGACAATCAAGACATATATCATGGTTTTCAAGTAATGACTAGTAAAATGGGCTCTTCATACAGTCATGTTATGCTATACCAGTTTGGTATCGATACGATCATCGAAACGGCTAGGAGAGCTAAATGTCGTAGGCGGCTAGATAGAGAGATGTGCTCAAAGTCGCCGAAGTTCGCTAAGAAATGCTTCGCATTTAAAAAGGAAAACACAGCAGTGCAAGCCGCACATGTGCTGAGCGACTCCGATACTCTCTGTGGGCGCAATAATGAACCACCCTATGCGCCCCCTACAGGCGACGAAACTTACGAATAGAGTGATCGCTCTTTTGCTATCTTAGCGTCGCTTCGCCCAGCGTGCGCGCGTGTCAACGCTACTTATAAGTATATTGAATCCTTCATGATGCGCACGCGGCCATTTTGCTTGCTCCACATATACCAAATTTGGTATTACGTGACGTCAAGGGATTACGAAATATATGACCGGCGCAAACGTGATAATCCTGAGACGCGTGTAATGTAAGGACATCACAACATACCACGCTAATAGCGTGCTCGCGGCTGTTTCCCTAGCCCCACATATACTAAATTTGGTATCGCGTGACGTGAATAGATGATGAAGGCAAACGACACATCCAAACATGATAATCATAACACGGAAGTCATGTACGGCATCATTTACCTCCACCTCGTAACGTTGTGCTGATTTCAAAGTGACGTATCAAGCTTTCTTATTCGTGCTTTGCATATCATAGATTCCACCTTTGTGTGCAATCTGCCAATGTTTTCCTCAAAAATGATTGTAACCCCAATTTATTTTAAAGGGTTGGTCATATAATTCTAAAGGATTTTATCGAAACGTTATGTGCAAGAAAACGTTTTTCTCTTGTTCTGCAAACCCACGATGCTAATTATCTACAGCGCAGAAAATGCGTGTCTGCCCAGGGATGTAATGATGGCTCCACAAAAAGATTCTGTTAGAATAACGTGAGCACAACAACGAGAATCCACAAACCATGGAGGATGGACCCAACTATTCTTCATGATGACGAAATCATTTCTGTGCTTCAAACAGAGCTGGCGGCCTGAATTACAGAAGTTGGTCGCATAACTCCGTCCACATTGGACCAATCAGAATCTCGCTGGCGCCTCGTAGCTCAGCAGGTAGGAAAAGCACGCCACACTCGCCTCACGGCCAAGATGAATGAGATTCACCGACGCCTTCAAATCATAAAAAAGAGGTGGGTCAACCTCGTTTGCTACGCTCGAAGACGTTGAAGTACAAAAAATCAAATATCAAGATCTTTTAAAGCAGAGGTCTCAGGCTACAAGGCTTGCGAAAGAAATGCACTTATCGACAGATGAAACCGAGAAATTGACTTGTGCGCAAAGAAACCGTGATCGTCGATGCCTGTCCCGCTACATCGATGAGGCGCAGAAAGAGGATGGTATCATTGTTAATGACCCGGATGAAGTTCAAGAAGTTTTCCGAGGCTGCTTTTCAAAACTGTTTACTGCAGATCATGACGCACATGACAACGAGTTTGCTGCCAAACTCTCAGCGTTTTGCGAAGGTTTGCCGCCACTAGGCTCGGAAGACCGTTTTGGTATTATATGAAGAAACTGATAAAGAACAGGTACGGTACGCCCTAAAATCAATGAAGACGTCTACGTCACCAGGCCCAGAAGGAATACTCACGGGATTTCACCTGCATTTCTTCGATATATAGGGAAATGCGATCACTGATCTTGTGAATATTTTGTTACGTGATGGCCAAAAACCACAGTTTTTCTGCGAAGGATGGGGGATTCTATTGCTGAAACAGGGTATGGAGCCGTCAGATCCAAAATCATGGTGGCATATTACCCTGCTAAACACAGACTATAAGTTAGTAGCCACGCTGCTATCACGGTGTCAGTGGTCCTTCTTGGAATAAATCGTGTCACCCTTGCAGTCATGTGCAGTACCAGGACGTTCCGTCTTCGTACCTCTAACATTAATCAGAGACCTCGTCGCATATGCCAAAGAAAAACATATCACGGGAGTATTCATTTCGCTTGATCAGGCCAAAGCGTTTGATAGAGTCAAACACGGGTATCTTTTCGCTATTTTACGCATCTTTGGCCTTCCCGAGCAGTATGTGCGACCAGTAGAAATACTTTATCAGGACCTGTCAAGCTGTCTTTACTTCAACAATGAAGTGACCAGAAGCTTTGCAGTTCAAAAAGGAGTAAGGCAAAGGTGTCTGTTGTCTCCGGTATTATTCATTTTGTGTCTAGAGCCTTTCATTAGAAAGGTTGCAAACTGCGAGCGCATAGTGGGTTTCCCAATGCCAGGCGAGAAAACCTTCAAAATTATCGCATACGTCGATGATATTTTGGTATTTTTCGTAAGTTGTCTGGCTTTAGTACATTTCTTGACATTTTTGCTCAGTATAATATCTGTCTGGTGCTCTTTTAAACACCACCAAATATAAGGGATTGCGCTTTGGAGACTTCAAAGAACTATTGCGAGGAGACATTCCAACTGTGAATGTGTTATATGCATTTACTTTGAGGAAGCAGACGTCTCAAAAAGAACCTGGGATGACGTACTTAGGAGATCCACCGATGTCATATCAGCAGCCACTTATTTTAACCTGTCGCTTACGGCAAAAGCAACAGTCATCAAGAGCCAGGCATGCGCTTTTGCGCTTTACATAGCACACATCGCCCTTCTACCTAGCTGTGTAACAGGACGCCTCGTCTCCATTGCGGGAACCTTCCTCTGGGGAGGAAAACCAGCAATGGTACGAAGGAAATTTTGGCAGCTTTTCACAAACCGTGGATGCTTGGGTCTCCACACATACCAACATTCACGAGAGCACTGGCTGCAAAAACAATACAGAAGCTCTTCAATGATGGCAACTACGCCGGGTACAGGTTCTTGATGTACAGAAGCAGTACACTAAAAGGAACATTAACGGCAAGTCCGTACAACGGACCACGAGTAGAAATTACGCTTAAGTTTTACAGAGCAGCCAGTGGCATAAAACGAACAGTAGAATCAATAGGTTCATGCAGTCTGGAAGATGTTTCGTCGCAGGAAATAAGCAAAGTGGTGACAAGTAGCACACTGAGCAAACAGGAAGAAAAGGCATCCTGCATGAAAAAATGGAAACGATGGCGTTGCAATCGCGTACCTAATTAGGTGCGCAAGTTTGACGGATTGAGAAGATGGAGGGCATTGCAAACGCGTGACCGGATAGCACATTGGGGAGTCGTTCCAAGTGACCGCTGTCCAAAGTGCGGCAAAAGGGAGACGGCCATACATGCTCTGTTTCAGTGCTCAGGGGCAAGGGGCGTCTGGCACATGGTATACAACGCCTCTTTAGCTTTCGCACAGTGCGCGTGGGAACAGAACGTGGGCTGTTTACAAGACTGGCATTTACAGTGAACTTGTGCATACTGTGGCGGCGACGCTGTTTAGCGGAAGTACGGCACAAGCCTCATAGAGGTGCCTATCCCTCACTCCATAAAATATGGCTCATTGTGTGCAATTACCTACATCAGCAGCTGCAAATGAACGGCGCATAGTCTTCCCTTCGACGATGGCACACACGTTTCTTCAGGGTAAGAGAGGAACAGCTGAAGTTTCCAGTTGTTCCGTACTAGCCATGCGCCCACTCTAGTACGCATGCGTACGTGTTATTCTGTAAAATGTGAATAAAGTGATTAATTTTATTTTTCTTCGGCATGTAACATTTGGATACGCAGTAATCAATTACATCTGCGTGCTCATTTGTAAGTCGTATACGCTGTCTTTACTAGTTTTGCTTGTTTAGCTTGTGTGTGTACAAGTTAAGCGTACAATTAACTTCCCTTTCTCTCTGCACTAAGTACACTACAGTGTGAATAGACTCGCACCTGTTTAAAGTAAAAGCCTTATGCAATACGCATGCTCTTACTCGGAAAGTGCACTGTAGTTGGTGCCAACAGGAATGATGCAAGGAAAGTTCGAGGAAGACGAAATGGGGCACACCTTCATAAACGACGTCATGTGGCAACGTCATATCACATGCCATCATCACCTGGTCGAAGGAGCGATGACACCAGATGATGTGCAAATATGGCTTCAGGGGAGCAGGGGAGGGAGGTGTAACAGTAGAATTGATAGAGAACGTTGGATTGATTCTATAAAAACCTCGTGGCAGCGTGCGCTTTAGCAGAGGGCTTCTTGAAACGTTGTCGACGCTCGGCATCAGCATGCGGTCTTTTCGCCTTTTCTCAAGTGTTCGTGTTTTCAAAAAGAGCTTAACGACTTTGAGTACTTCGTGCGCAACTATGGGAGAGCCACAAGCTGTGCCAGTGATGAACACAAATGACGCAGCAGTTCGAAGAAGCGTTCGTCAGCGTACGGAACGGCCTCATAGAGGCTGCACCTCACGACCTGCCGATGCATGTTTGGCCTTCAGTTTTTGAAATCTCCATACTTCTCACATGTGAACAGCTCTCCATATCAGCTTTAAACAATGTCTCAGAGGGTAGTCTATGTTTAGACACCGTGATTTTCTAACCAAGTCTTCATAGAAACTTGTCCTTTTAACATCGAAGCTGTTCAAACGCGCCGTAGTTTGTCGGTCGAAAAAAAAAAAAAAAAAAAAAACTTAGGGGACCCTGAAGCTTCGGCCATCGGCCATACCATGCTGAATGCGCCGGTTCTTGTCCTAAGTCCGCAGATTTTCTATGGTTTTTCGGCGATTTCTGGTTGTTTGAAGTGCATCGGATTCGTGAAAGTACAGCGAACAGTGAACGTCGAATTTCAGCGGTGAGTGGCTGTTTTTCGGTTTTCTGCAAGCTGAAAACTTCGAGGCAGCGACCGTCGCGCCCGGCCAGACGCACCGCCGCACAGCGGCGTCTGCGTCGTGGTCGCGTCTCAAGCGTCGGCGGATGGACGCTCTTCAGGAAACACCGAGGTCTCCTCAGGAGCAGCCACTGGTTCACACAGATGAGGAGTCTGCTACAGAAACCACTCAAATGGACGTTCAGACCTGGTTACCGCAGGGTTCGTCCGAAGAAGTCGACAATGTGTCTGCAGGGGAACGCCACGATGGTGCCGCATGGACGGAGGATGGCTGGCACACGGTTTTGACACGCCGGCAAAAGAAGAACCAGAAGAAAAACCAGAAAAACGCGTCAGAAGCTGTGGAGTGCAACGCCTCGTCAAGCAGCCCACCGAAGCAGGGAAGTCAGGTGAAGCGCCGACGTCGTACGAGAAGTCGCCGTCCGCTCCCGCCCCTGCCAAAGGACGACATAAAGATCATCCTTAGGCCTCACAAAGGCCTCGCCGTAAAAGACATACTCGGCTATGAACTTTCCACCGCTGTGATAGACGCTTGCCACCGACACTTCGACGGTGGTAGCTTCATGCTGCGCGTCCACCCGGGCTCGAATATTATCATCGTATCGACGCCCCACGAGCATGTAGCCAAAGAGCTGCGAGAGATCACGCATCTGAATATCAGGGGACGAGTGCACTCATTCAACTCGTATGTGGCGGATCCTGAGGACGTCCTACGAGGCATAGTCCATGGTATTCCGTCGGGGACTTCTCAAGCAGAACTCATGGCGAATCTCCGTGTGAGAACACAGGGGGTCAAGATTGAGCGGGCACGCATGCTCGGATCTACGAAGACCGCCATCATTACCTTCACGGGCAGCACACTGCCTAGGTGCGTCTATTTCATGGGAGCGGAAGCCATCTGTTATCCCCACAAGCCTACGAGGCAGGCTTGCAAGGTATGCCACTCCACAGGGCATCGAACTGACGTGTGCCCAACGCCCGACGCCAATGTATGCTCCACGTGTGGAACACGTGAACCCGCACAAGGACACGCGTGTACCCCTAAGTGCGTGATATGTGGTGAGGACCATATGACAGGTGACAAAATGTGCAAGAAGAAGCTTAAACACGTTCCGCCTAGGAGGTCCCGAGTGGATCAGCCAAAACGGAGGCACCATCCACGCTGGTTCAGCTCCGAGCGGGACTCGTCAGTGGAATCACGCTCACGTTCAAGATCCAAGTCACGGGCTTCCTCAAAGGGTCGAGCCCAGTCTGCGTCCAGAAAACGACTCAACAAACAGCCGCATCAGCAGCAGCACCAACAGCAGCAACAGCAGCAGCAACAACAACAGCAGCAGCAGCAGCAACAGCAGCAACAGCAACAGCAACAGCAGCAGCAGCAACAGCAGCAGCATCAGCAGCAGAAGAAGAAAGCGCTGGTACAAATCTTGACGCCGCCCAAAGAGGGGACGGAGGCAGCCGCCTGCCAGCCAGCAAACACGGTGAGCTGGACGAGGATTGTGTCTCCATCTGCTCCCTTAATTGAGAATCCCGAATATCAGAAAATGGTTGCCGAGAATAAGCAGCTTGCTTTAGAAAACGAGAAACTTCGATGCCAGATTAAGGAGGAACGCCGGGAGTTCCACAAAATCATATCATCTTTAGAAACCAAACTTGAAGCCAGGCTTAACGCCTTAGAGGCGAACAACAACGCCACTCATGCTATCTCCAGGGCAACCGTAGCCCACTCTTTGGAGGGAGGAACGGCGAAAGTAGACATACCTCAGAGGTTTAGCGAGGAGGCCCACGTTAGCCAGTTACAGATGGGGGAACAGTTGCAGAGCTTGCGAAACTTAATGCGAGAACTCCAATCACAACAGCAACGAGCAGCGTCTGAACTCCGAGAGCAGATGATGCAGCAAATGCATCAAATGTTTTCGGAGTACAGGAAAGAGTTTGCAGCAGAAACGGAACAACAAAGACGATACGTTAATGACTCAGTTGTAGGCATTCAGCGTGCCATCAACAAGCGGGTCAGTGTTACCTCCGCGAGCAGTCCACTACCGAAGGACCGTCGAATCACGGAGAAAGCAGACACCCCCCAATAAAGGCAGTAGTCACCATGGCGCGAACTAATTCCACGCAAAACTCCGACCACCTAGAAATCTGGCAGTGGAATTGTCGCACGTTCCACAAACGAGCGGCGGCATTGCAGAATTACATCCATTCGGCACTAATCCCACCTGATGTAATATGCCTGCAAGAAGTTGGGAACCGTCCCGTCAAATTGCAGGGATATTACACATTATACGATCCAAAATACCCCCGCGTTGCAGCGCTGGTGAGTAACTTCATGACAGTTGCGCTAGACCATTACGATCAGACTGACATTAATCACCAAATTATCGATGTCTTCCCACAAAAACGAGGAAAAGTACGAACGAAAATTTTAAACATATACAGTCCTCCCAAAAACCGGAATGACGACTTCGGCCCACTCCTAAACGAGGCAGTTCGAGCCGTTGGCACCAGAGATCAATTAGTGGTGGTGGGCGACTTTAATGCTCCGAGCACCGCTTGGGGCTACGTCCGGGATTCACCCAAGGGAGTGTTATTAGAGAACACCACGTCTAAATTAGGTTTTACCCTTATCACTCTGCCAACAGCACCCACCAGGCTTGGTAATAGCATTAGCAGGGACACGTACCCTGATTTGACCTTCACCTTCAACATTAAAAATGCCACGTGGTCAAACCTCGATGAAAACCTTGGTAGTGACCATTATATTCTTAGCACCTCTATAGCATCACCAAAAGTTCGTCGTGTCGCTGGTGACGTTGTGATGACAGACTGGGTGACCTTTCGAAAGCGCCCTCTGCCGGAGCAAACGCCCTGTGATGTCAGTGGGTGGGTTGCTTTCATTCGAGAAACGCATGATGCCACCTCTAAGAAAATAGCGCGCACAGTTGAGGCGCCTGCGATAGACCGGCACCTATTGCACATGTGGGATAGTAGGCGACGCCTGATCAAGAGATGGAAAAAACAACGCCTCAACCGCTGCCTCTACAGGCGAATCGCTGCTCTGTCGGAGGAAGCGAATGAATACGCAACGAAACTTGCCACCGATGGTTGGGTGCAGTTTTGCGGTTCTCTCCGCGGTACACTAGGGACTAGCCAGACGTGGGCGATACTGAGGTCCATGCTGGAGCCGGACAAATCTAAGTCCTCCATGAACCGCATTCTTCAAAGAATAGTACACAGCTACCCCGGCACCGACGGAGAGTTGATCCAGGCGCTTAAAGACCGTTATATCGGTACTGATGTGGTTCCGCCATGTACATTAGAGTACATCGGCAGCGAGAATGCCACATTAGACGCCGCAATCACGAAAGAAGAGGTTTTCGCGGCAGCCCAGGCAGCCAATCGGAACTCTGCGCCGGGGTCGGATGGTATAACAAACGCTATGATAAGAAACCTCAGCACTGAGGTTCTTGAGCAGATAACGCAATTTCTTAACGACCACTGCTGGTCCCAAGGTCACGTTCCTCCGGAGTGGAAGGAAGCCAAAATAATAACTATACCAAAGCCCGGTAAAGCACCATCGCTCGGAGCCCTGCGGCCCATTTCGCTTACTTCGTGCATGGGCAAGCTCTACGAGCGAGTAGTACAGACACGGCTTCAAAATTACATTGAAAAAGAAAATCTGTTTCCCGCTACCATGATTGGTTTTCGCTCCGGACTCTCAACCCAGGATGCCTTCCTCCTTTTAAAAGAAGAGGTCATGAGTTGCGTACCCAGGGGAGGCGAACATTTGGTCTTGGCCCTCGACCTCAAAGGGGCCTTTGATAATGTTTCGCACGAGGCCATTCTCTCTGAACTCAACACAATCGGCTGCGGAAAGCGTACATTTAACTACATTAAATCCTTCCTCTCTGGGCGGACGGCAACTATTGGGATAGGCGACACGAGGTCGGTGCCGTTCTCGATGCCAAATAAAGGCACACCGCAAGGGGCAGTCATCTCCCCCTTGCTCTTTAACATAGCTATGCGCAGACTTGCTCACGAGCTCGAAGCAATCCCGCACCTTGGATATACATTGTATGCGGACGACATCACACTCTGGGCTACGAAGGGTTCACTGGCGCTGAAAGAGCAGACCCTCCAGGCTGCTGCGACAGCTGTGGCAGAGTTCGCAAGAAATAGTGGGCTGAGCTGTGCGCCTGAAAAATCTGAACTCATAAGAATACACAGTAAGTATTACAAAAGTAACGGTGCCATAAACTTACAGGTAGACGGCCATGCCATAGCCGAGGTTACTCAGGCCCGTATACTTGGCTTCTGGGTCCAAAGCAATGGCAAAGCCAGTCACACGATAACCACCTTAAAGACTACGGTTAAACAGATAGCTAGAATGATCCGTCGCATCACTTATCATAAAAAAGGCATGAAAGAAAAGGATACTCTCCGGCTTGTCCAGGCCTTAGTTTTGAGCAGAGTGACGTATGGCCTACCGTACCACTCACTCGACAGAAGTGAGGAGAGCCAGGTGGATGTGCTCATTAGAAGCGCTTTTAAGGCAGCACTTGGTCTACCCACCAGCACACCGACCGAGCGGCTCCTAGCTCTCGGTATACATAACACTTATGCTGAGCTCAGTGCCGCAGTCCTCATGTCTCAGAGGAATCGTCTAAGTGAAACTTCAGCAGGCAGGGCGATACTCACTAGAATAGGAATTTCGCCCCACCCACAGCACATTGATGAGGAGCTGGTCGACGTAGCCCAAGAGGTCCGCAGGCGAATCTCAATCGCACCGGTGCCCAAAAATATGCATCACGACTTTCACGCTGAGCGACGTACTGCGAGGGTAAACTGGCTTCGAAAGCAATTCGGCTCAGCTTCAAATGTCGCGTACGTCGATGCGGCCAGTTTCGATTGGCAGAGACACATAATTACTGTTGTCGACAACAACATGACGCTGCTAACGAGTGCCTCCGTACGCACGACCTCGGCTACAAAGGCGGAGACGATGGCCATAGCCTTAGCCTTAAGGTTTCAGGAGCGTAGAGGGGAGCCATCAGTTATTTTATCCGACTCCCAGGAAGCCTGCCGGCTCTTTTTAAGGGGCCGCCTTCCAGCAATGGGGCTGAGGTTGCTAGGATCCAAACTCACTCACCACCATCGCTTGATCTGGTGCCCGGGACACGCAGGTCTCGAAGGCAATGAAAGGGCGGACGCTCTAGCTCGTGCGTTTTGTAACCGAGCGGAGAATCCATCTCTTTCATTGACCATGCCAATTTTACCTAGGGAGATTCTAGCTCACCAGCGCTTCACGCGTCAAAAATGTGGAACACCTCACAGATCCCTTAATGGGGAAGAGGCCACTGACCTTAGAAAAATTCAAACGGATGTATTTCCGCACCTACTGAAGTTACACGCGATACATCCAACTCTTTACCCGGCTGTATGTCCGTGGTGCGGCGGAAGACCGACTCTCTACCACATATCGTGGGGGTGCGATCGTAAACCAAGTGACATAACCAATTTTCTCGGCGAACCTTTAACACCTAGTATGGAGCAGTGGGAGGCACACCTCGCTAGCTCGGACCCAGGAGTGCAGCTCGCACTACTGGATCAAGTCCGGCGGGCGGCTAAGGCCAGTGGAGCCCTGGACGTAGGGCCCCAACCATAAAGGCTCTAAAACGCCCCTCTCCCTTTCCCCTTCAATAAAGTTTTACTCTCTCTCTCTTGTCCTAAAGCTTCGCCTTTGGGAGTTGAATGCGATAGCGACAGATTCCTAGTGCGTAATTAAAAAACTTAGTGCATAAAACCTTTTAGAACTTGCTATGCACACACGACATGGCCCTATGGAAACAGGCGCAGTAGCGTATGTGCCTTTTGTAGTGGGTTACCGGCTCAAAATCCCGAAGTTATTATTATAATGACATGTTCCGCCACCGATAAAAATAGGCGCTATTACAACTTATTATTACTGAAATGTTGTACAGTTAAGCATGTATACCGGATGCGGTGTTTGTAAAGCATGTATTATTTTCACTGCATTTCCAAGCAGCGGAAGATACTTTCACTGTATTCACAAAAAGACGCGTCATGAAAAAAAATCAGATAAGCGGCACTTGTTAGAACACCCGCTTGCCACGTAAACAACCCGGGTTCGATTTCCACTCTGACGCAGGATTTTTCATTATTCACAAAATTTGAATCGTTCTCGATTTCTCGGTCACGCATAAGATGATTTGTCGTGGACGTCAACAACGCCGACGCCGAAATTTTCACGAGACAAGCTCTATAACGCTCTCGCGTTGAAAAAGCAATGCTGCTGTAGATGCTGCTGCTGCTGCTAATGATGATGATGATGATGGCCTCGTATGAATGGCGCTTACCCACAAAAGGGTATGGGCCAAGAACCGGGTGGCAGGATACTTAAAGTAATGAAACTAGAATCACCATTAAAATCAGTTTAGAGATAAAACTACGAAGAAATAAAAATGCCTGCTGAGCTAGCGGTCAAACCATCTCTGCTTCCTGATAGAGATAACTACGAATACTTGACTAAGAATCGCAAAAAAAATGAGCAGAATAACACGGTAATCTTTTCGTTGCCTTGATGTATGGTCGAACACAGAAGAGCGTACATCCCTGTTTGAGAAAGTAGGGAGTGGGTACGGTAACCTGCACTCACTCCCTACATTCTTCTTGCATAGGTGTATCAGCCGGGGAGGCAAGGGGGGCTTGAGCCCGCTCACTGAAAAAAAGTTGGGAGGGGGGCTGAGCCCCCCACTTTTGATAGTGGTCCCTCTTGCCACACGCTGGGGAAACCAGCAACTAAGGTGAAGTTTTCCGTCACAACAGTAATCACTGAATTATGTTCTTACGGGAAAATGAAAATGTTTCGAGGCAATGTTACAATATAGTGAAATTTTGCCAACATTTCCTCTGTGATGATTTTCCTTGTGGGCTCTTTGCAGGTGCTGGTCGCCTATGCGACGCCTTCGCGTCTTGTAGTATTGGAGAGCAGGCAAGCGCAGAACAGGGCTTCTATATTATTACATTATTTGTTCGTGCTTTTATTCCACTGTGACTTGTTGATGAAGTTACGGATGGGAACTAGCATACTTTTTTAAAGGCCGGTCAAAGCATTTGCTGATTTGACCAGCTTTTATGACGAGGAGGAACGACGACAAACGCCTTGCAGGTCAGTGACGGTTGGGCAGTGCTCCTGCCTGTGACAACGGACGACGCTGTTGAGCCCAGCAAGACGCAATAAGGACCATGTGCACATACGTAGTTTCGTGTTTTGTGTGTGCAGTAACAACTTGCATGTGCGTATTAAAACACCTTTTCGGTTCCGCTTCGTATACTTTCCCCCAGCATTGTATGTAATCTCAACGTAACAGCAACCGCGTTCAAGTGTAACTTGCACCGTGCTCAAAGAAACCATGGCCGCGGAATGCTGACGCCGGTGAGTGTCACGCGGAACACTGGCACAGTGGCCGGGCGCTGCGTCGGCCTTGATTCGAAATGTAACCGTAGAAGAAGGCGCACAACCGATCGTGATATCTGTACAGTTGCTGAATGAATGACGTGAAAACACTCGCCGCTGTCAGTGCATCTAGCACGCGTTCTCTTGTACTTGCTTCGTTGTTGGTGAGCAATTACTAGCTGTCAATACTCGCACGAAATGATTTCTCCAAAAGTGTCATGCTGGCCCAGAGTGTTGTGCCCCGTTCCATTAGTTTTAGATCGTCACGACACCCGCGCTGCGCAGCCCACGTGCCTTCCGAGCCGGAAAGACAGTCGTGCCTTCTGCTTTACATTCGGATGTAAACAAGAGAGGAAAAATTGCCCACTCAATATGGCCGACTTCCGGCTTCACCACGGTTTCACAACGAGTGACGTCAGGACCTCTCCCAAGTTTTTTCTTCCTCCATGTTTAACGTGCACCGAGATCACACAGTACATGGACCATTTTGCCTCCACCAAACTGCGACCACCGCGGCCCGCATCGAACACGTGTGACTATGCGGGCGCCCGACCACGCGAAAGTTTACATAAATTATACGTATGGCAACCGCATATGTCATTTGGGGTACAGGCAATGCGTTGCGCTTTTCAGAAAAAACAAACTTGGGCTGGTAATGACAGAAGTGCTGTGGGAAAAGCTCGTTCCATTCAGTTAGCACTCTCGCCATTCGCTCTCTTTCCTCACCGCGCCCCACTCTCCCGTCTACTCGCTCGTAAGTATATATAAATGGAGTGAAACGTGCGCGTCACTCTCGACCGTTTACTGGCTAATGAATGCGTAAATAAATGGTTACGGTACAAGCCCTCGTTTTGTCATTAATGTACGCCCTTAAAATAACCACGCAGTGCGCTCTGAGCGCAAGAAATCTATTCGCATTATCTCACCATTTCCTTCGGGAAGGTGCGGCCAATTCTTTTTCGCAATTTCGCGGCCTTTCCTTGCAGCTAGAAAAACAGCACACTTGGGCCACGAAATAATGATACGCAGCAAAAAGCGATGAACACAAATATCCTATTCGCAGATTCTCTTTATAGCTCCAACATTTTTAGCTTTGTGTTCCGCCGGTCCTGGCACTCGGAGTGCGGTCACATGGCAGTCACATACGTTTGGCAATAAAGTCTATACCTTACATAGGCCTATGTCAGTTCTTCTCTGGGCTCAGCATAGAATGCACAGCGAGCACTCAACAGCTAAAGCTGGTTGGACTCGTCTCTTTTTTCCAGTAATCCTTCTCACGCAGAGTATATCGAAAGTGTTCTCCCGCACTTCGCTGTCACACGAGCCAATTTCGAGCTGTCGCATTGATAAAGTGACAGTATAACAGGTTCTTTGCGGAGTCTTGCGAAGAAATCGGATGGCTGTCGGCGATTAGCCGGCACGTGTGTCCTTGAAAGCTCAATTTTCTCGAATGAGGAAGGCGTTACCCGGAAGTTCCCGACGTATCTTCTCGCGCGCCGTTTTTGCACTATTAAAGGTGTTCTCCGTATTGAAGTACATATATTAGAAATCCATCTGTGTTCTGACACACTCGCACTCACGCAGAGTTATCTCGCCTTCCATTCCTGTTCAGCTCTGATGGCTTCAAGCACTCTAGGCCTTGGTGATGCCGAGAGTGCTTGGGTGTTGGTGGGTCAAATCTTTCCAGTATGACGTGGATTAACCTATTGGCTTTTGTTTGTAATTTATCCTTTTGCACATTATTATTTCACTGGGATAGTTAAAAAATTGTAAACTTCTTCAAGCTTGCTCCTAACGCTAGCGTCGAAAGATATTTTTCAAGCTTCTTTATAGCATTAAAGTTGTCTCTTCAGCAAACACTATTTCTTTGCGACCGCACATGTATCCAGGGTGTTTCAAGAAGTGTGTCCAATATTCTTTAAAAAAACAGGAAAAGGCGCTATTTGCTCGTTATCTTCACAGTTGCCTTTTCTGTAGCGGCAGGCATCTTAAGAGGGTTGAAGACATCATTTCTAACAGTAATTATGAAATGTAAATTCACTTTTTATCTATTGGAGTTAGGTGGTTAAGTCAAAAGGAGAATTGATGCCCTTCATGTGAAGAACCCGTTGCCGCTTCGAAATTTCGGAAAAGTGGCCTCTAGTAATAAGTGCGAATTGATAAAATTCTCGTAATTTATGCGGTGAAACCGACACCGAAACACGTAAGAGACCAACTGCCATATTCGTTAGAGACGTCCGAAATGAGGGGGCGTTGTTATATCAACCATCATCGTAGTGTGGCTGTGTGTGCTGCACTTGTAATTGCAGCACACATTACACAGAAACGTTAACAAAATTGGAAGAACGTTGTGCAGCTCTGTAACCGCTGTTTAAATCAGTGACGTCATTGTACACGTCTGCTTGTTGCGCTCATCGGTCGTTTGCTTTCTGTTTCGTCGAAGAGCTTAAAATAATTTAATTAATTCGCAATGATCGTTAGAGGCCGCTTTTACGAAGTCTGAAAGGGGCAACAGGTTCTTCGCATGAACGACTGAGATTCTCCGATTCGGCTTAGCCGGCTAATTTCACTAATTGAAAAGTTAATTCATTTAGCTTTTTATAATTACTGCTCCAAGTGATGTCCTGAACCTTCCCAAGGCACCCTTCGCTACAGAAAAAAGCAACTGTGAGGACAGCGAGCAAATATCGCCTTTGGCCGATTGTTAAAGAATATTGGACACATTTCTTCAAACACCCTTGCATATTAACGCGATAGCGGTAAAGAGCTCGTTCAGCAGAAATACCGGCGTCGGTGCCGGCGTCGTTGCTTGCGAGTGAGCGAAAAATCATAATCTTTGCGGGAATGAGAAATCAGCAACCTTTGCGTGACTGTAAAATTGAGGATGCAAAGAAAATTAATTACAAAAAAATCCCGGTCTCAGTGGGAATCGAACATGGGTAGTTTGCGTGGCAAGGGCATGTTTCACCATGCAGACACGCCTCTTTTTAGATGCGGAAGCATCTTATACTCGCGCCTTGTAGTGCGCCGTCCGCGCCGCCCGCACCGCTTCTCGAACATTCGACAGCTGACGCGCGCGCATGCGCCGTCGCGCCGTCGCCCACCATCTGTGCCGCGCGCGCTTCTCCTTCGAGAACATTCGACAGCTGACAGCGCATGCGCCGTCGCGCCGTCGCCATCTGTGCCGCGCGCGCGCTTCTCCTTCGAGAACATTCGACAGCTGACAGCGCATGCGCCGTCGCACTGTATATATACTCAAGGTCGGCGCTCGCTCGCTCAGTTGCCGCTCGTCCGTTGGTTTGTACGGCGCGTCGACGTCCGAAGTCGCCGTGAAATGAATGCCAACGAATCCACAAACACAATGATCGACGTCCCTTCGACCAGCGCCGCCCTTTCGCATACGTGTGTACGTGTTCACTCATTTAACACCCCCTCCTACAACCACGTTAACCAATTTAGCCATCGACCCAAGTAAGTCGCAATTTAACACCCCATTTCACAACCACGTTAACCAATTTAGCCATCGACCCAAGTAAGTCGCACTTTAACACCCCGTTAACCAATTATATGCTCCGCATCCTCCTCAGTGTTCCCCCGAGGGAAGCTGCGGGCAATTTTTTTTCTTTATTTCCGTTTAAATTTCACACACGGGGCAATAAGGCAAATATATTGCAATACACAGCAAACATGACAGAACACTGTGTAGGGCCGTCAAGCACTGCTAAAGCGCATCACACCTTAAAATTCCTTCATAGGAAGCATGGCTTGCACCCTTTCTAACAACAAAGGAACCGATTCATTTGTTCTTTATACCCCTAAAAACGTTGATATGATTTCTTTGAAAAAATGGGCAGATCCCACGTACAGTGGGAATCGATGACATACGAAGCACGAATCAGGAAGGTTGATATGTCACTTTCAAATCAGCACAATGTTACGAGGTGGAGGTAAATGATGTCGTATAGGACTTACGTGTCATGATTATCATGTTTGGATGTTTCATTTACCTTTCTCATCTATTCAAGTCACGTGATACAAAATTTAGTATTGTGGAGCGAGCGAAACGACCGCAAGCACGCTATGAGTGTGGTATGTTGTCAGCTTCTCGGGATTATCATGTTTACACAAGTCATAGTCTTTCGTCATACATTGACGTCACGGAACACCAAATTTGGTGTATGCGGAGCCACCAAAACGGCCGCGTAAGCATCATGAAGGGCCGAAATGTTGCGTTGAGGCGCGAGCACGCTGGGCACAGCGACGCTACGTTAGCAAAACGCGAGCACTCTGAAGTCTGACGCCAAGAGCGACCGGCACACCACCGTCCGTCGGCACGGCCCGAGGGTAACCGGCACTAAATTTTATATGCTGCATTTCGCACCGATGCGTTACCCAGGCAATATTGCGTCTCCCTCTTTTCGTAACGGAGGGACGCCGGACGCGCTGAAACGCGCATGCGTCAAAGCAACGCAGCGTGGCGTGCGCCTGCAAGCATATGGCAGGACCGGCGCCTGGCGTGGCAACGCTGGCGTGACGCGACGAAATGAACGCCGACGAGCACGCGCACCGCGTCATGTCCAAATGTATCGGCGCCTTGACTGTGGCGTGTAGTGATGTTCTCACGTGACACACCTCATGAATATTATATTTGCACCAGTCACATACCTCCGTCCTGTATAGGCGTCATGTAACACCAAATTTGGCATATGTGAAGCTAGCGAAACAGCCGCGAGCGCATCATTAGTGTGGCATGTAGTCATGTTACATGACACGCATCTGATGTTTATCATGTTTATCACTACTCCCATACCTTCGTCATTCATTCACCTACCGTAATACCAAATTTGGTATATGTGACAGCAGAGAACCTGCCGCGAGTGCAACATGAGCGTGGCATGTATCACGTTGTTACATGACACGCATGTCATGATTTTCATGTTAGGGTCAGTCGCTTGTGTTCGCCATGCAATCATGTCATACCATACCAGTTTTCCAGCACGCCATGTCAACGAAACCACCACAAGAGCTGCAGAACTATGAAGTATAAATCATGACATTCAAGACATATATCATGGTTTTCAAGTAATGACTAGTAAAATGGGCTCTTCATACAGTCATGTTATGCTATACCAGTTTGGTATCGATACGATCATCGAAACGGCTAGGAGAGCTAAATGTCGTAGGCGGCTAGATAGATAGATGTGCTCAAAGTCGCCGAAGTTCGCTAAGAAATGCTTCGCATTTAAAAAGGAAAACACAGCAGTGCAAGCCGCACATGTGCTGAGCGACTCCGATACTCTCTGTGGGCGCAATATTGAACCACCCTATGCGCCCCCTACAGGCGACGAAACTTACGAATAGAGTGATCGCTCTTTTGCTATCGTAGCGTCGCTTCGCCCAGCGTGCGCGCGTGTCAACGCTACATATAAGTATATTGAATCCTTCATGATGTGCACGCGGCCATTTTGCTTGCTCCACATATACCAAATTTGGTATTACGTGACGTCAAGGGATTACGAAATATATGACCGGCGCAAACGTGATAATCCTGAGACGCGTGTAATGTAAGGACATCACAACATACCACGCTAATAGTGTGCTCGCGGCTGTTTCCCTAGCCCCACATATACTAAATTTGGTATCACGTGACGTGAATAGATGATGAAGGCAAACGACACATCCAAACATGATAATCATGACACGGAAGTCATGTACGGCATCATTTACCTCCACCTCGTAACGTTGTGCTGATTTCAAAGTGACGTATCAAGCTTTCTTATTCGTGCTTTGCATATCATAGATTCCCCCTTTGTGTGTAATCTGCCAATTTTTTCCTCAAAAATGATTGTAACCCCAATTTATTTTAAAGTGTTGGTCATATAATTCTAAAGGATTTTATCGAAACGTTATGTGCAAGAAAACGTTTTTCTCTTGTTCTGCAAACCCACGATGCTAATTATCTACAGCGCAGAAAATGCGTGTCTGCCCAGGGATGTAATGATGGCTCCACAAAAAGATTCTGTTAGAATAACGTGAGCACAACAACGAGAATCCACAAACCATGGAGGATGGACCCAACTATTCTTCATGATGACGAAATCATTTCTGTGCTTCAAACAGAGCTGGCGGCCTGAATTACAGAAGTTGGTCGCATAACTCCGTCCACATAGGACCACTTAAAATCTTGCTGGCGCCTCATAGTTCAGCAGGTAGAAAACAACGCACACTCGCCTCAAAGCCAAGGTGAATGAGTTTCACCGACGCATTCGAATCATAGAAAGAGGTGGGTCAACCTCGTTCGCTATGCTCGAATACGTTGAAGTACAAAAAATCAAATATCAAGATCTTTTAAAGCAGAGGTCTTAGGCTACAAGGCTTGCAAAAGAAATGCACTCATCGACAGATGAAACCGAGAAATTGACTTGTGCGCAAAGAAACCGGGATCGTCGATGCCTGCCCCGCCACATCGATGAGGCGCTGAAAGAGGATGGTATCATTGTTAATGACCTGGATGAAGTTTAAGAAGTTTTCCGAGGCTACTTTGCAAAACTGTTTGCTGCAGAGCATGACGCACAGGACGACGAGTTTGCTGCCAAACTCTCAGCGTTTTGCGAAGGCTTGCCATCGCTAGGCTCGGAAGACGGTTTATTATTATATGCAGAAACTGATAAAGAACAAGTATAGTACGCTCTAAAATCAATGAAGACGTCTACGCCACCAGGCCCAGAAGGAATACTCACGGGATTTCACCTGCATTTTTTCGATATCTCGGGAAATGCGATCACTGATCTCGTGAATATTTTGTTACGTGAAGGCCAAAAACCGCAGTCCTTCTGCGCAGGAAGGGTGATTCTATTGCTGAAAGAGGGTATGGAGCCATCAGATCCGAAATCGTCGAGGCCTATTACGCTGCTAAACACCATTCAATACGGCCACTCCCATCCAAATCACCCAGTGGAATTGTCGGGGCTTTAAGGCTCACACTAAGCGCGCCAACCTCCGGCTTTTCCTCGCAGCATTTCAAAACCTTCCTGCTGTGGTAGCCCTTCAGGAGCCAGGGAGTGCTGCCACACTCACAAACTATACTACGTTTCAGCAGGACCCTTTATCTTGTATATGCGTGCACAAAAATTATACGGCCAACCTTGTTGATCTCGACCTTAAGCCAGCTTTCTCGTACGTGATGGTGACACTCCTTCCGCTGCGTAAACAGGACCCGCCACTGCACGTGCTAAACATTTATTGCTCACCGAAACTAAGCAACATTACATTCGCAGACCTTTTTAGCCGCGCCTTAAAGGCTGCAGGCAGGGACCCTCTGGTAATCGTGGGTGATTTTAATGCCCCCAGCACACTCTGGGGGTATGCACGTGAAGAGAAACGTGGACGTAAATTCGCGGAACTTATGTCCACGCTAGGCTTAACTCTTCACACCGACCCTGCCTACCCAACTCGCGTGGGTAACTCCGTGACCCGGGACACATGTCCGGACCTTACCCTCACAAAAAACATCCTTACCCTCACAAAAAATATTGTTAACCCATGCGGATTGGGTTAACAATGAGGAGACCCTCGGCAGCGACCACTGCATACTCAACACCACCATTCGCACCTATCCTTTGGCAAGACCCTACGGAGAGGCAAAATTACCCGATTACACGAAGTTTCGGCAAATATACGCCAATTCGACACCCATTGAGGAGCAAGAATACCATGCTTGGTCCCAGCAATTCATTTCCTCATTACGGTCCACAGAAACACAAATTAAACTCTCCGAGGCGACGCCGGCGGTGGATAACCATCTCCTTCACCTCTGGGAGGCCCGGCGCAGCCTCGTCCGTCGATGGCGCCGGCAAAAACACAACCGAAAGCTCAAAATTCGCATCGCTGAGCTCACCAAGCGAGCAGCAGAGTACGCGGCCCAGCTCGCTGACTCTAACTGGGTGGACCGTTGCAACACGGCCGCTCGACAAATGTCCAGCCGGAGTACCTGGCGCCTCTTCCGCGCCTTGATTGATCCGACCCAAACTCGAACAGAGACACAAAAGCATCTGCAACGAGCATTTCACAGCTTCGACGGAGACACAGCCAAATTGGCATGTAAACTCCGAGACCAATATCTATGCACACAGCAGGACTCCCGAGGGCCGGCGTACTCGTATGCAGGTACCGAGAACGCGGAGCTGGATCAACTGTTCCAGTTACACGACCTGAAGGCAGCCCTAGCAAAAATGAGGCGAGGAACGGCGCCGGGAAGGGATAAAAGTACCATAAAATTACTTGCCAATCTTCCTGACTCGGCCTACACCATGCTCCTTGCCTACATCAATTCCATTTGGATCGGGAAAACAAGCCTACCAATTGAGTGGAAGACCGCCCTGGTCACCTTCATACCCAAAGCGGGCAAAGCCATTAACACGGACAACCTCCGCCCCATCTCCCTTACTTCTTGTGTGGGAAAATTAATGGAGACGATGGTGCGCGACAGGTTGTCCGCGTTCCTGGAGACCAAAAATGCATTTGCAGACATCATGTTCGGGTTCCGCCCACACCGGTCCGCGCAGGATGTCTTGCTTCAGCTCGACCATGAGATCCTCGATCCAGTCGAGTATCCCCTGAATGACAATGTTGTGCTCGCTTTGGATCTGAAGGGGGCCTTTGATAACGTGACCCACGAAATTATTCTAACACATCTCTCACAGGTGGATTGCGGCCAAAACACTTTCAACTATATTAAACAATTTCTCACTGACCGACAATCATACATTCGGATTCAGGACATTGAACACGGCCCTTACCGATTAGGCACGAGAGGGACTCCGCAGGGAGCGGTCCTCTCGCCCCTTCTATTCAATGTGGCAATGATGAGACTCCCCGCTCAGCTGGCGAAAGTCGAAGGCATACAGGATGCGCTGTACGCCGACGACATCACCATATGGGCGTCACACGGCTCGGCAGGAGACATGGAGGCAAGCCTGCAGCAAGCGGCGGACATCGTGGATGACTATGCCCGTTGCTGCGGCCTTCAGTGCTCCCCGTCCAAATCGGAATTCGTGCACATACGCCCATCACCAAAGTGCACCACAAAAATCGACCTCTCCCTTCACAGCGGACCCATACCCGAACGCGATGAGATTAGAATACTAGGGCTTTTTATACACAAAAATCGCAGAGCAGACACAACATTGGCCAAATTGCGTAAGGTGGGGAACCAGGTGGGCCGGATGGTCCGCCAGGTTTCCAACAAGCGCGGGGGGTTACGATGCAAAGATGCCTTGCGGCTGGCGCATGCATTCGTAACCAGCCGAGTCCTGTACTCGGCTCCATACCTCCACCTACGCAAATCCGACGAGAATGCACTCGAAGTCATTCTCCGCAAAATCTACAAGCGCGCCCTCGACCTTCCTGTCAGCACCTCTAACCAGCGCCTTTTGGGCTTGGGAATGGTGAACACCTTCAAGGAGCTGAGAGAGGCGCACTTGACAAACCAATATACTAGACTCTCTAAAACACCGTCGGGTCGCCGCCTCCTTGCCCGGCTACACATCAATCATTCCATACACACGGAAGAGCGCGTACCGATTCCAGAAGTTTGGCGATACTCCTTGCACGTGCGCCCTCTTCCGGCTAACATGACCCGAGACGACTACAGTGGCCGACGCCTCACGCGGGCGGAAGCCTTGGCTCGACACTACGGCCACAAATTCGGAGTATTCTACGTGGACGCCTCCGGCCCGCACCACGGTGGTTGGTACACGGCTGTGGTCGTCCACCAAAACACCGTTGTAAACGGACTCACATTCCGTGCACATAACATTACGCACGCGGAGGAGATCGCCATCGCACTAGCCGCCGCAGATCAGGACTCGAGGGTCATCATCACCGACTCAAGGGGTGCCTGTCGCAATATTGAACAGGGATACATTCCGTACCGTGCTTATAAAATTTTGCAGAACAGCAGCTACCTAGGTGCCCCCGCGCACCGAACGATCATATGGGCTCCGGCTCACACGGGCCTCGATGGTAGTGAGACGGCCGATGCCGCCGCCCGCGCGCTCACTCTCCGGGCACCATCCTCGTCCCCTACCGATCCGGAACTCGAACCCAATCCCGCCTACACCTTTAAGGAGGTCACACAATTTTATCAATCCGGCCATAACGTCTATCCGAAACCCTGTAAGGGCCTCACGAAGGCGGAGGAGCGAATCCTCCTTCGCCTTTATACTAAAACTCTATTGTGCCCGGCAATCATAAAACACTTTGACCCCGCTTGCACGGGGAAGTGCCCGCATTGTGAGGAAAATTCCTCTGACATTTTCCACATGGTGTGGGCATGCCAAAAAAACCCCAAACCTTACCCCACTACCCAACCCTTCGCGGGAGGACTGGGAGGCAGCCTTGCTCGGCTGCTCTGACCTGACGGCCCAACGGGCCCTGGTCGAGCGGGCCCGGGCCGCGGCCAACGCCAATGGGCTCCCGTAAGAGGGAGCTCACCTAGTGTTTGTACGGGGCGGCCCCTTAAGCACCGTTCCCACCCTCCCTGTAAATAACATCTGTAAATAAATGTTTTTCAGCAGCAGCGGCTAAACACCGACTATAAGTAAGTAGCCACGCTGCTATCACGGTGTCAGCGGCCTTTCTTGGAAGATATCGTGTCACTTTTGCAATCATGTGCAGTACCAGGACGTTCCGTCTTCGTACCTCTAACATTAATCAGAGACCTCGTCGCATATGATAAAGAAAAACAGATCACAGTAGTATTTATTTCGCTTGATCAGGCCAAAGCACTGAATAAGGTGAAACACGGGCATCTTTTCGCTATTTTACGCATCTTTGGCCTCCCCGAGCAGTTTGTGCGACTGGTAGAAATACTTTATCAGGACCTGTCAAGCTGTCTTTACTTCAACAATGAAGTGACCAGAAGCGTTGCAATTCAGAAAGAAGTGAGGCAAGGCTGCCTGTTGTCTTCGCTATTATTCATTTTGTGTCTAGAGACGTTCATTAGAAAGGTTGCAAACTGCGAGCGCATAGTGGGTTTCCCAATGCCAGGCAAGAAAACCTTCAAAATTATCGCATACGCCGATGATATTTCAGTATTTTTTCGCAACTTGTCTGGCTTTAGTACATTCCTTGACATTTTTGCTCAGTATTGTTGCGACGCGCACCTCCGAGAACGTTACGAAGGGCGCTACGAATCTCACCGCTGCAACCACTGTTTCGAAAGACGGCGACGCCAACACGGTCCCGAAGGCGCCACTGCTTCGAATTCCACCGGGAAGGTCACCAGCCGTTTGGTAGCGTAGGTTTCTCAGCTCGCGACTGCTTCTGCGCAGAGCTGATAGACGAGCGGACGAGACGACGGTGAGTTAAACAAGGTTTATGTACAGCATATATACAGAGGCATTACCAATTCGGCACTGGGGCCGACAGAGACGCGAAGAGCCGAGCTCTTCTCTCTAACACATAGCTCTACTCTCAAATGGGTCTCCTGTCAAAGGGGTCTGCTCTCGACGCGCCGCAGGGCTTCTTTTATATGCCCCGGGTCCAACCCAAATGTCCAACCAGAAGCGCCGCTGGTCGTGAGGCCAGACTCCTCCAATGGCGTCGCCGCTGGGCCGCTCCTTCTTTCTCAGCGAATTTGGAGAGGCTGCACTGCAGGTGGCTGCACCCAAGGACGAGTGACGTCGCCGCGCATTGCGTCAGACCCGCCAGACAGGAAGACGCCGGTTGTTTACTCGACGGGCTCGCGGGCTGAGGTGACTCACTGCACGTGCGCGCCAGAAAGGTGCCGCCGCGTGTTGACGCCATTGAGTTGTTCGTGTCAAGCGGGCTCGCGGGCTGCCCTTGACACAGATTTCCTTTTTCCGAGGCACGGACGTTCGCTGCGGACTCGCAGGCATAACAGCATTCATATCTCTCTGGTGCTCTTTTAAGCACCACCACATTTAAGAGATTGCGCTTTGGAGACTTCAGAGAACTATTGCCAGGAGACATTCCAACTGTTAATGTGTTATATGCATTTACTTTGAGGAAGCAGACGTCTCGAAGAGAACCTGGGATGAAGTACTTAGGAGATCCACCGATGTCATATCAGCAGCCACTTATTTTAACCTGTCGCTTACGGCAAAAGCAACAGTCATCAAGACTCAGGCATGCGCTTTTGCGCTTTACATAGCCCACATTGCCCTTCTACCTAGCTGTGTAACAGGACGCCTCGTCTCCATTGCGGGAACCTTCCTCTGGGGAGGAAAACCAGCAATGGTACGAAGGAAATTTTGGCAGCTTTTCACAAACCGTGGATGCTTGGGTCTCGACACATACCAACATTCACGAGAGCACTGGCTGCAAAAACAATACAGAAGATCTTCGATGATGGCAACTACGCCGGGTACAGGTTCTTGATGTACAGAAGCAGTACACTAAAAGGAACTTTAACGGCAAATCTGTACAATGGACCACGAGTAGAAATTACGCTTAAGTATTACGGAGCTGCCAGTGGCATAAAACGAACAGTAGAATCAATAGGTTCATGCAGTCTGGAAGATGTTTCATCACAGGAAATAAGCAAAGTGGTGACAAGTAGCACACTGAGCAAACAGGAAGAAAAAGCATCCTGCATGAAAAAATGGAAACGATGTAGTTGCAATCGCGTGCCTAATTAGGTGCGCAAGTTTGACTGATTGAGAAGATGGAGGGCATTGCCTACGCGTGAACGGTTAGCCCACTGGGGAGTCGTTCCAAATGACTGCTGTCCAAAGTGCGGCAAAAGGGAGACGGCCCTACATGCTCTGTTTCAGTGCTCGGGGGCGAGGGGCGTCTGGCACATGGTATACAACGCCTCTTTAGCTTTCGCACTGTGCGCGTGGGAACAGAACGTGGGCTGTGTACAAGACTGGTCTTTACAGTGAACTTGTGCATACTGTGGCGGCGACGCTGTTTAGTGGAACTACGGCACAAGCCGCATAGGGGCGCCTATCCTGCAGGTCAGAAAATACGGCTCGTTGTGTGGAATTACCTAGATCAGCTGCTGGAAATGAACGGCACAGAGTCTTTCCTGCGACAATGGCACACACGTTTCTTCAGAGTAAGACTGGGACAGCTGAAGTTTCTAGTTGTACACTACTCGCCATGCGCCCACTCTAGTACGCATGCATACGTGTTATTCTGTAAAATGTGATGAACTTGAATAATTTCATTTTTCTTCGGCATGTAACATTTGGATATGCAGTGATCAATTAGATCGGCGTGCTCATTTGTAAGATGTATACACTGTCTTTACTAGTTCTCCTTGTTTAGCTTGTGTGTGTACAAGTTAAGCGTACAATCAACTTCCCTTTCTCTCTACACTAAGTACACTACAGTGTGAATGGACTCGCACTTGCTTAAAGTAAAAGCCCTATGCAATACGCATGCTCTTACCCGGAAAGTGCACTGTAGTCGTTGCCAACAATAATGATTCAATCGAAGTTCGCGAAAGACGAAATGGGGCATGCTTTCATAAAGGAAGTCATGTGGCAACGTCATATCACATGCCATCATCGCCTGGGCGAAAGCGCGACGACACCAGATGATGTGCAAAGATGGCTTCAGGGGAGGAGGGGAGGGAGGTGTAACATTAGAATTGATAGAGATCGTTGGATTGATTCTATAACAACCTCGTGGCAGCATGCGCTTTGGCTGAGGGCTTCTTGAAACGTTGTCGACGCTCGGCATCAGCATGTGGTCTTCTTGCCTTTTCTCAAGTGTTCGTGTTTTCAAAAAAAGAGTTTAACGACTTAGAGTACTTCGTACTCGACTATGGGAGAGCCACAAGCTGTGCCAGTGATGAACACAAAGTTCGAAGAAGTGTTCGTCAGCGTACGGAACGGCCTTATAGAGGCTGCACCTCACGACCTGCCGATGCATGTTTGGCCTTCAGTTTTTGAAATCTCCATACTTCCCACATGTGAACAGCTCTCCATATAAACTTTACACAATGTCTCAGAGGGTAGTCTACGTTTAGGCACCGTGATTTTTTAACCAAGTCTTCATAGAAACTTGTCCTTTTAACATCGAAGCTGTTCAAGCGCGCCGTAGTTTGTCGGTCGAAAAAAAAAAAAAACTTAGGTCACCCTAAAGCTTCGGCCATCGGCCATACCATGCTGAATGCGCCGGTTCTTGTCCTAAAGCTTCGCCTTTGGGAGTTGAATGTGACAGCGACAGATTCCTAGTGCGTAATTAAAAACTTAGTGCATGAAACCTTAAAGAACTTGCTATGCACACACGACATGGCCCTATGGAAACAGGCGCAGTAGCGTATGTGCCTTTTGTAGTGGGTTACCGGCTCAAAATCACGAAGTTATTATTATTATTATATGTTCCGCCACCGATAGAAATAGGCGCTATTACAACTTAATATTACTGAAATGTTGTACAGTTAAGCATGTATACCGGATGCGGCGTTTGTAAAGCATGTATTATTTTCACTGCATTTCCAAGCAGCGGAAGATACTTTCACTGTATTCACAAAAAGACGCGTCATGAAAAAAAATCAGATAAGCGGCATTTGTTAGAACACCCGCTTGCCACGTAAACAACCCGGGTTCGATTTCCACTCTGACGCAGGATTTTTCATTATTCACAAAATTTGAATCGTTCTCGATTTCTCGGTCACGCATAAGATGATTTGTCGTGGACGTCAACAACGCCGACGCCGAAATTTTCACGAGACAAGCTCTATAACGCTCTCGCGTTGAAAAAGCAATGCTGCTGTAGATGCTGCTGCTGCTGCTAATGATGATGATGATGATGGCCTCGTATGAATGGCGCTTACCCACAAAAGGGTATGGGCCAAGAACCGGGTGGCAGGATACTTAAAGTAATGAAACTAGAATCACCATTAAAATCAGTTTAGAGATAAAACTACGAAGAAATAAAAATGCCTGCTGAGCTAGCGGTCAAACCATCTCTGCTTCCTGATAGAGATAACTACGAATACTTGACTAAGAATCGCAAAAAAAATGAGCAGAATAACACGGTAATCTTTTCGTTGCCTTGATGTATGGTCGAACACAGAAGAGCGTACATCCCTGTTTGAGAAAGTAGGGAGTGGGTACGGTAACCTGCACTCACTCCCTACATTCTTCTTGCATAGGTGTATCAGCCGGGGAGGCAAGGGGGGCTTGAGCCCGCTCACTGAAAAAAAGTTGGGAGGGGGGCTGAGCCCCCCACTTTTGATAGTGGTCCCTCTTGCCACACGCTGGGGAAACCAGCAACTAAGGTGAAGTTTTCCGTCACAACAGTAATCACTGAATTATGTTCTTACGGGAAAATGAAAATGTTTCGAGGCAATGTTACAATATAGTGAAATTTTGCCAACATTTCCTCTGTGATGATTTTCCTTGTGGGCTCTTTGCAGGTGCTGGTCGCCTATGCGACGCCTTCGCGTCTTGTAGTATTGGAGAGCAGGCAAGCGCAGAACAGGGCTTCTATATTATTACATTATTTGTTCATGCCTTTATTCCACTGTGACTTGTTGATGAAGTTACGGATGGGAACTAGCATACTTCTTTAAAGGCCGGTCATAGCATTTGCTGCTTTGACCAGCTTTTATGACGAAGGTGAACGACGACAAACGCCTTGCAGGTCAGTTACGGTTGGGCAGTGCTCCTGCCTGTGACAATGGACGACGCTGTTGAGCCCAGCAAGACGCAATAAGTACCATGTGCACATACGTAGTTTCGTGTTGTGTGTGTACAGTAACAACGTACATGTGCGTATCAAAACACCTTTTCGGTTCCGCTTCGTATACTCTCCCCCAGCATTGTATGTAATCTCAACGTAACAGCAACCGCGTTCAAGTGTAACTTGCACCGTGCTCAAAGCAACCATGGTCGCGGAATGCTGACGCCGGTGAGTGTCACGCGGAACACTGGCACAGTGACCGGGCGCTGCGTCGGCCTTGATTCGAAATGCAACCGTAGAAGAAGGCGCACAACCGATCGTAATATCTGTACAGTTGCTGAATGAATGACGTGAAAACACTCGCCATTGTCAGTGCATCTAGCGCGCGTTCTCCCGTACTTGCTTCGTTGTCGGTGAGCTGTTACTAGCTGTCAAGCCTCGGACGAAATGATTTCGCCGAAGGTGTTATGCTGGCCCAGAGTGTTAGCCCCGTTACATCAGTTTCGGATTGTCACTACACGCGCGCTGCGTAGCGTACGTGCTTTCCGAGCTGGAGAGGGAGTCGCGCCTTCTGCTTTACATTCGGATGTAAACAAGAGAGCAGAATTCGCTCACTCAAAATGGCCGACTTCCGGCTTCACGACGGCTTGACAACTAGTGACGTCAGGGCCTCTCCTAAGCTTTTTCCTTCCTCCAAGTTTAACGTTCACCGATATCGCACAGCACATGGGCCATTTTGCCTCCACCAAACTGCGACCGCCGCGGTCCGATCAAACACGTGTGACTATGCGGGCGTGCGACCACGCGAAAGTATACATAAATTATACGTATGGTAACCGCATATATCATTTGGGCTACAGGTAATGCGATGCGCTTTTCAGAAAAACAAAATTGGGCTGGTAATGACAGAAGTGCTGGGAGAAAAGGCCGTTCCGTTCAGTTAGCGTTCTCGCCATTCGCTCACTCTTTCCTCCCTGCGCCCCACTCTCCCGTCCACTCGCTTTTAGGTATATATAAATGGAGTGAAGCGCGCGCTCACTCTCGACATTTCACTGTGTAATGAATGCGTAAAAATATGTTTACGGTACAAATCCTCCTTTCGTCATTAATGTACGTCATTAAAACTACTACGCAATGAGCTCTCAGCGCAAGAAATGTATTCGCATTTCTTCTCGATTCCCTTCGGGAAGGGGGGGGGCAATTCTTTTTTTTCTATTTCGTGGGCTTTCCTTGCGGCTAGGAAAACAGCACATTTTGCCACGAATGAATGATACGCAGCAAAAAGCGATGAACATAAATATCTTATTCGCAGATGTCCTTTATAGCTCAAACATTTTCAGTTTTGCGTTCCGCCGGTCCAGGCACTCGGAGTGCTGTCACATGGCAGTCACATACGTTTGGCTATAACGTCTATACCTTACACAGGCCTATGTCAGTTCTTCTCTGGGCTCAGCATAGAATGCACAGCGAGCACTTTACGAATAAATCCGGTTGGACTCGTCTTTTTTTTTTTCCAGTGATCCTTCTCACGCAGAGTATATCCAAGGTGTTCTTCCACACTTCACTTTCACATGAGCCAATTTCGAGCTGTCGCATTGATAAATTGACAGTATAACAGGTTCTTTGCGGAGTCTTGCGAAGAAATCGGCTGGCTGTCGGTGACGAGCTGGCACGTGTGTCCTTGAAAGCTCAATTTCCTCGAATGAGGAAGGCGTTACCCGGAAGTTCCCGACGTATCTGCTCACGCGTCGTATTCGCACTATTAAAGGTGTTCTCCGTATTGAAGTACATATATTGGAAATTCATCTATGTTTTGACACACTCGCACTCGTGTGTAGTTATATCGCCTTCCATTCCTGTTCAGCTCTGATGGCTTCAAGCACTCTCGGCCTTGGTGATGCCGAGAGTGCTTGGCTGTTGGTGGGTCAAATCTTTCCAGTATGACGTGGAATAACCTAATGGCATTTGTTTGTAATCTATCCTGTTGCACATTAATAATTCACTGGGCTAGTTAAAAAAATGTAAACATATTCAAGCTTGCTGCTAATGCAAGCGTCGAAAGATATTTTTGAGGCTTCTTTAATAGCATTAAAGTTGTCTTTTCAGCAAACACTATTTTTTTGGGACCGCGCATGTATCCAGGGTGTTTCAAGAAGTGTGTCCAATATTCTTAAAAAAAAAAACAGTAAAAGGCGCTATTTGCTCGTTATCTTCACAGTTGCCTTTTCTGTAGCGGCAGGCATCTTAAGAGGGTTGAAGAAATCATTTCTAACAGTAATTATGAAACGTAAATTAACTTTTTATCCATTGGAGTTAGGTGGGTAAGTCAAAAGGAGAATTGATGCCCTTCATGTGAAGAACCCGTTGCCGCTCCGTAATTTCGGAAAAGTGGCCTCTAGTAATAAGTGCGAATTTATAAAATTCTCGTAAATTATGCGGTGAAACCGAAACCGAAACACGTAAGAGACCAACTGCCATATTCGTTAGAGACGTCCTAAATGAGGGGGCGTTGTTATATCAACCATCATCGTAGTGTGGCTGTGTGTGCTGCGCTTGTAATTCCAGCACACATTACACACAAACGTTAACAAAATAGGAAGAACGTTGTGCAGCTCTGTAACCGCTGTTTAATACAGTGACGTCATTGTACACGTCTGCTTGTTGCGCTCATCGGTCGTTTGCTTTCTCTTTCGTCGAAGAACTTAAAATTAATTAATTCGCAATGATTGTTAGAGGCCGCTTTTACGAAGTCTGAAAGCGGGAACAGGTTCTTCGCATGAACGACTTAGATTCTCCGATTCGGCTTAGCCGTCTAATTTCGCTAATTGAAAAGGTAATTCATTTAGCTTTTTATATTTACTGCTCTAAGTGATGTCTTGAACCTTCCCAAGGTGCCCTTCGCTACAGTAAAAGCAACTGTGAGAACAGCGAGCAAATACCGCCTTTGGCTGATTTTTAAAAATTATTGGACACATTTCTTCAAACACCCTTGCATATTAACGCGATAGCGTTATAGAGCTCGTTTAGCAGAAATTCCGGCGTCGGTGTCGGCGTCTTTGCTTGCGAGTGAGCGAAAAATCATAATCTTCGCGGGAATGAGAAATCAGCAACCTTTGCGTGACTGTAAAATTGAGGATGCAAACAAAATTAATTACAAACAAAATCCCGGTCTCAGTGGGAATCGAACATGGGTCGTTTGCGTGGCAAGCGCATGTTTCACCACGCTGACACGCCTCTTTTTTGCTTTATTTCCGTTTAAATTTCACACACGGGGTAATAAGGCAATTATATTGCAATACACAGCAAACATGAGAGAACAATCAGTAGGGACGTCAAGCACTGCTAAAGCGCATCACACCTTAAAATTCCTTCATAGGAAGCATGGCTTGCACCCTTTCTAACAACAAAGGAACACATTCATTTGTTCTTTATACCCCTAAAACGTTGATATGATTTCTTTGAAAAAACTTGGCAGATCCCACGTACAGTGGGAATCGATGACATGCGAAGCACAAATCAGGAAGGTTGATATGTCACTTTAAAATTTGCTCAATGTTACGAGGTGGAGGTAAATGATGTCGTATATGACTTATGTGTCATGATTATCATGTTTGGATGTTTCATTTACATTTATCATCTATTCAAATCACGTGATAAAAATTTAGTATTGTGGAGCGAGCGAAATGACCGCAAGCACGCTATGAGTGTGGTATGTTGTCAGCTTCTCGGCATTATCATGTTTCCACAAGTCATATATTTTCGTCGTCCATTGACGTCACGGAACACCAAATTTTGTGCATGCGGAGCCACAAAAACGGCCGCGTGCGCATCATGAAGGGCCCAATATTATCCAATGTTGCGTTGAGGCGTGAGCACGCTGGGCACAGCGACGCTACGTTAGCACAACGCAAGCACTTTATATATAGTCTGATGCCCGGCGCGAGCAGTGTCCATCAGCGTGGCCCGACGGCAACCGGCGCGAAATTTTACATGCTGCATTTCGCACCGATGCGTTACCCAAACAACACTGCGTCTCCCTCTTTTCGTGACGGAGAGACGCCGGAAGCGCTGAAACGCGCATGCGTCAAAGCAACGCAGCGCGGCGTGCGCCTGCGAGCATATGGCAGGACCGGCGCCTGGCGTGGCAACGCAACCGTGACCTGACGAAATGAACGCCGGCGAGCACGCGCACCGCGTCATGTCCAAATGTATCGGCGCCTTGACTGTGGCATGTACTGATGTTCTCACGTGACACGCATCTCATGATTATTATGTTTCAACCAGTCACATACCTTCGTCCTCCATTGGCGTCATGTAACACCAAATTTGGCATATGTGAAGCTAGCAAAACAGCCGCGAGCGCATCATGAGTGTGGCATGTACTCATGTTGTTACATGACACGCATGTGATGTTTATCATGTTTATCACCAGTCCCATACCTTCGTCATTCATTCACCTACCGTAATACCAAATTCGGTATATGTGACACCAGAGAACCTGCCGCGAGTGCAACATAAGCTTGGCATGTAGTCATGTTGTTACATGGCACGCATGTCATGATTTTCATGTTAGGGTCTGTCGCTTGTGTTCGCCATGCAATCATGTCATACCATACTAGTTTTGCAACACGCCATGTGAACGAAACCATCACAAGAGCTGCAAGACTATGAAATATAAATCATGGCATTCATGACATATATCATGGTTTTCAAGTAATGACTAGTAAAATGGACTCTTCATACAGTCATGTTATGCTATACCAAGTTTGGTATCGATACAGTAATCGAAACGGCTAGAAGAGCTAAAAGTCGTAGGCGGCTAGATAAATAGATGTGCTCAAAGTCGCCGAAGTTCGCTAAGAAATGCTTCGCATTTAAAAAGGAAAACACAGCAGTGCAAGCCGCACTTGTGCTGAGCGACTCCGATATTCTCTGTGGGTGCCATATTGAACCACCCTGTGCGCCCCCTACAGGCGATGAAACTTGCGAATAGAGTGATCGCTCTTTTGCTAACGTAGCATCGCTTCGCCCAGCGTGCGCGTGTGTCAACGCTACATTGAAGTTTATTGGATCCTTCATGATGCGCACGTGGCCATTTTGATAGCTCCACATTTACCAAATTTCGTGTTACGTGACGTCAATAAATGAGGAAATATATGACTGGCGCAAAAATGATAATTCTGAGACGCGTGTAATGTAAGAACATGACAACATACCATGCTAATAGCGTGCTCGCGGCTGTTTTGCTAGCCCCACATATACTAAATTTAATATCACGTGACGTGAATAGATGATGAAGGTAAAGGGCACAACCAAACATGATAATCATGATACGGAAGTCATGTACGGTATCATTTACCTCCACCTCGTAACGTTGTGATGATTTCAAAGTGACATATCAAGCAGATCAGCTCTGGGCTGTCCACCAAGCCCGCGAGGCGGCTGAGGAGCTTGGCATCTCAGTCCCCACGTGGGAGCTGCCCGCAACACAGTGATTGTGTTATGGAGGACCAAATAAAAGTTTATCCAATCCAATATCAAGCTTTCTTATTCGTGCTTTGCATATCATAGATTCCCACTCTTTGTGGAATCTGCGAAATTTTTTCTCAAAAATAATCGAAACCCCAATTTATTATTCAGTTTTGGTCATATACATCTAAAGGATTCAATTGAAAGGTAATGTGCATGAAAAGATTGTTCTCTTGTTCTGCAAACCAACGATGCTAATTATCTACAGTGCAGAAAAGTGCTTGTCTGCCCAGGGATGTAATGATGGCTCCACAAAAAGATTGTGTTAGGGGCGTCTATACACTGCTGCGGCCTCGTAAACAATGCACCACAAGCAGTTGCTCTGATCTCCACGGGACGGCTTTAAGCTCTCCCGTCGTAGAGTAATCTGTACTCTAAATCGTTACCTACTTTTCTACCCCCCCTCCCCCCCCCCCTTTTGATGCTATAGCGTGATGGCTCAGTGTTCTCCCATAGTTGAGTATGAAGTACTCGAAATCGTTAAACATTTTTTGTTTAAACACATGGGACGTCGGGGGCTTGACCAAGGCACCAACTGCTTTTACGCCAGAGAATTACAATTTATTATTTAGTGTTGGTCATATAGATCTAAAGGATTTATTTGAAAGGTAATGTGCATGAAAAGATTTTTCTCTTGTTCTGCAAACCGACGATGCTAATTATCTACAGTGCAAAAAAGTGCCTGTCTGCCCAGGGATGTAATGATGGCTGCACAAAAAGATTGTGTTAGGGGCGTCTATACACTGCTGCCACTGCTGCCATAGAAAAAGAAGAAGATGAGAGAGGACACTCCGCGAAACCTGGCCTCAGGAAATGCGTGACGACTACGTAAGGAACTAGTGCTCTCACCAAACGTCAGAGGACGCAAGCGCAAAAAAAAAAAAAAACAGTTATAATCAATGAAAGAGAATTGTTTTTACAAAATAATAAATATACGCCCAAACCTGATATGTTCTTTATACATAAAAACAGTTTATTCAACACACCTTTCGTGATTATTTTTCTTCAGCCGTACTGTCATAAACACCATCCACCCAGCGACTGACAGCGGGAAGCTTTCGTCGCTTTCGTCAACGTCGGCTGCGTTGGCGTTTTCGTGCGTGAGATAACAGGTGAGGCACGTTTTCAAGCGATACTTGTTGAATGACATGTTGTTGGGCTTGTTGGGTCATTTTTTCAAAAAACGGTTACACCTGCGCGAATAAGACACCATGCAACAAACATAGAAAGATGCACACACACACGTTGCGCTTCGTGTGTGCGAGTTTGTTTCTTGCGTGGCGTCTCATTCACGCAGTTGTAACCTTTTTCTGAAGCTTGTAAGGACTGGGAGGTTCGCTAAAAAGAAAGTTTGTGGCTCTATGCGGCGGCTAGACGGGAACATTGTGCAACGTATGCAGTATAGCAAAGGCGGCACGGCGTCAAGCAGAGGCGACGCGTGCTGCGTCTGCCACGGACGCGAGCGTCTGTGCGCTGAGCATAGCTGGGCAGCTAGGTCATAGGCTCGGTGGCTCGGTGCAAAATATTGAGAAGCGTTCGCTGGGCCTCGCATGCTTCACGACGCGTTTCCCGAAGGCTCGGAACACGAATAATTCTTGGTGTGCCGGAGGCAAATCTGGACTAGCCGAGTGGCCATCATCTTCGTTTCTTCGCTAGCATGTGCCACTAGTGCAAGCTGCCCACAAATTTTTTGACGTTTCCAATATAATTTTACCGCACAAATTTCAACTACGATTTTTCTTCCCAATGTACTGCTGATACTGCGTACGCACGAAGGTGTTCTAAAGTTCCGAGGCCGCGATACCATTGCATTACAAGGGATAGTGGCCTGAAAACTTCTGGAGATCTTTTTACGTGGTCTTGACGTCTATCTTTGTAAGTCAGTTTTATGGGTCAGAGATGTATCACTGGTTTTGTATTGTGCATCGAATAGCTAATCATTCAAAGGGGTTTGCTGGTACACTTATGACGTGCACATATCTTTTTCGTAATTTGACAGCGAAGCATCCACTTACTAACATTTTCAGACCGCGCTGATGTCATGCCGTCTGGCGGTCCAAGCTACGGCAGCTACTGCTGTGTATCGGGGTGCTTCAAGAATGGCAGAACCCACAAGAAGCCTGGGACGAGTTTCTTCCGCATACCACCTTGCCTTGCCTTTGAATAAAACATTGCGGATACTCTGTATCTTTGACTGATATATACATTGATCACTTATTACAAAAGAAAAACACAAGCGCGATGAATAAAACCGCAGTGAATTATCATTACCTGCATCTCTCTTTATTATAACTTAATCGAAATAAAAATTACGTCACGACTAATTCGCACAAACCACTGAACAAAACAAAACAGGGAATTGCTAAATGAAAACGACCTGCAAAAACTATCCATTTGGGCGATGAAAAGTGGTCTGAAATCATGAACTTTCGTCATAGCCAAACGTCGGTTACGCAAAGTAATTGAAAAATTGCGCCAGTGAAACCGAAACAGGAAGCGCACGCCACTTGCTCTCACCTACCACCAGGTGTGCTAGGGTCGATTGGGCCGCTGGGGTCTACGGGAGTGTCCACTCTTAACCTTTTTTTATTTCTCCATGCTGCTGCGGCCAGGCCCCGGAAACTCTCAAGTGCTCACCTGTAGGGGGCGAAGAAATCAAACGCGGCGTGTTTCTGCTTCAAACACCCAGAGTGGATCTACTAACCTCCCCCGCCACTCGCGCTATTGCACTTTCTTGTAGAGGCGCCTTCGTAGGGGCCAAGTTTTATTTTAAAATGATCAAATACTACATGTTTGCGTACCGCTTTACATAAAAAAACATTTTGTTCTTCTAACAAGTAGTTTTCTTAAACATGTGCTGCGTCATTAACTTTTTGTAATAGTTTTTGCTGCAGCTGACTCGATGTCAGTAGAAGCACAGAACACCTACCAGTTTAGAGAACGGAAACTGCACCTTTGGGCTGTTGTATCAAAATAACATGCAAATTCGTAGCGGCGCCGTACTGAACTGCAATACCGCGAGGCGAGACGGCGCTAGTAGCACTATCATCATCAATAAACAGACACATTTTTTTTTGTTGCAGGTGGGGGGCTCGCGACTGGTTCGCGCTGCTCGCTTCCTCTGTCTTTTTTTTGTTGCCCAATTGAGTTTCGCGTCTGTAACTATCGCCAGGAGACCTAGCTGGCCTCGACTGGCAAAAACAACGTCAATCAAGTAAGGTTTGCATCGTTTATTGCGAGTGTCCAAGCCGGTACAATCAATGTATACGGTCGGGTCCGAACAAAACAAGTCACTCATACATATCGAAAGCTTTCAACCCATGTGTAAAAACTCTTGAAAGCTAACAAGCATATGCATATAACTGAACACCGAAATCGCTGAATGAACGTCACTCTCATTGTGTTGCAGCGTTCGAGTTTAATAGCGTGGCTTCAGGACAAGGGTCCGATTCTGCCATCAGATGTGACGCTTGCCCCGTATAGTGTTGATCTTGAAGCCAATGCATGATGTAGAATCGGGAAGGAAACTTGCACATTGCCGATAGATAGCTCGCGAAGTTAGAGCAATGTAGTTTTGCTAAGTTTGTTAAATAAGCAATTGCGGATGCATGCATTTCTGAATCATTCTCGCTCTGCAATGCTACATTGAGTATTTCACAATTCTGCAATGTCGCGTCGTGTCGAGAGGGTAGGCACTAGTTTTATTACCCAGCCGTGAGCCCATATCATAGGTATTATGTATTTAGGGGATAGGCCTAAAAATATTTCAGGCTTGCTACATTTATTGTTAGAGTTAAGTTACACAGTTACCACAGCTAGAATTTCTCGTCGCAGGTAATCACCAGTCTGCTGAGTATGCAGCGAACATGTATGCTAAAGGGACACCTATGAGGTGTGTGCTTACAGATCGAAAAGGCCCAATTCTGAGAAAATAAGCTTGAGGTATGCAGTGTACAATTTTGTTGTCTGTACATCTTTGTTGGTACTCTTACATCACACTATCTGCTCAGCCCTGAGCAAAATATCTTTTTTTTTGCATAGACATATCCATAGAGCTTGAGTACTCTCTTGCAAGCAAGCACTCCAGAAATGAATTGGTGGTACATGATGTGAATCTGTCCGAATACTGGATCAATAAAGGTCACATTTATTACACACTTGTTATTATGTTTACTTTTTCAGTATACTTGTGCCTGAAAATAAAGTTATTTCTCCCTGCTACTTTTAGAGATCAGGAATTGAAATAGTGTGGCTGTAGATAAGTGAAGATCATGTATGTTTCAACTACCTGTGCGATTTCCTAGATTTTGTTTCATGACCGTAGTTCACAGAACTTCACTTCGTAGTGGTAGACACTATAGTTTTGACAACTTAATTTAAACAGGAGCAGATGTGCACAAAGAAATCTGGAACGATTTCTGCAAAAAAAAAAAAACTGTACCACATGCAATGAACACTATTTTGCTCTTCATGACAGCATTCACATCTTTGAGGAAGCTGTGCTGCAACTGCTCATCACCTTTATGATTTATTATTTTAGGAGCCCATTGAACATATCTGCAAAGCTAAAGCAATTGAGTACAGTCTTATGAGCTTTGGTGCATCTCTTTGTAAACTTGTATGAGCTAAACACAGTTAATTAAGACAAAACAGTTCTGGGTGTTGGTAAATTGTCACAAGGCACAACCAAATGTCGAAATGATGTCGATAGGCTGCTACTGGCATCGAGTCAGCTGGAGCAAAATCTACTACAAAAAGTTGATGACGCAGCACATATTTGAGAAAAACTTCTTGCTAGAAAAACAAAATGTTTTTTGTGTGTAGCGGTACGCAAACATGTAGTATTTGATCATTTTAAAATAAAACTTGGCCCCGACGAAGGCGCCTCTACAAGAAAGTGCAATAGCGCGAGTAGCGAGAGAGGTTAGTACATCCACTTTGGGTGTTTGAAGCATAAACGCGCCGCGGTTGATTTTTTCGCCCCCTACAGGTGTACACTTGAACTTGAGAGTTTCCGGGGCTTGGTAGAAGCGTCACCCCCGGAAAATCTTTTCAGGCCTGCGCCCAGCAATTTGACGTCATTTCCGGCCGGCCGACTCTCGGGGAAGCCGCAGCGGCAGCGAGCGCAGCGCGGGCGGCGGTGGTGACGGTTCGGCGGCGTGGTGTTGACGGTGTTTCACGTTTGTTGCTTTCCGTTGTTGTTTTGCGGCAATTTCGTTTCCGTGCGTGATGCTGGAGTGATGCGACAATGCCGAATAAGTGTTGTGTACCCGGATGCACCGGCAACTACAAAACAGGAAAGAAGATACAAGTGTTTTCCTTCCCTAAAGACGCCGACGCTCTCAAACAATGGCTACGCGCCATTCCTAGGAAGGACTTCGTGCCGACTTCGTGCACTAAGGTAAGAATTTGAGATGCTCCTGTTCTTAGCTTGTCGTTGCTTGTTCGGGTAGAAATCACCTATGATGGGAAATACTTGAGCGTGTGGCCGCCGGGCCTCGCGAAGCGCTGACGCCAGCAGCGTTCGCAGCAAGGATGGTCAGCTGCGCTTTGTTCACTAACAGTGCCGTGGTGTCGTCCATTCTTGCAAGCTCTCGGTGGAAACGCTTCGTGGAGTGCGGTGACATCACGCTCCCGTGTTTCCTTTCATGTTGCTTGTACCGCTTAGCGCAGCGCTTTTATTTAGATGCTTGCGAAACGTAGGTAGACTTTGTTTTAGCTACACGGACTGTAAACGCGGTCATGCAAACGGGAGCGCATTTTTTTCTTTTGAGAAGTGGCGTCTCAGACGTTCTTGAAACGTTTTTGCAGGTGTGCGCGAATCATTTCGACGCTTCATGCATTGAGAAGACGACATCGTAGACGGATCCAAGGACAGGGAGAGTTATTGAAGTTGCACTCCCAGTACCACGGTTGCGTCCTGGATCTGTCCCAACGGTATTTTCCGGCTGTCCGTCCTACCTATCAGTACGAGACCAGAGCACGAGAGAAACCCCTGACGCCAAGAGGAGCCGACAAGAAGCCTCCCAACTCGCCCGTGCTGTAGAAAAGTCGCTGGCGTCATATGAAGCGGAGCAAAAACGAGACCGGTTTTCGTCCCTCGAAGAACAAAGGGCTCGCCTGCAAGGGGTGTCAGTGTCTCCAAAGTGGACTGTGATTCATAAAGAAGAGTGCTCCATGTTTTTGAACATTATCGACTATCGTGAACCTTGTTTGAATGCGTCATTGACCGTGTTTGCAAACCTTGAAGTCTTTGCCTGCTATCAAGGTTCACCAATCAAGAACCTTGGTAGCGCTGTTGTACCAGACTCAGTTCAAAAAGTTCCTTGTTGGAAATTTTGAACAACCTGTCGATGCTGTCTGAGGAGCGCTGCACTTATTGCCACCTGGCTCAAGCAATACATTCCCTTGTTTGAGCCTTGTTTCCAGTTTTGTATCTCTTTACAAGTTGTTAGCTTTTAAAGGTGCTGTACTTTTTTCTTTTTTTTTAACTCGAACTGCCTCGGTGCCCACTGTAGCAGTTGTACAGTCCGTTTTGGTACCTAAGCTGTGTACACTTTCCTTGTGCACTCTGTGTACAGACATGTTGTGCACTGTGATTTGTTTTTTTCGTAGATTTTTGTTTGATTTTTTCCCTAGGACATGCGCCTACCTGTGGCAGTACAATTACTTTTCTTTCTGTCATTTATCATGCTGTGGACCACAATTTAGTCACCAGTGTTCTTTTGTATTGTATTTTTTGGCAAGTGTTTGAACCTGATACCTTGTGTTGCTACTGCTACTATGATAAACGAATGGCATGTTTTCCTCTAACCTACAATTTAAATGAAAGTGTGCTTTTTCTGTTCCAAAGCTCGGGGATGTTTTTGCTGTTACAATCTGTTTTGTTTTCTGAGTTTTATGTGGCAAGATATTGTGTTTTGTACTTTTGGCATATTTTCAGCATTAAGGGCAACATCTTGTGTTGCCTGTCGTCTGCCTGGACCGAGAACAATGTGCACTGTGATATTTGTACAGACGGCGTCTGGCTGTGATAAATAAATACGCATTATTCCATCACGATATTCATTATTTCTTGATACCTTGATAAGTTCCCCCGCAACGGTGGCTCAGTGGCTAAGGCGTAGCGCTGCTGAGCACTAGGGCGCAGTTTCGATACCCGGCTGCGGCGGCCGCATTTCTGATGGAGGCGAAAAGCAAAAACGCCCGTGTGTACGAGATTTCGGCACACAATAAAGATTCCCAGGTAGTAAAACTTGATCCTGAGCTCTCCCCTACGGCGCGCTTCATCGCCTGCGTTGCGTCGGCGCGTTAAACCATACAATCAATGGATACCTTGATAAATCGTGCGGACATGGTGTCAAGGAACCTCGCCCGAGTCGGTAGGCGTGAAGGGCGCTCGCGGCTGGCGCAGCCACCCAGCGAAGGGCGGCCGGCCGGCCGGCGCGATGTGACGTCGTTGACGTCACGTCACGTGACGCGCAGGCCTGAAAAGCTTCCGGGGGTGACGGTAGAAGCCTATCGACATCCCTATCCTCATTTCAAAGTTTTCGGCGGCCAACGGTTGCGACGGCAGGTAACGGCTTGCGGTACGTTCGGAGGTGTCTCGGACATTTTCGTTTCGCTGTAAATATTTTGAGCCTCTGCCGACCGACACATTCTTTCTCATTCTGTTTATTTTGACTCGTTCAAATGCTTTCGCGAAGGGAATTCGAATGACTTTCAGGGAACGAAGTGACCGTTGAAGCTTTCATCGGATGAACACCCGTTGCAAGCCCGGGCCGGTGAGTAGAAATCACTTCAGTCTTTTAAGGATAGTTGCTTGCGGCGCTAGTTGGTTCAATTCAACATATGTAGTTTTTTTTTGTGACTGCGTAGGCGTCACACGGTGGCAGCGCATTGCAGTATTAAATTTTAAATTTGTTGAACGTATCAATTTGTAACCGGTAAAACGTGCGTTACTTGGGGCGTGCATGGCTTCACGTGGGAACGAGTCGCTGACTCAATAGTTAATTCTGAAATTCTATCATCAGGTAACATCAACCAGGCCATTGCGATAAAAGAAGGCAAATAAATCACGGTCGCCTCGCATGTGTCTTCCTAGCTAGCCCATATATTAGTGCAAAAAACTTACTAGTTAATAGTTTACTGCAGTCGCGTTTGAGAAACATCACGTAATTATGGGTCTGGTTTTGCTATAGTGTGATAAAGGAAGCGTCACATAAATGAGAAATACTTCTTTTTCTGCCACAGCCTCCTGGCCCACCTGACATGGAAGCAAATGTGTACAATGGGCAAGGAACCTGCTACATGACATGCCTTGTGAAGAAGCAGCCCTGAGAGATATACGTGTTATGAGGTACCACTACATATATGTATAAAATACTGCTGTTTACTAATTACTGTGTTTATTTGTTTAGAAAATTTCATGCATTGATTATGCATTGATTTCATGCATTGATTTCTGGTGATGTTACTTGTTTTTCCAGACTGCCATGCAATGACAGGATGACTACCCCCGAATGTCCACTCTGCAAGCACGTTGAAACATCTGAATGTCCACTACAACTGGTAATCTCTAACCTCACACATGTAATGCTGTATTTGTGAATGTTTTACCGCGAATATCGTGGAGAGGTGCTTTAGATTGGCTACAAGCATTGCCTGCCTACCGTGGCATGGAATCTACACTTCAATAATGTTGAAACTGTAACACTATTAGTTAGATTATGTGGCACTGCTGAGCTTAACAACACACTGTTTGATCCCAGCCACTGTATCCATAGTTCGATGGGGGTGAAACGCTAAGACGCTTGTGTGCTTAAGGGTTTATTTGATTTGCCTGCACCACACGATCGATTTTACAAAGTGCTGCACCTCGCCATTCATTTCAGAGGCGCAGCAATGACATCTTCTAAATCGTGCCATTAATTTCAAAAAGCGCAGGACAGGTACAGCACCAAAACTAGTTCATGAATTTCCCGGGAAGCCCCTTCTGCCCTGACGGCGCTGGTTTGGCGCAGGCGCACACACAGCTTAACAAACAACATACCATTCGACGTATATACTGTACATACCTCGGCAAATGCGGCGTGTTTTGCCAAGATGTTTGCACCTAATTAAATTAAGCGAACAAAAATAACGATTCCACCTTGTCGGCACCTTGTCATTCACTTGTGATGCCGCACTGCTGAACTCCTGCCGCACAAGTTCTGAACTTCTTGTGCACAGCTGTGAACCAGTTCGGATTGGTGCAGGTGAACTAAACTGACCCTTAGATGGAAGCTTGAAAATATGAAAATATGTTAACATAAGGGGTCAAAGCAAATGTTTTGACAAGCAGTCTTGTCTTCTCTGAAGCTACAGTGTCACTTGTTTGAACCCATGGAAGCCAAAATCAATCCAAATTTGCCCACTACTGCACGACTCACAATCACTTCATAGTTGGCATGTGAATCGTCAGAAATTATTATTTGCACTACATAATGAACACACCCACAGTGATGGGCATTAACAGGCTTTCCGACATTTAGTTGTGCCTTGTTACAGTTTACCAACAACACCCAGAACTGTTTTGTCTTAAGTAACTGTGTTTAGCTCATACAAGTTTACAAAAAGATGCTCATAAGACTGCACTCAATTGCTTTAGCTTTGCAGATATGTTCAATGGGCTCCTAAAATATTCAATCATAAAGACGATGAGCAGTTGGTGCACAGCTTCCTCAAAGGCGTGAATGCTGTCATAAAGAGCAAGATTGTGTTCACCGCATGTGGTACTGTTTTTTTTTGTCAGAAAAACGTTCGAGATTTCTTTGCGCACATCTGCTGTCGTAACTATAGTGTCTACCACTACGAAGTGAAATTCCGTGCACTACGGTCATGAAAAAAAAAATCTAGGAAATCGCACAGGTAGTTGAAACATACATGATCTTCACTTATCTACAGCCACACTGCAAGATATATAGTACGTATTTCAAGTCCTAACCTCTAAAAGTAGCAAGAAGAAAATAACTTAATTTTCAAGCACAAGTATACTGAAAAAGTAAACATAATAACAAGTGTGCAATAAATGTGACCTTTATAGATCCAGTATTCGGACAGATTCACATGATGTACCACCAATTGATTTCAGGAGTGCTTGCTTGCAAGAGAGTACTCAAGTTCTATGGATATGTCTATGCAAAAAAAGAGATTGTGCTCTGGGCTGAGCAGATAGTGTGATGTAAGAGTACCAAAAAAGATGTACAGACAACAAAATTGTACAATGCATACCTGAAACTTATTTTCTTAGAATTGGGCCTTTTCGATCGTTAAGCACACACCTCATAGGTGTCCCTTTAGCATACATGTTCGCTGCATACTCAGCAGACTGGTGATTACCTGCGACGAGAAATTCTAGCTGTGGTAACTGTGTAACTTAACTCTAACAATAAATGTAGAAAGCCTGAAATATTTTCAGGTCCATCCCCTAAATACATTATACCTATAATATGGGCTCACGGCTCAGTATTGAAACTAGTGCCTACCCTCTCGATACGACGCAATATTGCGGAATTGTGAAGTACTCAATGTAGCATTGCAGAACGAGAATGATTCAGGAATGCACGCATCCGCAATTGCTTATTTAACAAATTTAGCAAAACTACATTGCTCTAACTGCGCGAGCTACCTATCGGCAATGTGCAAGTTTCCTTCCCGATTCCACATCATGCAGTCGCTTCAAGATCAACACTACAGGGCAAGCGCCGCATCTGACGGCAGAATCGGACCCTTGTCCTGAAGCCACGCTACTAAACTCGAGCGCCGCAACACAATGACAGCGACAATTATTCAGCGATTTGGATGTTCAGTTATATGCATATGCTTGTTAGCTTTCAAGAGTCTTTATAGATGGGTTGAAAGCTTTCGATATGTATGAGTGACTTGTTTTGTTCGGACCCGACCGTATACATTGATGTACCGGCTTGGACACTCGCAATAAACGATGCATGCCTTACTTGATTGACGTTGTTTTTGCCAGTCGAGGCCAGCTAGGTCCCCTGGCGAGCATTACAGACGCGAAACGCGATTGGGCAACGAAAAAAAAAACAGAGGAAGCTAGCAGCGCGAACCAGCCGGAGGCCCCCCACCTGCAGCAAAAAAAAAAATGCGTCTGCTTATTGATGATGATCGTACTACAAGCGCCATCTCTCCTCGCGGTATTGCAGTTCAGTACGCCGCCGCTACGTATTTGCATGTTAGTTTGATACAACAGCCCAAAGGTACAGTTTCCGTTCTCTAAACTGGTAGGTGTTCTGCTGTGGTGTCCTAAACAATGCACCACATGTAGTTGCTCTGATGCTATAGCGGGACGGCTCAGTGCTCTCCCATAGTTGAGTACGAAGTGTTAGAAATCGTTAAACATTTTTTTTTTCTAAACACATGGTACGTCGGGGGCTTGACCAAGGCACCAACAACCTTTACGCCAGAGAACTACAGTTACCTTGGTTAAAGATCTCAAGTTGGCAGATGGGTGGTTACCTTTACACTGAGTCAAGTTCGTTGCAACGCGTGCTTGCGGCCTTCATCAAAGCCGAATCGACAGAGTTGATGTGCCCAACGACTTCTTACCGAACCTAGAAGCATGTGAGGTGGTTCAGCTTGCGCCAAGTCAGCAGAAACTCAGTGATGACGCTCAGTTACTCTTCACCTTCAGCGTGGGCACAGCAACGAGAATACACAAACCAGTTGATGCGTTGATGTGCCCAACGATTTCTTACCAAACCTAGAAGCATGTGAGGTGGTTCAGCTTGCGTTGACTGCCAGAAGTGGGTCGCATAACTCCGTCCACATTGGACCACTTAAAATCTTGCTGGCGCCTCGTAGATCAGCAGGTAGGTAAAGCACGCCACACTCGCCTCGCAGCCAAGATGAATGAGATTCACCGATGCATTCAAATCATAAAAAGAGGTGGGTCAACCTCGTTTGCTACGCTCGAAGACGTTGAAGTACAAGAAATCAAATATCAAGATCATTTAAAGCAAAGGTCTCAGGCTACAAGGCTCGCAAAAGAAATGCACTTATCGACAGATGAAACCGAGAAATTGACTTGTGCGCAAAGAAACCGTGATCGTCGATGCCTGCCCCGCTACATCGATGAGGCGCTGAAAGAGGATGGTATCATTGTTATTGACCCACATGAAGTTCAAGAAGTTTTCCGAGGCCACTTCGCCAAACTGTTTGCTGCAGAGCATGACGCACAGGACGACGAGTTTGCTGCCAAACTCTCAGCGTTTTGCGAAGGTTTTCCATCACTAGGCTCGGAAGACCGTTTTGGTATTATATGAAGACACTAATAAAGAACAGGCATGGTGCGCTCTAAAATCAATAAATACGTCTATGTCACCAGGCCCAGAAGGAATACTCACGGGATTTCACCTGCATTTCTTCGATACCTAGGGAAATGCGATCACTGATCTCGTGAATATTTTGTTTCGTGATGGCCAAAAACCGCAGTCCTTCTGCGAAGGAAGGGTGATTCTATTGCTGAAAGAGGGTATGGAGCCATCAGATCCGAAATCGTCGAGGCCTATTACCCTGCTAAACACCGACTATAAGTAAGTAGCCACGCTGCTATCACGGTGTCAGCGGCCTTTCCTGGAAGATATCGTGTCACCTTTGCAATCATGTGCAGTACCAGGACGTTCCATCTTCGTACCTCTGACAATAATCAGAGACCTCGTCGCATATGATAAAGAAAAACAGATCACAGAAGTATTTATTTCGCTTGATCAGGCCAAAGCATTTGATAGAGTGAAATACGGGCATCTTTTCGCTATTTTACGCATCTTTGGCCTCCCCGAGCAGTTTGTGCGACTGATAGAAATACTTTAACAGGACCTGTCAAGCTGTCTTTACTTCAACAATGAAGTGACCAGAAGCTTTGCAATTCAGAAAGAAGTGAGGCAAGGCTGCCTGTTGTCTCCGGTATTATTCATTTTGTGTCTAGAGCCTTTCATTAGAAAGGTTGCAAACTGCGAGCGCATAGTGAGCTTCCCGATTCCAGGCAACAAAACCTTCAAAATTATCGCATACGCCGATGATATTTCGGTATTTTTTTGAAACTTGTCTGGCTTGAGCACATTCCTTGACACTTTTGATCTGTATTCCTATCTGTCTGGTGCTCTTTTAAATACCACCAAATTTAAGGCATTGCGCTTTGGAGACTTCGGAGAACTATTGCCAGGAGACATTCGAACTGTTATTGTGTTATATTAATTTATTTTGAAGAAGCAGACGTCTCAAAAAGAACCTGGGATGACGTACTTAGGAGATCCACCGATGTCATATCAGCAGCCACTCATTTTAACCTGTAGCTTACGGTAAAAGCAACAGTCATCAAGACAAAAGCATAGCACACATTGCCCTTCTACCTAGCTGTGTAACAGGACGCCTCGTCTCAATTACGGGAACCTTCCTCTGGGGAGGAAAACTAGCAAAGGTACGAAGGAAATTTTGGCAGCTTTTCACAAACCGTGGATGCCTGGGTATCCACACATACCAACATTCACGAGAGCACTGGCTGCAAGAACAATACAGGCGATCACTCTTCGATGACGGCAACTACGCTGGGTACAGTTTCTTAATGTACAGAAGCAGTACACTAAAAGGAACTTTAACGGCAAATCCGTACAACGAGCCACGAGCAGAAATTCCGCTTAAGTTTTACAGAGCTGCCAGTGGCTTAAAACAAACAGTGGAATCAATAGGTTCATGCAGTCTGGAAGATATTTCATCCCAGGAAACAAGCAAAATGGTGACAAGTATCACACTGAGCAAACAGGAAGAAAACGCATCCTGCATGAAAAAAGGGAAACGATGGCGTTGCAATCGCGTACCTAACTAGGTGCGCAAGTTTGACTTATTGAGAAGATGGGGGGCATTGGCTACGCGTGACCGGTTAGCCAATTGGGGAGTATTTCCAAATGTACCGCTGTCCAAAGTGTGGCAAAAGAGAGACGGCCCAACATGCTCTGTTTCAGTGCTCGTTGGCGAGGGGCGTCTGGCACATGATATACAACGCCTCTTCGGCTCTCGCACGGTGCGCTTGGAAGCAGAACGTGGGCTGTTTACAAGACTGGTCTTTAGAGTGAACTAGTGCGTACTGTGGCAGCGACGCTGTTTAATGGAAGTACGACAGAAGCCTCATGGAGGCGCCTATCCCTCACTCTAAAAAATACGGCTCATTGTGTGCAATTACCTACATCAGCAGCTGGAAATGAACCGCACAGAGTCTTTCCTTCGACGATGGCACACACGTTTCTTCAGAGTTAGAGAGGGACAGCTGAAGTTTACAGTTGTTCTGTACTAGCCATGCACCCACTCTAGTACGCATGCGTACGTGTTATTCTGTAAAATGTGATTAACTGGATTATTTTACTTTTCTCGACATGTAACATTTGAATACGCAGTGATCAAGTAGACCTTGGTGCTCATTTGTAAGATGTATACACTGTCTTTACTAGTTTTCTATGTTTAGTTTGTGTGTGTACAAGTTAGGTATACAATAAACTTCCCTTTTTCTCTGCACTAAATACACTACAGTGTGAATGGACTCGCATGTGCTTAATCTAAAAGCCTTATGCAATACGCATGTTCTTACCCGGAAAGTGCACTGTAGTCGGTGCCCACAGGAATGAATCAATCGAAGTTCGTGAAAGACGATATGGGGTACGCCTTCATAAAGGACGTCATGTGGCCACGTCATATCACATGCCATCATCACCTGGTCGAAGGAGCGACGACACAAAACGATGTGCAAAGATTGCTTCGGGGGAGGAGGGGAGGGAGGTGTAACAGTAGAGTTGATAGAGAACCTTGGATTGATTCTATAACAACCTCGTGGCAGCATGCGCTTTGGCTGAGGGCTTCTTGAAACGTTGTCGACGTTCGGCATCAGCATGTGGTCTTCTCGCCTTTTATCAAGTGTTCGTGTTTTCAAAAAAAGTGTTTAACGACTTAGAGTACTTCGTACTCAGCTATGGAACAGCCATAAGTTGGGCCAGTGATGAACACCAATGACGCAGCAGTTCGAAGAAGTGTTCGTCAGCGTACGGAACGGCCTCATAGAGGCTGCACCTCGCGACCTGCCGATGGATGTTTGGCCTTCACTTTTTGAAATCTCCATACTTCCCGCATGTGAAGAGCACTCCTTATAAGCTTTACACAATGCCTCAGAGGGTGTTTTTCATTTACACACCTTATTGTTTTAACGAAGTCTTCATGAAATTTGTGTACTTTTAACATCGAAGCTGATCAAGCACGCCGTAGTTTGTGTGTCGAAAAATTTAAGGGACCCTAAAGCTTCGCCTTTAAGAGTTGAATGTGATAGCGATCGATATTTTGTTCCTAGTGCGTATTCAAAAAAACTTGTACATGACATTTTGTACATGAAAAAAAAACTTGTACATGAAACGATGGATAAAGACGAAGTGAGTCTTTGTAGAACACATCTTGCTCGTCTCAGTGCTTTTCTGGACTTTTCGCTGCAGTTGTGAGGTGTATTGCCCCGTTCGTTGCGGTAATGGATGTACAACCTCACGAGGTGAAGTCCGACTCCGGTTCGACCGCGGCCACTCCCTCGAGGAAGCGAGGAAACACTTCCAGTGAGAGCGATGACACTGAGCTGTACTCCGCATCCTGCGACGAGTCCTCAGACGACGGCTTTCAACCTGTCCTTCACCGCAAGGCCAAGCGACGGATCATCAATCCATCGCCGGTGTCTAGTACAGTCACCGTGAAAACGGCGCCCCAGCGATGGCCTCATGCTATCCTGTTCGTGCCAAAGAACGCTACCGAAAACCCGCGTGCTCTGAACAGGCAAGCGCTTTCGCTCTATTTCGAGAACACTGTGCCGAAGGAGATTAAAGAAGTACGGCTTAATACAAGAAGAAACATCCTGGCTGTCGATGTGGTGCACCCGAGTGCGCTGAACACGCTGCAACAAGTAACACAACTGGGAAACATTGTAGTTAGGTCCATCATACCAGCCGATGGTGCGACCACATCAGGAGTCATTTACGACATTAACACCTGGCTGTCGATGTGGTGCACCCGAGTGCGCTGAACACGCTGCAACAAGTAACACAACTGGGAAACATTGTAGTTAGGTCCATCATACCAGCCGATGGTGCGACCACATCAGGAGTCATTTACGACATTAACACGGATATCCTAAACGCAGACCTTCCAATACTTATAAAAGCAGCGAGTCAAGACAACGTCATTGTCAGTGTTGGATGGCTTGGTAACACACGCTGTGTGAGAGCAACGTTCGAAGGTGACTGTCTTCCCGCATACGTAAAGGTTGACCACTTTCGTCAACAAGTTCGACCGTTTATTCCTAAACTCGTGCAATGCTTCAATTGTCAGAAGATCGGCCATGTAAAGGGTGTTTGCAGGAGCTCCGCAGCGTGCCCCTGGTGCGCTGAACCACACGCGGAAGACAACTGTAGCGCTACCACACTGAAGTGTCCTAACTGTCAGGGTGCTCACAAGGCTTCGAAAGAATGTCCGCACATAAAAAAGAATTTTCTAATCTGAAGCAAATGGTACGAGGCAGCTCAACCCACAAAGAAGCTGCTGGAAAAATCCGGCGAAGACGACGTCGCCGTCGAAGGTCTTCACGTCGGACAGCGCCAACTTCAGGCAATAAGTCGACGCATCAGGAAAGTTCGCCAGCTGCAGTTTCCAGCACGGCAAACCCAGACGTTGGAAAAGAGCAAGGGGGCAGGCAAGTCTCTACAGAAGAGTGGCCTCAACTTACGCGTACACAACGCTCAGAAGAGCCGCAGCAGAAGCCGTCTTCTTCAGAGCAAGCTGCTGCATTGGAGGACTTGCGGAACACAGATCAGCAAGTGATAGCTCTTTTGCGACCCTTAATTAACGCCATTCGCTTGTCGTTAAGCAACATGCACACACCGTCAGCAAGAAGTGCATTGCAATTACTGGACGCTTTGAGTCCAGTACTCGCAGCGCTTGAGTAAATAATGGCTCACCAGCCACTGTCTTTCAGAGAAGAGGTCCGAAAGGCAGTGATTATTCAATGGAATGCCCGGGGACTGAGGTCACGCATCGCCGATTACGTCGGTTCGTGTACACCAATAAGTTCCCCATCATTGTCATCTGCGAGCCAAATTTACAGAAAGAAATCAGACTTTCTGGTTATGAGTCATTCATGTCGTCTACAACTGCGCACAATAGCAAAGTTCTGATGTTCATTCGCCGTGACCTCACCTACATTAATCATCCGGTGTCACCCCATGACGACAATCAATTTATAAGTATAACAGTGAAAAGGAGACTTACCATCATGGTTGTGGGTGCCTACCTCTCTCCGTGAAGCCGTTTCGACCATACAAGACTACAAGGTATCCTGTCAGCAACTTCTCACCCATGCATTATAATTGGCGACTTCAACGCCAATGATACAATCTGGGGAAGTTCGAAGACCAATGTTAAAGGGAGAAAGTTGGCGTCCTTCGCCTCCGACAACCAACTTTTCTTGCTAAATGATGGCAGTACAACGTTCCTACGTGGTTCAAGGTATAGCAGCTGCCTTGACCTGGCCTTTGTCTCACGAGGCCTCGTCAGGCATGCTGAGTGGTTTCCAGACATAGAAACGCATGGAAGTGACCACATTCCCACTTACGTCAAAATCGAAGGATTGTCCCATGCTAAGGTACGCGATAGTGTTCAGAGAGTGGACTGGTTGAAATTCCAGTCTCGCATGGAAGAGAAATGTGAGGCAAACATATCCCTCGATATAGAGGAGATAATTAAAAGCACAATACACGATACTACGTGTACCCTCACCAGCTTTCCCAAAGTAACGGAATTTGACATCGAGCTAGAACGACTTCGAGCAACCCGACGGCGTGCTGAACGAAGATACCGACGCACGGAGGCAATAGAAGACTTACGGATTGCTCGACGTATACAAAAGAAGATTCAGCGCCGGATAATTAAACTCGAGTCACAACGTTGGACTGTTTTTTGTGAGTCACTTGACCCACGAAAACCTTTATCCAAATTGTGGAAGACGGTACGAGGTCTCCGCACAAAACCCACTCAGTGGTCACCATTCAGGGCTCTCGCACTTTCTGAACAGAGACGCGGCATCGACGTGGCAGAAGACTTCTGTGCCAGAGTATCTGGGCAGCTCGCAGTGCCCAATAGCCTATTGCCCTCGAATAACTGTCCACAAACACTGAATTCCCGCATGGATATGGCTTTTTCAATCGGGGAGCTGAGAGCAGCACTAGATTTGTGTGGACGCACGTCGGCACCAGGGCCCGATAGAATTTCTTATAGGGCCTTGTGTCATCTGGGTGAACGCGTGAGAATCCACTTTTTGGAGTTGTACAACAAATCATGGCAAGATGGAACGCTCCCGACAAGCTGGAAGACAAGTCGCCTAGTTCCACTTCTGAAACCAGGCAAGTCACCGTTGGAGCTCTCATCTTATCGTCCGATCGCATTGGCTAGTTGTGTAGGCAAAGTTATGGAGAGGATGATCCTGGGACGCCTGGAGTGGTTCTTGGAGTGTAACAACATCTACCCAGATGTCATGGCAGGTTTTCGGCGTGGTCGAGCATCGATTGACAACGTAGTCTACCTGGTCACTTACGTCCAACACGAGAAAGGCCGTAAGCGTCTCTGCGCATCTTTGTTCCTAGACGTTAAAGGGGCGTATGACAACGTTACGCATGAAGCTGTTCTCACCGCTCTCGAAGATATAGGAGTAGGTGGTCGGATGTATCGCTAGATACGTAGTTATTGGTCAATGCGATCCTTCTTTGTCAGCACTGAAGACGGTCCAACCTCTCCACATTACAGCCACCGTGGCGTCCCCCAGGGTGGCGTGCTCAGCCCTGTGCTGTTCAATCTTACGTTAATTGCTCTCACTGAGCATCTGCCAAGCACGGTCAGGCTATCAATGTACGCAGATGATATCCGCGTTTGGGCATCGGCTGTAACACGCCTGCAGTTACGAGGGGGAATTCAAAAAGCTGCCACTGAAACATTACGCTACCTACGAAATCGAGGCTTGGAAATATCTTCCGAGAAATGCGCCCTCGTAGCTTTTACACGAAAGCCTATGGATAAGTACACTATAATCATCAATGGTCAAACTGTACCATACGTTCGATCGCACAAGTTTTCGGGCGTCATAATTGACAGGAATCTCTCATGGAGCGATCACGTTTCGTACATGAAGAAACGGTTAATGAACATCTGTAATTTACTGAAGTTTTTTGCAGGAAAGACTTGGGGAATGTCTCCCAGTGCAATGCTACAGCTGTACAGAGTACTCTTTCTCGGTTTTCTGCGGTACAGTTTACCGGCATTGACCAATGCAAGCAAAACAAGCCTTCGAACGCTACAGAGTGTTCAGTCCCAGGCACTCCGGATTTGCCTCGGCTTGCCTCGTAGTGCGTCGACAATGGCTACTATAAGTATCGCCGATGACCACCTCATCACGACACATATCAACGTTGAGGCACTCAGGACACATATGAGGCATATTGTTCGGACACTCCTGCCACCACCTAGCCTCTTTACCAGCAGACAGACCACGTTCGTCATTTTGCCAAAAGGTCGCCACATATCGCGATTCCTTGCCAACATGCTTCACACCCGCCACCAGGCCTTCGACTCCTCCCTGGTGCCTGACTCAGGCTAACATCAGCCAAACTATACCTGGCATCCAGAAAAAAGCAGATATGTCGTCACCTGCTCTTAGACAGCTTGCTCTGCTCTTGTTATACGAGACGTATCAAGGCTGTATACACGTATACACCGACGGCTCTGTTTTACAGAAGAGTTCAACGGCATCTTTTGTTATACCGATAAAAGACACGACAAGAAAATTCAAGACCTCCCACTTTACGACATCAACGGGAGCAGAGCTCACAGCTCTTCGTGCCGCATTGCAATGCATCAACCACCAACAGCCACAAAAATGGACAATTTTCAGTGACTCAAAGGCGGCACTGCAATCCCTTCTACCAACTTTACGCCACGGCCCGTACGAATAGCTGGTATTTGAGATTGCAGAAAAGACTCACCAACTCATTGAGGAAGGACATGAAATAGCCTTTCAATGGCTTCCAAGTCATTGTGGAATAATTGGAAATGAACGGGCCGTTCGAGCTGCCCGTTCTGCCCATACTGAAAGCGATGAAATATCAATTCCGCTTTCCAGAACTGACGCTGCACGGAAACTCCGCATGCTTGCTCGCAAGCGCACCTCGTCACAATGGAACGAGTCACACTTCATCCATGCACGGTTAGGTACTTTGGACCCAACTCTCAGTCTTCGAATTCCTCCGGAATTACGCCGACGAGACGCTACTATGCTCTGCAGATTATGGTTGGGCGTCACATTTACCAATGCGTACGCGTTCCGCATAGGAATGGCTGACACTGATGCATGCGACCATTGTGGCAGTGATGAAACAACTTGGCATTATCTGTGTGAATGCCCACAATACTGCTCGCAGAGACAGTCACTCTGCAATGCACTAGATGAACTGGACAACCAGCCTCTTTCGGAAGAAAGAATCCTGCGCTGCCGACAGGACTTTACGTCGCAAAAGAAGGCTGTGAAGGCGCTCCTGCGCTTCTTGCGTTCAACCGGCCTGTCCGAACGACTGTGATCGGAACTCTCTGAATGTGTGCGCATGTGTTTTTTTTCTAATTTATTTTTTATCTCTCTATTTCTATCCTCTTTCCGACCCTTTTCCCGACCCCCGTACAGGGTACCAAACCAGTTCGTCTAGGTTAACCTCCCTGTCTCTTCATTTTATTTATTTCTCTCTCTCTGTACATGAAACTATTTAGAACATGCTATGCACACAAGACGTGGCCTTATTGGAACAGGCGCAGTAGAATATGTGCCTTTTGTATTGGGTTATAGGCTTGAAACCACGAAGTCATTATAAAAATCACATGTTCTGACACCCGATGGAAATAGGCGCTAGTACAACGTATTATTACTGCAATTGTGCATAGTTAAGCTTGTATACAGGACGCATGCGTTTGTAAAGCATGCGTTACTTTCACTGCAGTTCCAAGCAGCGGATAGTTAGATATGTGGGTTTTAACGTCCCAAAACCACCATTTGACTATGTGAGACGCCGTAGTGGAGGGCTCCGGAAATTTTGACCACCTGGGGTTCTTTAACGTGTACCCAAATCTGAGTACACGGGCCTACAACATTTCCGCCTCCATCCGAAATGCAGCCGCCACAGCCAGGATTCGAACCCGCGACCTGCGGGTCAGCAGCCGAGTACCTTAGCCACTAGACCACCATGGCGGGGCTCCAAGCAGCGGAAGTTACTCTGTATTCACAATAAGACGCGTGAATAAATGTAAAAAAAAAAAAAACAGAAGCGTGGCCGTTTGTTTGAACAACCACTTGCCACGCAAACAACGCGGGTTCGATTCTCACTTTGACCCAGAATTTTGGATTATTTGCGTTATTTGCATCGTACTCAATTTCGCGGTCACGCATAAAATGATTTTTCGCTGACAACCAGCGACGCCGACGCCGGAAATTTCGCGAAACGAGCTCTTTAACGCTATAGCGTTAAAAAACAATGATGATGATTACGATCTCGCATGAATGGCGCTTACCCACAAAGAGGGATGGGCCAAGAACGGGGTGGCAGGATACTTAAAGTGATGAAACCAAAACCAATATAGAAATTTCCTCAGAGATGAAACTGCGACGAAATAAAGATGCTTGCTGAGGTAGTAGCCAAACCATATCTGCTTCCTGATAGAGATAACTAGAAATACTGGACTAAGAATCTGAAAAAAATAAGGACAGAATAACACGGTGATTTCGTTGCTTTGATGTATAGTCGAAAACAGCAGAGCATACATCCCTGTATTAGAAGTAGGGAGTGCGTGCGGTAACCTGCACGCACTTCCTACATTCTTCTTGTCAGTCTCTCCTTGTTCCCCTTCGCTCCCGGAACACGTGCTGGGCTTTCTGGGCGTGCACTGTCATAGAATCCTAATGAATGACAGAACGAGTACAGGAAGAGAAAAAAAAGACAGGGAAAGAGAGAAATTATAAAAAAACATAAATATAGCAAACTTCGGTGAAAAAAATATTGACCGCGCGTTTTCGTAGTTCGCCTCAAATGTCGTCGAAGGACAATAGTCGTCTGTCTGAAGGCGCTGCGTGATACACGAACGCCGTCTGCCACTAACGTCGGGAAACGAAAGCTTCTGTACAGCGCAGAGCCAATGGTAGGTGGCAGCACCGTGTCGTCTTCACGAAGTGTAGGAGACACCAGCCTTTTTGTGCATGCCGCTGCAATGTCAGCGCAGCATAATAAGTCTTGACCAATATCTTGACCAAAATGGCACAAATCTTGTCCATCAGGGAATCCCGGAAATCTTGACCATCTCGTGTGCTTTAACGTGCACCGAGATCGAACAGTACATGGGCCATTTTGACTCCACTGAACTGCAACCACCGCGGCCCGGATCGAAGCCGTGGGACTATGCGGGCGTCCGACCACGCGAAGGTACACATAAATTATACGTATGGTAACCGCATATGTCATTTGGGCTACTGGTAATGCGTTGCGCTTTTTAGAAAAACGAAATCGGGCTCGTAATGACAGAAGTGCCGTGGGAAAATGTCATGCCGTTCAGTTAGCGTTCTCGCCATTCGCTCACTCTTTCCTCCCCGCGCCCCACTTTCCCGTCCACTCGCTCGTAAGTATATATAAATAGAGTGAACCGCGCGCCTCACTCCCGACCTTTCACTGGCTAATAAATGCGTAAATAAATGGTATCGGTAAAAGTCCTCGTTTCGTCATTAATGTACGCCCTTAAAATAACCACGCAGTGCCCTCTGAGTGCAAGAAATCTATTCGCATTTCTTCACGATTTCCTTCAGGAAGGTGGGGGCAATTCTTTTTTCTATTTCACGGGCTTTTTTTGTAGCTAGGCAAGCAACATATTTGGGCCACGAAATAATGATACGCAGCAAAAAGCGATGAACACAAATATCCTATTCGCAGATTCTCTTTATAGCTCCGACATTTTTAGCTTTGCGTTCCGCCGGTCCTGGCAGTCGGAATGCTGCCACATGGCAGTCACATACGTTTGGCTATAACGTCTATACCTTACATAGGCCTATGTCAGTCCTTCTCTGGGCTCAGCATAGAATGCGCAGCGAGCACTTTACGGATAAAGCCGGTTGGACTCGTCTCATTTTTCCAGGGATCCTTCTCACGCAGAGTATATACAAGGTGTTCTTCCACACTTCGCTTTCACATGAGCGAATTTCGAGCTGTCGCATTGATAAAGTGACAGTATAACTGGTTCTTTGCGGAGTCTTGCGAAGAAATAGACTGGCTGTCGGTGACGAGCTGGCACGTGTGCCCTTGAAAGCTCAATTTCCTCGAACGAGGAAGGCGTTACCCGGAAGTTTCCGACGTATCTGATCACGCGCCGTATTCGCACTAATAAAGGTGTTCTCCGTATAGAAGTACATATATTAGAAATCCATCTATGTTCTGACACACTCGCACTCGTGTATAGTTATCTCGCCTGCCATTCCTTTTCAGCTCTTATAGCTTCAAGCACTCTAGGCCTTGGTGATGCCGAGAGTGCTTGGCTGTTGGTGGATCAAATCTTTCTAGTATGACGTGGATTAACCTAATAGCTTTTGTTTGTAATTTATCCTGTTGCACAATACTAATTCACTGGGCTGGGTAAAAAATGTAAACATATTCAAGCTTGCTACTAATGCAAGCGCTGAAAGATATTTTAGATGCGGCATCTTATACTCGCGCCTTGTAGTGCGCCGTCCGCGCCGTCCGCACCGCTTCTCGAACATTCGACAGCTGACGCGCGCGCATGCGCCGTCGCGCCGTCGCCCACTCTTCCACCATCTGTGCATCCCTTCCTCCTCTACACACCGCGCGCGCTTCACTCCTCCACCATCTGTGCACCCTTCCTCCTCTACACACCGCGTTCGACATCTACAATTCTACTGATTCTCCAGTGGACGCGCATGTGGCGTCGCGCTTCGAGAACATTCAACAGCTGACAGTGCATGCGCCGTCGTGCTGTATATATACTCAAGGTCGGCGCTCGCTCGCTCAGTTGCCGCTCGTCGGTTGGTTTGTACGGCGCGTCGACGTCCAAGGTCGCGGTGAAATTAATTCCAACGAATCCACAAACACAATGATCGACGTCCCTTCGACCAGCGCCGCCCTTTCGCATACGTGTGTACGTGTTCACTCATTTAACACCCCCTCCTACAACCACGTTAACCAATTTAGCCATCGACCCAAGTAAGTCGCAATTTAACACCCCATTTCACAACCACGTTAACCAATTTAGCCATCGACCCAAGTAAGTCGCACTTTAACACCCCGTTAACCAATTATATGGTCCGCATCCTCCTCAGTGTTCCCCCGAGGGAAGCTGCGGGCAATTTTTTTAGGCTTTTTTAATGGCATACAGCAAACACTATTTCTTTGAAACCGGGCATGTATACAGGGTGTTTCAAGAAGTGTGTCCAATATTCTTTAAAAAAACAGTAAAAGGCGCTATGTGCTTGTTATCTTTACAGTTGCCTTTTCTATAGCGGCAGGCATCTAAAGAGGGTTGAATACATCATTTCTAACAGTAGTTAGGAAAGTTAAATTAACTTTTCTTAACTAGTGGAAATAGGCTGTTAGGTAAAAAGGAGCACTCATGCCCTTCTTGCGAAGAACCTGTTGCCGCTTTGAAATTTCGGAAAAGTGGCCTCTAGTAATAAGTGCGAATTGATGAAATTCTTGTAAATTCTCGTAATAACATTTTCGTAAAACGCATAAGAGACCAACTGCCATATTCGTTAGAACGTCCGAAATGAGGGCGCGTTGTTATATCAACCATCATCGTAGTGTGGCTGTGTGTGCTGCGCTTGTAATTCCAGCACACATTACACACAAACGTTAACAAAATAGGAAGAACGTTGTGCAGCTCTGTAACCGCTCTTTAAAATAGTGACGTCATTGTACACGTCTGCTTTTTGCGCTCATCGGTCGTTTGCTTTCTGTTTCGTCGAAGGGCTTAATATTTTTTAATTAACTCGCAATGATTGTTATAGGCCGCTTTTACGTCTGAAAGCGGCAAAAGGTTCTTCGCATGAACGACTTAGATTCTCCGATTCAGCTTAGCCGTCTAATTTCGCTGATTGAAATGTAATTCATTTAGCTTTTTATAATTACTGCTCTAAGTGATGTCTTGAACCTTCCCAAGATGCGCTTCGCTACAGTAAAAGCAACTGTGAGGACAGAGAGCAAATAGCGCCTTTGGCTGATTTTTTCAAAAAAAATATTCGACACATTTCTACAAACACCCTTGCATATTAACGCGATAGCGGTAAAGAGCTCGTTTAGCAGAAATTCCGGCGTCGGTGTCGGCGTCTTTGCTTGCGAGTGAGCGAAAAATCATAATCTTCGCAGGAATGAGAATACAGCAACCTTTGCGTGACTGTAAAATTCAGGATGCAAATAAAATTATTACAAAAATATCCGGTCTCAGTGAGAATCGAACATGGGTCGTTTGCGTGGCAAGTGGATGTTTCACGACGCAGACACACCTCTTTTTTGCTTTATTTCCGGTTGAACTTCACACACGGAGCACTAAGGCAAATATATTGCAATACACAACAAACATGACAGAACAATAAGTAGGGCCGTCAAGCACTGCTAAAGCGCATCACACCTTAAAGTTCCTTCACAGGAAGCATGGCTCTTACCCTTTCTAACTACAGAGGAACCGATTTATTTGTTCTTTGTACCCCTAAAAACGTTGATATGATTTATTTTTTAAAAAAATGGACAGATCCCACGTACAGGGGGAATCGATGACATGAGAAGCACGAATCAGGAAGGTTGATATGTCACTTTAAAATCAGCACATTTTTACGAGGTTGAGGTAAATCATGTCGTTTATGACTTACGTGTCATGATTATCTTGTTTGGATGTTTCATTTACCTTTCTGATCTATTCAAGTCACGTGATACAAAATTTAGTATTGTGGAGCGAGCGAAACGACCGCAAGCACGCTATGAGTGTGGTATGTTGTCAGCTTCTCGGGATTATCATGTTTCCACAAGTCATATACTTTCGTCATCCATTGACGTCACGGAACACCAAATTTGCTGTATGCGGAGTCACAAAAACGGCCGCGTGCGCATCATGAAGGGCCCAATATACTCCAATGTTGCGTTGAGGCGTGAGCACGCTGGGTACAGCGACGCTACGTTAGCACAATGCAAGCACTCTATATATAGTCTGACGCCCGGCGCGAGCAGCGTCCATCAGCGCGGCCCGACGGCAACCGGCGCGAAATTTTACATGCTGCATTTCGCACCGATGCGTTACCCAGACAACACTGCGTCTCCCTCTTTTCGTGACGGAGGGACACCGGACGCGCTGAAACGCGCATGCGTCAAAGCAACGCAGCGGGGCGTGCGCCTGCGAGCATATGGCAGGACCGGCGCCTGGCGTGGCAACGCTGGGGTGAGGCGACGAAATGAACGCCGGCGAGCACGCGCACCGCGTCATGTCCAAATGTATCAGCGCCTTGACTGTGGCATGTGGTCATGTTCTCACATGACACGCATCTCTTGATTATTATGTTTCAACCAGTCACATACCTTCGTCCTCCATTGGCGTCATGTTACACCGAATTTGGCATATGTGAAGCTAGCAAAACAACCGCGAGAGCATCATGAGCGTGGCATGTACTCATGTTGTTACATGACACGCATCTGATATTTATCATGTTTATCACCAGTCCCATACCTTCGTCATTCATTCACCTACCGTAATACCAAATTTGGTATATGTGACACCAGAGAACCTGCCGGGAGTGAAACATGAGCTTGGCATATAGTGATGTTACTTGGCACGCATGTCATGATTTTCATGTTAGGGTCTGTCGCTTGTGTTCGCCATGCAATCATGTCATACCATACAAGTTTTGCAACACGCCATGTGAACGAAACCACCACAAGAGCTGCAGGACTATAAAATATAAATCATGGCATTCATGACATATATCATGGTTTTCAAGTAATGACTAGTAAATTGGGCTCTTCATACAATCATGTTATGCTATACCAAGTTAGGTATCGACACCATCATCGAAACGGCCAGGAGAGCTAAAAGTCGTAGGTGGCTCGATAGATAGATGTGCTCAATGTCGCCGAAGTTCGCTAAGAAATGTTTCGCATTTAAAAAGGAAAACACAGCAGTGCAAGCCGCACATGTGCTGAGCGACTCCGATACTCTGTGTGGGCGCCATATTGAACCACCCTGTGCGCCCCCTACAGGCGACGAAACTTGCGAGTAGAGTGATCGCTCTTTTGCTATCGTAGCGTCGCTGTGCCCAGCGTGCGCGCGTGTCAACCCTACTTTGGAGTATATTGGATCCTTCATGATGCGCACGTGGCCATTTTGCTAGCTCCACATTTACAAAATTTGGTGTTACGTGACGTGATTGATGACGAAATGTATCACTGGTGCAAACATGATAATCCTGAGACGCGTGTAATGTAAGGACATTACAACATACCACGCTAATAGCGTGCCCGCGGCTGTTTCCCTTTCCCCACATATACTAAATTTGGTATCACGTGATGTGAATAGATGATGAAGGTAAACGACACATCCAAACATGATAATGAAGACACGGAAGTCATGTACGTAATCATGTACCTCCACATCATAATGTTGTGCTGATTTCAAAGTGACGTATCAAGCTTTCTTATTTGTGCTTCGCATATCATAGATTCCCACTTTAAGTGTAAGCTGCCAATTGTTTTCCACAAAAATATTTGTAACCCCAATTTTTTTAAGTGTTGGTCATATACATCTAAAGGATTTATTTAAAGGTAATGTCCCAGAAAAAATTATTCTCTTGTTTTGCAAAACGACGATGCTATTTATTTTCCGCACAGAAAAGTGCTTGTCTTCCCAGGGATGTAATGATTGCTCTACTGAAAGATTCTGTTAAAAGCGTCTACTGTGCTGTGGTCTCTTGAACAATGTATTATACGTAGCTGCTTTGATGCTTTACCGGGACGGCGCAGTGCTCTCCCATAGTTGAGTATGAAGTACTCGAAATAGTGAAGATTTTTTTCTTCTAATCACACGGGACACAAGGGGTCTCGGCCAAAGCGCTGTTATGCCAGCGAGTCCTCGTCAAACGTCCATGCCTCTGAAAAAGGCAATCTGGGTCAAGGCCAGCCCGCAGTCCGCCTGGCGCGATCAACTCGACGGCGTGAACACGCGCGGCGCCCCTCTGGCCCACGTGCATTGAGTCAGCTGCGCACTGTTGCGAAAGCCGGACCGATCCCGCCGATGCCACCACTGTTGCGAAAGACGGCGACGCCAACACGGTCCCGAAGGCGCCACTGCTTCCAACTCCGCCGGGAAGGTCACCAGCCGTTTGGTAGCGTATGTTTCTCAGCTCGCGACTGCTTCTGCGCAGAGCTGATAAGACGAGCGGACGAGACGACGGTGAGTTAAACAAGGTTAATGTACAGCATATATACAGAGGCGTTACAATTTCGCACTGGGGCCGACAGAGACTCGAAGAGCCGAGCTCTCCTCTCTAACACATAGGTCAACTTTTCGCCTAAGACCGCCGACTCACACACATGTCGGCTCTCCGACATGGGGACTCCTCTCTCATAGGACCGCCGCTCGCGACGCGCCGCAGGGCTTCTTTTATTTACACCGGGTCCAACCAAAATGTCCAATCAGAAGCGCCGCTGGTCGTCAGGGCAGATTCCTCCAATGGGGTTGCCGCGCCATGCGTCAGACCACCAGACACGAGGACGCCGGCTCGCTGTCACGTGCGCCGCTTACTCAATGCACGTGGGCGAGAGAGGCGCCGCGCGTGTTCACGCCGTTGAGATGTTCGCGTCAGGCGGACTGCGGGCTGGCCTTGACCCAGATTGCCTTTTTCGGAGGCACGGACGTTTGACGAGGACTCGCTGGCATAACAGCACCCCCGCCGCCAGACAATGCACCGGAAAGACGAGCTGCTTCCACGGGGCTCGGATGTCAGGTGCGCTCGTTCGCCAGGTCCCTCCAGGTTCGCCTCCAGGGCCATGGGGAGAATACAGCTCCAGACTGTTCCGGGAACACATCCCATTTTTGACGACGGATCCCAGCTCCACTGGCTTGTCGCCACAACTTGCTGACCAGCTTCACTCGTCTCTTCTGACCATCTTCGGTTTCAGCACTTGTCGATGGTTCTGCAACTTGCCAAGAACGGTTCGACAACAGACAACACACGACACAAGCAAGTGCCCTCGGTCACCCGACAGAACACCAGACAAAGTATAGTACAACATATACCTATCTACGTGTCTATTGGAATTTTGTTCCCTCTACATCAAGAGGCACATGTGGGAAACAAGACTCTTAAAGTAAGAACTTGAATTTTTCACACTTACAACAACGTAACGGATTAGAATACCACATAAAGTTGGCCCCTTGAGATCACTCTGAACGAGAGCGCTCAGCCCAGGTCGTGATGAGGTCAAAATTTTGCCCCGAATCGCCAGCGAGAAACCGAAAGGTTGAGAAGTTACTAGCTGGAACGCACTGCTCAATGCACCTGCATTAGCGTTTAGCTTTCCCTTTTTTTTGATAGCGAACGTCAAAGTTGCGCTGTGGAGCAACATGCTCCACCTCAGTAACCGGCCACTTTTAGGCGACGATACCTATGCGGCACCAAGAGCGGCTCACACTTTCGACGTTGCACAGGGGAACAACGATACGGCTTGCTACGGATTGACTCCTCACCGCTGAGCTCGATATCGTGTTCGATCACCCTCGTGTTTCCGGGGCGGTCCGAAAACACGTCTTCAAACTCGGAACCAATCTTTCTCAGGTCCTCTTTCTAAGGTCCTCCTTCACTTAAGCTAGGCTCTAGGTTTATCTGCTCCCGGATTGCTTTCGATCCCCCTTCAATTACCTCACTAGAACTCAAAATTTCTGCTTCCTCTTCCTTTGAAGCATTCAACAACAGATTTACGACCGCTTGATGTTGAACGTATGGTTTCATCAAGTTGTAAATTTTGTCCGGCCGCCTTCCTAATTTCACTTCATAATTTGTATCGCAAGGCTTCGATAATACTTCGGCGGGCCCTTCCCAATCAACCTCAAGCTTGTTCTTTTTGAACGGCTGCAGCAGCATTACCTGATTCCCTACTTCAAAAGCACGCTTCTGCACCGATTCCTCGTAGTGCTCCTTCGACAGCACTTTTGCCGCGTTTTTCTGGCTTTCCACTAGCGCTTCAATTTGGCTTTCCACTAGCGCTTCAATTTGGCTTTCCACTAGCGCTTCAATCTGGCTTTCCACTAGCGCTTCAATCGAGAGATCCTCACGCTGCTCTCGAATGAGCGCCTCTCGATCAACTCTCGGCAGCTCGCTCCAACTTTCCGCTACAGGCGAGAGCGTTGCAACCCTCTCGCTCTGACTCAATGGCGCCATGTCGTCTCCCCTTTCTACGGAAACCGCGCCGGTCGGTTCGGCGACGGGCCGCTCGCGTGACTGCTCACATGACTCATGCGGAAACTTTCCTTTCTGGGGTTCCGTCGACCCGCCGACAAGGTCACTTGAGAGTTCACCGCATGGAACAAGGTCAAGCTTCCGCGAAAGCTTTCGCGCTTGCGATCGCGTGAGGGCCATGCACGCAAAGTTGGGGAAGAACGATTTGCCCTGCTCTTTGAGGAGCTGCTCCGAGTTGTTGGAGAAAAGATAAGGAAAACGATCGTTTAGCGCGGCAGACACAGCCGCTTCGGTGCGAAGCTTACCGAACGGGCCTTCAATGACAACGGTGGCGATTGGTAAGCGAACACTCTGCTCCTCGGCGACTTGCCTGATCCACGCGCATTCTCCTGTAAAGTCATCCGGAGACACCAATGAAGGATGGACAACGTCCATGGTTGCCGCTGAGTCTCTAAGTGCTCGGCACGTTTTCTCATTCACCCTAATTTCTTGGAGATACGGCTCCAACAACCGCATGTTTTTTTCTGATTCTTGGATTGTTGCGAAGGCAAACTTTTCCTGACAGTTTCTCGCGATGTGTCCTTCCTTTTTTGCAGTTGTAGCAGATTAGCGGCTTCCGTTTGTTTTCCGATTCAAATGCCTGTGTGGTAGAAACCTCACTCGATTTCTCCGCTTCTGTTTGCCCTTCCCCTACACTGTCCTTCGTGAGAGACGGGTCCTTTTTGAAATTACGGTGCGGAGCGGGTTTCCGTTGATCAGGTTTCTTTGAAAAGCCCTCTTTTCTTTCATCCTTTTCAACGCGCACTGCCCTGCTATGCAACTTTCGGCGAGTATAATACTCCTCAGCTAACTCTGCTGCCTTGTTTAGCTGTACTTCACCAAGTCTGTCCTGCAGCCAAAGCCTGACATTATCCTCGATGCAGCAGTAGAATTGCTCCAATGCAACGCATTCCACCACTTTATCGCGGTCGTCATACACACCTTCGCCCTTGAGCCATTCAATTAAATCGGCCTTAAGACGAAACGCGAAGTCAACGTGTGACTCATTCCCCTTTTCAGCATACCGGAACCTTTGCCTGAAAGCCTCGGTTGACAACTTATAACGTCTCAAGAGCACTTCTTTAACCTCGTCATAGCTCTCAAACGCTTCCCTCGATAAGCAAGTTATCGCGTCGGACACTTCGCCGGGAAGAAGAGCTAGCAGGTTCCGCGCCCAAAGAGGCCGCTCCAAAGCGTTTCGCTCACAGACGTGTTCAAACTTGACGAGATACTTCGCCATGTCCTCGCCTACTACGAACGGTGGCAGTTGGTCCCGAATTCTAAAACCGCTGACCTGAACTGTTGGAGAAGCTACGCTAGGCGCCTGCGAACACTGTAGGATTGCCAATTCTAGTCGTTTCAACTCTAGGCGCTCTTGTCTCTCGGCCTCCTCGCGCTCGCGACGTTCGCGCCTTTCAGCTTCTTCACGTTCGCGAGCTTCGCGCCTTTCAGCCTCCTCACGTTCGCGAGCTTCTACTTCTCGCCTTTCAGCCTCCTCACGGCGTGCTTTAATATCCACCCAGGCCTCATCGACTTCCTCAGCCGACACTCCCTCATCCTTCATGATCTCAAGGATCGCTTGCTTTCGTTTCGCACGGCCCAAAGTAATGCCGAGTTCCTCACAAATTTCGATGAGTTCCTTCACTTTAAGGTTCTCCATCGTTCACACTAGCCTCTTGCTGTTTGCCCCTGTTAACAATTTACTTGCCGTACCCACTATAAGTCAACTAGCAAGACGCGCAAGCAATTTTTCACTCTCCCGTGTTTACCCCCTCCGCATTAACTTTGGTTTCAAAGCACTTCGACTTTGCTTGAAACGATCAAAGCTCACTCTAATGCTTCACAGAGCCCTTCTCTAAACTACTACAACCTGAGCTAGAGTAGTCTGGTGAACTGAGGGGAAAACATCAGGCACTCACCGCATCGATGTCGCTGACGCCGGCCGATCCCGCAGCTGCCAACCACTGTTGCGAACGACGGACCGATCCCGCCGAAGCCACCACTGTTGCGAAAGCCGGACCGATCCCGCCGATGCCACCACTGTTGCGAAAGACGGCGACGCCAACACGGTCCCGAAGGTGCCACTGCTTCCAACTCCGCCGGGAAGGTCACCAGCCGTTTGGTAGCGTATGTTTCTCAGCTCGCGACTGCTTCTGCGCAGAGCTGATAAGACGAGCAGACGAGACGACGGTGAGTTAAACAAGGTTTATGTACAGCATATATACAGAGGCTTTACAAATTCGGCACTGGGGCCGACAGAGACTCGAAGAGCCGAGCTCTCCTCTCTAACACATAGGTCAACTTTTCGCCTAAGACCGCCGACTCACACACATGTCGGCTGTCCGACATGGGGACTCCTCTCTCATAGGACCGCCGCTCGCGACGCGCCGCAGGGCTTCTTTTATTTACACCGGGTCCAACCAAAATGTCCAATCAGAAGCGCCGCTGGTCGTCAGGGCAGATTCCTCCAATGGGGTTGCCGCGCCATGCGTCAGACCACCAGACACGAGGACGCCGGCTCGCTGTCACGTGCGCCGCTGACTCAATGCACGTGGGCGAGAGAGCGCCGCGCGTGTTCACGCCGTTGAGATGTTCGCGTCAGGCGGACTGCGGGCTGGCCTTGACCCAGATTGCCTTTTTCGGAGGCACGGACGTTTGACGAGGACTCGCTGGCATAACAGCACGTGACAGCGAGCCGGCGTCCTCGTGTCTGGTGGTCTGACGCATGGCGCGGCAACCCCATTGGAGGAGTCTGCCCTGACGACCAGCGGCGCTTCTGATTGGACATTTTGGTTGGACCCGGTGCAAATAAAAGAAGCCCTGCGGCGTGTCGCGATCGGAGGTCCTATGAGAGAGGAGTCCCCATGTCGGAGAGCCGACATGTGTGTGAGTCGGCGGTCTTAGGCGAAAAGCTGACCTATGTGTTAGAGAGGAGAGCTCGGCTCTTCGAGTCTCTGTCGGCCCCAGTGCCGAAGTTGTAACGCCTCTGTATATATGCTGTACATAAACCTTGTTTAACTCACCGTCGTCTCGTCCGCTCGTGTTATCAGCTCTGCGCAGAAGCAGTCGCGAGCTGATAAACATACGCTACCGAACGGCTGGTGACCTTCCCGGCGGAGTTGGAAGCAGTGGCGCCTTCGGGGCCGTGTTGGCGTCGCCGTCTTTCGCAACAGTGGTGGCTTCGGCGGGATCGGTCCGTCTTGCGCAACAGTGGTTGGCAGCTGCGGGATCGACCGGCGTCAGCGACATCGATGCGGTGAGTGCCTGATGTTTTCCCCTCAGTTCACCAGACTACTCTAGCTCAGGTTGTAGTAGTTTAGAGAAGGGCTGTGTGAAGCATTGAAGGGAGCTTTGATCGTTTCAAGCCAAGTCGAAGCGCTTTGAAACCAAAGTTAATGCGGAGGGGGTAAACACGGGAGTGTGAAAAATTGCTTGCGCGTCTTGCTAGTAGGCTTATAGTGGGTACGGCAAGTAGATTCTTAACAGGGGCAAACAGCAACAGGCTAGTGTGAACGATGGAGAACCTTAAAGTGAAGGAACTCATCGAAATTTGTGAGGAACTCGGCATTACTTTGGGCCGTGCGAAACGAAAGCAAGCGATCCTTGAGATCATGAAGGATGAGGGAGTGTCGGCTGAGGAAGTCGATGAGGCCTGGGTGGATATCAAAGCACGCCGCGAGGAGGCTGAAAAGCGAGAAGCTCGCGAACGTGAAGAAGCTGAAAGGCGAGAAGCTCGCGAACGTGAAGAAAGGCGAGAAGCTCGCGAACGTGAAGAGGCTGAAAGGCGCGAAGCTCGCGAAGAAGCTGAAAGGCGCGAACGTCGCGAGGAGGCCGAGAGATAGGAGCGCCTCGAGATGAAACGAATAGAATTGGCCATCCTACAGTATTCGCAGGCGCCTAGCGCAGCTTCTCCGACGATTCAGGTCAGCGGTATTAGAATTCGGGATCAACTGCCACCGTTCGTAGTAGGCGAGGACATGGCGAAGTATCTCGTCAAGTTTGAACACGTCTGTGAGCGAAATGCTTTGGAGCAGTCTCTTTGGGCGCGGAACCTGCTAGCTCTTCTTCCCGGCGAAGTGTCCGACGCGATAACTTGCTTGTTGAGGGAAGCGTTTGAGAGCTATGACGAGGTTAAGAAAGTGCTCTTGAGACGTTATAAGTTGTCACCCGAGGCTTTCAGGCAAAGGTTCCGGTATGCTAAAAAGGGGAATGAGTCACACGTTGACTTCGCGTTTCGTCTTAAAGCCGATTTGATTGAATGGCTCAAGGGCGAAGGTGTTTATGACGACCGCGATAAAGTGGTGGAATGCGTTGCATTGGAGCAATTCTACCGCTGCATCGAGGAGGATGTCAAACTTTGGCTGCAGGACAAACTTGGTGAAGTACAGCTAAACAAGGCAGCAGAGTTAGCTGAGGAGTATTATACTCGCCGAAAGTTGCATAGCAGGGCAGTGCGCGTTGAAAAGGATGAAAGAAAAGAGGGCTTTTCAAAGAAACCTGATCAACGGAAACCCGCTCCGCACCGTAATTTCAAAAAGGACCCGTCTCTTACGAAGGACACTGTAGAGGAAGGGAAAACAGAAGCGGAAAAATCGAGTGAGGTTTCTAAACAACGCACTGATACCACACGGGCGTTTGAATCACGGAAGCCACTAATCTGCTACAACTGCAAAAAGGAAGGGCACATCGCGATAAACTGTAAGCAAAAGTTTGCTTTTGCAACAATTAGAGAATCGGAAAAGAACATGCGGTTGTTGGAGCCGTATATCCAAGAAATTAGTGTGAATGGGAAAGCGTGTCGAGCACTTAGAGACTCCGCGGCAACCATGGATGTTGTCCATCCTTCATTGGTGTCTCCGGACGACTTTACAGGAGAATGCGCGTGGATCAGGCAAGTCGCCGAGGAGCAGAGTGCTTGCTTACCAATCGCCACGGTTGTCATTGAAGGCCCGTTCGGTAAGCTTCGCACCGAAGCGGCTGTGTCTGCCGCGCTTCCCGATCGTTTTCCTTATCTCTTCTCCAACAACTCAGAGCAGCTTCTCAAAGAGCAGGGCAAATCGTTCTTCCCCAACTTAGCGTGCATGGCCCTCACGCGATCGCAAGCGCGGAAGCTATCGCGGCAGCTTGATCTGGTTCAATGCAGTGAACTCTCAAGGGACCTTGTCGGCGGGTCGACGGAACCCCAGAAAGGAAATTTTCCGCATGAGTCATGTGAGCGGTCACGCGAGCGGCCCGTCGCGGAAGCGGCCTGCGAGGTATGCGTAGGGGGAGACGACATGGCGCCATTGAGTCAGAGCGAGAGGGTTGCAACGCTCTCGCCTGTAGCGGAAAGTTGGAGCGAGCTGCCGAGAGTTGATCGAGAGACGCCCATTCAAGAGCAGCGCGAGGACCTCTCGATTAAAGCGCCAGTGGAAAGCCACATGAAAGCTGCACAAGTGCTGTCGAAGGAGCACTACGAGAAATCGGTGAAGAAGCGCGCTTTTGAAGTAGGAAGTCAGGTAATGCTGCTGCAGCCGTTCAAAAAGAACAAGCTTGAGGTTGATTGGGAAGGGCCCGCCAAAGTGATATCGAAGCTTCCCGATATGAATTATGAAGTGAAATTAGGAAGGCGGCCGGACAAAATTTACAACTTGAAAGCAGTCGTCAATCAGCTGTTGAATGCTTCAGAGGAAGAGGGAGCAGAAGTTTTGAATACTAGTGAGGCAATCGAAAGGGAATCGGAGGTAATCTGGGAGCAGATAAATTTAGAGCCTAGGTTAAGTGAAGTCCAAAAGGAGGACCCGAGAAAGATTGTTTGGGTGTTTGAAGACGTGTTTTCGGACTGTCACGGAAACACGAGGGTGATCGAACACGATATCGAGCTAAGCGGTGAGGAGTCAATCCGTAGCAAGCCGTATCGTAGTTCTCCTGTGCAACGTCGCAAGTTTGAGCCGCTCTTGGTGCCGCATAGGTATCGTCGCCTAAAAGTGGCCGGTTACTGAGGTGGAGCATGTTGCTCCACAGCGCAACTTTGACGTTCGCTATCAAAAAAAAAAGGGAAAGCTAAACGCTAATGCAGGTGCATTGAGCAGTGCGTTCTAGCTAGTACCTTCTCAACCTTTCGGTTTCTCGCTGGCGATTCGGGGCAAAATTTTGACCTCATCACGACCTGGGCTGAGCGCTCTCGTTCAGAGTGATCTCAAGGGGCCAACTTTGTGGTATTCTAATTCGTTACGTTGTTGTACGTGGGAAAAAAAATTGAGTTGTCATTTTAAGTGTCTTGTGTCCCACATGTGCCTCTTGATGTAGAGGGAACAAAATTCCGATAGACACGTAGATAGGTATATGTTGTTCTATACTTTGTCTGGTGTTCTGTCGGGTGACCGAGGGCACTTGCTTGTGTCGTGTGTTGTCTGTTGTCGAACCGTTCTAAGCAAGTTGCAGAACCATCGACAAGTGCTGAAACCGAAGATGGTCAGAAGAGACGAGCGAAGTTGGCCAGCAAGTTGTGGCGACAAGCCAGTGGAGCTGGGATCCGTCGTCAAAAATGGGATGTGTTCCCGGAACAGTCTGGAGCTGTATTCTCCCCATGGCCCTGGAGGCGAACCTGGAGGGACCTGGCGAACGAGCGCACCTGACATCCGAGCCCCGTGGAAGCAGCTCGTCTTTCCGGTGCATTGTCTGGCGGCGGGGGTGCTGTTATGCCAGCGAGTCCTCGTCAAACGTCCGTGCCTCTGAAAAAGGCAATCTGGGTCAAGGCCAGCCCGCAGTCCGCCTGGCGCGATCAACTCGACGGCGTGAACACGCGCGGCGCCCCTCTGGCCCACGTGCATTGAGTCAGCTGCGCACGTGACAGCGAGCCGGCGTCCTCGTGTCTGGTGGTCTGACGCATGGCGCGGCAACCCCATTGGAGGAGTCTGTCCTGACGACGAGCGGCGCTTCTGATTGGACATTTTGGTTGGACCCGGTGCAAATAAAAGAAGCCCTGCGGCGTGTCGCGATCGGAGGTCCTATGAGAGAGGAGTCCCCATGTCGGAGAGCCGACATGTGTGTGAGTCGGCGGTCTTAGGCGAAAAGCTGACCTATGTGTTAGAGAGGAGAGCTCGGCTCTTCGAGTCTCTGTCGGCCCCAGTTCCGAAGTTGTAACGCCTCTGTATATATGCTGTACATAAACCTTGTTTAACTCACCGTCGTCTCGTCCGCTCGTCTTATCAGCTCTGCGCAGAAGCAGTCGCGAGCTGATAAACATACGCTACCGAACGGCTGGTGACCTTCCCGGCGGAGTTGGAAGCAGTGGCGCCTTCGGGGCCGTGTTGGCGTCGCCGTCTTTCGCAACAGTGGTGGCTTCGGCGGGATCGGTCCGTCTTGCGCAACAGTGGTTGGCAGCTGCGGGATCGACCGGCGTCAGCGACATCGATGCGGTGAGTGCCTGATGTTTTCCCCTCAGTTCACCAGACTACTCTAGCTCAGGTTGTAGTAGTTTAGAGAAGGGCTGTGTGAAGCATTGAAGGGAGCTTTGATCGTTTCAAGCCAAGTCGAAGCGCTTTGAAACCAAAGTTAATGCGGAGGGGGTAAACACGGGAGTGTGAAAAATTGCTTGCGCGTCTTGCTAGTAGGCTTATAGTGGGTACGGCAAGTAGATTCTTAACAGGGGCAAACAGCAAGAGGCTAGTGTGAACGATGGAGAACCTTAAAGTGAAGGAACTCATCGAAATTTGTGAGGAACTCGGCATTACTTTGGGCCGTGCGAAACGAAAGCAAGCGATCCTTGAGATCATGAAGGATGAGGGAGTGTCGGCTGAGGAAGTCGATGAGGCCTGGGTGGATATCAAAGCACGCCGCGAGGAGGCTGAAAAGCGAGAAGCTCGCGAACGTAATCTCAACGTAACAGCAACCGCGTTCAAGTGTATCTTGCACCGTGCTCAAAGCAACCATGGTCGCGGAATGCTGACGCCGGTGAGTGTCACGCGGAACACCGGCACAGTGACCGGGCGCTGCGTCGGCCTTGATTAGAAATGCAACCGTAGAAGAAGGCGCACAACCGATCGCGATATCTGCACAGTTGCTGAATGAATGACGTGAAAACACTCGCCATTGTCAGTGCATCTAGCGCACGTTCTCCTGTATTTGCTTCGTTGTCGGTGAGCTGTTACTAGCTGTCAATACTCGGGCGAAATGATTTCGCCGAAGGTGTCATGCTGGCCCAGAGTCTTAGCCCCGTTACATCAGTTTCGGATCGTCACTATACGCGCGCTGCGCAGCCTACGTGCTTTCCGAGCCGGAGAGAGAGTCACGTCTTCTGCTGTACATTCAGATGTAAACAAGAGAGGAGAATTTGCCCACTCAATATGGCCGACTTCCGGCTTCACCATGGCTTGAAAACTAGTGGCGTCAGGCCCTCTCCTAAGCTTTTTTCTTCCTCCATGTTTAACGTTCACCGAAATCGTACAGCACATGGGCCATTTTGCCTCCACCGAACTGCGACCACCGCGGTCCGATCAAACACGTGTTACTATGCGGGCGTCCGACCACGCGAAACTATGCATAAATTATACGTATGGTAACCGCATACGTCATTTGGGCTACAGGTAATGCGATGCGCTTGTCAGAAAAACAAAATCGGGCTGATAATGACAGAAGTGCTGTGGGAAAAGGTCGTTCCATTCAGTTAGCGTTCTCGCCATTTGCTCACTCTTTCCTCCCTGCGCCCCACTCTCCCGTCCATTCGCTCGAAAGTATATATAAATGGAGTGAAACGTGCGCCTCACTCTCGACCGTTTACTGGCTAATGAATGCGTAAATAAATGGTATCGGCACAAGTCCTCGTTTCGTCAATAATATACGGCTTAAAAATAACCCCGCAGTGCGCTCTGAGCGCAATAAATCTATTCGCATTTCCTCACCATTTCCTTCGGGAAGGTGGGCGCAATTCTTTTTCGCAATTTTGCGGCCTTTCCTCGCAGCTAGAAAAACAGCACACTTGGGCCACGAATGAATTATACGCAGCAAAAGAGATGAACAAGTATATCCTATTCGCAGATGCCCTTTATAGCTCCAACATTTTTAGTTTTGTGTTCCGCTGGTCCTGGCACTCGGAGTGCTGTCACATGACAGTCACATACGTTTGGCTATAACGTCTATATCTTACATAGGCCTAGGTCGGTTCTTCTCTGGGCTCAGCATAGAATGCAGAGCGAGCACTTTACGGATAAAGCTGGTTGGACTCGTCTCTTTTTTTCCAGTGATCCTTCTCACGCAGAGTATATCCAAGGTGTTCTTCCACACTTCGCTTTCACATGAGCCAATTTCGAGCTGTCGCATTGGGTAGAGTGACAGTATGCCAGGTTCTTTGCGGAGTTTTGCGAAGATATCGGCTGGCTGTCGGCGATTAGCCGGCACGTGTGTCCTTGAAAGCTCAATTTCCTCGAACAAGGAAGGCGATACCCGGAAGTTCCCGACGTATCTTTTCGCGCGTCGTTTTGGCACTATTAAAGGTGTTCTCCGTATAGAAATACACATATTGGAAATCCATCTATGTTCTGACACGCTCGCACTCCCGTAGAGTTATCTCGCCTTCCATTCCTGTTCAGCTCTGATGGCTTCAAGCACTCTTGGCCTTGGTGATGCCGAGAGTGCTTGGGTGTTGATGGGTCAAATCTTTCCAGTATGACGTGGATTAACCTAATTGCTTTTGTTTGTAATTTATCCTGTTGCACATTATCCATTCACTGAGCTAGTGAAAAAAACTGTAAACATGTTCAAGCTTGCGCCTAATGAAAGCGTCCAAAGATATTTTTCAGGCATTTTTAGTAAAACTAAAGTTGTCTCTACAGCAAACACTATTTTTTTGAGACCTCGTGTATACAGGGTGTTTCAAGAAATGTGTCCAATATTCTTTAAGAAAACAGTAAAAGGACCGATTTGCTCATTGTCTTCACAGTTGCTTTTTCTGCAGCGGCAGGCATCTTAAGAGGGTCGAAGACATCATTTCTAACCGTAATTAGAAAGGCTAAATTACTTCTTTAACTAGTGGAGTTAGGCAGTTAAGTCAAAAAGAGCATTGAAGCCCTTCTTGTGAACAAGTAGTTGCCGCTTTGAAATTTCGAAAAAGTGGCTCCTAGTAATAACTGTGAATTAATGTAATTGTCGTGATTTATGCGGTAAAACCGAAACCGAACCACGTAAGAACGCAACTGCCATATTCGTTAGAGACGTTTGAAATTAGGGGGTGTTGTTATATCAACCATCATCGTAGTGTGGATGTGTGTGCTGCGCTTGCAATTACAGCACGCATTACGCACGTCGGTTAACGAAAGGAGAACGATTGTGCCTCAGTAGCTGCTGTTTAGAACAGTGACGTCACTGTAGACGTATGCTTGCTGCGCTCATCAGTTGTCTGGTTTCTGTTTCGTCGCAGGACCTAAAATTATTTCGTTAATTCGCAATTATTGCTAGATGCCACTTTTACGAAGTCTGAAAGCAACAACGGGTTCTTTGCATGAATGACTGAAATTCTCCGATTCGACTTAGCCGCGGAATTTCACTAATTGAAAAGTTAGTTAATTTAACGTTTTTTAATTACTGATCCAAGTGATGTCCTGAACCTTCCCAAGGTGCCCTTCGCTACAGAAAAAGCAACTTTGAGGACAGCGAGCAAATATCAGCGTTGGCTGATTTTAGAAGAATATTGGACACATTTCTTCAAACTCCCTTGCATATTAACGCGATAGAGGTAAAGAGCTCGTTCAGCAGAACTTCCGGCGTCGGTGTCGGCGTCGTTGCTTGCGAGTAAGCGAAAAATCGTCATCTTTGCGTGACTGAAAAATCGACCACCTTTCCGTGACCGTAAAATTGAGGATGCAAACGAAATAAATTACGAAAAAATTCCGGGTCTCAATGGGAATCGAACACGGGTCATTTGCGTGGCTAGCGGATGTTTTACCACGCAGACACGCCTCTTTTTTTAAAGACGATAGTTTTTCTTGGGGAGTTTCGACGGAAAGAAATTAGTCTGTCTGTCTGTCTGTCTGTCTGTCTGTCTGTCTGTTTGTCTGTCTGTCTGTCTGTCTGTCTGTCTGTCTGTCTGTCTGTCTGTCTGTCTGTCTGTCTGTCTATACATTTGTCTGTTTGTATGCCCTTAACGATACCTCAAACGTGACCACTTGGCCAACCCCATCCGCAGCACCCACCAATAATGCTCGAGATTTAGCGTTCTTAGTTGTGCGACGGTCATTTAAAAAGAATTATTGCGCATATTTGATGCATCATAACAACACGTCAATATTTTGTAAGTCTGCCTTTATACTAGAAGAGGCACACAAAAGTAACTCTGAGGACTGTAGCGTTTATCGCACTGCGTTGACGGTGCAACGCGATGCTCAAAAAGGTAAGCGTTTTGTGTGTTTAGAAAAAGTGGGGAACGATTTAGAGTACTAGGTACTCTACTATGGGACAGCTTAAAGCCGTCCCTTTCGATCAGATTATTGCTGCTAGTAATCAACGCTTTGCTTCGACGTCCCGGTGGAGGCACCTGCCCATCGCTTTGCGTTCTACACCTTATTACCTCCGAGAATGATAGGTATCTTTGTCCGCGGGCACGGACGCCTTTGTTTTCGAAGATAACTGCCAGATGGCGCTCGTGTCTAACGTGCCTCGACGCGCTCGTTCGTTCCGCTACATGCTCGAGGCAGTTTAACTCAGCGCCTCCAGTATACCATTACCGATTTTTTGCGCGGAACATCAAATAAACTTTTTGTTCACTCTATCCAGACGCAAGACTATCGTATTTCGACTACATTTGCAGTGTAACGTGCAGATTCAGGCCAATTTTTCAAATATAGAAATCTGCCCTAAAATTAATAATAACACTTGACATAATATATGCTAATTCTTGATATCAAGGTTACTTTTAAATTGATTTGAGAGTTTGCTCGCGAAGACGATAGCTACCTTACTGTGATAGCACTATTTTTGTCTTTATTTCCGGTTAAACTTCACACGCGGGGTGATATGATAAATATATCACAATACACAGCAAACATGACAGAACAATTACTACGGCTGTCAAGTACGGCTTAAGCGCATCACACCTTAGAATTCTTTTATAGTAAGCAGGGCTTCTACCCTTTCTAACTACGATGGAACACACTCATTTGATATGCTTTTGAAATCGTTGATACGCTTTCTTTAAAATACCGCCTTGTGGGTCTGCGGTCGGGGTTACCGTGAAATCCAGACTTTCGAGAGCTCCGTATATGCTGTGCAGGGAAGTCATCATAATTAAATGTAAAGGTAATTCATCATCATTCTGTATTGCTAAGTACGTCATTCCATGAGGGTCTAACGGAATTAAAAAAAATTTCTTTGAAACATCCCAAATGTATACTCCTTCCTAACAGTTAAGAAAATCTGGTTTTTCCCAGGTTTCTCTTTTGCGACACGCCACAATGAGCGCCAGAGTCAATGCCGCCGCCAGTGTAAGAGTTAGCGCTCGCTGCTTCACACCAATACGTGGTTCTGTTAATGAGTAGTTGGTGTAATTTTTTTGATCATTCGAGAGATGTTCCAAATCTGCCCTATATCTACATTATGTCGGACCAGTCACATCACTTCGTTCAGGATACAAGCTTATTGCGATGACACTTTTTTCAAAAACTATAACGGCAGCCGTGGACCACTAATGTTTCCCTCCAAGATGTGTTTACTGAACACATTTGACACCGCGGAAAGCCGGACACCAAAGACAGGCCGTTGTGGAAAGCTGGTCATCTCTTTATTTTCATTTTTTTCATCCATTGTGATGGTTACTTTCGATCAAACTTGACCAATGGCGTTGGAGGTTGAGCTATGCGTAAAAACATACCCGCCTTTCCTACCCCCCCCCTCCCACACACACACCCGCGCATATAGAAGTGGGGAACGTTGCTCATGTCTGTGATCTCTTGTACATGTGCGACACACCATCGCCGAGAATTGTGAGGCAGGCAGTATTGTTTTTCATCTTTCCTGTTTCATCACTGAAATCAATCTTCGAAATAAACAAATCAATGAGTCATCAAACACAAGGGATTTTTGCCATTCACACGAACTTCACTTTAAAACTGAGTTCAGAAGTGCAGCTTTGAAGAGCAAAAAACAAAAAGAGAAATAAGCGCGCACGAGTCATTCATCCCACGTGACCTTAATTGGTGGCGTAATGATTAACGGAGAACGAGCCAGCCAAACAAGGAATAGAAAAACGCATTTTTCTGACCCTTTATATACCTCACTTTATGCTTTAACTGTAGTTGCTTAATTCTGTATGGCAGCAAGCAATAAGCGCACACGTAGTCTGATTAAACAATCGGTCAAGCTGAACGGCATCATTGTTCTGGATGCTACGTTAGGAAGTTCAGCGGAGTTTCGTTGATTACCTCGGCACCAAACTCGTTAACTGCGAAAGAGCAGGCTCTTGGAAGAATACAGCGTCATTTCTTTTGCTTGGGCGCTGCTAATAAAAGTGCTCGAGCTTTGTATTGCCCATGTCGCTAAACGATGGCCCTTCGTAAAAATGGAGAAGTACATGAAACTTTCAAAAGTACTGCAAGGTGTCACCATTCAGTTAAAAGTTGTAGCATTTTGAAAATGTGGCGTAACCATTAGCCTGGGGTCATGTTTAGGCATTATAGCAGCGCTATATAATAAGCACTCGAAGCTGTAAAAGGGCACTTGAAGTTGTAAAAGACTATGTATACCTAGGACAGGTAATAACCATGGAGCCGAACCATGAGACTGAAGTAACTAGAAGAATAAGAATGGGGTGGAGCCCATTTGGCAAGCACACTCACATCATGACAGGTAGATTGCCACTGTCCCTCAAGAGGAAGGTACATAAGAGCTGCATCTTGCCGGTGCTTAGCTACGGAGCAGAAACCTGGTGACTGTAATTACAAAGAGGGTTCAGCTTAAATTGAGGACGACGCAGCGAGCAATGGAAAGGAAAATGGTAGGTGTAACCTCAAGAGACAAGAAGAGAGCAGAGTGGATTAGGGAACAAACCGCAGCCGGTGTTAAGAATATCATACTTGAAATTAAGAAGAGGAAATGGACATGGGCTGGGCATGTGGCACGTCATTATGGGTAACTAACTGGATTCCTAGAGAAGGCAAGCAGGTTAGGGGGAGACTGAAGGTTAGGTGGGCAGATGAGATTAAGATGTTTGCGGGTATAAATTGGCAGCAGCAAGCACAGGACCGAGTTCACTGGCGGAAAATGGGAGAGGCCCTTGTCCTTCAGTGCACGTAGTCAGGCTGATGATGATGATGATGATGATGATACAATGAGCAATTATTACGCAAGGATAGAGCGTGCGCTTTCGCTGCGTGAATTTGTCTCCTTATTATTATTCCACACTGGCAAAATACATAAGGGTTGAACTAGCTCATACGCGTTTCTGCGGCAGCCATCAAGTCTATCCTATGAAGTGTCACACACTGTCGTCTAAAAAATGCTACCGAACGGAACACAGTTCTCACCGTGCGTAACGGTGATACAAATGATTCCCCACAATGAAATGAATTTAACTTTAATTGGACCAGACTCTCTCTACGTCAGCCCTAAGGTGGGTGGCCTCCTCAGTGCAGGTGGCCATGGCTCGCTGCCGCCTCCCGAGCCCGGTTCACCAAGCGTAGCTGGCTGTCAGGGTCTTGCGTCATCAGCAAAGCCTCCCACTGGTTGGTTGGTTGGTTCCTCAACACCTTGGCGCAACCCACCTAGGGGGATAGGCCATGAATGGGACGGTGCCTTGCTTTGTAAATAATTCACTTCTTGAAAGAGAGGGTTGGAATAATTAGGTAATATAGATAATAATAAAAAGGCGTTTAATTTCTAAAAAAACGTTCAAAAGAAAACATAATAAACATACAAAAAATAAAAAAAAATTATACATAAAGCAACTGAAGTTACTTATTTTTAGCATTCCATTCTTTTAGAGTCTCGTAAGAAATTTGTAACAGCGGTAAAAATGCTCCTGTGGCTGTATTCAAATGCGACTGTGCCAAATGAAAGAATCACCGGAAGTGTCAAGTTTAAGCCCAAATTTCGTAGGGGTTCTTCACCTCCCACTGGTCTTCGAATACTTTCTCTGGATCCGTTTCTTTCCCTTCGTTTTCACTTGGCGGTGACGACGGTGGTAAATCAGGATTGCTGTGACACTTGATCACAATGTGTCGCAAAGTGTTGCGCGTGTCCGGAGGGCAAAACTTGCAGTTGAGCCTGAAGGTACCTGGATACATAGTAGCATCAATGTTCCGTGGGGATAAGTTCCGGCTTGTAGTCTTCTCCATATCACTTCTTGTTCCCTACTCTTGTGTGTGCCACTTGCCCTGCTTCCTGTAGTGTGCCAAAATTTCTGCGTACTTCTTCGGTATGCGCTCATTCTCCTCGTGACAGCCGTCGGTACGTGCTCCCAGCGTGTCGGAGATGACTCGGCGTGCATGATCTCGAGCCGAGGCGTGCGCGAGCTGGTTCCCCACGGGAGAGTCATGTCCCGGTGTTACAAGGGTGATGTTTTCGTCTATCTTGATGCTTTTTAAGACAAAATAAAAGAAAACTTCCGGAGCTCACGAATCCGTGGGTATTGAAGGCTTCAAGATATCAGAAGCAACTTGGTGCATGGGGTGTGGGTGTCATCTACGATAAAGGCGGTGAGGTGGGGTGGGGGGGGGGTTAGAAAGAGGGGGTAACGATTTAGAGCACAAGGTACTCTACTATGGGAGAGCTTAAAGCCGTCCCGTGACACTCAAGCCATCTCGAAAGTGCTCGATAGCGAGGCGGTGAGGTATAACACCGTTTTTGTTTGATTATTTTAGTCGCGTCGTCAAGCAATGAGCACATTGTCACAAAAGTGGGAAGGCACCAACGAAAATGCTAAACTATTTCCAGCTTTTCACGTGCAAGATATTAACAGCGTGAGAAAAAATGAAGGTCAGAGGAAGGCATCGCAGACATTCACTTGTCTCTGTTCCTCGTTTTATCATTCTTTCACATTACTTCACAGCTCTTAGCATAATATATAGTAAAGAACGAACTAGCCCAAACCTTCACGGTAATAACTTCAGACGATGTTTATTGCCTACACCAGCTAAAGCGTTCGCGTTAGCTGGCGTAGGCAAGCCATTGCTTGGCCCGGATACTTTTTGGGTGGATTCAGGTCTTGCCAGCTGGAGATAGTCTACCACTGTGCACGCGTGTGCCCAGGATTAAGTTTGGACGAAACACCCCCTCATCGGTCGATGATGTTCTTAGATATCCCGCCAACTTGTCTATCGGAGCACTATTGACCATGTCTGCTTATGAGGCTTGCGTCGGTGATGGCACCCGAGTTTGCTTTCGAGCTTAATGGCCGCGTGAAGTCAGTACCTTTGTGTATCAAGACGTGTTCAGTGAAATGTTTCTTCTGTGTTCGACGTAGCAGGAGCGTGTGAAGGACGTTCAACTATACCCCGGAAACTGAGCGCTAGTTTCTTTCAAGGAACATGCGTGCTCGTAGCGGTTGTCGGGCATTCCAATATCCCCTTTGACAAAGTGAGGCTGACATAAATGTTCGCACAGTTCAGTGGAAAACGACACATTCAAGTGGTTGTGTGCGAGCGCTCTGACTGTGTTTGAAAGTGGTAAATTCAGCTCGGCAATGAGGCTCTAGAACAAGAACAAAAAGTTATGGAGGTGATGTATTTACACATACTGTCAATCGCAGAGGGGTTATAACAGGTGGACAATCTAAGACAGTGATTAAGTACAGTCAATAGAAAGGAAAAAAAATATTAAGAAAAAATTAAACAGAAAACAACAAAAACGAAAACATATGAGCACATTTGTCAAAGTACAATCATATTGGCACTTTACTTAAATGACAAGAAAGATCACATAGCACCATATTATGTTTGCGAGGCTATCAAGTCGCTTTCTAGTAGTTTTGAGAAAGTGACTAAGAATGTGCTACTGGTAATGGAGGGTACAGGTTATTCCATCCTCTGATCGCAAGCGGGAAGAACGAGAATTTGAAGGCATCTGTGGGAAATCTGTAAGGGGCAAGGGTATGAGAGTATATGTGGCGGGTAGTTCTAGCTGCGGATAGCTTTATGTAGTGGGCCTTGTCTATGTTTGGGTGACCATTTAACAGTTGGTACATCAGCTTTAAGCGTGCCAATATCGCCCGGTTTTTTACAGCATCTTCTTGATGCTTCTCCTTGATGAGGCATCTTTGCTGGAGCCAACGTTTTGACAACTGGAAATTTCTTCCAAAAAGGCAATGATTTGACCAAACCACGTAGTCGAAACAGTCAACGGCCGACTCCAGTGACATTCGCTATTCAACGATTCCTCACCGTTTCACGCCTCTATCTTACCCTGAATTTGTGCCTTGTTTGGCACTGACAATATGAAAAAAAATGGCAGCATATCCACGAAGTGAATGATGGAGAGTGGGGCGAAGAATTCGTCCGTCCATTCGTTCTCGGTTCCGTCCGTCCATGCGTCCGTCAGTGTGACTGTCCATGCGTCCATCAGCCCGTCCGTGCGTGCGTCTGTTCGTGCGTCCGTCCCTGCGTTCGTCCATGCAGCCGCCCCTGCGTCCGTTCATGCGTCCATCCATGCATCTGTCTATGTGTCTGTTCGCCCATCTATTCAACACTCCAAGTACCACCATCTCGCATCGTTTCATCATATGTTTCCCATATAGAAGCACCGCCATCCAGCGGACATTCCAAGGACTAAACGAGAGGTGGCACACGCACACTTTCTTACGGCTTGCGCTTCGGGTCCACTTCCCACCTTTAACCACCTCGAGTTCATGATATATACTAGTTCACTGTATTCATGGCACTGCGGCCGAACGCTCGCTAAACCTTTCGAAAACCAAGGAGGTTACGCCCAGCGAGTATGACGTAGCAAACTTTTTCAGTCAGATAGTGCTCAATGTACATGCCAATGGCTGCTAATGGGAAATGAGAGGCGGAGAATTCGGCTTTTACTTTCTTACGGCTTGCGCTTCGTATCTACTTCCCATTTTTAACCACCTCGAGTTCATTCATGGTATATAAAAGTTCATTGTATTCATGGCACTGCGGCTCAACGCTCGCTAAACCTTTCTAAAGCTAAGGAGGTTACACCAGTATAACGTAGCAACCCTTTCTTGTCAGATAGTGCTCAATGTACATGCCAATGGCTGCTGATGGTTATCGCAGCCTGCGCGTTAACTAAAAGCCGAATGCTCCTGTCTCTCATTCCCCATTAGCAGCCATCGACATGTACATTGAGCACTATTTTTTTATTGTTCAACAACGCACAGAAGAAGTATCTCACCGGCACCACCTTGGAGGTAAAAATGTTATACTTGTTACATACTACTTGAGACGAACGGGTGCCTCTATAAAGAGCTTCGCCCCTAAAAATGTTCGCTGTCATAAAAGACGTGATTAAGTCAAGTACAACGTGCTCTGCTGCTGATTATTCATACATTCCGCATGATTCAGATACTTTTGAATCATCGCTCACTTTGTGTACATTTAAGTTTAAATAAAGCTGCTCTAGGAGATTGACTTTTCACACTACGTGAATGATTGTGTTCATAGTGTGAACAGTGATTTAAGAACAGACTAATTTTACTAGGTCGTGGTAGAGGCGGTGCTACCGCAGCGCGCAATCACGTGGGAGCGCGTTCAATGGAAGGTGTAGGAAGTTTTGAACCTCCGGTTCAACCTTCTTTTTTCTCAAGCAAGTGGATCACTTTGAGAGCGTTTCAGCGTTCACCGCGAAGACCGCTGTCTGCTGTCATCGTCTCATCCTCGAAGGTATGGTCTCGAAAGTCGAGGCTCATTAGGGTTCTGTTGTATTGAATTGCTTCAGTAGCATGATTTAATGCAAACACGTCTGTACGACTGGTCCTCGCCATACCCCTACTAACACGCGTTCCAGTGATAGACACATGAGCCGCTCGTTCTAGCCTCTCTGTTATGGTTTTTCACCAACAATTGGAATGTTACGCTTCTTAACACGTGAATAAATGTCTGATTCCTGGCGTGAAGGAGGAAAACATGCAGGACGGGGAAGCGCAGTGGTGTAAAAAAAAAAGGAAACAAAAGTAGTATACCTAATAGATACGCAGATGTAAAGATTCTCTTGGCCCCGTTTTTCCGACAGTGATTGATTGATTTGATTGATATGGGGGGTTTAACGTCCCAAAACCACTATATGATTATGAGAGATGCCGTAGTGGAGGGCTGCGGAAATTTCGACCATCTGGGGTTCTTTAACGTGCACCCAAATCTGAGCACACGGGCCTACAACATTGCCGCCTTCATTGGAAATCAAGCCACCGCAGCCGGGATGCGAACCCGCAACCTGTGGGTCAGCAGCCGAGTACCTTAGCCACTAGACCAACGCGGCGGGGCTCGCCATACCCCTACTAACACGCGTTCCTGTGATAAACACCTTAGCCGCTTGTTCTAGCTTCTCTGTTATGGTTTTACACCAACAATTGAAATGTTGCACTTCTTAACACGTGAATAAATATCTAATTCCTGGCGTGAAGGACGAAAACATGCAGGACGGTGAATCACAGTGGTGTAAAAGAAAGGAAAGGAAAGTAGCAATACCCAACAGATACGCAAATGTAAAGCTTCTCTTGGCCCCGCTTTCCTGACAGTAGTAGAACTTCTGTATTTTTTTCTGTGGATAAAACCAACATCGTCGGGGATATATACATTACCATTTCGGTGTGACGTTTTCGGTGGTGAGCACGGAACTGTTATTATGGACTGGGACATCAAGGATTACACATACATGCCGGACATGCAGGACATAGAAGCGTCGACAGGAAGATGAACACACTTGTGTGTATGCTTCTTTTTGTTCCGCTCTGTTATGTAAGTTCTGCACTCAACACTGAACATAAGAACCGCAAGAGGCTCCAGACTTCACCAAATTTTGTCAAGACTCCGCACTATGCAAAAGTCCAACTGGCAAGCTTGATGCATCACTGTTCTCTTTCTTCGTAAACAATGTTAAAAGATCATGTTTTTCCCATTCACCACCATTTCTTGCGCCGTGCAAGTAGCTCCATATACTGTACACATTTCGCTCAGGAGCATGGGCACTCCTGTGCGTATTCTTCGCGTCAAGAAAACGCATAGCGGCTAGTGCCATTCGTCTTGCTTTGGCGATGATTATGCCTCTCCTGCGGCCTGAGGCGGCCTCACTGCTTGTGGATCCCACCTCAATGTCACTTCCTCGCAATATATCGACCTTCCGACAGGCGGCAGTTTTTTTCCCCACGCATTATTGCTCCGTGAACATAAATGTTCGACGTTTATGGTCGGAAGTATGCAGTGCCGAGATAACTTAGGGTGGCATGCCCGTATAAGTATACGAGCATTGCTTCATGGCGATAGCCATACCGTTCCCGTATGCCAGTGTGCGCTGATATATATATATATATATATATATATATATATATATATATATATATATATATATATATATATATATATATATATATATATATATTGTCACGGCTAAAGGCCGGGCAAGAAGACAAAGGACGACGAAGTGATGAGCGTGGACAGCACCCACGATTCCTCTGAGAAAGAAGTCGAAGTGGCTGCTCTTTTGTTCTGTTAATACAGACCTCGTTTTTCTGGTCGCACCGTCGTCCTGTGCTGTGTTATTTTCACCTAGCGACATTGGTGGAGGTGCTGGACTTCCCGAACTGATGCTTGGGACACCTCCGCGCCCTAGCACATCGAGTCCACCACCGCAATCCATTCCTGCAGTGGATACTCCTGTCCACCGCTACAGTCGCCGACAGCGAGGCCTTAGTCCCGAGGTGATCCCGCTCGAACTTTTCCAGCAACACACCGTACCGGGAGAAATGGCTACCGGAGGGTCTTCACAGCTTACTGTTGATCAGCCTCTAATTCCTGAGACCTTCCACGGTGAGGTTTATGAAGACGTCGAGGACTGGTTAGCCCAGTATGAGCGAGTCGCTAAAGCCAACCGCTGGCCAACTGAACAAAAGCTATCGCTCGTCTACTTTGCTTTGGCAGACAGCGCTCGTACGTGGTACGAGAACCGCGAGTCAACGCTGTCTTCGTGGGAAGAATTTCGGCAGCAAATTCTCGGGACATTCGCAAACACCGACCGCTGTGATTCTGCTTTGCAGCTCATCGAGGCACGCATACAGAAACCAAACGAGAGCGTCGCCATGTTTGCGGAAGACATGACCCGCCTATTTCAGCGGGCCGACCCCGAGATGCTTGAAGGTAAAAAACTACGACATTTGATGAGAGGCGTCAAGGAAGAGCTGTTTACCGGTCTCCTACGCAACCCACCAACAAGCGTAGCCGAATTTGTCAAAGAGGCTACAACAATCGAGCGAGCACTACAGCAACGGCGCCGACACCATGACCAACCAATCAAAACATCTCCCAGTCTCTCTGCTTTGAGTGCCGGTAGTGAGCGTTCTCTGCGCGAACTCATTCGTGAGGTCGTTCGGGAGGAGATCCGAAACCTCCTTGTGACTCCGCAAAAAATACCATGGCTTGCGTTGCAGAAGTTGTGCGGCAAGAACTCCGCCAGGCATTTTCGTTACCCGAATCACCCTCAGACCAGCGGTCTGTGAGCTATGCATCAGCTGTCCGTCGACACACTCCAGTGTCCTACAACTCGTCACCACTGGCTTATCGTGACGTGAGCCAAGGGCCTTACAACGAGCCGTGGGCCCCAGCTCCCAATCCGCCGCAGCCGTATCCACAGTCCAACGTGCCTATGCAAACGGCGCCAATGTACACTCCGCCGACATCTGCATCTTGGTCGCAAGGTATGCCCACCAGTCGACCATTCATCCGTAAGACGGACTTGTGGCGCACCGTCGACCGTCGACCACTTTGCTTTCATTGCGGAGAAGCCGGCCATATTTTCCGCCATTGCCCGTACCGTGACCGTAGACATCATAACTTTCTACAAACCTCCCCTCGTGCCTATTTTGATAACCGCCGTGACAGCAGTGCAGGCCCGCAAGCACAGCAACCCGAAATGCCGTATCGTCGACCCCGCTCTCCTTCACCTGCACCGAACTCGCCGCCGCAGCGCAGGTACTCCGAGGTGGTCCGGGGCAGATCTCCTAGCCCTCGTCGGGGAAACTAACAGCTGCGACCTTTGGGGGGGAAGGTTGCCGCCCATCGAGGTGCTAACACACCCCCAACATCTTCTCTACGACGTGATATGACGAAGGATACCATGGATCGTACGACGCACGATACCAAGGACGATAGGACGTCACCGACATCAACGGAAATCGTAAGCGCCAATCTAGACATTTGTATAGACGGACGCCCAATAACAGCACTGGTAGATACTGGTGCGGACTTCTCTATTATCAGCCGTAAACTCGCCGACTGCCTAAAGAAAGTAAGAACAATATGGACGGGACCAAACATTAGAACCGCAGGGGGTCAATTGGTGACGCCGACAGGCAAATGTACAGCTCGAATTAATATCGGCAGTTCAGATTTCGTCGATACTTTCGTAATTTTACCGGAGTGCTGCAAAGACCTGATCTTGGGCATGGACTTCTTGCGTGAATACGGTGCCACTATCAACATTCCTGAGAGATCGGTTACGTTTTGGACGGCCCCAGATCAAGTTTCGGATGTGCTCTGTACAGACCAGCGACGTCAGCCTTTGCGTGTCTTCGAAGACGACGTGACCATCCCACCGCGGTCGAGTGCACTCGTGGCTGTGACATGTGACACGTCGAGCGATTCTAAAAACATCGCCGAGCAAATTCCAACACTGCTATTCAGCCATGGTTTATCTATCGCAAGAGGCGTCGTAAGCATAAAATGCGGACACACGCACGTCCTTATTACGAACTTCAGCTCTGAACGCCGACATCTAACGAGGGGCATGGCAGTCGCGTACGTGGAAGAGCTTGCCGAGATGACAGACTGCCTAACTCTTGAAAAAGATAATTCAACTGATCTCACCCCTGCACCTCTATCTGTTGATATTGGCCCAAGTTTGCTGCCGGCGCAGAAGCAAAGTATCATGCAGCTTATTAACAAGTTTGAAGATTGTTTCTCTTCGATTTCCAGGGTCCGTCAAACGCCGCTGACGAAACATCGAATTATAACGGACGACATGACCAGACCCATCAGGCAAAACCCGTACCGGGTTGCTCCGCGAGAACGTGAAGCCATCGAAAAGCAGGTGCGACAGATGCTTGAAGACGACGTTATTCAGCCGTCAAAAAGCCCTTGGGCTTTGCCGGTTGTATTAGTGAAGAAAAAAGACGGCACCTTACGTTTCTGCGTAAATTACCGCAAGCTGAATCAGGTGACAAAAAAAGACGTCTACCCACTTCCACGTATTGACGATTCACTCGATCGACTACGGCACGCACGTTATTTCTCGTCGATGGATCTAAGGAGTGGGTATTGGCAGATAGAAGTCGATGAAAGAGACCGGGAGAAAACAGCTTTCGTGACACCTGATGGCCTTTTTGAATTTAAGGTACTTTCATTTGGCTTGTGCTCAGCACCGGCAACGTTTCAGCGGCTAATGGACACCGTACTATCAGGCCTCAAGTGGCAGACGTGCTTAGTGTATTTAGATGACGTCATCGTCTTTTCTGCCACATTCGACGAACACGTCAGGCGACTGCACTCAGTATTTCAAGCTATCTGTTCCGCCGGACTAACACTTCAGCCGGAAAAATGCCATTTCGGCTTCGAAGAGCTTCTGTTCCTGGGGCATCTTGTCAGCAGTGAAGGTGTGCGGCCTGACCCTGAAAAAATAGCTGCCGTTACGAATTTTCCAGCGCCAACTGACAAAAAGGCCGTCAGACGGTTTTTAGGACTGTGTGCTTACTACCGACGCTTCATTGAGAACTTCTCGCGCATTGCCTCGCCGTTGACTCGCCTTACCAGAGAAGACGTCGCATTCGTATGGAATGAAGAGCAGCAAAAATTATTCGACGAGCTGCGGCAACGCCTTCAGAAGCCACCAGTCCTTGCACACTTTGATGATGACGCACCGACAACAGCGCACACCGACGCTAGCAATGTCGGCTTAGGAGCTGTACTCGTGCAGTGGCAGGATGGCGCCGAACGAGTAACTGCTTACGCGAGCAGAACTCTTTCACGTGCGGAAGAAAATTATTCCACTACGGAAAAAGAGTGCCTTGTGGTGGTGTGGGCGGTTATAAAATTCCGCCCATACCTGTATGGTCGTCCTTTTAATGTTGTCAGCGACCATCACTCCCTCTGCTGGCTGACGAATTTAAGAGGCCCTTTAGGATGGTTGGCGCGCTGGAGCCTGAAGCTTGAAGAATTTGACATGACGGTGGTCTACAGATCGGGGAAGCGACATTCAGACGCTGATTGCCTTTCTCGTGCACCATACGAACCTGCGACGGCAGAAGATGACGATACAGCCTTTGTCGGAGTTGTAAACACGACAACTGTCGCACAGCTACAACGAGACGACCCCGAACTAGAACCCATAATACGTTTTTTAGAGGGTCGCACCTCAGCTGTACCTAGACTGTTTGCGAAAGGGCTTTCGTCATTTTGCTTGCGCAACGACGTCCTGTATAAGATGAACTTCACGCCACACGGAAACGACTACTTACTCGTCGTCCCAACATCTTTAAGGAGCGAAGTATTACAGGCATGCCACGATGAACCAACATCCGGCCACCTGGGTTACACGCGTACGTTGTGCAGAGTGAGGCAGAAATACTACTGGCCACGACTGACGGCAACCGTTCAACACTATGTTCGGACGTGCCTTGATTGCCAGCGCAGAAAAGTTCCACCCGTCAAACCAGCAGGCCTCCTCCATCCTATTGACGTGCTTGTTACTCCATTCGCTCAAGTCGGAATGGATCTTTTGGGCCCATTTTCAACCTCATCAGCAGGTCGCAGATGGATTATAGTAGCCACCGACTACCTCACTCGTTACGCCGAAACCAAGGCTTTGGAGAGGGGCACGGCAAGTGAAGCAGCACGATTTTTCGCAGAGAATGTGGTGCTGAGGCATGGTGCTCCATCAGTGGTAATAACTGACAGGGGAACTGCATTCGCAGCCGAACTATTACAGACAGTTTTAAAACTTAGTGGCACATCCCACCGCCGAACAACGGCGTATCATCCGCAAGCGAATGGTCTTACGGAACGTCTCAACAAGACACTAGCGGATATACTCTGCATGTACGTCGATGTGGAGCATAAAAACTGGGATGAGATCTTGCCGTATGTCACGTTCGCCTATAACACGGCTTATCAAGAAACAACAAGAACAACGCCATTCCGCCTTCTTCATGGTCGTGAAGTCACCACTATGCTGATGCTATGCTGCCGCACGAGTGCGAAGACGCTGAAACGGATGCTGATTATATCACTCGGCTGGCCGAAGAAGCCCGACAACTTGCACGCCTACGTATTAGTCGCCAGCAGGACCACGATTCAAGACGGTACAACCTTCGTCACCGACCAGTCTCCTACGAGCCAGGAGAGAAAGTTTGGATATGGACACCTATTCGGCGCCGTGGCCTCTCAGAAAAACTGTTAAGACGGTACTTCGGTCCCTATAAAGTTCTGCGACGTCTCAGTGACATTAATTATGAGGTCGTTCCTGATACTGCGCACTCTTCAAGTCGTCGAAGGTATGCTCCAGAAGTTGTGCACGTGGTACGCATGAAGCTTTATTTCGCCGAATGAACTCATGCGTTTCCAACGAGTACAAACCGCTTTGATTATAAAGCATCGGGACGATGCTTTCTTGAATGGGAGGCTAATGTCACGGCTAAAGGCCGAGCAAGAAGACAAAGGACGACGAAGTGATGAGCGTGGACAGCACCCACGATTCCTCTGAGAAAGAAGAAGTCAAAGTGGCTGCTCTTTTGTTCTGTTAATACAGACCTCGTTTTTCTGGTCGCACCGTCGTCCTGTGCTCTGTTATTTTCACCTAGCGACAATATATATATATATATATATATATATATATATATATATATATATATATATATATATATATATATATATATATATATATATATATATATATTATTAAGATTAATAAGATCTAACCGACAGTAATCCATTCCTTGGCATTACTGTCTGTTAGATCTTATTAATATTGTGTTAAAACACGGAAAAACGAGCCCTTAGGTATACACTTCTTTCCCTTATATATATATATATATATATATATATATATATATATATATATATATATATATATATATATATATATATATATATATATATATATATATATATATATATATATATATATATATATATATACATATATATATATATATATATATATATACGGAGAGAGAGAGAGAGAGAGAGAGAGAGAGAGAGAGAGAGAGAGACGCACGAAGGCAAGTAAGACAGCTGCAGCACAGCAAACAGGAGGCCGAGCGCGCGACACACGACCATCGTCGTTTTTTCTCTCACTGGCGTAGAGCTGGTGCCAGTGTGCACTGGTACAATCTCTCCCCGCAATACGGGAAGTCATCTTGGAAATATAAGGAAAAGGAGCTATGTATACAGGTTGGTCATAGCAGGGTTGAAGTCACGTGACGTGAACTGCTTCGTGGCCTCGGCCTTGATGATCGGACGATGGGTCGCCCAGCTCGACGACGTAGTTTACGGGAGATGTCTGGTGCAGTATTCGGTAAGGAGCTTGGTACCGTGACAAAAGCTTGGTGCGAAGACCGAGAGTAGCGGACGGGACCCGGAGCCAAACCAGCGTTCCCGGGGAGTAACGGACATTAGACGCAGAGATGCATCATGGCAGAGTTTTCGGCGGGTCTGATCTTGCGTGGGAAACTAGGGAGCCAGTTCATTGCATTCTTTGGTGTAAGGAGCAGCTTGACAGATGGGTTTGCCTACAGAATAATCCGGTTGATAGGGTGAAATGGCATCCACGGAACATGAAGGTTCGCGTTCATACAGGAGAAAGAAGGGAGAAGACATTTTATGTAACCCTGATTGCTTTGAAAAAAAAAATGGCGAGATTCCACGTACAGTGGGAATCGATGATATGCGATGCACGAATGAGAAATGTTGATGTCACTTGAAAATCAGCACAACGTTACGAGGTGGAGGTAAATGATGTCGTACTTGACTTTCGTGTCATGATTATCATGTTTGGATGTGTCGTTTACGTTTGTCATCTATTCACGTCACGTGATACTAAACTTAGTATATGTGGAGCTATCGAAATGGCCGCCAGCACGCTATGAGCGTGGTATGTTGTCACGTTCTTACACGACACGCGTGTCAGGATTATCATGTTTGCACCAGTCATATATCTTGTCATCCATCGACGTCACGTAACACCAAATTTGGTATATGTGGACCTAGCAAAATGGCCGCGAGCGCATCACGAAGGGCCCAATATACTCCAATGTAGAGTTGATACGCGCGGACGCCGGGTGTAGCGACACTATACGTTCTCAAAACGGGAGCACTCTATAGTATGACGCCAGGCGCGACCAGCGTCCGTCGGCGCGGCCCGACGGCAACCGGCGCGAAATGCGACATGCTGCATTTCGAGCCGATGCGTTACCCAGACAACACTGCAACTCCCTCTTTTCGTGACGGAGGGACGCCAGACGTGGTCCAACGCGCATGCATCAAACCAACGCGAGTATACGGCAGGGCCAGTGCCTAGCGTGGCAACGCTGGCATGACGTGACGAAATGAACGTCGGTGAGCACGCGCACCGCGTCATGTCCAAATGTGTCGGCGCCTTCACTGTGGCATGTAGTCATGTTCTCACATGACACGCATCTCATGATTATTATGTTTGCACCAGTCACATACCTTCGTCATCCATTGACGTCACGTAATAACCAATTTCGCACATGTGAAGCTAGCGAAACAGCCGCGAGCGCATCATGAGTGTGGCATGTAGTCATGTTGTTACACGACACGCATCTGATGTTTATCATGTTTATCACCAGTCCCATACCTTCGTCATTCATTCACGTACCGTAATACTAAATTTGGTATATGTGACACCAGGGAAACGGCCGCAAGCGCAAAGTGAGCGTGGCATGTAGTCGTGTGGTTGCATGACACGCATGTCATGATTTTCATGTTAGGGTCTCTCGCTTGTGTTCGCCATGCAATCATGTCATACCATACCAGTTTTGCAACACGCCATGTGAACGAAACGACCGCAAGAGCTGCAGGACTATGAAATATAAATCATGGCATTCATGACGTATATCATGGTTTTCAAGTCATGACTAGTAAAATGGGCTCTCCATACAGACATGTTGTGCCATACCAAGTTTGGTATCGACACCATCATCGAAACGGCCAGGAGAGCTAAAGGTCGTAGGCGGCTAGATAGATAGATACGCTCAAAGTCGCCGAAGTTCGCTAAGAAATGCTTCGCATTTAAAAAGGAAAACACAGCAGTGGAGGCCGCACATGCGCTGAGAGACTCCGATACTCTCTGTGGGCGCCATATTGAGCCACCTTGTGCGCCCCCTACAGGCGACGAAACTTGCGAATAGAGTGATCGCTCTTTTGCTAACGTAGCGCCACTGTGCCCAGCGTGCGCGCGTGTCAACGATAGAATGGGGTGTATTGGATCCTTCCTGATGCGCTCACGGTCATTTTGCTAGCTCCACATATACCAAATTTGGTGTTACGTGACGTCAATGGATGACGAAATATATGACTGGCGCAAAAATGATAATCCTGAGACGCGTGTAATGTAAGCACATGACAACAAACCACGCTCATAGCGTGCTCGCGGCCGTTTCGCTAGCTCGACATATACTAAATTTGCTATCACGTGACGTGAATAGATGACGATGGTAAGCGACACATTGTTACGAAAGACGGCGACGCCAACACGGACTCGAAAGTGCCACTGCTTCGAATTCCACCGGGAAGGTCACCAGCCGTTTGGTAGCGTAGGTTTCTCAGCTCGCGACTGCTTCTGCGCAGAGCTGATAGACGAGCGGACGAGACGACGGTGAGTTAAACAAGGTTTATGTACAGCATATATACAGAGGCATTACAAATTCGGCACTGGGGCCGACAACTTAGAGACCCGAAGAGCCAAGCTCTCCTCTCTAACACATACGTCTGCTCTCAAATGGGTCTGCTGCTCGCGACGCGCCGCAGGGCTCCTTTTTAATGCATTGGGTGGATTCTTTGAATAACCAAATGTCCAACCAGAAGCGCCGCTGGTCGTCAGGTCAGAATCCTCCAATGGGGTCACCGCTGGGCCGCGTCGTTCTTCCTCATCGAATCTGGAGCCGCTGCGCTGCACGTGGCTGCACCCAAGGACGAGTGACGTCGCCACGCATAGCGTCAGACTCGCCAGACAGGAAGGAGCCGATTGCTTCGACGGGCTCACTGTGCGTGCGGGGCAGAAAGGCACCGCCGCGTCATGACGCCGTTGAGTTGTTCGCGTCAGGCGGGCTCGCGTGCTGGCCTTGACACAGATTGCCTTTTTCAGAGGCATTGACGTTCGATGTGGAGACGTAGGCATAACAACATCCAAACATAATAATCATGACACGGAAGTTAGTACAGCATCATATACCTCCACCTCGTAACGTTGAGCTGATTTCAAAGTGACATATCAAGCTTTCTTAGTCGTGCTTCGCATATTATAGATTACCACTTTAGGTGGATTCTGCCAATTTTTTTCTCAAAAATAACTGAAACTCCAAGTTATTATTTAGTGTTGGTCATATACATCTAAAGGATTTATTTGAAAGGTAATTTGCATAAACATGTTTCATTCTTGTTCTGCAAGCCGACGATGCTAATTATCTACGGCGCAGAAAAGTGCTTGTCTACCCAGGGATGTGATGATGGCTCCACAAGAACATATTGTTTGAAACGTCTATACTACTGCGGCCATTGAATATTGCGCCACTCCTAGCTGCTCCGATGTTCGTTCTCGCGTGAAGCTCGCCTACGGGACGGCTTCAAGCTCTCCCATAGTAGAGTACCTTGTACTCCAAATCGTACACAACTTTTTCTGAACATAGCGGGACGGCTCAGTGCTGTCCCATAGTTTAGTACGAAGCACTCGAAGTCGTTAAACATTTTTTTTTCTAAACAAGGGTGTCGGCCAAGGCACGAACAATTCTTACACCAGAGAACTACAGCAATTAGTAGAAGATCTCAAGTTGGCAGATGGGTTGTTACCTTACATGGCGTCAAGTTCGTTGCAACCCGCGCTTTCGGCATTCATCAAAGCCGAATTGACAGAGTTGATGTGCCCAATGACTTCTTACCGAGCCTACAAGCATGTGAGGTGGTTCAGTTTGCGCAAAGTCAGTAGAACCTCGGTGATCACGCTCCGTTAAGATAGTTATAGCGCGAGAAAAAATAAAGGCCAGAGGAAGGCATCACAGACATTCGCTTGTATCTGTCCTTCGTTTTATCCTTCTGTGACATTATTTCACCGCTGTTAGCATGATATGTAGTAGAGAACGAACTAGCCCAAACCTTCACGGTAATAAGTTTCCACGATGTTTATTGCATACACCAGCCGAAACGTTCGGGTTGGCTGGTGTAGGCAAGCCATTGCTTGGCCCGGATACTTTCCGGCTGGATTCTGGTCTTTGTTGTCTGGAGCTAGTCTACCACTGTGCATGGGTGTGCATAGGATCCTGTTTGAACAAAACGCCCCCTCATCGGTCTTTGATGTTCTTAGATAATAGCCCGTCAACTTGTCTATCGGAGCACTATTGACCATGTCTGCTCATGAGGCTTGTGTTGGCGATGGCACGCGCGTTTGCTTTCGAGCTTAACGGCCGCCTGACGTCAGCACCTTTGTGTATTAAGGCTTGTTCAGTGGAATGTTTCTTCAGTTTTCGACGCAGCAGGAGCGTGTGAAGGATGTTCAACTATACCCCAGAAACTCGGTGCTAGTTTCAGTTTCAAGGAACATGCGCGCTCGTAGTGGTTGCCGGGCATTCCCATATCCGCTTGGACAAAGCGAGACTTACAAATGTTCGCACAGTTCATTGGAAAATGGCACATTCAGGTGGTCGTTTGCGAGCGCTTGGACTGTGTTTGAAAGTGGTGAATTCAGCTCTACAACAAGGCTCTAGAACAAGAACTATGGCTGTGTTCCAATTCTTAGACAGCATATAGACAGTCTACGCAGACCGCTGTCTGCGACAGCATGCAGACAGTCTACGCAGACAGCACCGAGCCCTTGCTGTCCGAGAATTGGAACACTTGTGGACGGCTTTTATGCGACGATGCGCCACCTCACGTCGAGAAGAAAAAGATTGCCCGCAGCTTCCCTCGGGGGAACACTGAGGAGGATGTGGAGCATATAATTGGTTAATGGGGTGTTCAAGTGCGACTTACTTGGGTCGATGGCTGAATTGGTTAACGTGGTTGTGAAATGGGGTGTTAAATTGCGACTTACTTGGGTCGATGGCTAAATTGGTTAACGTGGTTGTAGGAGGGGGTGTTAAATGAGTGAACACGTACACACGTATGCGAAAGGGCGGCGCTGGTCGAAGGGACGTCGATCATTGTGTTTGTGGATTCGTTGGAATTCATTTCACCGCGACCTTGGACGTCGACGCGCCGTACAAACCAACCGACGAGCGGCAACTGAGTGAGCGAGCGCCGACCTTGAGTATATATACAGCGCGACGGCGCATGCACTGTCAGCTGTCGAATGTTCGAGAAGGGGGAGAAGCGCAACGGCACATGCGCGCGCGTCAGCTGCCGATGTTCTCGAAGCGCGACGGCGCATGCGCGCGCGTCAGCTGCCGATGTTCTCGAAGCGCAACGGCGCATGCGCGCGCGTCAGCTGCCGATGTTCTCGAAGCGCGATGGCGCATGAGCGCGCGTCAGCTGCCGATGTTCTCGAAGCGTGACGGCGCATGCGCGCTACATTATACAGCTAGCGAATGTTCGTGAAGAGGAGAAGCGCACGCGGTGTGTAGAGGAGGAAGGGTGCACAGATGGTGGAGGAGTGAAGCGCGCGCGGTGTGTAGAGGAGGAAGGGATGCACAGATGGTGGAAGAAGGAGGAGGAAGCTTGCGGACGGCTCCGCACTACAAGCCTCGAGTATTAGATGCTCCGCATCTAAAAGCTAAAATAAAGAAACGTAACAGTTGTATTTTCTGGCTTATTCCGTGTTGAATTCTAAAGCAAATAAACGTTACTCAAATTCAGTGTCTGAGAAAGCGTCTGCTTGTGTGCAGACGATCATTCCAGCGAGATTTGATCTATCTGAGCGATTCGCTGAGCCGCCATCTTGTTTAGACAGCAAAGTAGCCTGCATCGTATTTGTATATGATGCGGTCTTCTCGGAGCTGTCTATTTTGCTGGCTACGTGAAAATTGGAATGGGACTTAAGATGGCCGCCGTCCATTTACCTGTCTATTTAGTTGTCTACGGTGAGTATTGGAAAACACCCAAGAAATCATGGAGGTGATGTGTGTTGTTCTTGATGCTGTACTTACCCCATTATTTTGATAGCGGTGCTTAGTTGCTCTTTTACGTACATTTTTTAGAGCCCCAAGAGCGCTCGAAAACAACCTGTTGAATGTAGCATAACTTTCACCAGTCTTTACAAAAAAAGAAATTCTATTGTACCGCAAAGAGCTGATATTTTGATTGTATGTCTTTTTTATTCCTTATATTGTGAATCTTGAATAGGGCGAAGGGTGGCAAGGCTCGTGCTTAGAGCTTCCCTCTGATCACTCTTGTCATACGTTCACAATATGACAAGTTCGATCACGCTCGGTTGTCTCGCTTGTTTAGCGTGCCAATTACGCAATACGGCAAAGATAAGACATTTAACTTGGCGTGCAGCGAACGGGAGCGCAGTTTGCCACGTTGAACAGCTCTACCTCGCATTAGAACAAGATTGCACGAACAGGGCGTCACATGTTTTACGTGGGTCTCATTTCCAGTTCCGCCAAGGTTTTCGAGGTGTAAAGTGGCAACGGGTGAGCACAAATATTAGGGTCCTCTAATTGAGCCCGTATTCATTTTGCATCAGTAAATCAAGTTCTCTGCAAGCCTGACTGGGCTGACATAAGCGTAGTGTTCTTAGACTAATTTGTGATGACGAGAGTCTACTTGGTGCCGATAAAATATATTTCGTTCTTGACTCGCCTACAGAGCTTGTCCATCCTTTACTTCTGGCATGTCGTTAAAAATGTGAAACAAATATAGCCTCCTTTCGGGTCATCGAAGTGCATGTAGCCAGTTATAGAATCTTTGTCAACCTTTGCTCCTAATCATCGTCAGCCTGACTACATCCACTGCAGGACAAAGGCCTCTCCCATGTTTCGCCGGTCAACTTGGTCCTGTGCTTGCTGCTACCACTTTATACCCGCAAACTTCGTAATCTCATCTGCAGGATCATCAAATGTAAATCATGACATTCATGACATACATATTGAGATTTTCATGTTATTACTTGTCAAATATGTTCCTCATACAGTCATGTTATGCCATGACGAGTTTGCTATCGATACCATTATGGAAACAGCCAGGAGAGCTGGAAGTCGTAGGCGGCTTGATAGATAGATAGATAGATAAATAGATAGATAGATAGATAGATGGATAGACAGATAGATAGATGGATAGATAGATAGATTAGATAGATAGATAGATACGCTCAAAGTCACCGAAGTTTGCTAAGAAATGCTTCGCATTTAAAAAAGAAACACCGTATAATCCGTGTAGTTATTTTGTAGTGCGGGGGAGGTCATGATCCTATGTATTATTGCGTGGTAGAAGTGTGGAGTAACACCAGATGACAAAACATCTTAATTACGCAGCTAGTGGTTGGTTTTAAGGACAAACAATTCCAAAGCGGATGTGCATAATTGATTACCGTTAGAAACAGCAGCACCAGCAGACTTTGCGGCTGCGCTGGTGCGCTTGTTGCTTACGGCCGCGTAGTAGTTACCTAGCCAAGTCGAAAAAGGAGGCGTTGTGTTGTGGTGGGCACTCCACAATTGTATTCGTAGCAGCCATTCTAGAATAATTTGCAAGGACCACTTTACAAGTACAAATACATTGCTATTCTTGCGGCACGATTTAAGTGTCCGCCCAGAAACAAAAAGTAGGCTAGTGATTGAGCAGGCTATGCGAGCCGGGCCCAATTACGCTATCCCGTTCTTATACCAACAGAAGGCGAACCAAAATTTCCTCGAAATTCTTTAGCCCTGGCATGACTCAACTTTGCTGAATCAGTGTCTCTTTAATAACAACGTACCACTGGAGCGCGAACCTATAAGGGGCTGTACCAACTACGTTCGAAGATTGTCTAATGATGTGTTCTTCTGGAGAAGTACTACACCAGATAAATCAGCTTAGCTTGCTTAGAGTGGCTGTAAGCGTGCCAGTGCATAACTGGAATCAAAACCGTATGGTGACCATTCTGGAAGAGCTTCTGTAACAATGTCCCGCGGTGTGTTCTGTAACAACTATATTCACAGCAGGAGTACAAATTCAGTAGTGCCTTCGTCACCATCATTCCTGTGAATCTTTATCTTTGTTTCGTGTGATTCGCCCTCGTTGCTATTCGAATGACAGCCCGACGTCACGAACCTAAGAAAAGCTACAATTAAGCGTTGCTGATTAATTTCAGCGACTCTATTAATGCCTGCATAAACGTGCGAGAACGTACCTCCAGAAGTAGTTCAGTTGTTCATGACTGATAACCCCTGGCCGCATCACAGTGCAGCCTAACAACTCCCCCCCCCCCCCCAAGAAAAAAAAAGATTACTTGCAGTAGGGCTCTGTTCAGTAACCTGGAAAGCTTTCGCACGATGGGGGACATTTTGTGGCATCGTAAATCCTTATTATTTTCCATTTTACATTTTCTTCTGCGGCGAATACTTAGGTTCTGATCTGGATAAATCTTGTTTTGTCGAAAACTATAATTTGCGACTCATCACTGCATCAGACTAGCGGGGAGCGCTTTCGATTGTGCACGAAGACAGTTCGAGTTTGTGGGAGGAAGCTTCACGCACTTTCCAGGAGTTGGCCCCGATTACAAAGTATATAAATATGCTTTTACTGAGCGTTCCAGAATGGCGTGTTTTTTGTTTTTATTTTTTTTTCGCTGGAAGAAAGTGATAATTTACTGCTGCTGGTAGTGCACGAAGAAGTAACTCATGAGATAAGAGCAGTGTGTGACGATGTCTTGTATTATTACCCGCCCTGGTGGTCCAAGTAATTGTGGTGCTGGCAGGTTGACCTAAAGGTAAAGGCATCGAATTTCAGGCATGGCTAGGAATTTTGATGGAAGCAGAATGCTGCATGCTCTAGTGCTATTATTCAGGTGCAGGTTGAAGAGCTTCAAGTGGTGGAAATTTTAGAAACCCTCCAACAATTATTATTACTAATATTATTATTCTTCGAATCCTAAAGTACTCCCTCAGTGTCAGTAGTGGAAGGCCTTATGACGAGGAAAATAACAAAGCTATTCCAGGTAAAGTACTCTAAATTAAAAAAGTCATCTTGGGCCCAATTGGGGTATATGTGTAAAAGTAAGCATTTAACCTGAATGCTAAGATTTCGTACCGTTTTGTAATACTACAAGGCCAAACAATAAAAAAATCAGATTGTCTTGATTAAGGGAACAAAAAATAATATTCTCACAGAACCAATAGATATGTACAAAGGCATTTTGAGAAACAGTCTGTTCTCAGCTACTGACACTACAGGCCGTAGTTCATTTGACCCGTCACAAGGCGAGAGATGTTACACAGTTTAATGTAGCCGCGATACTTCAACCTATTGTGTCCTTTTTTTCTCATGTGTTCGTAGCCGTGGAGACACTCACTTTTAAAGCACAATCATTTCGAAATTGCAGGCGACAAACAATAAAACAAATTTGAATTTGGTCGTTGCCTCAGTTAGGAGCCAAACATCCCGCACCTAACATAGCAGCAGACGGCTGAAGGACAAATCCACGGGAAAAGCATTGATCCATGCCACTTATAAAGATCAAGCTCTGCTTGTGTAAACACCTGAGTACGCCTTATACGCAGTGCCTGTATTTATTGCTTCTTCATTCTATCTCCTTCTGTGCTGTAAGGCTAGTGAATACTGAAGCAAGTGCAAGCACATTTGCCAGTGTTAACCTGGCAGGTCTATTTGCCAGTGCTCGTAAAGCAGCTCAACCCGATCATCTGACACCACTGCACGGAAGTTCTGAATGTGCTAATGTATTCCGAATGACACTCGTTCGGTGTCTAGCGCCTGCAGCTCCTCTCATGCTTGCCCGCCCTTTTGCCGGTTCGCCGCCCATGCAGCCTGAAGTTTTTGCTTATACTGCTCTTCTCTCAGCAGAGTTCGTCTCTCTCTCTCTTTTTTTTTCCTTTCACGTGACTTTGTTTCCGGAGAGCCGGAACCGGACATTCTTTTGTTCTCAGCTTCGTACATCTGCGACGTGCACCTCTGGCGGCCGAGTGTTTACACAGTTGTAGTTTTCCTCAGCAGATGTCACGTTTGCTGACTTCACGAGAGTGCACAGCCACGATGTTTGCAACGCTGGAACAGAACGAGATGACTGAGAGATGTACTACACCGAGGTTAAAGAGAAAGTGGGGTTAGAAGGTGAGAATCACTCGGGCCAAAGGAGACACATTAAGGAGGTGAGGCGAATGTGTCGCAGCGATAACGTTTATATTCTGCACAATATCTACGCTGAAGGAAAGCCAAAACATGCATACACTGGTACGTTCATAATTACCAGCGTCCATAACATAGCACACTTTTTCTGAGTAAGGTGTCTAAGAACCTCGAGCTATAAAGCTTGAGGGCAGGGTTTGATTTTCTGGCAACAGCGTCCATATGTTGATGGGGGCAGGGAGCAAAAAAAAAAAAAAGCGGTGACGTTAGATGTAGGGGAAATTAAAAGAGCTCCATGCAGTAAATATAAAACTGAGGTTGGATACTATAGCGTGGCTAACTATCATGTAGTAATTTCGTGTTCTAAACGGTTAGCCTCCTATCTAAGTTCCCGGTCGTTGTCTGCCTAGTCGCGCTGGGCCTCCCTTACATTAGTTGAATCCAGAGTGGCCTGTTTCGCTTTTATAATAGGTTGATTTAGGCTTTCAATTTTCTCAGCCTTTATAGATTTTTAGTGATATAATAGCCAGTATAACTTTAGTATTACGACGTTTTAGTGATACAACGTTTTCGTGATATATGCCAATATATTCATTTTAGTTCACTAAAAGCATGTTCGCCAATGACTTCCAATCGAAACGTTACTCACAAAGTAATAATAATCATGAAATGACAAAGGTGCTTTCACCCTATAGGTACAATGGCAAAAAGTGAGTAAATGTTTGGTTTCAGTCATATTGCGCAGATCTTCGCTCTACAAAATAAGGTTATATTTCCAACACCACTTCTACCTGAGTAACATTTTTATTACAATTGAAATGAGGAATAAGAAAATGAATTTATTTCTACTTCTTTTGTGCTTTTATGCCTCTTTTTTCAACTTCTTTTCGGTACGAGCACTTGCTTTTAACCTGAGTAGCGTTTCGCAAATACCCATTTCGGCCTAAAACGCACGTAATATTAACAAGCTGCCGAAGTTTTTCTGTGGTGGTGAACATTCTTTTCACTTAAGGAAAAAAAAAACACTTATGAAATACAGCTCTAGAACAGTGTGAGACTGAAAAAAGGGGAAAACGTGGAGTATCAAGGTGCCCAACACTTGCCCTTTCGTTAATGACGCAAATATAGAAGTGATGAAGACAGGTCGCATAGAGCGACATAAACGCAATATACGAAATGGAACCCACAACCGATATTTATGGTACCAGTTTTCTTGAGTGCAACGGAAAGCTTACCGGTCAGAGATTGTAATCACGCAATGGTAACCCGGAAAACAACGTAGAGCATTTGTAATCAGAATGTTTCAATTCGCGGTGACTATGAAGTCTTAAAAACATGCTGCAAACAGTGGATTTGATCGGGATAGCCATTATCGGCCAGTGTAACGCCAGCAGTCAAGAAAAGTGAAGACCTATAGGTACAAACACGTATTGTTGTGTTTGTCAAGCCTGCAGTCTCGCCACCACTGCTTTCTAGCGTGCTAACTTATTTTACCAGAGCTACAGCGTTTTCCAGGGGATTCTTATGCAAGTAGTTTTCGTCGTGCACAGGTCGTTGTTTCGACTTTAGCCAAGTCGAGCTAAGCCAAGTTTTGGAAAGCGAAACACACGCCTTTACAAGTGATCGACAACACACGCATATTATTTCACGTGCGACCATAGCTGGGACGGCTTTGATATGTCATCGCTGGACAACTTGAGCGATTTAGAGGAACGAATTGCGGCTCGCATGCGAGCGTAAAATTTGGGCCCCTATCAAGTAACGCCAGAGCGACATGTTTCGACAGACGACAGCGCTAGCGACGAATCCGACGGACCACCGCCATCGCCACCACCAGCAGCACGCATGAAGCGATTCTCCACGGAGCAGTACAGGCCGATGGCATTTCTCGCTCCACAGTGATCGCATTCAAAAGCTCGCGTGCTTTTTGAATGCACCCGACGCGACGGGAATCGAACTGCCGTGGAAACAATCTGAACCAAAACGGACAGGCGAGCGAGTTGCGGTGTACCCTTTCTTGTCCGTGTCTTTTCACGCTAGGTTTACGTTGTTACTGTGAAAATGCCGCGTTGCCGCGCGCATGCGCAACTGCACCCGTTTCTTTGCAGAGGCCACGAAATCAGCGCCACCTTTCATGCTGTACTTTTCTTTACCTTGTAAGTCACATAGGAACAAACGAAAAGGAACAATAACATAGATATTCGAAATTTAAACTCTTATTCAGGTGCGCTTCAAATAATCACAGCAATATTACTAGGAGTTCATAACTGCGTTTCATGGCTCTGGCGCTAGGGGCGCGACATGCTGGTTTTGGTTACCTTTTAACGTGATTTGAAAATATAAATCCTACTCAGATCGCGAAAAGTGTACGTTCTCAGCTGTCACCATGATTTATGCTCTTTTCTTTTCCAGCGGAATCTAATCACCCATTCCGGCCAGTTGTGGGTCCCCTTAAGGATAAAAAATATCGATGCAATGTCATTGTGTCCAGCCTCGACTCTAATCATATATCATGAACGCACCTAAAACTTAGATATCGCGCGCATAGATTGCAAGAAACAAGCTAAATTCTTAGAAAGGCATAAGTCACTCATTAAGCGCTTGTGCGCTGGGGGAGGACCCAGGACGTACGACACACGACGCCCTTTGTCCGGGGTCTTCAGATCCCCTTTTATGCATTTTACGATCCAATTTTAACCCATTTCCTATATTCTATCGTTACTTTCTCCTAGCAACGAAAGCTTCTTATATGCTTGCATGACGACTGGTGCTTTGATGAGACGTCGGCGTACACAAGAATTTCGACCAGGAACTAAGTGCTATCGGTATGCGAGAGAAAGGCTTCTTTTTTTTTTTGCTAGAAACTTCTATTATGGTGAATTCCATTGGTAGAGCAGGAGCACTCAAAAGCACGCTTAAAGTGCTCTCTTCAGAGCCGGCGTGTTTCAGTGGTCGAACAGGTGCAGGAGCACTGCCATCCATTGGTAGAGCAAGAGTGCTTTTGGTGCGCCGAGAGCAGCCAGGAGCAGTTTGTAGTGATCTCGCCTGAAAAGCGGAGTAGTCGCAGTACGACGAGTCACGTGGTCCTGAAACGTTACAGCCTCCAAATTTTTCTTCAGCTGGCGAGCACGGCGGCAATGGTAGCAACCGTGTGTAGTTTTCCACCACTATTTTGTACGGATGGCTACGATGAGAGCTGTATGTTTGCCGAACGGGTCATTGCACAAGCATACAAGGTATTAGGATAATGAAGAAAATATAGATTACCAATTTTACACGCATTTTGCTTCTGCCCCACAAAGAATAATGCCGCGGCTTGGAATGTTTCAGTCACATGGTCTCCCTACTCGTCACCTGCCCTCCGGGAGCGCGGCGCATTCCAGTGGCAGGTTGAGTGGCCCTGCTCTCAGTATTCTGCCCCCCACTACTCCTGTTCTCTCAATAGAATTCGCCATTAGTTACATAGGTGTACTCGGTGTACAACGATGGCGTCTGAGAAGGGCACGTGACTGGTCGGCCGACAATCGTGTTTCAATCGCTGAGCACTTTTTATGCGCTCTGACGGCGCAGTTAACAATAATCGAGAAGGACCTTTATTGTGCAACACTCTTTAAATCCTTCGGCTCTATAGACGATAGACCCTATTTTTGTGTGTGTAAATACACTCGAGGCCCCCAGTGCTCATCACCAATCATAAAGCACAACGGGGCATCCCGCAATCCACTCCGCCCGGTCCACCTGCCATTTTTCGAAACAGCGGCAAAGAGAGCCATCAGGCCACGCTGTCCTTAACGGTGGACCACCTCTGTACGGCCGTTGCCGCGCGCACGCGAGTAGTTTTTCTTTCGTGACTCCAATAGCGAAAGACGCAACCCTTACGCAGCTGCCCGCAAATCGGGTCACGGCCGTGCCATCAATTTTCTAACGCCTGCCTTTCCTTGGGGTCCCCCTAATGTATTTTGTATGGCTTACTGCGAGATGCCACTGCCACCTCCTGCTTGAAATCCTGCCAGGTAGTGGGTTTCCTGCGATTGCGTGTTAAAAAAAAAACCATGAAAACAAGTATGGCTTAACTACGGGGACCACCATTTATGCAACACACATGTACTCTGAGCCCGCCGTTTATAGAAGGTCGGGTCGTTTAAAGCTCACTGATGAGCTTTTGCCCGATGGCTGGAACTTTCAAATTGATTCCGCCGTTAAAGTTTATCGTGTCGGCCTGCAGGTCAAAGAATATACCTGCCGGTAATGATGACTAGTCAAACGTTGCTCGCCGTGTATTAAGTTTGTATTAAGTGAGCGGCTGTGTGCATTTCTCGAACGAATTCACAAGATTGCCTCGGTGTCTATGGGCACGAAGAGAAATAATCATAGAGCAACGATAGTCTCCCCAACAGAACATTGAGAAGCTGGGAGACTACGTGGATCGCGTGATCGTTGGAAAATGCTTGGTTCTTTCTCTTCTGGGGGTCATTTCTCTTCTGGGAATTGTGAGAAAATCACCAAATAAATACGCATGGTTTTACTTTGAACTCAATTATGGGTTTATTGCTCATCATGAATTCACTTTTAAAGTTCACATTGGTGCAGTGGTTCGCGTTATGCTCTGGTTCTAAGAGATCTTATCGTGCTCCGTGTTCGGTACTGTGCGTAAATTATAGTGAAATTCTTATAACTCATTGCGCCATGCTAGCTTTGGAATCTATTTCCAGTATTTATGATGCGTGTAGAAAGTGCCTATGTATTTTATGGGCAATTACTGCAGGTCATCACTTACAAACGGAGATAATTTCAGGCTTTGTAGAAGGGTTTCGTCTAAAGTCATTATCAGCATGATAATTTAGTGTTCTTTCAGACTGCGCCTTTAGAACTTTCACTCGATAAAGCGCGTTGAAGTCGTAACGTAGTGTCACCGGTGGCAACTGTGGCATCTGTCTATATGTCTGGTCGACATTTTTCTTTTATCCAAGCATATAGGTCGTAAAAAAGCGTAAAAGCGCTTTTTTCCACGTCGTTTTAATTGCTCTGAGTACTTCGTGCACTAAAACGTTCACTAAATGCATGTTCAAACTCGCATTCGTTTGCAGCGAAAGCTATTATGAGATCACAAATGGGGTCACACGCAGTTGTCCGCTGCCACCGCTGGTGTCCGTAACCACAACACGGGAAATTAGAAAAAAAAAAAAAACACACCAGCCCTGCGCGGAAGGTGCAGCACAGTCCCAGCAAAACCTAGAAGAATGGCCTTTCAGAGCTTTTTCCAAACACTCTCTAGGTAAATACTGCATGCACACTTGCTTGATACCAACTACGGCATTATTAAATTATTCATGCTGTGGCTGACCACAATAAGGAATTATTCCTGAAGCTGGTATGTGCCAAAGTTAATAGGTGAACAAGAACAAGCTTTTGTAATGGGTTGGAGCATTGGACAACCAACCTGTTACGCTATTCACATTGTGCGACGACTGGGTGTTCTTTCGCTGTTTTAAAACGCTTCATGAGTCGTATTAACGCGATTGCTTTCCCGACATCAAGCCTGCCGCAGGCAAGTTTGCCAAAAAGTCCCGAGCACCGGCGTAGCTCAGTAGTAGAATATTGGGCTGGCACCCAGCAGACCCGGGTTCGAACTCCACTGTGTCATTGGTGCTAGGATATTTTTCTAATTTCGCGCGATGTGGTTATGAACACCGGTGGCGGCGGACAACTGCGCGTGACCCGAGTTGTGATCTCATAACAGCTTTCACTGTTAAAAAACCTAGCACCAAAAACACAGTCGATTACGTACGTATCTCACGTATCCCCACGTACGTATTGGCAAATAATCACGGCTGCTACACGTTAGTTTTCCAGGTGCTTGTGCGGCGCGTGTGTGCGAGAAAGTCAGCGAGAAAAGACGGTAATCCCTCCGACGTGCGTCTCAGCCTTGTGTGGTCACGTGACCAAGCCACATAGACTGCCACGTGACAGCCCAATTCTGCGCCCAGAAACCCAAACTGAAAATGGTTCACATAAAAAGCGCGATATTAATTTATTCAGCAAGAATAAATGAATCTTGGTGCATGTACCATGTTGGTGGAGCTATAAAAAACGCTCGCAGCAACGAACGCTAAAGCACAAAAAAAAAAAAAATGGTGGCACCACCCCTTTAATATTTTTCCGCTTTCTTCTTTCTTTCTTTTTTACAATAGGCATGCTAAAAATATGAGGCAGAGAGTGACTCTTCCTGCGATAGGGCATAAACGTGATAGCCCCAGAGAAATACCTGTGTAGGTATATGGAAGTTCAGTGGGAGGACTGGGCATCGTAGTTTGGTAATTGATATTTCCAGCCTTATCGCTATAAGGAAGTACCATCGGTTCATTCAGAGAGTAATTAAGAGGAGAAAACTCAAATGCTGACAAATCAGATTTAGCGAAGAGCTAACAAGAGATTTTATGGCATCAAAGCTGTATATAATTAGGCCAAACCAATATTCGTCCGCTATATGTGCGCAAGAACTCTCAGCGTGCAGGTGCCACAGGGAATTTGGGAAGCCCCAATGCTTGGCTCTGGTACACTAAAAGTAAAAACGGAAGTACACGGATGGCAAGCACCAATCAAAATTTTAGGACAGATGTAACCAATAATTCAACTTTGAACCATGAAATTTAGTCCAGTGAAGTGCACCAGGGCGGCATGTTTGAGATTCGTTGTTTCACCATCTGTACCCAGCGCTTAGACGGTATATATTTTTCCTTTGGGTGTAACTGTGTAAAAAAAGACAAACAGAAATCGCTTTCCCAAATATTACTGCTGTACGATTGACAACATTTTTCGCAATGTAAGAGGAATAATTTCAAACAGCCGAACCTTTCGAGCAATGAAATACTGTGTAGTTTTTAATAGTCGTTATTAATTGAGGTATATGATCGTGGACGCATTGGCCATAGCCATGACAATGCAAACACTACAACAGGAATGAGTTCCCTTTGTGTAGTACGCAAAATACAACAGAAAACACTGTTAAGCGCAAGCGTTGTATCCTGCACTGACCGGGGGTTCATTTTTCAATGTATTCCACGTTCCGCGATGCACTTTTCTTGAGTTTGTGTGTGTGCGTGCGTGCGTGCGTGCGCGCGTGTGTGTAGGTGTGTGTGTGTGTGTGTGTTTATGGGTGTGCGTTTTTTTCCTACTGCCCAGAGCGCCTGCGTTATAACGAAATGAAGTCTAGGCTATGCAGAAAGTGATTAAAATGCCCCAGAAGAATTGAACAGGTAGTGTTTCCACTCTCTGGGTGCGGATTAGCTTTAATCCTGTTTTAATGTATACGCTCGGATAGACCTGGGTCAGAGTAAGGTGAACAATCTTGTAATTGTTTTCGAAACCTTGATTAAACTCCCCGTAAAAAAGCATTCTCAGAGTTCCATGCTTGAACGCTGTTTAAGCCTTGTCTTGAAGTGCGCCATGTTCATTAACCGTTTTTTTTTTTTTGCTTTATCCCCTTCAGTGGCAGCGTGTACATTTGTAAACATCAAATTTAGAAGATCGTCACGCACTGATGTGTTATTGAAATCGCTTGACACGCGGTGTGAACTTTCATGCAGGCTTCCTGGGTGGACAAATACCGGTCATTTAGATTCTCTATGCGGCATAATTCTGCAGAAGATCATTTTGGTAGCACAGGTCGCGGGATTGAATGCCGGCTGTAGCGGTGTTTTTTTAGGTGGAGGCGAAAATGCTGTAGGCCCGTGTGCTCAGATTTGGGCGCAAGTTAATGAACCCCAGGTGGTCGATCTTCCCGGAGTCATCCATTACCAGCGTCTCTAATAAACATATGGTGGTTTCAAGTTCAGACGTTAAACTCTACATATCAAGCAATCAATCACTTTGCTAGCAATACTACCATGTTCGACGGCCGGTTGACGTGAAGTGTTCTAGGAACCACGTGAAAAGTATTTTTTTCTTTGCTTGTAATGAACGCAACAACAACAACAACAACAACAACAAAAACAGTTGTTAAACTTGCAAGGACCTAATATTTTATTCTTTTTTGGCAAAGGTAGACGCAGACTGATTGAAAAATAATTAGATACCTTATTGCATGCCGATAACATTAATGATAAAGCTTGCACAAAATGATACATTTCTACATTTTGTTTTTTTGAAATGCAATACTTAGTGCTTTGGAAGCAAGATTATAGCATTTGTTTTCATGTTCAGCCTCCGCTATCGTCTCGCCGTCGATGGGGCAGAACATTGAAATATTAAGAACTGCAGAATTGTTGTTACACTTCATCGCATTCCTTCTACCCTGATTCCAGTCTTTATACCCCTGGGGTGCGTATGAGTGTACTGGTTATGTAGAGACGCCCTCAGCGCGATGAATGATCACGTATTTGCGACAAAGCGCAGAACGTCCTTATGTTCTGACATGCAGTGCCGCGACGTTCATCTTTTAATATATCGCAATCAAAAAGAGTCAAATACTGTAACTGATTATTTCTGCAGCAGACCATATTTTGGTCGAATTAGTCCTAATCATAATACAGACATTGATATAATATATTTTGTGGTTTTACGTCCAAGAACTGCAATATGACTAGCACAAAAACATATTTCACGAATGCGTTCATTTCGTGACATCTCGCTGGTTAACACGTCACGGTCAATACTATCGCGTAACATGCTAGATAGAGTAAAATTGAAGGGCCCACGAAATAGTGCGTTTCTGATGGGCTCCTATTTCAGCCGTTACGGCTGAAATAGGGGCCCATCAGAAACAAACCTTGTTTTTCTTTAGAGAGTGAGAAAGGCACGGGAAGAAAATATTGGTTTTAATTCAAAGCTCCTTCGTTCAGCGAATGTCCTTTTTCTATTGTCTTCACTGTGAATGAAATCGCGGGAAACTTTGCGCTTTTTTGAAGCACTCGACCCGTAATCTCCGATTCCAGACGACCCGTTGGCGCTTCGGTAGACCGACTTCTGGAAGGTCAGCCTTTCTGTATGCGAATTTTCATGGGCTTAACTGAAATTGTACAAGGCAAGATTTCGTCTTCTGTTTTTCAACGAAGTATCTTAGTTCTTTCACTTCAAACCATCATTCTTGAACTGAGCATGAACGTTTTTCTATCAGTGAATCGGTATTAAAAAAGAGAAACCACTCAATAAACTGTCTAACTTCTCGACCACTCGTCATTCCACACGGAGAAGTGTCGTGAAACACCGCAGGGAGCTCTGCAGGATTTAACTCAAAGAAGGTCATCATCATCAGCGTGACTACGCCCACTGCTGGGAAAAGGCTTCTCCCATGATCCGCCAATCAACCCGGTCTTGTACTTTCTGCTGTTACGTTACACCTGCTAACTTTTCAATCTCATCGGCCCACCTATATTCCTGTCTCCTTTTCGTACTTTTGCCTTCTCTAGAAAATCCAGTCAGTTACCCTTAATTACCAGTGGTTATCTTGCCTATGTGCAACGTGCTCGGCCGAAGTTCATTTCTTCATGTTGACTTCAACTATGATGTCTTTAACCTCGGTTTGTTTCCTGACCCACTCTGATCTTTTCTTCTCTCTTAAGATTCCACCTATCATTTTCCTTTCCATCGTCTGCTGCGTCGTCCTCAATTGAAGCTGAACCCTCTTTGTAAGCCTCCAGGTTTCTGCTTCGTAGGTAAGTACCCGCATGATGCAGCTGTTATATACCTTCCTTTTGAGGGTCAGTGACAGATTACCATTCATAATTTGAGAATGCTTGCCGAATGTGATCTACCCCATTCTTATTCTTCTAGTTATTTCGCTCTCATGGTTCGGCTCTCCGGTTACTACCAGTCCTAAGTAGATATATTCCTTTACAACTTACGCTGTCTCTCCACCTATCGGAAAGTGTTGTTTCCTGCCGAGACTGTTTCAAATTACTTTAGCTTTGTGCAAAATGATTTTCAGACCTACTTTTCTGCTTTCCGTGTTCCAAAATCATTAGCTGTAATTCGTTCCCTGAGTTACGCATCAATGCACTGTCATCAGCGAATTGCCGTGTACTAAGATACTCTCCATTAACTCTTATTCCTAACTCTTCCTAATTTAGGGCCCTGAATACGTCCTGTAAACATGCGGTGCATAGCGTTGGAGAGACAGTGTCTGCCTGCTTTACATCCTTCTTCATTGGGATTCTATCGCTTTCCTATTGGATAACTATGGTGGTGTGGATGCACGGTAGATTTTTTTCCAGTATGTTTGCGTAGTGTTTGTCGATGCCCATATTCTGCAGCGCCTGCATTACTCCTGATGTCTCGACTGAGTCAAACACCTGCCTTCTCGTAGTCTATGAAAGCTATGTATAGAGGTAGGTTGTATTCTCCACATTTCTCAATTGCCTGATTGATAGTATGAATATGGTCTATTGCTGAGTGGGCGGTACAAAATCCTACTTGGTCCTTTGCTTGATCGAACTTTAATGCTGCCTCAATTCTTTTAGCTATAACTTTTCTAAATAGTTTGTAGAGAACGGGCAGTAAGCTATCAGCCTGTAATTTTTCAAGTCCTTGACGTCACCTTCCTTATGGATTATTATGATGTTGGCGTTCCTCCAAGATTATGGTACGCTTCCCGTCAGAAGACACTTTGTATATAAGGAAGCCAGTTTTTTAACACAATTTATCGACCATCTTTCAGCAGGTCAGTGGTTACCATATCCTCACCAGTGACTTTGCCTTTTTGCAGTCCTTTTAGAGCTTTGCTTACTTCCCTTGTCGTTACTGGTTGAATGTTACTGATTGAATGTTGAATTCATTTGGACTGTTATTGTTTCTCATGATACCATTCTTGTTGTTTTGGCTTCTGTGCAACTCTCTGTAGAACTTTACTACCTCAACTATCCTATTCATATTGGTTATGGTAACCACTGATCATCTTTCAGCAGGTCAGTGGTTACCATATCCTCACCAGTGGCTTTGCCTTTTTGCATTTCTTTCAAAGCTTTGCTTACTTCCCTTGTCGTTACTGGTTGAATGTTACTGGTTGAATGTTGAACTCCGTTGGACTGTTGTTGTTTCTCACGATACCATTCTGGTTGTTTTGGCTTCTGTGCAACTCTCTGTACAACTTTACCACCTCAACTATCCTATCCATATTGCTTAAGACATTGCCTTCCTCGTCCCTTAGCGCATACATCTGAATTTGCCTATGCCTAAGTTTGCCTCCATAGATTTGAGGGTTCTGCCACTTTTGACAGCCTGCTCAATTGTCTCCATGTTGTACCTTCAGATGTCGGCTACCTTACTCCTATTGATTAACTTCAAAAGCTCCACTAGCTCCATTTTCATGGTTGTATTTGAGGCTTTCATTGTTTGTTGTCTCTTAATAAAAGGTTTTTATTTGCTGGCATAGTTTTCGAGTGTCTTGCCTAGTTACGTTACCTCCGACTTCTATTGCGCACTGTTTGATACTACCATTAACATTATCATTCATTGTGTCAACGCTAACGCCGATTACCTCGTTTAGAGCCGCGAATCTATTTCTTAAGCAAAACTACGAATTATTGTACTTTCTTTATCATCGCTAGCTCTATTATTGAATTTATGCGAATCCGTTCAATGCCTTCGCTTTTCTAAATCTAGGTCAAATCAAGCTCTAACAATTCTATGGTCACTGCATCGACTCTTGCCAACTACTACATCCTGGGAAATGCGTGGGTGTGTACATAGAATAAAGTCTATTTAGTGTTTGTTTTCGCCATTAGGACTTGGCCACGTCCACCTACGGTTAACCCGTTTTCTGAAGAAGCTATGAAAGATCTGCAAAATATTACGTTCTGCGAAATCTGCTCAAAATATGCCTCTGACATTTCTAGAGCCGATGCCTTATTCCGGCACTGCATGGTCTCCGGCCTATTTCTTGCCTTCTTTGGCATTAAGGTCACCCATCAGAATAGTACACTGTCATTTTACTTTAATAATGGCTGATTGTAGACCTCTTCATAGAAGGGTTCAGCCAAATTATTGTCAAGGCTCGATGTGGGTGCGTAGACCTGCACCACCTTCATGTTGTACCTTTTGTTAATCTTAATTATGATACTTGCCAACCTCTCAGTGATGCTACAGTATTCCTATATGTTGCCAGCAATATTAGTGTGTATAAGAAACCCCACCCCTTGTTCTTTTTTGTCAAATAATCCAGGGTAGCATATGACGTGCCCGTTCATCAGCACTGTATAAACTTCACTTGTCCTACTAACCTCATTGAGTTCTATTAGATCTCTTTTAGTGCTCTCTAACGTTTTGAATGGCACAGCTAGACTAGCCTTACTAGATAGCGCACTATCATTGAACGTAGCCAAGTTCAGATTTTAATGTTGGCCTGTTTAGGCCCAGAAATTTTCACCACTCTCCGTTGCGCCGCAGATCGGACCACCGCCTCGGACACGTGCTTCGCAGCTGCTGAAGACTGAGGACCAAGAGTTAAATTGTACTTTCATAAGGGAGGTAGCGGCAAAATAATGCACAAGGGTGGTCAATGCTGCTCCAGTGGGAAAGGGCATTACCGGTAGGTGGTCGCCAGGAAGGCCTCACCACAGACCTCTTCTTTTTTTCTTCTTTAACAATTTCTTTATTATGCACTTTAAGTAAGTATACGAGTGGGAATGGTCCAGCCTTTGCATTGGAGCCGAATTCGTCATTGCATCCTAGGCTTAGGCTGCTGCGCTATATTTAGGTAGAGGATTCTGTCGCACTTAGCAATGTAGAATATGCACCGTAGAATCTTAGCACTATAAAAACGCAAGAACACTTTTGAAATATTTGCAGTGCCTCCGCAGCTCCAGTCATTTACCGTGTCGAGACCTGCTAGGCCCCGTTATTGGCTGCTTCACGACGGCGTTTGCGGGGGTGCGTGGTTTGGCCCTGACTCCAAGTAGGCAACCCAACCACCAAATACGGTACTTGCCCCCCTTGGTCAATATTTCTGAAAAGCAGCGAAGTCATCAAAGTTAAAATGAAGGAGAAGTGGAACGAAACCGATTGGTTGAGATAGTGCCAGTCTCGCCTAATGTGAACGGTGTTTAGAAGAGCTATAAAAGGTCGCGGTAGAAACCACCACAAGTTTGCCGCCGCGGTCGAAATATCGGGAATGGGGTCGAGCTTTAATGAAAGCCGGGAAGTTGTGTAGGTCACATCCCACGCTTGCATGCGCGGCCCTCGAAAAAAATCACAGGCCAAGTAGCTCTAGTCACCTCAGGGCGTTAGTCCTCTCGTAGGTTCCTGTTTTCTACTTCTTTCTGTACTTTCGAATGCGCGTGAACCTTCTGTTCCTACGAATTTTCCGTAGCATGCAGCGATGTCAAGTAGGCATTAACACGTGAGTTTCGGAAAAGGGAAGCCCAAGAACAAAAAGTCAATGACACTTTGATAAGCACTTCTCGATAACTCTTTCGTGTTTATTTTATAGTTGTCACTTTTATTTCAGACATTGGCAAATAAAAAAAATGCACATTCTCCTGGCTGCCCCGCCGTGATGGTCTAGCGGCTAAGGTACTCGGCTGCTGACCTGCAAGTTGCGGGTTCGGATCCCGGCTGCGGCGGCTGCATTTCCGATGGAGGCGGAAATATTGTAGGCCCGTGTGCTCAGATTTGGGTGCATGTTAAAGAACCCCAGTTGGTCGAAATTTCTGGAGCCCTTCACTACGGCGTCTCTCATAACCTAATGGTGGTTTTGGGACGTTAAACCCCACATATCAATCAATCAATCAATCAATCAATCAATCAATCAATCAATCAATCAATCAATCAATCAATCAATCAATCAATCAATCAACATTCTCCTGCCTAGACGGGTGATAAAAAGGTACGAAGGCCTAACTTAGTGTCCCATTCCTCTACAGGCAGGCACAACTCAAGCAACCGAGGCCGTTACATGCGAGAAGATTATTACGTACACACGATTACACGTACTAACCTGTTTGCACATATACGATTATATGTACTATACATAGAATATACTAAACCTATACTCTACATAAAGCTCAGTGTTTTGGATGCGAAAGCATCTTATGCTCGGGGCAGTGTCCGTTCTGCAGCGTCCGCACCCATACTGCGCATGCGTCAACTCTCCCCCTACTCCTCGCCCTCATGCGAGTAGGTGGGAGGATAGAACAGGTGACCAAGGTGGCGTGAGCACTGCCTCCATTCGTTTCTCCTCTCCGGTTTCTCTCTCCGCACCACAGCTCTGCGCACGCTCACTCCCGTCGCGCTCTCCTTCACCACCGCGCTGTGAGCGCTCGCGAAGCTGAACGTAAATGGCAACGCCGGTAGGCAAATCTTGGACTCGCTTGCTGGATTCCGTGCTGACCGGTTGTGCCCTCGCGATCTTCGGCGTCAGCGTAGCTCTGGCCGACTGGGCTCGCCCTACGTCATCTCCTGACGCCGACGACCTTCGACGACATTGTAGCTCTGACCGACTGGACTTGCTCTACGCCATCTACTGACGCCGACAAGAGCTTTCGCAAGTGGTGCCACGTCCGCGGACTCCTGTGACCGTGTTTCCATCTTTACCATCTCTCCAATCCCCTCGATTTGTCGTCGCTCTCTTTGGCTTACCGCCTCACGCCTCTTCCTCTTTTCTACACCATTACTCCTACCCTTTTATTCACTCCTCACCCCCATTCCTTGTGAGCTACTGTTGAGGTGTCGCTCGCTGAAGCAGACAGTTACGGGGCTCACTTTTCTCTTACTTTCTCTCTTAAGAACCACTCAGTAGTAGCGAATCTTGAATCTGCGAGGCTGCGAAAGCGGGCGTTCACTGTCAACGTCAACGTTGACGTTGTCAACGTGAACTTCAACGTCGGCGCTAATGCACATTTCCAGAAATTGGTGCGCTCCACCAATGGTGGCTGCAAAGCATAATGGGAAGCCGGAGCGCCGGTGGAGTGTCGTCTGCTCGGGGAAGCTTTGGATCAACACGTTTCCTGCAGCGCGCGAGCGTACGAACGCATCGTTGCGGGAATATCGCGCGCAGTAACGCTGTTTCAATCTGCACTCACAGAAGAGCCACAACCAGAGCAACATGGAGCGGGAGCCAGCAAACAGAAAGTATCCTTGACTTATTAAAGAACCTGGAAAATGCTCGTGTGCCCGCGAAAAAAGCCCATTTATAGGGAAATTTATTCGGCTTTCGCGGCGAGTCCCCTTCGCTCCGTTGATCCCATTCACACGTAGCAGAAGCTTTCCTCCTTTTTTTTTTATCTGAGCGTGAGCGTACAACTTCATTATTAGTATCTTAAGCTGGGCACTATATCACTCGTGATATGCTTCCGTGCGATACTCAGTGTAAGACAGTGGCACCTCACGCATGATAATCAATGTTAAAATCAATGTTAATATCTGACCCCTCTAGATGGGTTCGAGCCCCACTATATTGTACAGATTTGGTTAATAATTGACTGTTTGAAATGCTGCGTGCGAGAAGCTTTGCACTTGGGACAATAAGAGCAGTAAAAGCAGCTACCAGCACGTTCATAAAGCGGACATCAAGTGAGTGCTATCGAGTGCGGATATTGCAGAGTTACGGTGCAGTGTCGCACTGCATAAAGCTAGAATACTCTGCTCATTTCACTTCGCATGCAGTATTTGTTTTTTAACAGTGTAAAACATGCTGTCTCTGTGCGATTCCTGTTCTCACAACTGTGAGTCGAAAGTTAACTCAAGAATTTTGACCTGACTGCGCAAAAGGTCGTCACCAGTTAACGTCATTGGGACGAAATACGCAACAGAATGCGTGTTAGCGTGCATAATATACACAGTATTCTATTTTACTGTTCGAGCTCCCATGACTTCTTGTTTCATTACAGTTCATGATTATGCTAATTTAGTAACCTTTAGTTTAGATGAAGAGGCCTCTACAAGCTGCCGAAAACAAAGAGCTGTTCCTGTTACCTTTGCCACAAGGAACATAAACAAAACATCTGAAGAACTTGTCACAGGAACATTCAGAAGAAAAACTTCCGTAGCATGAACACTGTTTTGGTGCTAATAAACCCTCAGTATGTGGGCACAAATGTTTAAGCCAGAAAACGTTGATAAGTGATGCTGTGCAAGGATTTTAAAGGTGAGACTGTAACTTTGAAAGCAATGATGGAAGCCTCATTTAGTGTGGGAAAGGTATAGAAGGCCGCAGCAGCGCCTACATCAGTTGTCTAAGTCAAAGAAACTCACGGAGAATATCGCTTTTGTATCGATAATCATGAAACTACAATTAGCACCATTTACTTTAACACAGAAAATTAATGGATGAATGGATGAATGAAAAACTTTATTGGGGTTCTGAAGGATTTAACCCTCCCCCTTCCCCCCGTTTTATAGGGGTAGGATCGCAGACCGCTCGCACGTAGGGTGGGGAGGCCTAGCCACCCCTCCGCATCGTGGGCCTTCTGGACAGCCTTGAATTGTTGTCTTAGGACCGGAATCGTGGGCATTAAATGAAAGACGAGCAGATCCGATTGAACAACATAACCAAGAGGTAAACAGCAAAATAAACACTACCAAACAGTGAAATATAAAACTCGCACGGTTTCTTATGCATTCGCCCAAGACAACTTGGCCGTCGTCTTCTTTTTGTTCAGTCAATTGTTTGGTCGTTTCCAACCCCATCCGAATGTTTCTGCACCTAAAGTGGCTCTGCACTGGTTCTATGACAGCAGGAATTCCAAACATTTAGCAGCTCACCTGGTTTCTTTGGCCTCCGCGATTGGTGAACCGATCACAGAGGCAGTGCGAAGCGACGCTTTCATGTGATTGTGATCATGAGACCATGATGACCTTACACATTTTGGTGATACGCGGTGCCACGATGACGTCATATATATGTTGACGCATAGCCTCCTTTATTTAGCCTCCTTCTTTTTTTAGAAAATAAAGGAGGCTATGGTTGACGCCATCACGCAATGATTTTGTACCACTCTTGTTGACGCCGCCTCCGCAGGACGTGAATGCCAACGACGGTAATTTTTTTTTAATTTTAGGCAAGAACCCTACATGCCTCATCAAACGTGAAACTTGACCGTTTGCGTGCCGCGTCGGCGGCGTCAAGTGATCTGAAAAGTCGTCACGTGATGACGACAACATATTGACACTTGTTTATAAGAAAAAGAACGATGATAGGAATGTTTTGTAGATTCCAGCTAGTGGGTCAGGTGGTTTTTCGGGACGACAACGAAGCAGGCATCTTGCTGTACAGCTGATCCTGAGTACGCTCTTTTCGCTTCCGTAAGCTGCTGTCATCTTTTGTTCGCGTTGCACTGCGACACTGGGGGAGGAGCTGGGCCGCGACGCTGCCCGATGCTTCACACTCCTAGTGGGAGCCGTTCATCCAGCCCGGACGTGCCTACTGCAACCCTTGTCCATCGATTCAGTCGTCGGCTACGAGGTATTCCTCTAGACTGCAACCCCTCGCAGAAAACCTCTACCAGACATCAAGAAATGGCTAACACCAGCCCCCAGCCTGTACTTCTCGGCACCAGTCCTCCCGCTCCATCCCAGGTAACGTTTTTTCAATCGCTGGAGCCTAAACGCTTTGGTGGTGGCGCACACGAAAATGTAGAAGACTGGTTAGACCACTATGACCGTGTTGCGAAGATCCACCACTGGTCTGCACAGGAAAAGCTTGGCCGGGCCTACTTCTATCTCGATGACAGCGCTCGTACTTGGTACGAGAACAGAGAAGGCAACCTGTCCACATGGACCGACTTTCACCAGAAGATGGTTGAAACTTTTGCCAATGTCGACAGACATGACCGCGCCCACCAACTACTAGAGCTAAGGGTCCAAAAACCCAATGGAACGGTCGCCATGTTCGCCGAAGACATGACACGTTTATTTCGGAGGGCTGACCCGCAGATGACTGAAGATAGAAAGTTGTGCTACCTCATGCGTGGCGTGAAAGAGCAGCTGTTCGCCGGACTTCTGCGCAACCCGCCAAGCACTGTAGAGAACTTCATCAAAAAAGCGTCGGCTATCGAGCGGGCCCTTCACCAACGCTGCCGACAATATGACCGCTTGTGCAGCAGCCCCCAAATTCAGGCCGCCGCTGTGACGTTTGACAGTCATAGCTCCTTACGTGACATGATTAGAGAGATTGTTCGTGAAGAATTGCAAAGGCTGCGGACTCCGGTAGTGGATACACCCATGGCATCTGTCGCTCAAGTCTTCCGTGACGAAATACGCCAAGCATTCTCGACAGCTGATCCTGCCCCCGAACAACGTCCCACGACGTACGCCGCCACCCTTCGAAGCTCCCCCCCCCCGCTCCGCCTTCATACTACCCGCCACCTGCAACTGTTTCTTGGTCACCACCACAGGGAGAGACATCGTGGCGCGCACCCATCCAGCCCCCATACGACCAGTCGTCTTCTGGCCTGCCATGGCCTTCGTCACGTGAGGAGTCATCACGGCAACCACAGCTTCGCCGAACAGACACCTGGCGCACTGCCGACAGGCGTCCACTCTGTTTCAACTGCGGAGGTGTAGGCCACATAGCCCGCTATTGCTGGCACCGTGCCGATCCGTCTCGCCCTCTCAGGCCACGGTTTGACATTCGACATGCCAACGAGTACGTATGCCGCCGTGGCGGTGTCGGTTCTCAAGGACCTTCGGTACCTCGACCCCTATTCGACGGCCGCCGTAACAATGATGACGAGACTACAACTGATTACCAGCCGGTCTTCCGACATCGACCACGCTCTCCTTCTCCTGCCCAGTCACCTTCGTTGCAGCGCCGCACTTTTGCCGACACCAGAGGAGCGAGGTCACCCAGCCCACACCGGGGAAACTGAAGGCGGCGACCTCAGGGGGTAAGGTGGCAGGCTGTCAAGACGAAGAAAAAAAGCCCCCATTACTCCCACCTCAGGACGCTGTAAAGCCGACAAGACGTAATACCGACGAAACTGTGACCCCAGGCCTTACCGTTCTTGTGGATGGACAGCAAGTCAAAGCTTTAGTCGACACCGGGGCTGACTTTTCTATTATCAGTGATGACCTTGCCATGCGCCTCAAGAAAGTAAAGACAGCGTGGACGGGACCTCACTTAAGGACGGCAGGCGGCCAATTACTCATGCCTGTCGGAATGTGCACAGCAAGGCTCGACATCGGTGGCTCTACTTTCGTGGCGACGTTCGTCATTCTCGCTTCATGCTGTAAAGACCTGATTATCGGAATGAATTTCTTGAGAGAACATGGCGCCGTCATCAACATCCCTGACAGTGTCATTACATTTCGCAACAACAGCCCTACTTTAGTCGATCGTTCAGAACCGAGACATACGTCTTGTTCAGGGCCTTTGCGTCTGACGGATGACGATGTGGTCGTCCCGCCACGATCGTGTACGCTTGTTTCGGTGGCAGGGGATGAGCCGTTTGACGGCGACGGCATTGCTGACCAAATAAGCTCACTGATATTCAGCCTCAGTATTTCAGTTGCTCGAGGTCTTGTCACTCTCACTACTGGACGCACAAACTTGCTGCTCACTAACTTCAGCACTGAGCGCCGACATCTCCCGAAGGGTACAGCCGTCGCTTACTTTGACACTACTGCAGAAATCCAAGGCAGTTTATCGGCCCTAGACGAAGCACCTCAAGAAGAATCCGTACTTAATCTTGACGTTGGTACTGCGTTGTCAAGGGGCGAACGAACGAGACTTCTTGAGCTGCTAGCTGAATTCCAGGACTGCTTTTCATCGACATCACGGGTCGGTCGAACGCCGCTAACAAAGCATCGAATAATTACCCACGACGCAGCAAGGCCTATACACCAGAATTCTTATCGTGTGGCTCCAAAGGAACGGGAAGTGATACAGCAACAAGTCGCTAAAATGCTTGAAGATGATGTGATTCAGCCATCACAGAGCCCGTGGGCATCGCCTGTAGTATTAGTTAAGAAAAAGGACGGTACCCTGCGTTTCTGCGTGGATTACAGGAAGCTGAATCAAGTAACTAAGAAAGATGTGTATCCGCTTCCACGTATTGATGACTCCCTCGATAGGCTTCGAAACGCTCGCTACTTTTCTTAAGTGGACCTCAGAAGTGGATATTGGCAGATCGAGGTAGACCCAAGAGATCGGGAAAAAACCGCTTTTGTGACGCCGGATTGTTTATATGAATTTAAAGTTCTACCCTTCGGTCTGTGCTCAGCGCCCGCTACTTTTCAAAGGCTCATGGACACTGTACTTTCAGGGTTAAAATGGAAGACCTGTTTAGTTTATCTAGACGACGCCATAGTGTTTTCCCCTACTTTTGACGAGCATCTCAAGAGGCTAGAAGTTGTTTTACGAGCCATACGCTCCGCAGGCCTCACATTGAAACCAGAGAAATGCCACTTTTGTTTTGAAGAACTGCTGTTTCTTGGTCATGTCGTCAGCTGTACCGGATTTCGGCCTGATCCCGAAAAACTTGCGGCCGTGGCACAGTTCCCAGTACCGTCCGATAAGAAAGCTCTCAGGCGCTTTCTGGGCCTATGCGCCTACTATCGCCGGTTCATCGCCGACTTCGCACGGATTGCGTCGCCGTTAACTCGCCTCACTAGAGACGACGCCACCTTTGAGTGGAATCACGAACAGCAAGCAGCGTTTAATGACCTCCGCCAACGTCTTCAAACACCTCCAGTGCTTGCTCACTTCGACGAACAAGCCCCAACAATGCTTCACACTGACGCAAGCAATGTAGGCCTCGGAGCTGTGCTTGTGGAGTGCCAAGAAGACACGGAACGAGTGATCGCCTACGCAAGCAGGATGCTAACACGCGCTGAGGCCAATTATTCAACAACTGAGAAAGAATGCCTCGCCGTGGTCTGGGCAGTTATGAAATTTCGCCCGTATTTGTATGGCCGCCCTTTCAAAGTTATAAGTGACCATCATTCCCTCTGTTGGTTGACCAATTTAAGAGATCCAACCAGCCGATTAGCACGGTGGAGTCTGAAGTTACAAGAGTTTGATATGACGGTCATACACAAGTCTGGGAAGCGCCATACGGACGCCGACTGCCTGTCTCGATCACCAGTACAGTCAGCTTCTCTTTCTGACGACGACGATATGGCCTTCCTTGGTGTTCTCGACGCGTCCACGATTGCCCAACAACAACGAAGTGACCCTGAATTGCTTGATTTGATTAATTACGTGGACGGATGTTCTTCGAGGGCACCTAGAGTCTTTGCGAGGATATTATCGTCGTTTTGCTTACGCAATGGCGTCCTCTACAAAAGAAACTTTTCATCCATCGGAGCTCCCTATTTGCTCGTTATTCCTGCACACTTTCGAACTGAAGTGCTCCAAGCATGTCACAATGAGCCGACGCCTGGCCATTTAGGCTACACTCGCACATTGGCAAGAGTACAGCAGGGATACTACTGGCCACGACTCACAACAGCCGTCAAGCACCACATTCAGACTTGCATCGATTGCCAGCGACGCAAGTCACCTCCAAAGAGACCCGCCGGTCAGCTGCAACCAGTTCAGGTTCCACGTACACCATTTTAACAGATAGGAATGGGTATTTTGGGACCCCTTCCTACTTCTACTGCAGGGAATCGCTGGGTTATAGTCGCAACAGACTACGTAACCAGGTATGCCGAAACAAAAGCTATCCAAAAGAGCACCGCAGTGGAAGTGGCGAGATTTTTCATAGAAAATATTGTGCTACGCCACGGTGCCCCGACTATCGTGATCACAGACCGCGGAAGAGCATTTACGGCAGCTCTTTTAGACCACGTCCTGACGCTTAGTGGAACGACTCACCGTAAGGCCACTGCGTACCACCCGCAAACAAATGGACTAACGGAGCGCCTCAACAAGACGATTGAAGACATGCTGTCGATGTACGTGGATGTCCAACATAAGAATTGGGACGAAATTTTACTCTATATCACGTTCGCATACAATACGGCTAAACAAGAGACGACTCGCATGACTCCATTCAGCTTGGTTCACGGACGGGAGGTACGGACTATGCTGGATGCGATGTTGCCACATGAATGGGACGCTACCGACACAGGCGCTGACGTGTTCACTGAACGCGCGTAAGAAGCTAGGCAGCTCGCCCGCTTACGGATCCACCAGCGACAAGACTACGACGCAGGCCGCTACAATGCTCGCCATAGAATTGTAACGTACAAAATCGGTGACAGAGTGTGAGTTTGGACACCCGTACGAAAACGTGGACTGTCCGAGAAGCTGCTAAGGCGATATTTCGGGCCATACCGAGTATCGCGCCAGCTAAGTGACGTCACCTACGAGGTTGTCTCCGACAGTCCCCAATGTCCGAGGCGTCGCCAGCACCAGCCTGAACTTGTTCATGTAGTGCGTATCAAGCCGTATGTGAGTGACTGACTGCACGTTAAAAAAAATACTGTGCGTCTGAATCAGCATCGGGGCGATGCTCTTATAAGGAGGGGCAAGTGACACGTGTTTATAAGAAAAAGAACGATGATAGGAATGTTTTGTAGATTCCAGCTAGTGGGTCAGGTGGTTTTTCGGGACGACAACGAAGCAGGCATCTTGCTGTACAGCTGATCCTGAGTACGCTCTTTTCGCTGCCGTAACCTGCTGTCATCTTTTGTTCGTGTTGCACTGCGACAATATATGACACCAGACATCGCCAAATATTGGGACGTCACGTGATGACGTCATGGCGTAATATATACAAGCCTTTTCATAGGTGGCATGACCATGGAAGCAACGCGAAGTCAGTTTTGCACTGCTTCTGATTTTGGAGACAGTGCAAGACCTCACTAGGTGCAGCAAGTTTTCGAGGGGAGGTGTGAAGGGTGGCGGGCATGGGCAGCTGCAGCGGGGTGTAAAAGAGGCACTAGCCCCTCTCAAGTAACACCAGCAGTTGCCCACAATCAAGTCACACCAGTCATCTCCCCTTCCTCCAGCTGTGAAGTAAGATGAGTTGGCACCCACGGCAAAATCCTGCTGACACTCTTGGAATAACGGGGTAGAATCAATAAATCTTCCGAGAAAAAAAAAGAAGCTGGCTTCAGCCATCGAATCGTTTTAGGTGGATGAATAGGGGACCCTGTGAGCGTTTAATAAAGTATCTAAGGCCCTCGTCTTTATAACTTCGCCTAGTTAATTACACGGTATACTTCAGGTGTAAACTAGCAGCTCCGTAATCACAGTAAGGAAAGACACAAACATCTTTACAAAAGTCAAACTTAGCTGCTGCATCACAAAAATCCCAGTCCTGAAGTAGCGCCGAGCAACGAGCGAAACGTGCGGTGACTTTCGCGTATTAGCACATCCAAGAATCGAGCAAGAGTGTCCGCCAATTTCCTACTTCTTCGAGATGTTCAGTGATGTATGCGGTTATTTGGGATAAACAACACAGTCAAGTTTGCGTGCATGAAAGTCAGAGCGGTCAGACGTAGCCATTTCTTCACAACAGCAGCACCCTAAACCAGCGAAAAGCATTCACGGCGCGCGATGAAAGCAAACGAAAGCGGGAAAGCGTCGTCTGCTCTGCCAGCCGGCGATCCTCTCTCCCATAATGCCCCAGCGCCAATCCACCAGGGGAAGGCGCGGTGCTGCGATTTTTAGGAAAGGTTCATTGCAGCAGCAGTGCCACCGCCGCGCAGGAGAGGAAGGCCCGGGAAGCCGAACGGAAACGGGGTCGTCGGCAAGCAGTAATCGAAACGCCTCGACAACCACCGTTTTATAAGTCTCGTAAGAGGAACGGAAACAAGATGCGCAACACCCGTCATGCTTTCGCATCCCACCACGGTTTTCCGTAGGGAGCGATGATGTGTATTTTTTTGTTTCTATTTTCAACAAACTTCTGTTACGAATATGCGCGTGTCTCGTTTAATTTTTACACTATAATAAAATTATCTTGAAGTGCCCACATGGCACGCGCGACACCGGGAGGGAGGAAGAGAACGCCGATGACACAGAGCTCGCGAGGGACTTCAAGACAGATAGGTCGCCATGAACGCAGAATTAAGTCGCGTTTCCTCTTACGGTTAGGGAGCCAGTCGTTTCGTAAAACTTGGTGCCGCGAAACTCGGGACTTCCCCTAGATAAACGCCTTCACGTCACGGCCATGGCGAACTCGGACCAGCTGCGGAGGAAGCGAGGTGCACTTAGGGCTGGCGTCACGCGAGCCCTAACCCAGCTTACGGATCTCCTGCAGCAAGCGGATCCTGACCTCTCGGAGGTTCACGTACACCTTGACTACCTCAAGAACAAGGAGCTTAACTTGTTGATCCTGGACGACGCAATTCTTCCGCTAACAGGTGAAGATGATGTTGACCGCTAAGTCGAAACGACGCGGGATCATAGCGACAAGATCAGCTACGTCATCGCGCGCGTGAGGTACTGGTTGCAAGGTCGTCAGCAAGCTACCACCACGCACGCAGAAGGTTCCGGATCTGGATCCAGCAACGCAGACCTCCCGAGATCCGTCGATGCTCCTGGTCATGCGAGAGAGCCACGTCACAGATTGGTTGTACTGCCCATGCTACAGATACCTACCTTCAATGACAACCTGCGCGACTGGCAGGCCTTTTGGGATCATTTCGAAGCCACGATCCACCAAAACCCCGGCCTACCATGCATCGAAAAATTGAAGTATTTGCTCACGTACTTATGTAACAGCGCTAAACGGTCAATCGAAGGAATCCGGTTAGCAGAGCGGAATTACGACATCGCTATTTAAACGCTATAATGGTATAATAGAATCTTTCGCATATAGATGTGAAAATCTGTTTTTTATTTCAATAATGAATATAGTGAAATCATATATCTAATGCTTTTCTGTGGTTCCTTTTCTCTTCGTCTAAAAATCTACTATTTAGTTAAGAACTTATTTTTATTTTCTTACTTCTTATGACATATTGCGTACCCTTAGGTCCAAACAGGTGGGCAGTTTCAAAAAGACATAGTTGATACAATAATAAGTGACGTAACAATTTGTTTGGGGCAGGTGTTTCATACGATCATAGTAAACACAAAGAGGGACATAAAAATTATTTCTTAATAAGGCGTGTACCAAACAAAAGAAAACAAAAAGAATACTACAAATCCATAGTTAATATGTTGTGCGATTACCGTAAAAATAAATAAATTATAAAATGCAAAACAACGAGTACGATCATTTTCCCTGCTAAAGCCAAGAAAGTAATAAATACTTATGTATACAATAAAAACAGTACCTACAAAAGGACAAAAAAGAAAAAAGAAACACAGCTTCTGCTCTCCAGTGTTCAAAAAAGTGGACCCATACAAGCAGCTGATCTAGGTGGCAAATGGTCTTTGCTATTGGCCAGCTACCGTATAAAATGATGTATACAACATCCAGAGGGGCTTGAATTAACTCTTTTAAAGAATTCCAGGCGGAAAGGCGGCACGATATGAAAAAGTAGCCACCAATTTACTTGCAATGTTTGTTTAAAAAGTCGTGCCGAGAAAATTCCGTTTAGCACATTCCATAAAGTTTCAGATTGGCATGACGGTGGTTGCTGCGCCGGACGCTTCGCAGTATTGTTCGGCTTATTTATTTGACCAGCGTGTTATTGGGGGAGGGGGAGTGGTTTTAAATGAAAAGAAGAGAAAAGTGAGCCCTGTAACTGTCTCTGAGGGGAAGGGCACCTCAACAGTAGCTCACAAGAGATGGGGGTAAGGAGGGTATAAAAGGATAGGATTAAAATGTAAATATATAGAGAGAGGAAGAAGAGAGCAAGGCTCAGGGACAGCGAATGACAGAAAACGACAGAAGTAAGGAGGAGATAGGAAAGATAGACACGGTCGCAGGAGTCCGAAAACGGGGCACCACTCGGCGAGAGCTCTTGTCGGCGTCCGAAGATGGCGTAGAGCGAGCCCAGTTGGCCAGAGCTGCGCTGTCGTCGGAGATCGCGGGGGCACAACCGGTCGGCACGAAATCTAGAGAGCGAGTCTAGCCCCCTGCTTAGAATGTACTGCTTAGAATGTATTGCGCGGATCATCCCGCCACGGCCCACCCCCGCCTCCTGGCCGTGTCACATGTTACCTGAAGGCCGACATGTAATTTTGGAGCGAAAATGGGATTCTCGGTTGAAAACGCTGTTTTGCTTTGTCACATGCGTGAAAAATAAACGTTATTTTACTCGAGTTTTGCACAATAATATAAATTATCAAATCTTTCCAACATTTACATGTTGTCTTCGATGGTAAAGAAATATTTCGCGTAAATGGCTTTATCGCTGCAATAATTGGAATCTATCAGAAGGAAGGGCTCATAAAAAGCTTTCAACAAAGCCGCAGGCCAAGTTTATGATTTTAAACACAAAGGGCTCATAAAAAGCTTTGAAAGCCACAGGACAAGCCTATGAGTTTAAACACATTTCTGACATAATAATTTCGTAAATAATAAAATCACAATGCCATAACAACCTTTCGTTTCAATGAAAAGCTTATTTTTGCTGTTTGCGATGGTATTAATTCGATTCCCATCGTAAACCTGGCTACGCCTTTGGGAACACTCGAAGTACAATAATCAAGTTAACTAAGCGAAAAATGGTGCTATCCACTGACCCACCATGACGGGCGAGTTGTATTTAAAGACCAACGTTTGACACGTTTAAACAGTTCAGGCTGTTAGGTGCATGACACCATACTACACAGCTCGGCTGTTTAGCGCGATTGTAGAGAAACTGTGCATCAGAAGGGCACCAGCGATTTTTGATTTTCTGGATATTTCTTTCAATGGGCTTTGCCATATTTTTTTTCTCAGGGCCGAATGGTCTGACAAAACCATGTTGAGCGAAGCTAGTGCGGGTTTACTGTTGCTTACATTCTTTCTCGGACGTTCGTTTATAGACTCCCGAAGAAAAAACGTTTCCGTTCCGGAAGGTATACTGGTGCATGGTTTCAGGACGGTGTGTTTTGTTTGTGTGGGTGCTTATAGGAGGGCATAGAACAGGCATGATAACAACCAGGTTCGTTCAAAGAAAAAGAAGCAAAATGTAAATCATGAATTATTGCCCGTGGATAGGATGTGAGAATTACCACATTACTACCTCTGCTGCACCATAGATCCCAATAAAAGCGTGGAATCCATCACGTGTTCCCGACGGCGTGTACATAACATAACAGCGTTGCCTTCGAAATCAGTGTTCTGTTACTGAGAGAGCCGTCGTGTGGTGTCACTGATGGAACATACAAAACTGTACATGCTTTCGGATGTCAACTAGCAGCAGAGATAGTATAGAGCTCCCGTAATAACGTGCGCGTATAATTCTGTGCTACTCAGGACTCTGGTGACGCTTTCATATGCCACTTAACAACACGGTAATAAAATGGCTTGACATTCAGTAGATGTGAAAAGCATCCAGAACCGAAGTTAGAAGTAGCAGAAGTACCTATACCGTTAAATTTTATCGGGAAAGGGCTAACCTAAAAAGGGCTAACCTAATAAAAAAGAAGTAATAGAATAAAAACACTGTTACTATTGAACAAAAAATATCGTCATTTTATAAAAATGCGGAAAGCTTCCACTGAGCTGCGTAAAGCTTGGCACAGAGAAGTTGGTTGGTCTTTAGCGTGTCGAACTGCAGCACGTTAATAACAACGCCACATGCGATTGGATCTAGCGTGCCTGGCCGATGAAGCGGCAGCCAATAGACAGCGGTGGGCGGATCCGGAATACGCGAAAAGCTTGACACTCTGAATGTCTTCAAAGCATTGTCCCTGAGCCATAATGTAAAGAACAGTGGCAGTTACTTGGTCATGACGCATAAAAGGTTGTTGGTAGAGGACGTTGTCATGCAAAACACGTGTGTGAAAACAAAACGCAGCCAGGATCCGTTCATAAAATGGCACAGCAGTCGGGGCCTTTAACATGTAACACAGGTAACTTTATATAGAATGCCACAGGGCCCACAATATTTAGAGGTTTAGAGATGTTCGGGAACCGTTAGTCTGTTTCGCGACGTGTCTAGCACCTATGTCGTCTGAAGCGAAGTCAGACGCCTTATCCATAAGGCCACGCGGCTAGCACCTATGTCATCACCTCCTCAAAAGGGCTGCCATCGTGACACCCGTAGCAGTCGTCGTCTCTGTGGTGTGGCTGCGCGTCCGGATGACGATGGTCGCAACGGCTCATCGTCACCTACGGCGCACTTGTCACCGCATCTGCTCCGGCTGCGAGGGAGTTCACAGGATGTTGACTCGCAGGTAGCTGCTTCGCCCGGCTAGTGGTTAGCCAGTGACTTACAGCTAAGGTCCCTCGAGAACATCGGTTCCGGTCATTCAGGAACCATTGCACCAGGCCGCTAGGGCAGCAGGCCACTGGCAAACTGAGGAGCCATGAACGAAATCTCGGCGCTGCTGAAACACTCGCACCGGGCTGCTATAGAGCAGCAGGCTAACAGGCCAGGGCACTGGCACACTGAGACGCTATTAATGGGATCTGGGCACTGTTGGAACACTCGCACCAGGCCGCTAGGACAGCAGGTCACTGGGAGCCATGAACGGAATCTAGGCGCTACTGGAACGTTCGCACCAGGTCGCTAGGGCAGTAGGCCGCTGGTGCAGCGGGGAACCACGACCTGGATCTCGGGCCAGGTTCTCACGGTTGCCCGGTCTACGAAGAAAGAGCACTCGAAATGCACGAACCAAACGCCCACCCATTTTCGTTCCGCTCGTTCTCCAGATTCTTATCCATGTTCACCTATTAACAGTGTCGCATAGCCACTGTAGAAGATTAGCCAAGAAGTTTTAGAATTTAGCTTGAAGTTTTTGTATAATGAAGGTTATATTTTTGAAACAGAACAAATGACATAATAAATTATGGAACTTGCTCTAATTTACGTATCTATTTAAAAAAGAAACTTTTGCCTTATTTTAGAGCAATACCTTTTTTTACACGCATATTGTCGCGTTGTAAACGAACGCGACGTTTACAAGGTGGCTTTACAAGGTGCAAGTACCGAGAGTGGTAGGCATAGCCAAGGAAGTTCAAACCTCCTTGGGCAGATATAAAGACACCTGTCCGTGGTGTTCACAAGTACCAACACTCAGCCACATAACATGGGAGTGCACCCAGAGGCCCACACACATCGACAGCCCACACATCACGAAGCAACCACACATGTTTCACGGGCAGTAGGAGGCATGGCTTGCGGACGAGGACAAGCAGAGCCAAATAGCTTTGCTTGACCAGGTCCAGCGAGCCGCTCGTGCCAGCGGAGCCCTGGACTGAGGGCCCGACCAAACTGCCTGCATTTCAAGTTAAATTTTTTTTTCTGAATAAAGTTTCTTCCTCCTCCTCCTTGGGCATAGCATGGTCAAAACAAAGACACATGCATGAGAACTACGGAGTCTTCATCTGATTTTTTCACGCTGGCATATTAAGTGCGTGACATTGCCCATTCTCTCGGAAGAGCATCGCCTCGATGCTATATAAGCGATTCGCTCGCGATAAACAAAGAAAAACCTAATGTCCCGAAAAGCATGAGTGACGCTATGTGAGATATGGTTTTAACCACACCACGTGCACAATCTCAAGCCGCGGCTGTCTTCTGCGTGATGATTGGCTTACGTTCGGAAGGACTTCGTAGTTGAGGTCGCTCACTCGTCGTAGCACCTTGTAAGGGCCGAAATAGCGACTGAGAAGTTTTTCAAAAAAGGAAGGTCTTTGCGGTGAACGGGAGGTCCAAAACAGCACTTGGTCACCCGATTGGTAATCGACTTGTCTGTGGCGGAGGTTGTAGCGTCGTGTGGCGCCACCCTGTTGTTTCTTTATGTTCCCACGCACCAGTTGGCACGTTTTCTCAGCTCGTTGAACAAAACTTGCGGCATCTTCATCAAGATTGTCGGGTTTGTCCTTGTCGCATAGAAGCATAGCAACCAACATCGTCCGGACATGACGACCGCATAGAAGACGAAATGGCGTGAATCATTTGGTCTCTTGCATAGCGGTATTGTTGGCGAATGTTCGATAAGGCGGTACCTCATCGCACGTCTTCTGCTGTACGTCTATGTACGTAGCCAGCATATCCGTCTTCGTTTTGTTCACCCTTTCGGTGAACCTGTTCCTTTGTGGGTGATAGGCTGCGAAGCGGTGTAACTTGGTTGGAAGACGTGTTCAAGGAGCCTTGCTTTAAAAGCTGTTTATCGGTCTGTGAAGACGCAGGAAGGAGCGCCGCGGTGTAGTGGAGAATGCTCTCCACGGGAAACCGAGGAACTTTAGAAGCAATGGAGGAACGGGGAAGTGCCTTCGCCTTGCGGTAGGTGGACTCAAGATGATGATGACAATGACCTATGTATGTGAAAAAAAGGTAAAAAAAAAGATAAGTAATCACAATCATGTACGCATTTGGGAAAACTCAACAGGTCTAAAAGCGACCTACATGCCTTCTAAGTTGAATTAGTCTAGAAACACTGTCATTGCTTTGGAGGTCCGTGTCCTTAGACGCGCATGTACACGGCAACCTACCCTTGGTTCCAGGAGATTGTCTCTAATTTGGTTGGTCGAGAAGTAGCCGTTGCAGGCATCACTAGCTGTCATAGCGAGCGCAGCTGTACAGAGCTTGCTCAACTCAATTATCCCTTGGGTGCTGCAAGAGTCGCATGAAGAGGTGTCTACCGTTCCGATGCAAAATAACTTCTTAAATAAACGCTTCTTCGTGAATGAAACACCCAATCATTATAGAAGCGGAATAGCATCGCATTGGAGTGGGACACTCGTAGTGGCAGTTTTAGCTTCGACGAAAGATGACAGATGACACATTTTGGAGGACGTACGTGACGCCTTTTCAAAATAATACATGACCGAAAAGCTCATGCGAGATTTAAAAATAACAAACAATATTTTAAGTTTATATGATTCTATTTATTTGCCTTCTCATATTATATAGGCCGCGTTTCGAGCAACGTAACGGGAATGAAAACGAATGTAGTATAAAAAATAGCTTACTTAACTACCTGTGAAGGCACTGTTTCTTTTAGGATTTTTAGTAGTTTTTTCCTACTTTCACTTCAAGCGTGAAGGCTGCTAGAAAAGTTTAGTTTGTTTTTGCGTTCAGCAACATTTAGAGTAATTTGAAGGAACAAAAGAAAGCACTGGTTCTCCTAATTGCTAGTGTGAAAAGGAGTAGTTTTCCGTCCAGAGTGGCGAATAATAAAGTGCCTGGACCTCGTCCCCCAGGAGCCCTACTTCTCTTTCTAAGGGTTGTATTTAACTGCCACTTCTAACAAGCCGACTTTCTTTTGCGGGAAACGAGGTCCTATCAGGTAGAGTTCGCGTGTTAGCGAAGGCGCATCAGTTGTTTCATTGGCCAGCTGCGTAGGAGGGGCGCAATGTGAGACATTGTGGTACAGGAGATGGCGGCTCTCTTGAGAATGCTCGAGAAAACGGGGAACGCGTTTCGTAATGTCCTTGCATATTGTATTTACTTTTCGGCTGAGCACGCCTGGTTCGAGCTTTATGCGGAAAATAAAATGAAATAAGCATACGCGCACAAGGGTCTGGGGCGAACAAGTCGAGGGTGATTGAGCGCAGAAGTACCACAAGAGTAAGACCACTTGTACCGGCTGGCCAGATTAACAATCGAGTGTCTTCGGCGTAGCAATTATTCGGGCGGTTTTCGTGCCTCGAAAAAGACTTCTAGGTGGCGCAACTATCACACACTTAAGAGGTCACTGTCGTCAATTTAAAAAGAAGTCACGGTCACCAAGGATGCCATTTTGTTATTAGTTCAGTCGGTCCAGGAATGTACTTCTGCCTTGGTATGTTCTCCTACGAAGACAAGCAAGAAATTGTTATAAACGTTACGATTGACAATGAGTTCCTGCTTTGTGTATCCATTTTCATTATGTCCTGAAATGGCAAAGTCTTTAACATAAACCCTAGAGCTGGCGACATTACTGAAACATTTCAGTTTTACTTATAGGTGCCAAGGCATTACATATCTGTATAAGGCAAAAAAAGAGGGGATGAATGAAGATGGAACGATCCGGCGACGCCTATAATTCAAAAAGTTTCGATTTCTTCAACACACACGTGTTTTATTTTTTTATTAATCATTATTAAGACTTGTGCAAATCGTGTGAGTGCATTGCTGGCTATATATATTTATTAGCCATTCTCATGAAGCTGTAGACTTTCTTTATAAACAACACCTTATTTTGGTAATACTTGAGCTCAATCACAATTTATTTAAAGTGGTTGCCGGGTTAGATGGTGCATAGTTAAAAAATTGATGACTGTTAAATAGTGAAATAGACTAAATCAAGCAATAATACTTTTAATCAACAGGGTGATGACGGAATAACTGCAGGACATTCAGAAAGCTTTGTGCTTAAGAAAATGCTATGTAGATGCAAGGTCATGTGTGTGTGTGTGTGTGTGTGTGTGTGTGTGTTATAATTTCGCGTATTGTCACGTGGACGTGACGCGGAGGAAGGCAGCAGGCGTTTTGTCCAAAATGAACCTATTTATTTGGGTGAAACTTTGGGAAGGGAAATTGAAAGCCAAATTACAATAGTATACTCTGCCTACACTTAGCGGTGAAAAGAACGTCGGTCGTCAATGGTCTGCAACGCGTCAAATTGCGTCAAAATCAATACATGTGGCATGGAATGTTCGAGTGTTGTCTCTGGTGGCTGCGTGTGCTCGAGACTAAAGCTAGTTGTTCCCATTTTCCCACTCAAGTCTAACAGATAATCTTGAAATATTCTTGAATGCTCCGAGACATTCTGGCGTGGTTTGCGCAAGACATTAGGTAACAAAATGACGATATCTGTGTGTGTGGTATTACCCCCTTCGAAGATGGCATTGTCCCGTCGCTTGAAAAGAAAGTAGAAGTACAATAATGGAGCAAGAAAATACAGCCCAGCGTGATTTGACGGTTATCGCACGAGCATCGACCAAGAACTGCAGCAGCACCAGGTCCCAAACTTTTCTTTCGAGGAAAATGTGGTATCACGCGACCCTCAGTTACTCTTGTTGCTGTTCTTTAGGCTGTGATCTGATCACTCTCTTCGGAGGAAGCTGTTTTAATGAAGTAGTGCCAATCAGGAGCTTTAACACAATTTCTCCAACAGTTTTGTAATCTCCCGCCGATATAAGAGCCCATGAAGAATACACCTGATCACAACGAGCTGAAAGCTCAAAATAGAAAAAAAAAGGTGTAGAGTTCGTAGGGGCAGTTGTTGCGACATGGAAGAGACAACAAAGGAGAGAAAAATGCACAATTTTGATTTTTAGATGTTCCTAAATGTGCCGCTAGGCCGTGAGACATATCTTAGGTTGATAATGTTGCGACGACCTTCATATGATTACGGGACGATAACAGAGTCAATGGCAAGCCACAGTACATCACAGCCAACGTCTTCAACTCCTTACTAGACGCCTTTTAGTGTATGCTTCTCTATATGCGCTGATAATATCAGTGAAACCACGCGACACAACTCCTTCGACTGTCTTACCATAACAACACGTTGCACTAATGATGCAACGCTTGCACGAAAAGGAAAGTGTTTCCAACGCTTTGCTAAGACGACGCGGTGGTGGCACCTACCCGTCACCTTGTGTTCTACAGATTATTGCCTCCGAGAGGGGCGCTCACGCAGCGCGCTTCATTTTTCAAGATAACTGCCTGATGAACTCATGTCTCACGCGTCACGAGACTTGATGCGGTAGTTCGCTTCCGCTGCATACTCGCGGCACTCTAGCACAGCGCCCCAAGAGTACCATTCACCAATTTTCTTGCACATCAAATACTCGTTTTGTTCACTCTATCCAGACGCAAGACTATCGTCTGTCGACGACATTTGCGGTGTAACATGCCGATACGGGGCTAGTTTTTCGGCTTAGGTGCGGATCTTGACGCTGCTAGTAACCAGGGCAAAGTAGCTGGGACAGAGAAAATATGCCTTTGATGATGTCTCTGCTCGTAGAGTCCCCCTCAGCTACAGGATAGTGTTACAAGCAATCTGTGTCTTTGTGTAGTCTGCCGCTCTTGTACCCTACCGTGTAAGTATACTTTTGCAGACTAAGTGCCCAGTGAGCAACACGACCTGTGGGGTCTTTCAAAACGGCTAAGTAACAAATGACATGGTGGTCCGTGAGCGCTGTAAAAGGTCGGCCGTATATGTAAGGGCGAAATTTCACAACTGCCCACACCAGAGTGAGGCATTCGCGCTAAACGATGAAATAATTGCTCTCAAAAGAGGACAGCTGTCTGCTGGCATAAGCAATCAAGTCAGTTTTCCTACATTGTCATTGGGCCAGAAGAGCGCCGATACCATGACCACTGGCGTCAGAGGGAACCTCCGTCACTGTTGGACGATCAAAGTGGGCCAGAGCAGGGGAACTCGTGAGCAGGGTGACAAGCTTGGAGAAAGGTGCTGCTTGAAAAGTTGCTCCACAGTTAAAGAGAGTGTCTTGTTTAAGGAGGTCGGTGAGAGGTCTATCAATTTCGTCGAAGTCTTTGATAAACAGTCGAAAGTAGGTGCTGAGTCCCATAGAGCTGTGAAAGTCCCTGGTGGTTGTCAGCGCAGGAAACGCCTTCACGGCTCGAATATTTTTCGGGTCAGACTGTACCTCAGAAACATCCACAATATGTCCAAGGACCGTAGTGTAGCGGCACCTGATCCGGCATTTTGGATGAATTCAGCTGGCGCCCGGTAAAACGAAACATGTCATAAATAATTGTGAGTCTATCAAGGTCAGTTAAGGACGTAGCCGGAAACACAATGACGTCGTCTAAATACCATAGACAAGTTGATCACCTAAATACGTGAAGCAAGAAGTCCATGTTTTGTTCGAACGTGGCTGGGAAGTTACAGAGGCAGAAAGGCATAACCTTCAACTGCTAGAGGTCATCAAGTGTTACAAAGGCCGTCTTTTCTCGGTCCATAGAGTCCGAAGGAATCTGCCAATATCCGGAACGAAGATAGATGGAAGAGGAGTATATACTCGGCACCGTGCAGGAGAACAAGGGCGTCGTCGATTCTTGGTAAAGGGTAGGCGTCTTTCCTTGTAATGTTGTTAAGGTGTGGATAGTCCGAACAAGAACGCAATGATCCGTTCTTCTTTTTAACTAACGCTACTGGAGACGCCCAGGGACTGGTAGACGGCTCTATATTGTCCTTCGCTAAAATCTTGTTTACTTACACACGGGCGGCGGTGAACAGGGTTGGCATCTCCAGTGTGTATGTTATGCTGGACAACGAATATCTGGCCTAAATAAAGATCGATTACCAAAATAGAAAATGTCCTCGTAGGGCCCCAGAACACTCGCGAGGGCTTCAACATGTTCAAGTGAAAGGTCAGCAGTGATAATGTTGAAAAGTTGATGACTTCCACAATTTGCTTTCGGTGGTGCGTGGTGCGCAAGAAAACTGGCATCGAGAGCGAAAGCTTCGACCTGTGAATTCAGCAGCGAACAAAGTTTGGCTACAAATACTCCTTGTGAGAGCACTTGACTTGGGAAGCCGAAATTGGCTATGGGTAGCCAGGTTCTATGAGCCGTGAAGCTGAGAAACGTATAAAGGGAACAGCAACAGGAATGCGTGAGCAGCAAGTCGGGAAGGGGCGCAGGGTAGTACTCGCCATCTGGCACAACTGGTGAACATAGCATGACGACTTACGTGAAAGTTTCGGGGTTAGACGAATAAGGTAGCTGCAATTCAGTCGGCATGGAAGTTCGCATGGAGGATCACTGTGTTGAGGCAGTTCAAGGCGGAGCACACTGGCGGAGCCATCAGTGAGCGCGGAATCAGCAGCGAGAAAAACCAGTCCAAGGATGAAGTCGTGAGTGCAAACCTCGTCACGTGGCAATATCGCGCCCGTCTGTACAGTGAGCAATAAGTTGCGCAAGAAAGTACCATGATCAAGCAAAAAGCGCAACTCTGATTCACTAACGCACGTAAAATGGCTTGAGGCACACGAAATGGACGACTTCAGGTTTCGAGCGTCACCGTTGGGAATTCGCAGCGCCATCCGCGAGCTGCTAGTATAGAGTTACTACACTTCGAAGCACCTTGCATGTCCCGAAGTATCCACGAAGAAGCTTCTCGCTAAGCCTGTGTATCGGCGGCCAGCACCACGCGTGTTCACTGGGTTGATATTGTACGTGGCGTCGTCGAAAGTTGTAACCATTGTAGGTTTTAAACGTGAAGCAACTTAGAGTCTCCGCGTGTCGGTGTAGATAATCGTATGCAGCTGTCTTGGCAGTCTGTTTGCTTGAGCACAAAAAGGGGCGCTACCACCTTAGCGCTCGTCACGTGGCGACAGTGAGCGAACGGCGTGGTAACTACGGAAACGCTCCTTCTCGCAACGAAGGCTTTAACTACCAAATCGGAAGCAATAACACTAGTTCCTCACCCGCGCAAGATGACACTGATGCAGGCAGATTCTGCGAGCGAGTTCCTGATTGAGAAAATGGACTGCCCGCGCACAAAACTGTTCGCCTGGCACCTATATAGTACATATAGGCGATGAATATTGACCTTTCACGTGTAGCGCCGGTGGGGAATTCCTCGGGTGCATAGTTGAACGACAGATTCGCTGCAGGCGTGTTAACTAAAAGTGCAGTGTGCTCTCTGTGTCTCATCAGAACTTCCCGTTTTAGGAGCAAAGCGAGGCGCCCAAAACGGAGGGCGCCGACTCGACACGTACACTGAATTCTTCACCCTTCCCGAGCTTTCACGTTAGTGAATCTGAAGACCCTTCTCTATATGCTCCTTTGACACATTTTTTTGTTTTGCTGGCAAAGCATGCGCGAATGGGCCACTAGCAGGGCTTTTTCGGTGCGCGAAAGGTACATGGTGACGTCAATGTTTTTTTTTTTTTTTCAGTGCTGAGAAAACATCGGAGCAGGTGGCGCACCCCTACAATTTTGCGTTCTCTTCAATCTCACTTCCGTTTCCAACCCCTTAGCATTGCTACAACATTTTAGGATAGGTTATGTTTCATATATTTTTCTTTTTTGCTCCTCTCTTTTATGCATTCCTCCTTCTCACCCTAATTTTCCTTTCCCAAACGCAGTGCATTCATATGGGGCTCATAAATGCTTGTGCCTAATAAAAATGGCTACTGAAGTGCCGTTGCACTTACGCACGACTGTTTTCTGCACAGTTCGAGCAGACAAAAAAAAAACGGCCTAATAGATCTCTTCTAACAGAGAGCGCTGTTGGTCGCCGTGACGTCAAGCACGCAGGAACAGCGGTTGTACAAGTCTTGAACGGCCAACCACTTGTACGCTTCCCACCAAAATCAAAAGGCGGAAAGCCATCCGAAGCTTCGGCTGCGGCTTGCGAATGTATAAGAGAGACACTGGAGCCACCGACTTTACCGACTGCAGCCATCTCTGTAAGCAAGCACAGATAAAAATTCAATATGGATGCCTGGTGCCTGGATATGCTCCCCGCTGCTCCATCCCAGCGGAGAGCATATCTTTGGCCTCTTTTCTGTCTTAGGCTATCGACGCCTGCTTCGGCGATTCACTCATCGACCCGAGTCCTCATTTCATTTGTAGACCGCGACGAGAGAGGAGGCGAAATGTTCGCGCAATCCGTGACGGACACCCACCTATAGATTGATCCCAAAAGGTCTTCCTTTATTTTCGCTACATTCCTCCGTATTTACGGGAAGCCTGCTTCGTACGAATGGGTACGTACAGAATGTCATTGATGGCCCCGACAGCGGCCGCTTGATTTATTTATTTAGAATACCCTCAGGGCTGAAGGCATTAAAGAGGGGGTCGGGTAAACATACAGAAAATTGGAAGTAGTTCAGAAAAAATTCACAGAAAAAAGAACTCGCAACAATTTCCAAGTATATTGCAAAAGGATTACAAGTAGTTACACAAATCATAGAGACACAAAAAAGAAAACGAAATACAAGATACGTCAAGTATAAACGAAAGTAAAAATTCGGTGTATCAACGAAGATGGACCCATGATATAAGTATAAATGGTGGTGCCTAGTTTAAAAAAAAAGAAAACTTAGGGAAAGATATCACGTACAGCTTCTTTACATTGGTTAGTGTCCTTGATGGTGACAACAGCTGGAGGAAGGTGATTCCACTCAACACTTGTGTGTGGCACAAACGAGTGAAGGAAGGAGGAGGACCTACAAGATGGAGTGCCGACTTTCTACCAACTTCATTGCAAGAGCTTAGTGTTGTAATGAAGTCGAATACATAAATTTCGAAGTTGCCTTGCGTTAACCGTTAACTTCTTGTTTGTGATAAATGGTATCACAGTGACTAGTCAGGCTCGTGCATCTATATTACGATGAAATCAGAGGCAGACCAAGACACCCAGCTCATATGTTTGTGTTATGCCACATTCTCATCATTGACCATCTGTTGTCCTGGGCATGAATATACATTCACGAAACATTTGCATGGTGGTTTCGGGACGTTAAACCCCACATATCAATCAATGCAGCTATAATTGGGCCTAGTTCACTGCCATGACGTAAAGTAAAGAATAGAGCACTCAGAAACGGATTTGTTTCGAGTTTTTTAATGTGGAGATATATGTCGTGAAAGTATTACGTGTTTACAAGGTCGAGATGGTGACCTGGTAAATACGAAATGCGACCTGGTAAACTCGACCTTTGCGAGAATGCGAAATGCCTTCAGCTACTCGAAATTGCGAGGTTCTGAGCTTATAGAATAGCGAAATTGAGTGGTCCTTCTCTATCTCACAAATTCTGAGTGTCACACGCACTTCGAACACATAATTATCTAAACCACGACAGATGCTTGATCAGTAAAGGTCAATCCTTGCAAAAAATACGTGCCACCCTGCTTACGCACAAAACATCATACGTGAATTGTTTTCTTTTTCAACTAAACGTACATTGAACATGTGCGTGAAGCCTCCGAAGTATGGTATGTGTCCTAGTCATGTCGTTAGCTTCGTATATAACAAAACTGGCCCAGGAGGACAGCAGTATACGATGAACTTGCGCTGTTGAACATGCCCGGCAAGTTCTAGTCTCAATAAAATATTGTGTGCGTTCATAAAACCTTCCCGCACCCTTATCAACATTAGGCGCATACTCGAATACCATGACCCGTGCTATGCGTGCATGCACCTTCACTGACAATCAGGCACAGTGACAATATTAGTTGGAAACTGTATAAGACGAGAATAATATTTCTGGGGAGTTCACGTGCGAAAGCCATCACAGAGCTGCGCGGCAGCGGGGAACTGCTGATTAAATATAAACTCCTGAAGTTCAATTCTCGCATGTAAACTTATGCTAAGCAGAATTATTTTCATTTCGTCCTCATTCGGCGTGCTGGCGTAGTCATTACAGTGCTCGGCGACTGACCCGAAGATCGCAGTTCAATCCCGTCTGCGGCAACCTCATTCAGATGCAGGCAAAATGATGGAAGTCCTTGTGTTGTGTGCTGTAAGTGCACGTTAAAGAGCCGCACACGGTCGAAATCTCCGGAGCCCTCCACCGCGGCGTCCCTCACAATCACATCTTGGTTTTTGGACGGCGAACTCCAGCTTTAATTACTACAGCATTTCGTTTCAGTCAAAGTACAGTGCCATCGTGTACCGAAACACAACTCTACAAATTCAGTGGGGGCTGCTGTACTGGATGTTTGTGGTTACAACAATGTCACGTGAAATAAATCGAGCCTCCTGTTGCGACGAACAAGGGGCTTATTTACAATGAATCACAGCCCGGCTCCATGGGTTGCAGCTGTGCTGGCCTGCGATTCGCGCGCACCAGCAGCAGCCCGCGTAGGCGGGCTGCGGTTTATTGTAAATAAACCGCTGTTTCGTCGCAACAGGGAGAGGGGGAGGGGGCTCTACTTCATAATGAACATTACATATTTACTCCTATTATTCAGGAAACTCTCTGCAGTCAGGTTTTACTCGGCCCAACGGGAACGCGCCCGTGAACGCTCCTTACGACATGCACGTCAGTGCATGGTAGCGTGAACTTCGTTTTCGTAAAACTATCTCTGCTGCAGCGGGCCTGGCGATGGCACGTCGAAGCGCAAGCTATCCTTTCGGAGGTTCCTTAAAAGCCCATAATAGGCGCCAAACCACTACGTTATCGAAATACATCAAGCTATCACTTGTGACGATCAGTGGAAAAAAAAAAGGCAGGTCCAACGTACAGTGGGAATCGATGATATGAGAAGCACGAATGAGGAAGGTTGGTATGTCTTTTTATAATCAGCACAACGTTATGAGGCGGACGTAAATTATGCCATACGTGACGTTCATGCCATTATTATCATGTTCGGACTTGTCATTTACCTCAGTCGTCTAATCACGTCACGTTATACCAAATTTAGTATACGTGAAGCTAGCAAAACGACCGGGAGCTCACTATGATGGTAGCACGTAGTCATGTTGTTACATCATAAGCATGCTATGATTATCATGTTTGGACGTGTCATTTACCTTCGCCGTCCGTTCGCGTCATGCAATATCAAATTTGGTATTTGTGAAGTGAACGAAACGGCCGCGAGCACATCATGCGTGTGGTATGTTGTGATGTTACATGACACGCATCTCATGATTATCATTTTTGCAGCAGTCATATACCTTCGTCATCCATTCACGTCCAGTAATACTAATTTGGTATATGCGAAGCTAGCGAAACGACCGTGAGCCCACCATGACCGTGGCATGTAGTCATGACACACACGACATGCACATCATGACTTCCCCGTTTTGGTCTCTCATTTGCATTCGCCATGCAGTCGTGTCACACCTACCAGTTCTGCAACATGTCATATGAACGAAACCGCTGCAAGTGCAGCAAGATCATAAAATGTCAACCTGACATTTATGACATGCATCTCGTGATTTTCATGTTGTTACTAGTCGCTTGCGCACATCATACAGTCATGTTATGTACTACCAATTTTGATTGATTGATATGTGGAGCTTAACATCTCAAAACCACCATATAAATATGAGAGACGCCGTAGTGGAGGGCTCCGGAAATTCGGACTACCTGGGGTTCCTTAACGTGCGCCCAAATCCGAGCACACGGGCCTACAGCCTTTCCGCCTCCATCTAAAATGCAGCCGCCGAGGCCGGGCATACCTATTTCGGTATCGATACCATCATCCAAACGGCCAGGAGAGCTAAAAGTCGTAGGCGGCTAGGTAGATAGATAGATAGATAGATAGATAGATAGATAGATAGATAGATAGATAGATAGATACAGAGATAAATAGATAGATAGATAGACAGATAGATAGATAGATAGATAGATAGATAGATAGATAGATAGATAGGATAGATAGATGGATAGATAGATACGCTCACAGTAGTCCAAGTTCGCTAAGAAATGCTTCGCATTTAAAAGAAACATTGTAGTATAGCCAGTCCTTCGACTGTTTCGCCTGAAATGTATTTGGAGAAAGCATGTTTTTTTGTCGAATTAATTTAAACGAGATGCGCTTTATTCGAAAAGAAAAAAAAGCTTTGTATTTTGAAATGGTTAAGCAGCTTTTTCTCAACCAGGCTAAGTCATGTATGTTGACAACGATCGTGTTTTTTTTTGCAGCACGCATTTCGCCGCTAATGTTTCACAATAGCCCGTGAATTCAGAGAAAGGAAGCGCTTTTTATAATATTTTTATTGCGATATTGTTAAAGTGCCTGCCTCACAACAATGATAGCTTGAGTGTCGTCATCGTTGGTTGTGAGCGAAAAATTGTCTTGTACGTGGATGAAAATTGACAAAGATGAAAATAAAATCAATAATATAAGCACTGGTTCAAGTGAGAATCAAACGCAGCCGGTCTGCGTATAGCAAGCAAGCGTCGCACCACAGAGGCACGCTTTTACTTGAAAACACCTGAGAAGAAAAGTCACTCTGCGAACATCCTGCAGTGAATGGAGTCTCCTTAACGTGTGTTGTATTGCGTGGCAGAAGCGTGACGCCAGTGTCAGAACATGTGATTTGTGCAAAAAGCGGTTGTCATAAATGCCCACGCATTAGAAAGCTCTTTGACACACAATTACGGTCAGCAGCAAGACCGTAAACAACTTAGGCAACTGCGTAGGTCGGTGTGTTGCCTTATTTATTTATTTATTTATTTATTTATTTATTTATTTATTTATTCATTTATTTTACTTTCAGGGTACAGTGGCATAAAAGAGGGGGTGGGTTATTTACAAAAAAAGATGTATATGAACAAAAATAGTGAATATGGTTTGATCGTACAAATAAATCTTCTATAAATACAATGTCTGCTAATACATTATATATATAATACATGTAAGCTAATACAGCACAGGACATATTTATACAATGTTAGCTATTGCAACAAGAAGACCTTACTACTACACATTGTTAGTGCATCAGGGAACAAGTTATCACAAATAGCAACAATGTTACCGGAAAGTCTGTTCCCCTCCTTTGATGTACGAGGCAAAAATGAATTGAAGAAAGCTTTTGTGCTGCATGAAGAAATGCATATTTTGTCATGGTGGTCAATGCGGCGGCATATGTGCTGTGGGTAAAGAAGTAGTAGGTCATGCGAAAAGGGATGATGATAAATCTTGTGAAATAGTGTTGAACGAGATACTTTTCTGTGATATTTCAAAAAAGGGAGTGCAAGGGAAGTTTTTATGGTTGAAATGCTCGCGGTTCTGCTATAATTAGACAATGTAAAACAAAATTATACCGAACTACTTCAAGGGAAGTTACCAGATTATTATAGGTGGGGTCCCACACGACTGTAGCATACTCTAGTTTAGAGTGTATTAGTGTTCTATAAAACTGCGGGTTTAAGCCATATCAAGTGTTAGAAAAGCTACGTCGTCAACAGCTAAGCATGCAGTTAGCATTGTTAATAATGTATTCACTATGAGGTGACTAGATGAGATTAGGTATTTTGTGAACTCCAAGATACTTATAAGATTTAACAGAATCGAGAGGAGCGTTATTAGGATAGTAAAAAAAAAGAGAAGTTAGTGACAGTTCTCGGTACACGTATGATTTCGCACTTTCTTATGTTAAGGGCCACTGGCCATAAATTTATTTCTCACTTAAACGCGTACTACTAACGCAGGCCTATATGTAGATTTTTATTGAGCAAAATATTTTACTATAAAGAAGCAAACAATATTTTAATACGTACAAGAAGATCGTTGGCTATGTACATTAGTCTACGGTCACATGACAAGATACATCAAATAATGGAACTTTCTGCCACCAGGTGGCGCAACAAGCAGTTGCTCACGATTTTTCAATGAACAAATAAAATATAACTCCATTTTTAACGAGGAAAAAAAAAGGGTTTGTTTGAGTAACTATCAAGGACAATCTTTCTATCTGTGGAGTCATCTCGTTTCATGTCCTACGCAGTTGTCGGTACCTTCAATTATTTTGAATATCGCCATTTCGAGCTTTCGCAGTAACTTACTCTCAAAGTTTTTCCGGCCAACGTGTGGGCCTTATTAGCTAAGTTTCTCCATCAAAACCACTTGTGGCACCGTCTTTGTTCGGAGACGTCGGAGATAGCACTCTAATTTACAAAACAATCAGAAGTAAGGGAAAAAGTATTTATGTATTTATTTATTTAGATACCTACAGCGCCCAACTGGACATTATTGTAGGGGGGAAACAAACAGGAAAACATACAGGTAGTATATACTACATGAAAAACAACAAACAATATGTAAGATTAAAGATAACATCAGCATTCTAAACATAAATAACATTATAAAAAGACTAAACATCACGTTACTAAGAGGTTGATACAGGTTGTACAACACGAAAAAGCAACAAACATAATATTATAGTAAACTTTTAAACATAAATTAACTTTATAAATACATAACCTCATAAGAAAGACGGAGTAGAAAACACAACTTGACAGAAGCTGTAAATGGTGAGCTAAAGTTCAAAATATTTCACATATGTTATGTAAAACCTAGTTAAACAAACATTCTGCGAGGGATTCATCAAAGGAAGTCGGCATCGACAGTACAACTTCATTCGGGAGACAATTCCAGTCATGGGCTGTCCTCAAAAAAAAAAAAAGAATGTTTATATAGGTTGATCCGACACCTATATTTCCTAATCTTCAGGGAATGGTCTATACAGGCAGATCTATAGGTAGGGTGAAGTATGTAGGTTTCTTTCCATTAGCCAGTTGCAGCTATAAAAATTTCGTGGAACAGTTTTAGGCGCGTGTATTTCTGCCTGTCCTGCAAAGGCGGCCATCCAAGATTGTCCCGTATGTCGAAAGAGCTTTTTCTGAAATAATAGTTCGATGACACAAATCGTGCTGCACGCTTTTGGATGCGCTCTATTTCGTCAATACATGTCTTTTTACCGGGGTCCCAAGCGGAACATTCATATTCTAATATAGTGCGAACATTTGAAAAGTAAAGAATTTCTTTTAACTTAGGAGGAGCTTGCTTGAAGTTTCGCCTAAGGAAGTTGAGGACCCGACTAGACTTCGCTGCTACGTAATCAGTATGGTCATTCCAGGAAAAGTCATTTTTGTATAAAACCCCTAAATATTTGTAGCTGGGTAGAGTCGTGAGGCTTTCGCCATCAAGAGAGTATTTCGTATTTAAAGTATGACGTTTTGTAGATAACTGGACAATGTTTCATTTAGAAATATTTTGCGTCATATTCCACGTATTGCACCATAGAAGTATCTTGTCGAGGTCACTTTGTAGTTGTACACTGTCATTAAAAGTATTAATTTCATGGTAAAGATAACAGTCATCGGCATACAATCTGAGACGGCTTGATACTCCTTCGCCTATATCATTGATAAACATCAAAAAAGAAGAGGCCCGAGTACAGATACCTGAGGAACACCTGACAAGACTGTTTTAAGTGATGAGGTCGTTCCGTTAAGAACAACACATTGTTTTCCGTCAGTAAGGTAAGCCTCAATCCACTAAAAAAGAGCCGTAGGAATATTAAGTACAGACGGTTTTACTAGTAATAGATTGTGTGCTACCGAGTCAAAGGCTTTTTGGAAGTCTAAGAAAATACAGTCCACCTGTTTGCCATTATTGATCGACAGTGCTATATCATGAGAAAACTCAATCAATTGAGTGTCGCATGAGAGACCTCTCCTAAAACCATGCTGTGCTGGGGTGAAAAAATTGTTTTCTTGGAGATGAGCTATTAGGTCAGAGTAAATCATATGCTCTAGTACCTTGCATGAAACACTGCTTAGTGAAATAGGTCTGTAGTTTAGACTTTGGGTGTTATTGCCGCTTTTGAATATAGGAATTACACTAGCAGTTTTCCAGTCACGCGGTAAAGCACCGGAATCAAATGCATTTTCATAGAGAATCGTTAGAAAAGGGGCAAAAGATGCAGCCCAATTCTTTAATACACAATTCGAAATGTGATCGGGTCCGGGGGCTGACTTCACATTCACTTTTCGTAGTAGCGTTATTATTCCCTGCTCGCAAAATGGCATATCACTCATTTGTGGTAAACTCAAAACAGCTTTCAGGCCACTGGCCTGGGGGATCGACTGTACGAATACAGATTCGAAGTAGTTACTGAACTTTTCAGCCTTTCCTTTAAGGTCACCGGTATAATTATTGCTATCTATAATATCTGGAATAGGATCCTTCGCCGTTCGCTTGGTTCTGACGTACTTCCAGACTTCTTTTGGGTTAGCTTTTAATTTTTCGCCCATGGCATCTAGATAAGCGCTTTCAGCCTCGCGCATTTCTTTTGCTATATTTTTACCGAGTTCCTTCATCTTGCTGAAAAGGTCTGGATTCGGTGATTTGCAGTACCTGCAATACAGGCGATGTCGTTTATTTATCAATGCGCGAATATTTCTACTAATCCATGGTTTATCTGCCTGACACTTAGATTTGATTACTCGAGACGGAACAAATGACTTTATGAGCGGTAAAAGTTTGGTTTTCAATTGGCTCCATGCAGATTCTATGTCAAGAGCAGAAGTGTGCTGTTTGAAAAAAGGCAGGAATTCGTCAAGCTCCTGTGACAGTGAGGCATAATCGGCTCTATCATATTGGAACACCTGTCTCGAAGGAGGAACATGGCAACGCTTTAGAACACAAGATAGGTGTGCAAGAACAATTTCATGGTCGCTCATACCGGGTAATAAATTAACAGAACTAATGAGAGTGCGTTCAGAACAAAACAACAAGTCTAGCACATTTTCACTATTTGGGGCTATTCTCCTGGGAGTTTGTACAAATTGGAACAGGGTATGTGAATTAATCATTTCACGAAATGCAGAGTAAATAGGTAACGAAGTGGTTATTTTCGGCTGGTGACAGAGCCAGCCAATATTCGGTAAGTTAAAATCTGCTCCAAGAACGGTATACGTTGCATCTAAGGACAGTAGTATGTTATTTAAGCCGAATATACATTGAGGAGTATTGGAAGCAGGTGGTCTGTAAAACGACCCAAATGCTATCGAAGTGCCTGAGTGACATTCGAAGTAAAGAAGAAACAAAAATGCACTCAACTGTAGATGCACTTTGCAACAAAAAGATCTCCCGCCTTTCTTTCTGCCACTCGACGTAGTCTGAGCGTATGAAGTTCGCGGCAGCCGGAGTTGCTCTGCTTGACGCTTTAAGAGACTCAAGAACATGTCACTTTAAGCCAGATTCAACATGTCGTGTAGGAAGCGCTTTAAGAAGAAGGCCGGTTAGAATCATATTGGTTGCCCGAAACCCCATGAGCTTACTGAAACAGATCTTGCTGGCTGTCCTGTCAACTCTACTGGATAGGCAATTCCGAACTGCCACACTGGTGGAGTGACAGTCAGTCACACTCTTGCTCCTTGGAGCTGTATAGAGAGATCGGATTGCATTCGTGGAGGCTCTAGCACGCGAATACTTGAAGTATAGATTTCGCCAATTAGGGAAAAGTTGCACGTGCTTTTTTAACGAGCCCACATACGTGGGCGTACATTTGCATTAAAATTATTTTTATGACAGTGGGTGGGCAGGTTGAAGGAGCGGAAGAGAGTGCCTCAGTCAGGTTGGCTGGCGTTTCGTTAGGAATTATTATGTCAAAAACACCTTGTAAAGTAAGTTTTTTATTGTTTATTTCCTGTCTCGTGGTGTTGCGTTTCGCAGTAACAGAAGTGGCGTGAATGTTGGGGCTATAGCTCGCCTTTATCGCAACAGAGTTAACGAGGTGGTTTTACAAAAGCCGTGGTACTAGCCGTCTGAACTTACTTTCTTAGCCGTCTGGACTGTTTCACCAGGCGGCTAGTACTAGCGCACTGAGGCCCGATTTCAGGTTAGAAGTTTTAGGTTCTTCACGTTAAAGTTTGAACTGCGCAAAAAACAAACAAACATGAAAACATGAAAGCAAAAAGAGATGGTAAGCAGATCTATCCATCATAGTAGGAGCACTGTCTAAAAGTTATTCTCTCATTGTGAAAGATTTGTGTGGCCCCTGGCGACGCAATTATTTCCCGCTTGTCATCAATATTTCCCCGTTCATAGTCTCTAAGGTGGTTTCAAAACTTCGCCTGAGAATTCTTGAAATGGGTATAATCAGTACAAACACAGCTACTACAGTTAGAAGTATATCAACAGCAAGATTCTATGAGCAGTGTTCGTGGCCTAGAACTGCTAACGCAGAAATAGGCTGTGGCATTAATGCTTTATTTTTAGATCAATACTTGAAGTTTTGAGCAATATACTCATGTGAGCTATGCTGAAATGTCTATTTCGTCTATATAAGGCGAGGTTGGAATACGTATGTGCGGCATGAATGACTGTCTCTTCTAAATGCAGAGTTCGTTTCTTTAAATGTTAATGCGATTGCATAAACTGCCCCGTGCCCATGAAAAATGAATGTTTTCGGCCTTGTCCGCAATCTAAATATCATTTCATGGAGGGAATGAAAAAAACTTGGGACAGGAGAAAGAGCCCTCGCATCGAAGTCACAGTTCCTGGGGGCCGCAGTTAGGTGAGTCGAAAAACGTCAATGTGTTTAGGTGGCGAGGTAATCAAAGCCACGGCTTCTCATTCAAAACTTGCATTCTTCCCAAACACATAGATGCTTCAGTTGTTCAATCTTAATAAAGGAGTACACGGTTAGTACATCCTTGTGTATCACCTATAATGAAGTCAAGCTCTGTCAATTTAGAATATTCTCACGGGTCTGAAAATACCACTCCAGCACAGCTGCCGAAATGGCTATGAATAGAAGAAGACAACGTTGCTGTTGTGGGGCTGAGTCTGGGCTGCCCTCTTGACTTATATTCTGTGCGCCCTGTTCTGTGTGATCTTGCTCTGGTACCGACTGACAATCCTTAAACAAATACTCCCCGTAACAATATATATGGCATTGCTTAGGCCTCACGCAGGTTTTATTCTACTCGACAGACAGGCGTTCATAAGCCGGCAAGGTTGTGTCAGTGTGGTGGCACTTGGACCTCGGGCACATGCCGAGAAAAATGGCTGGGAGTCCAGGGAAGGACAGGCATAAATTACGTTTGATGACGCCACCATGGCACGATTGCGGACGACTGCTTAGAGGTCACGTAGTTTGCTAACGGAGCCACTAAGTAACAAACCATGTCCGCGAGGAGATGGCCATTCAGCGGTGACCCTGTGTAAACAAAACTAAAGGCAGGCTTCTTTGCCGCTGCTTCAAGGAATGGAATGGTTGAAACGAGGTGGTTTGCGGGGTGTCGCATCCCCGGATCAGAACAGCTTACTCCGGCTGTGAGGAGTTCTAGGAAATTCAAATGTTGCATCGTTAAGCACAGACAAATTTATTAATGGTACTTGCAAAATAAAAACTGATCCGTTTTGTTTCGACAGGCTACACTTTTAAAACAGCTTGAGTTAAAGGTGCGTCTTTTGGTTCCACAACAATACCGGTTGCCTGGCTCACTTGCGTTTGTTTTTTAAAAAACTCAGTGCTCGCCATGTTACTATCAACATTGATATGCCGCGATGACTACGGACGTGCCATTGGTGACCTGGAAGGGCCGGGCATTGAGCGATAATCCAAGTAAATGCACGCAAGATAGATGACGCCGTTATGGGACAAAAAGGCACAATTCTTACTTATTCTCTCTAATATAGTGCGTAGAGAAATCACACACCGGCTGCAACAGGAAGATAACTGATGCAGTTAAAACTGACACAAAGATACAGGAACGCAAGATGCGAGGCAACGAATGTAACGTTCAGTCAATGTGTTTAGAATGAGCTTGATCATTTGATGCTCGATTCTCGCAAAGGCGTTGATTTTAGTAATGTTGTTGTCACATGTTTTGGAAGTGTAAACAAGGGAGGTAATACTGTCTATTTCTTCACTCCAGTAAAAACAGAATGCCACAACGCCACCCCTGTCCCTTTTTGTTTTGAAAGGCAACAGAAAAAAATATTCAGAAAACCATGTTAACGTCGAGAAAGTACGCAATGTTGAGCAACCGAAGGCTCGAAACGTAAGAAGCGCCACTGAATCATTAGCTCGAACAGCTACAACTCACAGGCGGTGCGAAGTCTGCCAAGTTTATGGTCATGAGTTCAGATGATCAGAATATCAGGGCCGTAGAACCATGCGCAAAAACATTAGGATCACTCATCAATCCTCGTCTTAAAGTTTATAATTGGAAGGAAGCCTGCTTATGAAGTCACCGCATGCAGGTTTTGAAGCCAGGAACGTGCTACTATCAGTAGCAGCATACCAAAGCTTTGCGCTTTTTACGAGGCAATGTCATTGATCAGATTTAATGGAGTGAAATAATGGATTTCACATGCATTCAGAAGCATTTTCCTTTCAGTTAAAGAAGCAAACTCCGCAAATAAAGCAAGTAAATATCTGAAATATTGATCTCTACAATTCATTTGTGTGTTCTTCGTTTACCATGTATTGTGCATATGTAGACATTGTTTTTGTAACAATTCCTGTGTAGTTGGGTAAGTTGTGTATGTTGTGTTCTGTTTACATATATACACATATCTTTTTGTAACAACTTTTGGTGTGTCTGTGGATGTTGTGTTCTGTCGCAATGTTCTGTTGGATCGTAATTGATGTTCACTGTCTGTGAGAATAAATTTCTCTAAACAAATGAAGCAAGTTCAGTCACTATGGCTATGTGTACTCCTTACGCACGCAAGAAAAAGAGAAATAAACGAAAAGTGTATAGCAGGAAAGCCCTTGCCACGCGAGTATTAGTGAGTGAGTGAGTGAGTGAGAAAGGAAAGGCCGGGAGGTTAACCAGATATTGGCATCTGGTTTGCTACCCAGCGCTGGGGGTGGGGAAGTAGGGGCAAGAAAGAGGGGTTAGAGAGAGGGAAAAACAAACGCACGCGCACTCATAAAAAAAAACGAAAACACACACTGGAAGGGCGTCCCAGCTACAACCGTTCAGCAAGGTCGGTCAATCGCAAAAAGTTCAGCAGCGCTTTCAGGGCCCTCTTCTGTGAAGTCGCATCCTGACGATACTGCAGAATTTCCTGCTCCGACAGAGGCTGATCATCTAATTTGTTGAGTTCCCTGCGAAGGCATAGTCGCCACCTACTATACGCTAGGCACTCACAAAGAACATGTTGAATGGTTTCCTCCTTGCCACAGTGGCCACAGGCTGCGGTGTCGGCCATCCCAATGCGGAAAGCGTAGGCGTTGGTAAATGCAACGCCCAACCACAGCCTACATAACAGGGTCTGGTCTGCCCGGCGAAGCCTCGACGGGACTTGAAAACTTAGTGTAGGGTCAAGTGAGTACAGTCGGGCATGCTTGAAGTGCGGCTGATTCCACTGCGATGTGGTTTGCCGGCGAGCAAGTCTGCGGAGCTCTCGTGCAGCATCCATCCTAGAAAGTGGTAGTCGCAGTTTATGATTTTCTGTGTGGGCTGAGCGGGCAGCTTGATCGGCCCGTTCATTGCCGATGATTCCGCAGTGACTGGGCAACCACTGAAATGTAATTTGGTGCCCTTTCTCAGTCAGGTGGTGTATAATCTCTGCTATCTCTAGTACCAGCTGCTCGTGTGGTCCACGGCGTAAGGCTGATAGTAGAGACTGCAGTGCCGCCTTCGAGTCGCAGAAAATAGTCCACTTGCGCGTAGGCTGATCAACTACAAATTGCAACGCGGCACGAAGTGCTGCCAATTCTGCTGCCGTTGATGTTGTTGCGTGAGATGTCTTGAATTTAATTGTCGTGGCCAACCTTGGTATCACTACTGCTCCTGTAGAGCTGTCCGGCTGAACCGATCCGTCAGTGTAGATATGTGTGGAGTCTTGATATTTCTCATACAAGAGAAGTAGTGTGAGCTGTTTAAGAGCCGGTGACGACAAATTGGCCTTTTTCTCGACGCCAGGTATGTTAATATTAATTATTGGTTGAGCGAGGCACCATGGCGGAGTCACAGGTCTAGCGGCAGGAGAGAACGAAGTTGGGATCGACTCACCATGTGCGGTCACTGTTTTGCAGTAAGATGTGCATGGTCGGACCACTGGTAGAGAGGCTAGGTGATGTCGAGGGGTTCGAGCAAGGTGTCGTATATGTGTCCTCAGCACTTCCACATTTATGTGGGTCTTGATGAGGTTGTCCCTTGTGATGGCGATAGTCGCCGCTGTTGATGCACTTTGTGGCAAGCCTAAACATATCCGGAGTGCTTGAGCCTGGACACTTTGAAGCATTCGTATGCTTGTTTTACTTGCGTTGGTTAACACAGGTAGGCTGTACCGAAGGAATCCAAGGAAAAGAAACCTGTATAGTCGCAACATAGCAGTTGTGGACATTCCCCAGTTCTTTCCAGCGAAGAACTTGAACAAATGACAGATGCCTGTCAATCGCCTTTTCATGTATGATACATGTGAGCTCCATGAGAGGTCTCTGTCAATTATAACACCTAGGAACTTGTATGATCTGAGGTGACGTATTCTTTCGTTGTTTATCAGAACGCTGTAGTTATGCATTGGTTTGCGCGTAAACGCCACTAGTGCACATTTCTCAGAGGAAATTTCCAGACCTCGTTGACGGAGGTAAATAGCAACTTGAGTGGCAGCTCTCTGAATTCGCGCTCGCAGCTGTAGACGTGTTACTGCAGACGTCCAAACGCAGATGTCGTCCGCGTACATTGACAATCTGACAGTATTTGGCAGATGCTCATTTAGAGCTATTAGCGTCAGGTTGAATAGTACAGGGCTAAGTATGCCACCCTGGGGAACACCACGGTGGCTGTAGTGTAGCGAAGTGTCACCATCCTCGGTTCTCACGAAAAAGGATCGCTCAGAGAGATAGCTGCGTATCCACTGAAACATCCGACCACCCACTCCTACCTCCTTGAGAGCGGTGAGGACAGCTTCATGTGTGACGTTATCGTACGCCCCTTTAACATCAAGAAATAAAGAAGCGCAGAGACGCTTACGGCCTTTTTCGTGCTGCACGTAGGTGACCAGGTCTATGACGCTATCAATTGATGACCGGCCACGGCGAAATCTCGTCATAGCGTCCGGGTAGATGTTGTGATGCTCCAGGAACCATTCTAGCCGTCCAAGTACCATTCTCTCCATCACTTTGCCCAAGCAACTAGCCAGTGCAATCGGGCGGTATGATGTGAGCACCAATGGTGACTTGCCAGGCTTCAGTAATGGAACCAAACGGCTGGTCTTCCAGTTAACTGGGAGGGTGCCCTCTCGCCACGAGTCGTTGTATATCTCGAGGAGGGCACTCCTCGCACACTCACCAAGGTGACACAGTGCTCTGTATGATATTCCATCAGGCCCGGGTGCTGATGTCCGTCTACACAAAGCCAGTGCTGCTTGAAGCTCATGAATAGAAAAAAAATTGGTCCATGGGGTGATCGTGTGATGTCGTGCCACCGCGTGAGAGCGTGGAGATGTTGGGATCTGCGAGTTGACCAGATAAGTTGGCACAGAACTCTTCTGCCACGTCGACCTCCGATCTCTGTTGAGAGAGGGCTAGAGCCTTGAATGGAGACCGCTGAATGGGAGATGTCCGGAGCCCTCTTATTGTCCTCCACAAGTGTGATAAAGGCTTGCGAGGATCTAACGAAGCGCAGAAGGCTGCCCAACGTTGTGACTCTAGCTTGTCTATGCGGCGTTGTATCTTCTTCTGAAGACGTCTAGCGATTCGTAAATCGTCGATTGCTTTCGTGCGTCGGTACCTTCGTTCCGCACGCCGTCGGAGAGCCCGAAGTCGTTCTAATTCCACATAAAATTCGGTTACTCTCGAAGAGCATGTGAGGGTGCACACTGTGTCTTGCACTGTGGACTTGATCACCTCTTCTAAGTCAAATGAGGTGTTCTCTTGACAGCGTTCTTCCATGAGAGATTCAAACTTGGTCCAGTCTACTCTTTGGATAGTTTCGCGTACCTTGCAAGGTGATAATCCTCTGATCTTGACATATGTGGGAATGTGGTCGCTCCCATGTGTTTCTATGTCCGCAAACCATCCGGCACATCTGACAAGACCTCGAGAAACAAAAGTCAAGTCAAGGCAACTGCTGTATCCAGGGCCACGTAAAAATGTTGGGCTGCCATCATTTAACAAGCACAGCTCGTTGTCTGAAGCAAACGTTATCAGACTTCTACCCTTTGCGCTGATCTTCGGGCTCCCCCATAGCGTATGGTGGGCGTTGAAGTCTCCGATGATCACCCATGGGCCAGGAGTAGATGATAGGATGTGTCCTAGTCTTCTGTGGTCAAATCTACTTGATGGCGACAGGTATGCACCGACAACAGTGACAGTAAGACCCCTTTTCTTCACTGTTAAGCATATATATTGGTTATAGTTGTCAGGTGGTACAGGCCGAATAATGTAGGTCAGGTCACGTCGAATGAACAGCAGGACCTTGCTGTTTCCACTATAACAAGCCGACATAAAGGATTCGTATCCGGAGAGTCTAATAGCGCTCGATAAATTTGAAGAAGACGAAGTGATTCGTTTACGGAACACATCTTGCTCGTCTTTGTGCTTTTCTGGTTTTTTCGCCGCAGTTGTGGGGTCTATCGCCCCATATATCGTGGTGATGGATGTTCAACCTCACGGGGCACCGTCCGAGTCCGGTTCGACCGCTGGGACTGCTTCGAGGAAGCGAGGAAACGCGTCCAGTGAGAGTGAGGACACTGAGCTATACTCCGCATCAAGCGACGAGTCCTCGGACGACGGCTTCCAACCCGTCATGTACCGCAAGGCTAAACGACGGATCGTCAATGCATCTTCGGCATCAAGCACGACTACCGTGAAAACTGCCCCTCAGCGATGGCCTCACTCTATCCTGTTTGTGCCACTGAAGGCTACCAACAGTCTACGCGGGCTGAACAGGCAAGCGCTCTCTGTATATCTCGAGAATATTACGCCAAATCAGATCAAAGAAATACGTCTAAACGCAAGAAAGAACATCTTGGCAATCGATGTGCTGAACCCACGTGCGCTAAACGCGCTTCAGAAAGTAACGCAACTGGGTAACATCAATGTCAAGTCTATAATACCAGCTGATAGCACCACGTCAACAGGAGTAATTTATGACATCGCCACTGAAATTCCAGAATCGGATCTTTCAGTGCTAATAAAACAGGCAAATGAAGATAACGTCATTGTGAATGTCAGTCGCCTTGGTAACACACATTGTGTGAGAATTACGTTCAAAGGGGACTGTCTCCCCTCCCATGTGAAGGTTGGCCACTTTCGTCACCAGGTCCGACCATTTATTCCAAAACCTATGCGATGTCATAAGTGCCAGAAGATCGGCCATGTGCAGGGAGCGTGCAGGAACTCCGAAGTGTGCCCCCGATGCTCAGAACCACATACCGAGGACAAATGCAGCGCAACCATACTAAAGTGCCCTAATTGTCAAGGTGCCCACAGTGCATCTTCCAAAGACTGTCCACGCATAAAGAAGGAATTTACTATTCTTAGACAAATGGTGCGAGACAGCTCTACCCACAAAGAGGCCGCGGAAAAAGTCCGGCGAAGACGACGACGTCACCGTCGAAGATCTTCGCGAAGAACGCAGTCAACTACAAGAAGTAAGCCAACGCATCTGGGAACGCCGCCCACTGCAGGGTACACCGCGGCGAACGCAGACGAAGGAAAACAGAAAACAAGTAGGTCTCTCTCTACTGAAGATTGGCCGCCACTTACGCGCACGCAACTTGTGGAAGAACCACATCAGAAGCCGCATTCATCAGAGCAAGCTGCGACAACAGAGGAGCAGCGGAACTTGGATAAGCAAGTGATTGCTCTTCTACGACCCATAATTAATGCCATTCGCACTGTGTTAAACAACATGCGCACAACGTCAGTCAAAAGTGCACTTCAAGTACTGGACGCTCTGAGTCCAGTACTGGCGGCTCTTGAGTAGATAATGGCCCACCAGCCACTGTCTTTCAGGGAAGAGGTCAAAAAAGCAACAATTTTTCAGTGGAATGCACGGGGACTGAAATCACGCATTGCAGATTTCCGTCGGTTCGTTTTCACTAATATGTTTCCCATCATCGTCATCTGCGAGCCAAATTTAGCGAGTATTAGAATTCCTCAAGCGTTATATGAAATGACTCATTGAAGGCTGTGATGAACTTACGTTTTTCGAACAAAGGCAACGTCGGGCCGACAAAAGGCAATCAAAAGAAAGAAGCCTAAATTAAAATTTTTGCCACCTTTCTTGCAGAACAGGTTTTTTATACGGTTTACTCGTCGATTACTTATGCACAAGCAAAAACTCACAAGGTCCTTCACGCATTCGCCTAAGATAAGTCCACTCGAAGTAGAAACCTACGTTGTTTTTCTTCCCAGTCAATGTATTGATCAGTTCCTCCACCTATCCCCACCTCCCCTCTCCCAGTCCCCCCTCACTAGAGTTTTCATTATGTATAGTAGTTTTGTACTGTCAGCAGGATCAGAGGCACCACAAGTTTTCTGCACCTCGCCTGGTTGTTCACCGCCTCCTCTTTTAACCCCTTATGATTCGCCAAGTGACGATCTGAATGTGATGACTTCATCGTGTGAGGTCATGCATTATGACATCGGAGTGACGTTACAGTGTAGCGTCATCTTCTGACAATCCTTTAAATCACAGTGTTGTCGCCGATGCTGACAGTCAATTGTCGCGTAGTTTCGCCTCAGAATAGATTCGAGGCTCTAAACGAGGTAACCAACGTTAGCGTTGACACAATGAACGACAATCTTACTAGAATCAAAGACTGCGCAATGGAAGTCGGAGGTACAGTCACTATGGCAAACCAGTTCAGGAGACGACAAATAATAATAATAATAATAATAATAATAATAATAATAATAATAATAATAATAATAATAATAATAATAATAATAATAATAATAATAATAATAATAATAATAATAATAATAATAATAATAATAATAATAATAATAATAATAATAATAATAATAATAATAATAATAATAATAATAATAATAATAATAATAATAATAATAATAGCAATAACAATAATGATAATAATAATTAATATGATTATTATTTGGTTTGAGTACATAGAGAACACGGAAATAGAGAAACTAGGAAGGGAACAGGCTGACAACTGCCACCTATAGGGGTACAACGCCTGCTCCTTCGGGAAGGGGAGACATAGAGGAAATGAGGAAAGAAAAAAGGAGAGAGACGAAGAAAAGCCTCAAATAAAACGAAATAAATGTAGTTGGAGGAGCTTTCAAGGTTAATAAATAGGTGTAGCCTCCATTCGAAGGTATAACTTGGAGATTATCGAGCAGGCGGTGAAAAGCGGCAAAAGCCCAAAAGCTGCGAAGGCAAACTTGTATACATAGGCGAAAATCGGATATATGCATTAAGGATATATGCACGCATTGGAGGCCATGGGTTCCCAAGGGATCCATTCTGACTTCCTCTAAGCAGCGTAACCGACCTCTCGGCCGGTATGCTCTTTCGGAAGTAATAAAGTTTTGATCATCATCGTCAAACAAACCTTTATACACACATGAACGCACGCACGTGCACAGGAAAGAGAAGTAACACATAGACGTTTTGGGTTGAACAAAAAGATAGCAAAATAGTATGGTGCTTAGAGACCTTAAAAAAAAGCAACGTCTTTGTAGTGTTTAAAATGCTTTCGAAAGCTGCGTGAAACCTGAGACTACGTATGAAGGCAGAGTAGAGAAGCGGAGATCTGTTTTTACAGGCGTAATGTTTAAATTCCCGATTTTGTTTTACACTTCGGGTTCCTTCCACAGACCAACTAAGTGACAATGTGTCGCAGAGCCGCTTATATGGAATCACCTGCAGCATTTACACGCAGATCGTCAAGCCAAAAGAGTGAGTGCTTGGGGGAGTAAAAACGATCTTGACACAAGAAAATAATGACAAAAAGGGGTGGCCTCAATGTTTTTGCAAAAAGTATAATCCGAAAGGCTCTGACAACAAAGGTAGCTTTATGGGAAAACGGGGCGCTGAGTAAACGCTTTTTATATTCTAAGTGGCAAACCTTTCCTTTGTCTCTCTTTTTGTTTTTATTTTTTGTTTTTTAAAAAACACGACGCTCGAAGAATGTAGCGGAAACGTCAACACAAATGCACGGTATATGTTGTTTAAATTATGCTTTGTACAGCGCTCCAATGAATGCGTGTTGAGACTTTTGATTAAACGAAGAGCACGAAAGGTGATGCTAATACTTGAGTTTCCAACCACAATCGTTGAAACTTTCGCTCCCCCTCCTCCCCTGTGCAAATGTCGGTGTCATTGCATATGAACCAAATGAAATCAACACATAATTAGGCCAAGGACAATATAGCAGGCTTTAATTGTAATGAATGAGGTGTAACGCCCGAAAACCACGATATGATTATGAGAGACGCTGTAGCTCGGGACTCCAAAAATTTTGATTCTTGGGGTTATCAGTCTATGTGCCTCAAGAAAGTTCACTTCCATTGAAAATGCGGCCACCACCGCCAGGTTTCGCTCCCATGACTTGCAGGTCGGCAGCATAGGGTACATTACTTATTTTACTTAACTGCAGTTTAGTAATTAAGGTGTCGCTCTAAATGAAATGAATTGAACGAAAAACACACCTTGAATCGGCGGTGCATGAACGCATAATGCATCCGAGGCTCTACGAATAGGTGACAGGTAAAAGAGCGAGGGATTGTGGGATGCACTGTCTGCTGCAGGCTTCCGGTTCGAGAAGAGTAGACGACGGCGAACCGCTTTGCCGCAAGCCTCAAATTGTTCAGGATTCACTCAAAAATAAGTTTACACGACGCACTGGGCGAGTCTATTTGCGTTTATCTTGGTCAAACTGTGCGTTAACACAGCACGCAAAGGAAGAAGTGCGTTAAACAAGCGCATGTTTTCGATTCTTCGGCGCCGTCTATGTGTGACTGTGTTGTTTATTTGCCACCGTGCCGCGCAGCTTGACCAAGATCAGTGTTCAAATAAGCATCCAGCTTCGACTAAGAATCGCACCTTATAGCGCGCTGAAGGCTATAAAAAAAGACATCTCGACGCGCTTGATAAATGCTGCGCTTCATGCCGATCGACCAATGATTTCGGCCAAAGTAGTGATAGCGAAAGGAGCTCTTAACACACTGCTATAGATTACTGATCACCATCCCCTGAGATCTTTAATATTGTTATTTTTTATCTGCAGTGACGTATCATACAATGAAAACTGCGTTCTGTATCGACTGATCTGCTAGCAAAACTGACAGTCCACCCGACTAGCATAAAAGCATTGCAGAGCATTTTGGTGTGATAAAAATTTTCCTTACCGTTCATGGCATTCGTAGCTGGTCATTGTCGTAGTCACGGCTAACAGAAACAAAAAAAAACCAACTTCTAAAGCGCTGACATTGCACGGAGAAGTGCTTTTTTTTTTCAACGGAGCGGTACAGAAGTGCCTGCGTGCGGCTGCTAACCCGCGTGGTGTTTCGAACCGGAAGCCGTCGTATCCCACAGTTCCCTGCAATTTTCTATTTTACCAGTCACCCATTGAGCTTAAAAGAAGGGCACTTCGCCGTGTAATGTGTTGGCAACTTATGCCACCATGGAAGTATTGGAAAGCGCCAGTCATTGCCAATGCAGAGCGTAGAAGTCATCATTACAATCGCATCGAAGCTTCTGTTGGCTCAAATTACAGTGCGAGCTTCTAAGATTTCATCGGTGAGGGAAGACCAAGGCTAAACCGCAAACGAAAAAACGGTATCGAAGGGACTGCCTCTGAAGCAGTGGATCGGACGTCACCAGGCCATAGCAGCTCACGCCAAAAGCTTAGCGCTGAAAGCAGCCGTTAAGAGAGAAAACATGGGATAGTGACTTTTCGTCGCGTCCCAGCAGGAGAGAATCATTTGACCTTTAGCCGTTCGGCTCGAGCATGGCGAGGAATTCATCGACCGATGTGGTCTCGCTGCTGCGGCTGCCACCACTTGTAAAGATGAGAAGCGAGAAGCCAATGTCGACGCGGAACAACCCATGCTGGGGGCTTGAGTATTATACTTTTATGTTGATCGATCTCTGGCTGTTCGTATACTATTGGGCATTCCACCATGCCAAGAAATAAGGACTTGACCCCGCACATACTTTCGTGAACGAAAGAGTGTAGAAAAGGGTTGCAGAGTAATATACGCTGCTTTGTGTCCTGGAAGAGATCAGTCAAAAATGATAGCATTGAAAGCCAGTATAAGTCAGGTCTTGAAGGTGAGAGAGAGAGAGAACAATATAAGCCCATGAAACAATAACACTTTTTTTCTGGGAAATCGAGCATGAGTATCTGTCAGCTGAGATCCCGTAATAATACATCAATCTTATGAAATAAGAAAAAGAGAGAGAAAAAGAAAGAAAGGAATACAGCCAGCCAGACAGAAAGAAATAAAAAAAGAAAGAAAAAGGAAGAAAGAAAGAAAGAAAGAAAAAAAAGGAAAGAAAGGTCTGCCTGTCAGTCAGAATTTTGTGTGCATGGCCGTGTGCACAAAAGAACTTGACACGATGAGAAGTGCGCCTTCCTTTGTTCCCAGGCACGGAATCGTGTGCCTAAGGCCTCCTGCTAGGGTGCGTGTCGTATGCCGGCCGGGAAAGAACGTTGTTGTCCGAAAGGCACAACCAGCGCTCAGAGTTACTGAGTAAAAAAAATGGAAGCCATGTGAACACCCTTTTAATTTTTTTTTTGTTGCACCGAAACCTAATGTTTTCACAGAGTCTTGGCATGAATGAAGGCACATGCGGAATTCAAGACTAAACATTTAATTCGGGGGAACATGCGCCAGCTAAAATAAAAATGGAAGATAAAATCGATTTACGCTGCACACTGATAGCGGTGAACAGGTCTTCGGCTGTCGGTAATCTGATCATCAGCTTAGCGCTTCGTCTTTTATTCACTAGCCATCAAACCTTCCAGCGTTATCCTGCATAAGTTATCAAACAGAACTTGATTACTTGCGTCCTGCGCGAAATTTTTACAAAAATATGTACAATATTCGCGAAGCTTCTCCAACATTAGCACGTAGTCTGCGCCGAAGGGTTGCCGGCATTTTTTTTTCGAGTGGAACCAGAATAAACCAAAATAAACACATGCGATAATACTGCCACGCATATTTATTGATTTGTTTTAGTGTATTCAGGTTTCCTCCACAAACCCGTTAGGAACGCTCATCGCATACCGTGCGGCAATGTTTGCGAAGCTTTGAGCTTGTTTGAGGTCTTTCCGTTCGGGAAGAAAACTGCATTGAAATAATTGAATTGCATGTCATGAAGGCACCTGTTGCATTGATAACGATGAGTCTCCAATGGCATGTAAATGGGAAGAGCGAGACGTCCGATGCAGCTTGAATTTTTTTACGAAAAGCATATCCACACAATGCGCAGGGCTTTGTTGAACTTTCCCATTTTCTCTCATTTCATTCACTCACGTTAAGTGCTACGCAACTTTAATAGAACGGTTTTGATGTTCGTTTTAGGAGCCGAACATTTCCGTCGGGGATTGCGGCTGCAGATGCTTTGTTGGGGCAGTGGTTGTGGTGGTGGTAGTAAGCGTTCATTATAGTGACAGAGAGGTTACAAGGGAAACGTCTACTAGGTGAGCTTCCATGCAGTACAAGGTGTACAGTCAGAAACCCCGTGGGTCATGGCCGCTATCCTAGCACCCCGTACCATGGCTTGTTGGGTCGGAAGGTCCTGTCAGCCGAGCATCGCCCATAGAGTAACACAAAAATGAGAAGAGTGGTTACTCGAGCCAAAAAGTGGCTGAGGTACGCAGCTTCACCCCAGCCGTAAGATGGCAACACATCACTTACTGCTTCAAGGAAGCACACGTACGAGTTATTTACTACAGTACTTTTTCTAGTGCATTATATGTCTACGTATTTTTGCGTATGTGACAGTGGCCTGAATCCGTCTGTATCGTCTGCTATTGTACGGTGCGATAACGTCGGACTTGGATAAAGCATTAATCGGACGCGAGAGAAGTGCACATGGCGTCGACGTGACGGCAACGTTGTCACGCTCCGTGTGGCAGCATTTACGGCAATGAAGAAGTACGATAAGTAGCAGGGAGATGCCATAAAAGATGTGCGACAGCGTGCTTGGCGTGCGTCGTGGTTTTCGCTTGTTTCGGTTGCCTATCAGCTTGGCGGCTGGTAGGTACAAACGCCATCAATACTATGTTAAGTACGTATAGCATTTGTCATTGAAGCCTTCGCCTAACGTTTCTGGCGGTGCGCTGTTCGGCGCAGAGATCTTTTTCGCGCTCTTAACTTCGCGTACTGTTTTCGGGGATTGGTTCACTTGAAAGACAACTGTTTGGAATGCTTCACAGCATGTTTGTGAGAAAATTATCTCTTGTCTCAAGAAATGGAGCCACCGCTCACAGTGTTAGGTTTTCTTTGTGCCGCTACTTGTATTCGAATTCACTGCCCGAGTGAGATTTTGGGAAATGTGCAGCTATGCTCAGTATCGTTATTTGTGCCGTTCGCAAATTGCTTGTATAGCTCTAACAAGCACAATAAAAAAGAAGTGGGGAATCCAGCAAAATGTTTGCTATAGCTAAAGCTAGGACGTAATCTTTGAGTAAACACTCCTGCCTCGTTGATGGCTTGTGTGACACCTAAAATTGCTTTGTTTTTGCTGTGGTAACTGCTTGTGGCTATTTTTCGCGAAAGAGTGATTTAAAGCGTGCAGGAGAAAACTAGTGCGAAGGTGGGAAAGAAAACGTAGCCAACATTTTTCTTTTGTTTTTTCGGTTCATGCCGGAGTCAAGTGCTCAGGCAACTACTGCCGTGTCGCGTTGCGCACTGTACGTGTAGTTGTGTGCGTTTATTGCAGTTTTATTCTGCGGGGGTTCTTGTTATATGGTTGCCTATATGTTTATTTCTTGTGTGTAATTTATAATCATGATACGGCAGCTGTATTTGCGCGTATAGCAGTGCAATGAACCTCTCTTTGTGCTTGCGTTTATCAAACAATAATAAAGTGGGCATGTGCTTACCTAGAATATCATTTGAAAATGAAAGTTTTCGCTCCTCCTATGATTCCCATGTTTTCATTAAATTGTGTGTACGGACACGCATTGACATCGTGTGCTTGCCGCTCTAGTGGGGCAGCTTACACAAAGCTCATCGATGCATGCAAATGACGTGTTAAAAAACAAATTAAAGTATGGCCTCAGAGATTAGCACGCACGTAGAAACGGTTTCGAAAGCTGTATAATAACCTTAGTCGTTACAGAACGGCCTTCGAGACAGTATTTTTTGCGGTCTGCCATCTCTGAGGTTGCAAAGTTTCAGCACAGCCGTTTGGTGCGCTGCGAACCCAAATCAGCCGCAAGGGCCTACGGAAGCCTCCTCTCTTGGCCTTTTATATTACTCTATGCATCGCCCCTCTCTGGTTGTATTGCGGTTCGGGGGTAAAGAAGAATTGAGGCGACATCCCCATACCACGTGATGGGTGTTGCCCACCACGGCCTAGTATTGGTGGATGCCGGAAAAGGATGAGTTGAAGCACGGCCGGGCACAGTGGCACATTAGTGAATAGACGGAGGAGAATTCTCTCGCCCACGTTCCCGAGTCCTTGACAGGGCGCAGCAAAGCGGCAGTGGGAGGTCCTATAATGTACAATAGCTTTAACTTTAGTAGGAAGGCCAAATACATTCAGGACTTGACTTTCGCGGAGGGCCTTAGGCCACTTTCGCCAATGCATAATGCGGATGCAAGCTCGGTTTGCGCTATATCCAACGTCTAACCGAGAAACACATACACGTAAAAAAAGACAAAAAAAAACCACTGGCGTATTACTAACACGGCCGTGCGAAAGTTGGATCACCATATTTCATATAAGCATTTCGATGATATAGCTCTTGTCTGGAGACCACCTAAATGCAGAAAAAGTGCAGGACATATCTTTAAGAAAGACGTTCTCACCAGTTGCCTTGTGAGCTAACCTGCCAAACGTTCATGGGACATGCACATACTTATAAAGGAAAGAAAAGTGGCCCTTACAATTTGTGTGTTCTGCAGTAATGCGCAGCCATGGCGTTCAGTTATGCATGAGGGAACACTTGTCAGGTGTCGTCAATGTCAGCGATGAAAGGTGCTTGTAGCATGGTCGTGCACAGAAACATAGTGTAGACACCTAACTTCTTTTTTACAAGCACACTTTCCATACAGGTTTTTTTGTATGTACCGCATTACTTTGGAATTTGAAAAAAAACGCGATGCTGGGCAGCGTTGAGCTCTTATGCGGCACCCTGCTGTTTTTATGCACAGTGTGATGCCGGAAGTCGGAGGGCCTCACAGCGAAAAAGTGGGCTGGCGGAAGAAAAATCAATATCCCGACCCAAGCGGTGTTTTGAAAAAACGTTAGAACAGGATGGATTAAGACAACGAAGGCACACCTAGCAAAAAAGAAAAATCAGTATAGCGTTGATGTTTGTCAAGTTTGGCGAACGGCATGCGAACGTCAACACAAGTGGAATGTGTTGAATTCAATTACTTCTGTACCGGTCTTCCCATGGGGGTTCGCCCATTCAAACGAAACGAAATGGAAGATAAGGCGATGCTAACGCTTTAGTTTATATCTATATCTGCTCACTTGTGTCTCAATTCTCCCAAATACTAATGCACACAAAGAGATTGCACTGCTATTTTCGCATCCTTCCAATGTAAAATGTCTTAGCAGTTAAATGTAGAAAACTGATTCAAGCGTGCGTATGAACCACGATGTTTGACACCGAGGTCCGTCTTCAGAAGAATGAATTACACAAGAATTGTTCGGAAGAAGATATCCACGTCTTTTACATCTAGAAACATAAAGCATTAGAGAAGCAGGCTGTCTAACGGCAAAATGACTTACGAAAAAAATTTCTTGCGAATTCAAGCTCTAACAATGCAGGTAGGCGCAGCCTCCTCACAGCGACACTTCTCAGCTCGGTCCCTCGATATTTTTCTCTTCGCCTTTCCTAACATGTACCAGTTTACGAACACGAACACACACTAAAAAAAGTCACACCATATCCACGGAGTGATTGATGATGAATGGGGCGAAGCGTCCAGCAGCCCGTCCATGCTTCCGTCCGTCCGTTCATTCTTGCTTCCGTCCATCCTTGCGTCCATTCATGCGTCCGTCCGTGAGTCCGTTCATCCATCTCTCTGTCTGTTCGTGCGTCCATTCGTCCGTACGTCCCCACATTTATCCATTCATCCATCCGTCTGCTAGTCTGTCTGTCCGTCCATCTGCGCTTCCATCTAGTGAACACTCTAAGTACCACCATCTCCCATCTCGCATTCCCTGTGGCACATACCGGCTCTAGAGCGGGTATGTGCCGCCGGTTGCTACATACGACTACATACATACAAGGGATGGACAGACCCACTCCTTAAGGAGCTTCGCCCCTAATATACCTGGTCGACTCCTTCTACATGCGAATCGGCATTATACGAAAGTAAATATTGCCCTTATAGAGGTATATGAATGCTTACTGTAGAATAAAGCTCTCACAATATATATTGATATTCGGCAGCTGTAACACCAATTAACGCGAATGCGCCCACGTTGACGTTTCATGATACATTTCCACTCCGAGGACTATCGCCCATGGACAACGAATAAATCAGCCCTTCTGGGAATAGATGTTGCTGTAGCAGTAACGTTTTACGGTAAGAGCGGAATTTGAGAAGGTAGTATGAAAGCCAGGAGAGCCGCCACTGAATTGACGCTGTACTTTGGCGGAGATCGTTTACTCGCGGCATGTTAAAGCGTTGAACGCCACTGCCCACCTTTGCTTTTAGAAAAAAAAAACGCGATGTATATCTTCTGAGGCTGTTGGCCAACAGGGATATTTCGCAGGGCGAGCGTTAGTTGAGAACACGGAGTTAAATAATGGCGACGCAGAGCTTTTTTCGGCATAAGTTAACGCGTGAGGCCGGCGCTTGGGGTAATGCCACCATCTGGCGTTGGGTTAATGCAGTGACAAAAATAGGAGACTATTGGAAACGCGTTGAATGGAACGGACGCGTATGAACGACGTGTTCAAGAAGTAATCGTGGATGCCACGGTCATTTTGCCTTACTTCACTTCACCATGAGCACTGTTAAGGCCCAGTGTTAGAGATAAAAAAAGTGCGTTACTAAAGCTTCCAGAGTATGTAGCCGTAGTGCAGTGAGTACGTGCCCGGCTTGTGTCGTCGTGCAGAAAAAATTGTTGACTCGACTCCCCCTCACAGAAACCCTTTTCATTGCTATCGGATCGTTTGCATTTTTTCGTACATTACATGTGCACTTCCGTGACGGAAACACATCACTGAAATCTTGGTAGACCCAGGCATAAAACACCTTTGCGTGAAAATATGGGGAAGTATCGACAGTCATGCAGATCATCATAATCATCATCATCATCATCATCATCATCATCATCACTTTGACTACGCCCACTGCAGAACAAGGGCCTCTCACGTTCCACCAGTCAACTCGGTCCTGTGCTTGCTGCATGCTGCCAGATCTGCCAGATTATACTAGCAAACCTCCTAATCTCATATGCCCACCTAACTTTCTGTCTTCTCCTCACCATCTTGCCTTAGAACTTAGTTTGTGATTGTTAATGACCAGTGGTTACCTTGCCTTGGCTCTACATGCCCTACCCATCACCATTTCGTCTTCCCGATTTCGACTTTGATGTCCTTAACCATGGTTCGGTTTGTCGTCTGATGAAAACGTGCACATTTAAAGATATCAAGCCTTATTGTGACTGTTATTTTGAAGGTGGTCGTTCCGATTCTAGATCAATACTCAATGTTTCATTCGTATATCTTGATGTCGAGCAGATCGTAAACTGCCAAAATCAAGGCAAATTTGAATTTCCTTTAAGGAATGACTTTTATGAAACAGGAACCAGCTATAATTTTTTACTATTTCGAATACGTTTATTGTTATTTGAGTCAGACACTTAAAATAAGTAACTCATTCAGTTAATCAATATGACTGATAGATAACATGAGAGTACGTTTATTTGGGCAGAGTCAATTCATTGCTTGCACCAAAGGCAACGCGAAAGCAGAGCCAAATCTTCCTGATCTAGGGCCGCGACCTTGCTGGAACATAAAAAGTAGCAGATTGACTGTGTCGAGAGAAGAACAAAAAAAAGTGAACACAGCTAATACAACCGGAAGTCTTAATACTTATAATACTGAGATTTTAAAAATACTAGTATCAAAAACTCACACAACCAACCAAGCAAATAATTGGGCACGTGATTGATGAAAGCTACGCTCAGCTCATTAGGTATTGCGCTGATCTTGTTCAAGTGCAGCACCCTGGGAGGACAGTAATGTTTCGTTTTCCCGAAAATAAATATTTCAAATGAGAAATTGTGATCGATTGCGATATTAATGTCGTGCGGGCGATCAAAGAGTTTCACTTGAACAAGACAACAAAAAATTCTTAGAGGCAAGGGATCAGCTCCGCTACATGTCTTTTTGACGCGTTAAGGCATTACGGGTCAAATCTCATACCCGCATGTGTGGACTCTGTGGACAGTGCTACTTTTATGATTCGACTATTCAACCGAGACCAAGGCTAAGCAGGATCGGAAAGCCATGGTCTGGAAGGGCCTGCCTTCGCAGCTACGATTGTGGCTTCCCAAGGCAACTTGTGTTTACTTGGGGCCTATAGCGCAAGGCTGCAGTACACACACAAAAAAAAAGAGAGCGACACTGCCGGTCGTATCCTCAAGGACGCACACTTCGACCTTTTCGCTCTCCCACCATTAGGAATTATTAGACTGGTGTCCTCACTTCGTCCGCGTCAGTGTTTGTGAACAAGACGAAGAAGATGGGAAGCGGCAGACCGTATTTTGTGCTGGACGAGCCATGCTTGTGACGTCAGTGCTTTACTTTTCTTCTTCAAGCTGGGGTCACACGTGCTTCGTGTTTATTGTATGCGAAGCAGTTTTTTGACTAGCCCATATAACGCTGTCCACCCATGTCTCCGTGCAAACGCGTCATACCGCGCTCCCTTCGCTGCAGGTTATGGGGAGGTGCCAAGTAGGTCACGCCATCCTACGCAGTGCGCGGCAACGTCATTCCCTCCCTCGCCTGCCGCACGCTCGCCAAGTGTCGACCTCTCGCTCGCTTCTTCCTTTCCACTGCTCGCAACGTTCGAGCGCACATCGAGTGAACACTTTCGGCTCATTCATCTGCGATGGAGAGGACGCCAAAAAGCGAAGCTCTTTCGCCCGCCGAAACTCGTTTTGAGTTTGAAGTGTTTAGATGCTATTCCTTGCTTAATTATATCAGCTACACGTACCTCCGGATGATGCCATGGCATCATCGCGGTCCTTATTGAAAATATTGTAAGTGCGTAGAAAGTTGGTGTGCTTAGATTTTGATTGATTGATATGTGGGGTTTAACGTCCCAAAACCACCATATGATTATGAGAGACGCCGTAGTGGAGGGCTCCGGAAATTTTGTGCTTAGATTTTAAGTGTGTTTCCTGTACACAAAGCACTTTTGGTTAATGTTTGTGTGGAAGTTTTTGGACAAAGTCGAGGTTTGTAAGAATTACTCTGACGCCCCAATGTAGATTTGGTTGTCATATTAGATGTAAAGTAGGGCTGTGTGTACGAAAATGTAGTGACACCTTAGGGAAGGAGATGTAGCTTAAGTAGCAGGGCTGTCATCGGGCCCTGTTATCAGTTTCTTGGTTTTCTTAGCGAGCTACAGAGAGTTACGCCGCAATTCCGGCACCGGATGTGCCATGTTTGTGTCCATTGCCTCGTGGGAGGCACTGGATACCCGCGTACGCGAGCCGCCGTAGCGTGTTTGCGACCTCGCCTGGCGAAACGTGGTTGAAAGACCAGACGACCCTAAAGTTGCCTGGGTCTGTTGCTTGGTAAGTGGAGCAGACTTGGCTGCTTCCACAACACGGGCAGCCGCCACAGTCGATGGCTTACTTTGCGTGGGCCTGCGTAGTGGCGGAAGGTGAAACGACGCTGAGCCTTCTGACGCGGCGCATCAGCGTAGGTTGTGCCGCGTAAAGGCAGACACCTTCTGGATGCTTCCTTGAATGAAATGTTTTCATGGGCTTTCAGTGAAATGATGTCTTTTTCATTTTTCCATCGTGGACAAGAACGCGAATATGCCGCATGGTCTCCGCCACAGTTTACACAGTGTGAGATTTCATTACAGGTGTTGTCCGAGGCATGTCTTTGGGCACCATATTTTGCACAAGTAGGTCGACCACGACAGTTTTGAAAACCATGGCCGGAGCTTTCACATTAGTAGCATCGGCAAGGGTTTGGTATATAGGGTCTAATCGGTATCTTAGAGTAACCGATTTCGATTGTTTGTGGTAGTACAGTGGAAGCGAAGCTCAGTACCAAGTATTTCGTGGTGGCCTAATGATTGTCTCTTAGGTTGATAATTCGCTTCACAATAGTCACATTGTTTTATTTGCAACCCTCTAGGAGCTCAGGCTTCGTTAGTTCAGGAAGGTCTGTGTCGGAAACAACTACATGTGCGGAGCTCATAGATCTGTGGGGTGTTACACTGACGGGAATGTGAATGAATGTTTCAAGGTTCTTTAGTTTGTCAAACTGAGTTTGGTCAAGGACTTCTAAAAGTAGGTCTCCACCAGCCATTTTTGTAACTTCATAGATATCACTTAACATGGCTATCAGAGATGGCAATAATACGAAAGGGGACACTCTTCTGGCTAGTTTGTTGGACTTCCCACTGTGTACCACTTGACAATAGGGAAATACTTCTTTGGATTGACTCTGTGACCTTTTCTTTCCCACTTTTAGACGTCACTGCTGAAATCTCATTCTGGGCATGTGTGTACTCACTGGACAGTGCTAGCCGGTATTATTCGATTGCTCAGCCGAGACCAAGAAAAAAGCTGAAAGTGAAGGCCACGGTCCTGAGCGATCTGTCTTTGCAGCTATGACTGTGCTACCCCAGGGCAATATCTGCTTACTTCACGTTTATTGCTCAAAGCTGTAATACTTGAAGAAATAAGATATTTGTATTAGCAACATCGTCCGCAGTGGCGCACTCTTCGAAGTTTGGGGCGTTATACCCCTCCGCCTCGAGGAATGAAGTACTGGTGTCTTCACTTGGTTCATTATATTGTTTGCGGGCTGGAAGATGATGTCGAAAAGAGGCAGACCACATTCCTCGTTAGACGAGTCATGTCTGTGACTTGAAAGGTTCTGCATTTGGGCTTGGGTAATGCGTGTGGATTTGTTCATATTATTTTATTTGACACTTAGGTCTCAATGTCCTGCCCAAATTCGCTAAAGAAAACAAGCAATGGTCAGTCGTAGAGTGTGTTCAAGCACTTTTTGCTTTTAAAAAGTGTCTAGGAAGCTTACCGCGCCCAGAGTTCTTGTTTTGAATTCTTGTCCTAGGAGAGAGAGAACGTAAGGACACAGGTTGCTACAGACAAAGAAAAATAAAAGGGGTGTATCGATACTCGTTTTTACCACTTTTCGACTGTTATGTGATCCTGTATGTAAGGTACATTGAATTGATAAATAATTTATTGATAGATAGGTAACACTAGTAGAGTTAATTGATAAATTTATTCAACGACGCTTGTAAACAAAGAGAAGGATAGCCACACAAATATGGGGTTCGACAGAGAAGGGATAGAGAAAATTATGTATGATCACGTAATGAAAATAATAAAAACTGGTCTGGAAAAGCCAGGACACACTGTAAGCCATTCTTCGACGTTCAGTTTGTAAAATGCTTGTCACTGCACAAGGTGCAACCATTGTGAAGTTTAAAGCAAAATATTTGTGACTACGACAAAAATGTCACAGGCAATAATAAAAAAAAAAACATCGATGAGCTTGGGCAGGGCATCGTTCGTAGTCACTGCAGTGGACATGGCGTTTTAAATTTTACACCCACCGAGAAGCATAAAAACCTGGTGCAGTCTTGAAGACAATTTGTAGACTCTGCAAAAGCAAGAAATATTCAACGCAGAAACTTGCAAAATAGCGTAGGCCGACCCTTCACGACTTGCATACTCACTTTATACCGCAACATTAACTTTTCGACTACCCCACCCTACTTTGTTTTCCCTTCTCAATTGTCCCGCACTACTAGAAAATGCATGGATACTTCTTGGTCACTATTTCAAAATAGGTATACGGCATTCTCTCGCGAATAAAATAGCAAACATACAAAAAAAGAAACACGGTGGCAGTCACCACTGCAATAGAAGGCTGCTGTTGTAGGAATAGAGTGATTGGCGAGAAGAATCCCCAACACTGTCGTTATATTCCCGTAACGGGTACATTTAACGCGGCTCCAGCATCTGACTTTGGAGTCGTTTACTTATATGGCTTCCGATGGAATCTAGACTCAGTCAGTTTTAATAAAATCTGGTGGAAGATAATCCAGTACAGAGACGAAACAATATATTCCCGTTAGGCGTCCGAATCACAGCTGCCGAGACGTGTCCCTCAAAACGGTGGTATTACTTCCGGCTTTGCCTGTGTCGCTGGGGAGAGATTGAAGAATACAGCTTCACGCTGTCCCCAGAGTCCCCACGCTACTCGATGAGATTGCAGCGGCATCTCCCTCAGCATTTCAGCCCCAAATGCCTATGTGTTTACCGTAGCAAATTTTTTTTGCAGGTTTCCAATAAGGAGACCTGACAGTATGAGCTACGAAACAGGTGGAAAGAAAGGGCGAACAGCTGTCTTTATTTGGACTGCTAAGAGACGCACAGATCAGTGTAGCTATGTTGTGAAAAAGCCATAGATTTGGTGAACAATGACAGCATGGAAGAGTATATTGATTAGATGAGAAACCAAAGAAGCACTTGCGAAATTATAATTTATTTATAAATATTGTGCCTTTACACCAGTTTTCACAAGTGTGAACCAGACAGTGTGAATGCGTTCATTGCATGTTCGCGTGTTTCTTTTCATAGTGAAGAGTCGCAAAATGTCCACCAGCCTCCTCAGCAACATGTTTTTTTTTTGTAACGACGCGAGATGAACTGATGGTGTCACTCTGAGGTATTCCATAAACAAATACGAAAAGCCCCGTGCTGGGAGTCATCGGGTAGCCAGGTAAGAAAATATGAGCATATTTGCGTCAATGTAGTTTGACTACGTCGAAACGTTTTCAGTGTAACGTATTCACAACGAGAACACTGAGGGAAATTGAAGACTTAAAACGAAACACCCCTTCTTTGAAGTCTTTTTGTGAGCATAATAAAGATGCAGATTCTAGGGTATCGTCAATGACCGTATGAGAAAAATTACACCATCTCTCACTAAAGGGAACGAGGAGTAGCATGCGAAGCATGCATAGGTCGACATAAAGTTCCGTTGAATGCGGGCCCCTTGCCCGATGTTAACGCTTTCTTGCAAGTGGAGCACATCATGAATTCACCGTAGTGTTATGGCGTGTCTGTGTAATCACCTGCGAATCATTAGCCTCCAGAATACACGATGCCATCACGTGATTGCTGAGAGACTACGAGAGAGAGATTCTACTGTCACAGCCACTCAGGCATGTCTGAACGTGCTAGCACTTGCCAGTGCGTTCTGTCTAGTAGAAGTCACAGACAAAGCCACTTAGGCAGACACTTACGTGCTAGCACATGCCAGCGCGTTCTCCCATAGGATACAGCACGTGGGTTAATCGCACTTCTGCGGAATCTCCTTCCCAGACGCTATCACATGATTGCTGAGAGACAGAGGGCAATAGGCCACAATGTTTCGCCCAGCTCCTTACATGGGCTGGAACGCGCTAGCGTGTGAGAGCGTCCTGGCAGTGCTTGATCCAGCTGTTGCACATGAGGAGTAAGTGTGGTTTCATGCACCAGATTGAGCTTCGCCACAAACTGCTTCGCATCTTAAAGAAAGAAGCTGCCTATTCTGGTTGACCTAACCTTAACCCTAATCCACAGGGTCTAAGGCTGCTACCTCATTGGAGCATCAAAACTATGAGATTTTCTGTATCGAGGAAACACGTTACGGAAATACGACATGGTTCCTTTTCATATGCGCATACAATGGTCGTGCAAGCGCACTCGTCAGCCGGTTCGGTGTGGCTGCCTTTCCGTAACGTGTTTACTTAGCTTGCTAAAAACATCTAATATCTGAGAAAATGAGTCAAACAAAACATTGTAAGCATGGTGTAAGTAGTGTAAACATGCTAAGCTCATTGAAGATTACGCTAATCCTGTTCAAACAAAACATTGTAAACATGGTGTAAGTAGTGTAAACATGCTAAGCTCATTGAAGATTACGCTAATCCTGTTCAAGCATAACGCTTTGTGGGGATCAATGCAGATTCGTTCCGACGCAAATGAATATTAAAAATGCAAAATTGTGATCGATCGCACAAGAAATGTTTCCGATCCATAAAATATTTTCACACAAATATAATAACTAGAAAATTTCTAGAGTTAAGACATCGGCTCTGTGGCTATTCCTCGTCACACCTTAAGTCCTCACTGTTGCAATCTCGTTTCGAGCACACGCGAACTCTGTAGACAGTAATAGCCCCAACAATTCGATTGCTCAGCTGAAAACAAGACTGACCTGGAATCGAAAGCCGCAATCTTGAGTGACCGGCCTTTGGAAGTACAACTGCGATGCCCCAGGGTCACATGTGTTTACTTGACATCTACAGCAGGAGGCCGTAATATATGGGAGAAATAAGATGGTAGTATTGCAGGTCGCTTCTGCAGGAGCGCAAACTTCGGCCTTCACAGCGTTCTGCTCTGGCGCGTCAAAGAACTCATCGATTGGTGTCGTGGCTCCATTCGTGAGCATGACTACTGTACCGAAAAGAGGCCGACCTTATTCGACGCCGAACGAGCCGTGCTTGTAGTTTTGAGTGCTTCACTTTCTCGTTTTCTTGGGTGATGCGTGCGCACTTCTACATTTAATCTCGACAGATATTGAGGTCTCAATGCACTGCACACTCATGACTACACGTGTTCCTTGTGTTACCGCCCTATTACGCATGCAATTGCTGACTTGCGCGAACTGCACCGACAGTCTGGCACTCATCTAGGCAATCGTACGACATTCCGTTTGTATTACATGCACAACGCGAACATTAGGGCTAATGATTTGTGGGGTTTGACGTCCCAAAACCACCATATGATTATGAGAGACGCCGTAGTGGAGGGCTCCGGAAATTTGACCACCTGGGGTTCTTTAACGTGGCAAACATTGGGGCTAGTTCTGGAACTTGAGAGATAGCGGAAACACTGGAACCTGTGATGGCACATGTTTAAGTGCCGACGCGCTTCACGGTCAGCCGTCCCTTGGTTAGTCGATGTGCATTGTTTGCGATGCTTCACGCATTGCAGCGTGGATTGGTTGCTGTAGTTAGACCTTCCGCTTTCCAGTCACAAGTTCGGCCAGAGTTTTGTCCTAGACACGCGGACTGGCGCCTTCACACACATCAAGACCACGCGAAAACATAGAGTGTTCAATGACTTGGTGTTCTTTGAAATACACTACTAAGGTCATAACGTCCGGAGTTACTTTTTTCAAATTGGAAAGAGAGCGAAATTTCCCACTGATATAGAAAAATAGAGGGAGTTTCGAGATGCGAATTTAGACCAGTTATTTGCTGTTATCGTAACAGTTACGCGAAAATAGAGGCATTACATTGTCAATAAATTGATAGTTAGGAAAATAGGAACTGCCTAGCAATTACCGTGGCCCGTTTGAAGGATTTACTTGCTTCGCAATCAACGGTTCACATTATGGCGTTGCGGAAACCGCTACTAAAGGTAAGTTTCAACCGTAATCCCTGGGGGACCTGCCTAGGCAAACAGAAATGAATAATGCGTGAGCCTACGGAAACATACCGGAGGCATACGGAAAGAAATAAAAAAGCTTGGGTAGGGAATTGTTCGTCATCATTGTCGCCGACACGGCCGTTTAAAGAGACGAACTATCTGGCGCCATGATCTTGAAAGCAATGACGGAGGCTACAAGAGCAAGAAGTTTTCAAGGCAAAAAGATGACACAGCGTGGTATTACTGTGAGCACCAAGAATCTTTAGTTTGTACCACCACATTACTCCTTGACTTTCCTTGTTCATTCTTCTCCCGGCTTTCTCTCCGACTGAAACGAAATGCCGGGATACTTCTTGGTCATTACTCCTAAGGAGATACGCGAAGTTGTCTAACATGAACACACAAACAAATAAACAATCAAACAAAAGAAGGAAACGTGATGGTAGTCTTTATCGTAATGCTTCTCCTGCCGTAATAGAGCGCATAGAGAGAAAAATTCTTCAGACTTTTGGAGTTTGGTAGGGGACTTATTCAACGCCTCTCTGTCGTAGTACAATGTCTTCTTAGTGGCCACACTGTCGCTGACCAAAATGTTACGACAATCATCAGCCTCCGAGAGTTTTGATGAGGGGCGAGAATGAATACAAGAAAGAAAGAAAAATCATCAAAGTTTCCTCATGAGTCGCACAAAGGCGCACACACTTTCAAAGGATGATTTTCGCAGAGTTGGTCAGTAGCACTCTACCTCAGAGGAATCATACGTTTTTCAGGCATCGTCCTACGTTTAAAGGGAAAAGTTGAGAGAAGGTATCATCAGTGTATGTAAGTCACATAAAGAAAACGCTGTTGGATACCTCCGGTCATGCCAAGTTTCATTGTAACCGATGTTGAGCTCGTACGTTGTTGTCGGCTCTTTTATGTGCATTCTTGTCGCAAATGCCTTTTACTTTCGTTCGCAATAAAATAGGATGGTGTTAACCGAAAAAATTCGCGCCAGCTACTTTACCCATAGGTTACGTGAACTCGGCGTGAAATGTTTACAAACCACTCAGTGAGAGTAATTATTTAATTACCTGCTATTTTGTGACTGTACTATGCTGAACTGTACAACGCATGTTGTTTGCACGTTCCATATAGAAGAAATATTCAGAGTTTCCTGACAAAGCAATGAAAATTATAAGGTTTTAACGTCATATCGTTCAATAAAGAGATCATTTCAATGAAATTCCAGTGCTTAAGTCAACATCGTTGATTGTGAGCGAAAAATTTTGTTTCTCCGCGATCGAAAAACCTCAGGTTCAAGTGAGAGCCAAACTGAGGCACCCTGCATGGCAAGTTGGCGTCTGACTACGAAGTCATGACCTTGCTTAGTACTACGTAGCTAAAAGAAAAAAGAGCATATGAATGCTATAAAATGCAAGGAGTGTCCTTGAAAGTGTAATACCGTGCGACGGAAGCGTCAAATCGCACAAGGTCCCAGAACATGTGAATTTTGCATTGATCGGATGTCTTAAAGGCTCACCCTTACAAATCAGATGCCAGATATGCTTGATATGCTTGCCCATCATGATCATCAACAAAAGTATATCAACCGAGTGAGCAGCTGCATAGGCTTGCATGTTGCCTTTGCTAACGTGTTGTGGGTCTGCAAAGGCAACATGCGTGTCTAACAGAAAAATAATATTTTTTTTTGCTTTGTGGGAACGTGACAGCAGTATTTTCAGCAGGCATTAGATGCAGTATAGTTCTTAACAACCGATCTTACCCTCAAACACGTTCTTGTCCTTACAGCACAGTTAAGGTGTTGACCGAGAAGGGATGCCAGAGTATAGCGCTTGAGATGGAGACGCAAACAGGGCTCGGTTACGCTATCGCCTTCTAATCTTGAAGGAGGAGCTCAAGCATCCTCGAACCTTTCCTGCTCTCTCCTGCTATGTGAATATTCGACACTGGATTCACAATCTTTACATAAGGAGCAGTGCCTAAATAAAAAATGTTATGCAAGAACAAAGACAGAAACACTAAAATACAAAGTCACCTATACAAACCAAATGTTCCAACAGAGAAATTATGGTTGTATGCAAACAGCGTACTTCACGTGCCAAAAAACTTAGTGAAATGAGATGCTTGTGTTCTTTATTCGAGGCTTTGAATAGTTCGGCAGAAAATCTTCACAAAGAAATTGCACTAGTTGGGGCTGACGTTATATAGGATTTTTTTCGTTCCTAGCAAACAAAAGTGAGAATCAAAGTGACAGACAGACAGAGAGGGGGGTAAAGGAGGATAGCCTTATTTATAAAAGAAAAGTCCAGGCCTTCAAAGTAGGACGATCTATCTACTTAAAATGTGAGCAGCTGCCTACGAATTGATGCGGAGCGCACGTTAGTACAAATAATACAACGGCTATTGGTACGCTCTCCAACGTGTGAGTAATACCAAGCACAGCAGCAAGCGCTAGATCTAGGCTCTTAGTAGGGTATTTGTTACTGCAAAGGAGAAAAAAAAACAGAGAACGAAAGGAAAAAAACATAGACTCGAACAGTTGCTCGGCACGTCAGCTGGCATTCCGTCGGCGATGCCGTCTAGACAAAAGAGCCTAACACGCGGACAAGTACGGCTTCCTTTGCTTCGGGGCAGACGGAAGTGTTTGCTTACTGCTTCCTAAGAGGTTCGCAGCCATGGTTAGGGCATGTCTTGACTGCCAGCCGGGTGCAAGGGGTTCGAATGACAGGCACAGCTGGCACTAATACGTTATACGAAGTGGAACACCGAGACCACCACTTGAAGGCAGCGTCCAGTAGCGTAAATTTGTCACTGACGTTCTGTGCCAAGGAAATTGTACTGGCAGAAGGCACAAAAGGAACACAGAAAAAAAAAAGGTAGAATTTACCCGCCTTTACGTTGACGCTAGTTTAAGAGACAAACGGAAAGCGTGACAGAAAACAAGGTAGAAGGGAATGAAAGATATCGAAACCCTCGACTGCACTGTCATCCTCGTAAATTTACTCTATACTCAATAAAGAAGAGATTGAATCAATTTTCTAAGGATAAATACCTAAAACATGTTCTGTGTGGATGCAGGTGGTAAGCATGAGAGAGACAGGCTCTGAAGGTGGCCCTACGTCTTCAACTGACCTCTTGCTTAGAACTGCAACGTATTCTGGGCCCTTCGAAAAACAGCAGCTATACGATGCGAGCTGCGAAAACGTTGTTGACATTCTTGTTGCCCACGACCCCCAATGAAACTTGGTAAACAATGGAATCTATGTGTCTCTACGTGTGTTTGTTTTGTGTGGTGTGTGATTATCAGCGTATTCATAAAACTCATCCCTCAGGATCTGGAGTAATACTGCAGAAAAATAACCAGACGAACGTCTCTACATCTTCATTGAAACATTGTACTCTCTATCTATGTAGGTAAAGAAAAACTGCGTGAGGAAAAATGACAAACCTGTACTGAATGCGCATATAGTAGAACATGTCGGTGGCGCTGCAACTACACTTACAGTATTTAAAAGCCAAATCCAGAATGAACGCTGTATGAAGCATTCGACTTTTGCTGCTGTGTTTACCCAAATTCATGTTCAGCAGTGTGCTATCCGCCATTCCTCGCGTAAATTAGTTTGTTTCATTCTTCTGACTAACTTCTTATAATTTCTACATTCGCGTTTCAATTTTTCCCAGCTGCGCATACATAAGTGACCCTCACAGCCTTATATTGTCACGCCAATCACCCCAATGCCACTACGAATGCCTCAATAAAACAAATTGGCAGATCCCACGTGCAGTGGGAATCGATGATATGCAAAGCATGAATGAAGAAGGTTGATATGTCATTTTAAAATCAACACAAAACTATTAGGCAGACGTAAATCCTGCCTTACATGACTTCCATGTCATGATTATCATCTTTGTACGTGTCCTTTACCTTCTATGTCCATTCGCGTCAATTGATGTCAAAATTGGTATGCGTGGAACTAGCGAAACAGGCGTGAGCACGCTAAGAGCGCCGCATGTAGTCATGTTTTACAGAACATGCATGTCATGAGTATTATTATTAAGCATGTAACTTACCTTCATCGTCTATTCACGTCACGTGATACCAAATTTGTTATATGTGAAGCTAGCGAAACGGCCGTAAGCGTGCCTTGAGCGTAGCATGTAGTCATGTTTAACATGACACGCATATCATGATTATCATGTTTAGCCGTGTCATTTACCTTCGTCGTCTACTTACGTCAGGTGATGCCAAATTTGGTATATGTGAAGTTGGGGAAACGGCTACAAGCGCATCATGAGCGTGGCATGTATTCTGGTCCTATGTGACACGCATCTCATGATTATCACGTTTGCACCAGTCATATACCTTCGTCATCTATTCAAGTCAGCTAACGCCAAATTTCGTTAATGCGAAGCTAGCGAAACGGCCACGAGCGCACCGCGAGCGTGGCATGTATATAGTCTTGTCTTACATGACATGGATTTCATGATACACACGTTAGGGTCTGCAAAACTCTTCACTCATGTCATACCATATGAGTTTTGCGATATGTCACGTGAATTAAACCACTGCAAGGGCAGTATACCATGAATTGTAATAAGGACGTTCATGACGTACATGTCATGATCATTCACTTATGTTCGTCATACATTCATGTTATGCATACCAAGTTTGGTATCGATAGCATTATCGAAACGGCCAGGAGCGCTGAAAGTCGTAAGCGGACGGATGGACAGACACACAGACAGACAGACACGCTCAATGTCGCCGAAGTTCGCTACGAAATGCTTGGCATTTAATAATAATAATAATAATAATAATAATAATAATAATAATAATAATAATAATAATAATAATAATAATAATAATAATAATAATAATAATAATAATAATAATAATAGCGTTTCACATCCTAAAAAATGCTTTAGACGCCATAGTGAATGGCAGCGCAAATTAAGCCAATCCAATGTTACTTAACATGCAATAACAGTACACAGGCGTCTACCATTTCGCCTCGACCTCGATCAGCAGGATTGAAACCGTAACCTTTGGGTCAGCAGCAGCCGAGCAGAAAGAGATGCGCGCTGAATGGCGCTGCGGTTCTCCGAAGGTTCGCAGGAGTTTTCCACTTCGTTTAGTTGCTTTGTGAATTTGAGGACAATAAGATACCTTATGAAATTAAAACTCGGTATTGTCAGTTCACTTTTGTGTGAACTGTGAAAATTTCCAAGTGTCTTCTTTTCATGTGTGCACCATTACCTCTTCTATGCTGCCGCACAGCACAGAATCAAACTGAGCACGCCATCTGAAAACGACCATGCTTCACAAACCACGGGCATCTTTTTTTTTTTTTCAAAATATTTTGTACACTAAGAGGTTCAGCCACATTTCGGTAATGCTTTGTATATACAGCTTTTTTTTTTTTTTGGTCGCTGCCCCCAAGGGCTTCTCCATCGTGTTTTCCATCGGCTATGAGGCCTGAAAAATTGCGTGAATCGTTGTTTACTGGTCCTGGTGCCCAAAAAAAAAAAACACCTAGAGAGCCCCTCAGCCGATTTGTTTTTGTTTTCCCTCAAGACCCGTAGATGATGCTGCAGTACCAAGCCCGTTGCCTCGGGCGTCTCTCAAGGGTATCTCCTATACGGCTGAGATCAGCCGCCAAGAAACGCTCCTCCCCCGAATAAGCATATGAAGGCTTGGAAGCCCGAAATTATGTTTCTCGGTCTAACGTTGACACTGTAAGGTGAGCCAAGCTTGTCTGTTTAGCTGTAGAGGTACTTTTATAAGAGAATAAGTGTTTTTGTAAGATGAACAACTGATTTAAAGTAACACGTCATTCTTAGGTCGCAACAGCCCCGTGGATGGAGCACCATTAGATTGGATTTGTGGGGTTTAACGTCCCAAAACCACCATATGATTATGAGAGACGCCGTAGTGGAGGGCTCCGGAAATTTCGACCACCTGGGGTTCTTTAACGTGCACCCAAATCTGAGTACACGGGCCTACAACATTTCCGCCTCCATCGGAAATGCAGCCGCCGCAGCCGGGATTTGAACCCGCGACCTGCGGGTCAGCAGCCGAGTACCTTAGCCACTAGACCACCGCGGCGGGGCGCGGATGGAGCACCACCGCATCATGCAAGAATATAACAATGCGGTATGCAATTGGATACGGGTCTTGGGAAGTCCGCATCGTTTCATGTCGCGATATATTAACTTCAGGTTGCATCTGAAATATACACCACTGAACTAGCTCTGTCAATCACGAACGCTCTATTTCAGTGCGCTGCTGTCAGTTTCACTCCCGAAACCAATACAAGGGTCACTTTTTACACAATAAGAACCTACTTTATTGCAAACATTCTCTCGCGATAGCCTAAAATGTCCTTCATGCAACCTTATGAATCTATGGGTGCCTCTTTTATGCACCGACTTCAAATAATAATTCATGGGTTGTAGAATGCGGTGTGATAGTTATTCTCATGATTTATTTTGCTCTGCTCATTGAAGAATGAATGATCCTTTCACTTTGGTAAACTGCTCTAGAAGAATCCTTGTCGGGGAGTCTTGAAGTTATCAATTTATTGTTTGAGAGTAGACTTTTAATACCGATGTCTTCTTAGGCATGCGGCTTCTTGATTAACTGGGAGAAGTAGCTGCAGACACACCGCCAGATTACTGTGTTGTAAACACGTGAAGACATGCGTAGTAACGCAGTTTGAAAGCGGCACCAATTCCTACGAATTGGTGCGTATGTATTTAAAGGGGGTAGGTTGAGAGGGCTGGAAGAAAATACGCTCGTGTACTGCCCGCTTAATGCTCGTTAAATAACCACAACTGTACAGCGAGGATATCCATCTTTCATACCTCCACAGCCAGACGGTTAGTGCTATACTCAAGAGAAGCGTCGAAGTTCGCCCGACCTGCTCAATAACGATAAAGAACTAATACATAGCGTTTTCAATGAGAATAGTAAAAAAAAAAACTGTAAAAAAACCTAGTCTCAAGGCCACACTGGGGCTCGAACCTGAGTCCGCTGCGTGCCAGCGCAATATTATCATGTGCTTCTCACACACTGAACCACGCTGGTGCTGAGGACTTGTTCGCAAACTTGCCTTGGGCAAGTTTGCAAATCCTTTCCTGACGATGTCGGGGAAGGAATCGCGTTAATATGTGTAATAAAGCATTTAAGAAGAGCAAAAGAACAACCAGGCGTCACACAATGCGAATAGCGTAACGAGTGGGTCGTCCGATGCTCCAGCCCATAACAAAAGCTTTTTTTTCTTCTACCATTAACTGTGGCACATACACACTTCACCCATGATTCCTCGTGCTCGTGAGCACAAGGAATCATGGAAAGCACGAGGAAAGCATGGACAATCGGCACAAAATTCCTTGCAAGTGTTTAGCGGATACCACGCGCTTCTCACAAGAATGACGAAAAGTAGCATAACGAATGCCGATCTACTACCCAGAAATCGTTATTAATAATGTCGTAGTGGGTACCCAGCAATTGGGCTTGCAGCAGTTAACCCCATCAGTGTTTAGAAAATGCTCCAAAAGAACGCCCTTCTAGCTTTCACTGTGACTGTACTACGCCTTCCGCACCAGCCTGGCATTTTTTTTTTGTTGTTGTAACGGGCTTCCGTACTTGAAGACGTTGCGTTTTACATAGTGCACATGAGCATACGTTCCGCGCATGCGTTCTGGACAAAATGTGGCTTTCTTACGTCGACGACACCGCCATGAATGCTACGGATGCAGTACTAAAACTCAAAATTTAGGCGAGAACTTTGGATACCTCATAAAACAAAAAAAACAGGCCATTGCATTTTTGTTGTCAACCTGACTGGTACCAAAAATCATTATCGCCATCGTCATGCAAGAAGATGACTATTGCGATAGTGCTGAAGATGGTGATGACAATTATAATTAAGTTTCGACCTTGCCACGGCGTTCGTCAGAGAATAAAAAATGAACGTGGCCTCTGGCTTGTGCCTCGTTGACCTATACACCTTAAGGCGAAATCACCTGAAAAAGGAGTAACGGAGCCCAATAGGCGCGCGCGATGAACGGATAGACCGTAATAAGTTCACGTGCTACGTGACGCCAAGCAGGCTCATAAAGAGTGTGCCACACTCGCCTCCATGGCTACAGGTGCCGCTGACTGACACTCGACGTTTAAATTCACATATAAACACAATAAAGTGGCTCGGGGGATAGCCGCCGTGGTAGCTCTGTGGTATATAGAGCATCGAACGCGTTACTCGAATGTCGCGGGTTCGGTTCCTGCTGACGGCAAGTTACCTTTTCACCCACTTTTCTTTCTTCACATATCCATTACAATTGGTCTAATAACTTCTCCTATGCATTCCTTGACAATATTGTCTGCTAGATCTCATTGATATTGTGTCAAAACGCGGGAAAACGAGCCCTTATGTATACAGTGTACACTTCTTTCCCTTATATATATATATATATATAAGGGAAAGAAGTGTATACCTAAGGGCTCGTTTTTGCCTGTATTAACACAATATTAATGAGATCTAACAGACAGTAATGCCAAGGAATGTACAGGGGAAGTTATTAGAACCAATGGAATGTAAATAGGAAGAAAGAAAAGTGGATGAAAAAATAACCAGCCGTGAGCAGGAATAATATATATATATATATATATATATATATATATATATATATATATATATATATATATATATATATATATATATATATATATATATATGTCAGGTGTTAGACTTTTTTTCATGTTCTAAAATATTGTATAATTATATCTGTTTAATTAACTATCTTTTGAAGGACAGTGGTAAGCAGCCACAGCAGTTATCGTTTTGTGACTGATAGCAAAACGTGTTCTCCCGGGGTAGGCTGCTGCCTGCGAAACCAAGCCATGTTAAAGCTTAGGAACGGGAGAGCGTGGACCGCCCCTTCCACATTTTCTTTTCTTTTCTTTCTGCGGGATAAAGCATGACATCATAAATTACAGCCAGCTACCTACGCGTGAGCTCGTGCGCGCGCACGCACACAATTCACGCACGGTTAGGCACGCAATTGAAGGCCTATTGCCTAATAATTAGGGGCGGTGTTAATACGCATCAGAAAAAAGACATGTTTCCAAGTTCAATGGTAGCGGTTTTGATATTCTTAAACTTTACTGACGCCTGCTGCGACAGGTTGATTCCATATTAGACTACACAAACGAGTCTTTACAAAATGGCATAATTAGTTCTTAAGTGGCGGGATTCCATCTTAGATAAGGAAAGCTCGTTGCAGCTAAATAATGTGAGACGCCTCTGCTGCTTAGACAAGAAAAGAGCGGAGCGTTTCAAGAGGCACCTTCAATCTGGAATCTTGTCCCTGTGGAAGGATGCGCTAATTAAGCGCGAGCTGCAACAGCTGCCAGCACCGGCTGTTGCGTCGTCTGGTCGGCCCGAAACCCCTTATGATGACGATGTCTCTGTTAATCGGCTCACCCATACGACTTATTTATTCTTTTTTTTTTACAGCGACAATTCTATACAGCTACCATAAACAAAGAAACAAAAAAGCATTCGGCATCTTTATCACGAGTGGTCTCCATTGGCTGTGCTACAAGTTACGTCATTCTCAGCGTCGAACCCAGACACGCAATCCATTGGCTGCTCTGTGTGTGGCGTTGTCCATCCCGTCGCAGCCGTGACGTCGACCACGCGCGCATCAGTTTGCACTGAACCTCCTAGATTTCCCTTGCCTGCCGGATTATCGGCGGTCACTGAGAAAGCGGCCGTCATCCAAACTATGGTGGTGGCGCCACCTAGGTAGGGGTGTTTGTAACTAAGTCCTTACGTTTTTGGAACTTATATGCAACAAAAATAACGTAAAAAAATTGAAAAGGCGTAAACTTAATTATAATTACCCTATGTAAATGATGACGTCATTCAACAGGCAACTTTTTCAGTACAAGGCATAGCCTCTGAAATCAGTAGTAAACGCCGAAATTGCCGATCTCAAAGGCCAAGTACAAAGACCCTTACTCCTACGTAGGCAGCACCGTCACAGATGACGGGCGTTTCGCGCTCATCTGGCAGGCAAGGTAAATCTAGGAGGCTATGGTACTGAGCTATTTCGAATGGGTAAGCCACGGATCCTACAAACTCCCGAACAGCGGCCAACTTTACAAGAGCGCCAGCTGTGGAAACGCGAGAGAGCTCGCATTTGCCGTGCCGATGCTGAAGTCCGGACACAAAAACAGGCCCCGGAGGCGGAATTCCGGCTGCACCTGCGTGCCGATAATCCGAAAGCCTTCCTAGCCGCGATAAATCGCGAACGGGAATGCAAGGGCCAGTGGATAAGATATCTTGCAAACCACTTCGCCGAGTTAGTTCGGGATGTCAAACGTTTGCAAGAACGGCAGGCCGAATGAGCGGCGTTGCGGGCACAACAGCTTAAACGGGATGATCGCGGGAGCGCATTCGCCTGGCTGAATGCCTGCTCCCGGCGGGAGTTTGTTCCAATATTAGTAGAATGTTTCTCCACTGGTACTTTGGCTTCGGCTTCCACATCTTAGTGCGGCATGGGGAATAAATGCAAGAGCCAGTGGATAAGATATCTTGCAAACCACTTCGCCGAGTTCCTGATGCCAAACCTTTACAAGAACGGCAGGCTGAATGAGCGGCGTTGCGGGCACAACAGCTTAAACGGGATGATCGCGGGAGCGCATTCGCCTGGCTGAACGCCTGCTCCCGGCGGGAGTTTGTTCCAATATTAGTAGAATGTTTCTCCACTGGTACTTTGGCTTCGGCTTCCACATCTTAGTGCGGCATGGGAAATAAATGCAAGAGCCAGTGGATAAGATATCTTGCAAACCACTTCGCCGAGTTCCTGATGCCAAACCTTTACAAGAACGGCAGGCTGAATGAGCGGCGTTGCGGGCACAACAGCTTAAACGGGGTGATCGCGGGAGCGCATTCGCCTGGCTGAACGCCTGCTCCCGGCGGGAGTTTGTTCCAATATTAGTAGAATGTTTCTCCACTGGTACTTTGGCTTCGGCTTCCACATCTTAGTGCGGCATGGGGAATAAACACTGTGGTAAATCGAAGCCAATCAGCTGTCTAACCTCATTAAGAAGCACGAATATGTAAACAATAAATGGGAATGGCTGCAGTGCAGCGTCAGGTTGAACGCACTGCAATGCACCAGGGCCGCACTTTCCAGCTCTTGCTGGTTCACTATTTGTACGGAGTGCTTAGGTGGTAATTTTTTATACCTTTTTCAGTCACCCGCTTTAGGCCATTTTAAGAGACACCTTTGCACCGTGCAACCTACACTCTCTTTCTATCTTCTTCCTTTTATTCCGTCTTCACCGCAATATTCACAAAAGTGTTCCGCCTGCACAGATTTTCGAAGCCTCGAACTCAAAAGCTCGCTATGACACGACTAAACTACTCAGGCATTAGGGCCAAATTTGTGAATAAATTTGAGAGAAATTTTCAATTAATCAACGCATCTGCAAATACTTCGCTCATGATGCTTTACGCTGTGTTCTCGTTATCTGTTCAAGTTGAGATTTTTCTATTGTGAATTTACACCAAAAAACCCAACTGATGGTTACCCTATCTGCGCAATTAGATCGCATTTGTTTCACTGTGTGTTTGCCGAAGTGGTGCCACAGGAGACGACAGGAAAACATGCAAGCTTGTTTTGTGCAAGTGCTGTAGGAGTTTACACTATGAGCGAGTAATAACGGCTGAGCCTTGCCGCTGTGGTCTAGTGGCTAAGGCACTCGGCTGCTGACCCGCAGGTCGCGGGATCAAATCCCGGCAATGGCGGCTAAACTTTCGATAGAGGCCAAAATACTGTAGGCCCGTGTGCTAAAATTTGGGTGCCCGTCAAAGAGTCCCAGGTGATAGAAATTCGTCTCTCATAATCATATGGTGGTTTTGGGACGCTAAACACCAGATATTGTGATCAAAAGCATGCGGTTGTTCAAGCCATGGGCCAAGGCAAAAAGGGGTCTTCAAAAATTTGCAATTATACGTATGTGTATTTACACGCACACACAAATGCGCACTCACGAACATACATAAAGTATTGTTGAACACGCTTCCCACCCACCCCCTTAATAAAATTCTAGCTATGCCTCTGGCTCATGCTTAGTGGAAACCTGTCCGCTGTCTCTAGCCGCTTGAGACGTGCATGGAGAGATAATGAAGGAAAGGGGCGCTACTGGGCTCCGGCACAAAAAGTTGACTGATCTGCAGGGCGTGGTCGCTCGCAGTCACGTGCGCTGTATCTTTGTAGAGGATAAGCTGACATTTGTAACCTTTGCGGCAGTTGTGTGCTCACTGCAATGTCTACGTTGAGGCCACTGCCAGCGGAAGGTGATTTGAACTGCTGCAGTGGCCGCATTTTCAAACAGGAAGAGGCACCAGTTTTACTTCGTGCGACATGTCTTCCTTGGCTATAGCATTCGTTGCTTCACTTGTACGGTAAAACTTCCTTTTTTTTTTCTTGAATCTCCATCTTGAGGGCGGGCAATGCGCTAGGCCCTTCTTGCATGTTCCTAATTACCATCGGTGACGCCATCCTGTGACATAATATTTCACTCCCACGTAGATAACCTGTGTACGATTCCAGCATAAACACTGATTTATAATGTGAGATTTCATATTATAATGCGAGCTCCTGGGGAACGCGCGGCATTTTACAAGGTCAGCGTAGGATAAAATGCTTATTGATTTTGGCCCATGCAAGTACTAGTGAAGATACGAAATAGGAAATTAGAATAGGTGCACAGAGCAACTCCACTTTTGACAGTTGACTGCCAACAAGTAACTTTGCACTGTAAAATATGCAAGCGCACATCAAAGTTATACCCAGAGAACACATGTTTGAGTGTCGTAGATATTTGTACATTGCTGCTTAACACACATGCTTTTATAGTTCAGTGACCGCTAAGCAACCTCTTTAGGATGCCCTCATTATGCTGCTGATGCATTCCAGGCTAGAATGCAACCGCATTTTGTACATAAAAGGGCGCTTGCCTAATATCTTTGCTGCAGTTACCGTGATTCACCAACGTAAATACACAAATATGCAAGACAAACCTTCACGAATGCTTTATTAGCGCGGAGTCTATACGTGAGAGCACCTGTTTACTGAAGTAGTTAAAAGGTGTAATGAGGAAGCGTTAATTCAAGATAGTGAAAATGCACGTAAGTCTGATTGAGCAGCACGTATTTTGTAATTTATAGATTAGTCAGCGGAGCTTACGAAACACTCGTTCAGCGCGGAACCAATTACGATGGTCTCAATCGCATTCTTCCGCTACACACAGACAACATTGAAGGTACCGCCTTGGGCCTTCCGGCCGACATACGTCAGAAAACGCAAAAAAAAAGGGACAATCGAGCGTTTGATCTAAGCATATACATTGTATGAAAAGAAGGCTATGGTGTAATCGAAATATTCTTGCACGAGCTGGGAGATTCAATATTGAACGATCAGCCGCCAGTACTCGCTCAGCGTTGTGTTGAAAGCGCTTCCTGTATGAAAAGGAATTTCTGGTACTCGTGCTAGACGAAATAGAATGTCGTGCATGTTTTTTTTGGCTTGCATTTGTATTTCAGTATTACTTTTTAATTTTTTTGAGTGAACAGCGTGTACGAATTATTTATTTATTTATAATACATTCCCACTCTCGCGAAGTGAGACTGACTTAGGAGAGTACAGGGCAATCAGTAAACAAAAAAATAGATACAAAGAATATTATTTGTAATATGTGAGCCTCTGGAAAATTGTGTCATTATTTCTCACTGTATATGAATAGATAGGTTTACCCATGGGATTGAATATACATATTGGAAGGGTGCGTTTTGGGCCACTTAAGGGAAGATGTGGGTCGAAAAATGCGAATTTTTTCAAAATTACCGATTTTTTGTTTTCGCCCGTTTTGATAAGATTAGTGCCTCCACTGTTATGAAAAAAATAATACAGGTCGAGACTTAACTGGAAATGCTTTAAAATTGCATCTAAATAGCACAACGTGCCTGTTAAAAGGTCGAAAGTGTGCTGTCTTTGAGCACCTTGCCGCCGATAATGCGCCGCCACTCGCCATTGTTGATCGCATGTGTCGAAGAGTCGAGCCTCACTCTTCAAATACCATCAGTTTCTCTCGCTGATGCAGCGCAAGAAATAATAAAAAGAAGCACTCTTCTGCGTGTTTTTCGAGCGCTGCGACTGGCTTATCACATGGTACGGATCGGGGGACCGCCATTGGCCGCTGCGCGCCTGTAGGTGCTGTGAAACCTATTTGCGGGGTCCATGTCTTGTCGAGCAGCACAGCTGAACAATGCTTTTCTGGTGTAATTATCTCCGTCATGAAAAAAAAGCATTGCTCACAAGTGAAAGCCGTTGTGCGGTGCGCTCTGTAGAAATAGGCTACGAATAGGAATAGGCTCTGTAGGAATAGGCTCTTGTCCTTGAGAAAACAAATTGTTTTCACCTATGTCTCTCGGTTCTTTAGTAACGCCTATTCTCATATTCAATAGTCTTGGCAGAGTTCAGCTTTTTGTGATAGGTGGCGAGACACTGGAAGTTGTGAAATAATACTCCCACTCAAAGCACGTAGTAACCACGCGGCTGAACCACGAGAGTAGAATAAGTGAAAAAAAACGGATGTGTTTCAGAACATTCGGCAAGCATTCGCATATCATGAATGCTAGTCTACCACTATCGCTCAAGAGGAGGGTCGATAACAGCTGCATCTTGCGCCGGTACTTACCCATGAAGCAGAGACATGGAGGCTAACGAAAAGAGTTCAACTGAAATAGATGATGACGAAGCGAGCAATGAATGGAAAAGGATATGGTAAGTGCAATCTTCAGAGGCATGCCCTTACGGAAACGCCATACATGGCCCATATATAAGTTATATCTGGCCATATATAAGCATATATGGCAGCATATGTGGCCATATATAGGCATATATGGCAGCATATGTGGCCACATATAAGCATATATGGTTGTATATCTGGCGGAGTCGGTTCATGTATGGGGTTATATACGGCCATATATGACGCGGTTGGCCCATATAAGGAGTCAAATCCAACCAAATAAGGCACGGCCACACCATATATAACATATCAAGTGGATCCTTATATGTAAAAGTGCTCTCTTATCTGGGATGAACCACGTATATATTTAGCACTGTGATCACACTTTTATGCGAATTGTAATATATAACAATTTGTACACAAAGCTGACCTGGTTATTTTTCATAACAATAGGAGTATTAAATATATATGTTGTTTCTGCCGTGCAAAAAAAACCGAAATTTCAGGTCAGCTTTGTGTACGTGATAGTTGCAACTCAGTTGAATGCATATATGCATGCATTCGTGTAATTTAACTCGTACATTTTTCATGGCATTTAGGTTTGAAACAATAAGTTGCAATTAATACGACGTAAATAATGTATACAAGAGCAGACATGTTTTACGAGGAAGGAATCGTGTCAAGTCACAAAACGTATTGAAGCTTCCGAACCTCGCTATTATTATAGAGCAATCCTATATAGTATTGTGTAAAGACAAAATGCATGCAACTTATATTGTTCCCATTAATGCATTGTTTAAAGTGGCAGCAAGAAATAGTAATTTCAATGCGCTTTTAGCTTCCACATCGGTGGACAAAATTCCTGATTATTTGAAAGTTTTGATGGCTATATGCTCCCTTCATATAACAAGATTTCTATTGATCCTGTTGACCCCTCATCTGCGATTGCTTTCAGCAGCCATTTACTATAATTGCATGCGCAGTGCAATGTTTAAGGGAGTATTTTCAAAAACAAAAAGAACTTACGTGAATAAAACTTCCAGGCACCATTATGATTACATTCAAGATGGAAGTTGCACTAATTTATTGCAAAAATACATCTTGCGTTTCCTTTGGCTACGTATAATGTTCCTGGCTGTGCACATAGTAAATTTATCGAAAACTTTATGATTGCACAAGTGAACAAATAATTTAGTGTAATGTTTGCAAGCGTCAAATAAATCTCACGTCATAGACATGTACGTTAAAAAAGGTGCAGCTGACTCACATGTGATACATATTTAATGGACAATGTAATGAAATGCTGAAGCTTTATAGCAACATTTAACGTAGGCTGCCGAATTCACAAAACTTCTATTTTGTGTCGGTGTGTCATTACTTGGTCGAGGTCACTAAAGTGCACGTGACATCATCAGGATTAGCCTAAACATTGCCTCGTGAATACAATTAGTATGACACATTTTTTGCGGGCTGGCGTGATACCTAAGCCAAACTCTACATTATGTAAACAGCCTCTTGCTGTGCAGGCGCGTAACGATTCAAACTGCTTGCGAACATATTCTTTCAACACCAACACGGTAGTGCACTTATAAGATATGTATGCCGGTACATACCCACCAAACTGACAAGTGTACACTCGCGTATAGAGATTCATGGGCACCCGGACACTGGCATTTCATTCAATGTGGCTAGATATTTTCGGACATGTCAGAATGATATGAGTGTATTATTATTATTATTATTATTATTATTATTATTATTATTATTATTATTATTATTAATGTTGTTGTTGTTGTTGTATTTCGCAAAACGTCCAACAGCGAATTCATATGCTGTCATACTGTGTCGTTATGTAAGTTTTATGAGATCAGTTATCTTGGTGTTCTTTTTGATAGCATGCTGAATTTTTTCTACTTGCATTAAATGTGCTGCCATGCGAGGCCTTCATTCTCTTCCTGTTGGCTCAACATCTCGCGAGAATCCGGTTCTCCTAGAGCCTTCTACAAATTGTACACCGCGATATGTCGTCGTCAATTTGAGTACATATGCATATTTGATTTGGAATGGCCCTGCTAAATCCAGCAGTAGCGCCACTGAGTGAGTCCGGAAAATTTCATAAGCATTTACCCTCATTGTTTCACTAGAATCCTTTCAACACTGTTAGAATATTATATTTGCCATCAGTTAACGGCCGGCGAAATCGCGCTGAGCTGTTATTTCTTTACAAGCTAATTCAGGGTGAGATATTCTGCCCTTCTCGGTTGTAATAATTTTGAAACTCCGCGTAAGTTATCGAGAGAGAATCGACCGTTGCATGTACCTGCCAGGTTCTTTCAACACTATCCTTTGCAGAATACTGAGTCTATCTAACGTCAACTTTCTTAATTCGTTATGTTTTTCATAGTCTACAGTCATTTTCTTTTTGTCAGTGAGGGCTGCCCTGTCCTAACGTAGCTTTGCACATGCACAGATTCTTCCCTTTTCCGTCTTTCAGGAAGCCTTCGGCACGGTTATGTATATTTTACAATATTTTTCAGTCCCATTCCATGAATATCTACTCTTTTATTTGTTGTTTTCATTGTGCGTTGCTTTCTTTTCGACTGCTCGTCTTTGCTCTTTTTATTGATTTGCATTTCTGTGGACAGTCTGTAATGTATTGTTTGTTTTTGTTTTCTTTTCGCGCGCGCCAGCATGAAAGACCCTATGGTTGTCCTTGGGTAGGTTAAAAAATGAATGATTGATTATTGGTTGATTGAATATTATTATTATCATTATAAATGCTTGCGAAATAAGATGATAATTCGGCTGAAACGCGTCTTCGTAGCCAGCGTACACGAAGCAGCGATTTCAGCTCCGCGGAATGCCTGTCTCAAAGGACTTGCACGTGCAGCTTTCTGTGCCCGCGGAAGGAAGTTGAAGTCCATTGTACGAAAAAACTCGCCTGACTGCTAGGTTGCAAGGGGTGCGCACAGTAAAAAAATACAAAAAAGGGCGCCCATCGGATGGGTGGACAATTCGGAGAAAGTTGTTTGAAGGAGCGCACGTAGGCACCGTGAAGCCCTGCCGTGGCTTACACCAGTCTGTGGACAGAGCAGGAAAGAGAGTGCCGCGGCCCATTTCAAGTAACGACGAAGAAAATAGTTTGCACAAACATTCAGTCGTGTGGTAATAACATTGCGTCAATAATAGTTAAAAAATGAAACGTCGTTCGCCAATAAGCTCAGGAAAATTTAGTTCTAGTGAAAAGTGCGTAAATTATTGATCTCAAGGAGTAATGTAGCGTCCATTGCAATATTCATTGTCAAGCCTGCGTGCACTGTATCCGTCCGCGTCATTGTTGCTTTTTTTTTGCTCGCCGGAGTCATGGGTGCTGTGCTGATCGAGTTTGTTAATTTTCATTCCTTTTGCTCTTATTTCGTGTTCAACTACTGCTCCAATTTACACAAGATAATCGCGCAGCTCTCAGGAATCTACTTCGCTGTACGTGGCGAAATTGTGGACGGACGTGGAAGTGTTTTTGTGTGCGTGTGCGTCTGTACGCTGCTGGATTGGCGATCGTCAACTTTTCGTGCGAGAAGAAAATGGATACCCACGCTTGCGGGCAAGCGTTCCTTCAAAACTTCTTCCTAAAGCAGTACGAATGGACGTGGTGGCTTTAAGGTGTGAATAGGTTATCAAAATTAACAGGCTCCTTTAATGACAAGTCTCGGTTAAATGTTAAGGTAAGTTCATCATTTTCATTACATTCGCACGTTGTTCATAAATATTATGATAACTCGAAAACATACAACATTGCATGCTTGCTGAGTAAATAACTTTATGCTAATCGTGGTTACGTCATTAGGCTGTTTTGTTTAAGCGATATGACAACACTTTCTTTTTTTTTCACTTGATCCAGACAGTGCTCTATTTAATCAAAAAATCTACGTCAGGAAAATGTTGGTTTTATGCCATTGTACTTTTCATAAGTATATTAATGTAAATATACTTGTGTTGTATTTTTCTCATTTTAACGCTTGAGGAAAAACCAAGGATAAATTACAACTTGCGCAATTACAAATGAAAAAGAGTTGCATATCTCCAACTCCAAGGGTGTCATAAGATTTATGAGCCCACGTTTGAATTTGTCTTGCGTTTGAATTTATCTTTCTTCGTCTACGTTCCACTTGTTTTTATATTTACGTGTGTTTTGATAAGGAAACGTAGTTAAAATTTTGTTGCTAGTTTGATTCTTCAAAACAGGGTGCAATGTCACGGATCCAAATGGAAAAACTTAAGAATAGCCCGTAATTTCGTTTCCGCCATCTACAATAAGAGTGATATAAGTGTAAATTTGACTGGAATGCGTACATCACAGGCGACATTATCGTTACTGATGTCGCAACATCGCGTGGTTATCTTGAGGAACTGCGCATACCCCCATACATAGTTGCACAAAATAATGTGATGTCACGTTTTAATCCGTGAGCACTGTTGATATTTTTACGCAAGCTGACAAATAAAATGCTATGATGCATTAGAACTTGCTACTGTGTGAAAAAACTGGGGGACCGTTAAGCTCCGTTTTTCACAGTTGAACGTGATAGCAGTATCGATCATGTTTCTTGTGTGTAATTCAATCACTTAGTGTGTACTCTTTATTGCATGATGCTACTTGAACAAATTTAATTGTGGAATGGTACTGCGTAATTGAGAAGGTTGAAAGCGTCTCAATGAAGGTTTCGCACATGATTGCATTTTGTGTAAAAAACGGGTAACACAGTTTAAAGAACAAGAAATATTATGTAATTACTGAGTTGCGCGAAAAGATTAAAATACAAAAGGAACACACCTAGATGCAGTGCACACTGACAACTGAAACATTGTTGGAGAAAACAGTCATACGTATATATGCGGTTACAAGAACACGTGCGGTGAAAGAAAAGGATTAGATGAGCAGACAGATTGTATAAATGATGCGCTTCCAGGAAAGCTACCTCAGTAGCAAGCAACGTAAGTGAGAGTTACGTGACACATGAATCCCCAGCTTTGTTTATGAAATACGCCTCTCCGATTTACCGCGCTATACCGTGTCACTAAATCTAGCTTTAACTACCGTATTCCAAACAAGGGCGCGCAGCCACACTCTCAAGAATATGATGATTGGTTAGAGAATGGTTGTTAATTCCTTTAGAGAAGCTTTGTGATCTACAATTATATAAATAAATTCTAAATATTACTTCCCACACGACAGCGCAGTGCCGTCCATCACACGATGTCCACACTGTGAAAGAAAATGATCAGATGTCTGCTCATCTAATCATTTTTTTTCCACCTCACGTGTTGTCGTAACCGCATACATATAACTGTTTTCTCCAATAAAGTTTCAGTTGTTAGTGTGCGCTGTGTCCAGGTGTCTTCCTTTCACACTTCAAATTTTTTCGTGCAACTAAGTTAAGATGAAGTACCAACTCGCCCAGCAGAACGTGCTTCTCAATATAATGTGTGTAAAATGTTTTAGAACTTTATGCACCCACTACGCAGTCGTGAGGGAATACGTGCAGTAACCAGTGTGCTTTTTGTAATGGTTGGCTGTCTTTAGACCGCGAAGTCACGTTGGTAATAACGTGTTGTGATGCTTGATGACAATGCACGCTTGTATCATGCAATATAGCTGCGATATTAAATGTTGTGTTGTGACACCTGTATGCAGGATACATGTGTTTGTTAAGCATGACAGTTATTTTCCTTGCATTTACAACAAGAGGAAGTTATTCATGCTTTATTTCCAAGCAGATGCATAGCTGTGTTGTAGAGCACTTGCATGCCATGCAAATTGCCTGCATAATTTCGATCATCACTCATATCCGAAAATTTATATTATTTGTTTTATTTGCATTCTCTCAATTTTCGATCATTGACAAGACGATTTTTCACGGAGAGCCACCGATGCCTACACCGCAATTTTTGCAGAATGAGCTCTTTACCACTGTTACATTAATGATGCATTATTGGCAAAATGGAAAGTGGATTACGTTTACAAAGTACATTTTTAGTGTACCGTTGGCAAGAAATATTGTTAAATGCCTCCGTTCCCACGCACACAGAGACACCAGTTTTAGCAGTCGTTCTATAGGTCATTAGTCACAATACTTGTACATAACAAGCTTGCATACCAATCACTTTTGACCGAACTCTTTAAAAGTTGATTATCAACACATTTAAGTTATTCAATGCACACGCAGTTCATACGGTCAATAGCAAGTCAATATTTCGTTTTGACTGACTATAGACGCTCCATTGACACACGAGAAAAGTATTAAACATAACACACTGTGAAAGATATCTTTACGAAACTCAAATTGGGTTCTTTTATGCTATTTGTTTTTGTCAAGTCGGAATCGATAAAGCGGAATATTTACTTGCACCGTACTATGTCTCAGACCGTGTTGACCATAGGTTCAAGATAAGAATAATCGCATGCAAGGCTGACGTGTTTCAAAATGATTTTTTACCAAAAAAAATTACAAGATGGAACCAGCTGCCTTCTAGCATTGCCTCTACACTCCCAAATATTTGTTTTATTTCATGGTAGAATTGTTCCGATTTATATGTTAGAACATGTTCCGATTTATATATGAATTTATCTTGCAGATTGTGATTCAGGTGACTTTGATTATTTGTTTGGCTATGTATTTTTTGTATTCTACTTTTCGTAAATGCGCCCTCAATGTAATGCCAATTGCTGCTGTGGGTAATGAAATAAATACATAAATAAAAAAGTGTCGATAAGTAAGCAATATATTTAAGCACAAAGAATGTATCTCTTCAGGAAAAGTGGACTAACAGTGACATGTGCCCACCACAAGCTTTAGATATGATGCCAAGTTACATTCTAGCAAATAGTTGTTGAGAATAACTTGATATATATTGAGGATAACTTAATTGAGCAAGAATGTTCAGGGGGTATGTACTGCCTTTGTTTTGGAGATGATAGTGGCTGCATGCAGACCTTTCAACAAACAGGTATATTTCTAGCTGAAGAATGATTTGAGCAGCTATATTTTTTGCCGGTGACACAAGCTGAACTAATATAGATGAATCATTTGAATGGCTTTATATAAAGGTATTCATATAAGGCCATATATGAAAGCATCCATATAAGACCTTATATGGATGCTTCTATATACAGCCATATATGGCCATATACAGCAACACCCATATATGGGGATATAAGGCCCATATATGGCTATATCAGGATTTGGACATATCAGGTTATATACGGCCCATATATGGGGATTCCATATATGGGCCAGATATGCCCAATTTCTGATGTAGCCATATATGGGGATTTTTATATAAGTCCATATATAGGATTTTTGTAAGGGGAGCAGAGGGGGTCAGGTAACAAGCGGGGGTCAAGGATATCTTAGTTGAAATGAAGAAATTGACATGGGTTGTGCACGTAGTTCGTAGGCAGGATAACAGCCAGTCATTGAGGGCTACTGACTTAATTCCAAAAGAAGACGAATGCGTGATGGGGATACAGAAAATTATTGGGCCAGAAGTGATTAGGAAGATTGAAGGCATAACGTGGGGGCACAGAACACAGAACACAGGTGAAATATGGGAGAGGTCTTTGACCTGCAGAGGGCGCAGTCATGATGCTGCTGCGGATTATGATCAATATCACATATTGCGAGACATCAAATGAAAGAGTTGAGCTGCTTGAACTCTTCAACCCAGTTGACAAATCTCTATGTCAGCTTATGCGAAGTTATTGGGTTGGGGTTATGTCCTGGAATTCAAAGGTGTGCACTTAGTCGGGTAGTGAACAATCGCATGTAGTGGCTACGAGGCCAGAATAAAGACAGTCAAGGGAGTTACCACGCGATTCCACATGTTCCCCTTGTAATTAGAGCTGATTTTACATTTTTAGCTACGAGAGGAGTTTTTAACAGTCAGAGCTGCGATTTCGTCTTAAGAGTCCTGGCATGCAGGAAAGCATGGACTTTAAATTGCTGCTTCCAGTGCTGAGAGCATGCTTCCAGTGCTCGTCGGGAGCGCTAGTACGGTCTGTTTGATTCTGATCAGTGTCACAGCCTGTAAATTTCATAAAGCATGTGAACGTCGAGGAGTTCCTGATTGTGGTGAGGTTAGTGACTTAGCACATATGCTCTGGCAGTGCCCCTCGTTACGGGTCCCAAGTCGGGTCACAGAAGAAGATTGGGACTCTGCCTTACGAAGTTCAGAGTTGCTACCATAACTAGGGCTGTCCAGAGAGCCCACGACGCAGCGGTGGGGCAAGGCCTCCCCGTTCCTACGTGGGAGCGGCCCACGACGTTGCTCTAAAGGAGCAGCATTTCTCAAGACCCAATAAAGTTCTCTGTCTGTCTGTCTGTCTGTCTGTCTGTCTGTCTGTCTGTCTGTCTGTCTGTCTGTCTGTCTGTCTGTCTGTCTGTCCCTCAGCCTTCAAGCTTGCTTTTCTTTTTATTCGTAGCTGCGTTCTGGAATTCAGTTTAGTGCCTCCTCAGATGAGCTTATTTGTGTACATTAAGAAGTGTTATGATATTTTATTATATTACCTCTCAGAAATAAGAAAAACATTGACGGAGACAGCTCTAAAGTAACATAAAAAATATCTAGCGTTGCTTAAGGAGGTATAAGCAGTTTAAGAAGGTCAATGGCATATTTAAGGCAGCTCGTGGGAGGATTGTCAAACTTAAGTCACAGCGTTATTGAATAACGCACGCCCCAAGCAACGACACCTGTCTAAAAAGAATTCTGTGCCAGAAATATAGCCAGTATGATAAATAAACAAAAAAGGATGTTTCTTGATAAAAGATTTGCCCATTATCTGCATGTATTCTGCAAATGTCATCGAAAGACGATAGTCTTGCGTGTGGAGAGAGTGAACAAAACATTTAGTTCTGCGCAAGAAAATCGGTGAATGATATTCCGGAGGCGCTGCGTTAGAGTGCCTCGAGCGTGCAGTGGAGGCGAACGAGCACATCAAGTCACGTCACACGTGAGACATGAGCGCCATCTGGCAGTTTATTTTGGAAAACAAAGCGCGTGGCCACGCACGCCCGTCTCAGAGGTGATAAGCTGTAGAACGCGAGGCGACGGGTAGGTGCCACCACCATCTTGTCACAGCAAAGCGTTGGAAACACTCCCCATTCCGTGCAAGCATTGCATAGTGAGCGCCGCGTGATAAGCGCCATGGTCCTTAAAATTACTTATGTATGCCTTTTCTAGTAAGAGATGCATATGCAGAATATATGCATGTTGTTATGGTGCCCCAGACATGCGCAATAATTGCTTTTTAATTGACGATTGCGCAAGCATGAACGCTCAACATTGAGCAACATTGGTGGTCGCTGCGGATGGGGTCAGCCGTTTCAAGTACCCAGTGCGGGTAAGAGTGGACAAACAGACAAGTGTACAGACAGACAGACAGACAGACAGATAGACAGACAGACAGACAGACAGACAGACGAAAATTTTTGCGTCGAAGGTCCGCAAGAAAAACTATCGTCTTTAATAACGTGCATATAAAGAAGCTGACTTTCTCTGATTTTCCGTTTCTTTCCTTTCTCATTGCTCCCAAACTAAATGACCCGTGAAATGGGGTTCCACGATCGTTTAGCGTTATGACCCCACGCTTTCTGTCGGCGTTAGATTACGCACGTTCAAGAAAAAATACGAGAAAGTAACAAACTAATACAGTGGCTTCATCGCATTCTGGCAGCCGCATTTCGTCAAGAATGACCACCACCATTGAAAAGTGTTAGCGGCGCTTCAAATCTCCCTTGGCGCACCACGCCACAACTCACAGACACATTTTCTCTTTTAGCTTTCGAAACGAAATGCCAATGACATTACACTGGGAGCCTCAGATGGAGACATGGCCTCTGACAGCATTAAGCTTTTTCGTACAGTTAATGATTTCGAGGCCTAAACTGTTGAGCATTTCTGTGTTGTCGCTTTGGGGTTTTTTGTTTTTCCTCACATGCCGTCTATTCTTCTTTCGCTGCAGGCCTTAAAAGAAGGGCGGGGAATCACGGGGCGCTGAAATAACAGCTCAAGCTTTGTTCTGCTGCGCCACTTGTGTAAATAGAGAATTCGATATCAAAATTGAGCTCGTGCGTCGAAAATAGTTGGAACGTTTAGAAATAACATAAAGGATATAGGGTGTTATATAGAAAACGCATGAAAACACACTCCAGATAAACAGAGTGGGTGTGATGAACAAGTTTTTCATGGCTCTACGAAGAGAAAAGACAAAACAAATGAATAGTGCTGGCTTTTTTTCGAATGCGTGAACAGTTTCGGCATTGAGGCTGATCATGGTGCTCAGCGAGAACGAAAAATTGCTGATAACGTAAACCCGTGTTTTGGTGTGGTTTATTTGCCACTTCTTCGCTAGGTTTGGTTGCAGCTCCGAATAACACAGTTGGGCACCTTAAATGGACTTAGGAGTGCATCATACCCGTACACCTTTCATTCGCCCACTGCATTTGTTTCACTAACTCGATCATTCACTACAAAACACGCAAAGAAATTCAGAGATTGTATCTGTAATGTGGTGTATCAGCTGCTGTTATCGTGTGAAAGATATTTCGTCGGTCAAACAGGTCGTTGTATAAATGAGAGGCTGAAGGGACTTACGTACAATGTGGACCATTATAAACAAAGATGGCTGTCCGTTCACTGCAGCACGTGTGGCTGCCGGCCAACATTTTCAGAGTGTACTATTGTTGCAACATGCAGGTATCGCATTCCACGCGAGGTCATAGAGGCAGAAAAGATATGCTCAGTAGAAAATGCTTGTGTTAGCACACTTTCTGTCGCGCTCACTGACTCCTGTGTCCTAGGCTAGCTGTGGTTGTACTCCCAACTTCCTGTACACCGAATCCACAGATTAGATATTGAACGAGTGAAGCGAAACCAGCACCTGGCCTTGAATCAGGGGCTGTGATGAGGGTTTGCACCTTGAGTATGAAACTAAGGCGAGGTTAGAACAAACACGAGCCTATAACCTGGAGAACTTTGGGAAGATGTCTTTTTTTATGTGGTGAATCAAATTTTTGTCTTTAATGATCGTATTAAAAGCTTTCGTGGAGGTATAAAACCCATAGTATCAGCTTTGAAAATTTCTGTTTCGCAGTGTGATCGTCAATGTGTATGTACCTCACTTTGTGCAGTGTCTCAGCAGCTGCATAACTACGCGATCCTTCGATAACTAGCGAGAAAAAAGCATTTTAAAGGAAAGCTGAAGAGTAACTTAGTAATAGGTGGTCAGCTGCTGTTGTGCAGACTTGATGTTTTTTGATATCGGTGAATAAAAATAAGCACAGCAAAACGTAATCATTCACATAACAACAACAACAACAACAAAATCTTCAGCATCGTAACATGTATTGACAGTTACTTCACTGAATGGTTTAAACGTTTAAAAATGCCAGAGCAAATTATTTTTGTATAAGCACACTGCAAAAACAATCAAGTGATTCTATTTCACTTTGTTTTAATGAACGCTAAATGGAAAAATGAGCTATGGATTTCCGCATGCTGACGTACCTGCAGTTACTTTGGTAATGATACACGTAGATTTATTGAAATGTAACCTAAACGTTTGTTGCGTGCCATGTTTAAATGACTCAACAGTAAGTACGCAGCATGAAAGCGCAGTTTTTTATTGGTATTCGAGACTTCACCAAATAATCGAAGATGGCACCACAGATTCACAGAAAAATGCAAAACTTCTTTTCAATGAAAGCCAGTGGTCCAATTAGTTAGTTTTTTAATTTTTTTACCCACCATGGTGGCCTAGAGGTTATTGTGCTAGGAGGTCGATCGCAGGGCATGGGAACCAACACCGGTGATGGTGGCCAAATTTTTCATAGAGGCGGGAGTACTTGAAGTCGGTGTGCTAAGATTTACGTGCACTTGCGTGTATTCGACGTTTCCAAAGCCCTCCATTATGCCGTCTCTGAATGATGTCCAAAGCCTCTCAATATTGCGTCTATTGAGTGATGGCTTTGCGACGTCAAATACCAATCTAATTCACTTCATTGTGTTTGCCAGTTTATTGATTGGTTATTTTTGATCAACCGAGCCAAGCGCTTTCTGTGACGGTGTCGCTTAAGCTGGATTCACATTGCCGAAACTATAAGAGCGAAGCATATGTAAGGAAGGAAAAAGTATGCCTAAGATTAAATTAAGAAACGTGTATAAATCGACAGCCGATGCATATGAGAGAATGTTTGGAAGACTGCCAGCTGCACACGTGACTGCGTCACCAACGACCATGGAGCAGTGAACACAGGGTCAGTGGTTAGTAATGTGCCACTAACATCTACACTTTTCACTAACATCTACGGAGCCAGTGCTCAGTTTGTTCAGGGACCATATTCACAACCCCCCCCCCCCCCCCAGTATACGACACGTGTCGCATCGTAGCGGCTGAAACGTTAGCCTACATTTACTTTTAGGTGAACAGGCTTTTCTGAATACAGGACTGAAATTTTATGGTGCTTCTTATATACAACTTCTATGACACATGACCGAATGAAGTCACCATTTTTGAGTTTTTCTTTTTTTCGGGGGAGGGGGATGATGCATAAAGGGATGCCGAAGGAACCTTAAAAGAACGAAGTAGAGAACAGACGCAGAGACACAAAGCTTGAAAAGAAATAAAACGAAACTGACATGCCTTCTTAACCGATAAGTGCCACCGGGAACTCAATGAATGTATGGCCGTGGGCAATATTTTGTACTACGAAGGCGTGCTCAGATATGTAAATACCTTATCTTAATTACCGAAAGAGAAAATGCTCGCATAAGCGCATGCTAAGCATGCCTAGTTCAAAAATTGTTTTCTGCAGTTTAGGAATGTGCAAAAAGAACTCACACTGTGCATTTATTTATTGCATTTTGTCGTACACAGCTCTGCGGCATGCATTTCTCAACATTTCTTTGGAGCACTAGATTGTTCACGTTGAATGCTAGCTCATCTTAGTAAATATTAACATGGCAGGCGTAAGCAAGCCTCAGCACTTCGAAGTCCGCGTATCAAAAGGCCCATCGAGACTACACAGAGCAAAACCTTCGCATTGGGTGAATATCTTCGAGAACTTAGTGCGCTGGTTGTGCTATTGTCTCTTTAAAATGGAACGTCAGTACACTGTAAAAAAAAACGAACGAATTACAGTTCTATCCTGTATATAAACGTCAGGTGGAAGTATTTGGTGAAAAGTTAATATAAATGATGAAATGAGTTACATATTATAAAAAGATATTGTGGAAAATCAAACTATTAGATTTTTTATTACATCTTCATGCGTAGGATACGCGGGGGTTTATGGTTTCTTTTTTAACTATGAGATGATAGCTAGCTGTCCTTCGGTTTCTTTAGATTATAGTTTCACGCATGCGTTTTTGTGTTTTTTGTAGGATAAATCCTGGCCTTTTCTGTGAACAAACTTTACTTCGAAGTGAGCGCTCGTTTGTTTACCTCTGTCTTTCGTTTCTTGTCTGTTCACGCGCTCTAAATAGCACTATGCTATTGCAAGAGTGAATTCCTTACTTCAACCAAATATGAACAAAACAAATAATTATTTTACCGAGGTGTTACTGGTAACTTTTTTACATTTAGAGCGGCTCTTATGGCTAATCTCATGAGAGTGGGGAAGAAATTTATACCTATACGCCACTTGTGTTTTTCAATTAAAGATTTTGCTTTAGCGCAGCTCAGTTTGAGTGAGAAGAAAAGATGCTATGCAGCACAGAAGAGGAAAAAAAAAAAACAGACGACAGTGTAAATGCTCCCACTGTCGTCTGTTTTTTCTGCTTTTTTTGCTGCATTGCATCTTTTTTTTTCACGCTCAAACTGAGCTGCGCTAAAGCAATATCATTTTATCATGCACCTACTCACCCAGTCAGCAGTACTTGTCGAGTTTATTCGACGGCAATCTTTGGTTTACTTCTTAGATTAGATGACATCAATCAATCAGCTCCGAAAGTGGCACAAGGCTCAAATCATCAAGCAGGCATCGCTCAATACTCCTACATCAGTCGATACCTTTCCACGCAGCGTGGTTGATCGCGTACATGCTTACGATGTACGAACATTAGTAACAAATACGCAGTGGACATCACGGCTGTTTCCATTAGTAGTTGTGCTCTATGGTTAATTTGGTTTTACTAACGCTGTCGCAACGGCTTTCGTTGGAAGTAGTCTTCAGGGACAAATTAGGAGGTTAGCGTTCCTTTTCGGGGTGAAACTGAGATGTATCCGAGCTGGAATCTGATACTTTATGCTAGCCTGCAATAATCCATGCACGACTACTAAGATTAGTGTATTTTGCTACGCTGCTAGGCCAATGTTGTATCACCCAGTGTACACTGTTGGACACGTACCGCACAATGTTAACGCCTGCCTTTGTATCAAACCTAAATTAGGACTTGAGCTATGCCTCGTGGGAAAACTCCTTACTGTATTTTATAGAGTGACCTACCTTGGCCTGGTCAGTTTCATTTTATGGTAAGGTTTTGCGCAAACAAAAAAACAATTTCTAATAAATAAAATTTTCCGCCATTGCCTTGCACTGGCTTCGATGGCACATGCGATAGTGAGTGAATGTTCACTGCTATGCTGTTAATATTTAGTAGAAATGTTTTAAGGTCCTGAGCGGTAAGCATCGTCACAAAATTCCCGTGTGCAGAGATGGTTGCCTCTGGTCGCAATCCCATCCCAATCATTGAGCATGACGCGTTGTAGCACGTGAGACCAATAGCCAAGTCAACCTCTTCTACAATTGATTTGAAAATTTTGCTTACGCTCTCTCTCTCTCTCTCTCTCTCTATCTCTGATCACAGCTTTTCCTGTGCTCTACCCAATGAAAGACTGCAGAGATCTTTTAGTCAAATGGTTCACTGTGCTTTATGATAGCTTAAATCTCTCGATCGGGAATCGAATGCTTGATAGTGGCCTCCAGGCTTGCGGTGAAGAATACTGTTGAACAGAGAGTATAGCTGAGGCAGATGTTTCGGCAAGTGCGCTTGTCCTTGTCAAAGCGGATCGTAAAGGCAGAGCTCCACCACCTCATTTGTGCTTCCGGAAGAGGAAGGAAACCATGCTCATGCAAGCGGTTAAGAAATGCCCTAGCTGCTCCGAAGAAAACAGGAATGCTTGAAACGTTCAATTTAGCGTCATTCTCTTACAAACAGGTAATACATTTCAGCTATGACCACATTTCCAAAGTCTTTCGTCTTTGAATTTGTGTATATCAGTTGCAAAATGAAGAAAAAAAAAGAAAACCGCCAGGCATGCGCCTAACGCGGCGTGCAGTGACAGCGAAAAGACAAAGAGCGGACTTCCAGGCATTTTTTAAAACACTCTTTAAGTATGTAACAAGCACTCTTGCGCAGTACCCAAAAGGCCATAAATCATCATAATTTTTGCGCAGCAGGGAGACATTCCTTATGCCAACCTTCGTCATTCTACTGAGAAGCGTGGTACCAGCTACACACTTGCAAGCAATTCTGTGCAGTTTTTCCATGCTGTGGCCGATGACAATCAGGCATTATCACTGAAGTTTTTGTAATGGGTTGGGATGTTCGACGACCGACTCGTTACGCAATTTGCATTGTGTGACGCCGTGGTGTCCATTTGCTGTTTTGAAACACTACAATACTCATGTTAACGAGATTTCTTTCCCGATAGCAAGCCTTCCTAATGCCAGTGTGCAACGGAGTTTCATGCATCGGCGAGGCTCTGAGGTAGAATACTGGGCTGGCACTCAAGGAACCCGGGTTAATACACGATTGTGTTCTTGGGGTTCCTTATTTACCTAGTTATTTCTTATTTCGTGCGATAGTGGTTACGTACACCGGTGGCGGCGATGGTGGACAACTATACGGCCCTTGTTCTGATCTCATAACAACTTTCGCTGTCAGAAAACAATTTGGCCCAAATCTGCATGTTACACTGCAAGTGTCGTCCAAAGACGATGGTCTCGCGTCTGGAGGGAGCGAACAATACGTTTATTTGATGTTCTGCCAAGAAAATCGGGGAATGGTATTCTGGAGGCGCTGCGTTAGAGTGCCTCGAGCGTGTAGCGGAGGCGAACGAGCGCATAGAGGCACGTTAGACACGAGCGCCATCTGGCAGTTTTCTTCAAAAACGAAGGCGTGCGCACCCGCGGAGAAAGATGCGCGCCAGTCTCGGAGGTTTTAAGGTTGATTGATTGATTGATTTGTGGGGTTTAACGTCCCAAAACCACGATATGATTATGAGAGACGCCGTAGTGGAAGGCTCCGGAAATTTTGACCACCTGAGTTTCTTTAACGTGCACCCAAATCTGAGCACACGGGCCTACAACATTTCCGCCTCCATCGGAAATGCAGCCGCCGCAGCCGGGATTCGAACCCGCGCCCTGCGGGTCAGCAGCCGAGTACCTTAGCCACTAGACCACCGCGGCGGGGCGAGGTTTTAAGGTGTAGAACGCAAAGCGACGGGCAGGTGCCACCACCGTGTCTTTTTAGCAAAGCGTTGGTAACACTTGCCTTTTTGAGCGCCGTGTTGCACTGTCAGCGCAGCGTGTCTAACGCTACGGTCCTTAGAATTACTTGTGTGTGCCTTCTCTAGTATAAATACACATATACAAAACATCGACGTGTTGTTATGACCCCTCGGATATGCGCAATTGCTTTTTAATTGACAATCGCACAACTATGAACGCTATATTGGTGGGCGCTGCCGATGGGGTTGGCCGTTTGGTGCTGTTTGAGATAACGTTAAGGGCGAACAAACAGACAAATGTACAGACAGACAGACAGACAGACAGACAGACAGACAGACAGACAGACAGACAGACAGACAGACAGACCAAAATTTTTCCGTTGAAGGTCGCCAAGAAAGACTATCGTCATTAAAAAAAAGATGACCACTTTTTAATTAGGAATGTAGAGAGACGAATAGGCTTCGTCTTACATAAGTTATACTGTGGTATGATGTCATGCTTATTTTACACCAGGCAAACAGCGTGCTTTGCTTATTGCAGTGATTGTTTCCTCGAACGTGACATTTGTCTATTATGTACGCTAAGATCGCAGAAACTCATCGGGGAGAGCCGTCATCTCCAAAGACAAAAAATAAAAAGAACATAAACAACAAAAGAAAACCAAGACAGTGGAACCGGCACATTTGACGAGGCACTTTGTAAGCGCTACCTTATTGATGCGGAGTGTGGCGCTATTTAAGTGTGAGCTGCAACAGCTGCCAGCACCGGCTGTTGCATCGCCTGGTCGGCTCGTTCCGTAAATAGTTACACTGACACTGTTTACCAGCTCAGGCATACAGCGTCAACCCTTTCACATAGCCGTTCTTCCTACCACACTGCTTACAGTCCCTTACAACTTCCTTTTACTGCATTGCCGGCGAAGTGCTTGCAAGCACGGCGGCCGGTCGCACATGAATGGACTTCTAAAGTGTGGTCCACAAAAGTTTACTTTAGGGTTAGTAAACAACAACAAAAAATGAAACCGTCTCTGCAAGCGAGTCTTCTATGAGAAGTTATTTAGCGAACGCCTTTGAAGTTGCTCTTAATTATCACCATCTGTGTATAGATAACGCGGTTACTGGACCACTTGTTCTTTTTTTGTAGGAAGTTCAGAGCATTCCCAGCACAAAAATAATTTGCTAAATAACATTGGTGGCGTGACCTTTTAATCGTATGTTTGATATTCGTTCATTCATCTCCGCTCCCCGTCCCTTTTCGACCAAGAGGTGCAGAAGCACGATGAGGTTACTAAAGACATATGATAAAAGAAATCACAACTTTTCCTCAGTATTCCATCTGAATAAATGAAGATTGTGACGATAATAAGGATGTTATGAATTAGGTTTTTGCGTCTGGCTCAAGCAAGTGGCATTGCTCGATGAAATTAGTGAAGAAGAGTTTTTTTAACATTACACCAACTTCACTTAAACAACGACGACTACCACAATATTCTTACAATTAACTTGTTTTCAAAATAACGGTGGCTGTTTCTTTTCATTTTTGTTATTTATCAACAAAAAAGTTTTCGAGAGTTTGTTTATGTTTTATATGCAAGCACGCTTCTTCGTTGAATGTAAACATTCGACAGAAGCCTATATGTTTGGGTATGAAATAGGAAGATGATTTAGACTCCAACCAAAAGTTTTGAAAAAACCCGTTGTTTCCAAAACCGACTTAGTTTCTTCCTCAGGGGATTAAAGGACAGTAGTGATTAGAGAAAAGAAATGACGCCTAATGTCTGCAGCCCGTTAGGGAGCATGGCGCAGCTCCCTTACGCAGCTCTAAGGGATGACTGCGGAGACTACGTAGCAGCGGCGTTTTGCTGTGGAGCGCGCTACATGTGTATACACTGGGGGTAGGTTTCCGAGAGAGCGGTTGATGTTATGGGCTCTCCTCTAAATGTGCCACGACACGAGTAATAACCTTCTCCTCCAGTTCGGTTCGCTTTCAAGGATGGCCGTTGGTTCGAAATCTATCATGATCTGTCTCAGCATGTTCGGCGACTGCGCTGCACTATTTGTAGAACTTCCGCCTGTCATTGGCGTGTTGCTTCAGTCGTTCCGGTAATTGATATGTGGGGTTTTACGTCCCAAAACCACCATATGATTATGAGATATGCCGTAGTGGAGGGCTCCGGAAATTTCGACCACCTGGGGTTCTTTAACGTGCACCCAAATCTGAGCACACGGGCCTACAACATTTCCGCCTCCATCGGAAATGCAGCCGCCGCAGCCGGGATTTGAACCCGCGACCTGCGGGTCAGCAGCCGAATACCTTAGCCAGTAGACCACCACGGCGAGGCTGGCGTTCCGGTAGGTTTTTCGTCTCGCCAATATACGAAGAGGGGCACTTGGTGCACGGAAATTTTGTAAATGACACCGGGGGTTCTGTTCATTGTTGGCTGGTCTTTCGGGCGGTGGAGGAGGCGGCCCAGCGTACACAAAGGCTCGTGCGCGATGCGAACCCCTTCCTTCTTGAAGATCCGCGCCAAGATCTCACTGGTTCCCTGAACGTATGGAAGTGGTACGCGTTTCGGTGGGCTGCCAATTAAGGTTGATTGGGATTTCCGTATCCTGTGTTGATCTGCGCGGCGGGTGGCGGCTGGAATGAAGTTTTTTGGGTATCCGTTTTTTCTGAGGTCCGCAATTACGCGGGCCTCTTCTTTCTTTCGCTCTGTGTCATTGAAGCATAAGTTCTTAGCTCTCTAGAGTATATAGTGTGATCACAACCGAGGTCTTGTGGCAGGCGGGGTGGGAAGAATCAAATCGAAGGTAGCGGCCAGTGTGCGTTGGCTTCCTATGAACAGAGAACTCCAGGCCGTTGCGCTTTCTTGCCACCTGGACATCGAGAAAGGGCAGGCAGTGGTCGCTTTCAAACTCGGTTGGGAATTGTGTGGCTGGGTGCACGGAATTTAAGTGTTGCCTGAAGTTTTGAAAACTTCAGACAACACATAAATTCCGTGCGGTATTACAGAACTGACTCACTGTGGATGTAACAAGTTCAGCTGGCCTCAATCATGTTCATCCTAACTATTTATTCGCACGTAAAACTATTTATTCGCACGCATCTTCGTTTACACACAATAATCAAAAGCATCGTCTACAACATGTCATCATCATGATGCTTATTGTACGCCGAAAGGTTCAACAAGTTTATGTGCCAGCTCAGATCTAGCTACGATAAAAATTAATCACACGTTTTCAAATCCCATTGCAGCAATCATATATATAAATATATTGACACAAAGGTGTTCTAAAAAGAATACTGCATTCCCTTCGCGAACAAAATGATGTTCTCGCTTAGACAGGAGCTGCTTAGCCATGGCAATCGCAACAAACACCTTTCATATAGTATCTCCCCCAGACATGTGTTAAAGCATTTAAATTATAGCACGGAAGAAGAATATATTTCTGCCTGTTGCAAATTTGGTCCTGGCAGGCAGCAAGTCTATTTCCTGCAGTCAAACTTCCTAGCACTAATGACCAGGATTAGGAAAAAATCTGCACGTAGCGTCATCTGTCGTTGGTCACAGGGGTGGCCTGCCGTAACTGGATGGGAAATAGACGAAAAAATTATAGCTAACGAAAAAAGCTAGTCCTCAAAAATGACTCCCAGTCCTATACAGTAGACACTTATTTGAACAGTCTGGCAAAGTTACAGTGCCGCACTACGAACGGCATGGCTTCCCCAGAGTGTTTAAAAGTATTTCATTGTGTTTATATGGGCTCAACTGTCTATATGGGTTCAACTATCTCGAGAAGCCACACGCTTCTTAGTGCTATACTGCAATTCAACTTAACCAAAAACGTACCAGTTGGTCTCTGCAACACATACACTGGAGTCGTTTTAGATAACTAGATTTTCTCCAGAGATATCTTTTTTTTCTTCTCGTCTCCTATTCAGTTTTGGCAGGTTGCCTTTCCTGCAGCCGATAGATGGCGGCACTCCCAGATGTCCGAAGTTCCCGAGAATGTACAACACGTTTATGACAATGACGATAAAGAAATACAAGGAACGTCCTATATATCTTCCGTGGTGTAATTGTTTACACGCCTTTACCCGGTGTATGGTAGCATACCAGTCATTTCCGTTTACTTTCGTTAACCATCTCGGCCTTTCTTTTCTCTCCTGCTCCTTCCTTCTTGTTTTCATCAAGGTAGTGTCTATAACAAAAGAACTATACCATGTCTGCTTTCTTCGGTTCCCCCTCTCCGAATTCTTTTCTGCCACTTTGATGTTTATGTAGGAGTGGTCGAGGTAGGACACGCTAAGAGGGAAGTGTTATGTTCAGCGCTGAGATGTGGAATCAAGTGAGGTTGAAGTGAGAAAAACGAGGTCTCTTTTTACTTCTGCATTACCAATTGCGCGAACTACGATGTGTTGGAGGAAAAAAAAAAGCCGGGTCAAAAGTTTGCCGATGCGTTAATTGTGCCCGTGGTAATCTGGTTAGCTGAGAGCGAAATGGCCGCGCTCATCAGAGTAATCAGAAAGGCGCCTTTTCTTATTCCTGTGGGAAGGAGTGGGAAGCTGTGCTGAGAAACAGAGTGCCCTTTTCTCTTACTTGGTATAAGCATGACGCGTGATTACGAACAACCATGCTTTCTTTTCTATAAATGTGTTGCTCGCAATAAAACGAACGTGGGTTTGCGCCAGAACATAGCGCTAAAGTGCCGCAATTTAAAAGGGAAGTGTAAAGCAGGCGCAGCATTTTTTTTAAAAGGCTGTGGTTTAGCGTTCGTGTGCGGCTCAAAGACAAGGGCACTCCTTGGGTGCAACATAATGAAGATACTGCTTTTTGGGATAATTACATGCTGTCAGTTAAGTAAACATATATTATCGCAAAGACTGCTTGGCGCTAATATTATTTTGAGGCGTGATTTGGAGGCGTGACAGCGATACTTAAAAAAACTTGTTGTCAAAGTACAAGCAATCGAAAATACATAAAACAAGAGAAAGGAGCGAGGGTATAATAACGCTGCTCTACCAACTTGCTAGTTTTTTTAACGATTACATTTTTTCCCAGTTAAGTTGCTTACACATGCTTAAACATGTAGCCAAGGCTTGCTTTCGAGTTCGTAATCTCTGTACTCCAAGCATACCATTGAAAAACAAATGAATGTATTTCAAACGCAAGAGCACACTGCAATGCAAGCCTTATGCACTCAAGCAGTGAAGTCAAGGGAACGAACGCTTGACTTGCAGCGTAGACGTTTAATCTAGAATACCTTTATGGGGGTCCTTCGAGAAACTCACATTATTATTCTCTCGATTGCCACCTAAGATAGCGTGGCCCGGTTTCGGGACGAGTAATTTAGACACTTAACAAGCGTTACATGCATCGATCCGCTAATGTGTGATTTGTGCGGTGAACAAGAGAGAGAACTATCGTCGAGTTTGAGCTTCGTCCAAGCACCCACGTAAGAGCAGTATAGGCTAATTCTCCCTATAACATGTGCGATTTGCCCATAACTGAAAACGGATCTCTGAGAGCTTTTTTACACTGCTAAATCATGTTCCCATGTGATTCACGTGCAGTTCCCGTGAGGTTTTTGACGTTTTGACGACACCTTGGCGAGATTTTACGCGATTTCAAAATATCCGTGCTAGGTGATCCCGTTTTCGTCGTGGTAGTTTTCATCGTGGGTAGCGAACAACTTGAAAACACAAAAGAAGGGAGCAGGACAAGCACTGGAAATTGTGTTTCAGATTCGTGCGCTACCCACGATGAATAAGTTTCAACTCACCCGCCTTTAAGTTCTGATACCTTACTGCCTTTACTCACGCAAGTTTCGTGAACGGGAACACTAATATAGCGACTGTTGGCTTTTGTCTTAGAAAGCACAACAACTGTTACTGTGAATAGTAATAAGCATGCAGTAGGCATGTTACTAGGGGAAAAAGGCAACTAACATGTGATGGCGACAGAACCCTATACAATATCATAAAGTGCTCGACGCTTGATTGATTGATATGTGGGGTTTAACGTCCCAAAACCACCATATGATTATGAGAGACACCGTAGTGGAGGGCTCCGGATATTTCGACCACCTGGGGTTCTTTAACGTGCATTCAAATCTGAGTACACGGGCCTACAACATTTCCACCTCCATCGGAAATGCAGCCGCCGCAGCCGGGATTCGAACCCGGGACGTGCGGGTCAGCAGCCGAGTACCTTAGCCACTAGAATACCGCGGTGGGGCGAAAGTGCTCGACGCTTGACAAACATATCTACAGTGACAGTTAACCTGTCAAGCTTAGCTTTTTTTATATATTTGTGCACGGGTGCTATGCAGGATCGGTCGAGTTTCGGCCGAATTTCGCGAAAGTCGGAATCTTTGCGAGTTCTGGCGACACCCGGCCCTTTTTGAGTGAGCCAACAGTACAAAAAAGACAAATACACCTCTCAGCGTGCTGCTTTTCATTGGATACAATCGAACGAGGCACCACATCAAGGCATATCAACAAAGTCGGGCGGTGTTTTCAAACCAGAAGCATCGTATTTCATTTGTTTGTCGTTCCACTGAGAGTAAAAGTGTGCCCATACAATAAAAGTTCAGAAATGTTTCGTGATGATATTCTTTAGAGGCGTGAGGTGTTTGAATTGATTTTGAAGCTTCTAATGCCGGCAGCCTGGTGACTTAAGAGATTAGTTCCGGCCGATCACTTTGCAACATTGCGACCGCAACTAAACCCGAGGTCACGCGTTGAACATCATGGTCTGCCTGCACAACTCAGCGTGCTGCTCAGCCAGTGCGTGCTCTTTCAGTCGTGTTCATCATCTGCTAGCTCTCGAGCCCGTGCGTCTGGCCTATTAAGTATGAGGCTGGGCAGTATAGTTGGCTAATTAAACCAGGGTTTGTTATCACGAAGCTAATTACGCCAAGTCGTGGTAAGGACGAAGTAACTACGCCACATCCTAAGAAAACCGTGCAAATGAATCTATGTTAACGTAGGACCTAGCCAAGAAAAGCAGGCTAGTCGGTGAGCTAACTGAACCCTGCTAATTGACGCGTCAGTAATTATGAGACGCTAAGTCGAACCATGGTAATTAGTCCTTACTATTATAATGATGATTAGAATTTTGCTAATCAGGATTACGTTTATTAGTTCCATACTGATGATGACCTTACTTATTGCGCCCGAGATAACTGCCTTCTATTTGAAACCTTATGAACGAAAACAGAACAGATCACTGTAATGGTCATCAAGCCTTAGTCAATTCTTTAAATCAAAATTAGGATAGAGCTGATCCGGTCTTCACTTCGAAGCCGACCAAGCAGATGAGTAGACGACCGGCTTAAAAAGCCGGAAGGAGGTATAGGTTACCACAAACTCCTCTATGCCTTCATACTTGCACAAATAGTTCAAGCTGACCAAACTATTTCAGATGCAAACAAGCTGCCGCTTGGCCTTCACCGCATGAAACGCTTGGCAGTCGCACCGGCCCCATGACAGTCACGAGTTGAACTGGGGCTTTCTCAGAATTAACCAGTTTGCCCCGCCGCGGTGGTGTAATGGCTAAGGTGCTCGGCTGCTGACCCGCAGGTCGCGGGATCGAATCCAGGCTGCAGTGGCTGCATATCCGATGGAGCTGGTAATGTTGTAGGGCCGTGGGCTCAGATTTGGGTGCACGTTAAAGAACCCCAGGTTGTCGAAATTTCCGGAGACCTCCACTACGGCGCCTGTCATAATCATATGGTGGTTTTGGGACGTTAAACCCTACTTATCAATTAATCACACCTACCGAGTTTGTATACGAGTGTCAATCAGTTTAATTGACAGACGCCCGCAGCGAAGATTAGGTATACGCCTGCCACTTTCGCTCTTGCCGAGGAGCAGTGCTCGAGCCGAGCGGCACCATTAATCGACAGCTTTTTTCGCGTAGACTGTGCACACATGCACGTAGAAGTAAAAGTGACATCATCATGCTGCAACAATGCCTGGCATTCAATTTCACCGCACTCACGATGTGTCCACTCACAGCCGCGTGGGGCCATGATGCGAAGGTTCCTGGTGTTACCACCTGCCCTTATATACATCTGCAATATTTGATAGAAGGGAAACGAGCACCACGAGAGTGCTGCACGTGCGTGCTTGTCTAATGCCACGTGGATATCTGGCCTGCTCTCTGTCACAGTGACGTCACGCGCCTTGACTTAGCGAGCGGCTCACGGGAAGCTGTGTAGCCACTACCACCGCTGTCTTCCGTTTAAATATAAACCATTCGCATTGAAATCTACACGTATACAACAGCTTCATTCAACCGTTTGTGTCTGGATTGGCGCTGGTTTAACGATTGTATTGTGCTTTAAATTCTTTGGGAATTTAATTTTGAGCATTTATTATTCCGTCTAGGCGTGAGAAACTATTGTGCGCATACGCGACAGATTTATAAGAGCAGAGTGCTGGCCCAACAAAGCGACAGAAATAAATAAGATAAGTATTGTTCATTTTTTTGATTCACACACACACACACACACACACACACACACACACACACACACACACACACACACACACACACACACACACACACACACACACACACGCACACACGCACACACACACACACACACACACACACACACACACACACACACACACACACACACACACACACACACACACACACACACACACACACACAGTCCAGAAGAGGCCCACAAAATAATCATATTATTTGCTAAGCTTCTACATTTTTCTCTGCTGAGTGAGCGCGTTTGTTCTGTTGTGCATGCTCGTGGATTGGTGTACTCGGTAGCCGTCCTCAGGTAATTCGGCTTGAATTGAAGCTCACACACACGAAAAAAGATTTAACAAAGTGCTTTAGCACAGGCATTCCGCTTCCACATGCGCCTTATTTAGAAGCTACAAAACAGGAAAATCATAGAAGTATGCACAGGCATGCAAATTTAGCTGAAGAGCCGCAGCACATAATTCAGGAACAATAAATTAGGTGAATGTTCTAAAGATACAGGTGCATAATTATTATATCGCCAGGAAACGATCGGAGCAGCGGTAAGAAATACTACGAAGTATACATAACAGAAACACCAAAGCACGCACTACCCCTTCTTTTCTCATATAAACAAAGTAACCATTGGTATTACACTAAGCCCGAGGTGCTATGCGCAAATAGCGAAATGTTTACCGATCCTGAAGGAATAACGCCTGTTCTGAGAATACATTTCCACGTGGCCATTATTGCTTTATTTTGATGCGTTTGCCGTGCGAGCAGCAGAATATAAAAAACGCGGTTAGCAGAGCGTGAAGCTGCGTCTACTTCATTTCGCCGCCATTTAAGCGGAGCAGAGCGCACCTCGGCAAATGCACTCGTCAAAAACGCGAAATCTACGCCGTTCCCAGCACTATCTCGGGACGATACGTTATCGCGGGTGTGAGCAGCAGCGCCGCTCATCTAAAGTGCTCAAGGTCAGGGCTTCCGCGAACAGTTCAGAAGCGTACACAACGCCACTTCACAGAAAGAACTGAACAACCTAAGGGTGGTGCTTTTGAACGAACTCAAAATCAAGTAGTATAGACACACACATATCTTCGAATCACGCAGAGGGCGCTGATGAAAACGCTGAAACTTTCGGCACATTGTCAATGTCAGCTCGGTCCGCAGTACTTCTCCATCGCGAGAGCTTGCATATGTTGGCTACGCAAACATTCAGTGAACGAAGCACTTCACATCACCCCGCAGTACTTCACAGACGCAGAAAGTTACATTCATCTTCATGCGGTCGCCACAAGGTACACCAGCACTCCTCGACAGGCTTTGTCAGGCTTAGCAATTCTGCTATCTGGAACGGCAGGAGCATGCATGCGAACGTCTGCGCGGCAGGAGACCGAATGTTAAAACACAGTGACGTCAGAGGCCATGCCAGAAGCAGTGAGCAGGCCTATACTATTTTCCTAGGCGGCATCGCCTCGCCCCATTCGAGAGTGAAAATTTGCATGCTGCATGTGGAACGAAAGAATCTGCCAGAAAGAGGGACATATGCCCACGAACCCGACTGTAGGAGGTGCGTGTTGAGACGGCAAAAAGATAGCGCGAAAATCACCCTGACATCACTGCACTGCTAAGATGTTGCCTGAGTGGCGGCACTGACACGTTCACATGCGGTGTTTATTTGATAACCGCCGCAAATGTCTCACATGGGTTTTCAACTTGGAAGCGTGGCAGCATGGGCTAGTTAGTATGACATGACGATAGTTATAGCGTGACAGTAGAACGACGACAAAGAGACCTTCGTGTTCTTCTTGTCTCTTTGTCGTCGTTCTGTTATCGCGCTATACCTATCGTAAGGCGTTTTCAACGCCATGCGCTTTCCTGTAGCCATTTTTTATCAGCTCTGCCATCACGCGCTCCGCATTGTCTTCATGTCATGACTGCCGCTGAGCGATCTCAGAACGAACTTGTTCATTCTAAAAGCTCGGCTCATCCTGCATAGCATATCACATCTATAGCATCAACTGTAGATAGCAGATTATGTTATTTGCCTCATGACGACATTTCTGCAGCTTCTAAATTGCATGCTGCTTTGATCTGTCATCGAAGGAAACGAGTTAAAAGCATGAGACACGCCATACGAACCGGTCATCGTGTATATAACATGTCTCTTTTCACTGAACGATAATTTTTGCAAAGCTTAACGCACTTTTATTAAAAACTCAGAGAACGCATGCACGTATCATATAACGCGTTCGATGCTCTAACCACTGAGCTATCACAGCGGCCTGTACGCACGTATCCTTCAAAGTCTATTGGCCTTACAGCTGCCGAAGCTGTTTCTCTGCCCGTGATTTAATTCCAGGTGAAGTTTGCTTAACGTTTCTGCGACTTCAATCTGTTTAGAAGGTGCCCTTCAGCGATGCTAGTGCATTGATAAAGTATTGTGGGACTCGATATTTCTACCCTCTTCTGTAATGTGTTCCAACGCTTGGCAAGATATTAATCAAATCGATCCGCCTGGAGCTCCTGGTCGATGCGTGCGGCAGTCAAATAAGTTTCTCTTTGCGAGCAACATGCACTACTAAAATAAACAGTAGAAACAAACTTTTTGCCACTAAAGCTTCGGGCTTACTTTAGAAGGTACGAAACGTCATTTATGCAAAGATTCTAGTGCAATATACACGCAAAACTAAGGGAACCACGATGGGTCCGCTAATGTAAACTGGCTATGATTTCTTTGTGCAACTTTTCTAGCGCCTACGTGCTTTCATTTGCTGTGGTAAGCCATTGTTTTCAATTATTGATTGAGAGTTTTTAACCCGACAGAAAAACTGGGGCATATGGAGGAATTGAAGTGAGTTCATTTTTAAGTAATGGCATCCTCTTAAGCCTGAGAGTAAACTTGCGACATAAAAATTTTAAAACTTGCTGAAATGCATTTTCTTAGTCTGAAGGTCAGAAATACCACGTGGCTTTTCAGCATTTATTGTTCTTGGCTGCCGCACGTTCAACAACATGTTAAAAAATATGTTAGGGGTGCTTTTTATGGGTATAAAAATTGTAGGGTAGCCAAATATGTTTTTCCCAGTGTTTTTTTTTGTGTTGTAACAAACACTAATTGATGCTTACGTACTCGTTAACACATGCAATATTTCCCATAAAATTTGACCACTTTCTTGGGTGGCGGCCGTAAAAGTCTGTAGGGCTTAACGCCGCCCCGCCCAACAATCCTAGAAAGGCGTCGAGCTGAGCTACTTTGACAATATTCGCCAAAGGGAACGTGGGTCAAAGCAGCAGCTAAAAATCTACTTCAAAGAAAGAAGGAATGGATTCGAAATCCGTTGCGTGCTTTGTCTACTGTTCAATACCTTGCAGAAAATTCTCATTGATGGCATTTCAGGGGACGTTATATGTAGGCAGAAGATAGCGTATAGTATGTGAATTATCGGTGAAATCTTTTTGAACGGATCATTGCAGGATTTCACAAAACAGAATGACATCTTTGCAGGTAATAAAACTGTGTTCTGTTATCTCTGGTACGTCGCAGAGACGGCAATTAACTGAACAAACAAAAAAGATCACAGCATATCCACGGAGTTTATAATGATGAGTGACACGAAGCGTTCATCAGCCCATCCGTGCTTCCGTCCGTCCGTTGGTTCTTGCTTCCGTCCATTCTTGCGATCATCCGCGCATCAATCAATGCGTCTGTCCATCCGTTCGTGCGTCCATCCGTCCGATCATGTGTCGATCCGTCCGTTCGTCCGTCTGCTGGTCTATCTGTCCATCCGTCCACGCGTCCGTCTGTGTGTCCATCTAGTGAACACTCCAAGTACCACCATCTCCCATCTATCCCCTGGGGCCGCCTAATACTACTACTATTACATACATCGGAGGATGTACAGGCACACGCATTAAGAAACTTCGCCCCTAAAATACCCTTCTTTTGCAAGCATGGTTTTACCGACAGCGTATATGTATAAAGTTTATTAAAGAATGTTTCAGTATCAGGAGATATATACATTTTCCGCACTCGTTTGTTTACATACTGTGCAGGATGGTCGGAATTCATCGAGTGGTAAAGTGGAGGTGCAAAAAGCATGGATAACAAATCTTTAATAAGTTTTCTGCGTGATACTGTGCATAACTATTCTATGTCAAATCAGACCTTGAGAAACCTGACAGCGATCAAAAGCTGGGGAATACACGGAAAATAACTTCATCTGATTGCAAATGCGCGGAAAGCAAAGTAAACTTTATATTTTACAAATACACGTGTCCTGTGATCGTGATTCAACAATACAACATAAATATTCTAGTAATAATGTGTGGTACAAGTCTACATTGCCACAGAACGAACAAAGATGTGATTACTAGATGGAGGAAGGAAAGAGAGGAGACGGCATGCACAGCCGACACGTTACGCGAAAAGTGTGGAGGAAATGACGTCATGGGGGCCATATTCACTGGGCATGATGGTGGCAATTAGTGTTGCGCAGTATAGCTGGTCTAGCAGTGAGCAGCCATGGCTCTCAAATGCATTTGTTACGCTGCAGATATGTAGAGGGTAGCTCACTTCTCCGCAGAGTAAAGAAATGATTGATTTCTGGGGTTTAACGTCCCAAAACCACCATATGATTATAAGAGACGCTGTAGTGGAGGGCTCCGGAAATTTTGACCACTTGGGGTTCTTTGACGTGACCCAAATCTGAGCAGACGGGCCTAAAACATTTCCGCCTACATCCGGAATGCAGCCGCCGCAGCCAGGATTCGATTCCGTGACCTGCGGGTCAGCAGCTGACCACCTTAGCTACTAGATCACCGTGATGGGGCGCAGAGTAAAAAAGAATAGCGCTGTAAGTGCTGCTCTACTTCAAAGAAATTACAATTTATGGCGTAACGAGCGTCATGCAGATATACTAGATGTTTCAAGTCCTTTTCTAGGTGATGTTCAAAAAATCACAGAATATCAATGAAGTGAATGACGATGAGTGGGGCGAAGCGTCCGTCGGCACGTCCATGCTTCCATCCGTCCGTTCGTTCTTGCATACGTCCGTCAGCGCGACCACCCATGTGTCCGTCCATGCGTCCGTACATCTGTCCGTTCGTCCGTCCGTGAGTATGTCTTTCCATCTGTCCGTACGTCTACACGTCCGTCCATCCGTCTTCTAGTCTGTCTGTCTGTACGTCCGTGCGTCCATCTAGTGAACACTCCAGGTACCACCATCTCGCATCCCCTGTGGCACATACCCGCTAAAGAGGGAGTATGTGCCACTGGTGGCTACGTACAACAACAACGGAGGAAGGAGAGACCCACACTCCAAAGGACAATAAAGAAAAAAAAACCCACACCCCAAAGGAGCTTCGCCCCTACAAGTCACAGCTTTGGCGTAAAGGCGAAGCAATAAACGCAATAGCAGCAAATCGGAAGGTCACGTGCAGAATGGCAAGCATATCGAAACGTGCCCCGTGTTTCTCAGGCACAAAGGACGCACGGAACGTACTCACAGGTACAGACTAACGCGAATAAGCATCTCGGTTGTTACTTCTCTGTGTCTGAAAAGCGCGCCCTTTTCGCCAACAGAGGCTGTGCAACGATTGCAGTGACCTTTGTGCGCCCCGTAACTACAATATAATCGTTCCAGTGCAAGTTCAACGCCAGCCAAGACGTATGATCCTCCCCACCGGGAGATAAGGGCGCGTGATCGAGCGTACACTCCATTATTCTCTACGCGGGCCAAAGTACGTGTGCGAGATTAAAGCCGCTGCGCGCTCACTGCACCATCTTGCTGATACTGCTGAAAATACGACAGTCCCCCCCCCCCCCCCCCCTAGATGCCTGCCAGCAGCGGTAAGTGGTATATATGAATAGCTTGCCGTTTGAACGTTGAAAGAGGTACCCCTCGATGACTCAGTGGTTAGCGCCTCGAATTCACGACGCCGAAGTCCCACGTTCGATTCCTCACGCAGGAGTCTTCTTTCTAGAATTTCTTTCTCTCTTGCATTTTCATATAAATAGATATGTATACATATACGGTGCATGTCATCGACGCCGACATGCACGTCGACACCGATGCTGGTGGCCAAATCCAGCCGAGAGTGTCCATACTATTGCTGTTGCAATGAAAAAAGCTCTAAAAATGCAGCTTTTCCAAGTTTTGCTGAGATGGTACTGCACATTTGCACAAGCCTGATGCTTTTTTTCTTTCTCATATGCGCATGCACATTTTAGGCACGTCAATTCTGTGACGGAAGTAACGTTGGGAAACTCTTGGTTGAACCCAGCGTAAAACACTGTGGCGTCCCAATATTGCGTAACACATATCGTGTACTTCGTAGGGTGCAGTTTCATCTATGAGAACATTATTGCGTGTTCCATAGCTCCAGAAACGAATGGTCCTCTTGGCGGTATTCCAAGTTCGTTCAGTAGTTTTGTTTTCAACGCTTCATGCCCATATTGATTCTGCTATGTTTGCAAGCATTCGCAAAGTTCCAATGAAGCAAAACATGCAAAAAAGGAGCAATAGCGGGATTTCACTAACTTGTGGTAGCCACGTTTCTTAAACAATGGTGACCACTGATGAAGCTGACGTGGCGCGCCTAGTGAAAGTCGCCCATACAATATCTCGTTTGTGTTGCGTAGCATCGCATTGTACTGCAAGCTCCAGATAGTGACATGACTGTTGATATTATTAGTCTTTCAAGAACAGTGCCGGATCTTTTGCTGAAGGCGTGATTTTGGCGACTGTATCCTTTTTTTTTTCTTGCAACACGCACCGTATGTGCCACGTTCGCTGTAAGCCCGAAGCCGAAGCACTGCAGAGTCCTTCAATAGCAGCCAAGGCTTCGTTGCAGTGTGACACTTTTTTAAATAGAGAATGCGATGTCACAATAAGGTGAACAGAAAAGAAATTATGGGGGAGTATTAGCAATCAATATGAGTTAAGAGAGTGACGCAGACCGATAGGAGCACGATACGAATCAATTGAAACGAGAAGTTAAAAAAGTACTGTTTTCTTGCATACGAACTATTGGGAAGAAGAGACGGGTTGAAAGCGCTGGCTTTTTTTGGATGGCAAAATCGGCAGCTTGATTGTGGGGCTTATCTACGCGACAGATTGGCCTTGAGGCGTCACATGGTGTCACATTCATGGATATGCATGCCGCTGCAAATATTGTTTGATTTTGTCAGTTGAATTTCACCTGATTTTCGCATATCAGCACTAGTTCAAGATTACGGCGACAACCGGTGCTTAAAGCGAATAATTGAAGGTGAAGTGTTTAAAAAATAGCACTTTCTAGCGCATCTACATATAGATGTATTGTGATATACCACTATGGTTGACTGGTAAGAGTTCGGGCCTTAACATGGTGTCTCATGTAAGTATAGCTCATAACACAGCTCTCCAAACTCCTTGCCTAATGGAGGTGGTGGCTTCATTCACATACGTTTCGCACGACTCAGGGTTCATGTGACGTGAACTCAACTGGGGGGAAGAAATCACAGACACTTTACAGATGACAATAAGGATACCCTTCATGATTGGTTACATTTTATTAACTACTTCTTCACTCTTCACAGTTACAGACTTCCACGCACGTACAAAAATCACAGCATATCTACGGAGTGAATGATGATTAGTGGGGCGTCAGTTCATCCATGCTTCCGTCCGTCCACGCGTCCCTCCGTGCGTCCTTTCATGTGACCGTCCATCGGCGTGACCGTCGATGCGTCCGTCTATCCATGCGTCCATCCATACGTCCGTTCTTTCGTCTGTCTGTACGTTCTTCCGTGCGTCTGGTCGTGTGGCCGTCCAACTGTGTGTCCATCCGTCCATCTGTCCATCCGTGCATGCGCCTATCTGCCTGTCTGTCTGTCTGTCTGTCTGTCTGTCTGTCTGTCTGTCCATCCGTCAGCCCGCCTGTCCATCTGTATGTCCATCCGTTCATCCGTCTATCTAGTGAACACTCCAATTGCAGACATCGGATCTTTTCATGATACATTCATCATATACAAGTACCGCCATCAAGCGGGCATTCTAACTACCACTCTTTCGGGTATGTGCCACCGGTGGTTACGCACTACAACGAGGGACGCACAAGCCACGCCATACGGAGTTTCACCCCTAAACGGAACGATTGTAGAGTAGTTGCGTTGATGCATTTTGCATCAACGCAATCATGAAGAGAGCTTCATGTGAAGGAGCGATTGCAGTGGCGTGCTACACTGATCTACGAGTGGCCTGTCGATGGAATGAGTTAGAGCCGCAGTTTCTGCTTCGATTCTTTGTATGCAAATCAAATTTCTATAAAGAACAGAGTTAGGTGTATTTTTAGAGACCTTGGCACGTCTATTCGTTGCTTTCACATGCAGTAATCGTTGCACAACATGACAAAAGTCATCGCTGAGTTTCGGGCATTCAGAAAGTATCAGATTTCGTGAAGTGGAGAAAAGTATTAGTGGGAATCTGTTGGCCACATGTGCAAGCAAGCAGGCAATGCATGTAAAATAAAGAACATATAAATGAACGAAGGGACGTCGCGAAGGCTATCTAGAGACAACAATTCAAACATACATTTTAGTTTGGCTATGTGGATAGGCTATAATTTTCCCGCTACCCTCAAGTGGCGCACGATGGGCGGACGTAGCGATTGTGCATAGAGGATGTGTTGCCGTACTGTGTAATGCAGAAAAAGCTAACAGAACATATTTTTTTCTTGGGGCGAAATATTGACAGCAGCTAGGAGGGTATTTCACAAAGCAATAGATGTTTTCACCAGTAGCCAGGTGCTCCCAACCTTTCAAACTTTTCTGAGACACGCACAAACGCACCCAGAGAAAAAAAGAACAGTACTCCATAGAATTACAGGTTCAGTAGAAATGCAATGCATCTGTGCGTAGGAAAGAATGAAAGAACACATCGATGCATCAATCGTCGCTGTAGAATTCGACAAGTATTGAAACGTAGTGCGCAACATGGTAGTGCACAGTGGCACAGTACAGACGCAGAGCTTCTTTTTCTAGGGAACTACTTTCTGATGAGCTTTTTTTTTTACATGTGGAGTGTTACTTTGGAAACACAATGTAGCTGATGGTGGGCCGTGCGCTGCTTGTGTACGACATCACGTTGGTTGGATGCCGAACGCTCTGCCTGATGAAGGCTGCGTTCAGATAAGAACGCCGGTGCATGTCTTCCGACCCCGTTTAATTTCACCAGAAAATATGTATTTTGTTTTCCGAGTGCTCAGAACCACTAAATCACTTTTGATGTCGCAAAAAAAAAGATCTAGCTGTCGGTCTGAAAATTTTAGGCCACATAATAACAATAGTTTTATTTGATAAATCGTCATTGCTTTGAAGTTTTGGTGCTGTTTTTGCAAGCGACCACATTGAGATAGCGCAAGAAATTAAAGCTCGTAGAACGGCGTTTCTCTTCTCTCTCAACAAATAATAGTCGAAATATTATTTCTCAACTCTTTTTCTATACTCTCCATATATAGTTGCTTCTTTTTTGCTGCTTTGGAATGCTATACCAATAACATTGCATCAAACTGGAGAAGACGTCCGGAAACGAAGAAACTTACTTGATAGACCACTGGCCTTCTCTTAAAATTTATAGCATTTAGAGTGGCTCAGCCACCTTCTGGAAGTGAAAATCTATATACTTTTTTTTATCACGGTTCCCAAGAGCCCCGACACTTCACCCCTAGTTCATTTTCCATCAGGAATGGGCCCAAAGAAATGAAGTGAATTAGATGTTTGCTTTTCCTTAGTGGCAAACGATCTATATAAAAGATGGATGGCTTTTCGACCATTTTGGTTTTTTTCTTCAACTCAGCGATGCTATGTGTCAAAAGCGCAGAAGTCACCTTGGGTGTCTCTCAAAGCTTTCTATAAGATAGCCGAGATAAGCGGGGGAGAGGCGTTCTCCGCACCCTTGCAGCGGTTGAAGGCTGTGAAGAGGGCCGCGGATCTTTTCGCTAGAAACTAGAAACGCGAAAAGAATCATGCCTATGTGCTAAAGCGTAGCCGTCTTATACAAGTGAACATGTTCTATTGCGGCTCAGAAACTTATGCGGAATGGTCTCACCAAAGGACAAAGCTGTAGCGTTAAAAACTAACAGATAGTATAGAAAAAGAGATGCAAGAAGAAGCAGATGGGTTAATGAGACGCACGTCCAGTTTTCTGCCCTGCACTGGGCGAAGAGATAAAGGGGGTGATAATAGAGACAGAAGAAGAAGAGAGGCGGAAACATTTACGAACGTACTTGAGGGAACACATCCATTCTACAGGCGGTCAAACAAATATGTTAATTTCAGATACTTGAGAAACGCTTTAGCTCCTTTCTGGGCCCTTGAAGCAGATCTTCAAGGTCCTAGAATCTTGTCCACAAGAAATGATCTGGGGTCTGATTGGTTCAAAAGCATCTGAAGTGGACATCGTTAGGCATCATGACGAGCACAGCTGCACAGAACGTGCTCTTTCTCTTCAGTGCCTCTGCAGTCCCACATGAGGGTGTCTACCATACCGATGCAAAACAAGCACGCCTTTGTGAATACAACAACCAACCAACGGGGACATAACAGCGTCGCACTGGAGCGAGAAATTTGCAATGGTAGCTGTAGCTTAGGCGAAGGATGAAACTTGCATAGAGGGTACCTTTTGAAGCTGGTGCGTGACTGAGACGTGTGTTTTCTATTCGCAGCCAACAAATAAAGCTCTCTTGCTGCATCAGACCTTGATAGAGCGATTGGAACCATAGCGGCTCCTTCGTGTCCTAAGCGGGCTGCATCGCCAGCTATTGAATTACCAGTAATACGGATATGTCCTGTTAGTAACTTACACATAATATCATCTCCTCTTGCTTCAACGTGGTGGTCACAGACAAAGGAAACCGTAGGAGTTGCTAGTTGTTATAGTAAGGCAAAAGAACAAAAAAAGCAAATTGAACGATAACTTGAAGATAGGAAAGCATTTTTTATTTATTTTTCTTTGTTTCTATTGTCATTACATTTACTCCATATAACATCCCCTTTACCTTCCATGATCTGACTTTTTGTTAGTTTCGAATATTATTGGGTCTAACAAAAATATCTACTCGGTAAAGACCAGCTTGTGTCTTTCAAAGCTGCAGTATGCTTCACTACGGAACTAACACGCTTCACTGCTAACCGTTTTCGATGTGTTACTGCGCGGAACAGGTGCACGGAAGCAAACCACACAGTAGAAAGAAACAGCTTCGTATGTGCCGCTCATGCTCTTCACGGGAGAAGAAAAAAATCCAGTCTTCGCGCTGAAAATCTCTTTAGTCTAAGCCATCGACAAACAACGATGGCTGTTTAGAAGAGGAAAGTTTTAAGGTAAAATTACCAATAGCTATGCAACTTTTATAAATCTGCTGCTCAGTGGTTTTTTCGTTGCTTATAGAAAGAAGCTTTTAGAAATAAAGTATTGATGCCTATGCGTCAATTGCTCGAGTACAACTCAGTAGCACTACTCAACATTCTTTCATATAACCTCTTTCAAAGAAAGCTATCTGCGATGAAGTTCAGGTATTCCTAAATTGGTGATGAATAAGTGGCATGCAGACGAGAAGCAATGCTACCAAGTGCACTTGGCCAAGAGTAGCAAATAATGTTATTTTTTTATTAGCAGCCACTGCAACGCAAAGTAGACATGCCGTATGCGGGTCTGAATCCCAAGGCGTAGCCTAAGTAACGGATAGATATTAGTGTTGAGTTAAATCCATCACACCTGAGATACTTCACCATTCAGTGTTCAGTTTCGAATTTCAGACGTTATGAAAACTCTCACTCGTTTTAGGGCAAGCGTAATTTACAGAGACACGGGTGTTGAACTCACTGGCATTTTCCCGTCAACTCTCGCGTTCTCTGCACTGAACTTTTTATACGAATATTTAATATGTTCAGTTGGCATTTGTTTTCCGTTTGTGTATAATGCAAATGGGAGTACGTGCGTATTCGCGTTCGCGGTTTACACCGCAAGGTAAAAGAACCCTGAAGATTGTAGTGACCGATACTTTGAGGTTTACTTCTAGGTTGCAAGTGCATGGTAGCATTTACCAGTCCAACTCGGTACACTGAGCCTTCGTAACCTACGTGCCGGATGCTGTATCAGGACTAGCAGACCAGACTATGGTAGGCCATGGTTTCAAGTATCGCGCGCCTACATCTGCCCACTCTCGATGGCACAAGGCGCGCACCACCGTCAATGACTCCAGTGAGCTTTCCTAGTGAAGGCAACCACGGCTCTCCGTCAGGGCTACGGAAACCAATAAATGCAGGGCCATGCACATTACCACACTTCCTAATGGTACCGGCTTTAGATAAGGCTAGTAATTAGCTCATGCGTTGAACGGCTCATATTGAGCTCTCTCGCATTTCGCATTTCTGCGGCAGATATATATGTGGATTCCAGTGAAACTGAACGTCGCTATTTAGTTTATTACGTTTGTGGAAATTTACAGAGGCATTTCTACGTCTTCTTTTGTTTTCAGCGCCATACTGGTGAGTGATGAAACAAAAACTTCATGGTGGTTAAAGGCGAGCGAACGACTAGTGGGGAGAAATTCTATGACTTTTTCAGAGTGTTAAATGCAAAACAAAAACATGAAATATTGAGCTATCTTGTGTTTTCCAAGTCGCTAGTTTCACTTGTGTCCCCTACAATATTGCAAAGAAGCTGGACCCTGCACGGCCTAATAATTTTCTCCTCACTCCGACTGAGGATGTTACGCATCTTGCGAAGTCTGGTGCCTATCGGCTGCATTGTTATAAATCTAGTGAACCTGTTCACCTACTGACTCGTTACATGAAAATTATAATTTTAGTGTAGTGAATCTAAAGATCTCTTCTCTTTGTAGCCCAATAACTTTGATAGTAAAAAAGATGACTGTGCAAGTCTTCCTGGTTAAGTAAGTGGTTCTTTGTTTGTTATATATTTTTAGGACATAAAGGAGGAGCCACAGTTTGCTCAAAAATGAAAGTGTTTTGCGTGGCACACTCGGGCGTTTCAGCGAGGACATGTGACCCTGAGCTAGAAGCACTCAAATGCCGTGTTTACGCCTACGAGCGTGGTTATGTACCGCTACGTGGAACGGCGACATCGCCATTAAGCTCTGCTGAGCCTTTGACGCACTATGGTGGTGTCGTAATCTAGCAGAAAAACAAAACAAACTGGCGAGGACCTGGGTTATTGCGGTCGAGCAAGCTCCCCCTTTTTTCTTGTTGCGAAGCGTCAACACTTCCTTGTGAAGCAGTACTAAATGGTGTTAACGCTTAATGACAGGGCAGAGCTCTAAGAGTGATAGCTCACTACGAAGGATGAAAAACGGTTGTTTGAACTTTTTCGTTCTCCTCACTTCAATAATTTTAATGTTGAGGTGTTACCTGTCATTAAGCGCTATTTGCAGCCCCACGGACACACCTACATGATAGCGGCAGTCACCGATGCGAAAAACGCTGTAAATCCACGTTTTCTCCACTGCACCGCGTGTGATAGTTCTCAGTCATTCACCCTCAACTAATGTGTGGTGGTGTAACGACGAAGCTTTGTACCTAAATATAGCTTCCGGTGCTCTCATGCGGAGTTGGCTTGTCCGGTTTAACTGAACCTCACCCGCTTTGCACCAAATGTGTGGGCATGCTATCCGCTGCCCTCAGCGTGCATTTAAAATACAACATTTGCAGATTTCTGTTCGATGATACTCTTTTATTCTGCTTTAAAAGAGCAATTAAGTACTCGCTCTCTTTCTAACACCGTTGGCAAAAAAAAACAAAAAAAAAACAAAATATTATGGCAGCAATTCACGTGGTGAACGTTGCCGGATAGCGAAGCTGTAAATGATACCCAGAACAAACATTACCCAACGAGGCATCACTTGAATGTTTTCTGCATTAGAATGAAATTGCCGTCTTCTGGATTAGAATGAGATTTCTGCACTTTAGTGAGACTTACTTCTGGGCATCACCGGCAGCGATGGCAAATAAGAGCACCTGATTTTGCAGACCAGCCGTGTATGTGTCATTGTACACAACCATCTAACTTGACGCGTTCATTTCCATGATGCATTACTTTGGGCAATCCAAGTCATCGATGTCCATAAGCTGCATGCTGTATAGACCGCATATATTTTCACCACACCTTTTTTTTTTTCTCCAGAGAGACAACACTATTGAAATGTAGAGGTACAAAACTACGCAATAAGAAAAAGGCGTGATAGAAAAAAAAATATATGGTACGGGTGCTTTGATAGTTTCGACGAATAAAAAAATGGCAGCACATCCACGATGAAGAGTGGGGTGAAGCATCCGTCCGTCCATTCGTTCTTGCTTCCATCCGTCCATACGTCCACTTGTGTGACCGTCTGTGCGTCTATCTGCCCGTGCGTGCGTGAGTCTGTTCGTGCGTCCGTCCCTGCGTTGGTCCATGCATCCGCCCCTGCATCCGTCCATGCGTCCATCCGTCCGTCCAGCCATCCATGCGTCCGTCCATGCATCTGTCTGTGTGTCCGTTCGTCCACCTATTCAACACACGAAGTACCACCATCTCACATCTTTTCATCATATATTCCGCATATAGAAGCACCGTCATCCAACGGACATTCCAAGGACTAGACGAGAGGTTGCACACGCACACTTTCTAACGGCTTGCACTTCGTGTCTACTTCTCACCTTTAACCACCTTGAGTTCATGACATATACTAGTTCACTGTATTCATGGCACTGCGGCCCAACACTCGCTAAACCTTTCTAAAACCAAGGAAGTTACGCCAAGCGAATATAACGTAGCAACCCTTTCTTATCAGATAGTGCTCAATGTCCATGCAAATGGCTGCTAATGGGGAATGAGAGAAGAAGAATTTGGCTTTTACTTTCTTACAGCTTGCGCTTCGTACCTATTTTTCACCTTTAACCACCTGGAGTTCATGGTATATACTAGTTCGATGTATTCATGGAACTGCGGCCCAACGCTCGCTAAACCTTTCTAAAACCAAGGAGGTTACGCCCAGCGAATATAACGTAGCAACCCTTTCTTGTCAGATAGTGCTCAATGTACATTCCAATGGCTGCTAATGAGGAATGAGAGACAGGATAATTCGGCTTTTGCTTCGCGTCTACTTCCCACCTTTAACCACCTCAAGTTCATGGTATATACTAGTTCACTGTATTACGAGTTCATGGTATATACTAGTTCCCCATGATGTTTTCCTACTGGCGAATCAAACTATATATACTCGGGACTTGATGTTCTCTACGCATCGCATCAATGCCAGGTACTTTTACTGCCGTCCCTCACCATGATTTGAAAGGTTCACGGCTGTTCAGAGAAAGCAGGGAAGGCACGTGGTGCGATGTAGAACTGCAGTCGTCCATAGACACCCGCGAAGCTCGTTTCGTGAGTGAGTTAGTTAATCATTTAAGCAGTAATAACTGTTTCAAGGGGCTGACATGCCAAAACTATTATACAATCATAAGCCAGGTCTTGGTGGAGCAATCTTGAAATTCCGACCATCTGGTGTCCTTGAACGTGTACTAACATCGTATGGTACAGAGGTCTTTAACCTTTAGAAATTGGACGGCCGAAGCAGGTATCAAACCTGAGACATCCGGGTCTGAGGTTCGCTGTTTGGGGGATAAAGCGGGAAGCATTTAAGCATGCACACGAATGAAAAGAGAAGTTTTTTTTTACACTTAACTTCTACATACACAAACGAAATATCGAAAACAAGTACAACAGTGTATACAGCTTACAGATGAGCACTAAAATCCAATTTATTTCTGTGTATCCGAATGCTAAAGGTTAAGGAAAACATAAGTGGACCGAAATGTTCTATATCAGAGAATGCCACGCATGCATGCGTACTAGAGCGGGCGCATGGCTTGTATGGAACGACTGGAAACTCCAGCTATGCCTTCCTACCTCTGAAGAAACGTGTGTGCCATCATCGAAAGAAAGGCTCTTCGCCGTGTGTTTCCAGCTACTCATCGAGGTAGTTCCACACGACGAGTCATACTTTGTGTTTAGAACGAATGTTCGATGATTTAGAGTACGATGTACTCTACTATGGGAGAGCGATAAGGTGTCGCAGTATCTAAAGATTGGCGACTGCGGGATTTTCTGCAGCAGAAAGTCAGTTTACCCCCAATCGAGCATTCTCCTGCAGCAGGAGTTCCTTCGAGTCCATCTGGTTATGCCACCAGAGTGCCGGATCATCCGCTTGCTTCAGACAGTAGTCTTGTGTGAAGCCTCTTCCCGCTACACTATCACAGAGTATAAGTGCAAGCAGAACCATCGTGGAAAACACCTTCGTGGACCATAGTCACCTTCGTGCTTGGGTTCAAGAGCAAGAGACGTGCACCCGGACCAGAACTCAGATATTTCACCATAGAGCATTTTGAAAACTGCTACAGAGTTCATCATCACATTTGCACTGACGGCTCTGTTACGTCTACATCGTCCACCATTGGCGTCTGGATTACATCTGCCAATGTCAACATCTCTGGCACTCTCTGTCACTGCATCTCATCTACAGCCACTGAACAGGCTGCACTGCGGGCTGCCATTAAATACATCGTGGACCAGACATCCGAGTCCTAGCTCATCTTCACTGACTAAAGAGCAGCGCTGCAGTCCCTGAGGTATCCATGCACACAGGACCAGCTCGTCACGGACATCAAACGACTATGCAAGAAAGCCCATGACCTTCATCACTGCATTGTTCTGCAGTGGATACCTGCACACTGCGGAATACAAGGCAATGTCCGGGCTGATGACGCTACCAAAGCACGACATGACTTTCAGCATAAATCGGCGAGATACCTTTCTTGAGGCAAGACGCAGCAGCACTAGTGTCGGCACACGCCTGGCGCCTCCAGCAACCCCTCTGGACAGACCCTAGCCAACAGTATGGTCCTTTGTACAAGATCGATCAATCGTGTCACTTCAGGGTGCCGCGAAATCTCAACAGGCAAGAGGAAACATGTTTACACCCCATCCAAATAAACGTTGCATATACCAATTACTTCTAGAAGAAAATTGGACTGTCCGACTCAGTAATTCATGCACAATGTAACGTCATTGAAGACATCAATCATGCCCTCTGTGAGTGCACGATATACGCATCAGAGAGACAATCTCTGAAGATGGCATAAAAATACAACAGGACATCAACTTGGAGTTGAAAAATATTCTAGGCCCATGGCAGAACAGCTCCAGTGCGTTAGACTCCACAAAAGCGCTGCTGACATTCTTACGAGCCACAGGCTTGAACGAAACGTTGTCTATAGTGCAGTGCGCGTAAGTGGCTGTGTGTGTTATGTTACTGTTATGCGTGTATGTAACTGTATGTGTTGTGTGTTTATCATTGTATATATCATCGTCACCACCCGGTGCCAGGAGTAGCCTGTTAAGTGAAAAACCAGGCAAACCTCTCCAGCGCCCTATTGAAAATAATTCTCTCTCTTACTGTCATTAGCATCAGCTGGGTTTATAAAAGGGGCAGTTAACCACTCTAGAGTCGCAGGTCTGCACCCTCCCACTGAATAATACTCTGTGGTCCCAAATTATTGGTTCATCCTGAATGTCGGAATGCTAATAATTCAATGCTAGCTCCCATCCTCTTGCTCCTTCAGTATACACTTCAGTATGCACTTCACTCTACACTACATTTCAGAGTATAGAGTGACCGATCTGCTATAGTCTGCAGCGCGCTGTACACTAAGAGCGTGCTATACACTACAACAAGGTGGGCCTTGCAACAACTGGAGCAAGTTGCTTAAAGCTGGTAACTATAAGCGGTGTGTAATGAACTGGCTACAAGGGAAAAAGAGCCCGAATAAAAGCTGGATGATAAATACGCGTTTTCAGAATAAAGTCGAATTTAGGGCTACTCATTGGCCCAGTGTGAGTGAAGGTAAACAGTACTCATCATTAATGGACGGGAAACTGAGAAAGCTACGAGCACATGTGGTGAGTTTCAGCAGAAACACCTTATTGAATGAGTGAGTGTCCCACACTTGTCGAGTACGGGACGCTGACTCATTCATACGAGCTTTCCACACTCTCCACAAGGGCAACAGGTGGCGCTGACTGACGCTCCCACGCTTAAATTCACCTACATACCCTTTAAAGCTATTCGAAGGTCACAAGTTGGGTCCCTGCCCACGTGAAGTTATCTTTTCGTCGACTTTTCTTTCTTTACATTTACATCCACTCTATTTTTCTTGGCCTTATGGTCTGTCAGTTCTCATTGATTCGTTTTCTAACGAAGAATACGAGCCCCTAAATTTACCCTTTATATTATTACGCACGAGTAGAATATATATAATGTAGAAAGGCAAAGAGATGAAGATGATCACAAAGGAAAAAAATCAACAATAACGACAGCTGATCCCGCTTCTTCAATGCATTCTTTCCTGTGCTAACTTTCATCCGTTTGTTTCCGAAATACGCGTATGCACCATGCTCACTGAAGTTCTACAGTGAGCACTAGCCGTTATCAGCTTTTTTTCTGTCACCATTTATCTTGAAATATGCGCCCAGGAGTTTAAGAAAGATCTCACGGGCTACGACCAATAATTCTAAGAAGGTTTCCGTTCTCGCGCCTTCTGCGCACAGCTTATCCTATTCCAAATGTGTCCCGAGAAAGACAGCGTGACACTTTTTCGATTTGTCAAGATTAGACAGATTCAGTTTGGCGTGTGCCGCAGCTTTGTGGACGTAGCCTGGCAGCCATCTTTTATGGAAAGCTGCCTCCACAAAGTTGTCGTGCGCGCTCAACTAACTCTGTCCATTATCGATGCACTCGTACCACGTATCTCTTTTGTAAGTTCCGTGCTTGCGCCTGCAGAGTCGTCCTACTGTGCAGCAAAGCTCCTTAATACTGGTATGTGTTAGGGGGCGCATTCTACTGTACTTTTTTTGAAAAGTAGGGAGGCATGATCATTTTATGACTACCAACATAGAGTCACTAATATTGAATATTCTTCGATAAAACGATGGCCATGACGGCCGAGAAACATACATACATACATACATACATACATACATACATACATACATACATACATACATACATACATACATACATACATACATACATACATACATACATACATACATACATACATACATACATACATACATACATACATACATACATACATACATACATACATACATACATACATACATACATACATACATACAACGCACCCTAGCAGCTGATTTCGAATGTGACGTTAGCTGTAGTGGGGAAAGAAGCTAGAAAAGAAGCTTTGATTGAGTGGCAGCCTATTGTAACGTGAGCATGCTCACTGTGGCGAGTATTTCATGAGTGAGCTAGGCAACGTGGCGTAGACTTTAGCGCCGGTGCTTGTGCCGATAGTCGCCTCGAAAAGAGAAACGTGTGCATTACCTTTCTGTGAGAAATCATGATAACCTTAAAAAAGAATCGGTGTTGCTAAAGGCGCGTGTGATGTGAACTGCAGGTTATAAACGATGAGTCGGATACTCTGACTGTGACACGCAAACTTTTTTGCAACACCGCGGTAATATTTTGTGTATGCTACGTGTCTTAAATAAAAATGTATTATTTTCATTAACCGGCGCGCTCTCTCTTTGACCTGTTCTGCTTCGCTTCCGGAACATGTGTGCCCGTGTGTCTCGCATGCGATGCAATAAGTCCGAAGGCTAAGTGAATGAGTATCGAGAGAGAGAGAGAACCAAGGAGAAATGTGGAAATAAAGATAAAGTGAGAAGTTCTTGGCAAGAACATAGATCGCGCCATCTCCACAAATTCAATGATAAGGCGAGTGCTTCTTCGGAACTGATCATGAGAACCAGTGAATCCTCCGCAAAAGTCCTCTATATTCAAACAAAGATGTAACACTTCTTATAGGGGTCATTGCAAATAGAGTTATATGCAAAATGATTTCTTATTCACATGTCGATGGAACTATATGCTTTTATATACATAAGGTGCTATCATTTACATAATAATGTAAGTATATACCACAATTACATTAGTGATTACAAAGCTGTAGGGAGCGATTTCCTTCAGAGACTACAACTTTGTGGTCGGTGAAGTATGTGGTGATGGAGAGAGAGAGATAAAGATACAAGGAAAGACAGGGAGGTTAACCAGACGCACATTCGGTTTGCTACCCTGCACTGGGGAAGGGATAAAGGGGAGAAAAGAGGTTGCAGAAAGATGAGAAGGTACACACAATCACGAGCACACTCGGGGTGCACACACAGTCTACAGGCGGTCGCTCAGGTTTGTTGACTTTAGGTAAAGTAGCAGTGCTTTAGTTGCTTTCTGTGCAACTGAGGCAGATGCCCAAGGTCCTAGTATCTTCTGCACACAAAATGGTCCGGGGTCAAGTCGATTCAAAACCATCCGGAGCTGGCATCGCTGTGTGTCGTAGCAAGCGCAGCTGCACAGGACGTGTTCGATGGTCTCTTCAGCTCCGCAGTAGTCGCATGTAGGAGTGTCTGCCATACCAATGCGAAAGGATTACACCTTTGTAAATTCAACACCCAAACAAAGGTGGCATGACAGTGTCGCATCGGAGTGGGAAAGTTGTGATGGTAGCTTTAGCTTGAGCGAAGGATCCAGTTCATAAAATTGACACCTTTGGAAGCTGGTAGACGACCAGAACGTGCGTGTGAGATCTCGAGCCAGCAAGTAAAGTTGTCTTGCTGCATCATTCCTTGATAGAGGAATCGGGACTACGCGGGTTTCTTCATGGGCTGAGCGGGCTGCATCATCGGCTAATTGATTTCCGGTAATACCGATATGTCCAGGCAGCCATTGATATATAATATCATGCCCTCGTGCTAGAGCTTCATGATGGCAATGTCTTATTTCTTGTACCAGTTGGTCATGACTCCTCCTACACATGGCAGACTGCGAACTCTGAAGCGCTGCCTTCGAATCACAGAATATGACCCATTTTCCTGGACGTTCTTGAACGAGATATTGTAAAGCAGCCCTTATAGCAGCAAGCTCTGATGCCGTAGATGTAGTCATATGCGACAACTTAAACTTGATTGTCATTTCTGCAGCCGGAATTACAGCGGCACCTGATGAGCTGCTGGACGAGACGGACCCATCAGTGTATATCTGCGTTCGGTCTAAGTACAACTCATGTAATAATAGCAGTGTTGCTTGCTTCAATGCTACTCTGGAGTGACTGCTTTTCATTTTGATTCCCGGAATTTCTAGACGTACTTGCGGCTGGTCGAGGCACCACAAAGGACATGCTGGTCTCGCAGCTGGTGTATATCCTCATGAAATGCTGTTTAGGTGCTTGGCTATGACGTCTGAAAACGTAGCACATGGTCTTCCGGAAGGTAAAAGGGCCAAGTGGTGGTCGGGGACACGGCTAGCATGTCGAATGTGCGCTCTGAGGCAATCCACAACTATATATGTCCTGACCGGATGGTCTTTGGCAAGCATGATTGTGGCATAAGTAGAAGCGCATCGGGGCAGTCCTAGGCAGATACGCAGTGCCTGACCCTGCAAACTCTCCAATGAATGAGTATTCGATTTGCAAGTGTTAGTCAGTACCGGCAAGCTGTAGCGCAATAGACCCAGAAATAGGGCCCTGTACAGCTGTAGCATGGAGGCCACAGAAGTTCCCCATGCTTTCCCGCACATGAATTTCATTATATGCACAATAGATAGCAGTCAATTCTTCAAGTACGCACAATGTGGGCTCCACGAAAGAATTCTGTCGATTATTATGCCCAGGAAACAATGCATCCGTGCACATTTGACACTCTGCCCATTGATGTAAACAGGGTATGGCGTCATTGGTTTGCGTGTAAACGCCATCAACGCGCACTTCACAGTGTATATATTTAGGCCTGGTTTCTGAAGGTAGGCTGTTGTGAGGGTTGCTGCCCGCTGTATTCGTGCACGCACCTGACGGCGAGTAACTGCAGCACTCCAGAGGCAAATATCATCGGCGTATATGAATAGGCACACCGACTTTGGCAGAACCTTCACCAGACCAATGAGGGCCACATTGAACAATGTGGGGCTTAAAACACCTCCCTGAGGTACTCCGCAGTAGGTGTAATGTTGGGCAGTTGTACCCTCATATGTTTGTACAAAGAAACCCCTGCCAGTTATATAATCTTTTATCCATTGAAACATTCGTCCACCAATGCCCATTGCTGCGAGAGAAGTGAGGATGGCATCGTGAGCTACATTATCATATGCACCCTTCACGTCAAGAAAGAGTGCCACTGATATGCGCTTGCGACTTTTTTCTTGTTGAACAAATGTCGATAAGTCAAGGACACAGTCAATGGAGGAGCGGCCCCGACAAAAGCCTGCCATGCAAGAAGGGTATTTGGTGTATCGTTCCAACTACCACTCGAGACGAAATAGAGCCATTCTTTCGATCACTTTTCCGAGGCAGCTTACGAGTGCAATAGGGCGATACGCTGTCAAGTCCAATGGTGATTTTCCCGATTTCAAAAATGGTATTATTCGACTTATTTTCCATTCTCGGGGAACACTGCCGCTGAGCCAGGAGTTGTTGAAGCATGTTAAAAGTTCTTTTCTGGCCTTTTGTCCAAGGTGTCCCAACGCACTATAAGTAATACCATCAGGACCTGGCGATGACATGCGCTTAGAAGCGACTAACGCACCTTCCAGTTTTTCAATGGTGAACGGAATGTCCATTTCTGGTAATCGCGTCTCAGGAACGATCACGGCGTCGATGCTCTCGTTCATAATATTCCCGGCAACTCTCGTGCAAAATTCTTCAGCCACCTCGAGTTCTGTTTTTCCATGATGGAGTGCCAAAGCTTTAAAAGGGTGCCGTTGTTGCGGAGAGGAGCGAAGACCACGAACTGTTCTCCAGATATATGACAGCGGTTTATGAGGGTCTAAAGATTCGCAGAATGCTTTCCAGCGTTCGCTCTCCAGTTTGTAAATGCGTCGTTGAATCTTTTTTTGGAGCCGCCTTGCTTCCCTCAGATCGTAAATTGATCTTGCGCGTCTGTATCGTCGTTCAGCACGCCTTCGTATAGCTCTTAATTTTTCCAGTTTGATGTCAAACTGTGTTATTTTAGACGAAAATGGTAATTTACATTTGGACGCTTGCATAGCTTCCGCTATGGTATTTTCCAGGCTGCAGGCGAGGCCTTCTTGGCAAGCGTTCTCAACACGCAATGAAAAAATCGACCAGTCAGTGCCAATTGCAACACCGGAAGAGAAATTTTTTATGATACCATCTATCGTCACGTAGGTGGGTATGTGATCACTCCCATGAGTCTCAATATCGCAAAACCACTTAACTTTGTGAGAGAAGCACCGTGACATCAATGTCAGGTCAAGGCAACTGCCATACGTGAGACACCGCAGATATGAGAGGGTACCATCGTTCATGATGGAAAGGTCGTATTCGGAAGCGAATGTAACAATGTTCCGGCCCCTGGCATTCATCCTAGTGCTCCCCCAAAGCATGTGATGGGCGTTGAAGTCACCGGTGATGATACAAGGCCCATCGGTTCTCTCATTAGGATGTCTTTTAATCTGTCGCAGTCAAATCGCGATGACGGAGATATATACCCACCAATGAGCGTGAACGAAACTGCATTCTTCTTTACACGAAGACACACGTACTGATTGTCGTCATTTGAACTTATTGGGTGCGAAAGATAAGTCAAGTCTGTGCGAATGTAAACAATTACTTTGCTCCGTTCTTCGCAAGCGGCTGAACAAAAAGCTTCATAACCGGACAATCTATAAGGCGTTGATACGTTTGGTTTACATATGACAAGTATAGGGAATTGATTGGCCCGAACAAATTGGCGAAAGTCCGAGATACGGGACTTCATGCCTCTGGCATTCCACTGAAAAATCGACGCACTTTTAACTTCAGTGCGGAAGATGAGATTTTGTTGAGCCATTGTGCTTATACGAAGTTGGCAAGAACTGGATACAGTGCATCCAGTATTTGCAGTGCACTCTTAGCAGACGGAGATTGTATGCTGCTCAGTAGCGTGCGAATCGTGGCAATTAATGATTGCACGATTGCAGTCACTTGCCTGTCTTGGTTGGAAAGATATCGAACCGGGATCGCGGACTGGCCGTCATGAAACTCCTTCGGTTCGCTTGATGCTGCTTCCATTTGAAGTGGAGGCCACTCTGTCGCAGTTAGGCTATGCTCACTGGCTCTGTCTTTACAGCCTTTCCCACGGCATGTGGTCTGTGAGGCATAGGAGGTGGTACTGATGAGGGATGAAGGATGTGGTAATAGAACGTTGAATTAAAGGTTCCAGTTGAAAATTCAAGAATGCAATGTCGATACAGGTGATTTTGCTGCCGCTGGCGTGCCGCTTCTGTTTCGTGGGCTCTCACTTCGGGGTCCGCCTGTCGACGAGCCTTCTTCGCAGCACAAAGTACACATGACGCCTTACAGATGTGTAATGGATACCTCGCTTGTCAGCACAATAGCGAATGACATAGTGGCATAATAGATGCTTTCCTACTTCATGAAAGTTATGGTGGGCGTGTAGTGAGTACATTCTCCTAGCCTACACGCCAAGGGACTTGCCCCAGGCAGAAGAAGCTTGGTGAGCAAGCTCCTAAAATTTTTTGGCGAGACAAGATACAAGCCCCAGTACCCACGAGGCGAAGGCTAGCATCGTTAACCACTATCCGGCTATAAGGGCATACTGTCACATAGCAGAGCCTTGCGTAACAAAGCATAGCAATGAGGTGAGTAAGGAAACTTAGGGGGAGAGAAAAAATGGATGGTGAGAAGGACGAAAGACAGGAAGGGAGAGAATAAATTGAAAGAGAGTAGTAGAGAGGAAAAAAAACCGTAAGAAAGACCAAAAGACAGATAAAAAGAAAGATAAAAAGGCAGAAAAAAGAGAAAAATAAAAAGAGGAAGTGAGAAATTCAGAAAAGCACAGAATAAAATGTTAGAAACAAAAAAAAAAGAGAGAAACAACGGGAAAAGAAAGACACTCAACGAACAAATGAGAAGGAGAGCCGTCCAACTCTCCCAACTCATGCATGCTCACACCGATGGTGGTTAGGAATAAGTACTCCCTTTCTTGAGTTTGAAAAATTAAAAAATTTAATTGAATTATTTTACTATCCAGCTTGTTTCTTTTGGTAAACCGTCTCGTGGAGCTCTTGAAAAGAAATCGGTAAGGTTCTTCGTAAGCTTCAATCAATGTTTCTCACAGGTTTATTTACTTGCAGTTTAGGAGAGTGCTTGTTTACTTCGATCATTGAAATGTGTAGCAAGACGGCGAAAATAGGTTCCTCGACATTTAGTTCCTACGCGCTCGACTTCTCAGGTCAGCATTTGACTTTTCAGGTTCACCTGAACCTGGAAACGCAGTCGAGCTCTCTTCGAGCTGGGTGGCTAATTGCGCAGGACCGGAGAATGCAAGATCATAGATTACGCGTGTGGCGGTAGCCATCATGGCTGTTGCCTTAATTTAATAAGCGTGCTCTCGGGCCACTTTGGCTCCGCTAAAGCTCTTTGAACGGCATCCGTGGTGGCTGTAGGCATTTAGTGCGGAAAGATATCAAGCTGCTGAACAGATCTATTGAAAGCGGGTACTGGCAAATTGAGGTTGACGAGTAAGACCGCGACAAAACGGCCTTTTGACCCCTGATGGCCTGTATGAATTTCGAGTCCTTCCTTTTGGTTTGTGCTCAGCGCCCGCAACCTTCCAGCGAATGATGGACACTGTGCTTACTGGTCTGAAGTGGCAAACTTGTCTCGTATACCTTGATGATGTTGTTTTTTTTTGAAACCTTCCGGCAACATCTTCACCGCCTCAGGAGCGTGCTACAGGCTATTCAATAAGCAGATCTTACACTCAAACCGCAGAAGTGTCACTTTGGTTAATGAAGAGCTCAAATTCCTTGGCCATGTAGTCAACGCGAAAGGAGTCCGACCTGACCCCGAAAAACTTGCCGCTGTAGCCGCGTTTCCGCATCCTACAGACGAAAAGGCTGTTCGGCGCTTTCCGGGCTTGTGCGCCTACTATCGACGATATATTAGAGGGTTTTCGAAGATAGCGGAACCCTTGACTCGCCTTACACGCGATGACACACCGTTTGTATGGGCTACCAAGCAACAGGCTGCTTTTGCCGAGCTACAACAGCGGATGCAGTCAGCCCCTGTTCTTGTGCATTTTGACGATGATGCTGACACAGAGGTGCACACTGACGCCAGTAACATCAGCCTCGCCACAGTACTCGTGCAGCATCAACACGGCAAAGAACGAGTCATAGCCTATGCCAGCCGCTCACTGTCCCGTACCGAGGTGAATTACACGACCACAGAAAAAGAGTGTCTCGCAGTAGTGTGGGCGACCACCAAGTTTCGCCCGTACCCATACCCCTATGGTCGTCCATTTAAAGTGGTGACGGACCACCATACCCTCTGCTGGTTGGTAAACATACGTGATCCCTTTGGACGACTGGCCCGATGGAGCTTGCGTCTACAGGAATTTAATGTGACCATCGTATATAAGTCTGGACGGAAGCATGAAGACGCTGATACGCTGTCGCGTGCACCTATACCTTTAGTCAATCAAGAAGAAGAGGACGATGACGGTTTCTTGGGCGCCCTTAGCTCATCTGACTTGAGCAGACGCCAGCGACAGGATGAAGAGATTCGACCGCTCATCGACTATCTGGAGGGTCATAGCGCCGTTATACCTCGCCATCTATCTCGCGTCGTGACGTCTTTCTGCCTCCGAGATAATGTCCTGTACAAAAACAAAAAAAAAAAACGCCCGTTCTACGAGCTGCGCTTACCTCCTCGTCGTACCGAAGGACATGCGGGACGAAGTCCTCTCCGCGTGTCATGACGATCCCACATCTGGTCATCTAGGTTACTCGCGAACGCTCGCCAGAGTAAGTGAGGCGTACTACTGGCCCGGACTTTCGGCAAGCGTGAAGCAGTACGTTAAAAGCTGTCGTGAATGCCAGCGTCGAAAGTCGCCATCAGGCGAGCCGGCTGGATTACTTCAGCCAATTGATCCACCCCACAAGCCATTTGACCAAGTCGGCATGAACATTCTCGGCCCATTTCCTTTATCGTCCAACGGCAACAAATGGGATAAGGCAATTGTCGGAGCACAAATAAAAAACACAGAAAAAGTGGTCTTTAAGGAACGCGCAAAATAAGGCTTCATGCGCACCACGTGAACTATGTCAGAGGTCGGTTGTTTTCGTTGTACCCATTGTGACAACGTAGCGTCCGGAACCACTTCGTAGTTTACGTCGCTCACGCGGTGTAATACTTTATATGGACCGAAGTATCTGCTGAGCAACTTTTTGGAGAGGCCATGGCGTTGAACAGGGGTCCAAACCCAAACTTGGTCTCCCGGACTGTAAGATACGTCCTTGTGACGCATATTGTAACGTCGTGCATCGACCTGTTGCTGCTGACCAATGTGTAGCCGGGCGAGCTGGCGAGTTTCCTCGGCACGATCTGCAAATTCTTCTGCGTCAGTTGTTAATGGATCGGCGTCTTTCCAACGAAGCATCGCATCCAGCATCGTCTGAACTTCGCGGCCGTAGAGAAGGCGAAATGGTGTAAATCGGGTTGTTTCTTGAACGGCGTTGTTATAAGCGAACGTCACATAAGGCAAAATGCGATCCCATGTTTTGTGTTGGACGTCGATGTACATGGAGATCATGTTTTTGACTGTCTTATTTGGTCGCTCGGTTAAGCCATTGCTCTGCAGATGGTAAGCAGTCGTCGTTCGATGCCTAGTGTTACTTAGTCGAAAAACTTCATCAATAAGCTGTGCAGTGAACGCTGTTCCTCTGTCGGTTATCACTGTAGATGGAGCACCGTGGCGCAGAACAATGTGGCACATGAAGAACTGTGCTACCTCAGAAGCCGTGGCTCGTGGTATCGCCTGTGTCTTAGCATAGCGGGTCAAATAGTCAGTTGCAACACGTGAACTTATCGCGTCTAACATTTGATTATTGGTGCCCTTTTTCATTGCTTAAGCTACTTTGTTTTGTTTTTTTTTTTGCAATAACTTTACAGCATCGGGACGATGCTTTTTATTTTTTTTTGTTGAGTAGGAATATTGCTACCTACTTCTAGTAGTGGGTCGTATGCCAAGGTGAAGGCTCACACCACAGAGAAGAAAGAAGTGCGCGTGGGCCCCCGCTCTGGCAAACAAGCCCAACCGACGCGCTTAATTGGAGCCCTGTGGATCAGACGTCAATAAACCTTGTCAAAAGCCCCTGGAGTGACGTGACAATATCCTTAACCCCGGTTTCTTCCCAAATCCACTGTGCTCTCTTTTTGTCTCTTAATGTTACACTTACCATTTTTTTTTCATTGCTCTCTGCGTCGGCCTCAATTTAAGCTGAACCCTCTTTGTAAGTCTACAGGTTTCTGCTCCGTAGCTATGTACCGGCAAGATGCAGCTGTTATATACCTTCCTCTTGAGGGATAGTGGCAATATAATGTACTTGACTTACGACAATGTTAAAGAACCCCGAGTGCCCGAAAAATCTGGAGCGCTTTCTTGCAATGCCCTTGATAATCGGATGATGGTTGTAGGACGTAAATCTTCAAAGTATGTATGATTCATCTTGGAATGTTTGCGCAGGCACATGGGGACATGTATCATGACTTCAAACCCGTTATCGTCCCGCATGGTATTTTTTTCTGCGAGGACCTCCGCACGCTGAGATGGCTAAATTAGAAACGCTTCTTCGTTCTTCTCTTTAAGGCAAAAGTTCTAGACGGCTCATCTAGCATGAAAAATGAACATTCACGTCAGCGGCGTTGGCGCCAACATAGTCAAAGCTGCATTCTCAGATTGTCCATCAAGTTTTTTTTCTGCTATTTCAGAATGAGTGTTTAGTCTCGATACTAGGTAGGATGCCAGAAGTTAGCCTCGGGCCGACCTTCCTACTGCTTTCCAAGTACTCATTGCTTTGATTAGTCTTCGAAGTAGATATTAAGGATCCAATACCAAGTGTACGACGCGATGGAATAGAAGGGTCATGATTCATTATGATGACATGCATTCGCTGGACGCTTATTTCTGGGTGCTTAGAAAATGTTTTGTAAAAAAATCTACGAACGCAGGAAAACATACCTTCAAAGGGAATTACCTTTACAGCACCCGGACCTATTGCTCTATGATATAATTTCTTGTCAAGTTCGCGTAGAGTTCGTGCGATTTCATTCTGCGTACAGGATGCCCTTCAAAAGGGGGAGAAGTCTGCTGGGTCTTAATAAACTTTCTTGAAGCTGGACATTTTCACCCTCTTCTATAAGCCGTTGTAACGCATGGTTCGAGTTTAATTTAACTGGCCATATCGCAGCTACCATTCGATACTTGCATCAGCAAGAAAAATTCGTGTTTGCGTACCGCACTGCTCCAAAAAGCAGCTGAAATGAATTTACCGCTGTCTAAGCTTCAAAATTACTCAACGTGTTATGAACTTCGGCCTTAGGCCAACTCAGTATATAATCCACTACGCAAATTTATTATAGCACCATCTGGGGTTTGCAAAGGTTACTCTCGTAAGACTAGATGTATTGACAGTTTTTTTTTGTATTCGCGCGTCTGTTTTTACTCGGGTGAAGTGTGCTACTTCAAGTAGTCTCAGTTCTGAAACTTTGGTGCACTGAAAAATTACGTTTACGAGAGAATTATGCCACAACACAGAACGGCTGGTGTACGCTCAGACTGCATCGACATTGTATCACGTGAGGGGCATAGCTCGTTGTCCTTTGGGTAAGTCAAGTGAGCTGTCGGCAGGTAACCTTAATGTACCTTTGAACTTTGTTAAGCCACATGCGCAGTGCCCCGACCACGCCTAGAGAAGCCTAAAAGAAAGACAAGCAAGAGATCCTGCAACATACGGCCATGCCATCTCCAAGCACAGGTGATTGGCCATCTCTATGTTTACGCCAACAATATTATCCATGTGCCTCAGCCAATTGAGTGATTAGTAGAACATAATAACAGATATATGAAATCAAGCAACCTTGTGGCCAATGTCTTTACAAGATCAAAAAGTTCCGACAGAAAATAGCGCAAAGAAACGGGGACACAAGACGAGGACACACGGCACAGGCGCTAGTGTTCGACAGTGTTCAAAAAGTTCCTTTCCTGTTTCGCAAGGCTATCTTTCTGGCTCTGGACCAGCATATCTAGCGCGCGTGAATTGTTGCGTACGCAGAACATAAGATCATACCCGGGCATTCGTTTCTACAGAGATACAGAATCTTGAGTTTCGCGTATTAAAATACGATGCTGAAGACCAACCATCACACGGTTAACCAGCGTCAATGCTTCAATCCATTTGACGGCCATGAATAAGATTAGAGTGCGCGAAGTAGTTGGGATGTGGTTTTGCCCAAGAATGCCAAGGCGAGCCGTCAGCACACTTGTCGATATATGTTAGTGCAAAACAATCGCATACACTGCCTATGAGGTAAGTTTCATACTGTTTGCATTGAGCTTCAATAACGCATTCGGGCTGTAAAGTTTGGGAAATTACCTTGGTGTTAAATTCTCCCAAATGTAGCATTCCTAGTTCGTCAGACAAGTGGAGTATGTTTTCGGTGTTTCTAACGGCAGTGGCAACACTGCCCCATATGACTCTGATTGATCCTGTGGAGTTGTTGCGAATACGTATCACTTTTATGCGTGCGGGTCTTTGGTTTAGTGCTGTTCATAAAGGTTTATTAAAGTATATTTTTTGTACTCATAACTTTACACAGGTATCTTCAAAAATAAAGACAAGAGCCTAACCAACTAAATATTTAAGACTACGAGCCGCTTCTTTAAAGGATAAAAATAAAGGCTATAGAATAAGAAAAGAGAACTGACGGCTACCCTTAATGCTACCGCAAGTTTCATGAATGCCACTAGGGTAGTATACGTAGTCAGCAGCGAACCTGTCTAGAAATGCCGCCGAGAAAAATGCAGTCATTAAAGCAGACAGATACGTAAAATTCTAATGATAGGAAGGGCACATCCTTTAAAATATTTTTTTTTGCGTGACACGTTTTGCCGCGTTATTTCTTGATCCAACAGGCAACGAACCACCTGACCGTATTTCGCGTTTGTATACCTTTTAAGCCATCACCTCCTGCATAAATTGATTCGTTTATCTCTGGAGATGCTAAGACTATTTATAAAAATAAAAAAAATACAAAAACGACGAAAAAAAGTTAACACAGCAATTTATCCAATTCCGGCGGCCGGATTTCAAAAAGAATGGTGGCCCGTTTCAATTTACAACGGCCGGTGAAATCTCGCTGAGTGCTTCTGTTCAAAGTCATGAACACAATTTTGTGCTTATTTCTGGAACCGAAAAGCCAATCACATTCCACGGCGAGCCGCAGATAAAGACGTGGCTATGAACGGCGTTAGGCTTTAACGTACAGCTCAGGATTTTGTGGCTTAAACAGTTGAGCGCTTAGTTTCGTTTGCCGTGTTGCTTTTCTTCACTACGCGAAGGCCGTTTGTCTGCAATGGTGGTGACCGAAAAAATAAAAGCAAATAAGATCATTGGAAAGCGCTGAAATAACAACCAAGGATCCATTCCTTATAGGTCACTGATGGAAATGGAGAATTCGACAGGGGAAGATTATGGGAATAATAAGAGAAAAAACGTGGAGCGCTACAGCAATGAAAACAAGGGCGATATAGGGTATACAGGGGGACGACATGGAATACAATTCACATGAACTTGGGCGAAAAGATGGAAAATACGGTTTTATTTCGCTTGATTCGTCGGGACACAAAAACGGGTGGGAAGCATCCTTTTTTTTCGACTGCGAGTTCAGCATCGGTACCGAACAAGTTCACTGCGTTACTCAAGTTTTTCACCGTGTTAACCAAGCTTTTTACCTAATTTTTGGGAAGAATTTCTTGGTTCAAGACAGCGCAATTTACGTTTAAGTGGTTTGGAGTGAGACATATGCGAACAATTATCACGTTGTTTATCACAAGATGCTAAATAGCAGTGATCCACATTTCTTTTCTTTAATATCCAAAAGCTACACGAAATTGATTGCTGTTAGAGCCACAAACAAATGTGGTAGGTTCATATGAGTACGGTCGTTATTTTAGGGGCGAAGCTCCTTAGGGCGTGGGCTGTGCGTCCCCTGTAGCCTGTATGTAGCCACCTCTAGTTTAGTTCTTGCAGTGTTCACTAGATGGCGGTACCGTCCCCTGTATGTAGCCACCTCTAGTTTAGTTCTTGCAGTGTTCACTAGATGGCGGTACCGTCTCCTGTATGTAGTCACCTCTCGTTTAGTTCTTGTAGTGTTTACTAGATGGTGGTACTTGTAGCTGATGATGAAAAGATGCAAGATGTTATAAACTAGAAAGCGGTACTTGTAGTTGATGAAAGGCGCGAGATCTTATAAAATAGGAATGATGTCACATATGGCGCGTGTCATTGGTTGAAGACAATCGTTCGATTTAGTGCGGCGACGTACGCTAGGGGAAGCGTTGCAATAAAATCCGTTCGCTGTTGGCGCGCGCTCGGAGTCGCCGGATGGATAAGGCTGCACAGCGGAGAGAGCGCAAGGCACAGACCATAAAGCCGTCATAATGAAGGGACATCGCAAGCCATCCATCGTCTAAGAACAAATAAAAGTTGATTTGTGTATATACACACACAGCGTTTCTCCCGTCTTTACATGATGATCGACTGGGCGAATTACACGGAAGATTCACAGTTTACCGATGAATCCCTCCGGAGCTTCGCCCATTCATCATCATTCACCCCGTGAATATGCCGTAATTTTTTTCTTTAGTAAGAAATGCGTGTAGACTGCTGTCACACTTGTCCCGTTGATTCGGGAGGCAATCGCTGGGCTAATTCCAAGGGCCGAAGTATCGGCCCCCCGAACCGCACCACGAAAGCGTGGACAATTTAGAAGTGGTCCTTTTTGGCGCGCCAGCGGACGCCGGCTGTGGCCCAAAGAACAAGTCAGAGCCGATAGTTGATAAACAAACAAATTATATTCTCAATAATGGCAAATCAAAAACAATACACAAGAATGCACACTCCACAATAGTTGCATACAATATGTCACCAATCAAACCAATCAAACAACGTACTACACAGTACAATCAGCCACTCTCGAAACAACGGACACAGACAACAATACACACTACAATGCAGTCGCATGCATTGAACAACCAAGACACTTAAAGACTAAAGAGATAGAAAATCTATTCAGTCCAAAGTTCTTGGAACAAAAGTCGGGATGATACTCTTCCGAGAATCACTCACTCAAAGTCCAGCGTTGTTTTCGTTCCGCTGCCCCTGAAGTTTCTCTTCCAGGAAACCTCGCCGAAGTTTCTCTTCCAGGAAACCTCGCGTCTTCAATAGGCCACTCTCCAAGCTTCAAACTTCTTCACCGGAAACACGTCGGCTTCACACACGCAACTGTTGCCACGCGTCTTCGCTCGATAGCGGTAAACACACACTCTTGCCTGTGGCTCGAGTCGTCACCTCTCAGGTGGAAATCTTCTTCTCCTGCTTTGTCTCCACGGACAAAACCTTCGCCGACTACACGGCGGAATCCCTACGCGCTCTGGCGCTAACTTCCGTCTTCTCCTGCTCTCTCGTCTCGGCCGCTGGATTAAATACCTTCCGCGCGAGATTCCAGAAGGTTCTCATCATTTCGTTGGCGCGATACGCAGCGAAGGCTGGGGAGAGGGCGAGACGGTTCGAATGCCCTCCGTGTCGGATGACTCAACTCGGCATGACCACGCCTCTCTCGTTCTAGAAATTTCGAGGGCTTGCTCGGCCGCCGATATGGGGTGAGGAGGTTCGTCGGCGAAGCCATGCTTCCGAGGGGAAAGCGCGCGCGTGGGGAGCCTTGGATGTTTGTTTTCTTTTTTTCTTTTGACCTCCCGGCGTCTCTCCCGCGCGTTATCGCAAGAATTTGGCGGCGCGCCCATTTTTAGCGCTCGTTCTGTGACAACTGCGAAGCATTAGGGAAACTTAGTCGTTCAAGTCAGGATTTGACTTCAGCGCAAATTGAGAAAAATATCATGTCGGTTTGCCCCGACGCGGTGGTCTAGTGGCTAAGGTACTCGGCTGCTGACCCGCAGGTCGCGGGATCAAATCCCGGCTGCGGCGGCTGCATTTACAATGGAGGCGTAAATGCTGTAAGCCCGTGTGCTCAGATTTGGGTGTACGTTAAATAACCCCAGGTGGTCGAAATTTCCGGAGCCCTCCACTACGGCGCCTCTCATAATCGTATGGTGGTTTCGGGACGTTAAACCTAACATATCAACCAAATCAATCAATCATGTCGTTTTGTTAACCTTCATGGCACCTTTTGAGCTTTACCCTTTACTCGTATAATTATGCTGATTCCCTTTTGGAATTCTTTAGCCAGACTGTCCTACCACTAAACAAAGCTGTATTTGATGCATGTTCTTTTACTTGTACATATGTTTTGCAGCTCTATCATTTGCACCGCAGATGATGTTATTGTGTTCTCGACGAGGAAAAATGCAGAAGGCCTGTGAATTGAGGAAAGTGCACACTTTTTGTACGTGTTACTCATGTGAAAGGATCACGTTTTGAGAGCGCCAACTGCGAATGCGCGCACCAGAAAATAGGTACAACCGAAGTCCTAACCAAAGGACTCGAACTGACAATGTCACATAACTACGCTTCCTCTCGTTTGTGCTTACACTGATATGGTTGGCATGAATTCCAAGGCACGTAAGAGTGATAAGTAAAAATTGCTGACAAATTTGTCCCTACAACACACAAAAAACTTCACTTGACACCGATGCCCATTTATTTCTCAAAGATCAAGAAGATTTTGTCCGAACTGCGCCGTAATTAATGCAAGGACACTTCGTTTCTCGAAAATACCAAGTCTTCACTCTTATATGAAATAGATCCATCTCTCCAGCTCTTACCTAGTCAAAATATAGATAGACCATTTGACACACTATTGCGCCGTCTCCATTCTGGTGCCACATAAAAAAGAACGTCCACGCACTGCGACCACTGTGATTATGTCGGTGCGTCAGAGGAGCATACCCTTATAGAATGTCTGCAGTATGATGAGAAACGCGCCAAACTGAGTGATCGTTTCAACCGACTCAACAAACGACCATTTACGATTAAAAATAAAAATCCAAACTTGGACCGTAGCCGTATTCCGACAACCAAAGGCGTGCAGTGAGCACCCTTCGTGATTTTTTAAGGGACACAAACTTGATGACCAGTCTTTAGTCCTTACTATACCTTCCCACTCTGTACGGACTCTATACGCATTGGGATCCCGATATATAAACCGGACTATTCCTATACATACTGTGCTCATTTATGTGTTATAAATCCTATGCGTCATAAGTCATATAAAAGTCCCTCCTACATGGACTCAAACGTACAAACAGACTGTATCTTCTTAGATTTTTCTAAGGCATTTGATCGCATTGTGCATTGTCGTCTTTTCATCAAGCTATCCGCAATAAAATTGGATTCGTTAACTCTATCCTGGCTCAGAAATTTTTTTTCTAACAGGCAGAAATTCACCATGGTCAACGATGTCTTTCGCTTTTGTTGCCTCAAGTGTACCTCAAGGAAGCGTACTTGGTCCGCCATTGTTTCTCATTCATATCAACGACTTACCCAATAACACATCATCCTGCATGCGCACATTCGCTCATGATTGCAATATATATCGCCCAATTAACAGTTCCACCGACCACATTTCCCTTCAAGATGACCTTAACTTGATCACCGATTGGTGTGACACATGGCTAATAAACTTGAACTCAACGAAGTGCAAAGTAATGTCGTTTAGCAGGAAGCATTCCAAATACAATTTTTCATACAGTAGAAAAACCAGCCCATTATCTGAAACATCTTCTTTTAAATATCTAGGCATCAATTTTGCTCTAAACTATTTTGGACTACCGATATTAATAACGTATGTGCCAATGCTGCCAAATCATTAGGGTACTTACGCCGCAATCTTCGAAGCTCTTTCTCCTTCATTCGCAAGCTTGCTTTACAAACACTCGTCTGCCCACAAATTGAGCTTTGTTCTTCTATTTGGTCTTTTCTTCAAAAATATTTGATAACTTCAATAAATCAACACAAAACAGAGCCACTCATTTCATTGCTGAAAACTATATTCATCGTTCAAGTGTGACACAAATAAAACTCTCTCTTCTCTCGAGGCTGTTAAATGATCGTCATGATATTGCCTTGCTGTCATCATTACATAAAAACGTGTACCAGCTTGACCCTCATGTGCTGAACCTACATACATCACCACACACATCTCATAAAATTCATAATAATCTAAGTTTCCCGTGACACTATGGTTACACTGACGCCATCAACTATATTCCACACTTCCGCGAGCCATATGCCTATTGAACATCTTACCTGATGATATATTGGCGGAACCTTACTCGGCAAAGTTCAGGCAATCTCTCAACGTGCATATCTTTGGCAGACCACGTTCTGCCTAACACGTCACATGTAATAATCAGCGCTTTTGTTCGGGTGTTTGCGCAGTTTCATGTGAAATGGCTTACAAGTTGTAGTCTTCCTCCCCCTCCCCTTTTCTTTCGCACAAAGTATTCATTGTGTCACTTCTAATATTGTTCGTATTTTATTATATCTTATAATATACAACACAACTTGTATTTCACTTTTTATTGTTACCTTTTCTGCTGGTTCTTGTATCATTCACCTTTTGTAGAACTTTGATCGTATTTAGTATGTGTTTTATATTGTTATGTTGTTGCATATCATATTTTGCTTCTTTATGTGAATTTGGGTTTATAACTTTGGTGTATAAAATCTTTGGAAAGCCCTTTTTACTCAATGGCCATGTGGCCATGTAAAGTATTTCAAATAAATAAGTAAGCATAGTCTATATAGTATGTATATAGTGCCATCAATTAGTTTTTTGCTTTTTGATTCATAGTTCTCGTGTTTTTCTGTTTATGTTGTACAATACTGTCAAGAAGTTAGGATATAGCTGGCTCTAACGTAGCCTATTTGGCTATATTATGCCAAATATAAATAAAATTTATACATGTTTTGATTTCAGTGATTGCTGTTGGTACTAATATCCCAACTGCAAAATTTTGTTTACATTGATGCTACAAGGAGTATGTTTTCCTCATTTATATCAGTTATGGCTAGCACAAAGCATAACATTTAGGCCTAGACTCACTAAGCTCTCCAAGTGCAGGCTTTCGTAAGAGCCTTTCGTGAAAGACTTGTCCGTTGCTTGACGGTTGATTGATTGATTGATATGTGGGGTTTAACGTCCCAAAACCACTATTTGATTATAAGAGACGCCGTAGTGGAGGGCTCCGGAAATTTAGACCACCTGGGGTTCTTTAACGTGCGCCCAAATCTGAGCACACGGGCCTACAACATTTCCGCCTCCATCGGAAATGCAGCCGCCGCAGCCGGGATTCGAACCCGCGCCCTGCGGGTCAGCAGCCGAGTACCTTAGCCACTAGACCACCGCGGCGGGGCCGTTGCTTGACGGGTTTACAAGTCCCACTGTAGTTCAACCAGTACTAGCCTGACAACTTCCCTGAGAACGTTCTGCAACAGTGCGCAGAGCTTTCTTGTGCACCTCCCTACTGTACTAAGATCATGAAGTGTCTCACAAATACTGAAGGTGGCAATATTCCGAACGTTTGTATGTTTGCGCGTTAACCAGGGATGCGATGTCGGTTTGGTGGCATATCTTCAGCAGGTTTTTGTGGCGTATGTGAAAGGCAGGACATTAAATGTAGGTGCACGCACACATGACTGAATACTTCCAATATTGCTTGAATTTCCGAAACCAGTGTGTACTTATTTCAATCTGCCTGGCAGCACAGCAATCTGTTCAGCTGTGAAGTACCAAGACTTAGAACTATCCCAAGCTGGACAGATTGCTGTGCTCGAAGGTATGTCCATCATAAAGCCATCGTTGGCAGTGTAAGGCAGAGGACTCGGATATGCGCACACCGCTTAAGATAACTTGCGTTGTTTTCAAATCTCGTGGCGTAGACTTGTCAACCGAGTCAATAAGTGCACACTAGTTTCGTACAACTAAAACATTGTTGGAATCCAACCTGCTCTACGTCTTTTTGTGCCTATCATTTGTGTCCTGCCTTTTACGCATCGCTACAACGAAATTAACTGTTCATCTCCCACAGTTGCTCCTCTAAGGGGGCAGTGTGAGCGGCTGTGCACTTGATCCCTCTAAGAAAGAAACCTTATGCCATCGTTGTTGTTTTTTGGCTTAGACTGAAATGGCAGTCGAGAGACCAGAGTTCTCTGTGCGTCTTATCTGCCTTCCCATCAGTGGTATCGTCTCTGACAGCAAAAATTTAGAAGGTAAAACTAACTTGTCCAACCTCTTGCTATGAAGAGCCATCAAAAGACGAACAGATAAAAGATGACAAGGGCAATTTGGAGGCTGATTTACGTGGTTGCCTTAGGTCGAGTACATTTGAACTGTTTTGTAAATGCAGTTGCTCACAGGCTCTTAAGGACGTCTCTTCACCAATCATCTTGGTGGAAGTGCTGGGTACCACCGTTCGACAGGCAACTTCGCCACATACGTTTTTTTCGAGCGTTCCAACATGGCTTTGGAAAATACTTCGGCCACTGGCTCCAAAACGTGCCGCCAACGAGATTTACATCAACATGAATGCTGTTTTATAAGGCGTTCCACAGCAGGTCCACATTCATGTGACGTATCGGGAGTTTTAGAAAAATACCGGAAACACCACAGAAAGAGTTGGTCATACATGGAAAGCAACACGGTGTACAAAAGTGTGCGTGCTGTGGATAGCATTTGCTTTGCAGAGGTAGCTGTCATTATATGGGAATTTAATGTCTTTTGCCGATTAATGCAACGATCTGAAATGATCTATATAAAAACTTAGCACAGTTTGCTGTAAATTGTGCGAAGGATGGGTCACAGAAGAGGTGACTTGCGCATTTCTGCCTCAATAACCATCTCTACAAAATGCTTGGGTGGCCAATAATGATTACTTTCTGTCTACAACACAAGGGAAACATATAACATCATTTCTGTAAAAAGAACTATTGCTGTCAACTGACACGTTCTACGACAGTTCTGTCTTTCTTTTCGTTAAAGAAACAACCTAAGTCAACACACACACAACACACACACACACACACACACACACACACACACACACACACACACACACACACACACACACACACACACACACACACACACACACACACGCACACGCACGCACGCACGCACGCACGCACACACACACACACACACACACACACACACACACACACACACACACACACACACACACACACACACACACACCATTTAGGGGAGTAACGGGAGTGGCAATGCAATTGCGCATCTATACCCACAAGACCCCACCACACAGCATCACAGCACAAAGAGAAGATGGCATAGACAGTGATGCAGGGAAACAACAAACGGGCAGGCTCCTAGCGTGAAAGTACGCGTTTTCCTGGAATGCCTCTTGATCACCTCATCTGATGCTGTCGCACTTCCGTAACAGAATACTGCCACTCGCTCACGACCAATCTCCCTTGGGCACAAATGGCAGTACACGTGGAAGGCATGATTCGGCGCCTCTTGTGGGGCATAGAGGAGAACGAAGCCAGAGGGCTGCTCAGTGATATTACTCTCCGTGTCACATGTCAAAGCACTAGCTGTGCTGTTTTCTTTTGGACAGTGATCGGAGACATGTGCCATCAAAGAGGAAACGTAAACATGCAGTTTCCAGATTGGCATTAGGAGGGGTGCAGGTGTGTCATTCGGTTTTGTTACTTCAGCGTAATTGTTAGTACGCCTTCGAAGCAGTTCGTGCATCTTATTTCTGTTGTTTTTGGCATGAAGCTGCGCTGGGTTCGCCACCTGTCCCACTCTCAGATGCGGAAAGCTGTATCTTCGTGAACGATCAAGTTCGAGCTTAACACTCAACATTTACTTCAGAACACCTAACTAACTGGACAATTTTATTACGTTCATTGTGTGTTCATACGTTACTTATTAAATATCCAGAAGATAAAGCCGACATCAGTTTTTTCCTTTTGATTTGCCGCTTGCCCGTGCATTTCTAATACATGAATTTTTTATCTTGGGTCTCAACTGCCTTCAAACTATGGGACCATAGTCTATAAAATGTCACCGCGATTCAGCTTATCCATAGTTCACTGACAACTTCAACCTTAAAACGATGAGCATATCAATAGTAAGTAATTTTAAACAACAGGCTGGATATCTCCTTTGATGCTGCTGTCGCCTGAAAGTTTTTTGAAAACTGTACGTAAGAATACATTTGGGAAACCCATATGACAGCAAGAATTCAGTTTGAACTCATGCAATGAACAAGCAATCTTTGCAAGTGAGAAAAAAGGTGAACTTTCTTTACTCTTCTCAATGTGTTTAGCTTTTACGTTCTATATTTGCCTTACAGAAAAAAAAAACCTAACGCAAATTACACAACCAGTGAAGGTATGTACTGTAAACCCTTCAATCGCACGTTCTTCAAGGGTGTTTTTGTTGTAAGTGCCTGCCTTTTTATTTTTTCCTATTCGCGAAATAATGTGAGACTTTATAACCATCTCGGTTATTTTCTTGTGATTATATCATTTTCTTCACGACTACCTAATTTTAACGCGACAGCATTAGAGAGCTCGTGTCGCAGAAATACCACTGTCAGCGTCGTAACCGTTGGTTGTGCGCGAAAAATCGTCCGTGAGTGAAAAATTGAGAAAGAAGAAATACAAAAAAAATAAAATTTTCAGACGCATTGAGGAACTAACTAACCCGGGCCGGTTGCGTGGCAAGCAGGTGTCCTACCACAAAGCTACGATGTTACTTGCAGCTGCTTCGAAAAAAAAAACACTACATAAATGCCATGTAGTGGAAGGAGACTCCTTAACGCATTTCGTTCGACAGGTGTCACGACGAAAACGAGCCCATTCGGAAATTTGTAGGCGAAGTTACGAGGCCATCAAACTACGTCGAAAAAGGCCACGATAGTGCAGCAATCGCCGCTAAAAACACACAGGACCTTTCAAACAGCTCTAAAAATGGACAACTATGCCCATCTAGTGGAAAACATATGCCTTTTCGAAGGCGCTCTTCAAGCAAACAGCAAATGCTAAATAATGTGCGACCATTTGTGAGGCATCGTGAGACTATTAATGGCCTCTGAAATGACGAGCGTGTGGCGTGTATCTTTGAGGCAATGTGGCTCTTGCTTTATATAAAAATCCTGTATGTACTACTCGCGCGAGCGCGCTGGTGTGTGCGTGTGTGTGTGTGCGTGTGTGTGCGTGTGTGTGTGTGCGTGTGTGTGTGTGCGTGTGTGTGAGACAAAAAACAATAATAAGTATGTACTTAGCAGTTAAAGGACGCACTAAGGCCCGGATTTCGCTATTGCATTCAACTCTTCAAAGCTAAGCTTAAGGGTCCACCAATTTTTTTCTTCTACTGTATCAGTTCTACTGTTTCCCGATTGATTCCTGCTTTTAGCGTGTAGCCTCGAAACGCAGGTGCTGGCACTTCGCATCCGCTTTTCTCTTCTGTAGAACTGTGTCTCACTCTCGACACCGGCGTTTCGCTCTGGCAACGCTGGCTCAGAAAGACTAATTAACCCTTCGACGAGGCTGGCGCTGACGGGCAAGCAAACGCTGACGTTCAACTGCACAGCCTGCTCAGCTTATGGGCATCAAACGTGAGACCTACTTGACACCAACACGAGACATGAGGTGATGACTAGGTGGTCCCATAAACTGCTGGCCCAGTAAATAGAAACTCTGTTTGTACTGTGACTAACGTACGGGGAAGTGCGCCTCATTGGTCGGCACCGTAGTGCCTCCTTGCTAATTACAGGGCAAGCGTGAGCTGGGCGTACAAGTTTGGAAGGCTGTCGAGACGTGTACTACGCTTGGCTGAAAAGTGTGGCAAAGCCGGAATGACGCAAAACCATTGTTCAGTCACATGACATTATTACAAATCGCAGCTATATTGTTGAGATAGAGTCCTTGTCGAAATGTTTTCTTTCTTTCCTGCTACATAATTTGGGGAAGACTTATTGGAGCATCCGACAAAATAAACAAATAGGTGCATGTGTTTCACACACAAAGAAGGGAGTTCTCTAGAAGGACAGTGTTCATAGGGACACTAAACGGCAAAGTAAGTGTTCTCACAATATGTCTTGCTCGACTATACGGTCGCTTTGTGATCTAAGGCAATCGGAAGACACGTACACCGATGAAACATTAAGAAGTGCTCTTCTGAAAGTAGCGAAAGCCAGATTAGCGCTCTTCGAACAGTGCGAATTGGAGTATCAATTGCTCGCCGTATTGAAAGCGGGAGTTTACGGACACAAACGCTCAGAGAAGCGGGATTCGGCCCTAAAAGAGAGTGACGGTACCGCCGCAGAACATGCAACCGTTGCCTATTTCATTGCGGCTACCACCTCTCGTTATCCAAACCTTCATTAACACCATCATCCCGCCTTCTCTGATGAGGCCTCACCAGCGCACATGAGTGCTGCCTTCACCCCTTGGTCTGCACTGTACCCGACAGTACGGAGGCCTTTCCATTCTGCTTTCTTGGACACGTCCCGCATTTTGAAGAGCCGTTTTCTTGAGTTATCACATCGTGTGGGCGCACCTCTTCAATCGTACCTACACATCCCACTTTACCCACTGAGCAAAAGCAGGGAAGCTGTCCTGCTCGGCTCCTCCGACCTCCACGCTCAGCCGGCATTGGTGACTAGAACCCGAGCAGACGCGAAAGCTACTGTGATCTCCAACTAGAGATTAGGCCATAGACAATGACACAAGCTGCCCTAAACCCGCCCCCTACTCCCTGAAATTGTTTGGTGGATTTGCAAACAATAAATAATAAAAATAAGCGCTTTCAACAAGCCTCTCGCTCTCACAACAAATATATTACGTTACTGCTAAGGACCCTTTCGAGCGTTTGTGAGGGGTGATTTGTGGTTGCTACGGACATCTTCCTGGTGATCCGAGTGCATGCTGGCAATTAGGCGAAACAAGAGTGAGATGCTAGTTGAAAGGAGCGTTTATTCCACATGACTTAATCAGGGGGTCACGCCCTGCGAAATCTCTCTATTTTATTTTCGAAGCGAACATTCCCACTCAGTTGAAAAATGATCATACAAACAGTTAAAGTTCCCCGTTTTACTTGTTCCCAGAAAAAAGAATAAATTCAGGTGGTGCTAAGCTTAGGCAGCACCGTCTGCGCTGACACTTACAGCTGAGAGACGTAACCAGATATTCCGCTTAAGACACCATTTCTGCTCTACTGTCGCTGTGTCAACATGGCCTGAACCGCGGCGCCTCCCGACCGTCTTGAGAATCCGCTACGGTGAGTGATTTTCCTGCCACGAGTTTACTTTAAAAAGTTGGCCCCGTATTTGCATGCTTCACTGCAAATGTCATCGAAAGACGATAGTCTTGCGTGCGGAGAGAGTGAACAAAACGTTTATTTGATGTTCTGTGCAAGAAAATTGGTGAATTGTATTCAGGGAGCACTGAGTTAGAGAGTCGCGATCTGTGCAACAAAGGTAAACGAGCGCATCGAGGCACGTTAGACACGAGCAGCATCTGGCAGTAATCTTTGAAAACGAAGGAAGGTGTGCGCGCCCGTGGAGAAAGATGCGTTCCTTGTCGTCCTTGTCGTCTTAGCGAAGCGTTGGAAACATTTGCCTTTTTGAGCATCGCGTTGCACTGGCATTGCGGCATGATAAACGCTACGGTCCTTATATGTGTGTCTTCTCCAGTAAAAAGGCACACACACAAAAAATCGAAGTGTTGTTATGGTGCCTCAGATATTCGCAATAATTGCTTTTTAATTGACAATGACTCAAGTATGAACGCTTGAACTTGAGAAATATTGATGGACGCTTAGAATGGGTTTGGCCGTTAGATGTATTGTTTGTCGCCGTTAAAAGAATCGTAATCGGGGACAAACAGAGAAACGTACCAACAGACCGACCAAATTTTTGGCGTCGAAGGTCCCCAAGAAAGGCTATTGTCTTTAAAAAAACTACTACACCCCAACCAACTACTTCTTCCGATCGCTCCACGTGGCACCGACACAACGGATCTGCCTTACCGCGCTCACGCCTTTTGACATACTCACTCCGAGAATAATTGGGCCCTTCCGACTAGTCCCAAGAATACTTCTCCACGTAGGTCGATAAATACATGTTTTTCACCAATGCCGTTAGCCGGTTCTTTCAGAGGCTTTCAACATCACAGTAGTGGAAAGGCTCCCAAATTTGTCCGCTTGCTTCGCCGTAGTACTTTACACTACGGCCCAAAGCGGTACGATCAGCAACGACGTAAGGCGCCTTTCTCCTTTTTTTAAGGAAAAGATGACAACATCAAACTATCAACAACTACGTGGTGTTACTCAACTCCTCAGAGTGCCTTATTCGTACGTGGTATAAAGATGACATGAATAAATCACACCTTACTTAGTGGATCTTAAGTGATGCGGAGATCAGAAAAAAAAGCTGTCCAGTTCTCCGATATTTTACGAAAGTGTTACGCGGTTTGTACTGCCGCAATAAAAGCAAGCGTCTGCTCCATGAATGTTGGCCCAACAGCGGCATGGTCAGTGCTTTTGTGTCAGTAAGAAAATTAGGAGTAGGAGGTCATTTGACGGCAGCATAATGACCGAAAGGTGGCATTGCGCCTTCGAGACCCTCAAAAGCTCCCTCGGTAGTTGAGTAAATATTTGCGAACTAATAATAATAACTAAACTATTATTAAAACATATATAATAATAATATTATGAATAAGTGTATTATTACACGGTATGAATAAAGAAAAGGATTACAAAGCCACAGGAAGCAAACAGGCCGAGCACAGCCACCAGAAGGTGCACAACGCCTTCCTGCTCGCTTGGGAAGTGAGAAACAAAGAAAGAAAGCTAGGTTGAAAGAAATCCCTGTTTTTCGTGTCTGCGTCCAGTCTTCGTCTAATCGGTTCTTTCTTGTCTCCAATGTATTACGCTGCTTTCTACGAGGATCATGCATTCAAGGGCAACCATTTGTAACCTTCAAAGAGAAAACAAAAAATATCGTTACAGAATGTGCCAGAACACTTGAAGGTATAAGGATATGCAAATGCTATAAAAATGCTAAGGGAGAGAAGCGCTACCAGAAACCCTGCCGGATTGAAGCGTAAGTAGAAAGACCACTTTAGGTTACCCAAGTGTTAGCCTACAGGTATTCATCCGGATGTTTTGTTAACCCAGTTGTGCTCACTCACAGTTATGCCTGCAGAAAAATTGAGAGAAAACGCTGACCATTTTTACTGTTCTTGCACAGTTCCTTATAGGAAAAACATGAGTGAAGTTTTTGTTCGAGAGATTCGTTATTAGTAACAATTGTAAATACGTAAGTACTACCGTAAAATACGTGTATCACTGTACCTTTTTCATAACAGGTCAAATCTGCAATAGCTGCTTATCATGAGACCTATACAAGCTTTTAGTAGCTTTATTTAGGTATTTTATTCAATGTCATAAATATGGTTCAGTGGGCATTACGGGGATAGCAAAAGAGATTCACTATCCCTGTTCTGCACTATTCTCACTTATCACCTCATAGCAAAGAATCACTCATTGCAAAGAAGATGAGCAATCTTGCGCAAATTATGGTGAAGGAGATATTTCTTTGTAAATATAGTTGTGAAGCCTGTCGTCTTTGTGAGTTGCATGAACCTGCCGGACAGTTCAAGCGAAACAGTTCAGTAGAAACACCTGGTGATCTACGAAAAAAAATAGAAGAAGGCTTACGCGGCAGGGCAACCAGAGTCTTCACATCTTTGACAGGAAATCGAAGCTGGATTATTCCAATAGAAACAGGGATGCAATATACGCGATCGCCAGCTCCCATTGTTTGTGGAGTCCTGGAAAATTATAGCCCTGTCTGCTGGTCCCCTTTGTTCAACTTTCTTTTTTTTTGCAAGAATGCTGCTACGCCCATGAATTGTCCGCCAGGGTTTTTTTTTTATGGTAACGTACTCATGTGCGTATACTCTTCGATCTGAAGCAAGTGGATCTGAAGCCTGTCTGCCTGTGCAGGTTTCCACTGTGCTGTATCGAAGGAATATGGGTCGGCACCTGGCCTTTGCTTTCAGCTTGAAATGCGGCAGTGGAGGTGTTCCAGAATATACAAGGGGATTCAGCCACACGTGGCTGGCAATCGATCCACCCGAGCTTGTTTCTTCAACTTGAGATCCTCAACTGAATAAAGTGGAGGGGAGTCTGCAGGTTGAACTTTCTCCCTTTTTTTGAGCGTTTTCACATTCCTCGAAAGGTTAATCTATGTTAGGAGAGGAGAGACCAGTGCAAAGGTTCGCACATCGAACCAAGAAGAGCACACTCTTCCGATTCCTCGATAAAGAAGAAACTCTGCAAGGCAGCTTCGTCGCCTGGCTTGTAGTCTGCGTCTGGTGAATTTGGACACCCTAAGAATAAGACATACAAGACTACCAAATAAACCCCTAACTGGGCCTTCGACCTATATCAGCACTCCATCGAAGTGAAGCTTCGCTTTTTTTGTCGGCATTGGTTGCTGTTGCCTTCTTTAAAGCAAATGTAAGCCTAATTGGAGTGACATGTAGTGCGGAATGCAAGGTCTGCGACACCGAAGAAGACATAAATCATCTGCTATGCCATCACCCCCAATTTGCCAGTAAGAGAAGAGAAATTTATGACGCGTTACGACGATTCGACCATCAGGTTCCTCTCTCTGCAGATACTGCTTGTGTACTGTCGTGGTCTTTCGCTGGCTGACAAGGTAGTCGAAACCCTCTTGCACTCTCGGAGTACTACGTGCCTTTGTGAACGCCTTTGACTGTTGCATAATACCACCACTGCATGCGCGTGGGCCCGTTTACTGGCAAATGTTTCGTCTGTTCGTCTTTCAGCTTTTCTCTCTATCGCATCAGTATACTTCTTTTCTCATTGTCCCAGCGTAGGCTAGCCAAACGGGCATGTACCTGGTTAACCTTCCTGTCTTCTCGCTTGCTGTTCTTCCTTGTTCACATTTCACAGTAGTGTTGAATTTCGTAATGGGGTCATTTTCTATGCCAACCAGAGAAGTCATGTAGCCCTGCGGGCCAATCACAGATGACATGATGGGAAAATCAAAGTGATCCATGTTTTATATTATCCAGAGCTTTTCGTGGCAATAGCACGATATGAGTGTAAGACACGCCGTAGTGGAGGGATTTACTGATTGGCAAAATTGTACTTGCATTGTTTCTGAGCAACAGGATGGCGAGACAAGAGAAACAAAAAGCAATTAGAAAATCACAATGCGTGAGGTGTTACTCTTCTTTTCTACTGCATATATCCATACGTTCTTTATTTAGTGGTCAAAGCATTTGCCTTCAATTTTTAAAGATGAATTACCAAGTTGTGATGAACCACAATCGCCTCCAATGATTATTTCATTGGCTTTGACTACGAAAGCCTCAGACATCATCAAAATAATAAAGTTGGGTACCACCAAAATTGGGTGGGCTATGACCAAGATTCAGCAAAAAACAATTGTTCTGTAAGCTTACATGGCCCTCCCTCTTCGAAAATGAGGAAGTCGAAGCATCAACTCTACCAACACTGAACTTGCGTTTCTGGGCCTTCCTTAGTAAAGCTTTACTTATATAAACTGCGACATGAACGGAAGGTCAAATATTTTGATCTAATCGAATAGGCTTCATTTAAAATCTCTGCGTGACCCCCAGTACAAAATCCTGGTTTAATAGGTGGAAAGTATACCAGCCTACCTAAAAAACGGCAGCGCAACGTTTCCTGGATGGTATTATAAATGAATTGATTAAATTTACACATACAGTATATTTCTAATTGCTCGAATGTCAGAATGGCGCGCACTATCACATGCTAGGTCTATGAGCTTTTTTACAAACAAAAGTGTAAGGTAAACGCCAAGGCGAAATGGTTGATGATATGTGGGGTTTAACGTCTAAAACGACCATATTATTGTGAGAGATGCCGTAGTGGAGGGCTCCGGAAATTTCTACCACCTGGGGTTCTTTAACGTGCACTCAAATTTGAGCGAACAAGCCTGCAAGATTTCCGCGTCCATTGGAAATGCAGCCGCCGCAGCCAGGATTCGGTCCCGTGACCTGCGAGTCAGCAGCCGAGTACCTTGGCCACTAGACCACTGCGGCGGGGCTTATTAAATGAAAGGCATTTTGAATACACATGGAGGCTAAAAATTCATTAAAAGGAAGCCATCCTGCATTTTTAGCCCCTTTGTTTATCACAGCGCTGGTAGCGATGTCTTTGCACACTGGAGCTCATCGAAAGTTGTTTACAATCAAAGCTCGTTTGAGGGAAGTTGACTGGGCACCTACATATTAAAAGTTTGTGGAGAGCACTGAACCGAGCTTAGTTCACTTTGTGTATGTTTGGCTTTCAAGCAACATGTAGGTGGTAGCGTAAGTGATAGGCTGAAAAGAACAATAGAGTTTGCCTAACCTGTGGCCCAAGACAACACCAGGAGCGGGCGGGGAGAATGCAGGGGCGTCTCTGCTTCTGAAGTCGTGGTAGACCCACTGTCTTCGCGTTGGTGTAAGCCACTTTTCTTTAACGTGATAGCGTAAGAGAGTTCATGTCGCGAAATTCCACCTGTTGGCGTTGACACCGTTCACTCTAAGCCAAAAATGGCAAAAATGGGAGCAACGGCTGTTTTTACTCCTTCAGACCGACTGTTACTCTCCGAAAAGACCAAGCGGAACAAGATGGCCGACTTGTTCGAGAATGGGGGAGCAACTGTATTCATCTTAAGTTTGTAAGGGAGCAATGGAAGGAGGAACCGCTGTAAATGCTCTCGTCACGCAACGGTTACTCCCCGGCAGGACACCGCACGCAAATATGCATGCCGCCCACATTGATATTTATGGGCCAGATTATTGTTTGTTCTGTGTGCCAAACTTCACCAAGCCAAAACAGTGATTTATTTTAGCATCCGTAGATAATAAGATAGCAGCGCTGGCTGAACACAGAAGGCCTGAGAATACATTACGGCAAATACCTAACACACGCAGCAGCAGAATGGAGCACGTCAAAGCGGACCGAATGCCGAAACACGTGCAAAACAACGATAAAAAAAGCCTAGACACCCTGTTCGTCCGCGAAGTAAGGGCGTCAAAGTCGATCAAGCACCGAAACACGTGCATAAGGAGCCCCCCCCCCCCCCCCCCCTCCGCCCAGATATATCGCAGAAGAAAAAAAAAAAAAAAGCGGACCCAGACGCGCTTCTCATCAGCCATACACTTAGTAGCACGCTTCACCGTGTAGTTTGAGGGCAGAATGACAAATCTGCGCCCGCACGACAAAAGTGGCGCTGGTGTAGCAAACGATGTAAGTTACAAAGTAATTTTTATTCAGTGTTTATGTTGACTAGCACTAAATAAAAATTACACTCAATTTTTTATATTTATTTATGAGTTTTAGTGTACCTCAGTTTTTTTTATAATTGTATTAGGAGAACACACTGAAATTATTGCGCTGACGCCTGTGCTGCCACTGCTGGACGTTTTTTTTTTTTTTTCGGCGCAACTAGGTTCCCGTTCGCACTACTTACTCATTTTCATATGGTCTGTGGTTGGCGAGCACATGGACGGGCGAGCTTGTGAGCTATGTTTTGATCGTGTGTGTGTGCCGCAGATTTGCGTTTCTGCTTATTCGTGATGAAGGTTAGTGTATATTTATCTTTATGGAGCGCGAAGTAGTTGTGGATTTTGCTGCTGGGTGGAACAAACACATCGTAAACACGTCTTCAGCTATCTGCAAGCCTGTTCGCTCGTCGGACAAAGGACCGAGCATGCATCAGCGTGCAGGTGAGTGGCATTTCCAGCAACATTTAATGCTCTTACAATACATTGTTGAGTGGTTGCGCTATTGAAAGAGAAATTATTTGCTCTTATTCACCGTATCCATTGCTAGCCGTATCGGACTAAATTACCTCTATTACCGCCTGCATACCTTCTTGCTTCCCCTGTCACCACTGCAGTGCCAGTGTACTTTTGCAGTTAAAAGTTCATTTCCGCAACACTACCTCGCTCGAAAAAACATTGGGGCGGGGTTGTAGCTGCATTCATACTGGCACTTTTCTACCATTGGCTTTATGTATTGTTAACGGCTGAGTGTTGGGGCCTTGGGCCGCATTTTTTAGAGATGTAAAGTGTATGTAAATCAGTAAGTGAACAAATCATTGTCGCATCACTTCACTGGCATAGCCAGGCGGTTGCGCACAGAATTTTTTTAGGCCGGGCGTAGGGAGCCCAAATTGACGACCATATTCGCTTGCCCGCCCTATTCAGATAAGCGGACCCCCCCCCCCCCCCCCATCCCCGCACGCCTAAAAAAAAAAATCTGCCCACATCACTGCGTCACTTGCTTCACCTCTGCGCTGAACGTACTATTTTATAAGCGCACCATCAAGCGAGCAGTTTACATATTGACAGAACAATTGGAGGAGGAATGACCCAAATCTTTCAGATTTCTTTAGTGATGTAAAACCTTAGCGAAACTGAATATTGTAAAAGACAATCATAAATGCTGTATGTTCTCGTTAGCGCTGTCATTATTCTGCATTATGAAATCTTTATGCGCTGTGAAAACTTGGCATGCCGTTGAAGTCACATATCGACGTTAATACCAATCGACGAAAATTTCGACAACCTCAATAACGCCGTTTGGGATTTGCCGCATGCACATAATTCGGCTGATTCCCACTTGGCTGTTCTTAACCTGACTTCACTGCTACCAAATGAAACAATATTTGATGCATGTCTTTTACTTTTTTTTCAGGGATATGACACAAATTTGGTTATACTGCAGATAAAGATGCTCCCAACGATGCTAAAGTACAGAAAGCAAGTGAATTTTGGTAAGTGCAGACTTTTTGTACTACGTATATGAAAGCATCGCTTTTTAGGGGCAAACTGTGCATGTGTTGGCCAGAGAATAGTTCATTATGCCACATGGTTACACTGGCACTGACAATTCGACATGGCTCCGCTGGCCCGTGTGTGTGCTCACACTGTTACCGTTAAGATAAAATGTTTATGTTTTCATTGCAGGGATTGCTGTTTGTACTAAAAAGCCAACTGCCAAGATTTGTTTACGCTGGTACTCCTAAAAGTATGCTTTCCCTATTTACATGAATTTCGGCTTGCACAAAGCATAACACTTGGGCCTAGATTCACAAAGCTGTCCATGCGCAGGCCTTCATAACAGCGTTTCTTGACTTGCCTTTACCCTGTTTTCTGCAGATGTTTCGTGGGTTTAAAAGTGCCACAGCATGTTGACCTCCCCCACTCTGAAATATTCGCGTTCAAAGTTCCGCAAGAGTGGGCTTAACTTTCTTGTGCACCTCTTTGCTAGTCCAAGATACTGAAGTGTTATGCTCTTACTAGAGGTGGCAGTGTTTCTAATGTTTGTATTTCCATCACATTGACCAAGTATGCGGTCTTGGCTTGACTGGTAGCACATCCTCAACAAATGTCTTTGTGGCACATGTTGAAGGCAGTACAAAATAAATAGGCAGACATTCACACCGTGAGCTAACTTCTAATAATGCTTTTTTTTGCAAACCATGGTGTGCTTATTCCAATTTGTCTAACAAGCAGTAACGTGTTTGGCTGTGAACCAACAAGACGTTGAACTAATAAAAGCTTCACATCTTGTTTCTCTCAAATATATATGTATTGGCAAGCTATCTGTGACACTGTCAAACAAAGAATCAGAATATCTGTGCATGCCTTAAGATATATTGCTTCGTTTACATATCTCGTGGCTGTGACTCGTCAACTGAGTGAACAAATGCACCCTAGTTTTCTAAATTTAAAGCATTTTTTGAAGGTAGCACGGTCTACATTTATTTGTCTGTAGTTTTGTCCAGCCGTTTGCGTCAGGTACAAAGAAATATACTGAAGATTATCATGTAGCCTCTGCAAATGGTTGCTTTCAAGCAGGCTTTGCATGCTTGGCTTGTGCCTACAGGTATTGCACAATTCAAGACGCAGCAGCGTATGATAGAACAGTAGAATCGAGAGCAACTATGTGCACGAGCTAAATAAGTATTTTAACATGAGCGGACAGTACGTGTTATTTGCCACACACATGACCTCATTTAGAATGCCCATTGCTGAATGGGCTCATAGAAATGTCACTCAGCTGTGTATAGGAAACAAGTTAACTGAACCTAAGGGTATCTTTAACTGCTACAAATATGCCTTGTTGAGGTGCTGAACATTTTCTTCCAGAATATTGCTGTCTAAGACATCATGTGAAGAGCGTCTACCACATCAGCATTTATATGGCTTGCCAAGTAACGTTTGGCCGAACCTTCCTTTTTTTCACATTTCGTTTTGCAGTAGACATCCTAGAATGTAAGCGCTGCTTCAGTGTGTGTGACTCATTGTTATGAATTGATTCTGGCACGTTTAACCTCACACTTCTATTTTTTTTCTTGCAGCAATGAGATGCTTCACATATGCCTGCGGTGACATTCTGCTGCGCTAGCCTGATGGAAACACCAGCTGCGAAACTTGAGTTCTTCAGAATTGGAGAAGTTGCCCTTCTCACACCAATGATGACACAGACTGCCCTATGCTAGAAATTCAAGATTGTTTTTCTACGGATGACGCAGAAAATCTTTGATGTATTATGGTGTTTGTTTAGTGCTGGCTGTGGTGTGGCGAAGTCTACTTTTATGTGTGGTCACACGTCGCCTCATAAAAAGAACAATAAAGCATTTATTTTCCTTTCAATATTGTCCACTTTTTGTGTTAGAAGCACCCAAGCAGTGCTCTTCCAAGGAGCTCTCGCCATGTGTTAAGCGTGTGACAAGCATACTCGAGATAAATACTCATTTCCCCAAGGAGCAACTGGAAGCATGTGCAGTTGGTTTTCAGAGAGTAACTGCAAACACGTGGGAGGAACGGTAAAGAGTAACTGTTGCTCTTGGAAGAGCAACTGGTGGGAGTAAGGGTTGGTCGGCAGGGAGCAACTGGTGGGAGTAACTGTTGGTCTGCAGGGAGGAACTGGAGGGAGTAACTGTTCATCCCCCGAAGGAGGAACTGAAAGGAGAGCAACGGTTCCTCCCTCTGCAGTTACTCCTTTTAGGAGAGTAATGGGAGTGGCAATGCAATTGCTCCCTGAAAGGAGCAACCCCTATACCCCTGTTGCTCCGTTTTGGCTTAGAGTGTTGGTTGTGAGCGAAAAATCTTCCACGGGAGAAAAACTGAGAAGGAAGCAAATGAAAAAAAAAAGAATAAAATTTTTTGTGTCATTGAGTATGGAATCCGCGCTGTTCGGCTGGTAAGCCGATGTTCAACCACAGCGGCTTCGGAAAAAAACCCTACATAAATACTATTGTCACGCTCCTTAAGACAAACTTGGTTTTAATGGGTTCGTTGAGTCGACTAGCCAAGCAGCAGCTCAGACAGATCGTCGTTGTCTTCTTTCACACCTGGATCTCAACCAAGCATATCATGTGGCAATAGTCCCCCCTTTGAAAGCATCGACTCGATGCTCGTAAAGAAAAAAAATGAAGGCATACACACGCTGATACAGAGAACTAAAAGAGGGAGAGTGCCAGTACTCGCAGCGCAAATGAAAAAAAAAATCGCCTATGCTTGCGCCAAGCGCAAAAAGAAAAGGCATAAAAACACAGGAGAACACGAACAGCAGCAGCAGCAGCAGCAGCACAATGTTACGGCTTGTCGCAACACGTGAACCACAAGGGCTACTGTGTGAAGTAGGGCTTCAGCCTAACGACATGCATGGTTTCGGGCCGAAGCTGTCGACAAGAAGACGCTGCGCCGTCCGGAAATACCTCGTAGGTAACATCAGTGACTCGTCTAAGAACCTTGTACGGTCCAAAATAACGGCTTAGGAGTTTTTCGGATAAGCCTGGTCGCCGGACAGGGGTCCACACCCACACTCGGTCCCCAGGGTGGTAGGTGACGTTTCGATGGCGGTGGTTGTAACGTGGTGCGTCTTCATTTTGTTGGTGACTGGTGTTTATGCGAGCTAGCTGACGAGCTTCCTCGGCGTATTGAGTGTATTGCTCAGCGTCTGGAGCGATTTCATTGCTTTGGTCACACGGAAGCATAGCATCGAGCATGGTTCGCACGTTGCGTCCGTAAACGAGTCGGAAAGGCGGAAATCGCGTTGTTTCTTGCGTTGCCGTATTGTATGCAAACGTGATGTATGGAAGAATTTCGTCACCAGGTTTTGTGTTGTACGTCAACGTACATTGACAGCATGTCGGCTATGGTCTTGTTAAGCCTCTCTGTCAGTCCATTCGATTGCGGGTGATAAGCCGTCGTTTTTCGATGACTTGTGCAGCTCAATTTAAAAATGTCCTCCATCATTCGTGCTGTAAATGACGTCCCTCTGTCCGTAATCACGCATGACGGGGCACCATGCCGTAGGACGATTTGGTGCACGAAGAACTGCGCGACTTCAGAGGATGTACCACGGGGTAACGCTTTCGTTTCAGCATAACGAGTAAGATAATCTGTGGCAGCTATAATCCATTTGTTCCCAGACGACGACAAAGGGAAGGGTCCAAGAAGGTCCATTCCCACGAGATCAGACGGTGTCTGTGGTGGTGCGATCGGCTGGAGCAGGCCCGCGGGTCTCACAGGCGGAGTCTTGCGACGCTGGCACTCACGGCAGCCTTTCACGTATCGATGTACACTAGTTGATAGTCACGGCCAGTAATACTGTTGGCGTACTCTGGCGAGAGTTCGCGAATAGCCCAAATGTCCTGACGTGGGCTCGTCGTGGCACGCAAGGAAGATCTCGTCCCGCATTTCGGTAGGAACAACGAGTAGGAAAGCTTTGTCGCTACCACGGGCGTTTTTCTTGTAAAGAATGCCTCTTCTTAGACAAAAAGAGGACAGTTCGCGAGCAATGTGTCGAGGGACCTGAGAGTTCCGGCCTTCCAGGGAATCAATAGCTGGGCGTAATTCGTCGTCTGCCCGCTGTTTTGACATAAATTCGGAATCGCTGACTGCTCCGAGAAAGGCATCTTCATCCTCGGAGCCCCTGACAGCGTTCCCCACAGGCGCTCGAGAAAGCGCGTTGGCATCTTCATGTTTGCGCCCTGACCTGTACACAATCGTAATATCGAACTCCTGCAAACGCAAACTCCACCGAGCGAGACGGCCAGATGGATCTCTGAGATTTGCCAGCCAGCAGAGCGAGTGGTGGTCAGTCACCACTTTAAAGGACGACCGTAGAGGTAACTCCGAAACTTGGTCGTCGCCCACACGACTGCGAGGCATTCTTTTTCCGATGTGGAATAGTTGATCTCGGCTCGAGAAAGAGTACGACTGGCGTAAGCTATTACATGTTCAACGCCACCGTGTCCTTGTACAAGGACAGCGCCAAGTCCAACGTTGCTGGCATCTGTATGAATTTCTGTAGCAGCGTCCTCATCAAAATGGGCAAGAACAGGGGCTGTTTGCATTCTCTGCCATAGCTCTGTGAACGCTGCATCTTGTTCTGCGCTCCAAGTAAAAGGCACGTCATCTCGGGTAAGTCGCGTAAGAGGTTCAGCTATCTTCGAGAAGTTGGCGATAAATCGGCGATAATACGCGCACAAGCCGAGGAAACGGCGTACTGCTCTTTTATCTGATGGAACAGGGAAGGCGGCGACAGCAGCAGTTTTGTCTGGATCAGGTCGCACTCCATCTGCACTAACGACATGTCCCAGAAATTTCAGCTCTTCGTAGCCGAAATGGCATTTTTGTGGTTTCAGCGTGAGTTTAGCTGTGCGAATGGCGTCCAGAACCTTTCTCAGACGCTTCAGATGTTCTTCGAAGCTCTCGGAAAAGTTGACCACATCATCGAGGTAGACAAGGCAGCTTTGCCCCTTCAAGCCAGCGAGAACTGTGTCCATTATCCTCTGAAAAGTAGCTGGGGCAGAACAGAGGCTGAAGGGAAGAACACGCAATTCGTAAAGTCCGTCTGGAGTCACAAACGCGGTTTGTTCTCGGTCTCGTTCATCCACTTCGATTTGCCAATGGCCACTCTTTAGATCGATAGACGAAAAATACTTCGCGCGTCGTAATCTGTCGAGAGAGTCGTCGACCCGTGGAAGCGGGTAAACGTCTTTTTTCGTGACGCTATTAAGCTTCCTGTAGTCAATGCAAAATCGCAGCGTTCCGTCTTTTTTCTTCACTAGAACGACTGGCGAGGACCAAGGGCTGTTGGATGGTTGAATAATCCCGTCATCGAGCATATCTTTTACCTGTGTCTGAATAGCCGCACGTTCTTTGGAAGAAACGCGATAAGGCTGCTGCCGGATGGGGCGGACGTCATCGTCAGCAATAATTCGATGCTTGGCGAGGTGTGTTTGACGGACTTTGGAAGAAGAGGCGAAGCAAGGCCGAAACTCCCTTAAAAGGTCATGAAGTGCAGCCTTTCTTTTGTCTGACAGCGTCGAATTAATGTCGATGTGGTCTAGGAATTCTTCATCCTCATGCGTTTCCTCGAACGCGAAGCACTCCGTGACGTCGGCAACAGGGTCTCCATAGGCTACGGTGGTTCCGCGGAAAAGATGCCGGTGCTCGTAGTTGAAGTTCGTAAGTAGTATTTGCGACTGTCCATTACGGACACGCACAACACTTCGGGCGGCACATACACCTTGGAGTAGCAGAAGTGATAGGTTGCTTTCAGTCACCACGTCACCGTCCCGGAGGTCTTCACAAATGACTTCGATGGGAACAGTCGCTCGAGGCGGCAGCGTCACACTGTCGTCAGCAACACGCAGCGCAGGCCTACGGCAGTTATCAGCGTCTCGATCTGTTGCGCCTTGAGTCGAGAAGGTCACAATGTGCTCACGAAGATTTATGATGGCACCGTATTCCAGAAGGAAGTCCATGCCGATAATCAGCTGACGTGAACAGTCGCGCAGAACGAGGCAGCTGAGCACAAACGTTGACGCACGAATTTTCACTCTTGCCGTACAGCAACCCAGTGGTGTTACAACGTGTCCTCCAGCAGTTCGAATTCGCGTTTCATTCCACGGCGTAATCACTTTCCTGAGATCTTTCGCTAGCTTCCCGCTTATAATCGAATAGTCTGCACCAGTGTCTATCAATGCGTTGACCTGAAAACCGTCAATCAGCACAGGTATGTCAAGTGACACGCGGTCACTGGGTTCAGATGTGGGTTTCGGCGTTTCCTCGGTACTGCGATTATTCTCTGATTGAATGCCTTCCGTGTTGCGTGCAAGCGTCGATGGGAGGTCTTCCGCACTTTGAGTCCCAGCGACCTTGCCCCCGAAAGCCGCTGCCTTCAGTTTTCCCGACGAGGACTTAGAGAGCGTTCCCGTGCCGTCACCCCGAAACGTGACCCAGTGGCTGCGGGTCTCCTCGGAGATGGTGACCGCGATTGCTGTCGTGTAAAGGGTGCACGCTGTTGCGCGAGATACTCTTCGATATCCCTCGGCCTTTGACCAATTTGGGGACGAGGTGAATTGACGGAAAATCCACGCAGGCCAAGTTGCCGGTATGGACATTCGCGGTAAATGTGACCAGTCTCGCCGCAATGATAGCAGATGGGTCGTTTGTCCGGCGTACGCCAGAGATCAGACTTGCGCGTCGGTGCACGGTGACCATCGATGTCCAAACCAGCGTGCGCCGACTGAATCGCGACTGACGCCATCATTGTCTGGATCGGGACGTATGACACTGTCTGAAGCGGAACGTGCGGCACTGTCTGGATCGGGACGTGTGGCATTGTCTGGACTGGGACGTGCGGCACTGGCTGGGTCGGGACTCCTTGACCAGAACGAGGCGTGGCAGATCGCAAGGCTTCCACGTACGTACGACGGCGACTGTCAGTAGACACAGGAGCCGTTTCCGGATCAACCGACATCGGCGGAAAACGATGGGCATGAAACACCTGTTGGACCTCGTCACGGATGACACTGGTGATAAAAGCAAAATCAATTTGCCTTGTCCCGTACATCTTTTCCATTTCTTCCCGGACGACAGATCGGATGATCTCGCGAATCCATTCGGGGCTCTTGCTTCCAGGGGTGGCGAAAATTTCGGGAGTTGAGGCAGCATTCACTTGACGGTCAAACAGGGCAGACCGTTGGTGCAGTACTTGCTCCATTGTTACCGCTTCTGTAAGGAACTCAGCAACGCTCTTGGGGGGACTATGCACCAAACCAGCAAAAAGTTGTTCTTTCACGCCACGCATGAGGTGGCGCAACTTTTTTTCTTCTGCCATAGCAGGATCCGCTCGCTTGAAAAGCTGTGTCATGTCCTCAACGTACATCGAGACGGTCTCGTTTGGCATCTGGATTCGTGATTGTAGTGCACGCTTCGCCCGTTCGCGGCGGTCGGGACTCCTGTAGGTCTCCAGAAGGCGACGCTGGAACTCACGCCAGCGTCGCCTTCTGGGATGATGGAACATGGATGATGTCAGAACATCATCCCTGTTCAAAAACCACGTCTTGGCACCGTCCTTTAAGCAAGTGTACACGTTCCGGAGCTTCGTGGCATCATCCCAGTAATTTATCGCTGCGACACGTTCGAACTCACTCAGCCAGTCGTCAACATCTTCATGCTGCTCTCCATGAAAGGGGCTAGGCATGAGTGGGTTCTGGACGGTGCAGTAGATCGGCGTGGAAGGTGTCGGAGCTTGCATGGGATCTTGGGTCAAAGTCATAGTCGCTGCGTCAGTGGTTGGTGTCTCTGGTGGTAGGCCTCGTTGGCGGCGGCTTACTGTGTGAACAGGAGTGTCCACGGGTGCAGGGCTTGTATTCCGGCTGCTGCACGGGGTCTTGGGCATCGGGTGGATCGTGAGACGTTGTACCCAGCACCTCCACCAGTCTTGTCACGCTCCTTAAGACAAACTTGGTTTTAATGGGTTCGTTGAGTCGACTAGCCAAGCAGCAGCTCAGACAGATCGTCGTTGTCTTCTTTCACACCTGGATCTCAACCAAGCATATCATGTGGCGCTATGTAGTGCAAGGGGTCTCCTTCACGCATTTTTTTTTTCTTGACAGGTGTCACGACAAAAACGAGCCCAATCGGCGATTCGGAGGAGCATTTGGGAGGCCATCAAACTACGTCGGAAAAGGCCTGGATAGTGCAGCCATCACCGCTAAAAACACACAGGAACTTTGAAACAGCTCTAAAAATTGGCAACTATATCTATCTAGCGGAAAACATACCATGCCTTTCCAGAGGCAGGACTGATAGTTGGGCTAGTGGGTCATATATAGTGGGCAGTAAAAGCGCCCAAACTCACGGGACGAAGAGAAGAGACACAAAAAAACGCTGTTTATTGAAATATACACATTATCTGAACACATAATATAAAAACACACAGAAAATGTGCAGAGGGGCCGGCGAAGGACCGTGTCGATGTCATTGATAATTTTACGCTACTGGTAACTGCGCAGGCGCGACATATTCCATTCAAACAAGCATGCAACTGATTAGAATATCCTCTTTTTCATGTAAAGATATTGATGTCTGGCTAGCCTTCCTCCGTGAGTGGCCCGCTCATAGTGACGCGCGTCCTCACGCGTTCATCTTCCACGCATACTTTGCCCCGCGGGGGGAGAGGGGCAGCCCTTTCCCACGCGAGCTTATCTCGCAGTGGCGGAAACCTGTACTTGTGTCTTAAGCATTCACAGGAACGATTGCGTTGTAATGATATGTGGGGTTTAACGTCCCAAAACCACCATATGATTATGAGAGACGCCATAGTGGAGGGCTTCGGAAATTTCGACCACCTGGGGTTCTTTAACGTGCGCCCAAATCTGAGCACACGGGCCTACAACATTTCCGCCTCTATCGGAAACGCAGCCGCCGCAGCTGGGATTTGATCCCGCGACCTGCGGGTGAACGATTGCGTTGTAGTTACCGAGTACACGGAAGGGACTTCGCTCGGTGCAGTCCTCGCTTTTGTAAAAAGCACGCTAAGAAACACAGCGAATTGACAACTACAGATAATTCTTCGCGCTTGTCCTGTCTGCACCTGTGAGTACGTTTCGTCCATTGTTTTTGTTTGAGCAGCACAATAACGTTTCGAGATGTGAGCGTTCATAGCGCTCTGGTCCTGTGTGTTGTTTGAGTGCGTCATTTGTTCGTGAGGTGCGTGCTGTACGCGTCGGTTTGCTCGCCACTCTTCGTGTGCCATTCCACTTTGTTGCTATCGCATTCATTGCTTCGTCCTTGCAGCGAATCTGCCTCTGTTTTTCTTTTTTCACTTAGTCCATGGTGGCGCGTCAGTGTCCACAACCAAATTCTGTGGCGGGGCTGGTATTGCCCGAAGCGTCGCCGAAGATTTTAACGGCAGCTGTCGGTTGACTGCTGTTTCTTAATACGTGGGCGGGAGAGTTGTGGGCCTCTTTGGTGCGCTGAAGGTAGTCACGTCGAGGTTTTCTTCGTCGGTGACATAGGGTAACATCGCGTCGAGCGTTGTTGCCGGGATCCTTCCATTTACGTCACTTCTTGGACGGCTGTCTTGTACGTGAAGGCCACGTACCAAATGACAGCTTCCCACATCTGGTGGTTGTCGTGGACGTACAGTGCTGACTGATTGAAACATCACACTTGGATTGCGTGGCTGCCGGTACACATAGCGCAGCTCGTGGGTAAACGTGAAACCAAGTTGTTGCATTGTGGTATAGAACGAAGGAAGGAACATATTAGGAGCGTAATTGCAGTTTCCGGTCGCCAACGAGCCGGCTTGTAGTTTACCATGTCTACAATTATTCGCAATGTTTATAGTCTGTCATGCCACCTAGCGGAGTTCAGTAGCGTCCTCTCAAAGATGATCAGTAAGCAGAAGCTCCCAATGATCCCTTTATCGGTGGTGCTAGCTGCAGTTTGAACGCGTTAACACAAAACGAACACAAACAACTTTCTATGTTTCGTGCATCTGTGAAGGTACCGGACCGTCCGTGACACGATAAGTTTGGTTCGTTCTTGCGAGATGCGAAGTTTTCGGGAAAATACGTGACAACTCGCGCTTTCGATTGTAGCCCGCAGGCTACATGTGCCAGCTTCGCGAGATATTCTGCAGCCACTTCGGATGGTTAAATGTAATTGTCTGACCATTCCAGTTGAAACTCGCCTTGTTTTACGTGCGTATAGCATTCGTGAGTGGTTTTGCAGTGCATTAATCCCATAACATTCATTGTACATGGAAGGTAGCACATGCTCGCGATTTGCGCTTCCGAACGTTGGCCTATGCTGCACCGCTTGTTTATTTTTACGTTCGTTGATAGATGACAGCACACAGCAAGCGGTTCCCTTCTTGCCGGCGGGTATCGGAGGGAAATTATCTCCGCACCATTATATAAACGTGGGGAGTGACGCCATGCGAGTGTTGCATGTGGTGATTGACGCGTCGTTGGTGCTATTGAAGTCGATTGGCGGAGAAAATTCCGCAGATTACTTTCAACAGTGATGTTCAAAAAAACCCTCTTGACGTCAAGTATCTTTCACTGGGCATAGGTGGTAGTCAACGCGCGGAGAGTGACAGCAGTTGTAAGCAAGCAGGTAGTCGAACAGTGAGAAGCCTTTATTGCTGAGGCGACGGTGATATGTTAGAAGAGACGTAATGCAAAGTTCACGTGTGCATCGTGCTTGATGCTTGGCCTGGTGACGTCATACTGGCGCAGCTCTGCTACATCTCCCCTTTCTGGACCAACAACAATTAACGTCTTTCGGCTTGCTGGTAAAAACAAGGCTCGCGTCGTTGCCTTGTGCGGCGGCGTAGGGCTTGTGTAGGTCCTGCGGCTTCTTGATGCACTGGAATGGGGGCTGTGGCCTCCTGAGTTGGCATGATCCTGACATGCTTTCTTGTGCGACGAATTTCTTTACCGTCTTCAGTTTGCAAAACCGCGGAGCGCGGTTCGTCCGCTGGCCGCAAGAAGGCTGCTGGTGACCAGGTCCACGTGATGGTGCTGTAGGTAGTTACCTCCTGGCCACGTGACAGAGGTGTTGGATCCCTGGCGCCGCGGTTGTAGTAGATTTTCTGCTTCCGACGTATGTCGCGAAGTCTTCCGTGGACCGTGCTGCTGGGCATTGTCTGGGGTTCCAGGTTGCTGCTCGGTACTGGCAGAAAGGTCCCGGTCTGACGTCCCATCAGCCTTTGCACAGGAGACTTCAACACGTCATCACAGGGTGTGTTGTGCCAATCGAGAAGAGCTGTATGAAAGTTCTGCATGTTAAAGGAACACTGCTTTAAAAGCTTCTTGGCTTCCAGCACAGCTCGTTCCGTCAGGCCATTAGAACGTGGATGATAGGGACTTGAAGTAACATGTGCTACTCCTAGCTTTCTCAGATAATCCTTGCATTCTCCACTGCAGAACGGTGGACCATTATCTGTGCACAGTTTGACTGGTAATCCATGCACCGAAAAAACTTCGGAGCACCACGATGTGAGCATGCGCGCAGTTGTGCGCATTTTTCGCACTTCGAAAAAGAAAGTAGAAATCGACAATAAAGACAAATTGGCGTGCACCACAGTAGAAAAAATCAATTCCCACAATTTGCCATGGCAGAGTGGGGACTTCGTGACATAAAATAGGCATCTTTACGTTCCTCGGCTGATATTTCTGACACGTCTTGCACGCTTTGCAAAACTGTTCAATATCACCCGATAAACTTGGCCAGAACATGACCGTTCGTGCTCTAGCTTTCATTTTCTGTGCTCCCGCAGGCGCCGTGTGAAGAAGGTTCATCATCTCCACTCTTAGACAGAGGTATGAATACCTTATTGCTGTGTAATACCAAGCTGTCCTGCGCATGTGTCTCCTCCTGGTATGACCAGTACGCGCGGAATTGATCAGAAACTTCTTGCTTCGTAAGGGGCCATGCAGTCTGGGCATATTCACGAAGCTTTGTCAAGTTGATATCGTCATTTTTTGTGGCAAGGAGGTCGTTCAGACGCTGTTCGGAACCTGAAACACAGTCAAGAACGTTTACTTGAAAGCGCTCTGTTTCTTCTTCCATGCGTTGTTTGTTAGGAAATCTTGATAACGCATCAGCAGGGAACAGCTCCTTGCCAGGTTTGTACGTCACGTTTATAGAGTATCGTTGCAATGTCAGACGCATGCGCTGCAACCATAGCGGACACAGATGCAGAGGTTTGGAAATATGAAAACTAAAGGTCGGTGATCAGTTTCAACAACTACGCTGTGCTGACCAAACTAACAGTCGTGAAACTTTGTACAACCGTGCACGATTGCAAGGGTTTCTTTCTGTATTTGGGCATATTTAACCTGGGTGTTTGTGAGCGATCTAGAAGAAAATGCAATGGGGTGGCCATCTTGCATAAGAACGGCGCCTACTCCCAATTGACTTCCATCAACTGAAAGTGTCACTTGTTTCTTGGGGTCGAAAAACCTCAAGATTGGCGCTGTTAGCAGAGACTGATGCAACTTGTGAAATCTTTCTTCTTGTTTTTCGGTCCAGACCCAGGCGATATCTTTGCGAAGCAAAGTTCGGAGCGCGGAAGTTGTGACAGACATGTTGGGTATGAAGCGCTGCACGAAATTCATTGTGCCAAGAAAAACCTTTAGTTCCTTACTGTTCTTGGGTAGGGCCATTCCCAGTATGCCTTGAACGCGTTGTGGGTCAAGCTCAAGACCTTCGGTGGTAAAGATGTGGCCCAGGTAGCGAACCTCTGCCTGCAAAAAGGAGCATTTTTTAAATTCCGCCGTAGGTTATGTTCACGACAAAGGGACAATAGCTGTTCTAGGTTGTGGTCATGCTCTTCTTTAGTCTTTCCTCAGAGCAAGATATCATCCATGACAACTGCGACACACGGCAGTCCTTCTAGCATACGGTACATCGCGGCCTGAACTATCTCTGGGACAGAAGCAATACCGACAGGCATGCGTAAAAAGCGATGGCGGCCATATGGTGCGCTCAACGTGCAAAGCTTCGAACTCGAGTCTGAGAGCTTGGTTTGCCAGAAACCTGAAGCCACGTCAAGCGTTGAAAAAAAAAACTAGCTCCAGCAAGCCTCGGTGCTACGTCTTCAAGAGTTGGCATGGGGTAATGTTCACGCAGTAGGACTTTATTTGGCGCAGTTGGATCCAAACAGATGCCGACCTTGTCTTTCTTTACAACAGTAACCATGTAGCTAGACCACCCAGTTGGCTCACTTACCTGTTGTACGACTCCTTGGTCTTTCATGCTCTGTAGTTCCTCTTTTACTTTGTCTTGAAGGGCTACCGGGACTCTCCATGCCAGAACGACGACACCCACGGCACGGGGTTTGAGCTTCGTATGTATTACACACCTTTTAGCAGCCCCAGTCCTGAGAAGACGACTGCGTAAGGCTGTGCTGTTGAGTAAAGCTCGTCGGCATGAGCGTTTTGTATGCGACGTAAAAAGCAGAGGCGTTCTGCTAATGATCCACTCAAAGTGATGGGTACGTTCTGTTCCACGACAAAAAGAATTCTTCATGTGTCCGTGAATTGGCCGACAAACGCAGAGGGATTTTCGCTTTTGCCGAGGTCCTGTGGCCAAAGAACGCCATCAATGTCGCATCGGAAGCTTGCTGTGGCTTATCTGGTAGCTCCCTAGCGTCATTTTGCGAAATCACATAACAGTTGGTGCCCGTGTCTAATTTTTATGTGAACGCTTTCCCTTCAATGTTAACGACCACACTCCAGTGGTCTGCTGCTATTGTGCTGACTGCTAAAGTTTCCAAAAAGTAGTCTTCGCTATTCTCAACGTGCACTTCGCGTAGCTCTTTCTTTCGCGGGTCTTTCTGTCTTCGTTGCGGTGCTGCCGACCTGCATGCCTGTGCGAAATGATTCAACCCACCACATTTCTTGCACACTTTCCCTATCGCTGGGCAGCTTTCACCGCGGCGATTCAGATAACCGCACCATGTGCACGGCCGTGCTCGCGTGTTGACTGCGCAGATGTCTGCGTTCTGTGACATCACCGCCCCTTTACAGATCTGGCGAAGCTGCTCCTGGCCTTGCTCATGAATACGGCAGATTTCAACAGTTTTTTCGTACGATGGGTTTTCTGCTAATAGCCGCTGTTGCAAGTTTTTGTCTTCTGTGCCCAGGATCATACGGCTGCGAAGCAAGCGTCCTTCTAAATACCCAAAGTCACAGGTTTTCGCTAATACCAAGAGCTCTGTCAGCCACTCCATAAAGGATTCACCTTCTTTCTGGTTTCTTGAGCGGAAGCGAAATTCATTGAAGGTTAGGTTAATCGCAGGTTTGTAGAAGTTTTCGAACTTCAGCAGCAGTACATCGATGTCGTTCCTTGGCGCCTCCTCTTCAAACTTGAAAATATCGTAAGCCTTTCTGCCATCTTCTCCCACAATTACGAGTAATGTCACTGCTTGCACTTTTTTTGGTTGCTTTGATAACTGAGTAGCGGTGCGAAACAGTCCAACCTCACTTTTCCATGTCTTCCATCCTAACCACGGGCCACCGGATGTATCCAAGGGCTTCGGAGGGGAAAGCAGTGTCGACGGGATCGACATGATGGCGTACGGGCACCGCTGCCACCATGTAAGCAAGCAGGTAGTCGAACAGTGAAAAGCCTTTATTGCTGAGGCAACGGTGATCTTATATTAGTAGAGACGTGGCGCAAAGGTCACGTGTGCATCGTGCTTGATGCTTGGTCTGGTGACGTCATACTGGCGCAGCTCTGCTACAGCGCTGAAGAACGATCAGCAGCTACCTCACAAGCACAGAGTTGCACTTCACGTCCCGTCTTGCGCTAATGTTTTTTTCACGCTCGTAAGTCACTTTGATTGTATTTATTGCATATTATAGTGAGCTCAAAATATACCGAGTATTGTATTGTATAGCAAGATCAAAATATAAGCACACTTTTTATTGTGCATTGAGTGTATCCCAATTACAATGGATATTACAAAGCGCCCCATGCCACTAACACGCTCGAGCTCGACCAGCGAAGCGAACTAGTTAAATCTATGAAATATTCAGTTACGGCCACTATTCACGCTAACTTCTCCTGCATTTCACTGGTTCTTTCCGAAGGACGTTGTTGTTCGACAAACTTTCGCAATTTCGACGTTGCGAAAAGCATACGCGTGTCGATATTCTTGTTTCGATCGCGCTGACGAAACCTGCAACATCCAAGTGCAGGGAATTACGCACTGTTAGTCTGATCATGGCTTTGACAAAACCGCTACTTAATGGAAAGGTAAATGTTTGTGTTACGTTGAAGCAGCTGCATGACGCGTACAGCGCAAGTAATGACGATGGCGTAATATGTTTGCAAACCACCGCAACGTTAAACATTCCGTCCTGTGCAGCCGCGACGGCGCGCTACTCGCTAGTGGCCTACTATTGCGGAATATCTCCTCGACAGGCTTAGCACTAATGATCTCGGCGTGCCGTTCAGTTCATACGTGAATTCTAGTTCGCGCACTTTTTTTGTACCACGCACAGGATTCCACAAAGCATCATTTATACACGGTCGACCACCACTCTTTGCACTGCGGCAACAAATAAGGTAGCGAACATTTCGCAGTTGCTAACGGTTGAGAAAGTATATTTGTTCTATATACATTCATTTAAAGATCAAGAGTTCATCCGGTGAAAGCAGCACAAGGAGTACGTCCGTGCGTCGAGTTCGCAGGTTGATCAGCCTTCGGCCGCCATCTTGGATTGCATGGCGCCACCTATAGCCCGTGGGCATTCCGAATACCGGCGTGGGGCTGTTAGACTATAGGTTAAGATAGCGCGATTTCACATGCTGACCTACGTCACTCGCCGATGCAGACTATTTGTATTGCGGCACGAGTTGATGACGCTCCCGTTATGTGCCTTTTAGTGATGCGGCAAGCATGCTCTGTTATTAAGAAACACAATCCAGCTAAAACTTTGTGCCACCGAAATGAAAAGTGAAACTACATGCAATACAGCATGCACACCAATTATACCAATATGTTGACGTTGTGACAAAAAAATACGAAACCAATGCAGTCTTCCACAAAATTCCTCGGTTCTTCTTTTGGCGGTGCTGCTGACACGTAGTATAATTTTTAATGACCTTAAAGGCACAAGTAACGGGATCAACTTTTGTAAACAACCTCTTCTATTACAACGTATTTAGCGAGTAAAGTTCTATTGTTATGTTGTTGCATCGCCAGCTTCGCAAAGAGCTTTTCAACTTCATGAACCTCTGAAATCCACCTTTCGTTTGCTTTGAATCAGCTTCCTTGGGACAGGGGTGATACTGATACAATGAAAAAATAACGGGAAAATTTCACCAGTGCAGGTACTGGTGCAAGGCTACACATTGTTGAAGGGAAGTCTAATACTCCGGCGGAACCTGCAATTTTCTGCCGGCAGCAGGCACTATATATAGCCTCACGCCCACTCCCTATGTGCATCGCACCGGGGGGATCACAGTGTTGCACTGCAAGTTTTTTTTTCGTTTCTATACTGCGTTGCTTCAGCCGTCCATTGCCTGTCCGTTTTAAAAGCAAGCCAGCGAGGTATATATAGAAGTTTTGTTTACCTTTCACTTTATCTCAATTGTCCCCTGTTTTTTTTTTTTCGTGTTGCTACGCTGTGTATGCCTTTGGGAAGTATGCCTTTGGGAAGTCACCTGTTTTCGTCGTTAGGATTCACAGCTCTGCAGGTTGCGCGCGTTAAACGGGGCCTTGGGAAGCTCGGGGTGCTATTCAGGACACAATCAAATTCCTCCGTTCTGGCAGATTCAGTAAAGAGAAAAAATTTTTCAGCCAATTGTAAAGACCATAACAGACAAATTTGGTTGACAGCATGGAGATTTGAAATGTTCACAGTAGCTCATCGAATCGAAATAAAGTTATGAGTGCAGTGACAGAGTTCTTCTAAAAAAAGTGCATGAGTTCGTCTGTTTTACCCTTTCATACGTAGCTTGTCAATACTATTTTTAAACAGAATGGTGCTGTTTGTATGTTTATTACTGTCAAGTGGTAAAGATTTGTTGCTTTGTATGCGTCACGTAAGTTTTAACAGCTGCGCTTTTAAAATTTCAGTATTCCTATTACTTCATAAGTGATTCGTTGTTTGCTGGTGCAGTCCGTCAAGTGGTCATTGGATTCTGGAGCATGACGCTAGTGAGAAGTTTCCAGTTATTGAAATATAAAATCCTGATGCTACCCACAACAGCAGGTGCATTGTAATTACCTAATACTGGATTTTACTCGCACAAAACCCAACAATTGTATTCAAATTTGGGTATTGCAAACGAAATTTGTTAGTACACAACTCTTTGTGAGTATACAAACTACTTATTGTACTAAAACGAGCACAACAAAGCATAAAATATCGTCTTATTTTTGTGCTTCCGCTTGTGTTCATTACCAAGCACCGAAAACATCCTGTCGTTGCAGTATTCAGAGCAACAACACTGCCTCTTGGAAAAATATGCGTTGTGTGCGGCACAGAAAACAACACAATCGGAAGTGTTTTAGCTCCATGGTTTATACAGTACTTATAGGAATGTTTCGTCATGGTGGCCAGTCCAAATGTGAAGTACTTTACATAGAAAGGGCATTTCATGATGGATGACATGATGGTTGCGCAAAGAGATTTTATGAAGGGCAGTTTATGCCGACAAGTTACGGCATTCGTACAGTTTCAGCTGGACTACAAGTGATGTTGATGTCCGACGCTGCGGGTCGTGTTGTGAGTGATTTGAAGCATGAAATACAAGAGTCCAATCAATACTCTCTCTCTCAATTATTCACCTCTCTATCTTTCTCATAATGAAGATGATGTCATCCTTCTTGTGGGTGAGCATGTATCTATGACAATGATGCTGCCTTTAGAGAGACTTTCCTCAATTGAAATAGTCATATGACTATGAAGTGTGGGTAGGGGCATCGGCTATATTAAACCCCCATTTGTTTAAGTAAATCCACCTCCCGAATTTGTGGTAATCATTGCAGATTAAAAGCACACAATTCGCAAGAAATGGGACAGATAACGAGACGCTAGGCCCAATGTTTTTCAACTTCAGCCTACACCTTTTTAATATCTGTCATGCGTGAAAACCTTCAAAGTATTCAGGTATTTGAAGACTGTGAATTGATATATAGCGTAACATGCTATAGATGCTGACTACGTTGAACACACACACACACACACACACACACACACACACACACACACACACACACACACACACACACACACACACACACACACACACACACACACACACACACACACACACACACACGCACGCACACACGCACGCACACACACACGCGCACGCACGCACACGCACGCACGCACGCACGCACGCACGCACACGCGCACGCACGCACACACACACGAGATTAAATTGTGGAAAGAGGCACATTTGTAGCACCTGTCAAAAATATGAAGCTACGCAATACCATGCGCCAACATGCACCGTGGTAATGTGGGAGGACGTAGTGAGCGACCTTAGGTATTGCGGTGAAGTAAATAAGTGTGAAATTCCTCCCTTAGAGCATACCTACTAATGGAAAACGGGCGCCCGATTTAGGCTGCGTGACCTTCTGAGCACCGCGAGCGTTTACGTTGGAGGAAAATCGATATAGTTGTTGGGGCACAGGGAACAAATTATACCTGCGGGCGAAACGTTTGCCAATGGAACCATTTGTAAGAGAGGGTTGCGGCAGGGGCTGTTGGTTTACTTTTGCATCCAGGTTAAGGACAAACATGCATACTTATTAACCCAGTGAATAGCTTTCTGCTTAGCTAGCAAGGATTTGCGGGTTTGATTGCGTAAGAGCTGATCATGAGTGAGCTCTTGTGGCAAGCATGCAGTGAGGACCGGCGGGATGCTATCATGATCTTTCTTTTACTTCTGACTGCAGCCACCAAGAAAAAATAGTTGTGTAGCAAAAGTCATGATGGTTGCTGGAAAATAGTTGTCCTGGTTTTATATCCTATAACTAGGATGCCATTAGTAGAGACATCGTAGCGGAGGGCGCTGAAGATACTTACCCCGTAGGCTTCTTTACCGGGAACCTAAAATCTGAGCACATGCAGCTCTAGCGTTTCGGATCCAAAAAATGTGGACACGAAGACTGGCATTACATTTGTGTGCATGTTAAAGTACCACAGTTGGCCGAAATTTTCAAAGCCCTCCACTACGGCATGTCTCATAATCAGTTTGTGGTTTTGGGACTGATTCTTCCAAGTGAGCTACAGTGGAGGTAATCCCTTCGACGACTTTTGTGCGACATATATGAGCATTTCAAACGTGGGAATGCCCTTCAGTGGCCGCAGTAGCAGTTTGGACAAATGTGGAACACTCCTTTTCTTCCCCGTTTGCGTGACGTAGCACGTGATGTATTTAGGGCTCGCGAGTTAACCAAGAACCCCAGCTCTAGTGAGCTGTCAGCCCGCCATAAGATCGCGTGCGATGTGACGCCAAGTGGCAAAAAAGAAGTGTTATACACTTGCCGGAATGGCCACTGGAACCACTGGCTGACGCTCCAACGTTTGAAATGCACCTATATATACTCCGCAATAAGAAAGGACCAGGACCACCACGGTAGCTCATTTGGTAGTGCATCGTAAGCATAATTTGATGGTGGCAGGTTTGTCCACTGCTATCGGCAAGTTATCTTTTTGTCCACTTTTATTTCTTCACATTCACATCATGATTATTACTAGTAAGATCCCATATACTTTCTGTAGCATCATTCTCTGTTATTTCTACTTAATATTGGGTGCAACAAAGAAAATGGAGCGCTTCTATTTTCCTCTTCTGTCTTTCATTCACAGCGAGGGTCTCGTTCTGGCAGACTTTGTGCCTCCAGGTAGTATATGTGAGAAGTTATTGGTCAGCTGCCAGCCCCTAATGAGGGCACGCGCTGCGTGACGCCAACAGACAGACAATTAGTGTTCCACACCTGACCTAACTGCTTCTGGTGGCGCTGACTGACACTGCCACGTTTGATTGATTGATTGATTGATATGTGGGGTTTAACGTCCCAAAACCACTATATGATTATGAGAGACGCCGTAGTGGAGGGCTCCGGAAATTTAGACCACCTGGGGTTCTTTAACGTGCACCCAAATCTGAGCACACGGGCCTACAACATTTCCGCCTCCATCGGAAATGCAGCCGCCGCAGCCGGGATTCGAACCCGCGCCCTGCGGGTCAGCAGCCGAGTACCTTAGCTACTAGACCACCACGGCGGGGCACTGCCACGTTTGATGGAAGCAAGAAAGAAACAGGAGGATAAAAAAAAGGAAGGGATGGTAACCAGTGCAGAGGACTGGTATGCCACCCGCCACTGTGGTCTAGTGGCTAAGGTACTCGGCTGCCTACCCGCAGGTCGCGGAATCGAATCTCGACCATGGCGGTTGCATTTTGGATGGAGGCGAATACGCCGTAGGCTCGTGTGCCTAGATTTAGGATTGCGTTCAAGAACCCCAAGTGGTCGAAATTTCTAGAGCACTCCACTATGGCGTCTCTCATAATCATATGCTGGTTTTGGGAAGTTAATGATCAAGAACTATTATTATTATTATTAATATTATTATTATTATTATTATTATTATTATTATTATTATTTGAAATGGTATGCTAACCTACATGAGAAAAAGGAAGAATTATAATGATGAAGAAAGAGAGGAGAAAGCACACACACACACACTCACACTTCACAGTTATCCTAACACAATAAGTCTATTATCGCCGGTGCAAGTCTGCTGCTCTGAGAAAACGAACCCTGCCTTCCTCGCCTTCCACCGCTATGATTTTCGACGTTCCAGAATGGTTTCGGCCGTCGTCCGTCTCTTATCTATGCGAGCTAGCGAGGCTGCCAGAGATGTTCTATGCATATGAAAGCTAGAACAGTGGCAGAAGATGTGCTGCATTGTGTTCTCGCTACCACGGTTGTTGCAAAAAAGTTCTCAGTCGTATATACCCTATAATGTTGGCGGAGGGATGACCGCCGTTGTAGCTGGGTTGGTAGATCATCAGACGTGTCATTCGAAAATCACAGGTTCGGTCCTTAGCAGCGGTGAGGTATATTTTATCCACTTTTTGCTTCTAATTTGTAATTGCTAATACTGACATTCCTTACACTTTGCCGGGCCTCATTGTCCTTTAGTTCTAATTATTATTGGGATGGGGTCGTACATAAAAATTACCGATTTAGAACAGGAACGGAACGCATTCCATACCAGGCACTGACCCAAAGTAGTTGCCAGGTTAGCAGGCGCAGGTAGAGCAGTCGTCTTCATCATGGCAAATGTAACAACAGATAAGTTTTAGCGAGTACTGCGGAGGTGTTAGATCTATTCACCTGACGGCTTGCTAGCTCAGGTGTCATGTGTGGGGTTCGGTATATACAATGACCACATATTCATAGACAAATACTACGTGCATTCAAGGACACGCACACAGACATAAGAGTTCTTCAGGCATTGTAGTACTCAAGATCACCACCACCGCTGTTTGTGTTACGCATCCGACGAGCTCGGCTTCGCCACGAGCCGAGGAGACACCGCAGCGTCAAGCGGAAGTGTGGCAGCTGGGGTAGTTGGTATGAAATGGCGATAGTTATAGCGCGAGAACAGAGCAATGACACGGAGACAAGAAGAACACGAAGGACACGAGTGCTCGCGTCCTTTGTGTCCTTATTGTCTCTCAGTCGTCGTTCTGTTCTCGCGCTATAGCTATCTCCAAGCTGAAGCCACGTTAGAGCTTTAGTGCTGCCTTCATAATTTGTCGTTCTGGGTCATAGCGGGAACATTCACATAGGTCATGTATTAAAAGTTGCCGTGTTTTGCATGCCGTGCACATCAATTCCGACCATTTATTCTTCTTCTAAAGTAGCCTGAGCTGGTAACACCCAATATGAGCATGTTAAGGCATACATCCTCTTGCTTGCTAATCATTGTGACTTATAAAATATTTTCGAGGGGTTTATTTTGTACAGTGGCATGTACTGGTAACTTGCCATATACCGCAAGTTTCGCTGCATAATTGAGGCAAACTCAGATACCAGAGTCACTGCATCTTTCTTTGTAAAAAAAAATAACGTCCTCTTTTTCTTCTTTTTTTTTGTTTTGATGTGGCGCTACGGCATATGTGTCAAGGTAAACAGTGTTCATCTCGCCATAAAAACTACTGGATGCCTTATCCCCTATTTCGAGCCCAACCCAAAGCACAAACACTGTGGGAAATAAATGATCCTAGGTTGTCGTACTACAGTTACTGTCGCTGCCACTGTCGTAAAGTAAAGACATCCGAGGAAATGCCTCTGGAGAACTCTAGGTGAAAGCCAAGTTAAACGTGGCATAGGCTCTTTGACATTGGGCATTACATTTATTCAGATATACCTTCCACACCTACAGCAAATAACGCCGGGGCCCCATCTCGTGGTAGCGACAATATCGTCGACATAGGTCTCGGAAGAAGTGGGCTTTCGGAGAACTTAGGGATTAAAGGTTCACTCCCAGAGAATGTGGCGATAGGCCGTTATCCCCAAACTACGCATTTGCTGTGACGAGTCAGTTGCACTCTCCGGGACACAAAAGCGGGGATTAGGGCATTTGGGGCTGTGGCTAGAGCAGCCACAGGATGATGAACTGTGAATATCCACCGAGTGCAGAAATAAGACCGCCCAGTCTTTTGAAGGGCTTTTCGAGAAACTTCGTATCATTAGCGAGCCCTTGTTTTTCCTTATCTGATGTTGCTTTTTCTTATATGCCACAAATATTTGTTCGCAGTGCGCAATACAAATTGATTACGCATATCATTTCTTCGATGCATCTTTTGGTCATGATGAGTTTTAGCGGAAAGGCGGAAAAGTTTATGCTACTTCACAGCAATTTTTCAGGACCTCGTTTGGGAAGATTCTTATCTCGCGCTTTGTCCGACGGCTGCTGACGTGTACACTAGATTTGAAGGTGTATATTTCTTCGGTCGCCAGTCAAGGTCGCCGCTGCGGTTGGCTCTGAAAATACTGACTACATGGCGCACCGTCACACAAGAAGTCAGTTTTCGATGGGCCGTACGCTGGCCTCTTCGCGACTACGTCCATTTCGTTCACGTCGCTTCATAGGCACGGCAGTCCGCGAAAATTTCCCACGATGAGCGTTACTCAAGGGGACCGGTATCCTACCAAGCCCCGTCACATGCCTGCTCTCAACCCCGTTAATGAACGTGTGATAGCTTCACGTCTGCCATTTGTGAGCGTTAGGCATTCGACTCACTGCAGCGGCCATTATGGCATAAAGGAGCAGGTGGTTAACGTGCCTATCAATGAGGCCGACACTGTGCAGTGCCGGCCACGGAACATGCCCGACAACACTACCTTCAATGCACACATCACGCGCCAGCTCGTTACCAAGCCTTCCTACAGAAATGGTCTTGCCAAGAAGCGCCGCGTTTATCTTCGAGCGAGCTTCTCTAACATCATTCACTTTGTAAATATGACGGTGATTTTTTAAAGACAATAGTCTTTCTCGGGAACCTTTGATGCTGAAATTTTGGTCTGTCTGTCTGTCTTTCTGTACATTTGTCCGTTTGTCCACACATTATGGTACCGGGTACCTTGAACGGCAATGCCCCAAACGGCCGACCCAATCCGCAGCGTCCACCAGTGTTGCTCAAGATTCAGCGTTCATACTTGTGCGATTGTCAATCAAAAAGCAATTATTTCGCATATCTGAGGCACCATGACAACACGTATATATTCTGTATGTGCGTCGTTTACTAGAAAAGGCATACATAAGTATTTCTCAAGACCGTAGAACTTATCACGCACAGATCATGCTATGCTTGCACTAAATGGTGAGTGTTTCCAACGCTTTGCTAAGATGACCCGGTGGTGGCACCTGCCCGTCGCCTTGCGTTCTACACCTTATCACCTCTGAGAAGGGCGCACATGGTCATGCGCTTTGTTTTCCAAAAAAAAAAAAACTGCCAGATGGCGCTCATGCCTCACGTGTAACGTGACTTGATGCGTTCGTTCGCATCCGCTGCACGCTCGAGGCACTCAAGCGCAGCGCCTCCAGAATGTCATTGCCCGATTTTCTTGCGCAGAACACCAAATCAATGTTTTGTTCACTCTCTCCCCACGCAAGACTATCGTCTTTCGATGACATTTGCAGATTACCATGCAGATACGGGGCCGATTTTTTTTCTTTTTCGTTACTTCGAAACACGCACGACAGTAAGACAATTATGCACGTACACTCATTTTGTTAGTTTTCGCACTGCGCCTGCAAATATTTGCCCAGGCGTACTATTAGTCCTTGTTTTGCGAAGTCTCAGCCATATGAGCAGTTCTGTTCCATAGCTGGGAATCAAAACACAGCAGTGACTACGGGAAATAGCTTTCTGTAAGTTCGAGTGCAGCGTAGAATAAAGAGAGGAGCATGTTCTCATTAGCTCTAGGATTTTAAAGATTTGCTCTTGGAGGAGAGTATTTGCTCAGCAAGGCATCGGTGCCATTTCCTTAGCGCCAGAAAGGAGTTCGATCTTGTGCAAACAAGGGCCTATTCATGAAAGAAACGTTAGATCAATAGTTTCTTTGAGACAATACCGGAAAGAGGAACAGGAGAGCTTATGATTCAGAGCAGCGTGTAATCATGGCCACACATTACAGTACGACCGCCAAGGTATTGGTGTACATAGCATAGATATTGCGTAACTCTTCGTATTTTCATTAGTTTAAATATTTTTACTGTTTCTTAAACATACCTACTGCGTCCTGAAAAATCTTGCTTAGGGGGTGATTGCCAGTAGTTACTAAGAATTATCATCAGTGATATCTAGGCTTACAAAGATATGCTGGTAACATCCTCTCTTAAATGTCTCATCTTTATATGTCTTTCTAAAGTGAAAAATTGAACTAGTTAGCTCATATGACCTCTCTGGAGACCCTTGTACGTGCGTGCTGCGTTTCTTAAGCACGCCGCTTAGCCAACCACTTATCCCGTATAAACATCACCAGAAAAACCGAAAGCAAGGGATGCTCCTATTTCACAAAGTATATTGAAGACCAAGTTAGCAGACATGCCATTTAGAGTTGAGCGATTGGTGCAGATTAGTAGCTATTGCTTCTTCATCTCAAAGGGGGACCTAATGTGCTATTGCAGGAGTAAATTCCCCCCTTGCCCAAGTTTGAAACCAACCAATGATTACTTAAGAGTGATAGTGCTGCCTTGAATATACTAAAGTGTAACGCAAATCCGCGAACCTTTTTTTTAGTCTATTTTTAATCAAGAAGCAGCCATTACCGACCATCAGTGGTTGTCGGTGATGTACTTTTATTTTTAAGTGGTTGCTCACTCGACATTATCATTAACATGAATAACAATATGGCTTGTGTTTTTCTCACTTAACATTACTTCTAATGGCATATCCTATACTACTTCCCCTGGCGTTATTCTCTGTTAGTTCTCATATATCGTCTCTAACACACAAAACAAGCCCTTCAACTTGCACTTTCTTTCGTTCACTAAAATGAATGCATGACATTGATATATTTATCAGCAGTTGGCTCCGGCGAGGACCATCTGCATTTTCAATGAAGCAGAAAAACCAGTCGTTTGGTCTTCTGTGTATATAAACTGGCTAATAACATACAAGCTTACAGTTTATGAACATTAATTATGCATGCATGGACTGTTACCCCTAATAAGCATGTTCCTTGTCCACGCTGGCTCTGCTGGTGCTCTCGGAAAGACTTCAGTCTCAGCTGGTGTTATCCAGCGTGGAGGTATTTTGAAATTAACGTGCCTCCTGCGCGGAGACTCTGAGATAAATTGCAGCTCCAATCCTACTCTTTCTACAAAACTGGCTTAATCCGCACTGAGAGTGCTAAGAGTAGAACTTTTGCAGTGACGCTGTACCATTGTTATTTTACTTATTTCACATCGTTCCATTGTAAAAAAAGTGAGACTTTTGTTACCACAGGCATACTAGTGCATTATTAACATTTCGTGCGACCTCATTTTTGTAATTCATGATTGCTTGCTTTTGTGTTGGGAAGTATTTTATGACTTTTTACGTTTCGCTTTGAGCAAATAATTATTGGCAAACATTAGCGAGCGATCACCTGCGCAGCTTTTCGTTGCAGATTTCAAACTATTATGTACCTGTTAACAATATTATGATGCAGTATAATTTGGAATGTTATACCACTACCTGCATTAAACTTAGCAAAAATTTGCTGTAAGCCAGAACAGTGCCTCGAGCAATAGCCCTTTCTTCTGCTCAATGAAAGACCACGTAGGTCTTTCACTACAATGAAGAAATCCTTTTCGAGATCCTTTTTTTAAACTCCCACACTGACAAATTCACTATTCGAGAACACATATGAGCTTGCAGTATGTTCGAATCCTGCAACATTTCGAGTGCCATTAGGAGTCAAGGGCAGAGTGATATCGAAAAGAAAAAAAAATTGGCCATTTATCTGCATGTTTCACTGCAAATGTCGTCGAAAGACGATAGTCTTGCGTCTGGAGAGGGTGAACAAAACGATTATTTGATGTTCTGTTCAAGGAAATCGGTGACTTGTATTCTGGAGGCACTGCGCTAGCGAGTCTCGATACGTGCAGCGAAGGCGAACGAGCGCATCGAGGCACGTTAGACGTGAGTGCTATATGGCAGTTATCTTAGAAGACGAAGGAAGGCATGCGCGCCCGTATTGGAGGCGATAAAGTGTATAACGCAAAGCGACGGGCAGGTGCCACCACCGTGTCGTCTTAGCAAAGTGTTGGAAACACTTGCCTTTTTGAGCATCGCGTTGCATTGTCAGCGCAGCGTGATAAACGCAACGGTCCTAAGAATTACTTATGTATGCCTTCTCTAGTATAAAGACACACATACAAAATATTTACGTATTGTTATGATGCCTGAGATATACGCAATAAATGCTTTTTAATTGACAACTGCACAAGTAGTAATGCTGAAAATTGAGAAATATTGGTGGGCATTGCGGATGAATTTGGCCGTTTGGGGTATCGTTACGGCGGGCGAACAGAAAATTGTACAGACAGACCAAAAGTGTTGCGTCAAGGTACCCAAAAAACTATCGTCTCTAAAAAAGTGTCAATTGTTGTAGCCCCGCCGTGGTGGTCTAGTGGCTAAGGTACTCGGCTGCTGACCCGCAGGGCGCGGGTTTGAATCCCGGCTGCGGCGGCTGCATTTCCGATGGAGGCGGAAATGTTGTAGGCCCGTGTGCTCAGATTTGGGTGCACGTTAAAGAACCCCAGGTGGTCTAAATTTCCGGAGCCCTCCACTATGGCGTCTCTCATAATCATAGAGTGGTTTTGGGACGTTAAACCCCACATATCAATCAATGTCAAGTGTTGTAATGCCGATTTGCGGTAATGTGAGCGACTTTATTTCAAGTCGTTTCGAATGGTGTGGCGCTGCGGATTGCAACTGAGAATAGACGCGCGTTAAAGAACCGCACGCGGTAAAACGAAAGACATTCGCATTTCAGGACGTGGTATATAATTATGTCTCACCAACGAGGAATCAAATCAGGGGTAAAATGACCATCATTCCACCATATGCACCTTCTTCTCGTCTTTCCGTTGCTTTAGTATTTGGTGGAAGTTGAAAGACGAATACATATAACTTAATCTCTTTAGGGCAACGCGTTATGACGCGCAGGGTACCACGTGTGTTTTTTTTAACAACAGCGACTGGTGCCTGGAGTTTTCTCGATGAAAGTGGGAGCAAATTTATATCCACATTACTGGTTTGTCTTCGTACACAGCTGCAACAAAGAGCTCAGCGGGCGCATTGTTTAAGGATGGATAGTAACACGAGCAAGCACACGCGACCAACAGCATGCTGCAATAATTGATAACACGCGCAGTTCGAGACCCTGGTTTAAAGAGTCACTAAAAAACAACAGAGAGCAAACATATTACGAAGATGAAAACGTGTATGACTACAGCCTTGATACAGCTGCTCGACTGTATATTGGCTTGCTCATACTATGGTGTCAGAGAGCTCAGTCGGTAGAGCATGGTGCTCGTGATTTCATAGCCACGGGTTCAAGCTCGTGATTTCATAGCCACGGGTTCAAGCCCGATGTTGTGTACCAAATATTGGCTCAGGGTCACAGTGTCAAAGCCAGTGGCCTGCTGGAGCACTCAAACATGGTTGCAGGCAGGCAGCTAGAATAAGATGCCACAAGATGCCTTGTGCGCTTGCCTCAGCCGGCTTGACCGTTAGAGCCACCTTTTTTCTTCCCAGTCGATTAATGTGGCCTTCCATCTAGTCGACTTTAGAAATCCTCCATGACGCACTCATCATTCTAAACTGACTCTACCACAGAGTTGTTTACAAATACACTAGAAGGAACTCTGGCGCTAGTGTCTATGGGAGCTGCAACGCACGGTGCTTAGCGAGCATGAGAATCATGGGTAGTACACGGATTCGTCTAGTCTTCGTACTGCTCGCTTCCTTTGGGTTCGCGTGACTTGAAGCAGTTTTGTCCCTATACAAAACTGAGCAGCAGTTGCACATCAACATCTTAATCTTTTAGGCTTACCATTGCAAATCGGGTCACGAAGTTCAAAAGTGTTTATTTTTTCCTTCAAAACCAAACCCAAACACAGCAGTAAACGAAGCCGCAAGCGTGATTCGAGGCCTGCAAGTAGAAAGGCTAGAAAAATTCCTGTACTACCGATCATTCCTATGATAGCTCAAAGATTATAGCGCCAGAGTTCACACTAGATGATTATAGGAAACTCTATGAACTGTACCAACCCTCTTGATACAATACTAAGCAATGACGAGAGACGGGATGATGACGTGATAGAATAACATGATCACATTGCGACGATCCTTCGTACTGTCGCTTCGGACTGCGACGACCACTTCTGATGGTCAATAAGATATCTAAAGCATTCACCTTAAAAGTCAACCTTTACTCATGTCTGTGCGACCAACGACTGGCGGTTCCGGCCTGCAGCCAGTGCTGCTCTTACCACTGCAAGTCAGCTGCGCCGCGCCATTCACATGCCGCGGGCTCTGGCAGATGGTGATAATGCTGGGCTTCCCGAGCGTCACCCTAACAGTAACTAAGACTACAAACTATTCCATGTTCAACGCTAGCTATGCATGTGTATATACTTTGTTTTCTTGCAGTCACTGTGGCATACTTTCTTACTCAAGCTACTGTATCGCAGCAACTTGGGCCCATAGACTTCCGTATTCATTTCTCTCAAAGTGACAGCTGCATCGTTATAATTGCTAAGCCCTCGGTATCTCGTTAATGCATCTGCAGGACGCATCCGCTCCGTGGACGAGAAAAGAACTAAACAAGAACACTTCGTGGTTATTGTAGACTCTACTTTAATCCTGTGAGCGGGGGCTCTAATCAAGCGCGAGATGTAACAGCTGCGTGCACCGGCTGTTACACTGCTTCCTTGGCTACCACTTTCTGTGGTGACACTGCATGCCATTGTTTACGGCATCTCCCACGTGCGCTTACTGAATTCTGTTACTCCCTCATTACTATGTCTTTTTTTTCATCTAAGTGCCAGTAACAATGCAGATACTGTATGAAAGAGTCCTCTGGAAAACATTTCACAATTAATTGAAGGCTGATTAAACTGAAGAAAAATGGTTCTAAGTTTCGCAAGAGATTTCTTGAAAAGAAAACGTTTTCGATTAATAAGCTACTCTTACGTTGTATGGGTGGCCTAAGCTAGCACTTTACCTAGACCACGATTAACATGCATATGATAACACTTAATTGCGCTACCATTTTCTATTTGGTAAAAAAGAAAGCCAACACGCGCTTACAAAGTTTTGGAAGCTCATGAAGGCCCATGTTATGATATTTTCGTGAAAACAGACGGCTGTCTTCTCCGGCTCCAGCATTCAAGAAAGCAGCGTCGAAAGAAGCTGTTTACTTAACCACCACTGCCGGGACCACCATTATGGCTAGCCCCGCCGCGGTGGTCTAGTGGCTAAGGTAGTAGGCTGCTGACCCGCAGGTTGCGGGATTAAATCCCGGCTGCAGCGGCTGCATTTTCGATGGAGGCGGAAATGTTGTAGGCCCGTGTGCTCAGATTTGGGTGCACGTTAAAGAACCCCAGGTGTTCGAAATTTCCGGAGTCCTCCACTACGGCGTCTGTCATAATCATATGGTGGTTTTGGGACGTTAAACCCCACATATCAATTAATCAACCATTATGGCTAGTAACGTAAGGACGCTACCCCAGTGGCCTGAGATCTCATGGGGGTTTTACCGTTGACTTCAACGTCTGGCTGAAGGCAGCGCTGTTGCTTTGTGCAGACTGTGCAGGAGGTAGATCTTTATAACCCAGATGTTCACCGGTAAGAATATCGCGTCTCGACACTATGCACTGCACTGAACCGAATGCAACACAAAAATGCTGATCTACAGCTTACACGCAGGCTTAACTGCGTTCAGGAACAAAGTCACATCGCAAAAGAGGATGAATGTTTCCTCGGCACGTGTTTTTCTTTGCCCAGGTTCTTATTGAGTAGTTTATTACTGATGAATTCTGTCAGGCAGATTGGTGGCTGCGTACTTACTGACAAGTTCGCCTGCACTCATAAAAATATTTTTCAATCTCGCACCTAATATTCTTCAATTTACAGTCTTCATCTACGGCCTCAGCAATGCTGCCAGCATTTCTCTTTGGGTTCTGCAATTTCAATTCTGCGTCTGGAGAGCTACGAGTTTCTGAAAAATATTCATGCACCAAGATTAAGTTCGATATGAAAGCACACTATTTCAGATGCATCTATTTCGCAAGATTTCTTTTTGGTTTTAAATTAACATTGCTTGTTTACTTCTGTGGTGTAGCGGTTACGGTACGCTGCTGACACGAAAGTTGACGGTTTTATTCTGGTCCCATTTCGTGGAAGGTGAAATGCTAGAAGCGTGTATTGTATGGTGTCAGTGCTCTTGAAGAAAACCAGGATGGTTGAAAATTTCTGGATTAGTCTATTATGGTGTCTTTCATAACTATGCCGTGGTTCTAGGACGTAACGCCTTAAGTAATAGTATTTAGAATTGCGAAGTAACGTTACTATAATCGTCGCCATGAAAAGTGGCTTAATAGCAAGGACTGCCACTGACATTTTTATAACTGTACACGTGTTCGATTAGACGGCAGTTATCTTTATTAGTACCGTCCATGCTCCCATGAGCTTCCATAACAAGATCTTACAGTGGTAGCTGTTATGATATCACAACTCGGGTCACGCGCCACTGCTGTTGTCCGCGGCCACCGCCGCCGCCGGTGTCCGTAACTATGTGCACATCGCACGAAATTAGGAGGTAAAGAAAATACTTAGTGCCAATGACACAGTCGACATTGAACCCAGGTTCGCTGGGTGCCAGCCCAATATTCTACCACTCAGTTACGCCTTAGCTTAGAACTTTCTAGGAAACGTGTCTTAGGCAGGCTTGATGTCGAAAAAAGCAATGGCGGTAATATGAACTATAAAGCGCTTGGAAAACAGCGAAAGAGAAAACTGTAGTCGCACAGTGCGAATAGCGTAACTAGTGGCTTGTCCAATGCTCTAACCTATTACAAGAGTTGTTCTTGTTCACCTTTAACTGTGCAGTTGAGTGCAGTGCAGTGGAGTGCAGTGTGCAGTGGAGTGCAAAATAGCGTGTCAGTGCACGGCCTCCGAGATGGCGGGCGCGCTGCCTCCCATCTTGGAGGTCATGGTCAGTGGCAGCGTTGAGAAGTTCGGGCTCGCAAGATGGGGAACATTACTTATTCTCTCGATGAAGAAGGAACCCGACGACGCGAGTGTCAACGAGATTTGACGCGAGAACGGGCATGTTGTATAACGATCATGTTCACGCAAGAGAGGCAGTCCTTGCGCAGAGGGGCTGGCTGAATATTTTACCCTACATCACGTACAGACAGAGGTCAGCACGTAGTCTCAATTTTCAAATTTGAGGATAGGAATGTATAAAGGTCCTATATAGCTGACGAAATTTGATCAGAGAGAGTGAATCGATCAGAGCAATGGCGGAAACGGTGTCGCTATTTTGTAGATGAGCTGTGTGACTAGAAGCACGAGATTTAAGTAAAAATGCCAAAAGCATACGCTTCCGGTTGTAACATAACAATGTTTCTGTGCAAGGCGTTGCTTTTTTTGTTTTTCCTAATCGCCCTGCCTTTGTGCTTGCCCTGAAGAGCGGTAAGAATATTTGAAAATAGTAAAAAAAAATTAGGCAGCTTAACTCGTCTGCTAATCTGAGCATATAAGCGTTGACGAAATCGTGCGAATGAACTTTCTTTTCTTAAACTTCAAAGTGCAGAAAGTAGATACAATACGCATTGTGCACGCCAGCTTTTGTTTGAGAAAACAACTAGTTTTGCGTCTCACCCTAACGACGGCACCCAAATCATAACTTAGGCCGTCACAACAGCTGGAGAAATCTGAATCAGTGAATCATTCATATTTTCACTAGAAAAAGAAAATCGCCGACATGAAATCTTCAGCATGTGGTATTCCCAAGTAGTAACTTCCATATTTCGCTGTTACTTCTTGAATTTCAGCGGTTGTTGTCTGTAAAGGTACTGTCGCTCCAAACTGAGTGCGACAGTACTTTTATCTGGCGTAAACCAGGGCACTGACAACATGAAATTGGAGTGTTGGTCTGTTTTGCCATAATCGATGCATTAAGGCGAAAATGACTAAGGACAAAGAAAAAAGCCGCCAGGTCTGCGCGGAATGCCCAGTATACAGTCACAGCGAAAGCTGGAAGAGGGGCCTTTTTAGAGCTCTTTTTAACACTGTTTCTGTGACTGCTACAAGAAAACTTATATTATGCACACTTCGTCAAACATAAATCATCATTATTTTGTGCAACAGAAAGGCATCTACGATGTCACTCTTCGTCATTCTTTGGAGAAGCGTGGTACCCACTACACAGTTGGAAAGATAATGTGAATTTCGTGGGTGCTGTGGCTGACGATGAAAGATAATTATGCCTCAGGTTGTTGTAGAGGGTTGGAGAATTCGACTACTCACTCGACACGCGATTCGCATTGTGTGATGCCTGGTTGTTGCGTTACTGTTCTAAAACGCTTTATCACACATATAAACGTTATTTCTTACCAGACATGAAGCCTGCCTAGCGTCAGCATGCAAGAAAATCTTCGGGCACCTGCATAGCTCGGTGGTAGAATACTTGGCTGGCGCGCAGGGGGGCGCGGCTTCTAAGCATAATCTGTTCTCGTTGTTTTTTAACTTTTCTAAAATTTCGCGCCATAGTGGTTATGGCCACCGGTAGCGGCGGGAAACAAATGCTGTGCCTAATACGGCCCTTGTTGTTATTTTACAACAGCTTTTGCTGTAACAATTGTACTACTTGTAGAGATGGTAACTGTATAAAAGCTGCAACACTCCCACCTTGATTAGCCCACCCACCCTGTCAGAATGACAGCAACATGCGGCCAGAAAAGAAATTTAGTTAAACCTAACGTTTAAACTGACGATAGAAAATAAAACGCTGAGAGTTTTTGACGAAATTGAAACACCCCGTTTGCCTTTCGTCAAGTGATGCCATCAACATGTGCACCTCAGTTTCGACTGGCGACACTTGTCACAAGCCTAATTCCCGCTGCTTCTCAGGACATGCCTACCTAAGCGTCTTCCAACTGCCGGATATCGGCTCAATGAGAGAAACAGTCTCGCTTCGCACGAGGACCTATCGGCTCTTTTGCTGTATTACGACAGTTGGCTAACCCGCTTCCTTTCAATATGCAGGTTAGTAATTCGTACATCCTCTACGCGGAAAAATAAAAGCGATCATTTTTCCCTATTGCGTCCAAGCTTTCAGTCTTCGGTTTATCAGGTGTGTTTGTCTTGCGCCACATGTACGGCTTGCGTGTGGCGTCCAAACTCGCGCTGGTCCGGATTGAAACGCCACACTAACCAATCTGCAGAAATCGTCCCCCGGAGAATCTTAATGAGATATGAAATAAAAGCTTTCAAAGCGAGCTGTTCAAGACTAACAGCTCAGTATTGGAGCCAAACGAAAAAAAAATCTACTCCGTCAAGAGCCATTGGCTGCAGACCTAGGAACTCGGCAGAGGCAGTTTTGACTTAACACAAATGATTGCATCCGAGGCAGTGTCAGCTACTTGGAATATAGAAGCGGCTAGCCACGTTACCGAAAATTAAGCCTACCGAAACACTGTAATCTTCTTGAGTGTACGCAAACCGAGTCCATCAGAATTTGCTCCTTTTGTAGTATAAAATAAATTTGGTTCTCTGTAGATCTCGTAAACGTATTCCTTAACTCTGAGCATTCAGTGGGCACGTTCATCACCTCGGCCGCCATTGCTGTTGTCGTAAGTGCCCTATAATAATTACAGCAGTGTTGTTCAAGACAAAAACATTTGTACAATAGCCGTAAACTAAATGATTCAAGGAATAGAAGCGGCTAAGAATCTTTCATGGCCTGTACAATACGTGCGGTAACATCGTGTTGTCTTTACGAGAAGTTGATTGGTCTGTTCTTGGCAGTACTTCGAAACCTTCTTTATAGGTTCAGGAAAATACACCTACGAAAAAGATATACAAACTGTAAAAGCAGTGAAATAGCAATCTCTGCATCTTAATCAACATCCTGACTACGCCCACTCCAGGGAAAATGCCTCTCCCATGATGCGCCAATCAACTCGATGTTGTGCTTCAGGCTGCCACGTTATACTTGCGAACTTTTTTATCCGTGCAGACGCTTGACATACGACACTATCGTCTCCGTACCAACACAAGCAGTTTCTTACGCCTACGTGACATAGGTTATAATTTAAATATTGGATTTGAACATAGACAACAGGTTCGAACCAAAACATGGTCATTAGGTAATAATTCTGATGCCGAAGCTCTCGATGATCTACTCTGCTTTAATGCCTTCCGCGAAAACCGCCAACAATGCCTGGGTGATGGGTACTCATCGTTGTTGAGGATGCCCGGCGCTGTTCGGTTGTTTCTAGCCCAAGCGACCTTGAAACGTCAAGCTGCTCTCTTGTTCATCCCCTCAATATAGCTTACTTTGTGTGTGCTATAACAGAACGTAACATTGGGGAGTTGTCGTTTAACGAAATAGTTGTGGCGCAGCTTAAACAACTAAAACTCGGGGGAAGAAAGAATATCGCACCATAATTTTAACTATTTTAATTTACGCACATGATATAACTAGAAGTACCTTGCAGGCATGTGTGGAGATGAAACGGAAGTGAAGTTTGTTTCAGGGCTGGTAATTGCCGTTGGGAAATGAGATAGAAACTTATGCCTATTTGTGCTTCTCCCAACCACATCTCTGCCGCATTTTTCCTGCATCAAAGAGGCAAAGACCGCCTGAGGGATGACTGGACGCTTAGTGATCAGGTTAGCTTTGAGCGAACGGCGCGTGGGCAAAACTTATTGGGATGACGCGCCATCGGAATTGCATAAATTAGTCACACTGTGCCGTATGCATTCACTTAAGACGATTCGAAGACGAATGCTACGTTCCTCCTTTTCCGCTTATTTTTCTTTCTAAGATGATTGTATTCTTCGCGCGTAGTTAGACGCAAGCCAGGGGAGAGCTAAAATAAGGGATGCACGCTACGAAGAAGCTCACGCTTCCTGTTTCAAGAGAAGGGTATTATTTTTTTCGCTCTCTCTTTCTGTCCAGAAAAAACCGATTTCGCCCCGGAACACCAAATTTTACGCACTCCTAACACTGTTCCACTACTTCACTTTTCCTTAGAAGTGTGGCAGCTTGGGCTAGTTGGTATGGCATGACGATAGTTATAGCACGAGAACAAAACGACGACACAACATAACGTCTTTCGTGTCCTTCTTGCCTCTGTGTCGTCGTTTTGTTCTCGCACTATAACTATCTTCACTTTTCCCTTTAGATGGTCGTTCCATCCGTTCAGCAGATGTCCTTGCACCCAACAAGCCGTTGCTTCTCTGTACCTTTCATACATATGAGCACGGTCATTCGCGTGTGCAATCTAGGCGGCGATAAAACCAAGCGTGCCGTGCAGATAGAGCCGCTTTTTGCGTTTTGCCGATTTTTATGCCTCTCCTGCAGCCCGTGACAGCACCGCTTGAGCATCCCACCTCAGTGTTGCTTTCTCGCCAATATATATCGACTTTCGGACAGGTGGTTGCTCTTTTCTCCGCGCATTATAGCCCCGTCAACATAAATACTTGCCTACCATGCACTCCCGCAATAGTCTTATGGCCTTTGTAGTTCAGTGCAGTGCCGTCATAACTAAGGGCATCACACCTGCAGATGCGGTAGCACCGCTGCGTTTTGGTGTCAGAAACAGGGTCACTTTCACTTATAGAAAGGATAAAGTTTATAAATATTTTTTTTAAAGACGATAGTCTTTCTTGGGAACCTTCGGTGCCAAAACTTTGGTCTGTATTTCTGTCTCTGTCTGTACATTTGTCTGTTTGTCCGCGGTAACGATTCGCCCAACGGCACCAAATGACGCCTCGAACGGCCAACGCCATCCGCAGTGCCCGCCAATATTGCTTAAACTTCAGCGTTCTTACTTGTGTGATTGTCAATTAAAAGGCAATTATTAGCATATCTGTGGCACCATAACAACAAGTCGATGTTTTGTATGTGTGCCTTTATACTAAGGAAGGCACATGCAAGTAATTCTAATGACCGCAGCGTTTATCACGCTGCACTGACAGTGCAACGCGATGCTCAAAAACCAACGCTTGGCTAAGACCACTTGATGGTGGCACCAGCCCGTCGCTTTGCAGTCTACTCCTTATCGCCTTCAAGACAAGCGCGCATCTTTCTCCGCGGGCGCGCACGCCTTCCTTCGTTTTCGAAAATAACTGCCAGTTGGCGCTCGTGTCTAACGTGTCTCGATGCGCTCGTTTCCCTTCGCTGCACGGATCGAGACTCTCTGACACAGAGTTTCCAGAATATGATTTAACCTATTTTCTAGCGCACGACATCAAATAAACGTTTCGTTGCCTCTCTTCACACGCAAGACTATCGCCTTTCGACGACATTTGCAATGAAACATGCAGATACGGGGCTAATTTTGTGATAAGAAATATTCGACCGCATACGCATAAGCAGTTTTCGGATAGGAGATTGTAAGGGGGTTAACCACGTAAGTTAATAGCCCCGACAGGTAGTCCTAGCGCGCAACTATGCGCACGCACAGTGTAGCCCTCTAATCATACTTGTGACCATACACATACAAGAAAGAGTGTGGAACCCTCTATTGCATAGCGTACTTGCAAATGTCACCAAGCTTAGCATTTGCCATTCTGAATTGCTTTCTACTTTGTTTTTTTTATCCTTTTTCTTCACCAGAACATAAGAACCTATTAGCTGTACGTGAACTGACCTGTGAAATTCTGCGAATGTGTATACTTTCACTTCGTACGTCGTACAATATATCTTATTTGTGCCCTTATTGTTGATATTACGGCATATCTTGCCTACACAGAGAAAAAGAGTATCAGGTGCCACTATTATGGCACCAAATTCTCCTATTTCGTCATTTTAATAATAAAAAAACAGCCAGTGCTGTTAGTGCCAGTGGTGCTCACATGATTTTTCGAAGATTTGTCTTGCTTGAGAGATCCTATAGCGACTGAGTCACCATCACTGTCTTCAAGATCAGTCTCTTCAACGCTTCTGAAACGCCATCTTTGTTTCTTATTTTTACACGTTGTCTTCGTTCTTTCTACTTGCTGTTCAAATGACGAAAAATATCGCCAAGGTTATTACACTATAATCCAGTGGTTTTGACCTACTTCAGCAGCTCCATTTTGATCTGCTTAAATGTTCAAGAAGCAGTTCAGTTATCACACATTAATAATGGCTCTGAATTCAACAGCATCAAGACATAGGCAGAATAACTACCCAAGTAGACAGCGTGCTCTGCTTAGTGCTGCGAAGAGCACCCACATGATGTCTGTAGGACATTTTCAAATCAGTTCTGTTTTGTTTTCATTTTGAAAAAAAAATGCTTTGTTCAAATGCAAAAAGGTATATTGTACCAGAATTACAGGAACCCAGCCCCCATAAATGTGCTCACGTGCAGTGGAAAACAAAATATTTTCAGAAACAAAAACTGCAAAATTTAAAGAGCAGAGAGAATATTGGCAAAACGCACTTGAATATATAGTTGTGCAGTTAACAGCAATCACTGATAGCAAGATAAAAAAATGTCCCCATGTCTGCATGGCTCACTGGGAATGTCGTAGAAAGGCGATATCCTTCGCCTGGAAAAAAATGAATAAAAAGTCCCAACCTTGACGCAAAGGCGAAGCAAGGAACGCGAAATCAACAAATTGGAAGGTGACGCGCATAATGGAAAGTGGATTAAAGTGTGCCCCGTATTTTTCACACACAAATGACACTCGAAACGTACTCACAGCTACAGATACACGTAAATAAACGCCTCAGTTGTTACTTCGCTGTGCCTGAAAACCACGTGGTTTCCGCAAACGGAGACTGCAATGATTGCAGTGACCTTTGTGCACCCGGTAGCTACAACAGAATTGTTCCAGACAAAGCCCAAGGCAAAGCCAGAGATAAGTGCGCGCGAGGTAGTGACGCCCAACTCCTCCAAATTGCGCCGTCTATGTGGTAATGCTGCAAACCCAGATGCCCGTCAGCAGCGTTAAGTAGTAGAGAGGAATTCTTTGCCTTTTGAACGTTGAAGGACGTGCTCCTCGTTGGCTCAGAGGTTAACCCCTTGCACTCACGATTCAGAGAACTCATGGTCGATTCCGCGCGCCGCAGTCTTTTTCTGGATTTTTTTTCTTTCCTGCAGTTTTATATGTATAGATACGTATACATATACAGAGAGTGACAGTGACGCTGACGCCGACGCCGGCGGCAAAATCTAGCTGATAGTGTCCATGTAATTGCTATCGCAATAAAACGTTTATTTGATGTTCTGCTCGAGAAAATCTGTGAATGGGATTCTGGAGGTGCAACGTGAGACATGAACGCCATCTGGCAGTAATTTTGGAAAGGGACAGGATGACCTCCAATAAAGCGTGCCTGCACAATCTCGGAGGCCAAAATTTTGCAGAATGAAATTGCATGGGTAGGTGGCAGCCCCATATCTTCTTAGCAAATTTTGGGAAGCAGCTGCCTTTTGCTGCATAGCGCCGCATTGTCAACGCAGCGTAAAAAAACGCTACGGTCCTTAGAATTACTTATGTATGTCTTTTCTAGTATAAAAAAACACACCGCATAATAAAGACGTCGTGTTGATATTGTTCCACATATATGAGCAATATTTGCTGTTTAATCATCAATGAGCACAAGTATGAACGCAGAAATGATATCAAGATGGGTGCGCGTTGAGGAATTTGTTGAACATTAGCCTATACTTGAATCGTTTCGGTTGACAGACAGACAAGTCAAACCACAAACAGACAGAAAGACAGACAGACAAGCATATCAAAATTTTTGCGTTGAAGTATCTCAGAAAAGACAACTGTGTTTAAAAGAAGAAGTGTACTCTGGCCATGTAAAGTCCAAGAAACAGCGAAGCTGGTTCCTCATAAATGTTTAACGTGGTCTTTTTGCTTGGTGTGCCTTTCTTTGGGGTCGACAAATGGAGAAGAACCACAGCCTGTCACAGAACATGCAAGAATATCCAACCTTCAGCGCCTGTGCTAACATGCAATGCTGGCTGTGGTGCCAATGAATAGAAGCGCAAGCCTTTCGTCACTCGTACTCGTATCACGTGACTGGCAAAGTCAAACTCGGTGTGGCTGTTGCATGGTCCCTCTCCGTCGGTGGTGGCTGATAAGCCTCGGCAGGGAGGGTTTTTCGCGGACACCTTTAAGCCTCAACAGCGAAGAAAAAAATGGAAAAAAGAAGAGACATGCCCTTTGTGCCATCGCAACTCCTATTTCATTTCAGGCGTCTGGTCACCGCTAACGCATAGGTACTGATCTGGACATGACTTGCTAGGTTACTAGGTATTGTGGATGGTTAATAACTGTGTCCACTTTTTTAACTTGTCCAGCGAGGTCTGTGTCCGTTGAGGTCTTATTACAATAAATGTGTCCAGCGAGGTCTGATTACACGTGAAATCAATCGAGTTGGTGGGAACTTCCTGCACTTTGTACGGAGCAGTAACAATCACAGGGTAATTACCTATGCTTTGGTTAAGCGAAGAAACATTCAGAGGCCCAAGATTAATACTTCCTTTCGAACATAAGGTGAAACACTGTGAATCCTAATCAGGCTTCTTTCAGCACTATACGTCCATTCGCATAAAGAAGTAGTTGACCTATTGCACGAACTCTTTCGTGGTGGCTTTGAATTTCAGGCTGAGTGATAAATGGACATACGTTGTGCCTTATAATCAAACTAACATTGTCAAACGACTGTTAATACGTTCTGAAACTCATTTCAATTTTTTTTCTTTTATTTTGTCATCAATTTGCCGCCTGTGGAGACGACACGAACGCACGCTCTTGCTTGGCTCCATCACGCTTTTATAACGAAAAAAGTTACGTGGGAGAAAACCGAGTTGCACACAATCCTCACAAAACTTCTTGCATAGATTAGGTAGCATCGCACCTGGTGTATGACTTAAAGTATAGGAGCACATTGAAGAACTCGAGGCGGAGCCATCCAAGAATAATTATTCTTATTCGGCTCATAAATTGCTCACTTGGTGTGGCTAAGGGAATGCGTCTTAGTGCAAAAATATGTGATATAGTGGGGCTCTTTTCAGTATGAACATATGGTGCGATGCACTGCATTATAGAAGACATTTTGGCCATATTTATGTAATATTCATCACTCTACCTGAGAATAAATATTTCGCACCCCCTTTTTTTTTGATACCACTAAACAGAACAGTTCACGCGCAAAGGTATGCACGCCGTGTCTAGAGGGAACCAGAAGTGATGGCTGATCCCTTAGGAATCTGTATATCCAGAGGTGTGCAAATGGCGAATTTCCCAGCAGAATTGAATATGAATATAGTAGCGATGGTACCGAATAGAATACGAATACAGACTCAAGCACTGTTCGAATGGTTTACAAGTAGCAAGGCGACCATTTTATATGGAGTCCTACAATCTCACAATTTGAGAGTGTACGTTAACACGTTTATATTGCGAGTACATTCAGTCGCCAAAACATAACACAATGCTGAAAACTGGAGTATGCGCGCACAATGCAGCGACTAGAGGCTGTGGGAGATTTGCAGGTGGAAAATTCCGGTGGAACTACCGCATTCAGTGTGATATTTTGTCTATAGCTTCTCAATTACCTTAAAGCACAAAAACCAACCACTGTTGAGCCAAGCACCACGCATACAGCTGAATGTGTAATGAAAGAGGTAACATTCATCACACTGTATTCCTTCACACTTAAATCAGCTATCCACCAGTGTCTAATACTGTACCTACAGAATGATTTGCACTGATGCAAAGCCGTCGTTAGCCTTGCTTACTAAAGGGAAGTGCAGCCGTAGTCACTTCCTTTCATCCATACACGTAGAAACAGACTGATGCAAGGCACAATGCTTACACAACAAGAAAATGACGCATCGCTGTTGGAAGGTTTCGTTCCTTTGGAATTTTCCAATCGATGATTAATATTCGAAAACATTTGAAGAATAGTTTCAATTTCAAATGTGCGTTATTCGATTCGAGTATCGAATGAAAAAGAACGCTATTCGATCAGTTAGTCGAAATTTAGGAATATTCGCACCCCAACGCTTTTCGATCATTTAGTCGAAATTTAGGAATATTCGCACCCCGGTAGGCGTAAGACGAAGCTGAAGTCATGTGAAGTGAAGTTTATTTTTCCTTTCACGCAAAGGGGGAAGCCGGGGCTATAGGCTGGAGTGTCTGACAAAGACCTCGGCTACCTTGTATAGCCTGACATCATGAAACGAAAACAAGTAATTACTGAGTTAGCGGCGTTTGTCAGTATATCAGAATGGTGCTGTTAAGCATGCAGCGTAGATAAAAAGCATTACGAAAACTCAAACTGATACAAAATACAAACTTATATAAAGCACAAAGCAGATTCGAGTCAATATTTTTTCGTTTGCTTTTTAATACTTTCAACGCAACGTCAAAATCAACGTTCATCAACATTTTGTTAACAGCCACAGTTGCCTGATAAGTTAATGTTTATTTGCCATAGTTTGTGCGCGTCTTTAGGACCCGGTGATTTTCTTTTAGAAAGTCGTATGCATCGTTTGTCAAATAAATATTTGAGTGTGTAGTTGATTACTCTTACTATACTAACACAGTCTAAAGAGCAATAAATGGTTCACTTTAGGCAAAGCTTAAGTATGAAACAATGGCAACGTAGAAAAATGTTTGGGTCTGCCAGGGTACCCAGAATGCTCCGCAAAGCTATCTTTTGGAGTGTCAGCAGTTATAGATAGTAGACGTAATATTTCCCCATACAATCTTGAAACGTCTATTCGTAGAAGTAGTTGATTTTCAAATGGTGTAATAATATGTGAAAGCTTGTTGCGATTTGCGATATCGATTTGCGTTTGCCAGATATATGACCATTTGTTGTCGACGCTGCCACTCTGACGCCTAGGGTCATATCTGCTTCCCAACGACTAACGCCTATGATCATGACTGATCCCTCGCGGCAGCTGATGTTGTTAACATATGCATGAACACCCCATATGGCGAACGGAACAGAAGTATAGATTTTAATGCGATAGCGCTAAAGAGTTTTTTTTTCGCAGAAGTTCTGGTGTCGGCGTCGTTGGTTGTGAACATTAAATCACCATCTTAAGCGTAACAGAAAAAAATAAAAAATGATGCAAATGCAGGTTAGGTTAGGTTAACCTTCGAGCAGAGTGGAGACAGAAGCAGGGTTGTTTGGGTCCCAGTGGGGATCGAACCCGGATCGTTTGCACGGCAAGCAGATGTTCTACCACACGGCCACCCCCTCTTTCTTTTCTTTATCTCCGGTTAAACTTCACAAATGGGTTGCTAAGATAATTATATTACAATTCACAACGAACAATACAAAAAACTTAAAAATAACTAAGACCGTTAAGCATTACTATAACAGATCACGTCCTAGAATTCCTTCATGGTCACTAAAACTTCAACCCTTTCTACCCATAAAGGCACACATTCGTCTGTTCTTATTACCTCGAGTAATCGTGAGGTGCTTTCTTTAAAATAATCTCTTGCTGGTCTTCGGTCTGGGTCACAATGAAATCCAGCCATTCTAGAGCGCCATATCCTGTGCAAGGCAGTCATCATGATAAGATCAAAAGGTAATACATCCTCATTCTCTATTGCCAAATACCTTATCCCATGAGGGTCTAACGGGAACTCTTTTTTGATTGTCCTTTGTAATACGTCCAAAAATAAACTCCTTCCCAACAGTGCAGAAAAACATGGTCAATAGTTTCCGGTTTCTTACAGATTAGACAGGAAGGTCCCCAAGGCATATAAAACCCACGCTCCTCTAGGAAGGTTCTTACTGGAAGTGTTCCGGCCACACGGCCACCCCTATGCTTGTGGAAACAGTGAATAGAACTTCTTATGTTTGTAAATGCAGTGATAGTAGCTTTCATGCTTCCCAAACACACGCGTCCTCTATACATGCTTCTAATTGCATCATGAAATATTGCAGTAATTATGCGTGCTACAAGCGTTCATTGCCAACGAGCGTGAGAATTCGTGGTTATCATAATGGCTCCACGTTTGAAAGCCGTTATACCCCACTACAAAAGGCACACAAGATACTGCGCCTATTCTCTTAAGGTCACGTATAATGGGTGCTTAGCAAATTCAAAAAAGTTTAAGGACTACGTTTTCGAAATGCGCACTAGAAACAGATTGTCGCTATCGCGTTTAACTCCTAAAGGCGAAAATTTAGGGTCTCCTAATTTTCTCTTTGCCGCCTGCCTGATGGCGTTAATTTTGCTAACATATTTTTGTGATGAAAATACGTCGTGAAGTTTTAGTGGACCCCCAAACGAAATATTTTCGTGTTCATATAGGCATTCACGAAGCGAATAGCTATGTATAAATAAACATCAGGAAAAAATCACTGCTCGCCCCTCTTGGCACTGAGCTCTATACTCTACTTGAGCCATCAAAAGGCGAGAGATGTTAAAGATCTTATGATAGCCATGACATTTGCGTTTATTTTATACTCTTTTTTGTTATGCCTTTGCAGCCATAGAGATATCTTTGCAGCCATATAGATACTGAAGGCTAGAGTACATTGCGAACCTCATAACGCTACGGGGTGTCACAGAATTACAAAAAAAAAACATCTGTTTCATCTCACGTTCATTAGTAACGAAGCATCGTAAACTTAACGCCGACAGCCTGCGGCTGAATCATAAACCCAAGCGAAAAGCACTCAGGTTTATGGCACACAGAAAGCAAACCCTAGAGTTGTAATTTCCATAGTGCACCATATGCAGAGCCTCTAAGTTATCTTGCTTCGTCATCACGTACTGTAAAACTGATTCGTCCTGAAAAAGAACCCAGCTCATTTGTTAGTGTTAGCCTGGCTGGGTAATATACCGGCGCTCTTGATGAAACAGAGCTACATCTTCGCACAGCACTGCACAGAAGTTCTGAATGTGTGCTTTCCCAATGGTGCTATAGTCTTGGGCGTCTGCAGCTCTTCTCATGCTTGTCCGCCCTTTTACCGGATCACTGCTTCTGACGCCCGAACGAAGGTTTTGCTCGCTGCCCCTCTATTGGCAGTGTTCTTCTTAATTACTTCTTTCTCGCGCGTGGCTGCGTTGCCTGGGTACCGGAACCTGGCAATCTTTTGTTCCTAGCTCACTCCTTCCTTCTGCGACACGTGCCTCTAGCGGCGAAGTGCTAAACATGCCCCGGTTTTCCCCAGGGGATGTCGCTTTCGCTGACACCACGAGAGTGCACAGCCGTGTTATTTTCGGGGCTGCAACGGAAGGAGCTGGCATTGAGATGCCGACCGACGTCTATAGGAAGGCGGGAAAAAGAGAAGTGGGAATCGCTCGGGGCAAACGAGATGTATAATGAGGTGAGGCAGGTGTTTCGCAACGATAATGCCGATTGGTTGCACCACACCAACGCTGAATAGTAATCACACGCAAGCAGAGACACGTTCGTTCTTGAAATGCAAACTGTTAGGCAGGCTATAGCATGCCTAATAGTTTGCATTTTTCTTGAGCAAGTTCTCTTAAAAGCCCGTACTTCGTTTCTTGGTAACCACCCTCACATTTCTATGTGGGTGCAGTGCAAGTGCACACGTGTTCCAAGATGTAGAGATATTATGAGGAACCCCGCGTAGACAAAATGAACCTGAAGTCATGATTCAGGCATGATTAATGTGACTCAGCCATGACTCAGTGCGGGAATCAGAATTACATTGTGTCTTGGCATGATGAGAATAACATTTTCTTAGCATTACGCAAAACTCGGACAGCACACCTGGTGCCGCTTTATCATTGTTAGAGCCGCCGGTACACCTCACCTTCCGTTAAACGAAAGTATCTAAAGGCCCCGCAGTAGTACACTTCGCTGTGTGCGGTACCGGTAGGCTTTGAGGCTCAGGCTCACAAATATATCTGACTTTAAAGTGATTCGTACATGACGTTTCATTCAGACGTGCTTCAATGATTTAACCATAACGTTCCTAAGATTCTCACTACATGCTTGCAGCATTCGCGAGTCAAAAGCTTTGAGAATCGGTGTTTCGCTGTTGTGAAAAAACAAACATTTTCTTCTTTCGAAGGTTCCTCTTATGCAGAAGCCACAGAATGATCAACCGGTTTCTACTTCATAACAGTCTAGGGGTTTAAAGCGACCATCCAACACCGAGGAACCCTCTATTCTTTACTCGTATTTGAGCACAGAGGAATTATTGCAGTGAAAATGGCAGCCATAACAAAACGAAGCACAAAGTTATTCGATTTCGAAAGTTCAAATTGATAGAAAAAAGAAACGTGCCTACACTCAGCTTTGTTTTAGTGGTGTCACCTGACCATATTTCAATCTGCTTGACAAGCCCTGTCATGTAGGAGAACTCTAACCAATGAAACGCGCTGGAATCTCCTACGTAGGAGAAGCTTGCACACCATTGTAGCTTGTCATTTCCCGCGTGTTGTAGACTTTGTTCTTATACTACCAAACGTGGTGCCTGACACCTGACTGATCAGAACGTGAGCGGGCGCTGCTATTTCAAAGCGAGGAATTTTCTGCTGTTCTTTAGAACATTACATGCCACTCCCTCTCCTCATTATGAGAAAAAACTTCTGAACTAACCAGGGTGGTGAAGTGCTGTTGGTCATTCGCGAGTGACTTAGTGAGCCGCCCGACGAACAAAAAAAAAAAAACCGGAGATTTTTCACACAGCTTCAAAAACAATCAAGAGCCTACCGTAGGTGAGCAAAAGAGGCAGCTCGCAAGTCCACTTAAGCAAGAAAAGTAAAAAAAGAGAAAACATTTTTTGTGTGAAAGTCTGACGTTCGCAAGCATAAAAATGTGTACGTAAATGGCAGCTCGCGCCTTTGTAATGCTTTGTAGTGTGAAGGATCTTTTTTTTTTATTCCGGCTGCGTCAGTCTTGGGTTCAATGGTAAAGCACAGAAAAGATAAATGTGCACCAAATAAGTGATTTCATTTTTCATGGCATGCCATTATCATTTAAAATGCTATATTCATATAGCTTGCCGCTATATCTCCGTCATTTCCACTTGAAATATTTCTTACAAGCACCACCACGTGCTGATGTAGTCAGCAAGTGGTATAATGACTTTATTGCGTACTTAAAATACTGCATAATCTGAGGTCAGCATCTAGACTAATGGTAAATTATTGCCAGCCATCACTTCACGCGAAACAAAAGTAAGTAATAGAGGATTTCTTGTAAGGAGTACATAAAGCATCAGATGTTCTGAGTTCCATACATCAAAAATTATTTCTTGCTAACCTAGCAATAGAACTCTTAAGTATCTTGATAACTGTTATAATATTTTTATTTAATATGCTCTTCTATGATGTAGGGCTACAATATTTCAAATTGCATTAATGAGAGTGTATCACAGATGTTTCTTTCGTTGGTGTAGCAATTATATATACATTATAGGCTCATTTGTGACGTCACTTCTGCCGTAACGTTTCGTGTAAAATTCGAAGGCGATAAGAGCGCCCGTCTTAACGTACCTTCCAAGTGCGAGTGCAAGCGTGCGACCGCTTGTCAACGATCATGGCTCAAGCGCAGATGATACACGCAGGTGGTTTTCGGCCCTGGGAGAGCCCTTTAAATGATCCTAGATGTGGTGGCTACATGCACGGACGTGATCTGATGAGGTCCATTTTGACGGGCTTTAGCAGAATTTGAATGGCTTTTTGGGTGTGGCGTTCTGCCATTTCAGTTTGCGTTGAACAGATAGACCGCACAAGAGTCACTAATATAGCTGAAACGTCCGCGTTTTCTTTTCTCCAAAGTTTATTTAAGCTACGTGAGTACGGACAACAGAAGACTGAACAACCGTCCTCAACAGGAGTTAGATTCATACACATTGCTCTCGCATTTATCAATTCCCCCTTCTTGTAAAGCTATACCCTTTTTTAACGCTTTAAAACATGTGGATAGTTTTTGCGTTGTATGTGGTCATTAGACGTGCTGAAATTCTATGGGAGTGCATTGTACATACATGTAGCAGTTCTTCACCTTTAGTACATCCACTAATTTTGTTTAAAATAATGATTATATACTGCGCTTTCTTCTCACCATTGCAAACTTTTTGTTTTAATAAGGTTCTCATTTTTCAAAAGAGAGAACGGCTAGTTTACAAAAAAAAAATTGAAAGACACAGATCATAGATCTCGATGTGGACAGCTCGTTTTTAAAATTCCGTTGTTGTATACCTCGTTTTCTCGAAAGCAGACCAGTAGCAATTAAATTTTTGCGCCATTCTACTACATGGCATCAAGCACTTCTCCTGGCCGCTTAGTGTCTTGCCTCTATGTCATTGAGATGTAAACATGAGCAAGATTTAGATGGAGAATCCTTAAATCTGAATTACTCAACACAAGAGCACACTCCTTTACGACACTTTATTTGACCGTCGAAATGGAGCCACAGACAAAATTAGGACTCAAGGCCAACATTACCACTAGAATATTTAAACCATTATTTATTTGTCATGTTTTTATACGAATCGCTATCCGCTTGGGCTGTTCGTTTGCTTGAGTATTGACATTCTTTCCAAGTTTCCAGAAATAACACGCAGGATATCAGAGACAGTGAACAGGGAGTGGATAAATTTTATTGACCCGTATTTACATCGTTGCCTCCTCGTTTCTTGTGTTAAAAACATCGTTTAACGCTGTTCAGGCACAATAGGACAAGATCATGTTTGACGACGTTCGATGAGTATGCACTCTGACATTCATCACAGAACACAATGGTTCATTGGCACTGAAAACTGTACACACCATTCGGTATATAAAGAACATTTCAAAAAAAAAAATCTCGCCACTTCGTCCAGCTGTGTACGTCTATCGGGTCATGCTTGCAGCAGTGCCACGGCTCTTGATACTCAGAAATAGAACTCTTCCTAAAATCTTTGTGTGAGCATCCAACACTGATGTGTAACACACTACTGCTTGATATTCTTTGGCAAAGTAAGCCACCACGCCTTGGAACACCGCGAAATGCCCACGCTAATTAGCCCAAGCAGCCACAGTGCAGACACATTGCTGTGTTTTGAGCCGAATAAGTCATTAGCAATTATTATCGTACTAAACGATAAATTACCACATATCAGCAACCACACTGAAAGTAATTGTTTTTTGTGCAAGAAAACATTAATACAATTTTCGAAATTGAAATTCAAATTGGTACCATGCTCTGTTGGCGGCTCTATGGGGGGGGGGGGGGAATGGTAGAAAGATGAGAGGAAGATATAAGGCAAGAATGGAAGTCAGGGGAATAATCTGACCGGATAGACTGAACGCATCGCCTCTAGTGCAGGCGTAACTATATGTCTTGAACTTTATCCAAGAGACAAAATGGCACCCACTTTGATGCAGGTGATGCCGTAGGGTATTATCGCGCTGTTAAAGAAAGGGAAAACTGAAATAATAAAAAGGCATTTTTACTTCTGACTTGTGTTAGTTGATGCTTATGATGGTAAATGAGTAATTAGGGACTAAGCTAAAATAGATTTGTAAAATCACTCTTCTCAATAAGGCCACGTAGTTTTGCAGAACTCTCACGAACAACAATTTTAGCTCTCTTACCCTGCTCGTATTGTGGAGCTCACACAAAATGTTCCTTATTTTGTTACAGCCTTTATTGAGACTGATTTGTAATTAAAGCTTTCTGACAGATACATATCTGCTTCTTGCTTTCTATTGACAAACAAAGGAAACTGTTATTCGAGCATCGTATTCGAAGTAGAGGTACTGTCTAATAACGATTATCAGTGATGCTGATAAAATATATGTTACAAATTCATCTCTGTGTAACAAGTGACCCGAAATGCAAAAATGTTTGCTATCGAGCACGTAAGTGAACATTTTTTTTTCAAGCACTTATCGTTTGGGTTTACGTGACTGCCTCATAATTTTTTGTGAATGTAGAGCCAGACTCCATAAGCAGATTGTCGTATTCATGCTTTATTCACGCTAATTATCTCTCGAGTCATTTTTAGACGCGCAGACTTATTACCCGATAATATATGCACAAATGAGCTCACACTGTTTGCAATTTGAACAAAAAGAAGTACCATGATGTGCTCAAGGAAAGCAAAGGCGAGGGGCCATGATTATATGGGCTAATTTAGAGCTGAGTTGAACAGCAAATGGTAGCTTGCAACAATTGGAAGCCTGTATTTCAGGTACTTCTAAATCATGACAAGTGTTTATTTTTTAATACAAATGCCTAGTTAAGTGCTCCACCACTGCTCTACTTTGACAAAAGCACACGCACATTGCCCTGTCTACCACCCAAGGCTATTAAAAAAAATATCCCAATAGCAGCATGATCAGTATTGGAAAACGTGTGCACATATGCTCGTTTACATTTTATCCATGGGTGGACCCTATGAAATTCTTTCAAATGTGAAGTAGCTTCTCGAATTCTGCCCCATATTGACGCTTAAATACAAGTGCTCGCCCATAATTTCTACTCGTAGCTTTACGTGCCATTTCAACAAAGGAAAGTTATGATTACCAAAAACTCCTCACTTCGTACCAGGGGTTGAATCTAAACATCCGACAGATGTCTGTCTGGCTGGGTATGAAGACTTGGAAATGATTTGAACTCGAACAAAAAAGTTTGTGAAGAAACCCGACGTTTCAAAAGTGACTTGGTTCCTTCCTCAGTGGAAACACGGACTACGTAGGAGAGGCGTCTTCAAAGCACTCGCGAAACGGGTTTCTTCACAAAGTTTTTGGTTGGAGTTTAAGTCATTTTCTCTGTAGCAGGGGTTGTATGAGCAGTACGTTTTGTATAACTAAAAAGGCAAAGAAAAAAAATAGGGCCGCAAATAGAACGATGGATATCAAGCACTGTAATTAAAATTTGACTTTTTCTGTAATTAAGATTTGACTTTTTCTTGACCCTTTTCCCCACCCCCGTACAGGGTAGCAAACCAGTTCGTCTACGTTAACCGCCCTGTCTCTTCCTTTTAATTATTTCTCTCTCTCTCTCTCTCTCTCTCTCTCTCTCTCTGACTTTTTCTTTCTGACTAAACAGGGAAGTTTTGTGACATCACAGCTGTCAACTTTCTCGATTAGGCTCATAGGAATCACATAGTAATAGTTGCCACTGATTAACCCGTAGCGACACTTATTCGTCCAGCTAACCATTGAAAGGTAAACGAGCGAGAAAGATTGCACAGCGAAAAAAAAAGTAAAAGCATACGCCATGCTGCACACCGAATGGACGTTCTCGCATCGTGTAGGGAATTATATCAGTAAGGATAAATCTCGGAAAATATTACCAAAACTTCTTCACGCTAACCTCTGTTTTCTACGCTTGGCGGATAGCCAAGTATTCGTCATCAGTCTGACTGTAAGCAGGACTTTAAATACGGTGATTCAGGGATATATCGTCTAAGCCTTTCACAGAATTATGCGGAGTATGACCTCCTCTGATGTAACCATCGAAAGAAAAACGCTTATCACCACAATTTGGCTTCAAGCAGGTTTTCACTAAGCGCAAGCATAAAGTGTAGAAGTTGAAAGAACCGAACCTCGTGCAAGCATACCCTGTGGTAAAGATACATGGCACTAGCGATAAAGCAATATTTTTCTCTACAAGCGTGCACATACACTCACGTACACGTATAAAAATTGACAGAAGTATTGAACACAAGAACACCAACAACAGCTTTGCACAGCACAACGGTAAAAAGTACATGAAATAGTTGAAAGCTGGGCCGCGGTTCCAATATGGCAATAAAGTTGCAGCCATTGTGTACAAGAGCGCGTCACATGGATAGTATTGAAGTTGCACTGAAAAAAAAAACACAGACGCAGCAACAATAAATGCGCAGCGCAGGCACGAGCAGTATACATTACTTCTCAAACTTTCTCGCTCCATAACGGGTAAAACTAGGCGAGTAGGAAATTGTATTGTGCGATTCACAGCCGCTGAGGTCACGTGTTAACACTTTAGAGCCTCTTCGCAACATTTCGATGACTCGCTCAAGTCTTCATTAGATGAGCTCTACGGCAAAAGCACGCACATGTCTTGAAACCGCGCGTGGCTGACTTCGCCGCTTTAAGAATGCTTCGTTTACTTGTTTATCACTTGCGGAAATCAGGAGAAAATCCTGTGAATGTAAAGGAGAACTGAGAATATAATATCGATGTTTGTACCGTGATAAACGCCAGCTGATAAAGCTTTTCTCAAAAAATCTGCACAGTGGTCACTACCTCTGCCACTTGTGCGAATGGACGTGTGAGTCTTTGCTGTAACTCTTTAGGGACAAACTCTCACATCGTTTTCGATGTAAGTAACTGTCGTACTAACGCTCAGACGTACACACTGGAACATTCGGCATCTAGCGCAGGAGGACCCAGCTATATGTTCTTTGCTAGGCAAATGCAGAATATTATATGGATGAAATAGATTTTGAGATATTTACTCAAAACCGCGGGCTCTAGATAAAGAAAATTGAGAAACTACGTGACCTTTAGCTTTCAAGTCTGCATTTCAGGTCGTTTTTGAAAAAATCTCGTAGCTCGTTTTAGAAGTTTAAACTATTGATAAAAGTTCCTTCAAAACTTTTATCCCAGTTCTTGTTAGAAACGTCATTTTGATAAAAATCTTAATCTGCCAACACTTTCGCACAACCACAAAACATCAATAGATAAAATCTATAACGCGCATGGGCCCATACTCATTATCTTCTCCCTTCGCCGGCAAGCATGAACTTGTAATATATTCCCTTCAACGACTCAGTTGGAACACCTGATGAGCTGGTACGCACACAATGTGCGATGTTGCAGTAGTTCTTCAAAGAAGTGGCTGAACAGTATCGGAATTTGTCATTTGTTGATCCACGTGGTCGATAGCGAGCATCATAAATATTTATAGCCTACAGCTTTGTTAGGCAGTTCGTTTGGCAGCCCGTAAAATACAGTTTACGCGCGCACGTCTATGTTTACTGGAAGAAGCTTATTACACGTTTTTTTTTCAAGTAGCGTTCGTGGCTTATAGATTCTTTTCAATAAACCGTGTTTACTACTTCCTGGTCAAAATAACCAGACCTAGAAGCATGTCTAAAATAGTACGACACCTGCAGAACACAATGCAGAATTATGGAATCAGGCAATGCCATATAGGACGCATTTATTTTACGTTTACTTTGAAACATGGGTCCCGGCTGTGCCACGGGGATCACGGAGGTATATAAGAAAAAGCAACATTAAAATTTTACGAAGGCCTGAATTCTGGTCGGAATGCTTGTTCAATTTTTCTCCGCTGTTTGTAATTACTCCCCTGTATCTGAAACAGTCTTTTTTTTAGAGACTAATTCTATTCGATCTGACTAACGTCAAGCCTTGCAATCTGTGTACAGCATGTCTAAGCACTGGGAACAAATATAAACTTTAGGATCGGAAGTCACCGTATAAGAAGAGCACAATGTCAATTAAAAAAAATGTCTACCCTTAATTTGTACCTTTCTTCAGTTCGATTTTGTGCTAGTGTGAAGATTTATTTATTACCGTATGTGAAAGAAGGCCCATGAACACACGCAAACAAGCGTCCAATATCGCTACATAAGATTCAGTAATGATGGGAATATTTGAGTTAAACCACTGCATTACTAAATTTTTTTTCACCTAACGAGAATGCCTTTGAAATTCCGTGATTTTTTGTCTATCAGGTTTCAAAAGAGGCCTGCTTCGATGTTAAGAATGAAATTTACAGTACCAGCTAGTCTTGGAACAAGGCCTCCCTCAATAGACTAAGGTAAAGCCGCTATTATTATATCCTGTTCCGCCCCTTATGATATGCCATTCACGCAGTCGACTGCTTCTGCATAACCGCAACACCACAGGTATGAAAACCCTGATTTATTTTGCCATTGTGCTTGTTGCCCTTAAGTTCGACCCCGGCTGCGGCGGCTGCATTTCCGATGGAGGCGGAAATGTTGTAGGCCCGTGTGCTCAGATTTGGGTGCACGTTAAAGAACCCCAGGTGGTCTAAATTTCCGGAGCCCTCCACTACGGCGTCTCTCATAATCATATGGTGGTTTTGGGACGTAAAACCCCACATATCTATCTATTTAAGTTCGAGGCTTACTCGCCTGTCCTGGCATATGTTTCTGGTGCTTCTATTCGTCAAGACAACTTCTGGAATGTTTTTGGACGTTCGCACGTTCTGGTCTCGCGTACGAAACTCGAATGTAACACTATAGCGAACGTTCTAATAGCTAACGTGGCAAAACACTTTCCCTAACGGAGTTACAGCACTTTACTGGAAGCTTGTCTTTTCGCCGGTATAACAAGTGTTGAGCAGTACCTGCCTTTTAACAAGGCATTCAAACGGTGCCGTGTCACACTGGAAGCTCATTTTGTGGACGTTAGCAGATGCACGCGGCGTCGGATTGCGGCCGCGTGTGCAGTGGCAAGCATTTGAGAATAGATGTACGTTACGCCTGAAACGCTGATTTGAAAGATAAAAGAAATTTCGCTGAGGAAGGACGATAGAACCTTTGTATAAAGATGATGGACGTATAATCCTCACGCATCATCCAAAAAAGTGTTGCAGTTGTTTTAACAGTAGTAGCAAAACGCAGTTTTTTTTTTTGCTAGCCATTCGTATTAGCAGTTTCTGGCCTAATAAAATAAGGCAAAAGTAGGGACAATTATTTCCGACCAGCATCAATTACTAGCCCTCATTCTATATTATTTCAAATATTTTGGACACTGCAATGTCCAACCTTTGAAGGAAAGTGCTGCGAACGCGGCAATGCTGTCGCTTCTGTAACGAGGCTCGGTGCAGTACTCGCGCTCCTTACTAGTCTTCTAACACAGCTGCATTCTTTGTATATCGCAAAAAAATGCAGCATTACCTTGAATACTGTAAAAAACCCGCAAAGGTCATCCTCAATGCATCTGCAGAATCTAGCTAACCTTTAAGAAGTTAATAAAAGTAGAAAATCTTTCTTTCAGAAAAAGTGTTTTTTTTTAGAAATTGCGTGACCTCAGACTAACTAAAAAAACTCGGAAAAAATGTCTTTGCCTACTGATTTGGTCGTTACGTTCTATCATATCAGAGCACCATTCTGTGTTTAGGAAAAAAAACAGATAAGAGCAAAATGTACGTAACATTTGCGGGACAACGTCATGAACATCAACACTGTATACCCTTCCTTGTTGTCAAAAATAAGCATTCAAATATTCCTTCCTTTTTGTCAACAACATCCTATCATCAAGCGCTGTTCGCTTGTTCTTTCATACGTTCACATTTTGCTACATCACCATCCACCATCAACACATCACATAGTATGGGAGCCTTGTGGCTAACAGAGTAACTACAAGTTTTGTTAAAGTACTTAGGTACTTTATTAAAACGCTTTCTTCATCAAGTCGCAAGTCGTCATCATTGGCTATTGGCGCAAACGAGAAAGTCAATATAAAATTCTCTAGAGCAAGATAACTTTTATTTATTGTGTTACAAGCAATGAACTGAGCTTTCTTTACTAACTTTACAACAGATTACACTAGAAAGCTCCCGGTTTGACTTTTCTATGTTGCATAACTTACCAACTGGCTCAGTTTACTTTTCTTGTGTGCGAAGCCTGACTAATGCTTTGCGTGAACTGCTCTTCTGCGCATAATCGCCGAAATTCTAAGAATTTGTTGACTTAAGTGAACAGCAGGGGTAAAGCAACAGTGAACAGTAGGGGTAAAACATTGCGTAGTTATTTGTAGTACTAACGAAAATAGCTTTTTATACTATAAGCCGTATTGCACCAATAAGTGTTCCCTTTATGGGCACGCTACCCACTGTAAACAATCGTCATGGAAGAATACGTCAGCATGGGAAACGTAATTGGATATTCTTTGTTTATATCAACAGAAGCAGCATTGCGCTGCATTTGAAACTGTAAAAAGTGCTTTTTCAAAAGTCCTGATTGTGGCAAAGGAGCCCTATTATCACGTTGAATTGACGGATCGCCCATAGATGTCTTCCTTCACTGAGTTCGTGACCATGCTGCTGATGCTGAGTCCATAAGCAGACTCATAAGGGCTGCATAAAACATCGGAGGATCCAGCGGAACAGTTAAGTCACATGGTTTGGCATTGGTGATTTAAAAAGCACTTGATCCAACATTTTCATGAAGCGGCTGCACCGATTGCATCCGTATGACTAAGATAAGCAAAATTTAATTCACTTCGCGTATGCCACAGTATTATCGTGCCAGCAAAACACTTGATCACCAACCGGACATTTCGTAAACAAGCTCCTGCGCCAGTACCTGTTTATAACCATTTCGACTTCCACATCACTTTCTCTGAGGTCTCCGCGAACTAGAACGCCTCCTTCGAGCACAAGATCCCACCTCTGGCCATATAAAATCGCTCCTGCTACTCATTACAAGCTCAAGCCTTCCTAGTTACACATGAATCGTGTTTGTGTTGCCTCTCCGTAAGGCCGTAGTGTATAGTGTGTTCGCGCTGAGGCGTTCCGCCCTGCTGTATATACAACCTTCCCCAAAACAACGTTTTGTATCAGTGAATATGCCAGCTGGGGCCGAGATACTTTACCAGCCGATGTACGCCAAGTCTGCTTCAAGCCAGTGAAGGAAAGAGGCTTTTCTATTCCCATCAATTTCCCAGCACTCATTCACATCGCAGCCCGACATTTTCGTGATGGAAAACTGCGCACGAGCTTCGGGTCTAATACCGCACATCACACGCAGTCGCAGTACCTGCTGGACCACGTAAGAGCATAGTGGCCGGTCCAGGACACCGCGCGCACTCTGCGATGTTACCCAGATGACCGTTGGTGCGTGGCTTAGGAGCGAACAACACATCACAACCACGGCTTCACTTCACAAGTGCGCACTTTCATCACGTGTTTCACCGCAAGGCTACGCAAGGAGATCGAAAGCATGGTTGAAGCTGAAGAATCACGACGTAACCATGCGGCCAGTTCCAAGCAATAGGCATTCTCTGATATCCACTAGATGACCGCTGTTACGTGGTTTAGTGATCAGAAGTTCATCGCCAACCGAGACTTGTCTTTACCGCATTAATCGACCCTCGGACGCACTTTGATTCCGGAATCGTATCCACGTGCGCAAAGAGGTCGCGCGCACTGTCCAGGCTCCAGAAACCATCTAAACCATCTAATCACGTGCCCATCGCACTGCTGTTGAACTCGATGACATGATATTCACAACGAGTGTGGAGCACTATTTATCGACGCTTGAAGGTAGTCACCATTTGGTCAAGAACCTTCTCAGGTGGTGCTCTGTGTAACAGAAGGACCCGTACCTGCCACTTGTACTAGGGCATTTGAGTGGACGCGGTTCACGCTATGACAACATCGTTCGTAGATATTCTTGATCAGCAAGGTCAACACCTATCGGAAAATGTCGTCGTTGGCGAGTTGAGTGCAACAGAAATGAAATAACACGGTCATCCGCGAGATGTCGTCATAGGGTTGTGTCGTTAGACTCGAACGTCACCAAAAAAGCATCGTCGTTAGCGAGAAAAACGCTATCGGAGGTCAAGGTTCACCAGCAGAATCGCTGTCGTTATCGCTGCTTGGCCAAGCGGTGTACGCCCGTGCATTGTTAGGGGCTGAGCGTTGTCAGTCCGCGCGGCGCGCAGCGGGACGAGCCGACGTAACGCGCGGGCGGCGCTCAAAAGCGGCCTTCAGTGAGCTGCGGACCCCGTTCGGATATGAGTCCTTGCGTCTCCGCCGCGTGCAAGCTGTGCGCCGGACTGCTTCCGCTGTTGCTGTTGTTGGTGGGCGGCAGAGCTGTATGCGCGTCCATCAGAGGGCTGGTCTTTGTGGGAGCAGCTGCGGTGGCGCCGGCCGCGGAATCCTGAGCTTCCCGGCGAACCTGCTCCGTGGTCTCCTCGGGCACGCTCTTGACTGCTGGCGCCACGTAGAGGGACTCGCGCGAAGACATCAGCCTCGCTCGCCGCACAATGGTGTGGTGATTTTCCGGGGTGATAAATACCTGCGAAAATCAAACGAAGTCGGAATCGGTGTGGTATATGAGTGCACATCTATCTATCTATCTATCTATCTATCTATCTATCTATCTATCTATCTATCTATCTATCTATCTATCTATCTATCTATCTATCTATCTATCTATCCATCTATCCATCTATCCATCTATCCATCTATCCATCTATCCATCTATCCATCTATCCATCTATCTATCTATCTATCTATCTATCTATCTATCTATCTATCTATCTATCTATCTATCTATCTATCTATCTATCTATCTATCTATCTATCTATCTATCTATCTATCTATCTATCTATCTATCTATCTATCTATCTATCTATCTATCTATCTATCTATCTATCTATCTATCCGGCACCCTAATTCAGCCCCTGCCACTTCTGCTCCTCTGAACTTCTATTTGCTCTTCCTCTCGTTCATCCCTCCTCTGATAGCGCGGCTTAATGAAGTCATTCTCATCTGATAGCGCGGCTTAATGAAGTCATTCTCATATGATAGCGCGGCTTAATGAAGTCATTCTCATCTGATAGCTCGGCTTAATGAAGTCATTCTCATCTGATAGCGTGGCTTAATGAAGTCATTCTCATCTGATAGGCAGTTGAGGTGAACAATTCATCCTTTTTCCCCTAATTGATTAGCATCAATCTCTGTCAGTTATTTTCAGGAGATTATAGGCTTACGCCACATGAAAGAAACGCCTGAACGACAACCGAGGCCAGCAAGGAACGCGAGCCTTGGCTTCACGTGCCACCACCAGGAGCCGTCTTTATTTTCTTTCTTTTGCTATAGCGTGCTCTCTGTTTTGCGCGCCGCCAGAAGGAGGGCGCTGCAAGCTCATTAGCAAACATTTAGGGTTCCGAGGACAACAGGAGAACTCCATGTGACAGGCACCCACCTTGACAAGGCACAGCAGCGCGCCGACTGCGATGAAGAGCAGTCCGACGGTGCGCGTGTGATTCACTCGTGCCCCGACGCCGATGAAGAGCAGGATGAGTCCGGCCACCAGGAGCAATGTGGCCAGGTAGATGAGCACGCGGGCTCGCTGATCCTGGATGGTGCCCCCCCTCTTCCGCCACCGACGTGCCGCCGGCGCGTTGGGCACGGAGCTGAGCGTCGACATGCTGTCGGGCCGGTGCGGCAGCGAGGCGATGCTGCCCTGGCGAGAGCCCAGACCTCGGCCGCTCTTGCTGCGCCGCCGCTCGCGGCGGACGGCCACCGCTGGCATTGCCGATATCATCCTGGTCGAGAAGCCTCTTTCTCGGTGTCTGCGGTGCTATACTTGTATCTGCGGTAGAAAAAAAAGGCAAAGAAGTGTTTGCGGTTTTAAAAGAATCGATGGCAGAGCCATTGTAAACTTTCATTGTGGTTTTTTTCAGGAACTTCTCTCACTTCAACATAATGTAATGTGTTCAACAAACTCTGCAAGTATGCTGGACAACAAGGAGGACAGGGGGACATATTTATTTCACACACGTCCTCGCGGGTAGAACTAGCGAGTTTAAATTATAGCGAATGTAAATATGTATACTTCTGCCGTTGTTTTAAACCCCTTTCATGTTCGCACTGAATTGACGGTGTTTGAGTTGAGGCCTCATGCTATGGCCTGTCATGGCACGCTGGTATGACACTGTATTACTTGCCAATAAAACACTGGGTCCCCGAAACGCAATCTGCATCATGTCCCCGTGCAGGTAAAACTGCTAGCAGAATCGATTGTAAGACCAAAGCTCGAGTACGCATCCGCCATCTGAAACCCACCCTCGTTTCTGCTCTTGAAGCAGTTCAGAACCACGCGTCTAGATGCACACACTCCATCCACCTTCACTAAATTAGCGTATCATTCTCGGAAGCTGAGTCTGGCTATCTACTTTCTGTCAATGCCGTTGTATTGAACTTGGTGTCTATTCCCTATTATAAAGTGATTGCGGTCACAGAGTTTTCTATATATACATTAGAGGGAAGCCAGGCGCTAGCATCTGTGGCAGCTGCTACAGCTGTTACTCAGGACTATTGATGCTGTATGGGACTGATGAATAGTACACGAACTTGCCTTAGCATTTGTTCTTTCACTTCCGCTTAGTTCCATGTGGCCTGCAAAAATTTTGTCGCAAGGTGAAGTTTAGCATACGTTCAGCAGTTTACCTTCGCAACATTGGCCTTTTTAGGCTCACTAAATGAAATCCGCTGACGACATTCACAACTATAATTTTCTTTGTCCAAAACAAATGCCAAAGCATGACAGTAAACAAGGCTACAAGCACGAAGATTGGGCAAATATGTGTACTTCTCATTATTTCCCTGGTGCCTATACGATCGCAAAAACAGGGTTCTTTTTAGCAAATATTGTAGAAATTTTGATCTCGTCCATGCCCCTTGCATCGTTCCCCTGCCTCTATATGGCTCATCATGATGAACGTGAACTACACGATTCATGCCCGCCTGCCCACATCATTACATATTCGTTTATAGGTGAAGCATATGACTGGATCGACTTTTTTCACAATGATCAGTATTCCACGAACCATTTTGTGTAGTAATTTTTCCGCAATTGACGTCACATGGCTGAACTGTGTTATCGCCCCTACGTAATGTCCCGTGGTGGATCCCGAAAAAAATTAAAGTGATGTGATGCACAAGGACGTAACTTACAAGCTCACGTGGGCATATTTCGAAATGCACCTTGTTGTGCACACAACTGAGTGTGACATGACAAATATCACGTAGATTCGACAGGACACAACTGGTTATTTGCTTGTATATATACTCGATCATGTAACACCTACACCGGGGTCTTCAATATCATTCGTTCCATCCCATGGGCTTGTGGTAGTTGACTACCTCGTCGCACTAGAGCTCTCAACCATAATCACACATTTATGAATATTAGAGCTTCTCTGTAGTTGCGCCAATAATTTTGACACAGAAATAACCGTTGCGAGTTCTATGACAAGTAAGAGAGAGAGAAATAAATAAAAGGAAGAGATAGGGAGGTTAACCTAAGACAGCAGGTTTGCAATCCTGTACATGGGTGGGGAAATAAAGATCGGAAAGAGGATAGAGATCGAGAGATATAAAATAAAGCAGGAAAAAATACACATGAACACACATGCAGGGCCTTCTGATCACAGTCGTTTGTAGGGAGAGATAGAGAATTAACTTTATTAAAGGTCCTGAAGGGGACTGGGCACCCCTTACGGGGGCCAGCCCTGTGGCTCCGCCCCCCGGTTGAACGCAAGAAGCACAGGAGCGCCTTCACAGCCTTCTTGTCCTGCCGGTAGCGCAGGATTCTTTTTCCCGAAAGTATCTGGTTGTCCAGTTCATCTATTGCGTTGCCGAGTGACTGTCTGTGCGAGCAGTAGTGTGGGCATTTGCGCAGAATATGCCAAGATGTTTCGTCACTGTTGCAATGATCACATGCAGCAGTTTCGGCCATTCCTATGCGGAACGCGCACGCATTGGTAAAGGCGACACCCAACCATAACCTGCACCGCATAGTAGCGTCTCGTCGGCGAAGTTCTGGAGAAATTCGAAGACTGAGGGTTGGTTCTAAGGTACATAATGGTGCGTGGGTGAATTATGACTTGTTCTATTGAGACGTGGTGCGCTTGCGAGCAAGCACGTGGAGTTACTGTGCAGCGTCAGTTCTGGAAAGCGGAATCGACATTTGATTGCTTTCAGTATGGGCAAAACGAGCAGCTCGAGGAGGACGTAGGAATGGAGAGTTAGCAACTGCCCCACCTTCTGAATGCGACGAAAAAATAAAAGTAATGAATGCAGGCCGTAGAAACCACATTAAAATGAACACAACTTGCCTAAATATAGCACAGCCGTTCAATATCGTTATGCCAGCCTCATTTCTTGGGATATATTACCACGCATTTAGGCGCCCTGGATTACTTATGAATACATCGCGTTCAACGTTATCGAGTTACGATTCCTCAGCACTATACATGTGTTTCAACAGCGCAGTTAACAGTAATAGAGACGGACGTTTATTGAGTAACAGCCTTTACGCACCCCTTTAGCGCTAGACTATCGTCACATATTTATATATACCCACGGGAAGCTCCCAGACCTGTACTGAAAGCCAATCATAGAGCCCCACGCGACATTTTGCAATCGAGCCCATCCTATCCACCTGCCATTTATCGAAGCAGCAGCAAGAGAGCCAGGTCGCACTGTCCTTTACACTGGTCCACCTCTGCGCGGTCACCTCCTTGCGCACGCGGGTGGTCCCTTTGTGGCTCCATTAGCGATAGGAGCGACCCTCAAGCAGCCGCCTGCAAATCGGGTCACGGCGGCGCCATCGATTGTTCCACGCCTGCCTTTCTTTGGGCTCCCGCAAATACATTTTTTTTCTGCCTAACAGTGGCCTGCTGCGCGTTTAGATGTGTACCACAAGAGTTTCGCATCCATCCTAACTGTGAGGTGCCCCTGCCATCACATCCAAAAAAAGCCCTGCCTGGTAGAGCATGCCTGTGATTACGGGTGAGAAAAATAATAAGGACGGTAGAAATACAGAATCAGCCGTTTATGCGGCAGACATATACTCCGAGCACGCCGTTTATAGAAGGTCTGGTCGTTTCAGCCGCGCTCACACGCGTGGTCCGATAAATGGGACTTTAGAAAATCGGTTGTGCCATCAAACTTTAACGCGTTGGCATGGGTCAAAGAGTGCACCTGCCGGTCACGATGACTGCTCTTCGACTTTGCTGGTCGTGCAGTATTCACGTTTGTACCAAGTGAGCAGCTGCATGAATTCTCGAACGAATTCGCAAAATTGCTTTGGTGTCAATGAAGGATAGGAGAATCAAGCTTGGACCATGATTATAATGCCGAACGAAATTGGAAACCTCGGATACGACATGGACTGTATGATTGCCGAGAAAAGGTTTAACTATTTTTATTGAACCACCATTGCTTTTCTGGGGATAATTTCAAGTACATAAACAAATGATCATATGTAATTTCATTTTGAGAGAAATAATGAGTTCACTCCAAAAAAGAAATTGATTTCGACGTGACGGTCGCTGTCGGCGTTTGTGTTCCGTGCAAGTGCCATTACATGCACTCACGTCCTACTTTCAACGCGGGGTGTGATCGACAAAATGTACGCGAGGGGGCCCACTGATGCTTCCGCGCATGACGAGAGACAGGTCGGTGTAAGCACAAACGGACTGGGCTAAGAGCAGGCGAATGCGAGCGTGTTAGAGAGGATCCCAAGCGAAGCGTCTGTTCCACTGAGTATCAACATTTAACCTGCGCTTGCAATCGTCAACATCTGCTGCCAAATAATGGACAAGCGTCCTCATTTCTTTTTTTGTATATTTAGCTTCCCTATTCCCTGTCTCGATCCACCGCGGTGGCGCAGTGGTTATGATGCTGGCCTGCTTGGCCTAAGGTTGCGGGTTCACTCTTGGCAGCTGCGGTCGCACTTCGGTGGGAAGAAATGCTTGAGGCCCGTGCCTCACAAAAGGCACGACGCCAGTGCAATGTTACGAATATACTGAAGGCCTCGCCTATGGCATCCTTCGCAATCACATTGTGGCCTTGGGTTGTAAAATCCATGCAAAACCCCATGTCTTTATTTTGGCCTGCGTCTACGACGCTACACCGTGTTGCCTCATGGGTGGCAGAAAGAAGTGCCTTATCTCTTTTCGTTCCCCACCTAGCGAAACAAAACTAGAGGGACCAAGTTGTTGCCTCGTGCAGCAGTTGTCGTAAAAGCTGGCGCCCGCACCCTATCATGCAAGTAATTTGCAGCGTCTCCAAAGAGTGAGCAAGTTGAAATAAGCTGGTCGCTTCAGGTGCGGTGCTTCCTTTGACTCGGCGAGACTTTCGTGCACCTAGTGTTTTTTCCAGTTGTGCATACGTTTTTTTATCGATGCTGGCATCGTGGCAGCTTCTGTTGGCATGGCAATGCTCGTATGCCAGCATGTTAAAACTACTGGGTAAGCGGGAGGGTGGGGGTCACATTAGCTCGCGTTTTTTGTGTGTTCTCACTAAGTGAAGTTCCGTACAATATTTTGAACTAATTCTTCCACAGCTGTTATGCGTTGCTGCATCTGTCATTGCAGCACCTTTCGTGCGGAACTGTTCATTTAGAGCAGCACTGGTACAAGGTAATATTTAGTGTAGGTAAATCTATAGATTCTAAAACATCATTCGTAGTTTCTGTGAAATTGATACTTTTCACGTGAAGGGCGTTGCCCCAAAGCCTTTCTCAGCAACTTATTCATCTTTCTTAGCTACTTATTACTGCACACAAGTTACATGATTCATTTATATGGCACACCTCTGGGCTTCGAATCGCCAGGTGTTTGGAAAATACCTTTCAGTTAAACGTCGAGCAAGAAAACTCAATTAATTATGAGGAGAAAGACATGTTTCAAAAAGCACTTCTCTCTCCCAAAACCTCAATCCCATTAGCACAACGTTATAAAAACACGCAAGTGCTGTGTTTTTACGAAAATGCCTTCTCAAGAAAGCAAAAAACAACCAAACTCTCTCAAATGTGACGGATTTTACTTGCAGACCAAGTGTCTGAGTGTACGATTTCAATATTGATACTAGCTTACCTTACGCAATCTTCCCAAGTTATGAGTGGCAATTACTAGTGAACGTTGTGCTCATTCGAGACATATTACCACGAAATGGCAAAAAAATTCAATTCTAAAGAAAAACAACAACGCAACGCAAGTCGATAAAGCCTTCTAGCACGCCCATGCATATGCTACATAAAACCTTACTACGCTTCTTAATTTGCATGAATAATTTTATGAAAGCCTGAGTACATTATCTCATTCGCTCGAATTGTTTTTTTACGGCCTTACAGCACGAAGCGAAAACCGCTAAGAGAATTGTGTTCTCATTTATGTTTATCGTTTAGTATACGGCTGCTGACTTGTTTACTTGTTCATTCATTCAATTTTCTTACTTGCCCTTTTCTTGACGTGTGTCTGCTGGGTCGTGTATTTATTTTTCACGCCGTATACAAGCTTCTCATGCTATGGTGTTCTGAAATTTCACCCAGAGCTTCACCATAAAAGTGGCTTTCGCCTTCGCGACAAAGGACTGACACTATTTCTGGCAGCCTGCCAATTCTGAGAATAGTGGGCCATGAAGGACGAAATAGCAGCTTCGTTTTCAAAGTGAAAATGTTGACGGGGCAGCCAGAGACTTCAATCTACGTGCTGCGTTTAACAACGCAGCTCTGTCATACTATATTTCTCTACTACTTCCTTAACTACTAATAATAAGTACTCACGTATTGTTACGAGAGCAGACTCGTAGTGAAGATGCTTTACTGCCAGGTAATTTGACCATAGACACATATAGCGGGCACCTAGCGCGTAGACAGGATAACAGCTGGCCTTCAAGGGTAACTGACTGGATTCTCAGAGAAGGCAAGCGCGTTAGGGGGAGACAGAAGGTTAGGTGCGCAGATGAAATTTTCATGTTTGTAGGTATAACGCGGCAGCAGAAAGCACAGGACCGGATTCATTGGCGGGACCGGAAAGATGCCTTGGCCCAGCGGTTGGCGTAGTCAGGCTGATGACGAGGTTGATGAATGGAACATAGTATGAACAAGTGCATGTGCGACGTGCATGTGCCTTCACTGTATATATACGTGCTGCTCCTAATTATGCAACTCTTCTATATTATTCGTGTGATAACTTGTTCCTGTTATCTCAATAGGTTCTCTGTATTCTCATAGAATTCAACTTAGAAGAGGCGAGTTTTGTAGCCGGCAACTTTAGCACTGTATAAACCGACAATCTTGACAACGTCCCTGGCCGGTTAGCCGGTTAAGTACTGCGTGTATCAAATGAATAATTTCCTCCGTGCGCTGCTTTTTTCTTTACAAAAGCAAGGTAAAGTTTGTTGGTGACTATGTCATCTGTATTTAAGAGCGGGAACAAACGAAATAATAGAGACCATTTCTATGAATGAAAATACTTGGCTTTTAGTGCACGTTAAAGGACGGATGATGGTCGTGGTAGATTCAGACTCCTGTTTATGAATGGCCCAGTACAAAATTTCGTGTAGAAAGCTTTGATGCTCCCAAGTGAATTGGCTTTCGCGCTTTTCCTGACAAAACACCAGCATTGTAAGGATTCAAATATAAAGAATGGGAACAAATTTTAATTTCAACTCAGACAATCGGCGAATTGAATCCCGGTCGGGGCCTCATTTTGAATAAGGCGAAGTGCTCGATTCCCGCGCGCTTTGAATTAGGTGGGCGAAAAAAAAAACATGAGGTCGAAACTTTAGAGTACTGCACCGCGGCGTCTCTCATAATATTTCGGTAATTTTGAGGCGCGAAACTCAAGAAATAATGATCATTGCTATAAGGACGACATAACAAATTACTGGCTAGCAACGAGTTTCAAAATCGGGTACTTTTTGGTGAACGCTGAGAGATGAAAAGGGTGGAACAATGTGAAAAAAATTGTTTACACCAGAGAAGGTCAAATGACATACTAGACCATTGGAATCATTTGAAGCAGCGTAGACCTTTTTGATTTTTTTCAGAACAATATAGAAATACCACTGGCGGGGGGCAGGGGTGGCAGTGTAATAAAGGACATAGATGAGATATTCACTAACACAAGGTGTGGGCATCTTCATGAAACATTTTTTTAAATTGAAAAAATTCTTAGCGAACCTCAGTCAGTTTCGTCGCTTCTGCCTTCGTATCTATCAATCTACGGACCTACACAGGGGCGTTCTCGAGGGCCTCTCCGTAGCTCGTGATATAACAAAGTTATCAAAGCAGGGCATGAGTGTATGATGAACGCCATAGAGTGGTTGTGACATGAATAGCACAAAATAATTTTCATGTACCTCAAGAAACCTTTTCCCTCACAAACGTTTAGCTCGTACCTATATATACTCACCACAGTTCATGTTGTGCAGGCATGTGCCAGAGCTGATAACAGTCTCAATCGCCAAACTAACAACATACACATTCAAAGTTTCGGCCAATCTCATGCATTGTGAGCATAAATATTATGACGAGTCATCGAATATAACAGCTGCGGTGGAACTTACTTGTGCTATGCTTATGCAGGGAGAATGTTTCACCAGAGTTGCTAAATAAAAAGTTTATTAAACATGGATAACTACGGAGTTTGGCAGACTGGAAAGTTTATTGTGACCGGCTAAATATGGCTCAAAACAATGGTGCAGGATTTCCAGGTGTCAAACGTCTGTGTTTAGTTGTTTTTTTAATACTCGATGCAAGGTAGCTGAATGAGCAAGCGTTGACCTATATTACATTTTAAGGGACGTAGCACATCTACGTGACGCATTAGATACGAAAGCTTTGCCGTCTTTGGTACATGAACAAAACCATCTTGTGAGAAGTGCAAAGTTAGCGTGAGAAAGGTTGCAGCTATTTTAATTCATTGTACAGCTTTTATCAGAACATTTAGGGAAAGTTTAGGTGTGCCCTTTCTTTGGTTGTAATGTGCTTCGATGTGCGCACTAAATCTTCACAAGGTCTGCTATTGTACGTACTCTTTCATCAGCGAAGAAGTTCACCAAAAAATGCCTTGTGCAGTGAACCTAAACACTATCATTGTCATAGAAGAGTATGTGCCACAGAAATTGGGTAAATCACTCTACTCTAAACTTAAGAAACCAGCGCGAAGACAGGACGAAGGAAGGTTACCTATATGCAGACGATGTGTACATTTGGACATCTGGAAATATTCTTAAAATAATTCAGACGACATTACAAGAAGACTTCAATATCATCAAGGACTTATTAATAGAGAGAGGGACTGTTCTGTCACATGTGAAGTGCTGCCCTTCACCCGTAAAGATTTGAGCAATTTCAATTTTAGCCTGCAAGGACAACCTTTAAAGATTAGGACACAGCATCAAACTCTTCAAATAATACTTGATTGGTGGCTGGTCTGGACACCACACATAAAAAAAAAATCTCGTAAGCGGTGGTAATTCAATAGTGAACGTACTTCGCAGAATCACTGGCACGTCATCGGGTGGGTCAGTATCATCTCTACTCACCGTTACTAATGCTCTAATAAGACGAAAAAATTGCATTTTCTGTTCCAATCTTACATGGTATTTTACCCACGTCGTAACAAAGACTTCAAAGACTTTTAACCATAAGATTACGCGTATGTTTAGGTGCTCTGCAAGGGAATAGCAAAGGCTCGCGACTCTCTGTTTACACTCATAAGAAGTGTAAAAACAGGTCGGCATATTTTTTTTCTTCGAACACCGCATAAAACTCATTCTTTGGCTCTTAATATATCACAGAAGCGTGGAATCTGTGATCATAAAAAATTAACAAAACTGCCAGTACATTGCCAAGAAATGACTTTTTGAACTCCGACATCTGATTATCGTCCATGGTTGCTCACGCTACCACACATCGAAGTGCTGGTGGAAGGGATAATCAGGAAAAATGACACGCACACCTAGCACTCTACCAGATACATCCAGATACATACGCAATACATACATACATATATATATATATATATATATATATATATATATATATATATATATATATATATATATATATAAGGGAAAGAAGTGTATACCTAAGGGCTCGTTTTTTCGTGTTTTAACACAATAATAATGAGATCTAACAGACAGTAATGCCAAGGAATGTACACGGGAAGTTATTAGAACCAACGGAATGTAAATAAGAAGAAAGAAGAAAGAAAAGTGGATGAAAAAATAACCAGCCGTGAGCAGGAATTGAACCTACGACCTTCGAATAATGCGTTCGATGCTCTAACCACTGAGCTACCACAGCAGCCTTCCCTCCATCCACTTTTTTGGGTTTATATGTGAATTTAGAAGTAGGAGTGATAGCCAGCGCCATCTATAAGCCAAACGACGAGTGTGAAAACACTCTTATTCGCATGTTTGGCGCCACGTAGCACGTGAACTTATTATGAGCGGGCAGCTGATTAATTGTCCCTCTTATACAACCTAAACACACCAAGTCTGCCAGTACGAGACCCTCGTTCAATGAAATAAGGGAAAGAAGTGTATACCTAAGGGCTCGTTGTTCCGTGTTTTAACACAATATTAATGAGATCTAACAGACAGGAATGTACAGGGGAAGTTATTAGAACCAATAGAATGTAAATAAGAAGAAAGAAGAAAGAAAAGTGGATGAAAAAATAACCAGCCATGAGCAGGAATCAAACCTACGACCTTCGAATAACGCGTTCGATGCTCTAACCACTGAGCTACCACAGCGGCCTTCCCTGCATCCACTTTTATGGGTTTATATGTGAATTTAGAAGTAGGAGTGACAATCAGCGCCATCTATAAGCCAAACGGCGAGTGTGAAAACACTCTTATTCGCATGTTTGGCGTCACGTAGCACGTGAACTTATTATGAGCGGGCAGCTGATTGATTGTCCCTCTTATACAACCTAAACACGCCAAGTCTGCCAGTACGAGACCCTCGTTCTATGAAATAAGAAAAAGAAGTGTATACCTAAGGGCTCGTTTTTCCGTGTACAGGGGAAGTTATCCGTGTACAGGGGAAGGAATGTACAGGGGAAGTTATTAGAACAAATGAAATGTAAATAAGAAGAAAGAAGAAAGAAAAGTGGATGAAAAAATAACCAGTCGTGAGCAGGAATCGAACCTACGACTTTCGAATAACGCGTTTGATGCTCTAAACACTGAGCTACCACAGCAACTTTTTTGGGTTTATATGTGAATTAATGAAATAAGGGAGAGCCGTGAACAGAAATATATATATATATATATATATATATATATATATATATATATATATATATATATATATATATATATATATATATATATATATATATATATATATATATATATATATATCTTACAGATGGATCCACAGTACCGACATCTTTGAATTCAGCATTCATTGTACCACACTTCTATGTACAAGATTCATTTAATTTATCTTCAATGACAACGTCTACTACAGCTGAACTATTCGCTATTCTAAGCGCTTTAAAATTTATAAATTCTGTAAGATATGCCCAAAATGGGTTATTTTCAGTGATTCATAAGCGGCACTAAAATCACTCAGTAGCATAAAAATGAAAACTGCAAATCATCGCCCAATTTGTGACACACCTAAAGAGCTCAAAAAGGCAAACCAAACGCACCATGGAATAATATTTCAGTGCATATTGCGATATGTCTGTAAGTCTGTTTTCCGACCATTCCTTCTGTATTATTTGTGTATATGATGGATCTTGCACTAAGTCAAAGCCAAATTTCTGTTAATTCAATGCCGCCCCTGTGTACATGTCATTTCTACTGTTTATTTATGCTGCTAGTACTTTTTGTTAAATATTTACCACACGACAGTGATTTTTCTGTGCAGTGAGTATATGTATGTTGCTAGAGGCCTAGTCACGTGATGTTTCTTTCAACGTCACCCTTTGCCACCAGCACCATGACAATCGCAGTATTGTTGCAGAAATGAAGAAATAAAAGAAAAAATAAATAAAATGCAACATACCATGCAACATCCCATCAGTGGTGGTTACGTAGTACGTAACCACCAGTGGCACATACCCGAAATAGCGATCCTTACAATGTCTGCTGGATGAGGACACTTGTATATGATGAATACACGATGAAAAGATGTGAGATGGCTGTGCTTGGAGTTTTCTCTAGACATATGGACGGACGAACGGACTGACACACGCACGGACGGACAGACAGAAGGGCGCACAGACGGATGGACAGACAGAGGGATGGCCGCAAGAAGAGATGGACGGACAGACAGACGAATGAACAAACGGACGGATGCACCAAGGATCACACAGAAAGGCGGACGCAAGAACGAATGGACAGACAGACTGACGAACGCTGCGCCCCACCAATCATCATTCACTCCGTGGATGTGCTGTGATTTTTATGCGACTGTAGACTAATATATTGACAATTACGTGACTACTGAATGTATGCATTAGTTGCTCTTTAATTTGTTAACATCACCGCGTGTTTACATGCTTCACCATATGTTAAATACGTTGTTTTGAAATCTCATGTGCTGTTATATATTGTGTATTGTCCTGTTATGATTGTATATTGTATGTGCAATGAACTTCTTACGCTTAGAGACTTCAAACATATGGGCTATTTTATAGATACCTCTGAACCAAAAGGAATAGCCCGCGCCCGCACCTAATTTGTGTGGCAGAATCTCAGTAAAGCCCGGTAAAAAAAAAATAATAGGTGGGACAGACTAGATAGTGCACCAGTGATAAGCTTCGCGAACATGCGAATTCAATAAAGACTGTTGTTGAAAGTAAGCTATCCACCAATTGTGGCAGGCACGGGGGCACCCCGACTCTGTTTGACCTCACCGTCCTAGAACGTCATTGTCAAACTTTAGACTGACGGGAATGCTGCACCGTGTATTTTCTTTCCCGTCCCCGTTATTGTCGCACTAACACTCGTTCGAGCTGTTGTCGTCAAAGGCGCACATGGTGGATATATCGCATGCAGGCTTTCGCTATCCACCATAGGGGTAACGGATGTGTGATCGCTGGGTCGGTTGGTCTGTTTGAAAAAGAAATCATCCATTTGACGTCACGCACTTGACTAACAGTTAGTAATCTAATCGTCTTTAACTCTTTCGTGTATCAACGTATTTTTGGTTAAAAAAAAACTTCAGTTGCTGGTCAGCTTCCGTTCTCGTGTCATCTTCCTTTTTCCCTTCTTTATACGGCTCACACAAGTTTCAGGTTATGTAGCAATGGTCCGCCTTTTGTCGCACCGGCTATGCATTACTGGTCCGCTAAACATGAACAAGGAAGTACTTAGTCCAACAAAATGGCAGCGAAGCGATGGCGGGACTTGCAATGGCGGCTACAAGAGGACCCCGAAGCTACGGAAGGAGTACGCCAATGGCTACTTGCCCGTGCCATGTCTTTGTTATTTAACGCGTACCACTGTGCGCTGAGAATAAACGCAGGAACAACCTAACATTCACCCAGCTAAAGCGTAAACTTACCTACAAGTAGCCCAAAAACGACCTGCATCGCCTAGCTAAGACCTATAGATAGGAACTAGAAGCTGCCAGATTAGTTTACTGAACCATCTAGTTTTGCTGTGTCGAGCCTTGCACGACTTATTACCAGCTTGGCCCGTTTTTTTTTGTTTGTTTGCAAAGTTAGAGTTACATGTGTTCATATCAGACTCCTTCATGGAAATGGTGTTTTTTGGCGGGCGATTTTTTTCCGGTGCACAAAGTACGATATTGATTTACTTCTCAGAAAATGATCGCGACGTGAAAAAGGCCGCCCACCAACGTCGGAATTCAGTCGATCAATAGTCGGCGCGCTTTACGAAGGACATGCCAATGTAGTTGGTATTTCCTTGACACATTTTTCGGCAGACTTTGGAAACTAGCTTTGACCAGAACTAAGCTGATTTGACGCAGCCTTCCTTGTACTTTAGATGAATGTTCGTCTTATTTCCTGTTCTAACATATTCATTTATCTTGTGTCACTGCTGGTATCGTGGTAATGCCTCCGAGCTTTAGCTCCATTTGTTTCGAAATACCTTGAATTGCAATCGAAATAGCGCACAGGTATCCTTCATAAAAATGTCAGCAGCGGTGTGATTAGCGGAGCAGAATTTCAGGAATATTTGTTGTGAACTTACGTTTTCCTGTTCCCATGATCACAATTCCCTTTCCTCATCTATTATTGGATAGAATTGAACTTTTGCTTATTGAAAAGATAAGTTTAAAATATTTTCCAGCCCCACTTTAGGTGAAGTCTAACGTTCTCTTTCTGCCTTCCCAAAAGATCCTACTTTAGATAAATCAAAATACCTTAGTACTGAGTGTTTGTACTTCAGCGTGGTAGGGAACGCATAGACATTTTTACCACGCGGGAATAGGCAAATTGGCGTCTCGTTGCAAAACAGTTAGCAGACATGTTGTTGATGAACACAAGGGCAGCACAACAATACTCAGAAATCTGCGTATGTAGGTGGTTGTGCTGAAGTCTGACTCCCCTTGTATATATAGAGCTGTGGCAGTCTACTGTAACAGCAATAGTGGAAATGCTCTGGGGGAAAAAACAAGAAAAATTGCGAAGACCTAAGCATGAATGGAAGGGTGTTTTAGCTGCACTGGCTTAAAAACAAAAGAGGAGTAAGGCATGCAGTCTTTCTTCCTCTTCTTCTTGCTCTACTTTTTCTTCTATTCTTTTGTTTAATCTGTCCTATATGCTTGGTTTTTAGTTTCCCAAAATCTTGTACGCCCACTGGACCTCTGTTAATTACTCTAACTACAGCTGCCATTAAAGACTACACGACGTGACGCATTAATGCTGTGTCGGGAGTGGGTCGGCGTAGCCTTTACAAATTCATTCACTCATCGCATTGGTGTGGCTGATTATCACCACTCTCATAAGTTTAACTGCGTAGAAACTCGTGCTCAAGTCCTGTGCCGTTCCGACTTTGAACAACATCACCAAACTCTGCAGTGCGCTTTAAGGAGACTGAACAATCGGCCCTTGGGTGCGGTCCTTGGAGGTCTTGGATCACAGAAAGCCACACGAGCCCTTAAACAACTCTTGAGGGTAACATCACTGAGCGACCGCCTGTAAAACCCTTCACTGTGTGCGTGGTATTTGTGTGGTGTGCAATGTTCATACCCTCTCCTTTCTTTCTCTATTTTACTCCCTTATTTCTCTCTTTCCACGTGTAGGGTAGCAACCTGAACGTAGAGTAGTTACCACTAACCTTTCGTATATAGCTTTTCTCTCTAGATGCCTTACAAAACACGAAAATGAACCACCGGCGTTGCCATTAACGCGTGTGGGGTGAAAAATCGCCGTAATGTGATGACGTCAACCTACAACGTCACAGTGGTGTCACACAGTGTCTAAATTTATGACTCATTTTAAGTGACGTCACATGACACCATTGCTTGGTCATGGGTGGGCTGTTTCCCCGCAAGTGCATGAGGTGCAGAATGCTCGCATTGCTTCTGATTTCTGTCGCTGTGCGAAACCAACCAATTTCAGAGACCGGGTTATCAATAGGTTTCACTCTGAAGAAACCTATGCCACTCATATTGAAGCAGTCTTAACGAACGAAAAAACAAAGTGAGGTTAGTTAGAGGCCAGTGGAATATGGTTTTGGCTGCACGCTCGCCTTCTCTGCTCGTTCGCTCTGTCAGTTACGGCGCCAATGGTGACGCCTCTCAACGCTTCAAGAACGAAGCTTGTTAAGCATGACCAAGATGAAAAATGATGCCGTGACGGGTTGCACACAGGGGCCTGCCTTTTGTTGTAGCTTTTCAGGGGTAAAAGCTGGAAGTAAAGTCTCATTGGAGCTGAAGAATATGGGCCCTCTGTCGCGATGGTGCCCGAAAACGTGCATGGCCATGACCTGGCACTTCAAGGGAGGACAGTTTGGGCCCGACCAAGTAAAGGCATTGGTATGGCTGGGCGCCCAGCTCCAATGTTTACGGCGTGCAGCCACACCCCTGCATGATATGTACACGCGCCTACACTTATCATAGGCGTCGCAGTGGTATGGTAGTTGCTCACATCGACATCTTTTTTCAGGGCAGAAGCGCAGCATGACTGTAAACGTCGGCGTAAATCACTGCAAAGTGAAAAATGAACAACTATATGAATTTCAAGAGGCGTCATGGCGTTGCACTCTTGAACGAGGAATACACAATGGAACGCTGTGTTCCTGCTTCGTGCCTTCAAGCTGCATGACAGATTTTGTTGTGTTTGACGAACTAACCCAAAAAGCCAGCTCAAAAAATTGAACTCTACCTCAACGTCCAATCTCTTGTTCTAAATGGTCGAAAGAACCACACAAAGCAATGCTTAGTAGTGTCGTTAATAGACAGTTGTCAGATGAGTTAGGCGGTGCTGACTTTGAAATGTCCACCCATGCCAACTTAAGACGGTTTTTCAAAACGAGCTGTTTCTATACACTCGGCTATGAAATAATCAGAGTCGAAGCGTGAACAGGAGTTCCTAGAGGACATGTATTCTAAACTCTAATTTATTTTAGACCTATTCCATGCAATTCACTGGCAGGAAATCAGACCACATTATGTGCGCACTGATAATTGGTTGGTTGGTTGTTCTATGGTATTCTGCCGCAACTCACCGCAGAGGATCGTCTATAAAACGTGGGATACCTTGTTTAGGAGGTGAAGAGCTTTTATATTCTAGATATGTGTGAAAATATATTCTTTCTTAAATAAGTTATTTGTATAATCAAGCAAAAAATTACAACACTCTCGTTCAAAAATAAGCTGATGTTTGACAGCCTTAGCATTCTATTCGCTTCGTCTGACGCAGAAAATGACACATGGCATCGAAAGCATTCTGGTCTAAAAACCATAACAGATGCACAAAAAAGCACCACTGGATGTGGTAAATTAAAACCCATTCTTTGGAGGGGTAAGTCTACAATTTTTTCTCGTGTTTGTTTGTTTTGTTAACAATCGGCTGCCTGTTATAAAAATGGCGTAGAGACCACTCTCACTGCAAAGGAAGTATTAGGTCACTGCAGAAAAGCAGAGTTGTGTAGGTTAAAGTTCATGGGAGGGACTCGCCACTGCATTCCTGTAATTGATATGTCTGCCCTTCCAGAGGAGCACTATCAATTTTTCCACTGATAGTTAGGATAAAGAAATTCACATGCTGGTTAGATTTACGAAAATAGGAGGTAAATAGTGACTTTATTACATCAATGCTGTATATGGTAGCCCAAGTTGAAAATTAGCCGGCCGGATGTGCGTACAAACATAGTTCCGCGAAAATTGGGCAGGTCATAATACTCATCACTGAAAAACAAAGAAATTAAAACAGAAACATGTGACGAAAAGCACCAATTCAGCTTTAAAGACCAACTTGAAGAATAATTAGGAGAGACTGTAATGAACTATGGGGATTAACGCAGTGAAACACACCATAACGCACACTTCGAATTTGAGGTTAAGCAACTACACAGAATGCTTATGCGGTTATTTTTTTTTCTTGTATCGGCACTATGTACAGATAGACAATAGAAATCGCTTGCTCAACATCAGGCACTTCCAGACAGCAAACACCACTGGAAAGCTAGCGTTTCATACGTTTGAATACCTGCATGATTCACGTAATAAAACAGTGAGTAATTTTAATGGTCGCTGTTGTTTGAAGTGTATAATTGTCTTACTGCGCCGCCATATCAATGCCGACAAACACCGCAGGAAGAAGTGCCCTTTTTGTAGCTCTCTAAATATTTTAACAAATATCTAATGCTGCATCTCCTACTTAAAATGGTCTATATTTCACCATGGTTCACATAGTGCAAAGCGTATTTATTTTAGTTAAGTATGTTTTATTTCTTGCCCTTTCCCTCTGACGTCTCGCTAAATGGATTTTCTGCTACGCAAAATACTGGGATTAAAATTCTTCAGATTAGTTTCACAAACTGTGCTCCAGCTAACTCAGTGCAAATTAGCTCTATTCCTCATTTATTCAACGCTCGGCCCAACCTGGATTATAGTTAGGCGAGTAATCTCCTAATTATTCTTAGAACCTTGACTAAAATCCTTGGTCGTTCAATCATCATCAGCTTACCTTGGTGCAAAGCAGCTTGCGTCTTCAATCTAAGTGCACCGTGTCTTATTATCATTTCCGTTTTTTTTTTGCTTTCTTTGAAAGAGCAAGGGCCAGTGAGATTTTAGCTTTCGTTCTACGAGCTCAGCCTTCATTATCTTGTTCCCTACCACGAACCTTAACGGTGACTACCTCAAGAGCTGAATAGATTGCTCGCACACTTCTTGTTTCTTCTACGACTGTTTTGGTCATCACCCTTGTGATGCATTATAGTGAATCATATAGTGAGTGAGTGAGGTGCCAACGCTATCACCCTGATGAACACTCACTTGAGAGAAAGCTGTCAAGTTCTTTGCTTTCCGATGGCGTGACCACCATGATTTGTCAATTTGTGATCAGGAAGATTGTTTTGAGGAATGCATTCTCTACTTTATGATTTTAGTAGATAATGGTGTTATGGTCAAAAATGTCCAAAACATAATACAGACACATGAGCTGCCGTGCACGAATTGATGCCTTTCGCGATGTCTCGAGGTTTAACTTCTCACGACACATTTGCGAAAAAAATACATGCATGTCTTACTTGGGGATCGATCCCGTGTCTTTTGCGTGGCAGCAAAGTACTCTACCGCAAAACTAGGCGAAAAGTGCAAGCCGCACTCTAAACTGACTTTATCTAGGCTGAATCGGGTAAAAAGTGACGTTTGCGTGTGAAACAAATTGTTTCAGATCAGTGAAATAACAACCGTGCGTCACGCAAAGCGAACTGTGCAAAGAGTGCTTTCACGCACTTCAAAAGCCTAACGCATAACTCTTAATTGGGTTATATTCACCGAGACTAATAGGCGATTTTATGCACTGTCAAGGTCAGCGAATGTCGCATATTTCAGCAGTGTAACATGAATACTGAATGTTCTTGCTGGTGTTCACTCTGCACTTTTGGCCACACGCTGAGCAAGAACGTCACTTTTTTTTACCGCGCTATTTAGTCAGCTCTTACGTTGGACTTGGTTGGCAATTGGGAAGAAATGTAGCCTTGAAGCACTGCAAAGATAAATTTTGCATTTCTTCTATGATTGAATTAGCTTTGACCACTTGACGACACAATGTGATGAGCTCATCGTGGAGGTTAAGTGACTTGACGTCATTTTGACGCCATGAAGTGTTGCTAATTAACGCGTTCATGCTGAGTGGCACATCATGACGTAATCACTTGGCCAGATTTTTTTGGGAATACCTTACGGAACAATCTCTTACGTAAAGAGCTTCAGTGGTGAGGTGAAAACACAAACGTCATCAGAGCCTCTTCTTTCAAGGCATCAACACACTGCATGGCAAAGAATCGCAATAGTTCGACAAAAAAGCAAACACAAAGAGTAACTTACAGACCCTGTAATCTATGAAAAGATGCAGCCGGCGCTGTGAGAAAGCGCTGACACCCCCTCTGGCTCACGCAATAACAACGAAAAAGAGATAATTCCTCTTTCGACCACTACTGACCAACAAAAAAAAATGCTCTGGTTGCGTAAGTTTTGAGCACAATGATTTCATACAAAGCTTTTTTTCATTTTAGTAAAGTCACCCTTATTCTAACGATCATTAACATTTAACAAGGTCACTGAATTCTTGGTATTCAGGAACGTAGAACGCCACATACTAAAGAATTCTTCGTCAATCCACCACAGTGGGCGTAAGCCAAAATTGAAGGTGAGTATGAAAAATATTACGGCTTACGTTGAGGCGATGTAAACTGAGGCGGGCAAACGCTACTTCTGGGACAAAGTCTCGAAGTTGTTTTCACTGCTTCCACACGGCCAAACTGACGCCGGTTGAAACTTTCTACACTATCGTGAGTAGTGGGAACATACAAGCCATTTTTCTCCTTTCAAAGTCACTTAGGCCTGAAGAACTAATTTTCCGCCATGCATGAAAGTTCATAAATAATAGCTCCGCTGAACCAATTTTTCGTTTGGGCTAATCTGAGGGCGTAATTACTACGCGAAAATTGACCCAAAAATATCCTCCGCCCGACACGAAAAAAAAAGAAGGCTATCAAAGTAAAACGGAAGCTTTACATGAAAACAAACAAACAAACAAAAAACTCATTGTCTCTATTTTTTTGACTTTTTCGAAATGTGAGGAAGTCGAATTTCCTGATAGACTTACCATCGATAAATTTTCTTCAGCTTCGGACGAACGGAATTCTCGGTCTTTTGCAATCAGTTTTGCTCTGAAGAAATGAAACATTCAACTTCATATTTTTTTTTTCACAAGTTTTTTACCTCATATATAACGTGAACATCCACGCATTCATAGGAGGCAATAATGGCAGAGCTGAGCGTATAATTAAGATATTTCGTAACTAGTATCAGATATAGTTTGATTGGTTGTGCTAACATGATTAGGCCTTCTATGTACGCAATATAATTTTGAGAAATTTTATTTGTATCTTTCAGAACGGTCTTTCATGAATACATAAGCGCCAACTCTAAAAGCATCGTCCTCATACTGCATGGAACAAACAAAAAAAGTATTCATGCCACTCGTACATAAGATTTACTCTTGGTTACGTCGTGTTATCATGTACCACCCTCTCTTTTTAACTGTGCTCGTTGCGCTCTTGAGAGATTCTGAGAGTTATCTGCAGATGCTTCAAACCACACAACAAGTTTTCTTTGTTTCGTAACTGAACTTCGTCGAACGCAATAACGTTTTCGCTAACTGTGTCGTGATGCCCAACTATCGCGTGGGAAAAAATAGTTGACGGAGCTATCTGTAATGGCACTGAAACATAAAACAGGAACTCTTCTACCTCACTGAAATATTGATGCCCTATCTCTGTGCTGCGTAGGACATACTTAATATGTTATATGTATGGCGCCATGTAAAAGCATAAATGCGATCCCGATTTTCGTGGGGATCGCAGCCTACACGATGGCTGCAACTCAATTGGCTCGTACTTTGACGGCTAAACGTACCATAGTATGTGACATTTCCTCGAGCTGCATTGCATTGCGTATAGAAGCGTTCCATAATTCAAGGCGTTACTGAGACGCTTCCTTACTTTTCCCTCCAGTACCTCTCCTTCCGGTTCTTTCTCCTTTCAAGATATCACTGCGCGAGCCTTAGTGGAATTTCTTAAGCAATAGGAAATATTGCAAAGGTGATAAATCCGACGAAGCAGTGTTCACATTCTTATTATCAACCATAATTATTGGCTGCAGGTCATGTCAGTCTTAGGGAAATACTTGCTTCTTGAAACATAACCGTCGCAGTTAGATTACGGCCCTGAAGAGACAACTCATCAGTGCTAATGGTCTACTTTGACATTTTGGAGAGCATTTGTGGTATGCATGATGGCTTCGTTTTTGAGAATATCGATGTTAATTTGAAAGTTCTCATCTAGTGGGTACCAATTTCCATTCTAATACTGGCACTCAGTGCGTGAACATCCATCCACGTATCTATTTATGCAATTTCGTATTTGTCCTCTACTATGCCCCACGGCCACCGTAAATGCTTGGTAATTCGAGTCGCATGATTGTCAAATGATACCTGGGTTCGGCCAGCGTATGCACTGTTCATTTGCATAAAACAATCGGTAAGTTCGGTCGTATTTGGAGTACACCAAGCGCGAAGCTTCGCAATAGAGCACTAGCCTCATTCGCAGACAACCGCACTGTTATATATACCAATGGGTGACCATGGTGCATTCACCCAAATTCAGATCCGTTCTTGATCAGCGCTGTTTCTACCCGATACAATGTGCTACCGTGTCGCAATGCACGCTGTAAGCTGTGAAAGATGAAGGGCTTCCCACCGCGGTTGGCAAAAGTATAGGCACATGCTTGTGGTAATGAGGGCATGTAGTAAAGGGGGAACGCCGATGACGCTTCACGCTACTTAATCACGCATGTCGGGCGCCATGGGCGCAATGATAACGAAGTCGCAGAGTGACGGAAGCTGTGGCTTTTACACTGCTTTTATGCAAAGTAAGTACACAATTTCCTATCAACCATAAAACTGAAAGTTCATCGATTTACTGACCTTCAATCATTGCCTTGCGGATACTTTTTTTATCATTTGCCATTCGCTGATCAAAACTTCTTTTTATGGTCTCGTGAAATCACAATTAACGAGCTTTTTTGCCTGTGTTATCTGAAGGAAAAAAATGGCCGGTGCCACACATTGGCTTTAACCATCTCATTACACACATCCGTGGCCTAGCCAAGGGGTGGCACACCGAACACATGCTTCCCCACCCCGAAATCAAGAACATGCCCACACCTGAAAAGTTCTTTTGCCTACGCCCTCGACATAGTTATAATTTTTTTGAATCGCAGTCTAACCATAGGTCTGAGATATTCCACGTAAGTTCACATCTTCCGATACTTTCATAAAGTAGGAATAAAAGTCACATCAGATCTGTTCGAATGAACAGCTCAACTGTCCCTCGAAGACCCAAGCCCTTTCGCCTTACGGCTCAGCAGGCGATTACCCGTTCTTCCATCCGTGGTCAACCGCTTTCCGACCTTTTCCATCGGGTAATATTCTCTCTGTGTCTGCATTTTGTTTTTCGCGAAATCGTCCCTGTTCTTTTTTTTTTTCATATTTTCTCTCCATCTCTTCCCATCTTCCATTTATACTTTTCTGTGTCTTTCTCCTGGAATAACCAGCAGGCGTTGGGCGCCTTGTGCTGCTTGGTTTCAGCTCTATCTTTATGGTGCCTAAATCATTTTCGTAGACATCTTCCCATAAAGAAGAATTATAGTAACAGTGAACTGACAGCGAGATTCCAGCTCCTTTTTCACAGTCGGCGACGTAGGCACCCAGAAAACAACGGAACGTATGTTTACGAAAATTTTAAAATATTCTTTCCCATGCGTCGATAGCATTCTCCAATAATATTTCGCAGTACGAGGCTTGAAGAAAGCTTGCTCTTACGAGCAAGTATGAAATAGTACATTAATGACAAACGCGGGTCCAATATAAATGATTCGGTGCATTGCATGTGTTCTGTAGCACATAAAAAAACTGGACAGCGAAACCTATATATTTTAATGAGATCCAGGAGCCTCTAGCCATGTATAAATTTTGTGTTTAAAGTGATAACAACACGCTATGCGACTAATTATGAAATGGAAGCGCACAACGTAGAAGCAGACGGAAAGACAGGGACAAGCGCTAACTACCAACTGAAAGTTTATTCGGAAAAAATATGAAATATATACTAAAAGATCCACGAAAAAGAAAGAGAAAGAGTAGCTGTTGTCCCTTACATGCATCAGGTTACCCACCGCCTGAAAAAGGTGGGGCAGCGCATGGGAGTGCGTGTAGTTTCCTCTGCACCACACAAGCTTTCTCAGCTGGCTAGACTGACATGTGGCACTAGACACAGGGAACAGCGGTGTAAAACAAAGCACAGGAACCGTTTTGTCCACTGCATTAGTGACGTAGTTTACATGATCATACTTTCGTGCGGTGCCTGTTATATTGGGCAGACTGGAAGATGCCTCAACGACAGGTTGCGTGAGCATGCGTGCAATGTTCGTAGCGGCAATGATGGTTTTCTTGCCCAGCATGTCACTAGATGTGGCTGTGAAGTACAATTTGATAAGACAGTAGTTCTCCAAAAGCACAAAGATGAGCGCACAAGGCTTATAATTGAAGCAGCACACATAGCGGAACACGGGGCTTGCGTCAGCAAACCATCAATCGCTTTGTCCGATAAGGAGCTAGCGTTTTTAAACATTAGCAGATGCCGTAGAAGTTAACTAATCAATGTAAAGCACAGTAAGCGATGGTAAGGTAGGGCTGACGCACTAAGATATTCTATCGGTGTTGCCATTTTTGGTCTGTGCTTTGGTGTTATCGTATGTGCCTTGACACTGTATCATCTTTTAGTATATATTTCATATTTTTTCCGAATAAACTTTCAGTTGGTAGTTAGCGCTTGTCCCTGTCTTTCCGTCTGCTTCTACGTTGTGCGCTTCCATTTTGACATGTCGCCTTAGAAGACGACATTAACGAAGTGCGCGCGGGGCACTGGCGCTGTGGCACGAGCGCGAGCCTGGCGTCGAACGCTGGCCAGGAGTGACTCCAACGCCTGGGCTACGCTTTTGAACTTGTTCACGTTTCCTGTCCTTTAATAAATCGTCTACAGTCACAAGCGGCTGTACAGACGTAACAGTTGGCGACGAGGAAGACTGGATCGACTCATCGGCACTCCACCGACGTCAAGGAAATAACATGGCGACGCCCGACTTCGGTCGGCTACCCGAATTCAGCGGCAGCCCCAGCTCCTGGAGATCCTGGTATGGGAGGCTACAGTTCTTCTTCGAGGCTAACGAGATTACGGACGCATCGAAAAACGTGCTCATCTGCTAACGCTGTGCGGGGAACAGACTTATGACATCGTCTGCGCCCTCGTTCAACCCAAGCAGCCCAACCAAGTGAGCTACGAGGACATAGTCAAGATGCTCAAGGCTCACTTCGATCCACAACCGTCTGAGGTCTTCTGCAGGGCACGATTCCAGCGACGTGACCAAAAGCACGACGAAACGGTCAGTGATTACGTCACGGCGCTCAAGAAGCTAGCAGCAGATTGCAATTTCAGGACAAGCGCAGACACTGCAGCGAATCCGACAATGCTGCCTATGGACGTCATGCTGCGTGATCGTTTCGTTTGCGGTCTTCGGAACGAGCAGGTCCAGCAACGGCTCTTCGCAGAAAAGGACTTGACGTTCAAGAAAGCTTTCGACCTTGCACTGCGAGCTGAAAACGCCATCGAAGACCAGAAACGCGTGAAAACCGAATTTAAAGAGTTTCACGAATCCTGCATAAGCACATGCAAGATAGACAACCAAGGTCACTCTAGTGCCTCTGCCCAAAAGAAGAAACAACGCTGTTGGCGTTGTAACGCGCTACATAATCCGGACACTTGCAAGTTCCAGACAGTTTCCTGCAACTACTGCAAGAAACGCGGACACATTGAAAAAGCCTGTCTGAAAAAGCGGAAAGAAGCAAAAACGAGCAACAGCATCGAATATCCCCAACAAGGAACTTCGACAGCTGCCTCAGCACCAGTGTCGACTCAGCAGGACTCATCAGACGTGGCCCTTTACGAGCTCAACACCGTAACCAACGCGTTCAGCACACAGAAGGTCATGACTCGGCTACGCGTACATGGCAAGTTCTTGGATTTTGAAGTCGACTCGGGTGCAGCCTGCACACTCATCAGTGAGGTCACGTTCAAAGCTACGTGGACAGATGATCGACCACGGCTTCAGACCGACAACATGCTCCTACGCACATGGTCAGGACAGTCTCTTCGAGTTCTCGGATGTGCAACGGTGATTGTTACGCACGGAAACAAAACCATGACACTACCACTTGTTGTCATCAAGGGAGCAGGTTGTAACCTCCTTGGACGAAACTGGTTTCCTCACCTGGGTATACAGATCACGGGCATCAATGATGTATCCGGCGATGAACTTGTTTCGAAGCTTCTCGACAAGTACCAATCTGTATTCGACGAGGACATATCAGGACACATCAGTCCAGCGGTACAACTAGACCTCGTGGAAGGAGCGAAACCAAAGTTCCTAAAAGCACGGCCGGTTCCTTTCGCGCTCCGGTCAGCTGTAGAAGCAGAATTGGATCGACTGCAAAGTCAAGGCATAATCGAGCCAGCACAGCATTCGGATTGGGCAACGCCTCTCGTACTGGTTCGAAAGAAGAATGGCTCGTTGCGAATATGCGGCGACTACCGTTGCACAGTGAACCAGGTATCAAAGAAGGCAGACTACCCACTTCCCTCAACTGATGAAGTGCTCAGCCACTTGAGGGGAGGCAAGGTCTTCAGCACCCTGGATTTAGCACAAGCGTACCAGCAACTGCACGTGACGCCAGAGACAGCAGAGATATTGACCCTGAACACGCTGAAGGGACTATACAGGGTCAAGAGATTGCCTTTCGGAATTTCTGCAGCCCCAGCCATTTTTCAACGTTTTATGGAGACAATGCTGTCAGGCATCACAGGCGTGTGCGCATACCTAGATGACGTGATCATCAGTGGGAAAGACGCCACGGAACACGCCGAGAGACTGGAAGAAGTGCTGAAGAGGCTACGAAACTACAATCTGCGCCTCGGAAAAAACAAGTGCTGCTTTGCGGTGCGACAAGTTTTCTTTCTGGGACACCGAATCGACGAGACAGGCGTCCACACAAACGAAGAGAAAGTTCGAGCCATAACGGACGCTCCAGCACCAAACTGCAAACAAGCGCTTCAATCATTTCTCGGAATGCTGGCTTTCTACGACAGATTCTTGAAGAACAGGGCAACAGTTGCCAGCTGCCTATACCAGCTTCTTCAGAAGGACGCCACGTGGAGATGGGAGACAAAGCATCAAGAAGCCTTTGACAAGCTTAAGGCATTGCTGCTCAGTCAGACCGTACTGGCACACTACGACGAACAGAAGGAGCTTCTTGTCTCTTGTGATGCTTCACCATATGGCATAGGAGCTGTTCTGTCTCAACGTGATGACCAGAATAGAGAGGCGCCAATCGCTTTTGCATCTCGGACGCTAGGGCCGGCAGAACGCAAATATGCTCAATTGGACAGAGAAGGCCTTGCTGTGGTGTTTGCAGCCCACAAGTTCCACAAGTATATTGCGGGAAGAAAGGTGACTTTCGTCACTGACCACCAACCACTGCTCGGCATACTGGGTCCACAAAAGCCAACGGCTCAAGTCCTTTCTCCACGGATGACCAGATGGTGCATCAAGTTATCGGCGTATGACTACAGCATAATCTACAGGCGTGGCAAGAACCATCAAAACGCGGATGCGTTGAGCCGTTTGCCATTACAAGAACGTCTCGATGAACCCTGGCCTCCAGGTGACGTACTATTGTTCGAAGCGTTATCGAGACCTCCGTTGACTGCTGCCGAGATAGCACGCCTGACACAACAAGACAGCATCATGCAGAGGTTGTACAAGGCAGTGCAGGATGGTACAGTGGAGAAACTCACTGGAGATGAGTTTGCTCCTTACCGACGACGAGCGACCGCACTAGCACTACAGCGCGAGTGCATCACACTTGGATCCCGAGTGATCATACCGAGCTCAGCACGATCCCGTGTTCTGGCACTTCTGCATGCGGGTCACAGAGGCATGGTAGCCATGAAGAAGTGCGCAAGGAGCTACGTATGGTGGCCCGGAATGGACAAGGTGATCGAGGAAACGGTGCGACAGTGCCGTGAATGCCAAGCAACGCAAAAGAGCCCACCCAAAGCTCCTATTCCTACGTGGGACCGTCCCCAGACAGCATGGAACACGGTGCACGTTGACTTCGCGGGGCCACTACTCGGACGCACCTACTTAGTTGTTGTGGACGCATACACAAAGTGGGTGGAAGTCCGGCACGTGACACAAGCAACATCCGCGGCTGTAATCGACGTGCTCCGAAGCCTCTTTGCAACGTTCGGCATTCCCCGAAAGGTCATCTCCGACAACGGAAAAGCATTCATCTCCAACGAGATCAAGCAGTTCTATGCGTCGAACGGCATACAGGCTGCAACCTCACCAGCATATCATCCGGCAACAAACGGCCAGGCAGAACGCTATGTGGCGGAGCTGAAAAGAGCGCTGTTGAAAGATGCAGACAAGTCCATACAGTGCCGACTTGCAAGATTTCTGTATCGGCAGCACACGACAATACACACTACCACAGGTATGACACCGGCGAGAGCGATGTTCGGACGAGAATTGCTCTGTCCTCTCGATCTTCTTAAGCGGGAGACGGATAAGCGAAGTCCTGAGAGCCAGGAGGCATTGCAAAAATCACGCCGCTTCGCTATAGGGGATAGAGTGCTTATCCGGCAGTTTTTGAAAAAGCCAGATTGGATTGAAGGCGAAATACTGCGCCGCGTCGGACCACGATCCTGGCTTGTAAAAAGCGACCAAGGAAAGGTTCGGCGTCACCTCAATCACATGAGGAAAACGAGTCAGACCAGACAAACAACCCAATCGCGGACAGATTGGAGCGCAGCTGACGATCTCTTGGACGCAACGCCAGAAGAGACGCCATCGAGCTCAGCTGCTCAACCGCCTGAATCGCCCGAGATGCAAGATCACACTCCCTCGCAACCGTCGACGTCACAGGCAGTGGCCACTCGGCAACTGCGACCACCAGAGGTTAGGCGACCTCCAGACCGCTATGGAGACTTCGTCTAAGGGAGGAAGAGTGACATGTCGCCTTAGAAGACGACATTAACGAAGTGCGCGCGGGGCACTGGCGCTGTGGCACGAGCGCGAGCCTGGCGTCGAACGCTGGCCAGGAGTGACTCCAACGCCTGGGCTACGCTTTTGAACTTGTTCACGTTTCCTGTCCTTTAATAAATCGTCTACAGTCACAAGCGGCTGTACAGACGTAACACATTTCATAATTAGTCATGTATCACCAACTCGCCCAATCAACCATTTTGACGCTATGCGAGGCTACCTTCCTCGATATGCCACAGTTTGCGCTGAACATTGCTTCATGTCCTCAAAAACGAATGAAGCTTGAGGAGACAGTAACAGCCAATACAAGGTCACAGTAATAGATCATTTTTACTCATGTGCTCCAAGAAAATAATGGCCTGCAATTAAGGCGTGGGCATTGCTTCATCTTGAGTATACGTGAAATGAAGGCTAGATATTTCGCAATCACATATCAAATGACATTAACATAAAACCACCAGAAGTTAAAGAAACTATGTGGTGTAGCTATTGTTTAAACCTTCTAAAACATCGACAATATTGTCACAAAGCTTTCGTAATTAAGAAAATGAGATAAATTCAATACTCGGATTTCGACTCAAGACGGATGCAATAGTAACGTTCCAATGACGTAGCAACCTTCCACTAGTATGCTGTAACTATATCACGCAATCATTCGTACTAAAGTCATCGTGTTCGATTCTACAAAAGGCTTACTGACATAACGCTTCAGGCTAACGTTGATGGTATTAGAAAAAATAGCGTTTTTCATGGGGCTCTTCACCTTCTCCGCACTACGGTTTCTGCTGTTGCGTGATCGCGAAGTGGCTCCGCTCGCTCACCAATATTGTCATCACCGACATAACTATCCACTGAAAAGGGAAAGCATGGTGTGCAGTGATCACCATTTGGGTCCTTGTCTGAGGGACCTACCAACTCGGTCATTACGGTGAATGAGTGTTTAATGCCACTTCTACTGCAGGGCATGTGTCATGTTCAATATTGAATCTATTTGAAGATGCCTCAGTCGTGTGTCGTCCTGAGCACGTTTTCAGGTGGCGTTTTCGTGTATGTGTTGCGTCTAGATCTGTGTCTGGCAGTAAAAGGTAGAGTTGACGAATGAAACCTTACAGCTGCTCGGTCGGGTTGGGCGGGGGGGGGGGGGGGCAGGGGGTATCTGGATTATCCGTGGTATATGCGCATGTCGATGGTCCGCCACAATGATACCGTCGTAATATGAGCACTTTCTATGCGTGAAAAAGCACAGCGAGGTATCTTTAACGGTTTTTCAAGGAGTGCAAGCCTATGCATACAACTCGCCTTTAGCGTACCACGTCGACCATTTCCACCATTATGAGAAGATGCCTGTCCACAGAAACACGTGAGGCTTTGTTCTGTCACCGCGTGCCCCTTCGCCATTGCTTGATTTGCCATCATCGGCCGGATCAGTATCGCTTTGCACAGTTCTTTGTACTTTAAACTTTGAATTGCGCTTGCCTGTGCTGCGCAAATTTATATATGCCGTCTCGCTCGGCCCAGTAGTTTTGAGCGAATAAAGTTTGTGGTTATGATAACCAAAAACAGGGCAGGAAGAACAACAACTTTGGTTTCAAATTTTTACAAGCCTTTTTTCCGACTTTTGGGCAACACGTAGATAAGAATGAAGTATGTCAGAAACGCTGTAGATCAACGCCAACCGTTAAAGCCAAAACATTGTCACCTGCTGACTTCAGAAATTCATAGAAGACGACATTGTTCTTTATATTTTGAATCAGCATTTTAGACTGTCATGTTGTAGTTCGAATTCTGTATCTGATCTTTTTTTGGCGTTACTGAGAAAAGGCTGTTTTATATGCAAATTTTTTATATGTAAAAGAGTAGCTGGTGGCTTAATTGTGTGCTAAGGAATTTTTACGTCATCTAAAGAACCAAAGGGAAATGTTTTTCGTGATTTGGATAAACAGGTGAATGTTTTGATGTTTGAGGCGTCATATGTATTTTTTCAAATTTGAGAAAAGTGCTTGACAGCTGATGCTTCTGCGCATGTTGCATCATCGTCATTACCTCGATTCTCATGGCTCTTCTCCCTCCCCTCTCCCGACGTCACTGATTGGACAACGTGAGTGGCAGCGGAAAACCTAGGAGGTCAATCGCCGCGACATCTGTCGTGAAGAAAGCGCGAAACCAACATCAATACTGCAGTGGCGCGCTGTGGATCTCGCTGCCGCTCTGATCGAACGGTGAACAGCTGACCTCTCCCCAACAATACCTTTTTGTAAACAAAATGCGCGACCTTTCCGTAAACTGCGTTACATCTGCGAAGCAAACAAAAATCATGACATATACGACTGGGCCGGAAGGACGCACATTGCACGAGCTTTATGGCAGCTTTCAGCTTCCAGCTGGTGCTCAAGTGGCCGATTTCGCCGAGTAGGTCAGTCTAAGGACGTCGTAAATCTCGTAGCGCGCAAACGTGAAGCGATCGTTGGCAGCTAACTCACTGATCTGAAACGCTATACAGTTGACGCCGCTAAATCCATGTCGCCTACGTTAGGCGCACCTTGGATCAAAATGGACAGTGGATCTACAGTCTTCTTTTTCACATTTTGGAGGGCTTCATTTGTTCGTGCGTTCAGATGAACGCTTAGAACAAGCTTAATTGAACCCTAGTTGTTCCCACGCAGCCCAGAGCTCCTAAGTGGAGCTGCCTAGTAATCAGTCACCCGTAATGTAGAACGGTATAGAAGCTGCAAAGGTCAAGCTTCTTCTTCGATTTACCCAGTCCGACAGGTTACGGCAATGCGACCCCATTTGTCTTTGCATGTCACGAATATTTTAAAAGAATTCAATCGGATGCGCGAACAGGCAGCAATGTACTGTCAAAATATTCGGTAAGCAAGCATATTGTATTCGTCAATCTCTGGTGTCCGTGCGGCGATGCAATCAACAGAGTACAAACAGGGTACTTGCCTTACAGCGACGAAAGCAGTATCCCACTAACTCCCGCGCTCTTCACCTACGGCGCGCGAGGGAAGATGCAGCGACAGCCGTGGCCGCCATGCTGGCTGTCGTCGTCTCCCGATGCTTCGCTACTCGCATCCGCGCGGACGCGCACTTTTCCCCGATCGGAGCCCGCGCGAACTATCGACCCGTCCCGACGCGCTAGCCGGGAAAGCGATGCAGGCGACACCGCCCGGCTCGTTTCAAAACTATGAGCGTCCGTGAACGCCAAACACCTTCAGAATCGAGAATCCCGGCAGGTTTTGTTGGTGTTGCTGCTGTTCTTGCAGGGTTTAAGTTCTGTCAACGTAAATCCGCTGCTGTGACGTCCATGCCTGCGAATTTTGTACCTGCGACGTGGTCTTTAGAATGGACCTCGTGCAAGGGCACTATGCAGGATGACCCGAGATTGACAAATTTGTGGATGTTTGCGAGCTTTGCAGACATCTCCTTTTCAACAATCCAAGAGTACGAAAAGGTCCAATCCGCGCCTCGGCTCAATGCATTCTATTGGTTACGGTGGAACGTGGCATCGCGTCAAGGACAGTCGACAAAGTTGGGCGGCGTTTTCAAACCAACGATTCTTCTTTCATTTGTTTTTCATTGCACGGAGTTGAAAAGTGCATCAATGCAATAATTGTGTGAAAAACTTTTCGTGATGCTATTCCTTAATGGCATGGAATGTTTGCACCTATTTTGAAGCTTTCATTGGCGGCACTGCCTCGTCCTTAGAATAACGTGCACGGTGGCCTCTTCGATTGCTTCCATCAAAATGCTTTGGAACATCTAGACCGCAGATACACCTAAGGCCACGTATATATGTGACGTAAGAAGGCAGGAATGGTTAGGAGAAGTGGATGAGAAAGAGGTCACAATAGAGTAAACATGGCGCAGAAGCCAGGCCACGTTTCCCAGTCATCATAGCGTCACATATATATAATCGTCATGGTCAGTCTGTATATTCTAGCATGCTGCTTGCTAGCTAGCTTGGCCTTTGTGATGTGGCTCTAATCCATCTCGGAGGATTGCCTATAAAAGCAATGGTTAATATAGAAATAAACATAAGGCATCACGTAAACAATAATAAATAAAAGAACTATAATTTACTTTCACCACTTTTCTTTTTTCACATTTACATTACAATTGCTCTAATCACTTCAACTATACATTGCGTGGCATTATTGTGTGTTAGATCTCATTAACATTATGTTAAAACACAGAAAAACGAGTTCTTAAGTATATACTTATTTTTCTTATATATATATATATATATATATATATATATATATATATATATATATATATATATATATATATATATATTATTTTTTTATCCACTTTTCTTTCTTCTTATTTACATTCCATTGGTTTTAATAACTTCCCCTGTACATTCCTTGGCATTACTGTCTGTTAGATGTCATATATATATATATATATATATATATATATATATATATATATATATATATATATATATATATATATATATATATATATATATATATATATATATGTACATACAGGGTCTCGCAAGTGTCCAATATTCTTTAAAAGTTAGCAGAAGGTGCTAAAGTGCTCTTTGCTCGCGGTCTTCACAGTTGTTTTATTCTGTAGCAGTGGGCATTGTAGAGAGGAGGCTTGAAAACATCTTTTAGAGCAGTAATTAAAAAGTTAAGTTAATTGGCTATTCAATTAGCAGAGTTAAGCAGCTACGTCGAAGGGAGAATTGATGTCATTCATGTGAAGGATCCCTTGCTGCTTTGAGATTTCGTAAAAGCGGCGTCTAGCAATGATTGCGAATTATAGAAATTCGCCTAAATTCTGCGGAGAAACCAAAACGACATGACCCATGAGCGTAACAAGCAGAAGACTACAATGACGTCACTGTTCAAAACAGCGGCTACAGAGCTACAGTAGGTTCTTCCTATTTCGTTATCCTATGTGTGTCATGCGTGCTGTAATTGCAAGCACAGCACACACACCCACACTACGAAGTCGGTTGATGTTTGATATAACAACTTACCCTCATTTCCGCCGTCTCAGACGAATACGGTAGTTGTACTCTTTCGCGTTTTGGTTTCGGTAACGCCGCTTAATTTAGGAGAAGTTCATTTATTCACACTTATTACTAGAGGCCACTTTTCCGAGGCGTAAAGTGCGCTGAAGTATCTGTAACTTTCAAAGCAGATTGAATATAAAAATGACCATTCTCTATTGTATGGATGTTCATAAAGGCACATCCTCGTCAAAAATTAGTCAAATACCGTAACAGTTTCAAGTGACATTTTTAGCCCTGGCGTCCTACAAAAAGAATAGGAACACATTTTGCTGCCGAATGTGGCAGAATTAAGTCAGAAATCGAAAAAAAAGTGTCTACACGATCTCCAACAGACTTGCGCAAGCATATGTAGTAATTTTTTCACCACGGCCTTCTTTGTAACTCTACAAGCTGAAAACAAGTTGGTGGAATGGGATAACGATAATACTCGTCCCATCACCATCATCAGCCTGACTCATCATCATCATCATCATCATCATCATCATCATCATCATCATCATCATCATCAGTCCACTGCAGGACAAAGGCCTTTCCCGTGTTCCTCCAGGTAAGCCGGTTCTGTGCTTGGTGCTGCCAATTTATACCCGCAAACTTTTTAATCTCATCTGCCCACCTAACAATATGTCTCCCCCCTAACCCGCTTGCCTTCTCTGGGAATCCAGTTGGTTACCCTTATTGACCGGCGGTTATCCTCTCGACGCGCTACATGCCCGGCCCATGTCCATTTCTTCTTGAATTCAGCTATGATATCTTTAACCCCCTTTGTTCCCTACTCCACTCTGCTCTCTTCTTGTTTCTTAAGGTTACACCTACCATTTTTCTTTCCATTGCTTGCTGCGTCGTCCTCAATTTAAGCTGAACACTCTTTGTAAGTCTCCAGGTTTCTGCTCAGTAGCTAAGTACCGGCAAGATACAGCTGTTATATACCTTCCTCTTGAGTGATAGTAGAAATGTACCTGTCATAATTTGAGAGTGCTTGCTAAATGTGCTCCATCCCATTCTTATTCTTCTAGTTGCTTCAATCTCGTGGTTCGGCTCCGCGGTTATTACCTGCCCAAAGTAGACATAGTCATTTACAATTTGAAGTGCATTATTACCTATCTCGAAGCGCTGCTCTCTTTCGAGGTTGTTGTACATTATTTTTGTTTTCTGCAGATTAATTTTAAGACCCACCTTTCTGATCGCCTTGTGTAACTCCGTAATCATGAGTTGCAATTCGTCCCCTGAGTTACTCAGCAATGCAATGTCATCGGCGAAGCGCAAGTTACTAAGGTATTCTCCATTAACTCTTATTCCTAACTGTTCCCCTTCTAGGCTTCTGAAAACCTCCTGTAAGCACGCGGTAAATAGCATTGGGGAGATTGTGTCCCCCCTGCCTTGCACCCTTCTTGATTGATATTCTGTTGCTTTCTTTATGAAGCACTATGGTAGCAGTTGATCCCCCGTAGATTTCTTCCAGGATGTTTATATATACTTCATCGACGCCCTGATTACGCAGTGTCTGCATGACGGCTGATATTTCTACCTAATCAAGCGCCTTCTAGTAATCTGTGAAGGCTATGTATAGTAGTTGGTTATATTCTGAGCATTTCTCTATTACCTGATTGATATTATGAATGCGGTCGATTGTTGAGTAGCCAGTTCGAAATCCTGCTTGTTCTTTTGGGTGATTGAATTCTAATGTTTTCTTTACTCTGTTAGCAATTACCTTTGTAAATAGTTTGTATAATACCGAGAGCAAGCCGATCGACCTGCGATTCTTCAAGTCCTTGTGATCTCCTTCCCTATGTATTAAGATTACGTTAGCATTCTTCTAAGACTCTGGTATTCCTCCCCTCAGGAGACACCTCGTAAACAGGGTGGCAAGTTTTTGTAACATAATCTGTCCGACATCTTTCAGCAGATCTGATGTTACCTGAACCTAACCAGCAGCTTTGTCTCTTTGCATGCTCTTTAAAGCTTTTCTGACTTCTTCTATCATTAGCGGTGGGGTGCCATCTGGGTTACTGCTAGTTCTTATAGTATTAAGGTCGTGGTTGTCCCGAACAATGTACACATCTCTGTAAAACTCGTCCACTATTTTAACTATCCTATCCATATTCGTAGTTATTTTGCCTTCTTTGTCCCTTAGTGTATACATCCGATTTATGCCTATCCCAAGTTTCTTCTTCACTGCTTTGATGCTTTCTGCGGCTATTAGGGCGTGTTCAATTCTCTCCAGGTTATACTCGTCCGAGCCAAATAATAAATGACGCTTTACTTGTTGACTGTTTTATCACTAGCTATCGTATCTTTTCATGTTGTTTCTAAGATGTTTACCTTGCTATTTACAAAGTAGGTTTTCCCTAACACTAACGTATCGCCCGCAGTAGTAGACAATCTTTATGCCCTAAATGTAAGACACGAGGGCTCAGTTATTGTCTGACTTTTAAATGCATTCAGGCAAATTCAGATATGTAGGTGTTGTAAAAGCTCCCGATTTCTTGTTATTCTAGTAAAGAAACCTGCCCAAATCACTTAGCTAACATAAAAGTGGTGTCTTATACCGATGTAGTGCGGAGTAAATTTTAATTAGTTTTTTAGCATATTAATTGTGCGTGATGGAGCTAGAAGACGACGACGATACAGTGAAGTTCAAACAGCTTGCCCTGGCAAACATGGCGGGAATTGGTTCGGCCGCTGCAAATCAGAATTCGGCAATCTTTTCTGATGTTAGATCGTCCCAAGTTTTCAATAATTAGACAGTGGCAATTTAAGAGCAATGAGAATGTGTGTATGACGAGCGCAAAAACTTGCCATTGGACAGTTTGGACGCTGTATTAAGTACAAAGTTGCTGTATGTTACTTTTACAACAATACCTTGCACTACAGGGTAAGAATAAATAAATGAATTTAAATTAACCATACTTCACTTGTTAACCACTAAGCCATGATGTCCTATATATAGGACGCGGAGCGATTTTTTTTCGTAAACTGATGCTATCCCCAAAAAAAATATTTTAGCGCTTTTGAGGGTGTAGTAACTCCAAATCAAAAAGAAACGAAAGTTTCTGCTGGTTATAAAATTCAGGGCTACAAACGGCTGAAGTGAGCCACATCCTTTTAACCAGCCCTGAATGAACAGTCTCAACCAAGCCAACCAACATTACCATATCTTATCTTTTTAAGCTGTTCCTTAGTTACATTTCTATCATACTTACGGTCCCCAATTAGTTTTTTTTTATTGGAGGGGGGATTGTGTTGAAACTTACTGAAGAACAATATGTTTTACGACAAAACTTGAATACAAGAGTAAGAGGCCAAGTTTCCATCATTTTTTGTCGGTTAGTTCTTCTTTTTGAGTTAAGCGTTGCTGCAGCATGTTTTGACTTCAGTACAACATGGCATACTTGAAAAAGAAGACATAGAAATGGAGGTATTGCGCAGCGACATATTACTTATGCAAGAAGTGATTTAAAATGCCGCGGCATAAAACGAGCTCGAAAGAATAAGAACTGTAGCGTTTTTCAAGGTCTTCAACAAATGTGAAGAACACAGACACACAAAAACGCCGCTTCTCAAATCTAGTAGCCGCCACGACGTTCATGCTACGAAGCATAACATCGACGGACGCACTTGCATGAAGTTAACTTTATCGCGGAATATTGCTATACCGTGCATTCGAATATATTTACACATATTTTATCAGAAAGTAAAGCCGAAATGAAAAGTTCCAATTTACGTCAGCCGAAGACTAACTTTACTTTGAAATACCGACGATAATGGGTGGACTTGAGGCCTTTAGTAGAGACGAACTTACTGGTAAAAAAATTTTGCGCAAGCACCAAATTATTGACAGCAAAAAAGTACGTTTATCTCAGTTTAAGGTAAATTGAGTTGCGTCTTTTAGACAAAAATAAACGCTCCATTGCTAATGTTCATGGTCGGCTCACGTTAAGCTTCAAAGCGGTTTAACTGCATTGCTTTTTCTAGGTACTTGTGTAATATCTGGTGGCTTGTACAAATTCATAGTAAAGCGGTTTTAGGCGCATTCTGTACGCACCAAAATACTCCAGTACACTTAATAAACTATTCAACGAGGCCATTAATGGTTACAAGAAATTAAGTAGTTCTTTCTAAGTAAACATTAAGCAGCAAGAGGAATCCCCAGCTTGTGGCATGTGAGAGGCGAATGGACTTCAAACAATGTCCATTGCATAGTTACGAGTAAACACCTACTGTCATAAGCTAGTTCAACCGGCACGTCAACGTCTACGATCAGGGAAGAAAACCAAACCAACTTGCAAACCACCGCCCGTGTTGACGTTAATCTCAAAACTGAGCCTTTACGTTCCCGCATCGAAGGCACGTGTGCGCAATCATTGTTCGAAAGAAAACAACAAAAGACCCTCGTCTTTTTGAGATATGGCACGGCGAAATATATAACTGTGGAGCCTTTAGCTTTCATAACATTCTATGGCCAACAACACGTTCCGAATGGCTGTAGCCCTACGTCCCAGCTGTCATTTCAGTAAGCGTATATATATTCTTATTTGGTTCCTGTCCTCACGGGAGCTACGTCGAGATGCAGAGTCCCGTGTTTCGTTACATAAACGCAACAGCGGCACACCAGGCGATGGAAACACAAGCGATCGAAACGGGAACCGTCGGGAGTGATGGACCCACCCGTTTGATGTTTCCCTGCGCCACCATCTATGCGGTTTCTTGTTTTGTACTGTTATGGTGTGGCGTGTGGTTTCGTGCTTTTGGATCTCCAGCTGCTAGACGTTTCTGCGCGCTCGCATCCGCGCGTGTGGGAATGCGTGCGTGCGTGCGCGCACGTGCGTGTGTGTGCGTGTGTGCTCTTAAGGGAGCCCACTGTACCCAATTGTTGCTCAACAGAATAAATTGTGTTCGTGCCAGAATAGTCTTAGACGCCTCATCAAATGAGAAAATCGACCATCGGCAGCGTTAACACGAGTCACGTGAAAATTACAATGACGTGATGACCTCGTCATATGAAGTCATGACACAATACTGTGACGCAATCGTGCGGCCACGATGGCACGACATATCGATGACGTCATATCATGATGTTGCCACTGGTCATTAGTGGGCCGACCACGGAGGCTGTTTGAAACGAGGTGAGTTGAAGAGAGCTTGCAATGTCTATAAGGGAAGCAATACTATTTGCGTATGTCGGGATGATGATGATGATGATGATGAGGATGAACGGAAAAAAAGCAAACGCTTGGGAAGTTGCATGAATGTTCGTGCACTGTGAGCAACTATGCATCAACTGTACGCGACTTCTAACTGGGGAAATGCGAGATGCAGGCTGGCATCCCATGATAGCCCCGACTGGTCTGTTATTTTCAAGTGCCGTGGGAAGGCAAGAACTTACACGGGCAGCACAGAACTTGGCTGCTATCGGCGAGAAGGGCAGTGCTTCCTGTGATCATTGGGGCAGCGATGACACGATAGATCCCATTCTTTGTGACTGCCATCGCTATACAGCGCGAACAGACTGCCGCTAGCTGCTCAGTTAGCTCGCCTTGGCGACAGACTCTTGTCAGAAGAGTCAGAGCTCGAATGTCGACATCACTGATTCTCGAATATTGTCACGTGCTACGAAAGGTATTAGACTTGGAAGAACTGAGCCGGCGGGGATACGCACCGAAAACTGGCAAAATGGCTGCTTGAATAATCAACAACAACTAGCCAGAGCAACTGCTGCCCCAGAACATCGTCTTCCATTCTATCGGGCAGCCATTGCTTGCGCCGACCGAACCTAGCGGCCAAGTGGCATCATTCCCCTTCTGAAAAAAAAAAAGGCATCACTATGATGCTCGGAAAGTACAAAGGCTAAATTGGGGTGAACCAGCAGAAAATACACGCATACACAAAAACAACAATAAGGTTGATGTGTGGTCGCACTACCACGTGAAGTGTGGCTTCAGTCGCACTACGTGCACAATCTGCGAGGAGTACATGCCTTCGCTGCCGTGGTGAGAAGGTGCCGTCAGGGACTATTTCGTAGTTCATATCGCTCACGCGTCGCAACACTTTGTGCGGTCCGAAGTCGTGAGTGAGCTGTTTTTCTGATAATCCCTGGCGTTGGACTGTAGTCCACACCCAAACTTGGTCGCCTAGATGTTATTCGACTTGTCGATGGCGAGCGTTGTAGCGGCATACGTCTCTACTCTGTTGGTGCGTAATGTGTAAACATGCTAACTGGCGTGCTTCTTCGGCCTACTGGGTAAGCTCCACAGCGCCAGGAATTATCAAATCGTCGCAATTGTGTGGAAGCATCGCATCCAGCATGGTCTGGACCTCACGTATATAGACAAGACGGAAAGGCTTAAATCGCGTAGTTTTCTGGACGGCAGTATTGTACGCGAATGTGACGTACGGTAGCACCTGGTCCCAGGTCTTATGCTGCACATCTACGTACAGTGATAACATGTCAGCGATGGTCTTGTTGAGTCGCTCTGTCAAGTCAATGCTCTGTGGATGATATGCCGTGGTCTTGCAATGGCTCGTTTAGCTGAGCTTGAATACGTCACGAATGAGCCGGGCCGTGAATGTTGTTCCTCTGTCTGTGATTACGCATGACAAGGTACCATGTTGAAGAACGATCTGGTGCATAAAGAATTGGGCAATGTCGGAAGCCGTAGTGCGTTGTAGTGCCTTTGTTCCGGCGTAATTCATCAAATAGTCGGTGGCTATGCGATCCACTTGTTGCCGGCAGATTATAGCGGAAAGGGCCCCAGTAAATTCATTCCTTTTTGATCGAATGGCGCTCTAGGTAGTTCTCTTGGTTGGAGGAGCCCCACAGGCTTCAGTGGAGGGGATTTGTGGCGTTGACATTCCTGGCAGCTTTTCACGTATCGCTTAACGGATGCGGAAAGCTTAGGCCGGTAGTACGCTTGTTGAACTCGAGCGAGAGTTCAAGAGGAACCGAAGTGACCAGATGTCGGCTCATCGTGGCACTATGCTAATAAATAAATATCCAAGTATATGAGATTAACTTTCGATCTTTTCAGTACTCTCACAGCGGCCTCGCCGCTGTAGTCTAGTGGCTAAGGTACTCAGCTGCTGACCCACAGGTCGAGGGATCGAATCCCGGCTGCGGCAGCTGTGTCTTTGATGGAGGCGAAAATGCTGTAGGCCCGTGTGCTCAGATTTGGGTGCCCGTTAAAGAACCGCAGGTGGTAAAAATTTTCGGAGCACTCCGTTACAGCACCTCGCATAATCGTGAGGTTGCTTCGGGACGTTAAATCTCACGTATCAAATCAATCAATACTTTCACAGCTTTCAAAGTTAGTTATAGAAGCTTGGTTATTCAGTCGTCGTACACTTTCATTTCTCGAGAAATTTCTTGGTTAATGGGATTTTCATTATCATGAGATAAAGTTATGCCAAGTGACAAATATGAGTACTGAAATACTTCTGTCAGCTACAACTTTTTTTCTGATTGATGGGAGTTTATTTCTCCCCCTGAGTATTCAATTTTTGTTTACCTTGAATGAGCAGCCGTGAAGATCCACTTTCGCTTCCACACGTTCTCGAATGAAAAATATACTACTTTGAAGGTGACCGTCATCAGTGGGTTGCCGGAAAAGCTGAAATATCACCCGTCCTGAGCTAAGTCGAGTTAGGTCCATGGTCGCACTTCCTCTGTCAAGCGATCGGCTGCCACAGAAGAAGGCTATCGAGGTAGAGTTTGCCAGTATCGCTATACGTAGTTGCTTTCCCATCTGAAACCGGAGTGTGCGCTTGTCCTCGTCTATTTGTTTGGAATAGATTTTCGTTCTCCCATGGTACAGTACAAAGTACTCCAAATCGTTAGCTACTTTATCCTAACGCACCGATACCCAATGCCAGCGAAGCACTACCACCCAGTATCAGTTTCTAGGCTGACAAAGAAACACGTTTTCATTTTGGCAGGCATTTGAAGTGAATTTTCCCGAAATAAAAAAAAATATTTCGTAGAAAGAAACGTGTACTGACTACTTTCGTTGACAATAGCGATATTTTTATTTACTTTGGCTATTTACTTGAAATAACTACGGCTATTCTATGGTTTTGCCAAACGGTGTCTCATAATGTTATCTCATATTTCGATGTGAGCTGCCCCGGTCGTGCCTGAAAGAAAACGGCTCATATATTTTTTCTTTGTAATCACGACATTGTTATAGGGAGACTGACAAACAATTTTTTAAGAAAAGAATAAACAGTGTGAAAAGTCCCATAACGAAAAAGATAAGGTGCATGGATACAGCGCTGTGTGTCGTTTCTTTCACATTGTTCCGTTTGTCATGCTGTTTTTTCTTTTTTTTCTTCAGATATAAAACCACTCGTTGAAGTTTCTTTGTAGCTATCTTACATGACATGTTAACATTTTACTTCATGGGAGAACGTCATGAATTAGTGTTATTGCTTAGCGGGTAATTTAGTAATTGAATTATTCGTGTCGAATCATTACAAGAAAGTTACTCAAGGCTTTTGTACTGATTACTTACCAAAACATAGAGCTCAGCAGTCGGGAAGGAAGAATAACAAACACAAGTTATTCTGGGGTATAAATCTCTAACATAGGAAGCTAGAAAAAGATGTGTGAATAATAAATGTACGTATATGTGCCGTGATCAAAAGCGCCTTTGAGTTGAATACGAATGACGATAAGGTTGATTAAAACTTTATTTTGGTCCCCAGAAGACGCAGGTGAGACACGGCGCCACCCGGTTGTCTCACGATTAATGAACTTTTGTTAAAGTACAGTTCCAGTGATTGCTGCACACTTTAAACAAAATAGCATTGTATTGTCGTTACTTGCGGCCAATTGTATATTGTAATGTAATTTGTTTACTTATTCAGAGCAATTTCACGTCTCTGTCGAACCACATGGCGGCCGTTCATAAAACTGCAGATTGAGTAAACGCAAGTATGATTTTCATGCTATAAAAAGCAATGCACGTTATTTGATCACCGCATGTAAAATAACCAAGGTTTGAAGATGACAAAGAGTATACAATGTATATTATAACACAATTCAACAGGCTTTTGTACGCAAAAAAAGCACGCGGTCTTTTCAGAGCATTGCCAAACTTGGAGCACTATTTCGCTTAGTATGATGCGATCATCTTTCAAAGACGTTGAGCTGATCGCACAATCGATTGTGCTGTTGTTCCCGTGGACACAGTTATGTTAACTGCTGATGGGTTAAAATTCTGAAGGTGACTACATCACGGGGATATTCTTAGTTCGATGGAAAGTAAAAGAGAAGGAAAACAAAAGTGATGGTGCGTGTTTGATTGCATGTGCGGTTGTAACAGAAGTGATGTTTCAGGCTTAAATATGCCTTTGTAGATCCTATCCGTGAAGCATCATTGGTAATGCCTTCTTGTTTCTAAAGAGAGGCAAATTTAAGCCACAGCTCAATGACCATGAGCAGATCGCCATTACTAGGGAGCATTCTATTCTATGGGAGGCTGCTTGAGGAGCTAAGGTGACGTTTTAAACTACACAGTGCATTGTTTAGGGGCATCGACGTTTCTTAATAATCAAACGTGTCATAATGAGTTTGCATGCACGGATTTAGAACATGAAAACGTGTTTGGGGAAAGGGGGCGAAAGGGAAAGGGGTTATCAGAAAGATTAAATCGTACCGCGGGGAGGCTTTTCTTTTTTTTTGGCCCTCAGGATGCATAATTCATAATAAGGATCATGAGAGCTAAAGAAAGCAAAAAAGAAATGACAATAAAGATTGCGGAAGTGAGAACTTTACTGAGCGAAAAAAAATATGCGTGTTTTGACAAGAAACAATTGATGTGAGCACAGGAGAAAATGCACTCAGCAACTTTGCCCAGCTATCGTCATCAACAATTAATATTTGCTTTGTGAATCTTTATGTGAATAATTCAGCTGCATGTACTAGTGTCCACCGTGGTGGTGTAGTGGTTGCCAAGCTCGGCTACAGACCGGAAGGTATTGGGTTCGATCATCGCCACGCCGCCGCATTTGAGTGGATGCGAGGTTGTGGATGCCCGTCTACTGTGCGATGTTTGTCGACGTCAAAAAACATCTGATGCTCAAAACTTCAAGAACACTGCCATACAGCGTCACTCATAACCATATAGAGCTTTGGGGACGTGAGAATCCTGCAATTAGTATATCAATAGCATGTGAAAACGCTTCGATACTAATTTGTAACGCCGGCGAAGCAGGCGCTCACTGGTGCAGCACTAGAACAGTAGCGCAGTGGTTTCTAGAACGACGTAGTGCCATGCTCGGTACTGCTTGAGCTCGAGACCATTTTCCTCGGCTACTTTGTCTATACAAAACTAGATGGCGCCACCACACCTAAGCGCCATGGCCTTCTCCTCGGCGGCGTGGCTGCGATGTGGCGTATGGTGGACGTTGCCCTGCATGCAACCTACGGTAAGAAACGCTGGGAGTAGCGATTCTTGAAGAAGAAAAAAATGGATCAAATTTCTGTCATCAATAAAGTGACATGGCGCGGTTGCTAATAGAAAAAAAAAAGAAAAGAAAATGAGAAACGGGTGGTGTGGGCTATGCGCTGCACCCGCTTTGCTGGCCTTCAACCCAGGAGCGACACGGTGAAGAAGTTGGAAGGAGAAGATCAGTGGATCACGTGTTCAAACGTGGCAGCACCCGTTCGCCGCTGAGGGAAAGCTTCAATATCTGCAGTCGTAAATACGCCACATCTGAGCATGCGCAGCCCCAAAAACGTGCCCGTTCCCTATTTTTTATCCCTCTTTATTACCACTGCAGTAACAACTGCTTGAGTCATCGAAAACGCACGGACTGGTTTAGCACGAAACGCAAAAATAAGAACAAGAAAAAAGCGCAGTGAACCATTCTCGGTATGATATGATAATACGAAATGAGAAAAAAATCATAGTATAGGCGATACGCGAAGCGCCGACAACCCCACCTGCCCCGTGTCAGAAGCGTCGGTGCGGTCGGGCGAGCTGTGTTCCCGTCATGGTGTAGGTAAGTTCACAAAAAAAAAGTTTTCTTTCATCATAATTTATTTATTGTGTGGGCCTCCAGCGATGTCTAGAAACAACTGCGGCGTTGTTGGCGGCTTAAATGCAAATGAAAATTCGCGAGGAACGCACTGTTACAAGTTTGGGGTGGTGTTTCGTGAACATGAACGACCGCGGAGGTCGATTGCAGCTTTCCCATGGAGAAGGCGAGCAATCGTGCTTTAACGGCCGTGTTTGATCGATAGCAATGTTTTTAGCTCTCTATTTATGTCGCTACGTCTTCAGCAAACGCTGCGTTTACACTATAAGTGTGCCCCGCCGCGGTTGTCTAGTGGCTAAGATACTCGGCTGCTGACCCGCAGGTCGCGGGTTCGAATCCCGGCTGCGGCGGCTGCATTTCCGATGGAGGCGAAAATGTTGTAGGCCCGTGTGCTCAGATTTGGGGGCACTTTAAAGAAGCCCAGGGGGCCGAAATTTCCGAGCCCTCGACTACGGCGTCTCTCATAATCATATGGTGGTTTTGGGACGTTCAACCCCACATATCTATGATTACACTCTAAATGTCCGGCGTTTCGAATTATTCTGGGAAGATGTAGTACATATACCTCGTAAATTACTGCCAGTTGAAAATCGGCGCATTTCTTCATTCACTAGTGGCCTCTTTCTACTAGAACAATGTGTTGTTTACCTCCAGTTTAGGCAGCACGAATTAGTAAATTATTCTTAGCTTTTCTCTCGACAATATTTATTCGTCAGGCAGCTGGTTTCATTCATTTGTCAGCCACTCTAACACAGCTGCGAACCATTTACTTGAACTTTACAAGTTGGCGTTACTTCCCGTGCAACATTTTGTTTTCCACTCCGATAGACTAACGTACGCAGCGAAGCCTATTATCCGCCACTTGCACAGACTCGGCGTAATACGGCAAGAGAGCAAATGATTATGCGCCGCAATAAATCCTATCCTCTGCAGGCAACGCAGCAATATTGGCAAACGCATAATGTAGCCATTTCTGCAAATCAAGCTGCGATGGCTTCACCCTGTAGTTCGTGGGAGAAACTATGATGAAATCGTAAAATGGTCTCATATAACTCACCTAAAACGAGTTTTTCCTATTATTCTCATGCAGTCTATGTAGTGCATCAACTAGGAACGTTATCGCGCCGTTTTGCCTTGGACTATTTCAGCAGCTCAGCGCCCCCCCCCTCTCTTTTTTTATTGCATTGCATGTGGATCAAGAGTGAGTAACAACTTTATTAGTCGAAGGGGTGAGGGGTAAGGGAGGCTAAGCCACGAAGGCTGCCAGGCTGTGCTTCTCGATGACTTCTTCCGCTCGTTTCAGGACCCGTGTCTGGATGTCTATGTCGTTGCTGGAGAGAAGGGCCTCCCATTGTCCCTCGGTGGGGGGTGAGCAAAGGAGGTCGGCGGGCGGGGGATCCTCCGGGCAGCCCCAGAGGATGTGGTTCAACGAGGCAACGTTGCCGCACAGGCAGCAGCGTGGATCGATGGCACCTGGGTGCATGTATGAAAACACGAGGGGGCACGGGAAGGTGCGGGTCTGTAGGCGACGCCAGGCGATCTCGGACCGCTTGGGAAGGCTGCTGTGAGGATGTGAATAGAAATATCGCTCGAGGCGATAGTGCTGAGTGATGTCGTGGTAGGTGACCAGGGGCTCCGGCACCAGGGCGTCCGACTCTGAGTGGCCCACCGCTCGGTCGACGAATCCTCGAGCGCGTTGGTGAGCTGTCTCGTTGCCGGGGTGACCCGAGTGGGCGGGGACCCAGATCAGTTCTATGCGGCACTGCTCATCTTGCTGCAGTAGGGGCCGAAGTAGCCGTAAGGTGGTAGGCGAGACGAGACCTCGCGCGAAATTCGAGATGGCTTGTTTCGAGTCGCTGATTATGACGCTTGCGTCAGCCGAGGTCGCGGCCAAAGCAATGGCCACTTCCTCCGCCTCGACGGCGTAAGGCGTTCTGACGGTGCCAGCCGTGATGGTCGGCCCCAAAGGAGCTGAGGAGGGCGACACGGAAACGACTACGAAGGCGTCCCTGCGTGCATTGTATCGGGCCGCATCTACGTAGGCGACGGCCGGGTGGTCGGCGTACTTTGCGTGAAGCATGGCGGCACGGGCTTGGCGGCGAGCGTCGTGGTGGCCCGCCAGCATATTCTTAGGTAGCGGCTTGATGTAGAACGCCGCTCGAATAGCATGGGGTAATGAGACCAGATCCGGAGGGTGGGAGGAGGTGTCGTGGCCGATGGAGGAAAGGATGTGGCGACCGGTCGGCGAACGGTAAAGGCGTTGCACTTGAGCGGAGCGGTGAGCCTCAATCAACTCGTCGAGCGTGTTGTGTACACCCAAACGGAGAAGACGATCGGTGGACGTGTTGGGGGGAAGGCCGAGGGCAGTCTTGTATGCCCGGCGGATGAGGACGTCAATTTTATCGCGTTCCGATTTTAGGAGACGTGTATAAGGAAGGCCGTACGTGAGGCGGGAAACGACGAAAGCGTCGACAAGGCGAAGTAGATCGTGTTCTCGCATGCCCTCACGCCGCGCACGGACACGGGCGAGCATACGTGCGGTCTGCTGCACCGAGAGCGAGAGCTTGTCTATGGTGTGTGTATTATGGCGGTTGGACTGTAGGATCAGCCCGAGCACGCGGAGATGCGAAACGACGGGGACAGGAGTAGAGTTGGCATGAACCGTGATGGTGGGGTGGGGAGTTTTGTAGCGACGCCGGTCGGGAGGCCGCATGAGAAGAAGGGCCGATTTGGCCGCTGAGCAAGTAAGACCGGCCGCGTGCATGTGGATCAACTTAAGTTTTACATCACGACAATGCGACGTCACCCTGACGCCCAAACTTTGGCGATCTCAACTCAACACGTCTCAGAGTGACCCCGCCGCATGATGTCATTTTGTTCTGCATTACTTGCGTTGACGCCAAGGCTGACGGTCTATTTTCACCTTTGAGGAGGCATTTAGGGCTTTCGTTACGTAAAAGTCGACGTAATGACGATAATCGTGTAAACAACAGGGATTATCTTCATTCGCCTCGCGTTTAGCCTCTAGACCATGACAATCAACTGCAGCGCAGAAACACGGACACAAGCCTAACAAGCTTCGAAGTTAATTCGGTGGTCGTAGTATACCTACGCCGTAGAAACGCCGTCCCCGTTATGTGTCGAAAGAGCAGGCAGCCATTAGCACCCCGGAGGACGTTAGCAAGCTTAGCTTCTTGAGGTCGACGGGACACGCAAAGAACATCGAGCAGGTAGTTTTCTGTGTCGATAAGTTGTCGTGATTGTGGCAAGGTACAACACTGCACGGATGCTTCGGGTCACGTTTGCCCGACGTAGATTCCCTCTGCGCGGAAAATTCAGGTGGTTTTAAGAATGTTTACCCGTTATTTCTTTGTATTTGTAGCCTTTTGTTTCTTGCAGAGGTGACAATTCCTGCACCCTGCACATTAACCTCGGTAAACACGCATTCATTACAAGTCGCGTACGAAGTCATCGCATCTGAAGGAAAAAGTTATGTTTTGCAGGATATATATCTGCCCAATAACCCCGCAAAAGTAAATATGGAGCGTGAGGCCCTTGAGTTTATAAGAGGGTTACTCCCAACAGTTGATTAGAGCTTTTCTTGAAGATTTCGTACGTATGTGCAGCAATATCGATTGGCGTCTGCATCCCGCGTGTTCCATTTTTTTAAGGGTGGGGGGGGGGGGTAGTAAAACTTTTTGATACGGGGGAAAAAGCCGAGTTACTTGGTAAGAGTATGACGAACAAACACACGCACGCACACGCGACAGGTTGTACGTACATGATAGAGACCATTACCTCTATCACCTGGCTATAGTTTTTCTAGCCGGTGTCTTTGTATTTTTGTTGTTTTCGCTATTTTTGTGGCAAATATGTTATTGTCCGTGTACAAGTGTTTATTTAGTGAACCAATGGTGACTGCTAGGTTCAGCAAAATAAATGTCGCGTATACGTGTTGAGAGTGGGTATGTTAATGAAATGGCAGAATTTACCTACCACCTCTCCATATCAGCCATTTCGAGCACTCCATTCCGTAACGACTACAATGGCTGCGCGCTATTTTTTTTTTATCCAACCATTGAAAAAAGAGAGCACGCACTTAATGGCAGATGATAGGAAGCATGAAGTGGCCCTTCTAACATGAGTATGTAAAGGTTCATGTGGCCGAATATATAGCGAAATCGCGGTGTAGCATGCGTTCGAATGTTGTGTTCAGTTAGTCACGTTACATTTAAACCGATAACTACATCCAGCGCAAATAGAGAGGAACTTACCAAACATCAGCGTCACATGACATCAACTTTGTGAAGGGCTACCGAAACAAAGTATCAGAGGGGCCGTGGCTGAGCTAGCACAGGTTAAAAGGTTGTACAATGGAGACAGCTTCTTTTTCGGCTGTAGTGTAAGGATGCGCCTTAGACATGAACTGGTGCATTTTCACTGCAAGAATTAAATAATGCTCTTGCAGTGTGCCGACAGAGGACAGCAGCTGGTCCTGATGCGATAACATATGCAGCTATAAAGAACCTGGGTCCTGTGGCCAGAGGACCGCCAGGTGGCGCCGAAGAGTGCACACGCGTTCACATCGGCTCCGTCAATCATCGTACCTAGCAGCGGTTAAAATCACGTGACTACCAGTGAAACTACGGGAATTGTGCAAGAAGACGTCAGGTACACGCTCACACCACCTTTTTGGACAAGCTATCCCGGTTTCCTCTGGGAATTGAAGACCTTCGGCAGAGCATGCCAACCCGCCACGCTAAGCCTCGCGGCGAAGCGGAACGCGGAGTCCTGGCAGCCAGCTCTCGGCCGACGCGTCGCGCTGCACCTGCCCGAACCCCAACGGACAACGACCCGGAACTAGCCCAGGCACTTATGGACATGGATGACCAAGACGTCGAAACCCAAGTGAGCTCTGCGGTGGACGCCAACGAAGATTTCCTTTCACCTGACGAGGTGCTACAAAGGGAATCTACTAGCGACGCCGAGAACAAGAAAAAAGACTCTGCGGAGGAACGCGACGACGAAGCCAAGAATGGTCAATGGCAGGTAGCTATGTCATTGCGACAGCGAAAACGCATCAGGAAACAAGAACGCGCAGCGAGTGATGACAGCGTTGCTCGAGGCGAAACTGAGAGCAACAGCTCCGGCGCTAGAACGCTTGCAGAAGAGCAACGCGGAATGAATGAATGAATGAACAACTTTATTTATCCCTTGTTAAAGGGAAGGGGGCAACAGGAAAGGGTGTGGTGGGGATGAACTACTTGAAGTAGTCCTCCTCTACCCTCTCAGCCCACTCCAGGATGGCCTCCTGGATAGCGGGCCTCGAGCTGCGCAAGGCAGCCTCCCAAGCAACGCGGAAGAGCATCTGAAAGGGGCCGGCGACGAACGCGCGCGGCGCCGTTGCCCAAAAACGATATGAAGATTATCATGCGGCCCAGACCAGGGTTAGTAGTGAAGGAACTGAAAGCATACCAGGTTGCGCGAGCGATAGAACATGCGAGCGGTGACCCGGAGGCCTGTAACAGCCACAAATTTCTGCTTCGCCTTCGCAACGGATCCAACATAATTATTGCAAGCACTCCGTACGAAGATGTAGCAGAAAGGATCTAGAAGATAAAGACACTGGAGCTCGATGGCACCAACTATCCCGTGAACACCTACATATCCACTCCTGCTGGATACCTGAAAGGAGTGGTACACGGATTGGAACGCGAAACGCCAGAAGCTGAACTCCTGAGCCATCTCCGAGTGCGCACTCAAGGAGTGACAATTGTTCAAGCCCGCATGCTCGGACAGTCACAAACTGCAGTGATCACGTTCGATGGACCAATACTGCCACGCTTCGTGTATTATTACGGTGGCGAAATGCCGTGCGTGCCTTATCAACCCACACGGCAGTACTGTAAACTCTGCAAGAGCCAGGGACATAGGACGGATGTTTGTCCCACACCAATGACAAAGGCGTGCAGTAACTGTCGCCTAAGAGACCCACCTGAGGACCACACTTGCGATCCGGAATGTGCCCTGTGCGGCGGACGCCATCCCACGGCGGCATCGGAGTGCACCAAGAAACTCAAACGCGTCCCTCAAAAGGGCCGGTCGCTGCTGTCGCACCAACACAGCACACCAAAAACCACTGGCATACTCAAGAGACGCTGGTTCAGCACGGACCACGAGGACTCTGCATCGCCAGGCAGGGCCCGTTCCAGTTCCCGATCCAGATCTCGATCTACATCCCGATCCAGGTCCGGCTCTCGAGACTGCTCCAACTCCAGGAATGGTGGCCACAAGCAGGCCCAAGCAAAGCAAAAACAGCACAAGGGCAAGAAGGCGCAAAAAAAGGAAGCGAAGAACCAGGTGAGCTGGGCAGCGAAATCCTCCCTACACTCACACCAAACACCACAACTCAAGCGCTTAGAACGTGAGTTAGAGATAATGCGGGTGAGAATAGGTGACCTAGAACGCGAAAATAGGGAACTAAAAAAGCAACAAACGCAGCACCCGCCACAAAACTCTATACCCACCCAGAGTGGCCAGAAATCGCAGACGCAACCAAATGCAGGAGGTGACTCAATGATTACGTCGTCGATGCTGAAAGAAACATTAAAGGAAGTTATACCGACAGTTATAGAGCAAGTAATGATAAATGTAGATAGAAAGCTCGAGATTCTGGACAAGAAAATCCAGGCACAACACGTCGAATTCACAAAAGCCTTGCGAAAGCATGCCACAGGCATCAACATCAGAGAAAAAGCTGAGAAAATTTACAACAGGCGCGGATTGTCGGCCATGAACCAGGAGACGCATAATGGCTAATCATCAAACGCGGCGGTCAGAAAAGTGCGAAATATGGCAGTGGAACTGCCGTGGTTTCCGGCGGAAAAGAGGGCAACTGTTGCAGCTGGTGGCGTCGCAACAAAAGCCACCTGCTGTCATAGCAGTCCAGGAAGCCGGAACACAACCAAAATTACGGGGCTACGAAACTTATAGTACCGGGGACGCAGAATGGAAAGTTGCTACATTAGTCGATAACTCAATTACAGCAATATGTCATCAGCCCATTGAAGAGGCGGATATCCCGCATATCATAACAGAAATAACCTACAAAGGGAGCCATGGAAAGAGCACCTTCACACTTAATATCTATAGTCCCCCAAGACAAAAGAGGGCAACGTTCGACAAGCTCTTTCAAGAGACAGCAAAACTGGCGAAAGGGAATCCATTAATCATAGTTGGGGACTTTAATGCCAGGCATGCAAGCTGGGGATATAAGATGCAAGACACCAAAGGCAAGAATATCGCAAGACAAATAGAGAAACTGGAAATGACTCTGTTAACTGACCCTGCAATACCAACGAGGATAGGCAACAGCGTATCCATGGATACAAGTCCGGACTTGACGATAGTACAAAACTGCCACAGCGTGGACTGATACAACACCCTTGAAAACCTGGGCAGTGATCATTACATACTAAGCACCACAATCCGCAGCGGCCGAATCCGCAAACACATCGGCACAGCCAAAATTACAGACTGGCACGCATATAGAAAAGCGCTTAAAGCGCACGTGACCGCCATAGACGACTTGGACGAGTGGTGCAAAGTAATTCGAAATGAAAAGCAAATGTACACCAAAACTGTCGCCAGAACAGATGATACCCCTGAAGTAGACGCTCACCTTCTCCACCTGTGGGAAGCAAGAAGAAACCTCACTAAAAGATGGAAAAGGCAAAAGCGAAATAAGAAACTCAAAGCGAAAATTGAAGAAATAACGCAGCAAGCCGAACAGTACGCTAATCAACTCGCGACAGCCAACTGGGAACAATTTTGTGATTCACTAAATGGAATCACCCTAGGAACAGCAAAGACATCGAATATCCTAAGAGCCATGATTGACCCTCTGAAAACTAAACGCGAAGGACAAAAATCTCTAGAAAGATTATTGCACACATATCCAAGCACAAGAGATGACCTGCTTCAAGACATCTATATTAAGTGTTTCGGCGCCCGAGCCATCACAGCCCCTTACCAGGCTAAATACACTGGGCTCCCAAACTCGGAACTGGATGCACCTTTCACGCATGCCGAGGTCAGAGCGGCAATCGTCAGCATGAAACGCAACACAGCGCCTGGGGCGGACCAAATCACCAATGCCATGATTCGCAACATGAACGACGAAGCCATAACAGCGCTTCTAAACTTCATTAACAAACACTGGGTGAATGGCACTATACCTCAGCAATGGAAGTATGCTGTAATAATTATGATACCCAAACCAGGAAAGAAATTGGCAATAGAAAACCTCAGGCCAATCTCTCTTACCTCGTGCTTAGGCAAAGTGTTTGAGAGATTAATAAATGCTAGGCTTCAATGGCACTTTGAACAAAATATCATTTGTGCAAACACCATGTTTGGTTTCCGCTCGAACCTTTCGACACAGGACATCCTTCTGCTTTTAAAGGAGGAAGTACTAACAAACGTTCCAAAAGCAGGAGAAAACATTGTCATGGCCATCGACATAAAAGGCGCTTTTGACAACGTAAGCCATAAGGCCATATTAGATGGGCTAGCAGCGACAAACTGTGGTCAAAGGACGTACAAATATGTACAGAACTTCCTTACTAAAAGAACCGCTGTTATCAGATTAGGAGAAGACGAATCCAATGTCTTCCACACACCGAGCAAAGGCACACCACAAGGCGCTGTGATCTCGCCTACGCTTTTCAACATAGCCATGATTGGTCTAACCAAAAAACTGGAAGGTATTCCCGACATCCGACACTCCTTCTATGTGGATGACATCACTGTATGGACAACCAAGGGTAGCTTGGCGGAAAAAGAAGAGCGGCTTCAACTGGCAGCTAAAACCATCGAAGATTACACTAAAGAAAGGGGGCTTCAGTGCTCAGCAGACAAATCGGAACTCATTCGGTTCTACAAGAGTAAAAAACAAAGGACAGACCCGAGCCTCCGCCTTGAGGTCAAGCTAGACGGCAATATTATACCAGAGAAAACAACTGTTCGGATCTTAGGGATGTGGTTACAGTCCAATCAGCGATGTCTCCACACACTGAATATGCTTAAACGAACAGCTTAACAAATCGTTCGTATGATAGTTCGAATAACGAACAATCGTGCTGGACTGAAAGAAAAGACGTGCTTCGTTCGGTAAAGAGCTTAGTCATCAGCAGACTAACATACTCGATACCCTACCACAACATGAATAAAGAGGAGAAAGAAAAAGCAGACAAAATAATAAGGATGGCGTATAAAGCGGCTCTGCGACTACCACAAAGCACTTCAACTGCGAAGCTATTAGCGCTCGGACTTCACAATACATTTGATGAGTTGGCTGAGGCACAAGTAACCACCCAGATTAACCGCCTGCTACAGACGACAACCGGCAGAAAACTTCTTCAGAGGATCGGCCTCGGTGAACAAGTGCAGGCACATGGAAGAGCTAAGGAATTGTCGTGCTCAGTCAGAGCCTGGTACAAAATATGCCCCCTATCGAAGAAAATGGACCCAGTTTTACATGCTAGAAGACGTAAAGCAAGAGCCGTTTACATATATAAACAGACAAAATATCTGAATACGGCGAGATTTACTGACGCCGCACCATATCAGGCAAATGCAAAGAACATGGTGGCCGTGGTCACAGACCGAAAAGGAAACGTCACAAGTTGTGCCTCCATAGCCCAAGCCTCTATCACAGAAGCGGAGGAGGTAGCGATCGCGCTGGCAATCAAGGAGGGCAGGAAGCGAAAAGCCCCAATGACAATAATCACAGACTCGAAGGCTGCATGTAGAAATTACGAAAAAGGTAGAATATGTATGAAGGCCTTCCAAATTCTAACCAAAGCTCACAAGGACTTCCCAATTGAATACACCCAAACCATTATCTGGGCGTCAGGGCACGAGAGGGCGTCACCGGGAACCAGTTTGCGGATGAGGCGGCTCGAGGCTTCACAGATTACCGAGCTTCCTTGCACACTGCAATAGAGGATCCAACGCCCCTAGACCCTAACTTTGGTGCAATTCTTCAGTGTTATAGGGACAATAGAAAAGTGTATCCAGCACCGCATAAGAAACTCACAGCAATGGAATCGGTGGCATTACGCAGAATCCAAACAAACACATACACGAACTTACACAGGCTGCATGTATTCTACCCCACAGCATACAAAGATATATGTCCGTGGTGTGGGGCCACACCAACTCTGTTTCACATCACGTGGGAGTGTACGCATCACAATGAAGAACACCACAACATGAACAACACAGAGGAACAATGGGAGGCGCTGCTGTCCAGCTTGGCCATTGTTGATCAGCGCTGGCTGGTCCAACGGGTAGAGATGATGGCTAGGGCCAGAAGAGCCCTGGAATAGGGGCCCGACCATTTGGAATGCTCCGCGTTATGCGCAAATAAAGTCTTCTCTCTCTCTCTCTCTCTCTCTCTCCTGTGGCCACATATACTTTGTTGAAGATATTTAATGATGAATGTACAACAGAGTGCCTTCCACCCTGCTGGAAATTTGCAAGAGTGGTCCCAATTCTCAAACCCGGAAAAACGCCTTTATCCATAGATTCTTTCTGTCCTGTCAGCATGACTAGCTGTCTTTGTAAACTTACGGAAAAGATGATAGACGCTAGACTTCAGTGGTGGGTGGAATGTACGAACGTGCTTCCAGAAAATATGGCAGGCTTTCGTAAACGCCACTGCATAATGGATGCTATTCTAGACATTGTAACTTATGTAGATCATGAGAGGAGCTGTAGAAGAAACGTCGTTGCAGTATTTTTAGGTATAAAGTGAGCGTTTGACACAACCAGCCACGCTCATGTACTACATAGTTTAATTCAAATAGGAATAGTAGGCGGGACACTAAGATGGATTGCAGAATTCTTAAGAGACAGGAAAATCTTCATTGACACGGCCGACGGTAAAAGTAAAGAGCATGAAGTTTGTCAAGGAGTCCCACAGGGTAGCGTACTAAGTCCATTTTTATTTATTTGCGTTATGGCTGAAATATCCCATATCTTACCTACTAGTTTGAAATATTCTATATATGCAGACGATCTTTGCATTTCGGCATCAGACACGGGCATTCAAGCAGTTCAGCAAAAACTTCAAGATGAGCTAACAATAATCAATGGCTTTTTTAAGAGCAGAGGCATGATTCTTTACCATGAGAAAACATCTGTATTTCCATTCCCAAGGCAATGCCTTAGGAAATTCAAACTTCAGATAGACTCTCAGCGCTTACAACTTGTGCGGCAGCACAAATTTTTAGGGGTTATTTTAGACAGACGTCTGTCTTGGGCACCACCGATAAAATCATTAGAGGACAAAGTCAACTTCCTAATCAGTATATCATGTCGACTGACCGAAGTGAGATGGGGTAGTTCATCTTCTTCTTTATTGCGTGTACATTCAGCAATAATTAAACAAAGAATAGCTTACTCTGCCCCGGTTTTACATGGGTTATCACGTAACTTAGAGGAGAGGATTCGAAGATTGTTGGCCAGAAGCCTTCGTATATGTATTCGTGTACCGCGAGCGTCTGCCAGTGCTTTAGTAATTGCGCAGTCTCGTCAACCGACTTTCGATGCTATGAGATTTACGCAAAGTTGCCGGCAATACCTTCGGTTGGCAACTCAATACGCTAATCATCCCCTATACCCAGCTATTCAGGAGAGATCAGCCGCAAGAATACATAAAAATATAGTAGAATTCAAGAGTTTACTGCCTACGCACGAATACTGGCCTCCATGTGCATCCCACCCACCATGGCGACTCTCTATCCCAGATATTACAACTTCGATTCCGGGAATAAATTGTAAGGACGATCTGCCCATAATCATAACAAAGCAATTAACTTTAACACACCTTTATACTAACTATGAAGGCTACATTCACGTGTACACCGACGGATCATGTCTGAATCAAAGCTCTACGTCGGCATTCTTTGTACCTGCATACCAAGCGAGAAAAGCTTTTAAACTCAGCCACTTCACAACATCCACAACGGCAGAACTCTATGCAATACTCTGTGCTTTACGCTTCATATGTTCACAGCCAGGTCCCCTTCGATGGGTAGTTATCAGTGACTCACAGTCCTCATTAGTTTCTTTAAAAGGAATCAGCTCGGTAAAAAGCTAGTGAGCTCGCATATGAAAAACAGAGGACGTACGCTATAGCAAAAGATTTAAACCACACCATAATGTTCCAGTGGGTGCCAAGCCACTGTGAAATCGCAGGAAACGACATAGCTGATCACATTGCACGCGCAGCACATCATGAAAGTAATATATCACTGCTACCTCTATCGATAAGCGATGCACGGTGTCTAATAAATAAGCTGAGCTGCCAACTGTGTATGGAAACCTGGTTTGAAAATGGTGCGCAAAGCTCTCTGTTGCATAAAATTGATCCCGGTATAAAATTTAATATTCCGTTAAAGGTTAGCCGATCGGTAGAAACAGTCGTCCATAGGCTTCGACTTGGTACAGCCTACACGAAGGCTTTCCTGTATAGAATAAGGAAAGCTGGCAGTCCTACCTGCTCATCTGGAGAAACTCAAGAAGACGTGGAGCACATTCTTCTGCATTGTAAAAATCATGACGTACCTCGAAAGAACCTTTTTCAAAAACTCAATTCTTTGGATACGAGAACTCCATCAATTGCAAAAATCTTGGGTCCATGGCCAAAAGGAAAGCTACAAGCCACTGCAGCGCGTGCAATTGTTCACTTTCTGGAGAAATCAGAAATAGCTCAAAACTACAAAACAAAAACAAATGTTAACCACGGTATGTTTCAAAACAGTATTTTCGTGTTTCACAACGATATTTTTGGGAAAACATTTCTGAAAACATGTCAGTATTTAAGCGACAAGATCACCTTAGACATTTTATTGAACTTTCCCGTGTTTCTGGGAACACCTAAATTGGAGTGATTACTTGTGTTTTTTTGTTTTTTTACAAACTCAGTGTGGTGCGGACACAGTTCTATGCAGTGTAGACCCATTTGTGTGTGGTGTGGACACTAAGTGTGGAAAAAACGTGAACTCATTGCGTAAGTTTTGTGCTATGTATATATATATAGCCTTGTGTTTGCTACAAAATGTGCGATGTTAACTTTTGTGCAAGAGAAGAGGAGTAGCCGGCGCCACGCATTGGTACCAACCTCTCCTTACATACATTTATTAAAAAAAACTGGTGCGGTGCCTATCGAGGATGGATACTACCAGTGATTGTGCACCACTTGCGCCAAGGACTCATCGTTCATACTGTTTGGCTGACAATACACTATGTAAAAAAAATGTACATCTAACTTTAGCCCCGTTTGGACAGGGGCTGGGTATAAAACCCTGGCTAATTCCCCTATATAAAAATCGGTATAAAACGAAAGTGAAACGTGTTTTTACAGAGGTAGTTGGTAATCTATCGTGCCTTGTTTCGGGATCTGCAACAAATTGCAAAGTCCAGTTAAGAATGGGAAGCAGCTCGAAACTAGCAGCGCCCAACTCAAGCAGAAAGCACGCACGAAATTAGCATACAGAGGAGGAGCGCGGACTAACAGCTGTCATAGCGCAACACTTAAAGCGCGCTGATAAAACTGAACAGAAAGATGCACAAAACGAGCGCGCAAGTATACACAGGACAAGTGCGAACAACTGTCACGATTCTTTCTGCGTCGTGTGTCAGCAGCGCGCTCCTTTTGTAAACGCGGGCGTGCACTGGTTGAGCACTGGGCGCGTTATTGCTTGAAAGCTGCGTGTTCAGCCGCAACGTGCGGGAAGATGTTGTTGCATCAACCTTAATTAGTATGCATCAATGAATAATTATTAGGTTGTATCTAACAACTCTATAGAAATTTCTGTTACAGTCCCCGCTTGTACTGCTTGTCGGTTTTATTGTGTGGGGTCTAATAGCTGCACAAGCGCTTGATCTACCCTCTTCTTTCCTCTTCTTTCATTGATGTTGCATACCTTTGTAGTAAGCAAAAAATATTAACACTTTAAAGGTGGACCATCGAAAGCAGGCTAATTGGGAGTCTTGAGTAAATATCTATAAACTTTTTGTTAGAAGTTATTTTTCCAGCTTGCTCGCTTGCGAAGTTAGTTATCAAGATTGCTTAAGCAGTTTAGCAGAACGCAAAAATTGTGTAACTTACTTCAAGTAATATTTAGTGAGCAACATGCAATAATGCGCAATAGTTAGTTGACACGTGGGGATATTTTTGAAATGTGTTTACAACTAACCAAGACTGCCCGTACAAAATCGGTAGTTACTGGTAATTTAAAGCCCCAGTGTTTTTGTTCGTAAGTCTCCTTTGCTGTTGAACGACAAGTAGTAAGTCCACTGCTCAGCCTTGGAAATTTCATTTATAATTTATTTTTGGCAATTTCACTCTTGTAAACGTGGTCTAGGTTTCTTGTTATTACGCTTTGACCTTATACACTGCAGCCATACAGTGAGGCAAATAAAGTGCATGATGGTGAAGCAGAATTTACAAACAGCATATAGTATATTTGTTTTGTAGTGAAGCACATGCAGCTCTTGCTAAGAAGACGCAAATGACTTCAGCTCTATCGCTTATGAGATAAAACCGAAACGCCACCAGTCCTCTTTGAAACGACACCTATCAGCAAGGAAACTGGCTATAAAACGCATTGCATGATGTATTTTGTAGTGCGGCGAAAACATTGCACAAGAATGACGAATATACTCCGTGTCAGTCATTTATGAGACGAAACACTACCTGTTCGCCAATAAAAAGTGCTTACAGCTCAACAGAGAAGCTCGGTTCACTTTGAGTTTTTAGTTTTTAGCTTTTGCGTGCCTCGAAAACTTCACCTGCTCCGTCGGAGGAAGAGCGTCTTGTCAGCACTCATCTCAACCCTGTTATATAAAACGCTTTCTTTTCCATCTTTGTTCTCCATTCTCTTTTTTCTTAGTGCAGAGTAGAAGCCGCATGCTCCAATTTCTGGTTAACCTCTCTGTCTTTTCTTCATTTTATTCTCTCTCTTGAAAGACATCGAGGAGAACACCGCGGATTTGCCGCATCGTCTCGCTGTCATTAGGAAAAACAAGTCATTAGGAAAAGCAAAAGAAAAGGGCCCGAGGAGCACTCTAGATTTACCATGGTTTGTTTTGCACATAGAAAAGTACACAACAATTCCAAGCCATTTATCAGAGATAAATGCCGATGAAAAGCTGATGGAAAATGGATGACGTCGAAGCCCGAGGGCCTTTAGGAGCGGTGACCGAAAAAAAAAGGCAGTAGGTGAAAAGCCCTCTTGAAATGACGCTGACCCCTTCGTATAACAAATATTGTGAGCAGACGCCAGCGGTTTATCAAATTCCGTCATTTCCAAATCACATGTTCAGTTTGATGGAATGTTATGGTCTAAGCGTACAGGACAACAAACAAGCAGGAGGAGGACGAAAGAATAAGGGGAACGACAGGGATGCTGAGACCGTGATCACCGTAGAAGCAACGCCGTCTTCCTTCTCTATCCGCGCTTCCCTTGTTTTTTCTGGTAGTTACGCCCCACCGCGGAGGTCAAGTGACTAAAGTACTCGACTGCTGATCCGTAGGTCGCGAAATCAAAGCTCGGCTGCGGCGGCTGCATTTCTATTGGAGGCAAAAACGGTGTAGGCCCATGTGCTAAAATTTAGGGGCATGTTAAAGAACCCCAGGTGGTCGAAATTTCCGGAGCCCTCCACTGCGGCGTCTGTCACAAACATGTAGTGATTTTGGGACGTTAAACCACACATACCATCATCGTTTCCTGGTAGTGACACTTCGTATCATTCTTCTCTTCCCAGACGAAGATCTCTGGATGAATAATTCTTGTATCCTTCCTGTAAACGGCTTCAGGCGGGCAACAAGCGTCACCTCTGTCTTGCACGAACGTCGGCCTCTAGTGGTGACAAATGCAATTTCATAGTTGACCGCCCTATGACAGTGGAGTATCACGAACGAGCTGGCCTAGTGCGCCAGTAGCTTTTGGCTCAAGCCACGTCTGCGTATTGAGGTCCACACCACCACTAGATCACCGGGGGCATAGGTTACGTGCCGGTGTTGACTGTCGCAGCGAGTTTTGGAGGACTCTTGAGCTGCCAGTGTTCGTAAGCATGCAAATCGACGTGCCTCCTCTGCACGACACAAGGTTCCCGCAATTGTAAAACCGTCATGGACGGCAAAAGGAAAGATAGCGTATAGCGTTTGTTGAGGTGAGTAAGCGTTGAGCAGATAGAGCGGGCTGTAGCCTGTCGTTTCGTGTTTCACCGTGTTGAAGGCATACGTGATGAACGGTAATACTTCATAACAGTTCTTGTGCTTGGAACCGACGTGCACTGACATGTTGATAATGTAGGATGGCGTAAAAACAGACGTGGCACGAAACGCAACATTTTGACTTTGCCGGCCGCTATTGTTAACAGAAAAACTACTTTTCTGTGCTCCTCTTTTAAAGCGAAAAGTTCTGGTCCTTGTCTACGTTTTCAAGTGTAAAAGTCAATGATTGGTTGTAGCGTTCGCGCGGAAAAAATGCGCGGGAAACATAAAAACGGCTGATGTCAGGGTGTTCGTGACCCATCCAAAAGGAGTGCACTTCTGATCAGCCAAATTTTCGGATCTGTGCATGAAGCTACTGTGTAGCTATTCATCACTTATACTTTTAGATACATTGTTACGCTCTGTTGGTTCGTAGAGTAATCCTTACGAAGCTGGATGCCGGACAGCAGTTAGTATAGTGAGCCCGCCAATAGCAAGCAACAGTTATTTTGAGCCTCCAATTCAAGTGATGATGCACGTAGGTAGAAAAACTTATCAAGCATGTACTGGCCGCACAAGACCTAAAAAAGTGAAGCTTGTCAATACTCGTGAAAGGCAGCCTTTCAAAGAGTTGACTGTTGGGTGAGTGTGCTTTGACATAGAAATCATCGTGAGAAAGCATCAAATTCTAGATGGCGGAAACACTCGGGACACTCGTGCAATACTCGGTCTCGATTTAGAAAAGGCCTTCGATACAATAACGCACTCGTCAGTATTGAAAGCGATCGCAGTCCTCGGCCTAGGCCATCGATTTTACTACTTTGTCCGCTCTTTTCTCACTCGACGCAGAGCCGTCCTCCGCGTAGGAGACCTAGTGTCGGAAGAAGTGGAACTCGGACAGCGGGGCACTCCTCAGGGATCCGTCCTCTCACCCATGCTCTTCAACCTCGTGATGATCGGGCTTTCCGAACGACTTTCAAAAATAGACGGGCTAAATCACACTATCTATGCCGATGATGTAGCCATATGGTGCTCCACAGGGTCGGATGGCTTCATTGAGTCCGCCCTGCAAGAGGCTATCGACATCACCGAGTCTTACCTCGACCACACCGGTCTCAGGTGCTCACCTGCGAAGTCGGAGCTGTTGATATATTTGCCCAAACGCCGGGGTGCCAAGCTCAAAGGGTGGAAACCTCCGGCGGAACGCAATATCAGCCTCCACACCAGAGATGGCCGTACTATACCCAGGGTAGACACCATCAAGGTTCTCGGCATGATCATCGAGTCCCGCGGAACCAACACCCAAACAGTACACAAGCTCAGGACTAAGACTGAGAATGCCATACGACTCGTACGTGGAGTAGCCAACAGGCACCATGGCCTCAAAGAGGACAACCTGCTGCGTCTCGTACCCGCGTTTGTTTTGTGCCATTTTACCTACCTTGCCGCTATACACAAGTGGCTACGGGCTGAGCGCGATCAACTCAATGCGCTTATTCGCAAGGTGGTCAAACAAGCCCTTGGCCTCCCTATCACCACTCCAACGTACAAACTCCTCGAGCTTGGTGTACATAACACGCTAGAAGAGATCGCCGAAGCTCAGGAACGTGTGTAATTGACCCGACTCACTACCACCAAGGCGGGCCGCCATATTCTGCGCGAGCTCGGCTTCTTCTCCTCGAGGGCCAGGGACCCCCCAGAGTTGACTCTAATTCCCCGTGAAATCCGCGACCTTATCACGATCGCTCCCATACCACGAACTGTACACCCCGAATACAACAGAGGCAGGCGCCTTGCGCGGGCGACCGCCATTCTCAAGCGCATAGACATGGAAGCGGACAACGTCTCGTTCGTGGACGCCGCTGCCTTTCACAACAACCAAGCCTTCGCCGCGGTCGCGGTATCATCCTCGCAGCAGACTCTTAACTAAGCCACAATCCTCACCCGAAACCCCGAAGTAGCGGAGCAAGTAGCTATAGCTATAGCTATGCTCGACAGCAAACGGGAATTCATCTACAGCGACTCCAGGCCAGCCATCAAAGCCTTCGAATGCGGAGTCATCTCCGACCAGGCGTTTCGCATCCTGCGCAATGCGGACCCGAGTGCCCTGAAGCACCACACTGTCATCTGGTTCCCCGCCCATCTCGACCAGGTGCCGGGTGCCCTATCCAACCTCAACGAGATCGCCCATGATGCAGCGCGCGCACTTACCGACCGCACTGCCACAGGGCAACCTCATCTTGCTGGTTTGGATACCAATCGGGATGCACCAATTACGTACAATGAAATTACAAAGCACTTTTACTTGGAACGCCGCATTTTTCCACCTCCACATCCAAAACTTAAACCGACCGCAGGCATTAACCCTACGCCTATTACAGACACACACGTACCCAAACCTTGCCACGCTTCACGTTTATTATCCGGATGCATACCCCAGCGACACATGCCCATCATGTGGACACACAGTGACACTCGAACACATGCTCTGGGAGTGTAGAACAACTCCTCCCGACTCTACCTCAAGCAAGTGGGAGAGGTCCCTCAGGAGCTCACTTCTCGCCGACCAGCAATGGGCCGTCCAGCAGGCCCACGAAGGGGCCGCCAGGTACTCCCTGTCGGTACCTACGTGGGAGACACCCGCTACGCGCTAAGCGCGTCCTGCAGGACCGAAATAAAGTTTTTCATTCCATTCCAACCCAACTAAACACAACACACAAGAAGAAACAGAGGAGGACTGGCGCATGTCCTCTTCTGTTTCTTCTTGTGTGTTGGGTTTAGTTGCGCTCTCACGATGGCTTCTGTGTCAAACAATCATTTGATTTGGGTGGACGGACCTTCGTCTAGTCGTCCATGGCCATAGCTCTTTCTATACGATGAGGCGTGTCTTAATTATAGCAATTCCAAAGACGCGCGATATACAATAACTCTATTTCTGACGCACTTTATGACGTCAGCTGTTGCTAGGTAACCTTAATTTAAACTTGGTGTGGTCTCTGTGGCTCGGCGTTCACCCGAACTGTCAATGTAATCCGGGGTGGTGGCTGCTTCGTCGGCATGGCGGCCACGTTGCTTTGGCGCATGCGCGTCTTGGCCTGATGTCACGATTGCGAGACGTGGTCAGACTAAGTGGAGCACAGCTGGGGCGGTTGCCATGGCAACAGTTCACAGAAGCTGGAGTTGCTATGTTTGACACTTTTCGGGACTATTTTCGGGCATATCTCTCTTTCTAGCCGTAGTCAACACGTTATGTGTAGGGAGCGCTTTAAGGGGAGAGCTGGTTTGAGTCATCTGGGTGGCTGAACAGTAGGTGAGCGTATTAAAAGAGATCTTGCGCCTTGTCTTGTCACCTTGACTTTACAGGCTATTCCAAGCTGTTGCACTGGTGGCGTGACATTCTGTCTCACTCCCTTTTTGGAGCAATACGGGGTGAAAGCATTGCATTCGAGGAGGCTTCTGCACGTGAGTCTTTGAACAACGAATTTAGCCGAATAGAAAAAAGTGTCACGCACATTTTCAACGTGCATGTATACGCCGGCGTCCATTTGCATGAAAATTCTTCTCCACGCCGGTGGGTGAATATGATGGATGAGCGGGAAAGAGTATACCTCAGGCAGGTTGGTCGACATTTCGTGAGAAATCATTTTCGTGAGAAAATACCTCTGATCGACAGAACACACTTTATATGTATGGAACAGAACACTGCCCACTGTCTCTCGCAAAACAGGTGCAGGGAATTGAGGCTTAGTTGTCTGTCAAGAATAAATGGAAAAGTGCACAAGCATTAGCGAGGCAGAAAGAGTACTGTAAAACACTGAAGCCACGAGCACGGCTCGTTCGGCGTGCAACTTGGTCTAGCCATCTTGGGCATAATTATCCCGCCCACAGATGCTGGCCCCAATGAAGCGTGGCCACCAATTTACTATTTCCTGATGCGCCAGAACAGAACGTCGTCGTCAAGGCCGAAGGGTGCCCTCCTGCGGACGGGAACGGTAGCACGCTTTTCGCTACAAACTTCAAGTGGAAAGATGTGGCCTGGTGCATCATAATCATAGCCGCAAAGGCAATTTCCCCAAGACTGCAGTTTTCGTTACCGGCTCAGCCTTGGCCTCGATTGAGCAATTGAATCTTATGAGATAGCACTGTCCAGAGATTCCACACTTGCGAAGGATGAGATTAAAGCACTGATGTTTCAATGTCAATGCCTTGACTCTCATGATTTTGCTGTTCTCGTCTTCGCGTTAAAGCATCTGATAAATCGAAAAACATTTCTTTCGCGGTAGATAGGGGTTTTACATTTTTAATATTTCTTTTTGCGAAAACGAAGGTGGGTTAGTCTTCACAAAATGCTTCACCTGAACAGGATTAGCGGAATTTTCAATGAACTGGGCGCGGCTTCTTTCAATGATGTGCGCGTGGTACAGTTTGATTGATTGTTTGAGTTATTGATTTTAGTAAATTGAAAAGTACCAGCGTTGTAACTGTTGATAGTTTATGTTGTACTTTTTTGTTATTAAACTGCTACGTTTTATACTCCATTGGGGTAATGACCTTAGACCGGGAAGATTAGGCTCTCCTTTCACGTTAATTTTCGCGCAAGCCTTAAATTTGTTTAAAAAGTAAGTTAAAATCATACGAGTAAGCAATTGGGTTCTTATAATGAATAAAAAATTGTGTGGCCCGTATCTAGAGTGGATACCTGAATGAGGCACTTCAACTTGGCAAAAAATTAAAGTTGATTCCTTTTCATCATGAGTCATTTGTAACACAAAATGGACCCTTCCCCTCGTTCATTCTAGTTGTCGCGGAAGTGTTGGCCACAAACAATTACAGTTTACATAGTGTGCAGTGCCGCAAAGCTGGCTTGACAGCCTTCAAAATGAGGCTGTTAGAACAACAATTAAATGTATCGACATGTTCGTGCTTGCCACTTGATCAATACGGTTAATAATCTATATTTAATTGTAAACATACATATATACAAATAAGAAAAATGGAAAATGAAAAAAAAAACAACTGGAAAGTTGCAACGATGAAGTCTATGACACCTGCCTACATCGTTTGGAGGCCAGATTCGCAATACATTTATTTTGGAACTACCCGACTGACATTAGACGACCGGTTTCTCTAATGATATGCGATCCCCCTCACAACCGACGTAAATTTACTTTGAACGATTAGGATTTTTTTTCTCGCACTGATAATGGTGATTGGTGCTGTTCGTAACTCGCTCGAATACATTTTCAATATTACCTCAGAATGACGATGCGCTTATCAAATACGAGCAAACTCAGTGTATGGTTTGGTAGTTTGCATGCAATAGAAAAAAAAAAGCGGGCATGTGGAGTTGTGCACATAGACGAAATCTTAGCATTACCTTGTGTTCTCTTTTCCTTTAATGGATTGATTTTATAGCAGAAGTATGTGCGACTGTACAAGAAGGATTCGATGCAACTATCCTTGAACTTCTATTGATATTCGCAAAACTTTTGCCAAACATCGTATGCTTCAAAAACAACATATGCACAAAATATAAATAGTGCGATGCATAAACGCTTCACCCAACATAGCTATAAACCCACTTTTGTTGCATCAACTCATACGCTTCAGGTGTTTGCCAAAAACACCGGGGCGGTCACATAATTCATGCCTTCCTTTCTTCATCACGCATTTACCCCGTCAGGCAATCCTACTCCCGACAAGGCGTTGTGCATACAAGCAACGCGATGTTGTGTACGAGTGCACCTCGGGCCACCATCTCGTCTTTTACATTCGACGATGACATATTACACGTAAAAAAAAAACGTACATGCAAAGTATGCTAGAATATATGTTTTGCGTCTACCCTTACCAGCCATGCACGCCCACGCTGAACAGATATTTTCATCCCTCACATTGACGAGCCTAAGTAGTTGTGGTCTTTTATGCATGCCTAAACGCCGCAGCTTCGCATTTTTATGAAACGTACAAATACTACGGGTAATTCTTTCGTACTTTAAGCGTATGCACCTATCCCACGAATATTTAGAGCGGTAACGCCAAAGGGAAGTGCAGAAAACGGGCTGCACTTCTGCAAACGCTCGGCAATCTCACCGCGATATGTGGCATGTAGACATCAACATCTTCGGAACGTAGCGCTTTGGGCGCGTCGGTATGTCATATTGAAGTTTTATAGTGAACGTAAGAGAAATACAAGGACTGAGAAAGACATGGCACACACAGGCGCTATGCATGCATTCACGTCTCTCTTAGTCTGTGTGTTTTTTTAGTGCCCTATAGAACTTCAAGCTCTCCGCAGGGGCCTTGCCATGAAATCAACGATCTTTTTCCACTGGAATCGAAGCTGGTGCCAACAAGTGCCGCAGTAACCACCCGAAAACGCCACGGAACGAAAAATTCTGCTCGCAACGTGAGCGTTGCAACCGGCCTTTCAAAGTTGCTTAACAGTTACCGCCAGTGAGTGCGATGACTGAAATTTTAACTACGCCGATGTTACTCTGTTTGATGTGTGAATATTTATTTTCGTAAAAAGCGTAGCAGTAGGCGCCAGACGTCTTGCTCGTACCATCTGCAAGCCATTCAAGATTCATGGTATTGCATACTACACAGACCTCCTTAAGACGCAGTTCGATTAAGTAAATGCAGTTTTCCTGCCACCTTTAGGCTACCAGAAGCCTCTAAAGCTGTATAAACGAACGATATCTAAATAAGAACGTCGAGCGTAAGTGACTTTTCTTAGGTAGCTTCCACCTTGTCTCTGGCTTGCTTATTTTTAATTTGATTCACTTTACTCGAGAGGTTAGCGTACGAGAAGCGAATAAATCAAGCCAGATTCTGATTTGATCAAGATGTCGACAAGCTGTGTCATAAATTGTGTGTGGTGACAAGGAGAACAAAACGAGAACGTTCAGTAGTCTTGAAGAAAGGCGCCTGTACAGTGAGAGAACGTAATTTGTATCAAGTGTTTCGGCACGCCCAAATGGGGTGGGCTATGTCAAGCACATTCCGTTTTCGTGATGCCAATGCCGAATGTCACTTTAGCAAACTAACTCACTTGCCGCGTGATGAAACTTCTGACACAATGGCAACACGTACATGACGGCAGCAGCGGCAATGGAGAGAGCGCACTAATGATCATTACACTTTAAAGCCGAGAGCTTTAAAAAAAAAATTTCGGGCAGTTTTCTTATGCATTCAATGAAAAAAAAATATGGTCAGTTACATTAACTTGTCAATCGTGAATATTTGTTTTAGCGAACGTGAACTGTAAACGCAGTCTCATTTTTTCACATTAATGCAATGGAGCTTTGCCCTCTGCAGAATCAGCGTAGCCGATGCGGCCGGCCGAAATTGTACGTCTATTGGTGGAAGTCCAACATCGCTTGTGGAGGCAGCGCCGCGTGTGTAAAGCGGCTGTGCAAGAGGCCAGAGCGTGCCACGTGCACTTCGACACCTAAGCAGAGCTATCAGATGCGGAAATTGTTTCGAGTATTTGCACAAAACCGAAAGAAGAAAATGCGAGCAGGAAGTTATTACAGGCGTGGAAGGTTTAAATCCTGTATATACCCGACTTGTTCGGCAAATTGGTTCATTCTTACGGTAGACTTAGCGCAATTGTGAAGACGTGACAAGGTATTTATATCCGAGGCCAGAGGTGGGGGACTTCGTGTCACAACTACAAGCTGTGCCAGAGGCAGCACGCAATAACGTCGGCTTTGTGAACTATTTTGTCTCGTCTTGCGCTTAAACGGTACAAGTGCGAATGAAACTACAGATTTATTTTGAAAATAAATTGCATTTCACACATTGAACTTGATTTCTGCTGTGCGCAATGTAGTTCCGTATCCTTATGAATATTCCGTTTAGTGAGCTTTCCGTAAATTGAACCCTTTCATTAGGCTCGAATAGTTTACTGAAGCGAAAGTTTACCGAAAATAGAGCAGTGTTAGGTGATCGACGTGATGAAAACGTCTGGTTACGACGTTTTCATGACGGATAAAGATGGTAAAATTAGGCGCCTTAGACGGGACATTTTCTTCATGCTAACGTGTGCCGAGAAAAAAAAAAAGAAGTGACACTGGTAGGGCAAGATTAGCTTCGAACAGCATCTATGGTGCATGGTCGACGAATAATTCGATCTTTGTCGGATCCTGTTTTTTACACATCAGCCACGTAAACTTCTAGCGTTATTACTGGCGCACACCCCTCGAACAATTTGTTCGCATCCTAGGCACAGCTTACGCAGAATCTCAAACATTCGTAAATCCTCCAGACAATGAGATGAGATCTGCGCCAAGCGTTCCCAGCAGTATTTGCTGGGTAAGCCCAAATATATCTATCTAGAAATCAAGAAGCCAGTATGGCAAAATCAAGCTTTATTTCGTCAAAATAAAAGGAAGTCATCTGTGCGTCCACATAGCCTCCAGTATTCTTTTATCGAAAACCCGAGCACCATGCCGGGCTTGTGTGTCGACACGACTATTGTACGGCCGACATACGATACGTGTTATGACAAAGCAGTATGCAAACAATCCGTGCCCGAGGACAAAGGAAGGCGTACTTGTCTTTGTGTAAAGATCTTCCGTACAAACAGCAGTGCAGACAAAATTCTGACTGGCACGGGAAACAGTCTTTCTTTCTTTCTTTCTTTCTTTCTTTCTTTCTTTCTTTCTTTCTTTCTTTCTTTCTTTCTTTCTTTCTTTCTTTCTTTCTTTCTTTCTTTCTTTCTTGCTTTGTTTGTTTCATTGTTTGTTTGTTTCATTGTTTCTTTGTTTATTTGTTTCTTTGTTTGTTTGTTTTTTGTTTTTCTTTTTTCTTTTTGTTTTCCTTTTTTTCTTTCTTTCTTTCTTGCTGTTAATCAGTGACTTATTACGGTGAATCTCAGTGCTATACGCTATCTTTCGCAAAAAAAAAAAACATGCCCGGAATAGAGTCCTTAAGTTTAGTCAACCTTGAAAGCACACGAGTTTGCATACAGCCATATCTTGAGCAGAAAAATAAAACACTCAACCTACAAGCAGTCGTCGTTGCACGTGGAACTTGAACTGATTCTCCTCGTCTTCCCAAGCATTGGCACTAGCAGCGACACGAGATCGATCAATAAATTCTTGACAATTTTAGAGCCGAATGGCTAAATGTCAAATTGCACGCCCTTGCGGGCGCAAGTTACCACAGGTATATTTCTTCTCTTAATAGCTGCTTTGACTTATAAGCTTCTGACGTGAACACCTATAGCCATCAGACATCCGGATCCCTTCTGCAGAAACAAGTTCTTCAGGAACGTTCTTCCAATTGCAGCTTAGCCTTTGTCTATGTTGAGTGATGAAATCATGCGGGTTCACACTGCCCTCACATCGATATGTGGGGTTTAACGTCCCAAAACCACCATACGATTATGAGAGACGCCATAGTGGAGGGCTCCGGAAATTTTGACCACCTGGGGTTATTTAACGTGCACCCAAATCTGAGCACACGGGCCCACAACATTTCCGCCTCCATCGGAAATGCAGCCGCCGCAGCCGGGATTCGAACCCGCGACCTGCGGGTCAGTAGCCGAGTACCTTAGCCACTAGACCACCGCGGCGGGGCCTGCCCTCACATTGAGCGGAGGCTTCGATGAAATTGCAGCGGCGTCTTTTTTACGAGCGGTATTGTTTAACACTTTGATATATTAAACGGACAAAAATATTCAACGATGTCGATAGCGGAGCACTCTTCATCCTAGCTCATTGGGTAGAGCTTCGGACGCAAAAGCTGAAGGTTCTGGGCGCGGGCGCCACAAACCTAAGGCTTGTTTTTTTTTCATGCATTTTATTTTGTTTATATTGATGCCATAATTACTGGCTTACAATGGCAAGCAAGAACTAACGCCCCCTATTTTATTCTGGCTTATTTACCTCTTTATTTCACCTAGTTAATATGCAGCGACACCTACACCAGCAATATAAAAAAGAAGAAACAAAAGTTGCAGTGGTTGTAGGCATCATTTATTCAAATGTCCAGGTGCCCATTCGTAAAAACAAGGTACACAACATACTTTACTCCAGAACGGTATTTCACCTCTGTTGACGTTAACACTGCTTTCAAAAAGGTTTGTGCTTGTAAAAAAAAACACTACAACAATCCACTGGCGATTACCATACTGCCTCACGCAATCTATGAGCCCAGCTTTGTGTTGGGGCCAGATTGCTTATCGCATATAGGATACAATAAACATTTACGCTTGACCCATAAAATTTCCACTAACACGTCCGTGTTGTCACAATTTTTACAACTTCAACTTTCGTGAAAGGAGCGAAAACACCACCCGGGCCACGGTATTTCGTCGTTAGTTTGATCCCGTCAAGCTCATTTTTACTCTCCTAAGCACTGCCGTTTCCGGCAGGCCGGTATATTATATATGCAAGCAAGAGACGACTCCATGTAAGGGCTCTGCGACGCGCCATTGCTTCACGGGTACGCGAAAGTAACTCGACGCACACGAAAAAATGCTGATTGTAAACAATAGGCGTGTAAACAGAACGCCCCGTGTCACCTTTATTCATTCGGACGCAATATAAAGTTGGACGCGACTATTGAATAAATTTACTACAGAGGAGAGACCTGCGATGCTGTGCTCTCTGAAGCATTTCCAAGCATCGTGCAATGATGTGTCCTGTTGTTCAAAGAAAAAAGTTCCTCACAGTGATTTTCCTTCGTGCGTATGATTGCGTTCATGGTTAGATGTTCATCTTGGGGTATTTGCGCAGGAACACTGGGACTAAGATGAGAAACACAAACGGGCGCAATGTAACAACTCGCCCCGTTTTGTGTGTCTCATCTTTCTCCCAGTGGGCATACGCAAATACTTCAATAAGAATATGTTTCAGGTAGGCCGAATGGAAGTTCTGAATAAGTGTATCTGTGCTCCCGGAAAGTTTGAAGGCTTATTCGCGCACGACCGCGAGCGAAAACATGCATAATTTTACGAAATTTCTTGGTATCTTTTTCGATGTTCAGGATAAAAAATCAGCTTACTTTCTCACAAATTTGGTGATTAACTTTACGTCGATCTGATGCCATGCTACCGCTCTCATTTTTTTATTAAGATGAGCCAATTTACAAATTGATGCCAAGAGCTTAGTTGTAGACATTCGCAACCTTTGAAGTGATGTGTGTCATTGTTGAGAGTCATTGCAGCAATATCATCGTTTGGCTTTGTTTGTTGTGTACTTACGTTTTTAGACTAGTGTATTAAGCAAGGCGGAATTATAAAATGCAATGTCTGCAATAATGACATAACCATGGGTTGGTAATTGCGGGGGTCTTGTAAAAGAAAAAGCAGCACGACGTACAGAAATGGATACTATACGCGAAGCTCACGTAATCTCAATCTCGGAAGTTTAAACGAGGAACTCTTGAAAAACCATTTCAGGGAGCCTATGCAGGATGGCCTGATCATGGAGAAACTGAGCTTCTTTCATAGCATGGTGACCCGCACGCCTTTTGTGTGACTTGATAGTATGGAAAAGTCAAATTCATTCTTCAGCACATGTGCTCCACTGCTTACGACGGAATGTTGCATCGTGTCAAGGATGGTTGACTAAGTCGGGCAGTGTTTTGAAACCACAGGTATTTTCATTCATTTGTTGGTCGTTTTACCGAGTGCAGAAATGCACCCATGCAATAAATGCGCCAGAAGCCTTCAGTACCGATGATATTAAAGGCACGGGCTGTTCAAGTTCACTTTGATGCTTTTAATTGATTGATGTGTGGGGTTTAACGTTCGAAAACCACCATATGCTTATGAGAGACGCTGTAGTGGAGGGCTCCGGAAATTTCGAACACCTGGGGTTCTTTAACGTGCACCCGAATCGGAGCACACGGGCTTACGACATTTCCGCCTCCATCGAAAATGCAGCCGCCGCAGCTGGGATTTGATCCCGCGACCTGCGGGTCAGCAGCCGAGTACCTTAGCCATTAGACCACCGCGGTGGGGCAATTTTTTTAATGCCTGCACAAAGTATCCTTTAGAATAATCAGCAGAGTGACCTGTGAAATCAGTTTCGGGTGAGTGCCTCACAACACTGCGACCACAGTCGCACCCTAAATCATGGTCGCCTTGTACATTCCAGGACGCTACTAGGCTGGAGGCTATGGGCTGGCGATGGTGATGACCATGGTGACTTAAATGCATGGCTCGCACCCACTATGGGGGATTGGCCTAAACTGAGTAATTAGATTGCGGGTCACATAATAATTGTAAATATAAATAATTATAAATTGATTAGACAAAACTGAATTTTGCTAATTGAGATATATGCGATCAAAATCAACTTGATTCGGATAAGAATCGTTTTACATCAGAAAAGATATCTTGGTGACAATGCCCTAATGAGGAAACTTCCGAGGATAGAGTATTATAAACAATAGTATCCAATCCGAAAAAAGGCCGCTTTAGGAATGTGTTTCTTCAGTAATTTGAAGCAACTACAAGATAAAAAGTAATGCTTGATTGTTTCGTCCTTGATACACAATCAATAAAATGAGAAAGAAGCCATACTACCTCTATGCATGTAATAAATCAGTTTTGGGAATCAGTTAGCAGATTATCTAGCCCACCTAGAGATAAGCAATATCATAGCGACTGATGCATCTGTGTCAAAAGAAAAGGCTGGGGTTGGCATCTTCTCTCCTTCTTTGGACTGGTCTTTTTCGATTCGACTCCCAGATTATACCCCGGTATTCATGGCAGAATTATTAGCCATTGTTCTTGCCCTACGCAAATTACCCTCAAGCGAATCATTAGCAGTTATCATTACAGATTCGTTATCCGTTTGTAATGCGCTTTCTACGGCAGTAAATTTAGAGTTGATGAATACGTTTCGGCATTTAGTACCAAATAACGTAAAAAAAACTGCATTTGCTATGGGTACCAGGCCACCGCGGATTATATTTGAACGAAATGGCGGACTCTTTAGCAGCAGTATCCCTGGGTGGGCCCACCATCCCAGTTTTGCCAGATACGGCTTACGTAACCGCGCTAAGGTTCTGAAATGCTTGCCTGCAGTGGGGAAAAGGTAATTTGGATAAATTTAAAGATTTCGAGCATTTGAGATATTGCTGGAATAAACAGTGGTGTGTATCTCGCCAGTTAGAGGTCACTTATACCAGATTGCGCTGTGCAGTTCCACAACTAAATTATTACCTTAATAAAGCTCAGCTCAAGGCGTCACCGCTATGCATTTGGTGCAACGAAATTGAAACAATTGAACATTTCTTTTTATTCTGTCATCGTTATTCTTATCAGAGAAAAAGATTTTTAGTAGCCCCATTACAAAAGCTAGGAATACAAGTAAATTTACCAGTAATTTTGTCACTTGGCGGAACTTCATTTGGTTACTGCCACAGGGATGTATGCTCCGCTGTGTTTGATTACATCAACGCAACTAAAAGATTACCATGCTAGTGAACCACTACCTTTTCAGATCTTTAGTTTATAATTCGTAGTTATGTCTTTCAAAAACAAAAGATGGTTTGACCGCTTGCTCAGCACACATTTTTGTTTTTTGGTAATATTATTTTAAGCTACTTTTTCAGATTGGCTTCATTTTCCGTTTAGTTTCATTTAAGTATTCTGCCGCCCGGTTCTTGGCCCATCCCCCTTTGTGGGTAAGCGCCATCCATCGAAGGTCATCAGCATCAGCATCAGCATCAGTTTTGGGACTCTACAGCGAAATTTGGTCACAATAACTTCCTGTTTGCGTGTTGACCAGAACTTCCTACGCAAAGAGAACAAGAGGTGTCCATATTCGTACAGGTAAGGGAACAATGTTTTACAGGAGTCTTGAAATATGGCACGCCTTCTAAATCTGTCACGTGTAATGCGTGCTGTTGTGACAAGAATTGAAAGTACCAGACCACTGAGAGCGGCTTTCGCCAGAGTGTCCACTATTTCATTCATTTTTATCTCTTCGTTTTCCAGAACCGAGATCAATCTGAATAAAGATATGCGAGTCGAGAGCAGGAAATGAAGCGTGTGTGATTAATATGAATCACTATTGGAAGCGGGCCCTCGACAAAAAGATAACGAGTTGCTAACTATGGCCACTTTTGAAGCTGGCGGGCTGAACTTTCTTAATGCTTTATTCACTGCCATAAATTCTCCAAAAGTATTTACAAGAATTCGGGAAGTCTTAACAAGAAGGACCAGTCAAAGGTCTCTGAAAAAATGCCAATTCTCGATTTCTCTTCAGGTTGGGAAGCATCTGTAGCTATAATAATTATTATACTTATCCCCTTTAAATTCTGTTGAAAGAAGCCATTTACTAACTGTGAAGGCAAATGTTTGCACGATTTCGATATATATCTTCAAAAATTATTTGGAGATTCTGCGTTTCACTGCTAACGGGAGTGATTTCGCACAGTTTAACATTTATTGAACCAACGAGTAGCTGTACGTATCCAACCTGTGCACATAGTCTGAGAATGACGCCAGTTAGATAGAAAAAGTTACCCTGGTTGCTGTATTAAAAATATTTAATTTATCCGACACTCATAACAATTCAGAAATTTTTCTACTGTTAGTCTTCTAAAACAGCACAAAAAAGAGGGCGAACTTGCCTCTAAGTACAGAACAATATTGGCGATGAATTTCGGTAATCCCAGACTTAACTTTAGAAATTCTCTTTCCAGGAGTACCAGAGAACGCAATTTATAAGCTGGTGCACCCGAACAAAAAACAAATTCAAATTCCTAAAAGGGACGTACGTACATTTTCTATATTATAATAAGTGAATCTCCCTGCATCACCGATTCACTGTTGCATAGCCTTCTTAGGACTGCAAGCGCCCGTACTCCTTTCTTGGCTATGCATTCAATGTGTGTATGTCACAGGAAGTTGGAAATTATAACTTACTGTCATACATTTTACCGAGTCCTCTTGTGGTATATACTGCAGGTTGCACGTTAGTTGGATAGTGAGTGGGTTATCGACAGGGAATATATTTGCTTTCTTTTAACAAATAAACATAGACGGTTAGCCTTTAACCAATTTTCCATTGCGCACATATACGAGTCATTGCTCCACCTCGTAGAAGACCTTACTGAGGCAGAAGTACGTTATTAGGCCTATTAAACTGAGAAGGGATTCTTGTGGACCATCACTTAGCAAACAAGATCATTGTTTCAAACTGAAGACTGCGAAATCTTAAGTTGTGTTATATGTGCGGCGCCTAGAGTTCATCTTAGAGACGCGAAAGAACTACTCTCTAGAGAGATCATTGCTTTGCACCGGAGACTTCACAGTTAAGATTGCCAGCTGGCACAAGTGTCTTTATTCGTTTCGTAGCTCTACACGCAACTAGCGACTGCTTGTTCGCCCCAGACTTATCGTCATTTGCATTTACGTTTATTTTCATTTTCTCGGACGAAAGCTACCAACAGGTGCGCTGAGTCGAAAAGCAAGTGCAATCTTCAGATACGGCAGCAAACGCGTTCTCCGTATATTCTGAAGCATTCTCAAGACAGCCGCTAGAAATTCTGCACTACATTGTCTCACATACGCCCCTTTTACGCAGCTTGCCAGTGAAACAAATGAAGCGTCTTCGTGAAGACGTGAGTTCTTCGCGATCGGTCCTCGTCTGGAGCGAGGGAGGTCGTAAGAGTGACTAATAAACATAACATTTTAGCGAATCGAAGTAGCCTCACAGGGGACGAGGTCAAGTATTTTTAGTCTTCGCTACTCTGGATTGAAACTTGACTTTTTCTTGCTGTGACAATTAGGTGAGCCACTCCTTCCTTGAGCTCATTTATGCTCGGCTGCAAAGTTGTTGAACACAAAGAAGGAATGAACACTTATTCAGGCCTCTTCACTGAGATGAAGAGTGGGGAGAGAATCACAAAAAGGGCTAAAAGAAGCATCGGCTTTAGAGATAGTTTAGTAAGTCGAAATACGGCGAGTGCGACGGAAAGTGAATGGCGACTACGGCAGAAAAGGAGATGTGGTGTGTTTGAACAAACCTGCGGAATGGTTCATTGAATGTTTGATGAACGTCGTACACAGGGTCACACTGTCCTTCAGCACTCATTGTGTTGTAAAGATTCGGAAGGTAAATAAACGCGAGGCTGTGGGAGCACTGTTACACTTGCAGCCTTCTGCAAGCTCCAGGGCTTCTGGCGACAAACGTATCAGGTGCCTGTGCAGTCTTGTGGTTAAAAAAAACATCAACAAACAAACCTGGTTCTAAGTTCAGCCATAAATATTGATAGATCATGATTGTGACATGTACTTTCACTGAGGTAGTTGAGCGTTGATTGTGCATTGTGCTACCACAAGGACGAAAGAATGGATGATGCAGCAACATATTGTAATGACACGTGAAGACCGGGAAAGAAAATAAAACTTGTAGCGCGAACCTAAAGCAGGACGGACTTACAAAGTGTGCATACACGGGACAAGCATGAAAATACAAATCTCACAGCTCGACACATGAAGCGCGATGATCAAAGGTAAAGAAAGCCACACGAATTGAACACGCAAGTATTCGCAACTTCCAGGTACCGTGGCGCCACTCAGTGGTAGCGGCCGGAAGCTCTGTTGAGATGGTTGAAATTTTGAACCTGCTTCAAACAATAGGCACTGCGCCATGCTCTACACCAAGCTGCAGAAATTTGGTGCCCTCTTCCTCTTCTAACCACTATCACCACCACCACCAAACAGCAGACGCTGCTGCTTGTTTTCACGCGTTTTTGGTCGTTTTTCAACGTTCTGAACGGTCTCGACATTACCGTAACCCACTGAATTTCTCAAGTTAAAGGGAAGCAGAAAGAAAAAAGAGAAAGCCGACTGGGGTTCACCGTTCAAATTAGCGCCCCAAAAAGTCATCAGTGGTTAAGAGGGTTAAATTTAGCAGGCAAAGAACCAAGAATGCAGCACCCATTTTCTGCACTAGTAAGGCAACTTCCAGGCTTGCAGTGCTCGCGCTTAGTTCGTCCGTTCGATGCGATAATATTTTGCGCATACTTATCTTTCCATTATGCTACCCGGCATTTATTTACTTAGTATTGTAAGTTAGCGCTCCCCTACTTAAAAAAAAAACATAAATGGAAGGGCCACCGAAGCGTGAGAAATCGCCGTCTTCGCCAAAAGTGTGCTTTCGGAGATCGTCTCTAGCGGGACAATCATCTCAACGACTGCCATGTTGGATGTATATTCGCGCCAGCAATAGGTTGTGAAAGTTGCGAATACACAGGATGATCGTGAACAACAGTCCCAATTGTTACTTCGCGCGCGAGCAACGCACTTCTTTCGCAAATGAGACCGCTGTGGCGAGCGAAATAACCTTCATATACGCTTTAAGTACTGCAACTTCAATCTTAGGCCACTGTGACGCGATTTCGTGTTTAGTCACCTCGAACAATTCGTTAAGAAATACAGATAAGAGTTTTTTTTTGTTCGCTAAAATCAGCATGATGCTCTCGAATGACAGTGTTTAGAATGTGCTCCAATTGCTTTCCCTTTACCTGTTAACACTGTTATAGTCGATTTATTTGCATGAATTTATCGTTGGAGTTAAAGTAAGCATTGCTATGACATGACACTTCTACAGGAATGTTGCGGAAATATTCCTGCCGCATTATCAGGCATCGGTGGCCATATGCTGGAATACACGTAGTCAGCACCGATATCAAGACAGTGGAGTATTGCCATCTTGTTGTAAACTACTGTCTGTGTTTGCTACAAAATGGTGCTACAGAGCGGTGTATATTACAGTGAAAGTGTTCGCCATGAAGATCTTGGGAGAGAGAGAGAGAGAGATACGTTTATTTACAGAAAAGCAGAGAGGTCGGCCTGAGCGATAGCTCGCTCTAGCCTGCTACTCTACACTGGTGGAAGAGAAAGGGGAAAGGAAAGATTAATGGATGACGATGGTGAGATAAAAAGGTGAGTATGTAGTGTTCTTTCTAGCTGAGACACATTTTATAGCCGCGCATATAGTCCAGTTCTTTCCAAAAAGGTTATAACTTCTCTTGTGACCGCAGTTGCACTGTTGGTGTCTGGCCAAGGGCCCAACACGGTCACATCAGTTAATGACCTACTGCGATATAGTTCAGTAGAAGAAATCAGTGTTTGTCGTTCACGTGCGTATGCTGGGCAGACACAAAATATGTGCTCAAGCGTTTCTGGCACATCACAGTGTTCACAATTAGGACCGGTGTCACTGCGACCGATGATATGTGCGTAACATCTTGTGTACGCCACACCAAGACGAACGCGGTGGATCATACTTGTGAGTTGCCGTTTCAATTTAGGGGGCATGCGGAACCTCATTTCCGGGTCCCATTTGTGAAGTCACTGGTGTTGCCGTTGCGGTTTGGTCCAGTGCTGAAGTGTGTATCTGCGCATCACGCAGTGAAGCAGGGCGTTCGTGTCAGCTCGTGAAAACGCAATGCGTACTTCAGGGGCCTTGCTTAAGGCATTTTTAGCTGCAGTGCCTGCCTTTTTGTTTGCCATCACGCTGCAATGAGCGGGAATCCACTGGAAAGTGATACGATGGCCATTTGTTCAAATAACTTGAATAAGTTCTGTGATTTCTATTGCCAAGCTGAAATACGAACCTTGCTTCATGATGCAATTAATGGTTTGCAAAGCGGGTTTGGCATCACAGCAAATTGTCCAGACTCGAGGTTGCTCTCCGGAAATAAATCTTATTGCCTCCCGGATAGCGACAAGCTCTGCGGCAGTTGATGTGGTTTTATGATCCACTTTGAATCGTCGAGCGATATTCATGTCTGGGATGACAAAGGCTGCGGCGGAGGTGTTTAGTGTGGTGGATCCGTCGGTTTACACGTTCAGAGAATCACTGTACGTTGTATAAATGTAATATAGTGTCAGTTGTCTGAGGCCATGAGTGGTTCTTAATGAAAGGAAGAGAAAAGTGAGCCCCGTTATTGCCTGCTTCACTGAGCGACACCGCCAGAGGGCTCACAAGGAATGGGGGTGAGGAGGGATAAAAAGGGTAGAAGTAAAGGTATAGGAAAGAGGAAGAAGAAGCAACAACAAACTGAGGGGATAGGAGAGACAGGAAAGATGGAAGCACGGTCACTGGAGTCCGAGGACGTGGTACACTTGCGAGAGATGTTGTCGGCGTCTGTAGATGGCGTAGAGCAGGTCCAGTAAGTCAGAGCTTCACTGTCGTCGAAAGCCGTCGGTGGCAGGAGGTGACGTAGGGCGAGCCCAGTCGGCCAGAGCTACGGTGACGCCGAAGGTCGCAAGCGCGCGGAGCCCGCGGACGCACAACCGGTCGGCACGAAATCCAGCCAGCGACCATTGTCTGAGGCCAACAGAAGCAATGAGCGACTTCTTCGTAATTCCAAGTATCGTAAAACAAACAGGTGGTTTAGGCAGGACCCATGGAGGCACTGCAAAGGCCTTTGGCGGGGAAAATCTCGATGTTATAATATTCTTATGCCGCGATATTACTTTTGAGAAACTGCAATCTGGGTGAGTGGCGGGTAGTACTGACAGTGGGTGCTGTCGGGGTCGGCTCAGCAATCGGAGGTGTACTTTAAGTGGCTCGCAGAGCATGTATACACTGATGGGACAGGCTCGAGCCTCTGCGATTGTCCCATTTGTTGAAGTAGAGCGTGGGAGACCCAAGCATCTTCGTAAGCATTGAGCTTGAACACTCTATAGCGTCTTCACACAGCTAGGTCTCACATTGGAGAGCTCCGGCATGCTGTATCGAATGTATCCCATAAATAGAGCATTATACAATTGAAGTAGCGATGATTCTGATGGGCCCCATCTTGCTCCTGTTACGTGGTGAAGAACGAGAGCAAAGCTCTTCAATTTAGATTTAAGTACTGCGACATGTCTCGTCCACGATAGATCTCTGTGTGCGACAACCCCAAGAGACTTGTGGTGCGTTACAGCAGGTATCACTGTCCCATCAATAAATATCGGGTATTGCGACATATGCTTGCGCCTGAATGCAAGCACTGCGCATTTGTCGATTGAAAGAGTGAGCCCCTGACGTCGTAGATATTTGTATGTGATCGTCACTGCATGCTGTAGTCGAGCTCGCAATAGCGGACGAGTAGTTCCGAATGCCCATATGCATATGTCATCAGCGTATGCACTGATCTTCACCGTGCTGGGAAGGTGTGCTGCTAGGCCGATCATTGTGACAATGAATAGGATCGGGCTGAGAACTCCTTCTTGGGGAACACCACGATGAACCTTACATCGATTGGTGTGTTCGTTATTTGTCGTCATGTAGATGGTGCGTTCCCTAAGGTAGCTAAAATCCAAGGATACAGTCGTCCACCGATGTCCAAATCTTCCAGTGCGTCAAGGATCGCATAATGCAGCACGTTGATTTGATTATATGTGGGGTTTAACGTCCCAAAACCACTATATGATTATGAGAGACGCCGTAGTGGAGGGCTCCGGAAATTTAGACCACCTGGGGTTCTTTAACGTGCACCCAAATCTGAGCACACGGGCCTACAACATTTCCGCCTCCATCAGAAATGCAGCCGCCACAGCTGGGATTCGAACCCGTGCCCTGCGGGTCAGCGGCCGACTACCTTAGCCGCTAGACCACCGCGGTGGGGCTGCAGCACGTTATCGTAGGCACCCTTAATGTCTAGGAAGACCGCCGCCACTAGTCTACGTCGGCTTCTTTCCTCTTCAACGCGGGTGATCAAGTCGACCACACCATCAATGGCAGGTCGGCCTCTTCTGAAGCCGTTCATAAATGCAGGAAAGGAGTTGCTGCTCTCTAGAAGCCACTCTAAACTTGACAGTACCATTCTTTCCATTGCTTTCCCGACGCAGCTGGCTAAGGCGATAGGTCTGTAGGAGGAAAGTGCATAAGGGCACTTCCCCGGCTTAAGTAATGCAATAATGCGACTGCATTTCCAGTTAGCTGGGACTTCTCCTGACTACCATGTGGTGTAATAATGAGATAACAGGATACGTCGTGCTTCTGTATCCAGATGGTTGAGTGCAGCATACGTGACTCCGTCAGGTCCTGGTGCCGATGATCGGTGGGAGGCAGAAATTGCAGCGTCAAGCTCATGCATTGTAAAACGTACATCAAAGCGCTCGTCAGACGACGGAAGCGCAATGGTAGTAAGAGGCTCATTAGTGGCAAGACCATCAGTGGTGTCCACGATGAGGCTACAGTAGTCACTGGCTATCTCAACTTCTGTCCGCCCCTGATGTAGAGCAATAGCTTGAAATAGTTGACGTCTGCAAACTTCGTACCATCCGCCATATCTTAGATAGAGGTTGCCTGGAGTCCAGAGATCCACAGGATTTGCTCCAACGCTGCCTGTCAATATTGTCAATGTGCCGAAGAACATGTCGTTGACCTCGACGACAGGCGGAAAGGTCTGAAGGCGACTTCATTCGTCTGTATTGGCGTTCGGCACGGCGACGGATTGCATGAAGGGCCTCGTATTGGGAGTCAACTGCTGATGTCTGCGTCGGTAGGTTAACCTGTTTGGTTGTGTCACGCAGTGAAGAAGCAATGATGTTGTCTACCTCGGATGGATCAGTCGTGTGCTCACAGCCAGACTTGACAGATGCCTTGAACAGTGTCCAGTCGATTTGACGGATGTAGCGTGTGTGCGTGCGGTGAAACCACCTGAATTGAACATATGTTGGAAGGTGGTCACTGCCGCGAGTGTCCAGATCTGTGCATCAACATGCGGAAGACAGAAGGCTTCAGGAAACGAAACAGAGGTCGAGACAGCGGCTGTAGGACGTGCCACGAACAAATGTAGGTGATCCGTCATTGAGTACGCTTAGTCCATATTTGCATATAAAATTGGCCAAATCCCTTCCGCGATAGTTCGTTGTAGTGCTACCCCAGAGAGGATGATGTGCATTACAATCGCCCATCACAATGTGTGGCCTTTGTGCTGCTTGCAGAATGGTCCCCAGGTGGAAGCAGTCCATCTGTGCGCTTGTGTGTATGTAAGTTCCTATTACTTAGAATGTCCGCTTTTTATGTGTTATAGTCAGGCTCATGTAATCATTGCTGGTATGCGACGCGACTTCATGTCTGAAGAACGTGAAATCATGGCGTATACAAACGAGAACTTTGCTCGTGCGTTGATTACTGCGGGACCAAATCTAGATATATCCAGATATACGAAAATTTGAAACCATATTCGGTTCACATATAACGATAACGGGAAATTGATATTTAAAAACCCATTGTCTGAAGTCTGACAGACGGCCACGTAGGCGACGAGCATTCAATTGCATAACAAGCGACTGCCGCATGCGTTCTTCGAACATCAGGTGGTGGTGGTGGTGGCGGTGGTGGTAGTGTTGTAGCAGGCGGGGTTAGCCTGGCCTGCATGGCTGGCAATTGTTCCGCCTGAGCATCTCCTGAATTTGGAAAATGTCACCACGTGTCAGACAGCGCAGTGTCTCGCAGGAAGACTAACAAAATTCGTTGCACGTTCCTCCTAGTTGCCGCGGATCCTTCAGGAGAGATGATGTCATCGACTGTACGGTGCCTATGACAGCCTTCTCGCAAGGTGCGGATCATCGCTGCTCTTTGCACATCAAACTGTGGGCAAAGCCAAATGAAATGTTCAATTTCCTCGATGTCACCACAGAAGGCACAGAACGGGGAAGCGTATCTCCCAGTCTTGAATGACCAGGCCGGGGTGTATGCAGAGCCGGTTCTAATGCGGTACAACAGCGTCGCTTCTTCACGAGAAAGTCCATGAATTACACATGCTTGGTGTGGAAACTTGTAGATCGCTTTGAAATGATTGCGTATCACATCTATGTTGTTCTGGTAAGTCTTGGGAATTCTTATTTTTGGAAACGATGTACGTGCTTCGCATGCAAGGGCATCAGCCTTTTCATTGCCCTCAATGCCAACGTGGGATGAGATCCACTGGAACTTTATATTAAAACTCTTGCCATTTAGGTGTTTGATTAGTGCTAGAGATTGCCTGGTGAACTTTTCTTGAGGTAGGCCACGATGCAGTCTTTGTAGCGCCGATTTGGAGTCCGTCAGCACTACAACATCTCGTGCAGAAAAGGATCGCAGTTTTCGCAAAGCCGCCGTAATTGCAGCGCTTTCTACCGTTGTGGACGAAACCACGCGATCCAGGCGGCCCGACCATGACACACCCAGGCAGGGTATGCAGAAAGCCGCTGCGCAGCTATCCGTCTGTGTGCACACTGATCCGTCGGTGTACACTTGTAGGTGGCTGCGGTACATGGTGCTCAAGTGGTCCAGTGCAAGAAATTTTGCTTCCGCGGCTGGAATGGTGCGCTTCGCTGGTAGATTGGGTACGCTGAAGTTGCACGCAACATCCACAAAAGACCACGGCGGGTCCACAGGGCGCCGTTTAGGCAGTTTGAAGCCTAAATAATGAAATGTGTTTAGTGCCGCGTTGAAATGTGAGCCAGTTCTTGCTCTTAGCCGCCGGAGAAGCGCCGTGCCTGCGAAGGACTCGCCCAGTCTTGACAGCTGCGTCAATAAGGCCTTAGATGCCAAAAGGCGGAGCGGAAGAGACTCGACTTCATTGGTGGCCTTCGTGTTTGAAGCCGCCTGAGGGACTCCCATCGCCAAGCGAAGACCCTTTCTGTGCACTGCCTCTAGGCGTTCGAACTGGCTTGGTGATGGTGATATCAGGGGCAGCTGATAAAGAATGCGGCTTGTTATAAGCGCATCATTCAATTTAAGCATGGACATAAAATTGTTGCCCCAACGGACCCCTGCCATGCGACGAAGAGCGTTGATCCTTTGCACTGATGCAGTGACTATACCATCAACCGCACGTCGCCATAATAGCTTGTTGTCGATGGTAATGCCCAGGAAGCGGACACTTGTTGCACAACTAATTGAGTGGCCTCAAATATTCAGCGACAGCCGTGTTGACTTCCGTCGTGCTCCCGGGAAGAGCATGAAGGCCGATTTTTCCGCTGATAAATATAGGCCAAGTGTGAACAACTGACGCTCAATGATTGAAATAGCGCTCTGTGCTATCCGGGCCAAACGTTTGTGCTGGTACCCTGAGATCCAAATGCAGATGTCATCGGCGTAGATGGATATTTTAACTGCTTTCAGAGCTAAGTGCAGAGTGTCGGGAAGGCTGGCCATGGCAGCGTTAAAAAGCAAGGGAGATAAAACAGTTCCTTGTGGGACGCTGAGGGAAAGGCGTCTCTCTTCGCTCATTACATTTCCAAGCTTAACACGGACACAACGGTCTCTGAGAAATTCATGTACCAACCGAAGAGCATTTCCCGACACACCCATGGCTTGGAGCCCGTTCACGATGCCTGCCTGAAGCACACAATCATATGCCTTGGCAACGTCAATGAAGACGGCGAGTGTCGAGAGTCCGCTGATACGGTGGTGCTCGATGTGGCTTAATAGGTCCAAAACACTGTCCTGGGCACTCAGTCGTGGGCGAAATCCGGTCATACACGATGGCCATCGTCTTCTTTGTTCAAGGTAGCAAGTTAATCTTGTACATATTAATCTTTCCATCAGCTTAGATACGCATGATGTAAGAGATACCGGTCGATATGACGCGAGGCTCGCAGGATCCTTTCCGGATTTTAGGACTGGCATCACCCATGCTGTCTTCCAAACAAATCGGATCTTTCCCGTGCTCCAGACATGATTAAATATGTCCAAAAGGGCCCTTTTTCGCTCATATGGTAGATTTGTCAGCATTTGATTGCTGATCAAATCGGGACCCACGGCACAGCGTCTTCTTAATTTGCTAAGTGCCATATCCAGCTCTCGGAAGGTGAATGGCGTATCCATCGTGTGAAAAAACTGGGGTGACAGAGGAATCGCCGCTCCTGCTGATCTACCAGATGTGTACACGTCTGCGAAATCCTCTGCAAGGGTTTGCAAATCTATCCCTTGTTTCAAAGCGAGTGCTTCGTGGCCTGTGTGTTCGGATCTTCCCAGAAAGACTATTTATTACTGCCCATATCTTTGTCAAGGGCGTAAACGTTGATAAACTCTCACAGAAAGCGGCCCATTGATTTCGCCTTAATTTTTTTGTAAGGCGACGAATCACAGCGTTTATCCTGTTATATTCGGTTTTCGCAGACAGATTTCCTTTTGTTCTCATTAATTTCCGCTCCGCCCGTCTACGTGCTGCGCAGAGGTTCTTCAATTTCAAGTCAGGAGCAAGAAAATGGTTGGCCAGTTTCAGCAATGAAGTTGCTGATCGCTTGCTTTGCAACATATCTGCGAACAGCTCACCAGTGGATTTGTCCAACACTTCTCTGTAGGTGTCCCAGCGTGTTACACTACAGAATTGTCGATCAGCAGTTCGAAATCCCAGGATATTGGTGAAGATGGGGAAATGGTCGCTGCCCATCTTGTCTGGAGCCGTGGTCGATGATACCAGAAGGTCCATGGAGTGAAGTACAAGGTCTATTGCACTCCATGAATCTGGTGGCCTGAAAAATGTAGGTTTACCATCGTTCGCCACACATAAGTCGGCAGCATCCGCAGCTGCTAGAAGTTCCTTGCCTCGAAAATCTACACTCTTGTCTCCCCAGAGTGGATGGTGCGCGTTAAAATCACCACAGATTATTCGAGGAGCGGGACATCGGGTGCAAAGGTCCTTTAGGAAAGTCTCCATAGAGACCTTTTTTCGTGGGCTTATGTACACCGATACCACACTCAGTTTTCGGTTTCCCAGGCACACTTGCACAGCAGCGACTTCCAGTGAGTTGGAACCGAGGTCTTGCACTGGTAAGGCGACGTGAGGGATTTCCCGCCTTATGTGTATCATTGCGCTTCCATTTGCAAACGACGTTATGCTCGGGTTGCCGTGTCGGGTGTACCCTGGGAGCGTCCTTGCATTCGGTAACCCGGCTTCGGAGAGGGCTAGAATCGGTATTGGAATGTCACGCAGGAAAAGGTTGAGTTCGCACAGGCGTTTTAGAAGACCGGCGCAGTTCCATTGCATTATTAAGGGCTCTTTTGAAGGACGAAATAGACCAGGTGGGCGAGACATTGCCATTATTCTACTGTGTGTTTGTGGAAGCAGAGCAAAGTAACACTGACTCTAGAGCCAGGACTGCTTCCAACATATCCTTCGTTGAACTCGCAGGCATCTAAGCGACGTGTGAACGTAGTGCGGTGAACAGAGCGCGAATAACGTGCTCGAGGTTTTCTTGCTGTTGGCTTCCAGATGGTACTTGAGGTGGGCTCAGTGCATCAGCGTAGGTGCGCTTGGCGGACTCTTTCGGGATACATTTCTCACCAGCGTTGAGCACTTGCGTTGACTCAGTACCAGCTCTTGTCGGATTTAAGCGCGGAAAATTTCCTGCGTACTCGTTATCTGAACCGCCATGCTGTGGCGCGCCGGACATCTTCTTCGTGAGCGATGGTTCGTTCACAGTCTTCGGGCCGAGGACAAAAGTCTTATTTCTTCGCTGCGCAGCTGTTCGTGCTGGACATCGGCCGTAGCTAGCTGGGTGGTTGCCGCCACAGTTTGCACACACAAGTTTTTCTTTACTTGTACACGTATTAAAGTCATGAGGCCCCCCACAGCGCTTACACCTTTGTTCCCCACGACAGTGCTTAGCAACATGTCCAAAACGCTGACATTTAAAACAGCGTGGTGGCGTCTCCACGTAGTCTACCAACTCGTGTCTGGTGAAGCCAAGGTTGATCTTCTCCGGACGTTCCGAATTGGGAGCGAATGTGAGAACTACAGAGTCAGTGCGCCTTGATTACCATTCGGTGGATGAGGTTTGTACTTGTCGTATGATTCTTCTTGCGTGGTATACTCCCTGAGGTCTCAGGTAGGTTAACAGCTCTTCGTCCGAGTACCATCTTGGGACCCCTTTTATAATGCATGTATTTTTCATGTAGCTGTGTGGTACACGGGCAGATATGGCAAGGCCTCAGATAGTATTGGTCTCTAGAAGCATATTAGCTTAGTGTTCTGTCTCTATATCCAAGAGCAGGGCTCCCTGTGCTGTGAAACGGCTCTTAACTGGGGCTCCACCGAAAATCGTTGCAATTTCCGAGTATAGGTCAATAGGATTCACTTGCCTCAAGTTAGCTCCTTCGGATGTTGGAGCAATTACCACAGGAATGCCCACCATCCTGTCTTTGCGATGTCGCACAAGGCGGAAACCACCCTCGTCCATGTCTTGATCTGTGAGGTTCGCCCCATTGTGGTCCCCGACGGCAGTTGATTCGTCCTCTGACTCAAAGCTGTGTTGTCGCTTGCAGTCAGGTATGCTTGCGCAAACCAGCTGGTGTTCTGACCTGGTGTCACACCTTGGGAGGTCATGGCGGCGCTCTCCCCGATGCTTGTTTCGTTTCTTCTAGCACATTTCGACGCGGCGGGCTGCGCAGTACCCGTCGGTCGCCGATACGGCAGGTACCTTTTCGAGTCGTCCGACGTCTTGAGCAGTGCTGAGCCGTAATATAAACAAAAATAAACGATAAATGCAGACAAAGCTACTTAGCCAAGCAGCAACAACTTCATCGTCTTCTTCCTCCTCTTCGAACATCAGTGCCAAGTTCACTTACTGAAGAACCAGTAGAAGAGGCTCCAAAACCTCAAGTAGCTGCACAGCCGCCTATGCAGCGGGAGTGTTTAGGCTGCTGAGGATCTTACGCATCGAACCCATCAAATTTTTAAGCATAGCCCTGACATCTGCGTTGTTCACCTTCTTGTTTTCTTCAATGGGGGTAGGGGCATTATGTGATGATGGCGCTACTGTAGCTCTTGACGGTAGTGAAGGCCACTGAGTCTCCGACGTGGTGAGAGCCAAAGACTGGTTACATTGTACTTGCGTGGACTGTCTTGACATTATAGCATTTGTATCCTCCTTTCTGGCCGACAAAAGTAAGCTAGGAGGTGGTGAGGGCACAGTTTTTTGTGCCGAATTTGATAAGCTATGAGCACTGCTGCTTTGTTTGCGTCGGTGTCGCGAACGATGTTTACGGCGCCATAATGCCCTTGCAGCTTCTCTGTGAGTGGAGTGGTCTCGAACCATCTTCTTCAGAATACTAATTTTATTCCTCATTTTGGGACATTCCGTTGATGTTGCGTCGTGGGCGCCTGAGCAGTTTGGGCATTTGTCCACAGCATTGAAATTATCACCATCATAAAGGCCACCACAATGCTTGCAGGTTACGGCACCCTTGCAAACTGCAATAACGTGCCCAAATTTCATGCATTTATGACATCGCAGAGGTTTTGGTACGTAAGGACGTACTGAGTGCCTCACGTACCCAACTTTTACATGTGTGGGTAGCGTCTTCGACTGAAACAAGACTTTAACACATCACGTGCGTTCAAAGCGGTGGAAACCAAGCACAAGAGCCGACGATGACAGCAGTTTCTCGAGACTTGAGTCTGTTATCTCCTCATCCACATCGTATATAACTCTTGTTGTCGTTTCTTCGCCGTACGCGGAGAATGCGCGAACCGGAATGTTTCCTAATTGAACAATCGCTTTTGGGTCTTGGGAAAAAATATTGGTGACGTATCGGCGTGTTGCCCTGGAAAGCATGTCGCAAGACAATATTGATTGATTGATTTGTGGGATTTTACCTCCCAAAACCACCATATCTTAAGGAGAGACACCACAGTGAAAGGCTCCGAAAACTTCAACCACCAGGGGTCCTTTAACGTGCACCCAAATCTGAGCACACGGGCCTACAGCATTTTCGCCTCCATCGAAAATACAGCAGCTGCAGCCGGGATTCGATCCCATGAACTGCGGGTCAGCAACCGAGTACCTTAGCCACCCACTAGACCAACGCGGCAGGGGTCGAAAGACGATAGTCTTCTGTCTGGAGAGAGAGAGACGAAAAAGCCCACTCGCCGTGCTGTGCGAAAAGATCGGCGAGTGCTGCGTGAGATGTGTAGCCAAATGGATGTGAAGAAACGAGAGTTTTATCTACAACACAGAGCTACACGTAGGTGCCAGCACCATGTCATTTTAGCGAAGAGTACAAAACGCCGTCTTTGCGTTCGCTACATTGCCTTGTTAGAGCAGTGCAATAATTACGTGTTTTTTTCGTTTTTACGTGTTTTTGCTACCATTACGTGTTTTTGCAATTTTTAATAAATACACTACCAAATAGTTGCGCTGTAATGTTGCTCCTCAGTAATGCCTAGTATTTGGTTCTCTATTGACAATGTTCACAAGTATGAACGCTGTAACCAGATCGAGATGAGTGGACTTTGAGAACAGGGTTAGACTTTCACCGGGTGGTTGTACCGTTGGGCAGGCACCCACCAACAAACACAAACAGGCCATAACTTTTGCGTTGGAGTATCCCAAGAAGGGCTCTTGTCTCTAAATAGGTAAGCGTATAGCAGCTGCGCTTTTGGGAAATTTGAGGAAGAACGTCGCACGGGCACTCAGTCATTACAATTCGCAGAGTTACCGCTGCTCTCTTTGCCAAAGCGTCAATGACGGCTATGTTTGAAGTGTGTCTGTCGAGTTTACATGACAGGAGAAGAAATTTGGTGCGCAGAATAACAAACTGGATTTTCTACATATACGCTACTGTTTGCTCTGCTTATTGCTGATATCCTGCTTGTTACGACAGTTTAGATACGATTCATCTGCCGCGAGCTCCATGTGGTTGCTTCCGCATCAGATGTAGTCAGGCAGTGACGCAACCCCGACACAAAGGCTGGCAAAGAGCGGTGCATTCACTTTCCCAGCGAAACGGTGGCGCCCTCTGTAGCAGCCCGCAAGAGTATGCCCCATGTTTTTGAAACGTTTTGGCGATTTCAGGTAAACGGATGCGACAACTTGTTAGCTATTTCTATCGATTTAACAATTTTAGACAAGGCTCATTCTTTTTGTTCCTGGTTCGAGCATTACTAGCTTTGTTATGGCCTGTATTGAGAGCTTTACTGTGAGCGTTATCATGTCGCATAAAATGAATCGCAAAGTTGAGCCCCTAAAGTACCTCACGTTAGAAAAATCTGTAAACTTTTGACGTTGTCAGGCACTTCGATTATATTTACTGGATTACCTTCCCAAATTTGATATTCTACTGCTCATTTTCTGAACCAGCAAGTTTAAGCACCGTAGAGGAAGACGATACTAAGGTTCACTTTTCTTTCAAACCTTTCTTAAATTTACAAGTCAACTAAAACACCAAATAGCCTTGTTGAAACCGGTTAGTGCACCAAGACAAGAACAACGAAAACGAGGAATTAAGGATTCAGAGTGCTTTTTTGAAGCTCATCATTGTACTTTCGCATTCTGTAGAATGGAAAAATGCTTAAACTCGGTTTTTCACTGCAGCAAACGTTTCAATGAGTAGCGTTGCAATTGTGCATATACAAGTCCACCTGTCTAAAATTAGCGCCATATCATGTCTGTCTGCTATATAGAGAGCTACGGAACAGCTATGAGCGAAGCTACTGTGTGTTTAGAAAAGGTGGTTATCGATTTAGAGTACTCAACACTCTAGTATGGGAGAGTTGAAGGCCGTCTTTTCGTTTCACACTGTGTGATTAGAAAAAGTCTTCAATGGTATTACTTGGTACTGTACTATGGGAGAGCTGCTGAAAGCCGTCCCATATGGGCCTCGCACTTGTTGACCACGGCGCTATCCGGAAGGAATTGCCAATAGAGCCGAGCGTGTGTCGCAACGCCTAGTTGAAGTAAACACGAGTATCTTCCATTCTTGGTCTGGTTACATTGCAAGGCTGTGCTGCTTATATATACAATTTCACTAATGAACTAGTTGAGAAGAAATATTGCAAAATAAAAATTGTGTTTTCATTGTATCCTTAGACGAAATATTAGCGGTTCATTGAAAATGTGTGCAAGGGGCCGTGATATGTCTTCTACAAATTCCTCACCTCCCATGTGGCATATTACAAGCGCCATAGGAATGAGTGGATTAATGAGTGAATAAAAAGTTACAGCATATCCGCGGAGTGCATCGTGATGAGTGGGGCGAAGCATCCGTCAGTCCATGTGCGCTGCTGTCCGTCTGTTCGTTCTTGCTTCCGTCCGTCCGCGCGACCATTCTTGCGTTTATCCATGCATCCGTCCATCTGTCTGTCCGTTTGTGCGTCCATCCGTCCGTACGTTTGTTCACCTGTCCGGCTGTCTTCTAGTCTGTTTGAAGGTCCACGCCTCCATCCATCCGTCCATCTAGTGAGCCCTCCAAGTACCGCCATATCGCATCTTTTCATCCTATATTCATTATATGGAAGTATCGTCCTATAGCAGGCATTCCAAGGACTAAACGAAAGGTGGCACGGCTGGACTAGAGGAGTGGTACGCGTGCACCTCCTTTCTGTTTGCGCTTCGTGTATAGTTCTCACCTTTCACCGTCGCTAGTTCATGGCACTGCGGCCCGATTTGTGTTTAGAAAAAATTTATTGCCACAAACGTCAATAACACTCAACAGAACATTTCCGTCTTAGACATACTCTAACGATGATGACAAGACAGACGTCATTTACATGAACATGGATATGAGATGACGTTGAAAAAACATGTACATTCGATGGTTCACTCAAACACAACCACAAAATACTTCAAGGTAAACAAGAGACAAATAAAACATAAATATGTACATTTTGCATATTTACATGTTGGCATGCCATTTCTGCCGGCACATCGACAGATCAGCCTACCAATACCAGGCCGGCCGAAAGACAAGTTTCACTCGTCCGTCATAGACCGACACAAAAGGGCAAGACCAGTGCCGAAGAAATTCCTCTTCACCGAGGAAGAAGAGCTCCTCCGACAAAACAGACAGCAGCTCCGAGTACAATCGTTCTAGGATCGGGTAGAGCGCGCGGCGGCGGCGGCCCGCTGCAACCGCCTCGCAGCGGTTGCGCCAGAGGCAGAAAGCGCCGGCAACAATGAGAAGACAAGCGAAGCGGCCTCGCGAACAACGCCCAGAAGAAACGAAGCGATTTACTCTGAGGCAGTGAAATCCAGCATGTACGGCTCTCCAAAAAACGCGAGCAATGATACAATGCCTCAGAAAATGCTGATTTGTTTCCCGAAGGGAGCAGTTCGGACATGTTGCTGACTGGACTATTCTCCACCTTTCGAGGCGGTCGAGAGTGGGAAGTACACCCCATCCCAGGCGCCACATGAAGTCCCGAAGGTGTCCAGGCAGAAAAGAAGCCGTTAAGGAGCTCCAAGACACCCGTCTAGAGCGAGCACGGCGGGCTGGCGGGACCAACGGAAGCAACAAAGCAGCAGTTGTCTTAACTATGTGGTTGTTCAAAACATCTATGCCAGGACAGCTCGACTTGACATGGCGAAAAAATGCAACAGTTGTTGCATAAAACGCAGGAAGTGTTATTGACTGTGGCCCCCTGTTAAGTTGCGCATTAGGCATCAAATGGCGAAGGTGAGTACCCAGAAAGTAGTATGCAAGCGTTCGTGCGGGAGATTCCTCCCCTTGCACTAGGCGCAAAAGTAAACGCAGTGCCAGCAGCCGACAGCGTATGGACACTGAAGGGAAAGCAAAGCCTCCTTGAGCACGCTGCTGTCCCAGTGCCGCGCGAGAGACCAACTCAGTGCCGCCTGACCAAAAAAAGGAACACAAAGCAGACTGTAGTGATCGCACGATACGTAAAGATGGTTGCACGACGTGAGAAAGGTACCAAATGCGACCGCAAAATACAGTCTGCGCAAGGTACCTCCGCTCAAGAAGCGGGAAGTCAAAATCCTGTGCATCCTGAATTTTCAGTCTTACTTCCTCGAGAGCGTTTAACCAAACAGATTCGCAAATGCCGTAGTGGTTGTATGAAATACCTAAAATACGAAGGGACGCGGCCGGCTGAATGGGAACACCGGCGCTAAGCCTGGAGTTTGGAGAGCCAATGAAGAAATACCGGGATTTTGAGATGTTCAACGCTGCACCTGAAATGTCGCCATTCTGGGAAAATACATGCAGGCTGCGTGAAAGGCTATCTTCATCTGAAAGGTACAAGGTTATATCATCAGCGAAAGCTGTGACTTTCACGACACCGCTACCAGGAAGCGCAAGACCCCGGACACGTGAATCCGCGTCAAGAGCACGCAAGTATGGCTCAAGGCTGAGGACAAATAGCACAGGAGACAATGGACAACCCTGACGGACCCCACGTGTTATGGAAAAGGCAGCACTTTCCCAACCATCCAGAACTAGTGTGCTTTTCAGACCAGTGTACGTATTTTTAATTTTAAACCTTGCTAAAGCAAAGGAGGTTACACCTGGCGAGTTCGACGTGGCAATTTTTCTGGTCAGATTGTGCTGAAAGTGTTTCCTTATGATGCCAGTTTTTCTTTAATAGGCGTCAAATTGAAGGCGAATTTCATTGCAGATTAAGTCACCGATACTGATCTCTGTAAGTTATTTCATCAGAAACAACTATCTTTTTGTTTATCGTTAACGTGCTTTGCGTGGGTTCCCTCCCCACTTCAACTGAGTGCGCGCGGGCCGCTCTTCTGGTCTGGCTATGGAGGCGGTCACCAACGTACTACTGCGACGCACTACTATATTCCTACTACTACTACAACAACTACTACAACTACATAGCTGACCCGCAGGTCACGGGATCGAATCCCGGCCGTGGCGGCTGCATTTACGATGTGTTGGGCCCGTGTGCTCAGATTTGGGTGCTTGTTAAAGAACCCCAGGTAGTAGAAATTTCCGGAGCCCTCCACTAGGGCGTCTCTCATAGTCACATGGTAGTTTTGGGACGTTAAATCCTTTATACTTTATTGTATACTTTATTTCTCGTAACAATATAAATCAAACTTCAACTACATACATTGCGGACGCACGACCTATGCCTTAAGAAGCTTCGCCGCAAAAACACACTTTAAATGTCAGCGATTCAATAGGATTATTCGACGGGACGTGTGCACAATCAGAACCAAAGTTTATTGAAAAACAAAAAGATAAGAACACCCGTTTTCACGTTCCCGTTTTGTAGCGAACTTACACTGGCCAAGGTTGAGCAGTGTTTCGTGGCTTAACGAGAACTGCGCTGTGCATGCCTTAGAAGAAGTGACGTCACTTTGCGCACAGCTGGCACACCTAAGTTCCTGGCAGTGGCGTAGCCAGGAAGGGGGGGGGGCTGTTCAAACGTTATCCCGAAATTTTTCGCGTTCACTACGCCCCCTGCCACTTATACCCCCTTCTTTCGTCGCTCTGCAGAGACAGTCTTCAGAAACTAAGCGGTTCTACTAGCACAAAATGTTTTCTGAGCACTTTCACAGTGAATTATAGGAGCTTATTTTGCTCGTACGTATACATCTTTACGTTACCGTGTTACTGGAGAGTGGGTGGAATCTGCGCATGCGCGGCTCTTTATGGAACGTAAACCTTTAAGTAACGTAAACTGCCCGCCGGATAGGTTTAAGGTTTGCTGCTCTCTCATAAATCCACCTTAGTTTGTGGGAACTAGCTATATTCGCATTGCGGCAACGCCAGCCGTCGAGTCAAAATAAGCTGATGTGTGGGCGCCAATAACGATTACATTGTTTCTGCTGAAATACCATAGTTAGAATGGCCAACGGGTTCACGACTGTGGTTGCATAAAGTGTCACAATATGTCGCCAACATCGTTGTGATGACATTTTATTTTTTCATCCTTTCACACTTACGAGGATATTGTACATGATTAACAATCGCGTCGTTATTTCGCAGCAGTGGCGATTCAATCCTACCTAAGGTATAGTTTTACTGCAGTTAGCATAATAAATAGAAAAATATGGTTTGCCAAAACGTAAAGCGATACGTTTATGTACATGCGTAATCTTTTTATGTGTGGGGAGCTTTCACGTTAAAGAACATGCGCTCCGGTATAAGGGTAAACGCAAACCGGTATCCGGTAACACGTTCACGTGTAGAAGTATACGTACAAGCAAAAAAGCCCCTTATGTCTGCATACAGAAAAAAAAAAACGTGTCGCGTTGTGTGTGAAGCCTGTGGCACTCTGTGAATTTCGGCAAGGATCTCGGCCGCGAGCGTTTTAAGTTGGCTCGGCGACGGGATTAATGCTGCAGCTGTGGTCAGTTTTGTACCTACCGGAACATATCTCGTGGGAGTCAATCAGTACGGTAATTTTGACAATGCAGAGGTTCGTTTTAATGGGAAAAGTCACATGCAGTTTCAAGGTCTCTCTTAATGCTTCCAACATGCCTCCACTTGTTGAATAGGGTCCAAACGCACTTGCATATATATCTACACATGAAATGTGAAATGAATAACGCTGTCAGTGCAGGTATAACTGAACGGGTGCACATCGATTGTAAAAGAGGAGCGGCACGCGAGTTGTTGCGTACCGATGCACGTGGTGAAACATGCTGTCCGGAAGAATGTGTTGATTTGATTGATGTGTGGGGTTTAGCGTCCCAAAACCACTACATGATTATGAGAGACGCCGTAGTGGAGTGCTCCGCAAATTTCGACCACCTGGGGGTCTTTAACTGGCACTCAAATCTGAGCACACGGGCCTAGGACATTTCCGCCTCCATCGGAAATGCAGCGCCGCAGCCGGGATTCAAGCCCGCGACCTGCGGGTCAGCAGCCGAGTACCTTAGCCACTAGACCACCGCGGCGGGGCCTGAAGAATGTGTGCTGGAACATTGAATTCACAGTTATTCATCAATAAACTGCTCATAAAGTGCTATGGTTTTTAATGCCATCGCGGCTTCATCCGGCCGTTAAGACAAGATTGCAGAGCAGTGTTACACACACACACACACACACACACACACACACACACACACACACACACACACACACACACACACACACACACACACACACACACACACACACACACACACACACGCACACACACACACACACACACACACACACACGCACACGCGCGCACACACACACGCACACGCGCGCACGCGCACACGCACACGCGCGCACGCGCACACGCACACGCGCACACGCGCACACACGCACACACGCACACACGCACACACGCACACACGCACACACGCACACACACACACACACACACACACACATATATATATATAAAGACACGTCACGCGCTAGAAGAAAAACAAAAGTAAACACATTCTAAACATGCTTGAAGACAAAGGGCTGGAGCTAGAATTCACGCGTTAAATACCTTGCTTCGATAGTTTGCAGTTTCTTATAAGATGCTCAAGTTTCTCTTCGCAGCGTGTTTGCTGGCAGTATATTCCACATTGAGTGAGGCCACCATTCAATTTCGTGTTGGCGCTGCAAATATTGTTCAGTGAGAAATAATGATGTCATAATTACACTGGAAAAAGGAAAAAAAAAAACTTTGAGCACGTTTAATAAGCATCAGTTTCCAGCTGCAAGAAGGCGCAGGGACCTGTCTAATTATGCTGCGTCGGTTTATGAACAGCTCATTCACACTGCGAACAAATATTAATTCAGATGACCTTCTCTCGCGAAGAAACAAGAAATATTGCGGTTATTCTATGCATACGTTGTGTGCAGCCTGAAGGGAAGTTGGTTAGCGATACGAGGTGAGGGTTGTGATTTCCGACCAATATACTTAGTAACCTTTTTTACATAGAGCACAAAAGGACACAGGGGTCTGCAGTGGGCAGAGAAAAATAACTTGACAGGCATACCAATTGTTCTTTCATTTGTTTTGCAAATGTTTCAACCAAATCCCTCTTGCGTTCACAAATGTACACCCAGACTGGAATGTATTAATGCGCGCCTCAGAAAGCATCAAAATTTTTTGAATGATGTCATTTCCTCGCACCTCGCATGTTCAGTCACGCGAATGCAATTTTCAGTCATACGAAAGTAATGTGCAACAACCTCGGAAGACAGCAGCGCTTCGAGATAAGTAATAGTGCACTTCAAGTTGTAAAACACTATGTCTACTTAGGCCAGGTAATAACTGCGGAGCCGAACCACGAGATTGATGTGACTAGAAGAATAAGAATGGGGTGGAGCACATTTGGCGAGCACTCTCAAGTTGTGGCAGGTAGATTGCCACTATCCCTCAAGAAGAAGGTATATAACAGCTGTATCTTGCCGGTACTTAGCTACGAAGCAGAAACCTGGAGACTTACAAAGAGGGTTCAGCTTAAATTGAGGACGACGCAGCGAGCAATGGAAAGAAAAATGGTAGGTGTAACCTTAAAAGACAAGAATAGAGCAGAGTGGATTAGGGAACAAACGGGGGTTAAAGATATCATAGTTGAAATCAAGAAGAGAAAATGGACATGGGCTGGGCATGTAGTACGTAGACAGGATAACCACTGGCCATTAAGGATAACTAACTGGATTCCCAGAGAAGGCAAGCGGGTTAGGGGGAGACAGGAAATTAGGTGGGCAAATGAGATTAAGAAGTTTGCGGGTATAAACTGGCAGCAGCAAGCACAGGACCGAGTTAACTGGTGGAACATGGGAGAGGTCTCTGTCCTGCAGTGGACGTAGTCAGGCTGATGATGATGAAGATGAAGATGATAATGATGATGAATGCAACTTTATGTTTCAAGGCGTGGTAATCTTGCACAGTCACCCTAAACAGACCACGAGAGAAATCTTGTAGACATATCGTAAAGAAGACCACCTCTTGTTTAAGTCAATTAACCTTCGCTATCGCTACAACACAAAAAACTTACTCTATTAATCACGGAAAACACGCACCTCGGTAGTTTGTCTGTTTGCACCTCTTTGTGACATACGTGATGCACGCCCATAGATGTTAACACGTGAGATAACCTTTCAGTCGTGAGTGAGCGTTTCCGGTTCGCATTTTCGTTTCATGTTCCTACTCCTTTTCTTTTCGCCGTGTAGGCTTTATTCCAACCTGCAGTTACAGTGTAGGCGCTTCGCCGTGCTCCCTACCAGGCTGCAGAAATAGGCACCTTATTCCTGTTCTAACCACTACCAGCAGCTCCAGTTATAGTACCGAGAAAAGTTGGTAGATGCATATGCTGCGAGCCGCGCGCAGTGATCTAGTCAATGTATTTTATTTTATGAAATTGCACTTATTTTTAAAGCATTATGTATACTTACTCGTAAACAGTATCAAAAGCTATTGACTTCTAATGCCTTCGTGAATTAATAGATAGTGCTAGCACCTTTTAGGCAACCAAGTTGTACTTTTTTTTATGTCGAAGGAGGACTAACGCTTAAGAATAATGATGATTAACTGGTACTTCTGAGCCGCTCAGTCGGTTGAACAGAGGCAAGCGCAGATCGTAAACAGGCCGTCACAACTAAACGCTGAAGATTGTGAGCGAATCAGACTGTAATTCATCACACCTTGCCGAGTTCACTTGATCTGAGAACCGCTGGGATGGTTCAAACGAAAAGTTGAAGCGTGGGGCGCGCTCAATCGCCGTGGCACCTGCTGCGGCGTACTAGCTTTTCCCATAAGCGCTTGCGTGCCCGTTGGTGGCGCTAGTGTGCTTGATAAAGGTCTATTAATTATGTCGGGAAGAAACCATGGTAAGTTGCATAATATAGCGTGGTAGAAGTGTAAAATAACAAGCAGGAGTCACAAAATGCGAACTGGGTAACAAGACGTCAAACAATGGAAATTTCATTACGGGCGACTTGTCGCATGCTTTCAACCAATTACAACAGGCCTAGCCACAGTTCTCCAGTTTCATCAGCCACCAAATCAATTTATGAAGTAGTGGGTGTAATGCAAATGTACTTGATTAGTAGCCCCTAGATAGTTTGCAACATGTTCTAGAAATGACGCTGTTACAGGTTTCGCTGTGACTGTTCTGTGCTTTCCGCGGAGACCTGGTGGATTTTTTATTGTTGGCTACCAACTAGAAAGAACGGAGCTTTTAAGATGCTTGTTGCCGTATACATCTTACTGCTAGGTGAAGTGCCTTTAGGAAACATTTTGTTCATGTTGCTGCAACTTCACGGCAGACAGTAAGTAAATAGAAAGAAGGCTTGACTTCATTAACTGATACAACTTCGCCCGGCGCATTTTTCAGTCCATACTGCCTTGAGCTAATGTCAGGGGTGTGCATTTAAAAAGTTATGCTCTACTTAATTAAAGAAAAAAATTTAATTGCCACTTCTTATGCGTCAATTTTCTTTTGCGGCAAATAACATAGATAACAAATAACATAGGTATTCATGCCTTAACAAATACGAATTATTCGCTTCCGCTCCAGCCTGTGCAGATGTTGTGCAAGATGATGCCTTAACAAATACGAATTAGTAGCTTCCGCTCCAGCCTGTGCAGATGTTGTGCAAGATGTAACAATGTGTTACACATAAAACAACGCCGCTAAAGCAAACCGCTAGAAAAACCGTTCTAGTGTGTAGCAACTGCTTCTCTGCTGGGTATGTTAGCTTACAGTCCAATTTTCAGAAAAAATAGCTAAAAAAATAGAGCCATGCAAGACAATAACTACGGGGCAAAAAGTAAGGAGCATTTTCCTGAAAAGGCAACAAAAAAAAAGCTTATTGGCCTTGGCTGCTACTCACAAGTGTAAAACGCCCACTGCGCAAGATTTCTGTGGCGATTTTTTTACGCTTCCGTAAGCACACATTTGACTGAAGTGTGAGCTGCCAAGTATTGAATGATTAAGACTTCCGGACTGCCGAGTTTCGAACATTCGGTCATCTTCCGAGGCACCGTCGCAAAATAGGAAAAAAAATCAGGTGTTGTCCGCACTTTGCGTTCATAAACACATTCATTAAATTTATCAAGCTTTGCGAAAACTCCAACCAAATATATCTAGAAAAGACCCGACGTTTCAAAGCCGGTCAGGCTTCTTCCTCGGGAGTGAGAAGGCCCGAGATGTGCGGTGTGTATATACGGTTGCTTGCCGTGTGTGAGAGACTCCCCGTCACTCTTCGCAACCAAACATACGTGCGCCGTCGCCACCAGGTAGACAATGCCAACCAGGCAGATTTCTGCCAAATATTCACCATTGATTAATTGTGTTCATACGTTACACTCACGCGCATGTTGGGCCATTAAGCTTTTGTGGCGAGAACAATGGGTTAACCAGGGCTGTTATGTGTATTGAACAGGTGAGGCACGTGTTTGGTACGAATCTTTGCGCGTTCCCTTTTGTTTCTTAACCGCAACTTGGACGTTAGTAATGCGCGTAATTATGTGTTATTCCCGCAGTTTTTCTTACCAAAATACAATTGATGTTGTTATGCCTGCGAGTCCGCAGCAAACGTACAGCCTCGGAAAAAAAGAAATCTGTGTCAAGGCCAGCACGTGAGCCCGCCTGAAGCGATGAACAGCTCAACGGCGTCAACACGCGACGGCGCCTTTCTGTCGCCCACGTGCAGTGAGTCACCTCAGCAAGCGAGCCGTCGAGTAAACAACCGGCGTCTTCCTGTCTGGGGGGGGGGGTGACGCAATGCCTGGCGACGTCTTTCGTCCTTGGGTGCAGCCACCTGCAGCGCAGCCTCTCCAGATTCGATGAGAAAGAATGACGCGGCCCAGCGGCGGCCCCATTGGAGGAGTCTGGCCTCATGACCAGCGACGCTTTTGGTTGGACATTTGGGTTGGACCCGGTGCATATAAAAGAAGCCCTGCGGCACGTCGAGAGCAGACCCCTTTGAGAGCAGACCCATTTGAGAGCAGACCTATGTGTTAGAGAGGAGAGCTCGGCTCTTCGGGTCTCTAAGCTGTTACCCCAGTGCCGAATCGGTAACGCCTCTGTATATGTATGCTGTACATAAAGGTTAATTAAATCACCGTCGTCTCGTCCGCTCGTCTATCAGCTCTGCGCAGAAGCAGACGCGAGCTGAGAAACCTACGCTACCAAACAGCTGGTGACCGTGTCGGCGGAGATCGGAGCAGTTGCGCCTTCGGGAGCGTGTTGGCGTCGCAGTCTTTCGTAAACAGTGGTTGCAGCGGTGAGATTCGTAGCGCCCTTCGTAACGTCGTGGGAGGCGCGCTTCGCAACAGTGTGTAAGTGCTCGTACAAAATAAGAATTTTGCTTAATATTTTGCCGTTCCCGAAGTCCCCATTGTGATACTGACACTGGGGCTTTACGTCAGAGAAACTTGATGTGCGCCGTTTGTGACACAACCTGACAATTTCAAATTGTAAAAAAAACCTACCAAACAAAAAACAAATAACACTAGCTATCTGCTTCGAAGTCAAGACATGGCATTGCGACGAACAGCGTTATTGAAACGCATGGTTCAATGGAATGTCACAAAACGCTGTCTGCCTAATTTTGTTATCTCACATATCATGTAACATCTAATTCAGCACAACTGTTTGACCACCAGCAAAGTGCACAACATCAATCCTGCGCGTTGTCTACGTTATTATGGAAAGCAAAGCTAGAGAGTAACGTTGAAGTAATCACGAGTTAATAGTCGAGTCAATTAATCAGTTATATTTATTGTCAAACAAGACTGATCAATTTTCGACTTGATAACAGTAATTGAATAATCACGAAGCTGACATCATGAGCACTGCCAAAACATTGATGTATTAGGAAGGAATACTCATCCACGTTTCATAGCCATTTTGTGCGACCAAAAAAGAGCAATGAAAGGAGTCAACATAGATGAGCGCAACGTAACAAATGTCCATGTGTTCTTTTTCATTCGACCTTCTTCATTTTGGACAAAAGGGGCTAAATTAAAAAAATAAATTCGTTCAAACTAAGCACGTTGACAGTTTTGTTGCAGGTTGTTCACGAATTTATTTTAACGTGAGAGCGTTAAACAGCTCCTTTCGCAGAAATGTTGAAGTGGGTGGTTGTGAGCAGAAAATCCTCATGTTTTGCTTGTCTGAAAAAAAAAACGACAAGGATGCAAATAAAACAAATATAAAAAATTGAGCTTCTTGGTACAATGGAACCAGCATCGCTTGCTGGAGAAACTGTTGTTCTACCGTACAGCCGCGCTTATGCTTGGTATTACAGTGAAAAAAACTTCACCTGCATAAAAGTGCAGTGAAAGTATATTTCGTGCTGTACAAACACATCCGTCCAAGATACAGGCTTCACAACACAACATGTAATATTGCAGTAGTACAGTTGCCTATATATTCGCCATAGGTGACTACAAAACGAAACACTTCTGATTTTTGTTTTTTACAGTCAATTGAATAGTCTTGCTTCCCATTCCGAAAAAATGTCTACCCCACATGATATTGAACAGGTTTCAGGACACAACGTCATTTGCTGCAGCCTCTAGAATCGGTCCACCTTGGAACGGGTGATAAGGGGAAGTCATCTTGTGACCTTACTAAAATGTCATGACACAATTACGGCTTAATGTCGTCGTGTTGCGACGAAGGCACGTGGCAATGGCACCATGATGGTAGCTTCAATGACGACCGACTTCTCGACATGAGTGACAAGAGTGGAAAAGTCTTTATGAAAATGCATCGCGTCAGAATTTGCGTCCCCTCTCCATCCCGGCCAACTCTGCAACGTTTGCTGCATTCAACTATTGAAGCTTTTTGTTCGGTGAGTCATTCATGGATCCGCGTCGTCATTCCACTCGCACGCCCCGAAGAGAGAGGATGTGTATTGTGCACGCATTCCATGCATGACGCCGAGCAATTGGTTGTGTCTTATTCACTTACACTACCTTTGTCATCGTTTCTTTTCTCGCGCTCACTTCTGTGGCCCTTTCTTTGTTAGAAGGCACATTCTCATAACGTGATACAAAGAGAATAGGACGGGAGCCCATGGAGATGGCTTTGTTTTTTCGAAGTTCTGTCAGAATAAATGGGTGCCTGCATGAGATAGATAGATAGATAGATAGATAGATAGATAGATAGATAGATAGATAGATCTCTCTGTATGTGATCTCTCTGTATGTGGCACTAACAGTCAAATATGTTACAGCAAGGTGACAGTAACAGGTGCCTTGTTGGAACGATTGTGGGTACACAATGTTTCCTATTCTTAGAACAAATGCCCTGCACCACGTATTACTCCCGACACTTCGTTTTTCTTTGTCGTATCGGCACAAGGTTGTCTCCCTCCAAGGTTGTCTATATTGTTTGAATTTCGGTTACGCGCAGGAAAAACCTACCTAATAGGTCATAACTGTGCACGATTACATTTGATCTCTATAAAAGTCTGTGTGTTGCTAACAATGACGCAAAACATCATCGTATAGAGGTCCCCTGTTGCTATCTGGATGACTTTCAATAAGCAAAGTGTTGTATAATAATAAGGGACAAAATATGCGTGAATTATCATCGCGGAAAATTTAATTCTTGAACAAACAATGCCAGATCTTCCGGGAGTTCCGCAATAGGTTACTATGGCATATTTTAAACACACTACTTTAGTCTGGGAGAAGAATATCCCCTTTTTGAGAGGGGTTCCGTAAGTTTTTGGAACTCGTCATATAACGTGAGTGTGCAAAATATTGCAGTTCATACAAACATAGAGCCTGCAGTCCACGTTTCACAATGGGACTACTGATCAGAGCTAATGGTTCCCGCAACACCAACGTCGCGTTTTAAACGTAGCGGGCAGCTCACCCAACGTTTGGAAATTTACAAGGAAGTGGTACAAAGTAAGCAACGTCGTGAATAATGTCGGGTGTTGCATCGGTCGTTATGATTAAAGATCAGTGATTTGCTTTTTGAAACCAATCTACTAATCCATGCTGTTTTATAAATATTTGCGCAAGTTTTTGAGATTTTTATAACGATCAAAGAAAGAACTCTTTCCCACTTTCTGAAACAAACGTTTCGGAAACATTGATCGCTATTTAGTCCTACGCACCTGTTAATAAACAGAATGTAAAAAGCTACCACCAACTTGAATGAAAAAGAAGAAAAAAAAGAAAAGTAGAACGTAAATGCTATGAAAATTATACTCTTTTCTATACGAAGATTAAAAAAAAGGATTCTTAAAATTTTAAGAAACAGACGTACCTTACGTGAGTTCAGCAGCAATCTATAATTTTCCCAATACTTGCAAGCATAATGATATCAGATAGTTTTACTAGTTTTGATTGTGAATAGTTTTAATTGTAAAATTGTCACCCTGGATATCGAAAGCAGTTGTTTTTCGCATCAGGCAAGCAGCTTATTCCTACGCTGGGCCCAAGAAAAGCCTCACTGCGAGGTCTAGCGCCCAGTGCAAAAGTAATAATAATGAATATACATAAAATGTTAACAAAATATTCATAGTACATGTCCAAATATACTTTCCTACCATGTACATGTACTAAACGATGCGGAATTAAAATATATATTGTATATGCATAGTGCATGCTTACGCTCTGATAAATGGAACGGAACAAAAACGCCACATAAAGGTGACGAGACTTTTAAGATTGCAATGTCATTCAGTCGTTCTCAAGTCTCGTTAGAGGTAACAAAATGCCGAGGGTCGTATTGGTTTTCCCCATTTTCTTGTTAAAAATTGGATACATCTTACAAACACACGTGGTTCAAATTGGATAAGCTTGGTGTATTGGGTAAATTAGTTTTCAAAAGAGAGACTACGGGACAAGAACAAACTTGTTACAGGTTCCAGTTCTAGTGAATAACTAAACGTTGTTAGAAAATTACATGAAACATTTTGTCAAGAACAAGTTAGTTTATGCGCACTATGTTCACATAACTGAGTACATTTTGTCAATGAAATTCACACTATACTAAATACTGCAGTGAACTGCTCAGGGATGCCAGGCTATACAATAGGCATAGAACATAATGCACCTCTGACAATGACAGATTTTGATTGCACAAATTTCTTCACGATACAGCACCGGCTTTGTCACAACACTTTCATTAAACTCAGCAACAGTGGTCAGTTACCTCTTAAACAACAGGCCAGGTGGAAGGAAGCCTGTCTTCAGCCGTATTAAATCGTGATTATACTGCGCAACGCTTCCTAAGTAAGAAAAAAATCATAGTGGGCATGCCTTTATGAAAATCAGCCAGAGTGCGAACCAACGCGTGAAGATTGTAGCCGTAGCTAGGTGTCAGCGAGGATTTTATAATAATATTGTGAGAAAAGTTGCCATTTTTATGTTTCACTTGAAGTGCGTGGAGATAATAATTCGTCAAGTTTTAAGCATTTCGTAACCTTCAAGTCACACCTGGTATTAAGTATATTATGAAAGCTAGAGCCTGAAGTGAAAATATTCTTTTCTGTAATTCAGCAGGCATCACATCGATATTAGTGGTCAGATGTCGTATAGAGATTTTTACGAACTGATACATTTACTGCTAAATACAAGGGAATCGGTTGAGGTAGGCAAAAAGACTTTTGGTGCATACCACCTCCCCTCTTGTCTCTCTCTTTTCAAATCCGCTTAGCAACTGCCCCCAATCTTCACACCAGGATGCTACATGGGTCGGCTCTCCAATGACGAAGTCCTTTCAACATTCATGCCTACGCATCTAGAACTGAGTTTGAAGTGAGCCACTTGCTTAGGGCAACCGTTTATGTTAGTAGGTAAAGAAGGCTAGTGCTAACGGTTTGAAAGTTGCGGCAAGCAAAGCGTGCAAAGAACAGTGGCTTGGCCATGTACTAGTCAAAATGAACTTTTTGGATAGCATCGTGTGTTTTGTTATTGTGCATGAAAAAGTTTAGAATGTAAACAACAAAATACCTAGGACGACAGTGCGTCTTTCTCGGTGTTGTCTTTTTGCGCTGTTTAGATCTGTGATAAATATGAAGCAATAAACCAAGCGGTCATTTTAGTTTGATATTGCTATCGCCACGCTGTTTTTACTCTTTCTGTTTACAAAGTAGTTGAAGTATTTTTGTATTGCACTTTAAACCAAGAAATTGAAAAAGTGTCGTTGTAGGGAGCGGAGGGTAAAAAAGGTGAACCTGGCATTACTGTTTTTAATTTGCATAAAAGTTTAAGCTGCTTCTGTAGCATTTTTATTTTTCACTCATGTGAGAGAACTTATAGATTAGAAATAACAAGAAGTGATTGCTGGACGTAACATATCACAAAAATTTTACGCACTGTGCACGCTTGGAGTAAATTTCTGAGAATACAAAACGAATGTGCACCTAGGCGATGAACAATGCGGTGTGGCTTCCGTCTTGTTTCCTATTCGTTTACTTTGTGCGATGTCTTTTTCTTTTCAAAGAATGGAGAAACTAAGTGCAGACACGCGATTAAGATTTACTTTGGAACATTTGTTTTTTTCCCTCTTCTTCGGGGTGCCCGCATTTTATTCACGTGCTACGTTTCAGCAGTTTTGAAAAGAGAGGCTGCTGTCAGTGTTGCGCTGGATTGGACATGCCACGCACAAAGAGGACTTGTTTAAGGGAATCGATTGTTCTTATCGTAGTTTTTTGATTTCATTCAGAGGCGCTTTTTGAAAACTTTCTTGCGCATTGTCCTCTTACATTAGCTGTATAGTTATTTATAAGCTGCCACTGGGGAAACCTGGCATTATGAGACCACTGCTCAGAAGTTGTGTGGAAAGATGGAAATGCTGCCGAGTCTCTTCTACTTGTGCCCTATAATGCACATGACCCTTGCAAAAGGAAAAAGAAAAACATTTCGTGGACCCCCACGGTCTACTTGCAGGACCAGGCTCGTTAAAAAAAAAGAGCCCCAGCATTATCAGTACAAAGCTGTCGTGCAGAGGCGCTCAAATTCAGGCACCTATTTCGGGCTTCCGCCTGGTGGCTATTAAATTCGAGGCTTCTAGTACCTGTGCAGATTTCAGTCTCTTGATTTACGTCAGCCGCAAAGATTTCCTGACTTTTTTTATGGCAAAACTCGCAATCAGTGCTTTTTAGTCCCAGGGCTCTTTTGAAGTCAACGTAATAATGAAACATGTATTGTTCGCAGAACATAGCTTACTTATTGGTTGCAAAACTTGAGAAAATAAATACAGGATCTGCTAAAAAATCAAAATAATGCATGTCCCTCGTGTTGATCGCGAGAGCAAGCCGTATCGAACTGTTTAATGATAACACCAGCACATTCACTATACGTTTTGGTAGAGATGATAAGAAGATGTTCGCGGTTGCGTGGCACTAGAGCACAAGCACTATAATTAAACTAGTTGATGTCCTCGGCCGCAATGTGCCGTCACACTCGATGCTACATTGGACCGCAAAATTGTGTGAACTTTAACCTGGTATCATTAACATTAACCGAGTATCAGAACATTAGTCAGTAGAACAGAAGGAGGACCTCAAAAAATCAATGGTATTTATTGTTTTAATTCGTTTCAAACACATTGATTCGGTCTTCAAGTTCTCGTGGCCGAACATTTGTACGCACCCAATATTTTGAAATGAGGAACGCGACGCTTCAGCACTAGGCCGACGATTGAGCAGCATGTAAGCCTATGCAAACTGCATTTGTTTCGAACGCCGCATTTTTTCAAACAATAGAAGCGTAACGAATAGCGCAAGAAACGTACGTTACGAGACGAAAAAAAAAAACACACACACGCCTATTTCGCTGTTTCCGTCGATCACTGCTCAGTTCACGCAACAACATTATTAGGTTAATCTTACAGTTAAATGACACCATGAATCGACTGTTGTAATACACGCGTACGTATACCAGTGTAAAATTCAAGGCTGCATATCAAGTGACGTCGTGTTAACAATGAAATGACGTCAGTGAGAATATGTGCTCTGACTTACTGGCGTTAGTAGTAAAGGAAATATTTAAACGGATGCCAAAGTACATACGAAAATGTACGCAGGTTAGAGGCACATAAGCGTAAAGTGTCTCACGTGCCATAAAAACTTTATTTTAGTTTTGCGCTCTGTTACAAACGCCACTTCACAACAACGTTGTCGAAGTGCGACATAGTTGAGAGCTAGGCTAGTTTATTGATTGATTGATTGATTGATTGATATGAGAGACTCAATGTCCCAAACCACCATATTGTCACGATGTCAAAATAGAGGTCTTGCCGCAGGGATTCAGACACCAGAAGCAGGTCGATCTTTTTAATTAGAACGCGCAAGCGAGTTCTTCTTTTTCGCCCATTTCGTAGTCCTTCGTGGCACATGCACAACTGCCATCGTCTTTCTTGAGCAAGCACGTGACATTTGCCGGCCTCCGAAAAAAGCATCGTCTCGATCGATGCGCAACTTAGGTGCTCTACCAGGCGTATGAAGTGGTCGTATGAAAACGGCAACCAAGAGCTAATTAACTCGATAAATATGGTTCCATACGCACGCCGTGCACGACTTCGGGCAAATGCTTTTGGCGCTTAGAACTACAATTAGAGTCGGAAACAACTTCGTAGTTCACGTCGTTCAAGCGTCGCGTGACGCTGTATGGACCAAAGTACCGTCTTAGCAGTTTCTCAGACAGTCCACGTCGACGTATCGGAATACAGACCCACACTTTGTTGCCTGGTGTGTAGCTCACAAACTGGTGTCGGGTGTCGTAGCGTTGTGCACCTTGATGCTGCTGATGACAGATGCAAACGCGCGCGAGCTGTCTGGCTTTTTCGGCACGCCGAGTGAATTCTTCGGCGTCTACATGGATGTCGTCACACTCATGCGGCAACATGGCGTCCAATGTTGTCGTGACTTCGCGACCATAGATCAGACTGAACGGTGTCATTCCAGTGGTTTCTTGTCGAGCGGTGTTATAAGCAAAGGTCACGTACGGCAATATCTGATCCCAGTTTTTATGTTCCGTGTCAACGTACATGCTGATCATGTCTGTGAGGGTCCTATTGAAGCGCTCCGTCTGTCCGTTTGTCTGCGGATGGTATGCAGTTGTTCTCCGATGAGCTGTACCGATGAGCCTGAGAACCGCCTCCAAAAGCTCTGCGGTGAAGGCAGGTCCTCTGTCTGTGATCACTGTTGTCGGAGTGCCATGCCGAAGGACGATGTTTTCGATGAAGAATTGAGCGGCTTCTGCGGCTGTTCCGTGCTGCCTAGCTTCAGTGTCCGCATAACAGGACAGGTAATCAGTGACCACAATAATCCATCTGTTCCCGGTTGTGGAAGTTGGAAAGGGACCCAGGAAATTCATTCCAATCTGGGTGAACGGCTTTTCTGGTGCTTCGACTGGATGTAAAAGACCGGCTGGCTTGCTGGGAGGCGCTTTGCGTCTTTGGCCGTCTATGCAAGTTTGCACGTGATGGTTACCAGCAGCCGGTAACTTTGGCCAGTAGTACTTGCACCGTAGTCGGCACAATGTTCGGGGGCCTAGATGACCAGAAGTTGCTTCATCATGGCATGCTTCCATAATTTATTTTCGAAGAGAGGCAGGCACTAGGAGCAAGTGCGGGTGACCGGTTGGTGAGAAGTTTTTCTTATAGAGATGCAAAAAGATTCTTTCTTAGCAAAAAGATGGAAGTCCTCTAGTAAATAACCGCGGCACGTCTTTATATCGTCCTTGTAAATATTCAATGAGTGGTAACAGCTCAGAGTCACTGCGCTGCTCTCGTGCAATAGTGGCCATGTTTACAACTCCCAAGAATGCCGCGTCGATGTTTTCGTCACCAGGAGCGACAGTTTCCACTAGCGACCGTGAGAGACAGTCAGCGTCGGTGTGCCTCTTCCAAGATTTATAGACGACGGTCATATCAAACTCTTGAAGCCTTAGGCTCGTGTGCACCAAACGACCAGATGGATCTTTAAGGTTGGTGAGCCAGCACAAAGAGTGATTGATGGTCGCTAACAACCTTGAAGGAGCGGCCGTACAAATACGGACGAAATTTGATGGCTGCCCACACCACGGCGAGACACTCCTTCTCGGTGGTCGAGTAGTTCTCCTCCGTGCGAGAGAGAGTTCTGATGGCGTAGGCTGTCACTCTTTTACAGCCATCTTGCCTCTGCACCAGAACGGCACCTAGACCTACATTGCTGGCGTCATTGTTAAGTACTGTAGGGGCGTCCTGGTCGAAGTGCGCCAGAACTGGAGGTGTTTGCAGGCGTTGTCGTAGTTCATTGAATGCCATTTGCTCCTGTTCACCCCAAAAGAAGGGGACGTCCTTACGTGTGAGTCGTGTCAATGGCGCCGCAGTAGACGAAAAGTCCTCGATAAATCGCCGGTAATAGGCGCACAACCCTAAGAAGCGTCTCACAGTCTTTTTGTCACGGGGTGCAGGAAATTGCGCTACGGCCGGCGTCTATTTTGAGCGGGTCAGGTCACACACCCTCGTGACTAATGACGTGGCCTAGGAAGCTGAGTTCGTTGAAACCAAAATGACATTTTTCTGGTTTTAAAGTCAGGCCGGCCGAGCGTATGGTTTGGAGTACGGGGAATAGACGGCTGAGATGTTCCTCGAATGATGCTGAGAATACAACAACATCGTCCAGGTAGTCCAAGCATGTTTGCCACTTCAGGCACAATAGTACGGTGTCCATGAGACGCTGAAATGTTGCTGGCGCCGAGCACAACCCAAAAAGAAGCACCTTAAATTCGCAAAGGCCATCAGGCGTCACAAAGGCCGTTTTTTCACAATCTCTCTCGTCGGCTTCTACCTGACAGTAGCCGCTGCGGAGGTCCATTGAAGAAAAATAGCGCGCATGACGCAGCCGATCAAGTGAATCGTCTATGCGAGGCAGTAGATAGACGTCTTTGTGACTTGGTTCAACTTGCGATAATCAATACAGAAACGCAAGCTGCCGTCTTTTTTCTTGACCAAAACCACGGGGGACGCCCAAGGACTTTTCGAAGGTTGTATGACGTCATCCACAAGCATCTTCTGCACTTGCTTTTGAATCTCCTCGCGTTCTTTCGGAGCCACACGGTAGGCGTTCTGCCGAATCGGTCACGTGTTGTCTTCAGTAATGATGCGGTGCTTGGTCAATGGTGTCCACTGGACCTTTGACGTACGTGAAAAGCAGTCTTCGAATTGGTGTATAACTCCAAGCAGGCGCTTCCTATCCGAGGGCGGTAGCGTGGAGCAGATGTCCACCGACAAAGTTGTCGAGGCAGGGACTGTCGCGTCGTCTGGTTGCAAAGCCCGGCAATCCCTGGCTTGGTCTATATCATCGAAGTAGGCAATTGCGGTACCCTTCTGAATTCGACGGCGCTCGTTGCTGAAGTTTGTGAGGAGCACTTCTGCCTGTCCACCAGTAAGCGTTAGGATGCCTCTCGCAATAGAAATGCCTTGCGTGAGCAAAAGAGCGACTATGTGCTCCACCATCACATCTTTATAGGAAGGGCACCCACTGGACACAGACACAAGGCAGCAGGATCTCGGTGGGAGCGTCACATCGTCGGCTATTCGCAAACGGCCGCGTAGTTCGTCGCTGCTGTCGTCGACATACGGATGTGCGCGAAACGTCACCACACGTTGAGGGATGCTGATAGCAGCGCCAGGATCTCGAAGAAAATCCATGCCCAAAATTAGCTCTTTACAGCAGTCTGGTAACAGGACGAAAGTGGCCACGAAGCTAGAATCCCCAATGCGAAGTCGAGTGGTGCATTTACCCGTTGGAGTCGTCAGCTGACCACCAGCACTCCTTATGTGCGGCCCTGTCCACGGTGTCTTGACCTTTCTAATGTGGTCGGCGAGTTTTTGTCGCATGATTGAAAAGTCAGCGCCAGTGTCGACCAGTGCTGTAACGTGATGTCTGTCAATGAAAACGCCAAGATCAGCACGTACAACTTCACCAGCATTAGTATTCGTCGTCGTATTCGTCATCGTATTCGTCGTGGTTGTCGTCATATCTTTTTGCGATGATAGGGGGAACTTTTCGGTGCCTCGACGATTGGCATCCGTGCCCCTGGAGGTCACAGCAGTTAGTTTCTCCGGCGCGGGCTAGGCCTCTGGCGACGTCCGCATAGCTCTGAGGAAAGTCACGGTGACGCGCAGGAGATAAAGATCGCCAGCGACGCATTGGTTGCTTGGCCAGTCGACAGTTAATCGGCATCGTGGGCACGACGGTCTTCAGAGCGGAAAGAAGTGCGACGAGAAAAGTTCCTGAACCCGCAATCGCTATGACGGCAATAGTGGGCAATGTGACCTGGTTCTCAGCAGCGGAAGAAAATAGATCGACGGTCGGCTATGCACCACAAGTCAGTTCATCGAACTGGTGGTCGTCTCATGGAATCCCGTCGCCACCAAGGTACGGCGGCGGGTCGTGGCTGGAAGGGTGTCGCCACAAATGACGGTGAAGGACGACGGACCGCATCAGCGTAGGTCGCTGGATGTGGCTCAGGGTTTGGCGCGGGTGGTAATGGCTTGCCTCAACTGGCGGACGATTTCGGCAACAGATGCGACGAGCGGTTGGGTAGGAGGGACGAAGAGAGCCCGAAGTTCCTCACGCAGTATTTCCCTAATCATTTGTCGCAGGGAACTTTCACATACGGCAGTGCTCTCAGCTGCAGCACTTACTGCCGTGTGGTTCGGCAGGCGGTCAAAGTGTCGGTATCGTTGTCGCAGTGCGCGCTCGATGACAGTCACCTCTCTTATGAATTCATCTACTGTTGCAGGTGGATTTCGTGCGAGGCCCGCAAACACTGGTTCTTTGACACACTGCATTAGATGACGCACCTTCTTTGCCTCGGGCATGCCAGGGTCGGCTTGTCGAAACAGACGGATCATACCCTCTGCGTACATAATGGCTGTTTCGTTGGGTTTTTGTACGCGAGCCTCAATCAGTTGCTGTGCGCGATCTCGTCGGTCCGTGTTCGAAAATGTGACGAGGAGCTTTCGACGGATATCTTCCCAAGATTAGAAAGTAGCCTCGTGGTTCTCGTACCATGTGCGAGCACTATGTTCCAGGGCGAAATACGCACGGCCAAGTTTGTGCCGTTCGTTCCAGAGGTTAGATACAGCGACCCATTGGAACTGGTCGAGCCAGTCCTCGACATCCTCGTACTCTTCCCCATGGAAAACTTCAGGAACGCGAGGATGTTCAAGAGTCACCTGGGAGGGAAGAGTGGTCTGCGATGGAAGGGAAGCCGTGGATGTGGTAGGGGCTGCCATGCTGGTTAGAGGCGGAACAGGTGCGGACTCCTGACTTAGGCCTAGTAGGCGCCGACTGAATCGGTGCACCGGAGTCGTGAGGACGGGCTGGGTCTCTGAACTAGGTGAACGGGTCCGAGCAAGAGTGTCCTGCATCCGGTTGTAGGCTCCAGCACCTCCACCAATGTCACGACGTCAAAACAGAGGCCTTGCCGCAGAGATTAAGACACCAGAAGCAGGTCGATCTTTTTAATTAGAACGCGCAAGCGAGTTCTTTTTTTTCGTCCATTTCGTAGTCCTTCGTGGCACATGTACAACTGCCATCGTCTTGCTTGAGCAAGCACGTGACAATTTGATTATGAGAAACGCCGTAGTAAAGGGCTTCGAAAATTCAGACCACCTGGGGTATGTTAGAGTGCACCCAAATCTGAGCACAGGGGCCTACAACATTTTCGCCCCCATCAAAAACGCAGCCGTCGCAGCCACCATTCGATCTCGCTACCTGCGGGTCAGCAGCGGAGTATCTTAGCCACTGGACCACCACGGCAGGGTAGCTGGGCTAGTTGGTGACTGATTAATGATCATTTTATCGTACAGCATAATGATCAGTCACGATACTACTGCTCTTCGGACGAAGACAAGGAAAACAAGAAGGTGTCAAGTGTTGTATCCTTCCCGTTGCACTTGTCATTGTTTTAAGTGCGCAACATCTCCTTACGGTATAATGTGACCGAATACCGAAGGTACATAGTATACAGAGCTTCATCGGGATCCTTTAGTTGATGAAACACTTGCAACATGGTAACACAACGCCACGGCTGAGGCCAAATCTTGAGGTGGCGTCATACATACTTTAACACAGGTGTTACGTCGCCAAAGGAACTGCGAAGCCATTCGATCTTTATGAACTCCACCCAAGTATAGAACCTTCAAAGTGAACTATCATGTGATAAATACCTCTTGATAGTCAATAAAAAAAGAAAGAAAGAAGAATGACAAAAAAAATAAAGTGAACAGCTGATGCTACGAAGTCAAAAGCCTTCACGGCAAATTGAAGAGTCCCTTTATAGCTGAAATTTTGTAATGGCAACACGCATGCCTCATTGGCCTCTGGGACCTCCCATTGTGTTTGAGCGTTGAAGTTCTTGAAGACAGCAGTCGTGCATGTCTTTATAGCACTGTAGTTTTTGAGAAAAGGGCTGCTACTCTCTTTCCCGTTTCTAGGTTTTTGTCGCGGTAGAGAAATTACGTTCACTTTAAAGTGTTTCTATTCCTCTCAGTTAAGTTTGGTTTTGCTGTACCGAATAGAAGGCCTATAAACAGGAACCTGGTCATTGCTTCCAGCATGACAGCTGAGCAAGATTATGTACAATTCGAGTGAGGTAGAGGTATATACAAGAAACTTATGAAGTTTTGGTTGACATCTGTTAAACTGCATCATATGTTGTTTCTATTCAACTCACTTTAGCTGAACTGCAAATAAATGAAGTACTAGGGGTAATTCAGTATGATACACTGCAACATTGTGGCACAATATCGTGTGATGCAATCGTGAGCGTTAAGATGTGCATTCGCGCCGTGCTCATGGTTGCGGCCAGTACACTGTGATCACATAATGCTTATTTGAATGGTGTCAAACTGAGCGATAACGAGACCATTTCCAATCCTCTTCATAAGTTTACATATAGGTCTGTAACGAACGTTCGCTCGAGCCTCGGAAGTCATGAAGCAGTTTTCAAAACAAAGTCCGCATAACAGTTTCACTCATTTTCACTGATAGCATTGCCTTGCCTTCTTCGAGCCTGCCGCAAAGGTTTCAAAGAGGGTAGATAATAAAGCGATAATAATAAAGAGTGTTATGCCTCCTCGACTTGACAATTAGTTCGTGTTGATGCATCACTCATATTGAGGATACTGTTTGGTAACGTTCGTTGCAATGGGACTGACACTTTCGAAACAAATCATAATACGTTTTGTCTAAAACAAAACAGCACAGATTAGCTACGGCCCTCTATTTATCCATGAAGTGGTAGGCATGTCTTCCCTTCCTGCTTTGCCGTCAAGTAGTTCAGTTTGAATGTTCTTTTGATAGAAAACGACAGAACACTAGTGCTTCAAGAATTTATAGAGAGCGGTTTGAGACGTGAGACATTAATCTGTCATAATAGGTAGTTTTAGAATACCGTTTGCAAGCGTCGTGGGCTTTGCGGGTGAAGCGGGCGCGATAAGAGCTTTAAAATAGCGTTTGGCCTGCTGCGAACCGTAACGCACGATCGCAGTGACACCATAGCTTCGAAACCGGCACTTGTGGGCCACATGCGGGCCGCCATCACCGCAAGCAATTTCGAATTTCTTGCGTGTAGTCCGCGAACGCGAACGCCGGCTCGCGTTGCGACGCATGAGCAGTGGCAGCGACCACACAAGAAGGGCTCGCGGTTCGCTATTGTAAAACTTCCTAATAGCTGTGGCTAAATTGCCGGTGACGTAAAAGTCACACGTCACCGCTCATGCTGTGAGTTATGCACCGAATAGACGACCGGGCTTCGCTTAATTTGCATGAAGCAAAGAAGCGAAAGATAGAAGCCTTTGTTTTGGTATGACTCTTCGCCCTTCATTCTCTCATAATTTTCTAACCAGTAAGTGTGCACAGATTATCGGAATGAGGCATTGTTGGGATGTCGAGAAATGGTTGACAGTTCGTTGGCGTGAGATGTGGTCGCCTTGCGAATAATTCAGTTTGGAAAGTGGCGTCGCCAATAATAAATCTTGAGATAATGAAGGAAGCTCATATCACGGCTGTCTTCTACATTACATCGAATAATATCGAAGACATTTAATGAGATCAGTGAGCTGTAAAAATAAGTCTTCGATGCTTCTTTGCGCTAGAGGTATATTTGGTTATAAGCAACCATGCGTGCGAACATGCCGAGCAGCTTGTTTATTTGACAAAATAGAAAAGATAAGTTTATGTGAGAAGTTAGTTACAGACAGATAATAATTTTCATAGAGATAATAGCAGTTACAGACAGATAATAAGAACAAAGATGTTCTTGAGTCAGGCCACGTGTAATATTAGACATTTATCTACCAATTCTGTTTTTTTAGTGACGCACACACGTAAGCACGTAAGCAAGCACGCAAAAACAAACACAAAAAATTCACTGACACTAACGATAGGGTTCTGACTTGACTCTGACACGGAGACTCATATTTTCCCAATGCGCCCGGCAGCCACTCTATTTAACACACCCGCTTGCCACATAGAAACTCACCTTTGTCCCTACTGTATATATAGTCAATATTCTAAGGCAACAGAGAGTAGAATGTACTCCACTCACTGGAAATGATAATATTGAAGGCACTCGATGGGAGTGACTGTCTAGTTGCTGCAGCTTATGGGACATCAAATTGAAACTGTTCGAAATAAAACTAAGATGACCGCTAAGTTAGTTGTGGCTTTTTTGTTCACACACACACACACACACACACACACACACACACACACACACACACACACACACGCACACGCACACGCACACGCACACACACACACACACACACACACACACACACACACATATACACACACACACACACACACACTTATATACACACACACACACACACATACACATACACACACACATATACATACATACATACATACATACATACACACACACATATACATACATACATACATACATACATACATACATACATATATATATATATATATTTATATATATATATATATGGTCAACTACATCCTTCGTGAGCGGTCACAACGTGGTTTATTTCGACGTTTTGGTCTAGAGTCTGGCCTTCATCAGGATCGTGATGAAGGCCAGACTCTAGGCCGAAACATCGAATTAAATCACGTTGTGACCGCTCACGGAAAATCTACTTGACTACTTTCAACGCTACGGCCACTCAACTACCATTCCTGCATATATATATATATATATATATATATATATGATTGTAGGAAGGAAGTGCAAATTCAATGGTTCGTATTCTTTTCTAAGACAGAACATTATTGAAAGCTGACAACAATATTAACATAGGTGTATGAGATATTGCTAGCACTAATGAGAGTGTAAGTGTCAAGGAGAAACGTTGGCAAAAAGATAACTTGCTGCTGGCAGAGACCGAACCTGGCACTTTTCAGTAACGTTTCAGTACAGCACCGTCGAGATCTTTCGACAGCCCACAAGGCAGTGAAAGTCCTCTTGTGTCTTTCGGTAGCGAGGGGTTTGTGTTAACGCCTCTGACTTGGGGTGTAGTTCTAGACGCTGCAGTGAATTTGTGGCCTGTCTCTCCTTTTTCTTTTCCTTCTTTTCCCTCTTTCTCATCTTTTTTGTCCCGTTCACTAATCCTCCAGTGTAGGAGAGCCACCGGATATCTTTCCTCCCTGCCTTCTCCTTATGTCTGCTTCCTTCCACTTATGAGTGTCTTGGTTGCTAGAAACGCGCTATGTTGAGTTGATGTTGCTTTCTAACAAAGCTCCGTAGAACAAGCCGGCTACTTCAAAACGGGCTCACCAGAGAATCGTGCTGTACACGCCCCTTCTACCAGTGCACTAGAACGATCTCGTTTCACTTCCTTGTCTTATGCGACACTTACCTCCACTATACCTCGAAGGACTCGCTCCAAATGAAATTGAAGACGTCAGGATCAACTCACAGAAGAATATTCTGGCAGTTGATGTTTTACACCGTAGTGCGCTGCAAAGCCTACAGAACATCTCGGAAATCGACAGAGTGACAGTTGAATCGGTGATCCCCACTGACTGTAAGGGCAGTGTTGGCGTCATTTATTACGTGGACATTTCCATTCCCGCTGACGATTTCCCAATCTTGATAAAGCCGACTACAGACGACATCCTCATCAAGCAAATCACAAGGCTTGGTCAGTCACGATGCCTGAAGATTGTTTTTGAGGGAGACAGTCTTCCCGCACACGTCAAAGTTGGCCACGTTCGCCATCAGGTCCGTCCATACATACCGAAGTCCCTACAATGCTTCAGATACTTCAAGATGGGACATGTCAAAGGAGTATGTACCAGCAATGTCGTGTGCCCGCGGTGTGCCGAACCTCATTCAGAAGACACCTGCCACGCAACTGCGTTCAAATGCTCCAATTGCCACGGCGCTCATACAGCGTCGCCTAAAGATTGCCCACGAGTGAGAAATGAACGCGCGGTGCTGAAACGCATGGTGCGCGACAATTCAACGCACAGGGAAGCCGCTGCTACTGTCAGGCGACGTCGCCGTCACCACAGAAGATCATCACGCAACGTGGCATCTGCCGATAGAGACCCGTCATCTCAAGCGAGAAGAACTGGCCCCCCAACGTCAAGCTCTGCGAAGACGGATACACCGAAAACAGAATCAGGGTCAAGACTCCCACCTCGTGAAGAGTGGCCATCACTTCCACGAACACAGCCTGTTTCAGAAGTGCATCGATCCCCACCAACCTCGATGCCATCACGAACCACTGATGAAAGGCAACTGAGGATCGCCAGGTCATCGACATGTTGCAGACCCTTATGAGCGCAATTACGAGCGTATTCGATCCACGGGAGAGGCCGCGTCAGCAGCACGCGTAAGTGAGCTCTGCACCTATCTGCCTATAACTTTAGCAATTTTAGTTCTAGGAGGGTCAGAGTGGTGTCTATGTGTTTGTGAAGATACAAGGAAGTCAACCGCTACAAATACTGCTATTACAAACGAAAATTTAAAATTTTAGGAGCGGAGAACAGTGTGAATCTGTGAAAACAACAACAGTCAGACCACGTGTTTTTTACGATCGCTTGTAGCTTCGTTATTATTTTACCGGGAAACTTCTTACTTATAAAGTTGAAAGTCCTTAGGGTAGACCTCACGCTACCGAAGTTTGATAAGGCTAAGTTTATTAGTTCCAGAGTTCTTCCACAATCAAAATTAAGCCTAATCAATAAAAAGATTAACATGGAAATATCACCTCGTAAACGCATTTAAATTTTGTCCACTTAATAAAATAATAAACCGCACTCCATAGGCTACCTGGAGGCCCGATTCCGTACACTCTAGACCCTTAATTAAGGTGGTAATCAGCAAAAAGCTCATTTCATTAAAACAAATTTGCAAAAGGAGCTACAAACGCCACCGAAAAATAGCTAATATCTTCTTTTAGAACACAACAGTCCGGTTTTTTCCGTGTAAAAATAATTTTGATAGCTTAAGGTAACCGGAAGATACAGAGTTAGAAAGAATATAACGAAAACCGCTAATAAACGTGTGGCGCCCACGTCTTCTCTCGCTCAGAGGAGGAGGGTGGCTCACTGCTCGGGAGAAAGGTAGGCCCGTGAGATCAAAGTCTTGAACCACGTGTTTTTTTCCCCTTACGATCACTTTTAACTTTGCTAATAACCTACCGGGAAACTTCTAGCTCATACAATGCAAAGCCCTAATTGTAGACCTGTCGCCGCTCAGGTTTCATCAGGACAGGAGTAATAGTACGGGAACTATTTCGTGACCAAAATTAATCCTAATCACTAAAAAAGAATAATTTCGTAACATCACCTCACAAACGAACTTAAATTTTGTCCGCTTAATATATCCATAAACAGCACCCCATAGGCTAATCGGAGGCCCAACTCCGTACTCTCTAGACCCTTAATTAAAGGGGTAATCAGCAGAAATCTGATTTTATTAAAGCATTTTTATAAAAACAACCACAAACTTGACTGATACACCGCTGAAACCTACATTTAGAACATAACAATCCGGGTGTGGCGATGGCATAGTGGTTAGAGCATCCGCCTCGCATGCAAGAGGTCCGTGGTTCAAATCCCGGTGCCGCGCAGTTCCCAACCGGAAAAAAAATCCACGTGTTGATGGAACTGCATTAAGAGGCCTGAGGTGCGGCCTCACCGGTAACCACCGCCGGGAATGCACTCCCTCACCAGAGAAGGATTGGTCACCCCTGTGCAGTATCTGGCCACTACCTCCCACATGCATACGTCAAATAACTCACGGCCCTCAGTTCCCAGCAGCTGCGAAGCAACTGACCATGGCGGCGGTCAGATCTGCAACGCAGCAGAGGGTGCTAAGAATCTCTGGACTACAGGCGACCTTTGGAACCTAAACTTGGCAACTTTTAACGCTAGAACCTTATCGAGTGAGGGAAGTCTAGCTGTACTATTCGAGGAGCTAGAGGGTGTTAAATTGGATATAATAGGGCTCAGTGATGTTAGGAGGACAGATGAGGCCTATACGGTGCTACATAATGGGCACGTCTTTTGCTATCGGGGCTTGGCTGACAGAAGAGAACTGGGAGTGGGGTTCCTAATTCACAGAAACATAGCTGGCAACATAGAGGAATACTATATAGCATTAATGAAAGAGTGGTAGGTATTGTAATTAAACTGAATAAAAGATACAAGATAAAGGTAGTACAGGCTTACGCGCCTACATCCAGCCATGATGACGCTTCAGTTGAAAGCTTCTATGAAGACGTGATATCGGCAATAAGTAAGGTAAAAACACAGTATACTATAGTGATGGGCGACTTTAATGCAAAGGTAGGGAAGAAGCAGGCTGGAGACCAGGCAGTAGGAGATTATGGCATCAGCACTAGAAACGCCAGAGGAGAGCTACTAGTAGAATTCGCAGAACGCCATAATTTACGGATTTTGAATACCTTCTTCCGAAAACGAGGAAACCGCAAGTGGACATGGAGGAGCCCTAATGGCGAAAATCAGAACGAAATAGACTTTATAATGAGTGCACACTAAGGCAACGTGCAGGATGTGGAAGTGGTTGGCAAGGTACGATGCAGTGACCATAGAATGTTACGGTCTCGAATTCATCTAGACCTGAAGAAGGAACGACAGAAACTGATACGCAAGAACCCAATCAATGAGCTAGCACTGAGAGGGAAAGTACAGGAATTCAGAGTGTCGCTGCAGAACAGGTACTCGGCTCTTAGTGAGGAAACCAACCTTAGCGTAGATACAATGAATGATAATCTAGCGAGTATCATTACGGAGTGGGCAGTGGAAGTTGGAGGCAGGGTAGTTAGACAGGACACTGAAAAGCTTTCCCAGGAAACGAAGCACCTAATTAATAAGCGTTAAAGCATGAAAGTGTCAAGTACAACAGACAAAATAGAACTGGCAGAGCTTTCAAAGTTGATTAATAGGCGTAAAGTATGCGATGTAAGAAGGTATAACATGGAGAGAATTGAACACGCTCTGAAAAACGGAGGAAGCGTCAAAGCAGTGAAGAGGAAACTTGGGATAGGCAAAAGTCCGATGTATGCACTAAGGGACATAGAAGGCAAAATAACTACCAATATGGATAGGATAGGTGAAATAGCGGAGGAGTTTTACAGAGATCTGTACAGTAGCCGAGACAACCACGACCTTAATACTATAAGAACTAGCAGTAACCCAGATGACACCCCGCCAGTAATGATAGAAGTCAGAAAAGCTTTGGAGAGCATGCAAAGAGGCAAAGCTGCTGGTGAGGATCAGGTAACATCAGATCTGCTGAAAGATGGAGGACAGATTGTGTTAGAAAAACTAGCCACCCTGTTTACGAGGTGTCTCCTGACGGGAAGGGTACCAGAGTCTTGGAAAAACGCTAACATCATCTTAATACATAAGAAAGGAGATGACAAGGACTTGAAGAATTACAGGCCGATCAGCTTGCTCTCTGTAGTGTACAAGCTATTTACAAAGGTAATTGCTAACAGAGTAAAGAAAACATTAGAATTCAATCAACCAAAGGAACAAGCAGGATTTCGAACAGGCTACTCAACAATTGACCACATTCATACTATCAATCAGGTAATAGAGAAATGCTCAGAGTATAACCAACCACTATACATAGCCTTCATAGATTACAAGAAGGCGTTTGATTCAGTAGAAATATCAGCCGTCATGCAGACACTGCGGAATCAGGGCGTAGATGAAGTATATATAAACATTCTGGAAGGAATCTTCAGGGGATCAACTGCTACCATAGTGCTTCATAAAGAAAGCAACAGAATACTAAACAAGAAGGGTGTAAGGCAGGGGGACACAATCTCCCCAATGCTGTTTACCGCGTGCTTACAGGAGCTTTTCAGAAGCCTAGAATGGGAACAGTTAGGGATAATAGTTAATGGAGAATACCTTAGTAACCTGCACTTCGCCGAGTACATCGCATTGCTGAGTAGCTCAGGGGACGAATTGCAACTCATGATTACGGAGTTAGACAAGGAGAGCAGAAAGGTGGGTCTTAAAATTAATCTGCAGAAAACGAAAGTAATGTACAACAACCTCGGAAAGGAGCAGCACTTCGAGATAGGTAATAGTGCACTTGAAGTGTAAAAGACTATGTCTACTTAGGGCAGGTAATAACCGCAAAGCCTAACCACGAGATTGAAGTAACTAGAAGAATAAGAATGGGGTGGAGTACATTCGGCAAGCACTCTGAAATTATGACAGGTAGTTTGCCACTATCCCTCAAGAGGAAGGTATATAACAGCTGTATCTTGCCGGTACTTAGCTACGGAGCAGAAACCTGGAGACTTACAAAAAGGGTTCAGCTTAAATTTAGGACGACGCAGCGAGCAATGGAAAGAAAAATGATAGGTGTAACCTTAAGAGACAAGAAGAGAGCAGAGTGGATTAGGGGACAAACGGGGGTTAAGGATATCATAGTTTAAATAAAGAAGAAGAAATGGACATGGGCCGGGCATGTAGCGCGTAGAGAGGATAACCGCTGGTCATTAAGGGTAACTAACTGGATTCCCAGAGAAGGGAAGCGGGTTAGGGGGAGACAGAAGGTTAGGTGGGCAGACAAGATTAAGAAGTTTGCGGGTATAAATTGGCAGCAGCAAGCACAGGACCGGGTTAACTGGCGGAACATGGGAGAGGCCTTTGTCCTGCAGTGGACGTAGTAAGGCTGATGATGATGATGATGATGATGAGCGCAATGTGCATGCTCTTAAGAAACATGAACACCCCATCAGCGCAGATCGCACTCCAAGTGCTGGACACTTTGAGTCCGGTGCTTGCAGCTCTAAGGTAAAACGATGGCCCGCAACATGTTATCCTTTCACGAGGAGGTCAAGAACGCATCTGTCCTTCAGCGGAAGGCCAGAGGACTTAGGGCGCGTATGTCCTAGTTCCGGCGATATGTATTCACGAACCAGTTCTCTATAATTGTGATTTGTGAACCGAACCTGTCAGCCCAGATGAGACTGTCTGGATATGAGTGCTGTATGTCTTCTACCCACGGAGAGCGCAGGAAGGTATTTGTGTTCATACGGCGCGACTTAACTTATGTTCATCACCCTGTACTCCCTGATGAAGAAAACCAGTACGTTTGCCTAACAGTAAAAAACAAGAAGACCACATTCACTATCATCGGAGCCTACTTACATCCATCAAGTCGTCTAGACCGAGAGCGCTTGCGCGGAATTTTGAATTCAACTCTCCAGCCATGGCTGATAACTGGAAACTTCAATGCCCACCACTACTTAGGGGGAAGCTCCAGGGTCAACACTAGAGGTAGACAGTTAGTGTCTTTCGCTTCTGAATGTGGACTTATCCTCGTGAATGATGGCAGCCCTACTTATCTGCGCGGATCGGTCTATAGCAGTTGCCTGGACCTCACTTTCGTCTCACGCTCGTTCACACGCAGAGTGCACTGGTTTTCGGATTTGGAAACAAGGGGTAGTGACCACATCCCAACAAACCTGAAGATTGACGGCTTTCCAAGTCTCAAGTCCTCCAGAGCCGTCCAGTGCACTGATTGGCAAAATTACAAGTTAATCATGGAAGACTATGTTGGCGCCTCACCTTTCAACCTAGAGGACGCAATAAAGAGTGCCCTACAGTCAACGACGCGTTCGCTTCCGGTGAGCTCATCTCGCACTGATCTGCACATTGATCTCGAGAAACTCCGAGCGATTCGTCGTCGTGCAGAACGACATTATAGACGCCGAGGTCACTTGATGATCTGAGAGTGGCCAGACGCACACAAAAGAAAATACAGCGTCACATGGACAAGTTGGACAAGCAACGATGGGTATCTTTTTGCGAGTCTTTGGATCCCGGAAAGCCTCTGTCACTAATCTGGAGAACTGTCCGGGGTCTTCGTACAACCATTACTCAGTGCTACCCATCAAAATCTCTGGCACTTCACTTACGCTGCGAAAAGATTGATGTCGCAGATTCCTTCTGTCGAAGGACTGCCTGCGGCTAAAATTCAACTGGGACAAAGACGCCCGACTTTTCTGTATCCTCACGTGATCCCCGAATGGAGATTTCGTTTTCAATTGACGAAATAAAGGCTGCGCTTGCTTTTTGTAGACGTCTTCAGCGCCAGGACCTGACGGCATTACTTACCGCGCTCTGTGTCACCTAGGAGATCAAGCTCGGCAGGCACTCTTGCAGCTGTACAACGACTCCTGGCAAACTGACATGGTTCCACAGGAATCGAAGTCAAGTCACCTGATTCCACTTCTCAAAGCCGGCAAGTCACACTTGGACATTTTTTCTTACCACCTGATTGCCCTCGCGAGCTGTGTGGGAAAAGTTATGGAAAGGATGATTTTAACGCGTCTGGAATGGTACTTAGAGTTCTACGAAATATATCCAGATTCCATGTCCGGGTTCAGACGAGGCCGCTCGTCAATTGACAGTGTAGTTGACTTGGTGACATATGTAAAACACCAGAAGGCCTGCAAACCGTTATCTGCTGCTCTATTTCTTGACGTTAAAGGGGCCTACGACAATGTCGCCCACGAAGCCATTCTCAGCGCACTAGAAGGAGTGCGTTTCGGTGGCAGGATATATACGTGGGTTCAGAGCTACCTACAGAATAGATCATTTCACGTGCAGACAGAGAATGGCCCGACACCCGAGTATGACTGCAGCCGAGGTGTCCCGCAAGGCGTAGTGCTAAACCCGACGCTGTTCAACCTAACACTCATTGAACTAGTTGGCAAGCAACCAAGCAGTGTACGACTTTCCATTTATGCTGATGACATCTGTGTGTGGACATCTGGTGTGACTCGACTTCAACTTTACGCTCGACTTCAGAAGGCAGCATCACTGACATCGTACCACTTACACAAACAAGGGCTTGAAATCGCAAGTGAGAAGTGTGCAGTCGTGGTCTTCACCAGAAAACCAATGTCCGCTGACGGCATATCAATTAACGGGCAGTTGGTGTCATGCAGCCGGAGTCACAGGTTCTTGGGAGTCGTAATCGACCGAAACCTTTCTTGGACACCCCACGTAAACTACGTGAAAAAGCGGCTGACTGCCATTTGCCACTTATTCAGGTTCCTAGCTGGGAAAAGTTGGAGAATGTCCGTCGAGTCTATGTTACAGCTGTACAAGGTATTATTTACTGGATTCCTGCGGTATAGCCTACCCGTTATATCTAACACGTGCAAAACAAACCTGCGCACAATCGAAAATATTCAAGCCCAAGCGCTTAGGATATGCCTTGGTTTACCCCGCTGCGCATCGACAGCTGAAACAATTGCCATTGCACAGGACTACTCGATCTTGACGCACATCACCATTGAAATGATGCGTACGTACCTCAGGCAACATGCTAGGAATCCTTCCCACCACTTGGCAATCCTCACTACTGAGAGGCCCCGCACGAAATTTAGTGCAATTGTCTGCGCTCATTGTGCGTCGTTTACGTCAGGTTTTACGCCTGCTGAGAAAGTGGTGTATCCTCCGTGGTGCCTGACACTTCCACAAGTACGTGTTTCAATTCCAGGAATACAGAAAAAATCAAATTTGCCTTCATCAGCCCTAAAACAATTGAGCTTGAGCCATCTGCACGAAATGTACAACAACCACGTGCACATATACACCGATGGTTCAACCACAGCGTCTGGTTCTAGCGGTGCGGTGGTGATTCCAGATAGAAGAATCACTCTGCGAATCAAACTGTCACATGTCACTACGTCCACAGCGGCAGAACTTCCGGCTTTGCGTGGTGCCATAGAGTACATCAAATCCCAAAGACCGAGTAAATGGGCTGTGTTTTCCGACTCAAAACCAGCCCTACAGAGCATGCAGTCAGTCCTTCGACGAGGTTGCCATGAACAATTAACTTACGAAGTTGTCAAGCTCGTTCACCACGTCACAGAAACAGGCCACGAGGTCAAGTTTCAGTGGCTTCCTGGCCATTGTGGGATCAGTGGCAACGATTCCGCAGACAACGCGGCTCGCACATTGCACCAAGAACACACCCTTCCAATTCCTTTGTCAAGGACTGACGCTGCAAAGCAACTTCGTCACCTGGCACGTAGTCTGAGTCTGCAGGAGTGGAACACCCCAAGCATAAGACATACGAGACTATACCAAATTAACCCTCGACTGGAACTTCGACCTCCATCCGGACTTCGTCGACGTGAAGCTTCACTTCTTTGTCGCCTTTGGTGGGGGGTTGCCTTCACAAAAGCATATAGAATCCTCATCGGATTGACCGAAAATGCGGAATGTGACGTCTGCTGCACCGAAGAAGACATCGACCATCTGATATGCCATTGCCCTCGATTTGCCTCTGAAAGACAGAAGCTTTCGGACGCATTGCGACAATTGGACGATCGGCCACTCTCTGTGCAGATGCTACTGGAACACCGTCTTCGCCTTTCGTCGGCTCAAAAAGCAGTCAAAGCTGTCTTGTGCTTTTTGAGGACTACAGGCCTATGTGACCACCTTTAACTTTTGTGTAGTGCCACCGCTGCATACGCGCCATCCGATTGACTGACAATCCTCCTTTCTCTCTCTATCTCTCTCTCTCTTTCTCTTCTCTTTCCTCTCTCTCTCTCTCATCTTTATGCCCCCTTCCTATTCCGTCAGCGTAGGGCAGCAAACCGGGCATGTGCCTGGTTAACCTCCCTGCCTTCCTTCTTGTTGTTTACCCTCCCCCCCCTCCTACCTGCGCTATATGTCGTAATCTCTATAGTCGCCACTCGGGTCACTCCCTGCGAGCTCCATCTTTGACTACAACGCTAAGCTCACCCGGGCTGAAAACAGAGTCTCTTCGATTTCAAACCATGCGCAAATCACCACGGTGACGCCACGCCGTGAACCAGTTTTAGCTTAAAGTGTCCCAACAAAATGTGGCAGTGAAGGCAATCACACCACTACGCAAGGGGAGTTAGACTTCCACATACAATTGTATACACACGCAGCTTCCTCAGCATAGATGGTATTGTGTTGCCGTTGTTCCAGTTTTAGCCTTGCACTGTGCGCCCTACAACGAGAGATCAAGCTGCGTGTTGCCGTATAGTAGGCAAGTGCATACCTTACCTGTTGTGTTGAAGTACACGTTCGTTGTTATAAGTTATCAAAAATTTTTTAGCAAGGGTATTTAGATAAAGTAGGCAACAAAAGATAAAAAATAGCGTATTTGGGTTTAGGAGATGCATGTATATTATTTAGACAAATTATAGTGGCCACAATAAGTTATACAGGTGGAACAGGAAATAATAATCCTAGGTATTGGAAAAAAGAAATAAGCAAAAGTACTTCAAGATTTATTGTATTCCAATTATACAGTCACACACATTTATTAAGGGGAATCTCTGAGCCATTTTGATTGCAGTACAGGGTATTTCGAAATGCAACAAAGATCCGACAAAATAGAAATAAAGCTCTTGTGGAGCACTACAGTAATATAAGCAGCGGCAAAAATATAATGTATTAGAACGGAAGACGATATTCTGTTTCTTCATCTACAAGCTAGAATCAATGCTATCTCAACACATCCTAACTCTAGAAATACCTAATAGATAACGTCTGTTGAAAGATGCGTGAAGGGCACACTGAGTTCATTACTGAAGTTTTTTGTGGAGCACACCGACTAATAATCAACTGTAATCTGATTTCCGTGCGCAGCTTTTTCAATGCGCATTCCAAGACCTCAATAAATATGGTTCTTTGTGCCATGAAAACGAGTTAACTACTGGGAGAACATATCTTAACGATGCCGTTTGTATAACGGAGGCTGATGTTACCGTGTCGCATAGACTTTGCCTGTAGAAGTAGTCAGAGCAATATAAGAGTTTCTGAAGATTCAGCCCACATTTCGGCGTGCGCTGTAATTGAAGGAAGCACACAATTGAGCTTTAGTTAAGTAGTCGCGTAAATGATTCACAAGGTTGGAAATTTTATGCGCTTTTCTAACGCCAATGCTGAGCTCGCAATCTCTCGAAGTGGTCACGCGCCAAAAATATGAAACTTTCGTGTCCATTAGATCTTTCAGCTCGCTTGCGCAAAGTATTAAAGATACATAGACACTACGTGCTTTCAATCACAAATATAGATTGATTGATTGATATGTGGGGTTTACCGTCCCAAAACCACCATATGATTATGAAAGACGCCGTAGTGGAGGGCTCAATCACAAATATAGTTTGTCATAATGGCTATCTCATCATTCGATCTGCATATCTCAATATTTAGCCGATAGCACCTAATTATATTTTAAGTTTGCGACTATGCACAATAAATCCGCAGACGCCACGTAAAGTAGGAATCAGTATTCTGCCAAACTGTCAGCGAGTTGCGGTATATCCTAACTCTCTTTGGCGCTGATTCCAAGGTTTCCAGGTGTATTGACGGTATTTTGCAAATGGAGCAGCGTGCGCGTTGAGGGCTTACCAGACATGTTGACTACACTGGCGTCGCATGAGTGAGTTTTTCTTTGACGTGACGTCAGAACCCACGTTGACGGCCAACTCCGGCAATTTTGCGAGGTCAATATAAATGAAATTATCTGGGTGCGTTCCTTTGCACATTGCCGTCATTTATGCCAAATTACATGCTTTGGAGATGTGCTGATTGTTCTGAAATGAATTTTAAAGATTGCCACGAAACGCTCACCTGGCTCTCCAGAATTGATGGCAACACTGTCTGTGTGACGTCATGTTTGGCATGTGACGCAGCCGATGACATCGCAAACTTTGGCCGGTATGGCGTTGGCGGTGCGTTTACTGTGTGTTTACAAGGTGACCAAGGCGGTGTTTGGCGTGGAAAAACATCCTTCTTTCTTCTGTGGTGCGTGGCCGGCTCGGCTCGGCGCGCTCGCCTCTGTTTCCATTGCCTGCTTGTCCCAGCTTTCACAGTTTTCATATTTCGCGCCAGTGGAACAAGTACATGACAACCAGTTCTTACCAAATAGTACGTAATACGTAGACAGGGCACTCGGGAAGGTTTAGGTTTCGGTATTGCACATTTTTGTTTATTGAAAGATATTTTACAATTTACTAAGCATTTCAGCTATCGAGCTCATGAATAAATTGCTTCCGTAACATAGAAGCACTCTTACCCTGACATGGCCGAAAAATCACCGGAGTTGGCCTTTTGATACTGACGCCAGTTTCACCTTAACGAAGGGTGCCCACTACGATGCGATGATGTGAATATGATACATAGCAATTGGTAACAATTTTCTGTGGCCTCAGGAAAATTTGAATACATCTTGCTGAGTCATAAATACTTGATCTTCATTACAATATCACACAGTCAGAGCCAACATTGAAACAAGAAATTTTTTTAATTTCTTTGCCCTGAAACCACAAATGACGCTAACCCAGCATGACACCTGTGTCATGCAGTACAATAGCAAAGTTCAATACGCTTGTATAATCATAAATGACGTTGCATAATTCACAACGCCAGTATAGAATATTTTAACGCCGTTAAAGTATGCCTAGCGTGGTTGAGTGCTAGAATACTCGACTGCAGCGCTCAGTGCCTGGCTTTGGTATCTTGTTCCCTGCCACGATGGTCTAGTGGTTTACCAGCAGATTGTAACATCTATTCCAGCTGCGGCGGCAGCATTTTCGATGGAGGTGAAAATGCTGTAGGTCCATGGGCTCATGCAGTTTTGGGTGCACATTAAGAACCACATAGCCGAAATTTCCGAAGCCTTCTACTACGGCGACTCTTGTAATAATATGGTTAATTTGGGATGTTAAATCTCACAAATCATCATCTTTCGGTTCTTTCTTAGCCTCTGGTTTTTATTTTTGACATTAGCCTATTGTCAACATGGACGACGTGTGATTTGATTAACGCCTCTACGCCTAGCTTGACAATGTCTGCTCTCGCCATTCCTTAGTAAAAATAAGCAGTGAATCTCATGTGGTGCGTTCTATGCGGGTATGTACCATACGTGACCAGAGCAACGAGTTCTAAGCCCTACAGGGTCATTTTTTTCGTTATTCCTGGCGTGGCCTTACACCCATGCAATTGGTACCTTTATGCCTATTTATGTTGATTTTCATCTTTACCACGTCAAGGAAGCAACCATGACAGCACTTAGACGCAGACTGGCCGATCAATAGATAGATCTACAGACCTCTACGCCCACGGACCTCGATAAAGTAGCCTTCATAAAGAAATTAACGGCACATTTCTAATAATCAACAACGTTTCTCTATTTAGGCATTCAAAAAGATACACACATTTCTCTTTAAAACTTAGACTTTCATAACTGTCCCGGTTCATCTTTTTATCTGATGTAACTTTATCTTGTGTAACAGATGCAATGTAACTGAAGAGCTGAACGAAGCTTGCTACCCAATTTGACATTTCAGAACAGACGCTTTTTTTGAGAGCATCACTTTACTAAAGAATTGCATTGTCTTTCAAGACAATACTCTTTCATCATTCACCCGCCCTTCTGTAGTTATGATGCCTTGTTTTCACAATATTGCTAAGGTATAAATACCATGGTTGAGATCACTATGGGCAAAGATATTTTTAAAGCAATATTTTTTTCTCGTGCGGCTCAGCTCTGTGACCTCTTTGGCCTGCGCTCTGTTCAAAAACTATTTTCTGTGGCAGTGAACTACAATGCTCGTACAAGAAAGCAAACTGCTAATGAAACTACTCCTTCTCGCGGTCCTCATTCTTTTCACTACTGGTAAGAAACTTGCTCAACGTCATGCATATTCCTTCCAATATTTTGAACAATGATGGACTGCTGTTCTATTGATAGGCTTTCTGTTCATTGATAGTGGTAGGTGTTTATCATTGAGTTGTGGCGTCATGAAGCAGCTCAAGAAAAAGTGGCTTAATCCTGTTCCTTTCTACTATTAAATTTAAGAAACAGTGCAGCTTCCGAAGAGAACATAGAAATGCACAAAACAGACAAGGCCCTTTTTTGCCCTCGTAAGTACCTGTGCTGTTCCTTTGATTATGTTGTACCAACATTTCAAAGTGGAAACTAAACCTTTACGCTTCTATGGAAGTTGAAGAATCGTCAATCAGGAAACTACAACACTGCGTTTGCGGAAGGTTTTCTTTTTATTTCCTAATTTCTTGAAGTTTTGAAAATCGACGCCAAATTGTTTTTTCATGTTTGCGCTCTGCAGATTTGTGTAATGCCAAGTGAAAAGGGGCGGGAGCCTCGTCAAGCTGCTAACATAGCAGCTTTTTGCTCTTATCCTTGCGTTTTCTTTTTCGCAACTCTGTGAAGAAAATGCTCAATGCTCAATTGCTATGGGACAAGAAGTGTGCATTTGTGGAGGGTAACTGAGCACTTGTGCATGAGTGCCATTATTTGGAACAGCAGCTTCATTTGCAAGAAACACCGTTCCATATCAGTTTATTTGCGGTGAAAAACTGAATATACGCATTTTTTTACCGTAAGAATTTGTTCAGAAGCAAAAGCACTTTGAAATGTTGTGCGATAGGCTCACGAGGCCAGTTCACTTCAAGGATCAGACAATACGATCAAACTCACGCCCCGCCGCGGTGGTCTAGTAGCTAAGGTACTTGGCTGCTGACCCGCAGGTCGTGGGATTGAATCGCGGCTGCGGCGGGTGAATTTCCAATGGAGGCGGAATTGTTGTGCGCCCGTGCACGTGTTCTCACATTTACGCGCACGTTAAAGAACCCCAGGTGGTCTAAATTTCCGGAGCCCCCTACTACGGCGTGTCTCATAATCAAGTGGTGGTTTTGGGACGTTAAACCCCACATATCAATCAAATCAAACTGACGTGTTAACCTGTTACTAAGTCCTTGAAAAAATGTATGAGAGTTAGAACGCCAGTAAACACGTGTGCGTATATATTTCAATATGATTATCGTAGTTACTAGATAAAAAAACATGGTTCATTCAACTGTCACAGGAATCTGTATAACACGAAAGTGAGACGTTTTCTCTCCGAAGTAGCTGAGCGACTATTGTGCATTGTCTCGCCTCAAGAGCCGCGGAATGAATTCCATAACAACAAATTGTAAGCTCACGTCAAGAAAGGCAGAACGGCAAGCAGCCCCAACTACGCAACGCTTTGCTCAATACTAGAGAACGCACGGAAATAACACACACAGGATGAGTGCGAACAGTGACAGCTCGACACTTAGAGCGTTTGCTTGAACACAAAAGAGGGCGTATGAAAAGAACGTACAAGTATACCAAGGATGAGTGTAAACAAATAACTGTTGCAGTAATTACTTTTTCACATGAGTGGCACGCTCTTTAAAGAAGAAGGCGCTCCGGTGAGCAAAGTGACCTTCGTGCTCGCTCCAACTTGTGGGGAGAGCCCAAGAAGTTCGGAACACTGCCACCGCGAGATACGTGCGTGCTGTAACGATCTTGAACGCGCGCTTTTTGAGCCTGTGGCGCTGTTAATATGCGTAAACTCTTTGAGGTACAGAAAGCTTGCGATCCCACTGCTCCTTGAGGCAATGCTAAACCTTGTTAGGAGCAGAGCGTTTTGCAAGGGGTACGACAGAGAATCAATATGTAGATTGAAAAGTAGAGTAGGAGATAGCGACCACATTCTACTCACATTACGTGAACGCATAAGTCATCATTGTTAACTCTTTTGTCACTACCCTTCTGGTAATTACTCAAGGCAACTTTTTTACAGCTAGAATAACTGTCAAAAATTTTTTCGGCATTCGCACTTCCTACGTGTGAGGCCAGAGCGCTAAAAGACACTAAAAAGTTTTCGAAAGATTGAATTTTCGTACATTCAGGTGTAGTCGCATTACTTTTTTGATAATAAAGGAGGTGACAAATAAAGCATAACATATAAAATCTTGAAGTAAAACAGCACTGAAATGTTGCGTTCTTTTATAAAAGTTGATGTTAATAAATTTTCCTATTTTTTGTACATTTAGCAGTCGGTAGTTTGCAGTCTTTATAGATCTAGTAATAAAAAGGAGTTGAAAAGCCGGCCACATGATTATCGCGCTTAGCTTAGGTGTTACGCCCCCCCATCTATAAAAGTAGACACATCCTGGTAAAGCAAAGAATTTATGATAAGTGTGACGAGATGAAAAGCTAGTGCTTTATAGTGAAGAATGGTCTTCATATGAAGTGCCGCTATTATATCTCGGCTTTTGCCTGGACGAAAAGAAGCCTTGTAGTCCTTAGCAACATTTCCTGCTTAACAGTTTTTTCCTTAATCGAATCACTATCTGGACCTCACCTTTTGTATTGCCAGTGCATGCCGTAAGCTCCATGGCGAATACATCCAAAGATTCAATAAATATAAATATAGAATAGCAACTGTTTCTCAATTTGATTTGGCTGCCTCATATTTATGTTCAGTAATAGTAATTAAAAAGACCACCAGCTTATTTTGCATTTACTAATGATGACCACTCCGAATAATGCCTAATTGGGAGTGGTCTGCTTAGGTAACAAAATGGTAAAGTGAGAAAAATATTGCCCCCCCCCCCCCCAAACCGCCAAAAAACACCGAGATATGATAAAATAGTTGTACTTCTAGTTTCACAAAACAAGGCAATGTTTGAATATCTAACAATAAAGGATCGGCGAGAATAAACGAGGCAATTGTATTATAAACACCTTCTTTTTCTTATTTTTAATACCAGAAATAAGTCATGTCCAGTATATCCAAGAAAGTCTGTCTCAGTAGATCACTGACAAGCATGCTTGGCTACTGACCCGAAATATGTAGGTTTGATCTCGGTCGCCACGCTCACACTTCGATGAAGGGGAAATCATGGCAGCCTATTTTCTGCGCTATGCCAGCGCACGTTAAAGAACACCGATTAGCGAGCCTTCCACTAAGGCGTCTCAATATAGTATCCTCGTTTTGGGACAAAACATTTCACTCAATATTATTAGCTAATTGTTGTATATTCCAGAAGTAGACCGTTCTACAGAAGCTTTCGTTATTGCTTTCACGAAATACGCGACTTTTTTGGTTTTGGGATATCTTAATTAAAAAATAAATTATTTAGCGAACTGCTCATTCCGTTGAACGTTCTAAATTTTCTTCAATGAATTGTTTGTGACATATGGTTATTTTCATATTTCTGCTTACACTGATACGTTCAGTTGCATTCTAACCAAGTCAGCTCTTCATAATTCAGAGCAACTACACGTGGTGGCAGTCTGTCTGGAGACCTTCACTACAGCAGCTTGATTTCATAAATCTAAAAAAAAATATTTTAATTGATCAGCTTACGTTTCCAAACACATCGGTTTATGATTACCCTGTCTCCAGTCACTGTCTATTCAGCACGCGATTGTGAATTTATTTGCATGATTACTGATATAAAGGTTGAACAAGCGCCCTGCCACGGTGGTCTAGTGGCCGAGGTACTTGGATGTTGACCCGAAGGTCGCGGAATGAAATCCTGGCGGCGGCGGCTGCATTTTAAATGGAAGAAAAAAGGCTGTATAGGCCCGGGTGCTCAAATTAGGGTGCAGGGTAAAGAACCTCATGTGATAAAAATTTCCTGACTCCTCCACTATGGCGTCTCTCAAACTCATATGGTGATATTGGGTCGCCAAATCCCACATATCAATCAAAGGTTGATCAAGCGGCGCTATAAACAAGATGCCTAACTTGCCATTCAAGGGATGGTAGGCGTTCACTAGCAAACTTCTCGTTACGTAGAACTTGCCACTATGTAAGTTTTTGTCTTCACAATATATATTTCGTTTGCGAACCAAATGACAAACATTCTTCACAATATTATATTGTCACTTTGTTGCAGACGTCATACTGCTAGTTCAAGGAAAAACCAAGTGCACTGAACCCCCTGGAGGATGCCCCCCAGCTGGGAAAGGCTCAGGTCACTATCGTTGGTTTCTGAATGGAAGTTTGACGTGCTACAGGCGTAACGTATCAGATTGTGACGGATATGGATTGCGGACATTGGGAGATTGCTATAGCTGGTGCGTTAGCGGAGACTAATATAACACATATTTCAAAGTAATAAACTAGCACACGTGCTCACTGGCTTATTGACTTCGGCGCTTACAGCATTGCAGAAGTTCGGCCTTGTTGACATAAGGTAATGCTTTCGATCTGTGTTCAGCATAAAACATTTAAGTCACTGCGTGCTTTTGAGTGCGAAGCATTTCTTAACGATCTTCGGTGACTTTGAGCGTGTCTGTCTGTCTGTCTGTCTGTCTGTCTGTCTGTCTGTCTAGCCACCTACAACTTTTAGCTCTGCTGACCGCTTCGATAATGGAATCGATACCAAACTCGGCATTGCATAATATGACTGCATTAAAACATATTTGACTAGTCATGACAGGAAAATCATGACATGTCATGAATGTCATGATTTTTATTTCATGGTCCTGCAGCTCTTGTGGTGGTTTCGTTCACATGACATGTTGCGAAACTGGTATGGTATGGCATAATCGCATGGCGAACAGAAGCGACAGACCCTAGCATGAAAATTATGACATGCGTGTCATGTAACAACATGACTACATGCCATGCTCATGATGCGCTCGTGGCCGTTTTGCTACCATCACATATACCAAATTCGGTATTACAGTTCATGAATTGATGACGAAATAGTGACTCGTGCAAACATGATAATCATGAGATGCATATCATGTAACAACATGACTACATGCCACGCTCATGATGTGTTCGCGGCCGTTTCGCTAGCTTTACTTATAGCAAATTTGGTATTAGTGGACGTGAATGGATGACGAAGGTATGATACTGGTTCAAACATGATTAACATGAGATGCATGTCATGTAACAACATTACTACATACTACGCTCATGATGCGCTCGCGGCCGTTTCGCTAGGTTCACATGTATCAAACATGGTATTACGTGACGCGAATGGACAACATAGGTTAATGACACATTCAAACATTATTATCACAACAAGCGTGCCATGTAGCGGCATCACTAATGCCACACTGATGATGCGCTCGCGGCCATTTCGCTAGCTTAACATATGCCAAATTTGGTATTACGTGACGCCAAAGGATGACGAAGGTTTGCGACTGGTGCAAACATTATTATCATAAGATTCGTGTCACGTGAGAACACGACTACATGCCACAGTCAAGGTGCCAATACAAATCGACGCGACCCGGTGCACGTGCTCACCGGCATTCATTTCGTTCGGGTCCCCTGGCGTTGGCACGCCAGGCACCGGTTCTGCCATGTACTCGAAGGCGCGCGCCGCACTGCGTTGCGCATTTCGGCGCGCCTGACGTTCATCCATCACGAAGAGAGGGAGACGTAGTGTTGTCTAGGTAACGCGTCGACGCGAAATGCAGCATGTCCCAATTCGCGCCTGTTGCCGTCGGGCTACACTGACGAATGCTGGTCGCACCTGGCGTCGCACTATAGAGTGCTTGCTTTTTGCTAACATTGCGTCACTGTGCGCAGCTGCGCAGCGTGCGCTCGCGTCAGCGCTTTATTGCAGTATATAGGGCCCTTCAGTATGCGCTCGCGGCTCTTTTGCTAGCTCCACTTTTACCAATTTCGGTGTTACGTGATGCCCATGAATGACGAAATATATGACTGGTGCAAACATGAAAATCCTGACACGCGTGTCATGAAAGAACATGACAACATACCACGCTCTAAGCGAGCTCGCGGCCGTTTCGCTAGCTCCCTAAATAAGTTTGCTATCACGTCACGTGAATAGATGACAAAGATAAAATTCACATTGAAACAGAATTATCATGACAAGTAAGTCATGTACGGCATCATTTACACACAACCCCTCGTAACACGGTGCTGATTTTAAAGTGACATATCAACCCTCCTCATTCGTGCTTCGCATATCATCGATTCCCACTGTACTTAAGATCTGCCAATTTTTTTCAGTAAGCAACAAGTTTAAGGCAAACTTTATTGAAAATTAGGTCACCAATATTAAGTCCTCAATGAAACCAACACCCGCACAAATCAGCATCATTCGATTGCGAAGATATTTTATCAGGCTAAACGAACAGTGTTACCGGAAGATGTTGTCAAGAACCTCGTGGAAAAATATCTCCCGCTTCCCACGGGCCCTGTGACCCCTCACCCTGATTACCCTGGCAGCGACAACACCAACTTAAACGCCGACTTTTCTATTGAAGATGTGCGCCGAGCTCTCTATGAGCTCAATGACCACTCAGCTCCTGGCCCCGACGGCATCACCAACAAGCTCCTACGCAACCTGGACGATTCCTTTGTCACCTACCTCACCGACACTATCAACGAAATATGGAAAAAGGGTGAGATACCCGATGCCTTTAAACTAGCTCACACGGTTCTCATAGCCAAACCGAGAAAGGCGCCGAGCCTAGATAACCTACGCCCCATATCTCTCACGTAGTGCGTGGGCCAAGTGGCTGAGCATGTCGTCCTGAATAGGGTTGGTTAATACCTCGAAGATAACGACTCCATCCTCCACCACATGATTGGCTTCCGACCAGGGTTATCCACTCAAGACGCCATGGTGCTCTTAAAGGATCAAATTCTAGATAGCGGAAACACTCGGGACACTCGTGCAATACTCGGTCTCGATTTAAAGAAGGCCTTCGATACCATAACGCACTCGTCAATCTTGAAAGCGATCGCAGCCCTCGGCATAGGTCATCGATTTTAGTACTTTATCCCCTCTTTTCTCACTCGACGCAGAGCCATTCTCCGCGTAGGAGACCTAGTGTCGGAAGAAGTGAAGCTCGGACAGCGGGGCACTCCTCAGGGGTCCGTCCTCTCGCCCACGCTCTTCAACCTCGTGATGATCGGGCTTTCCGAAAGACTTTCAAAAATCGACGGCCTAAATCACACTATCTATGCGGATGATGTAACCATATGGTGCTCCACAGGGTCGGATGGCTTCATTGAGTCCGCCTTGCAAGAGGCTATCGACACCGCCGAGTCCTAGCCCGAGCACATCGGTCTCAGGTGCTCACCCGTGAAGTCGGAGCTGTTGATATATTGGCCCAAACGCCGGGGTGCCAAGCCCAAAGGGTGGAAACCTTCGGCGGAACGCACTATCACCCTCCACACCAGAGTTGGTCGTACTGTACCCAGGGTAGACACCATTAAGGTCCTCGGCATGATCATCGAGTCCCGCGGAACCAACACCCAGACAGTACACAAGCTCAGGACTAAGACTGAGAATTCTATACGACTCGTACGTAGAGTAGCCAACAGGCACCATGGCCTCAAAGAAGAAAACCTGCTGCGTCTCGTACACGCGTTTGTTTTGTGCCACTTTACCTACGTTGCCGCTATACACAAATGGCTACGTGCTGAGCGCGACCAACTCAATGCGCTTATTCGCAAGGCTGTCAAACGAGCCCTTGGCCTCCCTATCACCACTACAACGTACAAACTTCTCGAGCTTGGGGTACATAACACGCTAGAAGAGATCGCCGAAGCTCAGGAACGCGTGCAATTGACCCGACTCACCACCACCAAGGCGGGCTGCCCTATTCTGCACGAGCTCAGCTTCTTCTCCTCGAGGGCCAGGGACCCCCCAGAGTTGACTCTAATTCCCCGTGAAATCCGCTACCTTATCACGATCGCTCCCATTCCACGAAATGTACACCCCGAATACAACAGAGGCAGGCGCCTTGCGTGGGCCACCGCCATTCTCAAGCGCATAGACATGGAAGCGGACAACGTCTCGTTCGTAGACACCGCTGCCTATCACAACAACCGAGCCTTCGCCGTGGTCGCGTTATCATGCGCGCAGCAAACTCTTAACTATGCCACAATCCTCACCCGAAACCCCGAAGTAGCGGAGCAAGTAGCTATAGCTATAGCTATGTTCGACAGCAAACGGGAGTTCATCTACAGCGACTCCAGGCCGGCCATCAAAGCCTTCGAACGCGGAGTCATCTCCGACCAGGCATTACGTATCCTCCGTAAAGCGGACCCGAGTGCCCTGAAGCACCACACTGTCATCTGGTTCCCCGCCCATCTCGGCCAGGTGCCGGGTGCCCTATCCAACCTCAACGAGATCGCCAATGATGCAGCGCGCGCACTTACCGACCGCACTGCCACAGGGCAACCCCATCTGCTGGGTTAGATGGGGTTGCCCTGTGGGTTAGATGGGGTTGCCCTGTTAGATGGGGTTGACCAATCGGGATGCACCAATTACGTACAATGAAAGAGCAAAGCACTTTTATCTGGAAAGCCGCATTTCTCCACCCGCACATCCAAAACTTAACCGACCGCAGGCATTAACCCTACGCCTAATACAGACAAACACGTACCCAAACCTTGCCACGCTTCAGGTTTATAATCCCGATGCATACCCCAGCGACACATGCCCATCATGTGGAGACACAGCGACACTCGCACACATGCTCTGGGAGTGTAGAACAACTCCTCCCGACTCTACCTCAAGCAAGTGGCAGAGGTCCCTCAGGAGCTCACTTCTCGCCGATCAGCAATGGGCCGTCCAGCCGGCCCACGAAGCGGCCGCTAGGAACTCCCTGTCGGTCCCTACGTGGGAGACGCCCGCTACGCGCTAAGCGCGTCCTGCAGGACTGAAATAAACTTTCTTCATTCCATTCACCAATATTCGTCTCTGCAAGTTATTTCATCAGAAAAAACTGTCTTTTTACTTATGATTAACCAACGCCGACTAAATTTCCAGGCCGAAAGGCTGCCGCAGTGACGTCAGAAGGTGGGGGCCCAGTTACGCCGTGACGCGGCGCAAAGCCTGCGTTTGGTTCACGTTTTAGGAGAACCAACGCTCCCGCTCTCGCAGCTGCTGCGGCTTGATTGGGCCGAATAAAAGATGTAGAAAAAAAAGTCTTACTGAGCATGCTCAGTTGGGAAACTCGGCCCCCAACCTCTGACGTCACTGCGGCAGCCTTTCGGCCTTGAAATTTAGTCGGCGTTGGATTAACGCGCGCGGGTTTCCTCCTCAATTCAAAAGACTGCCCGCATGCCGCTCTTCTAGTTTGGCCGTGGAGGTGGCTACCTACTACTACTACTACTACTACTACTACTACTACTACTACTACTACTACTACTACTACTACTACTACTACATAAATCACTGGCGCATGACCCACGGCTTAAAGATCTTCGTCCCTGAGATTCACGATCCTGTAACAGGCATTTAACGGACAAAACAAAGTCCTTTGGTTGCTGCCCAGCAACGAGCATTTTCTCTGCCAACTTGACAAGAATGCTGGTACTAGTAGCTCCCGCCACTTTTTTAGTTATTATGACGTTATCGCACCGTACAGTCGCAAACGCTAGAGACGGATTCAGGCCACTAGCACATCCGCAAAAACACGTAGACGTGTAATGCATTAGAAAGGGTATATGCAGTGAATAAGTAGTACGCGTGTTTCTTTGAAGCAGTAAGGGATGTGTTGTCGTCTTACGGCTGGGGTGAAGCAGCGTAGCTCAGCCACTGTTTTGACAAGAGTGGTCGCCCGAGCGACCACTCTTGTCATTTTTATCTTACTCTATGGTACAAATGGTACGGAGTAAAGCGCGCGCCACACTCTCGAGCGTTCGCTGGCTGATGTATGTGTAAATTGATGGTTGCTGTAGGATTCATCGTCTTGTAATCAATTTACCCGATTAAAATTTCTACACGGTGTACTGTCGGCGTAAGATATGCATTCGCATTTCCTCAAGATTCCCTTCGAGGAGGTGGGGACGATTTGTTTTTCTTTTCTTTTCTTTAAAAAAACATGAAATGTTGAGCAGTTGAAAATAGCAGGCCAGGCGAGCTACGAGTAATGTGCTATTATACAGTGCTAAGAAAGTACAACAAAACCCTATACCTAAATATGTCACAGCAGCCTAGCATGCCGTCACAAAATCCGGTTCGAATGCAGACGCCGGGCCATTCCCAAGAGTATATTTAGATAGAGTGGGTGATGAAGGAATCGTTAAAAAAGGGGTCTGGGGTGCGGCCTCACTGGCGACCAGCTGCCGGTAATGCACTCTTTCACCAGAGCAGAATAGGCCACCCGGGTGCAGTACCTGGCTACAGCCTCTCCTGAATACAGCAATTAACCGTTCGCCTTCGGTTCCCAGCGGCTGTAAAGCAACTGTCTAAGGCGGCGGTCAGATCTGTGATGCAGCGGAGAGTGCTAAAAATCTCTGGGTCCGGAGGCCGCCATTTATTCTGAGCTTGGCTACTTTCAATCCTAGAACGCTATCTACTGGGGCTAGTCTAGATGGGCTATTCGAGCAATTAGAGGGTGATAACTGGGATGTAATAGAGCTCAGCGAAATAAGGAGGACATGTCAGGCATATACAGTGCTAAATAACGGACACGTCCTATGCTACCATGGATTAGTTGACAGAAAAAAAAATCTAGGGGTGAGGTTTCTCATACACAAAAGTATCGCAGGCAACATAGGGGAAAGCTATAGCATCTGTGAGAGAATGGCAAGTATTATAATTAGGTTTAACAAAAAGTACAAGATGAAGGTGGTACAGGTCTACGCGCCTACATCGAGCCATGATAATCATTTAGTTTAATGCTTTTATGAAGACGTACAATTAGCCATTATTAAAATAAAGTCAAAGTATGCTGTTCTGATGGGTAACTTTAATGCCATAGTAGGGAAGAACGCCCCGCCGCGGTGGTCTAGTAGCTATAGTACTCGGCTGCTGACCCGCAGGTCACGGGTTCGATTCCCGGCTGCGGCGGCTGCATTTCTGATAGAGATGGAAATGTTGTAGGCCCGTGTACTCAGATTTGGGTGCACGTTAAAGAACCCCAGGTTGTCAAAATTTCCGGAGTCCTCCACTACGGCGTCTCTCATAATCAAATGGTGGTTTTGGGACGTTAAACCCCACAAATCAATCATCACTCAAAGTAGGGAAGTAGGCCGAAGACCATGCAGCAGGGGTGTATGGCATCGGCTCTGGAAATGCGTGAGGGGATTTATTAGTAGAGTTCGCACAGCGTAATAATTTACGGATCTTGATTACTTTCTTCAGAAAACGGGCTGACCGTAAGTGGACGCGTTAAAGTCCTATTGACGAAACTTGGAATGAAATAGACTTCCATTAGTGTGCACACCCAGGCATTGTACATGATGTAGAAGTAGTTGACAAGATCAGATGCAGTGGTCATATAATGCTAAGAGCTCGTGTTCACCTAGATTTAAATAAGGAAAGACAAGAACTGATACGCAAGAAGCACATTAGTGAACTGGCACTGAGAGGTAAAGCAGAGGAATTTAAAGTTTCGCTTCAAAGTAGATTCGAGACAATAAACGAGATAACCGACGTTAGCGTTGGTACAATGAACGAAAATCTTACTGGTATCATCAAAAAGTGTGCAAGGCATGATTTCGAAGGTACAGTCACTAGACAGAAAACTGGCGAATTATCTCAGAAGAATAACAATCTCAATAAAACGACAAACCATGAGAGCCTCTAATGCAACTGACAAAACAAAGCTAGTGGAGCTTTCGATGTGAATCGAAAGCTCCACGAGGTGGAAGGTAGCCGACATCATCGAGGTGGAGGGTAGCCGACATCAAAAGATATATGAAAAAAAAGTGGCAGAAGCCTAAACTCCGAAAAGGCAAACTTGTACATTGGCAAAAGTTAGATGTATGCATTGAAGAACAAGGAAGGCAATGTTATAACCAATATGGACAGGATAGTCGAGGTGGCAGTGGATTTACGGTGAATGTGTATTTTTGTGCACGTAGGGTCCAACGAGCGAGACGTCCTTTGGGGTCCTTCTGTAAGGCTAGCCTGCAGAGTGCGGGGTGATCGGTGACAATCACATGGAATGAGCACCCGCAAAGGTATCAAGGAAACTTGGCGATGGCCCACACAAAGGCGTGACACTCGCACCGTGAGATGGAATAGTTGTGCTCGGCTGCAGATAGCAGTCGGCTTGCGTATGCTATAACACGTTCGTGTTCTTGTTGGTGCTGCGATAGCATAGCCGCTATGCCGTGTCCACTGGCCTCTGTGCGAAGCTCAGACGGAGCTGATAGATTGAGTTGGGCTTAAATTGGTGGCGTTGTAAGCAGGGTCGCAAGTTGGGAAAACGATGAAGCTTGGTCATGGCCCCAGTAGAAAGATGCGTTTTTTTCAATAGCTCTGTGAAGGAGCGTGGAGTGGTCGCAATGGTTTTAACAAAGCGTCTGGAGTAGGAACACAACTCTAGAAAACTGCGGAAATCCTTTGTGGTCTTCGGAACGGGAAAGTTTGTAACTGCGCGAGATCGCTCTGTGTCTGAGCACACGCCTTGAGCTTCGACAAGGTGACCAAGCATGGGGATTTGATGACGAGAGAAGGGGAACTTGGAGGCGTTCAACTGAGTCCAACTATACGTCAAGAATTGCTAATAACCAATTGAAATTTGAGTCGAATGTGGGCGAAAAGACAATAACTTCTTCAAGATAACACAAGCAGGTGGACCATTTGAACCATCGGAGCAATGAGTCTATCATTCTCTCAAGTGTGGCTGGAACATTGCAAAGCCGAAAAGGCACCACTTTAAACCAATAAAGATAGTCTGGAGTAATGAATGCGGTCTTCTCGTGGTCTATCTAGTCGATGGCTATCTTCCAGTAGCTTGACCGGAGTTCGACAGTTGAAAAATAAGCAGCACCGTATAGGCAGTCCAGGACACCATCGATGCGCGGCAGAGGGTAAATATCTTTTTTCGTAATGTTGTTAAGTTGATGGTAATCTACGCAAAAGCGCCATGTTTCATCCTTCTTTTTGAAAAAACGACGGGAGAAGCCCAAGAGCTGCATAAAAGCTAGATAGTATCTTTTGCAAGGATCTTTTTGACTTCCGTATGTATTATTGCATGATCCGACGTCGAAACACGGTATGGGCGTCGGCGAATGGGAGTCGCATGGTGTTATGTCTGCGAGTCGACAGCGAACGTCCGTGCCTCTGAAAAAGGCAATCTGTGTCAAGGCCAGCCCGCCTGACACGAACAACTCAACGGCGTCAACACGCTGGCGCCCACGTGCAGTGAGTCATCTCAGCCGCGAGCCCGTCGAGTAAACAACTGGCGTCATCCTGTCTGGGGGGCGGCTGACGCACTGCGCGGCGACGTCACTCGTCCTTGGCTGCAGCCACCTGCAGCGCAGCCTCTCCAGATTCGATGAGAAAGAAGGGCGCGGCCCAGCGGCGACCTCATTGGAGGGTTCTGACCTCGCGACCAGCGGCGCTTCTGGTTGGACATTCGGGTTGGACCCGTTGCATATAAAAGAAGCCTTGCGGCGCGTCGAAGAGACCCCCTTTGACAGGACACCCATTTTAGAGCAGACCTATGTGTTAGAGAGGAGAGCTCGGCTCTTCGAGTCTCTGTCGGCCCCAGTGCCGAATTTGTAACGCCTCTGTATATATGCTGTACATAAACCTTGTTTAACTCACCGTCGTCTCGTCCGCTCGTCTATCAGCTCTGCGCAGAAGCAGTCGCGAGCTGAAAAACCTACGCTACCAAACGGCTGGTGACCTTTCCGGCGGAGTTCGAAGCAGTGGCGCCTTCGGGACCGTGTTGGCGTCGCCGTCTTTCGAAACAGTAGTTGCAGCGGTGAGATTCGTAGCGCCCTTCGTAACGTCGTCGGAGGTGCGCTTCGTAACAGTGGTGGCAGCGGTGGGATCGGCCCGCTTCGCAACAGTGGTGGCAGCGGTGGGATTTCGGAGGCCGTGCTTCGCAACAGTGGTTGGCAGCTGCGGGATCGGCCGGCGTCAGCGACATCGATGCGGTGAGTGCCTGATGTTTTCCCCCCAGTTCACCAGACTACTCTAGCTCAGGTTATAGTAGTTTAGAGAAGGGCTGTGTGGAGCATTAGAGTGAGCTTTGATCATTTCAAGCAAAGTCGAAGTGTTTTGAAACCAAAGTTAATGCGGAGGGTGTAAACACGGGAGTGTTCAAAATTGCTTGCGCGTCTTGCTAGTAGGCTTATAGTGGGTACGGCAAGTAGATTCTTAACAGGGGCAAACAGCAAGAGGCTAGTGTGAACGATGGAGAACCTTAAAGTGAAGGAACTCATCGAAATTTGTGAGGAACTCGGCATTACTTTGGGCCGTGCGAAACGAAAGCAAGCGATCCCTGAGATCACGAAAGATAAGAGAGTGTCGGCTGAGGAAGTCGATGAGGCCTGGGTTGATATCAAAGCACGCCGTGAGGAGGCTGAAAGTCGAGAAGCTCGCGAACGTGAAGAAGCTGAAATGCGGGAGGCTCGCGAACGTGAAGAAAGGCGAGAAGCTCGCGAACGTGAAGAAGCTGTAAGGCGAGAAGCTCGTGAAGAAGCTGAAAGGCGAGAACGTCGCGAGCGCGAAGAGGCCGAGAGATAGGAGCGCCTCGAGTTGAAACAAATAGAATTGGCAATCCTACAGTGTTCGGAGGCGCCTGGCGTAGCTTCTCCGCCGATTCAGGTCAGCGGTTTTAGAATTCGGGACCAACTGCCACCGTTCGTAGTAGGCGAGGACATGGCGAAGTATCTCATCAAGTTTGAACACGTCTGTGAGCGAAACACTTTGGAGCGGTCTCTTTGGGCGCAGAACCTGTTAGCTCTTCTTCCCGGTGAAGTGTCCGACGCGATAACTTGCTTGTCGAGGGAAGCGTTTGAGAGCTATGACGAGGTTAAAGAAGTGCTCTTGAGACGTTATAAGTTGTCACCCGAGGCTTTCAGGCAAAGGTTCCGGTATGCTAAAAAGGGGAATGAGTCTGGCAAGGTTCCATTTGGCGTTGCATAAGTCTGTTGCCAGACTTTGGGGTGGTTGTTGCCAGTTCTTAGTTCACTCCATCTGCTTCGATAAAGAAGCCTTCCAGGCGTACATAGCTGTAGCATATCCGACGTACTCCGATTAACCAGCCTTGGAACGCTTATTCATCACATGTATATACGAGTCCGAACGATGTGTCTTGTGCTGACACAGCTAGGGAAAGCGTAGCGTCCCCCTTCGTAGCGCGCGGTCGACACGACACGATCAGCTGAGAGAGAGAAAAAAAAAGAAAAGTAAGGGGGAAGGGGGGCAGCGCATCCCCTCCTGCGACTCTAATCAGTTTTCCCTGTAATCCCTATTACTGAGATGCGATATCTTAATCGCACAGCTGCGCACACAGCAAGAGAACGCGCCTCGACTTCTGTAATGGGAGGTTCATTCCGTTAATTAAAACGGCCTCTTAATTGCACGGCAGCACCGCGCTCGACTTTTGCTAGGCTTGGTTCTTTCCGTTAATTAAAACGGAATCGAAACGGCCTCTTAATTGCACGGCAACACCGCGCTCGACTTTTGCTAGGCGCGGTTCCTTCCATTAACTAAAACGGAATTGAAACGGCCTCTTAATTGCATGGCAGCACCGCGCTCGACTTTTGCTAGGCGCGGTTCCTTCCGTTTATTAAACGGAATTGAAACGGCCTCTTAATTGCACTGCAGCGCCGCGCTCGACTTCTGCTAGGTGCGGTACATTCCGTAAAGAAAACGAATTCTGTAATGCGCGGTTCATTCCGTTAATTAAAACGAAATTAAAACGGCCTCTTAATTGCACAGCAGCGCCGCGCTCGACTTCTGCATGGCTCGGTTCATTCCGTCACTTTAAACGGCCAGTGTCGCTCATGCACTCGCGATATTCACTGCGGATAGTGTTACGTGAGTAACGAGACAAAGTATTGCGAATATATTCGAAAAATATATTTGCAAGAGCGGTTGCAGCACTGGCCAGTCTGGCTCCGAGCTCGAGCAGCCAGCGAGCCTCATCTTCCTCGTCGGGCGCACACGCGCATTCGCACTATGGTTTGTGGCAGCCTACAGGTAGCATAACCCCCGTCGGCAAAGGCGCCGTCTCGGCGCATCTAGATGTCAAGATCATTGGGCGAGTGGTACTGCTTCAGGCGTGCGACGTGTACGATGTCGGTGGCCCTAGGGGTGGATGAAGACGGCGAGGCAGCAGGAGTGATTTCATAAGTGACGGGAGTCACCTCACGAAGCACTCTGTAGGGCCCTGTGTACCGAGAGAGCAGCTTGTCAGACAGGCCAACGTGCCTGGTCGGAGACCACAGCAGAACCAACGAACCGGGCGAAAAGTGCACATCGCGGTGTCGTTGGTCGTACCGACGCCGTTGGTTTGCTTGGGAGGTCAGAAGGCGAGCACGAGCGGTTTCGCGTGCGTGGGCGGCCCGGCTGATGGCGTCCAGAGCATATTGTGAAGTTGGAGCTGCTGGTAACGGAATCGTCGTATCGAGGGGTAATGTGGGTTCGCGGCCGAACAGCAAGAAAAAAGGGGAGTAACCAGCCGTGTCGTGGCGCGAAGAATTGTAGGCAAATGTCACGTATGGTAAAGCGATGTCCCAGTCAGAGTGATCTGAGGAAACGTACTTTGCAAGCATGTCAGTTAGGGTTCGGTTCAGGCGTTCTGTGAGGCCATTTGTTTGCGGATGGTACGACGTAGTGAGCTTGTGGCGTGTTGCACAAGAGCGTAGGATGTCCGCTATGACTTTCGATAGAAATGTGCGGCCTCGGTCCGTGAGCAGCTGGCGTGGAGCACCATGTTGCAAGATCACGTCGTGTAGAAGAAAATCGGCGACGTCAGTGGCGCAACTTGTTGGAAGGGCGCGTGTGATTGCGTAGCGTGTGGCGTAGTCTGTGGCCACAGCTATCCACCTGTTGCCAGCAGAAGACAGAGGAAAAGGGCCGAGTAAGTCCAAGCCGACGCGAAAGAAAGGTTCCGTAGAAATATCGAGTGGTTGAAGGCGCCCAGCCGGAAGCGTCGATGGTGTTTTGCGGCGCTGACATTCCTCACACGCCGCGACGTATCTTCTGACGGACCGTGCCAGACCTGGCCAATAGAAGCGACGGCGAATCCGGTCGTATGTGCGGGACACACCCAGGTGACCGGCAGTAGGAACGTCATGAAGTTCGTGGAGTACAGCCAAGCGGAGGTGTTTGGGTATGGCAAGCAGCAGAGATGGGCCGTCTGGATGGAAGTTATGCCGGTATAATGTGCCATTCTGGAGTACGAACGAGCGATAGGATCGGTTCGATGGGGAGGAGTCGAGGCGCTCAATGATAGCTCGTAGGGCTGCATCACGGCGTTGCTCGTCGGCTATGTGGTTCAGTTGAGAAACGGAGCACACGCAGGCGTCGTTGTCAGGTATGGTGGCCGATGGGTCAACTGGATAGCGAGAAAGGCAATCGGCGTCCTGGTGCAGGCGTCCAGACTTGTATATCACAGAAAAGGTGTATTCTTGCAGTCGCAGAGCCCAGCGGCCAAGTCGACCTGTAGGATCTCTTAAGGATGAAAGCCAGCAGAGCGCGTGGTGGTCGGTGACGACGGAAAAGTGAGTGCCATATAAATATGGACGGAATTTTGAGACCGCCCAGACAAGAGCAAGGCATTCTCGCTCCGTGATCGAATAGTTACGCTCTGCAGGTGTAAGGAGGCGGCTAGCATACGCGATAACGCGGTCGTGTCCCTGTTGGCATTGGGCGAGAACGGCTCCGATACCGTGACCACTGGCATCAGTTCGGACCTCAGTTCGGGCAGATGGGTCAAAGTGGGCGAGGATAGGGGGCGTCGTCAAAAGTGTTATGAGGTGAGAGAAGGCGGCAGCTTGAGTGGACCCCCACGAAAATGGAACGCCTTTCTTCAAAAGATCGGTAAGTGGTTGGGCGATTGCCGCAAAATCTTTCACGAACCGCCTAAAGTAGGAGCAAAGTCCCACAAAGCTCCGGACATCTTTGGCGGATTGGGGTACTGGGAAACTCGTGACGGCACGAATTTTCTCAGGGTCCGGTCTCACACCAGAAGCATCGACAAGGTGGCCCAGCACGGTAATCTGTCGGCGGCCGAAGTGACACTTCGAGGAGTTCAACTGGAGGCCAGCTTTGCGGAAGACGTCGAGAATGGCCGACAGACGCTCAAGGTGGGTCTCAAACGTAGGTGCAAATACGAGGACGTCGTCTAGGTAACACAGGCATGTTGACCATTTGAACCCGTGTAGCAGAGAGTCCATCATACGTTCGAACGTGGCGGGGGCATTGCATAGACCGAAGGGCATAACCTTGAATTGGTATAGGCCATCTGGAGTGATGAAGGCGGTCTTTTCTTGGTCTTTCTCGTCTACGGCAATCTGCCAATAACCAGAACGAAGGTCGATGGATGAAAAGTAGCGTGCGCCGTGGAGACAATCGAGGGCGTCATCAATACGTGGTAAAGGATACACGTCCTTTTTGGTGATTCGATTTAGATGCCGGTAATCGATGCCCCGCACCTCCACCAAATATGTTACGTGAGTAACGAGACAAAGTATTGCGAATATATTCGAAAAATATATTTGCAAGAGCGGTTGCAGCACTGGCCAGTCTGGCTCCGAGCTCGAGCAGCCAGCGAGCCTCATCTTCCTCGTCGGGCGCACACGCGCATTCGCACTATGGTTTGTGGCAGCCTACAGGTAGCAATAGCACCAATTTCTTACGGAGAAGCCACAACCACAGGAGAAAAGTTTTCAGCCAAGAAGTGCACCGCGGATAGCACCAAACTCGTACGAAGAAGCCACAACTACAGAAGAAAAATTTTCAGCGAAGAAGTGCACCGCGGATAGCACTAAACTCTTACGGTAAAGCCACAACTACAGGAGAAAATTTTTTTGCCAAATTTAGCGGCAGTCTGGCAACAACCACCCTTCCAGTCTGGCAACCACTTATGCAACGCCAAATGGAATCTTGCCATGAGTCGCACGTTGACTTCGCGTTTCGTCTTAAAGCCGATTTAATTGAATGGCTCAAGGGCGAAGGTGTTTATGACGACCGCGATAAAGTGGTGGAATGCGTTGCATTGGAGCAATTCTACCGCTGCATCGAGGAGGATGTCAAACTTTGGCTGCAGGACAAACTTGGTGAAGTACAGCTAAACAAGGCAGCAGAGTTAGCTGAGGAGTATTACACTCGCCGAAAGTTGCATAGCAGGGCAGTGCGCGTGGAAAAGGATGAAAGAAAAGAGGGCTTTTTAAAGAAACCTGATCAACGGAAACCCGCTCCGCACCGTAATTTCAAGAAGGACCCGTCTCTTACGAATGACACTGTAGGGGAAGGGCAAACGAAAGCGGAGAAATCGAGTGAGGTTTCTACCACACGGGCGTTTGAATCACGGAAGCCATTAATCTGCTACAACTGCAAAAAAGAAGGGCACATCGCGATGAGCTGTCAGCAAAAGTTTGCAACTATCCTAGAATCGAAAAACAAACGGAAGCCGCTAATCTGCTACAACTGCAAAAAGGAAGGACATATCGCGATAAACTGTCAGGAAAAGTTTGCCTTCGCAACAATCCGAGAATCAGAAAAAAACATGCAGTTGTTGGAGCCGTATCTCCAAGAAATTATGGTGAATGGGAAAACGTGCCGAGCACTTAGAGACTCAGCGGCAACCACTGATCTCCACTAGGGTTGCTGGATGGCGCTTCACCGCTGTCACGGCCTGGCGCGCGCACGGCCACCGGAAGTTCAATGGCTGGTCCCGGAAGTTGAGCGTCTGCTACGCTTCTCAACCGCTGATCAGCGTTCCCATTGACGCATTTTGCATTTTGTTCTTACTTAATTGCATTTTGGTGATACACATCGCGTTCGGATCACAACTTATGCTATACCGAAACATGCGACGTTAATATGAAGCAGTTTATAATTGCGAAGGAGAACGAAAATGTCACTTAGGTATCGGTTCGAGAGGAGACGACGCAGCTCGAACGGGATTTATGCTGGCGAGTGGACTTTATGATTCGTGTTAGGATGCACGTCTTACAATAAATTAACAGTCATGAAGGGGCTTGTATTAGTCGAAAACAATAAATCAACAGCCGTGAAAGGCCTTGGATTATCGGAAAATCAACTAGCTAAGCGAGTTCGATAACAACGCGGAGGAAGCTGCCTGAAACAGAATAACCGATTTGATGTTTGCTACGTGCCGGCCAAAAAAAAAAAAAAATCCTGAAATGGCTGTGCGCAGCTTGCTCCTGTTTTACCTTTGAAGGTTAGTACATGGGAACCCTTTTACAATATGAATTCAAGCATATGTGTGTAACCAGCAGGTCAAAGTAAATTCTTTTAAAACGCGCTTTCTCATCATTGCCTGACAAAAGGTATCGCCCTTTCTCTTGAAGGAAAATTTCTAGCTTATGAACACATTTATTGCTAGTTTTCAGGGACACCCACCCATTGCGCACACGCAGTGCCTAATGCAAACTGGTCTATCCAGATTTAGATTTGCCTAGTGGTTACGGCTTCAATTGGACATTTTAGTGTAACTCTTAAAGAATGATAAAGGAGGACGCGTGGAACTGCTTCATTCGAATTGAGAGGCCTGCAATTGTACGAAAAACTCATTTACTCAGAACGTTTGTGCACGTGTCCTTGTTACTGACAATGCAGTGCCTGGAGATGGTTGGCAATAGTGCATGCAGGTTAATATTTAGGTATGCTTCCTGCCTCGCCATTGAAAACAAGACAGGCATACATGTACAAAGATGGATTTCACGTGTTTATTGTACCCGAAGCACTTAAGAACTGCCACGTCACGTCACTTCACTGGTGACTGAAAATAATAAACTCTGCAAGTCGCTTGAAGCACTTAAGAACTGCCACGTCACGTCACTTCACTGGTGACTGAAAATAATCAACTCTGCAAGTCGCTTGAAGCACTTAAGAACTGACACGTCACGTCACTTCACTGGTGACTAAAAATAATCAACTCTGCAAGTCGCTTGAAGCCCTTAAGAAATGCCACGTCACGTCACTTCACTGGTGACTGAAAATAATCAACTCTGCAAGTCGCTTGAAGCACTTAAGAAATGCCACGTCACGTCACTTCACTGGTGACTGAAAATAATCAACTTTGCAAGTCGCTTGCGGATGTTTGGTCCTGTTATCTTTGCAGTAGCTTGCTTCGCGGCATGGTGCATCCTGATCTTCACGTAGCAGCTGATGACACATTTAACAAGACGCACAAAGTGGTTGGAGTCAACTGCTGATTCGAACATATGGCCATGAAGTTCCGGATAGAGCTTGTTCGTGCTCAGCACTCCCGAAAGTTCTGCCATAACCTTGGCTGTCACAGTGTCAGCTGCATGCTTTTTTAGAAGGCCTCCGTCGTGAACCTTCTCCTGCAGTCGAACAGCTTTTTCAGTCAGCTGACAGATGTACGTTGTCGATGACGACGGCTTGGAAAGACCTCCACGGTTTTTTCTGTTCAGGAGTGCCGAACCGCATGTCTCGGCAATTGTGGCCGAGTAGCATACTGCGCAAGGTATTTTACATTTGACCATTCGGCAAACAAACCCTGCGATGTAACCAACGACGTTTCCAAGGTACGGAGACAGTGCAGGGAGATCCTCAACTATGACATCCAGCTCGCTCTCGTCGGGTAGGTCTATGCCTTGCATGAGGTCTTGTGTGCCGCTTCGCTTTGCTGTGGCCATGTCGAGCTCATCGTTGGAGCAAAACTGACTGCTCACGTACAGTATGCGCGTATTGTCAAGAGACTCACAGCTCCCTCGCCCACCCTTCACCTGGTTGTGTGTGACAAGTCGCTTGTATGCCGCCACAAATTGTGAGACTGTGGGATTGTTATTCCAGCCCCTTTTAGAACGCACTGCGGCAAAGAACAGTTCAATGTGGTCTTGTGGGTGGGCACGGCGTCAAGGTGGGCAAAACAAGGTGGGCACGGCGTCAGGCTGTAGCCGAGTTCGTGCGCCCGTTCTGTCAAAACAGTTGTCAGTAAAGTGGTCACTGCAGAGTCTGCTACCTGGGGATGGAGTCCATTTGTTCCTTCTTAAGTTTACCACCCAACGCCGGTATAAATCCGGCTTAGAGCGTGGGAACCTGCGTAACAAGAGCCACAGCTTAACAACGACACTGATATGATGTTTGCGTTTCGCTGCGTATCACGCACGTCGCACAGAATATTGTAATACTTACAAGTGGAACGTCTTCCCAGATGACTTCTCTGGTCTGCTGGTGCAGTTGACGGCGCAACAAGCAGGCATTTTTAGCGGAATGCGCGCGAAACCAGCCCATACGTAGCACGCGCTATGCTGGAACGGCGGCCACTTGTCCGACTTCCGGGACGAGCGCTCGAACTTCCGGCGGCCGCACGCCGGAGAGCTCGAAGCTCCATCCAGCACCCTAGTGGAGATCAGTGGCGGCAACCATGGATGTTGTCCATCCTTCATTGGTGTCTCCGGATGACTCTACAGTAGAATGCGCGTGGATCAGGCAAGTCGCCGAGGAGCAGAGTGTTTGCTTACCAATCGCCACGGTTGTCATTGAAGGCCCGTTCGGTAAGCTTCGCACCGAAGCGGCTGTGTTTGCCGCGCTAAACGATCGTTTTCCTTATCTTTTCTCCAACAACTCAGAGCAGCTTCTCAAAAAACAGGGTAAATCGTTCTTCCCGAACTTAGCGTACATGGCCCTCACGCTATCGCAAGCGCGAAAGCTTTCGCAGGAGCTTGATCTGGTTCAATGCGGTGAACGCTCAAGTGACCTTGTCGGCGGGTCGACGGAACCTCAGAGAGGAAATTTTCCGCGTGAGTCATGTGAGCAGTCACGCGAGTGGCCCGTCGCCGAAGCGACCGGCGCGGTTTCCGTAGAAAGGGGAGACGACATGGCGCCATTGAATCAGAGCGAGAGGGCTGCAACGCTCTCGCCTGTAGCGGAAAGTTGGAGCGAGCGGTCGAGGGATGATCGAGAGACGCCAATTCAAGAGCAGCGCGAAGACCTCTCGATTAAAGCGCCAGTGGAAAGCCACATGAAAGCTTCACAAATGTTGTCGGAGTACTACGACAAATCGGCAAAGAAGCGCGCTTTTGAAGTTGATAATCAGGTAATGCTGCTGCAGCCGTCCAAAAGGAACAAGCTTGAGATTCATTGGGAAGGGTCCGCCAAAGTAATATCTAAGCTTTCCGATACGAATAATGAAGTGAAATTAGGAAGGCGGCCAAACAAAATTTACCACGGTAACTTGAAAGCAGTCGTTAATCAGCTGTTGAATGCTTCAAAGGAACAGGAAGCAGAAATTTTTAGTTCTTGTGAGGTAATCGAAGGGGTATCGAAAGTAATCTGGGAGCAGATAAACCTAGAGCCTAGGCTAAGTGAAGTCCGGAAGGAGGGCCTGAGAAGGATTGTTGCTGAGTTTGGATACGTGTTTTCGGACCGGCCCGGAAACACGAGGGTGATCGAACACGATATCGAGCTAAGCGGTGAGGAGTCAATCCGTAGCAAGCCGTATCGTTGTTCCCCTGTGCAACGTCGCAAGTGTGAGCCGCTCTTGGTACCGCATAGGTATCGTCGCCTAAAAGTGGCCGGTTACTGAGATGGAGCAGGATACTCCAATTGCACAACTTTGACGTTCGCTAAAAAAACAAAAATAGGGGGAAAGCCTAACGCTAATGCAGGTGCATTGAGCAGTGCGTTCTAGCTAGTACCCTCTCAACCTTTCGGTTTCTCGCTGGCGATTCGGGGCAACATTTTGTACTCATCACGGTCTTAGCTGAGTGCTCTCATCCAGAGTGAGCTCAAGGAGCCAACTTTATGTTCTATTCTAATTCGTTACGCTGTTGTACATGTAAAAAAAATTGAGCTCTCATTTTAAGAGTCTTGTGTACCACATGTGCCTCTTGATGTAGAGGGAACGAAATTCCGAAAGACACGTAGCTAGGTCATAGTTGTACTATACTTTGTCTGGTGTTCTGTCGGGTGACCGAGGGCACTTGCTTGTGTCGTGTGTTGTCTGTTGTCGATCCGTTCTTGACAAGTTGCAGAACCATCGACAAGTGCTGAAACCAAAGATTGTCAGAAGAGAGACGAGCGAAGCTGGTCGACAAGTTGTGGCGACAAGCCAGTGGAGCTGGGATCCGTCCTCAAGAATGGGATATGTTCCCGGAACGGAGTCTGGTGCTGCATTCTCCCCATGGCCCTGGTGGTGAACTTGGAGGGACCTGGCGAACGAGCGCGCCTGTCATCGGAGCCCCGTGGAAGAAGCTCGTCTTTCCGGCGCATTGTCTGGCGGCGGGGGTGCTGTTATGCCTGCGAGTCGACAGCGAACGTCCGTGCCTCTGAAAAAGGCAATCTGTGTCAAGGCCAGCCCGCCTGACACGAACAACTCAACGGCGTCAACACGCTGGCGCCCACGTGCAGTGAGTCATCTCAGCCGCGAGCCCGTCGAGTAAACAACTGGCGTCATCCTGTCTGAGGGGCGGCTGACGCACTGCGCGGCGACGTCACTCGTCCGTGGGTGCAACCACCTGCAGCGCAGCCTCTCCAGATTCGATGAGAAAGAAGGACGCGGCCCAGCGGCGACCTCATTGGAGGGTTGTGACCTCGCGACCAGCGGCGCTTCTGGTTTGACATTCGGGTTGGACCCGGTGCATATAAAAGAAGCCCTGCGGCGCGTCGAAGAGACCCCCTTTGACAGGACACCCATTTTAGAGCAGACCTATGTGTTAGAGAGGAGAGCTCGGCTCTTCGAGTCTCTGTCGGCCCCAGTGCCGAATTTGTGACGCCTCTGTATATATGCTGTACATAAACCTTGTTTAACTCACCGTCGTCTCGTCCACTCGTCTATCAGCTCTGCGCAGAAGCAGTCGCGAGCTGAGAAACCTACGCTACCAAGCGGCTGGTGACCTTCCCGGCGGAGTTCGAAGCAGTGGCGCCTTCGGGACCGTGTTGGCGTCACCGTCTTTAGAAACAGTAGTTGCAGCGGTGAGATTCGTAGCGCCCTTCGTAACGTCGTCGGAGGTGCGCTTCGTAACAGTGGTGGCAGCGGTGGGATCGGCCCGCTTCGCAACAATAGCCAGTATTGACGTGACGGTCGTTTGGCCTAAAGAGGTACTGGCAAAGTAAAAAATGCCACGGTAACCTTCAAGAACATGGGAAAGCTCTGCAGCTAGCTCAGACGGGAGGTCTTATGATACTATCCACTAGATGTCGACGCCCGAGGAGCGTGATGGAGTTGAACTACTTGCTGAGCTGCAGTCATCGTCCACTCTAAAGGGCTTGACTTTGTCATCTTGAAGAGCGGTAATTCTGGCCAGGAAGATACCATATGGTAGAAATTGGGTAGTGAGTGAGAAATTGTCAAGTGGAAGGCAGGTGTGACTTTCGGTAATCGTCAAAATAATGAGTGGTACAGCAACTCCATGCGTAAGCATCACGGAAGGAATCGGAGCTGCCATGTATTCACCGTGAGGTGGTGGCGTGAAGACTAGGTCGACGTGTGTGCCAGAGTTATGCGGGAGGCATGTGAAATCAATGCAGTAGAGACGCGTTTGCGGTGGGTTGGTCGGGTCGGAAACATGAAGTAAATTGAGGCAGAGAGAGCCAGCTGAACAGTCTATGAGGGCAGAGTGCGTGGCTAGAAAATCCATACCAAGAATGAGTTCATAAGGGCAATGTTCCATAACAGCGAAAATAACGACTCTGCCTATTTCCCTAATTGAGGCTTGCGCATAGCACTTGTCAAGTACTCTGACATGTCACATGTCAGAGCACTCTACAGCTCGGTTGAGGGCGGGTGTGACAACTTCATTAAGTCGGCGGCGAAGGGTAGCACTCATAATAGACATATGCGCTCCAGTATCTATCAACGCGCTCACACGAACATTGTCCACAGTATCGTATAAAAGGTTCCGGTTTGCCGTTAAGGTTAAGCGAGGATTTCTTGCAAAGCTAGTCAATGCAGCTTCACCTCCAGAAGCTGCGTGGCCAATTTTTCGGTCGGAAGTGCTGCGCATAGGTCGGGGAGGTAGTACGGCGTTAAAGGGGTGACCGGGACTGGCAACAAGCAGTGAACGGTGACTGGTCGTAGCTAGGTCTGGTCAGAGGAGCGGCAGGAGCGGATTATTTGGTCGTCATCGATGAAAGAAGTGGTAAGGACGACTGACGGAGGGAAGTGACGTGAGGGGGACGAGTCTATAATGACGGTGAAGCCCAGTGGTTGTGGCAGTAGCAAGCGATATGAAAAACGCGACGAGATCTGAAACAATTGGGCTTGTCATAAAGGGTACGCCATTCGGACGGACTGCGTTGTCGAGCATAGGTGGATAAAAGGCGAGGAGCAGAAAGGGGACGATAAAAAGACTCAGCAGAGTATACTGGAGGAACAGAATGTAGGCCGTCATTAGATAAGTTGTTAAAAACGAGTAAGTTGAAAGCATGGTCAGCAATGATTTTTAAGGCGTGGTTAACGTTCTTGTCGTTTTACATGCTTTGGTTGGCCTTGCTACAAAGGGCCAAGACGTCAAGAATGTAGGATACGTAGGATTCGATATAACACTGGGCCAGTGTGGCCAAAGCTTTATTCGCAGCAAGCTGACGACCAGATGATTTGCCAAACAGGTCGCGAATCTGTTCTTTAAAAAGATCCCTGGTTTCATTTTAGCTTCGTGGCTTTCAAACCATATGCGCGGAGTTCCATGGAGGTTGAAAAGCACGTTGGCGAGAATGAGGAAGCGATCCCAGTGGTGAGTGGCACTGACGCACTCGTACCAGTTCAGCCATGCCTCAACATCCATGGTATGGTCGCCGGAGAATGTGCCGTGATCGCGAAGGTGTGGCAGTGTGATCTTGGTGTGGCTAGGGCTGAAAAGGTTGGCGGGGAGGAAATGCCAGCAGTAGAAGCAGTCGAGGGGTCACCGGCGTTGCGACCACTGTGCGTCTTCATCGAGATACGAGAGTCGTCCACCTGCACCAATAATGTTACTAGTAACATCTTTAATAACCTGTTCACGATGCGCAGAGCTTGGCAAGCAAGATGACGTGAGTTCAGTAACAACAAAAAACTGAGCTCGTCTACCTTTTTTTCCACGAAGCTGCTTTAAGGCAGCTGTGATTTTTAAATATGCAGCATCGTAAAATGTTGGACGACATGCTTTTTACTTGTGGGGTGTGCCTCATTCACCTATAGATACCTTCACATGTTGATATTCCTGAAAATGAAGGGACCGAACACCTCGACTTAACTGGTCTCTACATAGACGGTGACTGCAAAGAAATGGCCTGGTGGTTTCACAACAGTCGTCCGTTTATCTGCCGAAACTTCTAAAGCTGCACCCCGACCAGCATGTCTTAAGCAGATTGTTTTGTTCTAGAGTTGGTAGTAGTGGACTGCACCGTGGGGACAGTGCCTTTTTGTGTAAGCAAAGCGTAAGTTCTGCATCAGTGCGCGAACAATTATTTCGTCATGGCCGTGTGGAAGGTCAGTGAAGTTCGTCATGTGGCTCCTGTGAGGCACTAGAACTCACAATTTTAGAATGTCCTACATTCGCTGCGCAGCAAGAACTGCTTACGAAGGACTATCAACCTATCGGACTTGAGAGCACGACTCTTGATGATTGCCTGTTTTCGGTAGCATACGCTACGAGGCGTGAGCAGGCCCATCGAGCCCTGCTAACTTTCGAGGAAACTGATTCGGTCTCATGTCTATAGACATTTTTTCCGTGTTACAATTTTTAGTGTTTACGTGTGTTCTGCGTTTGGTTCTTTTTCATATTGTCTCTGGTTTTTTTTCTCCCCTACAATCTTGCTTTTCTTTACGTCTTCCTTTCTCGATGGAACAGACAGGCGTTGTGTCCCTATAGAGGGCAGTTCTCAGCCTGCAACCTCGCTATTTCCTCTGCGTGTATAATTAAGTAGTGAAAATAGGGGGCTTTCCTTACACTAGTAGCAATGCTATCTCAAAGCGTACGTCTTCAAAATTTCCATGTTTGATGACTACAAAAATAGTTTTTTTGGTGAAAAACCGATAGCGTAATAAAACACTCGTTACATTGGGGTGACCGAAGAAACTATACTTGCAGCAAGTGGAGACTTCCTTGAAATATTGCGTATAATATAGATGGAATATTGTACGTATATAAGTTGTAAACACTTAATAAGGCAAACGTTTGAAGATGATAGCCACCTCCGATATTGATGTTATTAGAAATTATTTTGTGAAAAGCTCCACAAGTGTAAGGTCACATTCTACGTGCAACAGCGTATGACCAATGCAGTAGTTCATGTGTAAATGAATGAGTGTATAATAAGTATGGATGGGAATTTCTCTTGAAAGAAACTGCTGACTTTATAACAAAATGTAATCCGTAATAGGCTTTCTGAACAACGTTTCGAGCTCATACATAAAACTTTAGGTGAAAGTGCCACACTACTCCCGTGAAGTAATTAGGATTCTAATGCTGTCATTGTTTCCTACAGTCTCCGTCTTTCGGAGTGAAAAAAAGGCAGTCTGAGTGTGACAGCATTATTTGGCACCATGCTTGAAAACCGCGAAATTCCGCTTTAATTTTGTTAATAGGAAAGCTTTGTTTCTGTCCACTGTAAGTAATTTAATGTCTGCCGTACAAAGAATAGCAGTAGCATCGGCTAGCTCTAAAAGTAAATATTAACAAAGCAGACAAAAAGCTGCGGTTCCAGTTTGCAAGTTTGTGGCACTCCAATATAAATAACTCAGCAGATGTTTTTGACCTGACCTCATAGGCTTTTCTCAAACAGCCAAGTTTAAGTTTCAGGGTTGTAATTCAGGGAGTGAAATATCCTTACTAAATGAATGGACCTAGATATATTAACGCGGAATTGATTGTATTTCCGACAAACTATGAAATTTATGTTGTCATTGAGCTATTTTTCTGAAGCCAGACTAGTGAATTGAAAGACAATAAAAGTGAACTTTCTGAGGTAGCTCTTTAGCCCAGTGCAAACCAACTTTACTGAAATTTTACACAATAAAGTGAGCAACCAGATTTGTCTATATTTCTCCACTTTCTCTTTTTTTTTCATTATTGCAAGGAATAAATTCTGCAATTTTTCTCTATGTCGAGATGACGCCAGATGTAAGAACGCTACTTATTATGCGTGTTAACACTTGTGAAATGATGGCATTAACAATTTTGGAAGATTAGACTGACATAGTATCGATACCGAACGCGTTGTGGCGTAACTCAGAAATCAGAGAAATTTCTGCCACTTCAGGCGTAGCATGAATAACTAATGATAATATATATCTACAAATGGGTCGAAATTCCAAATGGGTTGAAATGTAGCCAATTTGGCGCAAAGTAGCCGCCGAAGACAGCCCAGATTCTCAGTGTTCGTTCACTCGTTACTGCAAGACCCAATAACTCCAGATGCAGATACAGGTGCCGAAAAGCTGCGCTCTGAGACGTTGAAGTATCTACTTCAAATTGAGCAAGATCATCAAAAGGCAAGCAGAATAAATTATAGTGAGAGCCATGGTGGAGCGTTACTAAATGTATTTTTTTTGCTTGCTATAGACTCTGGCAACTGCCCGGCCTCCTTTGTTGACACCAAGTTTAATAAGGCAGGCCACTTAGCTGCTGAAATGATTGCACATAGCATAATTTGCAGCTGTTGAAAACAAAATAAATCAGCACCGGACACTGGAAATTCACCATAGTATAACACACTCTCTACAGCAACTAGAGTGAGTGATCATGGTGCTGCTCTTCTTGAATTGCTAAAACTATATTTGTCCGACTAAGCGAACAGTCTTCGCTTGAAGGAATGCCGAATGAAACTTTTTCGACGAGATTTTCGGTCAAACTGCAAGATTGGGGGCTGAGGTACGAAAACATCACGATCAATTAAGAGAGAAGCTAGCAGAGTATAATAGATTAATTGCGTATTTCGAAAAAATGGCAGATCCCACGTACAGTTAAATTCGGTGATATGCAAAGGACGTATCAAAAATGTTGAATGTCGCTTTAAAATGAGCACCACGTTACGAGGTAGACGTAAATGAGGCCATACAGGACTTCCGCGTCATGATTATAATGTTTGGATGTGTCGTTTACTTTCGTTATCCATTCACGTCACGTGATGCCAAACTTAGTATATGTGGAAGTAGCGAAACGCCCGCGAGCACATCATGAAGGGCCCAATATACTCCAATGTAGCGTTGACGCTCGCGCACGCTGGGCACAGTCTGATGCCATGCGCGACCAGCGTGTGTCAGCGTGGCCCGACGGCAACCGGCGTGAAATGCGAAGTGCCTAAAGAGGGGGACATGAAGAGGTCACACCTCAGTGATTATATGAAGGGGGTAGAGCGGAGTCTAAACTAGAGAAGGAGGAAGTAAAGTAGCGTGACAGGAACTCGCTCACCTTGCATCTGCTGTAGTGAACAGTGATGGAACAGCTTGCGCTGGCGTGCAGCCATCGTACACTTCCGATCCTCCAAAAAAGGTAGCTATATGTGCAATAAATAAAAAATAAAGTTTGGTTATTACAACCGCAGTGTTTTTGATCGATATATGAAGTTTAACATCCCAAAACCATTATATGATTATGAGGGACACCGTAGTGGAGGACTCCGGAAATTTCGACCTCATGGTGTCATTAAAAGTGCACTCTGATCTAAACGCATGGACCTACAGCATTTTCGCTTCCATCGAAAATGCAGCCACTGCAGCCGGCATTCGATACCGGGACCTGCTGGTCAGCATACGAGTGCTTAGTCACTGAACCACCACGGCGGGGCTAACCATGGTGACTAACAAGTACAACTTGTGGGTGTGCTGACACCCTTTGTTAGGTTTTTTTGTGCCGCATGTTGCACTTGTCTCGCACATAAGCCGATTGAAGGGGTCACAACTACTGAGTGGTATTGTAGCGTTGTGTTCGCGAGCGTTAATCACCATCACCATCATCAATATGGTTGTTAGAATACTAGCGTCGGCGGTGACGCCTGGCGGTAAGCTTGGGTGGCGTAGCACGAGAGAGAAGCGGGTCGCTTTGGCTGGTGGCGGTTGGCGCGTACAGTTGTTTCTAGCTGTGAGTCTACGGTGGCGGCACCACCGGCCGTCTGCCTGGGCCCCTCGTGGTAAGACAGGCGTTGGCAAGACCGCCTTGTGTGTGTTCTTGTGTTTATTTCGTTGTTAAGTGTTGTGCAATTTCGTGTTCGTTTCGCTAGTTGATCCCAATTGATGTAATACTTCTGCTTGCGATATCTTCGTTATAAATGCAGTGAAATAAAAAGGTGTTGTTTTCGTTCGTGCCAATCGTGTCACAAACACGTCTACTGTGTCCGTCCTCCAAGAGCGTGGTGCCTTCCACCTCTAGACCCCACAATGGCGCCCAACGTGGGGCACTTGGAGTATCGGACGTCAGTTTTTCCAGTTCCTAGGCAACGGGTCCGAGGCTTTCTTCTCTTTGGCCTACTGCGTTGTTCTTTCGAGTGTTTCGGGTGTGCGTGGCAGGAGTGATGTGGCCCACGGCTGGTAGTCTTCTGCAGATAGTCAGCGCCGCTGGCCAGGAAGGCGGTCACGAGATCGGGCAGTGGACAGCCTTGAGACCTCCACTACTGCCTGCAGTCCGGAGCCCTCATGAGTGTTGATCGCAACCAGAAGACGTGTCGGCGCGTGTGACGGTTCCTCGAGCTGACGGCAACGTTGTACTGGGGTAAAGCCATCCGGTACTGGGGTAAAGGCATCGAACTGGACAGTGCAGCAGTGTCAACCGGCGGTGGTGTCGTGGTGCATTGACATTCTTTGGAAACATGTTTTATCATCTTTTGTTAGAGCTTGTTCAGCTGATTTGTTTTTTGGGGGGCGGGAGGAATGTAATTGGAATTATAATTAGGGTTATATGGGGTTGCTGACATCTCCTGTAAAGCTGCTTGCGTTACGTAAGGCATGTGTCTTGCACGTAAGCTGCAGGCTAACCAATGAGGTGGCAGTACTAGTACAGGTTCAACCGTCGAAAATTTCACTGGCCAAGTTGCTATTGAGGGAAGACTGTCGCATCGCGCGGGCTTTTTCGCCGTCCACATATCCCAACAAGACTCTCCCCTCCTACGCAATCCGTCGGCGCTTAAACAGCAGGAGGGATGTTGACCCATCTCACTCGGCAGCGGATGTCGACGGTGGCGCTGCGCTCGATTCTCATGAGATGTCCCACATGCGCCCTCGGCGGAATCGCGAAATGCTCTCTGGACAGCGAAGGATGAGCACGCCTTTTCTTTCCCATCCAGCAGCTCCTCTATTCTTGGAACTCACCCTCACTTGTTCACAAACGGTGCCTTGCGCCCTTGGCGAACGCTGCCCCTTCCGGAAGCTGTCCGAAGAGTGGTGCAGTGTGTTAGCGCGTCCTTTTATCACAAAAAACCGTACCCATCAAAGCCGAGACGTGCGGCGTTTGCACTCGCTCGAGTGATCGGGCCCTGATTGATTCGTGGTGTTTAACGTCCCAAAACCACCATATGACTATGAGAGATGCCGTAGTGGAGGGCTCCAGAAATTTCGACCACCTGGGGTTCCTTAACGTGCCCCCAAATCTGAGCACACGGACCTACAACATTCACGCCTCCATCGGAAATGCAGCCGCCGCAGCCGGGATTTGATCCCGCGACCTGCGGGTCAGCAGCCGAGTACCTTAGTCACTAGACCACCGTGGCGGGGCGTGTGATCGGGCCCTGTGGTCAGTGATCGTGGGAGCGTGCAGCATAGTTCGGAGGGGCGTACGTGTGACCATGACCCCTTTTGGCCACGGCACCTGTGTGCTGTACTTTTGCCTGCGGCGAAACCTATTTTGTTTTGCCGCTGCCTTTTGCCACAGGCGCTGTACTGTATTTTGGTTTTCCACAAGCAATAAACTGTTGCCATCGTTTTGCAGCAGTACTGTGTACTTGCCGTGCCGAACTTGGCGTCTTGGCTGTGCGAACGCACGTGTGCAGCTGCGTTAGTCATGAAGGCCATGGTGAACGCGGCCATGTGACTCGCTGAGACCGAACCCACACTAGTGACCGTACTTCAGCTGCATACTTGTACACTGCAACAGATAAAGAAGTTCTACACAAGAGGAAACGTAGAAGAGAAGTGGTCTTTGGAGTATATCTTTAACCTCAACTCCAACGATAATTCTTATCAGTAGCTTTCATCCTTTTTACACGTAAATTCCTTCTTACATTTATAAGGCTGCGCTATCCTAAACCGCGATCACTTGTCTTACATCCGGCTCCAGTTAACATGCCGAAAGCTCTTTGCCTTGCCCTAATCTTTATTCTATTGTTTAAGAATAAAAACCATGCGAGGCAATACGCCTATATAAAAGCCAACTTTTGTTAAAACACAACGCCTGATGCAGGGGTAACGTTTACGTAGCATAAATTGCTTGCAATTTTTAGGTTTTATCTCCACTTTACGAACAAACACAACAATAAAATACTGTTTTTACGTTATATTTGTTTGCAAAACAGCCCTTTGTTTTTCTTTATTTGCAAGAATGTCTCATAGGATAGATGCCGTATTTACCCACCAAAAATAGAAAAAAATCAAAACAGCCTGTGGCTTGAATCCCCAATTTTCTTTTTTACAAGTGCTTTATTTCATTCAACAGCCGGCATCATTAATATTGCCACCTAGAGTTGTGAGCCGGCAAGCCCTAGCGAACGGAAAGAGGCAAAGAGAACGAAGAAGTGTGTGTTAGCGCTTCGTTTAAAACATACACGCTCGTGTCTTTCGGCCCCACTGTTCCTGTTTTGTCTTCACGGCTCTCGGTGCGTGACAATATGTCCCACATTGCTATTAGTTCAAGGTTTCTCTTAAAACGTTTTAACGACAAATGCTTTTATCTTGAATGCAGGCCCTGATTTTCTCTGCTCTAATATTGACAATTTCTTTCAGGCTCGCCCCGCTACGTGGTAGGTTACGCCCCCACGGATCTAAATTAATATTTTTCATACCATACCATACCATAGTTTCTGAAGCCATTTTTAAGGCTTATACCACGTAGAGGGTATGCACCACAAAACGAATAATCGGTAACATTGTCGTCGTCCTCTTCCGCACGTTGTGTGTACCTGCTCGAGTGGGCACCTGTCAACTAGCGAAGGCCGACTGGCTAGAGAAGAAGGAGCTAGCAGTCCCGTAAGCTTCGGAGCCTGGCTTGCGCGTGCTCAACCTACTGGGGTGTTCTTGGATGAGGATTGAGTGGTTTTAACTTTCTGTCTTAGAGTTGCGATTTTATAGTTTATCTGTTTCTAAGTCTAACCGTATCTCTAGCGCTCATGTCGACTACTTCTCCTGGCCAGGCGCGATCCGCCTGGTCAGCGTCCCTGCCGTCTAATGAATTACCGCTAGACTCCTTTTTCCGCAATGGTATCGACAGTATTCCCGTGGCACTGGTACCTAAAAATGGAGGCTTCATCAGACTTACAAACCCTCAGGCGGTTCAAAAGGAACTTAAGACAACTTCAAATCATTTCCAGACCATCACAGATGTGCGCCCATTTGGGCGAGGAGGTATCGTGTGTAGGTCGCCGGATAAGACCTGCGTTCAGGATCTTCTTAAATGCACCTCCTTTGCTGCTACCCCGGTGAGTGCTTTTATTCCACCTCACGTTGCATGTACCAAAGGCCTTGTACGGGGAGTCGACTCCAAGCTGAGTCCAGCTGAGACCCTAGACAGGCTCTCTGGAGCAGGCGTAATTTCAATTTACCGGTGTAATCGGCTAGTCGACAACGAGAGGGTACCAACCGAATCTGTCATCGCGACATTTGTGGGCACAAAATGTCCGCCAGAAATAAAATTATGGCCACCGATCTTCCGAGTAGAACCCCTCGCTTCTCGTCCGATTCAATGCAAGAACTGCTGGAGATTCGGCCACAGTGCGGGAGGATGTAAACCTAACGTTCGTTATAGCACCTGCAGAGAGAGCCATCCTTCAAGCAAGTGTACTACAACAGCGGAAGAGTGTTGTCTCTGTGGGGGCAGTCACTGCGCCGACAACTCTGACTGTTCCGCTCGTTCCCGGGAGGTTCAAATCCTTGAAGTTATTGACCACCACCGCTGTTCTCGAAGGGAAGCCATTGACATAGTTAGAGACAGGGCTTTTGGATACTCTGGTATTACAGGGCGCTGCACTTCCAGTATGGACTCCAACCTATCGCAGGCTATTGAAACCGCTGTGGAAAAAGCAGTGAGTAAGGCAATGGATAAACTCATATCTAACCTTTCCGACTGTTTGGTACAAATTCCTTCAAGTCAGATTGGACAAACAGTGAAGACTAGTACAGAACCAGCAGTATTAGACACTACCAGCGATGCCACACAGCTACGCAATGTAGTGTTGGACGAACTTTCTGCATCTGCAGGCAAGACTAAGCAGTCAGGAACACAGGTGCACTTGGACCGACATTCGCCTCAGCCGAGCACAAGTACCGCTACAGATATGAAACTCGATATACGAACTAATAAACGTACCAGATCCCCTATCTTCACCACTCTCAAGTCCAAATCTAAACGGAATGAATCAGCTGTTTCGCGTGAAGATGCTAACAAGGGCGCGACATGCGCCTCTGTGGTGCGCTCAACACCATAGGTCAGTTGAGGGTACTACAGTGGAACTGCCGTTCTATATTCTCAGCCTCAACCGACTTACATTACTTTTGCAATAATTTTAATCTTGACATTATAATTTTCCAAGAAACTTGGCTCACACCAGATAACAATTTCCATCTTGCAGATTTTCGTTCTTTTCGATTGGATCGCCCATCACGTGGTGGCGGTTTAATGATCCTTGTATCAAGTAAATTATGCCATAGGGCGAAAATTTCTTTCAGAATGTTAGACTTGGATTGTGAAATATTAGCATTAGACTTTTGTCTCCCCGGATACCACTCTTTTTCAATTGTAAATTGTTACTTCCCCTCCGGTGTGCAAAGTACGCGTTATCTTGATAGCGTTTTGGTAGCATGTAGAAAGGAAGTTGTACTCACAGGAGACTTTAATTCACACCATTTGTCTTGGGGTATAAGGACAGATTCTTGTGGTAGGCGACTGTGGGAATGGACTATTGATCACAACCTCTCCTGTCTGAATAAAGGTCATGTAACATTTGTCCGAAGTCAAACTAGCTCAATATTAGATTTAACGTTCTGCTCTAATGCAATCAAGGTTTCCTCATGGGCTGTTCTGGATTCGGCAACTAACAGCGACCATCTTCCTGTAGTTTTTGACATTACTTGTCCAACAATAACTTTATATCAGCCAAAACGCACATACATCAACCATAGCAAATTTCAAACCTGCCTTCGTTCTGCCATTTCTAAGCTTGGAAATGCCAGTACTAAGGAGATTGCATCTACGATTGGTTCACAGCTGGAGGGATCTAGAAAAAAATCCGAATTTTCTATTCCGTCTAATAAACGATCCTCCTCTCGTTGGTGGAATGATGAGTGTACGCGCGATTATAGAAGACGAAAAGCCGCTTGGAAAAAACTTCTTCTTAATCAGAGCCCAACAAACTGGAAGGACTATCAATTCCTTGCTGGCGTATTTAAGCGTACAGTGAACCGCGAGAAAGAAGAATACGACAGTAGACATTTTGATGATCTTTCTAAATCTTAAAATAAGCGTGTTTTGTTCGTTTATCATCGGACAAAAAAAGTACTGCCAGCATCTTTAACGTTGCTGTCATGTGTCTTGACGCCGGAAGAAATGAACACCTCTCTAGAAGACATAGCGCAAGGTTTAGAATGCCGCTTCACTGCTACTTTTTTGGCTATTCAGTCTGTTGTGGTAAACTTGCATGAATTTCCAGAAGTTTCTTTAGCTGAATTGAGTCAGACAGTATTATGCTTACCGCGGACGGCTCCCGGACCAGATGGGATTACGAACTCTATGTTGAAATGTTTACTCCAGGAATCGCCTAATATTTTGCTAGAACTAGTGAATTATTCGTTAGGGAACGCATGAATACCTCCAGAATGGAAACTTTCCCAAATTGTATTGTTGCTAAAAATGAAACAGTTGCATACACGTTGGATAACATAAGGCCGATTGCACTGACATAAACGTAGTGAAATTGGCTGAGAGAATCATCAATATACGAATTAATGAATATTACCATGAGGTCAATTGTAAGTCCTTGTCAAATTGGATTCAGGGCTGGTTGTTGAATTTGGGATGCCCACGTTGATTTAAAGAGTCGGCTTCAATTAGCTCGGCTGCATAAAAATTATGCAGCCTTAGTTACCTTAGACATCGCTAAAGCATATGATACTGTGGAGCACTCTATTTTGATAGATCGATTAGAATACCTTGATTTTCCATCATAAATAGTAGCGTGGGTTCACAATTTTCTTGCAGACAGAAAATTTTATTGTTTTAAAGATGGGTTTTCATCATCTACTCATACCCAAACGAGAGGAGTACCGGAAGGTTCGGTGCTTTCCCCGGTGCTATTTAATTTACTAATGAGCACCATTCCACGTAAACTGGATATAACAACTTATATTTATGCAGACGATATCGCACTTTTTGCAATGGCAGATACATTCAGACCTTATATGAACGGCTGCAGACTTACCTTAATATATAGGAGAGCTGGCTCGATGGCAACAGCTTTTTGCTTAATCCGAGTAAATGTGCCCTCCTTGTTTTCCCGCTGCAATACCCTGTGAACATCTCTCTGTTTTACCACCATGAGGAGATACCAGAGCTGGAATCTGTTAAATACCTTGGAGTAGTTTATCACACGTCGCTTAACTGGTGACCTCATATCCAATATATCGCCGGAAAAGGAGTGTGGGCCATTGGCATATTACGTAGGCTAAGCAACTATCGCGTACTTATGAGAAGAGACACATTGGTAATGATATATCGCATGTACGTTCGTCCCATTTTGGAATTTGGATGTGTACTTTTCTCTAGAGTTCCAGCTTACAAGTTGCGGCCTCTAATTCATCTGGAAAAAGAAGCTTTGCGCTTATGCCTTGGCCTTCCCAAAACAGTTGCCAACAATGTGTTGTATCTCGAATCGAGGGTCCCTCCGCTTTCTTGTAGAATTCGCCTTCTGACTGTTCAGACATTCTTAAGAATTTATGAATCACCATTACAACATTCAGAAACAACCTTTATTTCTACCTCGGAATCATTTTTTCTGCTAGATAGCCGCGATTTCACACGCCACAAATTATATTTGTGCAAAATTTACTGAAGCCTCTAAACGTACGTATGAGCGACATCATGCCGAGTCGTGATAATTTAGCCCCGGTGGAAATTCAATTCGACGACATTTTTCCTAATAATGCCAAATTACTTCCCCATAATATTTTGGATGGTTTACTACAAGATCACATGCGCTGTATTACAACGAACGTTATTATTGCTACAGACGCATCGCAATACGACGAAAAGTCAGGGGTTGGTATTTTCAGCCCAATTTTAAATTGGATTTATTCCCTTCGACTACCCGATTTCATACCCGTTTTTGTGGCTGAGTTTCTGGCAGTGGTGCTCGCCTTACGCAAGTTAGATACAGCAATTACATCAGCTATCATAATAACAGATTCCCTATCTCTCTGTGCGGCACTTTCTGTCGGTGCTGATAATCAAGTAACAAATGCGTTCCGTGCTCTAGTACCTGCGCATTTGAGAAAAGTACGATTAGTTTGGGTGCCTGGACATAAAGGTTTGTTTCTAAATGAAATAGCCGATTCCTTAGCTAAGTCGTCAATCAGCGAACCAATTCTACCACTCTGTCCATCATCCACTTATGTGACTGCTGCTCAATTCCGCAGACGTACGCTTATGAAAGTCTTTAAAGGTTCAGCACTAACAAACTCTACAGAATATCGCCATTTATTATATTCCTGGCGAAGAGACTTTTGCCGCACTCGAAAACAAGAAGTAGCTATCACAAGGCTGCGTTGCCGGGTACCAAATCTAAATTTCTATAAACACAGGTCTGCTGAGGCACCTTCGCCACTGTGTGCATTCTGTGATGAACTGGAAACAATAGATCATTTCTTCTTGACCTGCAGGCGGTTTAACACATTACGAAAAACCCTATTAGAAATACCTTTACGTGGTATTGGTATGGACTTATCTCTGCCTGTCATTTTGTCTTTTGGAGCTTCCTTTCTGGTTTCTCTAATGCGACAGTATGCGTGGCCGTCCGGGAATATATTGATGAAACTAGTAGGTTGACTAATTATTCAGTTTCATTATCCTAACAGGTCCTCATAATTATATACGTATAAAATCATATTATTGCTCTATTCTAAGAATAAATTCGTTTATGTAAATATTTGCATGCATTACATTAAGCAACACAATTTCCTAGCCTATCGGTAATCTTTCTGTTAAACCTCCATCATTCAAAATCTGAACAGTAAATTTTGAAACCACTAAATTCTTGGCCAATCCCCCACAGTGGGCATGCGCCACTTACAATAGGAGAACAACAACAACTGCTCGAGTGAAAAACGCCGTTGCTTCGGAAGTGATTTGGTCGGCTCCACCATTCGGAAACGGTATGTGAGGTGCAGCCTGGAATTCACTGCTCCTTCTTGCGTCTAAGCAACTGCGCTTGTTGTGTGTCGTTACTGCTAGGACGAGTTGTGAGGCTGCTGGAAAAGGAGGCTAGAAGGTTAGGCCTATAGGCAGGAGCGATAAACAAGAATGCAAAAACGTTCCTTCGACATACAGTGGTCTTTCTTCCTACTAATCCTGTTACTCGTCCTACTGGCCACTAGGATAAACACCATTACTCTGGTAGAAAGTGATGTAGCATCACCATTGTGAGTGATGCTTATAGGCACGGTTAGCGAGCACTACTTCTAGTGGCGCAACGCATCCTGCGCAGCAACCAGTCGTAGTCATCCACATTGTGTAGCATAACCATTGTGAGTGATGCTCTAGGTGTGGTTAGCGAGCAATACTTCTAGCGGCACAAGGCGTCCTGCGCAGCTACCAGTCGTAGTCATCCACATTTTGTAGCACCACTATTGTGAGTGATGTTCTAGGAGCGGTTGGTGAGCACTGCCTTTAGCGGCGCAACGCATCCTGTGAAGCAACCACTCGTAGTCATCCACATAGTGTGGTAAGCTTCTATAAGCCCTTTGTGCGTCCAAGTTACTTAACTTCGGTCGACAGTTACTGTTCGACTGGCTATTCAGCCACGAACACCGACATGTGAGGACCTCGTCAGATTGCGTATAGACTTAACTATACCTAATGAAGCAGTTTTTTGATTATGCTTTGGGCCTTTCTGCGTTCAGCGAAACCTGCCGCCACTAATACAGGGCCACACAAACACTGCTTTCCGTTTGTATCTCGTCAGATGGGCTTCATTACCTGGCTGCTGACTACTGTACGTATGTACACAGCGCCACCGTGCTCAAAGCTACTATGCTTAACCATCGACTATTTCAAGCCCAATACCAGATGCAAGCACTTAGCTTTATTTGTATCGCCGCTGTCACGACATGCCTTTCTCGTTCAGAGACAAAAACTACAGGCACAAAAGGCACACGAGCTGAGCAAATAGTAGGCAGTGTTCACAAGGCTAACAAGACAACACTTGGTAGCCCGTAACATTTAGCTTTCTACAGAAACCTGCAGTCTTTGAAACGTTGCTCTTTATCATCATCAAGATCGCTCGCCGTTGTCATCTCCATCATCATCAGTTGTGGTGAAGTACTCATGATTGCGAAAGTCTTGTAAATGTTTTGTGTGATATCGCTCATTTTACGAAAAATTACGGAACAATTTTCCGCACACGAGATAACGTGCGAAAAGGACAATCTTAGAGCAAAACGTGTCACTACCTTCGTATTAGTATTTCATACGCCTCACGCTCAAAAGCACAAGATGTAGCAACACGATTGAACAAGCTCTCATACCTTATCTCGGCGTTTTGTTTATACAGGAATACGAAAAAGGATTAGCCAGTCTAGAGTGCCGTCATTCTCGGCACCGACATGCGGAGGGAGCATGGTGAGGAATTAGTATTCATTTTACAAATAGATTTTGTGCCTTCGCGTTTCAACCTGCCATTGCGTCTAATATCTGCTCCAGCCGCACTCGTCTGCAGCCTCTTCGAGCTTTTGCTTGTCCATAGAATACAAAAAACGAGAGGGTATGTTACCGGTTTAGATAATTCACGGAACATGATTGCGACAACAAAAACTCAGTATCTTGTCTCTCTATGAATATTATCGCAATAACGAAGCATTATCACTACTGGAATAATAAAAAACAACGTAGGTCGACGTATAGTATTGCCTACTTCGATGATCTCGCAAATTTCAGGGCAATACATCATAACAAAAGCAAATTCATGATCAACTAGGATTCTGCATGATGATGTCTAGCATTCAGCATGATGGAGTCGGCTAAGAATATTGCCAATAACGAATGAATGATTTTTGGTGCCTCTGGAAATCGCAGCATCAATATCGTAATATTAATACCAACTAGAATACTATTATATGGTGCAGGAATGTCATCATAGAAACAATATTGGTCGCATGTTTCACAGTAATTAACCTACCTAAGCATACTAGTTTTCGTGATTTGAGTAAGAGCAAAATAACATTTACGTGGCAGCCTAGTGCATACCAACCAGACCATCCACATTTTTCTTGGCAACAGATACGCGGGAACACCTCCAATACAGACAGTTTCGACCAGGGGCTCATCGGATAAAATTAGCCAGCCAAAAATCAACTGATTTTCTATATAGGCACGAAAACGCAGAACTTTACTTGTTTACAGAAGTGGTGCATCATGTAGGTGCGCATATAGCGTTATGATCTATGTCTGGTGTTTGTGCTGTTCATCATAAACAAAATATTTAACAATAAATGACTAGAGAGGCAATGCCAAAAGAGAATCGCGATCTGAACATTAGCGCACAGCAAAAGGAACTTACTGTCTATTGAAGTACGTTGTTAACGTTAGTTGTATTCATTCTAATATAATCTGTTTCTTTTGCCGACTTGGTGTATTGAATATCAATATATAGAATGTAAACCCCATTCATATTATCGTTTCGATTTCATTTTGCGCATAGCAACATTATTATAACGCATTCAGCTAGAGTTTCTGCTATACAACCAACGGGCTTGCGCAGAACATTAACTGTTGGGACTGCAATAATGGCGGCTGAAAAACAAAGACATGAGATAGAACGATAAAGTTAAGTATATAAAAGAATAATCTAAAATCACAAGGACTGTACCATATGATTGGGAGAAATCAGAATAGAAGGGATAACACATTGCTATGCCCACGCCACATAGAAGTTTATTACACGTCGGATATAACAGTAGTGAATGCCAATAATCTTTTAGCTCACTCTTTACTCACTCTTTAGGAGTGATGGATTTTTCTATGACGCGTACAAGATAATAGCTTTCACTGTGCTCCTATAGTACCAAGAGGCACTGATGAATCACGAAAAGCTAATTTGTTTGCCTAAGTATGCTTGTTGAACATTATAATCTACTGTTCGTTTGAAAAACTATCGTTTTTTGATGATATGTAGTTTTTCTTTGCTTTAGAAAAGCAATGATTATTACAGATTGGGGGAAAGTTTGGCCTACTCGACGCCACCGAAATATGATGGTACACAAAACAGACATGCTTTGCCATCTGGTAATATTTGGCGAGCTTCGCAAGCATCACACTAACTTACAGGAATGTCAAAAACACGGTCATATATAAGCCCCTGAATACAGTAGATCGTGCATCTTGCTTTTGATTCTCCATGGATATTTTGCCAAATTCCCTCGAATATATTATTCGGGGAGGATTATTGAGGGGCGGGGGGAGATAAGGCTTTATTTAAAGACAGATGGCTCAGAACATAAGCCTTGGCCTGCACGTAATGCGGATATCATAGAGCATGTGATATCAGTATGAAGTCAAATGGTTTATAATAACTTCAGCCAGACACATTGCTGTAAATTCAGGATAGTGTTCTGCAAAATTCATCAGTAAATAAGTAGCCTGAGTTATGTAAGAATAAGACACGTAATTCATAAACTTGAATGAACTGCCTACATGATCACGAAAAAAAAACAAGAAACAATCGTGTTACGTAGGGAGACATCCAGCTTAACAACAATAGAATGAGCGCCGACTCAACTGCAGCTCATGTGAATTGGTTTTATAGGAACGTAATGAAATGGCGATCATTAAGGCAAATGTGGATGAACAATGTATTATCATTCCGTGGCCAGCACTACCATGTGCTATTCGATCACTATGTAAAGTTACACATCGGTCTACACCTATTATGAGATGGAGTTTCGCATAATTTAGCAGGAGATGTCGCCCGTATCTGCCAATAAAAACAGTGCGTTCCAGGTGGGTTCCTTTCCGGCAGCTACAGTGTGGTCGAATAGAATAGCAATAAAGTATTTTAGGTTCCTCTGCAAAATGTGTACGTGGGAATGCGCGATGCTGTGTCAATTGTTGTGTAAAATAGGCACCCTTATTTTTTTCAGGGACATCAAACAGGACAGCCGTAAGCAATGTTATTTAGGTCTGTTTTGGTGCCTGATCATGTGTTCCAGCAATCATAACAATCTTTATCGAGTCAAACGAAATCAGCCTTAATTAGCAGCCTAGTTAATCAGCTAAAACGCCTTGAATAGTGTTAGCACAATGTTTTTCAATTGACTTAGCATAAAAAATAACATATCAAACACATGTGCGCATCTTTCATGGTAATACTTTCATACATTACTGCGCTGCATAAAAACCAGAGACGGACACCACCGAGCATGTAAGATGAGAGGCAATGAAACGGAAAGTGATAACTATGTGATAAAAAGCTCGTCACGTCATGACAATCACGTGCACGTGACGTTGGCTTCGTTGTTCTCACAAGCATACCCACACGAAGCACGTCCATGCGTCACAAAATGATTTACCATGGCGGACGATTATTGCATTAGATGAACTACCAAACTATCTCGACAGAGACGAAATGGTGCCAATTGGGATAACTTTGAACCTAATATGTTTCAATCTCTTGAATTCAAAGTACGTCATTTGCACTCCCTGTATTTAAAAAATTGATCGTATCATTCATTTCACTTTTCTATGACATTTAAACAAAAAGTCTGTCCAAAAAATTTGAATGCAATATTTAACACCCCAGCTCTGAAGCACTTTGAGCTACTTATGCTAGCAATGTCTATGTGGAAAGCTGTCTAGGAATTATTCATCAATGCATAAAAAAACTATTGCAAGATAATTATTCTCCATAGTTCGAGCTGCAGTATGAATTTCAGTTCAAAAGAATGACATATTCACGAAGTGAATAATGATTACTGGGAAAGTAGTGGGATCGTTTGGTGTATACCGCAACTAACGGGTGACACTGTTCACTCGCGCATGCAGAAGAATGACAAAACGGTGTGCAGTTATGCACAATGTTTATTGATAATGAATGGTATGTTGTGCCGAGTTGCGATTTTTGTTTGGCCTTCATTGTTACTGCTTTGTGGCATCGGATTTAGCCTGTAGTTGCCAAAGTTGAGGTGTGTGCACAATATCTTTATGAATGTTGGTTGTTTCCAGTCCCACAGAAATTATCGCAGAGCATATCGAGGCGCAATGTAATGTACAACTCATTCATTGTCCATCATGTCATCCTCATCATATTTATCGTCATCAGCGTCATCACGCTACGGCACACACCAGCGCCGCAATAGACGAGCTTCAACCTCAAGACGCTTTAGGGTTTTACCCTAAATTAGAACTATTTTATTGCAGTTGCTGGGCACAACACTAAGTAATATTATAGTTGCTTAAAAAGAATACTTCACCATATTCAGCATTAGCCGCGCCAAAGAAGATCATGGTATAGTGAGTAGCTTGAACCACGTAGGAGTGTCACCGGCAAAGGTCACCTGACTCCCTGAGAAGTAGTAGTCTTATCCATCTCAAAATAGTCTTTTACCTATTTCTGAGAGACACAGGGGACTGTCCTAGAGCGCACTTACCCTCACCCATCAGGAGAGTCACCCTGTCTCACTACAGAGAGTCGTATAGATGGTGGGTCAGAACCATCCGAAAAGAACTAGGTGTACTCTTTCTTCTAGAGTGTAGGCTGCGCATGCTCCTAACACACCACGTCTGAGCCCGGAACTGCCTCAAAGTGTCTCCCCGAAGAGCTAAAACTGGTTGCTCACCTTCTGTAGACAAATGTAGCCACAGCTGTACAATGTTTATGTTTATTAAAGGGAAACCACGAGCAAATGAGCTGCGCTGTGGCGTGGCGGCTGACTGCGCCCTAAGGTGATAGATGAAGAAAGCGCGGCCGCTTTTGCAGCTCCCCCATTGCGGGTGCAGACGGAGAGGGCAATATAGCATCGCGTCTCCAACGGCGATGGCTCGTTGTTATGCCTGCTAATAAATGACGCTAAAACGGACACGCTTTATTCATCTGTCGGTCTATCGTGCCGTAGGCAGCTAAGGCAGAGTTCAGGCTATGGCGCTCGCATGTACCCTTTAATAAATAAGAACAGGGCTCATATAAGGCGTCACACTGTCAGCGAATTTTATTCCATCTTTAAAATGTATTCAGGTTAGTTGTCCCAAGGCCACTAAGGCGGGCAACGAGAACATGGGTACCCAACATTGATGCATTTAGCAATGTCCTGAGAATGACAGATTTGAACTACGGGATAGCAATAAGAGAGAACATCGACAGGTCAACAATAAAAGCTAGAAAACGAAGAAATGAAACGATGGCACAACGTCAACTTGAATACTTTTGTTTCAGGCGAATAAAAAAAATGCGCAGCAAGAGGCTGTGTACTAAACCATCGTCATACATCTTATCCGGTCGTATGCGATCAATAGAAGATTTGCTTGCCATAAACGGCTTCACACGTATGAGCTACTCAGTGTACAGGTACTTGTTTATTATGGCAACGAGTTCCACTCTACATCCAAAGAACCTAAATTTCTATCCCCGTGCAATGTCTGCGGTGAGCGGCTGTAAATTTTTGATAGTCAAAAGTTGGACTACTCTGCCTATTGGCCCCAAAATGGCAGAATGTGTCAATGTAGCTATAACAATGAGATATATTCAAACGTTCGCTACAATTAGTTACTGCACTGTTATTTCTGAATCATTGTTATATTTGTTAAAATTAGCTCTTCATGTATGAAATTAGAGACATTCACCATCTAAAGCAACTAAGCTTGCAGTTTGAGGAATATATTTTATTGTGTCGATATGATTAAGCACTATTTATCATTCAGCGTGGGTGTGGGCCACTGTCTCCAGGTCCTTACTTCCTTTTTTCCTTCCTTCATTCAGTGATTGAAAACAGCAAGCAAGGTTTTCGAAGTAGGAATGTGGCACCCATCATAGATAGTGAATTAGTTACAGCATTGCGCCACGTGACATCTTATTTTCAAGACTGCATTTTTATCGGGCAACTCATACGCGCAATGCAGATTACAGGTACACGTGTGTCAAGCAGCGGCACAAGTGGGACCGCGCCGACCAGCTCAACAGTTGCCTCCTCAACGTCGGCGGGCGGCCCGTTGGGCGCAGAAACGTCCACTATCATCAGGTCCTCACGCCACATTTTGGAGCAAGCGGAGGTGCCGCAAGACAGAGCGCTGGCTGTTGCCGCCACGGTGTGAGTTGAACTTCAGCTGCTCTTCGATGCGAGCTGTATTTAAATGCGAGGAAATGCTGCTCAAGCAAATGACACAAGTTTACACAGCTTAGGGTCGTTGAGTATTTACGCCTTCGTCGGCCAGAGTGTCCACTACACGCACTAAAAACGTGAACGAAAGTCAACTTGCTACATGCGCGGCTTGTATGCAACCACGGCAAATTCGGTCAAACTGTGGCAAGCTGTTCACTATGCTTTTTCAGCGGCGCAATGTAAAGCTTTGTGAATAATCTTTATTCATGCTGAGAAGTTTAAACAAATATGTTGCTATACACCTATAAAAGTCAATAAAAATGTTTCGAGCACTGAAATCAAGAATTACCTTTTTTGTCGGCTGTCCTTGCATGCTTCTAAATCAATGTCCCTCTCTTTACATCTATTATTATATTTGAAATGAATACTCCTTCGCAACGTTTTTTCGAGTGTAATCGTGCAAACATTTTGAAAAACGGTTTTGCGATGTGCGTCGCTTTTTTGCCAGCATCTTTTTTTTTCGACAAAGAAGAGGTGAAGAACGTTGAAGAATAACAAGAGGTACGATACTACATATTTAATTAGGTGAAATATACAGTGACGAGATCGGAGCCTCAACATACATATTTTTGCATGAGAGTGCTAGAACGAACTCCGCAAAGTGCACTTTGTTTTCTCAGGAACGATGTCAGCGGCTGCTAACCCACAGGTCGCGGGTTCGTATCCCGGCTGCGGCGGCTGCATTTCCGATGGAGGAGGAAATGTTGTAGGCCCATGTGCTCAGACTTGGGTGCATGTTAAAGAATCTCAGGTGGTCGAAATTTCCGGAGCCCTCTACTACGGCGTCTCTCATAATCATATGGTGGCTTTGGAACGTTAAACACCACAAATCAGTCAACCAATCAATCATTCAATCAGGAACGATGTCAGCAACGAAGAAGGAAAGGGTCCTGTCTTACAATTCCTCTCCTTGATATAATATTTCTTGGATATCGAAATATTTGCTTAAACACATGCTAGTTACCTTCCTTCAGTTCATTTTTATGTGTGATTGTTTTGTTGATATAATGAGTCTTGTGTTCTCAAATACATGCAAAATATTATAATAATATAATGTACAGATACGCCATGAAGAAGTCTGAATATTCTGTGTCGTGTAGGAAGACAAGAGAGTGAACAGAAGTTCTTTCTCTCTCTCTCTGTCTATGGCGTTAGTCAATTTACAGCTGAAACTTGAAGCGACCTCTGAGGACCGACGTTTTGAGCGTCCTCCCAAGGGTTCTCGTTTCTCTGAGTGGGTTGCAAGTGTACGTCAATAATGATAAGAAAAAGCTTGCTTTCATAAACGCCTTAAGTGGAGGCATTTTACTCCGTAGTAGACGTAACATATATGTCCCTGTACTTCATTCTTGAACTAAGTATCTTCTTAAGAATCAAGCACTTGCAGTGAACAGTCAATTGAATTCGGTTGCACCTCTGTAGTTACTCATGTTGGCGGCAAAGCTTTTGGTAAAGTACAATACGCTACTTTTTTACTAGCTAAACATCCTGTGATGAGTGGCTGTATTTTCTTTTAGTGGCACGGACATTCTGGAAATCTCTTTTAACATAACAGGCACCAAACCAATGGTACTGGTTCAAAAATAAGAGTTATATTTTTCTTATCTTCTCGAAGCTTGAACTGCGACAAAACGAAAGATTAACCTACTGATTACGACACTCTACATAAACGAGGAAAGGCGAGTGCCCACATTAGTTAGCACGATTGCCTTGCAAGTTCATTATTGATTGCAACCTCTTCTCCAGCGTACACTCTACAAATATTTTGAATCGGACATGTTCCTGCTCCTTAGAGGCAGCGTTTGCCTATTAGTGATATTACAACTAATGGAATGCATACAGCTGCACTTATTCTGCTTTTGCACGGAAACCTGGCGCAGTGTTCCCGCTCAAGCCAACGTTTCTGCGTTCATTTTGTTGCTGGCCACTTCCTGCCTGGTCATCGTGCTGTTGGTTGGAGGTTTCGTTCTGTACTACTTATTGATCAGTAAGTAGATGCCTGCTGGAGATGACGACGACTAATCAATGTAGCACGCTTATTTTTTTTCAGGGGTGCGTACGAAAATTGTTTGGAAAGTTCTGGTTGGTTAATGTACTTGAATTAACGCTTTTAACGTAATATTTTTGCCGCCAACAGCAGTTGCAGCAGAGCTACATCAGTAGCAGCAGATTTAATGTAGCGCGAGCCACAGGAGCAACGATGATCTTTAAAAAAATGTCTGCAATCTAGGAGGCCATGGTTCTGCTTAATTGCTTCAACTGGGCTCCGCTAGATGGCATGACATACCTACGCAGCCCAACAAGCCAAAAAACTAAACTTTCAAACCATTGGCTCCAATCCCCATAATAACGCCAGGTGGTTGTTCTTTCTATAGGTCAAACAAAACGGACAAGCAGAATTTTATTGCGTCTTTTGATGCACGGGAGTTAATTTTTATTTCAGCTCATTTGATTACTAGTGATTAATTTTAGACGGACGTTCTCACATCATGGCGATCATTTCGAAAATGTACCAACCATGGCGCATGTCGTGTGATACATTCAACATAATGTCTTGGCGAGTAAGGCAGTGCTGTTGACAAAATCAACGCGATTCCGTTGAGGAGATCAATTCGCCGACTTCAGGGCGTCGGCGTCGTTGGCAGTGAGCGAAAAATCATCTTGTGCATGACCGAAAAATTGAGAACGATGAAAACAAGATAAGTAAATGATAACAAATCCTGGAGCAGAGTGGATACCGAACCAGGTTTGTTTGGATCTAAGTGGGTATTGAAGCAGGGTCGTCTGCGTGGCAAGCGGGTGTTCTACTAGACGGCCACGCATACGTTTAAGAAAATAGTGAAAAGTATTTTCTCTGCTTGGAAATGTAGTAAAAGTAGCTTTTATCATTCACAAACACATGCATTCTCTATACTTGCTTCGCAATGCGATGAGAAGTATTGCAATAATAACACGTGATACAAGCGTCCCTTGTCAACGAGAGTCAGAATATGTGGATATCATAACGGTTCTGTGTTTGCTTACTACAAAAGGCACACACGCTACTGCACCTATTCCTATAAAATCACGTAGTGTGTGCATAGCGAATTTGAAAAGGTTTCATGCAGTAAGTGTTTGAAGTACGCTTTACGAACAAGATGTTGCTTTTGCTTTCAACTCCTAAAGTCGAAGGTTAAGGGTCCCCTAATTTTGGGCTTTTTATAGGTGGTAGCATACGTTGAGTTTTCACTCTGGCGTATATCGAGATTTGCCTTTAGTGTTACTTTTGAAGGTTTATGAATATTTCACTGGCCTAGTATTGTGCTAGCTTGATCTTGTTTGAGAATTCCTGACACAGTACCTGAGCACTTAAGCTATTCAGGACGTATGGGGAACAATAATGGTTATATAAAGGGAAATTTCTAAACATCCTACTGGAGCGTTATTACATTGTTGATGAAATGTTAGTGAAAGACTTCTTTCTTATCAATCTCTTCATTTTTAGTCGGGGAAAAACCGAAGCATGATCGGGGTAACTTCCAATCAAGTATTTGAGAAGCATGAATCGATTCCGTGCTGATGTTCAGAGTAGTGCAAAAATGAAGGTATACGTACCGTCACTAACTGCGCCTTCATTGAAATCACGCAGCCGGAGAACAGCTTCCAGGGACAATGATCCGAACGCATCGAACGCGCCGAACGATGAGAACGCCTCGCACCACACTTCTTCCACCTTCTGAACTTTCACCAGTTCCAACAATAACGATGCCTCCCTCAAGGTCTCCTTCTCATTCTTCGTCCGGGGATGTGACCATGGTACCAGACCATACCTCAACCGAACATTTTTCCTCGACCTCAGACTACTCCACGACTCGGGACTACTTCACGACTGGCGACAATATTCCTACGGGCTATACTACAGACAATCCGTTCTATCCTACTACAGGAGACGTTCCGTGGACTTCGCACGACACTCCGACGTCTTCACCAATACCAACGCCCCAAAGTAAGAATGAAAAGAATTTGCAGTGGTCAGCGAACGAAACACAAGTGTTGAAGCGCGTGAAGGGTGGTGTCTGCTCACTCTACTAAGCCCGCCTCACTGTAAAAATTGCGTCAAGTAGGTCCCCATTATCACGGTAGCCATTAATGTGGTTCCAAACGGGCCTTTTATAGTTTTCAAGCCACTCTTTTCTCTTTTGTTCTGGGTACATTTACGGCTGAGGATAAATTAATCATCGGGCTAAGCACCGATATCAAGATGTTTGTATTTTAATCAAGCAAAAATGCTATTACATCACTGCCCACCACTTCAACACGTAGTGGCACTCGCCAGCACTATTGCTGGTGGAAATGCCGGTGCTGAGTGGAAGCTTATGATTGGATAAATGTAACTGCAGGAGCGACTGTTGCCTGGCCTACAAAGATTGCAAGTAAGTTTTATTTTTCTTTCATGCGTTTTTTCCATGCACCCCAAGTAGACGCCATCGCAACGAAAAATTGACTACGGCTACAATGCACGCAGAGGAGCTGCCGATCACTTCGCCCCTGTATTTTTTGTTTCGATAATTAGATATCCATTAGAAATGCTTTTTTGTCTTCACTATATTTGCTTTCGTGCGTTGGTGAGCTTCCTGGAACCTTTCGCGCGTGCGGTAGGTTCTTGATTGTTCTTGTAGCGGTGCAAGGGATGCCTTCGGTGAATTGATGTCGCTGTCTCTTCGTTGTTCGTTCCTCAGGTGGCTCACGTCACTAACCGCGAATGGACAACAATAATTCACTGTCTTGGTTGTTCTACTTGTTCGCTTCTCTATCACTGGAGGAGGGAGTGGCACAAAACGCCGTTCAAAGAACGGTCGACAACACCTTACTAAAAAAAAAAGCGGTTGTACCCGCTTAATTTGTAAGATTTTGAGTGTAAGGCGTCCCATTGTTTACTGTGGCAACAGTGCCAACAATAAGTTGGCATGGACTTGCAAGAATTGTGCTACTTCTGCTATTCAGGAGCTTCCAGCTCGTTTTATTAAGTTAGCCCTGCAGCTTCACAAGGCGACTTGGAGGGAGTGAAAGGAGGTCATATGGCATTACAAAAATTAAATTTGTGGTAGACACTATTCTTTGCATTTTGATCTTGCTGATTTTCTATTAAAATATAAATAAATCTAGTAACTTCAGACTGCGCGCCACAGTCGCTACCATTTTTGGTGCCCTGTTCTGTCCGTACGTGAGTACACGCAACTCACGACTATAAAATTGGAGGTTGAACTGTGTTGAAAAGCTCCTTGACACAGTCAATTTTTTTACTATAATAATAATAAGAACCTTGACCTGCCCTGGTATGACCTCAAGATCACAATAGTTAGTGTGAAGTAAGATTTGTGTTAGCTCTCTTCGCTTGTAACTCGCTGCATCTTAGTTAGTATTATGTTCATTTGGCAGGCCTATAGGATGGCATGTATTATTTATCTTGGTCTTAGTTACCTTGACTCTAATTAGCATGTTAGCAAGGCGCGGTTTAGTTAGCTCGGTCTTAGCATGGCTTGACCTCATATTCCTACCACCCTGCTAATTGGGCCATCACTCGGGCACATGTGTGTGGGGAGTGTACAGATGATCAGGATGAAAATAGCACGTGTCAGCAAAGCAACGCGCTAGAAGTTAGAGGTCGATGATGATGATCTTTTCAGGTGATACCACATGACATAACAAAAGGTTAACATCACCACTATCAAGATGGCCCAGAAGACCATCTAAGGAACTTTGAACCATGCTTGCACGTCACTAAAATGGAATAAAAAAAATTGGCCCCGATTCTGCGTCTCACACTGCATATGTCGTCGAAAAAAGATAGTATTACATCTGGAGCGAGTGAACAAAACGTTTATTTCATGTTCTGCGCAAGAAAATCGGTGAATGGTATTTTGGAGGCGTTGCGTTTGAGTGTCTCGAGCGTGTAGTGGAGGTGAACGAGCGCATCGAGGCACATTAGACACGAACGCCAATCGGCAGTTCGAAAACGAAGGAAGGCGTGCGCACCCGCGGGAAAAGATGCGCGCTTGTCTCGGAGGTGATAAGGTGTAGAACGTGAAGAGATGGGCATGTGCCACCACCACGTCATCTTAACAAAGCGTTGGAAGCACTTACCTTTTTGAGCATCGCGTTGCACTGTCAGCGCGGCGTGATAAACACAATGGTCCTTAGAAAAACTTGCGTGTGCATTGTATATTATAAAGGCACTCATACAAAACATCGACGTCTTGTTATGGTGCCTCAGATATGCGTAATAATTGCTTTTTAATTGGCAATCGCACAAGTATGAGCGCTAAAGTTTGAGCAATATTGGTGGGTTCTGCGGATGGGGTTGGCCGTTTGATGCCATTTGAGGTATCGGTAAGGGTGGACAAACACACAAATGTACAGACAGACAGATAGACAGATTATTATTTTTCCGTCGAAGGTCCCCAAGAATCGTCTTTAAAAACTTGGAGGATGCTCGAGCGTGGCTTTCAAGTGTACAGTGCTAGAGCACAATCGGGCACCATGTGAACTACCTTATCATTTACTGCCCATGCTTTCGGTTCCCGTTGCATGCCTCAGCCGTACTATAAGGAAACAAATGATGGCTCGCACAACAGTGCGGGTTTTAAACGATAATCGAATAACTACTGCAAGTAGAATTGTGAAGTGCCCCCGTCGCCATAATTGTTCCTCTTCAGAATAGGAGGAGAGTTCACTGCGTCTCCTTGGGGCTACACGAGAACATGTGTTTGAACGCTTTGCAATGAGTGGGTTTTTGAAGCACCCACACGTGCAATACAAACGTTTTCGATGCCTAGGGTGATTCTTCGCTTCGGCAATGCAATACTTTTTGTGTTAGGAAGACTTCATCGCAATCATCACACTTGCATTGTGTTTTTTTAATTAGTTTCAAGCAAAGGCATGACGCTCTCGTAGAATACTTGCTTGTCACGCAGATGGCAGACTGAAGTTTATTTGCATCTTTGTTGATTTTTCCGTCACGAACAGCGTGGTGACGTTTCGCTCACAACCAACGAGCACGGCAGCAGGATTTCCACGTAACAATTTCTTTAACTATTTCTCGTTGAACTTTTCGCACGGGCACAAAGTGGCTCCTTGCTCAAAAGAGCTTGACCCAATGGCCTGACTCATGCGCTTCAAGGAGCAGCACTGCACAGCACGTGAGCACTGGGCTAGCTTGCTTGCTTAAAAAACTGTTACTTTTACTGCAATGGGAGGAAGTTTGAGGAGGCCCAGAAGAGACCATTCTTCAAAAACACAACTCAAGCTTTGTCGACCAGGTCATTCTGGCTTGCAAACCATAGATTTATAGTAGATATGTTTGTTATAAGTAGTACAGTTCCGAATGCCCCTAGCAACCATGCGTTGCAAAGATGGTGATGGTCGGGTGCAAGCCGCCTCTCTAGGGTACTGTGTTGACACTAGTCATTGACAGTCAAGTCAATCACCCCTCAATCACCGGTCTTTGAAACGCCAGATATCTTAATCGGTGGCACCGTAGACACTTGTAGCCTGCGAAAAGTAGGTGCGACTTTGGCCCATAGCGGTTGTCGCTTGCTAGACCTCTACGCAACTATAATAATACCTGAAGATAGAATATAAAATTACTCTAAACAACCATGGTGCACAGCCTCCCGGTGGCGCCTTCACCAACCACGCACTGAAGAACTCTCGATCCGATGCAATCTTCATACGTGGTGAACACTCTCGCACACAGCATACCAGATGTACTCGATTACTTGTGGTGACACGGCAGCCACCTATCACGCGCTCCGAGTATTGTGTTTCATTTGCAGAGCAATGTACGTTGAGAACAGCTGTCTTTTCAGAGAATAGTGCGCCACTGAAACATAAGTGTATCACTTCTATAAAGTTTCTTCGCATTGTGCTTGTCAAAGAACGATCATGTAGAGAATCATCAAAATCGTGGCTTAGAGAAAACAATTATAAAAAATTTTTTAAGTATACGCGCGTTGCGGAACTATTTCAAGTGAACAGACCTGGGCTTGTTGGTTTGTTATCCTCAATGAAACTTGTGAGTAGTGCAGGTCCTTAGCTTTTTATGTGGTCTGTCTTTTCAGCGTGATGGCTTTAATGGATCGCGATATATATATATATATATATATATATATATATATATATATATATATATATATAGTGGGAGTAATAATTCAATGGGCAGTTAGCCTTCGCGAAGGTATGGGATATGGCACAACGGGAGCGTTGTCAACAAGGATAAATATATTTATTTTCCAACAGTTTCGGGAGGGGTCTTCCCTTCATCAGGGGATGAGTTATACTGACATGAGCTTCCAAACTTCGTTGCTGCCGCGTCCCTCTCGCCTTGAAAGATGTTTGCGAGAGTGAGAGGGAACTAGAAAAAGGAAAAAAAAGGAAAAAAAGGGGAGAAAAAAGACGAAAAAAGAAAGAAAAGAAAGAAAGTAAAAAAGAGGAAGAACCACTGTCAACACTGAGAACGAAGCCAACTGTCCGTCTACATCCACATACGGTTCATATCACGTGCTGTTCAGTTCTTGACGTGTGTCGGGCCACCCAAGATTGTCGCCGCGGTGCCGGGAGGGTGCGTGACGGCGTGCGTGAAAAAAGGGGTTTCCCCGTAATGGGTCGTTCGGCGGGCGGCGGGCGGCGTGCGTAAAGGAAAGGTTTCTCGCTAATGGGTCGGTCGGCTATTTACCTTTAATCTTCGTCCGTTTCCCTTCAATGGTCATGAAGTGGTAGGCAAACGCAAACACTTTGTATGTGCATGTGAAAAAAAAACACAAGAAAGGACAGTGTACACCTACGAGTCAGTCAGAAAAAAGCATGGTCTCCAGCTATCAATCTTTGTCACCAACTTTCTCCTGGCTTACTTCTCGGAGGCAGTTTAGTTTTTCGGGGTCTTTGTTGATGCCGGCTACTAATGTACGAAATTTGAAAATAAAATATGCCTCACGCTGTTCGCGCTCGCGTCTGTTTGAGAAACCGGACTGCAAAAGAGTTACGCTGATACTTTCAAAACTGTGGTTTGGCAGGCGCAGATGTCTAGATAAAGGTAGCTTCGGCAGTGAAGTGGCGTGGTACCGGTGATTATTGAACCGCAGCCGAAATGGCGTGTCTGTTTGGCCGATATATTCTTGTCCGCAGATGTTGCAATGTAGCATGTATATTACGTTACAGGAGTCACAATTAAGGCTTTCAGTTATGCAGAATTTGAAATCCGAGAAGTTCGCTTTGGATTCACGTGTTGTGACCATCTGTGGGCATACCTTGCATCGAGCTTTTCCGCAGGGATGGCACCCTGATTGAATTTTGGGGGTGTTTGTTTTTGCTCTGACAAGAATGTCCTTCAGATTTTTATCCCGGCAGTACACCACGTGAGGTGGCTTCGCGAAAATAGAAGTTAGTCGTTTGCTTTGCCTGATTATGTTGAAATGGCGGGAAAGTATGTTGTTGATTCGTGGCGCTGATGAGGAGTAAGTACAAGGTTCGTTTGGGAAGTCGTTTTAGATACTCTGTTTGGTCCCTTAATTACATCATTCCTGTTCACGTTGCGAGCACGTAGTATGGTATCGTTAATATTGTCTTCGGGATAATTTTGTTTCAATAAGGAATGCTTTAGGTGTTCCGCGTGTCTGTCAAATTCCCGCATATCGGTGCATATTCTTCGGTACCGGTAGGCCTGAGAATATGGGATACCCGTTTTGCAATGCTTTGGGTGGCTGCTGTTGAAATGTAGGTACATTTGACGGTCTGTATGCTTTTTGTAAAGGTTTGTTGACAAGCGGTCATTTTCGACCGTGACAGTGACGTCCAAAAAGTTAATGCTAGTTTTGGAAATTTTGTGCGTGAATTTTATTGACGGGTGGCATTTGTTAAAACCCTCTATAAAGCGGAAAAGACTTCCCTCATCATGGTTCCATATCATAAAGATATCGTCTAAGTATCTTCTGTAGTAGAAAGGTTTCAAGGTGCGTCCCTCAATGAATGGGATCTCAAGTGAAGCCATAAAGGTGCTCGCGAAGTTTGGGGCCATTTTCGTGCCTGCCAAACCACAGTTTTGAAAATATCAGCGTAACTCTTTTGCAGTCCGGTTTTTCAAACAGACGTGAGCGCGAACAGCGTGAGGCATATTTTATTTTCAAATTTCGTACATTAGTAGCCGGCATCAACGAGGACCCCGGAAAACTCAACTGCCTCCGAGAAGTAAGCCAGGAGAAAATTGGTGACAAAGATTGATAGCTGGAGACCATGCTTTTTTCTGACTGACTCGTAGGTGTACACTGTCCTTTCTTGTGTGTTTTTTTCCACATGCACATACAAAGTGTTTACGTTCGCCTACCACTTCATGACCATTGAAGGGAAACGGACGAAGATTAAAGGTAAATAGCCGACCGACCCATTAACGAGAAACCTTTCCTTTACGCACGCCGCCCGCCGCCCGCCGAACGACCCATTACGGGGAAACCCCTTTCTTCACGCACGCCGTCACGGACCCTCCTGGCACCGCGGCGACAATCTTGGGTGGCCAGACACACGTCAAGAACTGAACAGCACGTGATATGAACCGTATGTGGATGTAGACGGACAGTTGGCTTCGTTCTCAGTGTTGACAGTGGTTCTTCCTCTTTTTACTTTATTTCTTTTTTTTCTTTTTTTCGTCTTTTTCTCCCCCTTTTTTTTCTTTTTTTCCTTTTTCTAGTTCCCTCTCACTCTCGCAAACGTCTTTCAAGGCGGGAGGGACGCGGCAGCAACGAAGTTTAAAAGCTCATGTCAGTATAACTCATCCCCTGATGAAGGGGGGACCCCTCCCGAAACTCTTGGGAAATAAATATATTTATCCTTGTTGATAACGTTCCCGTTGTGCCATATCATATATATATATATATATATATTTCGCAAGATACATCATAATCAGTTGTTTACGATTTTAAATGGCAAAATAGTGGCACGAGGTTGATATAATAGTGATCTAGCTTGGAGGCTGTAAGAAAAATGATGTTGGTCAACACTAAGTAAAGAGTGCGGTATTAGGATACTAGCTAACAGGAAACAACGTGAGTGTAATGAACAAGCAAAGACGACACAAAAATAGAGAAACACTGGAACAAAACATGCTGCTGGAAGCAACGACGTAAATTCTGAAACGATCGAGCTACTGTTGCCTAATTCGATTGATTATTTAATATGGGTGGGCATTTCGATACGTCTACTTGGTCATACATTTCTGTGCGTGATGCATAAGATTTTTTTTGCAGGTTTTTAAACACTATAGTCTTTCTTTGGGACTTTCGACGCAAAAGTTTTGGTCTGTATGCCTGTATGTTTGTACCATTGCCTGTTTCTCCACTCTTAACGGTACTCAAACCGATACCCTAAACGGCGGACCCCATCCGCCGCACCTATCAATATTGCTCAAGGTACACAATACTTGTGTAATTGTCAATTCGAAAGGAATTATTGCGCATATTTTAGGCACGATAACAACACATCGATATTGTCTATGTGTGGCTTCATACTAGACAAGGCACACATAAATAATTTAATGACCATAGCGTTTATCAAGCTTCGCTGGCACTGCAACGCGTTGCTCAAAAAGTCAAGTGTTTCCAACGCTTTGCTAAGATGAAACGGTGGCGGCCCCTACCCGTCACCTTGCGTTCTACACCTTATCGCCTCCAAGACGGGCGCGCACGCCGTGTGCTTCGTTTTCAAAGATAACTGCCAGATAGCGCTCATGTCTCACGTGTGACGTGACTTGATGCTCTCGTTCACCTCCGCTGCACGCTCGAGGCACTCTGACGCAGTGCCTCCAGAATATCATGCAGCGATGTTCTTGCGCTGAACATCAAGTGAACGCATCGTGCACTCTCTCCAGGGGCAAGACTATCGTCTTTCGACGACATTTGCAGTGTAATATGGACATACGGGTACATTTTTTATTTTAACTTCAGGTGTTCCCCCGTAACTGCGCCGCCTAGCAGCGATGCCGACCAATTGTCATGTCGGGGGAACGTCAGTGCTGACCATCCATTGTTTGTGACAATTGAATAAACAGTACATATCCGCTTCGCTACGTGGCCAAACTATATCAGGTACCTGTTTTGCCCGTAGGAATGAGTCAAGTATGAATAAGTGTTGCAGCGCCCAATCGCGGTGGTCTAGTGGCTATGGCACTCGGCCGCTGACGCGTAGGTCGCGGGATACAGTCCCGGTGGTGGCAGCTGCGTTTTCGATGGAGGTAAAAATGCTATAGGCCTGTATGCTCAGATTTTAGAATTTTGGTGCATATAAAAGAACTCGAGGTGGTTGAAATTTCCGGATCCCTCAACTATGACGTCTTTCATATTCTAAGGTGGTTTCGGGACATAAATGTGCATGGTTCATGAGATTTAGCACATAATGACCCAAAACAAAAAGTTGCTTGAGTTGTTTGGAGAATACGTCACGACATGAATGCATGAAAAGCGGCGAGGTAAAAAATAACCACGAAAGGCAAGCGCCGGTGTTTCTCTCGTCTTGTTGCGTTCGTGTTTGAACGTGTTGTTTTTTCACAGAGCAGTAATGAGTACTTACGTTTAACGTTAACAAAATACGCAGCATGTGGTACTTCAAATCACTAATACGGTAACATTGAGTAATTACTTCGTCAATCACCACTCACGTAGCTCCAAGTGTGGCACCAACACCATGTACACGGAGTACGATGGGCCCCAGTTCACCAACTACACCGAGCCAGAGCCCACTGACTACGCCAAGCCTGAGTCCACCAACTACGTCGAGCTCTAGCGCAACTACGCCAATACCTAGCCCACCAACTTCACCTAGCCAGGGTGCACTGACTACGCCAAGTTTGAGTCCATCAACTACGTCGAGCTCTAGCGCAACTACGCCAATACCTAGCCCACCAACTACACCTAGCCAGGGCGCACTGACTACGCCAAGCCTGAGTCCACCAACTACGTCGAGCTCTAGTGCAACTACACCAATACCTAGCCCACCAACTACACCGAGCCAAAGCCCACTGACTACGCCAAGCCTGAGTCCACCAACTACGTCGAGCTCTAGTGCAGCTACACCAATACCTAGCCCACCAACTACACCGAGCCAGAGCCCACTGACTACGCCAAGCCCGAGCCCACTCACTACGCCGAGCCTGAGTCCACCAACTACGTCGACCTCTAGCACAACTACACCGATACCTAGCCCACCAACTACACAGAGCCCAAGTCCACTGACTACGCCAAGTCCGAGCCCACTCACTACGCCAAGCCCGAGTCCACCAACTATGTCGAGCCCAGTTCCGCAAACTACGCCGAGCCAGAGTCCACCAACTACGTCGAGCACTACCGTATCATCTACGTCAAGCACACATCCTCCAGCTACGCCAACACCTAGTCCAACAACAACGAGCCCGAGTACAACAACTACGACAACGCCCAGTCCACCAAGTACGCCGAGCCCGACTACAGCATCTACGCAAACTACGACTACTGCGACGCCTAGTCCCACGGGTCCCACGAAACCACGTAAGCTATCCTATACAGCAATAACGATCAATAGAATTACCTTTGTCTCAGATAGATTCACTTTCTACGCTTGATCATTTAATCAGCTTTTTGTGTAGCGAAAGGGTTTTGCACTGTGTGACGTGAATGTCTACTACGGTTTTCCCTACAATCATACCATTGTCTTGCGAAGTGAAACCTGTGCAGCTATTAATAGGAAAAGATATCGAACACCCGGCCCACAGTCGGCATGTAGCCATCCCGCACATTACTGTTTGTGACCAATTTACTCCTCAAAACGTAAATTCACGTGTTTACACCCCATAATTGGCAGTTGTCCCCACGAGAAAGAAATTTCGCGGGATTTGTCGACAGATCACCTTCTGTTACAAAGTCTTTAGCTGCAATGATATCAAAGTACCGGATGATGAGTACACGTTCATACGGGGAAAGAAGCTCGTCTATGTGCTCACGAAATGCGTTCGACATACCGAACAAATAACAATTTACTCTGTAATTACTGGGGGGCACCGCCAGCTTTCTTCAACCGGATTACTGTTGTGTATACTGCATTGTATAGTGTACAGTGGTCTAAAGCGATGAAGTGTCACTCTCGGAAAAGCACAAGCGTCTTCTGAAGCTGGAAATCAGCCACTTCTGAGCCGGCGTTGTGGCAGTGGCGTGCCGTTATTTGTACGTTTGCAAAGTTCCCGTCTGTGCTTATTGCCGCTGCTACAACAGTTTTGGGCTGCAGAGGCATTGTCAACGAGTGGCGACAAAAAAAAAAAACAACAACGAAAGTGCAATCGCACGCACCAGTGCCTATTATACGTACTCTTCAATCGTGGAACCTTAGCGCAACGAGAACTGTTATCTTAGTATTTCTTGCTTCATGATTTCTATTTATTTATTTTAAGAAATCACTGAGAGAGCTATCGATGATGGAAGCAGTCACTGCATCCGCAGCGATAAAGTATCGCTGCGGATGCGACCAAGAAAGACGCGTAATTCTCATCACGCATGGTAAGATGTCGTTTGTGCGATTCCGAGTGCAACTCTGCGTCATTTTCGACGTAAGGGTTGATGACTGTGTAAGCTAAGTGGTTGGAGCATGAAAAAGACTATTAAGAACATTTTAAAGCTACTGCATGCAGAAGACATCATGCCGTACATTGTGACCGACTGGCGTACACTCTTAGGATGTTTTTTTTATTTACGTCTACAGGCAGTGAATAGTAAAACACCTAACGCTAAGTGGTAACTTTTTCAATTCACGACAACTGGCTGCTACACACTGCAATTTTGAATCAGTGCTTGCAATTCATGATAATTCTTTCGAGAATTTTCGTGGGAGAAAAATATTTTAACGATATTAATGCAGCCAGGATACTCGATGGTGCACTCTACTGCACGGCTTCCGTTGGAATGGTCGCTATGGTGCTTCCTCCTGATGGTGTCTGCGATTACATGTTCTTCGACTCACTCTACACGGAAAACAACCCCACCCTAATCGACCAAGCACCGAGCGGTCAACTAGCGGAGTACCTCACGGCTGCCTCTTCCTCGCAGAAAACCGAGCACGGCGTTGGCATCAATGTCAGGTGAGAGAGCATCAATGTACGTTTCTAAACTGGCGTGCACTCGCGTCAATCAATCGACAGAACGAACAAATACCACTTCCCCTATGAGAAGAAGGAGGCAAGCCAAGCTTGGTTTGCGAGTGCGTGGCGTACTGCTTTCTCATCTTTGCACTGCTTACTTTCTTCCGCACATCACAATTCTTCGTCCTGAAGTTTTTCTGCGTGCTGTGAACGCCCGCCTCGATAGATCTGTGGCTAAGTTTCTCGGCTTCTAACCCAAAGCTAGCGGGTTTGATCCATGCCGTGGCGGTCACATTTCGATGGGGGCTAAATGGCTGAGTTCCGTGTACTGTGCTACGTCAGTGTTCGCTGAAGAATGCCAGATCGGGCGCTATGCAGGATGGCCGGTCCTTTTCGAAACCCGAGATTTTTCGGAGCTTAGCGTTACTGCCTTTCGAACGAGCTTACAGTGCGAAAGGTTCAGATGATGCCGTGGTTTAAATCCATTACCCACATCGCTCTGTTTTGGTGGTCACAGGTGGAACGCGGCATTGCGTGAAAAACGGCCGACAAAGTTGGGTGGTGTTTTCAAGCGAGAGGCATCTTCTGCAATAAAACCGCGAGAAAGATTACTTCAAGATATATTTGAAGGCACGGATCGTTTCAATTCATTTTGAAACTTTTAAGCCCTACACTAAGTCTGCCTTAGAATAATCATCATGGGGGCCTCTGACGTTACTTCCGGCAATCGCGACTGCAGATAAACCCGAGGCCCTGTGTGTAATCTTCATGGTTGGTCTGTACTACCGTGAGCAATATGAGTTCAAACGCGCGAGTGCGTGGCCAGGAGCCTCAAAATACGGATAACGTGATACAATGATGGCGCTGCCGAAACTGAAAGGGACAGAAGGGCGCTCTTCCGCTGACTGTTTGCACTTCCACATCACCATACCCGCACGATCGTTGCTGTGAAACGGCAGTTTATCGCGTGCCTTCGGCCGCTAGCAATGATAACACAAAAATGAAAAATTCACCGAAAACAAGGACGCCTATCAAAATGCTCAGCGAACACCATCTAGATGTAATAAACGCACGGCCTGTGAATCGCAGCTGGCTACGTCACAGCCGACGTATTTGTAGCTCCATAGCCTGCTAGGTCAACTGGTTGTGGCTGCGTGCGTTGATAGTGAATTCATATGACCGACAGCAGCCACTAGCAGCTCACACGCTACAAGCTGTGGTTTGCAGCAACGATATCGAGGAGAGAGTGTCAACAGCTAGAGTAAGTGCGCCATCTTTCCACTTTGTTTCCCACAGCAGCCGCTGCAAATCAGCCGATGTAGGGTTCGAGGCTATTCGACACGCGTTCGCGTGTTCGAGCTCATATTGCTCACGATAGTACGTTCTAGCGGGCTGCTCGGCCGGTGCGCGCCCTCTTCATCGTCTGCTAGCACCCTGAGCAAGTTCGACCGGTTAATAAGCTGTTTGGCTGGTTGGTGTACTTGGCTAGCTCGTTCAAGACATGTTACGACCAAGCTAGTAAAGCCAAGCCATGCTCAGAGTGAGGTAATTACGCCACGTCTTGACAGTCTCATGTTAATAAAGCCATGTGAAGGTGTAACCATGCTGACTAAAGCACAATAATTCACGTGCTTTCTAAATAACGCGAATCATCAAGAAATCATGGTAAATACACCTTACAAATTTAAAATTTGGGTCGTATTATAGGAAATAGCTGCAGAACGTTCCAAATTGCATATGATGTATTTGTTGCCAGCTAATTCGTATAATAAAATGTAAAATCAAGCTGATGGGGTCTTCGAAGCATACCAAGCAGACTTGGTTATACCACCTAGTTAAACAGTGGGACGAAGCTAGGTGATCACAATTTGAACTATGACGCCATGTTTACAAATGTTGTGCAAGTTGACCAAATAATCTCATATTCAAAGCAACTGTTGCTTACCGTTCACCACATGAAACAATGAAACACCTGGCAGTCCCATCGGCACCATGACATCGAACTGGGGTCTTCTCAGAAACGATTGATTCATATGTGGCGTTTAATGTCACAAAACCACCATATGAATATGAGAGACGCCGTAGTGGAGGGCTCCGGAAATTTAGACCACCTGGGGTTCTTTAACGTGCACCCAAATCTGAGCACACGGGCCTGGCCTTCTGAGAATCAAAATGTTATGCGAAACAACGTGGCAGTCATTTTGATTGACAGGCGCCAGCGGCGAAGATTGAGTTCACCTACCCAATTTACTTTAACCAAGGAGCAGTGTTCACTCCGCAAAGCCAGCGAGTGGCACGATTGATCATCAGCCACATTACGCACCATACGCACACACGCACAAAATACAAGTAATATCATCACGTGGCTACGTCTTCTCCATTCCGTTTCACCCCGCTCACGACGTCCCATCACAGCTGCGTTGCCGCCATGGTGCCAGCGGCCCCGGTGAAAACATATCCCTGCATTTATCGGCAATATTTGATAGAAGCAAAAGCGAGTGCCAGGGTGTGCGTGCACCCAGGCTGCCTTCGAGAGAAGTAATTTGAATGAGTGTATCCAAAGAGCCTGCCCTAGAGAGGAGAAACGCCCATAAACACGCCTCTGTGAGGCACGATGTGGACTTGGCTAAAAGATAGCGCGACAATCACGCTGTTAAAGTACTGACTGAGTCGCCGCGCGGACGTGCTGGCGCTCTAATATAACTGCCGCAAATGCCCCATATCTGTCTTTAGCGCCACGCACGTTCATGTAGCCGCTGTTATCAACGCTGCTGTCCCGCGATCCATGCCATGGCCACCGTAGGGCGAGCTCGGAGCCTCAGAGCATACTCGTGTAGCCGAGAAGCTCGGGCCGTTCCGCACAGCATTCGTTGTGAAAATTGACTTAGCCCTCCCCTCTGACGCTTCTCATAATCTTACCGTGGTTTTGGGACCTAAACACCCCACACATTAGCATTTTTATTTTATTCATATCCATGCTGTGAATGGTTTCTTCGCCTACGCCCTGAGCGGGACACATCCCATGCTACAGAGAACGGCGACGTTCAAGGATCCATATCCAGGTAACAGTCAGACGCGGAAATGTCAAAAAGCATGTCTCTTGGAAAAAAGATTAGAGTGGTATGTTTTAATGTAGCGCTAAATACATTTTGTCGATGAGTGGTGATTCGCATTTTTTCCCCCTGACGAAACGTATTTAGCGCTGCAGCAAAGCATACCTAAGAAATCAAATGACCTTACAAAATCGACAACACACCAGCCTCAGTCGCGCTGCCGACCACACTAGCGATGAATGGTGGATCTCCTCGAAACTACTTCAGCCTTCGAGATCGTAAGTGCAGCCGAACTGAGGAGGTTGCATTGCCGTCATCCTAATTCGACTTTTGTTAGCTAGATGGCGGCGTTGTGCTGCATTGTGACAAACGAACTTATTGGCAAGAGTTCGTGCGTACAAAACTTTTGTTTAAGCGCCTGTTCCAGCCTTCCCTTTACGTGGTGCTGTTGCGTTTCCTGTTAGAATGACATTATTTTTGGCTAAGAATGCTCAGCTGATTCACTGTGCTAGGATGTTTTCAGAAGTTGAGCCTGCTGCTCTTAGCGCTCATAACTTTCTATAGAAACAACTTTTTTGACACAGTCATTCAAACCAAGTTTCGATATAAAAGCTTCAATTTTGTAAGAAGCCTGGCAATTGAAATTTTCGAACTCATCATGCATGTGACGTAAGCAGGAAGGGTGATGCTTCAACTGTATAGAAGCCACCTGAAGCTAATGCACTTTCTGTGTATGTGCACCTACACCTAAAACACCCGGCGAAACAAAGTGCGTAGACGAAAGTAAGCCCCTTCAGCCCAAAAATGTAGTCCCAGTTTCGCGCAAGTGACGGGAATAGAGGGGGTCATGTGTAGAGATGGCCATTGAAATTTGCACGCACAGATGTCTGCACGTATGGCGACTGTTACTGGTTGTTGTAAATGAAACAGAGAGCAAGCTAGTATCCACTATATGGTATAAATATAACTGACAACGATAATATCATTATCGGATGCCCAGGTTTTCCAGCGTGAAAATCGCAGAAGCATAAATACAACCGCATACCAGTATAACCTTAGTAACGGGGCACGTGGCAATGGGGAGGGTAAATTTGGTCAAGATGTTCACTATTTCAAATTTTTGAATGCGAAGCATTTTTAGCAAACTTAATGACATTTCTATCTATCTATCTATCTATCTATCTATCTATCTATCTATCTATCTATCTATCTATCTATCTATCTATCTATCTATCTATCTATCTATCTATCTATCTATCTATCTATCTATCTATCTATCTATCTATCTGTCTGTCTGTCTGTCTGTCTGTCTGTCTGTCTGTCTGTCTGTCTATCTATCTATCTATCTATCTATCTATCTATCTATCTATCTATCTATCTATCTATCTATCTATCTATCTATCTATCTATCTATCTATCTATCTGTCTGTCTGTCTGTCTGTCTGTCTGTCTGTCTGTCTGTCTGTCTGTCTATCTATCTATCTATCTATCTATCTATCTATCTATCTATCTGTCTATCTGTCTATCTGTCTATCTATCTATCTATCTATCTATCTATCTATCTATCTATCTATCTATCTATCTATCTATCTATCTATCTATCTATCTATCTGTCTGTCTGTCTGTCTATCTGTCTATCTGTCTGTCTGTCTGTCTGTCTGTCTGTCTGTCTGTCTGTCTGTCTGTCTGTCTGTCTGTCTGTCTGTCTGTCTGTCTATCTATCTATCTATCTATCTATCTATCTATCTATCTATCTATCTATCTATCTATCTATCTATCTATGTCTGTGTGCCTGTGTGCCTGTGTGTCTGTGTGCCTGTGTGCCTGTGTGTCTGTGTGTCTGTCTGTGTGTCTGTGTGTCTGTCTGTGTGTCTGCCTGTCTGTCTGTGTGTCTGCCTGTCTGTCTGTCTGTGTGTCTGCCTGTCTGTCTGTCTGTCTGTCTGTCTGTCTGTCTGTCTGTCTGTCTGTCTGTCTACGACTTTAGCTCTCCTGGCTGTTTTGTTAATGGTATCAATAACAAAATTAGTATGGCATATGATGACTTTCTGACGAGCCTAAGTAACTAGTCATAACATAGAAATCACGACATGTATGCCGTGAATCTCGCGATATACATTTCATGGTCTTGCTGTGGTTGGGGTAGTTTTGTTCGCATGACATATTGCAACACTGGTGTGGTATGACATGACTGTATGGCGGACGCAAGTGACAGACCTTAACGTGGAAATCATTACATGCATGTCATGTAAGTCATGACTACAAACCACGCTTATGGTTCGCTCGCGGTCGTTTCGCTAGCTTCGCAAACACCATATTTGGTATTACTGGACCTGAATGGAAGGCAAAGATATATGACTGGCGCAGACTTTCTGATCATGACTTGCGTATCATGTAAAACATGGTTACATGCTACGCTCATAGTCGACTCGCTGCCATTTCGCTATCTTCACATATACCTAATTTGGTATTACGTGACGGGAATGGACGACGAAAGTAAATGACACGTACAAACTGATAATTATGATATGCGTATCTAGTGAAACAAGGCTACATGCTACGGTCGTTGCGCGCTGGCGGCAGTTTCGCTAGCTCCACATTGCTAAACTTGGTATCACGTGAATGAACGATAGAGGTAAGTGACACGTCCAAACATGATAATCATGAGATAAAAGTCATGAACGGCATACTTTTTCGTCCACCTCGCAAGGTATTGTTGATTTTAATGAGGCACATCAACCTTCTCATTAGTGTTTCGCATATTATCGATTCCCACTGTCCATGGGGTCTGCCGATTTTTTTACTGCGGTCCTGAGACCTTGTTTTACTTTGTGGTGAAATATTAGACCAATATAATCAGTAGACGTTGGAGAAAAAATTCCTTTACTGGTGAGCTATCATCGGAAGATCTGAGAAAACTGGGCTTTTGAAAAGGCAAGTGTGCAGCTCTGCCATGGCACACTGGCCGTATACTATTTCCGTCAGCATGAAGAGGACAGATGGGTGCTTAAAATAGCCACAAAGCTGCATTTCTTCATTGAAAAATAAAGCCAGCTCCCTTCCAAGTTACATTTTTCGAGCTTCTTCCTTCGAGTTCCATGAGCTCCACTCTGGTATCATTTTTCAGCAGTTGCTGTGCAACATTTTTGTACGATATTTTAACAAATGAAAATATAGCCATTCCGTTTGCAGCTCTGAGAGCCCAAGACATTGGTGAGTGCCTTAAAGATGGTGATATTACTGTGCACGTCATACAAATTTTTATGATTTTCTCCTGCAAGGTGTTAGTAAGGGAATATGCCCAGTACACTTAAACTTGCTTTACTATGGAAAAGTAAAGTAGTAGCATTATGGAACAGAATGGACCCTTGTGAATATCCTTATGCGAACATTTTGACGAACCTACGTCTAGTAATGTTAATTATTTTTCGTGTTACCATAAGAGTCTCAAGTGTTGTAACTCATGAACAATATTAGATAGTAATACGAACTTCAGTTATGATATCTGTACAATAAATGACATCTGAATGCTAAATTTTATGACTTTATCTTAATAAATAGCAACAATAGTGTTTATTGCCACGTCTTCCCAAGTTCAGTAGCCGTTTATACAGCACCAAGGCCCCGAGCAAGCACCGCAGGCGCGATGGATGGATAATTGGATGACAACAGTATTGTTCTACCAGATAAGGAGTAACAATAAAGTTCCGCCACACAGGCTTAGGTGACGGGGCCGGCACCTCCTCGATTGGAAGCAGGTGAAGAGGTTCCGATTCCTAAAGGGTTCTCCTGCCAGGCGGATGGCTTGTTGCTGTGAAGCTGGGCCCTCGTTTGCTGCAGGGCTTCTCAGACCTCTCTGCAATTTATATTTGATTTAGTGCCTGGGCAGCCATCACACTCTCAAATTATGTGGTTGATTGTTGGTCTCACCCTACAGTTCTGGCGTATATCGTTTTGCCTACCATCTTTCGGAGCATGATAGGCCCAGACAGGTCGGTCAAAGTTGCCAGCTTGCAGGCACCACCCTGCGACCATAGAGTTTCTCGAAATTAACTAGAGGGCACTCTGGCGCTGCGATCGTTCAGCGACCATGGGAATGATGGGTAGTACACACATTTGCCTAGTCTTCGTACTTGCGGGTGGCGAATCGTACTTGCGGCTTCGTTTATTGCTGGTTACGGTTTGGTGTAAAGAAAAGAACAAACACTTTTGAACTTCGTGACCTGATTTGAAAAGGTAAGTCGAAAAATATAGGGTGGTGAAGCGCAATCGCTGAACATCTGCTGCTTTTTGTTTTGTGAGAAAAAAGCTTTAAGCCACATGAACACACACGGAGCCAAAGGCAGGCCAGAAGTACGAAGATTAGACAAATGTGTGTACTACCCATCATTCCCATGCTCGTTGAAGCGCCGTGGATTGCAGCTCCCATAGACACTAGCGCCAGAGTTACCTCTAGTAAGTATTGCGGGAAACTCTATGCCTGCGACTGCCTCTGTATTGTTCAGGTTTTTATCCAGTGGTGGCACCACTCTCCGGAGTAGCTGTTAATTTTCGAGAATTTCAGTCTAACTTTCTATACTCTCGTCCATGTTATGGCAGTCGGGTGGCTATAGCCACTCAGAAGTAAGTCAAGCTAATTCATAGGCCACTTTGTTGCCAGGAGCGGACGTGTGTGTTGGGATCTGAATTAGTCTAAATTTTCTGTTTAGCCGTCTACCGTACAGCTCTCTTACCGTTTCGGTGTGAGATCCGACCTTTACCAAAATTCCAATGGCCGTTGTGCTATCGTTGACTATGAGCATCCGTCGCAACGCAAACGCAAGCGACCACTATTGCAAGTCTTTTAATCGTTTCCGCGTTGCGGCTTCTAATTGTGGGGGCTGATATCTTGGCTCTGGTGGCGCATTGTCCGGCTTACAGGACCAACTTGATCAATAGCGACAAAATACGCTATACCACGATACATTAGAAGAATAGTGTGATGGGGTTTGGCTGTAAAATAATCAGAACATATTGTAATCAAGGAGACACTGTAGCAAGAGGTAGTGTACATGAATATTCATTGTCGGACATCTTGCAGCGCCTTCTTCATGAGCAGATTTAAGCAACGCAATACCTTGGACAGTATTTATTGCTGTTTATGCTTTGGTAGTTTGCATGTGCCATTAAACATCGTAAATTTAGAGGTTGTGAGGAATGCCTTAGGCTGGCATATTATTTAGATTCTCTGAGCTTAGGCTCAAGCAATATTTCAGTTTTATCGAAGTTTCCTTTCCAGAGTTTTTACCTGCGTTCTGCCCGGAAAAATATTTAATGACTTCCTGCGTATGAAGTAGCCTTTGATAATACGACTCGTTTGCATGGTTGTAATACGGCTCGTCTCTGGACTTAACTCTGGATTATGGGCTTACTCTGAAGAGCTTTACTCTTAAGAGCTTCACTCTAGATTATGGACGAAATCCTAGGAGATGCACTGGAAGCAGTGTAAATTAATTCCACCACGGTCAACACAAAACACAGTGAACGGAATACGTGGGTAGACTAACAGCTCAGTTCGTCTCTTTATCTTTGTTCACACTGTTTCTCAAATTCAATGAACGTGTAGCTACGGGCCAAAATAAGCCTTCGTGAACCCACTGCAGGCGTAAAACTGCTGATGAAATTGCTGCATTTCTTTTCTTCCAATAGATTTGTGGATGCGGCCAGCAACCACTTGAAGAACAGTGTTCCCCAGTCCAAGAGCTTCCTCGGTACACTGCTCTCCCGAAAGGTAGTAGGATTCGGCGTGTTGAGCATAAACAAGCTCCAGTTTTCAAGCGATGTCTATAAAGGGGCGGTCTCCCTTCTCCTGGTAAGTATACTTCTGTAACTGTAGAGCTTGGTTTATCAAGAGTAATATTGAAAAAGAAAGAAAGAAAAAGGACGGTGAAAGCCTACGATGAACAACCATGATAGTCGAGTCGTGATGTGACATTTTGGTACGATTCTTCATATCTATACTAGGTATATATACATTATGGAGTTAAAATATCAATTCTCAATCAGTGGGTGGGTGCAAGAGCCCACAGCTTGACTAGTGGATTCGTCTTTTTTAAGGCTGTAGCCTTGATCAAGATAGGTCCATTAGTCGAAACGTCGGCTTCAGCACCAACACACTCGTCTGCGAATTTTCAGCCAATGGGTGTTAAAGCCACTTGACATATCTAACAAAGAGTGGAAAATTCCCAATAACGTAACGTGGGAAATATGTAGTTAATGTTTTCGTAAGTAAAAACATATCCATTGATGGCCCGAATTCCGGTATTATTCACGCTAAAAGTAACATTGAGGCTGGAAGCTGACGGACACAAGCGCAGACTATCAACTGAAGATTTATTCTTTCAAAAGGCAAGGTATTGATATCTACTATACTTACCACTGTTCATGAGCATCTCGGAGAGATTGTGTTTTTAGCATTATCAGCAAGGTGGCGCAGTCAGCGCACGTCACCACGTCGCGTGGTGGCACCCGCAAAAATCTCCTACGCATACTTTGGCCAGCTTAGAGAAGGGGAGTGACACTCCCTCGCGCACCCTTAAATCGCGGTGGCTAGAGGGAAGTTTGTACGCCTTGGCTGGCCTCGGGCTTTACCTGGAACGATTCTGCTTTAGTTACCGGGCTCACAAAGGTCACTTCACTCATTGCAGTCTCTGTTTGTGAAAAGCGCGTGCTTTTCAGACACAGCGAAGTAAGAAATGAGACGCTTATTAACGTGCATCCGCACGTGTGAGTACGTTTCTTGCGTCCTTTGTGCGTGAGAAACGCAGGGCACATTTGGATCTGCTTTCCATATTTCGGGTGACCTTTCAATTTGTTGCTATCGCGTTCATTGCTTCGCCTTTGCGGCAAAGCTGTGACATTTTTTTGTGGTGCTAAACCTGCCACTGGAACTGAATGAGTGGCAGCTGTTAAAACAATGCCACCGCATTAACCGTGTAGCGCTGGTACTTGCAGCAAATTTTGGTCAATCTGTGAAGTCTAAAGCGTTCTGTGAATGCGCAATGCGTATTCCGTTCACCACTACAGATAAATGTTTACATAAACTCCTGGCAGGCTAAACGTACACCTGCTATTATTTTACCGGAATCAAATGCAATCGACAGAGTTCGAGCAAAGATTCGGCCAAAAATGTATATAGTGAGTAACGCAAGCGCCGCATTGCCATCCGTTTGCTTTGGCTAATGTTTACATATGTCGCACGCAACAACCGATGGAAGAACAATGGTACCAACGTGCAGCATTGTCACGATTACGTATGTGCAATGTTAAAGTCGTGCATGCACGTATTCTAGCAAACGAAAAATATTCATGCTTGACCAATTCCACCGCGCATAGTAACAGCTTGCTAATGCAGTGTAGACCAACCCTTCTATCACAACCTCTATTGTCAACCTGTCGCGCTTGAAATAAAGCTACTTATCCTTGCGGAAGGCTGTCTTGAACGTCTGCTACAACGCTGAGGTCGTTAGCAGCTTGGTTTGCCCTGTCATTGACGCTTTCTTCGTCGCTTGAGCATGTAGACATGGGGTCGAAGTCTAAATGCACAGCGTACTCGACATCGTTGCCACTTCTGCTGATTGATGAAGCACTTCTCAAATTGTGAGGTGATTATGGGGCTGACTACATAATACCGGTAACACGTTGGAATACTTTCAGCGAATTGACATGTGTGGGCTACACGGCAAGCAACACTCCCAATACATTGCCACTGACAGCTTTCGGAAGGTGCTGTTTAGTAGCAGACGACGGCACTGCTCCTTATGGCTTGTCATGTCATGCACGCCAAGGCAAAGTGGCCGGCAGCGGCGGGTGGGCGAAGTTTACAGCTGACAGTCAAGTTTCATAGCGAGTACAAGCGTATTTGACCTTCTGCGTTTGTTTGTCGCCGAAAACCGTCAGTTTTCGGGTGACCATGCCATTGCCCCTTTAATGAGTACCTGCGTGAACACGCACGTGACGTTCGCAATGGCAGGGAAGGGTTCGTGGCACAGTATCTCACCAAGCCTGGTTGTGACGCGCAGTTTCAGAACATTGTAGTTATGCATACCCACAAAGACGATCGTACCCGTCTATTTATTGAAGCCGCTAAACTTGGCCTAGAAATTAGATGCCGGTGTAAGCGAAACGTCGATTGCTCGTCAAGATGAAGAGCTTCCAATCTTCGCGAAAGTCGCGGATTTTCAATTTGTTTACCCAATTGCCAGTCGGATTGTGTAGACGTAAAGGAAGTTTGTTATTGAGTTATCCGCAGTTTGCCCTATCACATTCTGGTTTTGTTTATGTTCATGTAGTCTCTGAAGATTAAACAATCAATTTATAGTGTCTACTTGTCGCCGTCCGATGGTCGTTTGCTTTCTTGCGCGCAGTATACCCACATTATGAGTGGTACACGAGACTAAAATTCATAAGTATCTACGGGCGACCGCCCATCGCGCTGCAACAAGTGCCTCTCAGCGTGAGTGTGACGAACCAGCAACATCCGCGTTTTCATTAGACCGCCGTAGTGATTGCGCTTGGTCATGTGACTATGCTGCTGCAAAGTAGGCAAGAGGCTTGATACGCAACGATAAAATTTGATGAAACTGGGTTTTGATACAGAGGAATGGTCAAGATAGGAAGAGAAGACAAATATTTTGAGGTAGTATGAGTTGACCGTTAGGCTTTCGTTAAAGCTTCTTTCACACGTAGAGTTCGCTCCTGGAGTTTCGTAGAGCATCCTGGAGTTTAAGTGTCGTACACTTCAACTCCAGGATACTATGTATCAGTTGTTTCTGCAGAGTGGAAAATTGTGCGAAAAGTTTCGATAGATACTACGCGAGCTTGATTCTTGCTGGCACAGCTGCTTCTGTTACCGTGTTTTATTTCCCGTGAACTTTGTTCAGAGCGAGGAATGTAACGTCCATGTGCAAGCCGACTGAATGTAACTGAACGATCTCTACATCAAAAGTCGCTCAGTCATTAACCGATGTTGCTTCCATTTCATTTTCAGGCAGTGAAATCGTTCGTTTCGAAAGAGCTGGGACGCAATGATATATTTACTGTTATTGGAATATACATCACCGCTCAAGAAACACAAAACGCGCTGATAATTACCCTTCAGTAAGTACTTATTGAATTCATGTAGCCAACCCTAATCATAAATTCACGCTTTCAACATATGCTGATGAGCGCTTTATTCAAACTGATGCTGTCAATATAAAATTGATATCATGTGCATAAAAGTATGCGTATTCTCAGAATACTATCATGTGTACACTGCCTCCCCAAGGGCTGTCCAGGAGGTCTGCTATTGACCCACTATTTTTATTATTGTGACAATTATTTATGCCGGGGTGCAGCAAGGTTTAACTCGCGTATTTCTGTCATGAATATGATGTTTGTTAAAAGTTGTATGAACGAAATGCAAAGTAATAAATCACAACAAAAGATTTTGCTATTTGAGGGGACCCGGGAGTCGCACCCCTGACCTCTCAGTCCGCAGGCAATAGATGCAGATCGCATAACCAACAACACCACTGGCACTTTTTTCTTTATTACTGCGCTGTTGGCACGTATGGAAAGACACGCTGTATTCGGGAAGGGTACTCCTTTTTTCTGTACCTGCGTTTATTGTTTGTCGAGGTGGTGCCGCCACCCACGAGCCGAGAAGATAATGACTGCGACAGAGAAGTACTAACGAGCAGCGACAAAAGATGCTCAGGCAGTCTCAGCATTACGGCCCCACGCCTCGATGACAGCGTTCAAAGAGACGCTTGCACCACGGTGCCCTATTGACTGATGTGCGTCGGGCGTGCTGTGCACAGTGGAGCGTGGCTTTTCCAATTTCGCTTTCACAAAATTTCAGATGTCGGGACCTAATCTGGAAGGTCTGGAGTGATTTGGTTCGGGGACAATACAGTTACAAGCTTTGTTTGTCACGTTCTGAAAGCACATGCGTTCCACCCGCAGCAACAGTGTTTCTGCACTGTCTATTTATAGGAGTGCCGAGATATCGACAGTGAGAATTGCTGCTGATGATAATACAACATTTATGAAAAAAAAAGAAAAAAAGGGAGGGGAGAATGTCAAGGGTGGTTTCCCATATCCAGGACACCATGGCCGCTGCAGCTCGACCGGCTTGATCCAGAAGGCCCCTTTGGGTCTTCAGGTCAGGTCATGCGAGGGCGGCTTCCCAAGGCTCCCCCAGTAGCGTGAGTATCAGAGGTGACTGAACCTCCATAGGTCTGTTCCGGCAGTCCCATGTGACATGTTGCAACGTCGGTCGTGACTCGCACCACTGACATTGGTTTACATATACATGGAGCTTTATGTGATGCCACCTTTCCAAATGTTGATAGGTGTTAACCTTAATTTGTCTTAGCTGGCGAGCTTCGTCAACTTTAAGCGATTTGTGCGGTGGGGCATAACGCTGTCTTGTCATCCGTTGATGCTCGAGTATATCGCGGGCAATGCATGGTTCGTACTGATTATCGGTGTCGTTCCTCACTGGGTTGTTCAAATCACGAGCGAAACTGTGCGCCGGCGAATTACCTGAGATACCCTCATGGCCTGGGCACCAAATTATAGCATGGTCCTCAATCAACCTGTCACCTAATATTTTCAAGGCGACATTCGGTAGTGCACCACGTAGAAACATTCTGCAGGCTTCCTGGGAATCAGACAAGACTAATGCAGAGGCGTTCTCTCCCTCTTCATTTCGAATAGCTAGCGCAATCGCCACCGCCTCCGCCGTCACTGTACAGGTTGTTTCAACTGACGCTGCGACAGTTTTAGTGGTATGCGGCACTGGTTGAACTACTACTATAACGCAGCTCTCCTTTGATTTAGCGGCAGCAGTGTATACTACTTCCGCTAAACCGTCTTTAAAGCTGGCGAGCTCTAGCTTTTCTTCTCGCCCCATGGTACAAGTTACTCATGTTTCACGGAATTGGGCAGACGGTTATGTGTTGGCCTATTTTCCTAACCATGGTAGTAATCTTCTCCCGGCAGTATTGTGGTCTAGTAGGGTATCCCAAGCGAGTGAGGGTTTCTGCCTACCTTTGTAAGGCATAGTCGTTCCTTCTGCGAGAGCAGTGTTGTTGCCGCAAGCTCTTCGAAAGTGTTGTACACACCAAGCGCTTTTACTTTGTCATTGGGTGAATTAAGTGGTGTACCTAAGGCAGCTCTGCATGCTCCCCGTATTATCAAGTCTATCGCTTTATTTTCCGTTGGTGTGCGCTCCTGATATGGTAGTCCATATTTGACTCTACTAAGAATGAAGGCTTGTACCAAGCGTAGAGTTTCTCCTTCGTTTAGCCCTTTGCCCTTTGTTGTTATTCTGTGAATCATTCGAGCGATGTTTTTCAGTGTACATTTCAGCATTTTGATTGTATAGCTTGCTCTTTTGTTGTTTTGCAGCCATAAACCTAATATTCTCATCGTCTCTCTCCGGCAGCGTTTGATCTCCAATGCTTAGTTGTATGGCTGATTTGTTTCTATATTTTCTGCCATGAACGCGGATAAATTTTGATTTATCTGGTGCACAGGTCATGCCATTACCTTCAGCAAACGCCTGGACGGTGTCGATCGCTTCTTCTAAAATTTGCTCCTTCTTTCCCAGTGAGCCTTTGTTGACCCACAGAGTGATATCATCGGCGTAGAGCGCGAATTGGAGGTCAGGTATGCGATCCAGCTGCTTTGCTGGTCAATTCATTGCATTATTAAAGAGGAGTAGAGAAAGTACTGCGGTTTTAGGGGTGCCTCTATTTGGCATTGGAAATTTCTGGAGTGTATGTTCTCCATGCCAATGGTTGCTGTGCAGTTGGATAGAAATGACTTGATGTAGCAAAATGTTCGAGCACTACAATTCAATGATTGACGTTATTCCAGTATAAGTCTGAGAGATTGTATCGAATGTCTGCCTCAAATCCAGCTCTGCGACTACGTTTTCTTCTCCAGTGGTTACATTCTAAATCACTTCATCTTTTATTCGCAGGAATATATCCTGCCCAGACAAATGCTGTCTGAATCTATGCATGTTGTGAGACAGATAATTCACTCTTTCTATATATTCAGAAAGCCTGGTGTGCTAAACCGTCTCAAAAAGCTTGCCTAGGCATGATGTCAACAATATTGGCCGAAGGTTGTGGAGCGTTTCATCCTTTCCAAGTTTTGGAATAAGACATATTGGGCCTCCTTCAATTGGCTAGGGATTTCTCCCCCTGCCCAGACTTTTTCGTTACAGTATTTGGTAATTTTTCCAACTTGCTTATCGCTCATATATCTCAACATACCATTAGTTATTCCACCCTCTTCCAGAGCCGAATGCCTTTTACGCGACATTGCAGCCGCACAGACCTCTTGCTCACTTATCGGGGAATCTATGTCCTGAATTTCTAAACCCTTATATTCTAGATCCTGTATAGTTTCCTCACCATTGCCAATGTATTTCTCCCGAACGATTTGCAGGAAAGCGTCATCATTCTGTTTGAATTCCCCCGCTGAAGTTCGCAATGTTCCAGTTGTAGTAGGTTTCCTGGTCATGAAGTCGAGCATACTTTTCAATATTTCCCACGTTTTAGCTTTACAGAGCGTTCCCCTCAGGGAATCATAGAAGGTAACCAAATTACTAGCCTGAAGCTTTTGGGCATATTCATTAGCTTTTATGGACAATTCTGCAATTCTGGCTTTCAGCTTTCTTTATATTTCTGCATTTTCCACCTTTTGATGATGCTGCGCCGACCTTCCCACAAGTGCAGAAAGTGGGGGTGCACTGCTGGAGTTTTTTCATTTATAATGAAGTGCTTGGCATGTAAGCTGTACGCCTTCCTCGTATCGTTCACACATTTGTCTAGCGTTTCTTGCAGCTGCTGTGTCACCGGATACTGCCTGTAGCCCTCGCCATTGGTTATTTTAGTAATTCCATGCGACCTTTTGAGCTTCGGAGTGGAAGTAGAAAAACTGATTATGAAGTAATCACTCCCCATATTCTCACCAAGATTTTTCCACAATCCGCTTTTACTATTATACGTCAATGTTAGATCTGGTTATGTGTCCATGGAAACACTATTGCGTAGTCTAATGGCCGCCTGGGGCGTGGTCTCTAGTTGGTGCTCGTATCTCTCTACTGCCTGCAATAAATTTGCACCTTTCCTGATGTTTTTCCAGTATCCTAAACAAGTATGGGGCGAATTGAAGTCGCCTGCGAAGTCTAACCTGTCTTTATTTCCCATATAACCAAAAGCCCACTCGAGCATCTCGAGAAAGTTGACGTGACGCTTTCTTGAAGGGCTGTAAATATTAAGAATAAACGTTTTGGCTTTACCCTGTTTGGTGATATGGAGCTAATTCAGTTGGTGCTCGGTTGGGCACTCAGATTGATGGTATACACTACTTGCAACAGTTTTATGCAGCAATGTGGTGATCCTAGAGTATTGCTACGGGGCGCCACGAATGAACATTCTAGAAAAGAGGACGATGTTTTAGCACGAGCTCGTGCAGACTGGGCTCCATATTGTATGCCTGCCTGTTTACCAAAAGTAAAGGCATTTTTCAGACGCCTTCTCCCCGTAACATTTTGGTGGAGAGTGCGGGTCTTCCCACAGTCAACACCACGACGATTCTACGCAGCGGACGTTCCTTGGCTGCCTGTGCGATGCCTGATCAAGACGAACACGAGGATTCTTCGGAGACTACCCCAACCGTGCTTCGTCCAACTACGCAGGAACCAACAGCACCGCATCCAGCTGCTACTAACCGCACCGTCGTCCTGACTCAACCGCGTGACCCAGGCACATTTTCGGGCAGGGACAGTACTGACGTGGAGCAATGGCTTCAGCTGTACGAAAGGGTGAGCGCTCTTTACAACTGGGATCCAACGCTCATGTTGGCCAATATTATTTTCTACCTTGATGGTACAGCTAAAGTTTGGTTTTCCGACCACGAGGAAGATATCACAAGTTGGGACATCTGTAAGCAGAAACTCATCGATCTCTTCGGCAAGCCCATCGGGCGTCGTCGTGCTGCGCAGAAAGAACTAGTGTCCCGACTCCAGTCCGGCACCGAGTCGTACGTCACATACAGACATGTGCTCGCCCTCTGCCGGAAAGTTGATGACAAGATGCCGGAATCTGAAAAGGTCGCGCACATCCTCAAAGGAATCGCCGATTACGCCTTCAATCTCCTCGTATTTCGAAACTCATCGACCGTAGACGACGTTATCAATGAATGCCGACGCTTCGAAGACGCGAAAAGTCGCCGTATCACTCCACACTTTTCGCGTCTTCCCAACACGGCTGCAACATCAATTTGCGAGGACGCCCATATGGCACCAGCCCCTGCTGCTTCCGACAATATCGTGCGCATCGTGTGCCACGAAATCAAGGCAGCATCTCCCCTGTGTGAACAAGTCCAGGCGCCTGACGACTCACGCGCCACGATTTCTTTAATCAAGAGTGTCGTACGCCAGGAACTGGCCAACGCCGGACTTCAGATGCTATGCCCCGTTAACCGACCTGAAACCGACTGCCCAGTACACCAAATATGTCCCGTGGACCGAACAACCGCCCACGTTACCGGAACCCAGCAGAATGGCGAATTTCCGATGACAGGCCGATCTGCTTCAACTGTGGACGAGTGGGCCATATTTCACGTCATTGCCGCACTTCCTAGGGTTGGCAGCCACGGTCGCATTATGCTGTAGCGACGAAAGAAGAGAGACGTGAGACGGCGTCGAAGGCGGCCGACGGGGCCGTGCTGATCTCGCCACTTTATTGCACGCCTGAAGAGGAGCCGTGGTGGCTGTCCACGTCCGACGCGCCAGGTGCGTGAGCTCGTTCTAATCCTCGCGCAGCTCGAGCTAGCATGAGCTGCGCGAGAGGCGCGGCGCGGCGATCCAGAAATGATGATGGGGATGATGGCGCTACAGGGCTCCCCCCCTAGCGCTTTGCGCGATTTGAAGGCATATGAAAAAAAAAGAGAGCGACAAATGCTATATACATGAACGACAATCCATAAAGTGTTCATTTGGAAAGTCCAGGTTGTCAACGTTGATTGGCCATCGGTAAGCAGCGGGTCTCTGGCGGGCGACACTGGGAGAAGCGCAAGGGACGAAGGAGGAAGTGCCGGGTCACTGTGGTAGCCGACAAGCGGGTCTCACGGTGACCTGGTCGGACAGGCCGAGAGTGGACCGTGTGTCGCGAGGTCATGACAGGATGGTGGGTGACAATGTTGGCGCTGGGTGCAGAGGACACTATACTGCCACCTGTCGAGATTAGAGGTCCCGACAGGGCCCCATGACGGTGGTGGTGGTGGTGGTCATGCGCCAGTATCTGCGGCTGGGTGAACGTCGGTATCTGCACCAGGGATTGGTGCTGGTCTGTCTGGAACGCACCCAGTGTGGGCTGGGCCAGCATGGTCTGCGTGGGCAGCATGGCCTGCAGCTGTTTCAGCGTCAGTGGCTGTCCCGGGACTATGGCAAACGAGGGGGGCGACATCACGCGTGGCGGTGCCAGAAAGATGTTGGGCCTTGGCCCCAGGTTCTGTGGGATGACAAGCGTCGGGGTGCCAGGCGGTCCTGGATGTCCCCCATGGGGCCTGGGCCCCGTCTGAGGTCCCAGGGTCAGGCCCGTGGCATGGGGTGGCCGCAGGGCCAGCTGGACTCCCTGTATCTGTCCCAGAGAGCTCTGAGTCTGCCCCGATGCGCCTTGTATCAGAATCGGGCTGTGGCCCAGGCCCGGAATGTACTGGTTCAGCAGGAAAGTGCCCTGCGCAGGTCCAGCCGGAAACATGCCCGGCTGCGCTGCCGCGGGGTTCCCGATGAGCAGCGGACTCCCCGTGTTGAGCCCCATCGCGGCTCCGCGCTGCACCGTGGTCGCAGGCTGCGGCGCCGGTACAGGCGCGGGCCGCGTTGTGGCCTTGTGCTGGGCCGCCCAGGGAGACTGGGACCGGGTGGTCGCCGCTGCCGAAGGCGTGGTCATGTTCGCGCTGCCGCTCGACAGCTTTGGCAGGATCTGTGGCTGTTTCGGCTGGATGAGCCGGGGGGCACCAGAGGTGCGAGGACTGGGGCTGGCCGAAACCACCTGTGCGACGCCGGGTCTCGACGCAGGTGCCTGCTGCGGCGCCACGGGCAGAGGGGCGCCGGTGGCAGTTGCTTTGGTGGTTGCCGGTGTCGACGCCGACGATGAGGGCAGGCTCTGGCTCCGCGAAGGCACGGCGCTGGGGCCCGTCGTAGACCACGAAACAGAGACAGGGGCGGGGAGCGGGGACGCCGAGTGTGGTCGGCTGCTGGCCGGGGAGGTGCGAGTGGAATGTGGCGAGGCACCCGGCAGGCCATTGCTGGCACCAGTGGCAGGTGGCGGAGCGGCAGGGGGCACCGTCGTGGAGCTGACCAGCAGCTGCGGCGAGGAGGAGGCCGAGACGTCTGAGTTGGTGGTCGCGGAAACGGCGAGGGCCACGGTGTCGCGTGCCGTCGCTTTCGTGGAAAACGTGCAGGTAGCAGGTACGTGTGATGAAGCTCTGCACTGGGGCTCTGAGGGAATGTACCTCTCGGAGGGAAGGTCAGTCGCAGTGGGGAAGTCTTCTACCTCGCGGTCGTGATCAGGTGCAGGAGTGGATGTTTCTGCGACCGGATCAGGTGTAGAAGTAGTCGAAGCCGGGGTACCAAGGTAGCGGTCAATGGAGGGCTGCGGACCGGTTCGTACCTTGCTCTGCGACGCCGGGGAAACCTGCCTGGTGCGGGTAAACGGAAGCGGATGGTATGTGTTGCCGCTGCGGGCGAGCACCGCAGTGCAGAGGGCATCGTAAGGCTGCGGGCTGGTGCTTGAAGTGGCAGCGAGATGGCGCAACTCTACCGAAAGGGCGTCGAGAAGAATGGCATGCATCAGCAGCTGGTCCGTGATGCCATTCACCGCAAGAACGGCGTCGAGCTGCATAAACCATACCTTGGGGTAGGTCGATTGGAACGGCGGCACTGGCGGGCAGAGTTGCGGGAACATGGCAGCGGGCCGTTCGGCGAAGGGCGTGTTCTCCGGGTCACCAATGTAGCGACGAAAGAAGAGAGACGTGAGACGGCGTCGAAGGCGGCCGACGGGGCCGTGCTAATCTCGCCACTTTATTTCACGCCTGAAGAGGAGCCGCGGTGGCTGTCCACGTCCGACGCGCCAGGTGCATGAGCTCGTTCTAATCCTCGCGCAGCTCGAGCTAGCATGAGCTGCGCGAGAGGCGCGGCGCGGCGATCCAGAAATGATGATGGTGATGATGGCGCTACAATGCCAACACCCGACGCCCACCTGCTGGCTCTCGGATGCCGATCTACATGGCACAAGATGATGCTTCGCCATCCAGGCCCGCCCAACCAAGCCGCTCCCCGTCGCCCTCTGGACGCGTGTCCCGCTCAACTAACCGACGTCGCTCCCCCTCGCCCTCCTACCACCAGTCCTCGGAAAACTGACTGGCGCAGCTCCTCGAGGTGAGCCTGCTTCGACGACCCGACCCAAAATTCCTCTACACACGATACCCGGACACAACAACTTGATTAAAGTAAGTGTTGACGGTACTTCTGTGGCAGCATTCAATTACAACGACGCTCACATATCAGGCATGAACTCCAGCCTTTGTGCTCGACTCAAGAAAGTGCTCACTCCTGCTCCGATCACTCTTGTCCGAGTAGCTGATGGTGCAACACCAGCAGTCACCGGGATGTGTGCCGCCCGTGTCACTGTTGCTGGACATCATACCACTGTTCTGTTTTAGTTACTGGACCACTGCCCACATGACATCATATTGGGACTCGATTTTCTGTCGGAACATTCCGCCCTAAATGACTGTTCTGCTGGTGTTGTTCAGCTAGTCCTACCACACGCCGTTGACCCTCCTGATCCTGCGCCGCCAAAGCTATGCTCCGCCGACTTAGTTCGCCTATCTTGTCGAGCTGTGACGTATATCGACGTCTCTTCTGATCCACCGGTGGCTGACGGCGATGATGTCATTTCACCTAATCCTACAGTACTCTGTTCGCTCAATGTTGCGTTCCCCCACACCATCATCACAATGAAGAACAACGTGGCATGTCTCCCAGTTGTGAACTTTGGACTTTGCTCTGAAGTGCTGCCACGAGGAATATCCCTTGCAATCCTTGCCCCGGCCGGCGACTACCAGATATCGGCCTTAACAGAGGATACACCGTCATCTGCAAGTATTAAGCCGCGCAGTACACTAGCCTGCATAACTGGAATGATTGCCTCTGATCTCCCGGCCGAGCATGTGTCGGCGCTTCGTGGCCTTCTTTCATCGCATCAAGATGTCTTTGATCTCTGCGACCGACCCCTAGGTCAAACGACCGTCGTGAAGCATCGGATCAACACCGGTGATGCAAATCCAGTACACCGGCGCCCCTATCGAGTTTACTCCACCGAGCTCCACGTGATCCAGCAAGAAGTCGACAAGATGCTTGCCCGAGACATCATTGAGCCTTCTTCAAGTCCTTGGGCTTCGCCCGTTGTGCTTGTGAGAAAGAAGGATAACAGCTGGCGCTTCTGTGTCGACTACAGAAATCTTAACAAGGTTACAAAAAAAGACGTGTATCCTCTGCCGCGGATAGACGACGCTCTTGACTGCCTTAGTGGAGCAAATCATTTCTCTTCCATCGACCTTCGTTCCGGGTACTGGCAGATATCAGTTGATGATCTGGACCGTGAAAAGACGGCATTTATAACTCCCGACGGGCTCTATCAGTTCAAAGTAATGCTGTTCGGGTTATGCAATGCCCCGGCTACATTCGAACGAATGATGGACGCATTCTTCACGGTTTCAAGTGGTCAATCTGCTTATGCTACCTTGATGACGTCATTGTTTTTTCGCCAACTTTCGAAACTCACCTCGAGCGTCTCTCAACAATTCTTTCGGTTTTCCGCAAAGCAGGGCTCCAACTAAACTCGTCGAAATGTCACTTCGGCCGCCGGCAGCTCACTGTCCTTGGACTTCTTATCGATTCTTCTGGTGTTCGTCCCGATCCTGAGAAAATCCGTGCCGTCAAAGATTTCCCTGTGCCGACCTCTGCGAACGATGTTCGAAGCTTTGTGGGCCTTTGTTCTTACTTTCGTAGATTTGTGCGGAATTTTGCTAACGTCGCACTACCGCTCACGGAACTACTAAAAAAATGTGACTTTTGTGTGGGGACCTGAACAAACCAGAGCATTCGTTGAACTGACGAGTAGACTCACGACGCCACCGATTCTCGGCCACTTTGATATATGCGCTCCAACGGAAGTGCGTACCGACGCCAGCGGCCACGGAATCGGAGGCGTTTTGGCACAACGACAGCATGGCTGCGAGCGCGTTATTGCATACGCTAGCCGTCTTTTATCGCCAGCAGAGCGAAATTACTCCATCCCAGAACGCGAATGCCTCGCACTCGTCTGGGCAGTGGCTAAATTTCGGCCGTATTTGTTTGGGCGCCCGTTCACGGTTGTCACTGACCACCACGCCTTATGCTGGTTGTGGTCTTTAAAAGATCCTAGTGGACGTGTCGGCCGGTGGGCTCTACGGCTACAGAAATATTCCTACACGGTTGTCTACAAATCAGGTCGCCACCATGAGGATGCCGATTGCTTGTCGCGTCATCCAGTAGACCCAGCAGACCTTTCTGAGAGCGATGAGTCTACTTGCGTTCAGCAACCGCGTGATCCTCACCTCAGAGATATAATCCTTCGGCTTAGTGGTCCCACAACTCCTCCGTCTCTCCGTATGTTCCTGCTCCGAGATGGCGTCTTATATTGCAACAGCATGCATCCTTACGGACCTGAGCTGCTGTTGGTCATACCACAGCATATGCGTCAGACTGTCCTAGCACAGTTGCATGATATACCGACAGCTGGTCACCTGGGAGTTTCAAGAACTTATGACCGCGTTCGACGTCGCTTCTTTGGCCCGGTATTTACCGATCCGTCTGCCGTTACGTCGCCTCATGCAAATCTTGTCAACACCGCAAAAAACCAGCAACCCTTAAAGCGCGACGCCTTCAACCCATTCAGATCCCATCCGAACCATTTTATAGGGTAGGTGTTGGCTTACTAGGACCGTTTCCTTTATCGGCCAGCGGAAACAAGTGGATAGCAGTCGCCACGGATTACACCACTCGGTATGCCATCGCATGGGCCCTTCCCACCAGTTGTGCGACCGACGTCGCTGACTTTCTTCTAAAAGACGTCATATTACACCACGGCGCTCCTCGGCAACTGCTTACCGATCGGGGTCGCTACTTTTTATCACAAGTTATCCAAGACATATTGCACTCTTGCGCTACAAACCACAAGTTCACAACGGCGTATCATCCTCAAACCAACGGGCTCAAGCAGCGGCTAAATAGAACCATCACAGACATGCTCGCCATGCACGTTTCTTCCGACCATCATGACTGGGACTCCACCCTTCCCTTTGTAACATTTGCCTATAATACGTCTCGGCATGACACTGCAGGTTTCTCGCCATTTTTCCTCCTGTACGGACGAGAACCTACGTTGCCTTTCGACACGCTCCTTCCTGCCGTTGGCCACACGTCAAAATATGCCCGCGATGTGATTTCTAGAGCTCTAGAGGCACGTGAGATTGCTCGCCGGCGTCTGAGCGATTCGCAGGAACGACAACGACAGGTCTACAACGCGTGCCATCGTGATGTCCACTTCGGTCAAGGTGACACAGTCCTTTTCTGGAAGCCGTCGCGGCGAGTTGGCCTGTGCGAAAAGCTGACTTCACCGTACTAGGGTCCGTACCGTGTGGTGCGCCAAGTCACCGACGTGACATATGAAATTGAACCTCTTAATGTCACCAGCGCGCGATCGTGTTCTGACGTTGTTCACGTCACTCGGCTGAAACGATTTTACTCAGACCAACCAAGCACCGAGACGGTGCCTTCGCCGCCGGGGGTGATGCTACGGGGCGCCACAAATGAACATTCTAGAAAAGAGGACGATGTTTAGCGTGAGCTCGTGCAGACCGGGCTCCATGTTGTATGCCTGCCTGTTTACCAAAAGTAAAGGCATTTTTCAGACGCCTTCTCCCCGTAACAGTATTTTAAATTCTGAATTTTAAATTCTGAATGGGGTAATAATCTCTTATTTTTATTACGCCCTTGCCTATTTCCTGCGAAAATATCACGCGAGGTTTCTTAAATGCAGCGTCCATGTATGATTGCAGCGCCGCCGCTCACTTTTGGAGCGAGCGGCAGTTCCAATGCCATATCTCAATGGATTCAGTGGTGCGAGTTGTACTACTGGTCATGGTTAATCAGGCTGTCGACATGTGTAGAGTAAGACGCTGCCCCATTTTTGATTTTACTCGCCATGGGAGCATCCGGATCATTGCAAGCTCTTTTATGCGAGCTTTGCTGTTTATTCAATTGCACATGCACATAAGCCTTGTGGCTCTGAAGCTCCGCATACAATTGTTGCTGAAAGTTTTGTAGAATGTGCAACTGTTGCACCAGTTGACTCATCGCTTTTCTAATACTTTCTAACGTGAAGGGCTGAGTGGAGGCTGTATCTGCGTGATTAGTTTTGACTAATGCGCCCATGGAGTTTTGTATTTGTATCGTAAGAGCTGGTACTTCCAATTTGAGTTCGCCCAACGACTGCTCTAAATATCTGCTTTCGGAAAGTATTCTCTGATAGTCAGGGTGAGATGTTATTGGGGCCGTTGCTCACGCCATCCCCGCCGCCCTGCTCACCTGCTGCTGGGTCGAGATCCCGGCCACTCCAGGCGTGCTGGTTGAGTAGGGGATCGGGATTGAGGGCAGGAGGTAGGTTGCGACTTTGGGGCTCCTAGTTCGTGACGTTTCTTCCTTTTCTCTCGTGATCATGCCTTGTGCCTTTTCCTTTCAGCTGTGTCCACCTGGTTTCCAAGCTGTGGCCATTCTTCATTATCGTCAGTGTATTCCGATGCATACCACTTTGGTTTTGGTGGCGATGGTAAGGCTCCGTTAGTTGACTTTTTGTCTGTCGTCTGGTTTGGCACCTTAGGGGACTGCTGCCTTATTGGCTGCTTGAAGCACTGTTTGCATTTTTTAGTTCCCTTCAAGTGTGCCTCTCCACACGCGGAGCATACAGGGTTGCAAGTGTGGTCCGGTTGAGGCTCCTTCATACCACAGTTGTGACAAATGGCGATAGTGGGCGTCGGGCAAACGTCTGTTTTGTGTCCCCTTTGCTGGCAGGCATGGCAGAATTGTTTCGTATTCTTGAATGGGAAACAGGGGACCTCGACGCCCATATAGTACACAAATCTTCGGGTTATGGGGCCAAAAAACGTGATCAGTGCTGTCTTTGTCTCTCGAAGCATTCTTGCTCTTAGGATCTCGACTCCTTGTGTCCGTATGCGTAGATTTGCCAGGAGAGTTTCTGGGCTTGTGTTGGGAGTCAGGCCATGTATGACTCCTTTTCGTGTGCCATCTCCCACTGCTGCATAGGCATTGACAAAGTGCAATCTTCCGTTGGGAGTGAGGCTTGTGATATTTCTGCTGATATCAGCCACATTTTGGTTGGGAGGGGAGATGATGAATATGTTGGATCCTGGCTTCAGCCAGAGCAAAAATTGGCTTCCGCTTATTGTACCTTGACACACGTTCACAACTGCTTCTGCAATTTGTGGTGCCGTTAGTTCTGTTATAGGTAGTCCTTGAGGTGGCCTTACGATGATTTTGAAGTCTTCTTTGGAGAGTGGTGGTAGCTTCCGCTTCTGTGGTCTTCTTTGCGACGTAGGTTGCGAAAGTCACTCGGATCACAGTCACAGTCACAGTCTCCTTCTGTCACAGTCACAGTCAAGTCACAGTCTCCCTCTGTTGTCGTGAGTTTCTTTCCTGCTTTCGCAAGAGCTTTTTTTTGACAAACGGTAAGGACCACGTGCCAGCTTCCTCCATCGTCACGTTCCTTGCCTCCAGATGTACCATAGGTCTCTTCGTTGTGTTGGTAGGTGATGACATCCCCCGCAACGCTGTCCTGGCATTGCATTGCAGCCTGGTCCAAAGCTGGCGTATCAGGCTCTGCCTTCTGGTCTATCTTGGAACGTGTTGTGTATTTAAGCGGCGTCTTCGTCGCTTTCAACCGGGCATGAGACGCCGCAGGCGCTCTCGTAAGAGCCAACGAAGTTTTCGCCATCGGACGCTACCGCGCCGTCTACGCTTGGCGCGTCTCAGGCGTAGGCGTCTCGCCACCGCTGCGTTGCTCGCGCGGTCATAACGGACATGTAGTCGAACGAAAGTAGATATGAAAAGATGCTGTTCAGCGAGAAAAGGTTGTCATCCACGTGCGGCAATGATTTTCCTGAGCACAGTGTGACAGCGCAGTCCAGGTAAGTCACAGCAAAATTACATAAAATTAGCAAAACTCATGAGGCACATGCGAGCAGTGCTTCACTCGTCGGCGCCTCCTAGCGGTGCCGAAATTTGCTGCATCAGACGCTGCCGAAAGACAACAGCGTTGACAGGCAAATGTCGTGCAACTGTGCAAGTGAGTTTGGATCAGAGAGGTAAACAGCAGGGAGGAGCATGAAGCCTCCGCGCACCTACGGATGTAGCTCAGAAATCTGCCTCTCGCGTTTAGGAAGTTGACTGCTGTCACAGGTCCCGTTCATTCGGGAGGCGATCGCCAGGCCAATTCCAAGGACCGAAGTATCGGCCCCCCGAACCGCACCATGAAAGCGTGGACAATTTAGAAGTGGTCCTATTTGGCGCGCCAGCGGACGCCGGCTGTGACCCAAAGAACAAATCAGAGCCGAGAGTTGAAAAACAAAACAAAATTATATTCTCAGTTATGGCAAATCAAACCAATACACCAGTATGCACACTCGACAACAGTTCAGTACAATATGTCACCAATCAAACAATGTACTACACAGTACAATCAACCACACTCGAAACAACGGACCCAGACAACAATACGCACTACAATGTAGTCGCATGCATCGAACAACCACGACACTTAAAGACTAAAGAGTTAGAAAACCTATTCAGTGCAAAGTTCTTGGAACAAAAGTCTGATTGATACTCTTCCGAGAATCACTCACTCAAAGCCCAGTGTGGTTGTCGCTCCGCTGCCTCCGAAGTTTCTCTTCCAGGAACCATCGCGTCTTCAATTGGCTGCTCTCCAGACTCCAAACTTCTTCGCTGGAAACACGTCGGCTTCACACATGCAGCTGTTGCCACGCGTCTTCGCTCGATAGTGGTAGACACACACTCTTGCCTGTAGCTCGAGTCTTCACCCCTCAGGTGGAAATCCTCTTCTTCTCCTCCTTTGTCACGGAAGACAAAAGGCTTCGCCCACAAGGCGGAACACCCTACGCACTCTGGCGCATACTTTCTTCTTCTCCTGTTTTGTCACTACGGACAAAACCTTCACCGACAGTCGCGGCGGAATGACCCCACGCACACTGGCGCTACCTTCCTTCTTCTCCTGATCTCCCATCTCTGCTGCTCGGTTAAATACCTTCCGCGCGAGATTCCAAAAAATCTCATCAGTTCGTCGGCGCGATGCGCAGCGAAGGCTGGGGGAAAGGGCGAGACGGTACGAGGGCCGTCCGCGAAAGATGACGCAACCCTGCATCACCACGCCCCTTTCCATCGAGAACTTTCTAGGGCTTGCTCGGCTGCCGATGCGAGGAGGTTCGTCGGCGAACCTAGGCTTCCGAGGGGAGAGGGACGCGCGCCCGGGGAGTCTTTGGATGCTTGTTTTCTTCTATTTTTTGTTGACCTCGAGGCATCTCTACGGCGCTTCGTCGCGAGAATTTGGCGGCGCGCCCTTTTTGAGCTCTCGTTTTGTGACACTGCCCCCCACTTTAAGAATATTATCTCATAATATTCAAAGCCACACAAACGAGCGCGAACAGTCCCTACACTCTCAGAGACTGTAACGTAGTCCATCGCTCATGACTCGTTACATTCACAATAGATCACTCAATACAATTGTACATTGTAATTCAATCTCACAACACATAGGATATAGACACAGGTGCATGAATACATCACTCCATCACATACTTCAAGCAATACAAATGTACAAAGTTCTCTCATTGCAACAATTGTACAATACTATACATCACATCACCGTAACAAACATTTTTGATTCGCTCGACATACAGTTGTGACACCGGATAACAACCACATTAACTTAACATATTGCACTCAGCACTGTCAGACACATTCCGATTCGACCTCAACATCTATCCCGTGTACTTTGAGCGGCGCTTGCGCCCTTTCTTCCGGTGCTCGCTCGATCTCTTCTTGTTTTTCCTCCTTCTATTACGGCGAGCCCTTACCAACGACGGTATCTGAGGCGGCGTCTCAGCCATCGTTGTCCTTTTCGACACCGTTAACGGTTCATAACGTTCAACCGATCCTGTCACCCGCTTGTTCATGTCACGACATTGGGCCTGGCTGGCCGACTCCGTCACCTTTACACTGTCGGTCGGTTGAGGTCGTGCCGACGTAAGTCCAGCTGCCCAGCACGTGAACTCATTCAACACGATCATCTCCTCATTCACTGTCTCTTGTACCCGGGCTTCCCCTCGGGCTCGAGTGAAATCCTTCACGGGGGTTTTCTCCACTGTACCTCGCGGTCCTTGTGTCCGCGGGGGCTCCATCTTCGGGTCTTCCCCCAAACGTTCTGGATCATTCGGCCCTCGCGCCCCGTCGATGTTTCCGATGACGAGGTCGTACAGGGGGTCGTCGTGCATAGAGCCGTAACATTCCCGCTGAAGTACGGGGTTTCAACCTCAATCTCTGCTTCGGGAAGCATCCGAACCGTACTGTCAATTAGGCAAACCGGTTTCGTTTTGCCTGTTAACTCACTTTCCCGCACCAAATTTCTTCGCACGATAACAGTGGAGCTACCGGTATCTCTTAACACCGTAACCTTTTTGCCCGCAACTTTTCCAGGCAGCGTTGACATTTCCTTCGTAACACCGGTTGGCTGTTTTGTCATTACAGCACCCACAAAAGGAAGTTTCTCCCCAGTTTTCCACTCTACAAATCCATCGGTGATGGCATTATCATCGGATTTCGGTGCTGCTAGCACACAGGATACCTGGTGGTGGTGGTGGTGGTAAAAAACATTTATTTCGGAAAAAGTATACTAGAGAGTGCTGACGTGGCCCATCGGCGTGCTAGAGTGGCAAGACCCTATTCCGGGACGCCAGTGGAGCTGGAAGCTGCCCGTGCGCGCTCCACCAAGGAGCGTTGTGCAGCCAAGGTAGAGCAGCCGAGCAGGTGCTCCTCCCAAGCCTCTCTAGTTGGGATAGGAAAAGGGGGTGAGAAAGGGACGGGATTAACTGGGCACGATGCTACGACGTGATATGTGTCGGCGAGGACATGACAGGTCGAGCAGGTGCCATTGATTTCCGACAAAAAGTGCCTGGCGACCGCCGGACTGATAAAGGTGTTTGTCTGCAGGCGGCGTAGCAGTCGTTCGTCCGCTTTCTCCAAACCGCGTGCGGGGTCCGGGTAGAGGCGGCGCGAAGCCCGGTAATAAGCCAAAATTTCGCGAAAGCGCGTCAGGTTGGTATTGCCAGATTCCGTCTCGGGACATGGAGGGGCAACGGCCCGGACAGGAGAAGCGCGGGCAGCGGCATTTGCCGCCTCGTTGCCGGGCAGGCCCGAGTGGCCTGGGGTCCAGACTATACGAATGGGATGAGGGTTAAAGCGCCAAGAGGCTGCCTGTAGCAGGCTAGCCGCCAGCGGGGCAATGGAACCCTGAAGGTACTGAGAACAGGCCGAGCGCGAGTCCGTCAGGATGGTGCGTGAGGCAGGGTGAGAGGCGGCCAAAGCTATGGCAACCTCTTCAGCGTGCGTTACTGTGTCTGCTCGAAAGGAGAGGCCATCTACGTGTTTGCCCCCTGTAATCACGGCAGCCGTGAAGTGACCCGAGGGGGAGGGACCCGAGACGTCCACGTAGAAAACACCAGGACGATCGGAGTGTCGCGTATGAAGGGCCGCGGCGCGTGCTAGTCTACGGCCAGGATGGAGGTCGGGGTTCATATTACGGGGTAGAGGTTCCACCCATAGCTTTTGACGCCAGAGCTCTGGTACAGGCTGCAGAGGGTCTTGGTCAGATATCGGGTTAAGGCCAAGTCTGTGTAGAAGACGGCGCCCTGAAGGCGTCTGCGACAGTCGATTGATTTGGTTAACGCGATGAGCTTCGCGCATCTCTGCAAAGGTATTGTGTACCCCCAGAGCCACGAATCGGCTGTTGGAAGTTGCAATAGGTAGGTCCAGAGCGCGTTTGTATACTGAACGAAGAAGGACGTCCAGCTGGTGCTCGTGTCGACGAAGCAGGCGAAGGTAAGGCAAGGCGTAGAGGACGCGACTGGTCACAAACGCGTGGGCCAATCGGAGGGACTGAGACCCGCGGAGGCCGCCACGCTTGGTAGAAACTCGCCGTATCATGCGGCTCACCTGTTCGCTGGTGCGTCTGAGGCCTGCTATTGTGCCCTTTGGATCCAAGGACGATGTGAGGTGAAGGCCAAGAACCCGAATGTTTTGCACTGACGGGACGGGCCCGGACGGAAGAAAAATTTGAGGCGGCGGTAGCGGAGAGACTGAAAGAAGAGCCGATTTAGCTGGAGAGCACTCCAGGCCGCATGAACCTGCGTAGGTGTCCACCAGAAGGGCAGCCGTTTGCAGGCGTTCTTCGATTTGCGCTAAGGAGCCGGTGTTGGTCCAGATTGTGATATCGTCCGCATATAGTGCGTGTTGTATTCCCTCGACCTCGCTTAGAAGAGAGGGGAGGTTCATCATCGCCAGGTTAAAAAGCAGAGGAGACAGGACTGCCCCTTGAGGTGTACCCCGCGTGCCTAATAAGTACGGGCCGTGTTCGGTAGAATTAAGGCGAATGTAGGCGGTGCGATGTGATAGAAAGGCGCGAATGTAGTTGAAAGTCTTCTGCCCGCAGTTTGTGGTAGACAGGTTAGTGAGTATAGTGCTGTGTTTGACGTTGTCGAACGCCCCGCGGAGATCGAGAGCGAGCACGGCTTTATCGTTATGGCGCATAGTAGTCGGCTCTATGATATCGTGTTCAAGCTGGAGCAGGACGTCCTGCGCCGACAGATGGGGGCGAAAGCCAAACATCGTGTCGGCAAAGGTCCTCCTGGCCTCCAAGTAGGTGGAAAGGCGTTCGCGAACCATGGTTTCCATGAGTTTGCCTGCGCAAGACGTAAGTGAGATGGGTCTCAGTGCCTCAATACTAACGGACTTTGCCGATTTGGGAATGAATGTCACGACCGATGTGGTCCATTCCGTTGGAAGCGGAGAGCCGTCCCATATCGAATTTATAAGGTGGAGTAGTGAGAGGTGTGCCTGGTCGGGAAGATTTGCCAGGAGCGATACTGTGATTCCGTCGCGTTCAGGGGCCGTGCCCCGTCGCATTTTCGTGAGTGCAAATCGTAAATCAGAAAGCGTGTATGGGGCGTCGAGGTCGGTGTTAGGGGCGCCGGAATACGTATATGCTGGGCCTGCGGGATCATTTGTGCAGCAGATGTAGTGGTCACAAAGTTCTCGCGCGAGTTCATCCGTAGTGCCCTGAAAGGCATGCAGAACACGGTGGAGCTGGCGTTGCGTTTCTCCCCTGGTGGTGGAGGGATCGAGAAGGCTTCTAAAGAGTCGCCACGCACTCTTAGAGCTCATCTGGTTTGCAGCCTTCGAAGAGGTGTCTGCCCAGTTAGCATCGGAAAGTTGTGCGGAGTATGCGGCCGCCTCTGCAGTGAGCGCCTCAATGCGAGCGCGAAGTTTCCGATTAAGTTTGTTGCGTTTCCAGCGCCTTATGAGCCCTCGGCGAGCGTGCCAAAGATGTAGGAGGTGTGGATCGATTGCAGGAGTCAAATTAGAGGTTGCAAGGGTGCGAGTGTTCGCTTGTTTCATATGGAGAGCGTATGATGCCCACGCTGCATATTCGGTCGAGGAGAGGCTGGCGGGGAATGGTTGCATTCTGAACTGAGTCCAATCGGTGAGACGGGCTTGGCCCCAGTGTTGGCGCATTTTCTGCCGCGGTGTGAACGAAATGCGCAGTAAAAAGTGATCGCTGCCTAGGTTTTCGCCTAAATTCTCCCATGTAGCATCGCGGATGTGACGGGTGAGGGAGAGGTCGGGGCATGTGTCTCGCGTGACCGAGTTGCCGGAACGTGTGGGTTGTGCCGGATCGGTAAGAAGCGTCAGGCTCAGCGAGGAAATGAGCTCCTTGAGCTCTCTGCCCCGGGCCTTCTCGTAGAGGTAACCCCAGTGAGGGCTGGGGGCATTAAAGTCCCCGACAATCACCAGTGGTTGTCGGGCCGCTATACGCAGCGCCCGATGGAAGAGATGCGCAAACGAAGCCCTTGCAAGGCGAGGGGGGCAGTACACGTTTAAGATATGTATTGATGGTTGGCCCCTCCGCTGAGACAGCACTGATATCATGCAGTAGTCGTAAGGAAGATCCAGATCGAGGTCAATCTGTACCGCCGTGTAAGCTTTATGCACGAGGAGGCATGTGGTGGTGCCGCCTACATAGGAGCAGTATCCAGAAAGGGTTGGAGCAGGGCCAGATTCTTGGAGCGCCAAGACGGCCGGCTGAGAGCCAAGTGAGCTGAGGAAAAGGGAAAGATGTGAACGCTTTCGCCTGTTCCCGAAGCCTCCAGGGTTCCACTGTATGATCTCGAATTTAGACGCAATATTTGAACGGGACGTACGATTGGTAGCCATCGTGACTGTCTTAGGTTTTATATTTGGTCCTCCATGTCCCGCTCGGATTCCTCAGAGGCAGGGAGGGGCACGGAGGCCGGATTGTCCGACGGCGGGGTGGTGGTAGCCACCTTACGACGACGCCGTGGAGCTGTACCCTCACTGCTCACCGAGCAGGAGCGGGAACGCGATGCCTTGGGTTGAAACTGGGTGATTGCCCAGGCTTGAATAGCCTGGGTAACCTCTACTACTATGCGTTGGACCGAGAAGCTGGTGAGGAGGTGATTAATCGAAGCTTCGACGCGCGTGAGGCGTTCCTCTACGCGCGGGGTGCGCTCTTCGCTAGGGAGAGTTTGGTTAGCGGGCAAGATAACCTGAGGTGCCCCAGGAGCCTCAAGAGCTTCTGGAGTAGATGTGGCACCGGTTCCGAGTGCTGGAGTACAAATGGTTGCTTGAACCGGCGGTTTAATGGGAGTGGACTTAGCGCGAGGACTAAGCTTGGACGTAGCTGGCGTAGCCGCCTAGACAGAGGAGGCAATACCGGATGGCCTTGCAGTACACTGTTGTTGGGGTTGAAGTCGCTTATTTAAGAGTTCGAGTTGTTTAGTTAAAAGAGAATTTTGCTTTTGAAGTGCCGCAACTTGCTGGCGAAGGGCCGCAAGTTCGGGAGAAGGAGGATCGACAGAAGGGGGTGAGAGAGGCTTAGAAGCAGCTTTCCCTGCCCAACTGCTCACCTGAGGTACCGCCGCTGGTGCTTCGAGCGGTGGGAATGCCTGAGTGTCGGCGTGGAGTGGTGGAGCCGACTGATGCAGGTTGATGCCGCTGTCTGGCTGTGACGAACATGAGGTGGTCCCTCGAGGAGATGTTGAGGGCTGCTTGCGTTTCCGATATTTTCGATATTTTGCCGTGCAGCCACTGGTCCCAGTCTCATGGGCGCCGTGGCAGAGGAGGCACTTGGGGTGGCAGTCGTGGGCATTGAGACCTGCAGGTGCGGGGGTTCCACATTTGGCACACTGCGTTGGAGCGGGGTGAGGACACTGAGGTGGTCGATGGCCGATGGTACCGCACTTGGTGCAAACCGGGACCGTTTTCTTGTAGGCGCGGATGTACGTCGCCACGCAGTGGTAGAAGAGGAAGCGGGGTAACTTCGTGCCCTCGAAAGTCACCACCGCCGCCGCGGAATCTCCGAGTTTGCGGACCGCAAGGATAGTACCTCGAGGCCAATACAGTTCAGACTTTATCTTTTCCGGGCTTTCAGCAGGGTTTACGTTGATGACGCCCCTGCATGTATCCCCTGGTGCCTTGGCGTGGCCTCGAACGGGTAGCTGCTGGTCCCCCACTTGCAGCTGGAAGTCCCCGAGGAGTCGCTGTGCCATAGGCAAAATGGTGGTGCTGCAGACTAAGATGTTCTGTTCCCAGATTGGCCACACTTGAATTTGCGTGGTAGTCCGGTCGCCAAGGTAGCTGCGGATGGCGTCGCCCGCGCGATCGGCCGGGACAAATGTGCGTAACTCGCAGGGAACGCGAGGTTTCACTACCACGATGTAGTCGTCGCGAGAGAGGCGAGGAGTTTGACGCGGACGCCACTTGCGTTGCTTCGCTGGCTGCGAGGACGGAGCAGAGGTAGGCACACCACCGGAGGGATGGCGCGCCGGCGTTCCTTGCAAGGCTGGGGAATGGTGGCCCGCTGTGGCGTCTCGTTGTTGTTGAGACGCAGGCTTCGATTTCGCTTGCTTGCGTTGCCACAGTCTCACCATGTCGTCGAGGTATTCATCTTCTGATGGCATAGTGTTTTCGGAGGATGAAATCTCCATGGACAGCATTTGGCTTGAGGTAGGATCATAGCCCGTAACCACGTTAGCGGCCGCCATCGCCGGGCTGAGAGCCCGTAGCGAGGCGGCGTTGTAGCCGGGAGTGAAGGACGTCCCTCAAGTTGTCAAAACTGGACCCACCTGGACGAAGGTGTTGTCTAGGCGAAGCGGAGAACTTGGCGGTGACGATAAATCCAAGTTTCAGGGGTACCAAGGTGGATGTCCGCAGAAATAGCAGGAAATCTACGGAGGCGATGTGGAGTGCGTCCGTCACCATCGAGCGCTCGCAGCGCCCCCTCGATACCTGGTGAGTTTGACTTGCTCCGTTACGACATGCGTCTGCTTTGTGCCCAGTCTGACCACACTTGAAACATTTTAATACCGTAGGGCTCGTAGAGATCGTTCGACAGTTGTTCGCGCGATGACCCACTCGGTTACACAGAATACATCGCGGAACACTCTCCGGTGCATGCTTCTTTTGTTCGGGTGCCGAATTTTTCGAATCTTCGGGACACTCCTTCTTGACCTTGGCCAAATTAGTTCCACCTTGTGCTTCCAAGAATTGATCAGCCAATTCAAGCATGCCTTCAAGTGACTCGGCCTTCCTCTCTTTCAAGTACAGCGACAGGCTTGGGTGGCAACTAGTAAGAAATTTCTCTCTAATAAGGAGCTCTCTAAGCTCATCGTACTCGTGCGCTGTTCCTGAAAGTTCAATCCATCTGTCGAAATAATGGCTAAGTCGGGCGGCATACTGCATAGCCGTCTTACCATCAGCTGGCTTTCCTGTTCCAAATCTGTCCCGGAATCCATCCACAGTAATGCCTAGTTCAAACTGAAACATCCGCTTTCTACAGCGACCGAAATTCCCCTGCCGCCAAAACGCAGCGTCGTTCGCACTGGACGCGCCCCGCGCCGTCGAATATGCCATCTAGTACGGGGCGAACGCGGGATGGATGCGCTGTCACCCGGTTGTTGTCGCGGCTCGCAAACGCTACTACGATATCCGGTGGTGTATACTTCGACAATTCTCGTACGCAATAAGCAAGAAAAGACAGTACTGCTTACTTTGCTGGCAAGTGGCTGTTTTGTAATGCACGAAGAGCAGAAAAACCACCGACGCCAGCGGCGTTGGTGGGTTTGTTTTGCTCTGCAAGACCGCAACAAGCTCGGTCACGCGAACAGCAAGCTCGATCACCTCTTTCACGAAATACGGAGGTGAAGTAAGCACAGAGTAGGTTAAACTCCCGTTGGTTTCAACATTCAGTTACGTGCACTGCGGCATAACAAGTGAGTAGGGCTTGGCCGCCATTTTTCAAAATTCCTTGATTAGCGCTCCTATTGGTCCGCGGTGACTGATTCGGCGGCAGACTCCACAAAAATCGGTCCGAGAGCGATGGGCGCGGAGAGGGCCCTTTCGGCGGATCTCGCCACCGCCGAACCGGATTCGGTGCAATTTCGACGGCCGGAATGCTCAGTGTGAACGCGGCCTAAATCTAAATCGCTTCAGTGATGCAGATTTCACCTTTGCATATTTGGCTGCATCGGTCGGCGTCAGCCTACCATACACACTGAGCGCTTCACCACTCAAGCAAGTACTCACAGCTGTTGCCCATTGATGTTCCGGTCAATTCTGGCTCCTTGAAATAGTCTCAAATCGGTGAAGGTACGCGTCAAAATCGTCCTTCCTTTCATCAAACGCTGCGAGCAGCTTGCTTGGGTTCAAGCGGAAGCCATGGTTCGCCCGTTCACTGCTTTCAACTCTAGCTTGGACCGAAGTTTCAATTCGCTGTTGCAAACGGAGCCGCTCGAGTTCCATCTCGTGCTGCCGCTGCCGTTACCTTTCAGCCATCTCCGCTTCTCTTTCTTCTTTCAGCTGTCACTCCTTTGCCTCTCTTTCTTTTTTCAGCTGTCACTCCTTTGCTTCTCTTTCTTCTCTCGCCCTTTCAGCTGCCAACTTTTCTCTCTCCAGCTCCAACTTCAATTGCTGCTCTCTTTCTTCTTTGCTCTCTCAGCGGCCAACCTCTCTCTCTCTCTCAACTCAGCTGCTTTTTCTTCCTTGGCTCTCTCAGCTGCCAACGTCTCTCTCTCCAACTCAGGTGCTTTTTCTTCCTTGGCTCTCTCAGCTGCCAACCTCTCTCTCTCTCCAACTCAGCTTCTTTTTCCGCTTTGGCTCTTTCGACCGCCAACCTTTCTTTTTCCAGCTCAGCTGCCTTTTCTTCTTTGGCCCTCTCTTTTTCTTCTTTTTCCTTCTGGGTGACCCACTTCCGTAGTTCGGCGCCAGAAAGACCCATCTTCTCACCAAGAGCTACTAACTTTTTGAGATCCATTGTGTCGTGCAAATGAAACCTTGCCGCGTCAAAAAATATCTGCCTAAATCAGTATATCAGAACACTCTCCTGCACTCGTTAACGAGAACACTGAGAAACACACAAAATCGTTCCGATAGCACTATCAACAACTCGAGGCTCTTTGTCACTACTTTGGACACACTGTGCACCAAAAGGTCCTTGTCGCGGACGCCAGATCACTTGTCACAGGAGCCCGTTAATTCGGGAGGCGATCGCCGGGCTAATTCCAAGGGCCGAAGTATCGGCCCCCCGAACCGCACTACGAAAGCGTGGACAATTTAGAAGTGGTCCTATTTCGCGCTCCAGCGGACGCCGGCTGTGGCCCAAACAACAAGTCAGAGCCGAGAGTTGATAAACAAAACAAAATTATATTCTCAGTTATGGCAGATCAAAACGATACACCAGTATGCACACTCGACAATAGTTGAATACAATATGTCACCAATCAAACAATGTACTACACAGTACAATCAACCTCACTCGAAACAACGGACCCAGACAGCAATACGCACTACAATGCAGTCGCATGCATCGAACAACCAAGACACTTAAAGACTAAAGAGTTAGAAAACTTATGCAGTCCAAAGTTCTTGTAACAAAAGTCTGAATGATACTCTTCCGAAAATCACTCACTCAAAGTCCAGTGTTGTCGCTCCACTGCCTCCGAAGTTTCTCTTCCAGGAAACCTCGCGTCTTCAATTGGCTGCTCTCCAGGCTCCAAATTTCTTCGCCGGAAACACGTCGGCTTAACACGCAGCTGTTGCCACGCGTCTTCGCTCGATAGCGGTAGACACACACTCTTGCCTGTAGCTCGAGTCTTCACCCCTCAGGTGAAAATCCTCTTCTTCTCCTCCTTTGTCACGGAAGACAAAAGGCTTCGCCCACAAGGCAGAACACCCTACGCACTCTGGCGCATACTTTCTTCTTCTCCTGTTTTGTCACTACGGACAAAACCTTCACCGACAGACGCGGCGGAATGACCCCACGCACACTGGCGCTAACTTCCTTCTTCTGATCTCCCATCTCTGCTGCTCGGTTAAATACCTTCCGCGCAAGATTCCAGAAAATTCTCATCATTTCGTCGGCGCGATGCGCAGCGAAGGCTGGGGGAATGGGCGAGACGGTACGAGGGCCGTCCGCGAAAGATGACGCAACCCTGCATCACCACGCCCCTTTCTATCGAGAACTTTTTAGGGCTTGCTCGGCTGCCGATGCGAGGAGGTTCGTAGGCGAACCTACGCTTCCGAGGGAAGAGGGACGCGCACCCGGGGAGTCTTTGGATGCTTGTTTTCTTTTTTTTCGTTGACCTCGAGGCATCTCTACGGCGCTTCGTCGCGAGAAATTGGCGGCGCGCCCTTTTTGAGCGCTCGTTTTGTGACAACTGCCTCGTGACTGAAGTGGCTGTCATACAGACACCAATGCGGGTGTCACCTCAGATCGACAAGAAAAGTTCGTCGTTATCGCATGCCGGCACACCGTGCCGGACGTTTGAAAAAAGGTTGCCAGTCATTGTGACATAAACGTTGTTCTTTTGCGTGGACAGAAAATCTAAGCATATCCCCGGAATGCATTGTGATGAGTGGGACGAAGCATCCATCAGTCCATTCATGGCTCCGTCCGTCCGTTCGTTCTTGCCTTCGTCCATCTGTGCATCAGTCTGTGCGACCGTCCGTGCGTCCATTCATGCATTTGTTGGTTTGTCCATGCGTCAATCCGTGCATTCATCCGTCCGTCCGCCCGCCTGTCTGTGCGTATGTCCATCTGTCTGTTCGTCCGTGCGTCTGTCCATCCGTCCAACCACCTAGTGAACACTCCAAGTACCACCATCTCGCATATTTTCAACACAAATTCATCATATAGAAGTACCGCCATCCAGCTGATGTTCCAAGGACTAAAGGAGAGGTGGCATGGCCGGACTAGAGGAGTGGCACGCGCGCACTTTTTTACGACCGGCGCTTCGGCTCTAGTTCCCACCTTTAACCACTGCTAGTTCATGGCACTGCGGCCCAACCTCCCTGCTAGAACCTGTTACGCCCGTCAAGTTTAACGTTGTAACCTTTCCTGCTCAGAGAGGGCTAAAATTGCATCATTCTGTCACTATAGTTTTTTTAGTAAGCATCAAATTCAAGGAAAATTTTAGTGGAGATTAAGTCACTGATACTCGTCTCTGGGGGTCAGTTCATCACAGACAACTATCTTTTAGGGGTGAAGTTCCTATGGCGTAGTTCAGGCGTCCCTGTCATAACCACCGGTGGCTTATACCCGAGAGTGCGGGTATGTGCCACAGGGGATAAGCTTTTAGGAGCAAAGCTCTTTTTGGCGTGGCTTGTGTGTCCCCGTTGTGGGCGTAGCTCCTTAAGTCGTGGGTCGTGCGTCCTAGATGTGTGTAGTAGGTAGCAACTTCTCGTTTAGGGCTTAGAATGTCCGCTGGGGGGTGGTAGTTGTATATGTTAAATATATGATTGAAAGATGAAAGACGGCGCTACTTAGTGCGTACACTAGATGGACAGAGGGACAGATAGACAGACAGACAGACGGACGGATGGACTGACGGACAGACGGACGGACAGACAGACAGACAGACAGACAGGCAGGCAGGAAGAGGGACAGACACACAGATGCACAGACAGAAGGATAGATGCACAGACGCATGGACGGACGGACGAACGAACGAATGCTTCACCCACTCATCATCATTGACTCCATGGATGTGTTGTGATTTTTTATTTATGATCAACGTGTACGGGTTTTTTCATCAATTGAAAAACGTCCACGCATGCTGCTCCTCCAGTCCGTCCGTGCAGGTGCCGACCTACTACTACTACTACTACTACTACTACTACTACTACTACTACTACTACTACTACTACTACATACATCGCGTACGTACTACTCACAACTTAAAGGCTAACTCCGACGATTTTTGACCATGTCAGGACCGTGGTGCTTTTATGTTCTATACACTTTACTCACGCGCCCGATAACTGAAATGCCCGAAAATTCGAAATTAATTTTGAATTATTGAGAAAACAAAATTCCGAAACTGAAACCTAACCGAGTGCGATTCTACGTATGGTGTAAAGATTTGCCGGACGCTGCCGGAACCTGCCTGATTGCACATAATGTCCGCCAGATGTCACAACCTGTCCACGCCGTCCGTGGCGATTGGTTCAAACGCTTACGCTGTTATGGTGAATATATGGCGAACTGTGGGTGGCTCATAACGCAACACTACTTGGCACCTATCGCTAGCCGGCAAACAAGGAAAAGGAAATCACACGCTCAACCGAAGAAGTACCGGCCAAACTCACACAATTCATAGCAAACTAGCAGACGCTGCAGTGGCACATCCATTCTTCACTTCTGCCAAGCAAAACTCAACGTCACATACACTATGTTGCTAATAATTCTAGCAAGCAAGGTGAGCATTTCAAGGCAAGCTATGAAATTAGTTTGAAAAGAATCTGCGAAGCTCTCAATCCTGCAATTTGACATGAATGACGCAAACGCGCAAATTGAACGTACCCAGTGAGTTTCATAGAGATTCACTGACCTCGAAAATTTGCCGAAGTTGGCCTTTAAATAGCTTCGCCCCTGAAAGCTGGGAAGCGTGTGTGCGAGAGTTGACAAAACAGTGCAGAAGCGGCAGGCCACTGTGAGCGCTGAAGGTTGCTCTATAAAGCACTCGGCGTTTCACTGAGTGTGCAAGCGGAGTGGTGTACTCCATAGCTTTGTCATGTGGGTGCACGTACGTTGGACAGACGGGACGTTGCCTCAACGTCCGTCTGAGGGAGCTTGCTAGCTCTTTGAAAGGTACAATATCTACGCATCGTGCCCTCCATTGCCAGCAGTGCGGCTGCGCAGCTGAGCTTAACAAAATCGCGGTGTTGGTGAGGCATAGAGACCAGCGCAAACGTGAAATTTCTGAGGCGTATGAGTTCATGAAAGCAAGCGACATGTGCGTCAACCAGCCTTCAATCGCTCTCACAGATGCTGAGATATACTATCTACAGCGCACTTGATTACGTGTTTGGTGGGAGCACCTGAGTGTTTTTATGCCTTCATTTTTGGATATATATGTACGTTTCTTTCATTAAAGTTTGAGTTGTTAACAAGCGCTTGCGTCATAATTTGTTTCTTTTTTGTGTTTTTGTGCGTTTATCCTCATTAAAAGACTCCTTTGCACGAGTGAGCACTTAATATGCTTCACATGGAGTGTTACGCGAAGCAACCACGACAGTTCACGTCAGCAAGTGGTCGTAACTGTCTCAAATCTCCCCTGGTCTCCCCCTCATCTCCCCTGAAAGTGCTCAACACTCAAATGGTCTGAACAATGCTTTTACCACTCAATTCTGAAACACTTAACTTAGTCAGCTGGATGATATCTGTAGAAGTGTAAGTTGTTGATTTTCGTCGGGTGTCGCTTGAAGGCGACAAGAGTGAACTAATAGCCTTGTGTCTGAATTATATGATCTACATTACATCGCTGACTGCATTGTAACCTTATCACAAAAATAAAAATAGTCATGATACAGCCACGACTTTCTTTACTTCAACGGGTGTTGGAGGATTCGAGAGATTCTTGAGAAGAATTAGTGTAAAATCGCTGCTCCAGACGGCAGAACGGGGCATTAACTGTAGCTCTCTTTTTGTTTGGCCCAATCAATGTTGAACCTGCAATGGGGAATAAAACTAAGGAGGAATAACGTTTATTTCAGGTCAATTGGAGCCCCCGATGTGTTCATTGGCCTGGGCCACATTGCCTTCGCAAACAACAACAGGTCCGACTGCCAGATGATACCCTTCAGTATGTTCGATAATGACACGAAGGCAAATGAGATGAGAGCGAAGTATGGGAGTCTCTACCTATTTGTAAGTCTTCCAAGACTACAAACCACAGATCTGTTGCCATGATGTTGTTCAGACAATTAGGACCAAAAAAAAATTCATAGTAGCTTAGCAGGTGAAGTATTTTACTGCTATACGCTTGATGACACTGCCGGATTTTCAGCCACGGTGGCACTTTTTTAAAGTGGAGAGCTTTACAAGCCTATTCGAGTGAGTGACACAGTATATCTCCACGTGGAGTTAAAGAGAGAACGCGTATCCCCTGACAAGACCGTCTCCCAGGGCATTGTCACTCGCTTCCCTCGATAAGGACGACCTTGACTTCCATCCACTGTATTCTTTAAGCGAAATGCTGCACTCTGCCGACCACTGTGATTAGCAGGCTCATGAAAAGGGCTAACTGAAGCGCAGGAGAGGCATTTACTCCGACTGTTTACGAACACTATGCTGTGCCCAACAATACCCAAACACCCCGATCCCACTTTTTTGGCAGCTGCTCAAACTGTGGAGAGAAGTCTTCAGGCATCTAGCTCATGGTATGGGCCTGCCCTAGAAACTCTGCTCTACCACCTATTTTAAAGCAAACCGGGGAGTAGTGGGAGGGGATCTTGCTTGGCTGTTCTGACTTTAAGGTCCAAAAGGCATTGGTTGGACGAGCCCAGACAGCAGCCAAGGCAAATGGGGTCTCGTACTTGGAATCCCCACCTAGTAGTTGTGGGTGCCATCCTCTCATTAGCGCTCATTCCATACCTCCCTTTTAAATGCGAAGCATTTCTTTGCGAACTTCGGCGGCTTTGAGCGTATCTATCTATCTATCTATCTATCTATCTATCTATCTATCTATCTATCTATCTATCTATCTATCTATCTATCTATCTATCTATCTATCTATCTATCTATCTATCTATCTATCTATCTATCTATCTATCTATCTATCTGTCTATCTATCTGTCTGTCTGTCTGTCTGTCTGTCTGTCTGTCTGTCTGTCTGTCTGTCTGTCTGTCTGTCTGTCTGTCTGTCTGTCTGTCATTGACTTTTAGCTCTCCTGGCTGTTTCAATAATGGTATCGATACCGAATTTGGTATGGCATTACATGACTGTATTAAGAACATATTTGACTAGTCATGACTAGGAAGTTGTGATATTTATGTCATTAAAGTTAAAATTTATATTTCATGGTCATTCAGCTCTTGCGGTGGTTCCGTTCACATTGCATGTCGAAAAACTCTTATGCTATGACATGATTGCATGGCGAACACAAGCGACAGACCGTATCATGAAAATCATGATATTTGTGCCATTTAACAACATGACTACGTGCCACGCTCATGATGCGCTGGCGGCCATTTCGCTAGCTTCACTTATACGAAATTTGGTATTACGGAACAAGATTGGATGACGAAGGTATGATACTGGTGCAAACATGATAAAAATGAGATGCCTATCGTGTAACAACAGGACTACAAGCTACGTTCATGATTAACTCGCGGCCGTTTCGCTAGCTTCACATCTACCAAACTCGATGTTACGCGATGCGAATGGACGACATAGATAAATGACACATCCAAACATGATAATCATAACATGCGTGCCATGTAACAACATGACTACATGCCACACTCATGATGCGCTCACGGCCGTTTCGCTAGCTTCACATATTCCAAATTTTGTAATACGTGTCGTCAATGGATGACTAAGGTATGTGACTGGTGAAAACATGATAATCATGACATGCGTGTCATGTGAGAACATGACCACATGCCACAGTAGAGGCGCCAATACATTCCGACGTGACGCGGTGCACGTGCTCGCCGGCGTTCATTTCGTCACGTCATGCCGGCGTTGCCACGCCAGGCACCGGTCGTGCCTTATACTCGCAGGCGCGCGCCGCGCTGCGTTTTCAAGTGTGAATACACTTTATAAGCGACCCCAAACCATCCACCGCCGTCGGCGGCGTCCGCAGTCTTCTCTCTATCTTTAAAAGAAAGAGGTCTTGGCGGGCCGCAGCGCGACGCTCTACCGAATAAGCCACGGACGCGACGCTGATATCGGTGTCGCTCCTCCGCTCTCCTCGCTCGCTGCGGCTGCGCGCGCACCCCTCTCTCTCGCGCGCCCGCCTTCTCTCTCAGTCTCCCGTCGAGAGCGGGTCGTGCGATGGATGTCCCGGAGGCAACGCTACCATCTGGATATAAGGCGCGTTACTGACACCGATATATATATATATATATATATATATATATATATATATATATAGAGAGAGAGAGAGAGAGAGAAAGAGAGAGAGAGAGAGGACTGCGGATGCCGCCACCGGTGGTGGATGGTTTGGGGTCGCTTATAAAGTGTATTCACACTTAATATATATATATATACTGGCTTTTTTTGACGCATGCGCGTTTCAGCGCGTCTGGCGCCCGTTCGTCAAGAAAAGAGGGAGACCGAGTGTTGTCTGGGTAACGCATCGGCGCGAAATGCCGCATGTCGCCATCGGGTCGCGCAGACGGACGCTGGTCGCACCTTTCGCGCCTGGCGTCAGACCATATTGTGCTCGCGTTTCGCTAACGTAGCATTGCTGTGCCTAGCGTGCGCATGCGTCAACGCTACATTGAGTATATTTGGCCCTTCATGATGCGCTCGCGGCTGTTTTTCCAGCTCCACATATACCAAATTCGTTGTTACATAACGTCACTGTATGACAAAAGTATATGACTGGTGCAAACATGATAATCCAGAAAAGCGTGTCATGTAAGAACAAGACAACGTACCTTGCTCATGGCGTTCTCGCGGCCGTTTCGCCAGCTCCACATATAAACTTGGTATCACGTGACGTGAATAGATTACAAAGGCAAAATTCACATCCAAGCACAAATAATCATGACAAGTAAGTCATGTACGGCATCATTTACCCCGCCCTTGTAACATTGTGCTGATTTTAAAGTGACATATCAACCTTCCTCGTTCGTGCTTGACATATCATCGATTTCCACTGTACTTGGGATCCGCCAATTTTTTTCTAATAAATGTTTTCACCACCCACCAGCAAATTGGATTTCGGCGTTGAAGTTGTATGCTACCCTGTGGCAGACGTTTTTGGTGGCTCCTCTGTCTACCCGTCTGAACGGCCTTTTTCAGCATCCGAGATGAAAATGGGAGGACTACGTGTGCGCGAGCGTGAACGGCTGTTGATGCTTTGGGAATTTCTCGGGTAGACTGCAAAGACGGCTGCAGAAACTAACGAAACGACGATAGTGATTGCGTGCACTAGTGAACGTTCAGCTAGCCACATCGTTCCATGGGGAAACTTCGCTCAGGCTACGACGGTCAACAAGTATAACTAAGTGAACAAGCTTTCACATGCGTCACCAGGCAGGGCCGAGCTTACTGACATGCTTTGGCCGCAAATAACACAAACACAAAGTAAAGAAGCACTCAACGAGTGTTTCTTTACTTTGTGCGTGTGCTTGTCGTTGAGTGTTTCTTTACTTTGTGTTTGTGTTATTTGCGGCGAAAGCATGTCAGTAAGCTTGTGCCAACAAGGCCAACAATCAGTATTGTTACAATATTGCCGAGCTAAGCCGCAGCCTGTTCGAGTGAAAAGTTTGGGTGGGGTAATTTCTTTCTGACTTCCTGAAGATCGAAATTTTCGAGCGAACTGACACTTAGACAAAAAGGTACAGATATATAGCGCCCGTCACGTGTACCTGTCAGTAGTTGTGTCGTATAGCACCGCAATTCTTTTTTAAAAGCTACAGTTTCAAGGGGTTAGGTGTAAGCACACGCCTGTATTTAGAATTAGGTTCAAGATCAAACAGGCTTGCGTATACAAATTTTTGGGCCCGTTCTATGCACCATGGCAGGCTGCATTATATTTTTTTGCCACTGAAAATGACACCGACAGCTCTGCGCATGTGCTGTTGAATTGGACGAAATGCTCGTTGCAATATTCCAATAGGGACTGCTAACAAGCGACGGATGCGATGTGAAACTTCAGAACGCCATGATTCAGTTCGACAAAGCAATTATTAAAAATCTGTTTTCTCACTAATTAGATGATTGTCTTCTGAAGAATGCTTGCGCAGAGTCATGACGTGCCACTCTGTGTCCTCATGTTTTAAGTGCTACAGCTGCGTTCTTTGATCCTACGAAACAGAGAAGATTGATTTACATAGAGGTTTGCAATTAAGACGAGGCAAGCGAATCTGGTTACGGAGTTTTATAAATTGAAGTGTACAATAAAAAAGTCCCAGCTTTGACGCAGAGGCGAAGCAATGAACGCAATAGCAACAATTTCGAAGGTCACGCGAAGAATTAAAAGCAGATCGAAACGTGCCCCACGTTTCTCGCGCACGAATTCCGCACGAAACGTACACACAGGTACGGATGCAAGGAAATAAGCGCCTCATTTTTTACTTCGCTGAGTCTGAAAAGCGCGTGCTTTTTGGCAAACGGAGCCTGCAATGATTGCAGTGACCTTTGTGCGCCCGGTAACTACAGCAGAATCGTTCCACGTAATACCCGAGACCAGCCAAGGCATACGATCCTCCCCTCCTCGCAACCGCGAGATAAAGGCGCGCGAGGAGCATAGCTCCCCTTCTCCAAGCTGGTCAAACTACGCAGAGATCGGAGAGGGCACTGCTGCGTGATATACAGGGACTTTAGGCGACGTGCGCTCATTGCAACATCTTTCTGGTAATGCTGAAAACACAGCAGCAGTAAGTGCCTTTTGTAAGCTGGAGGACGTTCTCAGTGGTGGTTTAGTAGTCAACACCACGCGTTCACGACGCAGAAGTCCCACGGTCGATTCCACGCGCCAGAGTCTTTTTTCTTGTCTTTTTTTCTTTCTTGCATTTTCACATATATAGATAGATACGCATACACATACGGTTCATCACATCGACCTCGACGCCGACGTTGACGTTGATGGTGGTGGCAAAATGCATGACGATAGTTATAGCGCGAGAACAAAACGACGACACAGAAACAAGAAGGACACGAAAGACGTCTCTGTGTCGTCGTTTTGTTCTCGCGCTATAACTATCGTCATGCCATACCAACTAGCCCAAGTTGCCACACTTCTAAGGCAAAATGCAGCCGAGAGTGTCCATAGAATCGCTATCGCAATAAATATCGCAGCTCGCCGACGCTGGAGACCAAGCCCGTAACCTCGGTATTGCGCATACGTTACTGCTAAACTTTGCTCAATATTGTTACGCGTAGACATTCGTTTCACCTGTTTATTTCACTGCATGTTCTTGGTCACAGTAGCTGTATCCGTCGCTGCTCAAACCTTGTTTGCGAATGCAAAACATTGTTTACACGACGACTTCACCCACTAAGTTAAGAGTAGGCAGCGTATACATGAAAACCTTAGCATTCATACCAACCTGAGCCAGTAGTTTCGCTTTCTTTATCCGTCTCCGCCCTTTCCTTGTCCAGTCAGTTTTCGATCGAGAGAAAAATTTACCTAGAACTTTAGACGAAGACATGATGGCAAGGTTGTGAAGGAAGCGCTGTTAAAAAATTTCCTCAACGTTATAGTGCGATAACAATAGTGAATATTGTAATTGCCCATAAGCTATTTTGTGAGATATTGATTACCGACACCAGCGGTGACAGCAGCAGTGGCCGATAACTGTGGGACTCTTGCTGTTATCTGGTGACAGCTTGCGCTGCGAAAATTTGACAAATCCCGTGAAGTTTAGTGGATGGGGCTGAAGTACAATTGACGGTAACACTGCGTGAAGCTACAATGAAACACTAACTTAAACCCTAAGGTTCGTCACCCATAAAAGCGCGTGGTTTCAGCAGGCATCAGCAGACGCCATGCACTCTTCTTTCAGTGGCCTGAGTCCTCATCACCATAAGACTACGAAATGTTTTAAATATGAAAGTCTTTCTTGAGATACTCCAACGCAAAAAAAAAGATATGTCCGCCTATCTCTTGGTGTCTGTTCAACATTCAGCCACCTGGCGAAAGCATAGCCTCTTGCTCGACGCCCACTCATCTTGACTTGGTGGCTGCTTTCATACTTGCGAACATTGTCAATGCAAAAGCAAATATTACGCATATTTGAGTCGCAAAATCAATACATAAGTGTTTGAAAAGGTGTCTCTTTATTTCTAAAGTGCGCAGACACGTAATTATTTACACCGAAGTGTTTGTCACACATCGTCGGCAATGCGACACTATGAACGAAAAAAAAATGGCAGCATATCCACAGAGTGAAGGAGAGTGGGGCGAAGCATTCGTCCGTCCATTCGTTCTTGCTTCCATCCATCCATGCGACCGGCTGTGTGACCGTTCATCGGCCCGTCCGTGCGTGCGTCTGCTCGTGCGTCCGTCTCTGCGTTCGTCCATGCATCCGCCCCTGCGTCCGTTCATGCGTCCATCCATGCATCAGTCTGTGTGTCCGTTGGTCCATCTATTCAACACTCCAAGTACCACCATCTCACATCTTTTCAAAATATCTTCCCCATATAGAAGCACCGCCATCCAGCGGACATTCCAAGAATTAAACGAGAGGTGGCAGACGCACACTTTCTTACGGCTTACGCTTCGGATCTACTTCCCACCTTTAACCACCTCGAGTTCATGGTATATACTAGTTCATTGTATTCATGGCACTGCGGCTCAACGCTCGCTAAACCTTTCTAAAACTAAGGATGTTACACCCAGCGAGTATAACGTAGTAACCCTTACTTGTCATATAGTGCTCAATGTACATGCCAATGGCAGCTAATGGGGATTGCCGCGTGCGCGCTAACTAAAAGCCGAATGCTTCTGTCTCTCATTCCCCCTTAGCAGCCATTGGAATGTACATTGAGCACTATCTTTTATTGTTCAACAACGCACAGAAGAAATCTCTCACCGGCACCACTTTGGAGGTCAAAATGTTATACTCGTTACACACTACAACGGCTACAAGGGACGAACAGGTGTTGCTGTAAAGAGTTTCGCCCCTAAAAATTGGCAGATACCACGTACCATGGGAATCGATGATTGAGGAAGGTTTATGTCACTTTAGAATCACCACAACGTTACAAGGTGGAGGCGAATTGGGCCGTACACGACTTCCGTGCCATGATTATCATGTTTGGATGTGCCTTTTACCTTCGTCATTGGTTCAACTCACTTGATGCCAAACTTAGTATATGTGGAGCTAGCGGAACGGCCACGAGCACACAAGGAATGTGGTACGTTGTCATGTTCTTACATGACGTGCTTGCCATGATTGTCATGTTTGCACCAGTCGTATACCTTCATCATCCATCGACTTCACGTAACACCGAATTTTGTTTATGGGGAGCTATATATAGCGACACGGCTACGAGTGCATCATGAAGGGCCCAATATACTCCAACGTAACGTTGACGCGTGCGCACGCTGGGCACAGCGACGCTATGTTAGCAAAACGCGAGCACTCTATAGTCTGACGCCAGGCGCGAAAGGTGCGGCCAGCGTCCGTCGGCGCGGCCAGACGGCAACCAGCGCGAAATGCGACATACTGCATTTTACGCAGATGCGTCACTCAGACAGCACTGCGTCTGCGTCTTCGTGAGGCAGGGACGCCAGATGCGGTGAAACGCGCATGCGTCAATGCACCGCAGAGCGGCGTGCGCCTGCGAGTATATGGCAGGAGCGGCGCCTGGCGTGGCATCGCCGGCGTGACTCGACGAAACGAACGCCCGCGCGCAAGCGTGTCGGGTCACGTCGAACTGTATTGGCGTCTTGACTGAGGCATGTAGTCTCGCTATCACATGACATGCACCTTAACATTATCATGTTTGCACAAGTCACATACCTACGGCATCGTTCATTGATGTCACGTATTACCAAATTCGACATATGTTGAGCTAGCGAAACGGCCGTGAGCGCATCATGAGTGTGGCATGTAGTCATGTTGTTACATGACACGCAGGTCGTGATTATTATGTTTTCATCAGTCACGTACCGTCGTCATCTACTTACGTACTGTACCACCAAATTTGGTATATGTGACGCAAGCGAAATGGCCGCGAGCGCATCATGAGCGTGGCCTGTAGTCATGTTGATACATGACACGCATGGGATAATTTTCATGTAAGGGCCTGTCGCTCGTGTTCGCCATGCAATCATGCCACACCATACCAATTTTGCAACATGTCATGTGAACGGGACCACCGCAAATGCACCAGGACCATGAAATGTAAGTCTTAACATACATGTAATGATTTTTCATGTTATGGCGAGTCAAATATGGCCATAATACAGTCTTGCTATGTCCCACTAAGTTTGGTATCGATACTATTATCGAAACGGCCAGGAGAGCTAAATGTCATAGGCAGCTAGCTAGCTAGACCCCCAGGTGGTCGAAATTTCCGGAGCCCTCCACTACGGCGTCTCTCATAATCATATGGTGGTTTTGGGACGTTAAACCCCACAAATCAATCAATCAATCAATCAGCTAGACAGATAGATAGATAGATAAATAGATAGATAAATATACAGATAGATAGAGAGATAGATAGATAGATAGATAGATAGATAGATAGATAGATAGATAGATAGATAGATAGATCCGCTCAAACTCGTTGAAGTTCACTAAGAAATCGTTCGCATTTAAAAGCTTTCTTCTCTTCACTGGACTGCCAGAAGGCGCCACATCTCACGCAGATCATACAGGCAGAAAACCAACGTTTTTCGACGATCTTTGCAGCGAAGCACTGACATAGGCAGCCATTTTTGTTCTACCTGGAGTGGCCGTGTTGTCTTACACCAGCGTTTTGTAGGGTTGAACGTGTTTGTATACAAACGTGTTCGCAACCAGGCTTGCTTCGTATGACTTTACAATTAGCTCCTGTCGTATTTATAACTTGCTTTTTCCTGTGTAACTTGGCTGAATTTTTGATGGCGGAATACTTGAGTGAATATTAGCAGAACGATTAATTGCACTAGTTGTTGGTTATGTATCGTTCGCTACTGCGCTGCGGAAACTAGATAAGGACGTACGATGCAGGAACTATAGGACTGGCTTGTTGATCACCTGTCCTGTAGTTCATGCATCGCCTTCGTCTGGTCTTCTGAAGCGCAACAAAAAATCATCATTTGGAGACTATGTTGGTAGTCCTGCCTGGAAGAACAGCAAGCGATATTGTGAGGCTGTCAGGTTCTTGCAAGCTTTTCAGTATTATTGCAAGTTACAGCTCAGAAGTCCACACGACCTTTCCGTAGCAAGTGGTTACGTAACTGTATGACGTTATTTGACGACGTTATTATTAGACGTCATCGATTAGCAGAGATAACTAATACTGAAATCGTCTGAGAAGATCAAAGTAGTTTATTGCATGTGTGTGACACGCCGGTTCCATATGCCTCAGAGTGATTTTTTTATTTCTCGATTTCATAACTTTGTGCGTAACAATGAAGGTAGTAGTCTTTTGCCATTTTATGTACAGAGTGTGTTACAGCATGCGAAATTAGTTATTTTCTCTTTTTTTGCACTGGAAGTACTTAAAAGCATTAGACATGGCATCCGTGATGCGATATCTACCTGGGAAGCCTTGGGCCATTGCTTCGACGCTATCAGCGAGAGTGTATAAACCTTCTAGCAAGTACGAATTATACGAACCCTGCGAACGTATGCCTGCGGAAGAGCAATACGGTACACCTGTTACGGTGAGTGAGCAAAAACACTTGTACAGCAGTGCCGCTTACCGTACAGCTCATTGATTATTTTTGTGCCACTCTACGTGTGCAGAAGCCGTGGTTCTATCCGGGGCGTAATTCAGAAAAAAGCTTCAGTGCCGTACTTCTTCACCAGTCCTTAGAGGGGATGGGGAGCTCTATCACCTCAGTCATAGTATTAAAACTCACCTCACCTATCGGGCCACAGTAACAAGTTTGCTCACGAGATGGGACAGTGAAGTCCGCGGAAGCTGGTGGCAGGGTGCGGGGGATGCAAGTTTGAGCGAAATGTCACGTAACGTTGGCCTTTGAAAAAACTCCTTCCTAATGTCCCGTATATCAGTGATTCCTGTGGGTAATTCAACGTCAGGTTTCTGAAAACATATCGACGCTCTTTTCCACAGTCAGTAAAATCTCGGCACCGATTCTGAAATATGAAGTTTTCGTTCCACGGTCACGTTTCAACTCTGCGACGGCATTGGATGCACCACGAAAAAAAAGGAAGAACCTGGTTTCACACGCCACTTGCTTACGCGAGCAAAGTGTTATAGTTACAATAAAAGATAAAATAATTTGCGCACAGTTTAGCAAACTCTCAAAACTTTATTCATCGTGATGCCACGGGCTGGAAGTGAAAGGTCCGTGGGCCGCATGTTTGAGACTCCTTACATCAATGGTTCCAATGTTCATTCGGAGGTATAAACTGGGGATTCTCTTGTGAATTTTAGATAGTGGTGGACTAAGTAATGCAATAAAGTGATGAAACCAGCCAGAGCATGTTTCGGCGTGGCATTAGAATTGAGCAGCTGCATCTACAAAGTCGTCAACCACAATTTTATAACCGAAGCACCTTAGAATCTAGGCTGGTTACTTGTCCGGCGATGTCAATGACACTGATGACATTTAAGAAAAAGTGTGTTCAATGTCCCGTATTTTCTTTCTGTAATCATGGAAAACACATGCAATGTGACCACTCTACGTCATGACGATGACGACGCTAATGACGATGACGAATGGCGTTCCAGACCACAAATTCTCTTTCGCCATAGATGAAAACAATAGTGAAACACTCACGCTGACGAAAAGCAAAGCGACAACACCGGCAGGAAGCTGATACTCCAGAAGCCAAAGCATGGCATGCGATAGTTTAACGCATAGAGTTTCCTGAAATTCTCTAGAGGGGGCGATGGAGGTGCGATCATTCAGCGACCACGGTAACAATGGGTAGTACATGAATTAGCCTAATCTTTGTGCTTGTGGGCATGCAACGAAATTATGGTTTTGTTTTTGAAAGCGGTTCGTTATTGTTTCAAATAAAAAATGAACAAACCATCTTGAACCTTGTGAGTCGATTTGAATTGGTGAGCCTCAAAGGATAAGGTGGCAAAGTGCAATAACTAAACTTGCTTATTTTTGCCTCATGACACAGTAGCTACAAGATACTCGAAGCCAGACAGAGAAAAGTACTAATATTAGACAAATTCACGTACTACCATCATTTTCATGCTCGCTGGAGCGCCATGCGTTGGATCTCTGAAATAAACTAGCACCAGATATCCCATCTGGTGTACTTAAAGAAAAAACTATGAACCATCTCTCGAAGGGGAACCCTAATTCTTATGGGGTGCGAAGCAGCAGCGGTGCGCACGGCGTTGAACCGGTTGAAATAAGCTTCGACGCGGGTTATCGAAGGACGGTTTGAAGTGAAACTCGGTGTAGCATTTACTCGAGTAATTACAGAAGTTTGGAGATATGCCCTGCACGTGCACCCTCTTCCGGCCAATATGACACGTGACGACCACAGTGGCAGGCGCCTTGCGCTAAAGAGTCACTGGCCCGCCACTATGGGTATAAGCATGGGGTTTTCGTGGACGCCTCCGGTCCTCACCATGGGGGATGGTACACGGCTGCAACAGCCCACCAAAATGTCGTGGTGAATAGCCTCACATTGCAGAGCACCGGGCATAACGTATGCGGAGGAAGTTGCCATCGCGCTAGCTGCCACAGACCTGGACTCGCGCGTCATCATTGCAACTCGAGATGGGCCGGCAGAAATATTCAACGCCGGTATGTCTCGCACCTGGCGCACCACTTCTTACATAAAGCAATTACGTTGGGGCCCCCGCATCCTGAAGGATCATATGTGCTCCAGCTCACATGAGCTCCGAAGGCAATGAAACGGCTGACGCCGCCACCCGCACTCTGCGGTTAACGCCTTCAGACCATTCCGAAATATATCTCGAACCTAATCTGGCCTTAGGTTTTTGAAAAATTACTGAAATATACCGATGCAATTTATCCTAAACCCTGTAAGACCCTCACAAAGGCGAAGAAGTGTTTACTCATCCGCCTTTACACCAAAACACTGTTGCACCCGGTAGCTTTTCAATATCTCGATTCTGTCTGTACAGAAATATGTCCGCAATGTGTTGAGAAGTCTTCGACCATTTTCCACATGGTGCGGTCATGCGTCAACACCTCGCCTCACCGTAAATATAAACCGCACCACGGGACAACTGGGAGGCGGCCCTGCTCGGCTGCTCCAACCTGGCGAGCCAGAAAGCCCTGGTCAACCGAGCCTTAAGTCGCGTTGGACGCCAAAGGGCTTCTGCAATAAGGAGCCCACCTAGCGTTCGCGAAGGGTCACTCGCACCTCTTACATACTCCATGTATACAGATAGAATAGATTTTTTTCTCTGTCTTTACTCGAGTAAAGGTTTGTTTAACCTGCAAAGGCATGGTAGGCGGGCCGCGTTAAAGACGCTCTCGCTCATCTTCCTTGGCTCGCTCCTTGTTGTTACCCGCACGCGCCGTCTGTATAGACGTCAGACTGTGGATGGATGTATGTATGGATGGATGGATTGATATGGCTGTGCCCTTGAGATCGGGTGGTGGCAAACGCCACCAAGCCGTAATACATAGTGAACCAAAAACTAGATTTATTTTTTTCCTTTAAATAGTGAGCTTGAGGACTCGTACTTTGCAGTGAAAGGTTTAATTTTCACTGATGCCTTGACTTTAGCCACCAATATGATAACCTCCTTCAGTTAATTCTACTCGCTTAAAGTCTATTTTGCCCTACCTGTCCCTAAACTCCGGTGATTTAAAAAACTCTGCGCCATCATCCTGAACTATAGGGCGAAGCCTTTTGCAGAACATTATCAAGTGTTCGACAGTTTCGTCTTCCTCTCCACATGCACTACATAGCGTGACTAGCCCTTCGTATTTGGCCCGATATGTCTTGGTTCGCAATACACCCGTCCTGGCCTCAAACAGTAGAGAACTATCCCGCGTATTATCTCAGATTCTTTCCTTGGCGATTTCCTGCTTAAAAGTTCGATAGATCTCTAGTGCAGACTTCTTAATTATGCCGAGTATTGCGGACACGCAGCGCCACCGGTCTACACAGTTTTGAGTAGTACAGAACCGACTTCCTAGCACAGCTTGCTGCGCAACCAGGTGCAGTTACAGCGTAAGACACAATGATTGAGCTAAATATCAGATGTGTTTGCGCATTGAACACTCAGAAAAAAAGCTACGGATTTATCTCCGCTAGATGGTCGCATCACTGTACAACCGTGAAGTGCTTGCAGCTTGACTCACCTAAACGACGGCGAAAATAAGAGTAGGCCATTAGCTCCGCGCTCTGCGAAAAAAGACCCCAGTATGCGCTACTAATGCGTCAAGAATAGCCACGGACATAGAAGGTCCTAGTCTCATTACTCATTTGCGTAGCTTTCGCAAAGCAGAATGGCGAGAGCGCTAAATACAGGTCGTTGCGAACATGTGGGGTATGCGAATACTCGCGTTCTCCGCAGCCGTTCGCTTGAGTAAGTGTGATAATGTAGGTCTGCTCTCATTGTTTTGAGTAGCCTTGACTGAGAACAATGGTAAGTTCGATTATGAAGCTTAACAGATTCTCTGACCGCGGTGCGCGACGGGAAACTGTAGACAGGTGACGACCAGCCACGATAAACATCGCACACGCTGCAACCATCAATAGTCTGAAGTTATCGCCACCACACAGCATTGCCCACACTACGGCTTTGAAGGCTCTAGGGGTCGGCTTTAACAAGGAATTGTGAACACGTGCGTTATAGATGTAAATCTCAAATTGATCGCGACCACAAATAGTTTTTTTGTCGTTGGTCTCCGGCATTACCGGAGCTATCTCGGAGGTATCGGTTCTGCCTTCGTAGTACACCGAGAAAGTGGACACGCCTGTATCCACATTTGCAGTATATACAAACGGAAGACAACCATCAACAGAACCTTTCAGCATGCGTAATCAAACACTTCAATGCACGGCAAGGAACTGCAAGCAACTGCACAAGCAAGAATGCAAGTGCAAAGCGAAAATAACCAGGGTCATTCGTGGATGGTGAAGCGAGCTTCGCACCACTGATCGCATAGATTGTTTGTGTAAGGACTAAGTTCAGTGCATGCCTCGAGCTCGATATCATGCAATGCTCGCTTGCACTAAAATTGCTACCTGCAGCACGCCGAAATAAATCAAACATATTTTGCATTCCGCCCGCGTTTTGTTTTGATGAGCTTCCTACTTTTATGAAGCGAGCTTGGACAAAAGGAAGAAGCTCGCCAGGTCCTTGATTTTCAGGAAACCGCGCCTCAAGACTAACGAAAGAGGAGAGCCTATGCACGTTCACTTGCGGACGGATCTCTGTTCCCTACTCAATTATGGCCTGTGCGGTGACGGGGGCGCTGGTGGCGGCGTTTTTCGCAGCGCCGCCTGGGTAGAATCTGATGTCTGTTCTCGAACGCGATGGTTTTTTTCAACTCGCATCTGGTCGGTGTCGCTGGTCTTCCAGTGCCAACACTTGCGTTACGCTTCGCTGGCTCGCGCCTCATCGGTGTTGACATCGCCATTCGCGAGCTTCATCGGCTTCGTTAACCTTCGAAACACCGGCGACAGCCAGGAAAGGCACGCGCACACTAGCGGGAAGCACGCCGTAATGGCGTCTCACCAGTCGGAGCGGTTGTGCGGCAAGCAGCGGCCCGCTGTCCTCGTAGTCAGCGTCTTGAGATTCTTGAGGTGCGCGCAGCGCGTGCACCGTCTGGCCAACACCAACTAAATTTCAAAACCGAAAGGCTGCCGCAGTGACGTCAGGGGGTGGGGGCCCAGTTACGTAGCGAACGCGGCGGAAAGCCTGTGTTTAGTTCACAATTTAGGAGAACCAACGCTCCCGCTCTCGCAGCTGCTGCGGCTAGATTGGGCCGAATAAAAGATGTGGAAAAAAAGTCTTACTGAGCATGCTCAGTTGGGAAACTGGGTCCCCAACCTCTGACGTCACTGCGGCAGCCTTTCGGCCTTGAAATTTAGTCGGCGTTGGGCTGGCTCGCGACTTCTTCTCGCCGACAGACGGAGAGAGGTGGCGCAGGTGCGGTAAAGGGGCCGGCAGAAAAGAGATTCTTGAATTGAAGGAGGGTGAAGGGTGGGGTTAAATGATGCAGCAACTGTCTAACCATAACCACGACATTTGAGGGAGAAGGGAAAAAGGTAGAGAAAAAATTAGGGGGGATCGAGAGGCATGGGTGTTGGGGGAGGGGGTAGTACAACAAAGGACTGGCAGCTTAATACACAGAGAAACACATATCAAAGTTTCTCGCCGTCAGGTTGAGTTGGCGTGGTCTAGAGGCGGTCGGCCAGTTTCGCAACCTCGATGAAATTGAGGACGGTGCACAGGGCTGAGCGCACATAATGAGCTGATCCTACCGGGCTGGGAATGTCATCCACTGGAGCAGACGACAGTCCCAGCTGCTTGTAGGAACGCGTGAGCGTTTCGCGTTAACTGGAGAGGGCTGAACAGGAAAGAGAGAGATGCGCCAAGGTTTTTTAAAAGACGATAGCAAAATTTTGGTCTGTCTGTCTGTCTGTCTGTCTGTTTTTCTGTCTGTCTGTCTGTCTGTCTGTGTATGTGTCTCTTTGTCCACTCTTAACAGCATCGGGTGTTTAAAGTGGCTGACCCCATCCGCAGCGCCCACATGTGTTGCTCAAGGTTCAGCGTTTATACTTGTGCAATTGTCGATTAAAAAGCAATTATTGTGCGTGTCTGGGGCACCATAACAACACGTCTATACTCTGCATGTGCGCCTTTTACTAGAAAAGGCATACATAAGTAATGTTAAGGACCCTAGCGTTTACCACGCGGCGCTGACCATCCAACGCTTGCACGGAAAGGCGAGTGTTTCCAACGGTTTGCTAAAACGAGACGGTGGTGGCACCTACGCGTCGATTGCGCTTACTGTATATACTGTAGATAATGTATATGCTAGTTTTAGGTAGCGTAGGTAGCATATTGTTAAGCATTTCGTTGCCTTTTCGCCCCTCCCTTCCCATTAAACCATTGGATGAAGATCTATGCTTCAACGATTAGTAAATAAACTTCAAACTTCAAATATACAATAACTCTACCGGCGGCCGTACGTTGGTCTGGATGACTTCGAACGAGCTCGCGCCGCAGGTATCGGTGCGCTGAGTCCGTGGAGTTTGCGCTCATTGACACTGGAACCTAGGGGTCGTGCGCTGTCTTTGCCAGGTCATCGGCAGCCTCGTTCCCTGCGATGCCAACGTGTGACGGAATTCATTGAAGGAACGCCTCACAGCATTGATCGTGCAGGGGCTGTGCAGCGACAACGTGACACGCTGTGTGAATGTGGACGCGCAGACTTCCTTGGTGAGCTTGCAGAGGGCACATCTCGAGACCGTGAAGGTAGACAAGCGTGAGACTTCCGGGTATTCGCTGATGAGGTCTGCAGGAAGGTGGGTGCCTACCAGTGCTGCCATGGTGGATGAGGTGCGGCAGACGAGCCGGCATTGGCGCTTCAATGCCAGCTGTGGTGCCGTGCAGGCAGCGGCCGCAGAGCGATATTGTAGGTCGGAGGCGTGAGTAAAAAACTGTGTCTGGCAAGATCCTTGTCCATTCGACGGCGGCTTCCTGGCAATAGCACAAGCTGGGATGGAGCGTTTCGAGCGTACTCGTGGGAGCTCAAAACCAATGGGGAGTGACACTCTTCGGTGAGAGAGAAAGAATAAACTTTATTAAATGTCCTGAAAGGAACTGGGCACCCCTTGCGGGGGCCAGCCCGGCGGCTCCACCGTGGGCACTGGGAGTCGGAGCTCGCCAGCCACCTTTTGGGCCTTCTGGACGGCCTGGTGTTGAAGGGCCCTGTCGGGGCTCCTGAGGTGGTTGATCCAGTCATTTTCGATGGCAGGGGATCCGAAGCTAGCGTTTAGCACGGGACACTGCCACAGCATGTGACTTAAAATGCACCTTGAATTTTGGCATTTGGGGCATTCTGGCCTTATATCTGGGAGGTATTTGCTGAAGATATAGGTGCTGGGGTAACTGTGCGTGTGCAGCAGTCGAAGCGTTAATTGTTGTGCTTTATTCAGTGCTGAGTGAGGTGAGAGAAATGCCTTTCGCAATAACTTATAGTGCGAGCGAATTTCGTGATATGATAGGAGTGGCTCCCGGTGCGTGTTGGTGCCCCCGGCCAGTGAGCTAGACCGCGACCCCCCGCGGCACGTAAGATCACGCGCAGGGTTATGGGCCAGCTCATTACCGTTGGGGACCCCTGGTTGATCATTGATCCCTTCATAACCCGGGAACCATTGGATGTGCTTGTCTACAGTTATTTGAACAGATGCTAGAACTCTTAATGCCGCCTGGCAAAGTGTACTGCAGCGGTATGCCAGTGCAGCGGGTATAGAGTCGGTAAATATTGTGTCGCGCTGAGGGAGTGCTAGAGCGAGGACAATGGCAACTTGTTCAGCCACGCAGGCTGTCTGTGTTTTTAAGGTAAGTGCATTAAGATTGATTTATTTGTGGGGTTTAACGTCCCAAAACCACCATTTGATTATGAGAGATGCCGAAGTGGAGGGCTCCGGAAATTTGGACTACCTGGGGTTCTTTAACGTGCACCCAAATCTGAGTACACGGGCATACATTTCCGCCTCCATCGGAAATGCAGCCGCCGCAGCCGGGAATCGACCCCGCGACCTGCGGGTCAGCAGCCAAGTACCTTAGCCACTAGACCACCGCAGCGGGGCGTAGGTGCATTAAGAGCTGTTCCGTCTGGGGCGACTGCCGCAGCTGCAAAGTAGGGTTTGTCCACGTCCACATATTTAGCGGCGTCTACAAAAACCACGTCTGTCGCGTGTAGGTTGGCCGCTTTTAGTAAGGCTTGAGCGCGTGCCCTTCTTCGAGTCTGATTGTGCACCGGATGCATGTTCCTGAGGAAGGGTAGCACTGTGATTTTAGCGTAGAGGTGTGGCGGTAACAGTTCTGGTTCGTTGACTTGAGTTGGGATAGGGAGACTTATGTGTGAGAGGAGTTCCTGACCCGCAGCTGTCGAAGACAGGCGTATGAGGTGGGACATTCTTTGTGCTTCGGTGATTTCTTGGAACGTGTTATGTACCTCAAGGGCTAGCAGGCGCTGCGTGCTTGTGGTCAGGGGTAGACCAAGTACTCGTTTCGTGCATTTTCAGATGAGGTTGTCTACTTTAGTTTCATCGCGTTTGCTCCACGGGTGAGCGCAGGCAATGTAGTGAACGTGGCACATTAAGAATGCGTAGTAAGTTCTCTTCGGTGAGGCGGTGGCCACGAAGGAATCTCGTGTGAACTGTCCACCACGATGTCCACCACGTGGAGTCGAACGTGTCGAATAGAGATCCGACATGTGAGTCAGGCAGTGCATGCAGCTGGGAGAGGATGGAATCCCCGTTCAGTGCACGATTGAGGTGCTCAATGTGGAAGTGATCGCGCAGTTTACCCGTGAGGGACACCGGCCAGGTGCCTGTTTCCGCTAGTGTGGCCGTGACTCTCGAGCCACGTGGGAGTCTATGACACATGTGGAGCACTCGGCGATGGTCAGCATTGATGGCATGCCACCGTATGGGGTGGAAAATGCACAGAGGTAACGCGTAGTGCACCTTCGTCGTCGCCATGGCCTCGTAGGTGCCAATCGTAAAGGAGCTGGGGCATCCGGTTCCTCGTGCGAAGAGCCGCCGCTCAACAGGTACCCTCAACATGGCATGTTTCACGACGCACATGTGTCAGTGCTAAGTTCCACCTAAGTGAGACCTAGGTGGCGAACGTGGGTCTTCCATAAGATCGGGACACCGTGGAGTGTGACGGGACGCGTGGTGCGCCGTTCACTGGCGCGTGAGTGGTCAAAGAACGCCTCCGTTTTGGCGACCGAGATGTGTAGTCATACGCTATCCAGGAAGTCTGCAACGGCATCTAGGGTGTTCTGGCGACACTTACGCACTCTGAAGAGGCAATGCGTGGGACCGCGCACAAACAGGGCGATGTCGTCCATGTATCTCACAGCACGAACAGTGAAGACGTCGTGTTGGGGAAGGCACTCGGGGTGTCGTGCTAGAAACTGGCTCAGCACTTCCCTGTGGCACTCCGGTGGTGACAGGGCGGGGCGTACTGTTCGCCTTCCCCACACGTACAGTCAGGGAGTGGTTGGCGAGGAAGGCTTCAATATAGCGCAGAAGTTTGCTTGCACACCAAGCGCACAGACCATATAGATGATCGTAGCGTGAGGGAGACAGTCAAATGCTGATTCCAAGTCAACCAGAAGTAGCAGGGCTATCTCCCGGCTGTGTAGTGCTTGCTCCAGGGTGCTCACAACCGCAGCAATCGCGACAGCCGTGGCGAAAAGAGCGTGTAGTGCCATTACCACTATCATCATTTTTGATCACAGCGCCGTGCCTCTCGCGCAGATGATGCTAGCTTGAGCTGCGCCAGGATTAGAACAAGGTAGTGCACTTGGAGTGTTGGAGGTGGACAGCCACCACGGCTCCGCTTCAGGCGTGGAATAAAGTGGCAAGATCGGCACGGCCCCGTCGGCCACCTTCGACGCCATCTCACGTCTCTCTTCTCTTGCCGCTAAAGTGTTGACCCGGAGAACACGCCAGTCGCAGAACGGCCTGCTGCCGTGCTTCCGCAACTCTGCCCTCCAGTTCCGCCGTTTCACGCAGTCTATCCCCGAGCGTGGTTTATGCGGCTTGATGCCATTCTCGCGGTCAATGGCATCAAGACACAGCCGCTTTCCCGGTTGAGCTGTGTCATCTAGCCACCGAGTCGTCCTCCAGCCCGCGACCCTTCGACGACCTCTGCGCTGCGGCGCCCGTCTGCTACAGTGAAAACTAACGCCCACTTCCGGGGAGCCGCGAGTTCAAGGTTTCCCCTCCGCCCCAGCGAGCGGTACCAGACGGCCCACAGGGCTACCTTGACCAAGACTTTACTTCTCTGGCTACATCTCCTACAACCTCTCGTCCGGCCACTAGCGACGCGAGTCCCGCGTCCGATTGCCCATCTGACGAGGTACACGGCATTTGTTCTGCATGCGACCAGTAAGCCACGAGGTACGCTTTTTCAACGTCCTCGGTCGACGATACTGTAGGCATGCTCACCACCCGCTCTTGGCCGACCTAAATGGCCCTCAACACCTCTGACGCGTAAAGCTCCACGACAGCAATAACCCCGAATGCCCCGGAGTCTACCACTACTACGGGCATTGTCACGCCCGCTATTCACCTCCCGGTCGCGGAACCTTCACCATCCCCGATGTCAGAAAGGAACTTTCTACCAGCCTCAGCGCTCTGCGCGTCCTGCCAGCAACGACCAGCATCATCCTCGCAGTCTCCCGCAGCCAAAGTTAAAGCCACCATCAATCAACCACGGCCAAACTTCCAAGATGCTGCGATTATGACTGACGCGCTTGAGGACGACGAGCCTGGTCCGCTTCCGACAGGGTTCACGAGGCATACCACGCCTGTGGTGTAGCAATCTAGGGGGTGTTGGCTAGAGGCAGCCATCAATTATGCAGACCTGCACGCCAACGCTCGTGCGCGGACTACCGCAGGTCATCACACGAGCACAGGTGTCCTGTGCAACCCTCCGGCCGTGCCCAGGCAGACTGGGTTCAACCACCACCATTCCCCGGAGCCTTTGACGCCGGACGGCAACAACCAGACGCGTGTTCACAACGCCGGCTCGTGTGTCACAACAGCGACGACGCCCATGCCACATACATGTCTACCACCCGTGACATTACGTCGACGACGACAACGTGCTTGGCGTCACACATTTTGGCACCTTTTGAGCCGCCGTGATACGCAGCGACAAGTTGCAGTCACGGCCCTGAAGACAGCGCAAGCGCCTACTTGGCCTGTCCGACGCAATGTCCCACCACTTATCATGTACCCGACTACCCACCGTGCACGTGGCGCCGTTGTTTGGACGCACCCCCGCGTCCATAGGCGCATCTATTCACACCGGCACGTCGGACGCCGCATGACTTTGAAGTCTGTGTTGCGTCGACCCCAACGTCAAAACACGCACTGCCGACCCTCTGCCAACGTTAGCGGCAAGAACTCGAGACATACGGTCCACTCTACTATTCACTCTACACGGTCGACTCTACACACAGTCCACTCTTGTACATAAACTAGTAAAGCATTTATACTCAAAATAAATCCCCTTTTTTCTATGCATACGCAGAAAACAATGCGTACTAGTACAGTCATTGGTACAAGAAGCTTCACTTAGGAGGAAACACAGGACGTACCGCACTGAGCAGGGGGGAGGCGGGGCAATGACCCCTCCTCTGCTGTACACATGGCTACGACTTCCACTGAATGATCAATAAGTGAAAACCTACGCGTTGCTCTTGGAAAAAAAACACTCGTAAATGCCAAAGCCAGCTCATGCAATTGTGATTCTAAGCACTTTCGTGTTGGAAATACTCCCTGTCATGTGTACATTCCTGCTACGTCTACTGCCCATATTACTGATTACCTCCGAAATTCACAACCCGATTGCGCATGCACGCCAGCACAAAAACGGCAACTGGCTCACGCACAAAACACTTGCCACCCATTATTGCCGAGGCTTTGCGACCCACCAACTAGCTCGCACCCAGTTCTCTGCAGCTTCTTTTTTATTCGTTGCATTAATACTTTTTCCAGCTTTGGCGTCACAACTGAACGATTGCTCCGATGGGCGAGTAAGAAAAGATCCCTACGGTACTTACGATCATGCCGTTCAGGGCATAATAGCCGTTTGTGGACATGAAGCTCACCGTGTCGTCCAGTATGAATCCCTATGGCTTGTGAATGGTGACCAACGTGCCATCGACACACGCCAGCACGCCTGGGATGCAACCACGTAGCACAAACTCCGCCTTTTCCCCATCCTTAGCAGCTGTTGTCAGTGCGAAGGCCGCCAGTGTTTGCCTAGCAGCCACGGTGATGACGACCTGCATCACCTCGTGGATAGTGTTGCTGATGGCTGGCTGAGACTTGCCGATGTGCTCCTCGCGACCAATGCTCATCTAGAAGCAACCAGTGGCGAAACATCGCAGCGCACAACACTTTCCTCTCTGTGGAAAGGCCACTGGCGCGCTGACATCCGATGATAGGGACAAGTTCGTCGCACAAGCTACGCACTGTTCGTTCGGACAGACGAGAACATTGCCGGAACTCTTTTTCAGTGAACTTTTGAAATGATCTTTAATCTCGCTTCGTCGTCTCTGCTCGGCTGCAACTGCCGCAAAGGCGAGACGAAAAACCGTGGCATCGGGAAGCGCCATGTTGTCAAAGTGCCCGGATGCTGAAAAGTCGCGAAGCCCTTACATTTAAATCCAATCCATGCCACCTAGCAGCCATTTCAATCCATACGGTTCCTTTCGGACAGTCTCTCCGACTGTTCCTTAGCCTTCATTCGAAAACTGGAACAATACAGTCACGGGACACCTCGGCGCACGTCACATATAACGTCACAGCATTCGTCATGGCTCGAATGGGCCAATCGCGTGCTACTCAATAGAACAGGCCTCCTCCGTCCGGATTTGAAATTTGTATACAATTGCACCACTGGTGTTCAGTCGTCTCCTCGTCGGTGACCTCAGCCTCTGTCAGCGAACTCCCATAGCACTCAGGTTGTCCGCTTGGTCCACGTTGCGGAGAACGGTCTTCCGTTATTGGTACCACAGTCTCTGCCTCGTCAGCATCACTAATATTCTCGTGGCTGTCGTCTACAACAGGAGACGTGCCGATAACGCTGGCATACGTTCTAGCACAGTCCTCCCTGAGGTGCCCAAAAGCACAACACCCCGTGCAGAGTGGCGTCTGACAATCACGTCTGATATGCCCACGCCTTCGACATCTCAGGCAAATTGGCGCTCGTCCAGACACAACGACAAGTACAGAGCTGTAGTAAAACTTGAACAGATGCGGTAGTTCCTCGACTGACACGCTTTCATTGAGGACCATCCGAACAACTCGCGTTGTCGATTCTGCGAACTCAAATCCAGGAACACGTCACTCGTCAAGACGCACGTCCTTCACTTCACCAAACTCCTTCAGAGGTTTTCGAAGAGCTTCTCCTGGGATGTGGAAAGGCACCCAGTGAATCTCCAGCGTAATTTACTGCTTACAAGGATCAATGATTGCACAATATCCACCTTTCACACGTAAGCCATCTGTGCCAAAAACAGTGTCCTTTGCCCGTCGGGTGTGAAACTTGTCAAACCGGACATGGCTGATCGGGAATGCCCCTATACCACTGACAGCTTTGAGCACGCCGGCTTCTTCAAGGGGTTCTCGGAAATCTTCGATTTGATAGGGCCTCTTCAAAGGGTCTCCGTGGTGAAAAACACAAAGTTCCATTCCTTCACCAGTCAGCAAAGTCGGAAGTAAATAAATTGGCAGATTCCACGTACAGTGGGAATCGATGATATGCGAAGCAGAACTGAGAAATGTTTATTTGTCACATTAAAATCGGCACAACGTTACGAGGTGGAGGTAAATGATGCCGTTCAACGCTTCCTTGACATGATTATCTAGCTTAGATGTGTCGTTTACCTTCGTCATCTATTCACATCACGTGATACCGAATTTATTATATGTGGAGCTAGCTAAACGGCCGCATGCTCACTATGAGCATGGTACGTTGTCATGTCTCTATATGACACGCGTGTCAGCATTATTGACGTCACGTAACACCCAATTCGGTATATGTGGAGCCAGCAAAACGGCCACGAGTGCATCAGGAGCGTGGCATGTAGTCATGTTGTTACATGACACGCATCTCATTATTATCATGTTTGCACTAGTCACATACCTTCGTCATCCATTCACATACCGTAATACCGAATTTGGTATATGTGATGCTAACGAAACTGCCTCGAGCGCATTATGAGCGTGGCATGCAGCCATCTTGTTACATGACACGCATGTCATGATTTTCATGTTAAGGTCTCTCGCTTGTGTTCGCCATGCAATCATGTCATATCATACCAGTTTTGCCACATGCCATGCAAATGGAACAACCGCAAGAGCAGCAGGACCATGAAAGGTAAATCGTGTTATTTTAGACATACGTGTCATGATTTTAATGTTATGACTATTCAAATATGTTCTTCTTGCAGTCATGTTATGTCATACCAAGTTTGGTATTGATACCAATATCAGAATAGCCAAGAGAGCTAAAAGTCGTAGGCGGCAAGATAGATAGATAGATAGATAGATAGATACATAGATAGATAGATACGCTCAAAGTCGCCGAATTTCAATAAGAAATGCTTCGCGGCGTTTAAAAGCGGTAGCCCGAGTAGGGCACAAACGCCTTCATCCTGGCCAGAGTCGGCCGTTCGTTCACCTCACAAGGAATGAGTCATCCCGTTTCTGGTCTAGTCGAGCGCCAGTTGTGGAATCAGGCTACACACCCACGCTTCTGCGAAGGGAATGCGTGTACAGCACATCTAAGCCACATGGACATGCGTGGAACCACATGGACTCTTTGTGGAAAACAAATGCAGAAAGACAACACTTTCTAGTCATACTTTACTGTTTTCTGTTGTAAAGCATTAGATGTCCTCATCGGGACATGATGTGGAGCAGACATAAAAAATTGCGCGAATTAATAAATCTTATTTTTGCAAAAATATTTTTTAATAATTATATTAATGCCAAACTTGGGTATTTATTGTTCTCCTGAAGAAGCTTTTACACATCTTTAAAAAGGGGTAAAAGCGAAGATGGCTGCGCCATCTAGCGATTGCTCAGACCCTTTCTTGATGGGCCGCGAAAAGGCTCCAGTGGCCACTCTTTATATAGTATATTTTTCTATGCTAAAACGGTGAAATCTGGCAACTAGACACCAAGCGCAGGGCGTAGGAAAGTGCGTGCGTGCCGATCCTCTAGTCCGATCATGCCACCCCTCGCTTAGTCCTTAGAATGTCTGCTGGATGATGGTACTTTTAAATGATGAATGTATCATGAAAATATGGCGAGATGGCTGTACTTGGAGTGTTCACTAGATGGATGGATGGATGGATGGACCGACGCATGGACGGAGTGAGAGACAGATGACCGATGGACGGATGCATGAACGGATCGACGGATGTAGGGATGCATGGATGAATGGATGCACGGACGGACGGGCGCATGGACAGACGCACGAACTGACGGACGGACTAACGGATGCCTCAGCGCAGACGGACTGACGGATGCTTCACCCCAGTCATCAGGCAACTGCATAGGACACCCTGCGAATTCTTCGGCAGATTGGTAAGAGTACACGTAATCGTAGAAATATTTTAATTTTGTGTCACAAAAGGATATATAGTTTTCGAAGGTTGGCTTCCTCTTCCTGTATCATGTCCCTTGTTTTCTACACACGTTGAGTATCATTCGTATTTATCTTGTTTCGTGAAGTTAGTGCGAAACGTGACCACCACAGTAGCATTGCAAGCAAATAAGACCCAGCGTCGGTAAGCTCCAGCAGCCGTCCTTTTTCAGGGGCAAAGCTTGTTAGGGTCGAGCTATCTCTACCATCATCTGGCCATGACGATGACGATGACGCTTCAGCCATCCCGGCACAGCACATGCAAGGTACCCACTGTATGTAGCGAAGTTGATGATGACGCCGATGACAATAAACCACAGATCACACATTCTATTTGTGCCATGGAGAAAAACTGTCGTCAAAGCGCTCCCACCCGCAAGAGGCCCTCGAGGAGTTGACCTTTATGACGACCAATAAAACACCATTGTATATACTGTACACAAAGGTAGTAGTTTATGCACATGTTCAAGTGAAAAGTGTAAAAGAAGTTCATGGTTACTTGAATTAGAAACTTCGCCCACTCATCCTCATTCACTTAGTTAATATGAAGTGATCTTTCTTTTCATTTTGCAGGCTTGCGATGGTGTCAACTTGAGCACGTGGAAGCTAAATGATCCATTTCCTTATCTACCAGCCATTGACTCGACAAGTGTCCTGATTGCTAATAGCGTCACTTCACGGTACTACATTTACGATAATGATAACACCCTGGCTCACAAGGTAAGCCGGAGCGTGAACAAGCGTGCTGAGGTCACGGTGCAGTGTGCAGAATTCGCATTTGCCATTCAATGAATACACGTAACACTTTTCAGTGGCAGAACCCTAGAATTTTGTGGTTGAGTGCCTCAAGATGTAAATCGGATATATTTAGAAGCTGCTTTGACACGTCCATACATTTTCGCTGGTGTGCATCAAACCTGCCACTAGAACGGAACTACACGTACTAAAAGAGCAGTTACACCGAACTTCAAACTCGCGATGTGGCGTTCATTCGATTGATTGGTGCGCATGAGCTTTTTTTTAGCCATGAATAAATTGTGTCGTTACGTAAAGTTACTCTATTTCGAGCACAACAATATGTTGAAACACTGATAATGTGTTGACTTGTTAAGCAAGCTTCTAAGCTGTACATGGCTGCCTATAGCTACGGGTTCACGTGCTTTGTTTCGTGTAGCCCACTTGTGTGACTCCGGCATTTTCGTTGTGGTAGTGGAAGAAAACATCTTATATTTACAGAAAATGTTTCAGAAAGTTCCTTCTATCAGAAGGCTCCTTCTTTATCCCCGAAAGAGTGATTAAGAAAAAGAAAATATGACAAGTAACGTTAAATACATTTTTCAATGTGAACAGCGCAAAACACGAAGACAGAGAAGTAGAAAGACACAGGACAAGCGCTGGGTACCAATTTGCCCAATTTTCACTACTAGTCAACGTTAAATACGACGATGTGACGTGTATATAAGGAAGCGGCATGCAGTGGCAAAAACATCACCGCAAGCACTCAATACTGAGCGGGATAGTCTACCGTTTGCGTGCAGACGCGCTCAGTGGTGATGCTCTTGATGGCAGTGCCACTGCTGTCTCTGTAAAATTGGGGGTGCTAGGAATCTGTAGCATGACGCACTAGCTTTTGTGAAGGTATCGCAAACGCCATATTGTGTGTCCCCTTTCGCGAGCGCGCGTTCCACGAACAGACGCCCCCGGCGAACCCTTTCATTGGGGACGCACCATAGACGCCACCGGTAGTGGCCGCGTTTCGCAAGCGCTCCGGCAAAACTCCTGTTTCTGACTGCTTGAGTCATTCAATGGCAACTTGAACAAATGTGAAGCTCTCTACGGAATCGGAGCACCACGATGGAGGTTGTAAGCGTGGAAGGAGAAGATATGCAACCGGAGGACTTTACCAACGACGCCGGATGGTGCGAAGTCCGCAGAAGAAACATCATGAAAACATCTGGAGGGATTTCAGGCCCGAAGAGAACCATGCTAAGAGACGCTGCTGCGCCGACGGGCGCGCCTGGGGACAGCAAGTGGAAAGGTGAACGAACCATACGACAAATTGCTAATGCAAGCAGACTTCCTCGTCTACCGGCAGAAGACTACAAAGTGATCGTGCGACCACGAGGAGGACTCAGCGTTTCGGAGCACAGGCAGGCACGCATATACTGCTGCCTGAGAAACGCCGCTGGCGTCGGTCGCGAAGCAGCAGAAGAAGACAGTATATGCATAAACTACAAGCAGAACATCGTGGTCGTCAGCACGCCGTCCGAAGAGCGAGCCAGGCGGTACGGAGCCATCACGAAGATCCGAGTGGGAGAGCAAGAACACGAAGCCAGCGCCTACAGAGCAGCGCCGGAAAACACATCTAAGGGACTCATAAGAGGGATATCCCAAGAGGAAAGTTCCGAAGATATTATAGACAACCTAGTGACAGCAAGAAACCCAAGCATATTACACGCGAAGAGGATGGGCAACACAGACAATGTAATCGTGCTCTTCGACGGACTTCACGTGCCGAGATACGTGAAATACGGAGCGCTCATCGTCCGGTGCTCGCTATACAGAAAACACATTGACATTTGCTACGAATGTGGGAGGCTGGGACACAGGGCGGACGTTTGCCCCAACCCAGACGAAAAAATATGCAGAGGATGCGGCGTGGCCAACCCGCCGCAAGAACACCAGTGTGAAGCAAGATGTCAGCTATGCGGGCAAGCTCACTTTACGGGAGACAGACGCTGCAAGGCAAAGTACAAGATACCGTATTTGGTCCGGCGAAGACGCTGGGAGCGACGAAGAAGAGAAGAAGCGGAGGCCGAAACACCATACGGCATCAACGACTACAACAAACGAGCTGGCAAAGCAACGAGCGAGAACACCCAGGGATCAGAAGGCCATCGCACAGAAGGCTCACCCCCGGGACCATACGAGGGGGACAGTCGGAAGCAGCCCGGTCGCAGACCAAGGTCGAGGACCCGGTCCAGAACCCGTTCGAGAACCCGATAGAGAACCCGATCGAGATCCAGGGCAACGTCAAGATTGCAATCCAGCCGAGGAGCGGTAGAAACTCAGGCACAGGTGAGCTTTGCAGACGCGGTCTCTGGCACTGCTGTTACACCTACACGCGCGGGGTCCGCCTTAGAACAGGAAATAACACAGATCAGACAGTTGTTAGAGCAAATAAAGCGAGAAAACGCGACGCTAAGGGAAGAGGTAAAAATGCTTAAAGTAGAAAACGCTAAGCTTAAGAACCCAAAACACTCAGAGATGACCCATACCACGCCAACACCCATTAGGGCGTCGACACCTCTTCGAGCTCCGGCGACGCCCGTTCCCGCGTCGATGAGTGGAGAAACGCCACCGCATAAACGAAGGGCAAAGGAAAACGCCGATGAGCAAAGCGACTCTACACTCGGAGAAGTAAAAGGCATGTTTCAGGAAATGTTCGTAGGTTTACAGCAGCAATTCATGCAGATGCGCGCGGACCTACAACAGCAGATAACGCAGATGCGAGATGAAATGTCTCAGAGGTTCGACACCCTCGAGGGTAGGATAGGGCAGCTGGAAAACGTCTCGAAAGACGCCCGACCCGCAGGAGCGAGGCCGGTCAAGAGCAAGCCGTACAGCAGACCACCTGCGGCTGAGAACAGCTGCATAGAAAACTCGAGTAGCCAACATGGCGCCGCCTAATGAATACACGATTTGGCAGTGGAATTGTCGTGGGTTTCGTCGTAAGCGGGGTAACCTGCAGCAATTCGTAAAAACCAAGCAAGCACCAGATGTAATCGCCCTCCAGGAAACTGGGGGGACCGCAAAATTATCAGGATACAAATCATATAGCACTTTAGCTGAAAAAGCAACAGTAACCACACTGATACATCGTAATATAACGGCTGTAGAACACGATACTGGCGTACGCAACATAGACCACGTCCTACTAGAAATTCTCCCGTCTCGAAAAAAGGAGGGAAGCTTGTTTGTGCTGAACGTGTACAGTCCACCACGACAAAAGGTAAAGTTTGGCTCGCTTTTCCGCAAAGTGCTAAACGTAGCGGGCAGACAAGCACTGATTGTCGTGGGCGACTTTAACGCACCACACGCCGCCTGGGGTTACACCATCGAAAACGTTAAAGGCCGCAACCTGTGGAACGACGCGCAGCACGAGGAGCTCACGCTAATAAGTAACCCACAAGACCCTACCAGAATGGGGAACAGCGTTAGTAGAGACACCACGCCGGACCTTACATTCATAAGGAATATATCCAACCCTCATTGGACCAACACTAACGTAAATCTAGGCAGCGATCACTACATTGTATGCACAATTTTACAAGCAGGTCCGCGTAAAAAGAAAGGTAGAAAAATAATGTTAACCGAGTGGGACACCTTTCGTAAGATAAGAGAGGACGATGCTACAGAGACCATCGAAGATATACAGAAGTGGACAGACACACTCCAGCGTAGCGTGCAGAAAGCCACCAAACATGTTCCCGAAGAGGCAGGAATGGAAGAAATGGACAGCAAGCTCTTACACATGTGGGAGGCAAAACGCAGCCTGCAAGAGCGCTGGAAAGGTCAAAAGCACAACCGGCGTCTAAGAAAGAGAATCGTCGCGCTCGACAGAGACATAAAAGACTACGCAAATAGGCTGTCCCAGCAGCAGTGGGCAGGCATGTGCACTTTAATGAACAGGCAGTTCGGAATGTCCAAAACTTGGAACATTCTCCGAGGCCTCCTTGATCCAGAAGGCACGAAAACAACACAAAGACAAAACCTGCAACGGATACTACACAGCTACGCAGGTACAGAAGCAGAGCTCTTACGCGAGCTACGCCAGACATACGTAGGAGATACCACAAAGGCGCGACTCCCAGAGTACGAAGGGAAGGATAACGTCGACCTCGACGCCTCCATAACAGAGGCAGAGATTCGATACGAACTCGGACGACTCAATCCCAAGTCCGCCCCGGGTCCCGACGGTATAACAAATAAAACACTTCGCAACTTAGATGACGAATCCGTCACTGCTCTCACAAAGTACATAAACGAATGCTGGGAGAAGGGCGCCATACCCCAGCAATGGAAAACCGCCAAAATCATATTAATACCCAAGCCGGGCAAAAAGCCGCTCATCGGAAATCTCAGGCCCATTTCATTGACGTCCTGCATTGGAAAGCTCATGGAAAAAGTAATTTTAACGCGTCTCGTCAGATACATGGACGACAACGAGCTATACCCACACACCATGATCGGCTTTCGACCAAGACTCTCGACGCAAGACGTCATGTTGCAGCTAAAGAATCAAATCATAGACGCCGAAACGCACACCCTGGATACAAAAGCCATTCTGGGCCTTGACCTGCAGAAGGCATTTGATAACGTCACCCACGAGGCCATATTGCGCAACTTGCAAAACCTACACGTAGGTCGGAGAGTGTACGATTACATAAAAGATTTTCTCACCAACCGTAAAGCTACAATCATGGCCGGGGAAGCGGAATCCGAAGAATTCGTTCTAGGCAACAAGGGAACACCACAAGGTTCGGTGCTTTCCCCTTTCCTATTCAACGTGGCGATGCTTGGTTTACCCTCAGAGCTGGAACGCGTCGAAGGGCTTCAGCACAGTATCTATGCGGACGACATCACCCTATGGGTGACGGGCGGGAGCGACGGTCACATAGAAGAGATTTTACAACAAGCAGTAAATACGGTAGAGCGATACGTGGAGAACAATGGCCTAAAATGCTCTCCTCAAAAATCGGAGTTATTACTCTACAGACCTACAAGCAGAGGTCGCAAGCGCATTCACGAACGACACAACATCACAATCTTAGCAGGAGGTTACCCAATACCTCAGGTACAACACATAAGAGTTCTGGGACTCCGAATATCCGAGAACGGACATAACGGGGAAGCAATAAAGTTCCTGGATAACAACACCCAACAAACCATTCGAATGATTCGAAGAATCGCCAACAAAAACTACGGCGTGAAAGAACACAACTTAGTGCAGCTCATCCAAGCCTTCGTCGTCAGCCGCATAGTGTATGTGACCCCATACCTCAAGTTGCAAGTGGCGGAAAAACAAAAGATAGAATGCATATTTAAAAAAGCATATAAGCAAGCCCTCGGATTACCGATCACCACGTCTAACGAAAAGTTCGAAGCGTTAGGAATGCATAACACGCTAGACGAACTTATTGAGGCTCATATGATAGCGCAATATGAACGACTCGCGCAAAGCAACACGGGAAGACACATCCTGCACAAACTTGCAATAACGTACGCTGGCCAAAGCGGCAATAAATACGATATCCCAAAAGAAACCAGAGAGCGCATCATAATACCTCCGTTACCCAGAAACATGCACCCCGAACATCACCGGGAGCGGAGGAATGCAAGAGCGAGAGCACTGCACAACAAGTTTCAACATGACGCGGACGTGGTATATGTAGATGCAGCCGAATATACAGACGGTCGACACATGGCAATAGTCGCTTCAAATCAAGCGGGCCACCTGCTTGCTAGCGGCACCATTAAAACAGGAAATTCGGAAATCGCTGAAGAAACGGCCATAGCGCTGACGCTTGCGTCCACAAGGGCCAGCGTCGTAATCAATGATTCTAAAACCGCGATTCATAACTTCGCTAACGGAAGGGTCTCGAAAGAGGCGTTAAGAATCTTAAATAACTTTCGCGGAGAGCGCGACGTTTATGTTATATGGACGCCCGCCCACTCCTCCCTCCCGGGCAATGAAACCGCACACACCCTAGCTCGAGAGTTAGCGAGCCGAGCAGGGGCAGGAATGACGCGGAGCCCGCGTGCGGAGAGAGACCGCATGTTCAGTTACAACGAAATTACCAAGCACTACAGATTAGGAGGCAGCATTACCCGCCACCACACTCCTCATTAAATAAGCAGCAGGCGACAGCATGGCGCCTATTACAAACAAACACGTTCCCAAACCCAATCGCTTATAATCATTGTTACCCGGACCTCTACTCAGACAGATGTAAACACTGCAATCAGCGGGCGGACCTCAAACACATTATCTGGGCTTGCCCCAACATCGTGAAGGGGCCAAACACATACATGAATACGGAGCAGTGGGAGACCGCGCTGCTAAGCTCAAGCATCGAGGACCAACTACAGGTCATCAGGCAAGCCGAAGATGCCGCTAGGGCCCAAGGACTCCTAGCTGCCATCTAAGGGAGGGGAGTCAACTCCTCTAACACTTGCCGTTTCAATAAAAGTTGTTTCTCTCTACGGAATCGAACGCATCATCTGAAGTGATTTCAAGTGAGTGCTTTGCAGTTCGCATCCACGAAGATCGACTTTCTGGCAGCGTTCGACTACCTCGGTGGGCCTATCAGCTAGGCTTACCAACATGCTCATCTACGAAACAGAGAGAGAGGAGCTTCCCTCCGCCGAAGCTCTCGACGATGATGAAAGCAGCTGGCGTCAAGTGTAGTCCAGGACCAGAAAGCCCGCTTCATGCCCGAAGAAATCGACGCCTGACATCAACACTTTGCAAGAAGAGTCACAGAAAGTTATTCCATTGACTGCCCCCAGACCCCCTCCACTTCCAGCGGACGACTACAAAATAGTTCTGCGAATACGTGGAGGCCTCAGCTGTGCTGACACTCCACTTCCGAAGCTCATCCATTCCATCCTGAAAGCAGCAGCGCTCAGAAGCTCTCTACATTACCAATACCGCATCAACACTGTAAGCAACATTTTGCTCATAAGCACCACCAGACTCGGCACGCACCGAAGCATACCACCATATTGAATCCGTCATGATGGACGAGTGCAGCTTTGAAGTGGTCCCCCACATTACCGATTCATCGAATACCTGCCGAGGGGTCATCCGTAATATTCCTATAGAACACACATCTGAAACCATCTTGTCAAGTCTGTTGGACTATGACAGACTAGGCCTCATCCTGAACGGATGTGGCATGGGTTCCACAACGTCCGTCTTGGTCACCTTCAGAGGTACGTGCGTGCCTTTCTACATAAGTTATCGGGGCGGCATCACCAGATGCGTACCCTATCGTCATAAGACGGAAGCCGGTAATCTCTGTCGCATGCTTGGCTACAGACCAGACGTATGCCCAGACACTCCTCAGCCTTTATGTCCAATGTGTGGAATTCGGAACCCACTCCTTGATCACGAATGTGAACCTAAGTGTGTGGTGTACAACAGTGACCACCCCACCGGCTCGCCCCGGTGTGCACAGCTCTACAAGCCCAAACCAAAGCACGCACCCTCAACTTTCCAGCAAGATGCACCTCCATTCCCCGAACCAAGCCTATTTTTCAAGAACGCTCCTAGAGGACGCTCACTCAGTATCACAAGACAGCAAAGCCAAAAAAGCCGCAGCTGAGCCGAAGCCGCAACAAAAGCATTCATCAAGACCCCAGCCCTCGGACTAGCCCTGGACACGAGGTGAGCTGGGCTGATGTAGCCTCCCCTGAAAGCTCCATTCAAGAGCAGCTCAAACTATTGCAGGATGAGATGGCTAAATTAAGGGCGGAAAATGCAAAATTACGCCTAGAGCTTCAGTCCTTCAAACAACCATCTACCTCCCCACAACTCCCCGCCTCATCTTTCACCCCTACGCCGATCTCACCAGCACCAGCTCCTCTCTCAACCACCCCTATAGCTAGACACCCTGCTCAACCATCTGCGCAAAAACGAAAAGTCTCTACTCCCACATTGTCATTCGATGAGCGAGTAGACGAAGTCGAAGCGAAACTAGAAAAGGTTGACAAAGAGAAAGAAAAAGTAACCAAACTTCAGGAAAAACTAGACAACTTTATTACTTTCTCCACAGGTTCCTTGTAGAAGCTACATGAATCCGCGGCCTCGATACAACAAGCCATGTTAGCGATGCGACAAACATTAGATAGAGTCACGCACTGGATCGACACGGTCCACTCTAACCATCCAGAGTTTGCCCAACCTAAGCCAAATCAACTTGGCGAAAATGGCTCCTCGCAACCGCACTGAGCTTTGCGTATGGCAATAGAACTGCAGGTGGTTTCGACGAAAAAAGGCAAACCTCCTGCAGTACATCAAATTACAAACTACCCCTCCCCCAATCATTGCGTTACAAAAAACAAATGGTGTAGTGCAGCTGCTGAGTTATAGAACGCATCAAAACCCGGCTGATCCCAAACCGAACACTGCTGTCTTAACTCGGAAGCACGTTACAGTTACCTATTCAAAATCTGCTTACATCGACATTGAGCACTACTTTCTCCAAATACTACCTGATAAACTTAACTCGCCATTCTTATATATTCTTAACGTATATAGTAGACCAAAAGACCAAGAACCGCTTCGATTTCCTATTTGCCCGAGCTACATCTTCGGCAGGCAAACACACCCTCCTCATAGAGAGGGATTTCAACACCTCCCACCCAGCGTGGGGTTACACTGCATCTACACCGAAAGGTAGAGCCCTCTGGTCCCATATTCAGGCACATTGTTTTACGCTGCACAATGACCAGGAGGAGCGTACTCGTTTGGGGAACAGTGTGAACAAAGATACATCCCCCGATCTTACCCTCACTCACAATGCCCCCAAAATGGTTTGGACTAACACCCGAACTAATCCTGGCAGTGATCATTACAATATTAGCATTAGTTTACATATAAAACGCACACCCCTTGCACCTAAACCACTGATGCTCACATAATTGCACAAATTTAGAGAGACCCGCAACAGCACCGCTCCCTCACGTATTGCATACCTTACAGAGTGGGCTCAACAGCTTCAAAATAATGTTGAAATTCACACGAGAACTCTACTCCCCGACACCCCGATAACTACTCTCGACTCCAAGCTTCTCCATATGTGGGAAGCAAAACAGTCGCTTCTGCGACGGTGGAAACACCAGCGCCATAACAGGAAACTCTGCATTAAGATAGCGAAGCTAGATCAACAAATCTAGCGATACACGATTCAATTGGCGGCCCAACAATAAGGTCATCTTTGTGAAGGAATGCGTGACCACTTCAGTAATAAACGAACGTGGCAACTTCTTAGACATCTGCTAGACCCCAGCACTTCTCACGCACGACACTCTCACGCTATCACTAAACTGTTACACGAGCACAGTGACCATTTAGGACAGCTCTAGGATAACCTCCGCACGTTGCATTTACCTCAATTACGTAAGCATTCTATACCATCATACACAGGGAAACCTAATGAGTCATTAGATGCGCCGATAACGGAAGCGGAAGTTAGACACACCCTCGCAACACTCCGTATCACGTCGGCTTCAGGCCCAGACCGCATTAACAACAAATTACTTAGAAATCTTGACCCTATTTCTATTAAAGCTTTGACTGAGTACTTTAACGACTGTTTTGACACGGGCACCCTTCCAACTTTGTGGAAAGATGGCAGAGTCATATTTATACCTGAACCGAACAAAGCTCCCTTGGTAGAAAATCTGAGGCTCATTTCCTTACCACCGTGTCTCGGAAAGACTATGGAGCATGTCGTGCTTGCATGCCTCCAGAGACGCGTGGAGGATAATGGACTACTGCCTCCAGAAATGATTGGTTTTAGGGCCTTACTTTCAGCGCAAGATGCGATGCTTCGCCTTCAATGCGACATCATAACTCCTAACCAGAGCGACGTTACTCAGGCAACCCTTGGTCTGGACATACATGGATCATTCAATAATGTAGCCCACTCAGCTATATATGCTGGCCTCAACTGCATTTCTGGTGGCGCTAATATGTACTCTTACATCAAAAGCTTCCTCACAGACAGGACAGCTACATTAACATTAAGACCAGAACGTTGCTCGCCCTATACACTAGGCAGCTTCGGAACACCTAAAGGGTCAGCGCTCTCTCCAATCCTTTTTAACCTGGCTATGCTACCGATACCCAACGCTCTTCAACGTATGCCTGACTTGAACTTCTCCATTTATGCCGATGATATCACCTTATGGGTGAAAAGAAGCCCAGATGGACACATTCAAGACACCCTACAAACAGCTGTAGATGCAATAGCAGCACTAACATCTCAGATGAATCTCTATTGTATTCCGAGTAAATCAGAGTTGCTCCTTCTACCAGCTCATCGTCGGAACAAACACATTCCAATGATCAAAGCTCACATAAATCGGTGCCTCATTGCTAGAGTATCACGCATTCGTGTGCTAGTTTTATATCCAAAACAACCGACTTAATAAGCACACACTCGAAGCTTTACGCAATACCGTTGAAAACAGCCAAAGAATAATAGGAAGAATCTCATGGAAAAATTGAGGGCTTCGAGAGGCAGAGCTACTTCGCATATTACAAGCTTTTGTGATTAGTAAAATCACATATACCCTACTTACCTTCACCTTAAATTAGCAAAGGAGGAATCGGTAAACACCCTCCTGCGCAGAGTTTACAAATACGCGCTAGGCATTGCAATCAATACTTCTAACGCACTACTCCAGCAGACAGGAGTCATTATTACCCTATGTGAAATCCGTGAAGCCCATTTAACAGCTCAATACGCAAGGCTCGAGACCACTAGCGCAGGTCGCCACATTTTATCGTCTACACGAATTAACTTCACCTCACTCACCAATGCTAAATACAACATTCCCCAAAACTTGCACAAACAATTACTCATACCACCCCTTCCTAAAACATGCATCCAACACATCACACTGAGCGTGGAACCCAAATAGCAAAAGCTCCCCAGAAAAAAATGCATGGAGCCAATGACGTGCTCTATGTCGATGCGGCAGAATACCCATTCTCCTAATCCTATGCCCTCTCTGCTGTCGACTATAACGGCAAGACGCTCACAACGGCATCCGTCACTGTCAACTCTTCGGAAGAGGCAGTGAAGGCTGCCATCACTTTAGGTTTATCCATCCCCAATATCACTTTGATTGTAAGTGACTCCAAAACTGTCATACGCAACTTCAGCGCAGGTCGCATCGCATCAACTACCCTTTCAATTCTTAAGAAACATCCTCCCACGCAAGACGTTGCTCTCATATGGACGCCCGCGCATGCGGGGTTGGGTGGACACGAGGTGGCTCATACCTGTCCTCGAGGAATGACCGGCCAAGCGCAGGCCTCTGATTGCGCCTTAGACCACGCGGCCTTTTTCAGCGCGAGAGATCGTCTTTTGAACTTCCAAGATATAACAAATCACTACCGCCTACAGTGCACTATAACCCCCCCCCCTCCTTTACATCATGGAGCTTCGCGGTAAGATGAAATACTATGGCACCAGTTACAGACCCGTACGTTTTCTACCCCATCTTTTCGCCATCTTATACACCCTGCGATATACCCCTCCTCTTTGTGTATTTTTTGTCAACAAAAAGCTAACCTAGACCATATCTTGTGGGGGTGTACTCGAAACCCACCACCTAATTCTCTACACATTAATAGTAAGGAGCAGTGGGAGGCTGCTATGTGCAGCTCGGCGCCCGAGGTCCAGGACCAGATCTTGGATTGAGCCAAGAGGCTAGCGGAGACCTACGCTGGGTAGGCTCCTCTGACACTCCACCACCGCACCTTTCCCTCTTGGGATAAATAAAGTTTTGCTCCTCCTCCTCCCTTTCAGTGTGCTCGAGGCACGGCCGCTAGATGAACACGCGGCGTAGCAGTGTCTTAGTTGCCCGAGCGTCTGGCACATCCAGTGCGCCGGCTTTCGCATTCAAAGTTTCCTGCTGGACATGACATGTAACATGACACGCATGTCAGGATTATCTGTCCGCACCTGTCTTATATTTCGTCATTTATTGACATAACGTCACACGGAATTTGGTATATGTGGAGCTAGCACAACTGCAGCGAGTGCGTCAAGCAGGGCCCAATATACTCCATTGTAGCGTTGACGCGCGCGCACGTTGGGCACAGCGACGCTACGTTAGCAAAACGCGAGCAGGCCACGCATGACCACCGTCCGTCGGCGGCGCGGCCCGACGGCAACCGGCGCGAAATGCCACTTGATGCATTTCGCGCCGATGCGTTACCCGGACAGCACTGCCTTTTCGTGCTCTCGTGTCCGAGGGACGAAGGATGCGCTGAAACGTGCATCTGTCAAAGCGACGCAGCGCGGCGCGCGCCTCCGAGTATATGGCAGGACCGACGCTTGGCGTGGCAACGCCAACGTGACGCAACGAAATTTAACGATGGCGAGCACGCGCAGCGCGTCACGTCGAAATGTATTGGCGCCTTGACTACGGCATGTGGTCATGTTGTTACATGACACGCATTTCATGTTTCTTATGTTTGCACCACTATCATACTTTCGTCAGCCATTCACGTCCCGTAATACCAAATTTGCCATAAGTGATGCTAGCGGAACGGTCGCCAGCGCATTACGAGCGTGGCAAGTAGTCATGTTGTTACATTACGCGGCATCTCATGATTATCATGTTTGCACCAGTCACTTACCTTCGTCATCCATTTACGTTCCGTAATACGAAAGTTAGTATAAGTAAAGCTAGCGAAACAGCCGCGAGCGCATCATGAGCGTGGCCTGTAGTCATGTTGTTGCATGACACGCATGTCATGATTTTCATGTTGGGGTCTGTCGCTTGTGTTCGCCATGCAATCATGTCTTCTTACCATAACAGTTTTGCAACAGGCCATGTGAACGAAACCGCAGCAAGAGCTGCAGGATCATGAAATGTAAATCATGACATTCATAACATACATATCATGATTCTTATGTTATGACTAGTCAATTATGTTCTTAATACAGTCATGTTATGCCACACCAAGTTTCGTATCGATACCATTATCGAAACGGCCAGGAGAGCTAAATGTCATGGCGGCAATATATATATATATATATAAATATATATATATATATATATATATATCTACTATATATATATATATATATATATATATATATATATATATATATATATATATATATATATATATATATATATATATATATATATATATATATATATTGCCGCCTACATATACATGTGAATCCTGGCCGGATCCTGGCAGTTATCCGGCAAGTTATCAGCAAGTTATCTTTTTACCCACTTTTCTTCATATTTACTATACAATTTGGTCTAATATCTTCCCCTATACTTTCCTTGGCTATATTGTCTGTTAGATCTCATTAATATTGCCGCATGTTGTTAGGCACCTGCCGAAGTCCTGCGCCGGTTCTTGTTGCTTTGAATTTTGCCACACCAACGGACAAGCCAAACGCGCCAAGCTATAAACGCGCCATGCAACGCTGGCTGCACGTGTCACCACATCACGCGCTGGACAAGGAACGCTGGCGATTTTTCGAGGAGCAGCTCAAGGCGAGACGCAAGAGAAGTTGACGAGGTTTTGACCAGTGAGCTCACAACCTTTGTGTATTTAGTTGACGGGCACAAGTTCGCCATTAATAAATAGCTGTTTCAGCTTCCGGCACTGTATTTGTTCGTTACAAACTGGTGGAGGTGCTGGGTATGATTCCAAGCCCATCTCAGCATATGGAACATAGCCCAGAACCCCGAAGGTTGGAGCCAGCGCTTTTGACTCCCGTACACCAACGAACGAGTAGTCGCCTACGAGGTGAGCAGCCCGAGTTTGGTGCCCTCTTCGATTCTTCGAGACCAGCGGAGGACGTAAGTTCCGGAGCCCCTGCAATGGCCATCTAAGTGACTTCATTTCCATCGCATATCGTCATGGACACGCCCCGCATACCAGAGGTATTTCAGGGTGATATTTTCGAGGATTCCGAGGACTGGCTCGACGGTTTCGAACGCGTAGCCAGACTGAACGGTTGGAATGAAGACCGGAAACTTCGCTACGTCTACGTGGCACTGCAAGATTCTGCACGTACGTGGTTCGAAAACCACGAAGCGTCCTTATTATCGTGGGATGACTTTCGAAGAGAGTTTCTTGCTACGTACCCAAACACGGACCGCAAAGAAAAGGCAGAGGCCGCTCTTCAGACGCGAAACCAACGGAACAACGAGAGCGTCGCCATGTACATTGAAGACATGTCTCGACTGTTCCGCCGGGCCGACCAAAACATGGCTGAGGAAAAGAAGTTGCGGCACCTGATGCGTGGAGTGAAGGAGGAGCTTTTTGCAGGCCTGGTGCGTAATCCACCGCGCTCTCTTGCTGAGTTCAGATCAGAGGCGACCATGATAGAAAAGACCCTGCAGCAGCGCGCGCGCCAATACAACAGGGACGTGAGCGTCTCACCCGTTAGCGCGGCATCGACAACCCTCACGAGTAACATTGATCTCTTGCGTGAAATGGTGAGGGCTGTCGTAAGGGAAGAACTGCAGAAAATACACATGACTCAAGCTCATCCAGTGATGTCTTCACTTGCCGACGTTGTGCGCGAAGAAGTGTGGCAAGCGGTTCTACAACCACAACCTCAGGTACTACAGCGCGCACAACCGGAGCCTCCGCCTCAGTTGTCGTACGCGCAAGCTGTACGACAGGACCTCGGACGCATGAATCGGACGGCTGCGACTGCTGTGATGCCTCCGACGTTTTCTCCGAGTACGCCACTACCAATCCCGGAAGCAAGACCACGTAAGAGCGATGTATGGCGCACTGTAGACCGGCGGCCCCTCTGCTACCACTGCGGAGAAGCAGGTCACCTTTACCGGGCGTGCCAGTATCGTCGAGCGGGACTGCGTGGTTTTCCAGCCAATGCACCATGCCCACGGAACGGTGAATGGCCCTACGAAATCGAAGAATACTTGTCTTCACGCTATTCACCTCAAGACACGCAACAACGGGAGTCGCGTTCGACAGCACCGATGCGCTATCGGTCGCCGAGCCCTCGTCCGTCATCAAATCTCCGAAGAACACGTTCACCTAGCCCGCGGCGGGAAAACTAGAGCCAGCGACCTCTGGAGGTAAGGCCGCTGATATACTGACAACTGAAGACCCTCCATTGTTAGCCCGACAGGACGGTGGCAGTTACGCAACGACGGTCAAGTGCAGTAGTAGCGACGTTACCTCCGAGATATTAGTCACGATCGACGACGTCGAGGCCGTTGCGCTAATAGACACTGGTGCAGACTATTCCGTTGTCAGTATTGCTCTCGCACAGAAGCTTAAGAAGGTGATGACTGAGTGGACCGGACCTCAGATACGTACCGCTGGAGGGCACTTAGTTAGTCCCGCAGGGTTATGCACCACAAGGTTAGGAATAAGAGGATTTGTGTATGTTGGCAGCTTTATTGTGCTTCCTGAGTGCTCCCGGGAACTGATTATAGGCATGGACTTTTTGCAAACAAACAATGCAGTCATTGACTTGCAAGAGTCCCAGGTTTCGTTTTCTACGGAGGATGCCATCGCCTTCTGTCATGCGGAGAAACCAATCGTTCTACCTCTCCGCATTGTGGACGAAGATGTAACCGTGCCGCCACGTTCCAGTGTGACCGTTCTTGTGAGGAGTGAAGTTCTTCGTGACTGTGACGGATTAGCTGACGGAAACATCGGACTGCTACTAGAAAAAGGACTATGCGTGCAAGAGCCCTGGTGAGCCTTCGTGATGGATGTGCGTATGTCCTATTAACTAACTTTCGAAATGAGCTGCAGCCTGTTGCGAAGGGAACATCCGTAGCATCGCTGCATGAGTACGTGCAAGTCTCAGATGTTTGCACTCTTGATAAAGCTTCAGAGACAGTAGATAACGTACTCCAGTCAGTAGACATTGACAGAGAGCTCTCGTCATCTCAGAAGCAACAGATTGCTGACCTCATCAGAGAGTTCGCCGAGTGCTTCTCCACCACGTCGAAAGTCGGACGTACTCCCGTCGCAAAGCACCGTATCGTGGTCGAAGAACACGTGAGACCTGTGCATCAGCACCCATACCGAGTAGCGCCAAAAGAAAGGGAAGCCATCAAGAACCAAGTGCAGGAAATGCTCAACGATGATGTAATCCAGCCATCCAACAGTCCGTGGGCATCACCGGTAGTGCTAGTCAAAACGAAGGACAACACTCTGCGGTTTTGCCCCGACTACAGAAAGCTGAACCAAGTCACAAAGCGTGATGTTTACCCACTTCCACGGATCGATGATGCCTTGGATAAGTTACGCAATGCTCACTTCTTTTCATCATTGGACTTAAAAAGTGGATATTGGCAGATCGAGGTGGACGAACGAGATCGCGAGAAGACGGCGTTTGTGACCCCAGACGGACTATACGAGTTCAAAGTGCTCCCTTTCGGTCTGTGCTCTGCTTCCGCTACCTTCCAGAGGATGATGGACACTGTGCTCTCCGGACTCAAGTGGCAATCGTGTCTCGTCTACCTCGACGATGTAGTGGTTTTATCTTCCACCTCGAGCAGCACATCCACCGACTGAGAATAGTACTGGATGCCGTTCGGGTGGCAGCACTGACCATCAAACCGCAAAAGTGTCACTTTGGATTTCGTCAGCTTCGGTTCCTCGGGCACATAGTTAGCGCGGAAGGCGTCCGCCCAGACCCGGAAAAGATTGCAGCAGTTGAAAATTTTCTGAAACCACAAGACAAAAAGGCCGTCAGACGATTCTTGGGGCTTTGTGCCTACTACAGACGCTTTGTTGAAAACTTTGCTAAGGTCGCTGAGCCTTTGACACGGCTAACGAAAGAAAGTGTACCATTCTCTTGGCGGGATGAAGAAGAAGCGGCTTTCTCAGAGTTGCGACGCCGTTTGCAGTCTCCTCCAATACTTGCCCATTTTGACGAAGAGGCCGATACAGACATACATACCGACGCGAGTAACGTTGGCCTCGGTGCCATCCTCGTTCAGTGGCAGAATGGAGAAGAAAAGGTCATAGCTTACGCGAGCCGCACTCTATCAAATGCTGAGTCTAATTACTCAGCGACAGAGAAAGAGTGTCTCGCAGTTATATGGGCCATCAGCAAGTTTCGCCCATACCTCTACGGCAGACCGTTTCGAGCAATCAGTGATTGTCATTCTTTGTGTTGGCTGGCAAACATCAAGGACCCTTCAGGAAGACTTGCTAGATGGAGCCTGCGTCTGCAGGAACACGACATCACTGTGGTCTACAAGTCTGGTCTCAAGCACAATGACGCGGAATGCCTGTCTCGCGCACCTGTTGAGTCTCCATCATCTGACCAAGAACAAGACATCCCATTTCTTGGAGTTCTGAATGTGTCGGAGATGGCTCGTCTTCAACGAGAGGACCCGGAACTACGCCCGCTTATCCAATACTTGGAGGGTCACCAAATTAAGGTACCACGAGTTTTCGTCCGCGGTTTGACATCCTATGTCCTCCGGAACGACGTCCTATACAAGCGCAGCTTCGTTAACACCGGTGAGACGTTTCTGCTTCTTGTACCATCATCACTGCGAGCAGACATCTTAGAAGCGTGTCATGACGACCCATCGGCTGGCCATATGGGTAGTAGCCGCACTTTGGCCAGAATTCGCCGGAAATATTATTGGCCGAAATTAAGGGATTCGGTGCACCATTATGTTAAGTCGTGCCGCGATTGCCAGAGACGTAAAATACCACCATCGAAACCAGCGGGTCTGTTGCAACCAATAGAGCCACCAAAAGGGCCATTTCAGCAAGTGGGAATGCATTTGCTTGGTCCATTTCCTCTCTCTTCATCGGGAAAGCGCTGGATTGTTGTAGCAACAGACTACATGACTCGATATGCTGAGACATCACCTCTCGCGAAAGAAACGGCGAACGAAGTAGCCCAGTTTTTCGTCATTCAGATTGTACTACGACATGGCGCACCACAGGTTGTCATTACAGACAAAGGAACAGCATTTACTGCCCGTTTGATGCAGTCTGTAATGAAGCTCACCCACACCGATCATAGAAGGACTACAGCATACCATCCGCAAACAAACGAATTAACCGAAAGGCTCAATAGAACTCTCGCCGACATGATCTCAATGTATGTGGACGTTGAGCACCAGACATGGGACAGTATTTTGCCTTATGCAACATTAGCGTATAATACAGCAGTACAAGAAACGACACACTTCACGCCATTTCAACTTGTTTATGGTCGGACGGTCACAACGACCTTAGACGCGATGTTACCTGTCAACGATTCGAATGAGAGTGACCCACACATCAGCGACTACATAGAAAGGGCAGAAGAGGCACGACAATTGGCAAGACATTGTATCATTTTGCAACGAGACTCCAATACAACTCGCTATAATCTGAAGCGGAGAGACGTACAGTACAACCCCGGAGACAAAGTGTGGGCGTGGACGCCTGTACGCGCACCTGGCCTATCGGAAAAACTGATGCGGCGCTATTTCGGCCGTTACAAAGTACTTCGCCAGTTAGGCACGCTAAACTACGAAGTAATTCCTGAAGGGCAAGTGTGCTCAACCCGACGCAGGAATCGCCCAGAACTCGTACATGTAGTACGAATGAAACCGTACTACGAAAGGCACTGAACGAGACAACTGATAGATGTGCTCAAACATCAGATAAATACTCCTTTACAAAACTGTTCGACGTCAGCGTACGCATCGGGACGATGCGTTTCAGGAGGGGGACTAATGCCGCATGTTGTTAGGCACCTGCCGAAGTCCTGCGCCGCTTCCTGTTGCTTTGAATTCTGCCACACCAACGGACAAGCCAAATGCGCCAAGATATATACGCGCCATGCAACGCTGGCTGCACGTGTCACCACATCACGCGCTGGACAAGGAACGCTGGCGGTATGCGCCAAGCTATAAACGCGCCATGCAACGCTGGCTGCAGGTGTCACCACATCACGCGCTGGACAAGGAAAGCTGGCGGTTTTTCGAGGAGCAGCTCAAGGCGAGACGCAAGAGAAGTTGACGAGGTTTTGACCAGTGAGCTCACAACCTTTGTGTATTTAGTTGACGGGCACAAGTTCGCCATTAATAAATAGCTGTTTCAGCTTCCGGCACTGTATTTGTTCGTTACAATATTGTGTGAAAACACGAAAAAACGAGCCCTTAGGTATACACTCTTAAAAATATATATATATATATATGTATATATATAGATATATAGATAGATAGATACATAGAGACGCTCAAAGTCACCGAAGTTCGCTAAGTAATGCTTCGCATTTTAAAAGACATGTCTTAATCACTCGCGTGTCCACAGGCTTTTGTCAAACACGCTAAGTGGCCTTCAAATTGTCGCCCTCGCCGTCACTGTTCCATTGACATAAAGACGGCGAACGGAGACAATTTCTTGCATTTGCACCTGGGAGTGTTCGAAGAAGAAGTTAAGAAATTTACCATTACGAAGATCAAGATTGAGCAGAAAAAAATTGTTCGCTACGTGGTATCGAAGCAGTTCTATTTTTCACACCGAAAAAAAAAAGAAACACGTTATTTATAGCATCGTTGAAACGAACTAAAAAATATCTAGTTTTTTCTTTGCATTCATCAAGTGCACCCTACTAACGCCTACTCATAAAGAACATGTGTGAGTTTACCTTTCAATCCGAAAGACATTTCGTTTTTTATAGGAAAATAATAAAGCTAAATATTTCATATGAAAAGTGAAACCAGCCATCAACACAGGGGATGCTAGAAAACGTGATTTCGCCAGCGAGTCTTCCTCGGTATCTGTATCAGTCTGCTGATCGGTCCTTCAGAAGTAATACTGCTGCTTCCCACCAGCTGTTGCTAATCGAACGTTTGATATTGAATCACTACTGACTTAGGCACCATTTGAAGACCTCTTTCAAAGCTTACGCTTTTATTTGATTTCAGCAGCTTTTGCAGACTTAGAACAACATTATATTCTGTTCCCACCACGTTTGTCTGCATGACTGTCATGTGACAACGGTTGTGTTTCCTCTTTCTAGTTTTGCGTGTCGAAACTTATCTTATGGGAAATGAACATTGGTCTCGCCGCCTACGATGTGAACTATGACCACGGCACCAGTGCCGACCCCTCCAGTTTGTGTGACCCCAAAATCACGAAGGTTGGCAACTTCTCTCGACTTTACGTAATTAGGAAACTCAAGGATATTTTCCTGAAACACGACAACCACACTAAGAAGTTGGACAATTGCGTCAACGAAGCTCTCGGTTAAGGTACGTGCATGATTCGCTACCAATCGAACACTTTGCAGTGTTTGATCGGTAGCGTTACAATATCCGGGATTGAAGAACATCATTAAATTGATAGCATGGACAGAAGACAGCCATGCACACATCTTCCACACACACCCGTATAAATGTTTATATATATATATATATATATATATATATATATATATATATATATATATATATATATATATATATATATATATATTTGTGTGTGTGTAACGACCACGGCCAATCACTAATTAGACAACCCCTATATTTTATATTGCTTCATTGTCTCTTAGTTCCTAGTAACACTGTGTCTAACAAAGAAAACTAGAACATAAATTTACGCTTATCACTCAGTACGTGCTCACGGTCTAGTTGGTCAGTTATTACTGCATATGGCAGCACACACCAGGTGACACAAGAAACACGCAAACAAAGGGACGACAAAAGCACTGAACATCAACTGATTTTTTATACGCGATAGAATCGCTCAAAGTACTCAATGCGTTCGTTGTTCGCACAGACGCATGCCTAGTGCAACAATCAAAAACAGGGGCACTTAATTATGTTGATCGTTACCCTAGACGCCCGTAATGTGTGAACAACGCATGCGTCGACTACATATAGCGTTTTTATGGCGTAATAGAAATCAGTTCAAGTTCAGCGTTTGTGTTGTCCCCTTGTGGGCGTGTTCGTTGTGTCATGGCATGCGCTGCCATATGCCTTGATTGGACGCTAAGTGGCACCATAAATTCATGTTCTTAATTGCTCAACAGACAAAGTAGTTGTAATTGATTGATTGATATGTGGGGTTTAACGTCCCAAAACCGCCATATGATTGTGAGAGACGCCACAGTGAAGGGCTCTGGAAATTTCGACCACCTGGGGTTCTTTAACGTGCACACAAATCTGAACACACGGGACTACAACATTTCCGCCTCCATCGGAATTAAGCCGCCGCAGCCGGGATTCGATCCCGCGATCTGCATATCAGCAGCCGAGTACCTTAGCCGAAAGTAGTTCTAAAAAAGAAGCCCTTCCAGAAAAGGGTTTGTGGATCTCCTCTTAAGCAACGTCTCAATTTCGATAGAAAAACAGTCAGTCAGTCAGTCAGTCAAGAGCTTTATTAAATGGTCCTGTGGATTTTAATCCACCAGGGTGGCCACGAGTGACAATCTGGCAGGCGCTACTGTAGGCAACGCCCGAGTCGGGGGGGAACAGAAAAACCGTTGTTACTGTTTAACAATGGGCTCTATGAGTAACCAATAAATCACGATTTTTCAGCAAAAGCCGCAATAGGATCACCATAAGGGCCGTTTTGGTTTAGCAGTTTTCATGGCAGCCACCGCTAAGGTCCATAACCACTATCGCTGTAAATAAAAAAAATCAGAACGAAAAATTCCCAGGACCAAACGCACTTCACACCAGCCTCCACTTCGTGGTCACCCACTATTCTATCATGCACAGCATGCCGGTACTATCAAATTCCTTTGAAAAGAGTCCCTGTACAGGCGTTCCGTGGGAAGAGAAACCTGTTAACTTGCGCAATATCGCATAGTAGACGACCAATTAGCCAGGCGGCATACAATCTGGATTCGGTAACAAGGCGTCACACAACACAAATAGCGCAGCGAGTGAGTCGTTGAATGCTTTAAACTCAATAAAAAAGGCTGAGCTGAAATTTCTTGTACTCATCAGCCACACCGTCAAAATAAGTGCTCGTAATGCTTTGCAAATGCCTAGAGGGTAGCACGCTTCTACGCAGAATGACGAATGGCCCAGTGGGTTCTTCTCAACATGACAAATATTAGCAGTTAGGGCGTAGCTAGTACCTTTCAACTGTCCTTGTATTAGTAGCCCCCCCCCCCCCTTCTTCCCGAGAGTTTGAAACGAGTACTTAAGTGTCACTCTTTCAGTTTTCGCTGTAACTGTGCTGCTATTTCCGTGCAGGCCTTGCGTTCCCGTACGATTGAACGCCGCGTAACAAGCTAGATGTTATCCTCTGTTAGGGGTGGCACCACTGGGGCTTTGTCGCAAGTGTGCACCAGTTTTTTAAAGAAATATTAAAAACAGAAGCAATTAAAGCGTCAGGTCTAACAGCACTCCCGAAACCACACATTCCACTTGTAGTGAAACAATAATGAAAAAAAAGAACCGTATTTTTTATTTGATCAAATTCCTCAAATAAATCTTACTGAATCGGGAGTTTCCGAATTCATCGTGTGTCATAACTAGGTCATGATTTTATCGCTACAAACCTATTGAAGCATGATCTCCGAGGCCTTGAACTAAGGCGGCGGTCTTGTGACCCTAAGAAATATTAAAGCACGCTACTGAAGGTCAATTGCCAGACCTCTCGCAGGGACTGCGAAAGCTGGTTAGATGGCGAGAAATTTTCATCGAAGGGTTGACCAGTCTGGCCTGTCTCAAGCTTTGCAAATGAAGAAGCCTGCCGCACATTACATCATGGCCGTATCGGGGCTGCTTCATGTGTTTAGAAAAGATGTTACACGATTTAGAGCACTTGGTACTCTACTATGGGAGAGCTAGCAGCTGTCCCTGTTCATACTTTACGTAATAAACCTGGTAGTAACGCAGTTCATCGTCAAGTTACTAGCTATAGTTTAAGTTATATTAAACGATGTGCAACCGCTTGATATCCTTTGGAATCAGAGGCACTGTTGAGCGTGTTACAATGTCTACCGACAACGAAAACAGCCGCTGAATCTGCACACACCAGTGCTCACTTATCATTGTCCTCGTCCGCTGAGCAGAATTTCTCAAATTGGAAAACAAAAAGCGTCGATAACATGTTCGTGCGATATTAATTCCAGGAGCTTAACCCTACAATGACAAATCTGAATAATCCTGGTTTTTTTGTGTAAGTTTATAAGTTTGCAATATAGCACTGTATTTGAGTAGTCTTGCAAAGCATAATTTAGTCAATTTTTTCGTAAGAATGTGCTCTCATGCACAATGACATGATCTGGCCCATATGCACTTGATTATTGGTTGAATCTTTGCAGAAGTGCGGGAGTGTCGGTGGTCATGTGGTGATTTAGTGCAATAGGCCGTAGATATGTAAATATTCGCACTTATTCAATTACTCGTTATATATAGAGAAATGCTCTTGGCATTAGAACATCACTAGTACTGAAGAACCTCGCAATAATCAATGGAACTATTGAAATTCCGTCATTGAAGTTTTCAAATATTGTCAAGGTCGTTGCTTTCAGAGCTTGATCATCATCATAAATGTGTGAGTTGTTTAATTCCCATTGAATTAACAGGACTTGTGTTCTGCTTCTTTTTTTTTTCAGGTTGCACCACTGTGCGCCTAACTGGAGCAACTTCGTTAACTACCATGTCTACTGCGTCGTGTTATTTGACGAAAAACACTGGTGGATTATTTCTGAAAACTTGCTTAGTCATTTGAATGTCCGACTGTAGCAGAATAGGTCTCGATAGAACAGATACGGAAGAAATCACTATTCCGAACCTGTAATTCACGCAATGCCACAAACTGTAGTAGTTTGCCGATAGTTTAGATTGATGATTTTGTTTCGTTTATAGAATGCTTTCGCGATAATATTTTTATGCGTGTTTATCTTGTGTAGCGTGTGCTAACATAGAGATTTGCGGTCTCCTTTATTCATCTACTTTAAGCAGTGCTTTGCGTTCTTCGGTTGTTGTGTCGCTCAAACGACATATGGTCTCTCAGGGATTTTATATGAAACGTTTTTCTAATTACAAAAAGTTACAAAATAATAATAATGAAAGTTTCTTTACGATCTCGAACTTGTTGATTGCACCATTTGGAAATATAAATTTACAGACGTAATGTTACGACGCAGTGTAGAACAACCAATAATTTGAACTTTCAAACTCTAGCACATTTGCTTCATCTTCTGATTAAACGTCATATATTTCGGTTATTAATTGATGTGGTTGATGATTTTATATTTTAACAATTACCGTGTCATTGGAGATGGGGTACTACGTGTACTAATAAAGCCAATTCTTGCGTTGAGGTCCTTTTTGTATCTTCAGGACGCAGCGTCTGCCCAGAAAACAAATTCATATGTTTTTTTTCTTAAAAATACACGGGATGGGAAATATTAGTACAACAGAGCTGTACACCTAATTGTATTCCGCGATCAGTCATGACAAGTTACAAAATGTACAGCAAGAATAAAAATTGGTAACTAAAAACTATGAACACTCTATTTGTGTTCTTCGATAATTTTTTTCTTCTGTTTAAGACTTGAGAGTATACCTCAATAGCTACGTGTGTCTGACATACGGATTTTTTTTTCGCCCACAACTGCTTGGCTAGATATCTTCAAACATTTATGGCGATCGCCCTATCTCTAGTAATACCTATCAGATTCGCTGTACTATAGCATTTTATTTGGAGTGCTGAATGTTGATGCTTATGTACTGAAATTTACATATAAGGATGTAAGTGAGGAACAAACATGGTAGACGAGTCATGACATGAATAAAAAACCACACAAGTCCCGTTCGTCATGCCACCTTTATGGCTGAAACACCTTAGGGTCTATGCTTCTCTATTGAGTGCTAATGCATTGTCCGTAATTCTGCAGAGCACCTGCAAGGTACCCACAATACATGTACCGTGAGTCCGTCACGGCACGCAACTTTCATGATATAGGGATGCCCCCACTGTGCTACTCGTCATTCTGCTCATAATCGGGGTACCCGCAACACGTCTGTAGTGCATTACGTGCTTACGTGTAGTGCAGTATGTTTGTAGTGCATTACGGCTAATGACAATGAAGTTCCAAACGCCACATTACCTTGGTTTTCTTTCGTCACTCTCGTCAATTTAACAGACGTGAGCTATCAAAGCTACTTTTTTCAGAATCACCCGGTGTTTGGCCGATGCCCCAGCGTGGGTGTGTCCGTGGGTATTTCGCAGAGTCTCGGCGTACTATAGCGATGCCAAGAGACTCAGCGTGAAGGTTCGCTGAGTCTCTTTGCACCACTATAGTACGCCGTTACAATTGTATACGTGAGCGGTGCTTGTGTCCACCCTTGATTCGTAATGCATCCTATTACTGGCGCACAGCCTGCGTGAAAGTACGCCAATGATTTGGTGCCGCATGCTATAATGGCATACTGCATGAAAAAAAAACGCTGCTGTAGAGCGGGACAGCTGGCGTCGCGCTTGAGTAAACGCAATAATTATATATACTCGTACACCTTTACCGGACTCGTAGTTTTTCCTGCCGATTGCGATTGTATCTACCGCCGCCGTATCTCGGTATTTTTTTGTTGCGAATAAAAAAAAAAGTGCAATCAGGATTCACCACACCGGCACGATTGCAGCATCGTGTTGGAATCTTCAGAGGCAGTGCTTGGTAATATCTTCCTCTTGCTCTGGTTGTTTTTGCATCCTAAGATGGAGCAGTGGTATACCTAGACGACTTCCTATAAGCTAGCGCAGCGTGAACAGGTGCTTTTTTCACATTTTAAAGTCCCAGAGCTGTTGGTTGCCGTGCTAGCGAGGCGCACGCCTTGGCAGTTCCAAACAGATTAGGGCCTGTCTGGGAGCGAGGGGAGCAAGGGTATACCGCCAAAGATGCTTCGTTGTGAAATAGGCATGCTCGCGCCTATATATATATATATATATATATATATATATATATATATATATATATATATATATATATATATATATATATATATATATATATATATATATATATATATATATATATATAAAGACACAAGCATATACCGCGGATTTTCCAACTTCAGACTAGATCCCATGTATTAGCCACTAGTTTTACGTTTTATGCACCACAAGTAGCAATGATGAAGCCAAATGGAATGCATATCTCAACACAACATACGACATATTGGCCAACATTGTGTGTACTGTATGCCCACGTTATCACTAATTTAGACGGGTGAGTTGGCTGGTGGTGTACCTCTCCACTGGTTTGCCCCCTCGGCATGATTCACTTCGTGTAGGTTCGTGTAGGTTCGTGCAGTTTTTGTGTGTGACTGTTTACACCCACTCAATTCATGCCACATGTACTACGATAAGAAACAATATGGCCCTAACCTGAACTCGCTTATTTCACAGTATTGTGACCACTGGCAAGAATCCTCGACGAGGGCGTGTAAGTGACGTTTAAGTGGCTGAGCAGTTTATGCGAGCCGCTTGTTGTAGCTCGCCAACAAGCACCTATCTACGTCATGAACAGCCCGGCGCTGTGTTCGATTTCTTCTTAATCTGCTTTTCCCTCATTGCAAGCGCTCTTAGTTGTCCAGCGCCACATAAAATAACTCTGCTAGATGAGAAAGCGAGTAGGGAGAGAGAAGAAAAGTGACAGAAAAAGTGGGAAATAAAACAAAATGCATGGCAGAAAACGTTTCCTCCCGAGAAATGATTAAACCCGCGTAGCCACAATCTCAAGAGCCCATCGCAACCAGTCGCCTATATAGGCACACTGGGAGTGCGTAGTGCAGTCTTGTGTAGTGCAGTATACAAAGACTGTGGAAAGAGAAGTGAGAATCAGAAACGTAAGGGCGATGTGAGAAAGAGAAAACAGAGAGAAGGGAAGAGTATAGCATCGATAGAATGATATAAATACTTCACGCCTCAGGGTTATCGCATCCATCGAAAAGATAGGAGTAGTCGAGGCGGCGGAGTTGCAATCATATTGAAGGAAACCTTACAAGTTGAAAGATTAGCCGATATACCAGATCTTGAATGCGTAATTGTGAAAGTAGACACAGGCGATCTTAACTTCATAATCGGCGCTTTTTACCGCCCCCAAGGCACAGACGAAGCATTCTTTGATAAGCTTAATGAATTCCTTTGGATGGTCCACAGTTGCTCTAGTATTATAATAAATGGCGGTGATTGCAACGTTTCTTCAGTTATATGGGATACTGATTTTCCTGTACCGTCTTCAAATGCAGCGAAACGTTTAGTCGATATAGTCCGTTTTCATGATTTAACTAAACTAGTTAGGCAACCAACCTGCGTACAGAATGCTACTACTACAACTCTGGATCTTTTTTCGTTAGCAACAGCATGCTGCGTCGTGTGGCAGACACAAATGTGCTTGATAAAATATCCGATCACAAATTGGTTTACATGTGCATTATACTAATGACGTTTCAAAAGGCAAGAGGGAAGAACGCGTGGTGTCTGTCTTCTCGCACACAAAAGACGTAGAAATACTGGACACATTAGACTTACAATTTTCTCAATTCACTTTACTTTCTGAATGTAGTACTTGTACAGTTAACACCCTCCGGTGTTTCTTCAAAAACCTTGTGTTGCAGTGCGTTCTTGACTTTGTGCCAGAAAAAGTGAAAATAATAAAAAATGTTAGCCCATGAATTACTATGCCAGTTGTTCGTTTGGGGCGAAAGGCAAACAGGATCAGAAAACAGCATCGTCAGAATCCCACTCCGTCGACCATGCTTAAACTTAGTAACGTGCGTGAAGAATTAAAAGACAGTATCAAGGAAGCAAAAGATCAGTACTATAAAGTCATTTAAAAAAAATTTTTGCGGTCATCCCCAGCGAAATTCTGGCAGCATTTTGCCCCAAACAAGAAGCGTTTTCATAATCTATGGGTAAATGGGACTATCGTCACTAATAAAGAAACAATTGCAGAATCATTTAACATGTTTTTTGTTCAGTGTTTACTGATGACGATGGGGGAAGGCCATGTTCAAAAACGCTTCATGATATCTGTCACGGACGGCCATTTTTGTCGACCCCACGTCACAGCAATTAACGGGCGCCGTACTCCCCCACAGACCGTGGGAACGGCGGGTGCATGAAAGGGAGCCGAGAGGTGCAGAATGGGGTGCTCTTCTTCGAACGTCGCCGCAAACGTTTGATCCTTTGGTAACTGCGGCAGCGTCTGCAGGGTCGTGGAAGGCCGCGATGTACCCCAAACAAGGATTAGACTACGGGACACACCAGCTGAGAGTCAAACAGTCTGACCTTTTCCCACGGGGGAAATCGTGGAAAAACCTCTGGTGGCCAAGTCGTATGGCAACACCCCAACAGGTTGTCACTCTCGCTAGTTGAGGGTCCTCTCCATATTAAAAAGGGGTGGGGTCAATATATTTCGTGGGGGAAGTTTCTATCAATGAAACGCGCATGGTTGGACCCATGTAGAGGTCTCTTGTCCCCAAGGAAGAGAGCGAGGAGACACGAGGGGATTTAAGCGCAGGATTTTGCCCTGCTAGACAGACTAGTCGCTGACCAACATGGTGTTGAAACAGATCAACAAGTATCTCTTCTAGAAGTTTTTAGTGTGGCTCTGTATCGGCTGGCCACCAAAACTTAGCCGTTCGTCTAGTTGTGACGCGATATTAACGTCTACAACGTAGACATCCGGACTTCGCCTCGAGTTAGCTCAACCTGCCCGAAGTCACCTGCAAGCACTAGCCTCCCGGAGCCACCAGCGTTGCAACACCACCGACATCGCAGTCGTGCCAGAACTCTCTTCGACTTCTCGCATACGATTGTCGGGGACGCAACGCTGCCGGTCATCACACCTATACCTTCACCTGTTTATATCTTCTAACTTTCTCCTCCGTAGTTCTATTGTTGTTAGTATGTGTAGTTTGTAATAGTTCTCTCTCGTAAGCTGATTTATTGTTTTTTATATATTTTTAGTTGTATCAAGTGTTGATGTATTTTGTTAGTAGTTGTATTGAAGTGTTGTACTAGATCCCGTGTGCTGCAATATCACTACAGTAAAGTTTGTTTTGTTTTCTCACGTCTCTGATCTCTTCACTGTCTCTGCTCGCGCACGGAACGAACTAACCTGCTGTCATTCCCGTCGCCGACTTCGCGCTGGTGACGCTAGAGTGGCAGCTTGTAACAAAACTGGCGTCCGGGAGACAGGACGTTCCGTGCAAGAGTAAGACAGTGAGGGGTGAACGAAAACCGTGCGGACAGCGTGGTGATAGAGCCGCACAGTTGAAGTGGTTGCATCCTGCATATTATTGCGCTGTTTTTATAGTGGCATTATAGTGACAGTTTCAGTATGGAGTGTATGGATTTTCCTAAGTGGATCGCGCACGGTAATCAGTTAGGCGTCGAGGGCGCCGAACTTAGACAATGGGTTAAGGAGCAGCAGGAACAGGCGCAGGCGTTAGCCAGAGAAGAGCGGGCACTGGCCCGGGAGGAAAAGGAAAAAGAAAGGAAGAGAGAACGCGAAGAAAGGGTGAAAGAACGAAAAGCGGCAAGGGAAGCGGCAAGGGAAGCCGGAGAACGGGAAGTGCAGTTACTGCAATTAAAGATTCCCCTCAGTGAGAGTAACAGTGTGAGGCTGATCTCACAAAAAGCCAGTGAGGAGGAGATTGAAAACGCGGTAGAGACTTCAGAAAAAAAGAGAAAAGAAAGAGAAGAAAAGGAAGTAAGGGATAGAAAAGAGCGTGATCGAACACGCGACTTGGTGATCGAACAATTGGAACAGCAAAAACAAGGGAATGAGACAGAAATTTCAGCCATTTGTAAGTGTAGCTCAAGAGAAGTACGATATTCAAACAAGTGAGGAGCAGTCCAGAGCTATAGAGAAGGCTAGCACGTGTGAAGAGCGCAGCAGGTTCGAAGACAAACCGAATTAGAGAGCTGCGAATGGTGCTGCTCTGAGTATAGAGGCCGACAAAGGCTAGAGCATGTGCGAGGAGGTGATGTGCCAGTTAGATGGTAGCAAAACAGATAAAATATCTGTAGACAGGCTGGTACAGGCCTCAACTGAGATTGTCGCGACGGTGGAACTTGCAAACAATGTGGTAGTAGGCAAGGAAACCGGAGAAAGCTCAGGAGCAGCAGCCAAAGCAGAGGTTGAGAATAACAGTACAGTTGCCGACAGCTCCCACCCATTCGAGGTAGATTGTGTGAAGGAAAACTGCGGCACTGTTCTTGAGTGTGTTGAGCTTTCCACCAGGCTAGAGTGTGAAAGAGATGATTTTTTAGAAAATCATTTAGACTGCGTGGATTCGACAGCTGACGAAAATTGTGAGAGGGTTGACGAGCTAGAGTTGCGATCGGGAAGCTCCGAAAAGAGCCGCAAGAAGCGGCGCAGATGCAAGAGACGTCTTAAAGCCGCGCGCGAGAAAAAGGGTACTATGCGGGAAAAAGGCACAAATTCTTCTAGCGTGGCAAGTAGGACCAGAAGTTCTGCATCGGCTTCAAAGCCGGTTCGCATGCGTGCGAGGAGCCGCACCAAAAGTAGAAAGAACGCGGGTTCGCAAATTAAATTCCCTGGAAAGTGCCAGACTTCCCGTTCTATTAACATCATGGATAATGGTGCTACCTTGAGCTGTAAAACTACCGATGACACAACTCGAGGCCTGTTTCCTAACGGTGCAGGAAAAGTCGGTCGCAGACGTCGCCGTAGAGGAGTGAAAGGTACGCACGCGACAAAGCGAAGGCAAGAAGGAGGAAGTAAGCATCGGGGAGTACGAAAAGAGGGTAGCTCATCGGCCAGTTCAGCGAAGAGGCCTTTGTGGCGGGAAGTAAGGCGCCAGCGGCGAAAGGGTAGGCCACAGCGCGCATCCCAGCGACGGAATTTACGCTGGAGATCTAAAGTTTTGCGGGGACAGGATTGTCGAAGGGGTCCTAGAAGAAAGGCCGCAATAGCTAAACACCACACGGGAGCTAGCCCAAAGAAAGCATGGCCACTCGGTCCCACGCATCACCCGGGTCCCCTCCGCCAGATTGACCGAAGTCGCCTGAAATCGCGAATGATGCTTGACTGTGCCGTTCAACTGGTAGCACATACGCGTCGTTGCCTCGCAAGTTCTCGAATTCCGGCAAGACCGCGACCGCCGCATGTGCGATTGAAGTGAGGGACAGCTGGAAGCTGGAGAAAGTGTATTTTTAGTATTTTCTTTTTGCTTGGTGCATTGGTTGTTTTTAAATGTTGTAATGCACATTGAAGGATTTCACTACAGTAGAGGAGCGCACCTGTTGCGTTTTGTTTCGTAGTATACATTCGTGCAGTGTTTTCTGTATTGATAGCTGCCGTACGCGGCTATTTCTTTTTCTTGTTTGCATGGCGCATTGGTATTGTTGCTTGTAACTGAAGCTGGTATTCTAACAATTGTTTTTTCCCCTTTTGTTGTTACTTTGATGCACTTTGCCTATTTATGTTGTGTATGAGAGGGACAGTCCTCATGTCTCCTTTGTTGGTGGTGTTTTGTTCCTTGGTGTCGAAAAATTCCCCTCCGTGTGAGCCAATGTTATGAATAACATTCTGAAAGTGAGGGGCAATGTCACGGACGGCCATTTTTGTCGACCCCGGGTCACGGCAATTAACGGGCGCCGTACTACCCCACAGACCGTGGGAACGGCGGGCGCATTAAAGGGAGCCAAGAGGTGCAGAAGGGGGTGCTCTTCTTCGAACGTCGCCGCCGATGTTTGATCCTTTTGTAACTGCGGCGGCGTCTGCAGGGTCGTGGAAGGCCGCGATGTACCCCGAACAAAGATTAGAACAACGTGTAAGAACTACGGGACACACCGGCTGAGAACCAAACAGTCTGACCGTTTCCCACGGGGGAAACCGTGGGAAAACCTCTGGTGGCCAAGTCGTATGGCAACACCCCAACAGGTTGTCACTCTCGCTAGTTGAGGGCCCTCTACTAATTAAAAAGGGGTCGGGTCACTATATTTTGTGGGGCGAAGTATCCATCAATGAAACGCGCATGATTGGACCAATGTAGAGGTCTCTTGTCCCCAAGGAAGAGAGCGAGGAGACACGAAGGGGATTTAAGCGCAGGATTTTGCCCTGCTAGGCAGACTAGTCGCTGACCAACATGGTGTAGAAACAGATCAACAAGTATCTCTTCTAGAAGTTTTTAGTGTGGCTCTGTATCGGCTGGCCACCTAAACGTAGCCGTGCGTCTAGTTGTGACGCGATATTAACGTCTGCAACGTAGACATCGGGACTTCTCCTCGAGTTAGCTCAACCTGCCCGAAGTCACCTGCAAGCACTAGCCTCCCGGAGCCACCAGCGTTGCAACACCGCCGACATCACAGTCGTGCCTGAACTCTCTTCGACTTCTCGCATCCGATCCTCGGGGACGCAACGCTGCCGGTCATCACACCTATACCTTCACCTGTTTATATCTTCTAACTTTCTCCTCCGTAGTTCTATTGTTGTTAGTTTGTGTAGTTTGTAATAGTTCTCTCTCGTAAGCTGATTTATTGTTTTTTATATGTTTTTTAGTTGTATCAAGTGTTGATGTATTTTGTTAGTTGTATTGAAGTGTTGTACTAGATCCCGTGTGCTGCAATATCACTAGAGTAAAGTTTGTTTTGTTTTCTCACGTCTCTGATCTCTTCACTGTCTCTGTTTGCGCACGGAACGAACTAACCTGCTGTCATTCCCGTCGCCGACTTCGCGCTGGCAACGCTAGAGTGGCAGCGTGTAACAATATCCCACCAATAAGTGACCTTGAAATATCTGAGGAAGAAATCTTGTCTCTGCTTCTTAACATAGATTCCAAAAAGACGCCTGGTATTGATAGCCTACCTAACACGTTCCTTGTGAGGTATGCTGAATGGTGCTCGAAGTTTTTGTGCATCATTTTTCCGAAGTCACTGGCATAGCGCGCGCTTCCAGATGACTGGAAATTCGGAAAAATTATTCCTATACCCAAATCACCTAACACTTCTCTCGTCTCCGCCTATAGACTGATTTCCCTGCTTTGCTCATGTGCGAAGGTATTAGAACATATTATATTCAAGCATCTCTCAGTTTTTCTCGAGGAAAATATTTTAATCAATGACCGACAACACGGCTTTCGAAAAGGATTCTCAACCGTCACACAACTGTTGGAAACCGTTCATGACATTGCAGCTATTCTAGATAGGCAAGGCCAGATTGACATGATTTTCCAAGACTTCGAAAAAGCATTTGATCGCGTTTCGCATCCAAAACTTCTCGCGAAACTTGAACCTATACTAGAAAACCGTACATTCACTTCATGGATTGAGGCTTACCTTTCTTATCGAAATCAAATAGTTTCTATAGATAACGTCCAGACGGATTCACAACAGGTGAAACTGAGAATACCTCAGGGCTCTGTGCTTGGGCCCCTTCTTTTTTTAATTTTTAGAGGCGACATTGCGAATGATACCCCGGTTTCTATTAAGTTATTTGCAGATGACTGCATTCTTTATCAGGAAATACGTAGTGCAGACGACCAGGTTCTTTTAAACGCAGCGTTAACAAAAATATCTTCTTGGTGTGCAGTGTGGCAAATGAAGATTAAAGAAAGAAAACGGTAGCTATGACCGTTACGCGCAAGTGGCTTTCTTCGAAACACTCATATTCCATCAATCGTCAAAAACTGCACTTGAAACGACCGAACGATGTTTGAAAGCTGCGGCCCAGAACCTCGCTGGTCATCTGTGCCTCGCGGGAAAGAACCGCTTCGACTCTTCAGAGGCTTGCAAGAAAGCATGCGTGGGCTGCAACCGATCATGACGAAATCCTTTCACCATCGTCATCCACCCTGCGGGAATTAAAAGCGACTGCGTTATTAGTAAATTCCTCTAATTTAACAATAAAACAATGTCAGGGAGGTTGAAAATTTACTGAGCCGACTGCTACCCCAACTTATGAAAAATGTTTCCTATCAGTAAACCTGTCACCTCTGCTTCTGATTGTGAAAACTTCGATTAAAACACACGGTTTTATAGAAATATAGACTTCATTTCATGTGTAACTAGGAAGGTAATATACGGGTAGAACTTGGAAAGTCTTCATCCTTCCTTTAATAAAGGGTACACTAGCCACTTTTCAGATAAAGTTTGGGTAAATCTACAAAAATAGTCATAGCAAAGGCATTAGCCAAAGGTAGGGAAGTTCAGGCTTACCCGTGGATTCGAACCAGTTGTGATCAAGATATGCGTCATATATATACGAAGGCAAAAAGACATAAATAAGGTTGAAATAGTTAAAATAAGTAATAATTAAAACTCGTGTAATTGTAATGGCGCCAATAATAAAAGATGCTTAGAGCTAGGAAGCCTTCTCTGCCCTTCTAGTCAATTACCTTCATCGTCCTTTCACACAACGTAGTACCAAGTTTTCTGTGCCCTTCCTCCTGTCATATATTTTCTACTTCCTTCTATATTTTTGTCTGTTTCACTTATACTTCTATTTTTATTGCTGCATTTTACTTTTCCTTTTTCTGGACTTTTGGCTTGCTTTCTTTTATATTCAGCTCCTATACTTGGTAAAATGCACCAACACTGAATATCATCATTGAGGAGCTTGAACAACAAGCGGAATAAGATTTTCTTGTGGCCCGAGTGCGTGCTCGACATGCTACACAAGCCAATGCTGTATGTATTTACCTGCGTTATTATCGCTACCAAGGCATTCAAATACTAGCGAAAGAAGCCTTCTATTTCACGCCAGTGCGCCTACAGAAGGCTACCACATATGTGGGCTTGCCTGCGTTGCGCCAAGCAATGACGACAGCGTACGATCGCAGCATACGACAGGATACGACAGTCTAATCTCGTAAAGTGCTCTACAATTCGAAATAGTCAGTGCCGGCAAGGGCTTACAAGTGAAGCCCAAAAGGTACACAGTGCACAAAGGGAACGGCGAGAACAAGCGCTCGTCCTTGACGTTCCTTTTGTCTGTCGTATACTTTTGGTGCTTCAGTTGTAACGATAGGGAATACCAACTGGCCCGCTCCCGCAGTTTGCGAAAAGGGGTTCAACGTGCACTGAATAACCATGTCGTATCGCTTTGGTAGCTGAAATAAAATAAGAGGTTTTACGCAAAGGTAGCTGCAGCAGCAGTGTACTTGCAGAGGATATCGTAGCATACACGGGCCAAAGTTCTTAATGCGTAGCACTTTGGAGGCCCGGCTAGTGATGATGATGATGAGCCTTTAGCTTTGCTGGCACTTGCCCACAAAAAAAGATCGGCCAAGAACCGGGCAGCACAGGATCATCAAGTGAGTTAGTTATGAAACAGGTATTCAGGTAGTCTCGTAGCAGGAAATAATAATAACAATAGACTAACAAGGTTATCTTTTCGTTGCCAGTATGTACGCACACACGGCAGGGCAAACCTCCCTAGGGCTATAACCTAATGTAATCCCTCTGAAAAAAAAACTACTGTCACGTTTATTTTCAAACCTAGCTTCTTAATTGGTTTGGCCAGGTATCTTTTCCTTTATTAAGGATATCGGGGACAGGATAAAAAGAAATAATCTATTGATTCTAATTTCTTCCAAAACAGACATTACGGAGATGCTGTGAGTTCAGCTTTATGTAAGTAATAATTAAGTGCGGAATTCTGCATTGTAATCTGGGGATTGTATCTCTAACTGCAGAGATACACAACACTGTTTGTTCCTGCAAAATCTTAGAGGTAGGAAGTCTGTGGCTTTATTCAATGATAATTTTTCTATTTCCTTGTGCAAACAAGCATTTCTATATCTGAGTGTTGTTACGTGAGCGAGGTCAGGTAAAATAGGTAAGAGGGCTCCGCTTAAAAATGCTTTGGCTAACGAGTCTGCCATCTCATTCGGATAAATCCTGAAGTGGCCAGGTACCTATGCCAAGTACACTTTTCTCAGGTTTGCTTGAAACAAACTAAAATCATACTCAATAATTTCAATTTTTTCGCTGCAGATAGTGCAGTACATACTGAGAGAGAATCAGTATGACTGCTTCTGATTCTCTTGCAGGAAGTTTACAAAGTGCTACAATTATAGCAAATAATGCAGCGAAGAATAAAGGCGTACAATTTTGTAATTGAACTGAAAAAGACCAGTCGAGAGAAGTACAGAAGATGCCTACTCCAGCTTTTTTGTTCAATACACATGCATCCGTCGCAATAATGCTTGCGTCTTGTTTGTGTCTCTTTTCTTCGTCCCGTGAGATTCTGTGCTGTTATAGCCCATAATGCAATAATGTTGTTTATGGACAGATGACTCAAGCAATCTTGTAACGGACTATTCAAATATCGAAGGGGCATTTGTTTCGCACTAGAGGAGTAAAAATCATGAGATTCTATTTCTAGTTTTGATTTAGGTCAATTTGAGGCATATCGTCAACATCATATTCGTCGTCTTCCTCTGCACGTAGTCCGCACCTGCTCGTGCGAAGAATGTAGTCACTTCGGCAGTGATTCAGTCAACGCCAGCATTTAACAATGGTAAGTGAAGTCCAGCCAGCTCAGCACAACTCCCGCTTACATCTTTGCAATGCACCTCTTTTGTTACGTCTTTAGGCCCAATTGTGGCTGCTGGGCGGAAATGAGGCCGTTGAAGGAAGCGGCGCGATAAGTATATATGCCTACAAAACCAGCCCAAAGATCTAGAAGGTAGGAATGGCACGTTCCACAAATGCTGGTCATTCTTTATAATGTACCCGAACTCCACCTCCTGCCGGCCACTAGGGTAATATCCGTCAGCCGGCTGTACTTGCGATGGCACAACGCGTCGCGTGCAGCAGCTAGCCGTACAGTCGGCAGCAATGTGTGTTTTCCGCTTCTGGGTTTCCTTTGTGAGTCGTAGTTTGGTTTGTTCAGCAATCGTGTCACGGACACCGAGCTGTGAAGAGGTTATGCCAGACTGTGCATGAACCGAACTAAACCGGAATAGGCAGTTTATTTTCCCATTACTTGACGAGACTTCCTGCGTTCAGTCGAGCCTCAAACCACTAATACAGGACAGCAAAAGCGGCGTTCCATCTCTGCATTGCAGGGCTGACTTTGATACGTGGCTACGGCCTCCTCTAACGACTGTGCCGCTGTGCTTGAACTGCTATGTTTACCTGTCGGCTAGCACGAGCGCAACACCAGCTCCAATCCCGTCGTTTTGTTTATTTCTGTTTTTCGCGTTCAGAGAACAGAAGCTGCAGACACAGACGGTGCACACGCGATGCACGAAGCTGCGCAAATAGTTGGCGGAGTTTCCCAGGCCACCCAAACAAATTTCGGAAGCCCGGGACGTCCAGGTTTCCACAGGAATGAGTAGTCTTTCAGAATTTCTCTCTATCATCATCAAATATATATGTATCAAATACTTCTCACGGAGTACTCAGGACAGCAAATATCCATGTTAATACTTCGTCTAATATTGCGCATTGGGTAAGTAGAGAGAAAACTATTTCCCGCACACGAAATAGTGTGAAAAAGTGACGAACGTGAAATCAACATGTCTTTGCTATCCTATTTGTGTTTTCTACGCCTTATGCTCACAAACTCAAGATGTAGCACTCACCACTACAACCTCTTGTGATATATATCGACCTTTTGCTATGTGCAGGAATACGAAATAAAACCTAGCCAAGCTGGGCCACCGTCGTTCTAGGCCCTGAAATGCGGGGATAGCAAGGTGAGAAATTGGTACTCAGTTTTTAAAAACATATGGTTACATTCGCGTTTCAGCCTAATGTCGCGTCTAACCTGTGCTCGAACCACAGCTGTCTGATGCCTCCCCAAACTTTCACTTGTCCAAAAAAACTCAAGAAGTGGGAGGGGATGTTATAGATTTCGATATTATACGAAACATGACTGAGAGGACAAAAAAATTGGTGTCGTGTCTACATATAATTGCCATTGACATGAACAGACAATAAAGCTTTTAGGTTTAGTAAAAACAATATAGTTTGACATATAGCATTGACTACTTTGATAATCACGTAAATTTTTCTGAAAATCTTACCGACACATTTATCGACTCGGAGAGTAACGGAAAGATGACCAAATATGTCTAGGTGTCATGTATGGAGACATTTATAATTATTGTAAATAACGGTGGCTTATTGAAAACGTTTCTGGGAATCGCAGCATCAATATCGTATTATTAGTAGCAAGAAGAAGCCGCATATAGAGTTGAGGGATGCTATCGTAAAAACAATATTCACCGTACTATAAACAGCAAACAATATTGACCATACTTAGGCATACTCACTTTTCAGAATTAGAGTAAGAGGAAAAACGTTTATGAGCATGCAGTTTGCAGTATCCAGACCAAGTTTTTATCGTAACAGATTGTGTGAGAACACCTCCAATACAGACAGCCTAGATGGCAGACTAGTCGGGTAACTTGCAAGGCAAAACTGAACAGCTTTTCACAGTGATAAAGATTCTATTGGCACAATAACACACAAATTTAATTGTTTATAGAAGCATTGCAATAGTTCGGCACATTAGCATTGTTAAGGTCTCTGAGTAGTGTTCGGGATGTTCACCGTATACAGACGGGTCAGAGGAGAAGTGACTAGATACGCTTTCACAAAATACAATTTCGAGTTAAACAATAGGGAGCATCAAACGGAAACGTTGCCAACTAAATGATGTTCTCAACGCTAGTTGTATCCTTTCAAAATTCTTGTGGATTTAAATTGAACAAGCATATTGTCCACGCTTATATGCTAAGTAAACCACTTCGCTAATTCTGTTTTCACTTAATTTTATGCGAAGCAACTTTAAAATGACGCATTCAGCTACAGCTTTCAGTTCTCATCACAGGTGCCCGAGAATAAGGCTTATATTGCAGAATCGATGTTGTAACTGCAGTTACGGCTGAAAAGCAAATAGATAAGATACAATATTAAGGCTATTATTCTTCTAAGAAATTAACGTGAGATTAAGAGGATTGCGACATGTTACTGGGAGAATTCCGAATAGACTCTCGTAGTTATGTATGCAAATATTCTTGCATACAGATGGAGGCAGCTGGTACAATAATTCATAAGTCATATCAACGCAAATGTCGTAAAGACGTTCATTCCACGAGAGTGATTGGACTCGTCAATGCCAATAACCTCGCACCTATATGACTAACTTTTCAGCTGTTGTCGATCTATCTGCCACCCGTTCAAGATATAATTTAGCTTTTACGGTGCTCCAACACACAGACATTTTACATCAGAAAAACCATTTGTTTGTTTAGGGTGCTAAGCAACTTCCTAATCCATAGATTGGTTACAGCGGTGTAAAATTTGGTGTTTTTCTCGACAGATAAATTATAAATGCGTGCAATTTTTTAACACAAATTGTTTTGTTTGCTGCAAGAAAGCCATGGAAGTTAGATTTTGGGATAGCTTGGCCTAGTCGACGTCGCTGCAATATGATGGTACACAAAACACAGGTGTCTTTGACATCTGATATTATCTGGCGAACTGCGTACTTACAGAAAAGTTGAAAACAAAGTCATATCTAAGCTCCTCGATTACAATGGAACGTGCATCTTGCTTTTGTTCATCTATGAATATTTGACATAATTCACTCCAAGATATTATTCTGGGTGGAATCAAGGGTTTCTGTAGAAGCGGATTGTTCAGAATATAAGCTTGAATGTGCACGTTCTGCGTATATCGCAGAGCACGTGACATTCGTATGAAGTCAAACGACCTAAGCTACATGCGTTGCTGTAGATTCAGCATAGTGTTCTGCAGAATACATCAGTAACTAAGTAGTCTTAATTATGTAAAACGGAGATGCACAATTTGTGAACTTGAAAGAACTGGCTGATCATGGTGACGAAAAAAAGAAAGAATGATAACCAGGTTTGCTACGAAGACATCCAGCGAAACCACAGTGAAATGAGCAAACATGCGATTGCAGCACATGTGCAGTGGTTTTATATGGACACAAGGGAAGGACGCGCAGTTAAGCAAAAGTGGATAAGCACTGTATTATTATTCCGTGGTCGGCAGAATTTCATGCTGTTCGATCACAATGTGAAGTTAGACATTAGTCTTCAACATATGAGATGGAGTTTGGAATACTTGAGCAGACGTTGCACTTATCTTCAAATGGAATGAGTTTGTTCCGGGCGTTTTCTTTTTCAGCACCTACAGTGCGAGCTGTACAAACTGGCAATAAAATATTGTATTCCCCTGCAAGTTGTTGATGCGCGACTGCGCGATCCTGGATTGATTGTTGTGCAATTGAAACACCCTTATTTTTCCAGGGACGACAAACAGGACAACTGTAAGCATTGGTATTTAGGTCTGCTTTGATGCCTAATCATGTGTTACTGCAATCACAGAGATTTTTATTGAGGCAAACGAAATCAGCTTTATTTGACAGTCTAGTTTATCCGCAAAACTTGTCGAGTATAGCGTTTTAGCGATGTTTTTCAAATGTCTTAGCATGAAAGATAAGATATCAAACACATGTGCTCATGTTTCACGATCGTAGTTCTTTGCGTTACTGTGCCGCACAAAAACACAGACGAACAAAGCAGACGAGTGCGCGCGTTAGATGTGGGGCAAAGAAAGGGAAGGTGATGAGTATCTGAGCACATGATCATGACGTCATGACAATCATGTGCCCGTGATGTTCTCTTTAATCGTCTCACAAGCCAGTCCACAGGAACCACATCAACACGTCACAAGATGCTCTACAGTGACGGAATCCTATTGCATTTGATGAAATACGAAGGTATCTCAACAGAGACAAAGTGGCGCCTGTTGAGATAACGTTGAACTTAATCTGTTTTAATCTCTTATTTTTGAAGTTTGTCAATTGCGCTCCTTCCATTTGCAAAAATACATCAACATATTTATTTCACTTTTCTATGCCATTGAAGCTAGAATGACGCGTTCAATGCTCTACCACTGATTGAAGCTAGAAGTCTGTCAAAAATGAAAATGAAATATTTAACACTCTAGCTCCAAATCATTTTGAACTACTTCGGCTAGTATTGTCTAAGTTAAAAGCTGTCTTAGGATTATCTATCGGTGCAGAAGAGAAAAATCATTGCAGTGCAATCATTCGCCTTTGTTCGAGCTGCACTATGAACTTCAGTTAAAATAAGCAAATAAATACGGCATATTCACGAAGTGAACATTCATGAGGGGGGGAAGCAGTGTGACCATTTGGTGATACCACAACTCGTGCGTGACAATGACCGCTCGCGCATGTAAAAGAAGGACAAAGTTGTGCGCAGTTATACACGAGGTTTTCATGAATGGTATGTTGTGTCGAATTGCGAGTTTCGTTTGGCCTTCAATATTACTGCATTCTGGCATCGCATCTAGCCTGAAGTTGCCAAGGACGAGGTGCGTGCACGTTGCCCTAGAGGTTCTCTGTTGTTTCCAGTCATGCAGATTGCATCGCAGAGCATATTGAGGCGTCATATACGGCACAAGCCATTCGTTGTCCACGATGATCATCCTAATCTTTATCGGTATCTGCGTCATTATACGGTCAAGGAGGTTTTACAAAATTCCCCCACCTCACCGAAGGGAATTGTGAGAAAATGCGAATGCATTTCTTGCGTCGAGCGAAGGTACCGTTGCCGTTGGACATAGATGGACATAGCCGTCCAGTTTTAAAGCTGTTTGAAAGTTGCTGTGGGTTTTTCGAAAGTCGAAAGCAAGCGCCGCTTTGAAATGTGCCACCTCTGCCACTTTCACGCATGCGCTTAATTTTGGCCACTCAACGCACACGGCAGTGCACGGAGCGTGAACTACGCGCTGACGGGTTCCGTCTGGCAGCGAATCGACAAGTACAGCTGAAGCCACTTCTTTGAAGAGGGCTTGAGCAGCTGGTTTCGGCTCTGCGGGGCGACCCCTTGAGACGATTTCGGCCAATAATAGCGAAAGTTGGGCTGGTTGGTGGTTCATGCTTGGGATGTAAAAAACAGCGCAAAAAATATAGACAAGAACTGAGGAAGAGACGACCCTGCCCTAATTAGCGCGATGTCGTCTCTTTCTCAGTTCTTGTCTATATTTTTGCGCTCTTTTTATATGCCAACTATTTCGGGCTCTGACGTGGTCAGCCAGACTACTACACTCTAAAAGAAAAGGCTCAAAACACGCTTTTTACATGCTAATTTTCTTCGTGTTCTGACATGAGCCCTTCTGGATTGTAGGCGCACGAAAACAGAGTCCATTTGTACGGAGTCATAGAACTCTCGTGAAGCGCTTTTTGATTCTCTCCACGTCAAAGGTGCCACCGTATACGCCATACATATCGCGTCTTTGCCGTTCGGCGCTGTTCTGGCTAATCGTGGCGTGTTCCCCGCTCACCCTGGTGACGGGTGTCGCGCCCGGTGAAGCGCCACTTCCAGTGCCTCCGCCTTCTCTTTCCCTGTCTCCTCGGTGCTCTGAATGCGTGGCGTTGGTTGTGCTCATGGTGTAAGAGTGTTTGCTCTGGTCGCCTGTCTTGGAGTTCGTGGGAACACGCGCATTTTCGGTGGCCGTCACTTCTGTCTCCGCGCTTGATGTGACGCTCCAATTAAGGAAGATTCATGGAGCTACCGACATGGACAACGCGTGCCTGTTAACGGTGAGTGTACTGTTTTCGTAGGTAATAATTACGCAGTGCCAGCTGGGCGTCTGCCGCAGGTCTGCGGAAGTAGGCTGCCAGCTGTTTTCAACAGTAGCATGCGTCCGCGGGGCTGGTACAAATGTCCAAATAAAACAGGCACTTAGCGGGTTAACAGCGCTATGCGCGTTCTCGTGTAAGCGACTGCATAAGTTATACAATGGTTGATGCGATCACTTCTGAAGGGTGATTAGCTGCTGATTGATACTCAAGTGTGCAGCTTGCTTCTGTTGGTGCAAAACACAAAGACAAAAGGCACACCTCTTGTGTACAGAGGCACACTGTATAAAATAGGTTTTGTTGGCTGGAAGACGGTAGTTTGAGAAGCAGAAACGGTGGGACACTGCCAGTCCGTACGCGGTATTCTTCCAATAAATTTAGGACTTGCCGCGTCGGGGACGGGAAAAGCTCTAGACTTTCCACAGCGCATGTTGTAGTGGCTTTAGTGCTCTGCTTACATCCGCCATGACGTTCGACGCTGCCACAAAATTGAGTGAGTATACGTGACTGTGGGAGCTAGGTGGAATAGCTTTAGGATAAGTCATGGGTGATGTCAACGTAGTATTTAAGTATTTAAGGACGCTTTACATTTGCATATTTCTCGCTCAGTAACCGCGTACGCCGTAGCCCTAACGGCCAGAAGATGGGTTTGATTGATATGTGGGGTTTAGCGTCCGAAAACTACCATATCATTATGAGAGATGCCGTAGTAGAGGACTACAAAAATTTTGACCACCTGGAGTTCTTTAACGTCCACCTAAATCTTAGCACACGGGTGTACAACATTTTTACCTCCATCGAAAATGCAGCCGCGGCAGCCAGCAATTGATCCCGTGACCTGCGGTTCAGCAGCCGAGTACCTTAGTCACCAGACCACCGCGACGGGGAGAAGATGGGCTTGGTAGTCGGAATATGCGGGAGGCTTATTCTAGAAGGAAACAGTAAAGGATACTTCTCATATAATAATTACTTTATTACTCTCTAGCCAGTGCCTATTGCAGGCCTGTGGCCTGGATTTTTTACAGAGGGGGGGGCACCAGTTGAGGGCATTGAAAACCTCGTATTTTAATATTTTTGAGTAGCAAAACACTTTGCATCGCATCGTCTGACTTTCGAAGGGGGTGGGGTAGGCTTCACCCTGGCTACGGGTTTGGCCTGTTCTGAAACGAGGGCCTTGCCTCTTTTACTTAAGGTATTGTTTTGTTGCAAAATTATTTAAAATACAACGTTCATATCTGATGCGTGTATATTGTAACAGCGTGTTGAAAAACGGGCAGTTCAAACGAAATTATTCAGCCTGTGTGTGTTTTGTGTGTTCGTTATTCCCACAATCACGGATCGCTTCTCAAGCATTTTCACTCCAGTTGACAGCCACACGCAGGAAAAAAAGGTGTCGTCGTGCTTTCACGCAACGCCACTAGTGATGAGAATAACCACAGCGGCGTTCACCCGGTCAACAAGGCAGCTGGTCCTACAGTTTCTTTGAAGACGACGTAGGAAAAGAAGACTATAATAACTGCCTTTGTTTTGTGCAAAGCAACTCTCGTCATCTTGTGTGGCGAGTTTGTCACCCACTCGCATGTTACAAAAGCTAAAATTGGGAATTTGTGTTTTCCGCGACGACGGCAAGAAACTTGCTTTCTGTGCCGTTTTGCATTTGTTGTGAGACCGCTTTTTGTATGTGTAATTAACTTACATTGTAAGTTTAGCCACCTTTTCACGGTTATATTTTCTCATATTGACGTCACTTTGTTCTTTCTAGGTTCCATTTTTCAAGGCTGCTCACGCTCAACAGGAGCGACAACAAAACAAGCCAAAGTTTGATTCCTCTAGCCGTCACGACTTTTTTATATACTCATAATCATAAGGAATAAATATAGAAACATAATGTCGATATCTACAGTTTATTTTGCATGACTTCACATCACTTAGGTCACATACATTTTAGTTGGCTATGCTCATAGAAGCACGTAAAGAATACCTCATCTGCCTCATTGAAATTCTCAGACCATCCTATCATGCTTTTTGTTATAATCTGCACAAAATTTCGTGTTGTTTCGACAACTATTATAAAAATTCGGTAAATTCGAACTGTTTTTTTTTCAGTTGAGTGAGTATTTTTATAGATGCTTAAAATACTTCACTGTTTTAAGCAGTAGCCTCACCAAAGTGGATCATAGGTCTGGTGAGTAGCTTAAAATAGCCGTAGAATCGCTCGACCCACGTAAGAGCGATACCGTTAAGAGTCGCCTGCCGTCTAAGAAGTGGTATTCTGATCCTTCCCAAAAATGATCCTTTCACACTTTCTAAGAGGGTCAGAGGACTATCCTAGAACGCCCCTGCTCTGACTTGCCAAGACAGTCCTGCCTCACTAAAGAGAGTCGTATACGTGGCAAGTAGGAACCCTCCGAAAAGAGTTACGTATATTCTTTTTTTAGACATACTCTTGACACATCACGTCTGAGCCCGGTACTGTATCATGGTGTCAACCAGCAGAGCTGAAAGCGGCTGCTCACGTGCTATAGGCAGACGTAGCCGCCACTGTACGGTGTCCGTTTTTATGAAAAGAAAAACGCCAGCGCATCACCTGCGCTCTGGCGTGGCTTCCACCACTACCCTTCAGCGAGAGATAAACCTCGGCCACTTTTGACGGCTCACCCGTTGTGAGACCGTTGTGGAAGTGCAATCTAGCATTGCTTTTCCAACGGCCATGACTCGTTGTTTCTTTTAAACAGATTGTGCGCAAACGGACGTGCTTTATTATCTGTCACTTTATGGTGCTGTAGGCAGCTAGGGCAGAGTGCAGGCCGTGCGCTCGCGTGTTCCCTTTCTTAAAAAAATATGAACCCTAAAGCACCATACTGTCGATAAAATTTATTTGCCTTCTTAAAATATACCCAGATTAGTTCGTTTCAAGGCCTTTATAACGGGCAAAGAGAAGATGGATTGCCAATAAAGCTACATTTATCGACGTTCTGAAAAGGATATGCTTGAACAACGTGGTAGAAATAAGAAAAAAAATAGACAGTTCCTCAATAGACGCAGGAAAACGAGGAAAGAAAGCACTGGAATAATGCCAATTTAATTGTTTTTCTTTAGGCGAACAACAAATGTGATTTCCACTAAACCTCAACAATACTTCCTATTCCGCTTGTGTGCGATCTAGAAGATCGACTTGCCATGAATGGTTTCACACGTATGAGCCACTCAGTGCACATGACCTTGTCCATGATGCCAACGAGCTCCACTCTACATTGAAGAAACTTAAATTTCCACCTTCCTGCGATATTTGTGGTGAGCGGCTGTAAAATTTCTATGGTTAGAGCTTTGAACTACCGTGCCGCTTGGCCCTGAAATGGCCGAATGCAAGACTTTAGCAATATCACGAAGATGCATTCTAACATTCACTAGAATCTGTTATTGTATTCCTATTTGTTTACCTTGTTATATTTGTTAAAGTGAGCTGCTCATGTACAGAAAGAGGGGCATTCACTAGCTAAACGTACTGAGCCTGCAGTTTTTGTAATGTATTATAATCCGCCGATATAATTAGGCACTATCAGTCAGTGATTGAAAACAGTGAGCGAATATTTCGGAGCACATATACGGCACCCATCATAGATAATCAATCAGTTACCGAGTTGCACCACGTGACATCTTACTTTGAAAACAGCTTTTCTATTGGGCAACTAAGCCGCGGAATGCAGATTACAGGTATGCGTTTGTCAAGCAGCGGCACAAGCGGGACCGCGACGACCAGCTCAACGGTCACCTCCTCAGCATCTACGGGTGACCCGTCGGGCGCGGAAACGTCCACTGTCGTTAGGTCGTCCCACCGTATTCAGGAGCAAGGGGAGGTGCCACAAGACGGTTCGTTGGCCGTTGCTGCCACGGTGTAAGTTGAACTTTCACTGCTCCTCGATGCCAGCTGTGTCCGAATTCGAGGGCATACTGCTCAAGCAAAGGACAAGGGTAGACACACCTCAGGGTCATTCAAATTGACGCCTTTGTCGGCCAGACTGTCCACTACATCTACTCAAAACGTGAGCAAAAGTAAAGTGACGACATGCACGGCTTGTGTGCAAGCATGTCGAAGCTGGCCAAACTTCGGCAAGCTGTTCACTGGTATTTCCTGCTGCGCCATGTAAAGCTTTGCGAATAATTTTTATTCATGCTGAGAAGTTTCAAGAACTATTTTGCTAGTAGCCTATGCGAATCACTAAAGAATATTTAAGGCAATGAAATCGAGAATGAGCTTTTATGTGGGCTGTTTTTGCAAGCTTCTGAATGAATGTCTCTTCATTTACATCTACTGTGAAAATGAATGCTCCTACACAACGCTTTCTTGCAGTGTTATTGTGAAACAATTTAAAAACAGATTTTGCGATGTGCGTCACTTTTTTTTTGCTGGCGTCTTTTTTTCTGACAGTGGATAGGTTAAGGATGTTGCGGGGTAACGAGAGGTACGATATTCCCATATCCAATTAGGTGACTGCACGTGGCAGTGCTACGAGCTGCCAGCGCGCCGCAAATTCCAAGGAACCATTCTTCCTCTTTTCCGGGCCTTTGGGCTAGCAATGACATGCCGTGCCACGATTATGACGCACTGATACAAATATGCTAAGTATGCTCTGACTGGTCGAGCAAGAGCCTGTGACTTCCGGTCAGTCGGCAAGCAGCTGCCCGCGCTGATTGTTGTTGTTCGTAGTGTTGCCCACGTGCGTGTAAAACGTGCGGGGCACAGCATGTCCCCATAGGGGTCCATCGCGTTGGCAATTCTTTGAAAGCGTGCGCGGAACACAGGTTCTATACCGGCACGATTACGGCAGCCACAGTTCACCAACAAACACGCCACTGACGGAGTCAACGGCCATAATCGTGGCAATTGTAAGTAGATGGTGTCTCAAGCAGCGCGTCAGCAATGGCGTATGCCACTCGAGATAGGGAGGAGCATGGGAGGGGCACTAGGGGAGAGGGCAAAACGGTGTGGAAAAGGATACCAGTGGAGGAGAGCGCAGTAGAGAGAAAAAAGTGTGGTCGACACGGTTTTGATAATAAAAGGCGTCTAACTCCGCTATTACCGCATCGTTTCAAAAAATTATCACGGCTCCATGTTCGTCGTACACCCGTGCACAATTTCCCCACCACAACTGAATTTCTACCTCTGGGTGGTTTACGGGCCCTTTAAGAAAAAGCATTAGCCGTAAACAGGCAAGTGGCTTGCACCTCTGTAGGCTTGCACCTCTGTAGTTACTCATCTTAGTGGCTGATTTTTCCGTTAAGCATAATACACTACATTTTATTAGCTGCACGCCAGGTAACGAGGGGCCATATCTTTATTTAGTGGCACGGATATTTAGGACGTCTCTTGTAAAGATATTAGGTGCGAAACCGATGGTACTGGTTCAGGAATAAGCGTTATATTATTCCTCTTTCGACGAAGCTTAACCTGTGAAAAACAAAAGTGTAACCTACTGACTACGACAGTCCACATGAACGCCGAAAGGCGAGCGCCGGCATTAGTAGCATGGTGGCCCTGCAAGTTTGTTATTGATTGCAAAATCTTCCCCAGCATACAGCTTACAAATCTTTAGAGTCGGACATCTTCCTGCTTCGTGAGGTGGCATTTGCCTATTAGTGATATTACTACATTTATTGACGGGCCTATATCTTCACTTATACTGCTCTTGCACGGAAACTCGGCGCAGTGTCCCCGCTCAGGCCAACGCCTCTGCGTTCGTTTTGTTGCTGGCCACTTCTTTCCTGGTCATCGTGCTGCTGGTCGGAGGCTTTGTTCTGTACAACCTAATCGGCAGTAAGTACCTGCGTGATGGAGATGACGACTGCTACGCTCAGTTGTGCTCCTATTTTTCAAAGGCGAAGCATTTCTTAGCGAACTTCAGTGACTTAGAGCGTATCTATCTATCTATCTATCTATCTATCTATCTATCTATCTATCTATCTATCTATCTATCTATCTATCTATCTATCTATCTATCTATCTATCTATCTATCTATCTATCTATCTATCTATCTATCTATCTATCTATCTATCTATCTATCTATCCACCTAGCGACGTTCAGCTCTCCTGGCCGTTTTGATAAAGGTATCACCATTCCAAACTTGGTATGGCATAACATGACTGTATGGAGAACATAAACATTAAAATCATGACACAGATGTCATGGATGTCATGATTTACGTTTCGTGGTCCTGCAGCTCTTGCGGTGGTTTCGTTCACATGGCATGTTGCAAAACTGGTATGGTATGACATGATTGCATGGCGAACCCAAGCTACAAACCCTAACATGAAAATCATGACATGCGTGTCAAGTACCAACATGACTACATGCCAAGCTCATGATGCGCTCGCGGCTGTTTCGCTTGCGTTACATATACCAGAGTTGGTATTACGGTGCGTCAATGGATGACGAAGGTATGTGAGTGGTGCAAACGTGCTAATCATGAGATGCGTGTCATGCAACAAATTGACTACGTGCTACACTAATGATGCATTCGCGGCTCTTTCACTAGCTTCACATGTGCCAAACTCGGTATTATGCGACGCGAATGAACAACATGGGTAAATGACACGTACAAACGTAAACACGACAAGCGTGTCATGTAACAACATGACTACATGCCATACTTATGATGCGTTCACGGCCGTTTCGCTAGCCTCACACATGCCAAATTTGGCACTATATGACGTCAATGGATGATGAATGTATGTGACTGGTGCAAACATAATAAACATAAGATGTGTGCCATGTGAGAACATGACTACATGCCAAAGTCAAGGCGCCAATACATTTCGACGTGACGCGGTGCTCGTGCTCGCCGGCGTTCATTTCGACGCGTCACGCCGGCGTTGCGACGACAGGTGGCGGTCCTGCCATATACTCGCAGGCGCGCGCCACGCTGAGTTGCTTTAGCGCATGCGCGCTTCAAAGCGTGGGCGTCCCTCCGTCACGAAAAGAGGGACATGAAGTGTTGTCTGGGAAATGCATCACCGCGAAACTCAGCATGTCGCATTGAGCGCCGGTTGCCATCGGGGCGCGCCGGACGCGCTTGGCGTCAGACTTTAAGAGTGCTCGCGTTTCGCTAATGTAGCGTAGCTATGCCTAGCGTGCACGTGCGTCAACGCTACATTGGAGTATATTGCGCCCTTCATGATGCACTCGAGGCCATCTCGCTAGCTATACATATACCAAATTTGGTGTTCACTGATGTCAATGAATGACGGAAGTATATCACTGGTGCAAACATGATAATCATGAGACGCGTGTTATGTAAGAACATGACAACATTCCACGCTTATAGCGTGCTCGTGGTCACTTCGCTAGCTTCACATATACTAAATTTGACATCACGTGACGTGAATAAAAGACGCAGGTAAACGACGCTTCCAAACATGATAATCATGACACAGAAGTATGTACGGCATAATTTACCTCCACCTCGTTACGTTGAGCTGATTTTAAAAGGACATATAAACCTTTCTCATTCGTGCTTCGCATATCATCGATTCCCACTGTACGTGGGATCGGCCAATTTTTTTTCTTTTAGTGGCATGCAGCAAAAAGATTTCAAAATGTATGGTAAGGTTAATGTACTTGCATCGAAATATTTGTTCATGTAGAAGTGCTCCGCATGTCATGAGCGATTCCGCATCTTTTACATAGTTTTTTCGAAAGCTCTACTCATTCAGCTTGACTGACTAGACTGGCATGCCTCGAAAGGAAAGTAAACGTTAGGCTGAAAGACTCATTGATGTGCGCGTTTACGAAAGTGTCAGAGCTTAAGGCTATTTCCACAGGAGTTTGTTGCACGACGTTGGACACGCTACCTTCATTGGGTCCTGATTTGTTAACTTCACAAATCGCAATAAAAAAGGAGCTCTATAGTTTCGTTTTTACACAAGGTTAGAGATCGGCAGTTTTATAACGCTGCAGCCATAAAAAGCTGGTTTTGCACAAACGACGGTGCCTTCGCTGGTGTCGATGTCGTTAGTTGTGAGCAAAAAATAATGACCTTGTCCGGCACCGAACACTTCAGATATACGCAAATAGAATAAATAATAACAATGCCCGGGTCCTTGTGAGGATCAAAGTCAGGCTGTTTCTGTATCAAACAGGTGGTTGTTAAAAAAAGCAGTGAAAACAGGCGTCTGCTCAGAAAAGCAGTCAAAATAAGCTCATCTGCTCGAAAAAGCAGCCAAAGCAGCCTTATTATTTAAACACACATGCATCTTGGCTATAGGCTTTGAAATACACCATGTATAATCACACTAAAATTGCGTGGTACAGGTGCACATGGCCATTGGACACCAGATAATGTAAAATCAGTACAAATTCAAGGTTTCAAGCTGGTGCCTATAGCTTGCGATTAGCCTAATCTTAATTAGTATAATGTTGATTTGTCCGGCCTTAAGATGGCATGTCTTATTACCTGTGGTCTTAACTTGCTTATTTCTAATCAACATTTCTCCAAGTGTGACTGAATTAGCTTGGTATAAGCATGACGATTTTGAAGGCCTACCCCCCTCAAAATTAGGCAATCGACCGGGCCCATGTGTGCGGAGAGCGAGCAGAAGATGACGATGAAGAGAGCACGCGTCGGCAAAGCAACCTGCTAGAAGTTGAGGCCGATGATGACAATGATACTTTAATAGGGATATCGCATGGCATAACAAAAATCTTAACAGCGCCGCTTTAAAAATGGCTCAGAAGACCATCTAAAGAACTTTGCACCATGCTTGCACGTCACTAAATATGGAATAAAAATTGGCAAATGCCACGTACAGCGGGAATCGATGATATGTGAAGCACGAAGGAGGAAGGTGGCTATATCAATTTAAAATCAGCAACATAATAAGAGGTGGAGGTAAATTATGCCGCTCATGACTTCCATGTCATGGTTATCATGTTTAGACGTGCCATTTACCTTCGTCATGTATTCATGTCACCTGATACCAAATGTAGTGTATGTGGAGCTAGTAAAACGGCCACGAGCATGCTATAAGCGTAGTACGTAATGTTTTACGTGACACGCATATCAAGACTATCATGTTTAGACCTGTCGTTTACATTCGTCGTCCATTGACGCCACGTAATGCCGAAATTTGTATATGTGGTGCTAGTGAAACGGCCATGAGCATGCTATAAGCGTAGCTTTACATCACACGCATATCATGATTATCATGTTTGGACGTCTCATATACGTTTGCCCTCTATTAAAGTCACGCGATACCAAATTTGGTGTATGTCGAGCTAGCGAAATGGCCGCGAGTGCATCCTCAGCGTAGTATATCATGTTCTTACACGAGATGTGTGCCATGATTATCATGTTCGCAGCAGCCTTATACCTTCGTAATCCATTGACCTCACGTAACACCAAAATTGGTGTATGTGGAGCTAGCGAAACGGCCTCGAGCCTGATATGAGCGTGGCATGCAGTCATGTTGTTACATGACACGCATCTCAGAATTATCATGTTTGCACCAGTCACATACCTTCATCGTCCATTCACGTCCCGTAATACCGAATTTGGTATATGCGAAGCCATCGGAACGGCAGCGAGCTCATCATGAAGGGACCAATATACTCCGATGTAATTGACGCACGCGCACGCTGGCGCATAGACGCTACGCTAGCAAAACGCGGACACTCTATAGCATGACCAGCGTGCGTCGGCGATGTGATGTGACATGCTGCATTCTGAGCCGACGACGTTACCCAGAGTGCACCGCGTCTGCCTCTCTCCGTGACGGAGGGACGCCGTGTGCCCTCAAACGTGCATGCGTCAAAGCAACGCAGCGTGACGCGCGCCTGCGAGTATACGGCAGGCAGATCGACACCTGGCGTGTGATCGCCGGCGTGAAGCGACAAAGCGAACGCCATCGCGCACGCGTGCCGGGTCACATCGAAGTATATTGGCGCTTTGAGAGTGGCATGTAGTCATGTTCTTACACCACACGCATCTCATTATTATCATGCTTGAACCAGTTATATAGCTTCGTCTTCCTTTCACTTGATGTAATACCGAATTTGGCGTAAGTGAAGTTACAGAAATGGCCGCGAGCGCATACAAATGTTTCGACGCCTGAAGCAATTCCACGCTTCTGCCATGCAATCTTTGATCCGTTAAAGAGACTTATTCCAAGTCATCGCAATTGTATTGTGTGATTTTGTGGTAGTCAGTTTCAAGCTATACCACGACTTGATGGTAGAACACCTGCTTGTCACGCAGATGATGGATCTAAGTCAAGTATATTTGCAACTTTCTTGATTTTTCATCCCGGACAGTGGGTGAATTTTTGCTCACAACCAACGACGACGTCTGCAAAATGTTTACGTAACGATCGCTTAATTATCTCACATTATATTAGTCACGTGGGCACAAAGTGACTCTTTGTTTAAGTGGACGTGACCGATGCGCTTCGAGCAGCAGCGCTGCACAGCGCGTGAGCACGGGGCTTGCTTGCTTGTTTGAAAAACTGTTAATGCTGCTGCAATGGGAGTAAGCTTAAGGAGGCCCAGAGAGGACTACCCTTCGCAATCTGCCATCGGGGCCCTGTTGACCAGGTCCTTCTTGCTTGTGAACCATAGAGTTAATGCATATGTTTGTTTTAGGTAGTAGAGTTCGCGTCTGTCTTCCGAACGCCGCTAGCAACTATGCCTTTCGAAGGTGCTGATGCGCGGGTCCATGTTTGGTATTTTTCGAAATTTTAACGCTGCCCCAGTAGGGGACTGCGCGTCACTAGTCATAGACACTTGAGTTTATCACCGGTCTTCGAAACGCCAGACATTTTAGTCGGTGTCGCCGTAGACAAATAAATGTATCCTGCGAAAACTAGGTGCGACTTTGCCCCATAGCTTTGTTTGCTTGCCACACCTATGCGGAACTCTAACAACTAAAGAAAGAATACAGAGTTGCCTTTACAACCACGGCGCACGACGTCTCGGTGGTTCCATCGATAAACCATTAACCACACCCTGAAGAACTCTCGATATGATGCAATCTTCATACATGACGAACACTCTAGACCTCAGCATACCCGATGTACCTGAGTACGTGTGGTGACATGACAGCTACCTATCACGCGCTCTGAGTATTGTGTTTCATTTGCTAAGCGTTGAGATCAGCTGTCTATTAAGAAAATAGCGTGCCCCTGAAACATAAGGGTATCATTTCTATTGAGTTTGTAAGGATTATGCATGTCAAAGGAAGGTCGTGTAAAGTACCATCAGAATCTTGGCTTAGGGAAACAATTGATTGATTTGTGGGGTTTAACGTCCCAAAACCACTGTATGAATATGAGAGACGCCGTAGTGGAGGGCTCCGGAAATTTCGACCACCTGGGGTTCTTTAACGTGCACCCAAATGTGAGTACACGGGCCTACAACATTTCCGCCTCCATCGGAAATGCAGCCGCCACAGCCGGGATTTGATCCCGCGACCTGCGGGTCAGCAGCCGAGTACCTTAGCCACTAGACCACCGTGGCGGGGCTTAGGGAAACAATTATCAAAAATGGTTTAAGTATATGCAGATTCGGGAACTATTTCAGTGAACGGACGTTCGGACTAGTAGGTTTGTTACTTTGAAAGAAACTTGTAGGTAGCGCACATCCTGAGCCCTTCATGTGGTCTGTCGTTTCAGCCCCATGGCTTAAATGAATCGCGAAGTATCGTTCGCAAGGTGCATCATACTCAGTTGTTGACGCTTGTAAACGACAAAATAGTGGCACGAGATGGATATAATAGTGAGCTAGAACGAAGCCTCTAAGAAAACTAATGTTGATAAACACCTAAGTGAAGAGCACGGCATTAGGCTATTAGCCAACAGAAAACAATGTGAGCGTAATCAGCTAGCAAAGACGTCACGAAAATAAAGGAAGACTAGAAGAAAACGTGCTGCTCGAAGACGATTCAAAACTCTGAAAAGATCGAGGTACTATTGCCTATATAAATGAACTGTTAATATGAGTTCGCGTTCTGCTACGTTTACTTGGTCCTGCGTTTCTATGCGTCGGACACGTAAAATTTGTTCGCAAGTTTTTTTATCTCATTTCTAGGTGTACCCACGTGACCACACCACACAGGAGTGACGCGTGGCAAACGTCTTGTCGAGAAAATGTCAGCGTAGGCCTTCCATTGTTTTAGCAATCGAATAAACAGTACATGGGCACTCCTATATATTGCTAAGCTATATCAGGCGCTTATCTTACCAGTAGGAATAAACGTCAAGTATGAATAAGTGTTAGAGCGCGACTTCAAGAATGCACACAGTTCATGAGATTTAGCGCCTAATATCCCCAAACAAGAGGTTGCGTGAATCAGTTGGGGAATAAGTTGCGATAGGAATGCGTGAAAAAGCGGTAAGGTAGAAAATAATCACAAAATGAAATCGCCGATGCTCTTTTTCTTGTCTTGTTACATCCGTGTTTTACCGCGTTGCGTTTTCACAGAGCAGCAATGAGGGCTTGCGCGTAATGTGAAAAAAATTACACTGCATATGGTACCTAAAATCGCTAATATAGTAACATGGAGTAATTATTTGGTCAATCGCCACTCACGTAGGTCCAAGTGTTACCCCGGCTTCAAGGCCGACAACACCAGCCACGAGTACCACGACGGGCCCCAGTTTGCCAACTATGCCAAACCTGATGACAACTGCGCCGATCTCAAGCCTGTCAGCCAGCCGAAGCCCTAGCCCAGCAGCTACGCCGAGCTCTAGCGCAACTACACTGATACCTAGCCCTCCAACTACACCGAGCCAGAGCCTACTCACTACGCCAAGCCGGAGTCCACCAAGTACGCCGAGCCCGACTCCAGCATCCACGCGAACTACCGCTACTGCGAAGCCTAGTCCCACGAGTTCCACGAAACCACGTAAGCTATTCTGTTAAACAATATTGATCAATAGTATTACTTTTGTCCCAGATAGAATCGTCTTCTACGCTTCATCGTTTAACCATCTTTTTGCATAGCGAAGGGCTCCAAAGTCCGTCCAGGTGGTGTAGCGGTTAGGATGCTCGGCTGCTGAAAGGAAGTTCGCTGGTTCGATCCTGGCCATTGTGGTCACAATTTTATGGGGGCGAAATTTTAAGGTTTGTGCATTGTGTGGTATGAATAATATACAAACGTTTTTCCTACAACCATACCATGGTCTTGAGAAGTGAAACCTCCTCAGCAACTAATTTTAGAAAAGGTCTCGAACACGTAGCCCTCAGGCGGCATATCAAGTAGCGTTCCCGCATTTGACTGTTTGTGACCAATTTGCTCCTACAAAGGAAAATTAACGTGTTTGAACTCCAAAATTGGCAGTTGTCCATACCAGACACATCGCGAGATTGGTCAACGAATCGGCTTTTCTTCTAAAATTTAGAGTTATAATAATATCAAAGTGCCGGATGATGAATACTCGTTCATACAGGTAAAGAAATTCGTCTATGTGCTCACGAAATGCGCTCCACTGGACAAACAAACATCAAGTTTCTCTGTTAGCATCGGGATGCACCGCAAGCTTTCTTTAACCAGATTACTATTATTTACTGCATTGTACAGTGTAGAGTGGTCTAGAGCGACAGAGTGTCGCTCTAGGAAAAGCACAAGCGTCTTCTTAAGCTGGAAATGAGCCACATCTCAGCCTGCGTTGTGGAAGTGATGTGCCTTCTTTTGTACTTTTGCACAGTTCCCGTCCGCACTGATTGCCACAGCTATAAAGTGTGATCAAAGTAAATATATATATATATATATATATATATATATATATATATATATATATATATATATATATATATATATATATAAATATGTGACGTATCAAGCGATGATTGGTAGAGGCAGAGGAAGAAGAAGTGCTTTCGAATAAACATGGCGTTTAGGGAGTTTTCTATGGCGATGGCGCAGATGTTCAGACCGAAGGCGCAATCTTGAACGTGGGTGTAGAAAAGTTACTTGGCTTTTCTTTCTGCGAACATGGCTCAAATGCGGAATCAGTCTTTTGTTTGGTGGTCATTGTTGGGGTTGGGGTGATGGTGTTGGTAGTTGTTCACGACATTCTTTAAGCCGCAAGTATGCTTGCAATGTGGCTTCAATTCTACGTGGTCCTTGTTGGTGTGGCCGTTTTAGCTGTTGGGTCTCTCCTTGTTGCTCTTGTTGGCATTGCTGATGTTGCACTATCTGACGAGGTAAACTCCTTTTAGAAACATGAGCCCGCTTTTCTTTGTAGGTTGATGTGACCAGCAAATAGTTGATTCCTGTTAACATGTTGCGATTCGTGCTCCAGAATAGTGCGCCAGAATGGACAGAATAATCTGCCGAGGCTCTTGCAACAACATTCTTAATGGGCGTTCCTGGCACAGGGCAGTGCTTGAGAGTTGATTCTTCTGAGCCTCCTGTGTTGGTTGGGCTCTCAGGTGGCTGGGAACTCGACGGCGACACTGCGAAAGGATTGGTTTGGTCAGATTTTACTTGGGGCTGTTTCTCTGTGTCCGCAACTTTGGAGATAGCTGTTCTGATGTATGAATGTGGACGGTTGGCCCTGGGCTTGGCTGAGTATTTTCGGAGTTCCGAAGTTCTATCCCGACCGTAGTGGGCGTGTGAGCGACAAAAGAGCCAAGTGATGGAAAACAAGGAGGTGGGGCAAGTGTGCGAGATAGTTCTTGCGCCTGGTAGCGTGCGACGTTCAATGCGTCTGAGCTTTCCCTTTTGTTTGGACTGTCGAGAATGTGTGCACCGGATGGTGATGCATGAAGCCGTACGAAAGGAGAATGGCTTGACAGCGTATTTTTCCGATGCGCCAGGTCATCTAACATGAACAGGGCGTCCTTGTAAGGCAAGTGGTGAGCGTTAGGAGCGCTTAAAGAACCGCGCGATGAAAACCGAGGTGTTGGACCAAGTATGTGAGACGAAGAGTGAAAGGCATCAGGTGGTTGAGACGTCTCGTGTGATATGCTGAAGCGATGACTTCGGAAATGCCGACTTTCGTGCTGAAGGGAGGCGCACTTGATGGTTGGGTTTTTCCCAATACACGCATGGCCTTCTGTAAGTAAACTCATATGCCACATCGTCTTGAGGCAGTTATCGATTCGCGCTGGGCTTTTGAATGCTTGAGGAGTGCTTAGGAAATTGACGATAGTGTGCGGTTGTCTCTAGATGATTGGCAATAAGTAGGTCTTGGTCATAGTCGTTAAAACGGGTGATCATCTCTTCTTTGATCTTTTGCCATGACTCGTGATTTTCAAAGATGTGGGGGAGGTGAAACTTAATGCCTCACTGGTGACGCAGTCGCTGAAGTTCGTAACCATCTCCCGTTCCAACCGTGATGCAGCGGTAGCGTGGAGCTCTAACAGGTCGAACCAGTCCTGTACAGGTCCATCGATCGTCCGCTGCTCCGGTGTACTTGGGGATAGGTATATATATATATATATATATATATATATATATATATATATATATATATATATATATATATATATATATATATATATATATATATATATATCAAGAGAGGCGCAAAGTCCACGTCGCGCATGCTATCATGTCGTTCGTGCAATTCTGACTGCGGCGCTGCGTCATTTTTGACGCAAGGGTTGATGACTGTACACGGTCTCTGATTGAAAGTTGAAAGAGACAGTTAGGAACATTTCGTTATTAGTGCACGCCGAGAACCTCATGCCATCAATCAATCAATCAACTAATCAATCAAGCATTGAGCTTTTTATTTCAGACAAGTGTATGTCTCGAATACAATGGCATGTCCTCTGCCTGACAGGACCCCAGCACCCGAAAGTACCACTCAGAGCATGGTCAAAGAAATACAATATAACACACCAATAGTACATGCGTAACGTTGTTTTTACACAAAGTGAACGAAATCCATAGTTCTACAGTAATAAATCAAGAGTCGTAACACTACAAATAACGAAACCAGAGAAACATATGACTGCTATAAACACGACTTATCAATCTTGAGGACAGGATAGAAGGTACGCTTTGATATATTTTTTGAAAAATCCCAGGGATACAGATATATGCATGATTTCTATAACATGCGTGTGTCTGTTGAGAAGAGAGGGAATTAAATATGTTATCGCTAGCGTTCCATAGGTGGTTCGGACAAATGAAATTCTGTAATAATCGTGTCTTACTTCGTAAGTCAGATTGTTACTAGATTGTAGTTCAATATATCTAGAAGGACTAAGCTTAATTTTGTTAAAAACATAAGAGAGCAAATGCAACACATGTAAATGATTTACCTTTAGAACAGAGTGTCCTAAAAAGTGTGAACCTGTGCAGTCGTTGTGACCACACATGTTCAACATCGTGATCATACATCGTGACCTACTTGCATTTGCTCCTAGGAAGTTGTTTTTATTTACGGTAACACGGTGGTAGTATTGAAAATATGAAAGGTAATTCTTTCTTAATAGAGTATATTAAATAATTTGTTAACACCGAATGTTCCGGACCTGACGTTCACTGGGAGTGAATACTAAAACGCCTAACACTAAGTGGTCACTGCTTCGATTCGCAATATGAGGTTGCTAAACACTGAAATCTGTAAGCAGCGCTTGGGATAGATGATAATTCTTTTGAGAATTCACGAAAGACAAAAAAACTTTTAACGATTTGAACGCAGCGAGGGTATTCCATGGCGCACTCTACTGCACGGCTTCTGTTGGAGTGGTCGCTATGCTGCTTCCCCCAGATGGCGTTTGCGATTACATGTTCTTCGATTCACTCTACACGGACAACTCCACCCTAATTGGTCTCGCGCCGGGTGGCCAACTAGTGGAGTACCTCACGGCTGCCAACTCCTCGCAGAAAACCGAGCACGGCGTTGGCATCAATGTCAGGTGAGAGCGATCTATGTACTTTTCTAAGCTGGCATACACTGACCTCATTCAAGTAACAGAACGAACAAATAGTCCTTCCCCTATAAAAACAAGTGTGTGAAGTCGGGTGTGTTGGAAAGAACTAGCTAACGACGTAGCTCATAGAATATGTGCGACACAGGACAAACACTCCCTTTTGTCCTGTCCTGTGTCTCACATATTCTATGCGGTTCATCATTAGCCCCATAACAAAAAACGGAGCAAGCCAAGCTTGGTTTGCTTGTGCGTGGCGTACTACTTTCTCATCTTTGCGTTGCTTACTTTCTTTTTCTGTCGGACAGAGCAATCCCCCCTCCTCAATTTCTTCTTTCGTGCTGTGAGCTACTGCCTCGATACATCAGTGGCCAGGTTTTTTGACTCCTAACCCGAAGCTAGCGGTTTTGATTCATGCCATGGCGTTCACACATCGGTGGTGGCAAAATGCCACAATCCCGTGTGCTATACAATGTCAGTACTCGTTAAAGAACACCAGAGCGGGCGCTATGCAGGATGACCCGAGCTTGTCGAAGCTGGGGATTTTTCGGTGCTTTGGCGACACCTTCTTTTGAATGATCCAGCAGTATAAAAAGTTCAAATTATTACACCGTGGTTGAAGCCCACCCCTCAGCTTGCTCTGTTCCAATGACTGTGGAACGTGGCATCGTGTGAAGAACGGTCGACAAATTTGGGCGGTGTTTTCAAAGCAGAGGCATCTTCTTTCAATTCTTCGTTTTTCTATTGAGTGCAGGAGGGAACCCATGAAATGAAAGCGCCAGAAAGATTTCCTGACGATATTTTTAAAGGCACGCATTGTGCCAATTCATTTGGAAAATTTCAATGTCTGCACTAAGTCTCCTTTAGATTATTAAGCGTGGTGGTCTCTGACAAGTCTGCTTTAGAAATAATCAGCATGCTGGCGCCTGACAATAGTTCTGGCAATGGTGACCGCAGCTGAGCCCGAGGCCACATGCATAATCATCTCGGTCCGCTTTTACATTCTAGCGCGCTACTTTGCCGGCGCGCGCCCTCTTCATCGTCTGCTAGCGCCATGAGCAAGAGTGGCCGGCTGATAAGATGTATGGCTGGGTGGTATATTTGGCTAGCTCATTTAAGACATACTACGGCCAAGCTAAATAAGCTACTTCATGCTAAGAGCGAAGTAATTACGCCTCATCTTTACAGTATCATATCGTGGTGCAGGTGCTGGGTAGTAGGATGAACAGGTAGGCGGATGATGAATGACTTCGTCGACTAGTATGTCTTGTTGCTGTAGCTCTTCATGCACTATTGCCCCCATAGTAGCGGCAAGGTCGGAAGGTGGGCTCACGTCGACGCTGGCAACCATTGTTACTTTTGCCAGCCTAAAAATTTCGGGGCAATACGACGGTTCTTCAGCTTCTCGAAAGTACGAAAGCGATGTTGAACGGCAGAGGTAGAAGTGAGGTCTTCCCTGCCTATCAAAAATTATAGACATCCTCTGCTATATCCTTCAGAAGGCGTGCGACCATGTCCTCTTTAGACATATACGTGTCTATGATCTTGCAGAGCATCAGAACCTCCTCCATGTAGTTGGTACACGTTTCTCCAGGAGTCTGAGCTCTTTGAGCCAACGTGCGCTCCGCGCTTTTATTTTTTTGAATCAGAGTCACCGAAGCATTTCTTGAGTTTGTCAGCGAAATGATCTCACGTTGTTAAGGAATCTTCGTGGTTTTCGCACCAGATCAGGGTGGTTTTCGGGAGAAACAGCGTGACATTTCCCAGTTGGTCGGTGGGATCCCAGCAGTTGTACCAGCTCACCCTTTTGTAATGTGTCAGCCACGCATCACCGTCTTCTCCTGCTCTTCCCGCAAAAGGGCGGGGTTCCACATAGCGGTACCGAGGTGCAGCCGGCACTGACCTTTGCGTGGCTGAGAAGCCGTGACCTTCGCTCTCGGCCATGACGGTTGTTGTTGGTGGCAGGCCGGCAAGACGACAGCTCCGGCAAAGTTCAAACAGCTCTGGCTCCGTGGTTCGTCGACGTGCTGTACCCATTACCTCCATCACTTTGTTACGTTTAGAAATGTGTTTATTCCGCTGTGGCATAGCAGTAGACATGAAGGTCTCGGGCACAGGAGGCCTATCTCGCTAGCCGAACGTCCTCTTCTCTAATCCGCCTGTTCCGCGCTACCCATTGGCTCATACGCAAATCACACATGCAGTAACATTAATAATGAAGCCACATAAGGGTAGAACTGTGCTGAATAACGCACAATAATTAACGTGCTTTCTAAATAACGCAAATTAACGCTACGGTAATCAAAGGCACGTTACCTAAAATTATGTTAAGTAAACCTTGCAAATATAAATTAGGTTCGTGGTAATCAGTAGTGTGTTAATAGCTCCAGAACGTTGCAAATTGCAGCTAAGGTAATTATTGCCACTTTAAGTAAAACTTCACAGATCAATGCAAAGCTGCTCAGTGTGATAATCAGTAAGCCCTAGCTAATTGGTATAATCAAAAGTAAAATCAAGCTGATATGTGTATTCGAATCATACCGAGAAGACTTGGTGTACTACTTACTTAAACAGTTGGACGAGGCTAGGTGATCACAATTTAGACTATGGTTCCATTCTTGCACTGGTAGTGCAAGTTGGCCAAATAATCTTAAATCCCAAAAAGGTGCTGCTTGGTGTCCAGCGCATGAAACACTTGACAGTCCCACTGGTACCATGACAGCGAACATGGACCTTCTCAGAATCCAAGAGCTATCCGAATCCACGTGGCAATCAGGTTGATTGACAGATGCAAGCGGCAAAGATTGGGTCCGCCCACCGCATTTGCTCAAGATAAGAAGCAGTGTTCACAAAAGTTATATCATCACGGGGCTACATTATCTTACATTCCATTCACCGCGCTCACGACGTATCCACTGAAAGCTGTGTTGCCACCTTGGTGCCAGCACCCCTGGTGACAACATATCTCTATATTTATTCGCAATATTTGATAGAAGTGCGATGGGCTTCACGAGAGTGCCATGTGTGCACCAGGCTGCCTTCGCGAGCGGTGATTTCAGTGCTGCGGCTGTATCCAAAGAGCCTGCCTTGAGAGAAGAGAAACACCCATTAACACGCCCGTGTGAGGTGCGATGTTGGCTTGGCAAGAAGATAGCACGACAACAACGACGACTTCTCTGCTTTGTTAAAATATTGACTGAGTCACTGCGCAGACGTTATCGCACCGCGAATGACCGCTGCGAATGCCCCACTTGTGTTTCCAGCGCCACGCGCGTTCTGGTAGCCGGTCATATCGGCGTTGCTATCACGCACTCCGTGCCATAACCACCGTAGGGTGAGCTCGGAGTAAACTTGTGTACCGGAGAAGCTCGGGCCGTTTCTCCACAACACCCATGGTCAAAATTAAGCGTTTCTCATACTCATATCGTGGTTTGGGGACGTAAAAATTCTACACAATCATATTTTTATTCATATCCATGCTGTGAATCGTTCCTTCGCTGACGTGCTGAGCGGCACACATGAGTTGCTGCGAAGAATGGGGCCCTTCATGGATCCATATCTAGGTAACAGTAAGATGTGCAACATAAAAAAACATGTCGTCTGGAAAAAGAAAACTTCGAGTAGTATCTTTGAAGTAGCGCAAAATACATTTCGCGAGTCAGCAACGATTCGCGTTTCTTCCCCTCTCGCGAAATGTACTTAGTGCCCCGGCTAAGCATACCTAAGCAATCAAATGACCTTAAAGATGGGACAGCACAACAAACAGCCAGATTTGCGCTGCCGACCATACTAGCGGTGAATGGTGGATTTCATCACAACCGCTTAAGCCTTCAAGATCATTAGTGCTGCCGAACAGTGGCGGTCGCTTTGCCGCCGTCCTATTTTGAGTTTCGTAGGCGAGATGGCGGCATTGGGCTGAAATAAGACAAATGAAGTGTTTGGCACAGAAATCATTTCACAGAACTATGCTTAGGCTCTATTCCGGCAATACCTGTACGTGATGTTGTCTTTCTTGTCACGACTGAAATGATAATTTAACTTAATGATAATTATAATAGTATTAAAGATAGTTATGATTAATCATAGTCATGACTTGCGTGGCATGTAAAACAAGAATACATACAACGCTCATTGTGCGCTGGCTGCCATTTCACTAGCTTCACACATACCATTTTGGTATTATGGGACGTGAACGGACAAAGGCTGCAAATGACACGTTGTCCCAGGTCCCGTTAATTAGTAGGGAGGCGATCGCCGGGCTAGTTCCAAGGGCCGAAGTATCGGCTCCCCGAACCACACCACGAAAGCGTTTACAATTTAGAAGTGGTCCTATTTGGTGCACCAGCGGACGCCGGCTGTGGCCCGAAGAACAAGTCAGGGCCGAGAGTTGATGAACAAAACAAAATTATATTCTCAGTTATGGCAGATCAAAACGATACACAAGTATGCACACTCGACAATAGTTGAATACAATGTGTCACCAATGAAACAATGTACTACACAGTACAATCAGCCACACTCGAAACAACAGACACAGACAACAATACACACAACAATGCAGTCGCATGCATCGAACAACCAAGACACTTAAAGACTAAAGAGTTAGAAAACTTATTCAGTCCAAAGATCTTGGAACAAAAGTCTGCATGATACTCCTCCGAGAATCACTCACTCAAAGTCCAGCGTTGTTGTCGTTCCGCTGCCCCCGAAGTTTCTCTTCCAGGAAACCTCGCGTCTTCACTTGGCCGCTCTCCAAGCTTCAAACTTTTTCACCGGAAACACGTCGGCTTCCCACACGCAGCTGTTGCCACGCATCTTCGATTGATAGCGGTAGACACACACTCTTGCCTGTAGCTCGAGTCTTCACCCCTCAGGAGGAAATCCTGGAAGACGAAAGGCTTCGCCCAGAAGGCGGAACACCCTACGCACTCTGGCGCATACTTTCTTCTTCTCCTGCTTTGTCACTACGGGCAAAACCTTCACCGACAGACGCGGCGGGATACCCTACGCACTCTGGCGCTAACTTCCTTCTTCTCCTGATCTCCCATCTCTGCTGCTCGGTTAAATACCTTCCGCTCGAGATTCCAGAAAATTCTCATCATTTCGTCGGCGCGATGCGCAGCGAAGGCTGGGGAAAGCGTGAGGCGGTACGAGGGCCGTCCGCGACGGATGACGCAACCCTGCATCACCACGCCCCTTTCCATCGAGAACGTTTTAGGTCTTGCTCGGCCGCCGATGCGAGGAGGTTCGACGGTGAACCTACGCTTCCGAGGGGAGAGGGACGCGCGCCCGGGGAGTCTTTGGATGCTTGTTTTCTTTTTTTATCGTTGACCTCGCGGCGTCACTCCTGCGCTTCGTCGCGAGACTTTGGCGGCGCGCCCTTTTTGAGCGCTCGTTTTGTGACACACGTCCAAACTTGATAGTCATGATATGCATGTCATGTAAAATGTGACAGCATGCTACGCTCATAGTTTGCTCGCTGCCGTTTCTCTAGCTTCACATATACCAAATTCGGTGTTACGTGACGACAAAGGATGACGAAGGTATGTGATGGGTGCAAACACAATAATCACGGCATGCGTGGTAAGTAAAAACAAGAAATTATACCACGCTCAGGAAGCGTTCGCAGCCGTTTCGCTAGCTCTGCACACACCAAATTTGGTATCACGTGAGGTGAATTGATGAGGAAGGTGAATGACAGTTAAAACATGATATTCCTGTCGTGCATGTCATGTCAAACATGACTACGTGCTACGTTCATAGCGTGCTCGTAGCCACTTCGCTAACTCTACATATGCCAAATATGTTATCACGTGACGTGAATATACGAAGAAGGCAAATGACATGTCCAAACATGATAAGAGATGGAAGTAATGTATGGCATAATTTGCGTGTGCCTCCCAACGATGTGCTGATTTTAAAGTGACTTGTCAGCCTTTCAGATTCGTAGTTTGCATATCGTTGATTCCCACTATACTTGGGATCTGCCAATTTCTTCACTGCAATCTTGAGACCGTGTTTTACTTCGTGGGTAAATATTAGATCAAAATGATTATTAGACGTTGAGAAATAAAAAGCATTTTATTGGTAAGTGGTCATACTAAGCTATGAGTAAATTTGACTTTAGAACACGCAAGCCTGCCAGTTTACCATGGCACACTGACGTTATATTTCGTCATTAAAAAGAAGACAGATCAGTGCTCAAGACAGTTAGAAATTTGCATTTATCCAACGAAAAACAGATCTAGCTCCTTTCTGAGTTCCATTTTCCGATCTTCTTGCCTCGATTTCCATGAGCTCCATTTTCTCTGCTATCATTTTTGAGCAATTGCTGTCAGACATTCCTATGCGATATTGCAAAGAATGAAAGTATAGCCTTTTTGTTTGCTGCCCTGAGAGCTTCAGACATTGGTGAGTGTCTAAACGTTCTTCATATTTCTGTGCACGTCATGCAGACCTTTATAATTCTTTCTTTTTCTGAAAAGTGTTAGTTAGGCAATATGCCTAGGACACTTAAAAAAGTGTGCTCGCTTCACTAGTAAAAAAGGAACCAGTGGCATTACCGCACAGGATGGAAGCTTGTGAGTATCCTTGTGGAAATATTTTGACAAACCTATCTCTAAATAATTCATTCTTTTAGGAGTGGCTGTGCGAGTCTATCAAGTTTGTTTCGCGAACTAGGAGCGCGGGGGTAAACACAGACACAAAGCAAAGAGGAGGCACATAGCACGAGCGCTCGACACAAAGTAAAGAGGAGGCTATGTGCCTCCTCTTTGCTTTGTGTCTGTGTTTACCCCGCGCTCTCAGTTCGTTGAACAATCATGAATTACCAACTAGCCCAACTTTCTATCCTTTTCTAGTCTATCAAGTGTTGTACCTCAAAACTACATTATATAGTACAACATTAACTTCAGTTATGATATCAGTAGAATAAATGAGATCTGCGTGACAAACTTCATCATTTATTTTCACAAATATCGACAGTAGTTTTTATTTCCACGTCCGCATGAATCCAGTAACAGTGTATACCGCACCAAGTCCCCGAGTCAGCGCCGCAGGTGTGACGGATGGTTAGATGGATGAAAACGTTATTGTTCTGCCAGATAAGAAAGTCCCTTACTCCCTTTCTCCGGCACACTGGCCTAAAGGCAGGGGCCAGCACCTCCTCGATTAGAAGCAGATGAAGAGGTTCCAACTCCTGTTGGGTTCTCTTGCCAGGCGGATGTCTTGTTGCTGTGAAGCGGGGCCCTCGTTCCGCAGCAGGGCATTCCAGGCCTCTATACAAGTTATATTTGATTAAGCGCCTAGGCGACCGTCGCACTGTCATATTATGTGGTCGATTATCAGTGTGTCCTTACAGTGCTTGCATCTATTGTTTTGCCTATAGTCTTTCTGAACACCATCTGCCCAGACGGTGTTTACAAAATCGCCAGCTTGCAGGCGCCGCCGTGCGAATGCCTTTCTATTGTTAAGGTTTTTATCTGGTGGTGGCACCACTCTCTGAAGTAGCCGATAATGTTCAATAATTGCAGTCTAAAGTGGTTGACTGCCGTCTATTTTTTGGCAGTCGGGCGGCTTTAGAGTCAAGCCGAAGTAGAAACCTTGGGCTAATACATAGGCCACCTCACTGCTAGGAACGAACGTGTGTGTTAGGATCCAAATTAGGATAATTTTTCTGTTTAGCCATCTACCGGACAGAACTCTTTCTGCGGCGGGCGTCATCTGACCTTTGCCGAAATTCCAGATGGCCGTTTTGCGATCGCTGATTATAAAATGAGTTTCCGTTTTTACGCAAGCGAGCGCTATCAAATTCTCTAGCCGTTTCTGTGTTGTGGCTTCCAAATTTGACGACCGGAATGGGGCTGCCTTGGCTCTGGCTGCTCAATATCCGGCTTACATGAATTACTTGACCGAAAGCGTTAAATACACAACAACACGATAGGTCCGGAAAATAAGAGGATTTGGTTTCACTTCAAAATACTCTAAACATACTGTAATCAAGGGGACACTGTAGCAAGAGTTAGTGCACATGAATAAGTTGGCGGACATATTTCAGCGCGTTCTTCATGAGCAGACTGAAGCAGTGCGATAGCTTGGATACTATTCAGGACACTGCCTCTATAGTAAATGTTGTTTGTTCTTCGGTAATTGTTTAGATATGCTACTAAACGGCGTAAATTTAGTGGTTGCTAGGAGTGATGTAAGCTGATATACGACTTAGAAGCAATATTTCAGTTTTGATTGATTTGATTTGTGGGGTCTAACGTTCTAAACCACCATATGATTATGAGAGACGCCGTAGTGGAGGGCTCCGGAAATTTCGACCACCTGGGGTTATTTAACGTGCACCCAAATCTGAGCACATGGGCCTACAAGATTTCCGCCTCCATCGGAATATTTGAGTTTTATAGAATCTTCCTGCCAACAGTTTTTTTAATGGCTAGCGCACGAACAGTATTCCAGCTCGTTTGGCACGGTTGACAAAGTATTCTCTTGCATTATAGTTTCTTTCTGGGTTATAAACGAATTCGCAGGACATGTGGAAATGAATTGCACCACAAAAGCAGTGGAAATGAATTGCACCACAGGCAACACGAAACAGTGTGAACGGAATACTTGCGTGGACTAACAGCTTGGTCCGTCTTTATCTTTGTTCTTAATGTTTCTAGAATTCAATCAACATGTAACAAGTGGACCACGCTTTGTTGAACCCACTGAAGGCATAGAATTTCTGATGTGATTGCGGTTTCTTTTCTTCCAATAGGTTTGTGGACACGGCCAGCAACCACTTGAAGAACAGTGTTCCCCAGTCCAAGAGCTTCCTCGGTACACTGCTCTCTCAAAAGGTAGTAGGATTCGGCGTGTTGAGCATAAACAAGCTCCAGTTTTCCAGCGATGTCTATAAAAGGGCGGTCTCCCTTCTCCTGGTAAGTGTATTTCCATAACCTTCGAGCTTTCATTATCAAGAAAATTAATCTCAAATAAAGGCAACAAAAGGATTGATGATTGATTGATAAGTAGGGTTTAACGTCCCAAAACCTCCATATGATTATGAGAGACGCCGTAGTGGAGGGCTTCTGTAATTTCGACCACATGGGGTTCTTTAACGTGCACCCAAATCTGAGCTCTCGGGCCTACAACAAATCCGCCTCCATCAAAAATGCAGCCGCCGAAGCCGGGATTTGAACCCGCCACCTGCGGGTCAGCCGCCGAGTACCTGAGCCACTAGACCACCGCGGTGGGGCACCCGTGCAGGAAAAGGAAGGTGAAAGGGTGAAAGCTTACGATGACCATCCGTGATGGTCAAGCTGTGTTGTGGCTTTCTGCCTCTATTCCTGATATTTATACCATGTATAAATATACAACAAAATAAAGTTGAAAGTTCAATATCTAATCATTGGGTGGGTGCGGGAGCACACGTATTGCAATTGGTAGGCTTGGTTTTCTTAGGGCTGTAGCTCTGACAAAATAAATCAATTTGTCAAAACGTTGGCTCCATCAACAAACCACATGCATGTTTGCCAATTTTCAGCCAAAGGGTGTTGATGCTACTTAACAGATCTAAGAAAGAGTATGAAGGCCCCCAAAACGTAACGTGGAAAATATATTCTTAACGTTTTCGTAAATAGAAACATATCCCTTGATGGCCCGAATGCTGGTAAGATTCACGTTAGAGATAATATCGAGGCTTCAAGCTGACGGACACTGAATATCAACTAAATATTTATTCAGTTGATATTCAGTGTATTCAGTTGATATTCAGACTATCAACTGAATATTTATTCTTCGCAGAACACATATACGCGACTGTGAGAAAATGTGACAGAGAACAAGGCAGCTTGGGAGTAAAAAATAAACATGACATCGAAGATTCAATGCAAGTGGAAAATGGCTGGACTGACTGGTCATACACTGCATTTACCAAGAATAGTACCTTTTAAGTAAGAAGCATTGAATGATTATCTTATGCTAGCAATCAGCGAAAAAGATATGCACACAACACAGTTGCGCTTATCTCTTTCAGACACCCACAATCGTATCTCAAAAAAGTAACACATAGACATGCAGGCTGTTTTCTTGGCACAGACAAATTCCAACTTGCCAACATGTCATGTGCTAGCAACAAGCCTCGACGATTTTGCTTGATTAAGTGTAAAATCCAGTTGTTCAGATGTAATGAGAGCTTAGTGTACCAGATCTCACTAATATGTTGGGCTTATTAACGTGATAACATTAGAGTGCTTGTGTCACAGAAATTCCGCCGTCGGTGTTGGAACCGTTGGTTGTGAGCGAAAAATTGTCCGTGAGCGATAAGTCGAAAAATAAGCAAATAAAATGAAGAATAAAACTTTCGGGCCTAGTGAGGATCAAACCTGCGCCGTTCGCATGGCAAGCGGGGGTCCTACCTCAAAGCCACGATGTTACTTGCACCTGCGATGCGAAAAAACACTACATAAATACCATGTAGAGGAAGGAGTCTCCTTACCAAAATTTGTTCGACAGCTGTCACGACGAAAACGAGCCCATTCGACGATTTGTAGGAGCATTCGGGAGGCCATCAAACTACGTCGAAAAAGACCGGGATAGTGCAACCATCACCGCTAAAAACACAGGAATTTTCAAAGAGCTCTTAAAACTGACAACTATGTCCATCTAGCGGAAAACATAATGCTACCTTTGAAAGAGACCGGTAGAGGTTGAAAGGGGCTATTTATTAGGTCGTGAGGGGCAGCTCAGAAGCGGCCGACTGGTTATAGATCCTCCTGATCATCTTCTTCCTTTTTCACTCCGGGCGACAGGTGCGTTCACCGTATACGCTTCGTGGTCTTCGTGCATGTGCGCAACATTCCTCTCCACGCAGACGAAGGCCGCCGGACGAGTCAGTCGAGTTGTCGTGGCGTGTCCAGTTTCAGGCGGGCCACATGAACCACTTGAGTTTTGGCAGCTCGTCAACCACTCGCCGTGAGACGAGCTATTACATAGTTGACCTCTGTAAGTCTGTCAACAATGACAAAAAGTCCATCGTAAGTGGCCAAAAACTTTTGGCATAACCCGCGCTTGCGCATCGTAGTCCATAACCATACCAGATCACCACGGTGATATATCACTGGTCAATGGTGAATGTCATAGCGTGCTTTTGCTTTGTCTTGCGATGCCAATGTGCGTAGTCAAGCTATGCGACGCGCCCCTTCGGCGAGGCAGAGAGTATCGGCGACAGTGACGTCGTGATCACAGAAAGGTAAGATTGTGTCGATTGTGTGCCGGGGCGAACTTGCATAAAGCAAAAAGAAAGGGCTATAACCTGCAATCTCATGCTTTGTAGTGTTGATCGCGCAAGTAATGAATGGGAGTACGTCATCCCAGTTCATGTGGTCTTATGAGATATACATAGACAACATGTTGATAATGGTGCGGTTGGTACGCTTCATCAGCCCATTAGTTTGGGGGTGGTATGGTGTCCTGTGACGCAGGCGGAATTCGCACAAACGAAGTAGCTCCTCCACGACATCCGCTGTGTCGTCCACGATTGCTGATAATCAGGCGAGGTGGGCCGTGTCGGAGGATGACGTACTGTAGCAAAAACGACGAGACTTCACTGGCAGTTGCGGAGAGGACGGCCGCCGTGTCGATGTAGAGTGCGTGGTAGTCGACGCGACCAATTATCCATCGGTTGCCCTTAGCCGATTTTGGAAAGGGGCCCAGAAAGTCAATCCCCACTTGTGCGAAAGGTCCGCTTGGAGTTGGTATCGGCTGTAGAAGACTAGCTGGACCAGTTGATGGACGTTTTTGACGCTGACATTGCATGCAGCTTGCCACATAACTCTCAATAGACTTCTGCATACCAGGCTAATAAAAGCACTCTTTAGACTGGTGAAGCGTCTGCGCCAAACCTAAATGTCCAGATGTAGGGTCGTCATGCATGACACTCATAATAACTGTTCGCAGGCTCTCCGGGACTAGAAGGAAATGCGCGTCACTGCTGGAGAGGTTTCTTTTGAACGACAGTTCTTCAAGAATACAGAAACGGCGTGCAATAGTAAAAGCTGATGCAGCGGCGAATAATGATGCTAGATTAGCGTCCTTCTACTCTTCTGCTCTGAAACTGGGGTAGTCCGGGAATGTAGGCGACACAGACGCTACAAGCTGGTCAACGTCATCCGATTCACAGTCTGTTGTGCTCAGTGGCATACGTGAAAGACAGTCCGCGTCAGCATGTCGACGACCACTCTTGTAAGCGACGGTAAAACTGTATTCTAGTAGCCGGAGTGCCCAGCGCGCAAGGCGGCCGCAAGGGTCACGAAGGTTGACAAGCCAACACAACGAGTGGTGGTCGGTTACGACTGTGAATGGCCGTCCATAAAGGTAAGACATAAACCGCTGAATTGCAAATATTAGCGCCTGGCATTATTGTTCCGTGACAGTGTAATTTCGCTCCGGCCTGCTTAGGGAGCGACTTGCGTATGCGATCACGTGTTCGCGGTCACCGTAACGTTGTACTAGGACAGCTACAATACCTTTGCCGCCAGCATTCGTATAAAGCTCTGTCGGAGAAGAAGGACTGAAGTGCTGAAGGACGGGACGTGACGTCAGCAAAAACTTCAATTGACGGATTGAAGAATCATCGCACTCCGCAGTCCACTCAAAGCAATTGTCCTTTCGTAAGAGGCATGTGAGAGAGTACGCAACGTCGGCAAACTTCGGAATAAAGCGGCGGAAGTACGAACAAAGCCCCAAGAAACTACGAAGCTCATTTACGGAACGTGGAGCATTGAACGCTTCAACTGCTGCTGTCCTCTAGGGGTCAGGGCGGATTGCCTCTTTGTCAACGAGATGCCCAAGCACAAGTGTCTGGCGGTCTCCGAAGTGGCTGTTCTTCGAGTTTAAACTAGGCCAGCGTTTCGGATGCAGTTCAAAACAGTATCCAGACGAGAGTTGTGTTCACTGAACGTGCGGCCAAAGATGACGACGTCGTCGAGGTAGCACATGCAGATGTTCCATTTCAAGCCACGCAGAGTGGTGTCCATAAACCTCTCGAACGTTGTCGGTGCATTGCATAGTCCAAATGGCATCACGTTGAATTGAAAGAGTCCATCCAGGGTTACAAAGGCCGTCTTTTCCTTGTCCTCTGGGTGCACTGGAATTCGCCAATAACCGGATCGTAAGTTCACGCAGGAAAAATAAGAGGTTGAATGTAAGCAGTCTATTGCGTCCTCCATAAGGGGCAGCTGGTATACGTCTTTTTTAGTCACGGTATTCAGTTGGCGATACTCGACGCAAAATCTCCAAGATCCATCTTTCTTAACAAGGATTACCGGTGCTGCCCGCGGACTGGCTGACTTTTGTACCACTCCCTTTGGCATCATTTCCTGCACTTGGTCGTTGATAACATCTTTCTGACAGGAAAACGCGATATCGTTTTTGGCGAATCGAACTTGCCGCGCCAGTGTTGATGGTATGGCGCGTTCGAGACAGGAGGATAGGGATTACTTTTTCCTTCTGCGCAAAGTCAATACTGAAACGTGCTTCAACACCACATTCATTGATGTTCTGCGCTCGCTTGAGCTAAGCGACTTATTTATTATTGCCATGAGCGCCCCGTCCAAATTGTAACAACCAGTTTCGGCACGTTCTTCCGGCACGTCTGTGAACTCGACCACTGATAAGGTCATGTGTGTTTTGCTGACCGAAGCTAATTTCAAGCAATTGGGTAGTGTCACGGGCTCAGAGGGACAGTTTACAGTCCATAAACCAGTTCGTCTGCCATCGATCGACACCACACAGTGGGGAACCAACACATTCGTCTTCAGGCAGTTTACGTGCATTGGTTCTACGCTAGCATCGAAGCTGTCAAAATCCGCGCCGCGACAAACAACAGGAACACGTACGGTAGACAACGCAGGTATGAACGTATCGCCACAAACACACAGCGTAGTTTCGTCGTCCGCTGGAGTTTCCAGAAGTTCTGACGGCATCTGGCTACTCACAAAGACATTCCTCGTGCGACAGTCTAGAGTGGCACCACATTTTCTCAAGAAGTCTATGCCGAGAATGACGTCATGAGTCGACCGAGGAAAACTCTGTCGTATGATGAGGCCCCCCAAAAATACTTCAGCACTACACACACCACTAGGGCGCAACGGCTCTCCACTCACTCCACAGAACGTCGAAATTTTATCCCAGGTAAAAACAACTTTCCGCCCTAACACGTCTTTAGAAGAAGCACTCATCACGTAAATCGTTGCACCTGTGTCCACCAAGGCCATAACAGGCACATCATCCACAAAAACACGTCCTTTGTGTTTAAGCATACACACAGGAGGTATTTCTTTCAGTAGGACGTTTCCAGCGGCCTCACCCACATTGGCCGCGCTGGCTAGTTTTCAGGTGGCGAAGAGGGCGCTTTGCGACGCAGCTGTGAAGGAGAACGATGAGTACGAGATCGCGGCGGGGACGTTAAACTCCTGTCAGATTCCGGGGAGTGGTTGCGCAAGTTGCTGGGCCAATAGTTGTAATCAGGTAGTATGTTGGCCGGCCGCCGGACACCATGAGAAGGTTCGAAGGGTCGTAAAAAGTCGGATGGTTGGTGATACCGAGGTGTCACCCGACGGTTACGAAACCGCGATATGTGGCCTGGCACACCACAGGGATAGCACACCGGTCGAGGTTGAAACGTTGGTCGCTCGTCGATGAATCGAGCGTCATTACTTGTTCTTGTGTAACGAATGTTACTGGTCGGGTACATCGTAACGAGACATAGGGTGTAGAGGAGGCATGCGCTGAGGGCATCGGTCATACTGCGACGCGGGAAATTGGGTTGTCATCCTTGACTGTGGGTCTGGGCTGTACTCCACAGCTGCTGCGCTCATCGTCGGTTGCCATAGGGTCAAGGGAGGCACATCAATAGCCTCACGTGGTAGACACAACTCATGATGGTCAGCTGTCGAAAATGACATTTCTCGGTGAGGCAGTTCTTCGCGAACAATCGGTCGAATCATAGGAAAGAGGTCAAGGCCCAGATTTGTGTCCACACTGGCAAAAGATGTAACGTTAGCCAGCTCACCAAACTTGGGCGCAATTCGACTCATCTGGAGCGTTTCAATTGTTCGGCAATGCTGAATGACGTCGGACACAGAACTGAGGCTTTCTTTTCCAATTAGAAATATATATTCACATTCTCAGCAATCCCTTTGAGCAGATGACCAACTTTGTCCTTTTCCGACATGATAGCACAGACCAACTTACACAGCCTTAACGCTTCTACTATGTAAGTGGTGCATGTCTCACCTGGTAGCTGTGCCCGTTGCGACAGTGTTTGCTCAGCCCACTTCTTTCTAGCAACCAAGCCGCCGAAACACGCCCTGAGCTCTTCAACAAAAAGGTCTCACGTCATGAGTGCGTCCTCGTGGTTCTCGTACCATACCAGTGCGGTGTCGGTCAGGGAAAACACTACTTTGGCTAGCATAGCGGCTGCATCCCAACCGTGTGACTTGCCCACACGTGTGTACTTGGTGAGCCAGGCGTCGACATATTTTCCGGCTTTTCCTCCGAAGGGCGGTGGAACTCGGTAGTATGGAAGCGGACCAGACGGTGCTGTCCTGAGAACGCCTGCTTCTTCGGGCATGTCGAAGTCACGACAGATGGTAAGAGACCGGCAAATCGACGGCTTCGTCGAAGCTGTGGCAGTGATCGTTCCGTAGTTGAAGCGCTTACGCAGCTCCTCCACCACTCTGTTACCTTTTAAAGAGACCGGTAGAGATTGATAAATGCCGTTTATTAGGTCATGAGGGGCCGCTCAGAAGCGGCCGACTGGTTAGAGATCCTTCTGATCCTGTTCTTCCTTTCTCACTCCGGCCGATAGGTTCGTTCACCGCATACGCTTTGTTTTCTTCGTGCATGTGCGCAACAATTCTCTCCGCGCAGACGAAGGTTGCCGGACGAGTCAGTCGAGTTGTCGTGGCGTGTACAGTTTCAGGCGGGCAACATGAGCCACTTGAGTTTTGGCAGCTCATTGAACATTTGCCATGAGAAGAGCTGTTACATAGTGGACCTCTGTAAGTCTGTGGACAATGACAAAAGGTCCATCGTAAGTGGCCATCTGGAAGCATTGTGAGACCTTTTATGGCCTCCTATATGGCAAACACACGGCATGTATTTTATAGGCTATGTTTTCTTTTGCTTTATATCAAGAGTCTGTATATACCATTTGTATGAGCGTTCTGGTACATTCTACTGTGTGCGTGCATGCGTGCGTACGTGCGTGTGTGCGAGCGCGCGCGCGCGTGTGTGTGTGTGTGTTTGTAAAAACATATTAATAAGTATGCACTTAGCGGTTAAAGGGCGCACTAGGGGCCTGATTTCGCTATCGCGTTCAACGGCGACGCCTAAGGGTCCCTCATTTTTAGAAAGCAGATTGGGATGTGTCTTAAAGGGTTCATGACACCCAATTTCCGGCCTTAATCTGTGTTGCGTGAGTTCATTCTTGTACGTTCACAGACAATCTGCCGAAAGTTTAGCGCATTTGGTCATGCAATCAATTCCTATTCGGATACTTTTATAAATGGGTGAGTGGCTTGACAGTCGGAAAACAATGACGTGCTTCCTAGCTGTGACGTCAGGAGCCGTTTGCTCGGCGAGCTGCTGCACGGTCTGCGTTGTGGAGTACGATCGTGTTACCAGGTCAGCTGCGCGTGCAATTGAGCTTTTTCGGTGTTGTTCAACTTACAACTGGAACTAAATGACCCACAGCGGTTGAAACAACGCCCCTGTGTGAACCGTGTAGCTCTGGTACTTGCAGAAAATAACCTTGGTAAATTTGTATGAGGTGAAAAAGTGTTGTGTGAATGTGCGACGCCTATGCAGTTTGCCACTGGTGGTAAGTGTTTATATAACCTGCTCGCAGGCAGTACCATGGTTAGGAGTCACATTTGTTATTTTCTTACCGGAACTGAATGCAATCGACAGAGTTCAAGCAATGATTCGGCCCAAATGTATATAGTAAACAATTCTAGCGCTGCACTTCCATACCTTTTGCTTCGGCTAGCGTTTGAAAATGTCGCGCGCAACAACCGACGCAAAAACAACGGTTCCAACGCACAGCATTGTTACTGCTTATGTGTGATGTAAAGCACTGAAAGTCGTGCATAGACATATCCTAGCAAACGAAAATCTGCATGCCTTACCAATTCCACTGCACAAACTACCACTTGCTCGCGAATGCAACGTAGACCGACTACCGTATCCAAAGCTCACAGTTCAACCGGCCAATCTTGAAATAAAGCTACCTATCCTTGCCGAAGGCCGCCTGGAACGTCTGACACAACGCTGAGGTCGTTGGCAGTTTGTTTCACCCCGTCTTCGACGCTTTCTTCGTCGCTTGAGCTGGTGTGGCCACGAGGTCAAATGCGCTGCGTACATGACATTGTTGCTGCTTAGGCTGCTTGATGAACCACTGCGCCTGAATAGCGAAGTGATTATAGGCCGACGACGTCATAGTGGTACCGGTCATACGCTGAAATACTTGCAGCGAACTGACATGTGCGGAGACCACGCGGTAAGCAACACTCGCAATACAATGACACTGACCGCGTGCGGAAGGTGCTGTTTGGTAGCAGGCGACAGCACTGCTCCTTATGACTTGTGACGGCACGCAGCCATGGCAAAATGGCGGTCGCCGGTGGTGGGTTGAGTTTACAACCGACAGTCAAGTTTTCATGCGAGTACAAGCATATTTGAGCCTCAAGCTTCGTTTTTCGCCGAAAACCGTCACGTGTTGGGTGACCATGTCATGACCTTTTCAATGAGCACCTGCGTGAACACGCATGTGATGTGCGCAACGGCAGTGAATGTTTGTTTCATGGCACAGTATATCACCAGGCCTGGTTGTTGCGCGCAGTTTCAGAGCAGTGATGTTATGTATAACCACAAAGATGGTCGTACCCGTCTGAAAATTGAAGCCACTTAACTTGGCGAGAGAGTTAGACGCTGGCCTAACCGAACTATCAATTGCTCGGCCAGATAAACAGATTCAGGTCTCCGCAAAAGGCGCACATGGCTAATTAATCTCCTCAATTGCCTTTCGGATCGAGTAGACGCAATGGAAGTTCTTTATTTGCTATTTTGTATTTCGCTCTGTCACTTTGTGGTTTAGTCATGTTCACATAGTCTTTGAAGAATAAACAATTTTTTCATAGTATCTACTTGTCATCGTCTGATTGTCTCTCGCTATCTTGCGAGCAGTATACCCAAATTATGAGCGGCACACTGATTTAAAATCCAAAGGTATCTGCATACAACCGCCCATAATGCTTAAACTATGTCAGTGCTTGGCGGCAAAGGGAGCCACAGTGTGTTTTAAATCTGAGACTTGTTTTAGTCTCTAATCCGGCCCAGATATGAAAGTACAGATGAAATGGGCTCTGCTCTTTCGTCTGCTTAGTAATGTCGAACAAACACCTCGATGCCTGAACGTGACTAATCAATATTATCTGCGTTTTTCTTGAACCGCCGAAGTGCATCGGCATGGTTATGTGACTATACTGCTGTAAAGTAGGTAAGAGGTTTGATGCCTAACCATAAAATTATATGAAACTTAATTTTCATGCACACGAATGGCCATACTTCGGATAAAATAAAAATATTTTGAGGCAGTAAGAACTGAGCGCTACGCCTTCTTTAAAGCTTCTCTCACCGGTAGAGTTTGCTCTGACACTTAAGCTCCAGTGTGAGCACACCCATGTGCAGTATATAAAAATGTCCAATTAGTAGCGCCACCTACGACGCCCATACGTCAGCTCAACGACAGACGCAAGGGTGGGCTGGGACTTCAGTCGCTCTGTCTCCCGCCTATGGTTTGGACGCATGTTTTTAATTGTAAATAAACGCCTTCGCTTGGTACTGCCATGCCTCAGCCTTTATGCCTGGCCCACCTAGCCCTGACACCAGGATACTATGTAGCAATACTTTATGCAGAGCGGGAAAATGCGGGAAATGTTTCGATAGGTACTACGTGAGCTTGATTGTTGCCGGAACAGCTGCTGCTGCTACGGTGTTTTATTGTCCGCTAACTTTGTTCAGAGCGCGCAATGTACCGTCCATGTGCAAGCCAACTGAATGCAACTGAACGTTCCCTACATCGAAAGTCGCTCAGCCATTCCCCGATGTTGCTTTCACTTCATTTTCAGGCGGTGAAAGCGTTCACTTCAAAAGAGCTGGGACGCAATGATATATTTACTGTTATTGGAATATATATTAACGGTGATGAAACAAGAGACGTGCTGAAAAATACCTTTTGGTAAGCACCTATTATATTCATGTAGCCTACCCCCCCTCTAATGTCACGCTTTCGACATAAAAGGCTGATGAGCGCTTTATTTAAAGGGATGCTATCAATATCAAATTGATATCGTGTACGTAAAAGTATATTTATTTTCAGGATATTTTCGTGCATATACTTCACCACCATGGGTTGTCCAGCAGATCTACTATTGATCTTCTATTTTTAATAATGCGAAACGATTTTATGCTGGTGTGCAATAAGATTCAACTCGCGTACTTCTGACATAGATGTGACGTTGTTAAAACGTGCACGAACGGAATACAAAGTAAGAAATCACAACATTTTCGCTATTTCAGGAGACCCTTGAGTCGGACCCATGACCTCTTGGTCCACAGGCAATAGATACAGATCGCATACCCGACTTAGGCACTGGTGCTTTTTTTTTATACCCCGCCATTGGCGCATATGGGAAGACTTCTTTTCGCTGTACTTTGGAAGCGAAAAGACGATAGTCTTTCTTTGGGACCTTCGACAGAAAAATCTTGATCTGTCTGTCTGTACATTTGTCTATTTGTCTGCCCTAACGATACCTCAAACGGCACTAAACGGGCAATCCCATTCGCAGCGCCCACCAATATTGCTCAAGGTTTTGCGGTGATTGTTGTGCGATTGTCAATTTAAAAGCAAATATTGTGCATATCTGAGGCGCCATAACAACACTTCGAAGTTTTGTATGTCTGCCTTTATACAAGAAAAGGCACACACAAGTAACTTCAATGAATGTAGCGTTTATCGCGCTGCGCTGACAGTGCAACGAGATGCTCTAAAATGCGTCTCCAACGCTTTGCTACGACGTCATAGTGGTGGCACCTACCCGTCGCTTTGCGTTCTACACCTTATCACCACCAAGACTGGCGCGCATTTTTCTCTGCGGGCTGCACGCCTTCGTTTTCGAAGATAACTGCCAGATGGCGCTTGTGTCTCACGTGCCAAAAGTTGACACAAACCCAAACGTTGGTGGGATGAGGAAGTTAAGAGAGCCATAGCAAAACGTCAGGAAGCCTCTAGGGAACACAGACATGCTAAGCAGCGGCGTGAACCGACAGATGATGTTGAAAGAAAATGAGAAACCTTTCTAAGCTGTAGAAAAGCTGCACCCCTTCTTATCATAGAAAAGATTAGAAGAAAGGGAGCTCAGTGGCTGGCAGAAGTACATAAAAAAGATAGAAAGGCAGCTGCGAAATTTTGGAACCATCTTAACTCCCTAAGAAATAAGACGAGCCTAGAGCAGAGTTTTATACCTACAGCCCAAGGTGCCAGGCTAGAAGAGGACGAAGCTATTGAATATATAAGAACAAGGGTGACAGAAAAATTTCAACAAAGAAGTACTTTATGCAACACAATAGACAAGAACGAATCAAGTGGTGCAATGGCTCCATTTTCACAACGAGAGTGGGAAAGGGCTGAGAAAAGGGTTCCTAGTAGTACATCAACAGGCCCAGATGGCATTCCAATTAGGCTGATAAAGACATTAGTCCGAAGTCTAAGCAGGCTTTGAGAGAGGCAGTGAGCAAAGTAATAATCGATGGTGAAGTTCCCGATGGATGGAAACTTAGCAGGATGAGCATGATCTATAAAGGAAAGGGGGACAAAGCTGACATATAAACAACTACTGTCCTATAACAGTGACATCAGTGGTCTACAGGCTGGCGATGCAGATTATAAAGGAAAGACTGCAGGCATGGATAGAAGAAGAGGGGGTGCTGGGGGAACTGCAGAATGGGTTTCGCAAACACAGGATGTTGGAAGACAATGTGTTCTCACTGACGCAGTGCATCGAAATAGCAGAAAAGCAACACATGCCCCTGTGGCTAGCATTATTGGATATCAAGGGAGCGTACGATAGCGTGGTTCAAGAGGAATTGTGGGGAATACTGGACACACTAGGCGTGGAACATGTAGTCACTAATCTTTTAAAGGGTATCTATAAAGGTAACAAGGTAGTTATAAAGTGGGAAAAACAGGTATCCAAGCATGCAGAGGTAAAACGGGGGCTTAGGCAGGGGTGCCCCCTGTCACCCTTAATATTCATGATGTACCTACAAGGATTAGAGGCAAAATTAGAGGGAAGTGGGCTGGGCTTCAACCTCTCTTTAGTCAAACAAGGAAAACTTATTGATCAGGCACTACCAGCATTAATGTATGCAGATGATATAGTGCTAATGGCCAACAACAAGGAAAATTTGCAGTGATTGATGGACATCTGCGGTAATGAGGGAGATAGGTTAGATTTTAAATTCAGTAAGGAAAAATCAGCAGTCATAATTTTCAATGACAACGAAGGTAGTGAGCTAAGGATACAGGAGGTCACGCTAGAGATAACACATAAATACAAATATCTGGGCGTATGGATAAGCAATGGGACCGAGTACCTGAGGGAACACGAAATATACGTGACGACTAAAGGTAACAGGAATGCAGCAGTGATGAAAAATAGGGCATTGTGGAATTACAATAGGTATGATGTTGTGAGAGGAATATGGAAAGGGTTCATGGTTCGTGGGCTGACGTTCGGCAATGCGGTCTTGTGCATGAGATCAGAAGTTCAAGCAAGATTAGAAATTAAGCAACGTGGAATAGGTAGGCTTGCTTTAGGAGCTCACCGGAATACACCAAATCAAGGAGTACTAGGTGATATGGGATGGACATCATTTGAGGGCAGGGAAGCTAGCAGCAAGATAAAATTTGAGAAGCGATTGAGAGAAATGAAGGAGGAGCGTTGGGCTAAAAAGGTTTTCAGCTACTTGTACATGAAGAATGTCGATACAAAATGGAGGAAGCGAACCAGGAAGTTGACTGGTAAATACTTAGAAAACAGCAGGTGGCCAAAGCAAAAAGAACTATCGGTTAAGAAGAAAGTGAAGGAAGCGGAGACTGACATGTGGAAAATGGGCATGATTAAGAAACCCGCACTAGAGATCTATCGAACTTTTAAGCAGGAAATTGCCAAGGAAAGGATCTATGATAATACTTGGGGTAGTTCTCTACTGTTTGAGGCAAGGACGGGAGTACTGCGAACCAAGACATATCGGGCCAAATACGAAGGGGTAGACACAGTATGCAGTGCGTGTGGAGAGGAAGAAGAAACTGCCGAGCACTTGATAATGTTCTGTAAAGGACTTCACCCTATAGTTCAGGATGATGGCGCAGAGTTTTTCAAAGTACCGGGGTTTAGGGACCGGGAGGGCAAAATAGACTTTAAGCAAGTAGACTTAACTAGAAGGAGGTTATCTTATTGGTGGCTAAAGTCAAGGCACGAGTGAAAATTAAACACTTTACTGCAAAGTACGAATCCTCAAACTCACTTTTTAAGGGAAAAAAATAAATATAGTTTTGGGTTCATTCAGTATTACGGCTTGGTGGCGCTAGCCACCGCCCGATCTAAAGGGTACAGCCATATCCATCCATCCATCCATCCATCCTCGATGCGCTCGTTGGCCTGCGCTACACGCTCGAGGCACTCTAACGCAGCGCCTCCAGAATACCATTCACCATTTTTTTTCGCGCAGAACATCAAATAAACGTTTTGTTCACTTTCTCCAGACGCAAGACTATCGTCTTACAACTACATTTGCTGTGTAACATGCAGATTTGGAACCAATTTTGTTTTGTGTGTGTACCTGCGGTAATCGTTTGTCGGGGTGGTGCCGCCACCTACTTGCTGAGTAGAGAATGGCTGCAATAGAGAAGTACTAACATGCACCGACAGAGAACGCTGGTGGTCTCAGCATTACGGAACCAGGCCTCGATGCCAGCGTTCAAACAGACGATTGCACTGCGGTGCGCTATTGACTGGGTTACGTACGTTGGGCGTGCTCTGCACAGTTGAGCAGGGCTTTTGAATTTACTTCCCACAACGTTTCAGGAGTCTGGATCCAACCTCGAAGGCCTCGAGTGATTTAGCTAGGGGACGATTTTGTTACGTGGTTTGTCGGTCACGTTGTGATAGCTCATGCATCTTGAACCCGCACCAACAGTGTTTGCGCGCCGTCTATTGATACGAGTGACAGGACATCGACAGCGAGAATCACTGCATTAGGCGCTTCCCAATTACAACGGCGTCGACGTGCAAACGTGCAAGTGAGTTTCGATCAGTGAGGAAAACACAAGGAAGGAGCATGAAGCCTTCGCGCCTTTATGGATCAACCTCAGAAATCTGCCTCTCGCGTTTCCGAATTTGACGGCATTGCGACTTAAGTGGCTGTCATGCAAACACCAAAGCCGCTGTCACCTCGGATCGACAAAAACATGTTCGTTGATCTGTTATACCTGCGCACCGCGTCGCACCGTTGGAAGTAGGTGACCAGTAAATGTGACATAAGCGTTGTCTTTCGAGCTGGCAAAAAAATGGCAGCATATCCACGGAGTGAATGATGGAGAGTGGGGCGAAGCATACACCTGTCCATTCGTTCTTGCTTCCGTCCGTCCATGCGCCCGTCTGTGTGACTGTCCGTGCGTCCATTCACCCGTCCGTGCATGCGTCTGTTCATGCGTCCGCATGTCCGTTTGTGCGTTCGTCCCTGCGTTTGTCTATGCATCAGCCTCTGCGTCCGTCCATGCGTCCATCCGTCAGTGCAGCCATCCATGAGTCCGTCCATGCATCTGTCTGCGTGTCCGTTCTTCCATCTATTCAACACTCCAAGTACCACCATCTCGCATCTTTTCATCATATATTCCGCATATGCACCGCCACCCAGCGCACATTCCAAGGAATAAATGAGAGGTGGCACACGCACCCTTTCTTACGGCTTGCGCTTCGTGTCTACTTGCCACCTTTAACCACCTCGAGTTCATGGTATATACTGGTTCACTGTATTCATGGCACTGTGGCCCAACGCTCGCTAAACCTTTCTAAAACCAAGGAGGTTATGCCCAGCGAGTATAACGCGGCAACCCTTTCTTGTCAGATAGTGCTCAATGTACATGCCAATGGCTGCTAAGGTGGGACGAGAGACTGGAGAATACGGCTTTTAGTGAACGCGCACGCTGCGAATTTTTTATTTTTCAACAACGCGCAGAAGAAATCTCTCACCGGCACCACCTTGGAGGTCAAAATTTAAGACTGGTTACACGCTACGACTACTACTACGACTTCGAGGGACGAACGGGTGCCGCTATAGGGAGCTTCGCCTCTGAAAGCTGGGAAGCATATGTGCGAGAGTTGACAAAAGAGTGCAGAAGGGGCAGGCCACTTCCAGCGCTGAAGGTTGCTCTATAAAGCACTCTAAGCGTTTTTCTGACAGAGTGAGCGGAGTTGTGTAGTCCATCGCTTTGTCATGTGGGCACACGTACACTGGAAAGAAGGGACGTTGCCTCAACGTCCGTCTGACGGAGCTTGCCAGCTCTCTGAAAGGTACCCCATCTACGCATCTTCCTATCCATTGCTGGCAGTGCGGGTGCGCGGCTGAGTTAAAGAAAACTGTTGTGTTGATGAGGCATAAAATCCAGCGCACGCGTGAATTTGTTGAAGCGCTTGAATTCGTATATGCAAGACACAGGTGCGTGAACCAGCCTTCAATCGGTCTCGCAGAGGCTGAGATTTACTATCTACAGCACGCTCGATTATGTGCTTGGGGGGAGGGGGGGGTCAAAGTTTTTTCTTTATACCTCAATGTTTGGATATGTAAGACACGCTTCATTCATTAAAATTTGAGTGGTTAGACAGCGCTTGTGTCGGGAATTTTCGTGTGGTTTTTGAGTCTTTTTCTGCGCTGATCATGATGAGAAAAATTCTTAGCGCAAGCGCGCGCCTATTATGCCCCAAATGGAGCATTACGCGAAGCGATAACAGCAAACGGTCGTGAATTTCTAAAATTTTCTTTCATATTTTCTGTAATATCGACCCTGACAGTGCACCCCAAGGTGTAAACACTGCTTATAATAACACTAGTTCGGTAACGCTTAACAACTTCGTCATCTGGACGATAACTGTAGTTGCTAAGGCATTGATGTTCATCTTTTTCGCCTTCAAGACACACTACGTCAACTAATATCCTTCTGTCTGATATATATATATATATATATATATATATATATATATATATATATATATATATATATATATATATATATATATATATATATATATATATATATATATATATATTACACCGCTGATTGCATTGTAACCTTATCACACGCATAGAAAAACGGCAGAACCCACGCACAGTGCGAATTGATGATATGCGAAGCACGTACGGGGAAGGATGATATCTCACTGTAAATTCAGCACAACGTTACGAGGTTGACGTTAATTACGCTGTACATGGCTTTCATATAATGACTATCATGTTTGGACGTGTAATTTACCTTCATTGTCTATTCGCGTGACGTAATACCAAATTTGGCATATATGAAGCTAGCAAAATGACAGTGAGCGCACCAGGAGAGTAGCATGTAGGCATGTTTTACATGACACGCATTTCATGATTATCATGTTTGTACTAGTCACATATCTTTGCCATCCATTCACATTCTGTTCTACTAAAATTTGCATATATAAAGCTAGCAAAACAACCGCGAGCGCACAATGAGCGTGTTGTGTAGTCAATACTTACATGACATGCACGTCGTAAATTACATGTTAGGCTCTGTCACTTGTGCTTGCTACGAAGTGATGTCATAGCATACCAGTTTTACAATATGTCATGTGAGCGAAACCACCGCAATAGCAGCAAGGCCATAAAATGTATCATTTCATTCATGACATCCATGTTATGATTTTCATGTTATGACTAGTCATTTGTGCTCATCATACAATCATGTTATGCCATAGCGATTTTGATATCGATAGCAATATTTAAACGGCCAGGGGAGCTAAAAGTCGTTGGTGGCTGAATAGATAGGTAGATAGATAGATAGATAGATAGACAGATAGATAGATAGATAGATAGATACGCTCTAAGTTGCCTATGTTTGCTAATAAATGCTTCGTATAAAAATAGTTATGGCACTGCACCAACTTTCATCATTTATTGGATGTAGTAGGAGTCATGACATTCGTGTTCTGACTAGCCATTAATGCTCGTCATACAGTCATCTCGTCATCAGTCTGCGGAGGGTATCCCTTAGTCGGTCATAAACACTGTCGTGGAGTGACTACTGCAAAAGATGAAATGTGGAACACAAAGGAATAGAGCTGCTTGAGATCCATCGGGTTACAAGCCCCAAGTGATGCCGTACTTGCACAAGCTCTCCCATAACCTTAAAAAGGTCGCTGCTATGCATGGTTGTGGCTGTGGTCTTTTCGGCGGCAGATAAGCTAGCCTTGTTGTGTCCGCGCATTCGCAATGACAAGAGACTAGGTGCCTGAAAAAAACAACAACATGAGAATGCCTTTGGTAAGTGTTCTATGGGAGTTGTATACTCCACTCGTTTATCCTGCGGTAACATGTACATTGGCATTACCGATAGATGCCTCAGTGACCGGCTTAAAGAGCATGCGCTATATGCTAAGAAGAAAGAGAAGCACACACACCTTGTGGCGCATATCGCTGCATGCTGGTGCGAACCACGATTTACAGATACGAATGTTCTTGGAAGAACCTCCAATTTAACGGCATGTCTGCTGTTGGAAGCACATTTTATTGAAAAAAATAGGGATGTCTGTGTCAGCGAGCCGTCTTTAGGGTTGGATCAGCAGGAAATGTATTTTCTCGAGGCAAAGATTTAGTGATTCTAGCTGGTATATCTGTGTTTCGTAATTACCTTTTTTTTACCTGTTTCTTTTTGTGTGGAGACACTATATACATCACGCGTTGTATGCTTTCCACATGCGCAGCTCTGTTCATTACTGCTTTTGCGCACTCATCCGTACGTATATAAGGTGGTTATCTAGGAGCGATAAACAGTTTGGTAAGAGCGCTGAGTGTCGTGTGTGTTACCTGAGTCTCTGTTTGAGTATTTGCACGAGGGAAGGTTGTTCTACATATTTTACAAGATGTCGTGTTATGAATTAACCTAAAATCGCTGCTCCAGACAGCAGAGTTGGGCAATAGCTGAAGTTCTCTTTCTGTTTTGCCCAATCAGTGTTGAACCCGCAGTATTAGATAAAACTGAGGAAGAATTATTGTTCTTTCAGGTCACTTGGAGCCCCCGATGTGTTACTTGGCCTGGGCCTCATTGCCTTTGCAAACAACAACAGGTCAGACTGCCAGATGATACCCTTCAGCATGTTTCAAAATACCGCCAAGGCAAATGAGATGCACGCGAAGTATGGGAGTCTCTACCCATTCGTAAGTCTTCAAAACGACAAACCACAGGTCTGTCGCCGTGATGTAGTTTAAACATTAATTCCAAAAGAATTCATATTAGCTTAGCAGATGGCGTCTTGCATCGTTACGCTAGACGACACTGACGCGATTATTAGCAATGGTGGCAACTGTTTAGAACAGAGAGATTTACTGGCCTATTTAGGTGAGTATCGCACAATATCTTTCCCCGTGGCATTGACGAGAGAATGTGTAACCCCTGACAATCCCATCATCCAGGGTATTCCCACTCGCTTCCCTCGATCAGGAAGACCTTGACTTGAATCCAGTGTATTCCTTAAGTGAAACCCTGCAGTGTTAACAAACCGACAATAGCGTTCATAAACGCCCATTCAAAGGCCTAAATAAAGTGTAGGAGCAGCTTTTACTCGGGTTGTTCATGATCACAATATGCTGTGCCCGGCAGCGTTCAAACACGCTGATTACTTTTCCCGGCAGCTGCTGACATTGTGGGGAGATGTCTTTGGAAATGTGCCACGTGGTATGGGCTGGCCCCTGCTACCCTGTTGTACTCCCTATCCCGAAGCTCACCCGGCAGCAGTGGGAGGTGACCCTGCTTGACTGTTCTCACCTTCAGTCCCGAAAGGCCTTAATTGGACGAGCTCAGGCAGCAGCCGGTGCCAATTGGGTCCCATACTATAGAGATCCCCACCTAGTAATTGTGGGTGCCGCCCTCTAGTGAAGCGTTTATTGCATGCCTCCCTTTTTAGGGGTGAAGCTCCTTATGCCGTGGGCCATGCGTCTGCGACGTATGTATAGTAGTAGCAGTAGTAGTAGTTGTAGCAGTCGTATCAGTAGTAGTAGCAGTAGTAGGCAGCCACCAACTAATTTTCCTTGAAATATCCGCTGGATGGCGTAACTTGGAGTGCGCACTAGATGGAACGGACGGATGTACGGCTAGAATTGGTATTGGAATTTTAGTGCTCACACTTGTTTCATAAAGTTTGCATACACTGTGCGGACCCAAAGCCATTAGCTAGTTTGGGTCAAAAAAGATGAATTTTATAAGGGCACTTCGGAAAAGCATATCTAAAGAATACATAATATCTAATAATATTAATGAGACGAACCAGTACATCACATCAAATAACCACACAAAGAAAAACAAGAAAGCTGTTAAAACACAGGAAAAGAAACCTGTACTTTCATAATAAAATTAGGACAGCCATCCTACTAATTCAAAACATTCCTCTTATTGAAGCTTTTCTAGTGCCTTAGTGATATTTGAGCACACTTTTATATCAAAAGGTGTATCATGAGAGATTTTTATTACCAGTGAACTGTAAAATTCGTTCATCATATACGTTGTTAGTTCGTGAAATATTCCATTTACCAAAGGTTAGTTGTCTGGTAGAACGAGAAGGGCCGGATAAGATCGGTAAATTAAAAGGGTGGCTGTAAATATTAACCATGTTTACATATTTTTCTTATTTTAATTTCGATAGCTTGTCGAATAGCAAGATAAGTGATTGGGAAAACAGATATTTACTGAGGTCATTACACTTGGAATAAGTATTAATTCCTACAGCCCGTTCTTGAAGTCGTCTCACTGGGTCGGTAAGATGTGTACGTGCCACCCCAAGACTTGATGTAATAGGAGTTATGATAAGGAATGAAAGCATTATTACGTATTTGTAGAGTAGTGCTAATAAAATATTGAGGAGCCTGAGTACGTTAATAACACCCTGAAGCTAGTTTAGAACACGCATTCTCAATCTGCATCTGCCAATGTAAGCATTATCTATAGTGACACCAGGATATTTAATTTTTGGTACTTGCTCAATCTCAGAATTAATAATTTTAACGGTTACATCACTAGCAATGATGAATTTTAACCTTCAGTGAAATGTAATGCATTTAGTCTCATTGGTAGTTATTGATAGTTTACTAATTGAGCTACCAAGAAACATTAGCTAGTTTATGGTGGACTTCGACTCAAGATCACCTAGATTTGGACCTGCTATTATTACACAAGTATCGTATGCGTACATTGGTATGCTAGAAGGCTGTAATATATGCGGAAGGTCATTTATATGCAAGGAGAACAACAATGATTCCAACACCAAGCCCTGGGGAACACCAGTATTCAAGTCACTTATAGAAGACAAGAAATTATTAATTTACACAGCCTGTTGGCGACCATACAGGAAGTCCGAAAGAAGTTCTAAAAATATTCCACGGAAACAGTAGTTTGGTAATTTATTCAGCAGTATTGTATGGTCTACCATGTCAAATGCATTTCAAGGGAAATTGAGAAGGCTATCGATGATCTTGGTATGGGCAAATCACCTGGTCCAGATGGCCTTTTACAAGGTGTTCAAGGAGGATATGGCCGTCGCATTGCATGAGGTTTTTTCGCAGTCTTCAGATCGCGGAACTCTGCCTCCATCGTTTAATCCATCGTTTAATCGGGCGCACACTGTGCTCATTTCTAAATAGAAAGAGCAGCATGTTTTACGCAAAGTGACAGGATACAGGACAATCACGCTAACTGACGTAGATTATAAGGTGTTTATGAAAGTTCTGGCTAGGAGGTTGCAAGGAGTTATACACAAGTTGGTCGGGCCACATCAGACTTGCGGCATCAAGCGTAGAAGCATATTCACGAATATTCATGTCGCCAGGAGCATTTTGGAGTAGTGTGACGCTGCGCTTCTGAAAGTAGCCATGTAACAAATTGATCTAGCCAAGGCTTTCGACATGGTTCCACACAATTCACGCTAGCTGAGTACGTTGGTCTTGGTGCGATCATATGCAAAGGTATTAGATTGGCATACAAAGGTTCAACCACAAATTTAATTGTAAATGGAGAACTCTCACAGCGCATACAAGTACTTTCCTCCATGCGCCAGGGGTGTCCTTTAAGTCCTTTGTTTTTCGCTGTATTTTTGGAACCACTGTGTCAGAAATTGATTCACCATGAAAGGATTAATGGTTTCAGGTTGCAGTCATGTGAAGTGCGTGTTTTGGCATACGCCGACGATATTGCCTTTTTTGCTGTTGACAGAGAGAGTGTCACTTAGTTATTAGAAATCACTCAAAGGTTTTGCGGCACGAGTGGAAGTTTAATGAACAAAGAGAAAAGCATTGGTTTGTGGCATGGTAATTGGGACCTCACGTCCAGTTCCTTTAGAAATATTCAGTGTCTCACGACACCTAGTCGTTACCTAGGGGTACCTTTGGACAGGTATGAAGACAGTGAAGGGTTTTGGCTTGAAAAGGCTGAAGAACTGCACGCGAAAGCCGAAGGGTGGGGCGGTCGTGACTTATAAATTTTCCATCGGTCAGCTGTGTGTAACGTGTTTCCGGCTGCTAAAATTATGTACCTTTTGCAAGTACTTAGTTGTACGCGTAAAAGCATTCATAAAATCCACACAATATTCGCCACGTTCATCTGGAGCTCTACGTGGGAGCGAACATCTAGAACGAACTTGTTTCGGCGAGTTAAGCAAGGAGGGCTGTCACTGTGGCATATGTTTCTTAACCAAGTAATATCACGTTTCCTGCTCATTAGCGACCAGAGAGACTCCTTTTTATGTTATTTATTTCAAACAACGCTGTTACACCACATTTCTGACTTCTTTGTATCTTCAGACAGGGGAGAACGACACACCTTGTCACCGTTCTTGCGCGAAATTGTGTTCTGATATCGTTTCTTAAGGGCAAGGTTTTCGATAGATTACCTAATTAATGTGAAAAGAAAGCGCCCTATGAAAGACAATACAGAACGTTTTTCCTGTGGCCCTTTACCGTTCAAAGTATGAAAAAGCATATGGACATGACGTACTAAAGCGAGTGAAAACATGTTTATACCACCCAAAGTTAAAACCTTTTTTCTTAAACTTCATACGGGAACCTTGCCAGTTAAAACGTGGCTTGAAGAGAGAGGGATGTAGGTACCATGGGGAAGCAGCTGTCTCCAGTGTAACAAACCTGAGACCATTGAACATGTGTTTATTGATTGTAAAAATGCTATTTTCTTTTGGGACATTTTACAGAGGACTATAAAAAAAAGATTTACTTCTTAGTCCATATGGGATTTGTTTTTTTGCCTTGTGATAGTTCTGTGCAAAATTTCGAAGTTATAATTTTACTTGGTCTTCATTTGGTTTGGCGTAGTATGCTATCGTACAGACACTGTGATGTAAGAGTTCTATCCGTTAATGAGTGTTTCGTAGAAGCTGTTAGAAAAGTGCGAGATGTGTATAATACTACCGACAGTGTTAAAGATGTGATATCTTTGTTTGATGCGTTATCACACATGAAACATGTGTGATGGTGTTTGTCACATTAGCTTGACCTGTAGTCAAGAAGGCAATAAAGAAAACAAGTCTGGTGTGGCGTAGTAGGTAGCGTGCTCAGTTCAGAATCGAAAGTAGTAAGTTCGAATCCCGTCAGAAGATTGTTTTATTTTTTTCAATTTTTAATGTGAATGCGCTCTGTTTTACTTATATATTCATTTATTGATGGTGAATGGGCACCCCGGTTTTAACCCTGTTAAGCCATTTTGCGCGGAGTACTGGGACACTGCCGCTCCAGCGTCCCAGTACCAGCGCTGGTACTAGCGCCATACTGGGCCCGTAATCAGGCATGGCGCTGGACGCTGGTACTCAGTGGCGTTGTTTTTTGCAATAGTGTCTGTCTGTCTGTCTGTCTGTCTGTCTGTTCATCCGTTCGCCTATTCATCGGTCCGTGTGTTTATTTCCTTCCTATCACACTAAATCACGGGTCTGCTACACATAGGAGTGGATGGATGGATGGATGGATGTGGCTGTACCCTTTAGATCGGGAGGCGGCTAACGCCACCTAGCCTTAATACTTAGTGAACTAACCATTATATTTCTCTTATTTTCTTTTAAATAGTGAGGTTTAGGATTCGTACTTTGCAGTGAAGAGTTTAATTTTCACTCATGCCTCGACTTTAGCCACCAATCGGATAACCTCCTTCTAGTTAAGTCTACCGCTTAAAGTCTCTTTTGCCCTCCCTGTCCCTAAACTTCAGTGCTTTGAAAAACTTTGCGCCATCATCCTGAACTATAGGGTGAAGCCCTTTACAGAACATTATCAAGTGCTCGGCAGTCTCTTCTTCCTCTCCACACGCACTGCATACTGTGTCTACCCCTTCGTATTTGGCCCGATATGTCTTGGTTCGCAATACTCCCGTCCTGGCCTCAAACAGTCGAGAACTACCTCGAGCATTATCATAAATCCTTTTCTTGGCAATTTCCTGCTTAAAAGTTCAATAGATCTCTAGTGCGAACTTCTTAATCATGCCTATTCTCCACATGTCAGTCTCCGTTACCTTCGCTTTCTTCTTAACCGATAGTTCTTTTTTGTTTGGCCACCTGCTGTTTTCTAAGTATTTACCAGTCAATTTCCTGGTTCGCTTCCTCCATTTTGTATCGACATCCTTCATGTACAAGTAGCTGAAAACCTTCCTAGCCCAACGCTCCTCCCCCAATTCTTTCAATCGCTTCTCAAGTTTTATCTTGCTGCTAGCTTCCCTGCCCTCAAATGATGTCCATCTCATATAACCTTATACTCCATGATTTGGTGTATTCCCGTGAGCTCCTAAAGCAAGTCTACCTATTCCACGTTGCTTAATTTCTAATCTTGCTTGAACTTCTTATCTCATGCACAAGACCGCATTGCCGAACGTCAGCCCAGGAACCATGACCCCTTTTCATATTCCTCTCACAACATCATACCTATTGTAATTCCACATTGCCCTAATGCCCTATTTGCATCACTGCTGTATTCCTGTTACCTTTAGTCGTCACGTATATTTCGTGTTTCCTTAGGTACTCGGTCTCATTGCTTATCCATACGCCCAGATATTTGTATTTATCTGTTATCTCTAGCATGACCTCCTGTATTCTAATTTCACTACCTTCGTTATCAAATCAAGACTGCTGATTTATCAAAATCATGACTTCGTTATCAAAATCTTGACTGCTGATTTTTCCTTACTGAACCTCAAATCTAACCTATCTCCCTCATTACCGCAGATGTTCATCAATCTCTGCAAATCTTCCTTGTTGTCGGCCGTTAGCACTATATCATCTGCGTACACCAATGCTGGTAGCGCCTGATCAATGAGTTTTCCTTGTTTGACTAAAGAGAGGTTGAAGCGCAGTCCACTTCCCTCTAATTTGGCCTATAATCCTTGTAGGTACATCATGAATAATAAGGCTGACAAGGGACACCCCTGCCTAAGCCCCCGTTTTACCTCTGCAGGCTTGGATACCTGTTTTTCCCGCTTTATAACTACCTTGTTACCTTTATACATATCCTTTAAAAGATTAGTGTCTACATGTTCCACGCCTAGTGTGTCCAGTATTCTCCACAATTCCTCTTGAACCACGCTATCGTACGCTCCCTTGATATCCAAACGTGCTAGCCACAGGGGCTTGTGTTCCTGTTCTGCTATTTCGATGCACTGCGTCAGTGAGAACAAATTTTCTTCCAACCTCCTGTGTTTCCTAAACCCGTTCTGCAGTTTCCCCAGCACCCCCTCATCCTCTATCTATGCCTGCAGTCTTTCCTTTATAATCTTCATCGCCAGCCTGTAGACCACTGATGTCACTGTTATAGGACGGTAGTTGTTTATGTCAGCTTTGTCCCCCTTTCCTTTATAGATCATGCTCATCCTGCTATTTTTCCATCCATCGGGAACTTCACCATCGATTATTAGTTTGCTCACTGCCTCTTTCAAAGCCTGCTTAGACTTCGGACCTAATGTCTTTATCAGCATAATTGGAATGCCATCTGGGCCTGTTGATGTACTACTAGGAACCCTTTTCTCAGCCCTTTCCCACTCTCGTTGTGAAAATGGAGCCATTGCACCACTTGATTCATCTTTGTCTGTTGTGGTGCATAAAGCACTTCTTTTTTGAAATTGTTCTGTCACCCTTGTTCTTATATATTAAATAGCTTCGTCTCCTTCTAGCCTAGCACCTTGGGTTGTAGTTATAAACGTCTGCTCTAGGCTCGTCTCATTTCTTAGGGAGTTTAGATGGTTCCAAAATTTCGCAGCTGCCTTTTCATCTTTGTTATTTACTTCTGCCAGCCACTGAGCTCCCTTTCTTCGAATCTTTCCATTGATCGGTGGAGCGAGCACTGCAGCGCCATCTAGTGAACAATACGAGTACTAGGGGTGGCTACGACGGACAACGAGGGACTAACCTACACCATAAAGGGGTTCGCCTCTAAAAGGGCAGGGTTAGGATCTCTGGGCACGTGTGCTATTTCGGAAGGTATCAACAGACGGCTCGCACACCCTTCGTTCAGTAGGGTGAGTTCTCATCGCCATGAAGCTGCGAAATGTTTTAAAGATGTTAATCTTTTTGGGGATATCTAACGCAAAGAAATTGGTCTGTCTCCCTATTTGTTGGTGTTTCTCCAGCTATTCTGCTACATGGCGGAAGTTTTAACCCCTTGCTGGACGCCCACCTATTTTGGTCTGGTGGCTTCGTCCATACTTCTGATCATTGTGAATGAAAAAAAGCAAATATTACGCATATAGGAGCTCCAACATCAATACATAGGTGTTAAGAAATGTGTCTTTGCATATAGAGTATGCATAGATGTGTAATTCTAAAGACCGAAGCGTTTATTACGCTGCACTGATGATGCGACACTATGAAGAAAAAAGCGGGTGTTGTCTGCGCTTCACTGAAAAAAAAAAATTGGGCGCTTTAACTTAAACATGCTGGTGCTGCCAACTACCAGTAGCTCTGCGTTATAAAAGTTTTTGTTCCTTTACGTTACTGCCAGAAGGTACCACATCTCACGCAGATCCTACAGTCAGACGGCCATCGTCTTTGGACAATCTTTGCGGCGAAGCACTCAAATACAGTCATTTTTTTTACCTGTAGTGGCTGTATTGTCTTACACCAGCGTTATGTAGGGTTACACGTGTTTCTAACAAAATGTGTTAGGAACCAGCCTTGCTTCGTATGACATTACGGTTTGCTGCGATCGTATACATTGCTTGCTTTCTGCCGTGAAATTTGGGTGCGTTTTAGATGCGGAAGCATCTTATACTCACGCCTTGTAGTGCGCCGTCCGCGCCGTCCGCACCGCTTCTCGAACATTCGACAGCTGACGCACGCGCATGCGCCGTCACGCCGTCGCCCACCATCTGTGCCGCGCGCGCTTCTCCTTCGAGAACATTCGACAGCTGACAGCGCATGCGCCGTCGCGCCGTCGCCATCTGTGCCGCGCGCGCGCTTCTCCTTCGAGAACATTCGACAGCTGACAGCGCATGCGCCGTCGCGCTGTATATATACTCAAGGTCGGCGCTCGCTCGCTCAGTTGCCGCTCGTCCGTTGGTTTGTACGGCGCGTCGACGTCCGAAGTCGCCGTGAAATGAATGCCAACGAATCCACAAACAGAATGATCGACGTCCCTTCGACCAGTGCCGCCCTTTCGCATACGTGTGTACGTGTTCACTCATTTAACACCCCCTCCTACAACCACGTTAACCAATTTAGCCATCGACCCAAGTAAGTCGCAGTTTAACACCCCATTTCACAACCACGTTAACTAATTTAGCCATCGACCCAAGTAAGTCGCACTTTAACACCCCGTTAACCAATTATATGCTCCGCATCCTCCTCAGTGTTCCCCCGAGGGAAGCTGCGGGCAATTTTTTTTTGGGGTGGCGGAAAACTTGAGTGGTTATTAGCAGAGCGAATAATTGGGCTAGTCGGTAGTTATATATGGTTCGTTGTTGCGCTGCGGAAACAAGATAAGCACGAAGCAGGAACTACAGGACTGGCTCGTGCACCACCTTTCCTGTAGTCGTTGCATCGCATTCGTCTCGTCTTCTGAAGCGCAATAAAGAATCATGATTAAGGGACTATGTTGGTGGCCCTGTCTGCGTGAATAGCAAGAGACATTGTGAGGCTGTCAGGTTCTTGCAAGCTTCTCAGACTTTTTACAAGACACAGCCCGAAAGTCCACGTGACCTTCCTTTAGCGAGTGATTACGTAACTTTATGACGCTACTTGACGACGGGATGCTTAGACGTCATTGACAGTGCAGAGATAACTGCTAGTGAAATTTTCTGAAAATAACAAAGTAATTTAATGCATGTGTATGACGCGGCGGTTCCGTATGCCTCGGAAAAATTCGGTTTCTTGATTTCACAACTAGGTGCGTTACCACGAAGGCAGTAGTCTTTCACCATTTCATATTAGGGAGTGTGTAACAACCTGCCAATTCTTTGATTTTCTTCTTTCTTTTTCACCAAAAGCATTTAAAAACTTATCACATGTCAAGCAATATGGAATACCTGCCTGGGAAGCCTTGGGCTATTGCTTCGACGCTATCAGCGAGAGTATATAAACCTTCAAGCAAGTACGAATTATACGAACCCTGCGAACGAATGCCTGCGGAAAAGCAATATGGCACACCTGTTACGGTGAGTGAGCAAAAACACTTGTACAGCAGTGTCGCTTACCGTACAGCTCGTGATGGTGATTGATGATTAAAACTATATTTTGGTCCAGTGAACGTGCAGGGAAGACCACGCGTCACCCTGCTAATCCCACATAGTGACCGTCATGCCGAACTTGGCGGCCCATTCACGGACACTCTGGAAGGCCAGGGTTTGATCGTTAAGCTCGGGGCTGCGTAAGAGCGCTGCCCACGTGTACGGGCTAATTTATGTTTTCTTTCGTTCCATAAGGAAAAGGCTCAGTTCCATCTGGGGCATGATTGAAGAAAAAGCTTCAGTGCCGTACTTTTTTAAACGCTCCTTAGAGGGGACGGTGAGATCGTTCACCTCGATCATAGTATAGAAGGTCTTCTTACCTAGCAGGCCACAGTAACGAATTTGTTCCACAAGAGACGGGACAGTAAAGTACGATGAAGCCGTGGGGGGGGGGATGCAAGTTTGAACAAAATTTCACCTAACGTTGGCCTTCGAAAAAACTCCTTACTCGTGTGCCACATACAAATCAATTCTGTGGAAAATTTGACGTCAGGTTTTCAAAACATATTTATGCCCTTTTCCACACTCACAAATACCTCGGCGTTGATTCTGATACATAGAGCTGTCATTCCACGGTCCACGGAAAAGGAAGAGCCTGGTATGGTGCCCAACTAGCTTACCCGAGCAAAGTGTTAATATTTACAATAGGTGAAAAAATAATTTGCGCACTGTTTAACAACTCTCAAAATTTATTCCTCGTGAAGCCACGCGCCCGAAGTGAGAGGTCCATGGGCTGCATGTTTGAGACTCCTTACAATAATGCTTCAAATGTTCACTCGCCGATAAGAGGCGAATTACAGATAGTGCTGGACCAAAGAAGCGGCCCCATGGAAGCATCGGTGAGGTCCGAAATATTGTGTGGTGGGTTGCCACACCAATGCCGAAAGCAGCAAGGGATGCTCTCCACGTGTAAAGCTGCATCGATTCCCCCGCGAGTCATGCCACGGAACTGAACACAGCCATGTTCGCGAAAAATAGAGCCCGAAAAAAAATCACAGCATATCCACGGAGTGAATGATGCTGAGTGGGGCGAAGCGCTAGAGGGTTTCATCGCTCATGCGTGAACAATCGGCGAAGGTCGCCCACAACATCACCAAAGACGTGACAAACACAGTATACATTTATACAATAAATTTTATTATTCGTAAGAGGTAGCTATACGTCGCTTCCAAACCCGCTTCATTTAAACAGCTCTATGATCGGTGACGTGGTGCATCGGTGATTGAGCGTAGTGGGATGTATGCAAGGAAGAGGTAGTTGGCAGTTTGTTAAAGTGTAACTATAGACGGTCACGTACAGACAAGGAATGAATACAGTGGGACAATCTATGGTTTTTCAACGCGCAGCTAGGTGCAAGTATACGACCATTTTGCATTTTATATTGGCTGCTTCTCAACGGTATTTCTTTATGTTTGGTGAAGTGGTTGATTGGTGATCGGGCGTAGGGGATGTGTGAAAGAACAAAGTGGTGGGCAGTTGACAAAGTTCAACTATAGAAAGTCATGTTCATGCATACAAAAGATGCACGGATCCACGTGTTTAGGAGCTACACCCATAAAATAGGAGTTGAGCACTTCAGCTTGACTCGCGGTGTTTAAAGGCCGGCTTGCTGCTTCGCGGAGAAGTCAGTGGGTCTTCTAACGGCACGGAGGACATGACTCCAATGCTTATCGGACATTCCAATACATTGACTCTATAAGTGTAGTTTACAATCATTTTTTTAGCACGATGCAAACGTTTTCACATGAGAGTACACAGCTGTTATTGCTGAATACCACATATAAGCAACAATCATGATTTTCATAAAGGTCAACGCAAAACATCGATAGAGTAGGCGGCTTCATGTCGACAGAATGAGACTGTCCTCTAGACATGCGTCTTCACGGTAGGTAACTCTATGCACGGTACTGCAACTGACCTGAGAAATGCGTTTTTCACTGACTCGGGCAACCTCGTATTCTATCGTGTGCTTCAAATCGTAAACGTGACTAACGAACTTTACTCGTTTTCTTAGATTCGCTTCTCGCAAGTGCTTGTCCAGCGCCGAAATCTTTATGCAGCCGCACTGCAGGCGGAGAGGTGATACAAACGTACCACATGTGACCTGCACGAGCACGCAAGCAAGAGGCAGTGCGTTGGCAGGAAGGGAGAACGCGCAATAAACATCCCCGATTTTTACTTTTCTGCCAGGGATGGTACTGCTTATCCAGAGCGGCCGCGCCACCACGCCTTGCTTTGGCTTCCTATTGAAGCGAGAAATTTAGGTGTCTCATCAAAGTTGAAAAATGTTCCTCAACGCTAGCGACAACAGGAGTAATGCAGAAGAGACATCGTGACACTGTCACGGTGCATGTGGTGTCATAAAGACGTCATATATTAGCAGAATTTGTAACGTCACATAGCGTGTCCTTTCCTGATGAAGTCAATGCATGATATTCACGCGCTTGTGCAAACCTGGCCCAATCGGGGAGAGAATGTAAACCAAGTGATGTGAAGACAGCTAGCAACATGTCTCTCCATGGAGGCAGTCTACAACCAGGTTAGAGGCTCCAAACTTTAGTAAAATTGGGGTGCAGGACCAGTTCATACTGAGCAGAAAAATACAATTCAGACCTTCTAGTCAGCCAGGCAAATGGATAAAACACCCTGTAAATTCATTTGGATATTAGTATTAGCACATTTACTCGTAGAACAATTTCAATTTTGTGTCACAAGAGAACAGCAGTGATCGAAAGTTAGCGTCGTCCTTCTCTATCTTGTCATTCGTCTTCTGAATATGTTGAGGAACTTTCATATTTATCTTGTTTGATATATTTAGTGCACAACGTGACGCTCAAACTAGTATTGGAAGCAATTGATACTCAGCGTCAGTTTTCTCCAGCGGCCGTCCTTTTTTAGGGGCAAAGATTCTTATGGTCAAGCCACCTCTACCGTCTTCCCACCATTACGATGAAGACACTTCGGCCATCATGGCACAGCAAATGCAAGGTACCCACTATACGCCATGACTATGACGATGAAGAACATGTGCGGTCTAGAACACACTTTATATTTCTGTCATCATGACAGAGCACAAGGAAGGTACCCCCTCTATGCCGTGGCGTTGATGATGGCACCGATGAAGATAAACTACAGGTCACACATTTACTTTGTGCCATGGAAAAAAACTATCGTCAAAGCGCTCGGACCCACAAGAGGCCCTCGCGGAAATGACTTTTATGTCAACCAATAAAAGACCATTGCGTATGGTGTACACACAGGTTGTCATTTATGAGCATGTTCAAGTGGGGTAATGTACAGGAGACTCACGGCTACCTGAATTATTTTTATCAGCTTCTCCCACTCATCGTCATTCACTTAGTTAATATGAAGTGATATTTTTTTCATTTTGCAGGCTTGCGATGGTGTCAACTTGCTCACAATGAATCAAAATGACCCATTTCCTTATCAACAAGCCACTGACTCAACAAGTGCCCTGATTGCTAATAGCGCCACCTCACGTTACTACATTTACGATAATGATAACACTCTGGCTCACAAGGTAAGCCGGAGCGTGAGCAAGCATGCTGAGGTCACGGTGCAGTGTACATAATTCGCATTTGCCTTTCATTGAATACATGTAACACTTTTCAGTGGCAGAACCCTGGAATTATGTGGTTGAATGCTTCAAGATGTAAATCGGATATATTTAGGAGCTGCTTTGACGAATCCATACATTTTCGCTGGTGTGTGTCAAACCTGCCAATCGAACAGAACTACATGTACTAAAAAGCAGTTACACCAAATTTAGAACTCGAGATGGGGCGTCAATTTGATTCCTTGGTTCGCATGAGTTTTTGTAGCGAAGTATGAATAGTGTTTTTACGTAAAGCTGGTCTAATTAGAGTGCAAAGAGCCTCGAAGGCTCATCAACGCATTCCAGGGCATGAGGAATCGACAGTATTCGAACATAGTCAGTAATCTTCTAATCTGCACCTCAGCCGCCTAATAACGTTCAGTGTGGAGCGATGACGTCGACATTTTTAATGTCATCAATGTGACTACATGTGGTACCGCCTGATAGCGACGCCTGGCTGCATAGCTTCACTTGCTTTGTTTCGCTTGCTTCGTGCACTGCGTTTGTGTGAATCCTGCGTTTCTGTTGTAGTGGTGGTAGAAATCATTTTATTACAGTAAAGCTACTAGAGAGATGTGCCATATTTCATGATTGAATGGCAAAACCTGATTCTGGGATGCCAATAAAGTTGGCCGCCACCCGAGCGTGAACACCAAGGCGCGATAAGCATCTAAGGAGAAGCAGCCGAGCCGACACTCCTCTCAAGCCTGTCTAGTTGGAATGGGGAAAGGAGATAAAAAAGGGAGGAGCTTGGTGGGGAGCGAAGGGTCGACGGGGTTGGTGTCAGCGAGGGCCTGGCAGGTCGAGCAGGCGCCACTTATTTCCGGCAAAGCATGTCCGGCGACTGACGAAATGATATAGGTGATCTTGTGCAGGCGACGCCGTATTCGCTCGTCCGCTTTCGCCAGACCACGTGCGCGGTCCGGGTAGAGGTGATGCGAAGCCCGGTGATAGGCTAGATTTTTGCGGGAGCACGTCATGTTCGTATTGCCAGATTCCGATAGAGATATGGAGGGAAACGGCCCGGATTGGAAATGCGCGGCCAGGGGCGTTTGCACCTCATTGCCGGGCAGGCCCGACTGGCCTGGGGTCCAACCTATAGGAATAGTGTGCGTGTTAAAGCATCTAGAGGCTGCCCAAAGTAGGCGAGCTGCCAGCGGGATGATGGGACCCTGAAGGTATTGGGAGCAGGCCAAGCACGAGTCCGTCAGGATAGTGCGTGAGATGGGATGCGAAGTGGCCAAAGCAATGGTCACTTCCTCAGCTTGCGTCGCAGTGTTGACTAAAAAGAAGAGTCCATGGATATGTTTTCCCTATGGGATCACGATGGCCGTGAAGTAATAAAGAACAAGTGTGGTGTAGAACACACTTTCTATTTCTGTAATCATACCAGAGCACAAGAAAAGTACCCCCTGTATGCCGTGGCGTGTTTTCCCTCTGGGATCACGGTGGCCGTGAAGTGACCCGAGGGGGAAGGGCCCGAGACATCCACGTAAGAAACGCCAGGATGATCGTAGTGTCGCGCCTCAAGTGCCGACGGACGGGCTTGTCTATGGCCGGGAAGTGGCTCGAGAATCATGTTGCGGGGTAGTGGTTTTCTCTATAGTTTTGACGCGAAAGTTTCAGTATGGGCTTCAGAGTGTCTCGGTCAGAGATTGCATTGACGCCAAAGCTGCGTAGCAGACGTCACATTGAGGGCGTCTGACAAAGACGAATAATTTAAGTAACTCGATGAGCGTCCACAGCTGTGCAAAGAAGTGACGTACCCTTAATGCCGTGAGTCGGTTGTTTGAGGTGGAAACGCGAATTAGATGTAGTGCGCGTTTGTATACTGAACAAAGGAGGACGTCCAGCTAGTGCTCGTGGTGACGACGCTGGCGAAAATAAGGTGAGACATACAGGATGCAACTGGTCACAAACTCATGGCCAACCGCATCGACAGTGTCTCGGGGAGAACCACGCTGGTAGATACCCGCCGTAATATACGGCTCACCTGTTCGCTGGTGCATCGGAGACTCGCTATTGTGCTCTTGGGATCCATAGATGATGTGACGCGGAACACAAAAATCTGAATTTTCGCGACTGATGGAACGGGGCCAAATGAAAGCAAAGCTTGGGGTGGCAGTATGTGAGATACCGCGAGAATAACCGATTAACCTGAAGAGCAAGCACTCTAGGCCGCACAAAGCAGCATAGGTGTTTACCAGAAGGGCAGCTTTTTGTAGACGCTCTTCAATTTGAGCCGGGGAGCCGGTAGTGCAAATTTTATTTTTTTCGGCATATAGTGCATGGTGCCATTTCTCGACGTCGCGCAGAAAGGAGGGGATGTTCTTCATGGCTAGGTTGAAAAGTAGGGGCAGCTGGACTGCCCCTGCGGTGCACTCCGTATGGCTATTAGGTACGGACCATTTTTGATGGAATCGAGCGGCGCGATGAGATAGAAAGACCCAAATGTAGTATAAAGTCTTCTGTCCACAATTTGTGGTAGCGGTGCTGGAAAGTATACTACTGTGTTTGCGTTATTAAACGCTCATCTGAGATTGAGAGCAAGCATGGCTTCATCGATACATTGCATTGTGGTCGGTTATATATTGTCGGGTTGAAGCTGGAGCAGGATGTCCTGCACCGACAATCGCGGGTAACATCCAAACATCTTGTCGGCAAACGTCCCCCTGGCCTTCTGGTAGACCGAAAAAGCGTTCGCACGCCATGGTTTCCCCGAGTTTTCCAGTGCAACAATATAGTGAGATAGGTCTCATTGTCTTGATGCAGGCCGGTTTACCCGATTTGGGTATGAATGTAACGAGTGATGTCGTACTTTGCGACGGGAGCAGGGAGCCATCTCATATTGAATTTTACAGGCGGTGAAGCGAGAAGTGTACCTACTCGAAAAGATTAGCCAGGAGCGACACTGCGATGCCATCCCAGCCAGGAGCTGTGCCCTGCCACATTTTCGCCAGTGCAGCCAGTAAATCCGAAAGCGTGTATGGCGCAACGCGCTCGGCGTTAGGGGTGACGGAATTAGTACAATCTGGGCCTAATGAATCAATTGTGCGAAAGTTGTATAGTTCACACAATGCTCACGCGAGTTGATTTGTAGTGCACTGATAGGCACAAAGAGCATGGTGGAGCTGGAGTTCCGTTTCTGCCCGAGTGGTGAAGGGATCCAGAGGCTACGAAAGTGCCCTTAGAGCTCATCTGGTTCGCCACGTTCATGCACGTGTCAGCTCAATTTGAATCGGCATGCTGTACCTAGTATACCACCGCCTCTGCAGCAAATGCCTCGATGCGAGTGATAAATTTCTATTGAGTTCGTTACACTTACATTGCTTATAAGCCCACTGTGAGCATTCCAGAGGTGTAAGAGGTGTGGTTGATTGCAGGAGTCAAATTAGAGGTTGTGAGGGTGCGAGTATTGGTCAGCTGCATATGAAGGACGTAGGATGCCCACGCCGTGTATTCGCCCGAGCTGGCGGTCACAGTAAATGACTGTATTCTTAGTGTAGTCCAGTCGGTAAGACGACGCAGGCCCCAGTATCGGTGTGAAGTAAGTGCAAAGCAAAAAATAGTCTCTTCGAAAAGTCCCGCCCAAGTTTTCCCATGTAACATCACTAATATTACGAGTCAAGGAGAGGTCTAGACATGTGTCTTCTGTGACGACTGAATTACGAGAACGCGTGGGCTGTGCCGGCTCGGTAAGCAGTGTGACGCTAAGCGAGGAGATGAGCTCCTTTAGTTTCCTGCGCCATGGCTTGTCACAGTGGTGATCCTGCGTTGAGAGCTGAAGGCGTTGAAGTCCCCGACAATCACCAGGGGTTGACGGGCTACTGGGACAGGGCCCTAACAAATAATTTCTCAAAGGAGGCCCCGAAAGATGAGGAAGCAATGCATCTTTATTATGTGAAATAATGGATAGCCTCTTCATTGAGACAACACTGATATCATAGAAAAGTCGTATGGGAGAACCAGATCCACGTCGACCTGTATTGCCCTGTACACCTTATGCACAAGAAGGCATGCAGCAGTGCTTCCCTCATAGGAGCAGTATGCAAAAAAGAGTTGGTGTAACGCAGGATCCTAGAAGTGCCACCACGACTGGTTGAGAGCCAAGGGAGCGGAGAAAAAAGTAAGGGTGTGAGTGCTTTCACCTCTTCTTTAACCCTTTAGATTTCCACACTATGGTCTTGAACTTTGACGACGAACTTGAAGGATATGTACAGTTGGTAGCCATCATGAATATTATAGGTTTCATATTTGACCCTACATGTCTTGCTCAGAGCTGTGAGAGCCAGGCAGGGGCGCGGAGGCCAGATTGTCTGGCGGCTAGGTGGTCGTAGCCACATTACGACGACGTCAGGTGGTTAAACCTGTACTGATAACCGAAGAGGAGCGCGAATGCGATGCTTTGGGTTGAAAGTGAGGGATTGTCAAAGCTTGAATAGCTTGAATTAGCTCTGGTACTACGTGGTGGACAAAGAATTAAGCGATGAGGTGACTGATCGATGCTTCTACGCGCCAAAGGCGATTCTCCATGCACGCGACATTTCTTCATTGTGATGAATTGTGTTAGTGGGCAAGTAATCCTGACGTGGCTATACCAGAGCTAGCGGAGTACGTACGTCGGCTACTGGCACCGTAGGGCTATTCTGATTGCGTATAGCGTGAGGGCTACGCTTGGAGGTTACCAGCGTAGCCACCTGGACAGGAGCAGATATCAAGGAACTTTGCAATGCCCTGTTGTTAGGGAGCAAGTCGGGGAAAGAGTGCGAGCTGTTTAGTTAAGAATTCATTTTTCATTTTAAGCAGCACAACTCTCTCGCGAAGGGTAGTACGTTCCGAGAAGGGATGACCGATAGGGGGGGGGGGGACAATGAGGCTTCGAAGCAGCAACTCCTGCCGAGTTGCTCACCCAAAGGGCTGCCGCTGATTCAATGAGCGGCGCGAATGGTTGAGTGCTGGGTGGTTCTGAAGAAGTAGCCGGCCGTAGGCGGGTGCCTTCGTTCGGCTGTAATGAAGATCAAGTGGGCCCTGATTAACATGCTGAGGGTGACTTAAGTTTGCGGTATTTCACACCACAGCCACTAGTCCCAGTCTCGTGAGCACCGTGTAGAAGAAGGCACTTAGGGGGCAATTATTGTCAGTGAAGCCTTAGGAGGCAAAGGTGCCACACTTGACACATTGTGTCGTTGGGGGGTGAAATCAGTCTAATGGCCGGTGGCAGATGGCGCCGCAACTAGTGCAGGCAGCAAAGGATTTCTTGTAAGTGCGTGATGAACGTGCCACGCAGTGGTAGAAGAGGAAGCGGGACAGATTCGTGCCCTCAAAAGTCAACAACGCTGCCACCGAATCTCCTAGTTTTCGGAAACCGAGGATGGCTCGTCGACGCCAGTACAGTTCCGATGATGTTTATGACACCCCTGCACGTATCCCCTGACGCTTGACGTGGCCTCGGACGGGCACCTGTTAATTCTCCACTTCCAGGTGGAAGTCACCGAGGAATTTCTCTGCCATATCCAGGATAGTAGTAATGCAGCCCAAGATATTTTGCTCCCACATCGGCCCCACTTAAACTAGTGTGGTGGTCCAGTAACCCAGGTATCAGGTATCTCTAGTCTTTATCGCCAACACGATGAGCCGGGACACATGTGCGTGCTCGCCGGGAACGCGTGGTGTTATGACCACGATGTAGTCATATAGAGAGAGACAAGGCGTCTGGCGCGGACGCCACTAGCTTTGCTTCACCGGCAGTAAAGAGAGAGCAGAAGTAGACTCATCACCTGAAAGTCTGCGTACTGGCATTCCTTCCACAGCTGGGGGATTCAGCAAGTAATACCAGTTTCGAAGTTACAACTTTTCGATAGATAATGGTAACCATTTTCAAATAGGCTTTTCATCTATTCACGCCATGCCAGCAAGGCCCGGCACTGGACGCCTAGGCCTAGCGATGCTGCACCGAAAGGCGCTGGGACAACAGCCAATATGGAAGTCGAGGTCGACGGCGTCGACATCTTTGCCGAGGAATGGTCAGACGATTCCTGGACACCACCTCGAGTTTTCTAAGCCCAGGTGAAACATCGCCAGACACGGAAGCAACAAGCCTTAATGAACGACGCACAAGCAAGCAAAGCCCCCAAAACTCAATTAACCCCTCGGCCGCCACCGGAACTGAAACGCCATCCCTTGCCAAGACTGCTCTCACACACGTACCACATCACAGGACACCCCAAGACACTCATTGACCTCACGCGCACATCACCCGGAGACTTGCAAAGAGCACTGCTTAAAGCGGCATCTCTTGTGTGACCTGGACCCCGCCAAGCGTGACCAAACACGCATACACCCAAGGAATAACACTTTCACCGTTAGTGTGGCTACCACCGACCAAGCAATCGCGTACCAACACATCACCTCAATCCTCCTCGGAAAAGACCAGCAGATCGAGCTACATATTTACACCCCGCCAGTCAACAACACGATACTGGGCATCGCTTTTTACGCCCACACGTTCCCCACCGATAAGTAGACGCTGAAGGACCTTCAAAAAGCAACCCTGACTACCAAATAGCAGGTGGAAGACGCATGGAATAAAGGCAGAATTTACTCATAACGCTGCTCGGGGACCACTTACCTAGATGGCTTCTACACCGAGGAGGTCTTATCCGAGTATACCATTTTTATCCCGTAGTAGACGCGTGCTTCAATTGCCAGAAGACTAGGCACCACTCCGATGTGTGCCCTCAACCTAGGCGCTAACGCTGTCCGCGTTGCGGAGAAGACCGCGAGGCACCGCCGCAAAGAACGCCACCAACATCCCAAGCACGCTGTATCGTCTGTCAAGGAGGACACATCAATAATAGCTCAAGATGCCAGTACCGCTTCGCTAAAAAGCCTGAACCACTTGACGCGGCACAAGCAGAAAAGACGCTTCAAACCGAGTCACCAGCGACGCAGACAACCCCAAATGACGATAACCCGCCTGTCCTGGATGAGTGTAAATACCCCAGTCTCGGTACATCACAAACGCTGACGAAACGGGACAGCTGATCGAAGTCACGATCCCGTCAGGGTCAAGAAACCTCCCACTCAAGGTACAAATCGAGAACTCGATCATCAAGTCACATTCGGCATGTCGATTTATGAAAAGCATCACCAAGAAACCCCAGTGTGACATGGGCGCAAAGCCCAGCGTTTCGGCTTCCATCATCTCCCACGCAGCTATAGAAATTGTGCGCCTAAACGCATGATCCACTCGTCGAGGAACTTGCGCAAACAATCAATGTGTTGAAATCGCAAATGGCGGCGCAAAAAGCTCAGATCGAGACACTGCGTGCGCAGAAGCGCTCTGTAGAAAGTAGACTGGCAAAGGCCAGCCAGTCCGTGCATAATTCAACTCCGCAAACACAGCCACCAGCCGCAGCAGCCAAACGAAAAGCAATGACTTCCCCCAAAACGCTCCAATCCTAAGAGGAGACGACGGTGAGAATTATTCAAACAGTCAACGCCTCCATTGCCAAAGCCCTCCGCACGACAGTATAAACCATGGCCGCCGACGCCGTTCGCGCCACCATAACATAAGCCTTCGCAACCGTAGACTCACGCCTAAGGAACATAGAGACACGATTCTCAAACCTGGAAGCCATCGTTGACAACACCATAGCTGGATTAGAAGCACTCAGAACTGCCACAGACAAGTTTTGGAGTATATAAATGAAGCATGGCCAGAGCACCAGCTATCATTCATACGCAACGGAATGTCCCCTCACTCTTCCATTCAGCACAGCGAACCCACGACGCCCTCAAGTAATGCTCCAGCTGATGCATCAAGACCAGCCACCCCCCCTTGACTATGTGGCAGTGGAACTGCAGAGTCTTCCATAAGAGGAAAGCCCACCTGCAACTACTAGTACAAAAAACACAATTGCCAAATTGCCAAACGCCTCCAGAGGTCATCGCAGTACAGGAAACAACAGCTGCTATCTCACTCCCAGGTTACATCGCTTTCCAACTATTCACCGACCTACATAACCAAGCAGCCCCAAGTACAGGTACGCTCGTCCACAAGAGCCTCATGGCAAAACAACACGACTTCGAATTCCCGGACATTCCACACACGGTCGTGGATATTCTTCCCCAAAAACGCTTGCATCGGTCAGTCGTTATCCTCAACGTATATTGCGCATTCAAGGCACGTGCCGACGATTTCAGCCTGCTCTTTTAGAAAACCACATCACTATATCGAGGCGCACAACTACTTATAATGCGAGATTTCAAGGCCAGGCACCCTGACTGGGGCTACCTGTAGGCAAACAAACGAGGCAAGAAGCTATCGTAACTGAGTCAGGACCTCCGTATCACTCTACTAAATGACCTGCAGTAGTGACCGACCCGCATAGGAAACAGCGTGTGTAGGGGTACGTCACGTGATCTCACATACTGCAAGAATATTGCGCAGGCCAGATGGGAGAACACCTGTCAACTCGCTAGTAGTGACCACTACATCATTTCTATCCATGTACATACATCCGGTGCCAAGAGAGTACACAAAGCACTTGCTCGAATCACGAAACGGCCCCAAATTTAAAGACGTCCACGAAAGTGAAGCACCGGAACGCAAACAAACCTCAAGGAATGGACAGCCTCACTAAACGACCACGTGCGACGCACAACGCGCGAATGTAGAGCGGCCGAGGAAACACCTGCCACAGACTCTCGTCTTCTCCACATGTGGAATGCACACACAAGCCTGCTGCGGAGATGGCATAAGCAACGCTACAACAAGAAACTGCATTTTGGGACGTTAAACCCCACACATCAATCAAACAAGAAACTGTATCGCTGCATGCAGACCCTCTCTAAAGAAATCGAGCGAAACAGTACCTACCTCGCCCGCCAACAACGGGGCCAGCTGTGCAGCGTATTCAATGAACAGCTAGGCAACAAGAAGATGTGGCACCTGCTACGCCCCTCGCTGGATCTCGACGACTCGAAAATAGCTGCATGGCACAGACTCAAGCGACTTGTCCTCAACATCACGGATCCGACGAAAATCTACTAACCGACCGGGTGAACAAATACATCAACGAAGCCTACCAATCAGCGACACCATTACCACTCTATGAAGGTAAACCAAACCCAACTCTTGATGCCGACATAACAAAAGCCGAAGAGTATGCAGCCATTCTAAAGCTTCGCACAACTTCGGCATCAGGTTGAGACAACGTCTCCAACAAAACAATCCACAACCTATACGCAAGGTCGTTAACTGCCCTCACCGAATATTTCAACGACTGCTGGCGTGCCGGCAGTAAACCAGAAGAATGGAAGCACGCGAAATTAGTGTTTATGCCAAAGCCCAAAAAAGCGGATTTATCAAATCTTCGCACTATCTCGTTACATTTCATGCCCTGGCAAATTATTTCAGCACGTGGTCTTGGCTTGGCTAGAAACACTTGCATAAGAGCAAAACCTTTTCTACAACCATCCTCGGTTTTTGAGCCCACTTATCTACTCAGGACGCCCTGGTACAAATCTACCAAGATTTATTTAAAGACCCTGTACGTTTGGGTACGCGAGCAATGCTAGGCATAGACCTACGCAAGGCGTTCGATAAGGTGACACATCAAGCGATAGCCCAGCACTTCGCTTCAACAAAGCCTGGGGAACATATTTGCAACTACGTGTGCGCCTTCTTACAAGGCTGCACTGTGGAACTTTGTCTGAATGACAGCAATGCCACAAAGCGACTCGCCCTATCCAACAAAGGCCCGCCACAGGGAGCCGTTTTTTCACCTTTCCTCTACAACCTTGTATGAACCAACACCCACAGTTACTAGACCGCATACCCAACATCCAACACAAACTATACGCGGACGACGTGACGGTATGGTCCACTACCTGCTCCCAAGGACAGATCAAGAAGGCACTGCAACACGCCATGGACACAGTGGCCGAATTCCTCGAGTGAGCGGGTCTCGAGGGCTCAGTGGGGAAATCGGAACTCCTCCTTCTTCGTCCTCCTGACCACCATAAAGTTAAAACACCCGCCACTACCAACCATCATTCTCAGGATCGCCGGATCCGAAATACCGATAGTGCAGCACATGCGTATTCTCGGGCTTCACGTACAAGCCACTGCCGAAGCAATACCATCGCACTAGGGAGGCTTGCGGTCACCGTCACTCAGACTGCCCTTCTGTTAGAAAAAATCATTGCGTGGAAACACGGCATAAAAAAAAGGGAACTTCTCCAGCTGTTAAATGCCTTCGTAACCACAAGAATCACGCCTTACTGTACCTACGACTCCTCAAGGCTGAAAAAGAAAAAGTTGACAGATTATTCGCACAGTCCACAAGATCGCCTTGGGCCACTCCCGCACCACATCAACCACGCACCTCCTGAGCCTCGGAATTCACTATACGATAGATGAACTTATCGAAACCCACTGAACTGCACAAACTGAAAGACTGCATGGTAGTAAGACCGGCAGATGGTTGCTCCGGCCTTTTGGCATAGCCTCGTCACCAAGCGGACAAGACTTCATCTCGCTATTACCACTCATCAGACAGTTCTTCATTGTGCAGCCGTTGCCGAAGAACATGCTGGCCGGCATTCATGACGGTAGACGATCGGCCCACGCCATAAACATTCACAGTATCTATGGTACGAACACTAAGACTCCTCACGTTGACGCGGCAAGATACCCTGCTCCCAAACAGGCATATGCAATCTCTCGTCGAAACGTACCCCAGTCAATAAAGAGACTATACCGATGTGTGCCGGCTCCATACGCACGAAGGATCCAACCGAGGATGAAGAAGCTGTGATAGCTTTCGCCGCAATAGCCAGATTTGAAAAAAAATAATTTGTCAATACTAGTCTACCATCACCCGATTTGCCTGTGGCACTGTTTTCCCAACCACGGTGTGAATTCCCCGTCCTCTGCTGCAAGCGGCACGCAACGCGTCAAATGACACTGCTGCCAGCAGCACCGACGGTGACGATCCCCGTTTAATCAAACTCATCTGGGTCCCAGCGCACGCAGAAAACCCAGTTAACCAAAGCCCCCATACACAAGCTCGAGGACTCGTACACCGAGTGGTGGGCCAGACTTCGGACCACGATGCCGAAGCAACCGAACCACTCGTCACCTTTTACGACATCATGCAGTACTACAAGCTATGAAGGCAAACCAGACCACCCAAGCACTCGCAACTAAAGAAAGCTCAATGAATCACTTGGCGGTGGCTTCAAACGAACTCATTCCCTTCCCCGTACATATACAGACACATATACCCAACCTTATTCACATCTACGTGCATCCTTTTCAAGACACAGACCACAACCTTAGACCACATCTGGGGATGCAGCAAGAACCCCCCCCCCTCCCCCCACACTAAACCTCCTAGAACAGTCACCTTCAAGTGAGGCCTGGGAGAGAATCCTCACGACCACATGCCTAGACACCCAGCTCCGGGCCATCAAACACGCTGACGAGGTGGCGACCAGGAGCCAGGAATGGCCTCACTGCCCTCGCCACTTAGGAAACCGTGAGCTGCCTTAATAAAGTTGTTCGGAATGATGGCCAAGTGCGGCGTCTTGCTGTTGCTGAGACGCAGACTTGTATTGCGCATGATTGTGTGTTTCCGTATTTGCACCTTATCCTCGAGGTATTAAAGGCGAAGCATTTTTTAGCGAACTTCAGCGACTTTGAGCGTATCTATCTATCTATCTATCTATCTATCTATCTATCTATCTATCTATCTATCTATCTATCTATCTATCTATCTATCTATCTATCTATCTATCTATCTATCTATCTATCTATCTGCCTTCGACTTTCAGCTCTCCTGGCCGATCGGATAATCGTATCGATACCAAACTTGGTATGGCATAACGTGACTGTATGACGAGCCAATCTGATTTGTCATAACATGAAAACCACGACATGTATGTCATGAGTGTCATGATTTACATTTCATGGCCTTGCTGCTCTTGCAGTGGCTTCAATCGCATGGCATGTTGGAAAACTCGTATGGTATGACATGATTGCATGGTGAACACAAGCGACAGACCCTAACATGAAGATCATGACATGCGTGTCATGTAACATGACTACATGCTACACTCATAATGCGCTCGCAGCCTTTTCGCTAGCTTCACATGTGCCAAATTCGGTATTATGTTACGCGAACGGGCGACATAGGCAAATGACGCATCCAAACATGAGAATCATGACGCGTGACATGTAACAGCATGACTACATGCCATACTCATGATGCGCTCACGGACGTTTTTGTATCTCTACATATGCCAAATTTGGTATAACGTGACGTCAATGAATGATGAGGGTATGTGACTAGTGCACACAGGATTATCGTAAGATTCATGTAATGTGAGAGCAAGACTACGTGCCCCAGTCAAGGCACCCATACAATTGGACGTGACCCGGCGCGCGTGCACACCGGCGTTTCTTTCGTCGCGTCAAGCCAGCGTTGCCACACCAGGCGCTGCTTTTGCCATATACACGTGAGCGCGCGCCATGTTGCGTTGCTTTGACGCATGCGCGTTTTAGGGCATGTGGCGTCCCTCCATCACGCAAGGACACAGATGCAGTGTTGTCTGAGTAACGCATCTGCGCGAAATGCAGCATGTCGTATTTCACGCCGTTTGCCGTCGGGAAGCGCCGACGGACGCTGGTCGCGCCGGTCACGCCTGGCGTCAGTCCATAGAATGCTCACGTTTGGCTAACGTAGCGCCGCTGTGCCCAGTGTGCGCGCGCGTTCCAGCCTTTCATGATGCACTTGCGGCCGTTTCGCTAGCTCCATATATACCACATTTCGTGTTACGTAACGTCAATATATGACGAAGATCATCTGGCGAACATGATAATTATATATAATTATATGATAAGAACATGACAACATACCACTTTCATATCGTGCTTGCGGCTGTTTCACTAGCTCCACATATACAAAATTTTGTGTAATATGACGTCAATAGATGACGAGGGTAATGACATATTTATTGATATGTGGGGTTTAACGTCCCAAAGGCATCATATGATTATGAGAGACGACGTACTGGAGGGCCTCAGAAATTTCGATCACCTGGGGTCATATCCAAACGACACATAAAACATGATATTCATGACATGAAAGTCGTGTACGGCATAAACTACCTCTACCTCGAAACGTTGTAGGGATTTTAAAGTAACATATCAACCTTCCTCGTTCGGGCTTTGCATATCACCGATTCCCACTGTACGTGGGATCTGCCAATTCTTTTTACGACATATCTTGTCGAGGGGAAGAAATGTCCAATGGCACTACTCGCGTTAAGACAGAGTCATTGCCGGTAGCCACGTTGGCAGCCGCCACAAGGGGCTCCTCTAGAGAGATGGCGAAAGCGCCGGAGTGACAAGTGTCTCAAAGGCCCAACTCCGGCCCGCCTGGACGGGAGTGGTGCCTTCTTTATCTTGAATTGAAACAGCCTTCAATGCAGGGCGTTTGAAACGCGTCTGTGCGTTTGTGCTGTCTTGGCACCGCCCAAATACAGCACGTTCGAAACGCGTTTTTGCTGCGTTTAAATCAGTGGCAAGTCAAGTTCAAGTCAAGCAGCGTTTCTGAATACACGAGTTAATCAAGTGTAGAACTTCGTGGTGAACTGAAATGAAGGGTGTAGCGGTGGTGATCCGCAGAAATGTAAGAAAATGCACAGAGCTAAAGAGGTTTGCGTCCGTCACCATTGAGCGCTCACAGCACCACCTTTCATTGTGCCGCTTCGGGTGATTTTTGTAGAATCGTGAGTGCGAATGTGATTCTTTCAACTTTCGGTCATCGCGAACAGGAAACGCGCACGGAGCGTTCGTATGTCTTACCAGCCAGCGTGGCCTAGACGTGCGCCTCCAGGTGCCTCGTCACTGCTCGGTCCTGCGTCTAATTCAGAATTGCTGCTCAGAAGAGAATCGAACCAAAAATGATTTGCCACGCCGCAAATCACCGCAATTACATGGCCCCCGGGGCTTTCATCGTCGCTTGTAGTTATGTTTTGGACAAGTGAATGATAGCCAGCCAATAGACGGTGCCTGACGAAAAGGGAGCATAATTAAACGTGGCTGCGCAGACGTACTAAGCCGTTCGGCTCTGCCCACACCTTTCTTTGTCAAACCTCGTGAGCGTTTGTAGACCACACCTGGGTTGGTGAGTCACCCGCACGATGGAAGAGTTCTAACGGTGAGCCAGACTGAGAAACATGTAGTCCCTGTTGCGATACCACTTCCGAGATGAATAAAGTGGTGGCGTGCTTCTACAGTAAGTGTAAACAGGTGGCAGAATAGTTTGTACTAACTCTAGACAACCGACTGGTGGTCTAGGCAGGCTCGTTGTTGCGCGAAAATATTTTAAGCTGTACGTTGGTGAAATGACGGAGTGTTTCTTTAGGCGAATTCTTGGAGTATAAGGACGGCAAAGTGAGGGAACGCAGAGGTTTAGACACGTCTCTGAGGCAAAAAGAGTTGCTTGCTGCATTGGTGGAGAATCAAAAAGGAGTTCGTCCCACGGGGCGGGCTCAGATGATATGGGAGGTATTAAATGAAGAAAATAAAGAAGAGGGGAGCTTGTTGCTTGAGATCGAGATCGGAAAGCGGGGACAGAGGTCGTGCCTGGCGCCTACACTGATCCAGGGTTGATACTACATCGAGAAGTTTGTGTCAATGTGTGGAGTATACGAAGAGCTCGGCAAGTAAAGCCGACGTTTATACACAGCCCAGGGCTTACGGTGCGGTTGACTTAGTGGCCGCTCCGGCTTTTTTAGGGGCGAAGCTCCTTAGGGCGTGGGCTGTGCGTCCCCTGTAGCCTGTATGTAGCCACCTCTAGTTTAGTTCTTGCAGTGTTCACTAGATGGCGGTACCATCTTCTGTATGTAGCCACCTCTCGTTTAGTTCTTGTAGTGTTTACTAGATGGTGGTACTTGTAGCTGATGATGAAAAGATGCAAGATGTTATAAACTAGAAAGCGGTACTTGTAGTTGATGAAAGACGCGAGATCTTATAAAATAGGAATGATATCACATATGGCGCCTGTCATTGGTTGAAGGCAATCGTTCGATTTAGTGCGGCGACGTACGCTAGGGGGAGCGATGTAATAAAATCGAGTGGGCAAAATGTACAGAGGATTCATGGTTTACCAGGTTTACCTCCGGAGCTTCGCCCACTCATCATCATTCACTTCGTGGATATGGCAGAATTTTTTTTGTAAATAAGTGTCAGTGTGTTAATAAAATGAAATTTGTTAGAAAGTGAGCAACCGGACTGGTCTAGTCCTTCAACGTGTCGTAGTGGCCATCTGAACCATGGGGATTATATCCATCATATCAATTTTGACTCTTGTCGACGCTGATGTTACAAATAAAAAAAACACTTTTATAGACTAATGTAGGTAGGGCGAACATGTTCCCGAGAATGATAACACAGCTTGAACTAAATCTTCTAGCAGTCCCGAGGACTCACTTCTGCTTTTTAACTGCACGTTCTTTTTTTTCTCCTGCACGAGTCGCGCGCAGCTGGGCTCCGCAGGCTCGTGTGCCGCAAACCATCCGGAGTCAATAAGTATCGGCTATTGCGCGTAACTTGAAGTCACTATGTGTCACTGCCCCCATTCCAGAGTGCATAGTCTCGATGCTCGTGTCAAACTGGTTGCATGGTGGTCATTCATAACACCTGTGGATGCAGTTAACGTTGAACGTTGTGCCCTCGACGTTCGATTGCCTGTCCTGGTACAGTTTCATCCTGGCGACATGCGCAGTTTCCGTGTGAAGCCGCCATTGTTGTGAAATATCCTGTACCACTGGCATAACCTTGTAGTTGAGCGAACTGACGCGGTGGAGCACTCTGCACGGACAGAAATAGCAGCGAGGTAGTTTTTCCGATAGGCCACGTATTTGTGCAGGAATCGACACACGCACTCTGTCTCCTGGTGAGTACTGGACATTCCTTCGTCGCAGATTGTATCTGGGCGTGTCTGTATTCCGTTGTTGGAAAACGCAATACTGTGCCAGTTGTCTAGCTTCTTCTGCTCTTTCTATGTGATATTTCATAGGGTGATATTTCCATTGGGTGCATAGCGTAATATTTTATCCCAAGTACGGTGTTCTATATTCACGTACATTGACAACATGTCAGCCAGCGTTCTGTTCAGTCATTCGGTGAGACCATTTGATTAGGAATGATATGCCGTCGTTTTCCTATGACTGGTATGGGTCAATTTCATAATAAATTTCACCAGGTCGGCCGTAAATGCAGTTCCGCGGTCGTGATCGACGCTCTTGGAGCTGCATGCCGCAATACGACGTTGGAGACGAAGAGTGAGGCTATTTCAATGGCTGATCCTCTAACAGGAGTGGCTGTCTCGGCATATCGGAATAGACAGTCGGTCGCAACTATCATCCCCCGTTTTCCCGAATACAACATAAGAAATGAGCCCAGTTAGTCCCTTTCCACTTGTGAATGGGGCCACTGGTGGTTCTATCGGTTGAAGGAGACGTGCTGTTTTTAGCGGTAGGGTTTTACGTGTTTGGCAGTCCCGGCAAGTTCTGACATAGTGGCGTGCAGAGCTGAGAAACTTCAGCCAGTAGTATTTAGTGCGAAGGCGGGCTAACGTTCTGTTTACTCCTAAATGTACAGCTGGTAGATCGTCGTGACAAGCCTCCAAAATCTGTGGTCGCAGAAGTGAAGGGACGACAAGCAGGAATGTCCCTGTATTGTTGTTAAATTTCCTTTTATACATGATGTTGTTTCGTAGGACAAACGCTGACAAGCCGCGGAAAAAAAGGTCGTGGAACATCGACAGACTGTCCTAGTAGGTGCTTGATCAAGAGGAGCAGCTCAGGGTCAGATCGCTGATGATGTGCGATCTCTGACGGTGTCACAGCTCCCAAGAAAACAATATGTTCACCGTCCTCGGTGGAATCGGAAGCAGTAGGTTGAATCGGAGCACGTGGCAAGCAATCCGCAACACTGTGCTTGCGACCTGACCTATACACAAGCGTGATATCGTATTCGATAATCGCAGGTTTCATCGTGAAAACCGTTCACATAGGTTCTTGAGATTAGCCAGCCAGCATAGAAAATGATGGCCGAATGATGGCAGCGACAGCAAGGGGGGAAGGCGGTGGGGGGTAGTGAAGACATGCCTATACACGTGCGCCGAGCAGACGAAATACTAACTGAAGATCGAGTCAAGCTTTTGTGTGACCTTATGACCAGATGAAGCGGGACAATGAGAGCTGACGGCTTCGTAGCGCTGAAAATCGGAGGACTTTAAACCCGTTTTTAATTAGGTTAGATACTGGCCATATTGATGTTAGCGTTCCCTATCAAAAAAAAAAAAAAACAGCGTTTCCAGCATCACTCAGTGCGTGTCAGCGCACTGGGTGGCACTGGGACACAGTGTACAGAGCGGCCAGCGTCGCCCAGTGCGCTGAAATGCACTGAGCTACGCTGTACAGCGCAGCCCAGTGTCTGAAAGCGTGGTGGGAGACGCTGGTCACGCTGAACAGTCTCTACCGCACAGTGATAACGTTAGTGGCACTTTGGAAGAAACTAGGCACGATAAGCCCGCTTTCTGTAAGTTTCACGTTGAATCGCGAGATGTCGACCGTAAAATTTACCGAATATGATGGTTCTCTCATCTACGTGCTACACATATATAGCTTTGTTTCATTTAGGCAATGGATGCAAGTACGCTGAAGCAGTCATAGTCGAACACGCGGGTTCGACTATGAATCCGCCAAGATTTTTCAGGGAGGGAGTGCAATCTGCAGTGGGCCAGGGAGGCACAGAACTGATGCGTAATGTTTTAAGTATGCTTGCTCCGGGAAGGGCAAAGGGGGGGGGGGGGCATGCAAGAATTTCGGGAAAAAAGGCTTTAGCCCACTTATGGATTCCCCCCCTGGCGCGCGTGCGCGTTCCTTGAAGTTTGATCAAATTTTGTCAATGTATTTTATAAACAGCATCGGGAGAACTGATAATCGGAAACACAGTATGACAGCAGTATCAGTATGACAGCAGTATCAGTATGACAGCAGCAGTATATAATAAGGACCAACTTACTCTAGCAGTGAGTCGCGGCTTGTACCGTAGGAAGCCGCACGTCCCTGGCAGCAGTTATCCGCTGCAATGCCAAATCTCGGTATTTTTAGCTTCTCATTTGTGTAGTCGAAGATAAAAATATGACCACTCATGGGTCAGTTTTGATCTAAACTACACATTAACGATTACTGGACTCTTTCTAACTGAATATCTACGATCTTCCCAGCAACGATGGCACAAGAAGTACGGCCCTAAGCCTAATGGTCGTTTCGGTTAGAGTGAAGTCCTGCGGCTGTCGTACGCGTAACGTAAAGGAGGAGGACAGAACATACTTCCAAACTATCGAGAGACAAAATCTACAGTGTTCAGTAAGCAGTACATATGAACGCTGTTTTTTTCATAGGTATTACTAGCCGCTTAGTGAGTGATGATTGTCGTGACAGATATGCAGTTACGCTAACAAGCTTTGCGGCAGAACGAGCCAGATGAATGTGATTCAAGGCCACCCACAAAAACTAATCTAACAGTCACCTGTTTAGCGTGAGCACGAAGAGATGAAGCACTGCGTATGTAAATGACAAAATCGAAACATTGGATACGTGAATTTCTCGTGTTTCAGGTTTCGAGTAGTGGGCAGCGTGTCAAGCGCAGAATGTGCGGTATGTTGTGGTAGTAGGTTCGACTCCGCCTTACTCGTTTTGGTATTTTTTTATTTTTTTCCCACTGCGCGCGTGTTTCAGCCTTAATTACGATGTGCGCATAATCAAGAATGCTAAAAGCAATTTCAAAGCCAGATTTCGGCCCATAATGGGTGTCCCAGTGTGCAGCGCCAGCGTGCCTCGTGCAGAGCGGCACTGTCCCAGTGTCAGCGCCACACTTGTCCACTAATCAGATATGGCGCTGGGCCAGTGCCACTGGTCTTTCCGATAGAGTTCTTTACAGGTTTTTGTCGTTCTTTACAGTTTGCACATTGTTACATGTGTTGATATGAACCAATTAGCCCCGCAAGCAATCATAATTTATCAATCGGAATCAGGGTGTCCTTCGCTACAGCTGACAAAAACGCCGCTGTGGGAAATCTTCCACTAAAGGCAAAAAAGGTCGCTCTTTCATAGCCATTACCTTGTATTAAGAAAGTATTTTGGCTTAGTGGAAGCATTTATGAGCTCTTTAAAGCTTTTGTATTAGTTGCCTCAAATTCAGGAGAAAAGGCGTAGCATTCTAAGTTCAGTTGCGTTGGGGCAGAATGATCCGTCGTGGAGTGCTTGTCTGGACGCCATCTATTACATGCAGAGGCCTACCTCAGTGGAAGTCTTTTAAGTCAAAAGCCTTTAAACGTCCATCCATGCCTCATTCAATGTCCTTGATTGGTGCCACATGTGGCCTCTCCCCTTAGCACTCTCCGAGCCGCCACTCATAGCAACTGAGACCCTTAGCAACCGTTCCAGCGCGGCAGCTTCACCTGGCACTCTCTTATGAATCACGTGATTTTTAAAGTGCGAAAGACAAACAGAAAAAAAGACACGGCTTAGTCAGTCAGATGGCTATATGCTTTTGTCTAACAAACTTCTAAATTTAAAAAGTGGCCTCAAGTTTTTCACCCTCGCCGTCACTGTTGCATTGACACCAATAACGCCGAACGAAGACAACTTCTTGCTTTAGCCCCTGGGAGTGTACGAAGAGAAAGCTTGCCATTATGGCGATCAGTACTGAACAGACAGTTTTCTTCAATGCATTGTGTCGAAGCAGTTCTAGTTGCTCACCGAAAAAAACACGTGATTTATCGCATCGTTCCAACAAAGTAAAAAAGTATTTAGTTTTTACTTTGTGTACGTAAAGTGCACACCACCAACGCGTACTGACAAAGACCACGTGGGAGTTTACCTTTAATGCTAAAAAAGTCTTAGTTCGTTTTTCATAGTCGAAATGTAAAAACAAACATTTCATATGAAAAAGAAACAGCCTTCAGCACGGGCTATGCGAGACAACTTGATTCGGCCAGTGAGCCTTTCTCAGTTTCTCTATCAGTCTGCTGATCGACCCTTAACAACTAGTATTGCTGCTTCCCACTAACTTACGCAGATCCTATGTTTTCTATTTAGTCACCGCTGATTTAAGCACAACTCGAAGACCTCTTTCAAAGCTGCACGCTTTGTTTAATTTCAACCGCTATTTCCAAACTGAGAAAAACATTATAGCCTGTTCACAGTACGTTTGCCTGCGTGATTGTCTTGTGACTGCGGTTGTTTCCTTTCTCTAGTTTTGCTTCTCGAAAATTCTCCTATTGACTCTAAACATAACAGTTCACTTTGGTCTCGCCGCCTACGATGTGAACTATGACCACGGCACCAGTGCCGACCCCTTCAGTGCTTGCGACCCCAAAATCACCAAGATTGGCAAATTTGCTCGACTTTACGTACTCAAGAAACTGAAGGACATTTTTCTGAAACGCAACAACGACACCAAGGACCTGGCCAAGTGCGTCAACGAAGCTCTCGGTTAAGGTACGTGCATGAATCATACACACACTGCAGTGTTTCATACGGGATTGAAGAACGTGATGAAATCAGAAGCATTGAAAGAAGACAGTCACGAACACATCTTCCACTTCGAACTCTCATATATATATATAGGAAAGAGGTGTATACCTAAGGGCACGTTTTTCCGTGTTTTGACACAATATAATGAGATCTAACAGACAATAATGCCAAGGAATGTATACAGGAAGTTATTAGAACAAGTGTAATGTACATAAGAAGAAAGAAAAGTGGGTGAAAAAATAACCAGCCGTGAGCAGGAATCGATCGAACCTACGACCTTCGAATAACGCGTTCGATGCTCTAATCACTGAGCTATCACAGCGGCCTTCCCTCAACCCACTTTTTTGGAGGGTTTATATGTGTATTTAACGTGGGAGTGTCAGTCAGCGCCATCTGTAGCCAAGCGACGACTGTAGAACGCCATTTTATGAGCCTATGTGGCGTCACGTAGCACGTGAACTTATTACGAGTGGGCAGCTGAACAATAGTCCCTTGTATACTGCCTAATGACAGCAAGTCTGCCAGTACGAGACCCTTGTTAATGAATAAGGGAAAGAGGTGTATACCTAAGGGCACATTTTTCCGTGTTTTGACACAATAATAATGAGATTTAACAAACAATAATGCCAAAGAATGTATAGGAGTAGTCGTAGAAGAAATGTAATGTAAATAAGAAGACTTAAAGGTGGGGGAAAAATAACCAGCCGTGAGCAGGGATCGAACCTACGACCTTGGAACAACGCGTTCGATGCTCTAACCACTGAGCTATCACAGCGGCCTTCCCTCAACCAACTTTTGCTTGGGTTTATATGTGCATTTAACGTGGGAGTGTCAGTCAGCGCCATCTGTAGCCAAGCGACGAGTGTAGAACACCATTTTATGAGCCTATGTGGCGTCACAAGTGGGCAGCTGAACAATAGTCGTTCATATACAGCCTAATGACACCAAGTGAGTCAGTACGAGACACTCGATATATATATATATATATATATATATATATATATATATATATATATATATATATATATATATATATATATACATATATATATATATATGCGTTGCGAGGAAGGAAGCGCACTGGCTCCGTAGTAAAAACGGAAGCGAAAAAGCACGACTAACGAGGAAACACTTTTATTAATCACATACGTTTCGGCTAGTGGGCCAGCCTTCGTCAGTGTCACTGACGAAGGCTGGCCCACCAGCTGAAACGTATGTGATTAATAAAAGTGTTTCCTCTTTAGTCGTGTATTTCGCTTCCGTATATATATATATATATATATATATATATATATATATATATATATATATATATATATATATATATATATATATATATATATATATCGACCCTGTTTACGAGGTGCCTCCCGACGGGACGAGTGCCAGAATCTTCGAAGTATGCTAACATCATCCTAATACATAAGAAAGGAGATGACAAGAATTACGGGCGGATGAGCTTCCTCTCCGTAGTATACAACCTACTTGAAAAGGTAATTGCTAACAGAAATATGACAACAGTAGAATTGAATCAAACAAAGCTTCAGCCAAGATTTCTAACAGGCTGCACAAAAATTGACCACATTCATTCTATCAATTAGGTAATATAGAAATGCTCAGAACTGCCAACCACTGTACATAGGCTCCAGAGATAACGAAAATGCGTTTGATTCAGTAGAAATATCAGCCGTCATGCAGGCACTGAGGAATCAGGGCATCTACGAAGCATATATAAACATCCTGGAAGAAATCTACAGGAGATCAACTTCTACCATAGTGCTTCATAAAAAAAGCAACAGAATACCAAACAAAAAGGGTGTAAGGCAGGAAAATCCTATCTTAATAATGCAATTTACCGCGTGCTTACAGGAAGTTTTCAAAAGCCTAGAATGGGACCAGTTAGGAATAAGAGTTAATAGAGAGTACCTTAGTAACCTGCGCTTCGCTGATGACATTGCATTGCTGAGTAGTTGAGGGTACGAATTGCAACTCATGATTATGGAATCATACAAGAAGAGCAAAAAAGTACGTCTTAAAGATAATCCGCAGAAAACGAAAGTAATGTGCAACAATCTCGAAAGAGAACAGTGCTTCGAGGTAGGTAATAGTGCACTTGAAGTTGTGAAAGACTACGTCTATAAGGACAAGTAATAACAGGGGAGCTGAACCACGATTCTGAAGTAACTAGAAAAATAGGAATGGGGTGGAGCACATTTGGCAATCACTCTCAAGTGATGACAGGTAGATTTCCACTAATTCTCAAGAGGAAAGTATCTAAAAGCTGCATCTTGCCGGTACTTAGCTACGGAGCAGAAACCTGGAGATTTACAAAGGGGGTTCAGTTATATATAGGACGGCGCAGCGATCAAAGCAAGAGCAAATGGTAGGTGTAACCTTAAGAGACAAGAAGAGAGCAGAGATGATTAGGGAACAAACCGTGGTTAAGGATTAGGGAACAAACCGTGGTTAAGGAACAAACCGTGGTTAAGAATAGGAAAGGAACATGGGCCGGGCATGTAGCACGTAGACAGGATAACCACTGGTCATTAAGGGTAACTAACTGGACTCCTAGAGAAGACAAGCGGGTGAAGGGGAGACAGAAGGTTAGGTGGGCAGATGAGATTAAGAAGTTTGCGGGTATAAATTGGCAGCAGCAAGCACAGGACCGAGTTGACTTGTGAAACATGAAAGAGGCCTTTGTCCTGCAGTGGACGTAGTCAGGCTGATGATATATATATATATATATATATATATATATGTGTGTGTGTGTGTGTGTGTGCGTGCGCGCGCATGTGTGTGTGTGTGTAACGACCACGGTATTAGCTATTAGACAACACCTATACATTACTTTGCTCCTTTGTCGCTTAGTTCCTGGTAGTACTGTGTCTAACGAAGGAAACGAGAACTTACATATACGCTCATCACTTAGCACGCGCTCACGGGCTAGTTGGTCAGTTATTACTGCATATGGCAGCGCACACCAGGTATCAATCAATCAAATCAATCAATCAAATCAATCAATCAAATCAAATTTTATTTTCGCTTCAAACAATACAGCGCATTGTCACTGCGAAAATAGGGGACCAGAGAAAAAAGCTGCGCTTGCGCAGCTTGACTAAGCTCTGGTCACCCGTACAGCAGTAGTGACAGGGCAAAACATCTAAGAAGTCTATATAGCCACAGTATATACAATGCGATTACCAAAAGTAGTTATCTAGACTACGGAGTTCCAATGAAAAAAAAAACATCAATGTATGTTTTAAGTTACAATCACTTTAGCAAAACCAGCTACTGTAAATATACAAACATGAGTAGTTCTAATACTTTTACATAAACAGATCTAGTAAGGTTTTGTTAGTAAAGTTAAGAACGTCAACATTTCTTTGTTCTAGTTGATTTAGTGTGGTTGCGAGTATATAATCAAGTTTTTCTTTTCCATAATGGGTACGCGAGAAAGGAACGTGGTATGGTGGGTGATATCTGAAAGGATAGGAAATTGTATTTGCTCGAAGATTTGCAATTTCTTCGAATAGCTGTGTTCTTCTTAATGTGGCATTTTTGTATGTTCTCAGTAGTTTATGCTTGTATATGTTGTGAATCTTCATAATTTTATGTTTGTGGAATAAAGGTTCTGTGTGTTCTAGAAACGAGACGTTTTCTATTGAACGAAGTGCTTTTTTCTGGACCAAGAATATTTGCTGTAAGTTTGATAATGTTGTGTTGCCCCATATTAGCGTGCAATAATACAAGTGAGAGTTGAAGAGCGCGAAATATAACATTCTTTTAATGCTAACAGGAAAATTGTGACGGTTTGGGCTTAATACACCGGCTGCTCTGCTTAATTTTGGCAATAAGGTTCTCACATGTTCATTCCAGGACGTATTTTCTGAAAAAATTACACCAAGAATCTAATATGTTTCTCGATTTTGATTTGAAATGGCCCAAGAGTTATATAATCGTCGATGCTTCTTAAAATGCCCGGGGCACGGAACAACACACATTTAGTTTTCGATTCGTTTAAAGTAAGCCTATTGAACTTGCACCAGATCTGTAAGTTATAACAGCATATATCACCCTTTCGTGTTATGGTCTCCAAGTCTCTTCCTTCAAGAAGTACCGAGCAATCGTCGGCATATATAATATATTTACAATCCTCATAGATTCTTACAATATCATTGATATAGAAAAGGAAGAGAATCGGTCCTAGTATGCTACCCTGAGGAACCCCATATTCAATAGGCCTAACGTGTGATTTACATTTATTTAGTTCAACGTATTGGTAGCGCATTTTCAAATAAGGTTTAAGAAGTTGTAACACTGTCCCACGTAACCCACAATGTTCTAACTTTTCAAATGAAATTGAGTGGTTTACCCGATCGAAAGCTTTACTAAAATCTAGAAATATACCCAGTGTCATGACCTTATTTTCAAAGTTGGGTAATATTTCCTCTTTTTGAACATGAAGTGCTGTCTCAGAGCAACGTCCCTTTCTGAAGCCAAATTGGTGATCTGTTAATAGGTTGTATTTTGTAATAAATTTCTCAATACGACAATTTATTACTTTCTCAAGTCCCTTTGAAAGATAGGCAATATTGACACAGGACGACAGTTGCATAAGCTATTTTTGTCTCCGTTCTTGTAAATCACTGAAACTCTAGCCACCTGAATGTTGTCTGGAAAAAGCCAAGTAGAGATAGCGACGTTACATATATGTGTGTAAGCACTGGTGCAATTAGGTCTATAACGTATTTGATTGGTTTTATTTCTAAACCATTTACATCGCGGCTACGACTGTTCCTAAGCTTCTGATACAGCATTGTCACTTCAGGGACAGATGTTGGCTGCAAGTACATTGTGTGGGATAGTCTCGGGATACGATTAGCTGCTTCGTGACAGTAGGTGCTACTTCCGATTTCAACAAAGAAATTGTTGAAAAGGTTGGCGAGTTTGGTCCCGCCAATCGTTTTGTCATTTATGAAGAGGTTGTCGATCGTATTATCCTTGGTATTCTGGTTTAGTACCTCGTTTACTTTTTTCCACACTTTGTTACCACTACGCAAGTAATCGTTGTCAAATACACGCTTATAATATTCTTTTTTTTATTTTTAATGTCTTTATTCAACTTATTTCAAAATTTCTTAAACTCTTTAATTCTTCCGTTTTACGAGACTTAAGAAAGTTGGCAAAAAGTTTATTCTTATGTTTAATAAGCTTGATGTATTCATGTGTGATCCACGGTTTGCGCACCCTTTTTTGTTTATGGTATGTCCGTGATGGGAACGACTCTAGATAATGTTTTTTGAAAATTTTTATAAATAAGTCATAACACTTATTGCTGTCTTCGAGAAGAAATACTTCCCTCCAATCTGTTTTAGAAATCTTATCCCGAAACATCTCTAGCGCTTGAGACGATATATCCCAGTACACGAGCTGAGGCCAATCCCTTAACACAAGAAACACGCTCAGATAAGAACGACGAAACCACTGAGCTTCAACTTATCTTCAACACGCGATAGAATAGCTCAAGGTACTCGACGCACGCGTTGTTCGCACATGACGTAATCATAGCGCAACGATCAAAAACAGGGACACCTAATCATTTTGATCGTTGCACTAGGCGCACGTTATGTGTGAACAATGAATGCATCGAATACATTGAGAGATTGTATCCTGTAATAAAACAAATTGGCCCCGTAACTGCATGTTTCACTGCAAATGTCGTCGAGAGACGATGGTCTTGCGTCTGGAGCGAGTGAACAAAATGTTTATTTGATGTTCCGCGCGAGAAAATCGGTGAATTGTATTCTGGAAGCACTGTGCCAGAGAGGCTGGATCCGCGCAGTGAAGGCGAACAAGGGTACCAAGGCACGTTAGACACGAGAGCCACCTGGCAGTTGTCTTAGAAAATGAAGGAAGGCGTGAGCGCCCGCGGAGAAAGATTGGCGCCTGTCTCGCAGGCGTTACGGAGGAGAACGCAAAGTGACAGGCAGGTGGCAACTCCGTGTCGTCTTAGCAAAGGTCTGGAAACACTTGTCTTTTTGAGCATCGCGTTGCACGGTCAGCGCAGCGGGATTTACGCTACGGGTCTTAAAATTACTTGTGCGTGCCTTTTCTAGTGTGAAGGCACACATACAAAACATTGACGTGTTGTTATGGTGCTTCATATATGCGCAACAGTTGCTTTTTACTAGACAATCGCACAAGCATGAACGCTGAAACAACCCTGAAACTTGAGCAATGTTGGTGGGCGCTGCGGATGGGGTTGGCCACTTGAGGTATCGTTCGGTGCCTTTAGGAAGATCGTTAGCACGGACAAACAGACAAAAGTACAGACGGACAGACAGAGCAGAATTTTGGCGTCGATGGTCCCCAAGAAAGACTATTGTCTTTAAATATGAGTTCGACTCCAGCGTTTGTGTTGTCCCTTTGTGTGCGTGTTCGTGGTGTGCGCTGCCAAACGCCGTAATTTGGCGCTAAGTGACACCTTAAATTCATGTTCCTAATTGCTCGACAGACGAAGTAGTGTAAAAGAAAGCAGCCCTTCCCGAAAAGGGTTTGCGAATCTCCTCTTAAGGAACCTTTCACAGTTTGACAGAAAAGTAGTTGCGATTGTTTAACAATGGGCGCTATGCGAAACCAATAAATCAAGATTTTTCAGCAAGAGCCGTTATAGGATCTCAATAAGAGTCGATTTCGTTTGGCAGCTGTCATGGCAGCGGCCGCTAGGGTACGTAACCAGTATCACTGTAAATAAAAAAAAATCGCAACAAAAAATATCCAGCACAGCACGCAGTTGACACCAGATTCCACTTCGTGGTCACCCATTCTTCTATCATGCAAAAGAGTTCCTGTACAGGCGTTCTGTGGGAGAAAAAGCATGTTAACTCTTACAATATAGAATGGTAGAATTCTGAATTAACCAGATGGCATACAATATGAATTCGGTAACAAGGCATCACACAATACGAATTGCGAAGGAGTGAGTCGTTGAAAGCTTTAAACTCAATAAAGAGGGCTCAGTCGAAATTTCTTGTGCTCATCAGTCACTCCATAGACAAAAGTTCTCGTAATACTTTGCAAACGCCTAGTGAGTACCGCACTTCTAAGCAAAATGACGAATGGCTCAGTGGGTTCTTCCCAACTTGACAAATAATATTTTTAGGGCGTAGCTGGTACCTTTCAAGTGTTCTCGTATTAGTAGCCCCTCCCCTTCCCTTTCACTCGACAGTTTGCAACGAGTATTTTGGTGCCATTCCTTCCGTTTTTGCTGTAACTGTCCTGCTATTTCCGTGCCGGCCTTGCGTTCCCGTAAGGTTGAACGCCGGTGCAACAACCTTGATGTTACCCTCTTTTAAGAGTGGCACCACTGGAGCTTTCTCGTGAGCAGGTGCCAATTATAAAAAAAATATAAAAAGCAGAAGCAATTAAAACGCCAGGTCTAACAGCACTCACCAAGCCATGCCAGCCACATTCCGCTTGTAGTGAAACAAAAGTAAAAAAAAAGAACCATATTTTTTCCGTTTGATTAAATTTCTTTAATAATTCCTAATGAATCTGGAGTCTCAAAATTTCTCGTGTGTCATAACCAGGTGATGATTGTAGCGCTACAAACTTATCGAAGCACGGTCCCGGAGGCCTTGAGCTAAGGCGGCAGGCTTGTGACCCTCAGAAATAATAGAGGACGCTAAGGAAAGTCAATTGCCAAGACCTCTCGTAGGGACGGCGAAAGCTGGTTTCATGGCAAGAAACACTCATCGAAGTGTTGACTATTCTGGTTTGTCTCAAGCTTTGCAAATGAAGAAGTCTGCCGCACATTACATCATGGCTGTATCAGGGCTGCTTCATACTTGCCGTAATAAACTTGGTAGTACCGCATTTCAACGTCAGATTACCAGCTATAATTTATGTTATCATGAAGGATACGCAACCGCTTGATATCCTCTGGAATACGAGGCACCGTTGAGCGTGTTACAATGTCTACCGCCAACGAAAACAGCCGCTGACTCTGCACACATCAGTACTCGCTTATCATTGTCCTCGTCCGCTTAGCATGATTTCTCAAATTGAAAAAAAAAAGCATCGATAACATACAAGTGCGATATTGATTGCAGGAGTTTATACATAGGCAAACCAGGATAACCCTGGTTTCTTCATGTGTAGACGCTGCTAAGTTTGTAGTATAGCACTCCATTTGAGTAGTCTTACTAAGCACAATTTAGTCAATTTTTTTCGTAACCATGCACTCCCAAGCACAATGACATAATCTTTCCCATATGCACTTGATTATTGGCAGAATCTTTGCAGAAGTGTGCGTGTGTCGGCAGCTATGTGGTGATTGCAAGAAATATGCCATATATATATATATATATATATATATATATATATATATATATATATATATATATATATATATATATATATATATATATATATATATATATATATATATGTGTGTGTGTGTGTGTGTGTGTGTGTGTGCTGATCGTTTACTCGTTACAAACGTTCTCAGCCTTCATACATTACTAGCGCTGAAATACCTCGCAAAAACCAATAGAAGTATTGAAATTCAGTCATTGAAGTTTTCGAATATTGTGACTGCCGTTGTTTTCAGAGTTTGATCGTCATCATAATAGTGCGAGTTGTTTCATTGCCATTGAATTGAAAGAACTTCTGTTCTGCTTATTTTGTTTTTCAGGTTTCACCACTGTGCGCCTATAACTGCATCAACTTCGTCAACCTCTATGTCAACTGTGCTGTGTTATTTGACGAAACACACTGGAGGGCTATTTCTGAAATGTTACTTAGATATTAGAATGTCCGACTGTGGCTGAATAGGCCTAGACAAAACAGATCCGGAAGAAATGACCATTTCGAACCAGTACATCACGCAATGCGAGAAACCGTAGTAGTATGCTGATAGTTTTGATTGCCGATTTCGTTTTCTTGATAGAATGCTTTCGCGTTATCATTTTTAGGCGTGATTATCCTGATTTAGCGTGTGCTATCACGGAGATTTCCGGTATTCCATATTCGTCTACTTCAAGCTGTGCTTTATGTTCACAGCTTGTTGTGTTGCTCATATATGATCCCTCAGAAGTTTTATATGCAACGTGCTTTTAATTACAAAAAGTAACAAAATGATATTCATAAAAGGTTTCCAAGCTCTCAGCACTTCTTGATTGCACGATATGAAAATGTAAGTTTACAGACGTAATGAACGCAGTATAGAACAACCAATAATGTGGGCATTTAAATTTCAGCCCATTTGCTCTATCTTCTGGATAAACACCACACTTTTCGGTTATTAATTGATGTGGTACCACGTGTACAAATAAATAAAGCAATTTCTTGCGTTGTGGTCCTTTCTGTAGACGCAGCCTCTGCCAAGAAATCAAACCTAAATGTTTTTTTTAATGTGAAGCATTTCTTAGCGAACTTTTATGCGGATGACAACACTATATGGACAACCAACGCTAGCTTGGCAGAAAAAGAAGAGCGGCTTCAAGTGGCTGCTAAAACCATCAAAGAGTACACTAAAGAAAGGGGACTTCAGTGCTCAGCAGACAAATTAGAACTCATTCGGTTCTCCAAGAGTAAGGCCCAAACAACGAAACGTTCCTTTCCTTTGACCGCGTCCTCTCCTTACGTGAGGCCTCCTTGCAACCAAGTACCGACGGAGGAAGCAAGCGTACTCTGAAAGCTCCCTTAACTCGTCCTCGCGGGAGGAATGGTTGCCGCGCTCCTGCGTTCGAGATTATCGAATATAAGCTTTGCTCACAAGCGTTTATTCTGTAAAAAAAAGTTGGGTCACCACATCACTTCCAAATTGAAGTGTTAATATAGAGACGCGTGTACGCTTTCTTCCAACTACGATTACTGAATGTGAAAAGCCACCGTAGTCGAGCGCAAAACGTGGTGCATTCTAGCAACACTGCGCGCCGTCGTGCCTGGCACCGTGCACGCACGTTCGCCGCTCGCGTCTCCCCGCAGGGGTGGGGTGGGAGGGTTGCCTTGGAAACGAAAACATCACGTGGGCTAGCTGTGAGGCGAAGCGCTCGTTCAGGGCAAGGAGCGGACCTAAGGACGCACGAAGGTAGGCCCAAAGCAACCTTAAGCTGAGGAAGCGCCAAGGAAGCCTTCACCGAGGGCTCCTTAGTGAGGAAGCTTTCAGAGTGACATAAGGCGACCTCACAAAAATGAAGGCTTCCTTACTGAGGAAAGGAACGTTTCGTTGTTTGGCCCTAAAAAACAAAGGACAGACCCAAGTCTCCGCCTTGAGGTCAAGCTAGACGGCAATATTATTCCAGAGAAAACGACCGTTCGAATCATAGGGATGTGGTTACAGTCCAATCAGCGATGTCTCCACACACTGAATATGCTTAAACGAACAGCTCAACAAATTGTTCGTATGATAGTTTGAATAATGAACAATCGTGCTGGGCTGAAAGAACAAGACGTGATTCATTTGGTAAAGAGGTTAGTCATGAGCAGACTAACGTACTCGCTACCCTACCACAACATGAATAGAGAGGAGACAGAAAAAACAGACAAAATAATAAGGATGGCGTTTAAAGCGGCTCTGCGACTACCACAAAGCACTTCAACTGCGAAGCTATCAGCGCTCGGACTTCACAATACATTTGATGAGTAGGCTGAAGCACAAGTAACCACCCAGATTAACCGCCTGCTACAGACGCCAACCGGCAGAAAACTTCTTCAGAGGATCGGCCTCTGTGAACAAGTACAGGCACATGGAAGAGCTAAGGAATTGTCGTGCTCAGTCAGAGCCTGGTACAAGATATGCCCCCTACCGAAGAACATGGACCCAGTTTAGGTGCTGGAAGACGTAATGCAAGAGCCGCTTACATAGATAAAAAGATAAAATATTTCAGTACGGCGAGATTTACTGACGCTGTACCATATCAGGCAAATGTAATGAACATGGTGTCCGTGGTAACAGACCGAAAAGGAAACGTCACAAGTTGTGCCTCCATAGCCCAAGCCTCTATCACAGAAGCGGAGGAGATAGCGATCACGCTGGCAATCAAGGAGTGCAGGGAGCGAAAAGCCCCAATGACAATAATCACATATTCGAACGCTGCATGCAGGATTTACGAAAAAGGTAGAATATGTATGAAGGCTTTCCAAATTCTAACCAAAGCTCGTAAAAACTTTCCAATTGAATACACCCAAACCATTATCTGGGCGCCAGGGCACGGGGGCGTCACCGGGAACCACTTTGCGGATGAGGTGGCTCGAGGCTTCACAAATCACCGAGCTTCATGGCACACTGCAATAGAGCATCCAACGCCCCTAGACCCTAACCTTGGTACAATTCTTCAGTATTACAGGAACAATAGAAAACTGTATCCAGCACCGCATAAGAAACTCACAGCAATGGAATCGGTGGCATTACGCAGAATCCAAACAAACACATACACGAACTTACACAGGCTACAGGTATTCTACTCCACAGCATACAGAGATATATGCTCGTGGTGTGGACCCACACCAACTCTGTTTCACATCACGTGGGAGTGTACGCATCAAAATGAAGAACACCACAACATCAACAACACAGAGGAACAATGTGAGGCTCGGCCATTGTTGATCAGCGCTGGCTGGGCCAACGGGTAGAGATGATGGCTAGGGCCATCAGAGCCCTGGAATAGGGGCCCAATCATTTGGAATGCTCCGCGTTATCCGCAAATAAAGTTTTCTCTCTCTCTCTTCGGCGACATTGAGCGTATCTATCTATCTATCTATCTATCTATCTATCTATCTATCTATCTATCTATCTATCTATCTATCTATCTATCTATCTATCTATCTATCTATCTATCTATCTATCTATCTATCTATCTATCTATCTATCTATCTATCTATCTATCTATCTATCTATCTATCTATCTATCTATCTATCTATCTATCCTCCTACGACTTTTAGCTCTTCTGGCCGTTTCAATTATGTTATCAATACCAAAATTGGTATGGCATAACATGACTGTATGAAGAACATATTTCACTAGTCATGACATGAAAAGTATGACAGTTATGTCATCAATGTAACGATAAACATTTCATGGTGCTGCCCCTCTTGCGGTGGTTTCGTTCACATGGCGTGTTGCAAAACTGGTATGATGTGGCATGATTGCATGGCGAACAAAGGAGACAGACCATAACATGAAAATAATGACATGCGTGTCATGTAACAACATGACTACATGCCAGGCTCATGATGCGCTCGCAGCACTTTCGCCAGCGTCACATATACCAAATTGGGTATTACGGTACGTGAATGAATGACGAAGGTATGTGACTGGTGCAAACAGGATAATCATGAGATGCGTCTCATGTAACAACATGACTACATGCTATGCTCATGATGCGCTCATGGCCATTTCGCTAGATTCACATGTACCAAACTCGGTATTACGCGACGCGAACGCCCGACATAAGTAAATGACACATCCAAACATGATAATCACGCCATGCGTGTCATGTAACAACATGACTACATGCGACACTGATGATGCCTTCGCGGCAGTTTCGCTAGCTTCACATATGCCAAATCTGGCATTACGTGACGCCAATGGATGACGAAGGTATGTGACTGGTACATACATGATAATCATGAGATGCGTGTCATGTCAGAACATGACTACGTGCCACGGTCAAGTCGCCAATACTATGGTGGCTAGAAGCCACCATACTAATACTGCGTCACGTGCACTGCGTCACGTGCCGGCGAGCACGTGACGCAGTGCGCATGCTCGCCGGCGTTAATTTCGTCGATCATGCCGGCATTGCCACGCCAGGCGCCGGCCCTGCCATTTACTCGCAGGCGCGCGCCACGCTGCGTTGCTTTGATGCATGCGCGTTTCAGCGCGTCCAGCGTCCCTTCATAACGAAAAAAGGGAGACGCAGAGTTGTCTGGGGAAAGCGTCGGCCCGAAATGCAGCATGGCGCATTTCGCGACAGTTGCCGTCGGGCCGCGCCGACGGACGCTGGTCGCGCCTGTCCTCAGACAAATAGAGTGCTCGCGTTTTGCTAAAGTAGCGTCGCTGTGCCCAGCGTGCGTGCGCGTCAACGCTACATTGGAGTATACTGGGCCGTTCATGACGCGCTCGCGGCCGTTTTGCTAGCTCCACATATACCAAATTTGGTGTTACGTGACGTCAATAGATGAGGAAATATATGACTGGTGCAAAGATGATAACGCTGACACATGGCTCATGTAAGAACATGACAACATGCCACGCTCATAGCGTGCTCGCGGGCGTTTCGCTAGCTCCACATATACTAAATTTGGTATCACATGACGTGAATAGATGACGAAGGTAAACGACACATATAAACTTGATAATCTTGACACGGAAGTTATGTACGGCATCATTTACCTCCACCTCGTAACGTTGGGCCGATTGTAATGTTGCATATCAACCTTTGTGATACGTGCTTCGCATATCATGAATTCGCACTGTACGTCTGATCTGCTTTTTTTTTCCCTTAAAAATGCACGGGATGGTTAATATCAGTACAAGAGAGCTGTACACTCGATTGTGTTTCGCTATGAGTCATGACAAGTCCCAAAGTGTATAGCAAGGACAACAAATAGTTAACTAAAAAATATGAACGCTACTACTTTGTTCTTCAAATATTTCTACTTTCCGTTTCAGACACGTCAGTATACCTCAATAGCTACGTGTATCTGACCTACGGATTTCTTTTTTTTTTCGCCTACAACTGCTCGGCTGCATATCTTGAAGTATTGTATTGTGAACGCCCTAATTGCAGTAACATCTTTCAGATTCGCTGTACTCTAACATTTGGATTGGGAGTGCTGAGTGTTGACGCCTATGTACTAAAATTGTTGTATAAGGATGGATTGCGGAATGAAGATGCTAGACTAGTAGTGACATAATTAAGAAACACATAAGTCCCGTTCGTCATGCCACCTTTAGGGCAGAGGCACCTCAGGGTATATGCTTCTCCATTGAGCGCTAACGCGTTGCCCGTTATTCTGCAGAGCCCCTGCAAGGTACGCAAAATACACGCACCGTGAGTCTGTCAAGGCACCGGAACTTTCATGAAATAGGAATGCACCCACTATGCTACTCGTCATTCTACTGATAATCTGGGTACCTGCAACACATTTGTAGTGCATTACGTGCGCGTTGTTTGTGCTGTGGCTAATGACAATGAAGAATGACCACGTTGCAAACCCAACTATGTCTTGTTTTTTCTTCACCAATTTCGTCATTTTAACAGACGTAAGCTAATAAAACAACTTTTTTAGAACTACCCGGTGTTTGGCCAATACCCCAGCATGCGTGTGTGCCACAGATACTAGGCCCCACATCATTGTGCGCTTTCAAGTCAAACGTGAACGCGCTCTCACTCACGAAACGCAACTCCCACGCAGGAAGACTACCCAGAGGCGAGAGCTCGGGATGAAGCGGTAATGCCGAAGACAAAGTACTACTTCAAAGGCAAGGGAGCGCGTTGTATGTGGTGTCTAAACTTCAATGCAGACAACAAGTTACCCTGCCGGCGAGAGCTCTGGAAGCATTGATTATTCGCTCCGCGGCTTCCGTATGAGATTAAGGCGTTTTCATCCCGACAACGGGCAATACCGAATAAAAGGTCAAGTGGTCAATGTTCCATTAGACCTTCAGAAAACAGTGCGATACTTTCTTAGAAACATACCCGATGACGCAGCCAATAAGTGACTTGATAAGTTTGGCCTAGTGAAGAAAATGAACATTTACGTGTGGTTGAAGTATTCCTAGAACACATTTTTTTTGCAGGTATACACTAGAACAAAGCGAGCTCAGTGCGTGCTGCCATATTGAAAAGCGCGTAGCGCCATCTGTTGCAAGCGCGGTGAAGCAACACCCTTGCAACTGCCACGCGAGCAGACGCTCAACAATACTCCGCAAATCAAACGCGAAACTGCACAACCCGAGTCGTACCCTAAAGATGTTTGGCGCTCTTTCTCTCCTGAAATTTTGTGCTGATTTCATGTTAAACGTCAAGGAGACCTTCCTCGTCAGTCCAGAATGTCTACGGCATGTGCATTGCAGGCTACGGAAGCAACTTCATCAGTGGCGCAATTATGTAAAAGTTCCAAATCCGGACAAAGGCGGTCTCTTCCATTGAGTCGCACGCGATTGGCCCATACAAGCTGTGACGAATGCTGTGACGTTATGAGTGACGTGGACTGGGGTGTCACGTGAGTCTTTTTTTTTGTTTTCGGAGAAAGGCGAAGGAACGGTCGGAGAGACCGTCCGAAAGCAACCGGATGGATTGAAATGGCTGCGAGGTGGCCTGGATTGGATTGCAATGGAAAAAATGCGCGACTTTTCGGCACCGGGGCACTTAGACAACATGGCGTTTCCCACTGACATGGTACTTCGTCTTGCCTGTGCGGTAGCTTTAACCGAGCAGAGGCGACGACGCGAGGTAAAAGATGCATTTGAAGAGTTCAGCGAAGAAGAGTTCCGGCAATGTTTTCGTCTATCCAAACGAACAGTGCGTAGCTTGTGCGACGAACTTGACCCTATCATCGGATGCCAGCGAGCCAGTGGTCTTTCCACAGAGAGAAAGGTGTTGTGCGCGCTGCGATTTTTCGCCACCGGTAGCTTCCAGATGAGCATTGGTCGCGAGGAACACATCGGCATGTCTCAGCCGGCGGTGAGCAACACCATCCACGAGGTGACGGAGGCGATCATTACCGTGGCCGCTAGAAAAAGGGTGGTGGACTTCCCACTGACCACACTTGCCAAGCATGAGGCTAAGGCTGAATTTGCACGACGTGGTTGCATCCCAGGCGTGCTGGCGTGTGTCGACGGCACGTTGGTCGCCATTCGCAAGCCAGAGGGATACAGCCTGCCCGACACGGCGAGTTTCATGTCCAGAGAGGGCTATTATCTCCTGAACGTCATGATCGTAAGTACTGTTAGGATCCTTTATTACTCGCCCTTCGGAGCAATTGTTCAGTTGTGATGCCAAAGCTGGAAAAAGTAATGCAACGAATGAAAAAGAACCTGCAGGGAATTGGGTGCGAGCTAGATGGTGGCTCGCAAGGCCTCGGTAATAATAAGTGGCAAGTCTTTTGTGCGTGAGCCAGTTGCCGTTTTTGCACTGGCATGCATGCGCGATTGAGTTGTGCATTTTAGAGGTAATCAATAATATGGGCAGCAGACGTAGCAGAAATATATACACGACAGGGAAGTATTTCCAACACGAAAGTGCTTACAATCACAATTGCACGAGCTGGCTTTGGTATTTACGAGTGTTCTTTCCCAAGAGCAACGCGTAGCTTTTCACTTATCGATCATTCAGTGGAAGTCGTAGCCATGTGTACAGCAGAGGTGGGGTCGTTGCCCCCCCCTCCCCCCTCCTCAGTGTGCTACACCCTGTGTTTCCTTCTAAGTGAAGCTCCTTGTACCAATGACTGTACTAGTACGCATTGTTTCCTGCATATGCGTAGAAAAAAGGAATTTATTCTGAGTATAAATGCAGTACTATTTTATATCGCTCCTCATCGCAGGTGTGCAAAGCGTGGCTGCGCATAATTGTCATAGACCCATGATTCCCAGATTCGTGCCACGACTCCTGGGTGTGGGAACACAACCCACTGCGTGCACGCCTAGCTGCACATCTGCAGCCTGGCGAATATCTGCTTGGTAAGTATTAATGTGTACTATCTGGGCAGAGCAGTCAGCTTTTATGTTTATATTGCAGGAGACGCAGGCTATCCCCTCAAGCCATGGCTCCTAATTCCAGTCCTTGGCAGTCAACCGTGCAACACTTCCGAAGGCCGATACAACAAGGAGCACGCATCCATGCACAATGTTGTGTAAAGGTGTATCGCCGTGTTGAAAAGCAAGTTCCGCTGCTTGCAGCACTTTCGAACGACGCTCTACAACCCCGATCGAGCAGCGCAAATCATCTATGCTTGCTTTGCTCTCCACAACATTGCGTTGCATGCAGGCGACTGGACGTTGGACGAGTATGTCGTGGACATGCCACCAGCTGAGGATGACGATGGGGAGCCATATGCTCACACCACGCAACGTGCTGGTCAGAGACGGCAGCAGCGCTGTCTTGGACCTTTTTTGAAGTACACAGGAGCGGTGAGTTTTCATGTTTTCATATCCCACACATAATTTATTTACACTGATTCTAGTGCATCTAGACATGAAAGGGCTGTGTTTGCCACATTGGAATACACAAAGTACTTACTTGTGCTTCAATATGAAGCAAGGTGGCAATGTCAAAATGCTGCATTTTCTTTAAATGGCACATGAAATATGCAACAGAAACACCCTTTTCCTTATTAGCGATCACAGTCACAACAGACTAGATTGGAGCAAGCATATATGAGCGGCACTCTGTGCTGAAGGTTGCTATCACAAAATTGTGCGAACAATGCAGCAACGTCTCAAAATTCTTTTCACCAGAACACATAAAAATCGAGATTCCATTAGTAACATGTTGTATGAACACATGATACATAAGTCCATATCTTCTCATAGTGACTGACTACAAACATTCAATTGTGCATGCCAGGCTTGACGAGCAATTGTGCTCGTCAAGTTGTGCTGTTTTTTTTTTTGCTCATTGTGCTAAACATTGTGTGAATGTTAAAATAACATTTAATTTGAATTCACGACTGCAGTCATGCTGCAATGCTAAAAAATACGCAAATCAAGACGGCAAACAACAGGCGAGTTGTTTTGATAACATACAGTATGAATAATTCGCTCAGCCATCTCGGGGCTCCCAAACCATACCACGTTCGAAATTTATTCCCGCAAAGAGTCGTTTACAATGAAAACTAGATGAAATAAATCGCTGGCATGTGGCTGTGATGATGACCAACTTCAATTGTGAAACTGTGCGAGATGACCACTTACTAGCTTAGCGCTCCTAAACGAGATTCAGAATGTAGTTGTTGCATCTTAGCCTCATTGTGCTGAAATGAAAATATCACAGTGAACTGCAAAACAGTGTGATGCAAAAAGATATCACATTACTACACTATGTCGTAATGCTGAATAAAAATCACAGTGAGCTAGAAAACACAGTGGGACAATACAAATATCACAGAAACATTAACAGAAAATGTCAACTATACACTCGTGGTCTCCGTGTGAATGACTAGACACCTTTGAAATGTGGGTAAAAAACACTGCCACTAGAACAGCTCGAACATACATTGAGAAATGTATATATCGAACATAAAAAATGCTGCACTCCTTGTACAAAGTAAATGCTAACCTAAATCTAGTAATATGTACTAAATGCAAACAAAAAATGAATAAAATAGAACATGAACAGCAACACGTAAACATATCAAAAACACTAAACCACTTATGAATGATAAAAAGTTGAAAACATGGCAAAAAACAAACTAAACTGTGTATATGTCTCCCGAAGCGTATAAAATTGAACATGAACAGCAGCAACTAAACACATTGAAACCGACAAATCATTAATGAATGATGACAAGAAAAAACATTGAACACATGACGAAAAATTAAACTAAACTACGTATCCCTTTCTCGCAGAAAGCCCTCAGCCATGGCCAGTGCCCTCCTGCACCGCTGCCGCCTTCTCCTGTGCCGCTGCCACACGCCGTGCTGCAGAAGCGATGCGGGTGGTTGATTTTTCATCTCCCACAGCACCTGCGATGAATCGTCATGGTGTAAATGTTTAAGTGAGCTGCCGGTAAACCCTTAACCATCTCGTCGCTGGAAGCTGCTCCTGCTGCCAAGAATTGCAACGGGCGCTGCAATTTCCCCTCAGTTGAAGATCAACTGGCCTGATGGCATCCTTTGAAAGTGGGAAGCTTTGTGTACAAGCTATGCCCTCCTCGTGCGGACCTACAAACATTTGTTGAAACTGCTCTTTATTAATGTCCTCAAATGCATCTCTCACCATGAAAGAGCCCCAGGGCTAACCAACCTTTTGCCCGGCAGTTTATCATTGCAGATACCCGATACCATGCCCTCAATACAATGCATGGTTCTTGTTTACAGCCCAAGTTGGTTTCAGTCATCATAATAGAACATGGAGAATGCTTATGCCCCTTATGTAAAATGTAAACAAAGGGTCTACTCACCTTGAGCACCTTGTCGCTCTGCTCAAGGTTCCAGTCCTGCACTCAATAAAGCACCAAGTTCTCAGATGCTTGCGTGTTACTGTGTCACTGCCATCTACAGCCGCTTCAGTGGCCTCCACATCCATTTCCACTGCGGCAGTGGGAACATTCGCCTGCTGGAAAGTGTAGTAAGCACGATCTTTCAGAAAGTGGGTATTCGTTACTCTGGCTATTTTGCAACCTTAAGTACTAAACATCTGCGGAAATGTTCTGCAGCTATTCAGTGGTCATTGATGTCATGTATTACCATTTTAGTGCATGCACTTGCCCGCAGTCATTGCGTGTTTTATGATAAATTAATACCCCTTGTACTGCAAGGGCTGCAAACTGAGATTTTAGTTAAACCTACCCACTTTTGATTACTTTTTCGTGCGCTTTATTCCCGTTTAACAAGGTTCCGCTAAAGGCACCCCTTCAGATATCAAACTCTGTCATGGTACCGCTCAGGAACCCGTGATACTGCGGCGGCAGAGTGCTTACCTGTTGATAGGTGAGACCAAAAACGCCACTGAAGCGTGTCATCCCAGTCAACTGTAGAACCCGGCCGCGGAAGCCAGGCAGCCAACCCCCTCCAGTGCCCCTGAAAATATACACTAATGTCACTGAACAAATTGCCCGTGCCATTCGACGGTCACTCACGTTTGTGCGTCTCTGATGGCGGCGGTGTCACGGCGGGCCTCGTACACCGGCCTGCGCCACCAAGCCTGCCATTCCTGCGCAGGCACTTCATGGTTCAGCGCCTCGCTGAGCTCTTGCCACAGCCGCCACCGGTCGGTAATGGTGACGCCGTGCTGCAGCTCGATGGCATTCGCCACGAGCTGGGGATGTTCGTCCATAAAGGCGAGCACCAGCGCGCGCTGAGCCTCGGATAACGCCGATGAGCCGCTGCTGCTGTTGACTACTGGTACAGTTGACCTCCGCCACGATTGCGCTCGACTGAGCCAACAACTTCGAAAGTTGCGCCGTTTAGGTTTGCATAGTGAAGGAGATATGAAAACAGTAACTGCTTGAAACGGGGTTGTATTTAGCGCCACCACGTACTGTCCCGCTAAATTTAGCTTTATTTCAAAACAATAACGAGAAAAATACGTTTATATTGTGCCGTATTCTTTAATAACCGTTTGAAAACTTGTGCCAACACGATTTGATAATGATCAATAGTAGTTAAACATTTTTCAACAGGTTACAAACACTTTTCACTTTGATATACGGTCCCCAAGTCCACGTCAAAATGATGACGCGAGGCTTCATTTCGCTCATTGGCTGTTCACTTCCCTTCGTCCTCGCGACCGCTGCGGACCGCCCATTTTTTGACGTCACCGACAGACCGCCTCCGTCCGGATTTGGAATTTGTATATAATTGCACCACAGGTACGTACTATCGCAATTGAAACAAACGCGAAAAGCGGAAAGCGTTGTTTTCGACTCAGTCGCACTGCGGCGTGCCTTGGCTGTGGCAAGGCCTAATTTGTGCTGTAACTCGGCGTGAACGCTAGAAACTCTCTCCAACTTGCGCTCATCCGCTGCACGTGTTTATCATTTGCCACTCATGCCGGTTACTCGGAACAGACACGCATGGCGAAAGTGCCAACCAGTACAACATTTTAAAATGCTGCATTGATGCCGACCGAAAGCACAGAATCGCCCAGTGAGTCAAGACGTGCCGCAGTTCAGCTGAGTCGAAAGCTATGCTTTTCGCGCCGTTTGCTGAGTCTCTTTGCATTGTTATAGTACTCCTTTAGAATTGTATACGTGAGCGGTGCTTGCATTCACGCAGGAGTCGTAATACAAGTTATTACTGGCATGCAGTCTTTGTAAAAGCACGGAAATGATTTGGTGCCGCATACTATACAGGCATACTGCACGCAAAACGCTGCTGTAAGCCCCGCCGTGGTGGTCTAGTGGCTAAAGTACTCTGCTGCTGACCCGCACGTCTCGCGATCAAATGCTGGCTGGGGCGGTTGCATTTCCGATGGAGACGGAAATGTTGTAGGCCTGTGTGCTCACCCCAGGTGGTTGAAAGTTCTGGAACCCTTCACTTCAGCGTCTCTCGTAATCATATAGTGGTTTTGGGGCGTTAGGCTCCACGTATAAATCATCAAACACTGCTGTAAAGCGGGACAGCTGGCGTCGCATTTGAGTAAACGCAATAGTTACCATTTACCATTTACCAATAGTTACTCGTACACCATTATGGGAATTTTTTTAGATGCGGAGCATCTAATACTCGAGGCTTGTAGTGCGGCGCCGTCCGCAAGCTTCCTCCTCCTTCTTCCACCATCTGTGCATCCCTTCCTCCTCTACACACCGCGCGCGCTTCACTCCTCCACCATCTGTGCACCCTTCCTCCTCTACACACCGCGTGCGGTTCTCCTCTTCACGAACATTCGCTAGCTGTATAATGCAGCGCGCATGCGCCGTCACGCTTCGAGAACATCGGCAGCTGACGCACGCGCATGCGCCGTCGCGCTTCGAGAACATCGGCAGCTGACGCGCGCGCATGCGCCGTTGCGCTTCTCCCCCTTCTCGAACATTCGACAGCTGACAGTGCATGCGCCGTCGCGCTGTATATATACTCAAGGTCGGTGCTCGCTCGCTCAGTTGCCGCTCGTCGGTTGGTTTGTACGGCGCGTCGACGTCCGAGGTCGCAATGATCGACGTCCCTTCGACCAGCGCCGGCCAAAGTGTTGGCGGAACCGCAACCAAGTCGTCGTCCGAAGACAAGGCAGCGCGGAGAAGAGCTCGCGACGCCGAACGTAAACGTCGGCGTCGAGCGGAAGATGCTCAACTTAGAGAACGTGAAGCCGCTGAGAGACGTCAGCGTCGAGCAGCAGCACCGGATTCGGCCGCTTTGAAACGTAAGCGTCGACAAGAGGACCCGGACTTTCGAAAACGGGATACGTGTCGTACGTGTTCACTCATTTAACACCCCTCCTACAACCACGTTAACCAATTTAGCCAGCGACCCAAGTAAGTCGCAATTTAACACCCCATTTCACAACCACGTTAACCAATTTAGCCATCGACCCAAGTAAGTCGCACTTTAACACCCCGTTAACCAATTATATGCTCCGCATCCTCCTCAGTGTTCCCCCGAGGGAAGCTGCGGGCAATTTTTTTGAAGTTTTTTCTGCCGATTGCGATAATATCTACTGACGGTGGAGCTCGGCGTTTTTCGTCGTGGATCGCAATCTGTGCCATCAGGATACACCACACCTGTATGATTGCCGCATCGTGTTGGGATCTTCACAGAGAGTGCTTCTTAATATCTTACTCTTGCTCTGGTTGTTTTTGCATCTGAAGATGGCGCAGTGGTAGTATACCCAGATGACTTCTTACAAGCTAGCGCAGTGAGAACAGGCGCTTTTTTCACATCTTAAGGTCCCGGAGCCACTGCTCACCGTGCTAGCGAGGCATGCCTTGGCAGTTCCAAACAAATTATGGCGTCTCCGGAAGCGAGGGTATACCACCAAAGGCGCCTGCTCGCGAGATAGGCGTGCTCTCGTCTGTACGTAAATATAGAAAAAAAATTGGCAGCATATCCACGGAGTGAATGATGGAGAGTGGGGCGACGCATTCGTCCGTCAATTAGTTCTTGCTTCAGTCCGTCCATGCGTCCGCCTGTGTGACTGTCCATTCGTCCATCCGCCCGTCTGTGCGTGCGTTCATTCGTGCGCCTGTCCCTGCGTTCGTCTATGCATCCGCCCCTGCATCCGTTCATGCGTCCATCCATGCATCTGTCTGTGTTAGTTCTCCATCTATTCAACACTCCAAGTACCACCATCTCGCATCTTTTCATATATTCCCCTTGTAGAAGAACCGCCATCGAGCGGACATTCCAAGGACTAAATGAGGGGTGGCACACGCACATTTTCTTGCGACTTGCGCTTCGGGTCTACTTCCCACCTTTATCCACCTCGAGTTCATGGTATATGCTAGTTCACTGTATTCAAGGCACTGCGGCCCAATGCTCGCTAAACCTTTCTAAAACCAAGGAGGTTACGCCCAGCGAGTATAACGTAGCAACCTTTTCCTGTGAGATAGTGCTCAATGTACATGTCAATGGCTGCTAATGGGAAATGAGAGACAGGAGAATTCGGCTTTTACTTTCTTACGGCTTGCGCTTCGTATCTACTTCCCACCTTTAACATCCTCGATTTCAGGGTATATAATAGTTCATTGTATTCATGGCACTGTGGCTCAACGCTCGCTAAACCTTTCTAAAACTAAGGAGGTTACACCCAGCGAGTATAACGTAGCAACCCTTTCTTGTCAGATAGTGCTCAATGTAAATGCCGATGGCTGCTAATGGGGAATGAGAGAAAAGAGCATTCGGCTTTTAGTTAACGCGCACGCTGCGAATTTTTTTATTGTTCAACAGCGCACAGAAGAAATCTCCCACCGCCACCACCTTAAGGTCAAAATGTAACATTTTTTACACACTACTACTATGACTACGAGGGACTAACGGGTGCCGCTATAAGGAGCTTCGCCCCTGAAAGAAACGTGTATATACCTCGGATTTGCCAACTTCATACTAGATCCCATCTATTACCCACTAGCTTTACGTTTCATGAACCAAAAAGTAGCAATAATGAAGCCAAAGGGAGCGCATGACTCAAGACAACATACGAGTCAACGGCCAACTATAAATACACTGTACGCACGCGTTGTCAATCATTTAGGCGGGCGAGTTGGCTAGTTGTGTACCTCCCATTGCTTCGTCCGGTCGGCATGATTCACTTCGTGGATTTGCGTGCAGTGTTTGTGTGTGTTTTTACACTCGCCCAATTTACGCCACGTGTATTACGATAAGAAACTGTACGCCCCTAACCTAAATTTGCTCAGTTGTTGACTGTACTGTGACCGTTATCAAGAATCTTCGGCTAGAGCATGGAATGGACGTTTGAGCGGCTGAGCAGTTTATGTGAGCCGCTTGTTGTAGCTCGCCAGCAAACGCCTATCTACGTCATGAACAGGCCGGCGCTATGTTCAACCTCCTCTTAATCTGCTTTTCTCTCATGACATGTGCTCTTAATTGTCCGGCGCCGGATAAAATAGCTCTGCTAGATTGATTGATTGATTGATTGATATGTGGGGTTTAACGTCCCAAAATCCCCATATGATTATGAGAGACGCCGTAGTGGAGGGCTCCGGAAATTTCGACCACCTGGGGTTCTTTAACGTGCACCCAAATCTGAGCACACGGGCCTACAACATTTCCGCCTCCATCGGAAATGCAGCCGCCGCCGCCGGGATCCGAACGCGCGACCTGCGGGTCAGTAGCCGAGTACAGCTCTGCTAGATTAGAAAGTGAGTAGAGAGAGAAGAAAAGCGACGAAAAAAGTGACAAATAAAGAATCCATGGCTGAAAACGTTTTCTCTTGAGAATTGACTAAACCCGCGTAGCCACAATCTCTAGAGCCCATCGTAACCTGTCGCTTATCAAGGCACGCTGGGAGTGCGTAGCGCAGTCCTGGGTAGTGCAGTATACAAAGACTGTGGTAAAAAGAAGTGAGAATTAGACATATGAGTGAGGTGTGAGAAGGAGAAAACAAAGAAAAGGAATCAGTATAACATCGATAGAATAATATAAATACTAAAAAGCAAGCGAAGAAAAGCACAAGAAGAAAGTTCGGACGAAAAGGGAAGCGAAAAGGAGAGATGGGAAAGGAGGAAAGGAGGTGAAAGAAATTTAAAACATAATCAAGCGCTTAGTACACAAAGTGATACATCACGAAAGATAAAGTAGAAATAATGACAGACAAGTAACAAGCACAGCAAATAAAGAAAGTTGAAAAACAAGATGTAAAGCAAAAAAAAAAAGAACCGACATAAATGAAGCCATTCCGCTCTGATCTTCCTCTATTCTATAAACACTATAATGCAATGTTGACTTCAATTTTATTCGAATAATGACTTATAGTTTTGATGTATGCATTTATTTATGTGTACTAATAATCAACAAATTTCGAACCGTAATAATGTTTACACATTAATTGCCTTCCTCCATCTCAATCTGGCGAATCCCCTGTAGTTTTCAGCATCATTTAACCAAACCGGTAATCATCACCAACACTGTGTGAGCGAGGGGGTGTTTTGGTTCATCTGCTTGTGAGAGAGAACTTCAGTGCTACAGTGGTTATGGACCACAAGAGATAAGTAATAGTCATTAAGGCATGCAGACATACGCCTCAATAATGATTTACCGCATGTACATACACGCTATACTGGAGTTCTGGTGTGCCTTATTTTCTGGCGTACCAGCGTGGAAGTTAAGTTCGTTTGTTCCAATTTAGTGCCATGCAATTCGCTGGTGCCCGGCTTTACTCAAATTTGTAGCGAACTCTGTTCTATAAATTAATCACGAATACTTTGTTTACCTGCTAGAGTAAAATTTTAACAGATCAAGGAAGGAAAATAGAGGGAAAAGAAAGGCAAGGAGGTTAACCAGCCTATAGGCAGCCGGTTTGCTACCCTGCGCATGGGGGAGGGATGGGGGAGATGAAAGAGAGCAGAGAGGGAAGATAGAAACAGCACATTTGGCAGCACATGCGCGCACACTCAGTCATAGTCCAGTCTTCTCTTTCGCGGTGTGTGACATTGCTGTTACAGTCGCTTGTTCAAGTCAGATCAAACATTCCTAAAAGTATAATCATCACCAAAAATACGAGAAGAATATACATTTATGAGCCATCCAGCCTTTTTTTGACGTAACATGGCCTTGCTTTTGTACCCCTCAGGTAATATTTACCCAACAGCTATTAGACCCACTGCAGATAACGCTGAATGATATAGTGACGATGAGTGGCAGGTTTAGTGATTAAGTTATATCATGTGATGATATATTATCTAACAGCACAAAATTACTACATAGTAATATTCTGAATGGAATTTTTTAGCACTTAAATCAAATTGCTGCTAGGGTTGTTCTAGCAACTGATGCTTCAGAGTGGGAAGAAAAGGCCGGGGTGCAATTTTTTTCTACACAACTAGACGTGTAGTTATTGGCTTTGGCTTCTTAATTACAACAAAATAGTTTTGGCCGAGTTCTTAGCTGTTATTTTAGCCTTACGTGAAATTTCTTTAACAATAACTTTCGTAGCTATAGCTATAGATTACCTGTTACCTGTCATTGTGTTCGGCACTGACTCCTTCAACTGATTCGGTATTCTAAAATTATTACAATTACTGGTTCCTCATCATCTTCAAAACTTGCGTTTAATTTGGGTGCCGGCATACACAGGAATTGAACTGAATGAGGTTGCGGACTCTCTGGCGAAAGCTTCGCTGGCAGGTCCAGTTCTCTCTCTCCTTCCAGTTACGGCGTCTGTTGCTGCGGCAAGGCTCAGAAAGTATGCATTATCTGTGCTTACTGCAAGTCTTGATTCATCACTCGACTTTTTGCACATACTGTTTCTTTGGAGCAGAAAATAATGTGTAGCAATGCGGGCTCAAGTTGTAATAACCAGAACGCATTGTAGAATTCTAAATCCTCATTTTTACATGCACAGAGCGGGTGTGACGACCTCCCCTTTTTGCTGCTAATCGAATGAACTCGAAACTACCGACCACGTCTTGTTGAGCTGCCGATGTTTTTGCTTACACAGAAAACAAAGTATCGAAATTATGGTGTGGTCTTCCGGCTACGTCGGCCGTTCTGTTTTCATTTGAACTCTCTTCGCTGGGACACTTGGACAGAAATTTTGTCAAAGCCGTCGAAAAATTTATATGCGACTAGAATATATTTGGTACGTGTATAAACTGCTAACAATTCTTTATTCAACCTTCCTGGTCAAAATATCTTCACTAACTGGGCGGCTACACAAAATTGTGACTTAAAATTACAATCACTCATAATAACGTCACATTAAAAAAGTTCATCTCTAAATTATTTTAGCTCTTGCTATATATATAAATAAAAAATCTAATATGTATGATCCGCCCGACTATTGGCCTATCCCCTTGAGTGGGTACATGCCAATATTTCAAGGAGCATCATCATCATTATCATGACCGCAAGAGAAGGTGTACAAGAACAATAACATCCAATTCAGTCGCTTGTACTACTGTACGGGTGGAGAGCCTCTATCTGGAATTAGGCAAGTGACACAGACACGGATGGAGCAGCCGTTGCAAAAGAACCATGCGCGCTACGCTGGACCTCTGCCACACGAAATACAGTGGGCGGCATCTCCCTACTGGCCAGCAGCTCCAGTGGACTTTTGGGCACAGTCCGCCACCGGACGAGGCTACCCCGACTTGTCCGCTAACGAGGTTAGCGCTGTTTAATATTAGCATAGCTTGCGATCTCGTTCCGCTGATTACGCAGTAGCGCTAAAAGTATAGCCGCTATTATTATTGAAATAATAAAGCGTGATTCGATATGTGAAATTGCACTTAATTAGGCAGCCGGGATTTGAATTTCGATCCAGTCGCGGTGGCGTTAGGCTATTGTGTTTGGCACACACGTGCACCATAACTGTTTTGGTGTCGTTCCATTCTGCCCAATAAAATTATTTTTTATACTATCACTTTGTTATATATTACAAAGCTGATGAAAACTGGTTCTCACTCGATATAAGGGTCACAAAGCCTGAATGGGTTAAATATTGCTGTGGGTGTGATGCGCTAGGCAAGGTGTGCGACGAGTCCTACTGATGGGGCAACGTGTACTACGCCATAACTACTTGCTCAGTTGGCCACATTGTGTGTACCATTTCCCGGATGCTTTTGTGCATTGCACTGCGGTGCATTCGCCAGAGGAGCCCCACGCATTGACCTGCGAAAGCGTTGTTTAACAATGTGTGTTGCCCTCACCCATGCTAATTATGAAACAAAGTCTAATATGCTACGAGCCATCATGTATCAAGCGGAAGCCTTAGATCTGAAGAAGAGGCTCTTAAGAACAGCCACAACTGCACCCAACAGGAAGCAGAACCCTCCACGCCCAACAGTGGCATCTCGGCAGCTGAGAGCAGCTGGATCAGCAACCTGGCCCGGATGCTCATTTTTTCGGTGCTGCTCATCGCGCTGCTGGTCACGTTGCTGCTGCTCGGACGAAGTAGCACCTGGCTGGCAGAACACGATGAGATCTCGGGTCATCCAGAGGAGCAACAGCATCTCTCGCCATTGGCGGCCGGGGTGGACAAGGGCCGAAGCAGTGGCGTCCGTTCCTGGATGGATGCCAACGTTTCTCGGCCTTCCACAGCCGGAACCAAGGACAATGGTCAAAGAAGATCAGACACTCAGTGAGTACTGCAAGCTTCCGGAAGGTCACGTTCCACCTAAGTCACGAAGTAAATATCGAGAAAGAAAATTTATATGGTCACGTAAACAGAACGGTTTCCTCTGAACCTTGATCCCTAAGTTGGTCTGGTTGGGGGACGTTCCATTGAAAGATATTTCACCCCAGTGCAGTCACAAAACGGACACGCGCGTATTTGCCTCTTGTTTTGTACGTTTCTTAACTGTGTTCCGCTGTGTGTTATGCCAAGAATGTTTTGCTATGTCTATGCCGAATTGGCAGCCAGATGACCGCAAATACGAGAGTGAATATTCGCAACAAGAAGAGGCATGGGCAAGTACTGGTATTATTTGGGATTGTTTGAGCTTAGTGAGCATACTGTCAAAAATTGTTGAATCTTTTTCATTAAAATTGTACACATGATGGTCTCTGACTGTAATACACAGATATATTTGTTCATGAGTTCTCTCCTCGACATGTTCGGCTGCATTACAGTTTTTGTAGTGACAATTGTTTGCGGGGTGTTTTTTAGGGGCGAAGCTCCTTATGGCGTGGCTTGTGCGTTCCTCGTAGTACGTAACCACCAGTGGCACATACCCGGAATAGCGGTCCTTACGATTTTGACCTCCAAGGTGGTTCCGGTGAGAGATTTCTTCTGTGCGTTGTTGAACAATAAAAGATAGTGCTCAATGCACATGTTAATGGCTCCTAAGGAAGAATGAGAGACAGGAGCATTCGGCCTTTAGGTAACGCGCACGCTGCGATCCCCATTAGCAGCTATTGGCATGTACATTGAGCACGATCTGACAAGAAAGGGTTGCTACGTTATACTCGCTGGGTGAAACCTCCTTGGTTTTAGAAAGGTTTAGCGAGCATTGGGCCGCATAGCCATGAATACAGTGAACTAGTATATACCATGAACTCGAGGTGGTTAAAGGTGGGAAGTAAACCCGAAGCGCAAGCCGTAAGAAAGTGTCCATGCGCCACCTCCCGTTTAGTCCTTGAAATGTCCGCTGGATGACGGTGCTTCTATATGGAAAATATAAGATGAAAAGATGCGAGATGATGGTACTTGGAGTGCTGAATAGATGGACAAACGGACACACAGACAGATGCATGGATGGACGCATGAACGGACGCGGGCGGGGATGCATGGACGAAGGCAGGGACGGATGCACGAACAGACGCACGCACGGACGGGTGGATGGACGCATGGACGGTTACACAGACGTACGCAGGAACGGACGGAAGCAAGAACGAATGGACGGACGAATGCTTCGCCCCACTCCCCATCATTCACTCCGTGGATATGCTGCCATTTTTTTACCTGAATCCCTAGTTCTGAAATGGAACTAAATGAACGGCGATGGAGATGAGTAACGAATGTTAAGAGCACCAATTAAAAAATAAACAGAAGAACTACTGCTAGCACACTCACAAATGTAGCTACCTCTACGTTTAGAAATAAAGGCTTCAATGAAAAAAAACAAATATAAATTGAATTCCCGACTGCAGGAGTTCTTGACTACATTATTTCCAATTTTATGAGTATATAAAAAAGATACAGGCTAAGTCGTTGCGGGTCACCGCATTGCTTTAAAGGACTCGACTAGTTGTTAACGTTTGTTCTTCTTGTATATAATACATTCTTGTTGGTCAGCGTCATTGGAACCAGCCCATCACAGGTACTCACAACACAACTTCTGTCATATATTATGGAATTGGGCAGTAACAGTGCAATAGGCAATAACAGCGCAATATGCAAAAATACTTTCAGAGCGCTTTCACAAACGCAAAACTGAAAAGATTCGAAAGAGCCAAATACCATACTGTACCAGGTGAAAATATAGAACAACGTTTAGTGGTGTATGAGTTAAAAAATCTGAGACCCAAATTTAATATGAATTGTGTTGCAACAGTTTAGAATAACTGTCGAATATTCAGTCGAGGGCTATAAGAATAGCTCTTAGTTTTCAGAACGTTTTCTTCGAAAAATATATTGGCATATATTAACGCAGTACATCTACTGTGTTAATTACTGCAGTAACGTTACTGCAGTAACCACATTCTAACCGCAAAACGCCATCATTATGCCAACAGTCGCAATCTCGTATAAAGAAGCAATGAGCCCTTTGGGAAATTTTGTCCCTTCATCATGAAACACGGGAGTCACAACGAAAATCATTATAGTACTTTTATATCGGCTGCTAAATAAAACAGTGTCATAAAATGACTCACTGTCGTGCCATACCCAACGTGTCATGTAAACAGGGTAACAAAACAGAGAAAATAGTAAAGATGTAAAATTGTAAAATAGCTAATAAAATGTAAAATCAAGAGCAGGTAACACTAGAATCAATTACTGCGGTATGTTACCCTAACACAGCCTAGAATTCATTGTTGTGCATCTGAATTTGTACCTAAATACCATTTTCGAAGCTAAATGTAACCATTGTCTCCATATTTTTATGCTAATAACCAAGCTCGCGATCATGTATGATAGCAGTCTGACACTCTTTCACTACATGTTTCTCGTAAGCAGAAAACTTTTATCTAGTCGTCAATTTTGTGTCGAGAGTATGGCGAAAGCATGGGCTGCCTACATCTTTCTAATTCAAATAATGTAAAAACAGACGTCTCACTATTCTAGCACGTCATTTCTGTGTGGTTTTCTTGTCTGTTCTAGCTGTTGAAAATGTTTCATATTTTGAGTATACATTGCAACGTTGTAAATATCCTATTTATTTATATAAACTTTAAGATATTTGCAAACAGCACTGAAAACGAGGAATATGGCAGTGCTTTAAACACCAGCCTTGTCTTTTATTGTCTGTTTTTTATGTTTACTGCTGACCACACTTGTCCGCAGTGACGTTCTTGTGTTTTTTTTGTTTTTGCATGGCTCAGTGAGAGGACCGCTAAGACATCGACACAGGAAATGGACACCACAGAAGAATTCACAAGCACATTAGTGGATATGCCTCAGAAGGTGATGCATTGGGTGAGCTGCAATTTCACTTAAAGTCGTGGATTTCCTCGGGACATTTATGTTTACTGTTTCAAGTGACGAAAGCAATTTCGCAGTGACGCACTTAACCGCTCAGCTCCTCTTTTACAAATAAGACAAAGTAATGAGTTTGAATAATAAAAAAATGACATCCCAACTAAAATTATTCCTTGATCCATTACCATAACCAACAATTCTGAATCAAAGCTTTCTAGCATATTTGTGGAAACTGAAAGACACCTGTATCTGCAGTCGTGAATATTGCTGGTTGATAACATGTGCGTTTGCGAGCACGCGACTACCTCCAAACGTAGGTGGGTTTGTAGTATTAGTTAATAGTAACGGCCTCAGACGGTAAGCCCCTTTTCTGATTCTCGGAGACGCCTGCTGTGTTAGTGCATGGGCTTTGCTGCTCTCCATCAATCTCAGTCTAGGGCAGTTCACTTGCTCGGAAGGCGAGAAGCCAACCACTTCACCTTCCACCATATCCATTACAATGCCCGTCATTGCGATGGATGACGGCTCATCATGACTGTGTGTATGAGTAACGGATCATGGGCAAATTTTCCACGGAGATGTGTGCAGTGCGCACGAAAAATTGAATGGCAGCAAATCCAAACAACTTCAGTACTCCTTAACGAACTAAGTTTTTGTGAATATGTATATTATGCCCACACTTCTGGTTTTAATGCAATGGTTCTTTAAAGACCCGTTTTGTAGTAGTGAGGTGGATACGGTATCGTTTTACAATAGCGAATGCTTTTCATTTGAAGTTAGTGCTACGTGAGGGTCTAAATCTACTGCATCTGTTCTGGTGCAGAATTCCTGAGATATCTACAGTTGGGTGGTGTGCGTAAATAAACAAGTTGAAAGACTTGCGTCGTAATATTTTTTCGCTGCATTTTTTTTCGGTCACATTCATCACTAGAAATATTTCATTGAGATATGCACCAAACTACCATCAGAAAACCTGGTGAGTGCAACATAAAACAGCAACCGTAATTCTTCATTTTCAGGCTAAAAACCCCCAAAAATGTGGGGTCTTGTCCTTCACTTTCTGTGGTGCTCCTAAGCAAGAATTTTACTTTGATGGTTTCGAAGAGGCCTGTCTCTCGATAGCTGAATCGAAGAGGGTCGCCCTATGTAACCGAGGAGCAAACAAGTTTGCTTCTCTGGCCAGCTGTGACGCAGCCTGTGGTTTAAATGCGAACACCGTTGAAGCAAAATGCAATGGAGATGTCCTTTTCACTGAATGCAAAAGGTAAGAAGGCCTCTCTAAGACATTTTCTTGAGGTGTACGTTGTACATTCTTCAATAGTACGTGTCAGGGAAATTATACCTTGAACGTTCAATATCAAAGTTTAAAGCTTACACGAATCGCTTTTTCTTTTTTGTTTCCGGGGTAGCCTGGAGGTCAACCCCGATAGTTTGAGTGAGTCAAACAAGTGTCTGTTGTAATGGACGAGAGACTATCCGATTGAAACGTGTAACTTTGGGACTGAGTAGCCTAACGCACATATTTTTATTTACAGTGCCTACAGTCCACTTCATTTTTTGAAGTAATTTTTGTTCCAGCACTTACGTTGGTGCTAATGTAAAGTTTAGCAGCCAAGTGTCTAGCAAAGTGCTAGATGCTTACAGGAGCTCCTACATCTAACAAAATGCTAGATGCTTACAGGAGCTCCTACACACACACAAAAAAACCTATGTCGTGTTTCCACGCATAAGTACTGTGTATAAAGACTACAGCAGGAGGTCATTCGTTTGAACGCATGCATTTTGTTGTACAGGCTGTGCATCACCATTATTTTGATCGCTTTGCTCCTTTCTTCGATGTAATTTTAGTTTTTTCTTTGTAACTTTTAATGAAGACTACATCCATAGGCTATGCATATTCACTACGCGGTCATCTTGTTGAACTCTTTGTAGCTACATTTGATTGCTCGCCTTGTCGTTATTCATAATACCTCTATGAGTAATTTCGAACAGGTTGTCTGCGAAAACACAAACGACCACATATCTCCTTTGGCGTACATGCAGGTCATCTTGGTGTTTTCGTATATTTCCTATTAGTTCAGTGGCTTCATCCACAAATAGCGTAGCGCTAATTCACGTTTGTCCCTGTAAGCTCGCTTGTGAATGTGCTCACTTTTTTTTTCTCGCAACCTTGTGAATTATTAAAGCATGTCAAACACAGCAGGCCACAAACAATTTTTACTTGAGATTACTCTGATTATGCTGAAGGCTTGGTACCAACTTTGCTTTTAAACATTCGTTCGCAGTCAGGACGTGAATGGTCCACTGTGGTTCTTTAACGGTGATCGGTGTGAACGGTGGAACTTCGTGGGCGGCCTTTGTCCGGGCATAAACGACAGCAGGGCAAGTTTGTTCGAGACGCCCGAAGAATGTGAACGCTCCTGCCAGGAGCCGGGAGCACGCAACGGCCGCTGTGGAGTGCCATCGCGGGTGGCCTGCACGCCAGATAGGCTGAAACAGCCTTACTTCGCCAATATGGGTGCATCCGGAATGGCCGAACGATGTTTGAAATCTTCAGTCCAGAGCCTCGCCGGTCATCTGTGCATCGCGGGGAAGAACCGCTTCGTCTCTTTGGAGGCTTGCAAAAAAACATGCGTCGGCAGCACCCGATCATGACGAAAGGCTGTCACCGTCGTCACCGACCCATCGGGCATTAAAAGCGACTGCGTTACTAGTAGATCGCTCTATTTTAATAATAAAATATTCTCGGGGAGGCCCAGTGGTTACTGAGCCCACTGCTACCCGAACTAACGAAAAATCTTGCCTGTCACTGAATTTGTCACCGCTGCTGCAGATTGTGCAAACTACGATTTATAAACACGTTTTTTTAGACAATGTACAATTCATTTCATTATAAATAGAAAGGAATTATTCCGGGCGTAACTTGGCAAATCTCCTTACGTCAATTAATAGCTTGCGCACTAGATGCTTTTCAGATAACGTGCGGGGAAATACACAAATAAAGTTAGAGCAAATGCAGTTTCTCTATATCTGTATCGTGTTTGACTATGTCGGGACTCGCCAGAGTGTGTATTGTTTGAGGATGCGGCTTCATCAAGTGGTACGTCCACGGGACTGCTTTCAGCTCTTATATAGTACAGTAGCGAGTCCTTTGAAATATTATCCACTTTTATATGCGAAGCATTTCTTAATGAACTTTGCCGACTTTGAGTCTATCTATCTATCTATCTATCTATCTATCTATCTATCTATCTATCTATCTATCTATCTATCTATCTATCTATCTATCTATCTATCTATCTATCTATCTATCTATCTATCTATCTATCTATCTATCTATCTATCTATCTATCTATCTATCTATCTATCTATCTATCTATCTATCTATCTATCTATCTATTTATCTAGCCGCCTACGACATTTAGCTTTCCTGGCCGCTTCGATAGTGGTATTGGTACCAAACTTTGTATGGCATAACATGAGTGTATGAAGGACATATTTGACTAGTCATGACACAAAAATCATGACAAGTATGTCATGAAAGTCATGATTTACATTTCATAGTTGTGCAGCTCTTGCGATGGCTTCGTTCACATGGCATGTTGCAAAACTGGTATGGTATGACATGATTGCATGGCGAACACAAGCGACAGACTCTAACATGAAAATCACGACATGCGTGTCATGTAACAACTTGACTACATGCCACGCTCATGATGTGAACGAGGCCGTTTCGCTAGCGTCCCATATACCAAATTTGGTATGACGGTACCCTAATGGATGACGAAGGTATGTGACTGGTGCAAAAATGTTGATCATTGGATGCCTGTCATGTAACAATATGACTGCATGCCACGCTCAAGATGCCCTGGTGGCCGTTTCGCTAGCTTCGCATATGCCAAACTTGGTATTACATGACATCAATGAATGACAAAGGTATGTGACTAATGGAATCATGATAATCATGAGATGCGTGTCATTTGAGAACATGACTACATACCTCAGTCAAGGCGCCCGTATATTTCGACGCCAGGCGCCGGTTTTGCCATATACTCGCAGGCGTGCACCGCGCTTTATTGCTTTGACGCATGCGCGTTTCTGCACGTCCGAAATCTCTCCGTCACGAAAAGGAGACGCAGTGTTGGCGGTGTAACGCATCGGCGCAAATTTCGCGCCGAGGCGTGACAGAGCACGCACATTAGAATGCAGCAGGAACACCTGTATAGCACGTTTCGTTCGTTCTAGCTAAGATGCTGGTGCCACGTGAACTGCCGCAAGCTGGAAGTGTGACGAGGGACAGGTTACCAGTGTTGATGTTCACCGTTGTAGTGCTTTTCGCGAGCTTGAAGCTCGCACACACGGTTGGCAACGGGATGATACAAATAGGCAGTTTTATTATTATATTTATTAAGGCGTAGCAAGAGTGGCTGCCCAGAGATTTTACCAACGTCATACAGCGTTTTTGGGCAGTGCCGTGTTGCTCTCAAAAAGACTTCACCAAATAAACGTTAGAAGATTGTAATTTTTACCTCCGAAAAAATTTATTCATTTTTGATCACTGAAATTTTACAATGTCAGCCCGGTATTCACTGGAAACATAGAGGTCAAGGATATGTGCACGTTGTATTCCTTCATCTGATAAGTTGAAGTGAAGTTTTTGAGATATAAGGTCAGCTATTATTTTGTCGTACTGCACCCTACCTTTAGAAACATTGTCGACAATATCGAAAATTTTCAATTTACCCCTACAAGACAGACCTTCCAGCTCATCAATTCGGAAAATAATAGCAGCTGTTACGCTTCTCACTCCTCGTGGAAGATCTAGACCATGGTGACCCGAGATATACAATCCTACAACATTGTCTCAATTGTCACTAGGTTACTAGAAAGACCGGTTACTTTCTTAAGTAACCTTTCTTAAGAGAGATTAGATTGGTTAGAACTTGGCTAAGTACGGCAAGAAGTTCTAAGAAGACAGGTAAGCATGCTGTTCTATAGGGCCACATCTTCAGCACTGATAAGCCCACAGTGCATTTTAGTTTCTTCAGAGCAAACCATTCAAGCAAGTTCGATCGCGTAACAAATGCACCTCAGAAGACGACTACAAATCTAAGCTTCATACCCCAACTACTAGCGTAAACTATTTCTCACCTTTTTTTTTACGTGTCCCCAAGAAGACAGAAGACAACCGAAGATGGCAGTGACTTCACGAGGTAGTAAACCTTTTCGGATGCAGAAGTGTAAGCACGATTGACATATCGAAACAACTACATTTCACTTCACCTTATGCAGGTCAGAAAGTCTAGAAGAAAGATTTCCGAAAACTGGCAACCCCTGGCCCACTGTACGAGAAAAGTATTCTAGAAGTATTTTTCCCGAGCGTGCTGGTGCGTAAGTTTGCTGAACATCTTATTTGAGGCACACAGCCCGGGACTGGATAGAAAAAAAAAACAGTTGAGCGCTAACTGTGGATTCTCCCCACCCCCTTTTTGATCTCTGGTCTTGCCTATAATCTTAACTTGAGAGAAATCTCGCACACATGAGCATGACTTGACAGGCGCCACAAGATGCTCACTATATCTTTTAGCTATGCTTTTGGAATCTCCCTCGGGCGATCATAAGTACACCACCCGGTTTGTCCTGTAATGATGACAACCTGATGTAGCATGCAAACACAATAGCAGAAACAGATGGTGTGCATCTTATGGCACATGTCAAGTAATGCTCATGTGTGCCAGGTTTCGCGCAAGTTAGGACATTAGGCAAAAGCAACAATCAAACAGAGAGGGAGCAATTACGAGCGTTTGACTTTAGAGAGAAGGTGTTAGCTATTGTCAGTGACACATAAATCGTGGCTTTTGTATCTGAATTAACCTTTTTTTAATACACAACTTTCTAGAGTACAGCATGTCACTTTTTCACGCATCTGCACATACTCGAAAGTTTTGGCCTGCAGCATTTGCCGTTACTAAACAGTTGGTAGTTGGTGCTCATCTGTCTGTCTTCCTTGCAAGTCTGAGGGTTACCAGCTTTGCACCCCAAATAACATGGCCAGTGAACGTACGCATCAACTTGCCAAAAAAATTTCTTCTAAATTACATTGCCTCTGAGAGACGAAAGCATTCCAACGCGTTGCGACCATTGGACGATCGCCCGCTCACCGTGCAGATGCTCTGAAGGCAGCCAAAGCTCTTCTGTGCTTTTTGAGGACTACGAACTTATGCGAATGCCTGATTTGATGTAATACCGCCGCTTTACGCACGTCAGCGCATTCACTGACAATTTTTTTCTCTCATTTCTCTTTTTTTTCCTATCCCAATCTTATTTTTATACTCCCGTTTCCTATTTTCCGAGCTCAGGGTAGCCCCGCCGCGGTGATCTAGTGGCTAAGGCACTCGGCTGCTGACCCGCAGGTCACGAGATTGAATCCCGGCTGCGGCGGCTGCATTTCTGATGGAGGCGGAAATGTTGTAGGCCCGTGTGTCCAGATTTTGGTGCACGTTAAAGAATCTCAGGTGGTCGAAATTTCCGGAGCCCTCAACTACGGCGTTTCTCATAATATTATGATGGTTTGGGGACGCAAACCTCACATATCAATCAATCAATCAATCATTCAATCAATCAATCAATCAATCAATCAATTGAGCTTAGTGTAGCCAACTTAGGCAGGTGACTGGACAGCCACCTTGTCCTCTGTCTTGTTAACGCTATAGCGTAAAAGAGCTCGTTTTGCAGGAGTTCTGGCGTCGGCGTCGACATCATTGGTTGTGAGTGAGGAAATATTATTTCTGCATGACCAGAAAATCCGGAAAGGTGCAGATAGAATAAATCCTGAAAATTGTGGGTCTGAGTGGGGATCTAACTAGGATCACATATGTGACAAGCGTGTGCTCTACGACAAAGCCACGCCTCTGCTAGTGATTGTAGTGAAGATTGCTTCCACTGCTTTGAAATGTCGTGAAAGTGATTTTCACGCTTGGAAAACACACACGTCCTGTGTTCCTTCTTTAGATCACATTATGAAATACTGAATTTGACTTCATAGTTAAAAGCCACTCACCCACTACAAAAGGCGCACACGTTACTACACCCTGAAGGCCAGTTCTAAAGTATTTCTCTCACCAAGTGTTTGAAGTACCCACTTGAAACAGAATATCGCTCTCGCGTTCTACTCCTATAGAGGCGAAGCTCCCGTTGCAAGTACACTGCGGCAGCATCTGCTGCAGTCTCGTTTCGGCTCGGCACGTTGTGTACTTGTCAAATGCATATTTTGGTCGCTGACAGAGACGTCGGATCGCTAGGTTTGGGTACATGCGAACCAGTAGTTGTCTCCAGGCAACGTGATGTTTCTTGTTTAGTTAGAGCTGGGTGGTGAACTCCTGCTATGTCTCCTCTGTCAAGACATTAGTACGTTTTAAAATAATGCTTAGTCTGCTTAAACTGAAGAGCAGTGTGTGCCTCTGAAGGAGGCCTTACAATCCCCGAACTTTCACTCCCGCAGAGTTCTCGAGGTGCGTCACATGTAGGGAATGCACGCAGGTGCACCAGTTCACCGTATACGGTTTGGAGTCACCACGTGGTCCTTAGTGCTGCCTGGGAGAGGAGTGTCCGTGGGGGGTAGGACTCCACACGTGGAAATTTCAGTCTGTGCGGCATATGGTCCAACTACAGGAGAGGTCCGGTTTCTGGCGTTGTCGCATTTGTTTGCCAGAGGATCGCCCATTATCACCCCGGTGTCTGTGGTATAGCTACTCCGAGTGCTATCATCGCATCTTCAGCCATCTCCGTTTCTTCCGTGCACATTATCATGCTCGTGATGTAAGTTGCTCCGTTATCCGTGATCGCGATCACATAACTTGAAGAGTAGATAGCAATAGCGTAATCAGGCCTGGAGCACATCGCCGTCTGATTGGCTAGCCTGATTCCATTTTCGGTGCATGCCTCAACCTTGCCCTGAGGAAACAAATGACTGTGCGCATCGGAATGGCCGTTACAGAGTAACATCTTACTGCAAGCAATGTTAATTGTGCACTACGCCATGATTATTATTTTTTTCTAAATAGGCGGACCGCCCAATACGCATCCGCATGGTAATACGCGTTCCGATGCAGCTGCTCATTTTGTCGAAATTTCTGCTTCTGGTGACGATTAAATATGTTGGAGTGTTTCATTACAAATAGACATTTAAGACTCCCACTAGTAGTTAATTTCAAATATTCTGACAACTTGCACGATTATACGCTCCTGCCACGTAATATTTGACGCACTAAAAAGTCTTTTCGACAGATATAGTGTTTTTTTATATTCCTTTTTTTTGAACCAGTTCCATCAAACGTCCTGGCTCTGAGAACAGCTCTTTGTAACACAGTGAGCCTGGCTTTGAGCCTCTCGATGGCCCGAATTTTGATATTATTCATGGTTTTCGATTTGTCATGGACGGACAAGACCATAATTTTTCACTCTCAATCTACGACGCCAATGCCCACACCAGCGCCGCTGCCAAAATTTCTCAATGCTGTAGTATTAACTCGCGACGGTGTTGTTAACTCTGCGCATCTACGTAAATCGTTTTTTTTACTCTTTCGGAATATCAACAAAAATTTCCTAAACGTTATGCTGCAAATTCGCGTGAACAATACAAGAAAAAAAAATGTGCCATTTATTTTTGGTCTACCCGTAGTACACTATTTTTTCAGAGCAGTACGCATGAAATAACCGTGTCGCTTGACATCGTGTGGCCAGCACTGGAATGAAAATACTGCAGCCGCGAAGCAAAATTTGTGATAATATTTGAACTTGCAACACCGTTTTTTTTGTTGAAACATTTCGTTTTTGAATCATCATGCACCAGTACACAAAAATAAAGCAAACAAAACAGTTGATTAAACTTGCAACTTCTCAAAGTGAACCTATTTTACTTCAAATCAACGTACTGGCAAGAACTATCTTTCGTAAATTGAAAAAAAAAATGTTTTAGGAAGGAAAAAAGTTAGGTGTGCCGCAGAAGAAATGAAAGCACACAACAAAGAATCACGCATTTTTGACACACCTCATGCGAAAGCTTTGAATCAAAACATATTCAAATATATTCTTGATCACACTCCTGCCAAATCGACATGAGCGCTGCAGTATGTGCAAATAAATAAATAAATAAATAAATAAATAAATAAATAAATAAATAAATAAATAAATAAATAAATACAAAACTTCGGGAACGAAACTTCTGTGCTTGAAGGGACATGCCACGTTCCGATAAACAAGGTAAGTGCCGCAACCAAAAGCAGACAGCCGGGCGGCGCTGTGGCCTGAAAAGAAATGTGAAAAGGTGCGCCATTTTATGCATGCAAAGATGGAAATAAAGCCGAGCGAACACTGCAGTCAGCTTTACAGTATAGCGAGTCAGTGACACACTCAGTGAAAATTCAATGCAATAACAAACTTATTGATTATGCGTCAGTTTCAGCGGAACTATACTGCGCAACATTTCTGAATGGTGCTTCATGCTCGAACATTTCTTATAGAAGTTACCTTCTGTTGATACGTAAAGACAACACGTCATGCTTGTCCACATCATCTGCGATGGTTTCACACGACGTCAAAATGTTGCACACTGTTCACCGTAAATGGGCTATAATGAGCACTCTTGACATATTTATTGTTTATTGGCATAGAAAAACTTCAATAAGGTTCCGCATAAAGAACGAACACAATCTACATTAATACCGCGAAAAGTGTCTTGTAAAAAGCGAAGAATCTTCTGACATACAATTCATTTCAACAAAATTTTATTTTGGAATACAGACAGATAAACCTTTCTCACTTCTCATCTCTTGAATATCAACTCGCCGGCCTGAAGAATGCTCCGTAAGAGCAAGCAACAGGAAGAATAAGTAAAATCTACCGCGCACTCGATCTTCTTATATTGTCTCGAATAGACTGGGTCACTTCGCTCGCTTCATGGTGTAGAATTTCTGAACTCTACACTGAAAAATTTGAGCTCAAAACTCGGAACTCTAACTCTTAACCCTAAACTCAACCTCGAAATTTAAGCCAATTCTTTATAAACGCTTCTTAGATCAATACTTTATGATTTGGACCGACACAGAGGAGGGCTTCAGTATATAAACTTTTACAATAAAGTTCATCCCCACATAACATTCACATATACGTAATCAACAAGTGAAATATATTTTCTTATTTTATTCACGTTCATGCACAAGTAAAAGACTAACTACTATGTTTGAAATGAAAAACTTACAGATATGAAGCAATACCTTCGCTAAAATAGTTGTAAACCTCACCATTGCAAAACGAGCAGCCACTACTCGCAGGCCCATCGATTCAGAATTCGCTTCCACCACGAAGACTTCAAGGTCAACGCAGAAAACATGCGCACGTACTTGCAAAGCAACACTAACCTACCTCCATAGTCAACAATTCCGTACGTAAAAAAGCAAACCTCGATCGCCTGCAGCTACTTTGCCAGCAGAAATAATTAAAAGACGAGAGACAGAAAAACTAAGAACGAACTTTTCAAAGCAACCTTCCTCCTCCCTGCCAACAGAAAGGAAAGTTTAAAGAGACAATTCATCACCTTAGAAGAGAGGGAACGGCTATTCGAAATCTTTCCTTCCCCTAAGTGAGGGGTATAGAGACGCCCCAAAATAATCAGGATTATCTTGTGCGTTTGTAAAGTGATAAGACGCCCATAAGTAGATGTCAGCCATGCGGCAAAGCTCACAGCATGGTGTACAAATACATACAGGCTGCACGTGGCTTAAACCACTCATCCCAATTTCAAGCACTCTATATCAAACCCTAAATGGGACAGATCAAACTTAGTCTTCCTTCTTGAGTGCGCAATGTGCAGGGTTCAATATATTGACCAGACTGACGCGGCCTTTGGCACCCTATTTGAGAACCATCGTTCACATGTTCAATCTCTACCGGATCGGCCTTTTGTCTCGGCATATAAGTTTCGAATACAAACCGTTTGACTCTGTCAAGGTTATGCTCTTAGGAAGCGGTGTCTCCAGTCTATAGAGCAAGGAGAGCGCGAATCAAATATGGTTCAAAAATCCAAGGTGATGAAGCCTCTACTAAACATTAATCTAGGCATACTTCGAACATCGAGCGCTTTGGAAGATGCAAGGTAAATTATTCTTAACCATTACTCTCTCTCTCTCTCTTTGTTATTTTTTCCCTCTAAGATATTGTCAGGTTCACGTTGTCGGATAGCTAATCTACCAATGAAATGCACGAACTCTATCTGGAGCAAACCCATTAGTCAGACTGGAAGGCGATATCGCGTCGCTCTTCTTGCTTTAGTGGGCACGCTGGCAAACCTTACGCCTCGACGGGAGGCGCAATCGACGCCACCACCGTACGCTGGCGCGGCCTAAGTTGGCACCGTTTCAAGGGATGGGGCGCTTGCGACGACGGTCGAATCCAACGATTTCCGTGGAGTAGAAAAAGTTGCTCCGTGAAGTAGCTCTCGTGACGGAGCTGCTCCAGATCTGCCAATGGGCACATACAAGGAGCACTCTCAATCCGCCAATGGAAGAGACTTGCTCCGCATAGAGCAGAAGAAAGTATTACCGGAAGTGGTCCGAATCTGGTAATGATTCACACTATAAGAGAATTCACTCTTCTGCTGCAAAATTTTGAACGAAAGATATTCACCACTCTCCTATTTTCCAATCTCTCCTGTAGCCAATTTTAATCCATAAGTGGAAGGATGTAGCTCTGCGTTTTTCATGGAATGCACCTGTTCTGTACCTTCTTCGTGACTTGTACTAAGCTTTTAGACTGTTCACCTTTTTTTTTTAGCGCTCACCACTTGTTGTGAAGTTTTTTCTCACTCTCCTTCACGAGCGAATGAGGAGATGTGACATAAGCAAATGTAGACCACGTGTGTATATGTACACAATTTCTGTTTGTTGGCCCAGTCCTATTTTCCTTTGTTTTTGAAAACCCGCGATGGTGGTCGAGTGGATAAGGCACTCGGCTGCTCTCCCGCAGGCCGCCGGATTGAATCGCAGTGACGGCGGCTGCATTTTCGACGAAGGCGAGAATGCCTGGGGCCCATGTGCGTAGATTCGGGTGCACGTTAGAGAAAGAAGCCAGTGGGTGTTCGGACTTTCCGGAGTGCCTCTCGGCACCATTCATAATCATATGATGGTTTTAAATCATGAAACCCGTACAATTATTATATTATTATGGTAAGTTACTTCTAAATCAGGAGCAAAATTTGCAGAAATGTTAAGCAGACGCACGCGTGACACAGTTTGTTCGTAGTTATTCGCAACGCACATCCTGACGAATACCAGTGCACCGTTCGAAACCATCGGTAATGAAATTAAGACAACCACTCAGTTGTGTCTCACCTATTATATATATATATATATATATATATATATATATATATATATATATATATATATATATATATATATATATATATATATATATATATATATATATATAGTCACGGGGAATCTACTTGACTACTTGCAACGCTACGGCCACTCCGCCATCATGCCTGCATATATATATATATATATATATATATATATATATATAAATATATATATATATATATATATATATATATATATATATATATATATATTGGGGTGAAATTCAATGGATCCGGTGGAAAATGTGGTAGAAAAAGAGGTCGACAAACGTGCGAAAAAACACTAGTTTTACTAACGTTTCGGCAGGTGGGCCTGCCTTCGTCGGAGTGAATGGTTACACATGGCACACAGGGCACATATATAAGCCGCTTCTTTGCGTATCACACTGCTAAGTCATCATCAGTAGTTTAAGAAACAAGATTATATATCACCAAAGGTACGTGGCTATAGTGCATATACAGCTGAAAACGCGTATCATTATACTATAGTGAATTGGCACGTATTAGATACCCTACAACTTGTGTGGAATGAAACAGGTCTCCAAAATAACAGACTGCGCACGCAGTAGCTCACAGCTCACTTGGTCATACGTTCTGCGAGATAATCACAGCCTAAAAACATTCAGTAAGCCTATAAAAAAGAATATATATATATATATATATATATATATATATATATATATATATATATATATATATATATATATATATATATATATATATATATATTGAAATACAACGGTGCAGCTGACGCTTTATTGAAGCAACAGCAAAATGGCGCCGATCATGAAGAGGAACGTGCCGAAGACTGATGATGATAATTGATAGATGAGGAAGATGACGTACAATGAATTCTCACACTAATTTCCCCCGTCGACGGAAGCGGCCAGCCTGGCCGCGAATTACGCTGTGGAACGCATACAATAGGGCTTGAGACGCGAAACATGCACAATCTCTGTCCCGCGGCAGCGTTGGTCAGTGGGAACATGAACAGGTGTGACACGGTAGTTCACCGGTGAGGTCTGTTCGATAACTTTGTAAGGGCCAAGATAGCGTGACTCAAACTTTTCGCATAAGCCAGGCGTTCGCGCAGGAGTCCACAGAAGTACGTTGTCGCCAGGGCGGTAGAGAACGACGCGGTGAGTGGCATCGTAACGATGTTTGCGATCTTCTTGGCTAGCTTCGGTGTTTACGCGGGCAAGACGACGGCATCGAGCAACGCGGGACAGAAACTGGTCGCAAACGAATGGTGAAGAGTTGACGGGGCCAGAAAAGAATGAAACGTCGAGTGGTGATGTCGGTTGGCGTCCGTATACTAGGAAAAATGGAGAATAGCCTGTGGTTCGTTGAACTGACGTATTATATGCATACGTGACAAAGGGTAGTATGGCATCCCAATTGCGATGGTCCGGTCGGATATACATGGACAGCATGTCACACAGCGTGCGATGAAATCTTTCCGTTAAGCCATTGGTTTGCGGGTGATAGCTAGATGTTGTTTTATGAACTGTTTTTGATGCTTGAAGAACTTCACTGAGCGTGCTTGAAAGAAATGCCTTTCCCCGGTCGCTCAAAAGGACACGAGGGGCTCCATGACGTAGATAAATAGCATTCAAGAAGAAAGTTGCTACTTCCGAAGCACTTCCTGAAGTGATTGAGGCCGTCTCAGCGTACCGGGTCAAGTGATCAACCGCGGTGACTATCCACCTCTTGCCGTCTGATGTAGTTGGGAGGGGCCCGAAGAGGTCAATTCCGACGACAGAGAACGGCTCCGATGGACAAGGAAGTGGTTGTAGGGTACCGACTGGAGGAGTAGTGGGCCGCTTGCGGTGTTGGCAAAGTGCGCACGAGGCAATATATTTAGCTACTGTCGTGGAAAGACCTGGCCAGAAAAATCGACTGCGGATGCGCTCGTATGTTTTGTAGTAACCCAAGTGTCCTAACGTCGGGTCGTCGTGGGAAGCGCGCAGAACTTCAGTGCGTAGTGCGCGTGGTACGACGGGAACCCATCGGTGGCCTTCCGGGTGCAAAATGTATCGATATAGCACATCGTCCTCCAACTTGAATAGTCGGAGTTGTTTCCGGAGCCTGGCATTAGGGGAAGACGAAGCACCGGTAAGCCGACCAATGATGTCAGTGCAATAAGAATCGGCTCGCTGGTGAGTAGCAAGTGCTGACGGACGGGTGGATGAAGGTAGGGAAGAAATGGATGATATCGACGAGGCGTCCTCCGTATAGCCAATTTGACAAGGGGATGTGACGTGCACCGAAAACTGCGGCAAAGGGCATCGTGACAAAGCGTCGGCATCTTGATGTTGTCTTCCAGTCTTGTAGATGACGTCAAAGTCATAAGATTGTAATCGGAGAATCCAGCGGCCAAGTCGTCCCGACAAGTTTTTGATTGTGGACAACCAGCAAAGAGCATGGTGGTCTGTCACAACAGTAAAATGTCGACCATGTAGGTACGGACGAAATTTTTGGATGGACCAGACAACAGCCAAGCACTCTTGTTCGGTTATCGAGTACCTCTTCTCTGCAGTGGTCAGAGTGCGGCTTGCATACGCGACAACTTTCTCGCGAAAGGCATGGTCGCGCTGGAGCAGTACGGCGCCGATTCCTTGTCCACTCGCGTCAGTGTGTAATATCGTAGGTGCCTTGTCATCGAAATAACAAAGCACCGGTGCGGATGTCAGTGCCTGCTTGAGTTCTTGGAATGAGGCTTCGCATTGATCATTCCAATCGAAGGAACCGGTACTAGCAAGGAGCTTGTGGAGAGGAGCGGCAATAGTGGCAAAGTTGCGAATGAAGCGGCGAAAGTACGATGCGAGTCCAAGAAAACTGCGTAGTTCTTTGGAGCGAAAGGGTCGCGGAAAGTTGAGGACTGCGGAAATTTTGTCCGGATCGGGCTGGATGCCATCTTTAGTAACGAGATGTCCTAGTACTTTTATAGCTGTGTTGCCAAAATGGCACTTCCTTGTGTTTAGTTGAAGTCCAGCGTTGGAGAGACATGTAAGCACTTGATCTAGGCGTTGCAGATGATCATCAAAAGTGGAAGAAAACACTACGATATCATCGAGGTAGCATAGACAAGTTTTCCACTTGAGGCCACGAAGAACAGTGTCGATCATCCTTTCAAATGTGGCGGGAGCATTACATAGACCGAATGGCATTACGTTAAACTCGTAAAGACCGTCCGGCGTAGAAAAGGCGGTCTTTTCTTTGTCTGCTTCGTCCATTGGTATTTGCCAATACCCGGACCGAAGGTCAAGGGTGGAGAAGTATTGGGCGCCTTGCAATGAGTCAAGTGCATCATCTATACGGGGCATCGGATATACATCCTTTCGGGTAATCTTGTTGAGCGCGCGGTAATCAACACAAAATCGTACCGATCCATCCTTCTTTTGTACCAACACAACGGGTGATGACCAAGAACTGGTAGAGGGTCGTATGATGTTTCTGTTTAGCATATCGGTCACGTTCTCCTCGATGATTTTGCGCTCGGCTAAGGAGACTCGGTAGGGACGACGGCGTACAACAGTCTGACCTTCAGTGTCGATGCGATGATGCGCAACTGTGGTCTGTCCTAGTGCCGAAGCATTGGCGTCGAAGGAGGTCTGGTGTTTCCTGAGCAAATTCAGCAACGCCTCACGCTGAGAAGCAGAAAGGTCAGGATTTATCCCGGGAGCAAAGGAGGAGGACGTAACAGACTGGGCCTGTTGTGGCTGAGCTGTCAAGGCGTCAAGAGAGACCAAAGAAACCGGTTGGGTATCCACATAACATGACACTGCAGAACCTTGGGGTAGGAGGACGGGCTCTGGGGTAGGGTTCAGGCCAATGATTATCGCTGCACTGTCTTTGAACCGCACCAGGCTGGAGGGGACTACAACGCCGCGAGCTAGACAGCTGCTGGAAGGGGTGATGAGGACGTCACCATTGACAATATTCGGAGAAGTGATGGTGATGAGTTGCTCTTGACCCGGGAGTAGTATGGATTCGGAAGCTGTGAAGAAACGCAATGGTCTTTCGTCGACGCGTTCGCTGCAGTGATCGGTCTCGGTCATTTCGACTACACGTTGACGGCAAGAAATTATTGCAGATGCTGATGAGAGAAAATCCCAGCCTAAAATTAGTTCATGAGCACATGAAATTAAGACAGCGAAGGTGATGGGATGAAGAATACCATCAATGAAGACACGCGCTGTACATTGGGCCGATGGTCTAATTATTGCTCCATTGGCCCCAATCAAAGATGATCCAAGGTAGGGTGTCTTCACTTTCCGCAATCGAGAACACAAGTCGGCACGCATAACTGAAATAGTTGCTCCCGTGTCCACCAAAGCCAACACCCGCACACCTTCCACAGTTACCAATAACATGTTTGACGGTCGTTCAGGAGGACTTGGGTCATTTCGCCGCGATGCAGTTTTCCCTCCAAAAACTGCACTGTTTAGTTTTCCGATCGCTGGGTAGCCAGTTGAGAGACAGGCCGAAGTGGTGAAACAGAGCCTCGGAGTGGCGAAGGGGAGCGTGGTCGGGATGCACGTGTATTGTTGGTCGTGTTGGAAATGCGCACAGGAGACGGTGATCGGTGGTTGGAAGGACTGTCGGCATAACGGTAGTAACCTCGAGCATATGTGTCGTCTCGTTCAAAAGCGGCATAACCACGACGTTCATCTTGCTGCCGACGTCGACAGACCCGGGAAATGTGTCCTCGAATTCCACAGTAGTAGCAAATAGGACGTGGGGCCCGCCAGGAAGAATGGTAGGTAGGGTTCGGTGGACGGGCGACTAGAGGTGCGAGATGTTCGTGATCAGGTACAGGTGGTGGTGCTTGAGACGGCGATGGTTGCATTGCAGCGATCTGTGCATACGAGGGGGGTTGGGCGCATGGTGGAGCACGGTGAATGCTTTGGAACGCTGACATTTCTTCCCTAATAATTCCACGCAGATCGCTAGAGGCGGGTTGAGCGGGAACGTTGTTAGAAGGAGGTAAAGTGTAGGCTTGCAGTTCCTCACGAATAATGTCTCGAATGATGGTTCGGAGCTCCATACTGTTTGCCAGGGGGTTCTCAGAGAAGTCGGGTCGTAGGCGGATTGACTGCAGGGTATCAAGCCGCTGGCATACCGAGATGACGTCGGAAACCGTCGAAGGGTTGTGTGCGACGAGGGCGTTGAAAGCGGTAGGTCCGATACCCTTCAGAAGGTGCCGGACACGATCACCTTCTGGCATGGTGTCGTCGATACGGCGGCAAAGTGCAAGCACATCCTCAATGTAGGAAGTGTAGGACTCACCGCAATGTTGAACGCGTTCTGCCAGTTTCTTGCGAGCAACTTCTGAACGGACGGTTGGTGTACCGAAAATGCGTCGGAGCTGGTCTTTGAAGGAAGACCAATCGCGGAAGTCGCTCTCATGGTTCAGGAACCACGTCTTGGCAACCTGAGAGACGTAGAACTGGACGCGTGCTAATTTCGATGCCTCGTTCCAGTTGTTGTAGACACCTACGCGGTCATAGTTGTCGAGCCAGTCTTCGACATCTTCGCCAGGCAGACCGGAGAAGATTGGAGGCTCCCGAGGGGGGTTGTTGACCGGGCTAGGGTTGGCGGCTGGTGGTTGCGCCGGCGAGTGGTTCGGTTGGGCTTGCTCTTGGGCCATGGTGCTCTGCTGGCGCAAGCGACGTCCCGAACGGAGCTCCAGGGGCTGGCTTTGGATGGAGAGAGGTCGAAGAGATCGGGAAGCACCTTCCACCACTTGAAATACAACGGTGCAGCTGACGCTTTATTGAAGCAACAGCAAAATGGCGCCGATCATGAAGAGGAACGTGCCGAAGACTGATGATGATAATTGATAGATGAGGAAGATGACGTACAATGAATTCTCACAATATATATTGTTCGTGACGAAGTGAGGCAGGTCATACTACGAGAGCAAGAGCGTGAACTGCAGCCGGTTCGATTCGACCTATCCAAACATACTCTGAAGTTGTCAGACAACCCACAGTACACAGCAATGCAGCAGTTGCGATGGCAGCGACTCCTCTTCCAACCGGCAGCACGCAGCGCACCTCGTCCCCGGAAACCAACGGCTACCCATCTGCCCCCAGGAGCACGTAGCACACATCGCTAGGTGGAGCATATATAGGCCCAGGAAAATTGACGTCTGGCGTGATGACGAGCGCAGGCCTCTGTGTTTTCATTGTGGGGAAGTGAATCACCTGTACAGATTTTGCCCTTGCCGAGAGGCTGGGTTGAGAATTGAGAGGCTTATATATATATATATATATATATATATATATATATATATATATATATATATATATATAAGGGAAAGAAGTGTATACCTAAGGGCTCGTTTTTCCGTGTTTTTAACACAATAATAATGAGATATAACAGACAGTAATGCCAAGGAATGTACAGGGGAAGTTATTAACATTAATGGAATGTAAATAAGAAGAAAGAAAAGTGGATGAAAAAATTACCAACTGTAAGCAGGAATCGAACCTACGACCTTCGAATTACGCGTTCGATGCTCTAACCACTGAGCTATTACAGCGGCACTCCCTCCATCCACTTTTTTTTGGGTTTATCTGTGAATTTAGAAGTAGGAGCGACAGTCAGCGCCATCTATAAGCCAAACAACGAGTGTGAAAACACTCTTATGCGCATGTTTGGCGTCACGTAGCACGTGAACTTCTTATGAGCGGGCAGCTGATTAATTGTCCCTCTTATACAACCTAAACACACCAAGTCTGCCAGTACGAGACCCTCGTTCAATGAAATAAGGGAAAGAAGTGTATACCTAAGGGCTCGTTTTTCCGTGTTTTTAACACAATAATAATGAGATATAACAGACAGTAATGCCAAGGAATGTACAGGGGAAGTTATTAACATTAATGGAATGTAAATAAGAAGAAAGAAAAGTGGATGAAAAAATTACCAACTGTAAGCAGGAATCGAACCTACGACCTTCGAATTACGCTTCAACGGCTTCAGCAACTCAGTCTTTTGCGAAGCGAGAATCACCAAAATCGGCAATTTCATTCGAGTCCAAGTCATGAGTAATTCGAAGGTCGTAGGTTCGATTCCTGCTTACAGTTGGTAATTTTTTCATCCACTTTTCTTTCTTCTTATTTACATTCCATTAATGTTAATAACTTCCCCTGTACATTCCTTGGCATTACTGTCTGTTATATCTCATTATTATTGTGTTAAAAACACGGAAAAACGAGCCCTTAGGTATACACTTCTTTCCCTTATTTCATTGAACGAGGGTCTCGTACTGGCAGACTTGGTGTGTTTAGGTTGTATAAGAGGGACAATTAATCAGCTGCCCGCTCATAAGAAGTTCACGTGCTACGTGACGCCAAACATGCGCATAAGAGTGTTTTCACACTCGTTGTTTGGCTTATAGATGGCGCTGACTGTCGCTCCTACTTCTAAATTCACAGATAAACCCAAAAAAAAGTGGATGGAGGGAGTGCCGCTGTAATAGCTCAGTGGTTAGAGCATCGAACGCGTAATTCGAAGGTCGTAGGTTCGATTCCTGCTTACAGTTGGTAATTTTTTCATCCACTTTTCTTTCTTCTTATTTACATTCCATTAATGTTAATAACTTCCCCTGTACATTCCTTGGCATTACTGTCTGTTATATCTCATTATTATTGTGTTAAAAACACGGAAAAACGAGCCCTTAGGTATACACTTCTTTCCCTTATTTCATTGAACGAGGGTCTCGTACTGGCAGACTTGGTGTGTTTAGGTTGTATAAGAGGGACAATTAATCAGCTGCCCGCTCATAAGAAGTTCACGTGCTACGTGACGCCAAACATGCGCATAAGAGTGTTTTCACACTCGTTGTTTGGCTTATAGATGGCGCTGACTGTCGCTCCTACTTCTAAATTCACAGATAAACCCAAAAAAAAGTGGATGGAGGGAGTGCCGCTGTAATAGCTCAGTGGTTAGAGCATCGAACGCGTAATTCGAAGGTCGTAGGTTCGATTCCTGCTTACAGTTGGTAATTTTTTCATCCACTTTTCTTTCTTCTTATTTACATTCCATTAATGTTAATAACTTCCCCTGTACATTCCTTGGCATTACTGTCTGTTATATCTCATTATTATTGTGTTAAAAACACGGAAAAACGAGCCCTTAGGTATACACTTCTTTCCCTTATTTCATTGAACGAGGGTCTCGTACTGGCAGACTTGGTGTGTTTAGGTTGTATAAGAGGGACAATTAATCAGCTGCCCGCTCATAAGAAGTTCACGTGCTACGTGACGCCAAACATGCGCATAAGAGTGTTTTCACACTCGTTGTTTGGCTTATAGATGGCGCTGACTGTCGCTCCTACTTCTAAATTCACAGATAAACCCAAAAAAAAAGTGGATGGAGGGAGTGCCGCTGTAATAGCTCAGTGGTTAGAGCATCGAACGCGTAATTCGAAGGTCGTAGGTTCGATTCCTGCTTACAGTTGGTAATTTTTTCATCCACTTTTCTTTCTTCTTATTTACATTCCATTAATGTTAATAACTTCCCCTGTACATTCCTTGGCATTACTGTCTGTTATATCTCATTATTATTGTGTTAAAAACACGGAAAAACGAGCCCTTAGGTATACACTTCTTTCCCTTATTTCATTGAACGAGGGTCTCGTACTGGCAGACTTGGTGTGTTTAGGTTGTATAAGAGGGACAATTAATCAGCTGCCCGCTCATAAGAAGTTCACGTGCTACGTGACGCCAAACATGCGCATAAGAGTGTTTTCACACTCGTTGTTTGGCTTATAGATGGCGCTGACTGTCGCTCCTACTTCTAAATTCACAGATAAACCCAAAAAAAAGTGGATGGAGGGAGTGCCGCTGTAATAGCTCAGTGGTTAGAGCATCGAACGCGTAATTCGAAGGTCGTAGGTTCGATTCCTGCTTACAGTTGGTAATTTTTTCATCCACTTTTCTTTCTTCTTATTTACATTCCATTAATGTTAATAACTTCCCCTGTACATTCCTTGGCATTACTGTCTGTTATATCTCATTATTATTATATATATATATATATATATATATATATATATACATATATAGTCCTCGCACTGAGTATTTTTTTCATTTTTTCATTGAAAGTTAAATACAGCATGTGCTGATATTAAAGCGTCTGTGAATCATGCACTTACCTTACGGGGCAACGGCGTTGAAACATTCATCGACGTCCTCGAAAACTTGGTTCCGGAAGCTGTCCCTCAATTTACTCATGACTTGGACTCGAATGAAATTGCCGATTTTGGTGATTCTCGCTTCGCAAAAGACTGAGTTGCTGAAGCCGTTGTCATAGTTGACGTCGTAGGCAGCGAGGCCAAATTTCACGCCGGGGAGGTCTACGTGGGCCTTGCAATACTGCAGCGAATACCAAGACGACTTTTGAATCGGTTGTCATACACACAATGTTGTTTAGGACTCAGGAAGTGAGAGGAATGTTTGAGATGTAATAAAAGACGAACAGTAATCGTTGAGCAGGGTTGCCACTGACTTTCGAGCGAAATTCGTCATAGAACATACCAAACTAGGGGGTACTAGAGCAGTGAAGAAGTCGACAAACTATTCACTACATTGGAGCTCTGGTTAGAACACGCTTCCTGATTGTCCATTAGCCACTTCAGACGCGATACATTGACGACGCTTAAAGCTTTTGAAGCACCTAAACAAAGTTCAACACCACCTACTCGCCACACGCAATGCAGTTCGCTGACCTTACTTGCTGGGAGGTTTCTGGCTGATGTACCAGTGTGCCAGTGCGTGCGAGATGTAACTGAATAAGGAGTTACGCAAAAGAAAAAGGGACTTTATAAATACGCGTAAAATGCGCCTTCTACTGGTGGGTGGAAAATTAAGAAAGTTAGGAAAAGTGTTGTCGCCCTTTTGTCCGAAGACACTGAACACAGAAGGTCTAAGTCGTGAAGTAAGCTGAAAGTAGCCAGATATTTGCCGTATTCCCATTCGTTGTTTAAGGTCACCATGGGCCTCAGAAATTCGCCAATTCCGCGAAAAGTAGTCACCAGTGTCCAACCTGCCACTGAGGCTTAACGTCCCAAGACGACGATATGAGTACGCGGCATGCCACCGTGAAGGGCTCCGGAAATCGTGACCATCGGGGCTTTTTACCAAGCAAATCAATCAATACATGAGCCTTAAGCATTTCTGCTTTCTTCCAAAATAAGGCCACCACAGCTGGGATTCAATACCTTAACCTACCAAACAGCAGTGTAGCGGTATTGCCACTATACCACCATGGTGACTTTAATTGCTAAATGAGCTGGTAACGTAAAGCACTCGATGAAGTACATTGTCGGGTGCATAAGTTTGAGAAAGCGTTTCAAAACCTAAAGATATGGAAGCTCAGATATTATTCTTCGCCTGACGCTGCATGGTATTTTGAAGGGCGCGATGCATTTGTGAAGTGTGAAGCGACTACACAAACAGAGAGTGAGATGAACAAATCGCACGAACGCTTTGGCCATGGTATATTCACACTTCCAGCACGTCAGCAACATTAGGTATACAGTGCAGATATATGTACACACTGTTGGACGTGGAAACAGACATGACAGGTTTGACGCGTGTTCCCTTCCTCGGTCCTAGGCATATACGGGCATACTTCGCCTATGGTGTATGCCCCACCACGGTGGTCTAGTGGATAAGGTACTCGGCTGCGGACCCGCAGGTCGCGGTATCAAATTCCGGCTGTGGCGGCTGCATTTTCGATGGAGGCGGGAATGTTGTAGGCCCGTGTACTCAGATTTGGGTGCACGTTAAAGAAGCCCAGGTGGTCGAAATTTCCGGAGCCCTCCACTACGGCGTCTCTCATAATCATATGGTGGTTTTGGGACGTTAAACCCCAGAAATCAATCAATCAATCACCTATGGTGTTTTCACAATACTTCCGGCGCATCAGCAGCATTACGTGTACACCACAGGTACGGGTACAGATTAAATGACATGAAAACGAACACGACGGCTTTCATGCGTGTCTCTTTCTGTGACCTATACGTATACGCGCCTGCCTTGCTTATGGTCTTTTCACAACATTCCCAGCACGTCAGTGACGTTACGTATACAGTGTAGGTACAGGTATATAGTGTAGGACTCTGAAACAGATACTGATTTCTTAAGGATATTGCCCCCTACTGTGACCTAGGCATTCACACGCATACTTTGTCTATGGTCTTTCACAACATTCCAACTACGCCAGCAGCAATAGGTATACAGCGCAGTGTAGGAAACGGAAACATACAAACAGACACGACAGCTATGACGCGTGTCTCTTTCAAGTGATCTAAGAATATACGGACATACTTTGCCTATGATCTTTCCATCACATTCTCCCCAAGGTCTGCAGCATTTAGTATACAACGCATGTATGGGTACGCAGTGTAGGATAAGGAAACAAACAAGGCAGCTATGACACGTGTCCCCGACCTGTGACTTAGGCATTTACGCGCATACTTTGCCTATATTCTTTTCTCAACACACTCTGTACGTCAGCAGCATTATGCAGAAAGCGCAGGTATAGGTACACTCAAACAGACACGGATTCTGCCATCACGTAATCTATGAAAAATAATTATATACATGTCGGTTTCCGTAGTAGGAAAGTAGAATATGTAATGCTGACTCATAAAAGGTTTTCCAAGAAAGAATTTATAACACATAGACCTAATTCACTCATGTGTAAACTGTGCAAGATTACTGAGCACAAAGCGTAGGAGGCTACAATGAGGCATTACACTACGAAATGAACATGTTTTTCCGAACTTGCTTTGATATACCACGAAACCTCTTGAGCTGTACAACAAACTGCAGCTGATTTACGTAGGCAAGCAGACAGCATCTTTTTGAACTCCAGCAGAGGCTGTTACACTGCTTTGCAGCCTCTGGTGTTGGAAAAGTTACGAATATGAATTGTACAATGAGGAAATCTCAACTGGATCGGGAATTGCTAGTCACAAGGCGGCCAATGCGTGGCGGTCAAGGATATTAAGTGGGAGTTTCTCGATACCATGTTAGACGTCTCACGGAGGTCTCGGTTTGATCCTCTGCTATTTATAATGCATACTGAAATTAGCTTTGCATAAACCTCGAGTTTACGGCCCTGTGCTGATGATTGCGTTATATGCAGAAAAAATCTGGATGAACTTGATGTTCTTGAACAACAGGAGTGGCTGGTCAAAGTGGAACACTCGGCTCCCATACCTACTACACGCTTTTGCAACCACCGATGCACGTAGCAATGACCCGCCACACCGGCAGCGCCTTGTGTCGAGGATACAAGAGCTTCACTTGCAGACCAGGTTAACCTCGTTAACGCGTCCAACATTGACCGTGCGATATTATTGCAAATACTTTGACATCACTTGTCACGCCATAGCAACGACAACGCCATCTTCAGTTCCCTCAGAATCACAGAAAAAGTTTTACAATGACGAGTCAAACTACAAGGTGTGCCGATCGCCGCTTACCTTTCGAACGAGGCTTTCAGCGTTATCGAAAGCGTAATATTTATTCTTGATGCCATTGTATATTCGTGCACCTTCAAAATCGGCCAGCGTTTCGAAAGGGTAAGGAGCACCTCGCTGTATTGAAGAATTGTCGATGCCATCACAACCCTGTAAAGAAATGGAAGAATTCCATTTATTGTGAATGGATACTAATTGCTTTCAAAGGCCAAAAGAGTATACGAAAGAAGTCACCTTTCCGGACAAATAACACATCGTCATTGTGTCACTAGAGGTGTAAAATAGCATGGGTTCTATGAACTTCCTGAATGAAAATGTATTATCTCCGTTTCGTTACTATTAAATTATGCGCAGACTGTCTGTAGAGCCGTAGGGGTGCGCAGGACTCTCCATTGGAATGGGTCATTAATACAGTGTTACTGCAGTGCCGAACCCTTTAGTCTAATTGTCCGAGTTGAAAAAAAAAATGCCCCGTCATGAATACATTTATGAAAATAAAACAAGGACGTGCTTCACTCATGGCCAGCTTTTCGGCCTCTGCTGAAATTTTGGTCTCGTTCTTTTTTTTTCGTCGCTTTAGTGCGGAAAGCATGTTAAAACTCAGATTGAACCATGGCCCTCCTCAATTTCCTTGTGCGCTCACGAGAAAAGAAACAGTAAATGTATAGACACGTGCTCTTGCCCGCACTGAACGCTTCATAAAGCTGTGAGAAAACATTGTCGACTACTTCCCCGAAGGAAACCCTAATGGAATGCACAGCAGCAGTGGTGCGCACGGCGTTGACCTGGTTGAAACGGGAGGCGATGCGGCTGCTGGAAGAACGATTTGAAGCGAAACTCGGTGTAGCGTTTACTCGAGTAAACGTCCGTTTAAAACGCAAGGACACGGCAGGCGGGTTGGGTTTGGTCAAGTAGTTGTAGTAGTAAACAACTTTATTATGGTTTGGTCAACGCCTCCTAGAACACTACGCCTGGAACGTCGCTCTCTTTTCCATTAAGAGCCTCCTGCCGGCACGCAATCTCGGAGCCCGTGCCTCCTGCCTTGTGTTGCGACCGGCCGCCGCATGAGATCGCTCGCCTCCGTACCGCTCTGTCACGTGGCATAACCGTACCGGTTTGTTACGTGACATCCGGCTGTTCGGAGGCAACGATGAGAGTACTGCTGCGTTCGCAGAGGGCGGCCGTCGGAGACGCTCGTCTTCGTACCGAAGGAGGAGGGTAAATTCAAAGGGTAGAGCAGCCGTTCGTGGCCCACGTTCCAGGCATATTTTTCAAGTGTGAATACACTTTATAAGTGACCCCAAACCATCCACCGCCGTCGGCGGCGTCCACAGTCTTCTCTCTAACTTTAAAAGAAAGAGGACTTGGCGGGCCGTAGCGCGACGCTCTACCGAATAAGCCACGGACGCGACGCTGATATCGGTGTCAGTAACGCGCCTTATACCCCCTTCGCTCGCTCCTCCGCTCTCCTCGCTCGCTGCAGCTGCGTGCGCACCCTCTCTCGCGCGCGCCCGCCTTCTCTCTCAGTCTCCCGTCGAGAGCGGGTCGTGCGATGGATGTCCCGGAGGCAACGCTACCATCAACAACGAATGCAGTACAACCGAATGCCAGCACTGCACCCGTCGTTGGAGGTGACGGTACCGCGGTGGTTTCGCCGACGTTGGAAGACAAGGCGGCGCTGCGAAGGGCTCGTGAGACCGAACGTAAGCGGGCGAAGCGTGCAGCGGATGCCGAACTGCGTGCTCGCGAGGCCGAGTGCAAGCGGGCGAAGCGTGCAGCGGATGCCGAACTGCGCGCTCGTGAGGCCGAGGACAAGCGGGCGAAGCGTGCAGAGGATGCCGAACTTCGCGCTCGCGAGGCCGAGGACAAGCGCGCGAAGCGTTCAGCGGATGGTGAACTGCGCGCTCGTGAGGCCGAGATCAGGCGTCAGCATCGAGCCGCGAACACGGCCCAAGAAGCGGAACGACAAAGCAAGCGTCAGGCGGAGAAGGGCGATGAAGGCCGGTGTCAAGACGCCGCTCGCAATCGTCAACGGCGAGTGGACGTTCCCGAAGCCGTTCCAGCCAGTGAACGTGCCGCGCGGGAGAGGGTGCGAGCCCTGGACTTTGCTCGTCCGGACGCATCGTGAAGTGTAAATAAATAATACTTCGTATATAATGTATCTGTGCACAAATGCTTCATGACAAACAACACTTAAATTCATTAATTACACTTTAATCATCATCATCAGAAATAAAACTCCCAAGCATTTTCCCGAGGGTGAACCTGGTTAAGTGCGAATGCACGTGGTGATGCTCTGAGGGGGAGTAAAGTTAAAATCCGTTGGCATTCGCCAGTGAGTTAACGTAAACTCCCCCGTGTGATCAAATTGCGATTCCAGGAACCATTACACCATAAAGGCACCATAGTGTGATTAATAAATATAATAGTGCGAATTGATAAATACCCCTCATACCATCACCCGGTGCATTCGCACTTAACCATGTTCACCCTCGGGGAAATGCTTGGGAATTTTTTAGGAGTCGTTGGTTTGGTGTTATTTCTATCGCAGATAAAAAAGCCGAAACAGTGTTTCCACTCGACGCGCGCTTGAGCGTGGCGGGCGCTGGAGGGGGTGAGGCGAGAGAGGTGGGTGTCGAGCGGGTGGAGGAGCCGGCAGCGGCGGGTGTTGCAGCAAGCATGCTGCGGGTGAGGGAGAGAGTGACGTCATCATGGAGCTACGGTGTGACCTACTTTGCAGCGCTCCAACACCTACGGCGAGGAGAATGTGATGCAGTACGTCAGTTCGGACTCATGTATGGACGGGGCGACACACGTGAGTCAAAGAGCTGCTTCACATCTGAAGAAATGGCTGCACATCTAAGCGTTTTAATGCAAACGTCTTTGAAACACGATAGCCTTCTGCCGGCCTTCTTTTGTGCATAACTTCACTTCTATCGCAGCCAAAGAAACACAAGGGTCTTTAGCCATACGTATCAATGTATTTCCTAGTAAACGAATACACCACCTCATACCCACGTATCGATGTTGTGTCTCAGATATGCGTAGTATTTGCTTTTTCATCGATTATGTTTACAGGTGTGAACGCAGCCACCAGTTCAAGATGGGTGGGCGTTCAGGAAGTGCGTAAAAATTTGGCTGATAGATTTACGAATTTAGTGGCACAGACAGACAGAGACCGAAATCACATATGCATATTACGTTGATGATAACGGACAGAAAATGATGCTAATTGTAAAGGCTGCTTCGCATGCCGTGATTGCAGCGAAAAAAAGTCGTTCCGTTCGCTCCATTCGCTCTGTTCGCAGCCATCGCTAATGGCGGTTTTGTTTCAGGTGTACTGCAAAATGCTCCGCGATTTTTGCTCTGCGACTGGAGCGGTGAGTTCTTGCCACCGTTTTTTGTGACAGACACTGCCGCACGTTCAGGGGCGAAGCTATTTAAGGCGTGGGTCTGTCTATTCTCCATCGTTGTCGTACGTTGCCACAGGGATGCGAGATGGCAGATGGCGTAACTTGGAGTGTTCACTAGATAAATGCATGGACAGACTTATGGATGGATGGATGGACAGACAAACTAGCAGACGGATGGACGAATGGTTGGACGCGCGGAGTAGGTATATGCCACAGGGAATGCGAGATGGCAGTACTTGGAGTGTTCACTAGATGGACGCACAGACGGATGGACAGACAGACTAGAAAACGGGTGAACAGATGGACGGACGCTTTGATGAACGCATGGATGATCGCGCAGAAAGAAGGAAGCAAGAATTAACGGATGAACGGAAGCACAGACGGGCTGACGGACGCTGTGCCCCACTCATCATCATTTACTCCATGGATATGATGGGATTTTTAATGTAATGTAATGATCTGTGCATGATGACATCATAAAGTTTCCATGAACGGTAATGAAGGGCCTGCGAATTTCAATATTTAGGAATACTTTTGAATCTACATTAATTTTAAAATGCACAGCATTGGTCGTAACTAAAACAAACACGTCGACGCAATTACTACGGCTCGGCCGGCCCGGCCCTATTTCGACCGGTTTCGACCAAAAATTTCTGCCGCCGCTGTGATCAGAGCAAATATTTTCAACGTGTTGGTAGCTCGCCGCATACCACTGCGGTGGGAGCGAACTGGCCGTTTTTTCGCTGTGAGCGAATTCGCTGACTGAACATCGTTGCTTTTTGTGATATGTGAAACTGTATTAATGAAAGCTATTCGTAGTAAATTTATTAACTGTGAAGATACAAAAGTTGATGAAAAGATATCTTGCCGCGGGCAGCACACAAAACCTGCGAGCCACGCGTCCGATGCTCTATCAACTGAGCTACAGCATTCGCTATGCTTCGTCCACTTTATGGCTTATACATGTGCATAGCGTGGGATCGTCAGTCAGCACCGCGAGTAGCCATGACGGCGAGTGTGGAATAATTCATCACCACCATTAACCATGATGGCGAGTGCGGAATAATTTTTCAGCCCCTCCGCGGTGGTCCAGTGGATAAGGTACTCGCCTGCTGACCTGCCTACAGCGGCTGCATTTTCAATAGAGGCAAGAACGCTGGATACGCGTTTGCTCAGTCCCTCATAATCACGTGGTGGGTTTGGGACGCTGAACCCCACATATCAATCAAATCAATGGAATCATTTTCATGGCTGTCGGCTTCACGTAGCAGGTGATCCCATTACGAGCTGTCAGCTCACTGGCAAGTTATCTTCTCGGCTTCTTCACATATACATTACGTTACCAGAAAGCATTGAAGATCAAAGGTTAACAGACAACTGAGTTTGTTTATAATCAGTAAATAAAAGAAGCGCACAGGACGCAGGGTGCTCACTACGCCGAATCTTATGTTGAAGTATGATTGGATCCAACGAAAGGCAATGGTGAAATCAATTTACCCTTTTACAAATGTGTTGCAGGGCCTTTGAAGTTCGCAGCCTGAACAGCGCGTGTTTGTGTCTGCCTTGAATGAGTTGGGTCTCCCAGCCAAAGTTCAGAATTCAATATTTTAATGTGGGCCAAAAACAAGGTAGTTCTGCTTTCCACGTCATTCGGTGGCTCACGCAATGGACTACCTTTTATAGGACGCATTTACACTTGTAGGGCTATGTTTTGGTCTGCGTGACCCGACTTTCCAATACACTAAGACAAAGAAATCTTTTCGCAGTCACTGTGATAGGGGTGTTGTATTGTTCATCGTTGCGCTTGCAGCTCGCGTACAGTGTATAGTTCGAAGAGGGTTCGTACACTCTCGCTGATAGGGTAGAAGCGACTGCCCAAACCGGCCCATGTATACCTTGCATCACGTTTGCCATATCAGCTACCTTCACAGGCTATTATACAGAGGGAAAAAATAATACAAAACAAGTTTCAAGATTTCACAAATTTTACTTTGCTCAAAAGCAATTTTCGAACGTCGTTCTTATTGTTACAACCTTTGACAAAACCAACCGATAATGATGTCACGAATAATATAGGGGACAATAATTGTTTTGAATTGAGTGTACTGCAGTAAAAAAAAAGAGCCTGTTCTAAATTTGTTGGATGGGTACGAAAAGCGCTGACTTAGGTTTGCGTATTCGCGCGGTATAAAAGGCCCACCACTGTGGCCCAATTAGTACAGCATCAGGCTCGCTATGCGAAGGTAAACGGTTTGATCACTAAACGTGACAAGTTTTCTTTTCGTATACACTTTGCTTCCTTCGCATCTATATGAAATCTAACAGCGCAATGACACCCTAGTCCGGAGGTCTCAAAATCATCTATAGCGAGCCGCTGTCACGAAATGCAGTACCGCAAAGATCCGGTCGGTGAATCAGGTTGACGCCGGGGGGGGGGGGGGGGGGAGGGGTTGTTAAAATATTACTACTGTCACTTGAAGTAACAAATTGTCTATAGCTCATATATAGATCATCTCTGAAAGGCATGCGTGTCAAGACTTGAGAAGCATATATGTCCTGTACTCGAGAGTGACTGAAACCTGTATGACAATTGCGAAAGTTTGTTATTCGACTATGTATGAGCACGCAGTGACCCACTGTGTTGCTTCTCAAGTCATGACAGGTAGATTGCCACTACCCCTCAAGAAGAAGGTATGTAACAGCTGCATCTTGCCGGTACTTAGCTACGGAGCAGACACCTGGAGAGTTACAAAGAGGAATTAGCTTAAATTGAGGGCGACGCAGCGAGCAATGGAAAGAAAAATGGTAGGTGTACCCTTAAGAGACAAGAAGAGAGCAGAGTGGTTTGGGAAACAAACCAGGGTCAAGGATATCATAGTTGAAATCAAGAAGAGGAAATGGACATGGGCTGGGCATGTAGCACGTAGACAGGATAACCACTGGTCATTAGGATAACTAGCTGGATTCCTAGAGAAGGTACGCAAGTTAGAGGGAGACAGAAGGTTAGGTGAGCAGATGAGATCAAGAAGTTTGCGGGTATAAAGTGGCAGCAGCAAGCACAGAACCGAGTTGACTGGTGGAAAATGGGAGAGGCGTTTGTCCTGCAGTGGACGTAGTCAGGCTGATGGCGATGAGGATGACGACGAAACAAAATATGCTTGATACATGTTCAGTATCCATAGCTTACTCGAAGAAAGCGCAAATATTCGTATAGGCGACAGAATGAAGTGAACACCATGCATTTAAAAAAAAGGCACAGGCATTTCTTCCTTGTGAAGAGGCGCGCCGCCTACTGTGTCTGTGAGACCTTCTGTCCTATATTTGCAGTGGATTCTTTGTCGTTAGGTGTTTATTCAGGTTGTATCAAACAAAAAAAAACATATCGTCAAAGTTTCTATCGCCAATTTTTAGGTGTTTATTCAGGTTGTTTCAAAAAAAAAAACATATCGCCAAAGTTTCTATCGCCAATTCGCACTTCCTTCTTTGAGCTGCCTTAATAAGCAAAACGAATGATTATTTACGCGCAGATAATTTCTTGACATTAGCTATTTGCCCTATGCGCAAAGCTGTAAGGTAAAAAAAAAAAGAAAACGCCAGGCCTGCGCGGAACGCCCAGCACAGTCAAAGTGACAGCTGGAAAAAACTCATTTTTAAGCACTCTTTGGGTAACTGCTACAAAGACACTTGCAGAACACTCACTACGCCATTATTCATCATAACTTATGTTTAGTAAGAACAGATTTCGCATGCTATACTTCGTCATTTTTCGGAGAGGCTAGGTATCCTCTACACACTTTCAAGAAATTTCGCGAAGTTTTTTTTTAAATCTGTGGCTGACGATAATCAAGAATTACGCGTGATCAAATTGTAATGCGTTGGTGCATAATACGACTCACTAGCTACGGCATTCACATTTTGTGATGCCTGGTTGTTCTTTTGCACTTATAAAACGCTTTATTACTTTTATCAACGTGATTCCTTTTTCGAGATGAAACTGGCTTGTAGGGTCAGCTCGCCACAGAGCTTCAGGCAGAAGAATGTCTGAGTCCAAACAACTAGTTCGCAACAAAGTTTCAAGTGCCAGCGAGGCTCAGTGGTGAAATACTGGACTGGCACAAAGTGGACCCTAGTTCGAGTCCCACTGTTTTCATGGTGTTTCTTCATTACTTTTTTTTCATATTTCCTACGATAGTGGTTACGGATACCAGGGCCTATGGCGTTAACGGACAACTACCGCGCATGTGACCTTTGTGATCTCATAACAAATCTCGATGTAGTATTTGGACAAAAATATGTAGGCACCAAAATACCGAAGTGCCAGCTGCTTTGCTGGTTAGCTGTAGCCTTTAAATAGCTTAATATTGACACGTGTTTATATGAAAAAGAACGATGATAGGAATGTTCCGTAGATTCCAGTTAGTGGGTCAGGTGCTTTTTCGGGACGACAACGAAGCAGGCATCTTGCTGTACAGCTGATCCTGAATACGCTCTTTTAGCTGCCGTAAGCTGCTGTCATCTTTTGTTCGCGTTGCACTGCGACACTGGTGGAGGAGCTGGGCCGTGACGCTGCCCGATGCTTCACAGTCCTAGTGGGAGCCGTTCATCTAGCCCGGACGTGCCTACTGCAACCCCTGTCCATCGATTCAGTCGTCGGCTACGAGGTATTCCTCCAGACTGCAACCCCTCGCAGAAAACCTCTACCAGACATCTAGAAATGGCTAACACCAGCCCCCAGCCTGTACTTCTCGGCACCAGTGCTCCCGCTCCATCCCAGGTAACGTTTTTTCAATCGCTGGAGCCTAAACGCTTTGGTGGTGGCGCACACGAAGATGTAGAAGATTGGTTAGACCACTATGACCGTGTTGCAAAGATCAACCACTGGTCTGCACAGGAAAAGCTCGGCCGGGCCTACTTCTATCTCGATGACAGCGCTCGTACTTGGTACGAGAACAGAGAAGGCAACCTGTCCACATGGACCGACTTTCACCACAAGATGGTTGAAACTTTTGCCAATGTCGACAGACGTGACCGCGCCCACCAACTACTAGAGCTAAGGGTCCAAAAACCCAATGAAACGGTTGCCATGTTCGCCGAAGACATGACACGTTTATTTCGGAGGGCTGACCCGCAGATGACTGAAGATAGGAAGTTGCGCTACCTCATGCGTGGCGTGAAAGAGCAGCTGTTCGCCGGACTTCTGCGCAACCCGCCAAGCACTGTAGAGAACTTCATTAAAGAAGCGTCGGCTATCGAGCGGGCCCTTCACCAACGCTGCCGACAATATGACCGCTTGTGCAGCAGCCCCCAAACTGAGGCCGCCGCTGTGACGTTTGACAGTCATAGCTCCTTACGTGACATGATTAGAGACATTGTTCGTGAAGAATTGCAAAGGCTGCGGACTCCGGTAGTGGATACACCCATGGTATCCGTCGCTCAAGTCGTCCGTGACGAAATCCGCCAAGCATTCTCGACAGCTGATCCTGCCCCCGAACAACGTCCCATGACGTACGCCGCCGCCCTTCGAAGCTCCCCACCCGCTCCGCCTTCATACTACCCGCCACCTGCAACTGTTCCTTGGTCACCACCACAAGGGGAGACATCGTGGTGCCCATCCATCCAGCCCCCATACGAACAGTCGTCTTCTGGCTTGCCATGGCCTTCGTCGCGTGAGGAGTCATCACGGCAACCACAGCTTCGCCGAACAGACACCTGGCGCACTGCCGACAGGCGTCCACTCTGTTTCAACTGCGGAGGTGTAGGCCACATAGCCCGCTATTGCTGGCACCGCGCCGATCCGTCTCGCCCTCTCAGGCCACGGTTTGACATTCGACATGCCAACGAGTACGTATCCCGCCGTGGAGATGTCGGTTCTCAAGGACCTCCGGTGCCTCGACACCCATTCGACCGCCGCCGTAACAATGATAACGAGGCTACAACTGATTACGAGCCGGTCTTCCGCCATCGACCACGCTCTCCTTCTCCTGCCCAGTCACCTTCGTTGCAGCGCCGCACTTTTGTCGACACCAGAGCAGCGAGGTCACCCAGCCCACACCGGGGAAACTGAAGGTGGTGACCTCAGGGGGTAAGGTTGCAGGCTGTCAAGACGAAGAAAAAAAGCCCCCACTACTCCCACCTCAGGATGCTGTAAAGCCGACAAGACGTAATACCGACGAAACCGTGACCCCAGGCCTTACCGTTCTTGTGGATGGACAGCAAGTCAAAGCTTTAGTCGACACCGGGGCTGACTTCTCTATTATCAGTGATGACCTTGCCGTACGCCTCAAGAAAGTAAAGACAGCGTGGACGGGACCTCACTTAAGGACGGCAGGCGGCCAATTACTGATGCCTGTCGGAATGTGCACAGCAAGGCTCGACATCGGTGGCTCTACTTTCGTGGCGACGTTCGTCGTTCTCGCTTCATGCTGTAAAGACCTGATTATCGGAATGGATTTCTTGAGAGAACATGGCGCTGTGATCAACATCCCTGAGAGTGTCATTACATTTCGCAACAACAGCCCTACTTTAGTCGATTGTTCAGAGCCGAGACATACGTCTTTTTCAGGGCCTTTGCGTCTGACGGATGACAATGTGGTCGTCCCGCCACGATCGTGTACGCTTGTTTCGGTGGCAGGGGATGAGCCGTTTGACGGCGACGGCATTGCTGACCAAATAAGCTCACTGATATTTAGCCACGGTATTTCAGTTGCTCGAGGTCTTGTCACTGTCACTGCTGGACGCACAAACTTGCTGCTTACTAACTTCAGCACTGAGCGCCGACATCTCCCGAAGGGTACAGCCGTCGCTTACTTTGACACTACTGCAGAAATCCAAGGCAGTTTATCGGCCCTAGACGAAGCACCTCAAGAAGATTCACTACCTAATCTTGACGTTGGTACTACGTTGTCAAGGGACGAACGAACTAGACTTCTTGAGCTGCTAGCTGAATTCCAGGACTGCTTTTCATCGACATCACGGGTCGGTCGAACGCCGCTAACAAAGCATCGAATAATTACCCACGACGCAGCAAGGCCTATACACCAGAATCCTTATCGTGTGGCTCCAAAGGAACGGGAAGTGATACAGCAACAAGTCGCTAAAATGCTTGAAGATGATGTGATTCAGCCATCACAGAGCCCGTGGGCATCGCCTGTAGTATTAGTTAAGAAAAAGGACGGTACCCTGCGTTTTTGCGTGGATTACAGGAAGCTGAATCAAGTGACTAAGAAAGATGTGTATCCGCTTCCACGTATTGATGACTCCCTCGATAGGCTTCGAAACGCTCGCTACTTTTCTTCAATGGACCTCAGAAGTGGATATTGGCAGATTGAGGTAGACCCAAGAGATCGGGAAAAAACCGCTTTTGTGACGCCGGATGGTTTATATGAATTTAAAGTTCTACCCTTCGCTCTGTGCTCAGCGCCCGCTACTTTTCAAAGGCTCATGGGCACTGTACTTTCAGGGTTAAAATGGAAGACCTGTTTAGTTTATCTAGACGACGTCATAGTGTTTTCCCCAACTTTTGAAGAGCATCTCAAGAGGCTAGAAGTTGTTTTACGAGCCATACGCTCCGCAGGCCTCACATTGAAACCAGAGAAATGCCACTTTTGTTTTGAAGAACTGCTGTTTCTTGGTCATGTCGTCAGCTGTACCGGCGTTCGGCCTGATCCCGAAAAACTTGCGGCTGTGGCACAATTCCCAGTACCGTCTGATAAGAAAGCTGTCAGGCGCTTTTTGGGCCTATGCGCCTACTATCGCCGGTTCATCGCCGACTTTGCACGGTTTGCGTCGCCGTTAACTCGCCTCACTAGAGACGACGCCACCTTTGAGTGGAATCACGAACAGCAAGCAGCGTTTAATGACCTCCGCCAACGTCTTCAAACACCCCCAGTGCTTGCTCACTTCGACGAACAAGCGCCAACAATGCTTCACACTGACGCAAGCAATGTAGTCCTCGGAGCTGTGCTTGTGCAGTGGCAAGAAGACACGGAACGAGTGATCGCCTACGCAAGCAGGACGCTAACACGCGCTGAGGCCAATTATTCAACAACTGAGAAAGAATGCCTCGCCGTGGTCTGGGCAGTTATGAAATTTCGCCCGTACTTGTATGGCCGCCCTTTCAAAGTTATAAGTGACCATCATTCCCTCTGTTGGTTGACTAATTTAAGAGATCCAACCGGCCGATTAGCACGGTGGAGTCTGAAGTTACAAGAGTTTGATATGACGGTCATACACAAGTCTGGGAAGCGCCATACGGACGCCGACTGCCTGTCTCGATCACCAGTACAGTCAGCTTCTCTTTCTGACGACAATGATATGGCCTTCCTTGGGGTTCTCGACGCGTCCACGATTGCCCAACAACAACGAAGTGACCCTGAATTGCTTGATTTGATTAATTACGTGGACGGACGTTGTTCGAGGGCACCTAGAGTCTTTGCAAGGACATTATCGTCGTTTTGCTTACGCAATGGCGTCCTCTACAAGAGAAACTTTTCGTCCATCGGAGCTCCCTATTTGCTCGTTATTCCTGCACCTCTTCGAACTGAAGTGCTCCAAGCATGTCACAATGAGCCGACGTCTGGCCATTTAGGCTACACTCGCACATTGGCAAGAGTACAGCAGGGATACTACTGGCCACGACTCGCAACAGCCGTCAAGCACCACGTTCACACTTGCATCGATTGCCAGCGACGCAAGTCGCCTCCAAAGAGACCCGCCGGTCAGCTGCAACCAGTCCAGGTTCCACGTTGTTGTGCCTCGCCCAAGTTCCACGTGGTCTTCGCGGCCTGCTGGCACCTGGCAGCTGTTGATGAGTCAACCCTGCACCGGGACGGCGACGGACGCGGACAATCTGGAAAAACCACGTCGCCGGCTCCTCTTGACACAAAAGTCGTTGGCCAAGCTTTTGTCAGCCGCCGAGAGCAACACTCCGAAGCAGCGTCGACCCAGCAGCTGTACGGGGTATTCTGCCTTGCTTGAGTCAACCTGGCTGCATCAGGGAGCGACTTTGCGCATGGGATTCCACGTCATCTCACTGTGGTGCCACGCTGGCGCGTGGGGTCTCCCTCACCAAACAGCGAACTGGGCATGTCTTGCCCCTTTCCTAGGTTCAGAGGGAGGCGGTGTTTGGCTTTCCCTCTTCGGGGACGGAGAGGAAGACGACGATCTCATTGGAGTATCCTGCGCATAAATTTTCTTTGCAAGGGATCTTGGGAAGGCGGACGATGTATAAAAACGCTAGCGCAGAGGCGCTCGTGGGTGATTCTCTTTTCATGGTGTACCACGCTACCATGTAAATACTGTATATAAACATTTTTTTCTCCTTCTCCGGCTTCTCTACTCGTCCTCTCCGGGGACTCGGATGGCCCGAGTCCGCACCACGCTACCCAAAGGCGCAACAACGTACACCGTTTCAGCAGATAGGAATGGATATTTTGGGACCCCTTCCTACTTCTACTGCAGGCAATCGCTGGGTTATACTCGCAACAGACTACCTAACCAGGTATGCCGAAACAAAAGCTATTCGAAAGAGCACCGCAGTAGAAGTGGCGAGATTTTTCATAGAAAATATTGTGCTACGCCACGGTGCTCCGACTATCGTGATCACGGACCGCGGAAAAGCATTTACGGCAGCTATTTTAGACCACGTCCTGATGCTTAGTGGAACGACTCACCGTAAGACCACTGCGTACCACCCGCAAACAAATGGACTAACGGAGCGCCTCAACAAGACGATTGAAGACATGCTGTCGATGTACGTGGTGTCCAACATAAGAATTGGGACGAGATTTTACCCTATATCACGTTCGCATACAATACGGCTAAACAAGAGACGACTCGCATGACTCCATTCAGCTTGGTTCACGGACGGGAGGTACGGACTATGCTGGATGCGATGTTGCCACACGAATGGGACGCTACCGACACAGGCGCTGACGTGTTCATTGAACGCGCGGAAGAAGCTAGACAGCTCGCCCGCTTACGGATCCACCAGCGACAAGACTACGATGCAGGCCGCTACAATGCTCGCCATAGAACTGTAACGTACAAAATCGGTGACAGAGTGTGGGTTTGGACACCCGTACGAAAACGTGGACTGTCCGAGAAGCTGCTAAGGCGATATTTCGGGCCATACCGAGTATCGCGCCAGCTAAGTGACGTCACCTACGAGGTTGTCTCCGACAGTCCCCAATGCCCTAGGCGTCGCCAGCACAAGCCTGAACTTGTTCCTGTAGTGCGTATGAAGCCGTACGTGAGTCACTGACTGCACGTTAAAAAAAATACTGTGCGTCTGCATCAGCATCGGGGCGATGCTCTTATAAGGAGGGGCAAGTGACACGTGTTTATATGAAAAAGAACGATGATAGGAATGTTCCGTAGATTCCAGTTTGTGGGTCAGATGCTTTTTCGGGACGACAACGAAGCAGGCATCTTGCTGTACAGCTGATCCTGAATACGCTCTTTTAGCTGCCGTAAGCTGCTGTCATCTTTTGTTCGCGTCGCACTGCGACAATATGTTTTGTAACATTACTGAAACCAATAAAAGCGCCCTAATTGACGAAGTAAAACGATGGTTGTACAACCGAAAGAAGTATGCACTCACGGAGTGGTTCACAGTTTCTCAATTAACACTTCCTGGAGAGTTAAAAGTTGGGTTTTTGAAGTTATTCATGACCCTACAGAATAGGTGGTGTTTGCGCTAAAACGGCAATAATTTAACGGCGCTTTCAGGTTCGCTTGTATATTTTACCTAGCAATCTTGGGAGTAATCAATACAAATTTATCTCAAACTCTCGATGTGTGCCTAAAGCATTACAAGACATTTGTTCCCTTCCAGCGAGAAACAAAGACATTCAAACAGAGCACTATTACCTATTCAAATAAACACACCCATCCGTAACGCATGGGACACAACGTATGTGTCAGAAGCATTATTTGGCGTAATGGGATGAAATATAAAAAAAAATGGAACCACCGGAAGCTTTAACAGGGGCGTGTGAGGATGTGAGAGCAAGTTTCGAGCAGGGACATTGAAAAGTTGTAACATGCATTGCAACGTGAAACTGCAGAAGTAACTATGCTCAAATGTATCGTTAAAGAAAGCACTTAGAACCAACTTTATATGACACGAGTCGCTAAAAGCTCAGTACAGAGGAGAGCTGGAGTGAAAATTTGGTGCCTTTGCGTGAAGTGTAGGAGAGAAAAAAATCGTGATTGGTTGTGCCGCTGAAAGAAGTCAACCAATGGAAGCGCGTGCTCGAGAACACATGACACGGTGAGAGAGGAGGATTTTCAACCCATTGGTTAGCCAAAGCGGAAGAAAGACGCGATGAAAACTGCGCGCGAAGTCTTCACTGCGCAAGTAGATGCGATGCACAGAGAATGCGTGTGTGCATGTTTATGCCTATGTGTATGCCTTTTGGTGATGTTAGGATGCGCCACAAAAAGAAACCACATCCTCCAACCACTGCTTTCAGCGTTTTGTAGCCGGCAGATTTCGACCCATTTTAAGTAAAGAGAAAAAGGAATGGTATTATTGATATTTCGATTTTAGTTTTCTCACATATTCTGCTCTTTGTTATGTCAGTATCCAATTCAGTCTGACTGTACATTGCCGACTCTGGCACATGCATGCCGAAAATGTTGCAGTTATTTCCGGTGTATTTCCTTGTACTACTATGCATGTCCTTCATTTAGGTACTTATACTTGTTATTGAAGGAGGAGAGCAAAATGAGACAAGCGAGACACGGCACCTTAGGGCAGGTGCTAGGTAACTTTCACGAAGTTCTTTTGGCTAAATAATTCATTTTAGGAAACACCTTTCTTTTGTGTAGGATTGAGTTCACTAGGTCAAACGCGGTTTGGTACAAGGCATTCTTATTCCAAAAAAGCAAAAAAAAAAAACGCATGGACAAGTCATTCTGAGGCGTGTGCACTTGACAACGCACAGGTGAAACGACTTTGAGAACGCGCTTGAGAACCTTCATTTGCGTGCGCGCCCTTCGTGCCATCTCGCTACTGATCACAAAATGCGCTGATGCTGCTGAGCTTCTAGTACCGCCAACGGTTTGTGGTGTACATAAGAACTCGCCGTTGACTAACTTGGCAACACACGATCTGTGCCTCAGATGTCAACGCAGCGTCATGGGGAACGAGAGGTCGCTGGTTCGACGCCCCGCAACAGAACTTTTCCTTTTAATTTTTTAACTTTTCAATCTCTCATTATACACTTGTTACAGCGTCATATTCGTTATATAAATAAGTCAGCGGGAGCTTGGTGAACCGCAGCACAAACACTTTAGTGTCATAACATTACATCTTTAACGTTGTGTAGGAGGATTATTGAACTTACCAATTCATAGAGAGTGCCGTACTTCGCTCGCAGCTGCTGTGACTTCTGCGTGTTATTGTACGTGCTATGAGGCAACATTTCGCAGTTTGTCATGTTGCTGGTTACGTAGGCAATGTGTCCCAGCCCGATGATGACGTCAGGCGCTCTGACAGTGCTGAAATAATCACTCAGATATAAATTTCATCAATTATTGCAATCGATCGTTATGATGATCAAGAAGAGAGCGTTACTTCACGACTAAGTCATGACTATGGGGCGACAAACGTAAGCACGTAGTTCATATATATGCATCCTGCCCCTCACGAAGCTTTTCAATTACGTGACATTATTCAAAAGTCAATAGGCTTATCTAAAGCTCAAGCCCCCCGGTTTTCATTTAAAAATAACAAAAAGAAAAAAATAAGACATGACATGCTGATTTTAACGCTGACACGAAGAACAAATGTGAGAGAGGACAAAATGTGTTCGTCTTTTGAAGGTATAGCCCCCATTTTGTGTAACCACCAATTAGCCCAAAAACAAGTTCGTATTAAGAAAAAATATGAGCGGAGTTGCGTAACTAAAAATATCCGCATGAATCAACTTAGATCAGCCATATCCCCGTAAGAGTCACCACAAGTGTCACTGTAAACTGTGACTTTGTGCGCGGTCTCTTCTCACTTTTTCTTTCTCCATTTTTAACACTTCAACCCACTTCTCTGTCTTCCGTAGGGGAGCATAGCAGTCCTCCTAGATTGGTTAACATCTCCGCCTTTCTTTCGTTTCCGTTCCTTTCTACCAACGAACTAGTTACTGCCGGCGGAAGTTGTCTTTTCACCAGCAACAGGAATATGAAAAAAGTTCCAAGTTTCATCAGCGATGCCTCGTCTGTTGTGTCACTAACCTGCAGTGCAGTCTGCCATAACATCGTGCTTTATGTAAGATTGATAATGTGCGGCATAAAAATAGTTTTTATAAGGCTCTCAGAAGAGCACGTCACCCTTCGTTCTTTACGTGACAGGATCCAGCAGTATACGCTTCAGTAGTGTATATCAATATACTCAGTACTTACCTAAAGAACTTTGTCATCATGTCTTTAGTATCCGTGCCACTGATGTAGATTCCGATGAGTGTGAACAGGTCATCGCGGCCTAGCTCCTTAAGGAGGAACGCCTTCAGCTCCTGACAATGAAGTGCAAAAAGTATAACATAATGTGTGAACATATTAGGGAGAGCATTGATATACGTGAGATGCCTGTAAGAGCAATTCTTCAACGTGCGAAAGGCGTCTAGACAGCGGTACACAAGCTTTCAGTAGCTCTTAATATTATTACGTCTTATTTTTATTATGTCTGTTGGATTTGATTATTATTGTGTCAAAACACGGAAAAACGAGCCCTTAGGAAACACTTCTTTCCCTTATTCATTAACAAGGGTCTCGTACTGGCAGACTTGGTGCCTTAGGTTGTATACGAGGGACTATTGGTCAGCTGCGAGCTCTTAATAGGTTCACGTGCTACGTGACGGCACACAGGCTAATAAAAGTGTGTGCCACAGTCACCGCCACGGCTACAGATGGAGCTGACTGACATTCCCTCGTTTAAATTCACACATATACCCAATAAAGTGGCTGGGAGGGTAGCCGCCGTGGTAGCTCAGTGGTAGATCATCGAATGCGTTATTCGAAGGTCGCAGGTTCTGTTCCTGCCCATGGCAAGCTATCTTTTCACCCACTTTTCTTTCTTCACATTTACCTTACAATTCAGTCTAAGAACCTCTCCTAAACTTTCCTTGGCAACATTGTCTGTTAAATATTTTATATATATATATATATATATATATATATATATATATATATATATATATATATAAATATATATATATATATATATATATATATATATATATATATATATATATATATATAGTCCAGTAGATCCTCCGTGAGCGGTCACAACGTGGTTTATTTCGACGTTTTGGCCTAGAGTCCGGCCTTCATCCTGATGAAGGCCAGACTCTAGGCAGAAACGTCGAAATAAATCACGTTGTGACCGCTCACGGAGGATCTACTGGATTGTATGCAACGCTACGGCCACTCAGTCACCATGCCTGCACATATATATATTGTCGCAGTGCAACGCGAACAAAGCACAAGTACGTTTTGAGGCAGCGAAAGCAGCGTGTTCTCAACAGCTGAGCCACAAGATCTTCGTTCTCGCGTCAAGCCAGAGGCCCACTACCTGGTGTCCGCTAAATCCCCCCATCATCGTTTTTGTCCACATGTAGACACGGGTCATTTGCCTCCCTCTCAAAGAGCATCGACCCGATGCTGAGTCAATAATGCAGTTTTTGTTAAAAGATAAGTCTCACGCAATCACTCGCTGACGTAAGGCTTCATGCGCACTACATGAACGAGTTCAGGATGGTGCATGCGACGATTGGTACTACACGAATTGTCGGGAACAACTTCGTAAGTGACGTCACTCAGTTGTCGCAGCACTCGGTATGGCCCAAAGTATCTTGTTAAGAGCTTTTCTGATAGTCCTCGTTTCCGTACGGGTGTCCAAATTCATACTTTGTCGCCAGTTTGATAGGCAACTGCTCTGCGGTGAGCATTGTGGCGGCCTGCATCGTACTCTTGCTGCTGGCGGATCCGTAAACGTGCCAGTTGTCTAGCTTCTTCCGCGCGTTCCGTAAACGTGTTGGCGTCTGGGTCAATGTCGTCCCTTTCGTGCAGCAGCATCGCATCTAACATAGTTCGTACTTCTCGTTCATGAACGAGGCTGAACGGGGTCATGCGGGTCGTTTCTTGCTTGGCCGTGTTGTACGCAAACGTTATGAATGGCAAGATTTCATCCCAATTTTTGTGTTCAATGTCTACGTACATCGAAAGCATGTCTTCAATGGTTTTGTTCAGACGCTCCGTCAGCCCGTTTGTTTGTGGGTGGTAGGCAGTGGTCTTGCGATGCGTTGTTCCACTCAGCATCAGGACGTGATCCAAAAGAGCTGCCGTAAATGTGGTTCCTCTGTCTGTGATCAAGACGGTTGGTGCACCATGCCTCAGTACAATATTTTCGATGAAAAATCTTGCCACCTCCGCTTCTGTACCTCTCTGAATAGCTTTTGTCTCGGCATAACGGGTCAGATGATCCGTCGCGACGATAACCCAGCGGTTTCCTGCAGTGGAAATGGGAAGTGGGCCCGGCATTTCTCGGTGTCCTCGACACGACCGCCATTGCGCAGCAACAACGTGACGACACTGAGTTGCTTGGCTTAATTAACTACTTGGAAGGCAGATCTCAGAAGGCGCCAAGAGTTTTCGCAAGAGTATTGTCATCATTTTGTTTACGGGGCGGAGTACTTTACAAAAGAAACTTTTCGTCGACAGGATCCGCCTATCTGCTCGTCATACCAGCAGCCCTTCGTACCGAAATACTCAAAGCATGCCACAACTAGGTGACCTCTGGCCATTTGGGTTACATGGGAACGTAGGCCAGAGTACAGCAAAGGTATTACTGGCCGAGACTAACCACAGCCGTGAAGCACCACGTTCGTACCTGTCTCGACTGCCAGCGACGCAAGTCACCACCGACTAAACCAGCTGGCCTACTGCAACCCGTGCAGGTCCCAACAGCTCCATTCTACCAGATAGGCATGGACATTTTGGGCCCACTACCTGGTGTCCGCTAAATCCCCCCATCATCGTTTTTGTCCACATGTAGACACGGGTCAATTTATATATATATATATATATATATATATATATATATATATATATATATATATATATATATATATATATATATATATATATATATATAGCTGGGTCACGTCGCCGTCGTGCCCCACTATTTATGTCTGAGCAATACCTCGTAAAACGGCCGCAATTAGTACTTGTTACACCTCTCATCCGACCACGTTAGCCGTATTATTCAGGCCTAGCTCATACTGCCGAAGAAGTACAATTCACTTTGCGCATTTGCGAAAAGACAAGAGAGTGGCTAATCAGCTTCGCCAACAATTACCTTTCTGTGCAGGGCTAGCAGCGTTGTTTTTTTTTTGGAGGGGGGGGGGGGATGGGGTAAGCGGGGTGTTTGATGTGTGCACAACGGCTTATTTTGGCAATTGGTGGTCGCTGTAAATGCGCGTAAGTTTTTAGTATTCCCTTGAAACCAGCGAAAATTTGGGGTGGAGAGGGTTTAGATTCAATCCCTTTCCCCCTTTTAAGGCCTCCTTGCTCGGTGCGCTTTCGACAGAATATATTCTACACGAATGATTCTTGTTGTTAAAATCTCCGAAGCAAACATCTCTGACAATTACCGTGATACCAGCTCTTTCAATCCAAGCGCTTCTGCTGATGATCACGCCAGCAAAGTACTTGAAAACACGCCTACTTTTAGGCAACGTGTCTAACAGTGCCTAGGCTATAACGATTGCGTGTGCCAATCAAGTATTCTTTTCTCATAGGTTTCATACCTACAGTAGCTATATTAACAGTATGAAAGTTTAACCTCAAGCAAATTGCGTCTCTTATAACCATATGGCGATCTTGAGACGTTAAACCCCACATATCAATCAATCGAACCCCACATATCAACCTCAAGTAAATCAGAAAGTATCGATCTCTTGCAAGGGTGGTTACGGAGCGGTACGGCTATGCTCTCCCATAGTACAGTACCTCGTGCTCTAAACCGGTAAAACTTTTCTAAACACACCAACTTCAGTACTTTGGCGTTATGGCAGCATGTGCTAAACATCAATGTTGGGCAGGCACAAAGATACTTTGATCAAAAAAGTGTGCTGGGGGAGCCGAAGCGCATATATAGCAGCTCTTACGAACGGTGCGTGGCGTTTTCAGTGTTATAGTGGACTGCAGCGATGCCACTACAGTAAACGCGGACAGCATCAGGCGGCGAGGCACGTTCACGTGACTGAAACGTTCTATCACTAGCCCATTAAGCGCTTCGGACGATAGAGATCGTCCGACCCAAAGTGTCACCAATCTGCTTTGGATGAGCAGAACTCGTCTTGGGGAAATAGGTACACCCCTATAGTTTTTAAACGGAAAAACGCGCTTATAGTGTTTACTTTGCGTGCCGTCCACGAGATTGTAGCATTGGCTCGAAGATTCACTTTAGTTTGCTCCAGTGCCAGAAGGCCGGTTTTAGTATGTAAAGACGGCGCGCGGGGTTGGTGACTCATGCACAGGTGGCCCGGGTAGTAGAAAAAGAACCAATTCGTTTTCGTTTTCTTCTTCAAGTGAGGATGGTTCTAGTGCAGATATTTATGCTGTGTACGACGATGACGGTAAATTGAGTAGCTCCTCCGGTGACTATGAAGAGAGCTCGGACGCGAACATTGCGAATGACCGCCAGAGAAGCACCTTCGAGTAATTCCTCATTTTGAAATTTTTCACAAAACCCCGAGCCTTCCCGAGTGAATTAGCCCAAGGGTGCTTAGTCCACAGAAGTGAAGAAAGATGTGTGCGTCCGCAGGAGTTTCATTTAAAAGGTTTTCAGTTTTATCACCAGAAGCTAGCTGGCTTCCTTTGTATCGTTAAGAAAAAAAGCTTTATTTAGAAAGAGTACCTTCTTATTTGCCAAAAAAAATCTGTTTTTTCTGCAACTAACGAGCTTTTCTTTCTGAGAACTTTGTACGGATTTTTTTGTGGCTTCGTGATGTAAAAGGTCGTTGTCTTTTTTTGCATTTATTAACTCATCCACCACATTGCGGGTTTCCGCAGAACTCATTTGCAAACTTTATTATGTGTGTTTGATTAAGTATGGGGAGAAATATTTTTTCAACATCTAATAGCTACTTTTAGTGCAATCAGATTAGAAATCAGCAATAAAAAATACGGAATTTTCGACAGGCAATAAAAAAAGTTGAGCTAAAACATTGCCGGGCTACACCCACGGCAAGTAAATGTATCCATTTTCTCAAGGTGTACTAAGGCTGAAGAGATGTAGTCTTTTTATAGTTTCGTTTTTTCCTTTGTGTGATGAATCAAAATATGTTTGCGAGCATTGGCCGTGATCGTGCTTACCAGCTATGCTTGCGTAACTCATCAGCGGTTACTTTACAGAATAATACTTTGTAGTCGAGTGTTCGACGGAAATTGGTTAAGGCAACCACTTGCAAATGGAAAGAAAAGCTACCGAATGAAAAGTCTCCTGAAGTTGTCTACCAGGCCTCTTATTCGAACGGCGAAAAGGTTTACATCGGGAAAACTGGCTACTTCAGACAGCGCGTGCGCCTGCATCGGAACGTTGTCGAAAAGGAGAAAGTGGCCAACAAATAACTGGCCGAGCATGCAGCCATGACTGATCTAGCAATGCGTGGACAAACGTGATTATCATTGAAATAAAAAAGAAAATAGGGATCCCTCAAGCTTCGCCTCCAAGAGTTGAACGAAATCCGGCCCCTAGCACAACCTTCAACCACTAAGTGCATACTTATTTATATGTTTTGTTATACGCACGCACGCACACACACACACACACACACGCACACACACACACACACACACACACACACACACACACACACACACACACACACACACACACAAACAGGCCCGCGCGCGCGCGAATGGTACAGGTTTTCGATCTAAAGCAAGAGTTGCATGGCCTCCAAGATGCACGCCGCGCGCTCGTCATCTCGGATGGCCATAGAGAGTTTCACAATGCCTCACAAATTGCAGCACTTTATCTAGCGTTTGCTGTTTGCTCGATGAATGCCTCTAGAAAGGCACGATAAGTTTTTCCCTAGATGGATATAGTTGCCCATTTTTAGACCTGTTTGAAAGTTCCTGTGTGTTTTTAGCGGCGATGGCTGCACTGTCCCGGCCTTTTTTGACGTAGTCTGCTGGCCTTCTCAGTGTGCCTACGAATCGCAGAATGGGCTCGTTTTCGTAGTGAAACCTTTCGAACAAAATGTGTTCAGGAGAACCTTTTTTCTACATGGCATTTATACAGTGTTTTTTTTTTTTCGCAGCAGCTTCAAGTAACATTAGTGGCTTTGTAGTGAGATACCTGGTTGCCACGCGAACGGCCCGTGTTCGATCCTCAATGGGACAGAAAATTTTATTTTATTAGCTTCTTTCTCATTTTTTTCTCACGGATGATTTTTTGCTCACAGCCAACGGTGCCGGCGCCGACGGCAGAATTTCTGCGACACGAGCGCTTTGACGCTATCGCATTAAAACGAAAAGTCACGCTTGTATCTCGAATCGCTAGAGCTACAGTCTACGAGGCATAGATTGAATCGTAGGGATGGAAACGTTCCATCGCTCAACGTGTAGGGCTTTCCTGACGTGCCGAAACCTATACATATGACATCAGTAGTGTCTGGAAGCCAATACTATAGTTTACTTTTAAGCTTTTATTTTGTTGGATTACCGAGGTTTCTTCGGCAGATTTAGAGTTTACATATCAAAAGAAAGGAATATGTACCCGTACCGAGAGAAGTGAGACGGCTCCCTGGAAGACGGCGTCAGAAAACTGGTTCTTGTTGATGCTTAAGACGCCAAATCCGATAATGTTGCTGTTGATCAGGGCCTGAAGGAAGTTCATGCACTCGGCTGGTTGCGTTCGTAAGTGGCTTCGAGCGTCAGAAGTATATCTAATGGAAGTTGAAATTAGAGAAATACCTTTAGAGATCCCGAACAAACGCATTGTCTATATAAGCATGAGTGACACTTCATTAAAATCATAAGCGATAGCCTAAATGCCAGACAGCTTATACAATTTCTAGGCTTACGGAATAGCAAATTTAGCTCGTTGAACTATCTTCATCATCTACACAACTGTGGCTAAATTTTTTAGAGAAGTCCGCCACATTACGTGCAGAATACTTCTGCTGATTACACGCGGCGTTATGAATTTCAAATGAAGCGTTGAGAAAGTAATGTGCCTAAGGCACATTAGTTTCTGTGAGAACAAAGCTTTTGAGGCCTAGTGGCATTCACGCCTGCACTGGATATGTGTCCATTGCTGTGTTATTCTATTGAGTCTACTGCAAGATCACAGAGAATGTCTTGGCTATTTGCCGAAATTAACTACGAGGCAGAAGTCATGATAACTCACGAATCTTGGAAAAATACGTCACTCAAGTCTTGGCGGACCCCGTCATAAATTTTAAAGCATTTTAACGGGTGCATTTAATCACGTTTCACAGTTCTGATACGTGCAGTATTATTACAGCAGCGGGGTCACTGCAGTTCTCCCGCATGCGCGAGAGAACCCCTAGTGGTTCTTTCTCCCCAACGTCAATCTTTCACTGAAACTTCGTGCCCGCTAAACGTACAGAAGGACTGTCTGGTTACATCGTGTGCTTAATTCTAAACCATTCGGTCATTCGTTAGGGAGTCCTTCACGTGAGCTCTCCTCAAGACGAACTAGCTGACCAACAAGGAGTATTAGGCATGTAGGTAACACCCTCTTACCGTACGTTGATGCCGCACCCATACTCCGTTCTGCGCGTGGTCCTTGCGACCGTGAGGAACGTAAGTAGTTCTCCCTTCGGTGCATCGTCAATAAACTTAAAGTCGTCGTTCGTGTAGAGTGAGTCGAAGAACACGTAGTCACAGATACCGTCAGCTGGCACCGTAATCGGAACGAGTCCGAGAGAGGTGGTGCAGAAAAATGAGTCGCCATCAACCCCCACTGCGCGTAAGGTGGTAAAATATTGTACCGCCAAATTACCACGAAAAGTATTCGCCCTTAGCAATCACTGATATGCTACTTGGTGCTCATCGAACGAAAAAATTGCTGAATTGGCGCACTAGGTCACTGATATTCATACAATGAAACGCTTTTTGTCCAAAACGATCATTAAGAAAGCGATCATTAAGAAAGCGATATCTACGCATAAAATCCCCTGCACTACGCTAGGCGACAACGTTTCTTGACACATAAGGGAAAGCTACGGAGCTAAATCACGTGTATCGTCCCGCCGGTGAAAGTAGTTCCAAAGTAGCGCCCGTATTTTCAACGTGAAATAAAAATGTCCCTCCTTTATTTTCTACGTGGAGCTATTTGAGATAGGACGCAGCCCACACCAGTAAGATATTCGTAATTCTTTTAATTTATCTGTTGTGACTTACATTATGGAACACGTTATAAAGTCCTGCCTTTTTTACGTGCACCTCAAACGCTAAGCGGCGTCTACGTCTACATGAAACGTTGACGGTGCGTCCCCGTCACTTTCCACAGTGTTACAAGACGCGTGCCAAAACGGACTACTTCGCGTAGTGCTACATGTGCAGAAACTCCACCTCCGTAGCTTTACCTTCAGTGCCAATAAAATTTGTCGCCGAGTGCCTATATAAGCCACGGCCGCTGAACGAAAAAAAAGCCGTCTCAAGGTGCTACATCGGCACCTAGTTGAGTGTAAGCTCAGCTAAACCAAAGGCTAAACGCGGCGCCATTGAGCGGCTGAACCTAGCGTCAGATTAAGGATTGGCTCCGGGGCAAAGGAAAGAAAGATGACGTATGTTTCCGCGTCCACACATTCAGAGTGCTCACGGGGGTATACAGCGTAGAATGACAAGCTTTTATTCCACGTGGTATAAAGCTGACGCTGCCATAACCGCAAATAAAAAATAATGACAACGTGGATAACAATGTCGGTCCTTCCTAAACAAGAAGTTTGATTAAAACATAAAAGCTCTTCAGTTTTTTTAGGTTAGATAATTCCAAGCGCTCAGGCGTGAGAGATGATTGTTTTTTTCTATAGGAGAACGATGGTTAAACTTCTGGTTATTAAGACGTTCTACAGTGTTGCTTACGTGGTTTCCATGTCGTAGTAGTAGGTGGTGCTGGGGAAGTACTTGCAATGGTCGTACTTGTAGTTGGTGTACTCGGGCTTGGCGTAGCCTGAGGAGTCGTACTTGTAGTCGGTGGACTCGGACTTGGCTTAGATTTGGGGGTCGTACTTGTCGTAGTTGGTGCACGCGGGCGTAGGGTTGCTTTTGGAGTTGTACTTGGTGTAGCGGTCACACGGGGAGCTGCACACACACATTTGCGAGTGCGTCAATAGCGATGGACTCAATGATTACGCACTTTTACCTTGTCAGTGGTTTGTAAATTGCAATTCTCATTGGAATCTTGCATTACGTGCAGCATAGACTAGTCAGCAATAGTGTAAAGAACACACGTCGCTGTTTTGTGTCCAGTTTTTGTAGCTTACAGCTATCAGTACAGCTAGGGAGCACACGGCGCATTTGATCGCGCCCAAGAAGCGCCACTACATTCGGCGCGGCGTATTGGCTACCCTGGAAGGGGTATACACGTGGAGGCTTCGGGCTTACTGTAGGTCACACAGAATGTTACCCTTATAGGTTAAACGACACTAATCAGCTGGAAATAATTCAACTCAAGGTTGTTACATCCACTTTTATTAAATATAAACGAACATATTCACCTAGTGCTCTGATGACAAAAAAACAACAAAACATTTTCTTTACAGTGCAGAAGAAATCTTCCTCGCATAAGGACCCTAAATATCATATTAGCTGGTGGCTTGAATGTAGGTCACTTGCCATACCTTCATCCTGTTACAACAAGATGAACATGGCAAAGTTGGCCCCACTAACCAAAACGGATTTTCCCTAAAACTAAGTCATTTCACTACAACTCTCTTCAGAAAACTTTAGAGGACTAGAACAGACTTCCATATTTAGTCATTACATCACCACACTTCATTCAAAGTCTGGAAGCGTGTATTTTTTGTTAGAATATATGTGTTCTTAGCGCTGGTGTTGTTTTATTTGGCTATGGGCGTTAACAATTCTACGCACCCTATTTTATACGGCCTTGATCAAAATTGTAATATTGCATGTAATAAGTCATCCATGTATTTTGTTTCTATGTGTGCACTGCCCCTTCTTCTAGGGCCAAGTTGGCCTGCAGTATATTGAAATTGATAACAACCTATTGCTCATATACATCAGGCTGTGTTACAGATACGATATTCATATAGCATGACCTCTCCAGAAAATTGCAGAAAAAATATAGCAAACGTTTCAAACAATTCACATGATTTGTGGACTGTTTGTATTGACACCACTTGCTCTTCCCTTGGCATTTGATGCGCTTTCTACAGCAACGACTATGGACAATCATTGTTCGGAAAGTATGATGTTTGTTTGTTACGCTCGGCTCATATGTACATTAGAGACGAATGAAGGGACTAGGGTGAGATAAACTGTAGTTAGTTATCTAAAATTAAATACGTGTTTGTGTTGTCCGTACCGCGAAAGCAACAATGTATGTCGCTATGTAAGGCATCTTGAACTACCCGTTGCGGGCAATTACGTACACAAAAATGCAACGTAGAACACAATGGCCCCCGACACAGTCACAGTGACCAGGCAGCAGACAGCCACGAAGTGAGGCCAAAGCGACTTTCTGGCATCTGCGGCAATGCTGTAAAAAGTTCGCACGAAAAGAACTGAGATGATGACCCTAGTAAACATACGCTCTTATGCATTCTCATAACCCAACATAGAGATAGAATGTCTTCCACCACGATGGTGAAAGACATTCTATGTCTATATAGAATGTCTGGAGGTATATTCTGGAGGTATGGTGGCAAAAGTCACATCTCTCACCGAGAAACATTTGCATGTGCATGCAGTCGACTACCGGGAACCGTGGTCGAAAGAGAACAGTTACACCATTAGAATATGTACATCATAGGCGCATTATCTGGCTTAGGAAAGCCCCTTACAATGTCCACAAGTGTTCGTTCATGGTAGTCAACTGTTCATGGGCAAACTGACTTTCTGTATAATCGGAGCGATAGGCAAAATATCTTAAGATGGGTGAATTGAGAATTCATTAAGGCACCAACTTTGGCTCTACCGCGGTCAGAACAATATCCAGCAATATGACGGGACATGTTTCATCTTAATGGTGAAATATTGTTACGGGCAATGGACATTACCAGGATGTTCAATCCATAGTCTCTATTGTGGGTTACTTCTCAGCAGAAAAAAAAAGTTCCGACCGGTAAGCATAGGTAGGATGCATGTTCTAGAATGAATTGCTGAAGGAAAATATAATGTGGGAGATATTCACTTGCATCTCGCTGTAAATGCGTGCTGATCTGTGCTTTACGTAACGTTACTCCTAGTGATAGAGTGCCAGCCAGGCACGCATGAACCAACGAGGAGATTTCATTCAGCTGTCGCTTAATTAGGGAAGTGTTATTTCCTTCTAAAAAAATGAACCTCAGCGCAGTTGTTGGCCTTTCAGTTAATGTAGAGTGCTTTCGGGACACACTTCCACCTATTTAGATAATGTTTTATTCTCAAAGCGTTCTTCGGAACAAAGCTCACTCAATATTGGTAAGCAAGCAATGGTAATCGTAGTTCACGAAATCACAAGAAATATTGAATAATACTTAATACCTTTCCGAGATCACTTCCTTTACCTGTTTTAAAAACTAGGTGGATTTTCGTATGACGCGATCAAATACACTTTTGAAACCATTGCTTTCCAAGCAACTGTTTTTTTTTTAAGTTCGGCGAATTTTAGACCTTCGAACTGTAACGCACACTACAGGGGCAATCATTGAAATATTTCAATAACAGAAGTGAACGTGATATGAGGGAGTATTTGTCCCGTGCCAACTAAAAATGATGTAATGATAATTTTTGACCCTTTCTTATGCGTACAAAAAAGACAGCTTAAACGTTTGGTTCTGGCAGTATAAACTTGCTTGCAACACAAGGTTTCTATATGCAGCGAAAAACTAGAACTGAAAATGCACATCCATTCAAGTTTCTTCTATGAGTTAAGACCCTCTATTATATACTTTTATTGCCTAAAAGCTTATGCTGCCCTGAATTTGTTCCTGCGAGTAAGACCAAATAGAATAGTGCACGGTGAAAAAGTAAACTATCAATGGTTGTGGAAGGCTATCCGTCCCATGTGATCAAATAAAAGAGGAAGGCCCTTTAATTCTACAAGAACTAACGGTTGATGTTTAGAAGAACCAATCAAGCCCCGCCGCAGTGGTCTAGTGGCTAAGGTACTCGGCTACTGACCCGCAGGACGCGGGTTCAAATCCCGGCTGCGGCGGCTGCATTTCCGATGGAGGCGGAAATGTTGTAGGCCCGTGTGCTCAGATTTGCGTGCACGTTAAAGAACCCCAGTTGGTCAAAATTTCCGGAGCCCTCCACTACGGCGTCTCTCATAATCATATGGTGGTTTTGGGACGTTCAACCCCACAAATCAATCAATCAATCAGAAGAACCAATCAAATTTTAACTTATAATAAAACGAGTATTGCATAAACGTTCGAAGAAGATATCAACAACAATAGCTGCGCAAGTGAAAAAAAAATACGTGAAAGCAAAGTATTCTGACCAATAAATATTGTGCAGATGAGTGGCCATTTTCGTTTAAAAAGTAGATCTATTCGGTTCTGTGAACGTAGTAGACCAGTGGTGGTCAAGAGCGCACTTCTGTGAAGGTTGACTTTGGCATTTTTTACAGATAGTGGGGCTCCGTGAAAGAACTCTACACCCCTTTGAGCAATCTACAATGATTATTCACGACACCACAAATTTCGACACATCATGGCATGATATATGAAATTAGTTATTTGCCGCCATTGTTCGCTTCGAGGAGAAATGAAATTTTTAGACGTTAAGCAGCCTATGGCGGAGTTCGTTCCGTGTTCGGCGGGACCACATTTAGTGCGCATGCGTAACAGCTGGCCCAAGCAATGCCAAAACTCGCTCATGCTCTACCACGTTCCTGGCTATGTAAAGGGCCGTGTCAAAGAAAAAGGAATAAAGGAAAATTGCTGGAGTGGAAGCTCTAGCAATGCCTTGCCAGAAGAATTGAAGCCACCTTTTGCCACTGCCAAGATGGCGGAAACATGCTCTTTTCTGATAGTGCCCACTTAAAAATCAAGTAACTTTGATATGTTGCGTGAATGCTATGTTAGTTTTGTATTAAAAGATAGTTGTTCCTGACGAAATAACACACAGAAACTGGTATGAATGACTGTATCTTCAAAGAACTTTGCCTCCAATCAGAGGCTGACGAAGGGAAACTAGTAACACTAAGACGCACTAGGAGCACTATGTGGTCCAAAAAAGTTCTCACATTAAACTTGATGGGCCTGCGAGGGAAATGCTTTATTTTAATTCACTGAACGGTGATAACTTATCACGCCCCTAGTAAGATGGCCGCCACAGCCACCATCTTGCTAGAGGAACGGCTTCACTTCTGCGCAGTCATTTCCACTCCAGCCATTTTTAAAATCCTCCTTCGGCCGTGTAAGGTGCTGTGACCACTCCCCCTTATATTTTCTCAGCAAGCACATTCTGGTGTAGGAAAACGAGATTTTGCGGACTCCCGAAGGACCCACGTGCTCCCGCGTGGCGTGGCGATGAACCCGCGCGGGGTGCTCCCTCAAGTGTTCGTGTTCGGGACGAGTAACAGCAAGAGAAACTACGAATAGTTCGTGCTGGGCTCCAGTTGCAAAGAAGTGTTCGCATCGGGCAAGGTGCCCGTAGTGAACGGAATTTTCAGTCAAACCATGCGGTGCTTCGCATGCTAGTAGATGGTTGTAGATGCTAGTGCTAGTAGATACTGTTAAATGCTGGTAGATGGTGTAATGTTTTTTTTCCTTTTTCAGTCAGACACAGATGAGTGCTGTTAGATCAAGTATGTGTGCTTAAGAGCTCGAACCTACAAGAAACAATGCACAGCACACGGTTATATTTACGAACTCTACACGTATTCTTTCATATCAACTCTTACAAGTAGCATTAGCCTGCTTCTCAATTGCTTGTAACAAACGTTCAAAGCTTCGTCGTAGGTAGTATCGACACATTATCGCGTCTCGCCATAACGTAAATCGCATAACTCGGGCCCATGGATAAAGACAAGACATTCGCACTCTTACACAGTCGTATCTGCGATGGGTGCTCCAGCAGCTTCTTCGGCTGGTGCTGGCACCGCTTGGGGCATAATTGCCGCGTCTGATCTGGCAGCCGCAGTGGTAGCCTGCGGTTCACTCGCCGATTGGTCGGTACTACTGCTGCTGCTTGTAACGTTGCTCGCTAGGTTTGTCGTCACGCTGGGGCTAGACTTTTTGCCCTGCAAAAAAAAAAAAAAAAAAAAAAAATTCGCGTCTCTTCACTGCGTCATTTAGTTGGGTGGTTGGGTGTTCTAGTTCTTGTTTTCATTATTAACAAAGGCGAAGCGCTCAATAATCCAGGTAGACAAGGGTGAACCAAAGCCTGTCATTTGTCCTCTCTTGTCTGTGTCCTAATCTTGTGACATTTAGGCTCAGTTCTTCACTTGCTAATCTATTTTATGATAATATACAGCATGCTACCACTAGCTCATAACTTCAGTACATGTTACTTCGATTGTAAAAACAAACACTCTATTGTGACTTGATGAGTGCTTAGCGGAAAACAATTAAGTCATGTCTATACTCATTTTCTGCGCCCTTCGGTATTTAGTTTGTATGCGAGAACGTGTAGTAATAAGCATTTATTATTGTGACGGCCACAGTTTAGTTTCGTAAATTGATAAGACACCAGAGAAGCCTTGCCGTGCAGGAGGGGGGGATAGAGGGTGACATTATGGTCGTGTACAATGGCATGTCATCTTGCTCCTTCGGTTTCATGCAATTTCTGATGTGAGATTGTGTTTATAGCATTCGAAGGTGATGAATAAATTGGAACGGTCGAAGTGTTCGAGTGTGCTAGGCTACTCGTTTACAGCTTTAGTGCCTTGTTTCGTTTAGTTCAGCAACATTATCACCAATTTTAATCATCAAAGCGCGCTATGCTACATAGGATAGTGTGGAGCTTGTGGTCCGTTTAACGTGCACGCTGTCATCAACGCAAGTGTAGTCTGCCATGATACAACAACTGTTGCTCGTTTAAATGGACTTCATCTGCGTGTGCCCACACAGCTAATGCCATTTGGGCTCACCATAGTTTACGAAGACGCAGCCACAAGGTTCACTGAGGTGAGTTCTTCCATTATGAATGGTGGGACATTCAGTCAACATACTTGTCGCATAGGCTCATTTCACTGTAAGACTTCATTTCACCGGTCAACAATTTACTTGTATTTGGAGAGAGAAAGCGCGACCGCAAGTATGTGGCCGGCCAAAAATAATGTTCTTGCTTTCAAAGATTACTCAGTTCAGCGTACATTGATTCAGCTATAATCGTTGGCCAAGCCAACACGAGCCTTCCCAAGCAATAGATGATCAGTTTGGCAATGGGGAAGCGCACTTGCGAAGTACAGCTTTACGAATTTTTCTCATGTTTACAAAAAACCTCAGCATTGACGGGACGTTTGATTCATAATAATATAACCATGGTTTATTCAAAACACATTGTCTTTGGCAAAGCTATATGATCATTTGGTTTCGAAACATAACGCCGAAATATATGTTTCGACCTGTAGTAATTAAAGAATAAACTCACCTTTGCGTTAAAGCCCACGTCCCTTTAAATTTTTTGCTCGTTCTACAACAAAGAGCAAAGTTTATGGGACATCTGCACAATTGAAGGAAATTTCTCTAGTATTTGTGCATAATGCTTGCGATCTAGCAGATGACTCTATAGGTAGTGATTCTGACTACAACCTTGCAGATTTACTTAGAGGCTGTGTTCTCAGACAGATTGAGAAAATAGCTTTCTTGAGTATTTCGCTGCCTGTAAACGCTTCCTGTTTGCTCTACACTGTTCTTTGTGAATATTTAGGCCAGTTTCCAGGCAATTGTCTCGAACCAGAACAGTTCGATTATATATAGTGAGAGCACGGGTTACACTTTTCATTTCCTTTCAAATTACATCTCATCCATTCATGGAGAACAAGTACGCCCCTGGGGCTGCCTTTGAGAAGTATTTTTGCCAAAGCATCACAGAGAAAAAATAGAGTGCCCGCGACAGCACATTTCGTAATTATATAAGCCAGTACTAGATTACGGTTACATGGTGCAAACCTCGTTAGAAAGTTACTTTCCCTTTCTCTGGCTCTTGAATAATTTACGTCACACATTGGGAATTTTGTGTGGATAGAATACGCATCTGGGCTAATATATACAAGAACATATCACGCTCCGATTATTCATACAAAACATTTGCAGTTGTGACGCTTGATATATCAGTCAATACAGCGGTTGGACAATTGCGAAGAGTATTTGCGATGTGCAGATTCACGAATTCATCTAATTTTACAAATAACACCTTATCATTTCTTAGTCTTTTGGATATTTTCATATATTGCATTCGTGGTAAAGCCTTTGAACAGTGGGTCGTCCTCTCCAGTGCCTTCTAGTGGCACTGGAGAGGACGACCCACTGTTCAAAGGCTTTTCATAAGAAGAAGAGCAGCTTGTGCAGAGAGTCGGTCCCCGCATCGACTGTCGCTGTCAGGAATCATCGCGGAGTGTCCGCCAATAAACCTCTTAACAATTTGGTGGAGGTGCTGAGAGTGCTTGTGCCCTTCCAACACCTTCGGTCTGAATTCGATGCCCTTGGAGCTTCGAACCCGTACCGTGCCTTACACCATGCACCAAGACGCCGCCCAGCAAACGCATTCTCCTATGCCGACGCCATGTCCCGGTGTCCCCAGCATCCGCGACCCTCCTGTCTTCACCGGCGTGGATGGCACCGACGTCGAGGACTGGCTGGCCATGTACGAACGCGTGAGCGTCCCAAACCATTGGCACGTGGCAGGTAAACTCGGCAACCTGTTTTTCTACCTCACCGGTGTGACCGGCATGTGGTAGAACAACCACGCATCTGATTTTCGAACTTGGTCCGCTTTTAAAGCCGCTGTCGTCGACGTGTTTGGCCATCCAGCCGTTCGTAAGCTGCAAGTTGAACAGCGTTTGCGTGAACGAGCCCAGCAGACCGGCGAGTCCTTCAAAAGTTATATCGAGAAAATCCTTGACTTGTGCAAGAAAGTCGACCTGAATATGTCAGAGGGTGACAAAATCACGCATGTTCTTAAAGGCATCGCCGACGATGCCTTCACCATGCTCCTGGCAAAGAACCCCCGCACTGTGGCATAAGTCATTACGTTATGCCAAAGTTACGACGAGCTGCGGCGGCAGCGCTTGATGACCCGTCGACCGCCACCACATGATGCTGATCTCTCGGCCTTGTTAGCAGTTCCTGACCACGCAACCTTGCTCGCCGAAATCAAGTCGTTCGTGCGTGAGGAAGTTGCCCGCCAGGTCTCTTTACTGGCTTTTGCTTCCCCACAACATGCTCAACAGCCATCAAGTACCCTTCTATCTTCGCTCCACCGAGCCATCAAGCAGGAAATTGCGGAGGTCATCCCTGATTACCACCAGCCGCCTCCTGTATCTGCGCCACTCAGCTACGCCCAAGTTGTCGCCAGGCCGCACCCACCGATTTCCCCTAAGTTTCCCCTGTTCCCCTAAGTTACGCCGAAACCGTCGCGAGGCCCCAGGCCTTCGCAGAAACTGTCTCGCCTACATACGCCCGCGTCACCCACGTGCCCCGAGTGCCGCCTACCATGCACTCATATCAGCAGCCGGCTCGCCCATCGCGTTCTGCGACATGGATGGGACCCGCGAACCAATGGCGCACTGCTGACAATCGCCCCATCTGCTTTGCTTGTGCTTGCGTCGGTCATGTAGCACGCTATTGCAATCATGTGCAGCAACTACCGGTCGCCTCCCACTTTCCCAGCCAATCAAGCCGCTCTTATGACCAACCGGTGCCTATGTCACCGTCATCCCTCCCCGTTCCGTCTACCCGCCATTGACCATCTCCACGACGTCGCTCACTGTCGCCGATGCGGCCACGTCCACTCGAGGGCGACCGAGAAAACTAGCCGTCTGTCACAGAACGAGCGCTCAAAAACGGCGCGCCGCCAAATTCTCGTGACGAAACGACGGAGTGACGCCGCGAGGTCAACGATAAAAGAACAAAAAAAGAGAAAACAAACATCCAAGGCTCCCCGAGCGCACGACCCTCTTCCCTCAGAAGCGTGGCTTCGCCGACGAACCTCCTCACCCCACATCGGCAGCCAAGCAAGCACTCGAAAATTCTAAAAGAAAAGGGGCGTGTTATGCCGGGTTGAGTCATCTGTCGGGGACGGCCCTCGTACAGTCTCGCGCCTTCCCCCAGCCTCCGCTGCGCATCGCGCCGACGAAATGATGAGAACTTTCTGGAATGTCGCGCGGAAAGTATTTAACCGAGCAGCGGAGATGAGAGATGAGGAGAAGACGGAAGTTAGCGCAAGAGCGCATAGGGATTCCGCCGTGTAGTCGGCGAAGGTTTTGTCCGTAAGGACAAAGCAGGAGAAGACGTGAGGTTTCCTGGAAGAGAAACTTCGGAGGAGAAGACGGAAGTTAGCGCAAGAGCGCGTAGGGATTCCGCCGTGTAGTCGGCGAAGGTTTTGTCCGTGGAGACAAATCAGGAGAAGAACATGATTTCCACCTGAGGGGTGACGACTCGAGCTACAGGCAAGAGTGTGTGTTTACCGCTATTGAGCGAAGACGCGTAGCAACAGCAGCGTGTGTGAAGCCGACGTGGTTCCGGCGAAGAAATTTGAACCTTGGAAAGAGGCCAACTGAAGACGCGAGGTTTCCTGGAAGAGAAACTTCAGGGGCAGCGGAACGACAACAACGCTGGACTTTCAGTGAGTGATTCTCGGAAGAGTATCATCCAGACTTTTGTTCCAAGAACTTTGGACTGAATAGGTTTTTTATCTCTTTAGTCTTTAAGTGTCTTGGTTGTTTAATGCATGCGACTGCATTGTGGTGCGTATTGTTGTATTTGTCTATTGTTTCGAGTGTGGCTGATTGTACTGTGTAGTACGTTGTTTGATTGGTGACATATTGTATGCAACTATTGTGGAGTGTGCATTCTTGTGTATTGTTTTCGATCTACCATTATTGAGAATATATTTTTGTTTGTTTATCAACTCTCGGCTCTGACTTGTTCTTTGGGCCACAGCCGGCGTCCGCTGGCGCGCTAAAAAGGACCACTTCTAAATTGTCCACGCTTTGGTGGTGCGGTTCGGGGGGCTCATACTTCGGCCCTTGGAATTAGCCCGGTGATCGCCTCCCTAATTAACGGGACCGGTGTGACACCGTCACAGTCAACGAGGCAAGGGCTGTGACGCTGTCGAACTGCGGAAGCCCTCAGGAAAGCCCATCGAACGTAATAGACGTGCTTGTGGGTGGCGTTCGTGCATCTTCCCTTGTAGATACTGGAGCCGCCGTATCCTTGATGGGCGCAAAACTTAGCCGAATACTGCGCAAAGTGACCACGCCGCTTTGCGGGCTTTTTCTTCGTACAGCCAGCGCCCAAAGCATTCACCCTACAGCGATGTGCACAGCCCGCCTTATGATTCAGGACGTGATGTATGCTGTCGAATTCATCATAGTTTCTTCATGCTCTCAGGACGTCATCCTTGGATGGGATTTTCTCTCCCGCCACGACGACATGATTCCTTGCGCAGCAGCAGAAATAGAACTCACGCAATTCTCTTCTTTGACACCGACCAACAGTCCATCTGCTGCAAGCATGTTACTCGTTAGAGACGACACTCAAGTGCCTGGAAACTCGTCCATGGCGGTGTCGCTCTATTGCGCAAGCCTTTCTGACACCGCTGCACTCCTCTCGCCATCTCATCATGTTTTCATAAGAAAAAGCTTGCTGGTTCCTTTCGCGCTCGTGCAACTCACTCGCGGCAGCACCACTAATTTTGTTGTGAACTCATCTCCGTACAGCGTTACGTTGGTGCGAGGGGAATGTCTCAGAAGCGTGGAACCTCATCGAAGACGCGCAAGTTATGGATCAACCCGATGACATGCACTGCTCAAGTTCCTGTACACTCAGTGCTGTTTCGACATCTGCTTCATCATCGGATGATGTATTCGGTCCCTCCATTCCCGACAACCTTACGCCGGGCCAGCGTTCCCAGCTTTTCGGCCTGTTGGAAGAATTCCGCTCTTCTTTTGATGTCGCTCAAACTTCTTTCGGTCGCACATCCACCGTTACACATCGCATCGACACAGGTGCACAGCCACCACTGCGGCAACGTCCATATCGCGTATCTTCCATAGAACGCCGCCTAATCAACGAGCAAGCCGACGACATGCTTAGCCGCAATGTTATTCGCCCCTCTAGCAGCCCCTCAGCATCTCCTGTCGTTCTCGTCACGAAGAAAGACGGTTCTGTGCGGTTCTGTGTGGACTACCGACGCCTCAGCAAGATCACTCGTAAGGACGTGTACCCACTACCACGGGTAGATGACGTGATTGACAGCCTGCAAGGAGCAGAATTCTTTTCATCCCTTGATTTGCACTCAAGGCACTGGCAAGTACCTATGGCTGAGGACGCTCGACCGAAGACCGCTTTTGTTACCCCCGACGGCTTGTACAAATTCAATGTCATGCCGTTTGGGCTGTGCAATGCGCCCGCCAATTTTGAGCGCAAGATGGATACTGTTCTGCGTGACCTGAAATGGCACACGTGCCTGTGCTACCTTGATGACGTCGTCGTATTCGCTCCGGACTTCTTGACGAATCTTCAACGCCTTCGGCATGTTTTAACGCGTCTGAGCGACGCTAGTCTGCAACTGAACCTAAACAAGTGCCTATTTGCAGCTCGACAGCTGACAATACTTGGCTACGTCGTATCCAACAACGGAATTCTCCCTGATCCAGCCAAGCTTCGGGCCATGACCGAGTTTCCCAAGCCGACATCCGTCAAGGAACTGCGCAGTTTCGTAGGACTGTGTTCCTACTTTAGGCGCTTCATTCGAAACTTCGCGACTATCAAATCGCCGCTGACGAACCTCCTCGGAAGTAACGGGCCTCTCCATTCGTGGTCATCACAGTGCAACGACGCTTTCACAACACTTCTGCGTTTGTTGAAGTCGCCTCCCATACTGCTCGACTACTACCCTACGACCCTACAAAGGTACACACGAATGTCAGTGGTGTCGGCCTCGGCGCTGTCCTTGCGCAGCGCAAACCAGGGTTCCCGGTATATGTCGTGGCGTATGCAAGCCGTACGCTTACTAAAGCCGACACTAATTACACAGTCACCGAGAAAGAATGTTTGGCGATCGTCTGGGCCCTTGCAAAGTTCTGACCTGCTTCGTATAGTCGCCCATTTGATGTCGTCACCGACCATCACGCACTATGCTGGTTGTCGTCATTGAAAGATCCCTCAGGCCGTTTCGCCCGGTGGGCACTTCACCTACAAGACTATGACATCCGCGTGCTGTACCACAATGGAAGGCAACATGCTGACGCCGACGCCCTGTGGCACTCTCCCTTGCCTGACGAAAATGCCAACAACTCAGCGTCTCACCTTGCGATTTCTTCTATTAGCATTCATACCATCGCTACTGAACCGCGCAAGGATCAATGAATTGTCTCACTGATAGGCTTGCTGACTGATCCATCCACTCCACCCACTCGCGCGTTGCGTCGTCAAGCCCACCGTTTCGCCCTTCGTGACGACCTCCTACACAGGCGCAATTACAACGGTGACGGCCGCCAGTGGCTACTTGTCATACCTCGCCGTCTGCGCTCTGACATATGCGAATTCTTTCATTCTGATCCACAATGTGCGCACTCCGGGATATCGAAGACTTACCACCGCATGCGCCAACGGTACTTTTGGCGCGGCATGTACCGCTACGTGCAGAAATTCATTCACTCCTGCATAGATTGTCAGCGCCGCAAAGCTTCAACACACCTGTTGCCAGTAGGTCTGGAACCTCTACCTTGCCCTGCCAGGCCCTTTGGGCGCGTTGGCATCGATTTGTATATGCCACTTCCACTAACGTCGGCTGGTAACCGCTGGGCCATTGTCGCTGTGGACCACCTCACGCGATACGCCGAAACGGCCGCTCTTCCCGCGGCTACAGCGAGCAATGCAGCCTCCTTTCTGCTCCAACGATTCATTCTGCGACACGGTCCACCCCAGGAACTGCTCAGTGACCGAGGCCGTGTCTTCCTGTCTGAAGCCATTGAAGCCATTTTCAAAGAGTGCAACGTTGTTCACCGCAAAACTGCTGCTTACCACCCGCAGACGAATGGCCTCACCGACCGCTTCAACCATACGCTCCGCGACATGCTCTCCAAGTACGTCGCCGCCGATCACAAAGATTTGGATTCCATTCTACCCTTCGTTACCTACGCGTATAATACCGCCCCTCAGAGCACTACTGGCTTTTCACCTTTCTTTTTATTATATGGAAGGCACCCGTCACACACCATCGACACGATACTTCCGTGCATGCCAGATCCGTCTGAGCGGGCACCTATTTCTGCTACAGCCAAGCTTGTAAGAGTGTCGAGAGCTTGCAAAGACCTTTACTGCACATGATCAAGAGCGGCACAAAAGCATTCGCGCTGACGCCAGCACTACTGCGCCCACGTTCCTCCCTGGAGCGCTCGTCTGGCTCTCGATCCCTACCGCTGCAACTGGCCTATCTACGAAACTATTGCTCAAATACGAACGCCCCTACCGTGTCGTCAAATGCACTTTCCAAGTCAACTACTTGATTGAACGCATCGAACCATCTTCGGACATGGGCCGTCAAGGACGCGACATTGTTATTGTGGAGCGCCTCAAGGCCTACCATGACCCGTTCATTGTAACCAGCTGCTAGGTCGCCAGGCGGCTCCCTTGTCGTACCCGGGGTAGTTGTGGTAAAGCCTTTGAACAGTGGGTCGTCCTCTCCAGCGCCTTCTAGTGGGTCGCCCTTTTCATAAGAAGAAGAGCAGGTCGTGCAGAGAGTCGGTCCCCACATTGACTGTCGCTGTCGTGAATCATCGCGGAGTGTCCGCCAATAAACCTCTTAACACATTATTTATTTACTCACAAGCTGTGAAGAATGTACATCATTGAAACTTCTTTTTGTTTTCGGTTTTTGTTTTTAGGCTCGCTTTTTGAATAAATGGTTTACACGTGATATTTATTTCAGTACATAATAATTATTAGGGGTCATTACACCTCACTTCCTCCGTGCACATGTCTATGAGCAAACAATCCTAAAAATATTGCAATCTCACAATTAGTTTTCTTTCGGAATGGCCTGTTGGGCTCTACGTGAGGTGCTGACTCTCGTAAAGAATTCTTTTCATAGGTGTTAAAAATTAGCATATTTGCCAAGGAAGAACATTTACTACAGATGCGCTTGAAGAAAGAGACTACATGATCATGCGTGCAGCACTGTCAGTTGGTAGCCGACGTCTCCGAGCAACTTAAATTAACTATTGGCATCATTACTTTTTATTCCTTTTTACAAAGCACTGTTCACGGACGGAATAGCTGGTTACACCTTGACCAGAGTGTAGCACGACGCCAAAACAACGACCAGTGTAATTGTGAAATAACATTTATGGACTGTTTAACGCCCTTTAACTGAAGGCCAATTGTTGACATTTCTTCCCAGAAATACGCTTCCACATATTCGGCAGCATAGCTGAGAGATAAGTTCAGCAATGTCTCATGACTAACGTGGCTGACACCGTTTTTATTTATCGAAGTCAAAGCTAGCGGAAGAGGACACGAGCTAGCGTGGAAGGGCGCCTTGAAACTTGTTATCTCTTTTTAGGAGTGTCAATAAATTGTTTTGTTGTATTCGAGAAACCGAAGTTGCTTTGAATCCGGGTGTTTAGTTAAAATAAAATTTATTAGAATCTCTATCAAGATGCGAAAGGTGAAATAACTTTACTTACGGATGTCTTGCTCGACTTACGAACAATTTTACATATCTTTTTGATACAACGTAAAAAAGGGACCGCCTTTTTAACAGCACGCTTCTTGCTCAGTAAAAACAAGGCCAGTTTTGATGGCATTTCTGCTTCGCTGGAAAAGCTTTGTCGCGGGTTTAGATTTCAAATACGTGCGTACCTGTGCGCAATACTTCCTTGGTCGATTGATTTTTTTGAAACACCACCTTTAAAACTATGCATTCTATTCACATAGGATGACGTTAGAATTAGCTACCCAGGAATATTGTTCAACTAAACAACTGTTGAAAATTGTTGTATGGTTAAACGTTTTTCGCGTGCACAGCAAGTGCCACTTTCCATTTATGCAAGTATTTCATTAATGATAGTTTTCCACAAATACACGATTTTATGTTGGCAGAAGATATGATGTGGGTTCCTAAATTTATTATTCTTTAATTTTTGTGTCGTTATGTGAAATTAAGAAGGCCATAAAACATCAAAAGCAGCAACCCAATGCTTTTTTTTTTGCATATGGCTAGCGTAGCATTGTCATTTTTGGTTGTGAAACTCGAAACACCATAGCTAATAGACCAGTTGAGCAGCATTTAAATTTTTGAGTATATTTGTTCTTAGAAAATTGCTAGAAATTATGAATGTTCTCAAGACTCCATGTTTCTGAATCTTAAAAAATGTGCTTATTTTTATTACTTCGTGTTTATTGTTATTTTTGTTGTTTATCGACGTACTGAGAGCAGCTTTCGGTACTGCAGACGTATTGAAACAAGATACGACGTTTCACAATAGGTGCGAGGTTTATAACGCATCTTCTGTAGTAGGAGCTGATACCATATTTTAGCAATTATCCGCTTCTAGGATCATTATTTGTTATTTCTATTTCTTTTGTTTCATTATCGGGGAATGAGGTGGCGTCCACATTGATATAGCACCTGCTCATTTTTCTAGACTGTTGCTCGAGCTTTACACGTGATGCTTCTACAAGCTGCCCTAGTAATTCTTGCTGTTGTAACTTGCAGTTTTAAACATAGGCAGGATGGTAGACTTGGCAGTTTGCATGAAATCAAGGTATTTCAGCAACACAAGAAACATTGAGAGTGACAAAGCCTGGCATAAGCCAGGCTGCCCCACCACGGTGGTCTAGTGGCTAAGGTACTCGGCTGCTAACCCGCAGGTCGAGGGATCGAATCCCAGCTGCGGCGGCTGCATTTCCGATGGAAACGGAAATGCGGTAGGCCTGTGTGCTCAGATTTGGGCGCACGTTGAAGAATTCCCGGTGGTCAAAATTTTCGGAGCCCTCTACTACGGCATCTCTCGTTATCATATGGTGGTTTAAACTCCATATATAAATCAAATCAGGGCATAAGCTACGTTCTAATTGCAGCTGAGCTTTTCTAAGAAATATTTCAGCTTTTAAAGCAAGGACAGTGATAAAACACATAACTACATAATAGCAGAAAAACCAAGAAACCATGTTTATTACATGCATTCTTGTGCTTGAAATCGTGAATTTCTCATGGTTATTTCTCTTGACCCTGGCGCACTGTAAAAAGGACAGGATGAAATTTAGCTTTCAATTGTGAGATAGAGAAGTCAGAAGCTGAAAAAAGTGACCGAACTATCCTCAAAACACCTGCACAAGCATAGTTCGTAATTAAGCGTCGTCTTCTTTAGAAATGTGCAAAGTAGAAAAAAGTATGGTGGAATGTGATGACGACGACACTCGCCACCACTAAATAATCAATGACACTTTACCGGCTAACTATTCGATCAGTAGCTATGGTATTTTTTTCGTGTTTTTTCTAAGATATTTCACTTGTTCTTTACAAAGTGGGTCTTCCCTAACACTAGCGTATCGCTCGAAGAAGTGGACAATCTTTATGTCCTAAATATAGGACATCAGGGCTCAGTGGTGGTCAGACATCTGAATGTCGTGTTCAATCAGCTTGCCCTTGTAAACATGAGTGGAAATAACTCCGGCACTGGAAATCAGGATTGATCAATTTTTTTATGTTGTTGTATCTTCCGGTGTGTGCAACAAGTAGACAGTGGTCATTCAAGCGCAATAAGGAGGTGTTTGTCCCGAGCGCAAAGCCTTGCTGTTGAACCGTTTAGGTGCTATAAGAAATACGTGGTTGCTGTATGTTAGTTTCACAGAAATAACTTGAACTAACAGGGTTAAATGAATAGATGTATTTGATTTCACCATATATTCACCATATATCACTTCATAACCGCTAAGACAGGTGTTCTATTCACAAGATATGGAGCCTTTATTCTCGTATATTATTGGGATGCTAAGAAAAAAATATTTTCGTGTTATCGAGCTTGTAGTATCTCGAAATCAACGAGAAACAAAAATACCTGCCGGTTAAAAAACTTCAGGGCTGAAAGGGTTAAGCACACCTATCTCTTTTTTGATTGTTAGACAATGCCACAGAATCTAACACATTTGTTGCCTATTCTGGAAAAATGCAGGGCTTCCTGTGCTTCTGTAGTACACGCATCTTTATGCACACACTGAAACCCCGTGCAATGAAAGAACACTGCGCAACTGCACTCAAAGCTATATATCACCTGGTTACTTCACTTCTTTGAAAATGAATGTGGCTGAACTTTTCATTTCTATATTCAAAAACTAAACTATTCTTTTGAATAAACACATTTTGAAGCGCAGCAATGTTCTCGTCTGTTTCATTTGTATATTTATCATGTTCTTTGCACGGCTGAAGGTAACTTGCATATTCACGCCAGCTGTCCTACTCACTGTTGTTATCCTAACTTCCACGTTTGCGCAAGCTGGATCATCGCGAAGCAGAATGTTTCCTTTCACTAAGCTTACCAGCCATTTCCATGACGGAGCTGGTGTTTTTTTTTCACAGCTCTGGTAGTCGACCCTGCAAGCAATAGAAAAAAAGAATTATTTATAACTAACAAGTTAGTGCATATTATAAAAAAACTCCCACTGAAGGGTAATTTCTTTTATTGGTTTGTTAAAATCTTACCGCGTTTTGGTAGGCTTTAAGAGGTATTTTGGGCAGAGAAGACACGTAAACACGATAATGAAGCGAATCGTTACTTTATTTCTTTGTACTATTATGACTACAATAGGTTTGAGCTGCCGGAAAACATACGATTCAGTAATTTCGTATTATTCTCAAGGAAGGATTTTCTTATTTTGTGTGTACCAAATTTAATACTTGAAATAAAGAGATGTAAGATGACATATTCGATCACAAAAACAAATGCTTAGAGGCAAAGTTGTGAATAAATCACTGGATAGGAAGAAGTCTGCTTTTCATCTATTTTGCATGTTCAGCCACTCCTTCATTGCCCTGTGCTTGAAGCTCCGAGTAAGCGATGCGATATTTTTTCAAACGTTTTCGAGTACCCTGCATTCCAATACAAAGTATCGTCAAGGTACAAGCGAACTACGCGGAAAGCCTTCCAAGTTTGCATCCGTCGGTGTTGTGATCCAGTTGCGAAGTCCTGCGAATTGTTCTGCTGCTGTGCCATCCTTTAACGATGAGTCACGTAACCTAAAATATTAATTTAAGAAAACTCTTCCTGGTCATTACTTCTCAAAACAAGCCTAGTACAGTATGCGCATGGTGGAGGCCTATTCCTATCAAAGTTGCAGGTACTGATGGCTCCTGTGTGACGTAGTGGTGTTGTGTTCTTGGATTTGCCAAAATTAGTGCTATTGTTGCAGCTGTAAGTCAAGTGCTCACCGTTTCAAAGTGCAAGGCGGGATCAGGTCTCTTCCGCAGCGGCTGCGCCCTTCTTCTTCTTCTTCTTCTGCTGCTGCTGCTGCTGCTGTTGCAACTGTTTACAGAGCCTGAAGAATTGATAACGACAATTATTGTTCCAATGACGTCTTTAACTCTATTTTATATCTATGTTTCGGCAATTTGTGATGTTCAAGAACTATAAAAGTTTCTATCATTAAATTTTTTTTGTTCTGTTACCTCCCTTAACTTTGACATTTATTGAATACGTTTGCTGAATTCCCCTTTGTGCATTTTCTGTCATCAGGATGAAAAAGATTGGTAATTCTTGATAACTGGTCACTAATGTATAACATTCAGGAAGATTATACTAACACTAAATAGAAAATGGGACCTGGAATGACTGCATGTTCTCTATATTGGGGGCTGTAGGCCCGTGAGCTCAAATTTCGGAGCATGTTAGAGATACCATAGGTGGTCGAAATTTCCGGAGCCCTCTACTACGGCGTGTCTCATAATCATATGTTGGTTTCAGGACTTTAAACCACACATAATAATGAAAGCATCTTTATATTGAGACTACTACTCAAGGCTACAGCCACAGAGATCATTTATTTTTATTTTTTTCTTGCCGCAGAAAAATACACACTGCGACGAAAAAAAAAAGTCTTGTCAAATCTGCGCGAATTATATATTTCATTACAAATCATTCTAGCTGTGCGCCGCAACCGCTTGCTCTAGCCCAGGCTACTTGGCGAAGCTGTCATGTCAAACCCACACCTAGAGTGACCCCACCACCGCCGCCGACGTTGGCCTTTTATTTTAACTGAACGAGGAAACCCAGGCATAAAAAAATACGTCACCTCATCAAGGAGGGGAGCTCTTCCCGATGTATCCAAGCAATGGGCTCTTCATTTCAGCCACTGCTTATTCGCGGTAGCTCCGCAAGCTGCGTGCCCTCTATCTCCGGTTATTCCTCTTGAACGTGATGTTTACGAAACGAAGTTTCCACAACTTTCGACTCAAAGGAACTGAGTGGGCTTCGACGGCAGAAGGGCAAAAATAGAGACGGTGCACCTATTGCGTCCATAAGCGAACCTCCTCTGAAACCACTAAATGTTCGGGATCACTTCCAAGTTACCACAATGCTGTTGTTTTCACATTTCTTTGTGAGCTTATGGGGAAAATAAAAACGAAAATTTACCATTAGGCGCGCCGCCCGTAGGGCTGAAACGGTAACGTCGTCTATAAAAATGTCCCAAATATTTAAATGTGTTCAAGTCGTCAACAGAAAATTTCCAGATGAGATCATTGATGCAGCATAACCACCCAAACCTGCATGGTCTAGTTTCCCGATGTTAAGGGTCCAGGTAGTGCAGAGGACGTGGATTGAGGAACCATCAGCGACAGAGATGGGTGGACTTGAGGTGAAGGTGATCGGCTAAACCTTCACCTCGAAATGTTGGTATCAGAAGGCTGGGTACCGTATCGAGAAGAAAACTGCCAATAGTTGCCTTCAAAGTGACGCCTTGTCCCAGTGTTCCAAAATGAAGTGGATGACCAACGATCGTAACAGTAACGCGCAATGTGCCTGACGCGAGAACAGTGAAAGTAGATTGGTTGATCATCTGACGTCCTCCAGTTAGCAGAGTTCCGGTGGCGTGAAGGGTACACCGGGATCTGGTTAACCACAACAGAACGTTCGGGAGGGCAAAATCATGAGTATTGTGGTTTAGGGACGTTAAACCAAAAATATTATTACTTCCCCGCTCTACGATTTCTCAGTTAGTGGTTTTGGTGGTGTCTTGATTGCTTTCGTGTGTCTGTGTTTGCCTCTCTCTCTTTTATTGTGGTAGCAATTACACAGACACTCTCGGATGGATTTCGCAGCCGGCGTCGGCTTCAGCTTGGGCGTCGGCGTCGATGTCATGCACCGTATAGGTATAGTATCTATATATATATATATATATATATATATATATATATATATATATATATATATATATATATATATATATATATATATATATATATATATATATATAAAATGCAAAAAGAAAAAGAATCCAGGAAAAATATTCTGGTGCGCGGAATCAAACATGAGGCCTCCGCGTCGTGAATGCGAGATGCTGACCACTGAATTACTGAAGGGTACCTCCTTCAACGTTAAAACGGCAAGCTATTTATATATACCACTTACCACTGTATGCGGGCATATGAGGGGGGGAACACTATCGTGTTTTCAGCACTATCAGAAAGATGGCGCAATGAGCGCGTGGTGGCTCTCATCTCTCACGCGTACTTTGGCCCGTGGAGAGGAGGGGAGTGGGCGATCTATCGCGTGCCCTTAGGTACCAGTGGGGAGGATTTTACGTCTTGGCTGGCGTGGGGCTTGCACTGGAACAATTATGTTGTAGTTAAGGGGCAAACAAAGGTCACTGCAATTGCTGCACAGCCTCCGTTCGCGAAAAAGGCACGCTTTTCAGACACAGCGAAGTAACAACTGAAACACTTATTCGCGTTCATCTGTAGCTGTGAGTAGGTTTCATGCGTCATTTGTGCGTGAAACCGCAAGGCACATTTCGGTATGCTCTCCATGTTGCACGTGACCTTCCAATTTGTTGCTATTGCGTTCATTGCTTCGCCATTGCGGCAAAGCTTTGGCTTTTTAAGGTCGTCAATACGGCCTCTGAAGATAAAAATTCGTGTGAGTTGTTCCCTCTTGACGTTTTTGTTTTCGCTTCTCGTGACGCAATAGTGGTGATTAAAGTGACATGGTTAGTGCCCATACCCTCGATAGGCACATACACTAGAGATATCAGTTGTTAATTTTCTTTTACCCTGCTTTGCCATGCATTCGTTCATTCATCCTTACCTGACATAACTATGGTGGGCGATAAACTCATTTTACATCATTTTGTGACTTCTCTATTGCACATGAGGATAAGCTCGAAATCCTGATGGGATCAACGCCTAGCGTTAACATCCTTCATGCGCTTCGTGAAGAAATAAGTGTGCAGGAGATATAGCCTGTACAAAGTGTACTGAAAGCGAGAAAGAACTCTGTTGAAGAAATGGCGCATTATTTTATTGATCTAACGGACAAACTCCCTGCAGTGAAGGCAGTGCATCTCCGTAGAAAAAACTCCGAGCCTGCTTCTATATGGTTTCTGCATTCTTATTGCGATAATGATTATATGAACATGTCTTCATCGCTGCCGTCATGTTTTGTATGAAGTTCAAATGAATAATACCTGTACGCGCATAGTATGTTGTAGCCGCAAGTGAAAGCTCTCGTGCGCGAGCGAGAAACACGCCTGAAGCACACCGGTCAATCGGATTGTCCATATCCATCGCGCGGAGAGCGCGTGCGATAACATCACTCTCTGTGCGTGGTCCATTGCTCTTGACCCTGAAGCAAGGCTTGTATGCCTTTGACTGCATGAAGAATTATGAAGGGATGCCAGAGTAGGTGGACTGCGTGAATCACAGCCGCCACTGTGAACGTTGACTGTAGGACGGGATCGTGAGTCCGGGCGCGCACGCTGTCTCGGAAGGCATCAGCTCATCGTGCTATAAGCTCATCGTGCTATAAGCTCACCACTTCGTGCTGTAACCCTTGATACGACAAATTGCTCGAAAAGCGCCTTTTTTTACCCGGAGTGGCCGCGTTTGTACATACCATGATCTTGCACTTTCGAGACATCAGATGATTAGCTACTAGCCTTAGTTCGTAATAAGCCCCGCCGCGGTGGTCTAGTGGCTAAGGTCCTCGGCTGCTGGCCCGCAGGTCGCGGAATCAAATTCTGGCTGTGGAGGAAATTTTGGATGGGTGCGGAAATGTTGCAGGCCTGTGTGCTCAGATTTCGGTGCACGTTAAAAACCCTAATTGATCGAAATTTTCTGAGCCCTCCAATATGTCGTCTCTCATAATCATATGGTGGTTTTGGGACGTTGAACCCCACATATCAATTAATCATTAGTTCGTAATACCTTAGCACATGTAGCTTCACATTTTCAGAAAAAAATTTTTAAAGAGGCCCTGCAACACTTTTTGAGCATGGTCAAAAAACACTACCGATCAGTAGTAGAGGCTCCGGACAACACGTGAGCCAAATAATCTGGCACAGCATGCAGCCGGGAACTCGCAATAAATTATCCAAGTCATCTAAATATTGCGTTTTCTTCTCTGAAAAAATCACGTTATATGCCTATAAATCACACGTCAAAGACCCATCTATCAGCCATTGGCTGATTTGAACATGGTGTGCTCGCTCGTTACAGCGATCACCGCGGGATGCCACTACTTGTCCACGCGTGCGCGCTCAATTACACTGCGAAAGCCGCGAATTCGAAGAAAGAAAGTGCTTAAGGTCACGAAGTGCGCGTGACGTTTTTCTCTGGCCCTGCCATTCCTCCCTGCTTAGCTTCCAACGCTTTCGTCGGGATGAGAGAAGAGAAAATGCAACTGCAGCATAACTCTATGCACGCGGACGGTTTTTAAAATTTTTTGCGGCGCTGAATTCATGAAGCAATATCTTCCAGTGAATTGGTTCCATGGTTACCTGAAAAAGTGTTTTAGGACTTCTTTTAAGGGGCGAGAGAAATTCCTACCTCCACAAACTCTTTATTCAGATTTAACCCACTCCCCCCTCATGCTGCACCTCTCCAGATACTACCAAATCTGCGCTGACAGTGCGCCACCGTCGGTAGTTTCAGGCCCGGTGCAGTGGTTTACCTAGTATTGGACACAATTGGCACTTAAAATCATAATTAAATCACTAGGGTTTCTAAGAATGAAGCAATGCAGAAAGTATCGGTGAAATTCACTCTGTTATGGGCCGATCCCCCATATTGGGTACGAGCCATGTGCAGAGGAAAAAAAAATTGGCAGATAGCACGTACCTGGGAAACGACGTTATGTGTAGAATGTGCAGGGAAGTTGACTGTTTTGCATTTTTTATAGCGAGATGCCCTGAAATGAGGCTAAATATATATATAAATGTTTTATGCACAGACATATGTTCAAGAGTTGCAGATGTTTATATAACCAATGGTTTGCACCTGCGCAATTTCGCCAGCTGGAAAACGTGTGTTAGCAACACGAGACGCTGATATAGCGCTGATGCTCGCAAGGATTCTGGCCCTGGACACTGCTGCATAAATCAACTTGTGTGCATGGCAACTAACCACAACTTATGTTGATCCGACCTGACGGCTGTATCAAAGGAGTATATATGTAGTGCTTATCAAATTGTGTAGGCAGCACTGCAACGACTATTGACATTTCACGAAGATTGGCGTCTATTTGACAAGTAGTTCCGGGACCTGCCGTAGCGTTTCGGCGAGTTAAGCAAGGAGGGCTGTCTCTGTGCCATCTGTTTCTTAACCAAGTAATATCACGTTTCCTGCTCATTAAAGACCAGAGAGACTCTTTTTTTACGTTCTTTATTTCAAACAACGCTGTTACATCACATGCCTGACTTCTTTGTATCTTCAGACAGGCGAGAACGACACACCTTGTCACCGTTCTTGCGCGAAGTTGTGTTCTCATATCGTTTCTTAAGGGCGAGGTTTTCGATAGATTACCTAACTAATGTGAAAAGAAAGCGCCTTATGAAAGACCTAATAAAGAATGTTTTTCCTGTGCCTCTGTACCGTTCAAAGTATGAAAAATAATATGGTCATGACGTACTAAAGCGAGTGAAAAACATGTGTATACCACCCAATGTGAAAACCTTCTTTTTTAAACTTCATACGGGAACCTTGCCAGTAAAAACGTGGCTTGAAGAGAGAGGGATGTATGTACCATGGGGAAGCAGCTGTCTCCTGTGTAACAAACCTGAGACCATTGAACATGTGTTTATTGATTGTAAGAACGCTATTTTTTTGGGACATTTTACAGAGGAATTATAAAAAAAGATTTACCTGTTACTCCATATGGAATTCGTTTTTTGCCTTGTCATAGTTCTGTGCAAAATTTGGATGTTATATTTTTACTTGGTCTTCAATCGGTTTGGCGTAGTATGCTATCGTACAGGCACTGTGATGTGAGAGTTCTATCCGGTCATGAGTGTTCCGTGGAAGCTGTTATAAAAGTGCGAGATGTGTATAAGACTACCGACTGTGTTGAAGATGTAATATCTTTGTTTGACGCGTTATCACGCATGAAACACGTGTGATAGTGATCGTCATTAGCTTGACCTGTAGTCGAGAAGGCAATAAAGAAAAAAACTGCCGTTGCTCAGTGGTAAAATGCTTCATTGCCACGTGGAGCACTTGGGTTCGATTTCAGCTGGGACCCTGACATTTATTTTTTGCATTCGTCAGGTCAACGCTACCGATGTCGGGTATTTCTTAACGCTCGCGCGTTAAAATGGCCGCAATGTGTTCTCATCCTCCCTGGGCAGATACTGAGTGTCAGTCACCTGTGGCACATACCCGCAATCAGCGGTACATGCCCGGCCACGGGTATGTGTCGCTTTCTGGCGAGAGTGTTTGACAACATACGCGACGGGTGGTGTCCTTATGACCTTATTCATGTTTTGACAAGCGCGTCATATTCGTCAAACCATCTTACCCTCCCACGCTAATTTTGGTTAACGCCAAGTTAAGGGGGGGGGGGCGCACGAGAGCGCTTAAACGTAACACGCTAGATAGATAGACAGACAGACAGACAGATAGATAGATAGATAGATAGATAGATAGATAGATGGATTGGTAGATAGATAGAATAATAGATAGAAACGCTCAAAGTCGCCGAAGTTCACTTAAAATGCTTCGAATTGAAAACAACAACTACAGCCTTCCAACTGCGCGTTTGAACCTATGGAAAACGAGGCATCATCATCAACAGCGCACGAGCTAGCGAATGATGCTTTCCAATCCACTAGGCACGCAGAAGAGAGCGTATAAGAAGCAGCAGTCTGCTGAGCTTCTTGTACAATCGATCAGGTTAAAAACAAGTTGCGTTGTCCGAAATGGAGCAGGCACAGCACGAAAACCATGCACGCTGCGCTGCACCACTTGAGATGCAAGGGGCGGCTGCTTCGTACTGGCCTGCGGCTCCTGTACCATTCTGGGCAGCCCGAGAAGACTATCCCGACCGATTCTGTAACGATGTAAGTGTTGCGTGTGGTTCATTACACACTCTTACAGTTACGTTGATATTGACAGCGAGTTCAGTGGTGCTAGTGGGTACATCCTAATAATTACAAAGCAGAATCGCGGGTTGGATAAGTTGGTGCATGTTCTTCGTAGAATGTTTTACAGCGTAAAGGTTTATTGTTGAGCTGTGCTCCTTCCCTCTCCGTATAAAAATCGTTGCGCTCTAAAGGAAGCTACGATAAGATTATAATATAGCGATATGCAGGGTAAGTGACGGATGATAGAGGAAAATGGCGCACTGCAATATTTCCTTAACTGATCCTCTGTCTTGGCATTATTGCGTTATATGGAGACTCCAGGAAGACGCTTTTTTGTCGTCGCCGTCATGTCCTACATAGAATCCAAATCATTTACCGGCACCCCGTACCTCGTATGTTCTATGGACGAGTGAACGTTTGCGGACGCAGCAAACAGGCACACGAAAACAAAACAATGAAAAGCTCTGGGCCGTCCAGCAGGCCCGCGAGGTGGCGGTCAGGCAAGGTCTTGACGTCCCCACGCGGGAGACTTAAGGTCCGGTCAGCGATAGCCCTGCCGGACTTTCGATAATGTTGTTACCAACCAACCAAAAGCTCTGGCATGCTCATTCAGGCAAACCAGTGCTGCAGCCTCTGGTGAAGTGGCTGAGTCCCTCGAGGGGCAACTGCTAAAGTTGATGAAAAAGGCGTGTTCGTGCATGAGTGACCGCGCAGTTGTCAAATGGTTCGTTATACATTTGTACGCCTTCTGATTCCTCTGTTTATTTCGCGTCGAGCTCAGAGACGGCAAAAAGAACTTCTTTACTCTCTGAAAATGCCCTATCACCTTGCACCAGCGATTTGTACAGTCACGTTAGATTGGTACCAAAAAAAGATGACGGCAACGCTTACTTCTAAGATCACACAGTGCTTACGCAATTTCTTTAAAGAGCTTGCTTTGAAAAAAATTCCAGCATCGGTGTCATCATTGCTGTGACCGTCATTGGTTGTGAGCGAAAATCATAATCCTGTGCATAACCGACATATCCAGGAAGACTGAAATAAGATAAATAAAAATTTCATGCTGAGTGAGGATCAACCCACACCGTCCTCCTGGCCCGCAGATGTTTTGCCACACAGCAACGCTTCTTATTGGAAGGAGAGCGAAAATCACTTCATCAGCTTGTAAATGTAAGCAAAAACTTTTTTTTGAAGACACATGTCTCCTGTTATAATAATATTATTTGTGTATAAAGTCCCAAAACCTTGATACTAAAGTGACAGACGCCGTAGTGGAAGGCTCTGGCAATTCAGACGCCCTGGAGTCGATATTTCACTAACGGCCGTGTACCTGCGTGCGTCGCACGCCACCTAAGTGCAACACTAGGCCAGGAACACTGCATTATGTGGTGCCTCGGGCATGTAGCGGAAACGAGTAACGATAGAGCAGACAGTGCGGCTCGAGCTATTACTCACCGAGCAACCGTCCCTCGTCCAGACACGCGTTTGCTACTCGAGGCTCCCCACACCCCTCGAGATATCTTAGAATACTAGCGTCGACAATGACGGCGATACTCAGAGCCCCATCCTCGGCTGAGTGTAAAAGAAGCGCATAAGTGGCGCCGCCTGCAGACAAATACATATCTGCATCTGCTTTTGAAACATGCGATGCACCCAACCGCATACGCGGCTTCTTTCGCGTAGTGTGGAAGACAGCTAACACTTGCTCACATTACATGGGAATGTAAGTTAAGGGCAGCTTAAATAATACGCCTCAAACTTCGTCGAAAAATCTTACGAGGGGCAATGGGAAACCCTTGCTCACCAGCAAGAAAAGGGAGGCCCAAGTGGCGCTCCTGGACCAGGCACGGCGGGCTGTTAAGGCCAGTGGAGCCCTGGACAAGGGGCCCCACCCACCTGTTTCTAACCCTTATTTCCTTTTTTTTAAAGACGATAGTCTTTCTTGGGGTCCTCCGACGCGAAAAATTTGACCAATCTATCTATCTATCTATCTATCTATCTATCTATCTATCTATCTATCTATCTATCTATCTATCTATCTATCTATCTATCTATCTATCTATCTATCTATCTATCTATCTATCTATCTATCTATCTATCTATCTATCTATCTGTCTGTCTATCTGTCTATTTGTCTGTCTGTCTGTCTATCTGTCTGTCTATCTGTCTGTCTATCTGTCTGTCTGTCTGTCTGTCTGTCTTTCTGTCTGTCTGTCTGTCTGTACATTTGTCTGTTTGTCCACTCTTAACGGCTCCGGGTACTAGAAACAGCCGACCCCATCCGCAGCACCCACCAATGTTGCTCAAGGTTTAGCGTTCATACCTGTGCAACTGTCAATTAATAAGCAATTATTGCGCAAGTCTGGGGCACCATAACAACACGTGTATATTCTGCATGTGTATCTTTTACTACAAAATGGATACACAAGTGACCTTAAGGACCGTAGCGCTTATCATGCTGCGTTGACCACTCAACCCTTGCACGAAAATAGTGAGTGTTTCCAACGCTTTGATAAGACGCGATGGTGGTGGCACCCACCCGTCGCCTTGCATTCCTCACCTTATCACCTCTGAGACGGGCGTGCACACCCATTTCAGAACACGCGCTTTGTTTTGCAAGAAGACTGCCAGGTGGCGCTCATGTCTTACGTGTGACGACTTAATGCGCTCGTTCGCCTCCGCTGCACTCTCGAGGCACTCTAAGGCAGCGTCTCCAAAATATCGTTCATCAATTTTCTTGCGCAGAACATCAAAATAATTGTTCCCTCTCTCCACACGCAAGACTATCGTCTTTCGATGACATTTGCAGAATAAATGCAGATACGGGGCTAATTTTTTTCTCTGTAATAAACGTTTTTCCATGCATGCTGCTCATTAAATAGTGCGGCCATATGCGAAAGCTTCTGTGGCACGTCATGCGCAAACTTATCGGCCTAAAATGAAGTACACAGCTTCTCCAGTAACTTCGTATTGAAATCGGCACATCTGGCGTACATTGGAAATCAATGTCATGCTAAGCACGCGAAAGGAAAGTGACCACGTTGTAATTTTTTTATTAAGTGACATGGCTTCAAATAATGCCAAGTGTATGTATAAATGTTGCACGTACGGACATGTGAACAGTTGGAGTTGTTTATATACCCACTTGTTTGCACTTGTGAAAAGATGTCATGAGGGTCACGAGTATTAGCAACGCCAGAAGCGAGAAGCAGATAGGTAGCGGTGGTGCTCACGAAGAAGGTATACCCTAGGCGCTGCTACCTAAATCAGCTTCAGTGTATGGAACCTATTTACAAATTACGTTAACGTGACATGACGGCTGTATCATGGGAGTACATATATGTCAACAATATTCAATAGCCAACACTGCAAGCACAATTGACATTCTACTAATAGTAGGGTATATTTGAAAAGTAGTTTCAAGTCCTTGCGTACGCAACAGGACGTTTACGTTATCAATGTTATGACCAGCGCCTCATATTCGCCAAACCACCGTGCCCTTCCATACTAAACTAGGTTCACTCCAAGCAAACAGGGTGATCGCGAGAACACGCAGGCGTATGTGGGTGGATGTATAGATAGATAAACACGTATATAGACGCCAAAAGTAGTTGAAGTACGCAAAAAAGCGCTTGTAATTTAATAAAACGTATGCATTCGGTGGTTCCACACTGAGATCAGGATATTCCTATCGAATTCAACTCCTGATGGCGTAGCTTCATGATTAGTGCAGTTTTTGGCGCAAGTGCCATGGTGGCCACAGAAAAACGTCATGTACATACGATGTAAGCGATGATCAGTGATTGCGATGAAAAGGTGTGTTGCGGCTATTTAGAGGCCAAAAATCAAGCGCTACATAGCAGCGTAAAATGTGTGTTATACAATCAAAGTATGATATTGAATTAATTACAAACGTTCCTCGTACCTGCAAGTGAGCCATCGTAATTGAGCGCAAAATGCCTCCTCAATGCATTTGAAACAAAAGGCTTAGAGGCAGGTGCTTCTCAGAGTGGCTACCACAGCAACAACCTCTGTGATTGAAGTCGCAGCTTAAGGATCTCCAGATTTTCTCTGTGGCATTGTATATTTCACTTCTGCACTGAAACAGACACTTTACATTCTACGGAATGAATGAGTGCTATCTTCAGCAGCTCCCTCCCAGCTTCAACAGGATCAAAATCAAGGAACACCGGAAAAAGTAAGGCGCAATTTCGGTACTTTAGATTACACATTGAACTTTAGACGTTTACAACGCCACGCATTACGGTGACTTTATGTTATGGGTTTTCTTTCAATATTTAGTAGCTCGAAAGTAGCCCTTGCATTGGTCGTAGAAATGCGCAATTTAGGGTACTTTAGGTGAGACATTAAGCTTTAGACGTTTACAAGGGCACAGATTACAGTGGCTTTACGTTATCGGTTTTAATTCAATACTTAGTGGCTTGAAAGTAGCCCTTGCATTGGCTTTGTTGCTAACCTAACTATCTGTGCGAAATGTTCTCTTATTTTTCAGTAAGTGGATTGATTTCTTTTGCAGCTAACATGATTTGCATAGCCACCAGTGTCAAAACCACTGCAAACTTAAATGACATTACCAATTTTGTCGTCCTGGGAGGCCATTTTTATGTGGCATAATGACGTGATGAAGCTGCTATATCTGACTAGGTGACTTTGCACATTGAACACGTTTAATTGAAGTCACTTTACATTATCGGTTTTTAGCAAAGGTGGTGTAGCGGTTACAGTGCTCGCTTGCTGGCCTGAAGGTCTCGGGTTCGAACCAAGTCGTGGTGGTTGTCCCTTGTCGGAAGTAAAACGCCAGAGACCCCTGTACTGTGTGGTATAAGTGCACGCTGAAAAAAAATCACAGCATATTCACGAAGTGAATGATTGATGAGTAGGGCGAAACATTCGTCCATCTGTCCCTGCGTCCGAACGGATGGACAGACAGAGGCACGGACGGACGGATGGAAGCATGGATGTGCGAAGGACAGATGGACGGAGGAAGCACGAACGGACAGACAGACGAACAGCCGGATGAATGGATGGACAGAAGCTCGGACGCGTGGACGTTTGGACTGAAGCACGGACGGATGGACATGCGGACGGACGGAAGCATGCACAGATGGACTTACGGAAAGACGAATGGACAAACAGGGGCGTGAACGGTTGGACACACGGATGAACTGGCGGACGCTTCGCTCCGCTCATCTTCATTCCCTCAGTGGGTATCCTGCGAAAACCACTAACACCATCTAGTTTTAATATTCCCAATCTCATGTAAAAAGAAAGTAGTCTATTTAGCAAGTCATAAACTAGAGGTGGCTGCACATGTACATACGCAGGAAAGAATGACCCATGGACCAAAGGGCTTCACCTCTAAAATACCAGATCGGCAAATTTTCGAAAGCCTATGGCTTTCCTCATAATAATAGCGCGCTCTTGTGAAAAAAAGCCCAGACATTAGTATTATTACAATATCAGTTCCATTCGTGTCATGGAGTATTCGATCGCAATATTTCATTGACTTCTGACTGCTGTTCCAGGAGACTGGAGAATTCATGGGCCACAGCAGCCTATCGGCTGGCCAGAGCACCTGGACGAGGAACGTGACCCGCATGCTGGTCTTCTCTGTGTTGCTCATCGCACTGCTGGTGACGTCGCTGCTGCTCGGACGCACCAGTGCCTGGATGGCCGAACACAACGAGGCGAGCGGTCGTCCGGACAACCACCAACACCTGTCACCCGTGGCTGCTGGAGTGGCCTCCCGCAGGAGCAGCGGCGTTGGAACCTGGATGCGTGCAAACGCGTCTGCGCGTGTTGCAGCGGGCCCGAACAGTGATACTCGAAAGATATTCAACTCACGGTGAGGAAAAAAAAGCGTTCGGTTGGTGGGGCGTGTAGTGCTTTCTTGTTGACGCGGGGAGCCAAAGGTTTTAATATCTCTAAGTTCTGACTTTAAAGTTGTTTCTTGAAGTGAATCCTTACGGTGTCTTTAATGTGTTATAACTGTATTGTACTACCTCTAACCATGTGTATAGTGCAGCAATCGGTGAGCACCTAATTATTGCCTTTTGTCGTATATTCAATGGCCCTGCTGGCGAAATAATTTTTATTTTCATTGAATAGCACATAGAATAGTAAACCAGGAAAGTGTCCGGAGCGACTACTGGTGGCAGCAAGGATGGCAGCTTCAAACAGAATTTCCCATGGCGATAGATGCACCGAGTACTGTGCAAAGCAACGTATTTCAGTAGTATGTAGCTTTACTGATCGTGCACTTGCATTCACCCAGAGACCCTTCGCAAGGCTGCATTTTTCAAGTACTTCTACTTTGCACACGATAATTAGATGAAGAGTAACAATTTTCAAGAAAGTGTTTCTTTTTTTCGGCAATTTGCAGCAAAGTAGCGAGGTTATGTAACGATGCCAACGAGAACGTAAAAAAACAATAATAGCGTTCTTTGCAGTAGTAGTTTATAAGTTCAAATGGTTGTGGTAGAGGGAAATATTTATACCGGAAGAAGGGATCACTGCATATGGTCATGAGACTTCAGAAATGCTGGAGTTGTTTTATAATACACCGAGTCGACAGCTTCTGAAAAATGCCACCGTCGCGGCTGAATCTCAAGTGGAGATGAAGCAAGCGATCTTATTTTCTCTCCTATGACGAGAGCTACTCTTATTTTCTACCCACGATGTGCACACGGCAAATTGTTTTGTGCATTGATAGAGCAATGATTTTTGTCTAGTTGTCTCTTAGGAATATTTATAGGTTCACGAGTATTGTTAACAGTTCAAATGGTATGTTTAAAGGGCATAGACAGCGCATTGCTTTTCTCACCGCCACCAGAGGCATTACGGTGTAACATTTTTTGCCTGGTGAATACTTATCTGAATTATGTGACGTAGACACGAGTATTCTGTATCTAGCTGCAGATGCACTCGATGCCAAGTAAATAATAATGCGTGAAATGCTAAAATCTCCTTTTGTAAAACTACCTGGTTACAATATTACCACACTCATAGCTTCATGTTGTCTTAACACAAAGGATATAGACAATAGTAAATTGGTCATATTGAAAAGAAGGATTACAATATATGGAAGTACTTGTCATTGCAAAAGGATGGTGACGTCAACTTTGAAGTGAGCTTGGATCTTCTTCGACTAGTATAAAGTGTTTTAATACCACAACTTGAAGATTTAAGTAAATAAATGTTAAATGTGAATGTCAATCGAATAAAATACTTTTCAAGTATGTTCAAATACAAACGTAACGGTGACTGACTTGCAAACATTTTCTCACGGCGATGGTTGGGCACTACCCCTGAATAATTGCAAATTTCTAAATGTGCATTACAGCGTCGTGAATAGGCAACTGCAACTAATATGCCTATATCTCCTTTAAACCCTCCAAAATTTAGCATAAATGGGTAACTCTTTGTGCAATTATTTTTCGGATAGTACATGTACTTGGCGAATTGAATCGAGTATTTGAAGTTAAAAACAACATGACACCTTGTATGATTGCCTATACTACTGGTGGGGCTTGAAGGCTTTGATTTGAGCTTTCGACTCATTTGGAAAAAAGCAGAAAACGTTGTTGAATTGGGATTATCTGAAAGAACATTGTAAAAGTCATATTATAAAAATTAATAGCTTTCACTTTTTTCGTGTGCTGTACGAAGTTTCAGTGACGTTGGAATTTGATTTGTTGAACTACAAACACACATTTCGGGCTTGCGCTATCTCATTATACTTGCGCGAAGAGTTTTCACCTTTTGCTCCTTTGTCTGGTCGTGTTGGTAGCTACGTATGCTTTTGTAATTTATTTTTCGCAAGGGTTGGCCTTGTTGGCACTGAATTGACGAAGACGGAACAGGGAGAACACACAAGATAGCCATTATTTTTCGTGATTACGTACCATAACTGCAGTAGGTCCTGGGATTCAATCCTCGGTGTAGGTGGCTCAACTTTGTAACTCTCAGACGCCTTGTCAAGTTTCGTTGAACATTTAGGTTTCACTATAGTCCCATCCGGCCTACTTTTAGAGGTCATAACAAACTAATCGATTAAGCAGCGTATTGTGCAATGTTTTTTTTTTCCACATGACTCAGCGGGGTGGACAAGGCACCAATAGAGGAAGCGGAAACTACAGACGTGGTGACCAGCACGCTAGCAGATATGCCTGCGCAGGTATCACGTACGGTGAGCTATCCTTTTCTTTAGAGTAGCTGTATACACTGGGTGGGGGAGGGGGTCTATGTAAGGTAAAGGTTGGCTTGCTTCAGTAGTGCTATTTCGAACACAATTGGTAAAGTAATCAATCATTAGGTACGCCTAAAACTTGGAAACAAAACTGCTTCATGTGGACTCTTCACATTTTTTGAATGAACAGATTTCATTCCGAAAAAGTTAGGAAACAATGAAGCGAAGCTAGAGGCCATTCGCCCTGACGTGGCTTCGATACGCGAAATCACGGCAACTCAAGAGCAACGATGTGTGCTATGGAAGAGCCCATGAGAATGTTTCCTTTGCTCATCTATATCATGTCTGGCGCCACGAATAAGTGTTTTTAGAGATGCGCAATTAGCTACACTGAAGTAAAGAGCATCCATGCAGAAAAAATTGATTTACCCTATCATACACAATGTTTCACTTGACAAATGACAGCAATGGCAGGTTCGTTGTCTTTGGTCACATTCTGCGAGGGGGTTTTCTGTTTTTTTATCGATTGCTCTTTATCTAGAATAAGTGCAATCAAAACGTACAGGTGATATATAAAAGCTGCTGTCGCTAATTAGCGAGCGCAAGGAGGAAGCTGTCGCTTTTAATCCAGGCAGAAACTTATCAAAACTTGCATCTTTTTGTTCAATAAAACCAGCCCTACAGAATTATCTGCGGGCTTCCCATATTGCTCAGAGAAACACTATCTAATGCAAACTATGTGAACTTGCTGGATCACTGCCTGCTTGTCCGTCCTTGAATAAGCGAAAGTGGAGTAGGGTCAAGAGACGATTAGATCAGTTTGTCGCTAGGGCACGCAAAACTACAACCGCCTGTGGAGTCCTCGACTTAGGACAGCAAGCACTGACAGATGTCACTTAGCCAGCAAATGGCTACTAAGCACAAACCATTTCTGTCAATCTATATTTTTCTTCCTTTCTTCTACTAAAAAGTATATTATTTTTTTGCCACTTGCAGGCTAAGAAGCGAAAGTTTTGCGGGACATTCCGTCTCACTTTCTGCGGGTCTCTGAAGCACGAGTTTTACTTCGACGCCTCCCGAGGAGCGTGCCTCTCAGTCTCTGATGTAGAGGGGGCTGCCCTGTGTATCCGGGGAGCGAACAAGTTCGCATCGCTGGCCAGCTGCGACGCAGCCTGCGGTTCAAACGCCAACCACTTAGAGCCAAAATGCCGAGAGGCAGCTTCCTTTACGGAGTGCAAGAGGTGAGATGATCTCGCCCAGCATTTGTTTCAAGCTTTTGTCGAATATTTCTTGGCGAAACGGTAGTCGTATGTACTGCTGTCTTGATTAAAATCTTACATATTCGTTTCAGGTGAAAGAACACTTTCTGATCTTTTAGAACATCATCGCCAGATTTAATTTTGAAAGTATTTTGGCACAACTATGACATCAATATGAGAATGGGTTCAGTTGAGCGCTTTGAAATTTCATCCACCTAGTCTACTTAAGCAGCGCCAAAGCCTGAGGTCACGGGAGATCCAAAATTTTGCCTTCAATATTATACGATCGTTGCGGTTGCATATCGATAACTGCTCTTGCATGTTTACCGGTAAATCTACGTTCAAGTATGTAGAAAAACATATTGAAACAGGTATAGAAAGGTACCTCAGGCACGGGCGCCGAAATGACACAAAAGGAATGAAGATGACGATGTTCTTGTGGGGCTGCGTCTGGACTGCCGTGTCGTCCTGCATTCTTGCGCACTGTGTGCAGGGTTAGCCCAACCGGCGTTAAGTCAATAAATACTCCCTGTTACTATATAAAGGCTGACGGAAATGTTAGCTCCGTTCGAAATACTTCTTCCAATAATTGTGAGAAAGTTGTTCACCTCGTAACGGTAACATTTTATCTAACATCTCTCAAGCTCGAAATCATCGAGTGAGGTATTTGTTTCAAATCGTGACATGTGATCACTTACATCGTTGCAGCAGGGACCTTGCAACCAGTCGTAAATACACGCACAGCATTCTTTGTGCATTTTCTTTTCGCAAACTTTGTTGCTTTTGGTGTTCTGCATCATGTGTTGGTTTCACAGCGTTGAGGAGGCACCAAGAATTATCATTACCTGGACAGAGGCGTCATTCCGTACAATTGTAGGTGAATGAAACATGCTTTTTTTACATCATTTTTCATAGTGATCGCCCCTACTTCATCAAAGTTTACTGCATGAAGTAAACACTCAAATCACTGAATTAGAAAATGCAGTCCTAATATGTAATCAGTCTGGTGATGTGAGCTTTGGTAGCTGGCTTCACCCAGCCGATCAATGGTCTGCTTTCCCCTACTTTTCGTTTGCCTGGAATTACGCAGTCCGGTATATTGATGCCTCTTCGTACCTGTTTAACAGAGTTCAGCTTCTCCGTATCCACAGCCTTTTGTTTCCTTATGGCAGTAAATGTCACGACAATGATTGTGTACGTCAGTTCCTCACTCTTGGGTACATTTAAAAAGATAGAAACCAGTCATAAATTCGGTGTCCCCGGCCTTGCTGCCATAGTATTACTGTTAATGATTTGTCGCCTTCTGCTGTGTGTAGGCCTTTTCATCTGGCGTCACTTGACCCAGGCACCCTAAAAACAGTTCGAAAGCACTAAATAGTAAAAAACATTACAGTGAATCAACGTGTGACTGCACCTACACTTCTATGGTAGAAACAGCGGTGAGCCATCTAAGTACCATCAAAACAGGCAGTCATGTTATTTTAGTGCCCAAAAGGAAGGTCTAGTATAACCCTTCAAGGACGTCATCTTGCATACTGGCTCATAGCGGCCTCAGTCGCTTGCGTGGCTGCATGTCAGGAAATGCACTTCGAATGCGGATGAATTGTTCGGCGGTGCATGCGAAAATGAGACAATCGCATCGACACACATGCACAATTCGTGACTGCCTGTGGGTGCTCATTGTAGAAAAGATCACCCTGTTGCTAGGCCATTGATCGCATTGAAAATATAAGAACTGGCGAAAAACACACTGACACCGTCAAAGAAGTTAGTAAAACGGGCCACACCACGTCTTGTTCCCTGTACCTGGTGTTCAAATTTAAGAACTATGGTTCGCTTCAAATTCACCACTGTGAACTACAAGAAAACCGCCTTCGCAGATAACTTATGTCCCAGGGGGACACCAATTGAGATAATAATAGTGAATGTCAGTGGCACAATAACCTAAGGTGCAGTCTTTGACTAATAAGCGAATAAACCCATTAGGGATCGTTTTCTTATTTATGAAAACAGTAAAAACAGATTATACTTTTTATCTTATCACTCTCTGCATAGATCGCATGAAAGTTTTATCGTAAACGAGCTTTTTTTTGTTTTTGAAAGATATGGAGCATAAACTTATGGTCACCTTAGAATTTCAGACTAGTGATAAAAACGACAAAAATTGGCAAAATATACTTCGGGCCTTGAAGCAGTGCCCAAAATAAATTTGGGCATTTCTTGGGCACTCATTGAGGAACGGTATGAAGCATGGAATGAATATGGCGAAATCACATATACTGTATACTGTGTAGGTCACGTGCTGTTGCAGTTCTGTCCATCGCGCCTGCGCCTTTTGCAGTTAGGCACAGTTCCAACGAAGTGGACTGGTTCTTCATTCAAAATGTGGACTACAAAATGCACTTCCAGCAAGCTTCGACGTTGTTAAACGGCCACTTTTGTTTTAGGCTTGTCCCACGTTTCCTCGTAGCATTAAGAGGTTGAACTCCTGAATCCGAGTTCAGTGACGTCACATCAAATGCTGCAAATAAGCACCTCGCGTTGCTTAATGACTACTCCGCAAAACAAATCTTGTTCAGCACCATAATTTTCGAACGAATTGCATTCGAAGAGGCGCCTAAGTTTGCATCCATTTGGTCAGTGCCTCCCGGGAATGAGTTATATTGGGTAATTGCATTTGGGTGATTTTATCTTCTTCTGCGCACTTGAAGGAAAGTAACTTTGCGTCAAAACTCTCATCTCTTACACCTCAGCACATAATCGCATCGATGTTGTATCGCCTTGTCTTCCATATTCTGCTTCGTCTTCATCACAGTCACATCCAGCACTGAGATGACCGTCAGCGAGCGCTAGTCTAGCGCCTGCTCTAACCTGCCTGCTAAGGCTGTTTGCGATTCAGGTGCACAGAATGCGAGGTGGCGAAATTTACGGAGCCCTCCACGATAGCATTGCTCTTAGTCACATTGTGCTTTTTGAGATCCTAGAGTCTAACAGTTATTCTATATTATACTTGAATTTTCATTAAAGGACTAACTTTTAACTGCGACATCTTAGTCTAACTAGGTGGTCGCCTCTTATAGCTCATTGTGGATGGTCGATACATATGTATTGTTCTCTTAGAGTATTCTAGGTATTTCGTTTACAGCATACCTGGGAATACATTGAATTGGCACGTGTGTGCAGTGGAATCGATCTACAAGGGGCGTAAAACGATGCAATGGACTTGAACAAAATACGGCACCTAAAAATCCAGCGGGATCTAATGGCTACACGTAAAATTGCACGCCTGTTCACAAGAAAGACATCGTTATAGTGTTTCACATTTTCCCTGAAGATTGTACGGTGCATGTACGAGAGCATGTGCATCACTCAATTGAAAAAGTAATTGATTGATATGTGGGGTTGAACGTCCCAAAACAACCATAAGATTATGAGAGACGCCATAGTGGAGGACTCCGGAAATTTCGACCACCTGGGGTTCTTTAACGTGCACCCAAATCTGAGCACACGGGCCTGCAACATTTCCGCCTCCTTCGGAAACGCAACCACCACAGCCGGGATTTGAACCCGCGACTTGCGGGTCAGCAGCCGAGTACCTTAGCCACTAGACCACCGCGGCGGGGCAATCGAAAAAGTAATAATACGAAAAATTGTTTTTTTTATGAAAGCACGGTGCATACGAATGCGGTGAAATGTAGAACCACAATTTCGCGCTTGTTGTACCAGCTGCCCAATAAACTGAAAAATATTCTTCCACATAGTGTTTGTAAGGGTACTCTATCGCAAGGCGTATTACCGGTGCACTGGTGCGCTTTTTTAAACCTGCATAAAAGGAAAGGTTTCGCAAACAAAGGAGTGATCGTATGTTCTCACGAGAACCCATAGGGTTTAATTAAGCGAGCATACTTGTGTTGAAAAATTCAAGGCAGTCGCGTTTCCTCACAGTTAGACGGGGAGGAATTACTCTATCGCGTCTGTGCTTCGAGATATCACACGGCGGCGTTTATACGTTATTTGCATGATAACACATGTAAAGTGTCGAAGATTGATGCAATGTTCCTACCCGGATGTGACGAACAGCCACAGCTTGCTATTGCCAGCCGGTACTAAAAGTGTAACACTTATCCCCGCTTCTTATGCTCGACCCGTTGTCAGATTAAACGATGCACCAACTACGGCAGCGCATCAGGGAGAAGCTTCAGGAGAGTGACTCTCTTGCATGCGTGATCATACTAAGCACAATTAAATTTGCCGCGGGATATCTTGGAGTCCATGGATGCTATAGGAGGATTACTCCATGTGCAAATGTGTAGAAAAGCGACTGCCTCCAACTTCTTGTTACAAATATCCCCGCTAATTGCAGTCACTGAAAACTTAAGTAATATTTCTCAGGTAATTCGGCCACTGACAGCCCCCCGCCGTGGTGGTCTAGTGGCTAAGGTACTCGGCTGCTGACCCGCAGGTCGCGGGATCGAATCGCGACTGCGGCGGCTGCATTTACGATGGATGCGGAAATGCTGTAGGCCCGTGTGCTCAGATCTGGGTGCACAATAAAGAAGCCCAAGTGGTCGAAATCTCCGAAGCCCTCCACTACGGCCTCTCTCATAATTATATGGTGGTTTTGGGATGTTAAACCCTACATATCAATCAATCACTGATAACCAATGTTATTGTCTTAACCTGTGTGCCCCTGAATACATGTTATCTGCGAAGGTGATTTTAATTTTCTTCCCAGTGCGGAACTTTAAGAAAACCGTCAAGTCTAATTTTGAACACAAGGTATGTTCAAAAATTTTTACCAACTAGTAACTCTTCAGTTTCTGTTTTTTACACATTGATCTGAAGTTTCTTGCTTCACTTTGCGTGACCAAGAGAATGCGAGATACGTTCATCTGCCATGTTTCTGCAACTGTTGCACATGACAGTCAGCTTTACCGAGAGGCCAGTCACAATCGTGCCCGACTATTCGCGCTGGGTCATAACAAAGATCAAATATGAAATGTCCAAGAAGCCCGTTAACGCATCCCATGTTCATTGTGATGTAATGAGGGTGCTCATCATACAATGGCGTCGTTGTCACGCCACTCGCCTCTCGAACGCGCTCAATAATGTATACTGTTGATACTGTAACACACGTTCCTCAAGCGTGGCCTACTCGCAGGCGTGGCCCTTGCACACTTGAATGGTACTGATAGCGTCAGTTTTAGGAACCACATCATTGATGTCGACTGATGAGTAGATACTTTAGGTTGGCAAAGCACACGCTATCGGCGAAGGCGTCCGCGTGCACATTGGTGTGGTCACAGTTCTCTAGAAGCCGGGTGCGTTGTGTGAATCCCTTCGTTAACAATAACATAACCACGTCAATAGTCACGCGGTCAGAGTACATGCCATCCATGCAGAGGAAATTATCCTCTGTTGTTACGCCTTTGGCCAGTGATGCCAGAGGCTTCTCATGCAGTGTAGTAGCAGCACCTCTACAAATTCTGTCAATGAGAGCTCTTTTGCACGGCAGATAATCTTGTGTAACTTGCGATTTTTTCATTTGCTTCGCCTATTTCCGCGAGGGGACCATGGTTGATAACTGAAGAAATGAGAAGCTATAAATGATGTCCCTTAAACAAGAGCACTTGGAAGTATTGAGATTGTTCCTCATTCCAACTACAGGGATAAATAACGTTGCACCCGCCATGAAATGCGGCCGCCGCAGGCTATTTCACACCCTTCGGGTCAGCAGTTGAGTTTTCAAGCAAGACGAAAAATGCACTGGTAGGATGCGCGACGGTGGCTTGATGTTGGTGGGTATAGCCTACAGTTTTGAGTATTACTTGCACGTAGTTGCTGCAAGATAATCGGAACTGCAAGATAACCTGCACGTAGTTTCTGCAAGATAACCCGAAGAAGGGCATGATTTCGAAGCCACAATATGCCGACATGTAGAAGAACCTTGGGAACGCGAAAACTCTGAGGTAGAAATTTAAAGTTCGGATGCCGTGTTCCCTTAACGAAATTTTATTCCACGGGCTTGGCAAGGGATGCACCAGTTTCGTACGCGGTAGTGGACCAGATTCAGCTCTGCAGGCCCAGAGTCCTCGTCTCGATGTCGAAACTGTTCTTTAGGTTGTATATGTACGCTATGCTGACGTTACCCTTGTGAGCTTGAGCGCATGCACGCATGTAGGTTGCACCAAAGACATGCTGTAGGCTTTTAAGAAATCAACTGGCGAAGAAATACAAATGCCTTTATTCACGCAGTGAGGACGTCGTGGGGCCGCTGTGGTACTACAACGGCCATCAGTGTCAATGGTGGGACTTCCCGGGCGGCCTCTGCCCGGCCGCAAATGACAGCCAGGGAAGCTTATTTTCAACGTCAGAAGAATGCCGGCGTGCCTGTCTCAATGAGGGTGCCGGTACCGGCCACTGTGGAGCGCCGAGGGAAGTGGCCTGCGCGCTAGACAGGCTGAAAGATCCCTACTTCGCCAACATGGCGGCATCGGGGGCGGTTAAACGATGTTTGAAAGCCACGGCCAAGAACCTGTCTGGCCACCTGTGTCTGGCGGGAAAGAACCGCTTCAGGACACTGGAGGTTTGCAGGAAAGCTTGCTTGCGCTGAAGTTTGACGACTAGGTGGCAGCGTCTCATCTTCTGTCACATTCTCGAGACGTTAGCGCAGACTTGCTCAGTAGCGCTTTATTTATTATTAAAGTTTCCTTTCCCAGGCACTCTTTGAAGCAACACCTTGTCGGAGAAACTTATTTTGTCATGAATTTTAATGTTACAAGTGTACATTACGCTGAAGAAGCAAGCCAGACAGCGAGAAAGATGACGTGATTCTGGGATGTGGGGCACACTCTCGCTTGCCATTTCGGCTCAGGTTTGGCGTCGTGCAAATATATCACAACTGTCACCTCATTTCTCTGGGTGCCCACCCTTATCAACACATATAAGAGCACGCGCATCTGATATACTTTGTTGTTTATAATTATTTAGAATAATTATGAATATTTAAAATAGTATGTCAGCGGTCTTTTTCTAGTATTTTTAATTGACTACATGAATTTAATAATGCCATTTTATGAAAAGAACTTTTTCGATTCGAAGAAATGTGTAACAAGAATGCTCAGATAGGGTCACTTATACTAATGTTTTTCTCACTTAAGCATTTTTAGTTATATGGAACGATGGGTGTGCCAACGTCCTCGCAGGTGTTGTTTCATCTGCTTTGGTGTGTTTCTTCTTGCCGAATGGCTGGACTTTTTTATACTTTCCGTTTTGGGTAGTATAACAGCCAGAACAAAGGTCGATTAAAAGAAAAATTCGCGTAGCCATGCTTTGTGGCAATTGGTTACGTAATAAGCAGCCAGTTTGTAGTTCTAAGCTGATTTTTTTTTGGTACAGCGAAAGCTGAGATCACAACTCGGGTCACGCGCAGTTGTTCGCCGCCGCCGCCGTCGCTGGTGTCCGTAACCTCACACTAAAGACACAGTTGGGTTTGAAACCCAAGACTGCTGGGTGCCAGCCGAGTATTCTACCACTGACCTGCGCTGGTGCTTGTGACTTCTTCGCAAACCTAGCACCAAAGACAAAACTTCGGCTCGAGCCCGGGTCCGCAAAGTGCCGGCCCAGTATTCCACCACTGAGCTACGCCGGTGCTTATGACGATGGTAAACTTGCCTTAGGCAAGCTTAATGTCGGTAAAGCAATCGCCTTAATACGACTTATAAAGCGTTTTAAAACGGCGAAAGAACCAGTCGTCGCACAATGCTAGTAGCGTAACGAGCGGGCCGTTCAATGCTCCAACCCATTTCGAAAGCTTGTTCTTCTTCCCCTATTAACTACGGCACATGCCCACTTCGGCCTCATCGTCGTCAGCCACTACATGAACAATTGGCACAAAATTCCTCGCAATAGCTTAGCAGATACTACGCCTATCAGAAAAATGACGAAAAATAGCATAGCGAATGCCGGCCTACTACTAACAAAAATTTCTTATTGCCCTAGTGGGTATCAAGCAAGCGCGCTTGCAGTAGTTACCCAATGAGTGTTTTGAAAAGGCTCTGAAAGGCCGCTCTTCGCTGCAACTGAGCTGCGCCTTCCACGCAGGCCTGGCGTTTTCTTGTTTTTTTTTTTTTGGGGGGGGGGGGAGGGGGGAGGGTTGAGACAAGCGTTACGAGGTGAATCGACGTTTTTTCTTTCTTGAGCAGAGAACAAAAGTGTACATGTCAGGTCTCTACGATTTGGCTCCACTTTCTGCACGTAACGTAGTTCAAGAAAATGTCGTGGAAGTACCTGGCCAGTTCTAGTGTAAGTGCCGCATGACACGGGCGGCTTCGGTGCAAAGGTCAAATTGAGGGCAAAAGTGCAGCCACATCTTTAGCGCCGCTTGCACGACACAAGAACTCGTGGAAAAGCTAGTGATGAAGTGCCGATGAACTTGTGCAGCACGAAGCCAAATTGAGTGCAGTAGTTGAGGTGGTGCGAGCAGCACTCGCTAAATCATTGGCCAAAGTGCAGCACTCGAACTTGTGCAAAAGCGCGACCAGATTGAGGAGACATGTCATCGGATTTGCAAGCATGCCGACTGAGATGACGTGTAAGTGGTAAGTTCTTTGTCTAAGTACTCACATTAAAGCACAAACGTCTAAGCAATAAAAAAAGCGCGCTTTGGTACGCTCCTAGGAGAAAGTGAGTGATTAGAAAGATGACAAGGAAACATAAGTATGTCCTTCCTAGTATTTGACATTTAAAACGTAATACAAATCAAAATTTCACAGCGTATTCACAAACCTTAATTTCGCATTCCAACACATGATAAATTCCACTGATTTCTGAGCGTTTAGAGCAACTCAAAGTAAAATAAAACAAAGGTAAGATTACCAATTAGAACCTAGTGTTCACGTTATTACCTTTGTTTTTATTTACTCGAAGTTTCGTTGAAGACAAAGAACTTAACGGCATACACACCTCCCAAACTCCTACTCTTCTTAACTGTTTTCTTTTTTTGAGGGCATGAAGATTGCTCACCGCAAGCCCATTGATGGTCTTGTGAACCCGTATTTTCGCAATCTTCGGAAACAAAAAGGAGTAGATACGCTTTGGCTTGTTTCAGAATGCAATAAAGCTCATTGCTTAACAAGAGATGTATTTAAGGAAACTCCAAATTAGCCAAATGAAAATTGCAGTAAATTCCGCAAAAACTGCCAGAAAGAACATCTACATGGTAAGAGAGACTGAGAGCCAAATCACAGCAACCTGCTATAATGAAGATTTATACAAGTGATTAGGGGCTTGCCGGTGGCAGCATGAAAAGACCCTAATGCAAAAATTAAAAGTCAGAGAAAAAACGTCTGCATAAATTGATGCGAGAACAGAAAGTTATATTATTTCCTTCCACCTTGTGTTCCTACATCACCACCTCAAAAAAGAACTTGATTGCCGAGCAAGCTGCATCTGTTTCACTCGTATTGATTTGTTAAAGTCGAATAGATGTCTCTTATTTAAGGGGAACTATCTGCGATTTTTATGACGTCACCATGCACGTTAATTGATGAAATACGAATAATATGCACGAATATTCCGTCTGACCTTTACAAGACGAACTGCCACTCATGTCTTTTTAGCCACTCAGTCATTAGCGGAGGAAACGCCCCGAAGGAACTTAATGTTCGTTAAGATCCCACTACAGGATATATCTGTTCTCAGTTTCCAGAGAATAACGCTGCAGTACAGAGCCAGTTTTACAACTGAACACGAAGTTGATATTTCTTGCCATGCTCACAAGTATCAATTTAGATGCATTTGCCTTAACTCAGTGTTACACGAAGTTTTCTGCCAAATCTGACCCCTTCTACACAACTCACGGGCCCAGAAATATGACATAGAGGCGAGATTTCACCCCCGAGTTAAATTTGTAGTTGTTCGTGGGTGTTCTTCTTGAAATGAATTTGAGTCCCGTCAAGGATACAGATGATCGAAATTGATGAAGCAGGAGGCAGGTTTGAAGCAACCAAAAATATTGAAGGCCCCGCCGCGGTGGTTTAGTGCCGAAGGTACTCGGCTGCTGACCCGCAGGTCGCGGGATCGAATCCCGGCCACGGCGGCTGCATTTTCGATGAAGGCCAAAATGCTGTAGGCCCGTGTGCTCAGATTTGGGTGCACTTCAAAGAACCCTAGGTGGTGGAAATTTCTGGAGCCTTCCACTACGGCGTCTCTCATAATCATATGGTGGTTTTGGGACCATAAACCTCAGATATAAAAAATTTTGAAGGTATATTGCAGCGAAATATCTAAAGCCTAATATATTCAGCTTGTCGAACACACTGATAGCAACGTAGACAATAATAGAATCTTACTTTTTCATTTGACTTCCTTAGGTTGGCCCCCAAAGTACTGGTACTATATACAACGCACCAAGTTTCACTCATCAACCACAAAGTTGTTACGGCTAAGGCAAAAATTGCATTGTACGCAGACTTACTAATCAATTAGTTCAGTGATTACAGCATAGACTAAAGGAAGGCGAACTCTATACAGTCTCTAATACGTTGTGGTAAACAATGATAAAGAGGTGACCACTGCTGATACGCCTCAACATTATCTTGGCCAATCTGATTACCGTTAAGGTAAGTCACTCTCCACATTGCTGCACCAAATAACAAAAGCAGTGCTCTTGCGGTTTCGACACGTGCTTTGGCCCTAGTTTATATTATGGTTTTATCTTTCTTCTCAAACGCACGCTTTAAGTGATTTCTAGCTGAGTCGATTCATGTCCAAGTGTTTTACGCATGTTTGCACACTTTGTCCGCAGGTCAGCTCTCAACCAACCTAGAAGTGACAGCAAGTTTGCATGTCACGCCCAAGATATATCAGTGTTGTACTTCACACCATGTACACATACTCAGCGAGCCTGAAACGTGGTGCAAGTCGTTACAGTAGTGGTGAACAGATCACCAATGTCCCCTCGTATGACCACGGGAAGTACGAGGTGTATGACTGTCATTCCTGCCTTCTTATTAGCACCGCGCGACGAAGCGCCGCGAACTTCAACTCGAGCTTTAAGCTATAGAGTTGCAAGCGGTAGCAAGGTCACGTAACAGAAGCCACGGAGACCTATGCCCGAGAGGAGCCGTTCGAGTGAAACCGATTGCGTTGCTGAGATGAGCACATTGTTGAAAAACATGCGGAGAGAGAACCGAAATTGTAACGCGTAATGCCTCGCATCTATTCAGCGTGATTCGTATATATAAATGAGCGGCAGAACGTAACACCATCTTTCTTCAGTGCAATATTCACAGTAACAGACTCATTGACGTAGTACCTCCCTGGAACTTCTGATCAGAAACTAAACACCATCACTTACACCACGCGGCGATACTAAAACTTCTTTCAAAGCACGAAAGGATATCGCTGGGAGCTCAGCAATATGGTGATCAAGATATCTGATCCGTCACGGCTGACGCGCTTCTCTTCAGTGCCCTGTTTTCGCCCGCGCGAGAACTCAGCTACGATGACCGAGAAAGAATAGTCGCGCGGCGATAACCGCAGCTCACGATGATTAATGCCCAACCGCATGTACGCAATTTTCTAACGATCGCGACAAACTTGCTCCATCGCGCTGTTACGTCGCAATGGTGGCAACCGCTTTTTGGCAGTGGAATGTCATGACTGCTTCAATGAAAACTATCACGTGCATACCTATCAAGTGCAAATAAAGAAGTCGTCGTTGCCAACATACCAGGTTTCATGACCTTCTTTTTTCGAAATTTGATTTCACTGCGATGGGGTGCCCAGGATCATACGCTGTATGCCTACGACACACTTCAAACGACGCCTTTCACAGTGCAGAGAGCGAACAGATTTGTCGAAACATCGAAATAAATCTTCAATGACGAGATTTACGACAGAATACAGACGCTGTGTCACTTTAGGCGTGAGATGCGCATATAAAAAAGGCATCCTTGAAATACGCGCAGATGCCAAGCATCGAGAGCAAATTGCAGACGAATCGAGGACCAGGGGCGCGCAGCCCTGTTTCCAGAAATCACCGTGCTGGCTTGCCGGACACAACAATATATATATATATATATCTATATATATATATATATATATATATATATATATATATATATATATATATATATATATATATATATATATATATATATATATATATATATACATATATATATATATATATATATATATATATATATATAAATATATATATATATATATATATATATAGGGGAACAAGTGTATACTTAAGGGCTCGTTTTTTCTTGTTTTATACAGAATCATTGAGATCTAACAGACAATAATGCCAAGGAAAGGATAGGGGAAGTTATTAGGCCAATCGTAATCTAAATGAGAAGAAAGAAAAGTGGGTGAAAAGATAACTTGCCGTGGGCAGGATCCGAGCCTGCGACTTTCGAATAACGCGTTCGATGCTCTACCACTAAGCTACCACGACCGCTATCCCTCCAGCCACTTTGTTGGGTATCTATGTCAATTTAAACGTGGGGTGTCAGTCAGCGCCACTAGTAGCCATGGCGGCGAGTGTGGCGCACTCTTTGTGAGCCTGTTTGGCGTCACGTAGCACGTGAACTTATTACTAACTGGCAGCTGACGAATAGTCCCCCGTATACAACCTAAAGGCACCAAGTCTGCCAGTACGAGACCCTCGTTAATCAATAAGAGAAAAAAGTGTATACTTAAGGGCTCGTTTTTTCGTGTTTTACACAGTAATAATGAGATCTAACGGACATTAATGCCAAGGAAGGGATAGGGGAAGTTATTAGGCCAATTGTAATGTAAATGAGAAGACAGAAAAGTGGGTGAAAAGATAACTTGCTGTGGGCAGGATCCAAACCTGCGACCTTCGAATAACGCGTTCGATGCTCTACCACTGAGCTACCACGACAGCTATCCCCCCAGCCGCTTTGTTGGGTATCTATGTCAATTTAAACGTGGGAGTGTCAGTCAGCGCCACTCGTAGCCATGGCGGCGAGTGTGGCACACTCTTTATGAGCCTTTTTGGCGTCACGTAGCACGTGAACTTATTACTAACTGCCAGCTGACGAATCATCATCATCATCATCATCAGCCTGACTACGTCCACTGCAGGACAAAGGCCTCTCCCAAGTTCCGCCAGTTAACCCGGTCCTGTGCTTGCTGCTGCCAATTTATACCCGCAAACTTCTTAATCTCGTCTGCCCACCTAACCTTCTGTCTCTCCCTAACCCGCTTCCCTTCTCTGGGAATCCAGTTAGTTACCCTTAATGACCAGCGGTTATCCTGTCTACGCGCTACATGCCCGGCCCATGTCCATTTCCTCTTCTTTATTTCAACTATGATATCCATAACCCCCGTTTGTCCCCTAATCCACTCTGCTCTCTTTTTCTCTCTTAAGGCTATACCTACCATTTTTCTTTCCATTTCTCGCTGCGTCTTCCTCAATTTAAGCTGAACACTCTTTGTAAGTCTCCAGGTTTCTGCTCCGTAGCTAACTACCGGCAAGATACAGCTGTTATATACCTTCCTCTTGAGTGATAGTGGCAATCCACCTGTCATAATTTGAGAGTGCTTGCCGAATGTACTCCACCCCATTCTTATTCTTCTAGTTGCTTCAATCTCGTGGTTAGGCTCTGCGGTTATTACCTGCCCTAAGTAGACATAGTCTTTTACAACTTCAAGTGCACTATTACCTATCTCGAAGCGCTGCTCCTTTCCGAGGTTGTTGTACATTACTTTCGTTTTCTGCAGATTAATTTTAAGACCCACCTTTCTGCTCTCCTTGTCTAACTCCGTAATCATGAGTTGCAATTCATCCCCTGAGTTACTCAGCAATGCAATGTCATCGGCGAAGCGCAGGTTACTAAGGTATTCTTCATTAACTCTTATCCCTAACTGTTCCCATTCTGGGCTTCTGAAAACCTCCTGTAAACACGCGGTAAATAGAATTTGGGAGATTGTGTCCCCCTGCCTTACACCCTTCTTGATTGGTATTCTGTTGCTTTCTTTATGAAGCACTATGGTAGCAGTTGATCCCCTGTAGATTTCTTCCAGAATGTTTATATATACTTCATCTACGCCCTGATTCCGCAGTGTCTGCATGACGGCTGATATTTCTACTGAATCAAACGCCTTCTCGTAATCTATGAAGGCTATGTATAGTGGTTGGTTATACTCTGAGCATTTCTCTATTACTTGATTGATAGTATGAATGTGGTCAATTGTTGAGTAGCCTGTTCGAAATCCTACTTGTTCCTTTGGTTGATTGAATTCTAATGTTTTCTTTACTCTGTTAGCAATTACCTTTGTAAATAGCTTGTATACTACAGAGAGCAAGCTGATCGGCCTGTAATTCTTCAAGTCCTTGTCATCTCCTTTCTTATGTATTAAGATGATGTTAGCGTTCTTCCAAGACTCTGGTACCCTTCCCGTCAGGAGACACCTGGTAAACTGGGTGGCTAGTTTTTCTGATACAATCTGTCCTCCATCTTTCAGCAGATCTGATGTTAACTGATCTTCGCCAGCAGCTTTGCCTCTTTGCATGCTCTCCAAAGCTTTTCTGACTTCTTCTATCATTACTGGTGGGGTGTCAACTGGGTTGCTGCTAGTTCTTATAGTATTAAGGTCGTGGTTGTCTCGGCTACTGTACAGATCTCTGTAAAACTCCTCCACTATTTTAACTATCCTATCTATATTGGTAGTTATTTTGCCTTCTTTGTCCCTTAGTGCATACATCCGACTTTTGCCTTCCCCAAGTTTCCTCTTCACTGCTTTGACGCTTCCTCCGTTTTTCAGAGCTTGTTCAATTCTCTCCATGTTATACCTTCTTACATCGCATACTTTACGCCTATTAATCAACTTCGAAAGCTCTGCTAGTTCTATTTTGTCTGTTGTACTTGACACTTTCATGCTTTGACGCTTCTTAATTAGGTTCTTCGTTTCCTGGGAAAGCTTGCCAGTGTCCTGTCTAACTACCCTGCCTCCAACTTCCACTGCACACTCCGTAATGATACTCGTTAGATTATCATTCGTTGTATCTACGCTAAGGTTGGTTTCCTCACTAAGAGCCGAGTACCTGTTCTGCAGCGACACTCTGAATTCCTGTATTTTCCCTCTCAGTGATAGCTCATTGATTGGCTTCTTGCATATCAGTTTCTGTCGTTCCTTCTTCAAGTCTAGGCGAATTCGAGACCGTACCATTCTATGGTCACTGCATCGTACCTTGCCAACCACTTCCACATCCTGCACGAGTTCTGGGTGTGCAGTCATTATAAAGCTGACGAATAGTCCCCCGTATACAACCTAAAGGCACCAAGTCTGCCAGAACGATACCCTCGTTAATCAATAAGGGAAACAATTGTATACTTAGGGGCCCGTTTTTTTCGTGTTTCACACAGTATCAATGAGATCTAACAGACAATAATGCCAAGGAAAGGATAGGGGAAGTTATTAGGCCAATTGTAATGTAAATGGAAGAAAGAAAAGTGGGTGAAAAGATAACTTGCCGTGGGCAGGATCCGAACCTGTGACCTTCGAATAACGCGTTCGATGCTCTACCACTGAGCTACCACGACAGCTATCCCCCCAGCCACTTTGTTGGGTATCTATGTCAATTTAAACGTGGGAGTGTCAGTCAGCGCCACTAGTAGCCATGGCGGCGAGTGTGGCACACTCTTTATGAGCCTGTTTGGCGTCACGTAGCACGTGAACTTATTACTAACTGGCAGCTGACCAATAGTTCTCCGTATACAACCTAAAGGCACCAAGTCTGCCAGAATGAGACCCTTGTTAATCAATAAGGGAAACAAGTGTATACTAAAGGGCCCGTTTTTTTCGTGTTTTACACAATATTAATGAGATCTAATAGACAATAATGCCCAGGAAGGCATTGGGGAAGTTATTAGGCCAATTGTAATGTAAATGAGAAGATAAAAAAGTTGGTGAAAAGATAACTTGCCGTGAGCAGGATCCAAACCTGCGACCTTCGAATAACGCGTTCGATGCTCTACCTCTGAGCTACCACGACAGCTATCCCCCCCGCCACTTTGTTGGGTATCTATGTCAACTTAAACGCGTGGGAGTGTCAGTATATATATATATATATATATAAATTCTAGAAACGCGCGACGGGACAAGCGGCGGTGACAGATGAAATCTTGTCGCTCATCGCTGCCGCTTGTAGGTCTCGCTAGAAGATTGCGTGCACGTGAATGGTCCTTAATAGGGAGTTTTAGAATACCGTTTGCAAGCGCTGAGGACGTTTCGGGCGTATCGGGCGCCGTATGAGTTTTTTACTAGCGTTTGCCATGCTGCGATCCGCAACGCACGATCGCAGCGACACCGTAGCCTCGAAACCAGCGCTTGCGTGCTATATGCGGGCTGTCATTACCGCACGCAATTTCGGATTTTCTGCGTGCGGTCCGCGAACGCGAACGCCGACTCGCGTTACGATGCATGCGCAGTGGCAGCGACCGCACCGCAAGGGCTCGCGCTGCGCTATTCTAAAACTCCCTAATATTTGTGAGGTCAGCAACAGCGGCAGCGATAGGCGCACAGGCTGTCCAGGTTGCTTGAGTAGGTGTGTTTTACATGAATAACAAAACACATTTACAATGACAACGCGATACTTTCTCCAAAAAAGCGTTTATTCTGGCCCGCGAGTACGAAGCCAAACCGCCTCAATTTTTTTCCCGGTGTGCCAAAAGAGTACTCCGTCAATGCTGGCACAACATCGTCAGTGACACATCACACAAGGCGCGAATCACCACGGTTAAGCAAAGTAACTAGTCCCGACACGCAATTAGGTGCCAGTCCTGCAGCTCGCCTGAGTACAGCGAGCTGTGCGATTAAGGCACATGACCACAAATAACGACGGTTGAACTTCGCCGGTAAATCTCGGCCAATTTTAGCCAGTATAATATAGTACTACTAGCCACTATAGCCAGTATAGTAGCGAGGAAACACAGCTTTGGGGCATGTTGGTGCCGAAACGAAACTCAGGCGAATGGCCACGCAGTGAATTGGTGATTTGTGGACATACAACTCCGTGACACCAAAAAAGCTACCAAGTTATTGAATCCTACCGTACAATGGTTTGACAGGAGCCATCGAGTCTGTGACGATGGCAACGTTGCACGCCTGGACGTTGAAGCAAAAAGCCCGAGTAGGTATCGAAGGAGAGCCGGCGCGCCACCATTTCCCGGCAGAGCTAAAAGAATGTTCTTGAGCGCGATGGCGTCGATCGGCCATGCGGATGCCGAGCAAAAAAGTAGTGCGTTCTAAGCTTTAACGCTTGAACAGCTAAATCTCTGGGGCATAGGCGTATTTGAATGGTAGAATACAATCACGTTGAGCAAATATCAATCACAGTGATAGTAAGCCTTTACGAATGCAGACGACTAAGTAATATTGACATGGCGAAGCAACTATATTTTACTTCACCTTGCGCAGGTCACGAAGTCCAGAAGAAAGGTTTCCGGGAATTCACAACGCGGGGCTGCTCTGCACAAAAAAAAAAAATGTATTGTCGCCCACAAAATCAGAGTTGCTACTGTACCGGCAATCTCGCCAAGGCGTTCGTAACTTAACACCCTTAGGTGATCTACCCATAGCGCTACACGCCAAAGATGGGCAGCGAATACCCCGAGTGGACTCCATACGCATTCTCGGCCTCCTCGTCGAGGCCACTGGCTGTCATGCAAGAACAATTAAACATATCACAGCAAAAACAGAGAACATGCTCCGACTCATTCAGCGAGTCTCGGGTCGTAGACGAGGCCTTGGAGAGGCCAACCTTCTGCGCATATACCACGCGTTCCTAATGAGTCACATCAATTACGTCGCCTCTGCCCACAACTGGACGAAGGTAGAAAAGACGAAACTAAACACACTCATGCGCAAAAGCATTAAACAAGTCCTTGGTTTGCCTCAAAACACGAGCACTTCCCGTCTCGACCAACTAGGCATGCACAACGGCATCGATGAAGTGATCGAGGCCCAGACCACGGCCCAAGTGATCCGCCTCTCCTCCTCCAAGGCAGGCCGCCGACTTCTAAGCGAGGCCGGCATGTCCCCACACCCCTGCCTTGAACGCGCAGTAACCCTCCCCAGAGTTGTCCGAGCTACTTACATGGTAACCCCATTTCCGCGAAATGTCCACCCACAACACAACGAAGGCAGACGGCTGGCCCGCGCTCGCGCGATCCTAAACCGTACCGCCGCGAATCGCAACTCTACCGCATTCGTCGACGCAGCGCAATACGGTAACTCCTCCTCTTTCGCACTCGCGGTAGTAGATGGCGACGGAGCCCTACGCTCAGCCGCCTCGGTTAGGCTATCAACAAGCGCCATAGCCGAACAAGTTGCTATAGCTTTAGCGATGACCGACCCCTCACTCACTAATGTCTTCACAGACTCTCGCGCCGCCATTCGGGCTTACGAAACCGGCAACATCGCTCCAGAAGCAGCCCGCATTTTACAAACACGGAAATATACGGGCTCGCACTACCTCTCTTGGTTCCCTGCCCACATGGGCAAAGACGTTCACCCACAACAACCCAACCTCAACGAAATGGCTCATGATCGAGCACGAGAACTGACCCGCCGTGACGATCAATCAGCCACCGAAGAGCTGGGCCCAGACGTGCAGTTTAATGACCCACTACTCACCTTCCATGAAATTACCTCCCACTACCGACACAACAGAAGCCGATACCCTTTACCCCATTCAAAACTAGAACGCGCGCAAGAAGTAGCCTTTAGAATGTTACAAACGAGATCGTACCCATCACGGGGCCGACTCAGCCATTATAACTCAGACATAAATTCACAGTGCCCAGATTGCACAGAAGTGTACTGTTCACTCGCGCACATGCTCTGGCAATGTCCCGCGTTACCTCAGGGACCTCTCACCAGTGAGTCCGACTGGGAGGAGGCACTCAGGAGCCCCAATCTCCGAAACCAACTTAAGGCAGTCCAGAGGGCCCAAGAACTGGCGGAACGCCACCACGTTCCCGCCCCGACTCGGGCGTCGCCTACGGTAGCGGCTGCTAGGATGTCCCACGTGGGCACCCTGGTGGCTTAAACTCCTCAGGACCATATATTAAAGTTCTTGACTGACTGACTTCTAGGACCTATCGGCGCGTGTAGGAGCGTTAGCTTGCTGAACATGTTATTGGTGGCACCAAACTTTGACCATGAAGGCTGAAAAGGAAGGTAGTATACACTTAAACAAAAAAAAAACTGTGTATTAAAAAGATAACTCGGATCCATATAGCTCAAAGAATGTGTCACTGACACAGGCCAACTATTTCCTTATAATGCTAAACAATTTTGGTTGCTCCCTCTCCGTTTCTTCGCTCCTCTAGTCGCTCTTGCTGTCTTTGTCTCTTCTGCAGTTACGTCGAAACTACTCGTAGTCTTGCGCTGTGCAAATATGTTAATTCCGAATCACCAACTAGCCCAAGCATCTGTCTTATCAAGCAGCACTCATTCTGTCCTTGTCTCTTCTTCTGTAGTTACGTGGTAACTACTCGTAGTCTGGCACTGAGTAAATATGTTAATTCCCAATCACCAACTAGCCTAAGCATCTGTCTCCTCTTGTCTATAATACTAACTTGTGCGAAACCTAGCACCTATGATAATGACGTAAGAAATGCCGGAAGATGCGCATCGTCTGTTTTTCCTATGGTGCTGGAATTTCTTGCAGGCGATCACAGATAAACCATGTAATTTGTCTTGTAGTAATGACTGCCTGAGGGCGCATGCGAATAGCATAGGAAAAACAAAGCATCTTCGAGCGCACGTTAAATAATGCTCATGTGTGCCGTTTTTCAATCAAGTCAAGAGCAGGAGTGAAACGGGGGTGGGGGGAGCTATTAGGAGCGCTTAAAATTAGAGAAGAATTTGCCTGTGTCAATGACACGTCTGTCGTGGCTTATGGGTCTCAGTTATCGTTTTCTTTTCAACGACATATTGAGCGCGAACACTAATTGTCGTCCAGTTCTGTTTACCATCAAGCCCAATAATTGCATTTTCTTTTCAATACACAGCTTTCTGGATTACATGTATTTCGTCACTTCTTCACGTATATGCTCGGAAGTTTTCTTGGCTTGCAGCCTTTGCTTTTAATAAACGGTTCATGATGATTGATTTATTGATATGTGGAGTTTAACGTCCCAAATGATTTGAGTGATATGGGGGGTTAGCGTTCCAAAACCCGCACATAACTATTAGAGACGCCGTAGTGAATGGCTCCGGAAATTTCGGCCATCAACGTGCTCCCAAATCTGTAAACACGGGCCTACAGCGCTTCCGCCTTCATCGGAAATGCAGCCGACGCAGCCGAGATTCAATTCCGCAACCTGCGGTTCAGCAGCCAATTACCTTAGCCACTAGACCATGGCGGTGGGGCGGGTTTAACGTCCCGAAACCACCATATGATTATGAAAGCCGCCGTAGTGGAGGGCTCCGGAAATTTTGAAATAAACAGTTCGTAGTTTGCGGTCATCTGTTTTACTACCTTTCTAGTTTTAATGTTTCAAGCTGTGATCCACAAATAACTAATTCGGTAAACTTACACACCAACTCGCCCAGGAAAGAGCTCATTTTATTTATTCAAAAATACAATACAGGCCTCAGTTTGATGGGGGCAGTACAAAAAGTGAAATATTTGAATCATTCACGAAATACAAATAAAGAAACATACCTAATGAACTAATTGACAGGGCAGTACAACAGAAAGTACTTGCGGCCACACCGGTTACAAAAAATAATCGCAACACTAGCAAAATAAAACATAACAGGGAAAGAATAACTGGGGGCATTATCTATAAAGTATTGTTAGTCAAGCAAACCTCAGATTTTATACAAATATTGATCTATCAAGAAAATCAGAAAAAAAGAAAAACAAAAAACCGACACAACGGTGTTTTAAAATGATGACCTAATGTACAAGAAAGAAAGATTACTATGTCACTAAGGACATACAGGTATAATGTCAGATTTCTTTGCGCTTCCCTGGCGAGATAACTAGTCAACGCGTGACTAAACGTATTAGTGTTAACTAGACTGCCGATGTTATCTGGCAGGGAGTTCCAACATAGACAGCACGTAGAAGTGCTCAGATATCAAATGCACGTATTTGCCTGCAAATGCGCGAAAAGCTACAATAGTTATTAAGCCTCTGTGACGTAGAATAGGGTCGTTTCAAGCATGCCAGTGGTCGAAATGAGTGAATGAAATTGTGAAACAGTGTCAGCAAGGCTATGTCATGGCGAGTACTCAAAGGTTGCAATGAAAGGTCAAGTTTGATTTGTGTGATACCAGACTGATACTTGTAATTTTCGGAAATGAAGCAGCTCGCGCTGTTTTGAGTTCGTTCTTACACGTCTATCAGGTACTTCTATTGAGGAGACCAAATAGGGGAGGCGTACTCGTGTTGAGGGGGAACAAGAGTGAGGTATGCTGCCTTACGTATACTCGGAGGAGGAATTTTTAGATTTCGACGCAGCTACCTCAAGACTCGGGAAGCTTTAGCTGATACGGAGATGGTAAGGTCAGACCAAGAAACATTTGAGGTGAGTGTAATTCGTAGGTATTTATGCACCACTTATATGGTCTAGGATATCTTAAAGAGCCAGATGATCTTCTGTAGTTTCTATTTGGCGGTAGACTATGCTGTCGTTGGCAAATATTCTTATAGTAGAGGACACGTTATGTGGACGATCGTTGATAAATATGAGAAAAAGTGAAGGACAGAGGACGCTTCCCTGTGGTACACTAAACGATACTTTATCTGAGGAGGATGAAAAGTTGTTTGCAATGGCGAATTGGTGACGATTAGAATGAAAGTTCCAGAGCCATGATAAAGTGATACTGTCCAGTTTAAGAGCTGAAAGTTTTGAAATGAGGCAGCAGTGGCTCCTGCCTTCGGAGCCCTCCACTACGGCGTCTCTCATAATCATATGGTGGTTTTGGTACGTGAAACTCCAAATACCAATCAACTTCCATATTTACAGACACCTTGAGACTAAAAACTTATATTTCCGTAATCAGCATGGTTTTAGAAAGGGTATATCCTGTGTCTAAGACGACACGGTGATGGCACCTACCTGTCACCTTGCGTTCTACACCTGATCACCTCAGAGACGGGCGCGTACGGCGCGCATCCCATTTTCCAAGATAACTGCCAGATAGCGTTCACGTCTCACGTGTTACGTGACTTGATGCGCTCGTTCACCTCCGCCGCACACTCGAGGCACTCTAACGCAGCGTCTCCAGAATACCATCCACCGATTTTCTTGCGCCGAACATCAAATAAACGTTTTGTTCACTCTCTCCAGACGCAAGGCTATTGTCTTTCGATGACATTTGCGGTATAACACGCAGATACGGTGCCAATTTTTTTTTCTAGAGTATGCTGTTTCTGAGAGGTGAAAACCATCCGACGTGTTGCGACGATTGGATGACCGGCCGTGTGCCACGCAGATGCTGCTGGAGCAGCGTACTCGTCTTTCGTCACCCCCCAATTATGGATAAAGGCTTTCTCAGTTTTAAAGACCATGGGCGCATGTGAACGCCTTTGCTTTTGTGTAGTGCCACCGCTAAATGCGCATCATCGCAATTACTCACCATTTTCTACGCTCGTTTCCTTCTTTCTTTTTCTCTCTTTGTTATAATTATACTACCCCTTCCCATTTTTCCAGCTTGTGGTAGCCAACCGGGAGAGTGTCTGGTTAACCTTCCTGCCTTCGCTCTTGTTGTTCCTCCTTCTTTCCTCAGTTAGTCAGCAAACATTCAGCGATAGTGTTTTACCATATCGAGGCCCACCAAAGCTGAGCTGTTTGGTCAGGTGGCCCCCTCTGATGATGGGTTGTGTAGCCAAGCAAGCAATTACCTATAAACAGGTGTGCTATCTTTCATCAAAGAATGTGAATTTTGATTCGTCATCATATGTGTTTGAGCCGAAGCTTTCCCTTTTCCGGCAGCTCCGAGGATCCTGTGCACGTAGTACGGTCGCAGACGTGGCACGGCTGTTGCGAAAGGTGAACTTACACCTGTGTGTCCGCTCTTTGCCGCTTTCGCAGATTTAATACTCCGTGCTTGAGGGATCGGCACGTCTTTCACGATTCATTGCTTTTGCAACTTCTAGCGTCCCTCGAAGGCACGTGCAAGCTTGGTTTTGGGTTTCGGGTACCTTTGGGTCTGCCTGTGAGTTCCCGCGAGTGCCCGTAGGTACCCGAAAGTCTCCAGACAGCCTGATATTCATCCTTTAGTTTGCCGTATCGCGCATGTGTCCTGCTATGTCTGGTCGGTCTAGACGGCAGTACTTGTAAATAATTATTGGCCTCTGTTGAAACTGAAGTGATAAAGTGATGCGTAGTGTGTCTGGTGTCTGAAGGTGGCTATGCGACCCCCAGATGCCCTCTACCGCATTGTTTTGAGGGGCACCGCATATTGCAACTGCCCGTAGAAGCCTTAGTTCGGCATGTCTTCAAGACACCGCGTCGGCAATCTTGTAGCCGGTGAGAGACGGGGGGGGGGGGGGGGGGGTAGGCGTTTTTACGTGGAAACCAGTTTTTGCGGCAAATGTCGCCTTCGTAAATTAGGAGAGTGTGTGCCACTTCACTCAAATTCTGCCCACTGGTTTTGCTGCATATGACCACCTCAGTGTTGCAGTGACCTCGATGTCTACAGTTGTATACGCGGGCTGTCACCACATGTTCCGCCACCTGCGATTCTTGCCCACCCATTATCGCGCTCATGATGCAAGTTCCTCCGTTATCTGTGATCTCGATGACAAAACTTGTAGAACGTCTGAGATTCGCCTTCAAGAGCAGATCGAAACAGGGATATCAGGCCTCGCGCCCATCACCTTATGCATGACTAGCTTGCATCAGTTGTAGATTGGTGCCTCAACCATGCCACGCAAAAATGAAGAATATTCCCTACTGTGGTCGTTGCAGTGAATGTCTGCTGCAAGCACAGATAGGTTCTACCTATACGCCATAAGTATTCCTTTAGTAAATCGGCGACGGGGCCATTACGTTTTCGTGAGACAACATGCGAACCTATACAACTGCTGAATCATTTGTTGGCTCTGCTCTTGGAAATGACCAAAAAAAAAACGCCAGGCCTGCGTGGTAGGCGCAGCACAGTCACAACTGAAGCTAGAAGAGCGGCCTTTTAGAGCCTTTTCGGAACACACATTTTGGTAACCACTGCAGACACACATGCTTGGTACCCACTTTGTCGTTATAATAAAGTTATTTGGGCAGTAGGCCAGCATTCGCTACGCTATTTTTCGTCATATTTCTGAGAAGCGTGGTATCCGCTAAACAACTGCAAGACATTTGGTGCCAATTGTTTCTGCAGTGGCTGTCGACGATGAGGAATTATGGTTGAAGTGGGTATGCGCAACAGTTAATAGGGAAACAATAATAAGCGTTTGTGTTGGGTTGGAGCATTGAACGACCCGCTAATTACGCAATTCGCATTGTTCGATGACTGGTTGGTCTTTCGCAGGCTTTAAAACGCTCTAGAAGTCCTAATAACGCTATTGCTTTCCCGACACCAAGCGTGCCTACGGCAAGTTTGACAAGTCACAAGCACCGGCGTAGCTCAGTGGTAGAATACTGACTGGCACCAAGCAGACCTGGGTCGAAGTCTACTGTGCCACTGGTGTTGGTGCGCGATGTGGTTACGGATTCCGGCAGCGGCGGCGGCGGACAACTGCGCGTGACCTGAGTGGTGATCTCATAACAGTTTTCGCTGTAATATGTGTAAGCACACTGTAATGATCAGGCCTTTAAAAAGCCATTGTCCCATATTTGGTACCTGCTTGCCCCACAATGAACCCGGGTCGAGGTCCACTGTGCCACTGGTGCTGTTGCGTGATGTGGTTACGGATTCCGGCGGCGGCAGAATTCTGGGACGGACAAGAAACCAACGACGTCAAATTCGACATGGATGCCGAAGTCGGAATTTCTGCGGAGCGAGCTCTTGGATACGATAGTAATAAATCCACATTAATACCATCCATTTACGAGGTGCCTCTACGTTAGGTTTTGCCGAATCGTAACAAAAACACTCGATCAAATCCAAGAAAACATATTCTCTCTAGATTTTAGGTCTGCCCATAATCTTGTTTGTTTCTCTGGGTAGTACGCATTCACTAAAACACATCGCTTTGCATTACTTAGCAGACATGCACTGGAATGTATAATATGGCAAGTAGAAAGCACCGGAAACAAATAAATTAGCAACAGCGTTCTACAATAGAAACATTTCACTTTGGGGGAATCATGCATCAGTTTACAGTATAAAAAAAGCAAACTAAAACTAAACTAAACCATACTATTTCTGAAGACGCACTTACTTCCAAGCTTATTTCAAATTAACACACTAGCGGGAATCTTCTTTGCCAACCCCCCAAAAATTAATTTCTTCAACTAACAGAACTAATATGTCATAGAAAAAACAAACGCACTCGAGAGTGAATCACAAATATTCCACAGACTCCTTGTGAGATATATTTATCATAATACGTTCGAATATATTCTATATATATACAACACGTAAAACGCAAATTCGAGAAGACAGAAAACTTTGGTTCTCAAAGGATCGAGTCTCGTTCCGGTAGACAGAATAAGTGCCGAGACCGCATCCAGAAAGCCAGGCTGTACTGTTGCCTGAAAAAAAAAATTCATCGTCTTTTTATGCTCTCGAAGATATAAACTTTCTGGCGAGCTAGTGGTACACTCCGTATGAAAATGAATACGTTTATTTACATCAGCAGACACAATGTTTCAGCGTCAAATTTTACAGACGGACTGCGAAATTTTTGCGAAAACGATGTCCCTCAGATGCACGTTAACAACGAAAAATTATATCCAGACATCCCTTCTCTCACTACGTAAGCAAATAAGAGCAGTCGACATCTTTTGCGGCAGTTGTACACGCCGTCACAGTATTGCACATTGATCGCCGTATATTAGCTAATAGCGAGAACTTTTCATAGAAATAATATTGTCGCACATGCTATCACTTCATTTAAAACGTCATGTGAACCAGAGAACGCAATCAGCATAAATACGATGGCGTCTTCTCTAAGAGCCAAAAAATCCCGAGGAATAAAAATTCTTCTAAGAAAAATTTTCAATGTAACATTGAGTATCGCTTTCTTGCTCCCTATTTATCATAAATAAACGCACGTGTTGGACAAAGGACAAGTAAAAAAACAATAATCACCAAATAATGCCATGATGCATCTCGTGCCTTATCGTCCTAAAATTGTGTTGAATAGATTGGTGGCTTCAATACCAGGCCTATATATTTGGCTAAAGGCGATGACTCATGTTACAGTATTCTAATTTCGCTTGCCTGGTGGGGCAGTTGGCAGTCAACTTAAAGGCGACAACTTGTACTACGCAACTCGGTGTGCACGAGTATATTAAGACAGCAGTGCACCTAATCCTCGTTAAACTGAAAAAGTTGACCCACGCTACTATAGATCGGCTTGGAAGCTCTTTTTGTTGGTCCCATCTGTCGGTGAGGCCATTTTCAGTCGCCAATGCAGAAAAACCGGTGTTGTGGCTGTAATGTAAAAAACTGCCTGTTCGTCCCACTGTGACGTAAGACAAACATTTTTTTTTTGAAATCTTCAGACAAAATATTGTATGTGGTAGTGTTCAGCGAATGTTGCCAAGTGCAACAGTCAATTAAACCCTTGTGGAGCTCCTACTTCAACTCAAAAGTTTCGAGTTTCTTAACCAATACAACTTACAAATAGATGGCCATGCTATGGGCACTCGAGTAGCACCTAAATTAAATCTTTTATGAATCATACGTATGTGACGCTATGATGAATAAGAGACGTAGCCTGGCTGATACCCCATGTTTATTCCACTCTCACTTCTTCATCATCTGCCTCTACCATCAGTCACTGCCTTCGTGCATCACAGGATTCCCCCTACCCCCGAAAGAATGCGCGAGCTACAAAGTTTAATGCATCAACAACTGCAGTCTAATAATAAGAAAAAAAGCCAGAAACTGAAGTAGTTCCATGTCACACAGTGGTTCTATGCACTTGCACAAAAACGTTCACAGAAAAGGAAGTCTGGTGATATCTAGGAAACCACAGGTGGGCGAGGTTGTCTGTTTCGGTCTGGAGAGCATAACCATGAGTTCCACGTGGAAGATGACAATGACACAGCCTAGATAGTAGTAGGGAACGTACAAGGTTTAGAGTCCTTGTAGAGTTGGAAGGTCGGATGTCCCATGAGTTGGTAGATGAGTAGTGGCTGCGACGGACGCTTTACTTCTAGAAGGCGTGCTTCTTGACAGATTGTGACGGCGTGAATCCTGAGTGCTGGCGGTGTGCAAAAAGTGCTTCCGCGCCTTTCTTGGCGCTTTCCGTGGTGTTGTCGTGTTTGTAACCACACGTGCAGAGAGCGTCTGTGGCGAGGTTGCTTCATATGGAAACGTCCCACTTCTTGAAATGATCCTTGGATCAAACACCTTATTATTCAATTTCGTTCAAGTCGTGAGTGTGCTTCCATTGAAGTTTTCGTTTGTTGTCTTTTCTTTGTTTGGTCATAGCGCTGTGAAAATTGCGTGTGGTCATCGTCGTTGAATGAGTAGAAGCTGTCGGTAGTCCTAGCTTTCTTTCCGAGTAATATGTAGGCAAGATTTGTGTCAAGGAAAGCAGTAGATACCTGTTCGTTTTTATCGATGGGACTTGCATTCAATGGTAACTCCGTACAGTTCCCACTTTCGGTTGGTTCAGCTCCTGAGGATGAGATCGCCACAAACATGGCTTTATGTGCTTCCGTTTCTGAATGTTTGTTTCTTTGCGGGAGAATTGATCTAAGCGGTCCTTAAGTGCAACCGCTGTCAGAGTGGCAGTGGTTTGACAAGGTATTAGGCGAATATTTTAGATGGTCTCTTGCGCCTACAGCGATATCCTTAGGCGCGCGATGAGAGTGACGAGCACCAAAAGAGCTACATGACGCAAAACCAGGTGGTAGCTTACGTAAGCAATACGAAGAGTCAAGTACGTTGGGTGCTTGAATAATGTCTTGATTTGTGTATTGTCTGGAATAGGTTCGCGTTGGCGATATTTGTACAGATGCGAAACCAGGTGGAAGGTTGGGCCTCGTAGACAAGCGGACGGGATGTCTTTCCATGAGCATATGGCTGACTTCAATTGATGGGATATGTACACTTCGGATCTGTGCTCGAATGCGGGAAGGCTGCCTATGACTTTGATTACTGAATTCGAATGAATCAATCTATATGGCTAGTTATAATCGAATATTCAATATAGACTTCAGGACCCACTTTTGCTGGTGGTTCTGATGTTCGTGTGGAACATTTTGCGGTGGGTGCTCTTCTTGAACATCAGGCCGGTTTTCTTGACAACTTAATGTGGCGTACAGTCTGTATCTGGTAGTCTGTGGGCTCTTTTCTTGCAGTTCGGGCAATGCAGATAATGCTTCACAGTTGACATAAAGCTCTTCAGAAGCTTATTCTACTCTGTTCACTACGAGGGGCCCTTGCGCCTGGCAGCGTGCGACGTTACATGCGCCCGAGCCTTCTGTTTTGCTTAGACTGTCGAGTGTGTATACAATGGACGGTGATGCATGAGCCCGTGCGGAAGGAGCGAGGTTCGAAAAGATATTTTACCGATGTGTCAGCTCATCTATCGTAAACACGGTGTCCTTATGAGGCATTTGGTGAGCGTAAGGAGCCCTTGAAGAGCAGCTTGTGGGAATACATGGTTGACCACGTGTGCCTGACGAAGAATGAAGGACGTCAGGTGGTAAGCAACGTCTCGTGTCGTATGCTGGGGCGACGACTTTGAAAATACAGGCTTTCGGGAAGAGAAACCTGATGGAAAGCTTTACCAATTGAGTAAAGATCGCGGACTGTGACGGCCGAGTGTGATTGTCTCCAGACGGTTCATCATGAGGAAGTTTACGTCGTAGTCATTAAAACGGGCAATCATCTCTTTTCTCATCTTCTGCCACGATTCGTCGCTGTCGAATATGTGAGTACGGTAAAATTTGAATGCCTCACCAGTCACGTAGTCGCTGAAGTTTGTAACAATCTCCCATTCGGACCATGATGCCGCGGTAGCGTGGAGCTCGAACAGGTCGAAACAGTCCTGTAGAGGTCCATCGTCTGCTGCTCCGGTGTACTTAAAGATGAAAAGGTCAGTCGATGGTTCTCTCATAATGCCGGTAACTGCGTGTGCCCAAGATCACCTCTTCTATGGTCGATATTCAATTGAGGCGCATTGCCGGTGGCTTTGTGAATGATTTTAGGTTGATAAGTGGCGGCCACGTCTTTATCCTGTCCACTAGTGTGACGCTATGACGAATGGAAGACGTGGCATGACCCCATGTTTATTCTACTCTCACTTCGTCATTCTCTGCCTCCACCATCAGTCACTGCCTTCCTACGACGTCACACACACACACACACACACACACACACACACACACACACACACACACACACACACACACACACACACACACACACACACACACGCACGCACACACACACACACACACACACGCACACGCAATATATATATATATATATATATATTGCAGACACCGCCTCTACTCAGGGGGTCAGTTAGCCGAAATTCACAGTGCCTGATCTAGCAACGCAGGGGAGAAGAACCGCCTTTGATTCGCGTTTCAAAATATTCAAAAAAAGCCGTCCAAACCGGCTCAACACGACACTGACGCACAAAGAATTATCAAAAATCCAGAAGAAACAATGCCCGCAGACTGCCGGTCAATGCGACATACGCAGCAAAACAACGGCAGGAAAGCCACCGCGAAACATAACAAACAGCAAGAAAGAACACTCACACGCAGCTCACTGTAGACTAAGGGTCATCGGCTCGCCTTATAGCCGACGCCCCCAAAACCGGTGAAACCTCGCCTTTGTAGCACGCGCGGCGGAAACACCCTTCGCGCCTAGCGTGACCGACGCCGCATCCGATCCCTCGACTGCCACCGAAAAAGCCTCTGGCCTGGTCCCGTACCCCTTCTTATCTCCCCTCGGCTTTTCATTCTCTGTGGCCTTTTGGATGCTGACGCTCGTCCTGCGCATGTGCAATGCGCCTGTGTTCTCCTCGCTCTGTTTCCACCGTGCGTGCTACAGAAACGGGCCCATCGGCCCGGCAATATATATATTGTTGAGACGTTTGTTGGCGGACACTCGGCGATGACTCACGACAGCGACAGTCAATGTGGGAACCGACACTCTGCACGAGCAGCTCTTCTTATGAAAAGGGGGACCCTTTAGAAGGCGCTGGAGAGGACGACCCACTGTTTGAAGGCTTTGCCACAACTACCCCTTGTACGAAAAGGCAGCCGCCTGGCGACCTAACAGCTGGTGACAAAGAGCGGTCATGGTAGACCTTGAGGCGCTCCACGTTAACAATGTCGTTTCCTCGACGGCCCATGTCCGAAGATAGTTCGATGGTTCAATCAAGTAGTTGACAAGAGAAGTGCATAAGACGACACGGTAGGGGCCTTCGTATTTGGGCAATAGTATTGAAGATAAGCCAGTTGCAGTGGTAGGGGTCGAGAGCCACACGAGCGCTCCAGAGAGAAACGTGGGCGCAGTAGTGCTGGCGTCTGCGTGAATGCTTTTTTGCCGCTCTTGATCATGCGCAGTAAAGGTTTTTGCAAGCTCTCGACACTCTTCAGCAAGCTTGGCTGTAGCATAAACAGGCGTCATCTCGGACGGATCTGGCTTGTACGGAAGTATGAATCGATGGTGTGTGAGGGGTACCTTCGATATAATAAAAAGAAATGTGAAAATTAAGTAGCGCTCTGAGGGTTGGTATTATATGCGTACGTGACGAAGGGTAGAATGTAATCCCAATTTGTGTGATCGGAGGCGACGTACTTGGAGAGCATGTCGCCGAGCGTACGGTTGAAGAGTTCGGTGAGGCCAGTCGTCTGCGGGGGGTAAGCAGCAGTTTTGTGGTGAACAACGTTGCACTCCTTGAGAATGGCTTCAACGACTTAAGACAGGAAGACGCGGCCTCGGTCACTGAGCAGTTCCTGGGGTGGACCGTGTCGCAGAATGAATCGTTGAAGCAGAAAGAAGGCCACATCGCTCGCTGTAGCCGTGGGGAGAGCGGTCATTTCGGCGTATCGCGTGAGGTGGTCCAGAGCGACAATGGTCACGCGGTTACCAGACGACGTTAGTGGAAGTGGCCCATACAAATCGATATCAACGCGCCCAAAGGGCCTGGCAGGGCAAAGTAGAGGTTGCAGACCTACTGGTGACAAGTGCGTTCAAGCTTTGCGGCGCTGACAATCTATGCAGGAGCGAACGAATTTCTGCACGTAACGGTACATGCCACGCCAAAAGTACCGTTGGCGAATGCGGTGGTAAGTATTCAATACCCCGGAGTGCGTACATTGCAGATCAGAATGAAAGAATTCGCATATGTCACAGCGCAGACTGCGAGGTATGACTAGTAGCCATTGGTGGCCGTCACCGTTGTAATTACGCCTGGGAGAAGGTCGTCGCGAACGGCGAAATGGTGGGCTTGACGACGCAACGTGCGAGTGGATGAAGTGGTAACCCACTTCTTAGCAATCTTAGCAAACGCTGTCACGTAGGACTCAGTTGCCCGGCGAGACGTGCACAACCTACATTGAAGAAGTATTGAAGCTTTGCGGGATCGTCAACGCAAATTTGTCTGACGAAGACAAAGTCGGTCATTTGTTAAAAGGCATCGCCGAGGACGTGTATGATTTTTTGATAACAAAAGAAAACATGAGCACTCCTTCGATTTTCAGGCAGCAGTGTCGCGCAGTCGAGGCGTTGAAGACCCGGAGAATTCTACCCAAGTTCGGGCGCTGGGACAATGTTCCCACTGTTGCAAGTATGGACGTCGCCAACTGCGAAGACATTCCCTTCCTCGTACGTCGGGTAGGTCGAGAAGAGCTCGTACGACCTCAAGCAGGTGACGTTCACCACCAATGCTCGTTCGCCGCGTGCCCCGAACCACCTCCCTACTGGATGCGAGAGCGTCACGTCGAAAACCGCCCACGCACAGAAACTGCAGATTTTACCCCGCGGCTTCCGTTTTCCCCGACGGGTCGTGGCCACTACCGGATGTCATCATCTCGACGTGCCGCTGCGGACCCCCGACCGTCGTCAACCAGGCCTCTACCAGAAGATTACTATGCTTCATCACAAAATGTTCCTACGGAGCACGACCCGTCTCCGCGTACTTCTACCACCTCTGCTCCGGCTAACGTAAGTCGACAAGTCCCCGTTTGCTACACATGTGGTCTCCCGGGGCATATTTCACGCTTCTGTCCCAGACGGCCGCCTGCACCGCCACGTTTTTCGACGTATCCGGCTCGTATGTACGAAACGCCTGTGCCGCCACGTTTTTCGACGCACCCACCTCGTATGCACGAAACCTGGACCTCTCACTCGGCCGACCACCGTCCCCGACAGCAATGGCTTAACGAATTTCGCAGCGAGTCCCCTGCCTCCGAGAGAAGCCTGACGCCGCCTCCGATACGGTCCCGCCGGTCGCCGTCTCCGCGTCGTCGGTCACCTTCCCCGCATCAGCTGGGAAACTAACTGGTGCGACCGATGGAGGTGCGGTCGCGGGACGGTCAGTTTCGCCAATTCCTCCTTCTGCTGTAATGTTGATGAACAAAGTGCGTGTGTGTATAGACGGTGTAGATACTCTTGCTCTTGTAGACACTGGTGCTGCTGTTTCGGTTATGAGCCTTCGTTTCAAACATCGTTTCTTGGGTCACAAAGTTATGTTCGCGTGGAATCGTAAAGAAACTTTTCGTGGAGTCGGAGGCGAAACGTTATGCCCTGTTGGTATTTGTTCAGTTGTACTCACGATTGGTGGACAAAATTTCCGAGTTGAATTCACCGTACTGGCTCGCGCAACTCATGACATCATTTTAGGGATAGACCTCCTTCATGAATGCGGCGCTACGTTTGACTGTGGAACTGGAGAGATTCTTCTACAAAGTACGTTGCCCGCTGCAATAGTTGACGATTTTCCGACTCTGCCCATCGATGCTCTTTCGTTGCCTGAAGATGTGACGATCCCTGGTCGGACAGCAGTGTTTGTACCCGTATGCTCTTCTCATGTCCGCTCAGGACCCTGCACTGCACTTGTGGAGCCTGATCATGGAAACGCCATTAAGAAGAATGTGCTGGTCCCACGGTCTGTCCTTACAGCCATCGACGGACATGCTTGCTTGTGGGCACTCAACGCAGCCTCAAAGCCTGTTGTTCTACCAGCCGGATTCAAACTGGGTACGTTCGAGGAGCAGGCCACAATTGACGTGAGAATGGTCTCAGAGTCTCCAGCTGTCAGTCAGACTGCGCCCAACTACTCAGCCGAGATTAAACGTATGATCAACAAGTCGTTGCCTTCTTCCGAGCAGAATGTCCTTGAGGAGGTACTTACACGCTACGCGGGCGTCTTTGATTTCGCTCAAAACAAGCGTTGTTCCATGTTTCCCGAATCCCGTATGCACCACTGCATCAACACGGGAGATGCTACACCGATGCGCCAGAAACCCTATCGCGTATCCCGGTCAGAGAGGCAAGTGATCGCCGATCAGGTCAACGACATGCTGCAGAAAGGCGTTATTCAAAAGTCAAGCAGTCCCTGGGCAGCTCCTGTTATATTGGTAAAAAAGAAAGACAACTCTTGGCGATTCTGTGTAGACTACTGCCGTCTCAACGCCGTCACAAAGAAAGACGTGTATCCGCTACCACGCATCTACGATGCTGTTGATTGTCTGCACTCGGCCGCATACTTTTCGTCTGTCTGTCTGGATACTGGCAAATACCAATGCATCTGTCTGACAAAGAGAAGACTGCTTTTGTCACGCCTGATGGATTATTTGAATTCAACGTTATGCCGTTTGGCTTATGCAATGCCCCAGCTACCTTCGAGCGATTCATGGACTCAATCCTTCGCGGTCTCAAATGGGAGATATGTATGTGTTATCTCGATGATGTAATTATTTTTGGCAAGACATTGCACGAACACAACCATCGGCTTAGCGTTGTTCTAGACTGCGTCAAACAAGCTGGTCTCGTTTTAAACGCAAAGAAGTGTCATTTTGGTGAGCGTCAAGCCCTTGTGCTTGGATATCTAGTTGACAAGGACGGTATACGACCAGACCCGCACAAAATCAGTGCTGTCCGAGACTTCAAGCAACCGACGTCTTTGAAGGATCTCCGTAGCTTCGTGGGCCTGTGTTCTTATTTTCGTCGGTTTATCAAAGACTTCGCCCAGCTTGCTCATCCCCTGACAGAGTTGCTCCGCAAAAACACTCCATTTCGATGGACCATTGAGTGTGAGGCTGCTTTCGAGCAGCTGAAGTATTTGCTTACTTCCGGGCCCCTCTTGCGCCATTTCGACCCGGAGGCACTCACGGAACTGCATACAGATGCTAGTGGTATCGGAGTTGGTGCCGTGCTTGTTCAATATCACGATAGCCGGCAGCACGTCGTGGCGTATGCAAGTCGTACTTTGACTAAGGCGGAGAGGAATTATACGGTCACCGAACTGGAATGTCTTGCAGTTGTTTTCGCCGTCCAAAAGTTCAGACCTTATTTGTACGGCCGGCAGTTCAAGATCGTCACAGATCATCATTCGCTTTGTTGGCTTGTCGGACTACGTGACCCAGCTGGTCGGTTGGCTCGCTGGGCCTTACGGCTTCAAGAATATAATTATTCTGTGACCTACAAGAGCGGTCGATGTCACGCAGATGCCGACTGCTTATCTCGTCTTCCATCTCCAACTGTGGATGCTGATGATGATGATTTTGACGACTACCTGGCCGCAATCTCATCCAACTTACCAAATTTGGATGTCTTTCGTCACGAACAACATCGTGACCCTTCGCTGAAACGAATGATTGATGTGGCTCGTAGCTCTAAACGCGCCACGCCATTCGTGATTCATGACGCTCTACTATATCGCAAGAATTACTCCAGCCATGGTTCCACACTACTACTCGTCGTGCCAGAATGCCTGCGTCTTGCGGTATTCCAAGCCATGCACGATGACATCACGTCTGGGCACCTTGGATTTGCCCGAACGCTTCACCGTATCCGACAACGTTTTTACTGGCCTCGACTCTGGAAGACCACCAAGCACTACGTCGCAAGTTGTGATGTCTGCCAACGCCACAAACAACCTACCACACCATCGGCCGGCCCACTGCAGCCGGTTAAGCCACCGACATCACCATTCGAAAAAGTCGGCATAGATTTACTGGGCCCTTTCCCCAAGTCTACGACCGGCCGCCGCTGGATTATTGTGTGCGTAGATTACCTGACGCGGTATACTGAAACGATGGCGGTTGCTTCAGCCATATCATCTGATGTGTCATGGTTTCTTCTACACTCGATCATACTTTGTCACGGGGCCCCTCGTGTGGTGATAAGTGATCGCGGCCGTCAGTTTACCGCTGACGTTGTCGAAGAGTTGCTACGGCTTTGTGGGTGTCAGTATCGCCATTCCACGCCATACCACCCTCAGACCAACGGCCTCACTGAGCGCACCAATCGTACCATCATCAACATGCTTTCAATGGACGTCGCAGCGGATCACAAGAACTGGGATGCCGTATTGCCTTTTGTTACATACGCCTTTAATACAGCGAAACACGAAGTCACAGGTTATACGCCTTTCTTTCTTCTCTATGCTCGTCATCCGCAAAGTTTCCTTGACACCATACTTCCATTTTCGAGGAACGAAAACGCCAGTGTCGCGCAGACTTTGTGTCGCGCCGAAGAAGCTCTTCGACTTGCTCGGCTCCGAACTCTTTCCGCCCATGCTCGCGCGAAAGACCGTTACGACGCAAAACACCCACCTGTGACTTTCGCTACAGGTGATTTGGTCTGGCTGTGGACGCCTGTTCGAAAAAAGGGACTTTGCCAGAAGTTTCTTTCTAAGTACTCAGGACCGTTTGTCGTTACTCAGTGCTTAAGTGACATCACTTACGCTGTCGCGAGAGTGACAGCTCAGAACCGGCGTTCGCGCAAGACGCAAATTGTGCACATTGCCCGATTGAAGCCCTACAACAACCGATCGCTTCTACTCGCTCGGTGAGCTTCGTCTGGCCCGGAGGGAAATGTAACGCGGACTGAAAGAGCGAGGAAGAAGAAGAGATTGGACGCGCTCGAGCGATGGTGATTCGGCAGTGACGGTAGAGCGCTGACATTTTTCATTGAAAATAAACCCATCACATCCGTAACAATATATATATAAGGGAAAAAGTGTATACCTAAGGGCTCGTTTTTCGATGTTTTGACACAATTATTATGTGATAGATTTGATAGATAAAGCTCTTTATTCAGTACAATACAGTGCAAGTAAATAGTTGATATAATACAGAAGGAGGTCCCAAAGTAAAAACTGTCAGGGGGACCTCCTGTGAATTCATGTTTAAAAGTATAGAACAAAGATTGGCAACTAAGGAAAAAACAGCAAGCGAATAAAACAAAATGAACGTAATGAAAATTATTATTGAAACTTATGGTAGTTCAAAATGTTTACATGTAAGTGATAAAACAGGAGGTAACGAATTGGAATAAATGAGATAACTAATTGATTGAATGAGATCTAACAGACAATAATGCATTATTGTCCGGTAGGTCTCTATAAATATATATATATATATATATATATATAATTAAGAATGAAGGAGCACACTTACGAAAATTTGATAATTGTTTACTCTACGTTTCGGCCGTGGCACGGCCTTCGTCAGGATTAACAGAAATACGAGTATGTGGCCGCTTTTATGGGCAGGCATGAACACGTCAGTACAAAACACGTGCGATCAGCATGTGAGTGTCACAAAAATTCTTTTAAACAGCCGTGACTACACTACAAACCATTAAAATCTAATACAATAGACAACATTGTGGGCATGTAAAAGGCATTTTTAACATCACCATTGACGACGAGGATCACGCATGAAAAAATAAATATGTGATAACCTTTAGGAAGTATATTATACTTCAGGGATGCTTCTTTAAATATTTCTCAAAATTTCGGACGTCAGGGCATCGTAGAAAGGCATGACACTTTTCCTACGCATTCATTAATGCCGGATAACAGACTGTTGAACTTGTGAATCAAGAACGATTCTCGAATTTCGCGATCATGGTGCGATTTAAAGCCAGATTCTAATAGTGTTACCATAATCTTGTCAAACGAATGACCTGGTAGATGACAATGCTTTGACAATGGAAGATGTGGCAAACTGTTTACGTGTGATTTGTGGTTGTTGAAACGGATGCGAAAAGATGTCTCGGTTTGACCAATGTATTGCATGTGGCAGATTGAGCATTCAAGTAAGTAAATAATGTTGCTGCTATCGCAGTTTAAGTCCCCTTTAATCCTAAGTGAAAAGTTAGATGCCGTGCTTTTAGCAACAGTTGCAGTGGTCATGTGCGCACAAACTTTACATCGCGTTTTTTTACAGGGGTGACAACCAACGGGAGCAATGAATCTAGTCTTGGAAGAAGTTACCATGTCGCGCAAGTTCCTTGATCTCCGATATACAACCCGTGGTGATTCAGTGAATATGTCCTTAAGCCGATCGCTCTGTGTCAGTATGTTGTAATGCTTTCTGAGTATATGCGACACGTTAGGAATAGATGCAGAATGCGTTAGAACGAGGTTGGTTCGGGAAGGTGGCGCTAATCGCTTGTCTTTACTGATGAGCTCTTTCCGATCGAGACATTTGGCCCGTTGGAGAGCGTCGTCAATTATTTGTGAAGGATATTGCTGTCCGGTTAATGCTTTACGGAGCTGGTCACAGTTGCGAGTGAAATCCCTGTTGTCCGAACAAATTCTTTTAAAACGTATAGCTTGGCTATAGGGGATACTTGTTTTGCAGTGTTTGACATGGCTACTTTTAAAATGAAGATATCTTTGTCGGTCAGTGGGCTTCCTGTATAGGTTTGTCGTTAGTTTTCCATTGCTTAAAGCTACATTGACGTCAAGGAAGTTTATGGTGATTGGTGAATAAGAGTGGGAAAAGGAGATGGATGGTTCTACTTTGTTAAAGTCTGCAATGAAAGAATGTAATGCCGCTTCACCATGGTGCCAAATTAAGAAAATGTCGTCAATGAAGCGTTTGTAATAAAGTGGTTTAAGGTCACGAGTGGCGAGAAAGTTATTTTCTAGAATGCCCATGAAGATGTTCGCATAATTGGGACCTATTTTTGTGCCCATAGAGGTGCCGCTGGTTTGAACATAATGTTCACCGTTAAATTCAAAGTTGTTAAGCTCGAGTATCAGTGATAAAATAGTGCCCAAGGTGGAACTGTCGATGGGTTTGTCATTTACCAAGTCATTGTATGCTTGGAGTACAGAACGAATCCCGTCCGCATGGGGTATATTTGTGTACAGTGATACCACATCTAATGTGACCAGAAGAGCCTCACTCGGAACACGCATATTTACAATGTCACGCAGAAAGTGATTAGTGTCCTTGACATATGAAGAAAAGTTAGGAGGAATTGAACAAATTAGGCTGTCTGCATATCGAGACAGGCTTTCCGTAATGGTTCCTATTCCTGAAATTATTGGCCGGCCTGGATTATTTTGTTTATGAATCTTAGGAAGCAAATAAAATCTACCAGCTACCGGACTCAGGGGGACTAAGGATTTAAGCACAGTTTCTGGAACTTTATTTTTTCTTACAAGCTCTTTTAAAGTTTCTTTTACTTTGGTCTTGAATTCCTCGGTTGGGTTGTAGCTCAAATGTCTGTAAAATGTGTGGTCATTTAATTGCCTGTAGGCCTCACGAAGGTAATCAGCCTTGTTCATTATTACGATTGCTCCCCCTTTATCGGCCGGTTTGATGACGATGTCGTCTCGAGAAGCCAGGGTCTGGACCGCTTGTTTTTCTTTGTCGCTTAGGTTGCGGTGAAACGGCGATTGCTTTTTGTATGCTTCGAGTACATCTCGCTACACTGCTCGGATGTAAATATCGAGACATTTATCCCTTTGGGAAGGGGGAGTCCAGTGCTTAGTAGAAAAAAATGCTGTTTTGATAGATGGAGGCTGATTATGAAAGTATTCGCGTAAACGCATGCTTCTTTCAAAATTGTGTAAGTCACTGATTAGTTGGAATTCATTGTATCCTCCAGTGGCAGGACAAAAGTTCAAACCACGGGAAAGAACGCTCAATTCTTCATCCGATAACGTGGCACTAGAAATATTTACTATATTTCCAGCTTCTGCGGAGGACGAATGCACTGAAGACGTTGCGTCATCAAGAGTGCTGACGCTTGTGCAAATGTTATCGCGTATCAACTTTTTATATTTTTTGTCGCTGAGCTCGCGAATTTTTTCTTGTCTGTAGTTATCAAGTGACGCTCTTTCATCGGCAGTGAAATTCCGCGTAGCAAAGAGTTGGTTCTCTTTGTTCCTTAGCTGTTTTCCCAATGACTCATAATGGTTAGTCACAATGCGCGTGAGTTCCAGAGACGCTTGTTTGAGCGTGTTGTCCCACCTGGAGAGATTATTGCTAGTCATTTCAGACGTAGCAGGCCTTAGGTTAAGGCTTAAACCTTTAGGTACTGTTGATGTAGCAATATACATCTTTAATGTGGAAGCATGCAGGTCGCAGCGAATACGCTTTTCTATCACTTTTCTAAGCTTCAAAAAATGCACTGAGGCATCCCCAAAGGGAGTCTTACCCCGGCTAGGTGGTAGTCATTCGGTTGCTTGGGTAGAATCAGGCCGCTTGCTTCTGAATTGGTACCTTGACTGGGACGACGTGGCACCGCTGGGAAGCAGAGAAGCGGCCGGTGTTGCCTTGCTATATATATATATATATATATATATATAAATATATATATATATATATATATATATATATATATATATATAGCACAAGGATCCCTGGATCAATTCTCTGCTCGAATTCCTCTCTCACAGTTTGGTAGAATCGACTTCACGGTCCCTTTCTCGTCAAGCAAGACACTTTGCTGTTCGTGAAGGCTTTGTGGTATCGCCGCAATTACGAGATGGATGGCTGTAGGTGGCTCGTTGTCATCCACCGTCATTTGCGCTGGGACATCTGCGCAGCCTTTCACGATGACCCCCAGTGTGGCCACGCTGGAGTATTCAAGACCTACTCTCGCCTTCGTCTAAGATACTGCTGGCGCGGCATGTATCAGCACGTTCGCCAGTACGTTCTTGTCAATCACCTCGTGTGAACGCCGCAAGACGCCTTCTCACAGCACCACTGGCCCTTTCCAACCCTTAACCTGTCTAGCGGGACCATTCGACCGCGTCGGAATTGATATTTATGGTCATCTACCCAACACTCCTCGAGGCAATTGGTGGATTATTGTCCCCGTCGATCATTTGACACGCTACGCTGAAACATCTGCGCTGCCTGCTACCTCTGCGAAAGACGTTGCGTCCTTTCTTCTTCACCATCTGATTTTGCGGCACGGAGCACCTCGTGAATTACTGAGTGACCGTGGACGCGCATTTCTCTCGAACGCCGTCGACGAGCTTCTCAAGGAATGTCGCACTGTCCATCGGAAAATCTCGGCATACCATCCTCAAATCGAATGGCATGGCAGAAAGCTTTAATCGCAGCCTTGGAGATACGCTTGCCATGTACGCGTCTGACGACCACACTATTTGGGACCAAGTGTTTCCTTTTGTAACGTACGCGTACAACTCTGCGCCACAAACAACCACCGGCTTCTCTCCTTTGTTCCTCCTGTACGGACGTGAACTATCATTCTCCATGGACTCTACTCTTCCGTAGAGACCTGACGTTTCCGAAGCGGCGCCTGTTTCCGAAGCAGCTGCTTATGCCGAAAAGTGTCGTCAACTCGCTCGCTCGTTTACCACGCAAGACCAATGGCGCCAGAAAACTGACCACGATACCTCTGCGTCTAGTGCCCCCTATAACCCAGGAATGTTGGTTTGGCTCTGGGTCCTGTCTACAGCTCCCGGTCTTTCCCCAAAGCTTTCTTCGAAATACCATGGCCCCCTACCGTGTGGTGCGAGAAACATCTCCTGTCAACTATGAAGTTGAACCCATTGATCCACCTTCAAACCAACGCTGCCGCGGGCGTGAAACGGTTCACGTATCACGCCTGAAACCATGCAATGACCCCCTTGTCGTGTAATTACCTTAGATCGCCAGGTTGGCTCTTTTCTGCTCGGGGAGTAATTGTACCGCAGCATAGTGGCGCCAACTCTGTGCCAGCGTGAAAGAAGAGGTTGACTTCTGTGTGGCTCGTGCTTGCCGGGTTCCTGCCTGTACCAGCTTGTTGCGGCTAACGCTTCTTGATTCATAACAAACGTTTTCACGTGAACTCGCTCGTTGCATTATATATATATTCTTAATGCGTTTATTAGTGGGCAACCAGCGAACATACAAAATGGCGACAGTCACGGCCAAGCAAGGACTCTCAGCGTGAGCGGCGTCCTTTTCGGGTAGACCCACTAGAAGCTACTCGAGAGTTCGACCAATTTAAGTGTTCGGAGGCTTCTATACAATTACCCCGGGGTCGGAGAGGGAGCTGCCTGGCGACCTAACAGCTTGTCACTATGAGCGGGTCATAGCAAGACTTCAGGCACTGCACGTTGACTATGTCGCGCCCGCGACGGTGCATGTCTGAAGATTGTTCAATTGGTTCAAACAGATATTTGACCAGATATGTGCTCTCGATGACACGATAGAGGCCTTCGTATTTCGGTAGTAGTTTGGAAGAAAGGGCAGCTACAGAGGTCGTGGTAGAGAGCCATACAAGAGAACCAAGAAGGAACGTGGGCTCAGAAGTGGCGAAGCCGTCTCGGATACTCTTCAGCCGCTCTTGCTCATGCGTCGTAAAAGTCTTGGCGAGCTCGGGACACTTTTCAGCAAGCCTGGCTGTCTCAGAAGTACGTGCACACTCAGATGGATCTGTTGTGTACGGGAGTATCGTGTCGATGGTGTTTGACGTGTGCCTTCTGTACAGCAAGAAAGGTGAGAAACCGTTTGTGCTCTGAGGGCCGGTGTTGTAGGTGCAGGTGACGAAGGGTAATAAAGTATCCCAATTCGTGTAGTTGACGGAGACGTACATCGAAAGCATGTCACCGAGGGTGCGGTTAAAGCGTTCGGTGAGACCATTCGTCTGCGGTGGTAAGCAGTAGTTTTGTGGTGGACAGAATGGCATTCCGTGAGAATGGCTTCGACGACTTCTGACAAAAAGACAGAGCCTCAATCACTGAGAAGCTCCTGGGGTGGACCGTGGCGCAGTATAAATCGATGCAGTAGGAGGGACGCAACATAACGCACAGTAGCCGCAAGGAGAGTGGCGGTTTCGGCGTATCGCGTTAAATGATCTACGGCTACGATGGCCCAGCGTTTACCAGCAGACCTCAGACGACGTTGTCCATACAAATCAATACCTATGCGCCCAAAGAGACGCTCAGGGCAAGGTAATGCTTGCAGACCGGCTGGCGGCATATGTGCTGACGGTTTGCGGCGTTGGCAAGCGAGGCAGGAGCGAACTGCTGCACGTTGGGGTAGATCCCGCGCCAGAATTAACGTTGTCAAATGCGATGGTAGGTTTTGAATACTCCAGAGTGCGCGCATTGCGGATCAGAATGGAAGGATTCACATACCTCCGACTACAGACTGCGGGGTATCACGAGTAACCACTGCCGGCCATCGGCGTCGTAATTGCGTCGGTGTATAAGGCCGTCACAAATGGCGAAATGGTGAGCCCGACGACGCAAGGCACGCGTGGATGGCGTTGTGGACGGAGCAGAGAGCAAGTCGATCAGCGGGGTTATCTAATTATCCTTTTGCTGTTCGGTAGCGATGATGGCAACATCAATGTCAGAAACAGCAACGGAGGATACTGAGCAGAGCACGTTATCTTTAGGCAGAGGGGAGCGCGAGAGGCCGTCGGCGTCAGCGTGCTAGCGTCCGTTGCGGTACAGCACGCGGATGTCGTAGTCTTGTAAGTGAAGAGCCCAATGGGCGAGACGGCCTGAAGGATCTCTCAATGATGAAAGCCAGCATAGTGCATGATGGCCGGTGACGACATTGAATGAGTGACCATACTACTAAGGTCGAAATTTTGTAAGGGCCCAGACGATCTCCAGGCACTCTTTCTCTGTGACGATGTAATTTGTCTCGGCTCTCGTGATTGCACGGCTTGCATATGCTCTGACATATTCCGGAAATCCGGGTTCGCGCTGCGCTAGGACAGCGCCGAGGCCTACACCGCTGGCGTCCGTGTGCACCTCCGTTGGGGCCATAGGGTCGTAGTGGCGTAGAATGTGAGGAGACGTCAACAAATGGCGGAGCTTCACGAACGCGTCGTCGCACTCGGACGACCACGAATTGAGAGATCCGTTACTTTCAATTAGCTCGTCAGCGGTAACATGATCGTTGCAAAGTTTCGTATGAATCGTCAGAAGTATGAGCACAGGCCCACGGAACTACGCAGTTCTTTGACGAACGCAGGTTTGGGAAATTCGGCCACGGCCCGAAGCTTGGCTGGGTCAGGAAGAATGCCATAATCGGACACGACGTACCCTAGGATGGTTATTTGCCGTGCTGCGAAACGGCGCTTCTTCGGATTTAGTTGCAAGCTAGCATTGCTTACACGGGCGAAAACTTCTTTCAGACGTTGCGGATGCGTGGAGAAATATGGAGCGAAGACAACAACGTCATCGAGGTAACACAAGCACGGGTGCCATATTAGGTTGCGCAGAACAGTGTCCATCCTGCGCTCAAATGTCCTAGGTGCATTACATAGTCCAAACGGCATGACGTTGAATTCGTACAAGCCATCGGGTGTGATGAACGCAGTCTTCGATCGAGCGACATCAGCCATGGGTACTTGCCAGTACCCCGAGCGCAAATCGAGAGAAGAAAAAATGCGGATCCGTGAAGGCTGTCAATTGCGTCATCGATGCGCGGCAGTGGGTAAACGTCTTTGCGAGTGATCTTATTGAGCCGTTTGTAGTCCCCACAGAACCGAACAGAACCATTCTTCTTCGCACCAAGAAGAACGGGAGACGCCCATGGACTATGCGAGGGCCAAATGACGTCACGTCAGACCATATCGTCAACCTGCTCGTTAATTTCCTGACGTTCAGCTGGCTACGCGCGGTAAGGACGTTGCCGTAATGATTGATTGATTTGTGGGGTTTAACGTCCCAAAACCACCATTTGATTATGAGTGACGCCGTAGTGGAGGGCTCCGGAAATTTTGACCACCTGGGGTTCTTTAACGTGCACCCAAATCTGAGTACACGGGCCTACAACATTTCCGCCTCCATCAGAAATGCAGCCGCCGCAGCCGGAAATCGAACCCGCGACCTGCGGGTCAGCAGCCGAGTACCTTAGCCACTAGACCACCGCGGTGGGGCGTTGCCGTAATGGTGGTTGGGCACCAGTGTCGATACGATGTGTAACAGTGTACGCGCGACCGAGAGAACTTCGCCCGACATCGAAAGAAGAATTGTATTCTTGCAACAGGTCTAGTAGCTGGAAACACTGTACCGAGGTAAGGTTGTCATCAATGTAGAGACCAAATCAGGAGATGATGGATCAGAAGTGGGAAGAGCACTGATGGTATGCGAATTGGGACAATGCGAGTCATCGGGTACGTCCAGGACTTCTGCGTCATCAACTGGTTCTACTCTGTCGAGACATTCCCCTCCAACAAGGTAACATTGTACAGAGATGGGTTGGTCACAAAATTAGCCGTGTTGCTCTGAGTAATTTGCACGGTCACGAAAGGTACTAGCAACCCTTTTTCTTCTGCAAACACGGTGGGAGGGCGAAATGAGTGTGATTGTGTAGGAGAGACCACCGCAGTAGACCGATACACCTGTCGTCGAGCTTGGAGGCACTATGGTATCATCTTTCACGAGAATCTTGCTCACTTTCGAGGGACTGTCTTCTGGCATCAAATACGAGAAGGGTGAAAGTTCAATTACGGTGGCGGTACTATGGATGATGGCGTCGTTGCGGGAGAGAAAATCCCATCCCAAGATTACGCCATGAGAGCATGCAGGAATGATGATGATTTGGGCGACATACATAATGTCCTCAACAACAACGCGAGCTGTGCACCCTGCTGTAGGATAAGTACGATGCAAACTAGCAGTACGAAAGGACAACCCAGAAATTGGTGTCGTCACTTTTCGAAGCAAGCGACAAAGGTTTTCGTCCATAACTGATACTGCAGATCCAGTGTCAATAAGAGCAGATACGTGAACACCGTTCACAAGCACGTCAATGACATTAGAGGGGCGGCTCTGAGGGCTTTTAAAATGTCTCGGGGACTGCGATGACTAGTTTTCCCGCTCGTGAGCAGCTGAACTTGGCCGCATGGGGGACAGGGAACGACGTCGTGAAGACGGCGACCTTTGAGGAGACGGACCTGGGTGAGACGGCGGTGGCATAGACGGCGGTTCTTCGTGATATGGATGGCTGAGCTGGCCAGCAACAGGCGAAGAAATCGGAGCCGGCTGTACGCAATGGCAATAATGGGCTACGTGACCGGCGTAACCGCAGGCAAAGCATATGGGCCGGTTCTCGGTGTGCGCCATCTGCTCACTCATGTCGCAAGAGCCGATTGACGGAACGGTGGCTGCATGGTGGGCAGAACCTGAGGCTGAGGGGTTACGTTAACATACGTATAGGGCATACCCGCTGCAAAGAATGAAGGTCGAGCGCTAGCTTCGGCGTAGGTGAGAGGGGCGGGTGCTTGAACGACTTGAGGCGGCCTGGCGACCACTTGAGCGTAACTCAGGGGCGCAGGAGCCGGAGGTTGTTGGGGGTGGTACGCAGGCATTACCTCCGCTACTTTCTACTCAATCGCTCGACGGATGGGAGGGAGAAGGGTAGTAGCTGATTGTACAACAGCCGGTTGGTGGGCAAAGGGTAGGAGAAAGAACTGACGCGTGATTTGCTCACGCATGAAGGACTTTAGGTCTGCCGTCAACGGAATTTGGTCACAACTAGCCTCCAAGCCAGCAAGCATTGCAGCTCGTGGTGGGGAGCGACGGGCTATCGAACGCTGCCGCCGGAGTTCCTCGTAGCTCTGGCACAGTGTGTTGACCTCAGCCACTGTGCCGAAGTTTTAGGCGAGCAGCATCATGAAGGCATTATCGTCAATGCCTTTCATGATGTTCCGGATCTTTTCAGACTCGGACATGGTATGATTGAATTTGTAGCATAAGTCCAGGACATCTTCAATAAAGCTAGTGAATGACTCACCAGCCTTCTGAGTGCGTTCACGTAAGCACTGCTTGGCTTGCAGCTTGCGAACAGCACGGCGGCCGAAAACGTTGATGATAGCGGTCTTAAAATTAGACCAGGTTGCAAAATCGGACGCGTGGTTGTTTTACCACAAACTGGCTACACCCGCAAGGTAGAACACCAAGTTGGTCAGCTTGCCGTCCTCGTCCCATTTGTTGGGGACGCTCACGCGCTCGTAAATGGTGAGCCAGTCCTCCACGCCAGTGCCGTCAGCGCCAGTGAAGATGGTTGGGTGGCGGATTCTCGGGACACCGGGACAAAGGGGTGGCATGGGAGGAGGCGTTCGCTGAGAGGCGTCGTGGGACATGATAGATGGCAGGGTACCTAATCGTAGCTCCAAGGGCATCAAATGGGGTTGCAGCACCGCCACCAGTTTGTTAAAACGTTTATTAGCCGGCAACCAGCGAACACACGCGATGGTGACAGTCACGGCCAAGCACGGACTCTCAGCACGAGCGGCGTCCTTTTTGAGTAGACCCACTAGAAGGTACTTGAGAGTTCGACACATTTCAGTGTTCAGAGGCTTCTCTTCAATATATATATATATATATATATATATATATATATATATATATATATATATATATATATATATATATATATATATATATATATATATATATGTATAAATTTATTCACGTACTCTAAAGCCCACTAGGGGCATTACATAGGCGGGGGAAACATAAACAGACTACAATTTTATATATATATATATATATATATAATACAATTATATATATAGACCGGCATGGTGGTGAAGTGGCCATATCGTTGTAAGCAGTCAAGTAGATCCTCCGTGAGCAGGCACAATGTGGCTTATTTCGACGATTCAACCAGAGTCTGGCCATCATCAGGATCAAATGCTCAGGAATCCCCTGATGAAGGCCAGATTATGGTTGAAACGTCGAAATAAATCACGTTGTGACTCCTCACAAAGGGTCTATTTGATTACTATATATATATATATATATATATATATATATATATATATATATATATATATATATTTATTTATTTATTTATTTATTTATTTTTATAAATATTAGGAGTATTCAGGGGGTCCAGCTATGGAAGAAAAGAAATAAAGTTGGCCAATACACGTAGGTGAGAGCCACATTATGACAATACATACATACGAAAATCAAACACAAAGTGTTCATATGTACATACACACAATTTGTTGCAATAAGCCATTTGTTTCATTGGGAAGCAAATTATGCAACTCATTCACTTGCCTTACGGGCCAATGGCATTAAAGCACTCGTCGACGTCCCCGAAAACTTGGTTCCGAAAGTCGTCCCTCATTTTCTTCATGATTTGGACTCGAACGAAATCGCCGATCTTGGTCTTCTTCGCTTCACAATAGGTTGAGTTGCTGACGCCGTGGTCATAGTTGACGTCGTAGGCAGCGAGGCCGAACTTCACGCCGGGGAGGTCGACGCGGGCCTTGCAATACTGGAGTGGAGAACAAGACGTTTGTTTGCTCACTCAACATTGCTTGGGGTTCAGGAACCGATATGACTGTTTCGGATGTAATAACTGCATATTAGCAACCTGGCTGGTTGAACATACTAAAGCTACAATATGATTAAACGAGACGCCGTCGACGATGGATAAAAAATTAGGACCACCTGGACCTCCAAATCAGAAAGTGAATAAGTGGGCCTTAAAATTTTCAAATACTTTGAAAGCGAGCTGGTGTGGCCAGGACTCAATACCTCAACTATCTAAACAGCAGTAGAGCGGCGTGACCACTATACCACCATTTGGCTGTAATACCTTAATAAGTGGTAGCGTAACGCACTCAACGAAGCACACTGTGTTTTGCCTATATCTGCGAGACAGTGCTGAAAGTAAGCACTGTCTACCTGAAACCCGAATCCTGAAAGTAAACCTGAAAGTAGGCAAGCTTCCATATTCATCTTCGCCAGACGCTTCATGGTATTTAGAAGTAACCGATGCATTTGTGAAGCGTAAGATGATGACACTGCAACCCGAGCGAGACAAAAAGATAGCACGATTGTTTCGCCTATGGTCTTTTCAGTACGCTTCCAGTACGTAAGCAGCATTAAAGGCCAACTCCGGCAATTTTTTTATTACATGTCAGGGTATTGGTGGTTTAGCATTTCCGTGACACCCTTGTCATGCGCACGACGGCTGGAATGATCAGCAAGTTTGAGAATAATTTTTCATAAGCAAAAAGGCGCAACACCGAAACCGAAATCCAAAATAGTGCTCAGTCTACTTGCGACGTAAAGTTTGGTGAGGACCTAAAACAGGATGTCGTACAAGGCATGCTGGTCCTGCTGGTGTGCTGTATGAAAACTGTGAATGCCGGGCCAAGTATACGCTCGGAGTTTAGCTCGGAGTTTAGCTCGGAGGGGGGAGGGGAACGCGCCAAGTGTCAACTACTATGTCCGAAACTAACAGTGTATCGAGCTGTCCGACATGGGTGACTCTGACGCAAATAGTGCTGTTACCTCACCATTTTAGAAGTGAGGCTTCTTATGCCGTAGGTCATACGCCCGCATTGTATGCAGTAATAGTAGTAGTAGTAGTAGTTGGTAGCCACCTCTCGTTTAGTCCTTGGAACGTCCGTTGAATGACGGTACTTGTGTATGATGAATATATGATGAAAAGATGCGAAATGGCGGTGCTAGAAGGACGGCCGGTAGAACGGACGGATGGATGAACAGACGTAAAGACAAACATACAGATAGACGCGCACACAGACGGACAAACAGATAGACACATGGAAGAAAAAAAACGTACGCACAGACGGATGGATGGACGGACGCATGCACGGACAGACAGACTGCCTGACAGAGGCTAGGATGAACGGACGGACGAACAGACAGACAGACGCTGGCTAAACGCTGTATTAATAGGACTTCCGCGAGAAATGATCGGAGCACACGTGTGCCGTTTCGCTCGGTAACCAGTTGTCCCGCCTGATCACACTGATCTATTTCTCACGGAGGCCCCTGTTACCTGGAAAGTCGTGATAGCAAACACTCTGCGTCTTGTGTGAGTGGTTTGCGCTGCCCACAAAGTAACACCAACTGCTACCCATTCCACACTGATCCCAAGGGAACAGAAAATCGTGCACCAATCCAGCAAGATGCCGACCTAACACCACGGTAAAGGGAAGAACACCACTGAACGCCACCGTCATCGCCTTGTAGCTAGCACAGTAAACGCTGCAGATGCTACTTTTAGCGATGCCGCTGGCTGCGTCACTTATGTTGACATGCCAAACGTGATGAAACACAGACAGTGCCCAATAACTCTGGCAAGCCAGGTGAGCCACCTCGAGGCAATCTTCAAAATTCATTTACAAACAATCAAAGCATCTCTCAGGCCCGTAGTTTGGCATAAATGACAGTAATTTGCTAAGGAACGTGCCCAGCGAAGTTCCCTGATATCCACTGACCTCGAAAAAGCGCTGGAGTTGGCCAAAAAACTCCCGGGCCACAGGCATAGGTATAGAGTATGGGATACGGAAATAGACACGGCAGCTCAGACGGGTGTCCCGTTCTTATGTCCTAGCCATATACGGGAGCTGTGCGTTTCATAATGCCCCACCAATTTGAAGTTCGCATAACAGTAGCCATTGACAATGCTTCAGAATAGCGCTGCTGAGTGCTACGACTTTGTCACTTGCAAATTGCTGCACATATAATCGACTTGGTAAGTTTCCTGGTTGATATATACAACACGCTCAAGACATGCCACCATTGCAATGATAGGTCTACCAATGCAGAAACCAACAGCCCTCACTTTACTTTTGTACTGTAGTAGTAAACAACCTTATTGAGACAGCTGACAGTTTCCTAAGTGGCGAGGACTGTCAGGCCACGCTTCATTATCTGAAGAGAGTGATGACGCAGCGATCGTTGGAGTATACTTTAGATGAAAAGCCTCTTATGCTCGGGGCTCTGTCCGTCCCTTGGCAACCATCCACTCCACCCCTCCCCTGCTTTTGCGCCAACTATGTTGGAGCATCAGCAGTGAGCGTGAACAACTGGCAGAGTGCTGTCTCCTATTCGTTTATCCTCTCGCGTTAACCTCTGCGCAACAGCCGTGTGCTCTTTTAGTGAGCTGCACTCGCTCGCCTCGTTGCACTCTCCTATAAGGACTGGCTGCACACATTGCAGCACACTCATGGTAATACACGCAATTAGGTTGGCGGGTAACCTTAGCACTGCACAACGTTTACCCATCTGTACACACAAACGAAACGTGCGGGTAAACATGCAAACAAAAGCACAAGTGAACAAAAACACTGCTTCGCATTCGCACACAATTTTTTTTACTGCAGGGTGTGTTCAGTCATCGCGTCTACTTGACCTCGAATAAAGAAAGAGTGCTGGAACAGAAGGGAAACGTCCTGTTCTATTTGGTATTTTCGTGGCACGAAAATATGACACCATCTGTCTTAACGAAGCCGCTTGCTGCAACGAAAATACGACGTTCTTCGTGCCCCCGAAAGCTGGCATGATGACTATTGATGTCATCGGTTGGAAGATTCGGGGTGAAGTCGGTGCCTACTCTACTTTGACGAAGGTCAACAAAAGAAAATCTACTAAAGGGACACGAGAACAAATGGCAGGGCCAGAATGAAACACGATGCGCGGGTCTCTCTTCTTGCATGAGAGAATAGTAGTCACAGCGACGCTATATGCCAGGAAAATGTGAGCTCCAACGCGAGGCGCAATCGACGCGACCAGGGCCCGTTGGCGTGCTCGAAGTTGGCACCGTTTCAAGGCACGGGGCTCATGTGACTTCAGGTTGAATACGGTGATTTTCGCGGAGTAGAAAAAGTTGCTCCGTGGAGTGAATTTTGTCAAGGAGCTGCTCCAGATCTTCCAATGGAACCTACAAGGAGCCCTCTCAATCAGTCAATTGAATACACATGCTTCATGAAGCAAAACAAAATTTGAAAGTATTCAAAATCTGTCAATGTAGGACGCCATATGATTTTATAGGAGCAATATAGCTGAGGCACAGCAAGCAGAGGACGAGGTCAACTGGCGGAACTTGGGAAGGGTCTGCCATGGGCGTAGTCGGGCTCGCCACGATAATCGTGATGACGGATATAAGTATGTAGTGGCCTCGCCTGGGTGGCGCGGAAACTGATGAGAGTGCGCGCGCAAGTGAAAATAATAAAGTTTGCCCTGGCTGTAAAACTTGAAGCCAAGAGTCACGTTTCTTGTTCCTGTAGCCATGGAGTTATCTCCGCCCTTGCGGTGTTCAGCAGCATTGTTAATGACTTTCAGACATTGCTCGAGAATCTCAACGTAAGTCAAGCTACCGTGTCCGATGTCATTTGCAGAGGAGTTATAAAGAGGTGTGCTCCTCTCTTCATTATACCTTTGAGTATTCTTTGGAAAAAATTGGAGGACCCTTAAGCTTCGCCTTTAAGAGTTGAACGCGATGTCGAAATCTGGCCCCTAGTGCGTCCGTAGCCGCTTAGTGCATACTTAATAATGTTTTATTACTCACACACGCACACACACACACACACACACACACAAACACACGCACACACACACACACACACACGCACACACACACACACACACAAACACACACACACACAGACAAACACACACACCCACGTACACAGACGCGCGCGCGTGCGCACGCACGCACACACACACACACACACACACACACACACACACACACCCAAGTACACGGACGCACACACACACGTGTGTACCCACACCGTACATTTTACCAGCGCGCGAGCTGGAATGGTACATACAGGTTATTGATCTGAAGCAAAAGTCGCATTGCTTGCAAGATCCACGCTACGCGCTGGCCATGTAGGAGGATACGGCCTCCTGGATCGGCGCGCGCGGCCGTAGAGAGGGCAAGAAAACTCTCCCAATAAGTCGCAGATTGCAGCACAATATCTAGCGTTTGCTGTTTACTTGATCAACGCCTCTGAAAGGCATGATATGTTTTCCGCTAGATGGACATAGTTGTCCATATTTAGAGCTGTTTGAAAGTTCCTGCGTGTTTTTAGCGGCGATGGCTGCACTATCTCGGTCTTTTTCGACGTTGTTTGACGACCTCCTAAATGTGCCTCCAATCGCTGATTGGGCTCGTTTTCGTGGTGACACCTGTCGAACTAAATGCGTTAAGAAGACTCTTTTCAGTAAATGACATATATGTAGTGTTTTTTCTCAAAGCACCCGGAAGTAAATTTGTAGACTTAGAAAATAAAAAAAACGAACTTTGTAGCTTTGTTGTAGAAAACCTGCTTCCCACGCTAACGGGCCGAGTTCGATTCTCAGTCGGGCCGAAATTTCCATTCTTTATTTCATTTGCTTCTTTCTCAATTTTTCCGCTCACGGATGATTTTTTTGCTCAACACCATTGGTGCCGACGCCAACTGCGGGATTTCTGCGATATGAGTTCTCTAACGCTATCACGTTAAAATAATTGAATACATGTGTTTTCTACAATATTTCAGCTGGTTGAGTGCCAATTAATAAAACAGGTTCTAAGAAAACCGCGAAGAATTATATGCACATTTCACTTAGACACAAATCTTGGAAGATTGTGGAACGCATGACGTAAAAGGCTACACCACAAAATAAACACTGTTTAAAACAAGGTTTAAGAAAAACGCCAAGAATCATATACACATTTCACCTAGACACAAATCGTGCAAGATTGTTGAGCACACGACGTGAACGGCTACAATGAAGCATTACACTACAAAAAAGGCAGATCCCATTTACCATGGGAATCGATGATACGCGAGACACAAATGAGGAAGGTTGATATGTCACAGGCAGACGTAAGTTTTGCCGTAGATGGCTTCCATGTATTGATTATCATGATTGGACTTGGTATTTATCTTCGTCGTCTATTCATGTCACGTGATACTAAATTTCGTATATGTGAAGCTAGCTAAACAGCCGCCATTGTGCTATGAGCGTAGCAAGTAGTCATGTTTTAAATTACGCGCACGTCGTTATTATGATGTTTGTACGTGCCATATATCTTCATCGTCTATTCTCTTCATGTAATACCGAATTTTATATATGTGGAGCGAGCGAAACGGCCGCGAGCCCGCTGTGAGAGCAGCATGTAGGCACAATCCACATGAAACGCATGTCATGATTATCATGTTTGCGCAGGTCATTCCTTTGTCATTCATTCACGTCACATACCACCAAATTCGGTACATGTGAAGCTAGCAAAAGAACCGTGAGTGCACTATGAGTGCAGCACGTGGTCATATTTACCATGACATGTAAGCCATGATTATCATGTTTGAACGTGTAATTTATCTTCATCGTCTGTTCGCATCACTTAATACCAAATTTGATATATTCGAAGCTAGCGAAACGGCCGCGAGTGTACGATGAACGTGGCATGTAGTGATGTTCTTACTTGACACGCATGTCATGAATGATTATAATGCTGGCACCAGCCATATATCTGTCATGAATTCACGTCCCGTAATGCAAAATTTCGTATAGGTGAAGCTAGCGAAACGACCGCGAGCGCACTTTGAGCACGGCGTGTAGTCATGACTTACATGGCATACATGTCATGATTTACACGTTAGGGTCTGTCACCTATGTTCGCCATGCAATCATGCAATAGCAAACCAGTTTTGCAATAAGTCATGTGAACAAAACCACTGTAAAAGCACCAAAACCATGAAATGTAAATCATGACATTCACGACACACATGTCATGCTGTTTATGTTATGACCAGTCATTATGCTCGTCATATAGTCATGTTGTGCCATATCAAGTTTGGTATCGATACCATTTCGAAACGGCCAGGAGAACTAAACGTGGTAGGCAACTAGATAGATAGATTGATATATAGATAGATAGATAGATAGATAGATAGATAGATAGATAGATAGATAGATAGATAGATAGATACATACATACATAGATAGATACGCTCAAAGTCACAGAACTTCGCTAAGAATTGCTTCGCAATTAATGACGCACGAAACGTACTCACAGGTGCTGGTGAACACGCATAAGCGTCTCAGTTGTTGCTTTTCCCTGTCTGAAAAGCGCGCCTTTTCACAAACAGAGGATGTGCAACAATTGCAGTGACTTTTGTGTGCCCGGTAACTACAACAGAATACGTATGAGACGTACGGACCTCCCAACTGCAAGATAAAGGCGCGCTATTGAACGCCCAACCAGTTATTCTCTACGTGGCCGAAGTACGCGCGAGAGATGAGAGCCACCTCACTCACTGCGCCATCTTGCTGATAATGCTGAAAACACTACAGTTACCCTCCGAAATACCTCACAACAGCGGTAATTGGTAGATATAAACACCTTGCCGTTTGAACGTTGAAGGAGGTACCTCTTGGTGGCTCACTAGTGAACGCCTCGCAATCACAACGTGGAGGTCCCACGTTCGATTGCACGCACCGTAGTCTTTTTCTGGTTTTCTTTCTTTCTTGCGTTTTCATATATATAGATACGTATACATATCCGGTGCATGACACCGACGCCAACGCCGTTGGTGAAATCCAGCTGAGAGTATCAATATAATTGCAATCGCAATAATGAACACTGCTTTCATATGGGCTTCTCATGTACCATACAACGTATGAAGCTGTACAAAAACAGGCTCAGAACAACAATTGTCGCTTGAATGTTAGCGGTGGATGCTCCTCACCTCCTCGCCGCAAACTATGTCTGTTTCACAGGTGTCGAAGTACTCGGCAGTGGAACTCCTCACCAGTTTTCGTGACGCTTAATCTCGTGGCGTAGAAATTGGGCTAGTACTGCTGTCAGCACTCGCCCTCAGAACTGGCTATAAGAATTGACGTGCTCTGTTCGCTCAAACAAACTGCGGTAATGGAAGCAATTCCAAAGACCACAGAAGTACGAAAGGGGATGAAGGCTACGTGGATCCGCTGCTCCACAACTGGCAGCCCCTACCTTGCTTTTGGTTTCAGTACTTCGAGCAGCTACGACTTATTCGCGAAACAAGAGCAGCTCGCCTTCCTGGAGTGCTAATATTGTGGCAGTCCCTACGGGCGTGAGCAAACAACCAACAAGGAACATGCCATTGAAGTGCGACGCAGTCGCACTGAACGCCACGGCTCAGCACTGGAATGTTGTCATTGGGCTAAGAAGAGGGTTTAGGCCACTGTATAACAATATTTTTTGTGGCACACCAACTGGCTTCACCGCTCCAATAAATTCATCTAACCAGTAGTAAAGGCACCATATATTCTTTGCCGTCAAGCTCTGAAACGCAATTCCTCAATCCCACCTTCCCCACTGTGCGGCCACCCGAAATTCACCAGGTCATTTCTCCTTGAGGGACACAGCACGGAGCTCGGAATATGATTGTATAGCATTTGTAAACCACTTGTCACACCATAGCGATGGCAACGGGATCACCTTTTCACCCGAATCGTTCATGTATTCTTTATCACAGAAAAGCCTGCCAACTACACGTCATGCAGCAATCCGATAACCAAAAGGCGCCCTGATCGGCCCTTACCTTCCGAACGAGGCTTTCCGTGTTATCGAAAACGTAATATTTATGCTTGATGCCATCGAAAATTTGCGCTCCTTCTAAGCCGATCGGGGGTTCGAAAGGAAAAGGAATGCCTCGCCTTATTGCATTAAGGTCGATACCGTCACATCCCTGCAAAGAAATGGAACACTGCTGTTTATAGCGGTCAGATACAGATTGCTTCCAAAGAAAACAATATCATATGAAAGGATGCTCTTTTTCACTCAAAGAACAGATCATCAATGGTGCGGTATAAGCAAAAATAGCATAGCTACATCCACTTTCCGCAGAAAAATATAGCCACAACGTTTCGCTAATAATGAATCATACGCAGATTGTTTCTAGGCCTATAGGCGTGCGCAGGGTCTCTGTTTAGGGTGAGGCTATACTCAGATGTAACGGCATATCACCTCTTCTATACCGTAGTTGGGCGAGTCTAAATAAAATGCTCTATCATGAATAAATATACAATAATGGAGTCAGGACGTGCTTCTGACAAGGGCAGCCTCTTTTCATCTGCTTTATACCGGCTTCGTTCTTTTAGGAGCTTGCTCGTTTTGCGGGGGGGGGGGGGGGCTGTTCCTCGTCGTTGCGCCGGTGTGTACGCTAGTGCTTATTGCTCCCACTGGAGGCCCAACTGTGCTTTTTGTTTCAAAAGCACTCACAAGATGGCGCGCCACTGCTCAGGTGACGCTCGCTCGCCTGAGCGCAGTCTACAATCTCTAAAAATTCTTCAAGCCTCTTCACATCCTCCTTTCACCGCGTGCTACGTCATGGAGAGGGGCCAGTGGAAGAACTGGAAAAGCGTCTGGCTACACTGTCTCCACGCCTGTTCTCGATGCGCTTGCCCGAGAAGTCAGTCCGTGTGCGCCAAGCTGTTGTGCAATATGCGTTCTTCAATGCATGTGTTCGCACTCGATTCGGCGTTCTTCGAGTCCATGTGGGCATTTTTTTTTGGGGTACACATGTTAATGCCCAATGTGATGTTTGGCGCGAATTTCAAGGATGTCAACGACTGCAAGTCCCTGCAACATGGGATGGTGTTGTGTTCCTGGGTGCAGCAAAAACTATGACAATGGGCGAAAAGTGCATTTGTATTCATTCTCAAGGAATGGCGCGCAGAAAAAAGCGTAGCTTTGAGCTATTCCACGGAAGGATTTCACGCCAACAGTGTGCTCAAAGGTAAAGGATTCTCAGACTGCTTTATTGGGTGTGTGAATTGTCGAGATTAGCTGCAACATATGTAATTATTGAAAGGAAATACTCGTTTCGTACATAATGAGAATACTTCAACACAACAACGAAGAAGCATTCATTTCTCATGAATATTCACCAATCAGTGGGGTGCGTTTGTAAATGAACAGGGCTAAGAAATATATTTCTCTCACAGTAGAGTTAAAAAAAATAACTATTTTGCCCTCACTGCAATAAACTACTCCTGGTTTGGTCTCTATGTTTTGTTTTCTGCGTGTTGATGTGTGAAACCATCCATCGATGTCAAGCGTGTTACGTATCAAGTTATTGCAACAATAAAAGCGGCATTCTCATGATGTGAGGCAAGAGAGCCAACAAATGTAGTGAAAAAAGCTTTTTTTTTTTCAATGCAGATGTTGAAACCCACCATCAAAGGTGGTTTTGTTTTTCCTCTTGATGCTTCTTTTATTTTTTTTAAAGAAGAACCACGGATGTATACTTCCGCGGTCCATGGATAGCAGAATTTGAGGTGTCGAGTCAAGAAAAAACAAAAAAACCTGTTTGATTGCAATGTTACGAGTATCGCTGTGCCGTTTTTTTTCTTTAGGAACGAGTTTGTGCTTATACCGTAGTTAAATAAATGTGAAGGAACAGCAGTTTGCAGGGTATATCTACGTGTAGTGTGTTTAATGTGTACTGAGTTTATAATAACCGCCTTTTTTTGTTGCGCTCGCAGATTTGTTAGCTGAACCCTCAAGCAGATGATATTACACAAGCGCTGTCACATCAAGATGAACGGACAGAAACGACAGAAAGAAACGGACAGAAAATCAAATGGCGACAAGACGATGGATAAGACAACGGATGGCATCATACTTGTGTGCTGGCATCAGGGCGTGTGATGTGGCTCTTCAAAAAAAAAAAATCAAAGCATATCAACGAGGTCAAAATTAACGAGTGGGGTGAAGCTGACGGACGGATGGATGGACGGTCCGATGGACCCATGGTAATTGATTGATTGATATGTGGGGTTTAACGTCCCGAAACCACTATGTGATTATGAGAGACGCCGTAGTGGAGGGCTCCGGAAATTTAGACCACCTGGGGTTCTTTAACGTGCACCCAAATCTGAGCACACGGGCCTACAACATTTCCGCCTCCATCGGAAATGCAGCCCCCGCAGCCGGGATTCGAACCCGCGCCCTGCGGGTCAATGGACCCATGGTAGCATGGACGGACTGATGAATGCTTCGCCCCACTTATCATCATTCACTCCGCGGTTATGTCGCTATGACACCGTTTTTATTAACATGCAATGCAATGCAACTGGCTACAAGGACGACTACGACAACATCGAAGATACGACCCACAACTTAAGAGGCTTGACCCCTAGAAAACATTGGGTATAAAACATGTATATTCAAACTAACCACAACAACTCTCATGTCATGGACCAACTGTCGCGCATGTGTACAGCTGTTGCGCATGCGTACTAAGTGTGACCCAGCACACGGGTTTGAGCTCGATCATAAGCTGCTTCTTGTTTACGACCCTCCTTTTCTTTCCTCTGGCTAAAACCTCGGTGGCTCCTCTTCATCACCGGATTATTATGTAGGTATGAAGGAACGAAGCATCCACCGAAGAGACGCCTGCTCGCTGCGACGCGCCAGTGTGGTTCGCGAGGTATGGTTTCTGACCCTTTTTGACTGTTTTTCATTGTGCCGGCTTCCTGTCCCCTACCAAACGACACCAAATGAAACGCTTTGCGATAAATACAGTGCTAATCACTTTGATAGTACTCTTTCTTTATGGTGCGCTCAAACTTGCATAAAAAATAAATCTTAAATTTTGAAACACAATACTTTATAGATTGCATGATATGTATCGGTTCCTTATTGTGTAGCTTTTGAAAACTCTTGATACACTACCGTTTTTCATCGCAATATCACGTCGTGTTCTTCAAATAACATTTTTCGTGCCTCGTATCACTCAAGAAAGAGCAACATCATAGCACGTCACTTGTATGAGGATTCCAGCCGTCACTACGTTTTACCTAAGTATATACATAAGGAATCTATAGGCAAGCTTGAGGCCGGTTTATGCACGCTATATGGCTTGATAATATCACGTTTTGCAGATTACAATATTAAGAACCAACAAACAATAACGGAAAGTAAGTATAGGTAAAGCTATTATTAGTAAATTTATTGTAAGCAACAGTATTGGTTATCCTCGGTTTACTTTCAGGTTATATATATATATATATATATATATATATATATATATATATATATATATATATATATATATATATATATATATATATATATATATAAGATATAACTGACAGTAATGCCAAGGAATGTACAGGGGAAGTTATTAGAACCAATGGAATGTAAATAAGAAGAAAGAAGAAAGAAAAGTGGATGAAAAAATTACCAGCTGTGAGCAGGAATCGAACCTACGACCTTCGAATAACGCGTTCGATGCGACCTTCGAATAACGCGTTCGAGAGCATCGAACGCGTTATTCGAAGGTCGTAGGCTCGATTCCTGCTCACAGCTGGTAATTTTTTCATCCACTTTTCTTTCTTCTTTCTTCCTATTTATATTCCATTGGTTCTAATAACTTCCCCTGTACATTCCTTGGCATTACTGTCTGTTATATCTTATTATTATTGTGTTAAAACACGGAAATACGAGCCCTTAGGTATACACCACTTCTCTCCCTTATATATAAATATATATATATATATATAAATATATATATATATATATATATATATATATATATATATATATATATATATATATATATATATATATATATATATATATATATATATATATATATATATATATATATATAAACGCGTGTGCATCTAAACGAGTGCCAGTTGTGCCACCAGTAGCCACGACGGAGAGTGTGGGAAAACTCTTTTGCCGGTGGACTTCACGTGGCAAGTGATCCAATTACGAGCTGGCATCTGACCACCACGTTATCGTTTTCTCCACTTCATTTTATTCACATTTACTTTACACTTACTACTGATCACAGCACACAGGGTGCTCAGTATGCGCTATATTCGAGTGAGGTAAAACTGGATGCAACAAAAAGCAATAGTGGAATGAATGTTTACTATCTTACAAAGGTGTTGCTGGGCTTTTATGTTCATAACCAGCATAGCACGTGTCCAGAAGAGCTGGTTCTCGCAGCCAGAGTAATACTTCATTGTTTTATTGAGGGTAAAAACTAGACAATTCTGCTTTTCACATTCACTCTCTCGTGTCGGCGAATACCATTTCAACACTGGGCAACAACTTATCTTAGCACTGAAGAAAAGCTACGCGGGTGGAGCATCTCACACGTTGCACTAAGCGAAGTAGTCCGCTTCGGCACGTGTCTCGTAACGCTGTGAAAAGCGGCGGCGGCGCACTATGGGAGTATCACGTAGGAGCACGTAAAAGCTCGCTTAGCGTTTGAGGTGCACGTGGGAAGACGGGAGTTTCGGACGTATCCGCAAGCGCTGTAAAACTAAGTAATTGGTACTGTACTACATCAGCTGCGTTTTGTCTCAAGTAGCTCAACCTCGAAAATAAAGAGTTAAATATTACATGCGACGTTGAAAATCCGGGCCCTATTGTGGAAGTACGTTTACTGCCTGACGACTTGTTTCGGTAGCATTCGCTTCAATGGCGAGAAATATCGTCGCTGAATATAAGATGTATATATACTTGCACGTTAAGTTACTCGTCTGCATGATCTGATTTACGAATGCAGTAAGAGAAAAAGAATCTATTCCCACTCACTGTGACCGGCGTGTTGTATTGTTCATCCTTGCGGTTGCAGCTCATGTACAGCGTGTGGTTCGATGAGGGTTCGTACACTCTCGCCGATAGGGTCGAAGCGACTGCCCAAACCGGTCCGTGTACACCTTGCATCAACTTTGCCATATCGGCCACCTTCGTAGGCTTTTACAAGAGAGAAAAATATAATACAAAACAAGTTTCAAGATCTCCGAAATTTCACTATGCTCTTAATCAATGATGGAACGACATTCCTTGTTTTTCATAACCTTCCAAAAAATCTACTGATGATAAAGCCAGAGAAGGCATAAGAAAGGTTAATTACGCTGTAGTACGTGTATAAAAGTAAAATAAAAGCGTGTTTGAAATTCGCTTTGACGAAGGGGGCTGACAAACACTTCTAAGTTTCCGCAAACACAAATACTTATGCGGTAAGAAGGGCCCACCAACGTAGCTCAATTAGTACGGCATAGGGATCGTTATGCGAGAAGTAAAGGTACGATCCCTAAACGTGTGAACTGTTTTTCATGCGATTTACATTAGTCGCATCTATATAAATCTAACAGTTCAACAAAATCGCAGATCCGACGTACAACAGAAATCGGTGTTATGCGAAGCACGAATGAGGAATGCTGATATGTCACATTAATGTCAGCACAACGTTATAAGACGGAAAGACGAGGTGCACAGTAAACACAATCAGAAATTTTATGCGCCCTCACGTATCTAAAAAGATGCAAGTATGTGTTTTATAGTTGCGTAACGGCGGAACCACAAACGTTTGTAATACCAGCAGCAGCAGTGGTAGGCACGTAAATTACGTTCTACATGACTTATATGTCGTGATTGCCATGTTTGCGTCTGGCATTGTTGCTCGTCGTCCATTCACGTCGCGTAATTCCAAATTAGGTATAGTGAAGCTAGCGAAATGAACGTGAGCGCACTATGACTAATGGCATGTGGACATACATGTCATGATTATCATCTTTGCACCAGCCATATACCTTCGTAGTCCATTCACGTCTCGTGCTGATATGAAAATCGGTATGTGTGAAGCTAGGGAAACGACCGAGCGCTGCATGAGGGCGACGTGTAGTCATGGCTTACATGACCTGCTTATCAGGAATTCCACGTTAGGGCCTGTCACTGCTGTTAGCCATGCAGCCATGTCATACCATGCCAGTTTTGCAATATGTTATGTGTACGAAGCCACCGCAAGAGCAGCAAGACCGTGAAATGTAAGTCACGACATTCATGACATACTGATCTTGATTTTCATGTTATGAGTAGTCATTTATACTCGTCACACCATCATATTATGCAATACCGATTTTGGGATAGATTGTACGAGATAGGGGGAGGGGAGTCGCAGTATGGGTGATCACACCGAACACCAAATTGAGCTAGACCCTAGGAAGCTTCGCGTGTAAAAAAAGGCAAAAACATATATTGCCTGTGAAAAGGTGGTTTGGGTGCCGAGTTTTTGATACCTTTTAATCTGGACCGGCAATGCATTATTTGTTATTTGGAATCCATTCAGGTTATATTCAACGCATAAATGAATCCTCAAGATTTCTCTTTCTAATCTGCACTTCATTCTTTGAGTTTTTCTACTAGCTAAACGTTAGTTTATTTATATGCAGACTATTTCTTCATGTTAGCTACTGTTTCTACGCAAAACTACAATTGAAAAAAAATAACAAACAAGACCTGCCTATAACGGGCAGCACAGTCAAAGTGACAGCTGGAAAGAGCGGCCCATCAGCGTCATTTTTTTTCTGGGTAACGGGTACAAACGCACTCGCAGCACACCCACTACGCCATGAATCATCATAATTTTAGTTTACTAAAGAGGCACTTACTGTGCCATACTTGGTTATTATTAACGCGATAGCGTTAGAGGGCTCGTGTGGCAGATATTCCGCCGTTGGTGTCAGCACTGTCGAGAAAGTAGCAAAAAATCGAGAAAGTAGCAAAAAAAATTAAAATGAAATTTTCGGTCACATTGAGGATAGAACCTAGGACGTCCGCGTGCTAAGCAGGTGTCCTTCCACAAAGCTACGACGTTACTTGCAGCTGCTTGGGGAAAACACACTACATAAAGGACATGTAGGGGAAGGAGTCTCCTTAGCGCCTTTTGTTCGACAGGTGTCACGACGAAAACGAGCCTTTTTGGTGATTTGTAAGCGCATTTGGGAGGCCACAAAACTTCGTCGTAAAAGGCCGAGATAGTGCAGCCATCGCCAATAAAAACCTACAGGAACTTTCAAACAGCTCCAAAAATGGATAACTTTATCATCCCTTTCCAGAGGCGTTAATCAAGCAAACAGCAAACACTATATTATGTGCTGCCATCATTGAGGTGTGAAAATTTTTATGGCCTGAAAGATCGCAAGTGCGCGGCGTGTATCTTGGAGGCCATGCGACTCTTGCCTTAGATCAAAAACATGCATGTAGAGTGCTCAATTCGGCTGTCTATAACGATGGAGCGTCGGGCACGGAACAGCACGAGCGACATCTGCAGTCGCAAATACGCCAATGATGTGCCTGCCCTGCAATTTTCACACTTCTTTATCTCCGCGGCCGCAATGGCTGCTTTGGCGGTCGAAGCGCTGTCAACATTACAAAATCAGTATAAAACAACAACACAAAAGTTGGCAGATATCACGTACAGGGGGAATTGGTGATATGCGAAGCACGGATGATAAATGTTGATATGTGACTTTAAAATGAGCACAAATAGCGTTACGAGGTGGTGCTAAATGATGCCGTACATGACCTCCGTGTCATCATTATCATGTTTGGATGTGTCGTTAACTTTTGTTATCTATTCACGCGACGTGATACCAAATTTAGTATATGTGGAGCTAGCAAAACGGCCGCGAGCATGCTATGAGTGTGGTGTGTTGTCATGTTCTTACATGACAAGCGTGTCAGGATTATCATGTTCGCACCGGTCATATATTTTGTCATCCTATGATGCATCGTAACACCAAATTCGGTATATGTGGTGCTAACCAAACGGCCGCGAGCGCATCATGAAGGGCCCAATATACTCCAATATAAGGTTGACGCGCGCGCACGCTAGGCACATTGACGCTACGTTAGAATACGCGAGCACTCATGATGCCAAGCGCGACCAGCGTCCACCGGCGCGTCCGGACGGCAGCCGGCACGAAATGCGGCATGCTTCATTTCTTGTCGAAGCCTTAGAGTAACATTATGCCGATGCGTTGCCCGGACGTCCCTCGCGTCCCTCTATTTTCGTGATGGAGGGACGCTAAACGCGCTCAAACAAGCATACGTAAAGCAACGCAGCGCGGCGCGCGCCAGCCAGTATATATATAGCCTGGCATGCCAACGCCAGCGTGACACGATGAAATGAACGCCGGCGAGCACACGCACCGCGTCATGTCGAAATGTATTGGTGCCGTGACTGTGGCATGTAGCCATGTTCTCGCATGAAACGCATCTCATGATTATTACGCTTGAACCAGCCACATACCTTCGTCATCCATTGGCGTCACTTAATAGCAAATTTGGCATATGTGAAGCTAGCGAAACAGCCGCTAACACGTCATGAGTGTGGCATGTAGTCATGTTGTTACATGACACACAAGTCGTGATTATCATGTTTCGATGTGTCATTTACCTATGTCGTCTATTCGCGTCACGTAAGACTAAGCTTGGTACATGGGAAACTAGCGAAACGGCCACGAGCGCAACATGAGCGTGGCATGTTACACGACACGCATATGATGTTTATAATGTTTGCGCCAGTATCATTCCTTCGTCGTCTATTCACGTTTTGTAATACGAAATTTGATATATGTGACGCTAACGCAACAGCCACGAGCGCATCCGGAGCGTGGCATGTAGTGATGTTGCTACATGACACGCATGTCATGATTATCATATTCGCACCAGTCACATACCTTCGTGATCCATTCACCTACCGTAATACAAAATTTCGTTTATATGACGCTATCCAAACGGCCATGAGCGCGTCATGAGCGTTGCATGTAGTCATGATGTTACATGACAGTCATGTCATGATTTTCATGTTAGGGTCTGTCGCTTGTGTTCGCCGTGCAATCACGTCATACCATACCAGTTTCGCAACATGCCATGTGAACGAAACCACCGCAAGAGCTGCGGAACCATGAAAATAAATCCTGACATTCATGACACACTTCTCAGGTTTTTCATGTTATGACTAGTGAAAAATTTTCTTCATTCAGTCACGTTATGCCATACCAAGTTTGGTATTGATATCATTATCGAAAAGGCCAGGAGAGCTAAAAGTCGTAGGCGGCTAGACAGATAGATAGATAGATATATAGATAGATAGATAGATAGATAGATAGATAAATAGATAGATAGATAAATAGATGGATAGATATATAGATAGATAGATAGATAGATAGATAGATAGATAGATAGATAGATAGATAGATAGATAGATAGAGATGAAACCGGGTTTATTGGCGTAAGTAGTACTTGACAAGCAGGTCTACTGACGCGGAAAGCAACCGACCCAGGAATCCTAGCGATCGGGGGCCACAGTTCGCACTCGGCTCCTCTCGCTAAAAGCGTTACCCACTGCGGCACATAATCTTCTTTCTCTCTACAATACCCCGGCGATGAAGACGAGCCATCCTGGCGAGTCAAGGTGACGAGAGTAGGAGTGGGTCGTGATAGGGCTTGAGACGACTCACGTGGAAAGTCTCATGACCAAGGCATTGCCTATTTGCAGATGCCGTGACCGGCTAGATCACGTATGTGACATGGGATTGGCGTTCGACGACGTGATAAGGACCGTGAAACTTGGGGGCAAACTTAGAGTACAAAACTGGGGAGTGGAAGGGCAGTCGGAGCCAGACGAGTGAGCCCATGGCAAAAGTCTCGACTTGCTCGTCGCGGTCGTGGCGGTCTTTTTAGGGTGCTTGCTTGTCCGAGGTGAATGATCGGGCCAACTGACGACACTATTCAGCATGGTGCACAATTTCAGAAAGAAGGTTGAACTCTGAGACATCGGGTCGATACGGCGAAATGGTGTCAAGGGTGGATCATGGCACACGTCCATATAGAAGAAATGCGAGAAGCCTGTCGTGACTGCGTCGTGGTGTTGTACGGGTGGTAGGCTGTAGAGGTGCTGTGCACTGTGCGGCATGCCCGAAGGAGTTGTACAACTTCGAATAAAAAGGCACGCCCTCAATCACTTAGTATTTCACGTGGTGCCCCATGACGCAGTACGAAGCGTCGCAAGACGAAATTTTCTACGTCACGTGCACCAGCCGTAGATAGGGGAGCTGTTTCAGCATACCTCGTCAGATAGTCGACGGCGACAATAATCCATCGATTTCTAGTGGCAGTGTACGGAAGGGGACCATAAATATCGATTCCAACGTGGTCGAAAGGGCGCGCCGCACACGGTAGAGGCTGTAATAATCCGGGTGAATGGGCCGCTGTCTATCGCCGTTGGCATAATGAACAGGACCAAATGTATATTTTGTACAAAGGTGTACATACCACGCCAGTAGTAGCGCTGGCGGATCCGGCGATATGTTTTTAACACACCAGGTGAGCATGTTGTGGGTCTGCATGAAAATACGCACATACATCACATCGCATGAGGCGTGGTATAACCAAGAGCCATTTACGAGCATCCGCGTGGTATTTTTTGCGGTATAGTTGCACGTCCCGTATCTCGAAATGTGTGGCTTGGCGGCGAAGAGCGCGTGGGTACGCAGACGTCGAGGAGTCGGAAAGAATGTTAAGGAGAGATTTTATCCATGGGTCTTTCCGCTGTTCAGGCGACATGCTTGAGACGGAAATGGGAGCGATGGGGAAGTTGGCGTCCGAATGCAGGTCTGCGCTGGATCTCACTGATGATCATGAGAGGGCGTCCGCATCAGAGTGTTTTCGTCCTGAGCGGTAGACGACACGAATGTCGAATTCTTGTAGGCGAAGAGCCCAACGTACAAGGTGACCTGAAGGATCTTTTAGCGACGCCAACCAACAAAGTGCGTGGTGGTCTGTCACAATGGCGAAACTCTGTCCGTACAAGTACGGACGAAGCTTGCTTAACGCCCAAACATTTGCAAGGCATTCTTTTTCAGTTACTGAGTAGTTCATTTCCGCTTTCGTGAGTGCGCGGTTTGCATATGCGACGACGTACTCTGGAATACCGGGCTTTCGTTGCGCAAGTACTGCTCCCAGACCAACACCACTGGTGCCTGTGTGCACTTCAGTGGGGGCACTTGGGTCGTAATGGCGTAGAATGGGCGGTGACGTAAGCAGGCGGCACAGTGAATGAAAGGCTTCGTCACATGCCGTGGTCCAGTTAGACAGATTAGCTTCACCGTTCAGTAGTTGCATAATTGGGGTCATTATTGATGCAAAGTAGTGGACGAAACGGCGAAACTACGAGCACAAGCCTATGAAGATCCTAAGTTCTTTGAGTGAAGTCAGCTTTGCAAAGTCGGCTACGGCTTGAAGTTTGTCCGGGTCGGGGCAAATTCCATCCTTTGACACAACATGACCAAGTATAGTAAGTTGGCGAGCCCCAAAGCGGCACTTATTTAGGTTATGCAGGAGATTTGCCTTAGTAAAGAACTGAACAATTGTGAGCAGATGGTCGACGTGGGCAGAGAAATCAGGAGAGAATACGATAACATTATCAAGGTAACATGAGCATATCTGGCATTTAAGGCCGCGTAAAATGCTGTTCCTCATTCGTTCAAATGTTGCAGGTGCATTGCACAGACCGAATGGCATAACCGTGAATTCGTATAGGCCATCCGGCGTTACGAACGCTGTTTTGGGTCACTGTCATCGGGACCTGCCAGTAACCTAAACCTAAGTCCAGCGAAGAAAAGAATTCGGCACCTTGTAAGCAATCGATAGCGTCGTCGATGCGGGGAAGAGGATATACATCTTTTCGTGTAATTTTGTTGAGTAGCCGGTAGTAGACACAAAATATAATCAAACCATCTTTTTTCTTCACTAGCACAACAGGTGAAGATCAGGAGCTAGAAGATGGCTTGATGACACCATGCTGAAGCATATCGTCCACCTTGTCGGCAATTACACTTCGTTCTTTGGGCGATACGTTGTAGGGGCGTTGCCGCAAAGGAGGGTGCGTTCCAGTGTAGATTGTGTGAGCGATGGTGTTAGTTTGACGCAGTTCCTTTTGAGGAAGGTCAAATGAATCTCATAATTCATGCAGAACGGTTTTTAGCTGGTTCCGTTGATCCAGAGGAAGCTTGCTGTCAATGTAACGGTATAAGATAACCGAGGAGTAGTCATCCCGCGTAAAAAGAGGAGTAACAGCGTTCATTTGAAGTTGCTGGCCAGGGTCGTGGGAGTCAATAGGCACAATACCGTTGTAATCAACAGGAAGAACGTAGCCCAGTGTTTCGTGAGCTCTTTAAGTGAGAGGGCATGAGCTAGATATACAAACGACAATTCCGGAAATATCTTGGTGAGGTGGCAGATTGGCGCATGGCACAGACGTAGCGTGACGGCGACTGAAAATGTCAGATGGGGAGAACACAACGGTAGAGCCGGAAATTCAGTGCGATTGACGGGGACAACGATTACACTAGGAGGAAACATCAATGTCGGAAGGAACAAGAAGTTTGCTAAGGTGCGTGCGCTCATTGTCGGTAGATGGCGCATCAGAAAACACGAAAAATTCCACCTCCGTGTGAGCGCAGTTAATTATGGCGTGGTGACGCGACGAAAAATCTCATCCAAGTATCACGTCCTGAAAACAAGTAGTCAACACGAGAAACTCGATGTGGTACAGGACGTCCTGAATTATTACTCTCGCCGTACATGCTCCGACTGGTCGAATTGGTTGCACGCTCGCGGTATTCAGCAAAACGCCGGAAGGCGTCATCGTTACTTTTCGTAGCGAATGGCAGAGTTTTTGACTCATCACAGGTACGGCAGCACCTGTGCCAACAAGCGCAAGAGTTCGTAGGCCTTCAACAAACACTTCCAGAACGTTTGTGGAGGACGGGTGAGGACTTCTACAATGCGAAGATTTCGCGGCTCGTGCCTCCGGAGCAGCGGAAGTCAGTTTTCCGTCTCCGCGGGGTTCGGTCGGCGACGTAGAGGGGACGGAGTACGGTAGTGGCGTGGTGAGGATGCGCGACGGGGACCGAATGATCGGTGGTCGGCAGCAGGGTGGTGGTCTAGTTTGGTTGGTGACGGGTCGCGTTCCACTGATTGTCGGTCGCATTGACGGGGCAGTTTTTGTTGTGCGTTGTACGGGGCTGGGAAAGAGTAGTCAGAGTACCTCGGAGCTATAGCCGGGCCCGTTGCGAAGCACCGGCGACAGAAGCACGCCACGTCACCTGGATACCCGCATGCGTAACATATTGGGCGACTGTCAACTGTGCGCCAAAGGTTTCCGTTATGGCGCTGTTGTGTTGCAGGAAATGACGGCGTTGGTACTCGTGCAGGCTGGGAAGTTGGCCCAAGCGGAGGTCGTGGCGGAGTAGCAGCAACAGCAGCGTAAGTCCATGGCGCGGTGACGGGTGCTGTCTGAGAGACAGACGGCAGTGCCTCAGGGACCTTCACCTGTATTAACTGCCTGATGGCGGGCGCGAGAAACTCAGAAGAGGGTTTCGTTGCCGATAGATACGACAGGCACGAAAGTTGTCGGGCCACCTCCTCGCGTGCATATCGTTTGATTTCCGACAATATTGTGTTGTGGTCTCCACCCAGGGTCAATGCAGCGAGAATTTCATCGCGAGCCGCTGGCCGCCGTGTCTTGACCCATTGTTTGCGCAACTCCTCGAAGCTCTGGCGAAGAGTGGCAAGTTCAGACACGATACGTGGGCCCGTGGCCAGCAGCATCTGGACGGCATCATCGTCTTTCCCCTTAAGATGTGTTTGATCGTGTCTGCTTTCATCATTGAATGGTCAAGGCGCTTGCAAAAGTCGAGCAGATCCTCGATGTAGCTTGTGAAGCCTTCCTTCTGAAGCTGTCGCGTCCCCGTAGGCGCTGTTTTGTGTGAAGCTTGCGCACCTCGGAGTGACCGAACACATCGGTAATGCGTAGCCTTAAAGCACCCCAAGTGGCGAATTCTGAGCGGTGCTTGTTAAACCAGAGACACACTTCTTCTTTGAGGTAGAAGGGTACATATTCCAGTTTCGAAGGGTCGTCCAACTTGTTGCTTGCGCCTACCTTTTCAAATGTTGACATCCAATCTTCTACGGCTTGCTCATCGTTACCGTCGAAAAAAGTTGGATCGCGCACGCATACCGCAGGGGGCACGATGACCATCGGAAGCTGGGTCGTACCTTGCTGGGTGTTTTCTTCAGCCATTTCTGGGATGGCAGGTAGTTTCCCGTTGCGGAGTTCCAAGTTAGGTTACCCAGCACCTCCATCACTCTAAAGCGGGGTGTATTGCCGTAAGTAGTACTTGACAAGTAGGTCTATTGATGAGGAAAGCTGGCGGCAGCAACCGACTCGGGAATTGCAGCTCCCGGGGGCCACAGCTCGAGCTCGGCTCCTCTCGCAAAAGGCGTGACCCACTGCGGCGCATAGTCTTCTTCCTCTCTACAGGTAGGTAGACAGACAGATAGATAGATAGATAGATAGATAGATAGATAGATAGATAGATAGGTATATAGATAGATAGATAGATGGATAGATAGATAGATAGATAGATAGATAGATAGATAGACTCAAAGTGGCCGAAGTTCGCTAAAAAATTATAACAGCGACAACGGTTTTACTTCGTCTTTCTTGTGTTTTTGTTTTTTCGCGAAATTGCTCAAAGCGCTTTAGACGGCCAAAGTGGTTGTCGCCTCCGCGGCGATTAACAGGGATCACTATAGTGAGGCAAGCACATCACTGGCGCCGTGCATTCTCAGATGTGACGTATCTGCGACTGCAGGTGTCGGCCATGCTGTTTCGCGCACGACGCTCCGTCGTTATAGACAGCCGAGTTGAGCACTGTACTATCAGCGTCAAAGGAAGCCCGAACAGCGAGCGGCAAGCCTTCACGATAGTATGGTGTGTGCCTTGCATTTATCACAACGAACAGGCACGCATATACGTGCAAAGCTTCACAATAGGATGCCCGCAGCTGTCAATTGCGATGACTGGACGGCATGCGCCATACACCTTCGCAAAAGCTTGCCGCTGTTCGGGTTTCATTTATAGCCACTAGTTCTGTTGATATATATATATATATATATATATATATATATATATATATATATATATATATATATATATATATATATATATATATATATAAACGTGTGTGTGTAACAAAAGATATCATAAGTATGCACTTAGCAGTGGAAGGACGCACTCAGGGGCTAGATTTCGCTATCGTGTTCAACTCTTACTTCTAGTTCACACTGAAGAATCCACTTTCTACAGCGAGCGAAATTTTCCGGCCGCCGAAACTCGGCGTTGTTCTCACTGGACGCACCCCGCGCCGCCGAACGCGGGATGGATGTGCTGTCACCCGGTCGTTGTCACAGCTCGCAAACGCCACTACGCTATCTGGTGGTCTTGACTTCGATGATTCTCGTACGCAAGCAGTACTGCTTACTTTGCTGGCAAATTCCTGTCTTGTAATAATGCATGAAGAGCAGATGATACAAGATTTTATTTATGAAAAAAAGGAAGAAAAGGGAGGGGCGAGTTTCAAGGGTGGTTTCCCACTTCCAGGACACCAGTGGCCGCTGCAGGTCAGGTCGGGCGAGGACGGCTTCCCAAGGCTCCCCCAGTAGCGTGAGTATCAGAGGCGACTGAACCTCCATAGGCTTGTTCCGGCATGTTCATTTGACGTATTGCAACGTCCGTCGTGACTCGCACCACGGACATTAGTTTGAACATTCATTATGGTCTATGTGATGCCACCTTTCTAAATGTGGATAGGTGTTAACGTGAATTTGTCTTAGCTGGCGAGCTTCGTCCACTTTAAGTGATTTGTGCGGTAAGGCATACCACTGTAATGCCGTTCGTTGATGCTCGAGTATATCGCGTGCAGTGCAAGATACATACTGATTATCATTGTTCATGTTCACTCGGTTGCTCAAATCACGAACGAAACTGTGCGCCAGCACATTACTCGAGATGCCCTCGTGGCCTGGGCACCAATTTATAGCATGGTTGTGAATCAGCCTGTCACCTAGTATTTTCAAGGCGACATTCGGTAGTGCAGCACAGAGAAACATTCTGCAGGCTTCCTGGGAATAAGACAAGACTAATGTGGAGGCGTTCTCTGCCTTTTTAGTTCGAAATGCTCGCGCAATCGCCGTCGCCTCTACCGTCACTGTACAGGTTGTTTTATTTGACGCTGCGACAGCTTTAGCGGTATACGGCACTGGTTGAACTGCTACTATAACTCAGCTCTCGTTCGATTTAGCGGCATCGGTGTATACTACTCCGTGGCTTTCGCCAATCTGTCTTTGAAGCTGGCGAGCTCTAGCTTGTTTTCTCGCCCCATGGTACAACATACTCATGTTTCGCGGAATGGGGCAGACGGTTATGTGTTGGCGTATTTCCCTAACCACGGTAGTAATGTTCTCCCGGCCGTATTGTGGTCTAGTAGGGTATCACAAGCGAGTGAGGGTTTCTCTGCCTACCTTTGTAAGGCATAGTCGTTTCTTCTACGAGAGAAGTGTTGCTGCCGCAAGCTCTTTGAAAGTGTTCTACACACCAAGCACTTCCACTCTGTTATCGGGTTCATTAAGCCGCATAACTAAGGTAGCTTTGTATGCTCCCCGTATTATCAAGTCAATCTCTTGGTGTGAGTTACTGATATGGTAGTCCATATGTGACTCTATCAAGGATGAAGGCTGGTATCAAGCGTAGGGTTTCTCCTTCGTTTAGCCCTTTTCCTTTTCTTGTTAGTCTGTGAATCATTCTAGCGATGTTTTTCAGTGTACATTTCAGCATTTTGATTATATAGCTCGATCTTTTGTTGATTTGCAGCCAAAAATCTAATATTCTCATCGTTTGTCTCTCCGGCAGCAATTGATCTCCTATGCTTAGTTGTATGGCTGATTCGTTTCTGTTTTTTTGCCATGAACGCGAATGAGTTCTGATTTATCTGGTGCATATGTCATTCCATTATCTTCAGCAAGTGCCTGAACGGTGTCGATTGCTTCTTGCAGAGTTTGCTCCTTCTTTCCCACTTAGCCTTTGTTGACCCACAGAGTGAGACCTTTGGTGTAGAGAACAAATCGGAGGTCAGGAATTCGCTCAAGCTCCTTTGCTAGTCGATTCATCGAATACTAAAGAGGAGTGGAGAAAGGACTGCGCCTTGCGGTGTGCCTCTATTTGGCAATGGAAATTTTGGGAGCGTATGTTCTCCGTGCCAATGGTTGCTGTGCTAATGGAGAAAATGATTTGATATAGCAAACTGTTTTAGCACCACTATTCAATGAATGAAGTTCTTCCAATACAAGCCTATAAGAGGTTTTATCGAATGCCTGCCTCAAATCTAGTGCTGCGGCTACGTTCTCCCCTGCAGTGGTTACACTCTGAATCACTTCATCTTTTATTCGCAGAAATATATCCTGCGTAGATAAATGCTGTATTAACCCATACATGTTGTGAGACAGACAATTCTCTCTTTCCATATATTCATAAAGCCTGGTGTGTACAACCTTCTCGAAAAGCTTCCCTAGGCATGATGTCAACGATATGGGCCTAAGGCTGTGGGGCGTTTTATCCTTTTTAGGTCTTGGTATAAGACATATGTTGGCCTCCTTCCATTGGCTAGAGATTGCCCCCCTGCGCAGACTTTTTCGTTAAAGTATTGGGTAATTTTTTCAAGTTGCTTATCGCTCAAATATCTCAACATAGCATCAGTTATTCCGTCATTTCCCGGAGCCGAATGCCTTTTACGTGACATTGCAGTCGCAAAGACCTCTTGCTCATTTTCGGGGAATCTAGGCCCTGATTTTCTGTACCCTTATATTCTAGATCCCGTACAGTTTCCCCACTATTGCCAATGTATTTCTCTCGAAGGATTTGCAGCAAAGCGTCATCATCCTCTGAATTCGCCCGCTAAAGTTCGCAATGTTCTAGTTGTAGTATATTTCGTGTTCATGGGGTCTAGCATACTTTTCAATATTGCCCACGTTTTATTTGTAGAGAGGGTTTTCCTCAGAAAATCACAGAAGATGACCCAATTACTAACCTGAAGCTCTGGCTCATACTCATTGGATTTTACGGACAATTCCGCGATTCTGGGTTTCAGCTTTCTATTCAATCTCTGCTTTTTACACCTTTTGATAATGCTGTGCCAACCATCCCACAAGTACATGAGGTGGGATTCCACTGCGGGAGTTTCTTAATTTATTTTGATGTGCTTGGTATGTAAGCTGTATGCCTTCCTCATATCGTCCACCCAGTCTTCTAGCGTTTCTAGCGGCTGCTGTGTCACCGCATACTGCCTGTAGGCCTCCCAATTGGTTATTTTAGCAATCCCATACGACCTTGTTAGCTTCGGTAAGAAAGTAGAAAAACTCATTATGAAGTGATCACTCCCCATATTCTCAATCGAATTTTTCTACGATCCACTTTTAATGATGTACGTGAATGTTAGATCTGGATATGTGTCCATGCAAACACTATTGCCAAGTCTAATGGCTCCCTGTGGCATAGTCTCTAGCTGCAGCTCGTATCTCTATACTGCCTGCAATAAATCTGCGCCTTTCCTGGTGTTTTTTCGGTATCCCAAACAAGAATGGGGAGCATTGAAGTCATTCGCGAAGACTAATCTGTCTTTATGTCCCATGTGCCCAAAAGCCCACTCGAGCATCTCGAGAAAGTTGACGTGACGCTCTTTTGGAGGGCTGTAAATATTACGAATAAACGTTTTGGCTTTACCCCTTTTGGTGGTATGTTGCGACTTTGGGGCTTCTAGTTCATGATATTTCTTCTTTTTCTTCCGTGATCGTGCCTTGTGCCTTTTTCTTTCTGCTGGGTCCGCCTGATTTCCAAGCTGTGACCATTCTTCGTTATTGTCAGCGTCTTCCGATGCATACCACCTTGGTTTTGGCGACAATGGTAAGGCTCCGTTAGTTGCCTTTTAAGTGTGAATACACTTTATAAGCGACCCCAAACCATCCACCGCCGTCGGTGGCGTCCGCAGTCTTCTCTCTATCTTTAAAAGAAAGAGGACTTGGCGAGCCGCAGCGCGACGCTCTACCGAATAAGCCACGGACGCGACGCTGATATTGCTGTCAGTAACGCGCCTTATACCCCCCCCCCTAGCTCGCTCCTCCGCTCTCCTCGCTCGCTGCAGCTGCGCGCGCACCCCTCTCTCTCGCGCGCCCGCCTTCTCTCTCAGTCTCCCGTCGAGAGCGGGTCGTGAGGGGGAGTAAAGTTAAAATTCGTTGGCATTCGCCAGTGACTTAACGTAAACTCCCCCGTGTGATCAAATTGCGATTCCCAGGAACCATTACACCATAAAGGCACCATAGTGTGATTAATGAATATAATAGTGCGAATTATTAAATACCCCTCATAGCATCACCCCGTGTATTCGCACTTAACCATGTTCACCATCGGGGAAATGCTTGGGAGTTTTTTGTCTGTCATTCGGTCTTGCACCTTAGGATACTGCTGCCTTACTGGCTGCTTGAAGCGCTGTTTGCATTCTTTGGTCTCCGTCAAGTGTACCTCTCTGCACGTGGAACATACAGAGTTGCAAGAGTGGTCCGGTTGAGGCTCCTTCACACCACAGTTGTGACACACGGCGATTGTGGGTGTCGGGCAAACGTCTGTTCTGTGTCCCGTTTGCTGGCAGGCATAGCAGAATTGAATAGTATTTTTGAATGGGAAACAGGGAAGCTCGCCGCCCATATATAGTACACAAATCTCTGTGTTATGGAACCAAAAAACGTGATAACCACTGTCTTTGTCTCTCCAAGCATTCTGGGCATTAGGATCTTGACTTTTTGCGTTCGTATGCGTAGATTTGCTAGGAGAGTTTATGGGCTTGTGTAGGGAGTCAGACCATGCATGTTTTCTTTTCGTGTGCCGTCTCCCACTGCTGCATAGGCATTGACAGCATGTAATATTCCGTTGAGAGTGAGGCTTTTGATTTTTCTGGAGATATCAGTCACGTCCTGGTTGAGAGTGGAGATGATGAATATGTTGGATCCTGGCTTCAGCCCGAGCAAATTATGGCTGCCGCTTATTGTACCTTTTCACGCGTTTACAACTGCTTCTGCAATTTGTGGTGCCGTTAGTTCTATTATAGGTAGTTCTTGAGATGGTCTTACGATGACTTTGAAGTCTTCCTTGGGGCCCCGCCGTGGTGGTCTAGTGGCTAAGGTACTCGGCTGCTGAACCGCAGGTCGCGGGTTCAAATCCCGGCTGCGGCGGCTGCATTTCCGATGGAGGCGGAAATGTCGAGGCCCGTGTGCTCAGATTTGGGTGCACGTTAAAGAACCCTTGGTGGTCAAAACTTCCGGAGCCCTCCACTACGGCGTCTCTCATAATCATATGTTGGTTTTGGGACGTTAAACCCCACAAATCAATCAATCAAGTCTTCCTTGGGGAGTGGTGGTAGCTTCCACTTCTGTAGTCTTCTTTGTGACGTAGGTTGCGTAAGTGACTTGGATGTATGACTCGTGAAGTCATAGCCTCCCTCTGTTGTCGTGAGTTTCTTTCCCGCTTTCGCGAGAGCTCTCTTTCAACGAACGGTAAGGACCGTCTGCCAGCCTCCATCTTCGTCGCGTTCCTTGCCTCCAGATGTACCGTCGGTCTCTTCGTTGTCTCGGTCGGTAATTCCATCACCCGAAACGCTGTCCTGGCATTCCATTTCAGCCTGGTCCAAGGCCGGCGTATGAGGCTCTGCCTTCTGGTCTGTCTTGGGACGTATTTTCTTTTTAAGCGGTGTCTTAGACGCTTTCATCCGGGCTTGTGACGCCGCAGGCATTCTCGTAAGAGCCAACAAAGTTTTCGCTATCGAACGCTATCGCGCCATCATCACTTGGCGCGTCTCAGGCGTGTGCGTCTCGCCGCCGCTGCGTTCCTCGCGCGGTCTTAGCGGGCATGTTGTCAACTGAAAATAGATGTGAAGAGACTACTCGCCGAGAAACGTTTGTCATCCACGGCTGCCCCTGATGTTCAGGGGCACAGTGTGACAGCACAGTTTAAGTAAGCCACAACAAAATCACATAAAATTAGAAAAATTCGTGGGGCACATGAGAGCGGTGCTTCACTCGTTGGCGCCACTTTGCGGCCCTCATGAAGAGCAGAAAAAACCACCGACGGCAGTGGCATTGGTGGGTTCGACCATAACAAGCTTCGCCTCGCCGACAAAAAGCTCGGTCACCTCTTCCTTGAAAGAGGGACGTGAAGTAGGCACAAAGTGGGTTAAACTCCCGCTGGTTACAGCATTCAGTTACTTGCACTGTGGCATGACAAGTGAGTAGGGCTTGGCCACCATTTTTCAAAATTCCTTTACTAGAGCTCCTATTGGTCCATGGTGAGCGCTTCGGCGGCAGACGCCACAAAAATCGGCCCGAGAGCGATTGACACGGTTAGGGCACTTTCGGCAAATCTCGCCGCCGCCGAATCGGATTCGGTGCACTTTTGGCGGCCGGAATGCTCAGTGTGAACGTGCCATTAAAGGCGAAGCTTAAGGGTCCCCAGTGTTTTTTTCTGCGGCGAAGTACTGTGTACGCAACACATTTGAAATAATTTCGCGCAGTTTTTTGAATGTGTGACTGACGACGATGAAGAATCATGTCTGAGGATTTCGTAACAAATTGCTGCATTCAGTGACCAACTGATGACGCTCCTATTTTGCGTGACGCCTGGTTGTTCCTCCGATGTTTTAAAGTACTTCATTGCTCATATTAACGCGATCACTTTCCCGACATGAGCCCTACCTATGGTCAGCTCGCAACGGAGTTTGAAACACCGGCGTGTTTTGGTGGCAGAATATTGGGCTGGCACAGAGGAAACCCGGGTTTGAAACCAATTACGTCCGCAGTGTTTGTTCACTTAGGTTTTTCGTCTGATTTTGCATGAAAGAAGTTAAGTATACACTGGCGGCGGTGGCGGCGGCGGACAAACAGCTAAGACGCATGCAAACCTTGTTGTTATCTCATAACAGCTTTTGCAGTAATATACTGGCGTGCATATGTAAGTACCGAAAGAGCTGCCTTACTCGTTAGCTCTTGCTCTGGCATAGCCTAATTTGGATGGATGAATCGATGGATAGATGGATGGATGGAAATAACCTTATTTATACGTCCTCCACAAGGTGTAGCCACCTGTCTGGCTAAATCCTGTTGGGACTGGGCAGTCAAGCCTCCTAGCCCTGTCGTGGGCGTACTGGACAGCCAGGACTTGGGGGATGTGGTCTTGAGACTATCATCCCTGTAAACCGTTCCCGGGAAATGCCACGGCCAAGCGACTCACATTCCCAGACAATATGCTCAAGCGTGCATACTTCTTTCTTACATGGCTTGCAAACAGCATCCATATCTTTTCTTTTATATCGTACCATTCTTTTACCTGTGCTGGTGAGTAATAGGTTTGTGTATGTAATTGATTAAGTGTGACCGCTTGTGTTCTGTTTAGTGTACTGTGAAAAGGTGCAAACTCTCTCCTTCCCAGGTAGTAATGTGTAGTAATTTCATTATATGTCATGGGCGTACCCCGTTGTAGATTTTCAAATCCAGCAGAATGAAAGCCATGCGTAAAAGCGTCCAGGTCCGTAAGCTCGCGGGCAATGCTGTTGGCCGATTCATTTGGATTCATGGGATTGTCATCGAGTGATGCAAAGTGTGCTGGGAGCAAATATATTTAATGTAAATCAATGACTTGTTTGCTATTAATAATTCGAACTGCTTGTGGTGTGATCCTGCCCCTGCTGAAGGCTCTGATGGCTAGTTTTGAGTCACTGTATATCTCGGTGTATCGATCATCCGTCAGGGCGAACGCGATGGCAACCTGTTCAGCGCTTTCCGGTTTGGAAGTGCGAACCGTGGCGCAGTTGGTACACCTGCCGTGGTGGTCAACAACTACCGTGGTGAACTTATTTCGGTCTTTATATGAGGCTGAGTCGGCAAAGCAAGCCCCCCTGCTTCCTTGAGTGCCATGTGATTCCTGCCACTTGCATCTATAAAAAGTCTAGTATGGTCATCGTGTCGACTCTCGTGTCGATTTACCCCGTTTTCAGTCAATATATCTATGTCACTTTCGGATAGTGGCTTCCAGCCCTTACGTTTCCCCCCTTTCCCTTTTCTGTAAAGTAATAACTTTAATTTCTGTGGGGAGCACCTGAGACCAGTGGGCCTGAAGTATTCCTCCACTGTCTGCTTCGCTTCTGTGAGTGCATCTTGTACCTGCCCTTCACTACCACCAGCACCCCATATGGTAAGGTCATCAGAATAGATGGTGTGGTGAATGTTGCTGATATTGCTCAGTTTCCTGGACAGGCCGATCATGGACAGGTTGAAGAGGACGAGAGAGATCACCGAGCCTTGAGGGGTTTCACAATTACTGAGTTGAACCACGTCTGAATTGGTGTCTCCTACCCTCAACCTCGCCGTACGTGCTCCTAAGAAAGATTTTATGTTTTTTCGATCCCAGTCCAATTTCCTTTATCGTTTGAAGGATGTATTTGTGCCTAATGTTGTCGAATGCTTTCTCCATGTCTCGTCCTAGGATGGCTTTCGTATCTTTAGAATATCCGTCTAGAATGCGGTGTTTATTCTGCTTCTTAGCATCTTGAGTTGTAAGTGAGGATCTGAATCATAACATATTATAGGTGTATATGTTGTTGTTCTCCAAGAAATCCTTAAGCCTGTTGAGGATTGCATGCTCGGCAACTTTTCCTACACTTGATGTTAGCGATATTGGCTGCAAGTTCTCTAGACGGAGGTTTACCCGGTTTCGGTATTAGTATGACTTGAGAAAGTTTCCATTCATCTGGAACTTCATGCGAATTCCATGCTTCAATAATAAAATCAGTCAGTGATTCAATAGAGGGCTTGTCGAGATTCCTGAGTGACTTTTTGGTCACGCCATCTGGGCTAGGGGCAGACTTTCTGTTTAACTCACTCAACACCCTTCTGATTTCAGATAAAATGAAAGGTCGAACCAGCTCCGGTTGAGGGCTCCCCGGTATTACGATCGCGGAAATCGTTCTGGCTCCTTAGTGACTGGTAGGTATTTTTCTATGAGTAGTTTAGTAACTGTTTCAATGTCTTGATTTTTAAGGGCTGTGTTTACGGCCCGGGCAAGACAGTGTCTCTGGTTGGTTCGGTGCCTTGCTCATCTAGGAGGTGCCTAATGAGTTTCCATGCTTTGCCGTTCTTGATCTGCCCATCAATCGTTTCACAAAGTTCATCCCACTGTTGCTTACATAAGTTGGTGCAGTGCAGATCGATTTGTTTATTCAGTTCTGGTACTTTCTTCCTTAGTTTACGATTGAGCCTTAGAGTCCAGCATTTTTTAGTAATGGCCTGCTTTGATTCAATTAGGTGGGCTTGCTTAGAATCTATGGCCTCCACGTTAGCGTCAGTGAGAAGCTTTCTGGTGGCCGATTTGATGTCATTCCTGATGAATTCGCACCACTCTTCGAGGCCTTGTTTTGCCGCATTTGGTTCGCTTTGCGTTCTAATTCAGCGAAAGACATCCCAATCAATAACCTCGAATTCTCGAGTGTGGCCCTTCTTAACCGTGAGCTTAACCTAGAGAACATAGTGATCACTGCCGAAGTTATGACCGTTATTTGTGCATATGGGATGCTCTTCGTTCTGGACAAAGGTTAGGTCGGGTGTGGTGTCTCTATAGACAAATTTGCCGATTATATGGGATATCCTTCATCCGTAATCAATACCAGGTCTTGCTCGTCAGCATTATGCCATAGATTCCTGCCTTTGGGGTTTGTCGCAATATATCCCCAGAGTTCATGAGCAGCGTTAAAGTCCCCTGATATGAATAGAGGCCTAGCTTCCGCGAGTTTCGTAGCTTTCTCGAAAATTATCCTGAACTGTTGCCTGTAGTGCTTCGAGTTACTGTAAATGTTAAGGGCAAATAAGCTATTCCATTATTCGATTTTTGTATGAGACCGGCACTGATACCTCCACCACGAGATACTCTTAAGTTCTTATCCCCAAAGCAGGCAAGGCCGTGAATACGGAAAATCTGAGGCCCATATCACTGACTTCGTGCGCGGGCAAGCTTATGGAGACGATGGTACGGGATCGCCTCTCCCCATACCTTGAGGGCAAGGGCTTCTTTGCAGACACCATGTTTGGGTTTCGCCCACACATTTCTGCACAGGACGTCCTTCTCCAGCTCCATAGGGCCGTCATACAGCCCATAACTATGCGACACAATGATAAAGCCATCCTCGCCCTTGATCTGAAGGGGGCTTTCGGCAATGTTAAACACAGCAGCATCCTGGCTAACTTGAGTTCCACCGATTGCGGGGCTAAGGTCTTTGCATATGTCAGAGATTTTCTCTCTAAACGCCAGGCACTTCTTTGGATCGAGGGCGAGAAATATGGCCCGTACATTATGGGAACACGGGGTACCCCACAGGGAGCAGTGTTATCGCTGCTCCTTTTCAACATTGCTATGATGCGCCTTCCAAGCGAATTGGCCAAGGTGGAAGGCACACAACACGCAGTATATGCCGATCATATTACAATCTGGACCACTGAAGGGAGCCTTGGTGGAATGCAGGAACGCCTTCAGCAGGCCGCATCCATAGTCGAGGCGTATGCCAACGATTGTGGACTCCAATGTGCTCCAAACAAATCAGAGCTTCTGCACGTTAGAGCGAAGCCAAGAGATAAATCAGCCATACACATCTCCCTGTCTGGGGTTCCCATCAGAGAGGTGGAGGAGCTCCGGATTCTGGGCCTGTTCATTCACCACAGACTCAGACCGGACTCAACTATAGCGAAACTCAAGAGAATAGGCGAACAGGTAGGGCGCATGATCCACCACGTTTCCGACAAGTGGGGTGGTCTGCGGGGCAGGGACGCGTTTCGGCTCGCCCATGCCGTCGTGACTAGCCAGACCCTCTACGCCGTCCCATACCTTCGCACTAACAAGCAAGAAGACGAAAGAATAGGTGCCATCATTCGTAAGGCTACTGAACGAGCTCTGGATCTCCCGGTGGCCATTTCCAACGCCAAACTGAGGTCGTTAGGTGTGCTCAACTCCTACCACGAGTTGCGGGAGGCCCACTTTATGAATCAATATACGCGGCTCGTGCAGACGGCTCCCGGGCGCCGCCTGCTGAACCGCTTACATTGACAGCACACTTGCACTGCAGAGGAGGCGGAGCATATTCCGGAACTGTGGCGGCATATGCTCTCGGTCTCTCCACTCCCCAGTAACATGGATAAGCACACGCACGAAAGCAGAAGACAGGTGCGGGCTGGGACGCCTGAGAGGCAACACGGCTCCCGACCTGGTGTATTCTACGTAGATATAGCAGGGCCTTCGCCCACGGGATTTTACACGGCCTGTGTAGTTCACCGGGAAAGCATGTCATTGGGCTCTCGTTCCGAGCAGAAACTCCAGAGCGCGCTGAGGAAGTCGCGATAGCGCTTGCTGCTGCGGACCCCAACTCGAAAGTTATCATCACGGACTCCCGGAGAGCATGTGCTCATTACTTGGTAGAGAGATATCCCCCCTAGCCAGCCAAATTCTAAAACGGGCTCTCGCTGATCCAGCCCCGAAACGCATCGTATGGGCTCCTGGCCATCAGGGCTTACGAGGTAATGAGGCCGCTGACGCGGCCGCCCGAGCTGTTACCCACCGGGCTCCTCACCTTGGCTCTTATGACTCGGAGGCCAATACACCGCTGCTGCGGTTCAAAGAAATTCTGACCTATTATCGCGACACTCACCGCCTTTACCCGGCTCCTGCAAAGGGGCTGAGTAAGGTGGAAGAGCGAACTCTAAGGCGCCTGCAGACAGGTACTCTACTCTGTCCTGCAATTCTAAAACATTTCGATGCGAACACAGATGGGTGGTGCTTATACTGTGGGGAGACGTGTGATATCTTCCACATGGTATGGGCATGCCCGAAAAATCCCCACCTAACCCCTTCTTCTACCCCTTCCCGAGAGGCATGGGAGACTGCCCTCCTCAACTGCTCATCACTAGAGTCTCAACGGGCTCTGGTGTGACGGGCGCGAGTAGGGGCCTCGTCATGCGGTGTCCCGGAGTAAGGACGCCGACCATGTAGCGGGGTCATGCCTTGGCCCCGTACCACTCTCTTTTATAAGAAATGTTTTTCATCATCATCATCATCATCATCATCATCATCTTAAGTTCTTGTACCGATTGCTCAGATCGTGAGAGATGTGTGTCAGCTGCTTATTTACAAACACATAAGCCTCTACCATAGACTTCACACTCTATAGCTCTATACCCAGTGAGCGTGACGTATCCGTACCCAGTTTCTTGGAGTGCTGTTATATCCAACTTAGATTTAGTGATCTAAGATATTGCTGGAGTGTGACACGTTTGTTGTTGTACCCTCCGCAATTCCGTGGCCACACTCAGAATTCCCTTTTAGTGTGGGCCATATTGGATATTCGTATTCCCTGCCTGGGGAATCATGGGGGCTGTAAGGAACGATGGTCCACTCTGCGCTCTGTCGTTGCCGGACATACTCGTCATTTCAAGAGTTTTCACTCTTTCGCTAAATGCCTTAAGTCCTTCCCTAGGATTATTTATAGTATTCTGCATTTGTCCCACACTCATCGTTAACTGTAAGACGCTGTCCATGATTATTTTAATTTTATCTGCGAATGAGGATAGTGTATATTTTATTTCCTCAGTGTGCGCTTCAGTATTCTTGAGCTCACTTTCGACGGCTCTGCGCTTGGCCGACATGACCTCATTATCCACAGGCACGGGAACTGGCGTTTCCTTTTGCTTGTTTTGTTCTCGGTCTGCTTGGTCTCACCTAAAAGTTTTTTAATTGCTGCTAATTCTGTAAGCATATTATTGCTCATCTTCTTTAGTTCTTCATTTTTTTTATTGAGTCTCTCTACTTCCCTTCTTTGCTCTGGGGGTTGGTCGCAAAGCAAGACACTTACTGGTTCGATTCACGCACCATCGGCCCAGGCAAGTCGCTCATTGTCGCAAGATTGTCCTCTGGTAGTTGGCGCCTTGTCCATCATTGCCAATCCCTTGACTTCGTCGGCCCACGTGAAACCAATGCCTCCTTCGGATTCCGGGTTGATCAACGAACTCCGATTCCCAGACCTCACCACGGATTTGAACCTAGATGCACGCCTTCTTCTGGATCTAGATACACTACTTCATTTGGATTATGAGCGATTTCGAGACCTAAACTTGCCGCGAGATGCTGCTGTTGGCTTCGAATCGTCAATTGGAGCTGATGCCGTGGAGTGCAGCTCGGATGAGGGCAGGTTCAGCGGATTGTCGACTTCTTCCTTTTCAGCATTGGCTGCGATCGCTCTTTCATTTCTTCTTCTGACAACGTGTGGAATTGTGTAACGCTGTCTTGACATCTTGTCCGCCGTGGGGTGTGGACCGCCGCGAAGTTCACACCTAGGTTGACACCTGTGTTCCTTAATCACGGTTATTGCGCCACATCCTCTACACACGTTCTCTTCCGGAATGGGACACACGTCAGCTCTCTGACCAAGCCGGCCATAAGCATAACATATATCGATCTTTTTCTTGTAGAGCAAACACTTCACCAGGATCGGACCGAACCTGACGAAATATAGAACCTTGTAACCATTGAAGGCGATGACCACCATGCCGGTCTTCCTAATGTTTTTAGCCACGAGCGCCAAGGGGTTTCTTGGGTTGACAATATTTCTCTCAATCTCCACTGGCCCGTCGGCGACGTCGATGTTTCTTATCAGTCCTTTGCACGTATCATCTGGTTCAGCCTCATAGGCGTTGATCTCATAATTCCAACGACCCGATCTATTGATCTTATTCTCACGTACCTCTCAGCATTTTCCCGCTCCGGTGTACTCACCACCATTATGTTCTGGCTGATGTTCGGGAAGATGATGTCTGATGCCGTCTGGTCCAAGCCCAGCCCTGCAGCTTCTATGATGGCCTTGCCTACTTTGGTGGAACCCATCTTGCTAATATTGATGCCGCCACGTGGTCTTAGGATGATCTTGAAGTGATCCTTAACCATGTAGGGAATGTGGGAAGCCCTGGTGACATTGTTCTTGACCTGATTGCCGTTCTCAAATGTTCTAGACGCCGCGTCCGTGTTAGGCGCAGCTACGGCTGAGTCTCCGCTGGCAGCGGATTTGGTCGACATTCGCTTGGAAACTGCTGCTTGCCACCCGTACTCTTCGGTACACTCATCGGGAGATATGCTCTCCCCGTCCATCTTTACTTGCATGTTGAACGCGCTGCCACTCGCCCCCGACGAACGCCACTTGCGCGCGTCCGTGTGGCGTTGACCTGGCTCGGCGTAGGCCTACCTCAAGCACGGTGTCGTTGGCACAAAAAGTCTCGTAAAATGACGAAAAGTTCACCCACCATAGAAAAATATGTAGCCTTGTTCTCCTCGATGTTGGCATAGCTTGATGTTTTTCGTAACATTTAGCACATCGCTTGTTTGGACAAGTTCTTATTCTGTCGAACTGTTAAGTAGCGTGAACTTCTGGGAGGAGAGACAAAGTTTGCGCCACTTAACAGTTCAACAGTTCGTAATATTACTGAAAGCAACAAAAGCACCATTATCTAAGAAACAATATGATGGTGGCACACCAGCTAGAACTATACACCTGTGGAATGACTCACAGCTTTAGAGTAGAAACACTTTCTGAAGTGTTGCCTTTATAAACACTTTTATGACACTAACGAATCACTGGTGTTTGTGCTTGAACGAAACGAATCTAACCAGGTATTTGGCTTCGCTTGTATGCTTCACCTTGCAATCCTAGAACCAGTCAATCCAACACTTTTTCAGACTACCCATGTGTGTCTATAGCATTACAAGACATTTCTTTTCTGCTAATAAAAAAGAACGGAATAAAAACGAACTACTCTAGCCATGGGGAATACAAACCAATCTGTAACACACAGAAAACAATGCACATGTCTGAAGAAACGGCCCCACAGGTAATTTTATTAGGAATGTGTGGGGACTCGCGAGGAATTTGCAAGAGGGGACATTGGCAATTTGTAACCTGCATAGTGCTTTGACACTGCAAAAATGGCTATGGTCAAATGCATGGGTAAACAAAGCACTTAAAATCACGTTTTATATGAAAGGAGTACTTGAAAGCTCAGTACAGAAGAGTCAGGACAGCGAGGATGAAAATATGGCGGCTGTGGAGAATGCTACGTTAAATGTAGGAGAGAGCAAAAAACGTGTTTGAGTGTGCCGCTCAAGAAGTCGTCCAATAGAAGCGTGTACTCGAGAAGACTTGGTGCTGGTGAGAGAGGAAGAATTTTGACCGGATTGTTGATTTAGCGAAAGCGGAAGACGCGGTGAAAACAGCGCACGAAATTTTAACTGCGCAAAATGATGGGCACACGCGGTGTCTGCGTTTGTGTGAACATGCGTGTGTGTAGGTCTATGCATTGATTTTTGTCTTTAAGCGCTGTTAAAATATGATATAGTGTGAACCACATCCTCCAAGCAGCCGTTCAAGTATTTTGGAGCTGGGAGGTGCCGCCCCCTTATCGTACGTCAGATTGAAATTATACCCATGATTATTGACGTATTAGGTAAAAATATCGCAGGCTTTCAAATTGAAAAGAGGTGCACGAGTAGTACTATTGATATTTTGATTTTCGTTTTTCAACAGATTCAGTGTTTGAACGCTTCCGCATGACTGCACATTGCTGAAACCGCATGCCGTAACAGTTGTAATTCTTTCGGGTCTATATTATTGCGCTACTATGTATGCCCTTCATTTCAGTAGTTCGATTTGTTATTGAAGGAAAAGAGTGAAATGACACAACAGAAAGAACGATGGCTACGCGCAAGTTCTAGGTCATATTCACAATGTTGTATCAGTTTAAATATTCTATTCTAGGTAATGTACTTGCGTTAAAGAGAATAGTAATCACCAGGTTACACGTGATCTGTTTCGTGATACTCTTATTGAAAAAAACACACAGCCATGCCACTTGCAAGCGTGCGCACATAGTAATGCGCGGTACATTAATCTTCAGGGCATGCGTGCTGAACGCACGACCCTCACGCCATCTCGCTACTGAGTACGAAAACGTTCGAAGTCACTAAGTTCTCAGCACCATGAATGATTCATGGTGTACATGAAACTTAGCCAAACCAATATTGTATGATCTGTGGTGCAGTGATTTGGGTGACGCACAACGGAGTTAGAGGTCGCTGGTTCAACATCCTGCAACAGAACTTTTCCATTTCTTTTCATTGCAATCTGTTGTTATATATAATTTACAACGTTATATCTGTGACAGAAATGTGTGGAGGCATGGTGAACCCCGGCAAAAACAATTTCTTGTTAAATCATTGAAATAATTTAGTTTCACTCGAATATTTATCGAGCTTACCAAGTCATAGAGACTGCCGTACTTCGCTCGCAGCTGCTGGGACTTTTTTGTGTTATTGTACGTGCTATGAGGCAGCATTTCGCAGTTTGTCATGTTGCTGGTTACGTAGGCAATGTGTCCCAGCCCGATGATGACGTCGGGAGCTTTGACAGCACTGAAATAATCATTTATATATACATTTCATCAAGAAATCCAACCCCTCGTTGTGATCATTAGGAAAAGAGTGTTAGCTTAAGGTTGTCATGCACTTCTGGCAACAGACGTAAGCATGCAGTTGCTGTATACACATCTTGCTACTCGCAAACCTTCCAACTACGTCACTTTATTTGAAACTCAATATGCTAATCTTGAACTCAAGCAACTCGACCTTCATTTGAAAAGTTAAAAATTAAAAAAAAACGTGCGACCTGACAAGGTGGTTTTAACTCTACAAAACGAACACTTGTGAGGAACAGAACATGATATGTCTTTTTAGAGCTAAAACCACCATATTACGTAACTACCATATCGCCCAACAACTTATTATTACGAAAAATACGAGTCGAGGTACGTAACTGAAATCATCAGCGTCAATACACTTAGACCAGCCACATCACCACAAGAGTCACTCTAAATGGTGAATTTGGGCGTGCTCTCTTCTGTCTCTTTCCTTCTACATCTTTGAACTCTCCCACCTCTTTCCCTTGCATAAAGTAGCATACCATTCCTCCTAGATAGGTTAATATTTTCTGCCTTTCGTTCCTGTTCCTTATTTTTTTTCCTTCCCACCAACAAAGTAGACACTGCCAACCGTAGTTGTCTTTTCATCCGCGACGGGAATGTGAAAACAATCCAAAACTTCTCCAGAGACGCTTCGTGGGTATAGGTGCTAATCTTATTTACCAAGGAAGTCTGTTATGAGACTGTGCTTCCTCGCAGATTGATAATGTTGCGTCACACATAAAAAGTTATATGGCTCTCAAAATAGCACGTAGCTATTGGTACTTTACAAGAAGGGCCCAAACCGTATGTTTCAGTCGTGTATGTTAATGTAAGCAAAACTTACTTAAACGTTTTCGTCATCGCATCTTTCGTCTCCATCCCACTAATGTAGATTCCAATGAGTGTGAACAAGTCATCACGGCCGAGAAAATTAAAAAGGAATGATTTCAGTTCCTGGAAAGGAAGTGGACAAAATATCACTTGATGTCGCAGCATATTAGTATGAAAACCGATATACAATAGGCACCTTAAGAGTGCCTAAAGACGAGTAGGCTACGGTGAACGAGCACTTAGTGAGAAGTGTTCACCCCGCTTTACCAGATAGCCACTAATCTAGACCCTGCAGCTCAATCTTAATACTGCCTCCTTCAAACTTATATATTCAAATTCAAGACACCTCTTTTAATTGCACTGATTAAGAAACCCCCAGCAAACGTACGAGCAAGGCCACATTAGAGGAAGGCTTTACAATTTTTTTACTGTGCCTCGGATTCTTCAAATTCCGCATAACTTTGACAATCCGATGATTCTATTTGAACGAAACTCGTTTAAACCAAGTTTCTTTTCACACGTGACGCACTAAAAACAGAGACATGCCCGTAGTTTGAAGAGTTGATCTGCAAAAGCAGCTTAATTTCATACCTGAAATACCCACATAACGAGTAGGTAATGATCCTAGAATAAGTAAGCCCAAGTAAGCCCATGCGAAAATTGTTAACATTCCCGACTAGGTCACGTCATATTTCATTGAATCACGTCTTTTATGACAGCTAATGTTTTCTTAGGATCTTGAGTATCAAACAAGACTGAAGTTCACTGGGAGATAGAGGCGTGAAGCGATGAGAAACCATTGCACAGGAAATGCCGTAGTGAAATATGTTTCGACTAATTAACTTGCTTTCGTCATGGCAAAGCCTCGACCAAGAAATCTCCACATTGATAAAACGTTGGCTCCAGCGACAATACCTGTTCAATTATTTTTAAAGCATCAGTGAGTTCATTTTGTGTATTTCGTTGACAGTATATGAAGCAAAAGCCAACAAAGTTTCTAACCAGCTGTAGGCATTTTCATGTAATGTTCCAGTTTTTCAATTTTAATTTTGTTAGTTACACGAGCATCAAGTACCTAACAAATGTCTGCAGATGAGGCTCCCAGAGTATGAATTCCGAAAACAGGACGCTTAGGTAAAAACCACAACAGTGAATTGGAAACGATTGGCGGAAGATCAGCATGTGTAATATTATTCTCATACAAAGCAAAACAAACAGCAACATGCTGGAACAGTTGAAATAAAAAAATAAAATAATACAATATAGTTAAAGGCAAATGCGAAATTTTATATAAAAAGCGATCAAATGCAAATCAAAATACGACACACGGAAGAAATACGGAATAGAAGTAGATAATGTGCACAAAATTTAAAGTGAGAAAAAAACTGAAACCTTCGAAAGGAAACAGAAATACACACATAAAATAGATGAGTACAAGTGGAGAAAAATTATATACCTTAACTAAGTTGGACAACCACGAGTTAAAATGAAAGATTTTATTGATGTTTTGAAAAGTAACATTGCGGACAAAGATTTACGTTCAACCGGCAACTATTCCAAAGATGATTGGTAGAGAATTTAGATGTTTTCTTGCCAGAGTTAGTGCGAATGGGTGGCAGCAAATGATTGTGGTTAGAAGCCATTCTGGTGGGGCTAGTATTTTTGAGGCAGCTGCATTCAATATAATAAAGGGAGAGCTTGGAATTAACTTATAAAACATTACACTTATGATCACCGAAATAACTTTTTAACTGATAACATTTTGTGCTCAGAGAGAAGACTAAAGGCACCTGAATGCAAAGAACTGTAAGTTATGATACGTATGGCTTGTTCTTTTTTTATATCTTGGATAGAATAAAAATAGCAATGATAGGTGTTACTTCAAGAGATTATGCCGCAGTTTTTATGTGAATGAATAAATGCAAAATATTGTGAAAGCAATGCAGGAGGTAAAAACTCTGACGTGCCTTGATGAGCACACCAATACCGAAGGCGGACTTCTTTTCAGTATAAGTTATGAGAAATTCAAATTTCAATTGGCTTTCTAATGTCTCACCCAGAAATACCGCAGAGTCATTCATGGAAATAGAATGATTTCCTAATGATAAAGGAGGATTGTAATTGCTTTGCATGGTTTCAACTACACCCCAGAAATAAAGGGTGACAAAACTCTGTAGCCGCGTCAACACCCATTTAAGCCTTTCATGAAACTTTTCGGGAGCAGCAGGTAAGCTCTTTTTATCTCAAGCAAGTCTTAGAGACACTGAGCTTATGTCAGTTCAGTCAGACTTGCTTAAAACAGTGTTCACTCATCCGCTCAGGTGTTATCAATACCTGCTCAAATGATATACCTTAATACTTGTGCTCGACCATTGTAACTAGGAAACCTAGAAGATCTACATAGAACCGGAAATCTCTTGGTTAACACAATTCAGAGCCGTGTGAAGCATGTAATGCCCCGGTGTAGCCATGTTCATATAACACATGGTTAACCAGATTTCCCAGACCGACTTTGGCTTCTGTTCGCTGCACGCCACATCAAATGTACTATTTTCGCGGTATTCATATTTCGCTTGTGAGACAACAGAGCGTGATTCAACATGTGATATCGCTGAGCGAGTGGCAAGGGTAAGCGGAGGCAAGCGCTAAAACAGGTTTCTGGGGCTTCACTAGATTCAAAAGTGACAAAATGAGTAATAAAAAGATAAACTAAAAATGAGTATTGTAGATCATGACCAAATTTTTCTATTTGCCAAAAATTGGCAGCTCCCACGTACAGTGGGAATCGATGATATGCGAAGCATGAATGAGAAATGTTGATATGTCACTTCAAACTCACGCAACTTTGCGAGGTGGAAGTAAATGATGCCGCACATGACTTCTGTGTCATCATTATCATGCTTAGATGTGTCGTTTACCTTCGTCGTTTATTCACGTCACGTGATAGGAGATTTAGTATATGTGGAGCTAGCGAAACGGCTCGAGCACGCTATCAGCATGGTAGGCTGTCATGTTCCTGTATGACACGCGTGTCAGGATTATCATGTTTGCACCAGTCATATATTTCGTCCTTCATTGGCGTCACGCAACACCAAATTTGGTGTATTTCGAGCTAGCAAAACGGCCGCGAGGGCATCATGATGGGCCCAATGAACTCCAATGTAGCGTTGACGCGCGCGCACGCTGGACACAGCGACGCTACGTTAGAACAACGCGAGCACTCTATAGCCTGACGCCAGGTGCGACCGGCGTCCTTCAGCGCGGCCGGACGGCAACCATTTGGCGCTGATGCCATAGAGTAAAATTACTCTATGTCTACTGCGTTACCCAGACAACACTGCGTCTCCCTCTTTTCGTGATGGATGCACGCCGGACGCACTGAAACGCGCATGCGTCAAAGTTACGCAGCGCGGCGCGCACCTCTGAATATACGGCAGGACCGGCGCCTGGCGTGGCAACGCCGGCGCGACGCGACGATTGAACGCCGGCGAGAGCGCGCACCACGTCTCGTCGGAATGTATCGGCGCCTTGACTGTGGCATGTAGTCATGTTCTCACATGGCACGCAACTCAAGGTTATCATGTTTGCACCAGTCACATACTTTAATCGTTCACTGGGCGTCACGTAATACCAAATTTGGCTTATGTGAAGCTAGCGGAACATCCGCGGGCGCATCATCAGTGTGGCATGTAGTCATGCTGTTACATGACACGCATGTCGTGAATATCATGTTTGGACGTGTAATTTGCTTATGTCGTCCATCGGCGTCAAGTATTAGAGAGCTTGGTACATGTGAAGCTAGTGAAAAGGCCGCGAGCACATCAAGAGCATAGCAAGTAGTCATGTTGCTACATGACACGCATCTCATGTTTATCGTGTTGGCGCCAGTATCGTACCTTCGTCAATAAACCACGTCCCGTCATACCAAATTTCGTATAAGTGAACTAGCGAAACGGCTGCCAGCGCATTATGAGCGTGAGTCACATACCTTTGCCATCCACTCACGTACCGTAATACCAATTTGGTATATAGGACGCTAGCGAAACGGCCGCAAATGTGTCATGAGCGTGGAACGTAGTGATGTTGTTACATGACACTCATGTGATGACTTTCATGTTAGAGTCTGTCGGTTGTGTTCGCCATGCAATCATGTCATACCATACAGGTTTTGCAACATGCCTTGTGAACGAAACCATTGCAAGAGCTGCAGGACCATGAAATGTAAATCATGCCATTCATGACATACATATCATAATTGTCATGTTACAACTAGTCAAATATGTTCTTTATACAGTCATGTTATGGCATACAGAGTTTGGTATCGATACCGTTATCGAAACGGCCAGGAGAGCTAGAAGTCATAGGCGGCTACGTAGATAAATAGATAGATAGGTAGATAGATAGATAGATAGATAGATAGATAGATAGATAAATGGATTGATGGATAGATAGATAGATAGGTAGACAGACAGACAGATAGATAGATAGATAGATAGATAGAGGGATAGATAGATAGATAGATAGATAGATAGATAGATAGATAGATAGATAGATAGATAGATAGATAGATACGCTTAAGGTTACCGAAATTCACTTCGAAAATGCTTCGAAAATGCTTCGAAATAAAAAAAAGTACTTAAAATAAATGCGAAAATTCATGTTAACCTGCTCTTGCTCAAACAGATCTTGCTTGGCATGCCCGGCAATCGCTACACGAGCGCACATGTTTCTTGAAACCGAAACTATCACTAAGTTCCCTGGTCCTGGTTGAACGATGCAGTCGCTATACTTACGGACAGCAAGAGTCACCCATTTCTTAAATAGCACTGAGCGTGAGTGCTTGCAGTCATTTCATACTTTCGTTTTCTCGTTGTTGCGATGAATCAGAATGTCTTTACGAGAATAGTGCCACAATCGTGCGTTCCAGCTCTGCTCGCGAAACTGCATCAGCCCATTAAATCACAGATTATTACTTTTCCTTCAAGTGTTCGACGGATTGTTGTCTGGTCGAGAGGAAACGTTACGAAGGAAACAAAGTACGCCAACCAAATCACGACAATATTGAGCGTGTTGCGTAGCTACAATGTTGAAGTCACGCGCATGCCTGTACCGAAGTCAAGCAATCACAATTAAATAGAAACGATAGCTGCCAAACGAAATGTTTTCTGGTGTTGTCTACAAAGCCTTTTATTTGGATATTGGGAAAACGTGAAACATTGACTGCACATGCGCCAGCGTCAGAACATTCTCGAAAGGAAGAAAGTGATATCTAATTACCTGGCTTAGGATGCAGCCATAACTGATATCTTCAGTAGGTTGATAAACGCGAACATCGTCGGTAACAAAGAAATGGGAAAATCACGCTTGTATCTTGAATCGCTTGAGATACAATTTATGGACCACACACCGAATCGTAGTGAAGGAATCCTTCCCTCGCCCAACGCACCTCGCTTGCGTCATGTGCAGTTCTCTATACGTATGATTTAGTATTGTTGGGACTTAATATGTACCTTCGCTTTGGGCATTTATTTCGTCAGAGTAATAGCTTTTTTCACCAGAACAAAACATTACATATCAAATAAAACAAATTAAGTAGCCCACGTACCGAGAGAAGTGAGACGGCTCCCTCGAAGATGGCGTCAGAAAACTGGTTCTTGTTTATGCTTAAGATGCCAAATGCAATAATGTTTCTGATGATCAGGGCCTGGATGAAATTCCCGCACTCAGCCGGTCGCGTTCGTAAGTGACTTTGAACGTCCGACGTGTATCTGGTAAAAGTTGAAATTAAAGCAACAACTTTACTGTTTCCGCACAGACGCATACTCTTAGCTAGCCGGGGTGCCACTTCATTAAATTTGTAAGTAACAGCTTAACTGCCCGACAGCATATACATATTTGCTGCACCTACTAAACAGAGATTTTCTATTGTCTAATTACATTCACTTTCTTGAAAGCTGCGACAAAATTTTTAAATAAAACTTTTCTTACAGGTTACTCGCATTGGCGCCTATCATTTACGCGAAGCGATCACGAGGTAGCTAAGTGTTTATGAAAAATTTGTTTGTGTTGGAGCTAAGCTCTTAGATGCCTATTGATGCCCATTCCTGCGCTCAATACGTGTGGCCATTGATATTCTGCTTTATTGAGACTACTAGCCTAATGCGAGTCGGATGCGAACATTTATTGATTCACATTTACAACAACCAGGAAGGGCCAAGGGATAGAAAAAAACAATTTTGTCTTCGTGCGCAGCTGGAACAATAAAAACCTTCAAATTGCTCAAATATTTGCACTCTTAGGTTACAATTACGTCACATATATTAGCGAGAAGCTTTGAGCTGGAAAAGTAGTCTCAAAAGAATCTGGCGTGTGAATGTGATGTCATGTACAGAACTCTGTTCTCGTGTGGCGGAACAGTTATTAGACAAATGTTGTATTAACAATACACTGAGGTACCACAGTGATTTTAGAAAAAAACATCAGCTGATTTGGAACTTGTTTTGTACTGTCAATTATGTAGGTGCTTCTCAGATTTCCGAAAAACAAGATCAGTTGTAAGCTGTGGCCTCAGATTACCACAGAGTTGATATAAGCCTATGTATTTTCAAAAGGTGATCAGTATATGAACAATAATTTTTCTATCTTTGATGTATTTTTAGTAAAACTTGCAATGTACGTGTATCATGGCATGGAGATTTGAATTCTGTAAACATATGTCAAATATCTCATTCAGAAAAGTTATGAGAAGTTTGCCTAATGTATTTAGGTACATTTACGAGTCGTCATGGTACCTTACAATGAAAAGGTTAGTTTTGAAAACTATGTCGTTCTTCTGAAAGGTTTATCCCAGTAGCTGAAAAAACTAAATTTCACAACAGTCGTTCCATAGACCACAAAACACTAAAATGTGGGAAACAAAAGTGAACTCCTAGTGAGTAGCTTGCATCTATCAAATACTAGCAATGGCATCAGGGTTTACGGTGAACGAGAAGCTTTAGCCTGTAGTTAAGGTCTCGCAAAAAATTGATACTAAGTGTATTTCAACTTGAACATTATCATAGAAACTTCCTAATCACTTCAGCTAGGCAGATTCACTTCACAGAAAACACAAGGCCAAAAAATATGTGCTTGAGAGTTCAGCATCTTCGCCACAAAAGTAGAAAGAATGAATGCTACAGCAACAACTTCCAATGTCGCGCGATGAAGGGCAAGCAGCTGAAAACGTGCAGCGCACACTTGAAGCAGGAAGCACGCGTGAAATGAGCATAAAAAGTAGAAGCGCTGACAAACAACTGTCAGTTAAAGCACGCTGTTCAAGCAAAATTATGCACGGAATGAACGCGCAAGCATACACAGGACGAGCCCAAAGCAACCATCACAATTCTTCTTGTTTGTGCATGAGCACCGCACTTCTTTCATAAACGCGGCCGCTACAGCGACAGAAGCAACAATCATGCTCTCTCTAACCACTGTAACTTCAAAGCCAGCTTGCCGTTGAAGCACAAGAGGTACGAAGCTGCCGAATCCCAAGATAAGCACGCGCGCCTGTGAGCTACCACGCAAGAAAACTTCTATACGCTTTTTGACCACGCCATGTGGAAGCGTGCGTGTATAGCGAGCCGTAAACGACGTGCGGGGTAGCGTAGTGGCTTAGCACGACGACCTTTAGAACGCCCACACCCAACATGCGCCGGCCAGGCCATCGCGCTGCTGATAGCGAAAACGTGCTAAGTGTCTAAGCATTGAGGACCATTAGCGGTACATAGTGTTCATTAATAGCTCACCAATAGAGAACCGGAGAAGGTTTGCTTTGTGCACGGCGTTGCACTTCGCGTCACGCGATGGGCAGTGCGTGGTAACTGGTTCGTTGCCACAGTGCGCAACTTGTCCCTACCGTTTTAGATGCGAAGCAGTTCTTTGACTAGCCTGTGTAACGCTGTTCTCCTGTGCACCCCAACTTCGCATGTTCGCGTTGTTGCTCCCTCCCCCTACTCCGCCTCACAAGGCCGACGCAAGCAGCGTCAGCTAGTAAAAAAACTGACTGCTTGCGCTACAATACCGTTCACTGCAAGCCCGTATATGTAGGCACTGGATCGCAAGTTCGGAATCCAGTAGAGGGCATCTTTACTTGGCTTTCGCTTGATGAACACCAGCGTCAACGTCCCGGCCAGTGTTAAGATTATCGCCCGCTGCTTCGCATCTACACATGGATCCCTTTAGCCACACACGGTTCAAAGTTTTCATGATGATACTTTTTCAGACGCAAAGGTTTTGGTCTGTCGGTGGACATGTCTGTGTCAACCGAAATGACTAAAACCCAACTACATCCGCAACGCCTATCGATATTCATCTGGTTTCGGCGTTCATACTAGCAAGTGTTGTCAAATAAAAAAAAATATGCACGTGTCATAGGCCCAACCCTAACACCTAATATCTGTGGCTTGATTATACTATAAAATGCATACGTGAGTCATTCTAAGTAACATAGTGGTTATTACAGAGCACTCACAATGCAAAGCTATGCACGATAGGCGGGTGTTTATTGCACTTTGCTGAGATACGGTTGCGGCACTTACCCGTCGCCTAGCATTCTTGAAATCGTGGCCTCCGAAATTGCGCACACACGCCGCGCGCTCGATATATGGGGGAATCCTATCGTTTACCAAAATTTATGCCAAATGGCGCTCATGTCTCACGTGGTGCCTTCAGAATCACATTCACCAATTTTCTCGCGCAGAATATAACAACAACAAAAAATGTTTTATTCCCTCTCTCCAGACGCGATACTGTCAACTTTAGACAAAATTTGCAGTGAAACACGTAGATACGGAGCCAATTTTTTTGTTTGTAATCTTTATATATTTATTAACGTCATATCCGAGACGAAAATGCATCAGTGGATCCATGGCGGACTACGACATAAAACACTTTCGTGCTAAAAGCTGTGTAAGCTGAGCTTTATTTGATCGGTTTCCCAAATATTAAGAGTTTTAGCGTTCTTATGAGTCATCACTTCATCTTACATAGATGAGGTGGCAGTGACAATCTGTGTGTCGTTTACCTACATGTTACTTATATTTATGTGTGACCTTCAGTAAAAATTTCAGTTGTGAGTCATCGCTTGTCGTTTCTGTTGTTTGTTCTCTTGTTCTGCGCGCGCGCGTGTGCGTGCGTGCGTGCGTGCGTGTGTGTGTGTGTGTGCGTGTGCGTGTGCGTGTGTGTGTGTGTGTGTGTGTGTGTGTGTTTGATAAGGCTAAGGTAATAGAGGTCTAATAACAGAAATTTACAAATTTAGAATTACGACAATAATTCTACGTAAGTTGTCAAGAATTTGGTCTTTTCTGTGGGAATGGTTCGCGTAAGCTCTTATCTGAGTAGGCTATATAGGCCATACTTACTGATTAGCGGACCGACAAGCATTATTAAGCACGCAGGTAACACGTTCTTACCTGACATTGATGCCGCATCCGTACTCTGTTCTGCGCGTGTCCTTTGCGGCAGTCAGGAACGTCAGTAGTTCTCCCGTCGGTGCACTGTCGATGAACTTGAAGTCGTTGTTCGTGTACAGTGAGTCAAAGAACACGTAGTCGCAGACACCATCAGGTGGCACCGCAATCGGAACGAGTCCGAGAGATGTGGTGCAGAAAAACGAGTCGCTGTCGACCCCAGCTGCGCGTAAAGTGGTAAAATATTGTGCCCCCCAAATACGGCCAATAGCGATCACTAATCTGCCACTCGTTGCTAGGTCACTGCGACTCATATGCTAGGTCACAGCTACTCACTCACTGAAACATTTCACGTCAATTATTATTGTCCAAAAAAGTAATAATAATAATAATTGAACACTTTCTACGTCCCCGGAGCAAGATATGACTACGCGGTGCCATAGTAGTGGCCTGCGGGAATTATCATAACCTGCAGTTTTGTACTCGGACGTAAACATAGGCTGGTAGAACTCCTACATTTTTCTTACTTAGAAAACTAATGGCGTCACCCATTGGCAGATTGGGAGTGAACCACGAACTCTGCGCAAGAGCACTCCTCTCCAGTAGAAGGAAAAAGAAAGTAATCTACTAAAGGAATGCACGCGCTTCCTCTGGAGCTGACGGCAGTGTCAGAATGGAACGCAATGCGCCTGTCTCTCTTCTTGCTTTCTCAGCCTCCTCAAGATATGTTTAAATAAAGTCAATCTCTCTTTCTCTCTATTCTTGCTTGAGTGGGTCAACGCCGACTAAATTTCAAGGCCGAAAGGCTGCCGCAGTGACGTCAGAGTGTGGAGGCCCAGTTACGCCGCGAACGCGGCGGAAAGCCTGTGTTTTGTTCACGTTTTAGGAGAACCAACGCTCCCGCTCTCGCAGCTGCTACGGCAAGATTGGGCCGAATAAAAGATGTGGAAAAAAAGTCTTACTGAGCATGCTCAGTTCGGCAATTAGGCCCCAAACCTCTGACGTCACTGCAGCAGCCTTTCGGCCTTGAAATTCAGTCGGCGTTCAGTGGGCGCGCCATGCACAGCGAGACTACGCTAGCAAAACGTGTGCTCCGACGCGAGGCGCAACTGACGCACGCAACGACCGTTGGCACGCGCAAAGTTGGTTTCGTTACAAGGCACGGAGTGCTTGTGACTTCCGGTCGAGTCCGTCAATTTTCGCGTAGTAGAAAAAGTTGCTCCGTGGAGTGAATCTCGTGACGGAGTTGCTCCGGTTTTGCCAATGGAGCGAAATTGGAGCATTCTCAATCCACCAATAGAATGTACTTACTCTGCATAGAGTAGAAGAAAGTATTCTCGGAAGTGCTACAAATATACCAATGCATGATATCGTTAGACCCATGACTGACCGGTTGATTGTCTTTTTCTAGCCGCAACGCCAGTTTATGTGGTCTTTAGCACTTCAATAGACGCCGTTTTTGAAAACTAAGTTGAATTAAGGCAAGGACACCGCACTTGTGGAATACTTCGTGGAGTGCGCTAGGAACGATAGTGATTGTAATAATATCCGGAGTGTAACGGGTCAAAACCACCCTATAATTTTGAAAGACGCCGTAGGGGAAGATTCCGGAAATATCGTCCACCTGGGGTTCTTTATCGTGCACCCAATTGTAAGCACACGGGTTTACAGCATTCACCTCCATAGAAAATGCAACCGACGCAACCGGGATACAATCTTCCGACCTGCCGGTCAGCAGTCGAGTACGTTAGCCACTAGACCACTGTGGCGGCTTTGCGCTTGAAACGAGACACCAGAATAGGAGTAGACAAGAAAATAGAAATAGTGTTCTTTCAGAGGTGAAATAATGCAACGGATCGAGAACCTTGCCCTCCTCACCCTGCGACCAGCATATCCTACAATTAAACATTGAGGAAAAGAAAGGTTCTTTTTCGATGAATTTATGCCATCTACCTTGCGTCTTTTCCTCTCCCTCCTCCTGACATCATTCCTCCTCACCTTATTTCCCCTTTCCTATAATAAATTACGCAGGCCAGTGCTACACTCTCCCCTCAACTTCAGCAGCGCTTCCCTTTGTAGAATTTTACTATACAATACTACTACTACTAATTATGCACTGTGTATGAGTGTGGCAGAATAGGTGCCTCCGTTATCTTCTACTACCGTTGCGGTGAACGGTATTAAAATAGATTAAAATACCGTTCCGGGGAACGGTATTCCATTCCTTCAAATTCCTGGGAATAAAAAAAAGCTTGGCGCATTGCCATTCCTGAAATAGCCGGGCAGGTCAATTCCATTTTTACAATTCCTCAGCGTAGGAGAGGTACCTTCATAGCTTTATTGAGTTAAGAATAGACGCTTAAAAACGCATTAACTAAAAATTAGTAATGTACTGAGCATTCGAGTAAGCACTATTCACCAATTACGTTGCAAATTATCACGGGTCACTTACCTGCATTTCACTACCTTCACTCGCTGGAAAGTTAGTGCTTTTTGTTATAAGAAAACAGTTTTTGTTTAGTTGGCAAATATGCAAGCTTTTTTTCGAAGAGTGCCTGTTTGAACGATTGGTGATGGTTTAGTATTATTTAGGCTTAAATGCTCAAGTGCTATAATGATGACAGAACAATTTGTCGCTTAAGGATTCGGAGACGCACCGCCTCAGTTACATGGAAATGCCTGCATTGGCTGGCTGCCGGAACCAATGCTTTCACAAGTCTATTCTATGCCTCTCTCTAGAGGTTTCATCTTGTACAACAGTTCATCGTATACAGAGATCTCACATCCCGCAACACTTTGTGTACGAATGTGTGTTGCGTGGACGTACACACAGACCATTGCGATAGAGTTGCGGGAAAAGGTGCCCCAACCTGCATGCAGCGTGGACAGTATTGCAAAAAAGGGGGGGGGGGGAACGGGCCATTGTTGAGATGGTGTGCAAGCTGATTCATGAAATGTTGCAGTAAACCCAAGCATGCCCAAGCGTCAACAAGTATCACAACACAGAGAAGTGCTTTTTCGAATATATACCCGAGGCACCTACGGTGACTGAAGTAAAACAAAGAAGGGAAGCGTGGGGAAACGTGGGTGGCTGAGACGCCACCAAAGATGACAAATCGTGACGTTTACGAGGGGGAGTGCCGCCACCGTAGTTCTGAACAACGGATAACATAGCATAGATAAGCAGTTACGCGAAGATTAGGGCGAAACTTCAACGCAGCACATTCTATGGAAATATTTGTAGTAGATGCCTTGCCTATATATATAACCTGCTTCTAATCAGGCAAGCCTTTTCCAAATACTGCTTTATTGTGAAATTCAAGTGTCACAGTTACCAGTGCTTAATGTTTGACAAACAGCACGTCGATGACAGCACCCTCTATTTTCTAAAATTACGTCATTTCATTCGTAGTTAATCCGCGCAAAACGCGTCTAATTCCATTCCCATTTCATTGCTTAAAGCTTTGTCGCAATTCCATACCGGGGTCGCAAAAAATGTCGAATACACACCTGGATTCAATCCGATTCCAGAGTGGCGAATAAGCCACGATGCAGTACACACAATTTTTTAATTTTTTTTCAAGTGACACCAGTATATGGCTACACTATGCTTCACTCTTTGGCATATTTCTTTCTCTACTCGCCATCCTCAATATACGTTGCCTTCCCTTGCTTTATTTATCCCGGCTGAGGCGGCTGCGTTTCCGATGGAGGCAGAAATGTTGTAGGCCCATGTGCTCAGATTTGGGTGCACGTTAAAGAACCCCAGGTGGTCCAAATTTCCGGAGCCCTCCACTACGACGTCTCTCATAATCATATGGTGGTTTTGGGACGTTAAACCCCGTATGCATTTTCGTAAATTCGCGAACGCAGATGGCTATGCATGTCACACATGCGTATGCATGCCCGAAGTAATGTATTACTATGCCACGTTTTACTGTCTTCTTTCCTGCTTTACCTCGTGCTCACCCTTCGACCGTTACTCCGCAACTGCACTTTCATACACAGGTGACTAGGCATATGTAATTATGTTACAGATATACGATTTTGATACACAAGTCTTTGCCTATATTACTCCCATCAACGACCGCATACGTCGACAGCATACGATAGCCGCGGCCCATAAAATGCTGCCAAAATAAGTTAGATAATTCCATGCACTCAGGCGTCAGAGATAATTTTTTTCGCTAAAAAGAATGATTGTTCAGCCGATTGATATTAAGGTATTCTACAGTCTGGCTTACATGGCTTCAGGGTCGTAGTAGTAGGCGGTGCTGTGGAAGTACTTGTAGTGGTCGTACTTGTCGTAGTTGGTGAACTCGGGCTTGGCGTAGCTTTAGGGGTCGTACTTGTAGTTGGTGGACTCGGGCTTGGCGTAGCTTTAGGGGTCGTACTTTTAGTTGGTGGACTCGGGCTTGGCGTAGCGTCGGGGTACCTACTTGTCATAGTTGGTGGACTCGGGTTTAGGGTTGCTTTTGGAGTTGTTCTTGTCGTGGATGTACTTGCTTTCGTAGTCGAACTGGAAGCTGCACGCCCATTTGCAGATGCGTCAGCAATGAACGAACCACTGGTTGTGCACTTTCATCATGAGTGGTTTGCCGGCTGCAGAGCTTATTCAAATTTTACGTTACAAGATGGCTGACTGCTCTATGCTGCATCTACAAAATGCATGCCACAGTTTTTGCCCCGATTTTGTAGCATACAGCAATTAGCTCAGTCACGTTAAACACGACGTATTTTGGCTACGCAGCAAGAAGCAGCGCTGCATTTAACACAGCGCATTGGGGCCGCCCCGGAAGCCACATACACGCGGACACTCTGGACTAACCGTAGGTTACAAAAATATTTTTAATGCGGAAGCATTTCTTTGTGAACTACAGGTACTTCGAGTTTTTCTATCTATCTATCTATCTATCTATCTATCTATCTATCTATCTATCTATCTATCTATCTATCTATCTATCTAATCATATTGACCCCCCACTAAAAAATTTTGGCCAATCTCCGTACCTCGGAATCGACGTTACATAGGGAAGGTGACGATGTTGCACTTTTTTAAAATCGAAGCATTTCTTAACGAACTTCGGTGACTTTGAGCGTATCTATCTATCTATCTATCTATCTATCTATCTATCTATCTATCTATCTATCTATCTATCTATCTATCTATCTATCTATCTATCTATCTATCTATCCACCCATCCGTCCATCCATCTATCTGTCTATCCATCTATCCATCTATCTATCTATCTATCTATCTATCTATCTATCTATCTATCTATCTATCTATCTATCTATCTATCTATCTATCTATCTATCTATCTATCTATCTATCTATCTATCTATCTATCTATCTATCTATCTATCTATCTATCTATCTATCTATCTAGCCGCCTACGACTTTTAGCTATCTTGGCTGGTACGATACCAAAGTTTGTATGGCATAACAAGACTGTATGAAGAACATATTTGATTATCATAATATGAAAATCAGAATATGTCATGAATGTCATAATTTACATTTCATGGTCAAGCAGCTGTTGCAGTGGTTTGGTTCACATGGCACGTTGCAAAACTGGTATGGTATGACATGATTGCATGGCGATAGCAAGTGACCAACCCTAACATGATAATCATGATGTGCGTGTCATGTAACAAAATGATCACATGCCATGCTCATGATGCGCTCATGGCGGTTTCGCTGGCGTCACATATACCAAATTTGGTATTACAGTATTGAATGGATGACGAAGGTATGTGACTGCTGCAAACATGATAATTATGAGATACGTGTCATGTAACAACATGACTACATGCCACGCTCATGATGCGCCGGCGGCCGTTTCGCTAGCTTCACTTATACCCAATTTGGTATTACTAACGTGAATGAATGTCGAAGGTACGATACTGGTGCGCTATGACAAACATGAGATGCGTGTCATGTAACAACTTGACTGCATACTATTCTCATGATGTGCTCGCGGCCTTTTCGCCAGCTTCAAATGAACCAAACTCGGATTTACGTGGCGTGAACGGATGACATAGGTAAATGAAAAAAACATGATAATCACGACATGCGTGTCATGTAACAACACGACTACATGCCACACTCATGATGCACTCACGGCCGTTTCGCTAGCTTCACATATGCCCAGTTTGGTATTACGTGACGCCAATGGTGGACGAAGGTGTGTGACTTGTGCAAACAAGATAATCATGAGAGGCGTGTCATGTGAAAACGTAACTACACGCCACAGTAAAGGCGCCAATACATTTCAGTGTGACGCGGTGCGCGTGCTTGCCGGCGTTTATTTCGTCGTGTCCTGCCGGCGTTGCCACGCCAGGTGCCGGGCTTGCCATATACTCGCAGGCGCTCGCCGCGCTGCGTTACTTTGACACATGCGCGTTTCAGCGCGTCTGGCGTCCCCTCTTCACGAAAACAGGGAGACGTAGTGTTGTCTGGGTAATGCATCGGTGCGAAATGCAGCATGTTTTAGAAGGACCAGAGTGACCGCAGAACCAATACGTCTTCGGTTTATTGTTAACAGAACAAGAATAAATATACATAGAGCGTGCCCCTGGCCACTTCTTCTTCCTCGCCTCCGAGCTCCATCTTCAATCTGTTTTCTACATCTTTCCACCAGCCAGATTCAACCGAAGCAACCTTCGAGCGAATACAACAGTTGAATCGGTCTTTTGACAAGTTTTCCTTCAGGTGTATAAAGCAAGCAAGTTGTCACTAGTTCATCCTTGCCTGGGAAAATCTTTTCGACCTTGCAGAGTTTCCACTGTGTTCTTTTTCGCGCTTCTCCAAGCAGAAGTACATCTCCTAGTAGTATACTTGTGTGACCCTCTATTTTTCTGCTGGCACTTAAGCTCCCTCAGGTATTCCTTTTTGTATCTGGTCCACCATGCTATCATTGCCTGTTTTCTTGCACTCCAGTAATTGAGCAAACTGTATTCTCCTGCTTGTTCATTGTTTGCCTGCCTCTTATAACGTCCGGCGGTGTGATGAATTGTGACTCGTTAAGATCGTCATACACATAAGTAAGAGGCCGTTTGTTAATTACTCCTTCTGCTTCAACAACCACAGTCCGTAGTTCTTCATCCAAAAGTCGATCGCCCATAGTTTTCGCCATGGACCTCTTAAAGCTTCTGTGCAGTCTTTCATAAAATCCTCCTCACCATGAAGCCAACTCTACAATAAAGTTCCATTTTGTTTTCAGGTTGCTGGTATACTGTTGCACCTTTTCTCTTCCATCTTTATTATCTTTTTAATCTTTTTCTCAGATTTCTTGAACGCTCTTGCATTATCACTGTAAATAGTTGTACACAATCCCGTTTTATGTACACATCTTCGGAATGCTTGTGTAAACGATTCTAATGACATCCTTTTGACCAACTCTATTTGTACGGCTCTTGTTACTGAACACGTAAGCATCACAGTGTAGAGCTTTGTAATTTCGTCGCCTTTTTTCTCTCGAGCATTGAGCGGTCCAGCAAAGTCTATACCAACTATGTCGAATGGCCTCGTCTGTGTTATGCTGTCAGCTGGTAGTGGTGAAATTTCTTGTGCCATTCGTCTAGAAATAAATCTTCTACACGTGATGCATTGCTTTATAACATATTTCACCATCTGTCGTCCACACACAACCCGAACCCTCGTTGGTAGATGTATCAATGTTGCTGCAACGCCACTGTGCATTGTCACATGATGCGCGTTCAGAACTAGGAGCTCTGAAAAATGACTCTCTCTCTTGGCAAAACAATAGGATGCATCTTATCAAAGCTCAAATCACTCCACTGAAAACTCCCTTTAACTCATAGGACACCTCGATCATCTTCGTAGATGTTCATGCCATACAGATTCATGTTGTCATATATTTCTGTCACTGCATTTTGTAACGTTTTCTGCTCCTGTTTTATCAGCACAAACTCTCCCTTGTCCAAGTCTCCAGCGAGCGAACCTGTTTTCCTTTCATCTCGTAGGTATCCTATATAACGCATCACCCAAGAGCTATCTCGTAACGCTTTTTTGTATGACTTAAACCTGTTCACATCAATCATCTTTTCTTGACTCGGTGTGGTTGTTAAGCTTGCCACGGTCTTTTTGTCGTCTTTGTTATCATCACTGTCCGCTTCTTGCGTGATGTCATAATGAGGCCTTTGCTTTTAATTCTTGATACACGTGGAGCCTTTCCACCCCATTTCACTGTTCTGAAAATGTTTAATCTTCATCCCTCTTGACATCCAATGCGCCGGATTTTCATCACTTTTAACTTTGCCCCATTGACTCTCGTTGGACTTGCGCTTGATTTCTGCTGCGCGGTTGCGGACAAACAGATCTTTCGTCTTGTTCGACTTTATCCAGCATAATACAATTTGAGAGTCAGTCTAGAATTTCACACTCCTTAGTTTCCTAATGAAATTCTCAGTTAAATTACTGGCCAATCTGACCTGTATTGTGGCAGCCAACAACTTCATGCTTGCTAGTATAATCTTTTTGATGTGAGTTACTCTACTTTTTGCAATGAATACATTGGTTTCGTTGCATCCATCGGAGTTTTCTGTTACAATGTATGCTACTGCTCCATACGTCATTGGGCTTGCATCGGAGAACACGTGTAGAGTCGATGCTCTCACTTCAGCTTTCATGTTGTCATAGCATCTGCTAACAGTGAAGACATCTTAGTGCTGAAGCATCTCCGACCAGTCCTTCCAAGCTGATCGATGCTGGCTTGGTAACGGGTCGTCCAATTTCAGGTTTTTTTCATCAAACTTTTTTGCAGCAATATTTTTGCTCTGACTGAAAATGGTGTCGAAAAACCTAGTGGGTCGTATTGCCATGCCGTAGCTTGCAAATCCTGTCTCTTTGAGAGTTGTCACATGTCCTTGTCATTTTGCCATGTAATGTCGGGAAAGCTCAACACGTCGTTTACGAAATTCTATTTCAGTCCCAAATTCTTGATTTCTCCCTCTTTTCTTATCCCTCGATCCAGATCATCTTCCTCTTCATTAAATAGTTTTCTTAGTTTGGCGTTATTTGAAGTCAAATTTCTTAAATTTATTCCCGCATTACAAAAAAATGTCTCTTGTTTCATTGTATATCTTTGCCGATGTTGTGATAACGTGATATTAATATTCGCGTTATTCACGTGAATAATAATAATAATACACGTGAATAACGCGTGCGCTTCCAGCTTTGTCGTTTCCATCTCGGTGCGGCGTTTCGGGTATACTGCACGCTCAGGTGCTCCCGCAGACCATTTACTGCAGCATTTTGTAGTCTTGTCCATGAGGTACTTGGATTCCTGCAGTGGCGTTTCTTGCTGTGGCCCAAATGCGATACCTTGCTTTCCTGCTGTTGCATAGGAATATGCTTAAGTGGTGTGTTCGCGGGATGGCTCTACTGCGACTTCATTTTCAGGACCCTCCGCTTCACTTTCTGAGGCAGAAGCAAGGTTTTCATTCGTGTTTCTGGGCGACCATCCCCTTGGTTTGTCACGACGTTGTGCAATCCTAGAGGCTTCGCAGGACAAAGTTCTGACGCCCAGCTTCGGCAAACAATGACGAGGGCACCACAGGAAACACACGACTCCTGGCTTCCCCTTTGAGGAGATCGAACAAGTCATTGTTGCTGGTGGGCGCACTGTAGGCGGGTTTTTCATTTGCCCGCTTCCTCAGCTGTTCACTGACAGCAACGCAGTCATATGCTTCAATATTATCATTCATGTCACAGTTTTCGTCATTTCAACTTGTAGGGTCGGCTATTGCTATATACTGTTCTGTCGGTTCTTTCTCCTACTTCGAAATGTCTCCACAATGCTCTAGCGGGTGTTGCTCTCCAGTAGAAGTACCAGCGTAACACCGTTGCTCCGGAGAATCTTGCACGAACGGCACTGTCGCTTGATCACTACCAAACGTGGTGAGAAGCATCGAATTTAGCGGTGGCGGTTTCACACTAACGCACGCCGTCCCGTACAATGCTGTGTTGTTACCTTGAACTTCGATCCAACTGTTTTCGTGTATTTCTTGACCTGCACACAGGCTAATTTTATGGTTCAAATTTGTGACTGCAGAACATCTGTTGTTTTTTTTTCGTTTCCTTTGCAAATGCTGTAACAGGCAACAGTTTTTTACATACGCCAGGTCACTCGTAGCTTCTGCTGATATCTCTCACGAAATCAAGAAGTGGAAAGCACGTACCACGTCGGTGAAGAGACTGTCCGCACTCAGTCAGGATATACTGCCCCTCAGCGATGTATACACAATCTTCTCACGGTAGCATGCACAATCCTCGAGTTCCTGCATGGTGAACTGCCTCGGCTTCGGTTACGTCGAGGATTCGCTTGTCCAACTGGCGGAGATCCACTTCTCTAGTCATCAAAATGGTGGCTTGTCTGTTCACCTCGCGTGCCTCTGTGTCGGAGTCTCACAGTAGCCTAGTCAGGCGCGTAATATTTCGTGAGACGCTGGTAATGACAGTCCCACACACCTTCCGAAGGCGCTCGGCTGAGGACAACGTCGTCCCGGAACGACCACTCCCGGGTTTCGGCACCAAATGTTAAAAACAAGGACCCGTGGTCATAGAACTCGACACGTCTTTACTAAACAAAGGGTTATTTTTCCATTACATTTCGTTGTTCTCTTCTTTTCGTCCCAGGCCCTGCCATCAAGGCTATGCCCCAATTCGTCTATTTTGAACAGCGGCAGCACAGAACTAGAAGAGCTGCACGCGTTCTCTTTCTTATGACCTGCGCTTCGTGACTAGTTTCCACCTTTCACCGCCTTTAGTTTGCGAACTGCGGCCAAACCCTCGCTAAATCTTGATAAAACCGAAAAGGTTAAGCTCAGCGAGTTTAACATGGCAACCATTTTTGATCAGATAGTACCTAAAGTGCGCTGATGCTAGTTTTGTTTAGTAAGCTTAAATTCAACGCAAATTTTATTGGGGATTAAGTCCCTGATACTCAACCTTTTAGGTTATTTGTTAAGAAACTAATATATTTTTATTTATGATTAACGGGCGCGGGTTTCCTCCTCAACGAAAATGAGTAGGCGCGTGCCGCTCCTCTAGTCTAGCCCTGAAAGGGGCAACCTAGTACTGAGGCGCACTTTTGCATACATCACGGACGCCCGGCCCACGGCTTACGGAGCTTCAGCCCTGAAAAGAAAACGTTGTCAACCCATATGCGTAAAGTACTTACTTGACGGCTTTGCCGTTGATGGCGTCGGAGGAATGCTTGTTCGCGTGTAAGCTGCTGAAGTTGGAGAGCTTGTCGTGGGCGTAGGAGTAGGACGTGATGCGGGAGGTGTCGGTGTCGTCAGGACCGGCAGGTCTGAGGAAACCTCAGTGGTGGATGTTGTGGACAAGGTTACCGATGGGGTGTGCGTTTGCACTGTCGTTAGAGGCTCGTCATTACCAGCTGTGTGTTAGAAAAGCCAGCGCAATGATCAAAAGCACTGGAAGTCTGTAGGCTCTTTTTAGCTATTGACTTTGAAGATAAAAATGAAACAAAACTTCCACCGGTGGAACGTTTTAATTCAAACAGTTTCAAATATTGCCTAACTTGGTGGGGGTAAAATGTGAGCACAAAATAAACGCTTGCTTATAGCCACGCACAACTTCATAGTTTCGGCGAGTCCCGGCCACAGAGGAAGCATGGCACTCTATCACCTCGGTGTATAAAATATTGTCAAGCTCGTGCTTTCAGCAATGGAATCACAAGGCGTTGTTGCCGGCCATACACCTCGTGACGACTGGCTGGGTTGCGCACCTACTAACGTAGGCCTTCTCACTAACCTACGAGAACGAACAGTCATGCATTGGTAAGGATGTGTCTGACAATGGACTATGTTAAGTGTTAGTTAAGCAGCATGATTTAAATCGGTAAGCAGTGCACTAGTGTATTGGTAATGAAATTCCTATCATAATACCAGTGTGCGAAAGCTCACAAGTTTGGTGAATAACGTTACGATATTTATCATTATCTTGATTGTCATTATTATATATGCTTGAAAATGACAGCCTGATGGTCTAGTTGGTAGTGCACAATTCAAAACAGTTGCGCTAATTAGCTAACGAACGACGAGAGATCAATACTGAACACTGCGCTGTGTCCGCTGGGTTCCGTGTTTTTTCGTCATAGCGTTCTGTCTCGTTGTGATCTGTCGCTTCTTATGCGCATAATTGCTCCACTCTTCTGAACAATGTAATGTTTCATTAGCACGTTGTTAAAACATTAGGGGACCTTCATACTTCGCTTTCACGAGTGGAACGCGATAATGATGTTGTGTTCTTCGGGCGTACTTCAAACGTTTAGTGCAAGAAACCTTCTCGAACTTGCTATGCACTCACTGCGTGGCATTATAAGGGAATAGGCGTAATAGCGTGTGCACCTTTTGATGTAGGTGACCGGCTTTCGAACACGTAGTCATCATGATAATCACATGCTTTGATACCCGCTGGCAATGAGCGCTTGTAGCACACTATATTACTGCAATATTTAATGCTGTGTTGCAAATCATGCGCAAGGGACGCGTGTGTACATAACGCATGAAAGTTTGTTTCACTGCATTTCTAAGTCGACGCGTGACCGTCTAGTAGGACATCCGTTTGAGACGCAGACAACCACGCTTCGATCCTCACTTGTAGCGACGTAAAGACACCGATGCCGGAATTTCTCCGAAGCGAGCTGTTTAACGCTATCGTGTTATATCTACAGAGAACAGGAGCATCAAGAATGACTTTTCTGTTTATTACTGGTAAAAAAAAAACGACAAGAGCGGTAATCTTCAGGTCGAAAAATAAACTGGTTCCTTCGCATGATAGTAATATATATAACTGCAAAGAAATTGAAATCGTTGATGGTTCAAATGTCTTGGTGTTATATTCTCATCAAATATGTCATGGGCAGCCCATGTGAACTAAGTTAATAAACAATTACCCAGAGTAACTGGTGCAATCAGCTTCATTAGATACATTCTTCCTAAGTCTATTAAACTGATCCTTTGAAACTCTTCATTTTATTCTTGCTATAATTACTGCCAGCTTGTGTGGAGCACTGTATCATCGTCCTGTCTACAGAAAATACATGTTTTGCAAAACAAATTTCTTCGTCATGTCTTTAATGCGAACTATGGGACACACAGCAGGGAGCTATTTCTTAGGACTGGCATAATCATAATCTTCCATTTATATCAATACGGGCTAAGCGTTTCGTTTTAAAATAGAAACAAAATATAATAAAAGCTACACCCAACATCTCGTCAATTTGGAAGAAAAGAAAACGAGTTACCCTTTCAGGCAACCCGAAATCTGGTTGGTTCCAACAGCACGCATAAATACCGGCAAAGAGCGCCTCCAGCATACACTTCCCTTCATTCTAAACGCATACACATCTGCAAACATTGACGTATTTACCTGAACCTTTAATAACCTTCGTTCTATGTATAAGTATGTACCTCGACATATAATTTAGGTTTGTTAAAATCAGAAATGGATATCAAAGTAGATTTGTATTAGTAATTTTTTGTGCTCGTATTTGATACATGATGGTCTCCGAAATGTGTTATTTTTGTTATTAAAATTATTGTAATTACTATTATAATGAGGAAGCAATTGATGAATTGATGCTGTGTGTAGAAAATGCAGACAAGACTCTGTTCATTTCTTGTGTGTTTTGTTGTGCAGTGTTTACATGGAGTTTATGTATGCTATGCATACTTTCTAACATGAAGTTCTATGTACGCTTTCAACTGAATTATCAAGTGCCTTCGCTGTTGCCTTGCAAATAGGGGCTGTAGCTCGGTCAAGGTGTCTACTACAGGTTTTTCTTCAGCTCCCCTGTCAATGTATTTTCTTAGGCAGAAATAAAAATTATTAATAATAATAATATTAAAAAGCTTTCTTTTCGGGCTTAATCATGTTTGACAATGCACCGACATAGCACAAAATCAGGGAAGGAGGAGCTCGAGATTTCGTTTGGCCAGCTTTCATCTCTTTAGGAGACGGCGACTTTGTAGAGGTCACTTGTTTCGCCGAGATGTGTGCTTTGCCATATTTATACACTTTGAGCAACGAAGCACTAAATGCATTCAAGACTTCAGAATGCAATGTTCAGTGACGTGAGTCACCATTTCATAAGGAAACAACATTAGGTGCAAGAAATAAGAAGGAGCCGTTCATTTCCGCTTCTATCGTGGCGAGCCATTTAAGAATGATAAAAACCTTCACCGAAATGCACCGTTACTTCTCCCCTGAGCGCGTGCTTAGTAAACCAAGAAGTGGGCGAAAAAAACAAGTAGTGCCAGCACCCTACCCACCCCTCCCCCCACCAAAAAAAACAAGCCACCCCTCCTACAAATATTTACCAAATTTCTGTGACATAATACATGAGGGTTCTTCTAACTTCCTATAGCTGAATGTACATCAGACTGTTTTACGCATAAATTTACATGCCATGGCCAGTACCAAAAAATTACGCAAAACAACAGGGCAAACATTTCAAACAATCCAATTTTTTCTGGACTGTTTATAAGGACGCCAATAGCTCTTTCAAGGACAATGACGTGCTTTCTACAGTAACTACTATCAAATACTATTGTTCGGAATGTATAATATGGAATGGATACTAACAGCTTATATGTTCATTTAGAATAAATGAGGAGACTAGGGCAATATAAACTGTCGTTAGTTATCTAAATGTCGCATATACGTTATTTTTGTTTGCATCGTTAAAACAGCAATGTATATTGCCGTGTAAGGATTCGTGAACCACACTTCACGCCCAAAGACTCACACGAAAATAGAATGTAGAATACGATGACTCCTGACGCAGTCACGGCGACTAGGCAGCAGATGGCCGCACAGAAAGGCCAAAGCACGTCACCGGCACCTCCAGCAACGCTGCGAAAGATGAGCACGAAAAGACATAAGACGATATCCTTGGTAAACATCAACCCATTATGCATTCTCATATTAAACCACAGTAGTGCAATGTCTTTCATCTCAATGATTAATATTGTAGTCGACGTGGGCAAGGTATGGTAGGCTAAGTTGCGTCTCTCACCAAACAAAATTTGCATATGCGTGCAGTTCTTTAGTGTGTAACCAAGGAGGAAGTAGAATAAAAAAAACACATTAACAGATGCACATTAAAGGTAAATTTTATGGTTCAGTGAAGCGACTTAGAACATCCAGTTGTGGGTGTTATTGGCTGCTTTTTTGATCTCCGTTCACGGAATCCAACTGCACACACGTGTATTCATTTCCCATTTTCTTGTACCGACAGTTAAAACTGTTAAGATGGGTGAATTGCGCATTAACTGAGGCACCACCTTTGACTTTACCAAAGCCAGAACAATATTCAACATTGCGATGAGAAACGTTCTTGCGCAACGGTGCATTATCGTATTAGATGGAAGACAAAATTTTTTTAGGATGTTTAACCCATCGACGTGGTCATAGGTTACCTGCCAATAGAAAGAAAATGTTTGGAATGGTAAGCATATGCAGGCAGTGTGTGTTAGAAGGAAAATGCTGTGGGTAAATGTAATACAATATATACTTCCTGACATCTCGCTATCAATCATTGTGCTTTCGATAGGCTAATGGCCCTTGGGATGCAGAACCAGCAATGCACACAAGCACTACCTAAGAGACTTTCATTTCGCTGCCACTTATTTACCTATGTGTTATTTTCTTCTCAAAAGGAGTAGAGTGTATTGCTCTGGTTGGCGTAAAGTTGAGACGCAACGTAATTAGATCACACTTGCCTTTAATTAGGATATACTTTTAGTTTGAAAGTCTTTAGCAGGGTACGCCTCACAGAGTGTCAAATGGGCAATTAAATCGGAGTTCGAATGCCCACAGGCGTTAATAAAGAGCACTAAAGGCTTTCTGACATTGCTTTCTCTTTATGCTGTATAGGTTGGGTGGATTTTCATGTGACACAATTCAATGCATCTGTAAAAGTTGTTTTATTTTTCTAGCTGTTATGTTCATCAGGTTGGCAAAATTTAGACCTTAGTCTTGTAATGTAGAGTGCCGCAGAAATCATTTATCTGCATTAGTAAGAGAAATAGACATTGCCAGTCTGATCACTAAGCAAAAATTGCTCACTAGATTTGATCTAACGACGATTTTAGATTTCGCTGCAATCGTAGAAATAAATAGCTTCATTATTTTTATTCTGCAGTGCTTCATTTTTTGTTGCCACGAATTCGCGTTTTTCGCTGGATTTAGATATTGTGCAAGAAATCAGAGCTGGAAATACACAGCGTCTCAAGTTACTTTTTTGAATCCAGACGCTGTGCTATGGATATTTAATATTATCCACGTAATGCTGCCTCTGTAATTTTTCCAGAGAGCAAGATGAGGTAGAATAGTGGCCACCAAACAAGTACATTATGACTGATGTTGAAAAATTCGCCCTGACTATAATAAAAGCAAGCCAAATTTGAAAAAGATCACAAAACGAGGATTTCGTTTAAATTCAGAGAAGGTGCCCGTACAAGTAGCTACGTAACAAAAAGTTTCAGGATAACAGAACCGTTTACACTCAGGAATACACTATCTATCTATCTATCTATCTATCTATCTATCTATCTATCTATCTATCTATCTATCTATCTATCTATCTATCTATCTATCTATATATCTATCTATCTATCTTTCTATCTATCTATCTATCTATCTATCTATTTATCTATCTATCTATCTATCTATCTTTCTATCTATCTATCTATTTATCTATCTATCTATCTATCTATCTATCTATCTATCTATTTATCTATCTATCTATCTGTCTATCTATCTATCTATCTATCTATCTGTCTATCTATCTATCTATCTATCTATCTATCTATCTATCTATCTATCTATCTATCTATCTATCTATCTATCTATCTATCCATCTATCTATCTATCTATCTATCTATCTATCTAAATATCTATCTATCTATCTATCTGTCTATCTATCTATCTATCTATCTATCTATCTATCTATCTATCTATCTATCTATCTATCTATCTATCTATCTATCTATCTATCTATCTATCTATCTATCTATCTATCTATCTAGAGCTCACTCAGCGACACTGACGAAGGAAAGACATACGAAGACACACGCTGTATCCTTTCTTTGTCCATGTCTTTGAACGTGCTGTAAGCTATCATGAATATGCTCTAAATAGCCCGGTTTGAAAGCACGGTAATGCTCGTAAAAAACGTGCAAAACTTCGTTGTCGGTTTTATGCACGTGAAATCGCATTTCATCGTAACGTAAATCACATTCTTCGGGCCGATTAAAGGGGACGAGGCATTCGCAGTCTTACAGAGCACTGTCTACGACGGGTACTCCTCCAGGTTCTTCGCCCGGTCCTGATGCCACTTCGGGAACAATAGTCGCGTCTGATCTGACACCCGCAGTGGAGGTCCATTCCTTCGGTTGAATCTCCGATCGGTCGATACCACCGCTGCTGGTAGTGGTGCTCGCTTGGCTCGCGCTCAAACCGGTGCTGGAGTTTGTGCCCTGCAGAAAAAAAAGTCGCAACGCGCCATACCATTGTTTATTTGGGTGGTTGCTTGTTCTAGTTCGTGTTTTCATTAACGAAGGCAATGTGCCCAATGATCGAAGTGGATAATGGCGAACCAAAGCTTGTCGTTTCTACTCTCTTGTAGGCATTTTCGGTTTATTTGTTTTGTGGTCAGTTTCTTTAGGGCTAAGCTTTATTCAAGGTAATAGACATCACCTAAAACCATTAAACAATAACTTCAGTACGTGTTACTCGGAGAGTGAAAATAAACGCACCAATTTGACTCAATGGTCGCTTAGCGAAAAACCTTAAGTAGAGGCATCTGTACCTCGATGTTGCATGACCTTTAGTACTAAATTATAACGTATGCCAGGACATGCACTAATAGTTACTTTCTTCATTTAATGGACACCGTTTCGTATTGTGAGTCCGCAAGACACCAGGACATGCACTAATAGTTACTTTCTTCATTTAATGGACACCGTTTCGTATTGTGAGTCCGCAAGACACCACGAACACTTCGCCATGGTAGATGATGTGATCCAGGGTAATAGTAGGGTGGTGCAATATGGCGTATCATCTTGTTTCCTCGGTTCGATGCAATTACTGAAATGAGATTGTGATTAACCATCTGCCGGTGATTTACAAATTTGAAAAATCGAGATGTGTCATTTATCAGGCGTAGTCATTCATAGCTTTGGAGATTCGTCGGTGTTTGCTTGAGACAACGTTATCACCCATTTTAATTATCAATCCATGCCGCAGCTCAAAATTTGGGTGAGCTTAGTGAGTTCTTTATAGCTTCATCACCCTCATAGAGGTAAGCGTAGTCTGCCATGATTCAGCAGCTATTTGCTTCGATGGAATTTGCCTTCGTGTGCTAACAGGACCAACGGGACTTCGATTCGACAATTTGTGAGAAGACGCACCCTCGAGAGTTAGAGCGGTGAGGCACCCCACCACGAACTATGGGACATTAGTGCTAGACCCATTGTAATATGCGCTAATTTTGTTGCGAAACTATTTCACCAGTTGACCACTTTCTTGTATAAAGATTGGAACAAAGCGACTAATTTTAAGGCCGGCTACAGCTAGTGTTCTGGCTTTCCATCATAGCTCAGTCTGACATACTGTGATCAAGCCATTATCGTCCGTCAAGTCAACACGTGCATCCTCCAATAAAAGTTAACCAGTTCGACAATCAAAACGCGCCCACTTGTGATGTACAGCTTCATAAACAACATCCATATGGCCACGCGCTAGTGGCGGTCGAGGCTGACGAGGAAGTTGTTGGCTGCTGGGATTGAAATTAAACAACCGTTGGCTATACCTCGACCCCTTTTTTCGTTTTTTCTCATGACAAACTGGTGGAAGTGCTGGGTACTCTGGTTTCCTATGCCTGCTGGTTCTGGACCGGAAACAACCGACGCCACAACACCAGGTTCTGCTGAAGCCCGTCAAAGCAGCCGTCTACTCCCCCCCCCCCCCCCAATACGGTCCCCTGGCAAGTTCTGCGGAGAAAACGTTTTCCACGACCGCAACCTAGCTGAGCATGTCAATGACTCAGCGGCTGCCCTACCATGCGTCGTCAACACGCCTCGCACGTCTAACCCTTTTCACGGCGATCCCGGTGAGATTGTGGAAGACTCGTTGGACCAATTTAAACGGGTGGCTGTCATCAATGACTTGGACAACCACCGTAAGTTGAAAAACGTCTACATCACCCTTCCTGATGCGGCAAAAGTGTGGTACGAGAATTACATGCTTGGCTCACAATTTGGCTGGTTTTTCAATGCCTACTCCGTGAGGCCTTCAGTAACCCTGAGTGGAAAGAAAGAGCTGAACAGGTACTGTCTACACGATTTTAAATACCGAACGAGAATGTCACCATGTTTGTTGAAGCGATGTTATGACTGTTCCGACGAGCTGATCCACAAAAATGCCTGAGGCCAAGATGGTACAGCTCTTAATACGCAGCATGAAGGAACAGCTTTTCGCGGGCCTCGTGCACGACCCGCCAACAATGGTATCTGAGTTCGTCCGTGAGGCGACAATTATGGAGCGCATACTTCGGCAGCGGTTATCCCAATACGAGCGACAAACTGCCCTCTCCGCTGCGTGCTCACTTGTGCCTCAGCGTTATGACAGAGAGACGCTTGCAGAGAATATACGGCAGGTTCTCTGAGAGGAACTTCAGAATTGTCGTACAGCGGCACCTGCGAGAGTCACAGCAGTAACCGACCTTATTCGGGATGAAATAAGGCAGATCATTCTTCCGTCATTACAATCTCGAGCGGAACCTTCTACGCTATCCTACGCTGATACCCTGGGAGTCGCTAAACCGTTGAAGCCACGTTTCTCGCATCCACCTGCTGAGATTTCTCGACGCTTCCCAAGTCCAATCTACCGCACAGCTTTACAGACCGAATATCGCCCTTGCCCACGGAAGTCCACCGTATGGCGTGCGCCTGACAACCGAACTTTATGCTACCACTGTGGCGAAACCGGACACATTCACCGCGACTGCCACTACCGAAGAATAGGCTTGCGCGGATTCCACCCGGATGCCCATTGTCCGCGCTACGCTGAGCATCCGTACGAAATCGAGCAATACTTTGGAAGTAGACTTCTTTCTCCTGGCCCTCAGTGACGAGAGTAACGGCCAACAGCACTCGACCTGCCCGCATCGCTGAACCACGTCTGAACAGCCTTTGAGCCCACTGGTGTCAGTAGCTCAAGTGCCCGCCGGGGAAACTGAGAATGGCAACATCTGGGGGTGAGACCGGTGTCACGCGAACTGACAAATATCCTTCGATGCCACCCTCCAATGACGTACCGCTGACGCCTTCTTCCGTAACTGCTAAATGAACGTCAGCTGCTATAACCGCTTTCGTTGACTGTCATCCTGTAACCGCACTCATTGATACAGAAGCTGATTACTCGGTAATGAGTGCTGCAATAGCCACCGAGCTACGCAAGTTGCTCACGACGCGAGACAGCCCAGAACTGATCCCCGCTGGAGGACACCTCGTGTCACTAATCGGCTGGTGCACCGTAAGACTTTAAATCCTTGCGTCGGCCTTCTAGCATCTTTTCTTGTGCTGCCCAAGTATTCCCGACCAGTTATACTGGCAATAGAATTTCTTCAGAAGTATGGACTGGCCATTAATCTTCGAGATTTGTTCGTAACTTTCGTTTACTGTGTTCATATTGATTTGGATGACGCGGATGAACTTAAGCATGAGGCGTTTCGCGTTGTCGACGATTGCGTAGCGTTGCCGCTTCGTCTTTGTTCATGTTGAGTGCCCATAAGAAGAAGCGGGCACAGGCATCGCCGAAGGTGACGTCGTCTTGCTATTGGTTCGAGAGGTCACCGTAGCTCGTGGTATCATGGAGATCCGAAATGGGTGAACTGCAATCGTAATGACCAACTTCAGTGGTGAACACAAGCATTTGGCTAGGCGCACCACCATAGCCCACTAGAAAACTGTCGACAATTCGACTACTTGCGCTTTGATTACGACGCACTCTACAGATCAAAGCTTTGATGTAGTCTTTACAAACCACAGCAACGTTAGTCAACAGCTGAAGCAACACAGGCGACCAACACTACTCAGCTTGCTGTTATCTTTTAGCCACTGTTTCGCCACTACGTAGAAGGTCCGGCATACTCCGCTAACCAAACACTGAATCGTCACTGAGCCAACCGTCAAACCGGTGCGTCAATACGCTTACCGCGTATCACAGAAATAACAGGATGCGATTCGTCATCAAGTCAAACAAATGCTCGATGATGACGTCATTCAACCTTCAACCAGTTCATGGGCGTCACCTATTGTGCTGGATAAGAAAAAAAAAGGCTCGCTCTGATTCTGCGTGGATTACCACAAGGTGAACTCCATTACCAAGAAAGACGTTTAACCCCTGCCCCGTATTGACGACTCTTTAGATCGCCTGAAACATGCCCGCTACTTTTCATCGATGGGTTTTTGTAGCGGGCACTTGCAGGATTGAAGTTTACGAACGAGAGCGGCAAAAAACAGCGTTTATAACCCCTGACAGCCTTTAGAAATTTAGGATTCTCTCTTTTCGGTTATGTTCTACTCCAGCTACGTTCCAACAAATGATGGACACAGTGTTAGCTGACCTCAAGTGGCATTAATGTTGAGTTCACTTTTTATTTTTTCATTTTGAATACCCTCAAGGCAATTGTATTTAAGAGGAGAGTGGTTGAATACATTACAACAAGTCAGGAAACTGCAGTACAAACAGCAGAACAAAATATCTATAACCTCTAGAAAATAAGCTATATGGTTCAGAAAGGTCGCAATATTCCTGTTGCGACGAAAAAAATGTGGCTGAGGTTAGCATAGGTGACAATTTCTGGCATTCCTTAAAAAAATATATATATACATACATCGGACAAATGAATTTCACAGATATCAATGCAACGTTATACAGAATCAAATGGCCTAAAACTTAATATTAGACACAGCGGTATGAAACACATCTGTGTTTCAAATTGTAGTAATGTTAAAAGGAAGGTGGTTCCAGTCATTAGCGGTTTGGAGAATAAAGGAATGGAAAGAGGCCTTAGTGTTGCAAGAAGGAACGCCAACTTTATGAACATGATCTAAACGCGAGGATATGTATAAAGGTGGAGTAAGTAAAGCATGGCGAAGCATATTGTGTGAGAATACTTTATGGAATAAGCACAACTGTGCAATTTTGCAACGTGACGTCAGACATGATAGACCCAAGTTACTTTTCATTCCGAATACGCTGGCTGCTCGCTGATAGTTAGAAAAATGAAACCTGCGGCGTTGTTTTGAATCATTTCCAGTTGATGACTAAGAATTTCAGTACATAGGTCTCATATCGGTAATGCATAGTCGATTTGTGAACGTACAAAAGATTTGAAAAGGAGAAGCTTGATCGAAAAAGGGGCCGAATGAAAATTTCGTCTTATGTAGCCTAGCGTGTGGTTGGCTTTGTCGGTGATGCTTTTAATGTGAAGATTCCAAGATTGGTCAGTAGTGATATGAATGCCCCAGTATTTATAAGAATTAACCGCTTCAAGAATGTTACCATCAAGGTAATACGAGTGTGCGTTAGCAGTGATGCGAGAAACTCACATTCATTTGCATTTTGTAGTGTTGAGAACCATCTTCCATGTATTGCACCAATGGGATAACGCATTATGTCAGATTGGAGTGCGTGTATGTCACTATCATTAATATTTTCCCGAAACATGACACAATCATCAGCAAATATATGTATTGAAGATAAGATACATTTGGGCCGATTATTGATATATATAAGAAAAAGTAGTGGCCCAAGGACGGTGCCCTGGGGTACACCTGATATAACCGGGGTTAGAGATGAATTGGTGTCATTAGCTGTGACAAATTGCTGGCGATGTACTTGGAAACACTCAATCCAATTTATTATGCATGTATCGAGACCAATATTTCTTATCTTGATTAGGAGTAACGCGTGTGGAACTTTGTCGAATGCTTTAGCAAAATCGAAATAAATGCTATCAGCAAACGAACGCTTGTCAAAAATAGAGTGAAGTTTATGAGTAAACAAAATTACCTGGGTTTCACAAGGAAAAGGCTTCCGGAATCCATGCTGTGCAGGGTCAAAAAATGAATTGTATTCGAGAAAGTTGGCAACATGAGAGTAAATGATGTGTTCCAAAAATTTACAAGGTATGCTAGTGATAGATATTGGCCTGCAATTGGAGGGGGACTGTCTGTCCCCAGATTTAAAGACTGGCACCACCTTCCCTACTTCCCAGTCCGCAGCGATTTCACTTTGTTCTAAAGATTTTTCAAAAAGCTTCGCTAGGATAATAGAACAGTTTTGTTTAGTGCTTTTCAGGATCTGGAAATATTACCTTCTACACCGGAACTCGAAGAAATTTTAAGGGAGTCAATCATTTTCATTATTCTGTTAGGGTCAATCTGCAGAGGGGCCATCGGTATCTAGTCCTGACTTTTAAAACTGGGTAGACAAGAAGTGGAATTTTCGCAGAATGCATCAGAAAACACTCTGTTTAGCACACTAGCACATTCTTCATGAGGTATAGGTTCACCGTTTGTGTCAGTTAGAGTAATGCGAGAGCTGTCAGCTGGGTTAACAACGCGCCAAAATTTCATAGGATTATTTTGAAAAAAACTAGGCATCGTATTGGTCAGGAAGTTTTGTTTTGCAGTTTTGACAGCAGTAACATATTCATTGACTGCTGAACGGTACAATGACCACCTATAACTACTGCGAGATGTTTTGGCGCGGCCAGACGTTTTTTTTTCGGTTAGGTAGTCGTTTTAGGTTGGAGTTATACCAAGGAGCCGTCGGATTACACGTAATTTCCCGAGCAGGTGTAAAGCGTTCTGTCAATTCAATGACCTTGTTCTTAATTAGGGCCCAGTTGCATTCCAGTGATCGCTCATTGAATCCGTCTTTGTAATCAATATACTAAGCCTTATATACGGCCGATCTATCCAGTTATGACTTGGCTAGGTGGTTGCAAAACACTAAAATGATACCGAGTGTCAATGTGACCTAACATTTACCGAAAGCTCTGACGCTCTTTATTGAACAGTTCATTGTTTATACTCCTTCCCAGAAAGGCACTTACACGTGGGCTACAATAGTTATGCTAGTTAGGTACACAAATGTGTGAGAACTAACGTTGCTAACACTCTTTTCCTATCGAAGTCGAAGACATACTTAGCATAAGCGCGAACCTTAGAGCGGGGGTATCTAGTGTTTCGAATATGAAAAAAAGATTTTCTTTTTAAAGATTATAACTTAATTAAAGAACATAGGATGCTACAAAGTATCCTGTACTAAAACTAGAGTACAGAATAATATATATTAAAATAAAATCATTACGGACGACCTGCTCGACGTGCCTAGAACGATTGAAACTCTCTCTTTAATACAATGTAAACCCAGAATCACTTTTTTTTACAGTATACCTAATGCTCAGTAACGCAAGGCCAATTTATGAGGCATATCTTTTTGCTGAAAAAGCTTTTTCACTCTTTTAGACTCTCACTTGTCATATGTACGCGTACGTGTCTGAAAGACTTCAGGGGTCAGCTGAATATTTTTGAAACAACTGTCACAGTTACGCATTCTAATAAGATAGCACGAAGTTAGAGTTAGCAGTGAGACATATTCTTTCATCGTACTGCGCAAAAACATTATGGTGATATTTTTAGCGTATACAGACAAATAGAGCTGTCATGTCATGCAACATTTATACAAATGATGGTTTCCCACAGATAGAAGTTATTCTGCTGCACACAAGGTCTATCATGGACTGCTTAAAAAACAGCTACTTTCGCGTGTAGTGATGTACAAACAAGAAGGTGATAAATGTCAAAAGTACAAATAGAGCAATTTTCATTTGCATATGACTACCGTACCGTTGTCCACTGAATTTCTGTTTTTCAAAATACAGCTGCTAATAGCCTATTTGGACAGCATATAAATCCATGACTAAAAGACATAGAACAATGCCAGCAATTCTGACTGCTGTGATTATTCTACCTTTTCATAGTTTTAAAATGTGATTTCTAAGTTTCGTACATGTCGTGATGTGGTGTTAAAGGTTACCTTTGCTGTTTACCAACATATTGAGAGACACTTCAAGTAGTGCAGTAGTATGGCAGAACAAGCTACGACATTGCACAATATCAAATATTTTATGACGTATATTTTTCAGTGAAACGTAGTACGCTCTTATAGCTCTTAGGTGCTTTTAACTTTTAAATTATCCTTTCTGTTTCTTCCATTACATAGAATGGAGATGGAATGCGCATTCATATAGCAACGACTCATATTTTCATATTGATTCTCAAGCTCTTGAACTGGAGCTTCTCTAAATGGCCCTGCTGACTGCTGCTGCTCCAACTTCCATATTTAAACTGAAGTAAAATGACAGACTGGGCAATTTACTTGGAATGATTGGTATTTTTACAACCGCACTAAGGACAAGACAAAGAAAGACAGGCACTACTGGAGTTTTCATTCAATGAAAAGTTTTTAGCTTTTAAAGCAAGAACCAAGATGGAGCGTACGCTCATAGTCAGACTGTTAACTACGTATAAATGAAAAAAAACAACAAAAACAATGTCTAATACATGCGTCGGCGTAAAATCCCAAAACATATCCTTCAATAAGCAGCCTTTTTTGTTTATTAGAGAATGCTTCACTAGGCTGTTTAATACATTTGCTCATTATTTCATAAGTGGGGGAAGCCTGTTTTACTTCATTGCATGTGTCTTTACGCACAATCCAAATCCCCGTGTATTAAGGAATGCTGCGCAACAACCCTCAAGGTTGTTTATCGACAGGCCAGTTTTCTAAGTTTTGTTTTGTAACGAATTGGCCTCAGGATTTTTTGCCTGATTTAAAACCTGAGCTCTTCCTTTCAAAGAACTCAAAACAACAGCGTCGTTCGCGCCTGTTTTTGGTTGTTTGTCTTATACCGTTCTTTGCACTGCCGTTAAAGTAGCGCGCTTATTCATTTGCAAGCTGCCCTACGTGCTCTCGTTACTCTACATAATTTGGATATTTTCGAAAGCGGGAGCATCGTTCCGCACAGTGTTTTCCTTGGCTAAGCTTACCAGTTGTTTCCATGATGAAGCTGTTGGCCTTCACAGCTCCGATCGTCGAGTCTGCAATGAATACAAAAAGATGAACTGCACATAACATTACTTAGCGCTCGCAATGAACACCTCCAACTGTACTGAGGTTTTTTTAAAGGTCTCGAAAATGCTTACCCCGTGTTTAACAACCTTAGCAGATATTTTGGGCACAGATGACAGAAACCTCAACACAATAAAGAACAAAATATGTACTTTGACTTCTTGTACTAACTCTGACTTGGATCACTTTCACCTGCCGAACAACGAGCACTTTTTTCGGTTTATACTACCCTCATCGAGTGGTTTTCGTATTAAGTCGTGTGCCGAAATTTCAACGTGACTCAAGGAAATAGAATATGCAGACTAATTCGAGTGCGAAAATAAACGCTTGGAGGCAGAGCTGAGAATAAATGACAGCGCAAGTATGGACTTCATCTATTTGGCGTAATCAGGTACTGCTTCATTGCATATTCTTAGAACCTCCGTGTGAGCGATGCAATATCTTTTCGTGGTTTTTGAAGTACCCGGCACCGCAGTTTAAAGTCAGATCACGTTACACGCGTTGTGCTAACAGAGCCTTAGCCTTCCAAGTTTGTATCCGCTGTCGTTGCACTCCTTTCCTGAAGTCCTGCCAGGTGTTTTTTACGTTTTCTAACCAGTAACGATAGATAACGCATTTTAATTTAGTAACAAACACTACTTAGTCACTATCGCTTCGTACTTATTAGATGCAGTCGAGGTCTCAGTCGAGGCCTACTCCCAACAAAGTTGCAGATGCTAATAGCTCTTGCGTAAGGTGACCGTTGTTATTTCAGTTTGCTAGAGCCCGTATACTGTTAATGCTGCTGCAAATCAATAACTCACCGTTACGGAATGCAGGACGCAATCAGGTCACTTCCGAAGCGATTGTGTTCTTCTTCTTCTTCTTCTTCTTCTTCTTCTTCTGTTCGTTGCAAGCACCTGAAGAACTGATGATGACAATTATAATTCCAGGCACAATTTTGAGGAACCTTTATTTCCTGGCGTAACAGGATGTGTTGTTCTAAGGATGATGGAAGTTGCCATCAGAGAATTTTGTTGCCGCGCAACCTCCCTTGGTTTTTATTTTAATAGAGTTGGTATACAGAATTAGCCTATGTGCCTCTTGTAATCATGCAAACGGATTGGTCACGCTTTATTATCTAGTGACCTATTCAACGCATGATGATGCTGATGATGATGATGACGAGCCTTTAGATTTGATGGCACTCGCCCACAAAGGGGGATCGGCCATGAACCAGGCGGCAGGATCATGAAGGGAGTTAGTTCTGAGTCAGGCATTCAGGTAGTCTCATAGCTGGAAATAATAAAAACATTAGACTAACAGGATAACATTTTTGTTGCCATTATGTACGCAAACACTTCAGAGTAAACCTCCCTGTGGCTATAGCCTATTGTGATCCCTCCGAAGGAGAAAATTACTGCCACGTTTATTTTTATACCTAGCTTCTTAATTGGTTCGTCCAGGTATCTTTTGCTTTGATAAGAGTATCGGTGACAGGATAAAAAAAATAATCTATTGATTCTAATTCCTTCCAAAAGAGACATTACGGAGATGCTGTGAGTCCAGCTTTATGTAGGTAATATTTCAAGTGTGGAATTCTGCATTCAGGAACAGTATACTAGTACAACTTCTTCAAAAAAAACGTGGCCAGGGAGTATAATTTTATTTTAGGGCCCACAGGCTTGCTTGTACATGTGTTCTCGCTCTTACCTACTATAACAGGGATCGGCCAAGAAGGTGGCGCTTATTGTAAGTGAAACATTACGGTCTATGGATGGTGAAAGGAAAAGGGATTACTTTGATTGTAACCGAAAATATATCAACTTTTGGTAATATTGATTATGTTTTCTTAATATTGAAACCAGTATTCTAACGTGAGCGCTGCCGTTTAGTGTGACCATATGTTATGTTTTAAATCACAGTGTGGTTGACGGATGTGATGAACCCACGATGTTTGTACTCTCAGACACCAATCGTCCTTCAATGCTTCTGCCACAGCCGAAATCAGTAAGCACGACTACTTGGCTTCTTCAGACGACGGCGATTACCAATTTGCTGGTGTCTGCTCTTTTTTTCCCTTTGCGGGCTTAGGTTTGTAGCGCCCTGGTTTCGAGGGAGCGCGAAACAGAAGGCGCGTGACAGCAACCGGAAGAAAATAAAGGTGGCACTTGTCAGTGGCACGTGAAGCGTAAACTCCCGTTTCTGCCAAACCATCCTTAAGCGGACCACTCTTACCTATTTTACCTGATTTCACCTATGTAACAACACTCAGATATAGAAATGCTTGTTTGCACAAGGAAATAGAATAATTATCATTAGATATTGTTAGAGCCTTCGTACACCTAAGATTTTGCTGGAACAACAAGTGGTGTATATCTCGGCAGTTAGAAATTACGATCACGAGATTACGATGCAGAATTCCGCACCTGAATTACTACCTGTATAAAGCTGGACTAACAGCATCTCCGCTGTGTCTCTTTTGCAACGAATCAGAATCAATAGATCATTTCTTTTTATCCTGTCAACGATATTCCTATCAAAGGAAAAGATACCTGGTCGAACCAATTGAGAAGCTAGGTTTAAAAATAAACGTGGAAGTAATTTTATCCTTCGGAGGGATTACACTAGGTTATAGCCACAGAGAGGTTTACTTTGCCGTGTGTGCGTACATAATGGCAACAAAAGGATTACCTTGTTGGTCTATTGTTATTATTATTTACGGCTACGAGACTACCTGAATGCCTGACTTAGCACAGTTGATGATCCTTCCAGCTGGTTCTGGGCCGATCCCCCTTTGTGGGCGAGTGACAGCAAAGCTGAAGGCTCATCATCATCACCATCATCATCATCAACTCTGCTGACGTCGATAGTTATTCATGCATCTCTTTTTACGCTCCTACTGCGTAAGCCTACTAGTGGTGACCTGAGAGAACGAGAATGGCTGATTCCCAACGCGCCCTCAACTGAACAAGCCTCAAGTCTGCACGACGCCTCGGTGTTGCAACTGCGTCTTCCATATTTCTGGCCCCAGAACCCACAAACTTGGTTCCACCAGGTTGAGGCACAATTCTGGCTGTAACGCATCGCTACGAAAAGACCATGCTACTGCCACGTCGCCGCAGCCCTTTTTCCTGATGTTGCCAGTCAGCTTTCCGATGTCCTCTCGAGCCGCTCGGACACTACGCCATATCAGCACCTCATGAGCAAGGTGCTGGAGCGATTCATGTCATCTGTTACGTCGTACGCAATGAAAGTCACAGAATCAACGGGCACATTATTCTTGTTTTTTTCCCCCTTCTCTTGTGGCTCTTACCCACTGTGGCGGACCTGCCAATAATTGAGTGGTATTATGAAGTATTATTCTATCTTAGAGTAAAGTAACTTACAAATTAAAAACATTACAAACTTTAGAATGAAATTTTGATGATTCGTGATTTCTACTTGCTATAAAGTTTTGGTATTAGTAAGAGATAATACCCTAGATAAAAACTTAGCTTTAAAAAAAGCAAGAAGTTGTGCATACGTCAACACAGAAGAATAATATTAGTTGATTAGTCTTTTCGTTTCATTCAGATAATTCCGCCCTGCCTCGAAAACTTTCGCACTAGCAAACCCAGAAGTAGAGGCTCCGATGAACAGAATCACGGGCATGCATAAATTCATTCCAATAGCACGTAAAAGATTTTCTAACTTGGTTCTACGAGCTGTAGTAAACCATCGACATGTCAAAAAGTAATGGTTCATAGTTTATGGCTCGCCATCTTGTTTATTCCATGTTCTTTCTCCCTGTTGCAGCCGACGAGCGCGTGCAATTGCACAGCACTGTAGTCGGTAGCGATGCCTTAATCACATATCCCCTCTGGCGAAAAAATGAAAACACACACAACTGTTTTTGTTTACTCCCTAACAAAATCCTCCAATTTCTTTGCTTGCTCTTTCTTAGAGGCGCATTAAATCTCATATGTCACGTGGGCAAACTCACGTTATAAGATCAGTGGTACAACTTTGCTTGATTCTGAATTGGCAGCGAGTATGAAGAATATTATAACAATAGATTCAATGCACCACGTTATTTGTCCGGCGCCTGTGGTAAACGGTTGTTAAAATTAACCATCTTGAATATTTTTTATTGCGTGAATCACAGAACACAGAGAAAACGCCTGGCTTGCACGGAAGGCGCAGCACAGGCACAGCGAAAGCTGGAACAACGGCCTTTCTGAGCATTATCTAAAAACTCATTGGGTAACTGCTGCAAGCCTACATGCTTGATGCCCACTATGGGAATAATATTAAACGTTTAGAGTAGCAGCCCGGTATTAGCTATGCTGTTTTTCGTCATTCTTCTGAGAAGCCTGGTAGTCGTTTAACTACTGCGAGGAATTTCGTATCAATTGTCCATGCAGTGGCTGAAAACGATGAGGACTTGTTTCTGAAGTGGATATACGCCGCAGTTAACAGGTGTGCAACACAAAAAAGTCTTTCTAATGTGTTGGAGCATTGAACGACCTACTCGTTACGCTATTCGCATTGTGAGACGACTGTTTTTTATTTCGCTGTTTTAAAACGCTTCGTTACTTATAATAACACGTTTTTTTTCCCCGACATCAACTCTGCCTAGGGCAAGTTTTCGAGTCGGTTCGAAGCACCAGCGTAACCCAGACAACCCATGCGCGAGCCCCGCAGTGTCATTGGTACTAGACATTTTTTTTTATTTTGCGTGATGTGGTTACGGACACCGGCGGCGTTGGACATCTACGGCGCTTCGCGAGATCCGTGTTGTGATCTCATCACAGTTCTCGCTGTAAAAAATACCAAGGTTATCATGTTTTGACATTCGCTGATCTGACGTTTGTAAGCCCAGTTTGTGCCATTTCGTCGGTGTCTCCTGTCACATTGGACAGATACAGTGACCACCCTCTCAATACTTTTTGATGAGCCAAACAGATATTTTTGATGAAATATAACTGTGGCAAATTCAAAGATTGATCAGGGTGACTCTTGATTGAGCAAACAATACTGAGTGACCAAGTAGAGGCACTTAATATATGTAAAATAATAAGAAACAGTTTGAAAAAAGCCAAATTCAGCGAATTCAGTCTGAAACCTACAAAAATGCCTATAGACTACGGTGAAGTATTGACTGTGATCGCGTCTGTAGGCAACATAATGCCACTTGAAAGAAATTAGTTTACAACTAGTGGCCACGTAATTTGTAAGACTATAAATACCCTACTGCTACATATAAACAGCTTATTGAGGAAGCAAACGAATTTAATAACTCCAATTGGTATAGTTTTATATGAGATAGAAAATAGGTATAGTTTTATATGAGACAGAAAGTATAAGAAGCGCCTATGTAGGTTTTTTCTACACCAATGTATTTTCCCGCAACAAAAATCTTCGGATCAATTTTTATGAGCCACAGAATCAGCACAGTCTGTTGAAGGAGGTGCGAAAGGACGAGCGTGACACTTGACATCCGTGTTACCTTAACATTTATTTTTACAAGGAAAGCTACCGAATTCAAGGAAGTAATTTTAGAAGAAATATTGAGTGTAGTGAAGTCAATACTAAGTTGATCGCCAGGCCATTATATTTAGCTACAGCCTTTACAAAAATCTTACCACTGGTATCATTACCTTTCTAAATTTTTATTGCAAGGATGTACCAGAATAAAAAAAAGTTGCCGAAATTGTATCACTGCTTAAAAAACAGAACGCTTGTTGTGTAACAGATAACAATCAGCCTATTCCTGAATATCCTAAAATATTACAGCGGTTATTAAAAAGATATCTAGAAGAATGGGTTCAAGAAAATCATATTGCCTAAATCGCAAATAGGATTCAGGTTTAAAAGCTGAATGTGGTGTGCTTATCTTAATTTCGAAAATAATGAACCTTGCTTGTCACATAAAGCAGTGCATCACTTCAGGGACCGTAAATATTATTAAGGCAAATAAGAGCGCAAAACGTGGCATTTTGATCGTTAAACTCTGAAGCGTCCACTTTCTAGAGTTTGAAATCTAGCGAGTACAAAGTTTCCCAAGTGAAAGAGTGTTGTACTTCTCCCAAGAAAAATTACATTTTTTGTTTTTTATTTCATTTCAGCTTCAGCGGCTGCATTGCAGATGGAGGAAGAAATGTTCTAGGCCCGTGTACTCACATTTGGGTGCACGCTCAAGAACCCCAAGTGGTCGAAGTTTCCGAAGTCCTCCACTACGGGGTCTCTCATAATAATTTGGTGGTTTTGGGACGTTAAACTCCACATAACAATAAGTCAATCTTTCGCAGATTTCAGACTCCGTGCTTGAGGGACCGGCACGTCTTTCGCGATTCGTTGCTTTTGCCAACTTCTGCGTCACGCGAAGGTGTGTGCAAGCTTGGTTTTGGGTTTCGGGTACCATTGGGTCTGCCTGTGTTTCCGCGAGTGCACGTGGGTACTCGTGAGTCTCCCGATAACCTGATATTCATCATTTAGTTTGCCGTATTGTGCATGTGTCGTGCTATGTCTGGTCAGTCGAGACGGCAGTACTTGAAAATAATTATTGGCCTCTGTCGAAACTAAAGTGATGATGTGATGCGTGAGGTGTCTGCAGGTAGCCATGCGAACCCCGGACGCCCACTCCCACATCGTTTTGAGGTGCACCATACATCGGGGCTGACCGCAAGAGTCTTAGTTTGGCGTGATTTCTAGCCACCATGTGGACAATCTTGTTGCTTGTGAGAGAAGGATGTGTGGGGGTGAGAGTTTTTATACGGAAACCACTTTAAGCCGCAAATGTTGCCTTCGTAAATTAGGAGAGTGCAGGCCACTTCGCTTAAAGTCTGCCCACTGATTTTGCTGCATACGACCTTTTGAGTGTCGCAGTGACCTCTGTGCCAACAGTAGCTACTATACGAGGTCTGTTACCATATGTTCTGCCGCCTTCGATTCTTTTCCACCCATTATCGCGTTCGTAATGCAAGTTCCTCTGTTATCCGTGATCTCCATCACAAAATGTGAAGAACATCCGAGATTCGCCTACAAGAGGAGATCGAAATAAGAGTAATCAGGCCTCGTCACCATTACCTTCTGAATGACTAGCTTGCATCGGTAGTAGATTGCTGCCTCAGCTATGCCACGCAGAAACGAAAGAATATTCACTACTGTTTTTGCTACCAAGTACGCCTACTGCAAACACAGTTAGTTTCTAACTATACGCCATAATTGTTCCATTGGTGAATTGGCTACGGTGCCATTACGTTTCCGTGCGACAACATGGGAACCTATACAGCTGTTGATATTTTTGTTGAATTGGCTTCTGCGAATGACAAAAAAAACGCGACTGTGCTGCGCCTTCTGCGCAGCACAGCCACAACTAAAGTTAGAAAAGCAGCCCTACAGAGCCTTTTCGAAAAAATCATTTGGGCAACTACTGCAAGCACACATGCTTGATACCCACTTGGTCATTATTGGGAATTTCGTTGGGTAGTAGGCCGACATTCGCTATGCTATTTTTCTGAGAAGCGTGGTATTCGCTAAACACTTGCAAATAATTTTGTGCCTATTGTCCATGCAGTGGCTGTCGACGATGAGGAATTATGGCTGAAGTGGGTATGCGCCACAGTTGATCGGGGAACAAAAACAAGCTTTGGTAATGGGTTGGAGCTTTGAACGGCCGACTCGTTACACTATTCACATTGTCCCATGACTGGTTGGTCTTTCGCTATTGTAAAACGCTTTAGAACTCGTATTAACGCGATTGCTTTCCCGACATCAAGCCTGCCTAAGGCAAGTTTGACAACAAGTCGCCAGCACTGGTGTAGCTCAGTGGTAGAATACTGGGCTGGCATCCTGCAGACCCGGGCTCTAGCCCAACTGTGTCATTGGTGCTAGATCGAGCGTGCCTAAGGCAATTTTGACAACAAGTTACATGTACCAGCGTAGCTCAGTAATCGAAATACTGGGGTGGGGCCCAGTGCACCCCAGTATTTCAAGGTCTACTGCGCCACTGGTGCTGGTACGCGATGTAGTTACGGACTCCGGTGGATTCCCCTACAGTATATTCTTCACGTACCTCTCATAGTTTTTCGGTGACGGACAAGATTATAATTTTCCGCTCGTAACCAACGACGCCAACGTCGACATGGATGCAGAAGTAGGAATTTCAGCGCAGGGAACTCTTGAATGCTATAGTATTAAATCCACATTGTTACCATTTACATGGCACCTCTACGTAAGCCGTCTCTTTCGTGTTGCCGAATAGCAAGAAAAAATCATAAGCGTATTGCAGTACACTCGCTCAAATCCAAGAAAACATATTCCCTCTATATTTTTGGTCTTTCACAATCAAGTTTTTTTTTCGTGTAATACGCATTCGCTAATATACGTCACTTTGCATTACATTGCAGAATCACTAGAATGTAAAATACGGCAGATGAAAAGCACAAGAAATAAATCAATTGGCAACAGCTTTCTACAATAGGAGTAATTCACTTTGGGGGAATCATGCATCCGTCTACGCATGAATGAAAAGCAAACTAAAACAAGTTATTTACTTCAATACTTGTAAAGACGCACTAATTTCCAAGTTTACTTCAAATCAACACACTAGCACGAATACTTTTGGCTAACCAAAAATAAATCATTTATTCAATGGACAGAACTAATGTATCAAACATCAAACAAATATTCACAAATCACAAATAATCCACACACTCCTTGTGAAATACAATCATCATAATACGTTCGAATATATTCTTAATACCAGATTACACGTAAAACGCAAACTCAAGACGACAGAAAACTTCGGTTCACGAAGAAACATGTCTCGTTCCGGTAGACAGGAAAAGTGGTGAGACTGAAGGCAGAAAGCCAGGTTGTACAGTTGCCTGAAAAAAAAAACATTTAGTGTCTTTTTATGCCCTCGAAGATACAAACATTGTAGCGGGCCAGTGGGACACTCCGTATAAAAATGAATACTATTATGTACATCAGCAGACACAATGTTTCTGCGTGAATTTCTGCAGAGGTACTGCGAAAACTTTACGGAAACAACGTCTCTCAGATGCACGGTAAATGCGAAAATTATGCGCAGACATCACCTCTCTTCTATCACTACGTAAACACATCAAGGTAGTCATCATCTTCTGCGGCAGTTGTACACGCCGTCACGGCCTTGCACATTGGAAGTTGTATATTGACTAATAGTGAGCATTCTCCATGTAATTATATTTCAGTACATTCTATTACTTCACTTAAAGAGTCTTGTGAGCTAGAGAACGCAACCTGCATAAATACGATTACGTCTTGTTTACGATTCGAAAAATCCCGTGGAATTACAATCCTTCTAAAAAAACTTTCCATGATGTAACATTGGGTATATCGCTTTTTTGCTCCATATTTATCATGAATAAACGCACGGGTAGGAGAAAGGACAAGTAAAAAACAATTATCACCGAAAAATGCCTTGATGGACCGCGACTCCGTCATCTTAAAATCGCGTTGAATAGATCAGCAGCTTCAGTTACAGGCTCATATACTCGGCTACAGACGAAGATTCATGCTAACATCTTCTAACTTCGCTTGCTTGGTTGGGCAGAGCGCAATCAACTCTGAGGCGACATCTTGTACTATGCAACTCGATGTGCATGAGTATATTTTAAACAAAAAAAGTTGAGCCACGCTACTATAGATCAGCTTCAAAGCTTTTTTGTTTGTCCCATCTGTCGAAGAGGCCATTTTCACTCGCCAATGCAGCAAAATCCGTGTGGTGGCTGTTATGTGAAAAACTGTTCATGCCACTGTCACGTAAGACAAACAATTTTTCTTAATCTTCAGACAAAATGTTGTATGGGGTAGTGTTCAGCGAATGTTGCCAAGTTCAAGAGTCAATTAAACTCTTGAAAAGCTTTTACCTAAACTCAAAAATTTCGAATTTAACAAATACAACTTACAAATAAATAACCCTGCTATGGGCGCTCGAGCGACACCTAAATGAAAACATTTGCGGATCACACACACTCATATATATATATATATATATATATATATATATATATATATATATATATATTTATATATATATATCATAAATGAGATATGAGATCCAACAGACAATAATGCCGAGGAAAGTATAAGGGAAGATATTAGACAAAGTTGTAAAGTAAATATGAAGAAAAGTGGCTGAATAGATAAGTTATCTTTTCACCCACTTTTCTTGATATTTACATTACAATTTGGTCTAACATCTTTTCCTATACTTTCCTTGGCATTATTGTCTGTTAGATCTCATTAATATTGTGTACAAACACGAAAAAAAATGGCAGCATATCCACGGAGTGAATGATGGAGAGTGGGGCGAAGCATTCGTCCGTCTGTGTGACCGTCCATGCGTCTGTTCGTGCGCCCGTCCCTGCGTCCTTTCATGCGTCCATCCATGCATCTCTCTGTGTGTCCATTCGTCCATCTATTGAACACTCCAAGTCTCACCATCTCGCATCTTTTTATCATATATTCCCCATATAGAAGCACGCCATTCAGTGGACATTCCAAGGACTAAACGAGAGGTGGCACACGCACACATTCTTACGGCTTGCACTTCAGGTCTACTTTCCACCTTCAACCACCTTGAGTTCATGGTATATACTAGTTCACTGTATTCATGGCACTGCGGCCCAATGCTCGCTAAACCTTTCTAAAACCAACGAGGTTACGCCCAGCGAGTATAACCTAGCAACCTTTTCCTGTCAGATAGTGCTGAACGTACATGCCAGTGGCTGCTAATGTGAAATGAGAGACAGGAGGATTCAGCTTTTAATTTCTTACGGCTTGTGCTTCGTATCTGCTTCCCCCCTTTAACCACCTCGAATTCATTCATGGTATATACTAGTTCATTGTATTCATGGCCCTGCGGCTCAGCGCTCGATAAACATTTCTAAAATCAAGGAGGTTACACCCAGCGAGTATGATGTAGCAACTCTTTCTTGTCCGATAGTGCTCAATGTACACCCAATGGCTGCTAATGGGGATCGCATCGTGCGCGTTGACTAAAAGCCGAATGCTCCTGTCTCTCATTCCCCATTAGCAGCCATTGGCATGTACATTGAGCACTATTCTTTATTGTAAACAACGCACAGAGGAAATCTCTCACCGGCACCACCTTGGAGGTCAAATGTTATACCTATTTCGGGTATGTGCCACTGGTGGTTACGTACGAGGGACGCACAAGCCACGCCATCAGGAGCTTCGCCCCTAAAACAAGCCCTTAGGTATACACTTCTTTCCTTATTCATTAACGAGGGTCTCGTACTGGCAGACATAGTGCCTTTAGGTTGTATACGAGAGACTATTGGTCAGCTGCCCACTCGAAACACGTTGACGTGCTTCGTGACGCCAAACAGGCTCAAAAAGAGTGTGCCGCGCTCGCCGCTATGGCTACTGGTGGCGCTGACTGACACTCCCACGTTTATTTCAAATATAAACTCTATAATGTGACGGGGGGCATAGCTGTCGTGGTAGCTCAGTGTTAGAGCATCGGACGCGTCATTCAAAGGTCGCAGGTTTGGATCCTGCCCACTGCAAGTTATCTTTTCACCCACTTTTCTTCATATTTACATTACGATTTGGTCTAATACCTTCCCCTATACTTTACTTGGCATTATTGTCTGTTAGATCTCATTATTATTGTGTAAACACACGAAAATACGAGCCCTTAGGAATACACTTCATTTCTTTTATATATGTATATATATATATATATATATATATATATATATATATATATATATATATATATATATATATATATATATATATATATATATATATATTAGTGAAGCTATGAGAAATGGCAACGGAGCAATGTCTCTCGCTGGCCGAGCGCAAGAAGACGAGGAGGACTAAGTTACAATAAGAACAGCCGGTGTGCAGCAAGGGTATTGGCTCGGTGTTCCGAAGCTGCCACACCAAGAAGGCCGTCCAAGCTCCTGGGCCATGGAACCCGTCTACCAGCCATAGCACCAAGCACACTTCAGGGACGGCATCTAAGCCTCCTCGTCACGTCAAAACCACCCAGCCGCTACGAAAGCCGTCATCAGATTCAGTTCGCAGCGCTGGGTTCTTTTGAATAGCGTTCGATACTGAATATATATATATATATATATATATATATATATATATATATATATATATATATATGGAGAGTTCAGAGGGGCCAGTACATAGAAGAAAAAAAAAAGGTGGCGAATACACGTACGAGAGAGCCACATTATAACAATACAAATATACGAAAGTCAAACACTGAAGTGCTCCTAAACACGTACATACAATTTTTCGCAATGAACTATTTCTTTCATTGTGACGCAAATAATGCAAGTCATTCACTTGCCTTACGGGCCAATGGCGGTAATGCACTCGTCGACGTCCCCGAAAACTTGGTTGCGAAAGCCGTCCCTCATTTTCCTCATAATTTGAACTCGAACGAAATCACCAATCTTGGTCTTATCCGCTGGACAGAGGATTGAGTTGCTGACGCCGTTGTCATAGTTGACGTCGTAGGCAGCGACGCCGAACTTCAAGCCGGGGAGTTCGACGCGGGCCTTGCAATACTGGAGTGAAGAACAAGAGTGTTGTCACACACGCAACACTGCTTGGGGCTCAGGAAGTGACATGAATGTTTCGGATGTAATAACTGCATATTAGTAACCTCTCTGGTTTAACATCCTAAAACGACAATATGATTACACGGGACGCCGTAGGGAATGGCTAAAAAAATTCCACCATCAGGACTTCACAACGAGAAAGTGAATAAGTGGGCCCCAATGATTTCCAATACTTTGAAAACAAGCCTCTGTGACCAGCATTCAATAGCTTAACTATCTAAACAGCAGCAGACTGGCATTACAACTATACCACCATTTGGCTGTAATTACTTAATAAGCTGGTAGCGTAACGCACTGGGCGCAGCACACTATGGTTTACCTATTTTTGTGAGACATTGATTGAAAATCTGAAAATAAGCAAGCGTCGATATTCATCTTCGCATGACGCTTCACGGTATTTTGAAGTAACCGATGCATTTGTGAAGCGTAAAATGACCACATTGGAACCAAAACGAGACAAATGGATGAAGTGAATGCTTCGACTATGGTCTTTTCAAAACGCTTCTAGTACGTAAGCAGCATTAAAGGCCAACTCCAGCAATTTTTTTACCATGTCAGTGTAATAGGGCTTCGGTGTTCCTGAGACAATCCTGTCACGCACGCGAAGGCTCAAATGCTCAGGAAGTTTGAGAATATGTTTAAAGCCAAAAAAGCGCCACACCAAAACCTAACCGAGCGCACAGTGTACGTATGACGTAACATTTGGTGAAGATCTAAAACCGGATTTCATACAAGGCATGCTGGTCCTGCTGGTGTGGTGTATAAAAAGTGTGAATGCCGGGTCTAGCATACGCTCGGACCTTAAGTTGGAGCAGGGGTGAACGCGCCAAGCGCCAACTAACATGTCCGAGACTGAGAGTGTATCAGAGCTGTCCGACATGGGTGACAGACGCAAATGATGGTGTTACCCCACCGTTTTAGAAGCGAAGTTTCTTATGCCGTGGGTCGTGCGTCCGCGTTGTATGTAGTAGTAGTACTACTACTACTACATGATGATGATGAATATATGATGGAAAGATGCGAGATGGTGGTACTTGGTGTTCACTAGAATGACGGACTGTCGAACAGAAGGGTGGACGGACCGACGTAGAGAAAGACGTACAGACCGACTGACAGGTGGACTGAGTGACTGAGTGACTGACTGACCAACGCCTAATAGAAAAACTATGCCTGGAACGTCGCTCTCTTTTCGATTTGGAGCTTCCTGCCAGTACGAAATCTCGGAGGCCATGCCTCCTGACGTGTGTTGCGACCGTCCGCCAGCTGGAACCTTTCGCCTCTGTACCGCTCAGTCACGTGACGTTACGCTACTGCTTTGTCACGTGGCATCACAGCTGCTCGGAGTCAACTGCGTGAGCATTGTCCTGCTTGCAGGGGGCGACCTTCAAAGATGTTCGCTTTCGTACCGGAGGGGGAGAGTAGGGCGGCCCGTTCGCGGCTCACGTTCCAGGCATAATCTTTCTAGGAGGCATTGGACTTTCTTTCGGACTATAGGTATAAGTACAGAGTATAGCGCAGGTATAGGTATAGAGTAGGAGACACGGAAATAGACACGGCAACTCTGACGCGTGTCCCCTTTTTGTGTTCCAGCCATATACGTGAACTGTGCGTTTCGTAATGCCCCACCAACATTCTGAAGTTCGCATAACAGTAGCTACTGAAAACGCTTCGGAATAGCGCTGCTGAATGCCACGACTCTGTCACTTGCGTATTGCTGCACCTATACGCGGCTTGCCAAGTTCCCTGGTTGATATTGCCACGTTCCATTTCCCAAGTTTTTGTTATCGTCCCAAAACACCACACGATTCTCAGCGCAAACCGCGCCTGCAGTTTTCGAGAAGGTTCCGGACTGTAGTAGATCATTTCGATAAGATCACGACCCTTGTACGAACGGTACAGATTGTTCTGGAACCTACGCCACCGCCAGCGATAACGCTAGAACATTCGACAGCAAGAGTATAAACGCCGACGCGCTTCGCCGCTTGTTGTTGTTGATCGAAGGCCGACGCTCCGTTCGCCGCTATCAGTCCGAGACTGCTATCTGTGCGAGACTGCTGCTGTAATTGGACTTTCCGTTTACCGGGCACAGGTTCGCCCAAATAAACATTTAAATTCCAACACGAAGTCTCCAGTCTTCGGCCACGTCACGACCCCGTGACATCTGGTGGAGGTGCTGGGTAACGATCCCAGTACCTCTCGCTGCCGAGATATTGTCACGACCCCGTGGCAATATCTTGGCCGCGCCCAAGACATGCCACCATTGCAATGATAGGTATGACGTTGCATAATCCAACAGCTCTCACTTTACTTTTGTGTTGTATTATCTAATCAATGGTATGACGTAACAGTCGTTGAAGTATAATTGAGATGCAAAGATTCCTATGCTTGGGGCTGTGACCGTCCTTTGGCGACCATCTGCACACCCCTGCTGATCCGCCAACAGATTTGGTGCATGAGCAATGAGCGCGCGGAACTGGCAAAGTGCTGCCTTCTTCGTTTATCCTCTGGCGCTAATCTCTGCGCAACAGCCATGCGCTCTTATATTAAGCAGCACTCACTCGCTCCGTTACACTCTCCTAGCAGGATGGGGTGTTCACTTTGCGGCACACACATGGTATTACACAAAAATAGGATGGCGCGTAACCATAAGGTAGACAACTCATACACAGCTCCATACACAAATGAAACGTACAGGAAAACATGTAAACGGAAACACAAGTGAACACCAACCCTGCTTGGCATTCACACACGATTTCTTTACATCACGGTATAAGGTGTGATTTTTTCGGTCACTGCATCTACTTGGCTTGGAATGGAGAAAGAGTGCTGGAACAGAACGGAAACGTCCTGTTCCACTTGGTCTTTTGGGGGCACGAAAATGTGACACCATCGGCCTTAGCAAAGGCGCTTGCTGCAACGAGAATACACCATTCTCCTTGCCTCGAAAGCTGGCATGTTGACTATTGACGTCATCGGTTAGAAGATTCCGAGTGAACTCGGCGCCGGAACACTCTACTCTGGCGGAGGGCAACAGAAGAAAAATTGGCAGATTCCACGTACAGTGGGAATCGATGATTTGCCAATATCGAATGACAAATGTTAACATGTCACTTTGAAATCAACACAACGTTACAAGACGGAGGTAAATGATACCATACATGACTTCCGTGTCAGGAATTTCATGTTTAGATGTGTCGTCTACCTTCGTCATATATTCAAGTCACGTCATACCAAATTTATTATACGTGGAGCTAGTGAAACTGCCGCGAGCACGCTATGAGCATGGTATGTTGTCAAACTCTCACATGACAGGCGTGTCAGAATTATCATGTTTGCACCAGTTATATATATTTCCCACCCATTTACGTCACGTAACGCCAGATTTGGTACATGTGGAGTTAGCAAAACGGCCGCGAGATCATCATGAAGGGCCCAATATACTCCATTGTAGCGTTTACGCGCTTGCACGCTGAACACACTGACCCTACGTTAGCAAAACGCGAGCACTCTACAGTCTGAAAGCGAAACCCCATAAACGCGAGAATGAACGCTACAACGACGAGCAATGCTAAGAGCGACAAAACAGGGCGTTCGCGCGAGATATCGCGTGGTAGTTTTCGTGCGATCGCTTGGTTCGCCAGATATGGAAACCGTCGCCCATCGCCAGAAAGTGCTGTGCTCAAAGCGCCGGAACAGAATGCACATGCTTGACGTACTGTCAGTTGTCTTCATGTGCCGCGAAATTACCACCTCCTCTCATGTTCCTCTCCACCCGAGTCACGCGTGCACAACGAAGAAATAACGAAAGTTTCATGCACGTGCACATAAAAAAGTGCTGCAAGGCAATAATAAACACTTTCCTTTCCATTACACAACAATAATTTTTTTAAAATTACACACCGCTCACTGTGCGGTTTTCTTGGTACGAGTAGACGGCCTCACGCAAGCAACGTTGAAGTTTGCTCGCTGAAGCCATCGCGTGAATGAGGTTTGCCTGCGCTAGCGACTGTTCGCGCGAAGGCAATCTACCTCGCGTTCCTCGTCGCTGTCGCGAGCATTTTCGCGATTATGGCGTTTGGCCTTGACGCCAGGCGCGACCAGCGTCCGTCAGCACGGCCCGCCAGCAGTCGGCGTGAAATGCGACATGCAGCATTTCAAACCTGATGCGTTACCCAGACAACACTGCGTCTCCCTCATTTCTTGATGGAGGGACGCCGGACGCGCTAAAACGCGCATGTGTGAAAGCTCATGCGTCGCTTGTGTTCGCCATGCAATCATGCCATACCATAACAGTTTTGCAACATGCCGCGTGAATGAAACCACCGCAAGAGCTGCAGGACCTTGAATTGTAAATCGTGACATTCATGCATACTTATCATGATTTTCATGTTATGACTAGTCAAATATGTTCTCAATACAGTCATGTTATGCCATACTAAGTTTGTTATCAATACCAATATGGAAACGGCCAGGAGAGCTAAAAGTCGTTGATGGCTAGATAGATAGATAGATAGATAGATAGATAGATAGATAGATAGATAGATAGATAGACAGACAGACAGACAGAGAGACAGATAGACAGACAGACAGACAGACAGACAGACAGACAGACAGACAGACAGACAGACAGATAGATAGATAGATAGATAGATAGATAGATAGATAGATAGATAGATAGATAGATTGATAGATAGATAGATAGATAGATAGATAGATAGATAGATAGATAGATAGATAGATAGATAGATAGATGCGCTCAAAGTCACCGAAGTTCGCTCAAAAATGCTTCACATTTAAAATCTAGCGATGGAACGCACGCGCTCAATATTGAACGACAAATGGCAGGACCAGAATGAAACACGATGCGCGCGTCTCTCTTTTTACTTGAGTGAGCACGGTAGCAACAGCGACGTGATACGCTAGCAAAATGTGGGCTCTAACGAGAGGAGCAATCGGCGCGACTAGCGCCAGTTGGGGCGCTTGAAGTTGGCACCGTTCTAAGGCATGGTGTGCTTGCGACTTCCGGTTGAATCCGCCAATTTTGCAAATTGGCGGACAGAAGTCTTTAATGAGCCATGTAAGCTAGATAGTCTGCCTCGGTCGTTTAGTGAGGCTCATACTAGTTTGATACAAAAGACTGTAGAGAGAGACAAGTTAAAAGTAGTTTCTTGATATCGGCGTATATCATTAACTGATTGCGACTACAAAATCTTGATGAAATTACTAGCGCAGTGACTCCGGGGTGTCATCAAATAATTGGTGGGGTCTCGCGAAACTTGCGGTAATATGGGACAATTCATTGCGGCCAATATACAGAGAATGCAATGCGTTTTCGAGTGTTGCGACGCCACAGAAGGTCGTTTGACGATTTTGCAACTCGATCTCGAAAAGGCAATTGACTGTCTCTCTCATGCCCTGATTTTTGTCATACCAGACCATGTAAATGTTGCTTCGGTAATCAGAGCTGGTGTGGCTTTGGCATATCGCAATTGCCTGACACGTTTAGTAATGAATAATACATTAGGGGCCCCCATTAGCAATAGGTGTTCCGTCCGTCAGAGATGCCCGCTTAGTCCCCGTTTGTAGAGCATCTATATGGAAACGCTAGCTTAGCAATAAGTGCAAAACAACAGAATTCACAGTTTTAGGTTGCAGGCATCAGAAGTTAAAATTCTAGCATATGCGGATGATGCCGCAGTTTTTGCACAGACAAAAAAAGTGTGGAAAAAGATGTCACTGTAGTGAAAAGTTTCAGCAATGCCGCTGGTAGTTGGGTTAATGAGAAAAAGTGCTTGGGTTTTTAGCATGGAGAGTGGTCATTCACACCAGAATTTTTTGCCGATATGAAGGAGGGTTGTCACCTGTCAAAGACCTAGGGGTTCCACTGGAACACTACAAGGACAATGATGACTATTGTCAAGAACAAGCAAGAGAAATTCAGTTGAAGGTTTGTGGGTCGCTGGAGAATCACGTATCAATTTTCTAGAGAGCTACGGTTTGCAATTTGTTTTTTTTGTCTCGAAACCGTGGTACGTGATGCAGGTGTTGCATTGTTCACATGCCAATATACAGAAATCCATTGTATCTTCGCGGTGTTCGTGTGGGTCTCAAGTTGAGAATAATGCAATTAATGTATTTTATTGATGCATGTAAAAAAAGGTGGTTTGGGACTACCACACTTATTCGTGATGCTACTCATAAATAGGTTCTTTTTTCGTAACGTGGGTGATCCATCCCTCCGTATGGTGCGCCAACATAGGCCCACGAGAGTTTTACCTGGGTATGTAGAGGGCAGACCGCATGAAGGGCGCTGTCCACGGATATCTCAAGGAGGTGATCCTAAGTATTCGCTTTCCGTCTCTCAGATTTTTAATGGGTACTTATTTTCAGCGTCACGCTAAAAGCTGTACAGAGATGTTTGTAATACAATTTTACCCGTTCAAATGCACGGGGCCATATACAGGGGAGTTCAAAGGTAGGACGTACTAAAAAGGGTTAGAATAATTTAAGCGGCTACTGCCTTTTAAAAAGTTGTTCTTTTTTAGGCTTCACACCGGCACTTTGCATGACAAGGTACTTCTAGAAGAGCGGCGTGTATTTTTACCTTGGGGATAGACTGTCTCATTTGTAAGAAGCCAGAAACTATTGACTGCGTTTTTTCGCGCTTCTGAAAGGGAGTATATTTTTCGGGATGTGGTGCAAAAGACAATAAAAAAGGAATCCCTACTAGACCCACACGGTATGAGATTTCCGCCAAATAAAGATGACGATGGTTTGCCATTTGACTTAATATTGTCAACAGTCCTCCACTGTTTATGGCAGAACCAATGGACGATTTTTCGCTCACAACCAACGTTGACGACGCCAATGGCTGAATTTCTGCGACATGAGCTCTCTAACGATATTGCGTTAAATTAATTATATTGCAAGCGGCCATGGCATTGGTGCTGTACTCGCTCAGATACAGAATGGCACCAACCATGTGATAGCCTACGCTAGCCGCCTTTTGTCGCAAGCGGAACAAAATTATTCCATCACTGAGCAGGAATGCTTAGCCCTCTTTTGCGCTATTGCGAAATTCCGTCCGTACTTATACGGACGTCCATTCGCAGTCATCACGGACCATCATGCGCTTTGCTGGCTGTCGGCGCTTAAGGACCCTACAAAAAGACTCGGCCGATGGGCATTTCGATTACAGGAGCACACGTTCTCGGTTGTTTACAAATCTGGAAAGCTGCACAGCGATGCTGACTGCTTATCCCGGCACCCCATTGATCCACCTAGCTCCACTGATTTGGAATCCAATGCCTGCGTTTTAGCCATCATTGACTTTCTGAACGTGGCCGACGAACAGCGCCGAGATACATCGCTGCTGACTATCATTGACCACCTTCAATCGCGTTATGCTGACCTTTCTCTTAGCAGATACCTACTTCAAGATAACATTTTGTACCGCCGCAACTTACACCCCGACGGCGCGGAACTTTTACTCGTCGTACCGCATCACCTGCGAAAAGATGTTCTGCAACAATTCCATGACGCTCTAACTTTTCGACATCTAAGAGTCTCCAGAACTTACGACCACATTCGACGATGAGTATTCTGAAAGGGCCTTTACCGCTCTGTTCGCCGTTACGTCGCATCATGCGACCTCTGCCTGCGCCGAAAGAAGCCTACGACTCCCCCTGCCAGTCTTCTTCAACCTATTAAAGTTCCAGCCCAGCCATTTTATCGAATGGAGTTGGACTTGCTAGGTCCCTTTTCTACTTCTACAACTGGAAATAAATGAATTGCAGTGGCCACAGACTATGCCACTCGGTATGCAATCACTCGAGCGCTACCAACCAGATGCGCAACCGACGTTGCCGACTTCCTGCTGTACGACATTATTCTCCAGCATGGCTTTCCGTCTCACCTGCTCACAGACGTACCGTTGTCGCTACTTTCTATCTCCTGTGGTTGATGATCAACTCCGATCTTGTGCCACCGTCACAACTTCACCACATCTTACCACCCTCAGACTAACGGCCTTGTGGAGCGCCTAAACCGCACATTGACAGACATGCTTGCCATGTACGTATCTACCGACCACACTGATTGCGACATGGATCTTCCGTTTCTAACCTTCGCCTATAACTCGTCGCGTCATGAAACAGCGGGCTACTCCCCTTTTTATCTACTCTTCGAACGTCATCCCTTACTGCCCTTCGACACACTGCTTTCATCAAACCACCCATCCTCCACTTCGTACGCTCAGGATGCGATCACCCGGGCCCTCACGGCACGCGCGGTAGCGCGCGCTCGGTTATCGTCGTCGCAGACAGCACAGAAGCCCTTTTATGACTGTCAACATAAAGATGCCGGTTTTTCTGCGGGATCTCTTGTTCTCCTGTGGCTCCCATCTCGACGTGTGGCCCCTGCGAGAAACTACTATAGCGATACGCTGGGTCCTACCGAGTCACTCGTCAGGTCACACCTGTGACCTACGAGATTGCCGCTACCACAAACTCATCAGCTGCTGCACCCAGAACGGAAGTAGTCCACGTTTCTCGTCTGAAGCCCTACAACGCCGACTCGCTCATTTAACAGGCACCGAGACGGTGCCTTACAGGCCGGGGTGATGATACGTGTATGGAACTGTCGCCCCGACACACCTGAATTGGCACCCAAATGAAGAAGACGACAACGTGGTTGTTGTGGGTTGGACTCTCGAGCTTCTCCCGTTGGCCTGCTTGACTGTACGCTCTCTAAGCTATTAGCAAGACCAGCTCTCGGTGAATAAATCTTCCCCGCAACAATATACATGTGGCTTCTACAATATTGTAGCTGGTGATGAGCCAATTCATAAATCAGGTTCTAAAAAATCCCCAAGAATAATACACACATTCCACCTAGACACAAATCTTGCAAGATTGTTGAGCAAATGACATAAACGAGTACGTTGAACAAATACACTAAAAAATAAACACTGTTTAAAACAGGTTCCAAGAAAAACGTCGAGAGTCATATATACACTTCACTTAGACACAACTTGTGCAAGATTGTAGAGCACATCACGTAAATGGCTACATTGATCTAAGAATACTACGCGGTAGAAAACACGGACGGGAAAAAGACAAGGACAAGCGAAGTTTATTTTAGATCATGTATCACCAACTGGCCCAATCGTTCACCTTGATTGGCTACAATGAAGCATTACACAACAAAATCAACACTGTCTTCAAATGGGCTTTTCATGCACCATAAAACGTCTAGAGCTGCACAACAGAGCTGTACAAAAGGAGGCGCAGAAGATTAATTGTCGCTTAGATACTAGGAGGTAGATGCCCCTTACCTCCTCGCTGCCAACTATGCCTCTTTCGCAGCTGTCGAAGCGCTACGCAGCGGAACTCCTTCCTTCGCAGTTTTAGTGGAACTTTATCTCGGGGCATAAAGATAGCGCTATTGATGCTGTCAGCACTCGCCCTCCGAACTGCGTATGGGAATTGACATGCTCTGTTCACTCGGACCAGCCACGAATATCGAAGCAATTTCTAGGACCACAGAAGTGTGAATGAGGATGAAGGCTACGTGGGGCCGCTGCTTCAGAACTGGCAGACGCTACCTTTCTTTTGGTTCCAGTATTTCGAGTAGCTACGACTCTGTCACAAAACAAGAACAGCTCGCCCTCCTGGAGCTTTTATAGTGTAGCAGTGCCTACCACTGTCAGCAAACAACCAACAAAAGACATTCGAGTGACGGGCGACGCAGTCGCAATACATGCCGCGGGATAGAACCGGAATATCTTCACAGGGCTAAGAAGAGGGTTTAAGCCGCTCTCTAACAATAATATTTGTAGCAGACCTACTGGTTTCGCCACTCCACTGACTTCATCTCTCCAGTAGTAAAACAAGCCTTCGATCTTTGTCATCAAGCTCTATGGCGCATGATTTGATTCGTGGGGTTTAACGTCTCAAAGCCACCATATGATTATTAGAGACGCCGTAGTGGAGGGCTCCGGAAATTTCGACCACCTGGGGTTCTTTGACGTGCACCCAAATCTGAGTACACGGGCCTGCAACACTTCCGCCTCCATCAGAAATGCAGCCGCCCCAGCCGGGATTTGATCCCGCGACCTGCGGGTCAGCAGCCGAGTACCTTAGCCACTAGACCGTCGTGGCGGGGCAGCTCTATGGCGCAAGCTCTCAATCACATCTTCCCCACTCTGCGGCCACCCAAATTTCACCAGGTCATTCCTCCTTGAGGGGTACACCACGGAGCTCGCGATACCATTGTAGAGCACTCGTAAATCACTCGTCACACGATAGCGATGGCAACGGGATCACCTTTTTAGCCAAACCGAACCTTTAATTTCATCACAGAAAAGCCTGCCAACACAACGTATCACGCAGCAATGCGCATACCAAAAGGCGCCCTGATTAGCCCTTACCTTCCGAACAAGGCTTTCCGTGTTATCGAAAACGTAGAATTTATGCTTGATGCCGTCGAAAATTCGTGCTCCTTCTAAGCCGGACAGAGGTTCGAAAGGTAATGGAATGCCTCGGGTTAATGCATTAAAGTCGATACCGTCACAACCCTGCGAAGAAATAGAACACTGATGTTTATTGCGGTCAGATACTGATAACTTCCATAGGCCACAATACAGTTTATAAGGATTTTCTTTTTCACTCAAATAACAAGTCATCAATTATGCGGTACAGGCAAGAAATAGCATAGATATATCCACTTCCTGACGGGAAATATAGCATCAACGTTTCATGTATAATAAATCACATGCTGATTGTGATTATTCGTAGGCCCATATGCGTGCGCAGAGTCTCTATTTAGGGAGAGGCTAGACTCAAATGTCATGACATCTCACCTCCATCTATGCCGTAGTTGGGCGAGTCCGAAAGAAAAAACGCTCTATCATGAATAAATATACAAAAATAAAGCTAGGACGTGCTTCTTACAAGGACAGCCTTTTGCCCTCTGCTTTATACCGACTTCATTCTTTAATGAGCTTGCTCCTTTTGCGGGGGGTTGTCTCTCGTCGTTGCGTCGGTGTGTACGGCCGGGCTAGAATGCACCTGCGCGCTCAAGCGCACGCAGGTGCCGTCTATCCTTGCCGTGTGGTGTGTATGCTAGTGCTTGTTGCTCCCCCTGGAGGCGCAGCTGTGCTCTTAGTATTAAGAGCGGTCGCTAGATGGCGCGCTACCACTCTGGTGATGTGAAAGGGATTGATGACATGCACGCCATTTCTCCTCAGGTTCAGGTAGTGATGTGCACGATACCGGACGTACCGGTTTGTGACGGCAACCTGTAAAGAGTGGTTGTCAACGCAAACCAAGAGATATGGCGGATAAGTCGAGAGAAACGCTTTGAGCTAGTGGTAATAAACAGAGAGGTGCGTAGGTGGGGTGGTTTTTAATGAGACAGAATTCACTTCGATGGGAGGCTAGGTCATAAGGTGGGTTGGCGACTTGCGGGACACGCAGTAGCTTTTTTGGGGGTGTGTGCGGGCGGTGCGGGGTGCAGTATAGCTTGTCACGAGAAAACAACCAGGGGGACTCTTTGACGGGTGGTATAAACAGATACAATTCCAAAGTGGCACCAATGTCTAAGACACGTGGAGTCTGGGAAGAAATCGACGTAGCCACGAGGGCCGAGTTATTTCAGACGTAAGGTATATTAACCAGCAGGGTGGTAAGAATAGGCTGAAGTGGGAAGAGATAGAAGAACAGCTAGGGGAGGAGAGGGCGATGGTATTCGGTTTTGTAGAAACACAACTTAGGAACATGAAACAACCTCCTAACAATCGGTATGACCTGTAGGAATATTGTAAAAGAACAGAAGGCTGCAGAAAGAGGGGTGATGTTGGGGCATTCATTCATAAAAATACAGACTGGAAAAGGGTCAAGTAGGATTGCAAAGAACATTTGTGGCTAAAAGGGAAAGTGGCAGGGCAAATGACGCACTTGGGTTGGGTATACTTGTAGACGGGGACAAAATTCAGAGAGGAAAATTATTAAATGGTAAAGTACACAGGAAATGACATTAACCAACTAGGAGAAGAGTGCGAGGTATTTAAATTAGGAGATATGAGTGTGCACATAGAACATATCAAAGGATATACCGATTCAACAGGCAGAATGCTAATGGGTATGTGTTAAAATTATGATTTAATCATTTGCAACAGCACCGAGAAATGCGAAGGAAAGATAACATGGGAGGTTGGAAGGCTGCAGTCGACGATAAATTACGCAATGATGTCATATAGGATGTATGATCTGCTAAAGGGTGATGAACATAGACGAATATGGGTCCAGAACCTTAGGTAGTGACCACAAACGTATCAAGCTGAGTTTTGGAAGAGAAATTAAATTGGAAAGGCGACATTACGAGCAACCACACGGTAATATTTATTCAGAAAGCCAAATAGAAACAGCAACTAAAGAGATAGAGAAAATATTAACCGAGAATACTAAAACAGAGTGGACGTACACACATCTTAACATCTAACTCGATTGTTTTAGTTAGAGCTTGCTAAGGTACGAGTCAAATCAACCGGGTAAAGCAGACAGAAACCCAAGAGTTAGTGGGATGAGGAAGTTGAAGGAGCCATAGTAAAAATTCAGGAAGCCTCCAGGGCAAATTGTTATGTTAAACAAAGGGGTGAACCAGGAGATGATGTGAAAAACAAGGGATAACTTTTTGAGTTGCAGAAGGAAAGCGTCCAATTTCATCAGGGAAAAAATTTGAAGGAAAGGGGCCGAATAGTTGGCGGAAATAAACAAAAAGATAGAAATGCAGCTGCAAAGTTTTGAAATCATCTTAATTCTCTGAGCATTAACACAAGATTGAAATAGAGGTTTATAACTACAGTTCAAGAGGTCAGACTAGAAAGGAATGAGACAATGAAATATATATAAACAATGATGACAGAAAAATTTAAACACCAAGAAATGGCTGCATGCACCATACCAGATGAGGATGGACAAATTAGCTGAGAGGCTTCACTGGGACTACGAAAGTAGGAGAGGGCAGAGAAACGAGTCCCTATTAGCACATCAAAGGGCCATGACGGCCTCCGAATCATGCCAATAAAGAAACTAGGACAAAACTCTGAACAAACATTAAGAGAGGCAGCGAGCAAAGCAATAATGAATGGTGAAGCTTCCAATGGGTGAAAACTATGCAGGACGAGCATGATCTACAAAGGAAACGGGGACAAAGCCAATAGAAACAACTATCGGTAAATAACAGTGCCATCAGTAGTTTACAGGCTGGTGATGCAGATAGTAAAGACTACAGACATAAGTGGAGGATAAGGGGCTACTGGGAGAACTACTCAAGGGGTTCCGTAAACGAAGGAGGTTGGAGGACAATCAGTTTTCATTGATGCAGTGTATTGAAATAGCGAAAAAGAACATAGGCCCTTGTGGCTGGCATTTCTAGATATCAATGGAGCTCACAATAGCGATATTCAAGAAGACTTGTAGGGAACACTGGACACACTAGATGTGGAAGATGAAATAACTAATCTTGTAAAGGATATCCTAAAAAGTAACAAGGCAGTTGTTAAATGGGAAACACTGGTGTCTGATCCTATGGAGATACAACGCGGGCTTCGACAAGGGTGTCCTTTATCACCTTTGTTATATATGCTGTATCTTCAGGGACTAGGAGCCAAATTAGAGTAGGGCCGACTCGGATTCAGCCTCTCTTTTGCCAAGCAGGGAAAACACATATTACAGTCATTACCAGCATTGATGTATGAATGTGATATAATATTAATAGCCGACAACAAGGAAGATTTGCAGGGACTGAGAGACATCTGTGGCAATGAGTGAGATAGGTTAAATTTGATGTTCATAAAAAAAATTGGCAATCATGGTTTTTAATGATAACAAAGGCAGTAAGCATAGGATACAGGAAGTCACGTTAGAAATAGTGGATAAATACAAATACTAGTGCGTATGGATAAATAACGAGGCTGAGTATCTAAGGGAGTACGAAAGATACGTAATGACTAAGGGCACGAGGAATGCAGCTGTAATAAAAAATAGGGCACTTTGGAACTACAATGGGTATGATCTTGTGAGAGCGATTTGGAAAGGTGTCATGGTCCTGGGTTTGACATTCGGCAATGCGATCTTGTGCATGAAATTAGAACTTCAAGCAAGATCGGAAATTAAACAACGTGGCATAAGTAGACTTGCTTTGGGAACAAATGGGAACACCACAAATCAGGGGGTACAGGAATACATAGGATGAAGATCGTTTGAGTGCAAGTAAGCTAGCAGCAAGGTTGAATTTGATCAGCGATTGAGAGAAATGGGAGAAGAGCGTTGGGCGAGGAATGTTTTCAGTTACTTGTACACGTAGAAAGTCGGTACTAATTGGAGGAAACGAACTCGAAAATTGTCAAGCAAGTATTTAGAGAATGCTGAGCCTTTCCCTCACCTCACACCAAGCTCCACCAGGCACAGGCCACCACTTTGCGTCTACTTCAAACACATATCCCTCACCTGCTCACTTTCACCTTATATTCCCGGACGTGTACACAACCTCCCACTGCCAGTTCTGTGGCACTCACCCGGCTACACTTCCGCACATGAAGTGGGAGTGCCCGGCATAGTACAGATATACTAACGCCACGAACCTTTTCTCGAAGCTCCATGAGGCTCTGCGGAGCCCTGCTCTTTACGACCAAATCTGGGCGACCCAGAACGCCCGTGAGGCACGTCGAGGCAAGCCCTTGACGTCCCCTCATGGGAGGCTTAGGCCCGGCCACCTAAACCTGCTGGCTACTCATAATCAAGTTTATTCCTGCTCGTCCTTTAGAGAACAGCAGACTACCAATCCAAAAGGAGACATCGGTTAAAAAGAAGTTGAAGAAAACAGAGAGGGACATGTGAAAGATGGAAATTCTTACGAAATCATCACTGGAGACTTACAAATTTTTAAGCAGGAAATTGCGAGGGAAAAGATCTACGATAATTCTCGGGGTAGTTCTATGCTCTTCGAGGCAAGAACGAGAGTACTGCGGGCCGAAAGGTACTGAGCAAAATACGAAGGCACAGACATGGTATGTAGTGCGTGTGGAGAGGAGAAAACGGCTGAACATTTGATATTGTTCTGTAAAGGGCTCCACCCTATAGTCGAAGATAATGGCGCCGAAATTCTCAAAGCATTAAGGTTCAGGGACAGTGAAGGCAAAATATACATTAAACGGGTATAAATAACCATGAGGAGGCTAACTGTTTGTGGCTACAATCAAGGAGCGAGTGAAATTCAATCCCTAAACACACAGTGATAGTACTTAACTTTATGGCTAGGTGGCGTGAGCCACTGCCCGATCTAAAGAGCAATGCCGGATCAATCGATCCATCCATCCATCCATCCATCCATCCATCCATCCATCCATCCATCCATCCATCCATCCATCCATCCATCCATCCATCCATCCATCCGTCCATCCGTCCATCAATCAATCAATCAATCAATCAATCAATCAATCAATCAATCAATCAATCAATCAATCAATCAATCAATCAATCCATCTGTCCATCCGTCCATCCGTTCGTCTGTCCGTCCATCCATCCATCCATCCATCCATCCGACTCGCACTCACTTGAGCTAGGTTGCATCGTTGTAGGTGGTGCCTTGATGCGCGCCCCGCCGCTCAGGGTGTTGCTACCTTCTGTATTGCTCCCTCCGCCATTGTAGTGTCTGCAGCGTCTTCGCCAAGCTGTAAAGCCAACGTGCTGGCTTCAGCGTGTGTCACCTGGATGCTGAATTCCTCACGTCTACAGCCATTCGCCTTAAGCTAGTGGGCCACCACGCACCAGAAATAAACCTGTGTGCAGTGGGAGTGATAACGGCGGGCGCCGCAGATGTCTTCACTCTGAGGGGAGGAGCGGGCATTGAGCTATTCTGACCTGAGCCCATCCCACACCCTCTGAAAATTCTTCAGGCTTTTTCACACCCTCCTTTCACCACGTGCTACGTGACGGAGAGGGGCCAACGGAAGAATTGGAAAAGCGTCTGGCTGCGCTGGCTCCACATCTGTTATCGGTGCGTTTGCCGGAGAAGCCAATGCGTGTGCGCCAAGCTGCTGTGCAATTTGTGTTCTTCGTGGCAGGTGTTCACGTTAGATTCGGTGTTCTTCGTGTCCGTGTGAGCGCTCTTTTCTTCGGCGTGCACGTGTTAATGCCCAATGTGATCTTTCGCATGAATGGCAAGAATCACAACGACTACAAGTCCGTGCAACATGGGCTGGTGTTGTGTTCCTAGGTGCCGCGGAAACTATGACAATGAGCCCAAAGTGCGCCTGTATTCATTCTTAAGGCTGAGGCGCAGAAAATAGCGTGGCTTTGAGCTACCCCATGAAAGGAATTCACGCCAACAGTGCATTCAAATGTGAACGATTCTCACATTGCTTTATCGGGTATGTGAATCATTCTTCTTAGTTTGAACATCAGTAATTATCGAAAAAGAATACGTGTTCGTACATAATGAGAATACTTCAATATAAAGATGAAGAAGCATGCATTTCTCGTGAATATTCACTGATCAGTGGGGTGCGGTTGTGAATTAACAGGGCTAAGAAGGAGTTCCCTTTCACAGCAGAGTTAATAAAATAACTTTCATTTTGCTCTTATTGTCATAAACTATGCCTGGTTTGGTCTCTGTGTTTTTGTGCATGCTGATGTGTGGGACCATCCTTCGATGCCAAGCATGTTATCTAGCAAGCCATGTCGACAATGAAAATTGCATTCTCATGATGTGATGTAAGAAAAAAAACAACTGTTGTAAAAAGTGTAATTTTCTTTCATTGCAGATGTTGAAAACCGCTTTTAAAAGTGGTTTTCGTTTTTCCTTTTCTTGATTCCTTTATTTCTTAAAGAAAAATCGTAGACGTATACTTGGCCGGTCCACGGAAAAGCAAAATTCAAAGTGTCGTGCAAAAAAAAAAAAAACATCCGTTCATTGAAATGCTACGCGTATCACTGTGCCGTTTTTTTCCTTTTAGAACGACTTCATGCTTATACCACAGATAAATAAATATAAAGGAATGGCTATTCGCAGGTTACATTTACGAGTAGTGTGTTTCATGTGTAGCGAGTTTATAACACCCGCTTTTTTTGCGCTCGCAGTTGTTTGAGCTGCACTTCCAAGCAGAAGACTTTATAACGATGCTGATATATCAAGATAAGTGAACAGGAAGAATATTGGAAGTAGAACGCGAGAAACGCAAGCTGAAGAGAACTTGAGCAAAGAAGAACCAAGTTGTCTTCATATACGGACTTCAAGAAGAATCGATCAGAGATCTGCAATAATAATTTTTGGACAGTACCTATCATTAATGAAACCGTAAGAAGTTTTGTCACCGAAAACAATATTTCTTCTTACGTTGAATGCTCATTGAATGTTCCCCCAGATCTCTCACATTCTGTTGTTTTGAACGAAGTGCAACTCCGGTCGCTTCCTCTTAGTAGCGCTGTGCCAAGTGCTGTGCTTGGAGTAGCGCTGTGACATGGTTCTGGTAACCAAGCTAGTTGTGCAGAAACTGTCATTGGGAGAATACGCCGAAGACTCTCTCGTGCTGTGACCAACGTTGTATTGTCGATTCGATGGCATTTTCTTTTCTGGAACCACAAACCGACTTTGGTACATGTGAAAATGGCCAAACAGCACAAACTATCTTGCGCTTGGTAGTTCGCAGAGCAACCAATGTTGTCTTGAACAACACCTGCTGGCTGGAAAATGGCAGTACCGAAGATAATGCGCAGGAGAAGGCCGAAGATCGTAAATCAGCAACACTGAAGAAAAAGTGATGTTTTAACGGAATTAAACTTATCTTGTGTCGTATGGTTTCTTCTTATGAGAGTGAAACTATCTTAAGAATGCGTCACTTGTGCTCGAAAAAGCTTCGCAAAAAATTGGCCCCATATCTGCATGTAATCTGCAAATGCCTTCGAAAGACGTTAGTCTTGTGTGTGGAGAGACTGAACAAAACATTTATCTGATGTTCTGCGCAGAAAATCGGTGAATAGTATTCCGGAGGCGCTGTGCTAGAGTGCCTCGAGCGTGCAGCGGAGGCGAACGAGCGCATCAAGTCATGTCACACGTGAGACATGAGCGCCATCTGGCAGTTTCTTTTCGAAAACAAAGTGCGTGGCCATGCGCGCCCGTCTCAGAGGTGATAAAGTGTAGAACGCGAGGCGACGGGTAGGTGCCACCACCATCTCGTCTTAGGAAAGCGCTGGAAACACTACCCGTTCCGTCCAAGCGTTCCATGGTAAGCGCAGCGTGATAAGCGCTACGGTCCTTAAAATTACCTATGTATGCGTTTTCTAGTAAGATATGCATATGCAGAATATATGCGTGTTTTTATGGTGCTCCAGACATGCGCGATAAGTGCTTTTAATTGAAAATTGCACAAGCATGAACGCTCATCCTTGAGCAACATCGGTGGTTGCTGCAAATGGGGTCAGCCGTTTAAAGTACCCGATGCCCGTAAGAGTGGACAAACAGGCAAACTTACAGACAGAAACACCAAAAATTTTGCGTCGAAGGTCCCCAAGAAAGACTATCGTATTGAATACATGAATTAGTATTTCAAACCAATCACAGACTGATAAAACTCCAGTAAAAGCGAGCGCAACACTCCGGAATTTGGCAACGCAGCGCCCGCACGTGCCCACAGGGTGACGTCACGAAACCATAGTAAAGGCCTTAGGAATCTAGGAGGTGTTGGCGCTGCGCGCGAGGATTCATAGTGGCACCATTTTCTTTCACTCCATTTATATCATCTGGGTACCCGCTCACGCGGATCATCCAGGCCACGAGGCAGCCAATTATATCACTCGCGATTCGACTGAACTAGCAAGCCCGTTCCACCCGGGATGAATACGCGAGACGCGCTTCTCACGTACCACGACATCACATTGCACAACCGCCTCGCCTGCCTTACCTTGCCCTCACCACACCCATCCCTTTGCCAGCAACAACAATACCAGTTGCGCCAACTTCAGGACCGCACCTTCCATACTCCTGCCCGTCGTGCCCTCTTCCACCCCAGAACGTACTCGCCGGCCTGCTGCTTATGTGGCAGCTCAATTACCAATTATGGTCACGTGTTTCACTCCTGTACGGCACACTTGCCCCCTGCCTCTTGGCACCTCAGAAGTCCGCAGCAGTGGGAGGCTCCTTTGTCCAGCACCAGGCTTGACCTGAAGCTTCAGCTGGTGACTTGGGCGGAGGACGTTGCGGCTAGGCACTGCCTGGACGCCACAACCAGCAGCCTGAAGGCCACCCGCAATGCTGCTCTTTTTTTGAATGCAAAGCATTTCTTAGCGAACTTCTGCGACTTTGAACGTATCTGTCTATCTATCTAGCCACTTGAGACTTTTAGCTCTGCTGGCCGTTTGAATAATGGTATCGATACCAAACTTGGTATGGCATGACATCACTGTATTGAGAACATATTCTGTATTGAGCCCTGTTTGACCATCAAGTGAATGCTGCTTCAACTCCAGAATTTTTGCCACCCCTGGGAGCAAGAGACCCGAATGGATTCGCGAGATCATGTGCTGTGTCATTCTGGAGAAAAGATGTAGGGGACAAGGCTAATCGACGTCGGTTCAATCACCAGTGTCATCCGTGACGAGGTCTAGCAGGTGCTGCACGCCCATCGTTTTCCGCCGATGTCGGTTGATCCGGAAACGGCTCCTGTGTCTACTGACAGTCGCCGTAATACGTGCGCGGAAGCCTTGCGATCTGCCACGCCTCTTTCCTGGTCAAGGAGTCCCGACCCAGACAGTGCCGCACATCCCGATCCAGACAGTGCCGAACGTTCCGATCTAGACAATGCCATAGGTCCCGATACAGACAATGATGCCGTCAGTCACGAATCAGTCAGCGCACGCTGGTTTGGACATCGGTGGTCGCCGTGCACAGATGCGCAAGTCTGATCTCTGGCGTACGCCGTACAGACAACTCTTCTGCTATCATTGCGGTGAGGCTAGTCACATTTACCGCGAAGTCACATTACCCATTGAAGTCACTTGTGAAGACCTCCGGGACGGTGACGTGGTGGCTGGAAGCAACATATCACTTCTGCTACTCCAAGGTTTATGCGCCACCCGAAGTGTTGTGCGTGTCCGTAACGGACAGTCACAAATACTAGTTACGAACTTCAACTACGAGCACCGGCATCTTTTCCGTGGAACCACCGTAGCCTATGGAGACCCTGCTGCCAACGTCACGCAGTGCTTCGTGTCCGAGGAAACGCATGAGGATGAGGAATTTCTAGACCACATCGACATTAATTCAACGCTGTCAGACGAGAGAAAGGCTGCATATCATGACCTGTTAAGGGAGTTTCGATCTTGCTTTGTCTCTTCTTCCTAGGTCCGTCAAACACACCTCGCCAAACATCGAATTATTACCGACGATGACGTCCGCCCCATCCGGCAGCAGCCTTACCACGTTTCTACCTAATAACGCGAGGCTATTCGGACACAAGTGAAAGATATGCTTGATGACGGGATTAGTCAACCATCCTGCAGCCCATGGTCCTCGCCAGTCGTTCCAGTGAAAAAAAAAGACGGAACGCTGTGATTTTGTATTGACAACAGGAAGCTTAAAAGCGTCACGAAAAAAGACGTTTACCCGCTTCCACGGGTCGACGACTCTCTCGACAGGTTCCGACGCGCGAAGTATTTTTCGTCCACTGATCTAAAGAGTGGCTATTGGCAAATCGAAGTGGATGAACGAGACCGAGAAAAACCGCGTTTGTGACTCCAGAAGGGCTTTACGAATTCCGAGTTCTTCTTTTCGACCTCTGTTCAGCCCCAGCCTCTTTTCAGAAGGTGATGGACACCGTTCTCGCTGGCTTGAAGTGGCAAAGCTGCCTTGTCTCTCTCGGTGATGTGATCATCTTTACCGAGAGCTTTGAAGAACATCTGAAGCGTCTGAGAAAGGTTCTGGAAGTCATTCCAACAGCCGAACTCACGCTGAAACCCCAAAAATGCCATTTCGGCTATGAAGAGCTGAAATTTCTGGGACATGTCTTTAGTGCGGATGGAGTGCGACCTGATCCAGACAAAACTGCTGCTGTCGCCACCTTCCCTGTTCCATCAGGTAAAAGAGCAGTACGCCGTTTCCTCGGCTTGTGCGCGTATTATCGCCGATTTATTGCCAACTTCTCGAAGATAGCTGAACATCTTAGGCGACTCACCCGTGATGACGTGCCTTTTACTTGAAGCGCAGAACAAGATGAAGTGTTCACAGAGCTACAACGGAGAATGCAAACAGCCCCTGTTCTTGCCCATTTTGATGAACACGCTACTACGAAAATTCATACAGATGCCAGCAACGTTGGAATTGGCGCTGTCATTGTACAACGACACGGTGGCGTTGAGCATGTAATAGCTTACGCCAGTCGTACTCTTTCTCGAGCCGAAACCAGCTATCCTACATCGGAAAAAGAATGCTTTGCAGTTGTGTGGATGACGACCAAATTTCGGCCTTACCTCTACGGTCGTCCCTTCAAAGTGGTGACTGACCCACACTCGCACTGCTGGCTGGCAAATCTCGAAGATCCATCCAGCCGTCTCGCTCGGTGGAGTTTACGTTTGCAGGAGTTCGATATTACAATTGCGTACAGGTCAGGACGCTAACACGAAGATGCCGACGCGCTTTCTCGAGTGCCTGTGCGGCACGCTGTCAGGGGCTTTGAGGATGAAGATGCCTATATCAGAGCAGTTAGCGATTCCGAATTTATGTCAAAACAGCGGGCAGAAGACGAATTACGCTCAGCTACTGGTTCCCTGGAAGGCCGGAAGTCTCAGGTCCCTCAACACATTGCTTGCGAACTGTTCTCTTTTTGTCTAAGAAGAGGCATTATTTACAAGAAGAACGCCCGTGGTAGCGACAAAGCTTTCCTACTCGTTGTTCCTACCGACATGGGTGATGAGATCCTCCTTGCGTGCCACGACAAGCCCACGTCAGGGCATTTGGGCTATTCGCGAACTCTCGCCAGAGTACGCCCACAGTATTACTGGCCGCTACTATCAACTAGTGTACGTCGATATGTGAAAGGCGGCCGTGAGTGCCAGTGTCGCAGGATTCCGCCTTTGAGACCCGCGGGCCTGCTCAAGCTGATCGCACCACCACAGACACCGTTTGACCTCGTGGGAATGGACTTTCTCGGACCCTTCCCTGTGTCGTCCTCTGGGAACAGATGAATTATAGGTGCGACAGATTATCTTACTCGTTATGCTGAAACAAAAGCGTTACCCCATGGAACGTTCTCTGAAGTCGCGCAGTCCTTCGTACACGAAATCGTCCTACGGCATGGTGCCCCGTCGCGCGTGATTACGGACGGAGAGAGGGACGTCGTTTATAGCGCGAATGATGGAGGGCATTTTTAAATTGAGCTGCACAAGTCACAAAAAAACGACGGCTTATCACCCGCAATCAAATGGACTGACAGAGAGGCTTAACAAGACCAAAGCGGACATGCTGTCAATGAACGTGGACGTACAACACAAAACCTGGCACGAGATTCTTCCATACATCACGTTTGCATACAATATGGAAACGCAAGAAACAACGCGATTTCCGCCTTTCCGACTTGTTTGCGGACGCAACTTGCAAATCATGCACGATGCAATGCTTCCGTGCGACGAAAGCAATGAACTTGCTCCAGACGCTGAGAAATACACTCAATACGCCGAAGAAGCTCATCAACTAGCTCGCATAAACACCAGTCACCAACAAGATGCAGACGCACGACGTTACAACGTCCGCCATCGAAACGTCACCTACCACCCTGAGGACCTAGTGTGGGTGTGGATCCCTGTCTGGTGACCAGACTTATCTGAAAAACCCCTAAGCCATTATTTTGGACCATACAAGGTTCTTAGACGTGTCACAGATCTTACCTACGAGGTATTTCTGGACGGCGCAGCGCCTTGTCGTCGACAGCTTCGGCCCGAAACCGTGCATGTCGTTCGGCTGAAGTCCTGCTTCACACAGTAGCCCTTGTGGTTTCACGTGTTGCGACATGCCGTGACATTGCGCTGCTGCTGCTGTTTGTGTTCTTCTGTGTTTTTATGCCTTTTCTTTTTGCGCTTGGCGCAAGCATTGGCGAAACTTCTGCATTTGCGCTGCGAGTAATGGCACTCTCCCTCTTTTTGGTTCTTTATATTCGCGTGTGTATGCCTTCATTTTTTCTTTACGAGCATCGACTCGATGCTTTCAAAGGGGCGACTATTGCCACATGATCTGCTTGGGTGAGATCCATGAGTGAAAGAGGACAAAAACGATTTATCTAAGCTTCTGCTTGGCTAGTCGACTCAACGAGCCCATTATATCAAGTTTGTCTTAAGAAACGTGACAATATACTCAATTTGGTATCACGGGACGTGATACGATGACATTTGTGAATAGACGTTGAATTCGTGAATAGACGATGAGATTTGCTAACCCGCAGGGTGCGGGTTCGTATCCCGGCTGCGGCGGCTGCATTTCCGATGGAGGCGGAATTGTTGTAGGCCCGTGTGCTCAGATTTGGGTGCACGTTAAAGAACCCCAGGTGGTCTAAATTTCCGGAGCCCTCCACTACGGCGTCTCTCATAATCATATAGTGGTTTTGGGACGTTAAACCCCACATATCAATCAATCAACGATGAGATTCGTGAATAGACGATGAAAATAACCGACACATCCAAAAATTATAATAATAAATTGGAAGTCATGCATGGCACCATTTACCTTCACCTCATAACGTTGTGCTGATTTCAAAATGACATATCAACATTTCTCATTCATGCTTCGCATATTATCGATTCCCTCTGAACGTGGGATCATCCAATTTTTTGAAACATATTTTGCTTTTTGGCCTTCTGGCGAATAAAGTTTTTCACCATCCCCGCCAACTCGGCGTTCGAGGACCACGATGACTGCTCGTCTTTGAGCACCGCGCAAAGAAGAGACACGCGTTCGAAATGCTCGTTGTGGAAGTGGTGTGAACGCCATGGTCGACGTCGCTCCAGGCGTCGCGCGTTGCACGCCTGCCGACGGTCCATTGTGTGTTCTACATAGACGACGAGTCACGCGCTGGGCATATGACTGGTACCACTCCCCATCTTGACAAAGCTTGGTACAATCAAATAGAATCTTTGTACAGATATAGGTTTGTCGCATGTATAGATGGGGAAAATTGTCTCATGACAACTGGCATAAGTCGCAACTGAAACACTTACAGCTAAATATTTACTTTTATAAATTTTGTTATTTAGAACATTATATTGTCAACCAAATCCGAATTGTATACACTTATCAAATGCTACAGTTTCACTTACCGACTATTTTAAATCGGTAACACAACTGAAATGGTCACACTGTACACTGTACAAAAAATATACCCAGCTGACAGGAATCAGAGAAGCATGTGCCCGCTCTGCTTCAGTGACTTCACTCAAACCGGATTGTACCGGAAGAAATACATGCGTTTTCCACTGTTTTCCTCCTGTGATCACCAGACGAAGGAAACCAGAGGAACACGGGGCCAATCCCTTGATTATGCACCCGTGATTTTCCCGGAAATGCTCCCACGCATCGCTTTTGCCGCGGTGAATGCTCCCCAATCGCTCCGGGTCATTGCAACACTGGCATTGATTGGCTGTTCGAGGAGTGGCGTAGGCAGCGTCGCCGCCGGGAGGCCGTTTCCTACAAACAAACATGGCGCAGACCAAGCCAGTGTACTGAGGAATGTGCAAGCGTTCGGCCGCGTTGGGGCAAAGGAAAATTTTTGAGCACCTTCTGTGTATTACAAGCTACAAGCAGCAACGAATGTTATCAACGAAAGAAGGGAGTTGTGCAAACGGTAACCATGTGATGATTCCTGGCAGCGAACGTGTGTGTGTGTGTGTGTGTGTGTGTGTGTGTGTGTGTGTGTGTGTGTGTGTGTGTGTGCGTGTGTGTGTGTGTGTGTGTGTGTGTGTGTGTGTGTGTGTCCATAGACTCACTGGCTGTATAGTGTCCATGGCTTCAGTGTTCTCAATTTTTGCGCCTCTCGCATGATTTGCTGTTCTCTTGTATAATCATTTTTGTGCTTATTGATGCAGGAAGCAATCAGCTGAACTCTTGCGTCATCAATGAAACAGATGATCTTTTAGGAATGTTGAAGAATTGTTCTCGGTGGACATGCTTTCTTCGTTTGCCGTGCATCGATTTGCAGCATTGTGGGGTTCATTTTGAAGCGCTGCGTTTCAAGTTTGAGTGCAGTTCATTTCGTCTCATCTGCCTTATTGTATTTTGTTTGTGGTGGCTTTTTGCATGTTTGGTTATTCTTGCATTCTTTTCCTAAATGCCGGGTAAGCATCCAGAATCGGCATCTTACTTTGAATGAATAAAACAATAAGAACTCAAGTGTTTCCTTGAATTTCTTCTGCTAGCTAGAGCTCTGTGAAAAAGATTATACCGTACAACTGCAGTGCTTGTATGAGAATACGGACTTCATCTAAATTATGCGTTAAACGATCAGCATACAAAAAATAAACAGCGGGACAAACAATTCAAAACGTACTGGTCCACCTCACTGAAATTCTGTTATGATGAAGTAAGTACATTAGTAAAATACTCCGGAGATACCACACAAAAGCTCCAAGTAGCCAGAGTGAAAAACCCGCGAAAAATGCTCCGCAGGTGCCACATAATTAGTCCGGCCAGCCGGAGGAAAATGCTAGAAAAATGTACTCCAGCGGCGCTACGCTATTGCTCCGGTCGGCCATAGTGAAATATCTTTTAAATGTACTCCGGGTGCGCTGCGCAATTCCTCCGGCAAGACTGGAGCAAAAATTGCTCCGAATAGGGAAGTCGCTAGAGGAGAAGTGTTTTACTCCGACGTCGGAGTAATTTTTTTATGGCGTAGCTGCTCTGTCGCACAAAAGCCTACGTGGCTTATTTGTATGATTGCTTGTGCAGCCATGGGTCCCCCTGTTTTTTTTTGTTTTGCTGTCTTCATCATTACTTGTATTTTTTGTTTCTCAAATGTTTACACAATACATTTGTTAACACTTCTTGCTCTGTCTGTTTACTGTTTTTTTGTTTTGTTCATGCAATAATATATGGCATATTTTGAACCACTGTGACCGCTCAGTGTGTAAAAAACCCAATTTGTCCGCAAGCTGCTCAGTGCAGCTTTTTCGCCTGGTCTCCTCGCAAATTTTTGCACAACAAACTCAATTCAACTCAATTAAATTCAATCAAATGGCGACAAGACGACGGGTGCGTAGGGCTGTGCAATGCATCGGATGGAACCATTCTTGTGGGCTGGCACCAGGGCGTGTTGCGTGGCTCTTAAAAAATCATAGCATCTCAACGAGGTCAGTGATGACGAGTGGGACGAAGCTGACGGATGGATGAATGGTCCGACGGACGCATGGAGGCATGGACGGACTGATCAGTGCTTCACCCCACTAACCATTATGAACTGCACAAATATTGCTACGTGCCAGTGCATGGAGTTGAAGAAGACAAAGCATATAGTTTGGCCCGAACTAACCTGTGTTGCTGGCACTGCTCGTTTAACCCTCTGTAAAAACATCTCTGACTACCCCTCCGAGTCGGTCTCCTTCTCGTAACATATTTGGATGAGTTGTGCGATCCCCGTCCTTGCCACTTAATTCCGAAGCGGACGCCCCCTCGTGGCTTACGAAATCCCCACTCAAGACTCGGCTACATCCTCTCCGGTTGCCCGCCCTTCTCCCCGGCCTGTCAACCCAGCGCCCAGAACAGCTTTGGTGACGCTTTCCCGCGCTCAAGGACCCCAGCGTGTTTTCGGGCAGCGAGGGTTCCGACATTGACCAGTGGCTACGCCTCTACGAACGTGTCAGCGCCACCCACAGGTGGGATCCCTCTCTTTCGCTCGCAAACATCATCTTTTATCTCGACCGAACCCCTCGTGTTTGGTTTGACAACCACGAGCATGACATGATAAGCTGGGACAGCTTCAAGGAAAAGATCTGTAAGCTTTTTGGCAACAGCTCTGGTCGTCGCGAAGCTGCGAAAAACGAGTTGTCGATTCGCGCACAATCTTCCGCGGAGCCCTACATTGGTTAAATTCAGGCTGCCTTCTCACAATGCCACCAAGATGACGAAAACATGTCCAAACCTAAAAAAGTTGCGCATATCCTAAAGGGTATCGCCGACGATGCGTTCAACTTGTCAGTATTCCACAATGTGTCATCTGTTGATGCGATCATTCAAGAATGCCGCGGGTTCCAACTTGCTAAAAGCAGACACATCTCCCATCAGTTCCATCGCCTCCCGAACACCACTGCGACGTCCTCGTGTTTCGACACATATCATCCACCAGTCACCTATGACAACATGACGCGAATCGTCAGGCGGGAACTTGAAGTGGCTGCTCCAGCTAAAGTGGGACCAACGTCCCCTGACCCCTCTTCTCCAATTACGTTGCCTCTCATTCAAGCAGTCGCCCGGCAGGAAATTGCCAGCTTGGGAATCCACTTTATCTCACTGCTTCTCGCACCGACTACCAGCCCCAATACACGCCTGCACGTCCCTTCCCGACCAGCTCTCCCTCAACGTTCCGTAATTCGTCCACATGGCGAACACACGATGACGAGCCGATCTGCATCTCGTGTCACAGAATCAGGCACATTTCTCGCCATTTCAGAAGTCGCTGAGGTCCTCCTGCACAACCGTCCTTTGTCCCTTCTATGCACGTCCTGCCTATTGACATGAGCCCAGCCACGACATTTCGCACAGGAACTTGCTTCTGAACACCGCTACTATCACTCTCCATCCCCCCAACGTCGCCAGTCTCGTTCTCCACAGCCCCGCCGACCATCTTTCCCCGTATTTCCACGAGGTTCCCCGACGCAAAACTAAGTGTTGCAGCCCCCGGAGGTCGCGCTGCATCGCTCGGACTGACCGAAAATCCTCTTTTCACGATACCGACAAAACGGAGCCTTATAGACATAAAAGTAGACTGCGTACATGTCACTGCTTTTGTCGACACCGGCGCTCAACTTTCCGCGATGACGAGTGATTTTTGCCGTAAGCTCAAGAAGGTTCTCACACCTGTGACCACTCAGTTCGTCCGTGTTGCGGATGGTGGAATAGCATCTATCGTTGGAATGTGCTCCGCTCGTGTGAGCATTGCGGATTGACACACAGTTGTTCTTTTCACCGTCCTTGATAAATGCCCCCACGACGTAATCTTAGGCCTCGACTTCCTGTCCGCGAATTCTGCCCTCATAGACTGTTCGACCAGTACGCTCCGTCTACACTTGCCCGCAACAGAACCTCTTGCACAACGGCCGAGACGCCTCTGCACAACGGGACACGCACGCCTTCCTCCACAGACACTGACCTACATAGAGCTCGTCTAAATACTACCAGTTCCCGACGGTTACTATGTTCGAACCCCTATCACCAATGTCCTCATAATCCGTGGCCTTACATTACAGCACACCATTCTGTCCGTCGCAGGAAATTCTACGTGCCCACCAGTTGTCAACTTTAGCTTGACACCTCAAGTTCTGCCACAAGGGATCTCTTTGGCTTTGCTCTGAACTTTAATAGACAATCCGGTAGATGTTTTCGCGATGGCCGCTCCTTCTGACCCCCACGCACAACATCAATCAGCCACTTGCTCGGACAGCGCTATTACGTCGATGATCACTTCCAACTTAACGCCGCAACAGACTGATGACCTCCACCGGGTTCTTCTCTCCGACGTCGACGTTTTTGACATCAGTGGCCGTCCGTTGGGGAAAGCTACCAGTATGAGCCACCACATAAACACTGGTAATGAGCATTCTATTCATAGGCGTCCATATCGGGTGTCGGCGGCCGAGCTTCACATTATCCAATGTGAGGTCGACAAAATGCTCACCAAGGACATGACTGAGCCATCCTGCAGTCCTTGGGCTTCTCCTGTAGTGCTAGTCCGCGAGAAAGACGGTGCATGGCGTTGCTGCGTGGATTATCTACACCGAAACAAAATTTCCAAAAAAGACGTCTACCCTCTGCCACGAATCAATGATGCGCTTGGTTGCCTCTATGGGTTCCACTATTTTTCCTCCTTAGACCTTCGTTCCGGCTACTGGCAGATAGAGGTAGATGAAATGGACCGTGAAAAGGCAGCATTCATCACCCCCGATAACCTATATCAGTTCAAGGTCATGCCCTTTGGCGTTTGTAACACTGCAGCCACCTTCGAACAAATGATTGACTCCCTGCTCAGAGGATTCAAATGGTCCACCTGTTTGTGCTACTTGGACGATGTCATCGTCTTTTCACCAACATTTCAAACTCGTATAGAACGCCTCTAAGCCATCCTGGGGAATATTCCGTCGTGCTGGCCTACAGCTCAACTCGTCCAAATGGCACTTTGGACGCCATTAAACCACAGTGCTTGGCCATTTAGTAGACGCCAACGGTGTACAACCAGACTCGGCAAAAATCAGCGCCGTCAAAAACTTTTCTGTACCACGATCTGAAAAGGATGTACGCAGCTTTATTGGAGTATGCTCCTACTGCCGACGCTTCGTGAAAAATTTTGTGCACATAGCGAGGTTGCTTACGCAGCTCCTCTAGAAGTCCCGTTTTCATGGGGCTCCGAAGAGGCTTCTGCGTTCTCGACTCTCATCGCTCTTCTCACTACTCATCTGATTTTGGCATACTTCAACCTTGATGCCCCTACAGAAATCCGTACAGATGCAACTGGACATGGCATTGGTGCAGTGCTGGCTCAAAAACAACATGGCCATGATTGTGTTATTGCATATGCCAGCCACCTCCTATCCGCCCCTGAACGTAACTATTCGATCACAGAGCGTGAGGTCTTGGCTGTTGTAAAGGCGGTGGTGAAATTTCGACCTCTTCTATACGGCTGCCCATCTTCGGTAGTTACCGACCACCATGCACTCTGCTGGCTCAACTCTCTGAAAGATCCATCAGGCCGCATTGGTCGCTGGGCTTTGCGCCTGCAAGAGTTTTCCTCTTCGGTGGGTCACAAATCTGGCCGCCTACACCATGATGCCGATTGCCTCTCCCGGTACCCTGTCGACGATTTTGAGGACGCTGACGAGCCCACGCAGAACTCTATCTTGTCAGTGTCCGACTTAACATTGGGGAAGAACAGAAGCGTGATCCACTTGACATCATCACCCGTATGGAATCGTCTCTAAATGATGCTTCCGTCCACTACTTTGTCATTCAAAAGGGTGTGGTATACCGTCGCAATTTCCGACCAGACGGGCCCGACCTTCTCATTGTTGTGCCTAAGCATTTGCGCCGCTGTGTTCTCGCCGAACTTCACGACGCTCCCACGGCTGAACACCTTGGCGTATCCTGCACGTACGAGCGCATCCGGTGCCGTTTCTTCTGGCAAGACCTTGCTCGCTCGGTACGCCGATACGTCACCACGTGTGACCTCAGCCAACGTCGTAAAACACCGTTGCTGCTACCCGCTGGCCATCTTCAACCAATTGACATGTCCGCGGAACCATTTTACCGTGTTGGGTTAGACCTGCTCGGTCCTTTTCCCACATCAACATTGGGAAACAAATAGATAGCCGTTATTACAGACTACGCTCCACGCTACGCTATTACGCGAGCTCTACCGACCAGCTCTGCAACCGACGTCGCTGACCTCTTGTTACGGGACGTTATAGCGGTTCACGGTGCTCCGAGACAGCTTCTCACAGACCGTGGCCGTACATTTCTATCGCAACTCATCGCCGACATTCTGCGTTCTTGTTCCACGCAACACACACTGACAACCGCTTACCACCCTCAAACAAATGGCTTCATGGAACGATTCAACCGCACTTTAACAAATATGCTTGCTATGTACGTGTCGCCCGATCACCGGGACTGGGACCTTGCCTTACTCAACGCAACTTTCGCGTAAAATTCATCCCGTCACGACAGAGGGGGATTTTTACCATTCTACTTATTGTACAAAAAAGAGCCGACTTTACCACTGGACACAGTCATCTCAGCTCACACCTCGTCCACCAGTGAGTATGCCTGCGACGCAACTGCGCGAGCTAATCATGCCCGTCAGCTCGCTCGCGCTCGGCTGATGGCGTCGCAAACCAACCAGTGCCGTCGGAACGATGTGGAACATAGACGTACATTTCACTCCCGGTATCTTCGTTTTACTCTGGTCCCCGCATCGTCGGCTGGGCGTATCAGAAAAACTGATGAAAAACTATCAGAAAAACAGCCCTGCAAGAATGCGTCAGATAACGACCTTTAAAGCACCGAGACGGTGCCTCAGCCGCCGGGGGTCCTGCTACGTGCCAGTGCGTGGAGTTGAAGAAGACAAAGCAGATAGGCTGGCGCGAGCTAAGCTGTGCGGCTGGCGCTGCTCGCCTAACCGGCTGTAAGTACATCGGTGATTACCCCTCTTAGTCGGTCTCCTTCTCGTAACAATATGCTCTGACACCGTTTTTAATAACATGCAATGCAATGCAACTGGCTACAAGGATGACTACGACGACACGGGACTTACGAACCACGGCCTAAGGGCCTTGGCCTCTAAAAAACATTGTTTATATAACGTGTATATTCAATCATACCACAGTTCTCACACCACAGCTCTCTCAATCACACCCCAAGGGCCAGCTGTTGCGAATGCGAAGTATGGGTGGCCGTGCTAATCGGTTTCAACTCGACCATAAGCTTCTTGTTTACGACCCTTCTTTTCTCTCCTCACGGTGAGGCCACGGTGACTCCACTTCACCACCGGTTTACTATGTAGGAATGAAGAAACAAAGCATTTACCGGAGAGACGCTTGCTCTCTGCGACGCGCCAGTGCGGTTTGCGAGCTATGGGTTCTGAGCCTGTTTGACTGTTTTTCTCTGTGCCGGATTTCTGTCTCCTACGAAGCGCTATATAACAAACCATTTTGCGATATTTACATTGCTATCCACTTTGATCCCCATGTTTACTCAAGGTACGCACAAACTAACATGAAAGATTGAAATTTTCTTCGAGTTTACAACACAATATTTTACATTTTGCAGGATAAGATATCAATCGATTCTTTCGTATGTAGCTTTTGAAAACTCTTGATACACTACCGTTTTCTCATTGCAATATCACGTCGTGTTACTCGAATACCAATTTTCTCGCCTCGTAGTACTAAACAAGCAGCGACACCATAGCACGTCACTTGCTTGAGAACTTCAGCCGTCACTACAATTTACTTATGCATTTTAGGAAGGAATAAATAAGTAAGCTTGATGCTGGTCTATGTAGAGTATATCGTTTGATATCACGATTTGAAAAATACAATATTGTCAACCAACAATATATATATATATATATATATATATATATGTGTGTGTGTGTGTGTGTGTGTGTGTGTGTGTGTGTGTGTGTGTGATGCTACGATGAATGAATGACGTGGCCTGGCTCATACGCCATGTTTATTCTACTCTGACTTCTTCCCCATCTACTTCTCCTAATCATCGCTTCATACGTCACACGATTCCCCCTCCCCCGAAAGAAGGCATGGATTACGAACAAGAAAAAGTTAACAAGTAGAGGTTAAAAAGTTACAAATGTCAAAAATTCACAATTGGTTCTATGCTCCAGGAGAGTTCCGTAAACTTTCAAAGACTTCAGGGGAAACTGCAGCAGTCCGGTTAACGCAGGAGTTCTGGTGGGCGAGGCTGGCGGTTGCGTCCTAGATAACACAAAAACGCTTTGGACATGGAAACAGATGGAAATACAGCCGGTATTCTTGCAAAAAACGAACGAGGTTGGAACGCTTTGCAGGATTGAATGTTTCGTAGGCGTCGCATTTTTTTGTCGTGGGCCATACAAACGTCGTGCATGCAATTTGCGCACCCGTTGATCGTGGCTGATTAGGCGCTGCTTGTGTTCCTGCAGAGCACAAGCGGTTGTTTTGTGGCTTTTTGGGAGTTTTCTGTGGTGATGACGCAGATGTTCAGACCGAAGGCGCAATCTTGAAAGCTGGTGCAGAAAAGCTCCTTGGCTTTTCTTTATGCTCAGATTCGGAATCAGTCTTTTCTTTGGTGTATGTTGATCACGACATTCTTCAGGCTGCAAGTATCCTTGCGATGTAGTTTTAGTTGTTCGTTGCCGATGTTGGCGTGGGCGTTTTAGCTGTTGGGGTTCCTCTTGTTGCTTTTGTTGGCATTGCAGATGTTGCACTGTCTGACGAGGTGGACTTCCTTTGGAACCACGAGCCCGCTTTTCTTTGTAGGTTGACGTGACGAGCAAATAGTTGATACTTGTTAGGGTGTCGCGATTTGTGTCAGGCAATAAAGATAGTGCGCCAGAATTGGCAGAAAAATCTGCTGAGGCTCTTGCAACGCCTTTTTTGATGGATGTTTCTGGCACAGGGCAGTGCTTGAGAGTTGATCCTTCCGAGCCTCCTGAGTGGGTTGGGCTCTCAGGTGGCTGGGAATTCGACAGCGACACTGCGGAAGGATCGGTTTGGTCATATTTTAATTGTGAATGACTGTCTTTCTGTGGAACGAACGATGCGAGCTCTTCTGGCGCATGAAACTGAACTGTAGGTGACGAGCTTGACTGAGTATGCCGAGACCTTTTCCGCCCTATTCCGACCATAGTGAACGCGTGAGGCGCGAGGTGCGCGTTGTGAGCGACTGAAGATCCACGCGACGAAAAAGCAGGAGGTTGCTCAATGCGTGAGGGCAGCTTTTGACTGTGACGACTGGGTGCGGTTGTCTGTGGATGGTTTGAAGTTTTCGTTCGTTGTCGTCTTTTCTTGGTGTGGTGATGGCGCTGAGAAAATTGTGGTTGGTCATCGTCGTTGAAGGAGGAGACGCTGTCGGTAGTCCCAGCGTTATTTACGAGTGCATTGCAAGCATATAATTTGTGTCAAGGAAAGCAGTAGATGCATTTTCGTTTTTATCAACGAGACTTGCATTCAATGGTGACTCCATACTGTTTCGAGTTTGGGTTGGTCCAGTTCCCGAGGATGACATCGCCGCAAACATGGCTTGACGTAGTTGCGATCCCGTATGTTTGTTTCTTTGCGGGAGAGTTGAGCTACGCGTTCCTGAAGTACAGTGGCTTTCGGAACGGCAGTGGCTTGACAAGGTATTTTCCCGATGCGCCAGGTCATCTACAATGAATACGGCGTCCTTATAAGGCAAGTGGTGAGTATTAGGAGTGCTTGAAGAACCGCGTGATGAAAACCCAGGAGGTGGACCACGCATGCGAGACTAACAGTGAAGGACATCAGTTGGTTGAGAAACGTCTCGTGTCAAGTGCTGGAGCGATGGCTTCGAAAATGCCGACTTTCGTGCAGAAGGGAGGCCCGCTCGATGGTTTTGTTTTTCCCAAAATACGCATCGTCTTCTGTAAGTAACCCCATGTGCGACTTCGTTTTGTAGCAGTTGTCGATTCACGTTGGGCTTTCGAATGCTCGATGATTGCTTAGGGAATTGACGATAGTGTCGGGTTTTCTTGAGATGGTTGGCAATAAGTAGGTCTTGGTCATAGTCGCTGAAACGAGTGATCATTTCTTCTTTTATCTTTTGCCAAGACTCGTCATTTTCAAAGATGTGGGTGAGGTAAAACTTAAATGCCTCACCGGAGCTGTAGTCGCTAAAGTTGGTGACCATCTCCCGTTCCGACCAAGATGCAGCGGTAGCGTGGAGTTCGAACAGGTTGAACCAGTCCTGTACGGGTCCGTCGTCTGCTGATCTGGTGTACTTGGGTGTCGAGGTCAGCCGATGGTTCTGTCATGATGCTGGTCGTTGTCCTTCTAGGCGATGACTCGGTAGTCAATGTACGGTCAGGGCGTCTTCTGGGGAACTGCGTCGATGATGAGTCACTCATGAAGGGGCAGGCAGGTCTCCATCCTGTCGACTCGTGTGACGCTACGATGAATGGGTGACGTGGCCTGGCTCATACGCCATGTTTATTCTACTCTGACTTTTTCTTCCTCATCTACTTCTCCTAATCACCGCTTCATACGTCATATATATATATATATATATATATATATATATATATATATATATATATATATATAATTAAGAATGAAGGAGCACACTTACGAAAATTTGATAATTGTTTACTCTACGTTTCGGCCGTGACACGGCCTTCGTCAGGATTAACAGAAATACGAGTATGTGGCCGCTTTTATGGGCAGGCATGAACACGTCAGTACAAAACACGTGCGATCAGCATGTGAGTGTCACAAAAATTTTTTTAAACAGCCCTGACTACACTACAAACCATTAAAATCTAATGCAATAGACAAGATTGTGGACATGTAAAAGGCATTTTTAACATTCACTATTGACGACGAGGAGCACGCATGAAAAAAATAAATATGTGATAACCCTAAGAAAGTATATTATACGTCAGGGCATCGTAGAAAGGCATGACACTTTTCCTACGCATTCATTATTGCCGGATAACAGACTGTTGAACTTGTGAATCAAGAACGATTCTCAAATTTCGCGATCATTATATATATATATATATATATATATATATATATATATATATATATATATATATATATATATATATATATATAGGCAGGCATGGTGGTTGAGTGGCCGTAGCGTTGCATATAGACATATATATATATATATATATATATATATATATATATATATATATATATATATATATATATATATATATATATATATATATATATATATATATATATATATACATATATATATATATATATATATATATATGGGCGTGCATTTACACCAGTGCCAGTTGCGCCATAGATAGCCACGACGGCGAGTGTGGGAAAACTCTTTTGTCTGTGGGCTTCATGCTGCAGGTGATCTTACTACGAGCAGGCATCTGACCGCCATGTCATCTTTTGGTCCACTTTATTTTATTCACATTTACTTTACATTTACTACTGAAGACAGCACGCAGGGTGCCATATATGCACTCTCTTCAAGTGTGGTAAGACTGGATGCAACAAAAATCAATTATAAAATGAATGTGTGCTATTTGCGATGGTGTTGCTGGGTCTTTTGGGTTAACAGCCAGAATAGTGCGTGTCCGGAAGAGCTGGTTCTCGCAGCCAAAGCAATAATTCATTATTTTATTGTGGGTGAAATCAAGGCCATTCTGCTTTTCGCATTCGTTCTCTCGTGTCGACAAATACCATTTCAATACTCGGCAACAACTTCTCCTAGCACTGAAGGGAAGGTACGGTGGCGGAGATGCGGCTATAAGAGGGAAAAGAACAGAAAAGTGAGCCTCGTAACTGTCTGCATCAGGGTGCAACACCTCGCCAGTAGCTCACAGGGGATCGGGGTGAGGAGGGATTAAAAGGATAGAAGTAAAGGTATGGGGAAACAGAGATGCGCTAAGCTAGCGAGCGAGGACATATGTAGGGGATAGGAGAGATAGGAAAGATGGAAAGTCACAGGAGGCTGAGGACGGAGCCCCACTTGCGAGAGTTCTTGTCAGCGTCAGGAGATGGCGTAGGACAAGTCCAGTAGGTCAGAGCTGCGCTGTCGTCGGAGATTAGCGTCAGGAGATGACGTAGGGCCATCCCAGTCGGCCAGAGTTACGCTGACGTCGGAGATCGCGAGGGCGCAACCGGTCGGCACGGAATCCATTGAGCGAACATCTCACACGTAGCACTGCGCAAAGTAGTCCGCTTCGCCACGCGTCTCGTAACGCTGTAGAAAGCGGTGGGGGCGCACTATCGGCGTATCACGTAGAAACACGTAGATGCTCGCTAAGCGTTTGAGGTACACGTAGGAAGATAGGAGTTTCTGGCGTATTCACAAGCTCTGTAAAGCTAATTGGAACAGTACTACTAGTATGAGCTGCGCTTTGTGTCAAGTAGCTCAACGCCGAAAATAAAGAATGAAATATATATGTGACGTTGAAAATACTGGCACTATTGTGGAACTACGTTTACTGGCTGACGTTTTGTTTTGGTGGCATTCGCCTAAATGTCGAGAAAAAATTGTCACGAATGCAGTAAGAGAAAAATAATCTATTCCCACTCACTGTGACAGGCGTGTTGTATTGTTCATCTTTGCGGTTGCAGCTCGTGTACAGAGTGTGGTTGAATGAGGGTTCGTACACTCTCGCTGATAGGGTCGAGGCGACCGCCCAAACCGGTCCTTGTACATCTTGCATCAACTTTGCCATATCGGCCACCTTCGTAGGCTTTTACAAGAGAGAAAAATATAATACAAAACAAGCTTCAAGATCTCCGAAATTTTACTCTGCTCTTAAGCAGTGATGAATTGACTTTTCTTGCTTTTCATAACCTTCCGAAAAGACCACTTATTATAAACCCAGAGAAAGTATAGGGGAGGATAATTGCGCTGTAAGACGTGCATTAAAGTAAAATAAAAGCGCGTTGAAAATTTCCTGTTATGCGCACGAAGGGGGCTCACGAACAGTTCTAAGTTTCCGTGAACACTAATACTCATGCGGTATGAAGGGCCCACCACCGTAGCTCAATTAGTGCAGCATCGGGCTCGTTATGCGATCCCTAATCGTGGAAAGTGTTTTTTTTTCATCCAATTTACTTCAGTCGCATCTATATAAAATTGGAACTCACTGAAACCCACCTTAACCACTAATTCATTCATAAACTTGTTTGCAGATGGGATTGAAAGCGAATTGCTTTCTTCACAAATCGCACTAACGACATCACATCATCAATAAACATAATAAACCATGAGTCAGTGTCATGTTACTAATACAAAGTTTTTGGTTTTTTATGATCATTATAATACAAGTGTAATTTTTTTGTTAGTTCATTTTTCATAAGATAAAATTGTTTGAATAGGTTGTTCAATAAAAAAGTGTACTTGTTGACCCTACCCCATTTTACAAACGCATGCATTATCATTTTGCTGTCGTTTTTAGCAATAACCTAGATCATAATTTGGCTATTACTAAAATTGTTTGATTGTGTGTTCTTATAATGGCATTGTATAACCTATGATTTGTATGTCATTTTGTAATTCCAGCTTTTTCTTGTGTTTTCCTTCCTTAAGACTTTGTGTGAACAAATAGCCGCTTTTGTGCGCCCTCCCTGCTACAATCTCTATTGAGAGAGGTAGTATTGTTAAATAAATAAATAAAACTAAATAACAGTTCACCTAAATTGCAGATACCACGTGCAGCGGAAATAGATGTTATGCGAAGCACGAATGAGGAATGTTGATATGTCACATTTATAATAACACAACGTTACGAGACGGACGGACGTAGTACACAGTAAACACAATCAGAAATGTTATGTGCACTCAGGTATCTAAAAAGATGCAAGTATGTATTTTGTAGTTGCGTAACGACTATAGTACAAACATTTGAAATTCCAGCACCAGCAGTGGTTGTTTTGTAAATTATGCCATACATGTCATTCCACGTCATTATTATCATGTTTGCATCTGGCACTGTTCGTCGTACATTCCTGTCCTGTACTACCAAATCAGGTATATGTGAAGCCAGCGAAACGACCGCAAGCGCACCGGGAGCATGGCATGTACTCATGTTTTACGCATTATCACGTTTGAGCGTCATCTGTTCGCGTCACGTATTACCAGGTTTGGTATGTGTGAAACTAGCGGAACGGCCGCGAGCGCATTATGAACCTGTCATGTAGTCATGCTTTCCATCAGACACATGTCTTGCTAACCATGTTTGGACGTGTCGTTTACCTTTGTCGTTCATTCGCGTTACGCAATACCAAAGTCTGTATATTTCAAGATAGCGAAACGGCCACGAGCGCATCATGAGCGTGGTATGCAGTCACGTGCTTACATGAGACACATGTCATTGTTATCATGTTCGCTATCATGTTCGTTATTTTTAGACGCATGTCATGATTATCATATGCCTTCGTCATCCATTCACGTCTCGTAATGCCAAGTTTGGATACGTGAAGCTTGCGAAATGACCGCAAGCGCTGCATGAGCGCGGCGTGTAGTCATCACTTACATGACTTCCATATCAGTATTTGCACGTTAGGGCCTGGCACTTTTGTTAAAGATGCAGCCATGGCATACCATGAGAGTTTCGCAATATTTTATGTGGACGAAACCACCGCAAGGGCTGCAAAACCGTGAAATGTGAATCACGACATTCACGACAGACATATGATTTTCATGTTATGACTAGTCATTCATATATACTCGCAACACCATCATATTATGCAATACCAATTTTGGATAGATCGTAAGAAATAGGGGAGGGGAGGTGCAGTACGAGTGATCACACCGGACACCGGATTGAGCTAGACCCTAAGCAACTTCGCATCTAAAAAAAAGCAAAAACATATATTGCTTGTGAAAAGGCGGTTTGGGTGCCGAGTCTTTGATACCTTCTACCCTGGACCTGCAATTCAATATTTATTGTTTTCATTGCATTCAGGTTATATCCAACGCATAAACGTAACCTCAAGATTCGTATCTCTAATCCGCACTTTGTTCTTTCAGTTTTTCTAGCAGCTAAACGTTGGTTCATTTATATGGACACCGTTTCCTCAAGTTAGCTACTGGAACTACGCAAATTTATAATTAAAAAAAAAACACCAGGCCTGCCCGGAGGGGAAGCAATGTCACAGCGACAGCTGGAAAAAGCGGTCCATCAGCGTCTTTTTTTTTTCTGGGTAACGGCTATAAACACACTTGATGGACACCCACTACGCCAAAAATCATCATATTTTTAGTTTGCTAAGAAGGCACCCACTGTGCCATACTTTTTTATTAACGCGATAGCGTTAGCAGGCTCGTCTGGCTGAAATTCCGCCGTTGGTGTCAGCACTGTTGGTTGTGAGCGAAAAATTGAGAAGTAGCAAAAATAACTAAAAATGAAATTTTCGGTCACATTGAGGATGTAACCTGGGACGTTCGCGTGGCAAGCAGGTGTCCTACCACAAAGCTACGAAGTTACTTGAAGCTGCTTGAGGAAAACACACTGCATGAAGGACATGTAGGGGAAGGCGTCTCCTTAGCGCTTTTTGTTCGACAGGTGTCACGACGAAAACGAGCCCGTTTGGCGATTTGTAAGCGCATTTGGGAGGCCATCAAACTTCTTCGTAAAAGGCCGCGATAGTGCAGCCATCGCCGCTAAAAACCTACAGGAACTTTCAAACAGCTTTAAAAATGGATAACTTTGCCCATCAAGCATCATGCCTTTCCAGAGGTCTTGGTCAAGCAAAAAGCAAACGCTAGATAGTGTGCTGCCTTATATGAGGCATTGTGAAACTATTTAAGGCCTGAAAGATGGCGAGCGCGTGGCGTGTGTTTAAGAGGCCATGCGACTCGGCCATGCGACTGTTGCTTTAGATAAAAAACCTGTATGTACTATCCGCGTCAAAGGAAACGCAAACAGCGGCAAGCCTTCGCGATAGTATAATGCGTGCCGTGCACTTATCTTTACTAACAGACAGGCATATATGTGCAAAGCTGCCGAATAGGATGCGCGCGCCTGTCAATGGTTATAACTGGACGGCACGCACTAGACTATCGCAAAGGCTTGCCGATGTTCGGGTTTTATATGACGTTAGTAGTACCATTCGCGCGCATGCGTCTTTGGGCCATCTGCGAGACATCGTGAAAAATGTGCCTCGACTCCAGCGAAGCGCTGATCTAGCAGAAAGAAGTGGCCAAACTGCACAGTCACTGCATTACTATAGCTAAGTCGTGCTTGCGCGCACGCGCATGCGTTTGTGTGCGCGTGTGGGCGTGTAACAAAACATATTCATAAGTATGCACTTAGTCGCTGAAGGACGCACTATAGGGCGCCGGAATTTGCTGTCGCGTTCAACTCTTCAAGGCGAAGCTTAAGGGCCCCCAATTTTTCCTGCGGCGAAGATTGGTATACAGTATACACGCTTGAAAGAATTTTGCGCAATTTTTTTCAATCTGTGGCTGACGACAATAAAGAATCATGTCTGACGATATTGTAACAAATTACTGCATCCAGTTATCAACTCATTACACCCTCCCTTTGCGCGACGCCTGGTTTTTCCTCCTCTGTTCTAAAATAATTCATTGCTCATATTAACGCGATTACTTCCCGACATGAGCCGTACCTATATGGTCAGCTCACAACGGAGTTTCAAATACCGGCGTGGCTTAGTGGCAGAATATTGGGCTGGCACAGAGGCAACCCGGGTTTGAAACCATTACTTCCGTGGTGTTTGTTCACTTAGGTTTTTCGGCTTATTTTCCATGATAGTAGCTGTGTATACACTGGCGGTGGCGGACAAACAACTAAGGCGCATGCAAACCTGGTTGTGATCTCATAACAGCTTTTGCAGTATAATATTGGCCTGAATATGTAAGTACCGAAAGAGCTGCATTGCTCGTTAGCTGTTGCTCTACCATAGCTTCATCTATTTCGTAACATTAAGCAAGTCGCTTGTTTGGACTTGTTCTTATTCTTTCGAACTGTTAAGTAGCGTGAACTTCAGGGAGGAAAGACAAAGTTTGCGCCGCTTAACAGTTCAACAGTTCGTAGCATTACTGAAAGAAACAGAAACAACATTATCTAAGAACCAATATGACGGTGGCAAATCCGCTATAACTATATACTAGGGGAATAACTCAGAGTTTTTATGTGCGGACACTGAAGAGTTGGCTTTATAAACATTTTATGACAGGTTCACTGGTGTTTGTGCTACAACGAAATGAATCTAGCCAGGTTTTTGGCTTCGCTCGTATGCTTCACCTTGCAAAGTATTGGGAATATCCAACTCCTTCTCAGACTCTCGATGTGTGTCTATAGCATTGCAAGACGTTCCTTTTCTGCCAATGAGAAAGAACGGCAGACAAACGAAGCACTCTAGCTAACGGAATACACACCCATCCGTAACACATGGAAAACAACGCACGTGTCGGAAGAAATGACGACACAGGAAATTTTAGTAGAGGCGTGTGGGGACTCGGGAGTTAATTGCAAGTGGGGATATTGGAAATTTGTAACATGCATAGTGCTCTGACGTTGCAGAAATGGCTATGGCCCAGTGTATTGTTAAACAAAGAGACAAGAACCACCTTTACATGACGAGTAGAAAAAAATTCAGTAAAGAAGAGAACAGTAAGGGTAAAAATATGGCGGCTGTGGAGAATGTTGCGTGAAATGTAGGAGAGAGCAGAAACTTTGGAAGCGCGGACTCGAGAACTTTTGGTGCTGAGGAGATAGGCAGATTTGCGACTGGAGTGTTAACGAAAGCGGAAGATGCGATAAAGACAGCGCACGAAATTTTAACCGCAAAAGAAGACGGGGTACCCGCGCAGTGTGCGTGGTGTGAGCGTGCGTGTGTGTCTGCCTTTGCATAGGTTTTGGTCTTTTAGCGCAGTTAAAATGCGATATGTAACCCATCCTCCAAGCAGCCGTTTCAGTATTTTAGAGCCGACAGATGTCGACCCCTTATCATGAGTCAGATTGAGACTGTACTCAGGAATGTTGACTCATTAGGTCAGAATATTGCAGGCTTTCAAATTGAAAAGATGGGCATGAGTGGTATTGATGATATTTCGATTTTAGTTTTTCAACAGATAACAGATTCAAAGCTCTGATGTTTCTGCATGACTGCACATTGCCACAAGCGCATGCCGGAACCGTTGTAATTCTTTCCGGCCTACATCTTGCGCTACTGTGTACGCCCTTCATTTCAGTACTTTGATTTGTTATTAAAGAAGAAGAGTAAAATTAGACAACAGAAGGAACGGCGGATCAGCGCAAGTTAAAGGTGATATTGGCAATGTTGGATCACTTTAAATATTCAAATATAGGAAACGTACTTGCAATAAAGAGAAGAGGATTCACTCACACGTGACTCGTTACGTGACACTCCTATTAAAACGCATGACCAAGCCATTTGGATGCGTGCGCAAATGAAAATGTGCGGTGCAACGATCTTTCGGGCGTCTGCACCCAACGCGTGACTCTCGTGCCATCTTGTTACTGTTGACGAAAACGCGCTGAAGTAGCTAAGGTCTCAGTAACGCCAATGAATAATGGTGTACATAAAACTCGCCGTTAGCAAAAATCGACATTGTACGTTCTGTGGTCCAGTGGTTTAGAGGGGGCGCTGTGAAGTGAGAGTTCGCTGGTTCGGTGGCCTGCAACAAAACTTTTCCATTTTGTTATTTTTTTTTGCAATCTGTTATGATATGTACTTTACAGCGTTATATACGCGACAGAAATGCGTCAGTGGAGGCATGGTGAACCCTGGCAAAAACAATTTCTTGTTAAACCATTAAAGTAATTTAGTTTCACTCGAATATTTATTGAGCTTACCAAGTCATAGAGACTGCCGTACTTCGCTCGCAGCTGCTGGGACTTTTTGGTGTTATTGTACGTGCTATGAGGCAACATTTCGCAGTTTGTCATGTTGCTGGTTACGTAGGCGATGTGTCCCAGCCCGATGATGACGTCGGGAGCTTTGACAGCACTGAAATAATCAGCCAAATATACATTTTATCAAAGAATGCAATCACCAACTGTGATAAATCGAAAAAGAGTGTTAACTTAAGACTTGGCCATGGCCATCTGGCAACAAACGTAAGCACTCAGTTGGTGTATACGCATCCTACCACTCGCCAATCCTTCCAACTATGTCACTTTATTCGAAACACAGTATGCTAATTTGAAACTCAAGCAACTCTAGCTTCATTTGTAGAGTAAGAAAATTGAAAAAAAAAGTACGACCTGACATGGTGATTTTAACGCTTGAAAACGAACACTTCTGAGGGATAGAAGATTGTATGTTTGTGTTTTCAGACCTAGAACCACCATTTTATGTAATTTACAAATAACCAAACGTCTACCTATAATTACGAAAAATACGAGTTGAGGTGCGTTACTGAAATCATTTGGCGTGAATCGAATTAGACCAGCCACACCACCACAAGAGTTACTTCAAACGGTGAATTCTTGCGTGCTCTCTTCTGTCTCTTTCCAACTCCATCTTTAGTCTGCCCCATCTGATTTAATTGCGTAAAGTAGCATAGCAATCCTCCTAGACAGGTTAACATTTTCTACCTTTCGTTCCTGTACCTTCTTTTCTTCCTTCCCACCAACAAAGTAGTTACTGCCTACCGTAGTTGTCTTTCCATTCACGACGGGAATGGCTCAACAATCGAAAGTTTTTCCAGTGATGCTTCGTGGGTTTAGGCGCTAACCTGATTTAACGAAGAAGTTCGTCATGAGACCTTGCTTCATGGCGGACTGATAAAGTTGCGTCATTCATGATAAAAGTTATATGGCTCTCAAAATAGCACGTAGCCATTGCTACTTTACAAGAAGGGCGCCAACCGTGTGTTGCAGTAGTGTATGCTAATGTACACAAAACTTACTTAAACGTTCTCGTCATCGCGTCTTTCGTCTCCATGCCACTAATGTAGATTCCGATGAGTGTGAACAAGTCATCACGGCCGAGAGCATTAAGCAGAAACGCCTTCAGTTCCTGAAAATGTAGTGGACAAAATATCACTTGATGTGGCAGCATATTAGTATCCAAACTGATATACAGAAGATACATTAGGAGTGCCTAAAGGTGACTAGGCTACGATAAACGAGCACTTAATGATTAGGGGTAACCCTGTTTTACAAGATAACCTCTAATAAAGACCATGAAGCTTAATCTTAATACTGCCTACTTCGAGCGTATATATTCAGAATTAGGGCACCTTCTTTAATTGCACTAGTTGACAGAGCCCCCGCAAACGTACGAGTAAGGCCGTGCTACAGCAAGTAGTTGCATAAATTTTCACTATGCTTCAGATTCTTTGAAATTCGCATAGTTTTGACAGCCCGATAATTCTATTTTAACTAACCTCACTTGAACGAAGTTTAATTTAAATCTTTTTTTTCCGCACTGACGCACTAGAACAGAGCATGCACGTAGTTTGAAGAGTCGACTTACAAAAGCAGCTTCTATTCATCACTGAAATACCCACATAATAAGCTAGCAATTATTCAAGACTAAATAAGCCCATGCGAAAATCGTTAAAACCTTCACCAAGGCGTCACCCTGTACTTTGTTGAATCACGTCTTTTATGAAAGCTAATGTTTTTTTAGGATCTTGAGTACCAAACAAGACAGAAGTTTGCAGGTAGATAGAGGCGTGAATCGACGAGAAAACGTTGCTCAGTGAATGCGGCGGTAAAATTTGTTTCGGCAAGTTAACTAACCTGTTTTCGTCAAGGTATCAAAATCTCCACTTTTCAAAAACGTTGGCTCCAGCACAATCCCTGTTCAATTATTTCTCAAAACATCAGTAAACTTATTTGGTGTATTTTGTTGACAGTATAAGAATCAAAGGCCAACAATGTTTCTAACTAGCTATAGGCGTTTCCGTGTACAGCTTCAGTTTCGGTTTTATTAGTCACATAAGCATCAGGAACCCATCACGTGTATGCAGATGAAGCACCCAGAAAATGAATATTGAAAATGGAATGCTTAGTCAAAACTACAACAAACGTGAATTGGAAACAATTGGTGGAAAACTAGCAGGTGGTAATAATAATCTCATACAAGGCAAAACAAGCACCAACATCTTAGAACAGTTCAAATAAAAACATAAAATAATAGATTAAAATGAAAAACAAAGTGTGAAATATAATGTAAAAAGTGACGAAAAGAAAAGTCAAGTACGACACCTTGAATTATACGGAATAAATGCATATAACATGCAAAAAAAATGAAAGCGAAAAAAAACTAGAACCTTAGACAGGAAACAGAAATGCACACATAAACTAAATGAGAACAAGTGGAGAAAAATTATACACGATAGCTAAGGTGGATAATCACGAGTTAAAATGAAAGAGTTCATTGATGTTTTGAACAGTGAAATTACAGACAAAGCTTTAGGTTCAACCGCCAAACTATTCTAAAGATGAATGGTAGGGAATTTAGATGTTTTCTTGCCATAGTTAGTGCAAGTCGGTGGCAGCAAATGATATGGTTAGAAGCCAATCTGATGGGGTTAGTATTCTTCAGAGGCTGCATTCAATATATTCAGTGGAGAGCTGGGAATCAAGTAACTTATAAAACTATACACTTATGTTCACTTAAATAACTTTTTTAACAGATAAAATTTTGTGCTCAGAAAGCAGACTGCAGGCACCTGAATGCGAAGAACGGTAAGTTATGATACGTATGGCTTGATTTCGTTTATCTTGGATGGAATGAAGATAACAATGATAGGTGTTACTCTAAGGAATTATGCCGTGGTTAATATGCGAAATAATTAATGCAAAATACAGCGAAAGCAATGCAGGATGTGAAAATACTGACGTGCCTTGATGAGCACACCATTACCAAAAGCGGACTTCTTTTCAGTAGGATTGATGAAAAATTCAAACTTTAAATGGCTTTTCAAAGTCCAACTTAGAAATACCACAGAGTCATTCATGGAAATTGAATGATTTCCTAATGATAAGGAAGAATAATTAAGGAAGGATTGTAGTTGCTTTACGGAGTTTCAACTACACCCCAGAAATAAAGGGTGAAAAAACTGTGTAGCCCTGTCAACACTTATTTAAGCCTTTCATGAAACATTTTGGACGCAGCAGGTAAGCTCTTGTCATCTCAAGTGAGTCTTCGAGACACTGAATTCATATCAGTCCAGTCAGACTTGCATAAAACAGTGTTCACTCATCCACTCAGGTGATATCAATACCTGCTCTAACGATATACCCTAAAACTTGCGCTCACCAGTTGAAGGAAACCTAGAAGTTCTACGTGGAACCAGAAATCTCCGGGTTAACACATTGCAGAGCCGTGTGAAACATGTAATGCCCTGGTTTAGCCATCTTCGTCTCCTACATGGTTAACCGTATTTACCAGACCGACTTCAGCTTCTGTTCGCTGCACGCCACATCAAATGTATTATTTTCGCCGTATTCGTATTTCGCATGTTAACACAGTGAGGCAACAGAGCGCGATTCAACATGTGATATCGCTGAGCAAGTGGCAAGGATGAGCGGAGGCAAGCGCTAAAACATGTTTCCGGGGCTTCACTAGATTCCAAATTGACAAAATGAGTAATAAAAAAGATAAACTAAAGATGAGTACTGTAGATAATGACCAATTTTTTATTTGTAGAAAAGTCGTTAAGGACAATACATGCAAAAATCCATGCTAATTTTCTCTTGTTCAAACAGATCTTGGGATTTCTGGCAATCACTACACGAGCGCACATGTTTCTTGAAACAGAAACTATCGCCGAGTTCCCGGACCTTGGTTGCGCGCTGCAGTCACTATACTTACGGACAGCAAGTGTCACCCATTTCTCAAGTAGCACTGAGCGTGAGTGCTTGCAGTCATTTCATACTTTCGTTTTCTCGTTGTTGCGATGAATCAGGATATCTTTACGAAAATGGTGCCACGATCATGCGTTCCAGCTCTGCTCGTGAAAATTCATCAGCCCATCAAATCACAGATGATTACTTTTCCGTCAAGTGTCCGACGGAATTTCTTCGGGTCGGGAAAAAACGTTACGATGGAAACAAAGTACGCCAACCAAATCACGACAATATCGCGCGTGTTGCGTAGCTACAATGTTGAAGTCATGTGCATGCCTGTGCGGAAGTCAAGAGAGCACATATAAATAGAAATGACAGCTGCCACACGAAATGTTTCCTGGCGTTGTCTACCAAGCCTTTTGTTCGGATATTGGGAGAACCTGAAATATTGACAGCGCATGCGCCAGCCTCAGAACATTCTCAAAAAGAATAAAGTGATGTCTAATTATCTGGCTTAGGATGCAGCGATGACTAATCTCTCCAGTGGATTGATGAACGCGAGCATCGTCGGTAACAAAGAAACGAGAAAGTCAAGCTTGTATCTCGAATCGCTTGAGATACAATGTATGGAGCAGACACTGAATCATAGTGCAGAAATCCTTCCCTCGCCTAGCGCGCCTCGCTTGCGTCATGTGCAGTTCTCTATATACATGATTTAGTAGTGTTGGGACTTAATACGTAGCTTCTCTTTAAGCATTTATATGTTTGTAGAATACGTAGCTTCTCTTTGAGCACTCATATGGCCAAAGTAATAGTTTTCTTCCCAAGAATAAAACATTGCAATCCAAATACAACAAATAGAGAATCCCACGTACCGAGAGAAGGGAGACAGCTCTCCCAAAGACGGTGGCGTCAGAAAACTGGTTCTTGTTTATGCTTAAGATGCCAAATGCGATAATGTTGCTGCTGATCAGGGCCTGGATGAAATTCGTGCAATCTTCTGGTCGCATTCGTAGGTGGCTTCGAGCGTCCGACGTGTATCTGGTAAAAGTTCAAATTAAAGCAACGAAGTTACGGATTCCGCCGAAACACATACTCTGATCTAGCAGGGGTGCCACTTCATTGAATTCGTAAGTGACAGCCTAAATGCCCGAGAGCATATACATATTTTCTACACCTACGGAGCAGGGAGTTTCTATAGTCTAACTATCTTCACTTTCTTCAACGCTGCGACCAATTTTGTAAATAGTATATGTCCGACAGCTTACACACATCGGCGCATTTATTTTACGCGAAGTGATCACGAGGTAGCGAAGTGTTTATGAAAAATTTGTTTGTGTTGAGGCTAAGCTCTTGAATGCCTATAGATGTCCATGCCTGTGCTGAGTATGTGCGGCCTTTGATATTATGCTTTATTGAGACTACTAGCCTAATGTGAGTTGGATGGGAACATTTTTTGACTCTGATAATTACAACAACCAGGAAGGGTCAAAGAATAGAAAGAAACCCTTTTCTCTTTGTTCACTGCTGTCACAATAAAAAACCTTCAAGTTGTTCAAATATTTGCACGCTAAAGTTACAATTAGGTCACACATATATTAGTGAGAAGTTTCGAGCACAAAAAGTAGTCCCAAAAGAATCTGGCGTGTGAATGTGATGTCATGTTCAAAATTTTGTTCTCATGTGACGGAACATTTAATAAACAAATGTTGTAGTAACAATAGACCGAAGCAACACAGCGCTGTTTGGAAAAAAAATCAGCTACTCCGGAACTTGCTTTGTACTGTCAATTAGCCCCACTGCGGTGATCTACTGGCTAAAGTACTCGGCTGCTGACCCGCAGGTCGCGGTATCGAATGCCGGCTGCAGTGGCTGATTTTCCGAAGGAGGCGGAAGTGTTGTAGGCCCTTGTGCTCAGATTTGGGTGCATGGTAAAGAACCCCAGGTTGTCTAAATTTCCGGAGCCCTCCACTACGGCGTCTCTCATAATCATATAGTGGTATTAGGACGTTAAAACCTATATATCAATCAATTGTACTGTCAATTATATGGTACTTCTCAGATATCACAAAACAAGGTCAGTTATAAGCTTTGGCATCAGATTACCAGAGAGTTTAATTATAAAAGCCTGTGTTATTTTTAAGGAGTGATAAGGATATGAACAATATCTTTTTTCTATTTTTGATTCAATCTTAGTAAAACATGCAATGCACGTGTATCATGGCAGGAAGCTTCAAATTTTTGTAAAGATATGTCAAATGTCTCATTCAGAAAAGTTGAGAGAAGTTTGCCTATTGCATTTAGCTACTTTTAAGAGTTATTATGGCACCTTACAATACATAGGTTAGTTTTGAAAACTATGTGGCTCTTTTGAAATGTTCATCCCTGAAATTGAATGAAAATAAATGTTATAGCAGCTGTTCTTTATATCACAAAACAATAAAATGTGCAAAACAAAAGTGAGCTTCTAGTTATTAGCTTGTATCTATGAAATACCAGCAAATGCATCAGCGTTGAAAGCGAATGAAATCTTTAGGTTGCAGTTCAGGTGCCGCAAAAAAATTGATACCATGTTTATTTCAACTTGAACTTTTTCATAGAAACTTCCTGAACACTTCATCTAGGCAGACTCACTTAACAAAAACAACAAAACCAAGAAATGTGTGCTTGGGAGTTCAGCATCTTCGCCACAAGGGTAGAAGAAATGCATGCTACAGCAAAAACTTCCAATGTCTCGCGAAGAAGGGCAAGCAGCTCAAAACGTGCAGCGCACATTTGAAAAAGGAAGCACGCACAAAATGAGCATAAAAAAAATTGGCAGCATATCCACGGAGTGAATGATGGAGAGTGGGGCGAAGCATTTGTCCGTCCATTCGTTTTTGCTTCCGTCCGTCCATGCGTCCGTCTGTGTGACCGTTCATGCGTCCATCCACCCGTCCGTGCGTGCGTCTGTTCGTGCGTCCGTCCTTGCGTTTGTCCATGCATCCACCCCTGCGTCCGTTCATGCGTCCATCCATGCATCTGTCTGTGTGTCCATTCGTCCATGTATTCAACACTCCAAGTACCACCATCTCGCATCTTTTCATCATATATTCCCCATATAGAAGCACCACTATTCAGCGGACATTCCAAGGACACAACGAGATGTGGCACACGCACACTTTCTTACGGCTTGCGCTTCGGGTCTACTTCCCACCTTTAACCACCGAGAGACTGTATTCATAGCAATGCGGCCCAACGCTCGCTAAGCCTTTCTAAAGCCAAGGAGGTTACACCCAGCGCGTATAACGTAGCAACCGTTTCCTGTCAGGTAGTGCTCAATGCACATGCCAATGGCTGCTAATGGCAAATGAGACAGGAGAATTCGGCTTTTACTTTCCTATGGCTTGCGCTTCGTATCTGCTTCCCACCTTTAACCACCTCAAGTTCATTCAAGGTATATACTAGTTCAATGTATTCATGGCACTGCGGCTCAACGATCGCTAAACTTTTCTAAAACTAAGGAGGTTACACCCAGTGAGTATAACGTAGCAACCCTGTCTTGTCAGATTGTGCTCAATGTACATGTCAATGGCTGCTAATGGGGATCGCAGAGTGCACGTTAACTAAAAGCCTAATGCTCCTGTATCTCATTCCCCATTTCATAGAGAACCACCACTTGACAAGATCGGCCGTGGCAAGGCCTTGCCACGACGAAGGTCATACATGAATCATATATATATATATATATATATATATATATATATATATATATATATATATATATATATATATATATATATATATATATATATATATATATATATATATATATATATGCGTGTCTGAGTGTTTTTTTTTCTAAGATACCGCTAAGGTAATTGGAGGTATTGTATTAGGTGTATTAACATAAATTTATAAATTTGGTATTAGAACAAAAGTTATACACCGTGATAAGCTGTCAAGAATTTCGTCTTTACTGAGAGGATGTTTCGCGTAAGCGCTCTTCTGAGTAGGCTATATAGGCCATAGTGACCAACTAGCTGACCGACAAGCAGTATTAAGCACGCAGGTAACACGCTCTTACCTGACATTGATGCCACATCCGTACTCTGTTCTACGCGTGTCCTTTGCGGCAGTGAGGAACGTCAGTAGTTCTCCCGTCGGTGCACTGTCGATGAACTTGAAGTCGTTGTTCGTGTACAGTGAGTCGAAGAACACGTAGTCGCAGACACCATCGGGTGGCACCGCAATCGGAACGAGTCCGAGAGATGTGGTGCAGAAAAACGAGTCGCTGTCGACCCCCGCTGCGCGTAAAGTGGTAAAATATTGTGCCCCCTAAATATCCCGAAAAACGTGAGCCCATTGCAATCACTAATCTGCCACTCGTTGCTAGGTCACTGCGACTCATATACTAGGTAACACCTACTCACGCACTGAAGCGTTTTACGTAAAATAATAATGTTCAAACCATAATAATAATAATAATAATAATAATAATAATAATAATAATAATAATAATAATAATAATAATAATAATAATAATAATAATAATAATAATAATAATAATAATATAATAATGATAATAATATTATAATAATAATAACAAGCAGTTTCTACGTCCCAGAAGCACGATATGAGTACGCGGTGCCATATTAGTGGTCTGCAGAAATTTTCGCAACCTGCAGTTTTGTACTCACACGTAAACATAGGCTTGGAGACCACCTACATTTTTCTTACTTAGAAAAGTAATGACGTCATTCATTGGCGGATTCGGAGTGACCGGAAAACTCTGCGCAAGTGCACTCCACCCCGGCGAAAGGACACAGAGAGGAATCTCCCAAAGGAACACACGCGCTTCTTCTGGAGCGAATGGCAGTGTCAGAATGGAACGCGATGCGCCTGTCTCTCTTCTCGCTTGAGTGGGCACACTGAACACGGCGAGACTACGCTAGCAAAACGTGTGCTCCGACGCGAGGCGCAACTGACGCACGCGACGACCGCAGGCACGCGCAAAGTTGGTACCGCTTTAATGTACGGTGTAGTCGCGACTTCTGGTCGAATCCGCCAATTTTCACGTAGTAGAGAAAGTTGCTCCGTGGAGTGAATCTCGCGACGTAGCTGCTCCAGATCTGCCAATGGAGCATACACGGAGCACTCTCAATCCGCCATAAGATTGTACTTGCTCTGCATAGAGCAGAAAAAAGTATTACCGGAAGTGCTACGAATCTACCAATGAATGACATCGCTAGACCCATGAATTACCGGTTGATTGTGTTTTCCTAGGCGCAACGCCAGTTTATGTAGCCCTTAGCACTTCCATATACGTCGGTTTTCAAAACTGAGATGAACGAAGGCAAGGACACCGCACTCGTGGTATACTTGGTAGAGTGCGCTAGGAGCGATAGTGATTATAATAATACCTGGGGTTTAACGAGCCAAAACCATGATATAAATATGAGAGACGCCGTAGGTGAGGACTCCGGAAATTTCGTCGTTCACCTGGTGTTCTTTATTGTGCACCCAATTGAGAGCACACGAGTTTATATATAGCAATTCACCTCCATTGAAAAGGCAGCCGACGCAGCCGGGATTCGATCCCGCGACCTGCTTGTCTGCATCCGATTTCCTTAGCCACTACACGACTGTGGCGGCTTTGCGCTCGGGACGAGACGCCAGAATACGAGTAGACAGGGAAATCGAAGCGGCGTTCTTTCAAAGGTGGTCACATTCAAGAGCTTGCGCATCTTGCCATCCTTACTTACCCTGTGACCTGGATCACCTACAATTGAACATTTAGGAAAAGAAAGCTTCCTATGCCACCTACCATGCGCCTTTCCCTTCAGCTCCTCCTCACATTATTTCTCTTCACCTTATTTTGACGTTTCCTATATTATAATACACACGCCCATGCTACGCTCTCACCTCTTTCTCACTATCCCTTCCCATCGTAGAACTTTTACTACACGATACTACTCCTGAGTATGCACTGTATATCAGCGTTGCAGAACGGGCACCTCCATCCTATTCCAATTCTGTTCTGGTGAATGAGTGCTGAGTGTTATTCTAAGCCTCTGAATTCCCGGAAATAAAAAAAAAAACTTGGCCCATTGCCATTTCTAGAATGGGCGGGCAGGTCAATTCCATTCATGCAATTACTCAGCGTAGGAGAGGCACCTTGATAGCTTTATTGAGCTAAGAATAAACGCCCCACAAAGCTGATCACATCAAATGATTTAATATCTGCAAAAGCACGCAACACACGCACGTTACCACGGTGGCAGCAGAGTAGCTTGGTGACGTATGTCGTGCAGAATAACCACACTACTGATTCTTGTAGGGGCCGTTTTCCTGCTACCTGTAGCATTTGCATGGTCAACACACTCTTGGAAAAAAAATGTTAGCAAATGGTTTGCAGTGCATGTATTTGCCTGTTTTGAGCGTATTTTACTACTTTGTGGAACGTATAGCCAGCAGGTAGTAAAGCTTAAAACTTTCGTCATTACTTACCAGGGAAGCTTTCTTAGTCTTTTTATCTAGGTAGCTACTAAGCCAAATACGTTGCCAGATCTCTCAAAAACACCGCCATTTATTTAGCAATTATTGTGACACTGTGAAGAAAAATTTACACCAACCCTAACTTTGTTGATTGCTTTGGAATACAATCGACATACAAATGAAAGGGCAGACGAGGATCTGTTGCAAACGTATATTATTTTCTAAACTTGATGGCTGTGAACAAGAACACAGTGTGATGTTCTCAATTAGAAGCAGAAATGGCCTTCAAACTGATTTAACAGCCAATACCGGTTCTACGTATTCATATTCTGTGTCCGTGTATGCACGTATATATCCTCGACTGTCATTCGTTCATGCTCCAATGTATGTTGATGCGATGCATACTTGCCATGGTAATTGCATGAATTAGGGACGGGAAATTAATTTACGTGTACAGTAGCACCTCGCTTATCATTCTAACATAATTACTTATGAAATTTATTTCATATGGCAATGTACCCGTACATGTAAAAACGCATTATTAAAATTAGTAATGTACTAAGCATTCGAGTCAGCACTATAAACTAACTACGTAGCAAACTCTCACGGGTCACTTACCTGCATTTCACTACCTTCACTTGCTAGGAAGTTCAGCACTATAAACTAACTACGTAGCAAACTATCACGGGTCACTTACCTGAATTTCACTACCTTCACTTGCTAGGAAGTTAGTGCTTTTTGTGATAAGAAAACAGTTTGTGTTTAGTTGGCGAATATGCATACTTTTCTTTTGTAAGAGTGCATGTTTGAACGAATGTTGATGGTTTTGTATCGGTTTGGCTTAAATGCGCAAATGCTATAATGACGAAATTGCAAATTCCCGCGCAGGAATTTGGAGAGGCACCCCCTCAGTTGCATGTAATCACCTGCTTTCGCTGGCTACCGGAACCAATGCTTTTAGAAGTCTATTTTATGTCTCTCTGTATAGGTTTCATCTTGTACAACAGTTCATCGTACACAAAGATCACACATCAGGCAGTACATTGTGTAAGAATGTGTGCTGCGCGGGCCTAAACACAGACCATTGCGATAGAGTTGCGGGGAAAGGCGCCCATACCTGTATGCAGGGTGAACAGTAGTAAAAAAAGGGGGAGGGGGTAATAGTTGATATAATGCGTACGCTGATTTACGAAAGCTTGCAGTAAACCGAAGCATCGCGCAATCGTCAACAGGCATCACAACATAGAGAAGTGCTTTTTCGAATATGCGCCCGAGGCACCAACGGTGACAAGTAAAAACAAAGAAGTGAAGGGTGGGGGAACAGTGGGTGGCTGAGGCGCCACCAAAGGTGGAAAATCACGAGGTGTATGAGGGGGAGTGCCGCCACCGTAGTTCCGAACAACGGATATCTCAGCATGGAGGAGTGGTTCCGCGAAGGTTAGGGAAAAGCTTCAATGCAATACATTCTATTGAAATGCTTGTAGTAGGTGCGTTGCCTATAAATGTACCCGGCTTCTAATTAGGCAAGCCTTTTTTCAATTACTGCTTTAGTGTGAAATTTGAGGGTCTCAATTACTAATGCTAGCATTTCATTCGCATTTTAATCCGCGCAAACCGCGTTTAATTCCATTCCCGTTCCATTTTTTCAAGCTTTTTCGCCATTCCATTCCAGGGTTGCAGAAATGTTGAATGACCCTTGATTCATTCACATTCCAGAGTGGCAAATACTAAACACTGCTGTATAGACAATTTTTTCTTCAAGTGACAACAATAAATAGCTACACTAAGCTTTCGCATAATTATTTCTCTACTAGCCATACTCAATATCTGTTGCATTCCCCTTGCTTATGCTATATATGACTTATGCGCGTGCCGCCAAGCGAGGGCATGAAATAACAGCAGGTAGATTCCACGAAAAAAAAAACGGAGCATACATCATATCTTCAAATTTCTCGTGTTTTGTATATTATGGCCGTATAACCGAGTAGCACGAAACCGCACATGATTTTCATATAAAAAAGTTTTGTTGAACCAAGGAAAGACCTCTGCGTGACAATGGACGCTTTACGAAGAGCTCATTCTCGTGAATTCGCAACTGTAGATGGCTATGCTACTCATGCGTATGCATGCCTGAAGTAATACACTACTATGATACGTTTTACTGTCTTCCTTCTTTACCTCGTGCTCGCCCTCCGACCGTTTCTCTGCAGCTTCGCTTTCATACACAGGTGAGTAGGCATATACGAGTATGTTATACATAAATGATTGTGCTACACATCGCTTTGCCTTTGTTACTCGCATCAACGACCGCATATGACGACAGCATACGACAGCCGGGGCCCATAAAATGCTGCCCAATAGTGATGGTTCAGCTGATTGATATTCAGATACTCTACAGTCTGGCTTACATGGCTTCAGGGTCGTAGTAGTAGGCGGTGCTGTGGAAGTACTTGTAGTGGTCGTACTTGTCGAAGTTGGCGTACTTGGACTTGGCGTAGATTTAGCGGTCGTACTTGTAGTTGTTGGACTCGGGCTTGGCGTAGCTTTGGGGGTCGTACTTGTAGTTGTTGGACTCGGGCTTGGCGTAGCTTTGGGGGTCGTACTTGTAGTTGTTGGACTCGGGCTTGGCGTAGCTTTGGGGGTCGTACTTGTAGTTGTTGGACTCGTGCTTGGCGTAGCTTTAGGTGTCGTACTTGTAGTTGTTGGACTCGGGGTTGGCGTAGCTTTGGGGGTCGTACTTGTAATTGGTGGGCTCGGGCTTGGCGTAGCTTTAGGGGTCGTACTTGTAGTTGGTGGACTTGGGCTTGGTGTAGCTTTGGGGGTCGTACTTGTAATTGGTGGGCTCGGGCTTGGCGTAGCTTTAGGGCTCGTACTTGTAGTTGGTGGACTTGGGCTTGGTGTAGCTTTGGGGGTCGTACTTGTCATAGTTGGTGGACTTGGGCTTACGGTTGCTTTTGGAGGCGTGGGCATACTTGGTTTCGTAGTCGAACTGGAAGCTGCACGCCCATTTGCAGATGCGTCAGCAGTGTTTGACCCACCAGTTGTGCACTTTCATCATGTCAGCGTTTTGTCAGCTGCAGAGCTCATTCGAATTCTACGTTATAAGGTGGCTGACTGCTCTATGCAACATCTAAAAAATGCATGCCACAATTTTATGTCCCGTTTTTGTTGCGTACAGCAATTAGCTCAGTCACGTTAAACCCGGCGTATTTTGACCACGCGGCAAGAACCAGTGCTGCATTTAACTCGGCGCATGGGGGCCACCCTGGAAGCAACATACACGTGGACACTCTGGACTAACCAAAGTACACATAATTATTTTTAATGCGGAAAAATTTCTTGGTGAACTACAGGTACTTCGAGCTTTTCTATCTATCTATCTATCTATCTATTTATCTATCTATCTATCTATCTATCTATCTATCTATCTATCTATCTATCTATCTATCTATCTATCTATCTATCTATCTATCTATCTATCTATCTATCTATCTATCTATCTATCTATCTATCTGTCTATCTATCTATCTATCTATCTATCTATCTATCTATCTATCTATCTATCTATCTATCTATCTATCTCAACCCCCAACCTAAAAAATTTGGCAGATCCCACGCACCGGGGAATCGACGTTATGCGAAGGATGCGGGAGGAAGGTGACCATGTTGAAATTTTTCTATTGAGCGACAACTCATGAAATGACGCTAAATATATGTACAAATGTTGCACGCAGATACATACGTTGAAGAGTTGCAGATGTTTATATAACCGGTTCTTTGCATTTGTGCAACGATGCAGCCGAAACTAAAGCGATCATTTTTCGTCATAAGGGTAAAGCTGTATCATTTTGGGAATCTTTGAACTATAGCTCTAAATACATAGAAATCGTAGCAGCATTTAAAACCCTTGGTGTTTGGTTTACAGAAAAGTTGCTGTAAGATGTGCATGTCCACCACATGTGCTTAGCTGTTACGCGTTTTTTTTGCCTCTTATACCGCAATAACTGTGTTCTTCCAACTAGTATCAAATGATTGCTTTTCAAATCATTGTTCATGTCTCAAACGAATTATATCTAACTTCTATGGGGCACTGGCACGCGCACATCCTTAAAGAAGCTATACGTCCTACAAAAAAAAGCTTTACACAACTTTTATAACTTAGCCAGACATCACCCTTCTGCACAGCTCTACCGAGCTGCCGATATCCCTACGGTTTTCAACTTGTATAACTTACGCCTTGTTCTTAGATATTGTAATGAGGAGTATTTAATAAGTGAACGCCAGGTGGGCTAACACTTCACACAATATGCAAGAATGCAGGACAAGGGGGCAGTTCAGACGCAGCCCCACAACAACATCGTCGTCTTCATTCCTTCTGCATCATTTCTGCACCCATGCCTAAGGTACCTTTTTATTCCCGTGACATTACCCCGGGCGGCAAAGCACCGTCCCGGTGTCTGCTGTTATTAGACGGACGGGTCACTGTGATTGGGCTTCAGGCGGGACACATGCACAATGTCACTTCTGGATGTATCAGTGGGGTTCGTAGTAAGAGAAATTTCATAGGTGACAGGTGTGACTTGGCGCATAACTCGGTTAGGCCCAATGTACTGCGATAAAAGTTTCTCGCACAGGCCGACACGACGGGATGGCAGCCACAGTAGCAACGAGGGAGCCCGGAGAAAAATCGACATCCCTATGTCGGCTGTCGTAAAGTGACTTTTGTGCTCTCTGGGACGATGAGAACCTGGCGCGTGCTACTGTACGTGCGATCAGAGCACCGGAGATGGCATCTTGTGCGTACGAAAAGGTGGACGAAAGGTCATGCGCAAGCAGCGTATCGAAAGGAAGTAAAGGATCACGGCCAAAGAGAAGATAAAATGGTGAGTAGCCGGCAGTTTCATGACGGGACGAGCTGTAGGCGAAGGTTACGAATGGAAGGGCAGTGTCATAATTAGTGTGGTCGTCAGAAACATACATAGCAAGCATGTCCGTCAGTGTGCGATGGAGGCGCTCAGTAAGTCCGTTGGTCTGAGGATGGTAAGAAGTCGTAAAGTTATGCCACGTAACACAGGATCTAAGGAGCTCGTCAACCACAGGAGCCAGGAAGCAGCGGCCACGGTCCGTGAGTGGGTGAGAAGGAGTGCCATGCTGAAGGATGATGTCATAGAGTAGGAAATCTGCGACGCCCGTTGTGAAGCTGGTCGGTAGCCCTGAAGTAATTGCATACCGAGTGGCATAATTCGTAGCTACTGCTATCCATTTGTTCCCGTGTCCGATGTTAGGAAGAGACCTAACAAATCCAAACCCACACGATGAAACTGCTTGCCTGGGATTTCAATATATATAAGGTGACCGGCAGGGAGAGACGTAGGCTTCCTCCGACGCTGGCACAGGTCACACACTGCAACGTAGCGGCGAACGGAACGATAAAGGCCCTTCCACCGACAGAATACCCGTCGGCGGACGCAAGAATAGGTTTTGAAGACATTTAAATGTCCGGCAGTTGGGGCGTTGTGAAGTTCTTGCAAGATGTCCTTGCGCAGATGACGTGGGACGACGAGCAAAAGTTCCACGCCATCGGGATGTAGGTCAATTGCGGCGGTACAAAACGTTGTCTTGAAGAAAAAATAGGCTAAGTGAAGGGTCTTTATGGCCGGATTGAAGACGGTCAATCATCGATAGTAGCGATGAATCTCGGCGTTGGTCGTCGGCTATTTGCAGAAAATTTGTTATGGCTAGGATGTTGGCATCAGCTTCTAACTCAGAGGAGTCAATTGGATCAAGAGGATGTCGAGATAAGCAGTCGACTTTGCTGTTAGGCTTGCCAGGCTTGTACACTACAGAGAACGTGTACTACTGCAATTGCAACGTCCGTCGCCCGAGTCTTCCTGTAGGATCCTTAAGGGTTGACAGCAAGCAGAGCGCATGGTGGTGTGTGATGGCTGCGAACGTGCGTACATATAGGTACGGAGGAAATTTTGCGAGAGCCCAGATGAGAGCCAGGCACTCTCGCTCAGAAATTGAATAGTTCCTTTCCGACTGAGAAAGTAAGCGGCTGGCGTGCGCTATTTATTTATTTATTTATTTATTTATTAGAATACCCTCAGGGCCCGTAGGGCATTACAGAGGGGGTGGGTACAACATATATAACACACAAGAAAAAAGACAAAATAAAGAAACAAGTATCAGAAGCAAGAAACAAGCTATGACACAGTTTGTGCCGTTCTGCAGTTGTGCGAGTATTGCCTCTATGCCATGACCACTTGCGTCAGTGCGTAGCTCCGTTCGAGCAGCTGGGTCAAATTGGGCCAACACAGGTGGTGATGTGAGCACAGAAATCAACGACGCAAAGGAATGATTTTGGTCTTCACGCCAGGAAAAAGCCACGTTCTTTTTGAGGAGATCCGTGAGGGGCCAAGCAATTTTTGAGATGCTGCTGACAAAACGGCAGAAATACGAACAGAGTCCCCAAAAGCTGCGAACTTCTCGCGTGGAATGTGGGATTGAAAACTCTCGCACCGCTCGGACTTTATCAGGGTCGGGTCGCACACCAGCAGCGTCAACAAGGTGGCCAAGTAGCTTTATCTGGTGTGGCCCAAAGATGCACTTAGACGCGTTAAACTGGAGGCCAGCACAGCGAAAAACATCAAGGTTGGTCGATAGACGTGGAAGATGGCTTTCGAAGGTTGGCGAGAAAACGAGGACATCGTCTAGATAGCACAGGCACGTCGACTGTGTGAAACCGCGAAGAACGGAGTCCACCATGCGTTCAAAAGTTGCTGGCGCACTGCACAACCCAAAAAGCATGACTTTAAATTGGTAAATCCTGTCGGTCGGTATGAATGCCGTCTTCCCGTGGTCGCGATCATCGACTGAAATTTGCCAATATCCAGATCGTAGGTCCAGGGAAAAGAAATACTTGGCACCATGAAGGCATTCAAGCGCATTATCAATTCGAGGTAGAGGATAGATATCCTCCTTGGTTATTCAATTCAGATGGCGATAATCGACGCAGAACCGCCAGGTGTTGTCGTTTTTTTTAACAAGCCCAACAGGTGATGCCCAAGGACTGGTTGAAGGCTCTATGACGTCTTTGTCGAGCATTTTCTGTACCTCCTTCTGGATTATTTGGCGCTCTCAATGAGAACACGGTAAGGACGCTTATGAAGGGGACTGGCGTGGCCAGTGTCGATACAGTGGGCTACAACGCTCGTGCGGCCCAAGGAACGGCCGTTGAAATAAAAAAAATGTCGAGGTAAGAAAATAGAAGACCACGGAGCGCTTCAACTTGGGACGGCGACAGGTCGTTTGACATAATTTTTTCTAGGAAAGCTCTACTCTGTGTGTCTGCGACAGGTTCGGCTGCGGTCTTGATGTCAGGAGTGAGAGATGAAATCGCACTTTGCTCCGGAGTGGAGAGTTCTGCTAAGGCAATACCTTGAGGAATGACCTGAGTCGACACTGAAAAGTTGAGGACAGGGAGAAGCATCGTGTTGTCGCTAATCCTTACTATGGTATGAAGAAGTATGATGTTCCGGCAAAGGGTCATGTCAATGAGTGGAGCCTGCAAGTAGTCGCCATCAGAAACAGGTGGGAACGGCGACATAGAAAGGTACACAGTAGCCTGAAGCGGTAATCGTAGACACTCAAAGGACTGTAGCCGTGTACCAGCTGCAGGAGGGATATCAGTCTACAAAGGCAAATCTAGCTGTAAAGTGCCGGTTGAGCATAAAAGAGGGCTGAATGCGTGCTCAAGAAGTCGATGCCAAGAATCACGTCGTGTGGGAAAGCGTCTAGAACAGCGAAGAGGACTGAAGTGTGAAGGCCGGCAACAGTGACGCAGGCAGTGCACATACCAAGAACTGATGTTCGGCTGCCATCGTCTACTCGCACAGTCGAAGACGTGGCAGGGCTTAGAACTTTTCTCAGGTGGGATCGAAGACGTGAACTCATAACGGATATGTGGGCACCAGTGTCTATTAGAGCTGTAACGGTCAGGCCATTGATAATCACACAGAGTATATTTCGTCTAGAATAATTGGTCAGTACAGCTTTTTCAGTCCGAGTTGTCAATGCAGCACCACCTCCAGGAGCTGCATCAGTTAGTTTCCCGAGAACTGCCCAGAATACGCCGGTAACGGGGAACGACGGCGTTGATAGGAGCGGGGCTAGCGACCCTGAGGCGACGGCGAGCGGCTGGACCAGGTTCCCTGGGCGACGACATCGGCATAGGATGGTTCGGAGCGTTGCGTTGAAAGGCTAGGTGGCAGGTCCTGAAGGTGGTCATCAGCAAAACGAGGTGGCGAATACTGCCCATGATCCTGTCGTTGGTCGTCTAGAAAACGTTGCCGCCGGAAGGGCCATTCTTGCGGCAGTGGCGGGAAATGTGGCCAATGCGATGGCAAGAGAAGCTAATCGGTCGATCACCTTGAGTGCGCCACTTAGATGGATTTTGGTAGCGCGAAAAGAACCGTGGGACCGACGCGGAAGCAGCAAAAAGTGGAGCGGCGTGGTAGTGAGCTTTAGGATTTATGCGCTGCGGTGTAAGGCTAGAGTTTAGGGGAACTAGGACGCCCATGTTGGCAAACTCCTATGTTGGCTTTTTGACACAAGGTGAGCACGTCATGAATATAGGTGACGTACGACTCGGTGAAAGATAGAAGTCATGATGCGAGTCCCTGCCTGGCTGCCATCTGTCGAGCAACTGACCAGCCGAACAAGTCACAGAGCTTCTGCTTGCACACGTCCCACCTCGTCTGGTCTTCCTCATGCGTCTTGTACCAGGCGCGTGCAGTACCTCGCAGGTAAAAGATGATGTTGGCCAACATAAGGGTCTCATCCCACCTGTATTGCTTGCTGACGCGCTCGTATAAGGCAAGCCACTCGTCAACGTCAGCTTTTTCTTCCCATGCCCTCTACTTCCTGAATTGGAAAGCAAATGATTGATTGATTGATTGAATGATTGACAAAGAAATGGTCCGCATTTAAAAGAAAACGTTGTCAGCGCATATACACATGGTACTTTCTTGACGGCTGTGCCAGATTCATTGCATTGTGCGACTAAGAAATGCTCCGCATTAAAAAAAATATAGCATACCCATAGAGTGCATGATGATGAGTGGGGCGAAGCATCCGTCCATGCGTTAATTCTTGCTTCCGTGCGTCTGTGTGTGCTAACAACCATCCGTCTGTGAATGCGTCCATGCGTCCGTCCTTCTCAGCGTCCATCTGAGCATCTGACCCTGCGTTCGTCCATGCCTTCTTCCTGCGTCCGTCCATGCATTCGTTCATTCATGCTTCCATCCATTCGTCCATTGCTGCGTGCATTTTCCCGTGCATCTATCGTCTGTCCGTCTGTCCATCCGTCCGTCTGTTCACCTAGTGAACACTCTAACGGTGTCATCCACCGGCAGATTTGAAGCACTTCCGTAATACTTTCTTCTGTTTCGTGAGGAGCAGGTATACTCTATTGGCAGATTGCGTGCTACCTGTACGTTTCATTAGGAGATTTGAGCATCTCCGTCGCGAAAATCACTCCACGAAGTAACTTTTTCTTTTCTAATAACGGCGGATTCAACCGGAAGTTGCAAGCAGCCCGCGCCTTGAATTGTCTTGAAACGGTGTCATCTTTAGGCGCGCCAACGGACGCCGTTCGCGTCAGTTGCACCTGGCGTCAGAGCTCCCGTTTTTTTAGCGTAGCATCGCTGTGCTCAGCGTGGTCACTTCGCTCCCGAGGAAGCGCGTGGGTTGCATCAGTTCCAGTAGTAGATTCCCTTCTGTTGCGCTACGTTAGAGGGAAGTGCTCCGGCGCAGAGTCCGTGGGTCACTCTGAATCCGCCAATGGATGACGCCATACCTACTACCGTTTCACATCTTTTCATCATATATTCGCATATTGAAGTTTTGCCATCAAGCGGATATTCCAAGAACTAAACGAGAGATGGCACTCGCGCCCTTTCTTACGGCCTCCACATAGTTCATGGCTCTAAACTAGTTCACTATATTCATGGAACTGCAGCCCAACCCTTGCTAAACATGTGTGTTTAAAAGAGTGGGTAACGATATAGAGAACTAAGTACTCTACTACGGGAGAGCATAAAGCCGTCCCGTGAAGAGCAGAAATTAATTCCCAGACAGCCTTCACAAACCTTCCTAAAACCAAGGAGGCTACGCCTTGCGAGTTTAGCGTGTCAACCCTTTCAAGTGAGATAAAGCTCAAAGTGCGTACTTCTGATACTAGTTTATTTTTTAGTAAGCAGCAAGTCGAAGGCAAATTTTATTAGAGATTAAGTCCCCGATTCTAGTCTCTGTTAGTTATATCTTTAGAAACAACTATCTTTTCATTTATGATTAACGTGCGTGGGATTCCTCCTCACTCGAGAAGGATGTGCGCGTGCCCCTCTTCTAGTCCGGCTGTTCTAAGTGGATACTACGAGTACTTCTACTACATACATTGCGGACGCACGATCCACGGCTTAGGGAGCTTTGCCCTCAAAAAATTACAGCATATCCACGGAGTGGATGATGAGTCCGTCCATGCTTCCGTCCATTCGTACGTTCTTGCTTCCTTCCGTCTGTGCTTCCGTCCGTGCGTACATAATTCTGTGCGCCAATCCGTTTGTCTATGCATCCATTCGTTCTTCCGAGCGTCAGTCCGTGCATCTGTCCGTCCGTACGTCCGTCCGTCCGTGCATCCGTCCACCAGTCCATCCATCTAGTGAACACTTCAAGCACCGGCATCTCGCATCTTTTCATCATATAGCCATTTTATAGAAGTACCGCGATTCAGCGGACATTCCAAGGACTAAACGAGAGGTGGCTGTTGAAAATAAGAAAGTGGAACATGGGCTTGGGGGGAGGCACGACAGACTTGAAGGAGGAGAAGAGCGAAGCAGGAAAATGGAGCTAGCCCTGATGGTGTAAACGTTGTGTTCTTGACCTACGACCACGGGTCCTCCTTCTTAACTTTTGGTGCCATGAGACCCGGCAACTTGTCCGTGATGGACAACAATGTCTTCGATTGAGCCAAGTTAGGTTCAACCAAGCAAATGTTAAGAAGGACCCGTGGTCGTGGTTCAAAAGCACAATGTTTACCCCATCAGGGCTAGCTCCGCATTTCTGCTTCGTTCTTCTCCTTCTTTACGTCTGTCGTGCCTCCCCCAAGTCTATACCCTACTTCTTCATTTTAAACATTGTGCCAAGGGAGGGAACCGCGTCACACAATTCATGCTGTCGCTTTCAACATGCAATACTTTATCCCGCTTGGTTCACCTTGTGGTGGTTAGTTGCCAAACGCACAGAACAAGCTGTGACAGGGTTACGTCATTCGGACAGGTGTTCTTGTACAGTCACCACGTCTGTAAAAACTATCCGACATGAAGCCTGCTGGTCCGACACGTGAATAACGCGCGCGCTTTCATCTTTGTCGTTTTCATCTCGTTACGGCGTTGCGGGTGCACTGCACACACGAGTGCTCCCGTAGACCATTTATTGAAGCATTATGGAGTCTTCTTCATGAGGCGCCTAGATTCCTGCATTGACGTTTCTTGCTGTGGCCCAAATACGATGCCTTGCTTTCCCGCTGCATCATAAGGATATGCTTAAGTGGTGTATTCGCGTGACGGTTCTACTGCGGCTCCTTTTCCAGGACCCTCCGCTTCACATTCAGAGGCAGAAGCAAGGTTTTCATTTGTGTTTCTAGGCCACCTTCTCCTTGGTTCGTCACGACATTGTGCCATTTCCAGAAGCTGAGCAGAACAAAGTTCTGATGCCCAGCTTCGGCAAACAATGACGAGGGCACCACAGGAAACACAGGACTCCTGGCTTCATCTCTCAGGAGATCAAACAAGCCATTGTTTCTGGTGGGCACACTTTAGGCGGGTTATTCATTTGCCTACTTCCTCAGTTGTTCACTGACAGCAACGCAGTTATATGTTTCAATATTATCATTCATGTCACAGTTTCCATCATTTTGACTTGCGGGGTTGGCTATTGCATGATACTGTTCTTTCGGTTCTTTCTCCCACTTCGAAATGTCTCCACAATTCTCCAGTGGCTGTTTCTCTCCAATAGAATTAGCAGCGTTACACCGTAGCTCTGGAGAATCTTGCACAAACGGCACTGTCGCTTGATCACTACCAACCGTGATGAGAAGTGTGGCAGTTTCACACTCTCACACGCCATCCCGTCCAATGCTGTATTTTCTTCATCTTCAATCCAACTGTTGTCATATTTTTCTTGACCTGCAGACAGAGTGATTTTATGGTCCGAATTTGAGCCTGCAGAACATCTGTTTTTTTCCGTTCCCTTTGCAAGTGCTGTCACAAGCAACAGTGTTTTAATTATGCTAGGTTGCACGCAGTTTCTGCTGGTAGCTCTGACAAAATCAAGAGGTGGAAAACACGTACCACGAAGGTGAAGAGACTGTCCACGCTCAGTCAGGAAATACTGCCCCTCAACGATCCATACAAGAACTTCTCACGGTAGCATACAGAGTCCTCAAGATTATGGTCAACTGCCTCGTTTTCGGTTACGTCGAGGATTTGCTTGTCCGACTGGTGGAAATCCGCTTCTCTAGTCATCAAAATGGTGACTTGCCTGTTCACCTCGCGTGCCTCTGGGTCGAAGCCTCGCAGTAGTACAGTCAGGCGCGTAATATTTCGTGAGACGCTGCCCATGACAGTCCCACGCACCTTCCGAAGACGCTCGGCTGAGGACATCGTCGTCCCGAAGTGACCTCTCCCGGGCTTCGGCACCAAATGTTAAGAACAAGGACCCGTGGTCGTAGAACTGAACACGGCTTTACTAAACAAAGGGTTAGTTTTCAATCCCCTTTCGTCCTAGGTCCTGCCACTAAGGCTACGCCCCAATAAGTCTATTTTCTACAGTGGCCCCGCCGGACTGAAGGAGCGACACGCGCGCACTTTCTTATGACCGGCACTTCGTGACTAGTTCCCACCCTTCACCTCCTGTAGTTTGTGAACTGTGGCCAAACCCTCGCTAAATCTTGCTAAAAACAAGGACTTACGCTCAGCGAGTTTAACGTGGCAACGCCTTCTGATCAGATAGTGCTTAAAGTGCGTCCTTCAGATACTAGTTGTGTTTAGTAAGCATCATACTCAAGGCAAACTTTATTGGGGATTAAGTCCCTTATACTCATGCCTGTAAGTCATTTATACATAAAAAATATTTTTATTCCTGAATAACGGGCGCAGGCTTCCTCCTCAACGAAAATGAGTACGTGCATACCGATCTTCTAGGCCAGCCGTGCAGGAGGCTTCCTAGTACTAAGACGCTCTACTACTACTACTACTACTACTACTACTACTACTACTACTACTACTACTACTACTACTACTACTACTACTACTGCATACATCACGGACGCACAGCCCACGGCTTAAGCAGCTTCGGCCCTGAAAAAAAAACGTTGTCAACCAATATGCGTACGGTACTTACTTGACGGCTTTGGCGTTGATTGCGTCGGAGAAATGCTTGTTCGCGTGTCAGCTCCTGACATTGTAGAGCTTGTCGTCAAGGAGGGTAGAGTCGAGCTTGTCATTGGCGTAGGAGTAGGACGTGATGCGGGAGGTGTCGGTGTCGTCAGGACCGGCAGGTCTGGGGAAACCTCAGTGGTGGATGTTGTGGACAAGGTTATCGATGGGGTGTGCGTTTGCACTGTCGTTAGAGGCTCGTCATTACCAGCTGTGTGTTGGAAAAGCCAACGCAATGATCAAAAGCACTGGCAAGTCTGTAGGCTTTTTTTAGCCATTGACTTCGAAGATAAAAATGAAACACAACTTCCAGCGGTGGAATGTTTACATTCAGTTTCAAAGATTGCCTAACTTGATGGGGGTAAAATGTGAGCACAAAATAAACGCTTGCTTATAGCCACACACAACTTCAGATGTGTGGAGAGATCCGACCACAGAGGAAGCATGGCAGTTCATCAACTTGGTGTGTAAAAAAATTGTCAAGCTCGTGCTTTCAGAAATGGAATCACAAGGCGTTGTTGCCGGCCATACACCTCGTGACGTCTGGCTGGCTTGCGCACCTACTAACGTAGGCATTTTCACTAACCTATGAGAAGGAAATGTCATGCATCGGTAAGTATGTGTCTGACTATAGACTTTGTTGCATGTCAAATAAGCAGCATGTTTTAAATCAGTAAACAGTGCACTAGTGTATTGTTAATGAAATTCATATCACGATACCAGCGTGCCAAAGCTCACATGTTTGGGGAATAGTGTCACTATAATTATTATTATCATGATCGTCATTATTATCTACGCTTGAAAAAGACAGCCTGATTGGCTAGTTGGCAGTGGATAATTCAGAACAGTAGCACGAAGAAGCTAACGGACGACGACAGATCAATAATGAACTCAGCGCCGTGTCCGCTGGGTTCCGTGTTTTTTCGTCATAGTGCTTTCTCCCGTTGTGATCTGTCTCTGCTTATGCGCTTGCTTGCGCCACTCTTTTGAACTTTGTAATGTTGCATTAGCACATGGTTAAAAAATTAGGGGACCTTCATGCTTCGCCTTTATGAGTTGAACACGAAAACAATGTCTTGTTCCTTGGGCGTACTTCAAACTGTCAGTGCAAGAAACGTTTTCGAGCTTTCTAAGCACTCTCTGCGTAGTCTTATAAGGGAAAATGCATAGTAGCGTGTGTGCCTTTTGATGAGGGTGACCGGCTTTCGAACACCTAGAATATATGATAATCACATCTTTTCATACTCGCTGGCAATGAGCGCTTGTAGCACACATTATTACTGCAATATTTAATGCTGTGTTAGCACGCGCACAGGTCGCGTGTATACGTAACGCATGAAAGATACTTTCACTGTGTTTCCAAGCCGACGCGTGGCCGTCTAGTGGGACATTCATTTGCGACGCAAACAACCACGCTTCGATCCCCACTTGTAGCGACGTAAAGACACCGATGGCGCAATTGCTGCGAAATGAGTTATAATCACAGAGAACGGAACATGAACATCAAAAATAAGCTTTTTGTTTATTACCGGTATAAAAAAGCCTGCCTTTTGGTCCTAAACATGCTTTCACAATGCACAGCCATAGCACACGATGAGGGAAGGAGATGCGCGAGATTTATTTTTGGTCAGCATTCATCCCTTCAGGAGACGGCGACGTTGTAGAGGTCACTCCTTTTGCCGAGGTGTGTGCTTTGCCATATTTATATACTTTAAGCAACGAAGCACTAACGTCATTCAAGAATTCAGCATGCAGTGTTCAGTGACGTCAGTTACCAATGCATATGGAAACCACTTTTTCTGCTAATGAATTGATTGAATATTTATACCATCATAACAAGTAATTTTAGGGATGAATATTCTAAGGCCGGAGGTGGCTGTAAGGATAGTGATTGGGGCTGATCTCCGCCTATCTGGCAGGAGTTTCGCTTGTGATGTAAAAAAAAAGTGAGTATACTACGAAATAACGAAACACAACAAGAATTACACGCCCAGTGCTGTTAAAAGCTTCTTAAGTTACAAATATCGCCACGTTGCGGCACTGGGTTGCCTTATAGTTTACGGTGCTTGGCTGGCATTCCAATACACTAAGGTTCAATCATAGCGGCAGAGGTCACATTTCGGTTTTGACGCCTTATAGGAGATCTGTGTGATGTGATATTCGACTGGAGGATAAAATACATCAGGTGCGAGAAATGAGTGCGAGCCGTTCATTACGGCTTCTATAGTGGCCACAGCCATTTTGAGATGATAAAAACCCTCACCGAAAAGCACCAATACTTGTACCCTGATTGGGCGCTTGATGGTAGCGCCAGCCCTCCACCCCCCATCTCCCAAAAAACATCCCGCACCACACAATTAGTTAACAAAGTACTGTGACATAATATTTGAGGTTCTTTCTAACTTCCTATTGCTGAATGTACATCAGGCTGTCTTATCCATAAACTTACATGCCATGGTCAATTCCAAGGTATTACACAAAAAAACATGGCAAACATTTCAAACAATAACATTGATTTAAGGACTGTTTAAACGGACAGCACTAGCTTTTTCAATGACAATTGACGCGCTTTCTACAGTACCGACTATCAAATACTACTGTTCGGAATGTATATTATTGAATGGTTGCTAGCAGCTCATATGTTTATTTAGGATAAATTTAGAGACCAAGGCAAGATAAACTGTCGTTAGCTATCTAAATGCTGCGCAAACGTTAGTTTTGTCTGCATCGTTAAAACAGCTACGCATATCGCCGTGTAAGGAGTCCTGAACTACACTTCACGTACGAGGACTTACACAAAAATAGAATGTAGAATACGATGACTCCCGACACAGTCACGGCGACCAGGCAGCAGACGGCCGCACAGAAAGGCCAAAGCACGTCACCGGCACCTCCAGCAACGCTGCAAAAGGTTTGCACCAAAATGCCTGAGATAATAACCCTGGTAAACATCAACCCATTATGCATTATAAGAATACACTACAGGGATGCAATGTCTTTCATATCAATGAGTATATTTGTAGTCGACGTGAGAGAGGTATGATAGGCAAAGTCGCGTCTCTCACCAAAGAACATATGCATATACGTGCAGTTGACTAGTGTGAACCATGGAGGAAGGTGAATAAATAAACACATTGACAGATGCACAAAATAGGCACATTTCATGGCTCAATGAAGCCCCTTACAACGTTCACCTGTGGGTGTTACTGGCTGCTATTTTGATCTCCGTTCCTGGTAGCCAACTGCACACACGTGCATTCATTTCCCATTGTCTTGTATTGTTCGCCAAAATAGTTAAGATGGGTGAATTGCTCATTCACTGAGGCACCACCTTTGGCTTTACCAAGGCCAGAATAATATCCAACATTACGTTGACAAAAGTTGCCCCACCACGGTGGTCTACAGTGGTGAAGGTACTCGGCTGCTGATCCGCAGGTTGCGGGATCAAATCTCGGCTGTGGCGGCTGCATTTTTGATGGAGGCGGAAACGTTGTAGGCCTGTGCACTCAGATTTGGGTGCACGTTAAAGAACCCCAGGTGGTAGAAATTTCCGGAGTCCTCCACTACGGCGTCTCTCATAATCCTATGATGGTTTTGGGACAATACACCCCACAAATCAATCAACGATGAGAAAAGTAATGAATAGTGCACAGAATTTTACTAAGATGTTTAACCCATGGACTCCGTCATGGTTTACCTGTTAGAGAAGAAATGTTTGGAATGGTAAGCATATGCAGGCAGTGTGTGCCAGAATGAATTGCTATGGGGAAGCATATTAAGAGATATATTTCCTGACATCTCGCTCTAAATCAGTCTTCGTTCTACAGGCAATGGCCTTTAGGATGTAGCACCACCCGTGCACACATGCACCATCCAAGAGACTTTTATTTAGCTGTTGTTTATTACCAATTTGTTATTTTCTTCTGAAGAGCAGTAGAGTGTATTGAACTGGTTGGCGTAAAGTTAAGACGGAACATTTTCAGAGCGCACTCGCCTTTAATTAAGACATTTTTTCTTACTTTGAAATGTTTACCAGGGTACGCCTCACAGAGTGTCAAATAGGCAATTAATTCGGAGTTCAGAGAGCCACAGGCGTTAATAGGGAGGACTAAAGGCTTTCGGAGATTGCTTTTTCTTTTTGCGTTATAGGTTAGGTGCATTTCTGCGTGACACGATAAAGAGCATCAGTAAATTCTGTCTTAGTTTTTCTAGATGTTCTTTTCATAGAGTCGGCAAAATTTAGACCTCAGTTCCGTAATGTACATTGCAGCAGAAATGCTTGATCTGCATTAGTAAGAGAAAAAGACATTTTTCGTCAGTCTGATCATAAAGCATAAATTGGCCACTACAGTTGATCTGACAACGATTTTTCGTTCGGTAACGCTCGTAAAGACAAATAACTTGAATGGTTTTATTCTGCCATGCTCCTATTTTTGTTCCATCAAATTCGCGTTTTACGCTGAATTTAGACATAGTGCGAGAAATCAGAGCTGAAAATACACAGCGTCTCAAGTTACTTCTTTGAATCCACACCCTGCGCTTTGGATATTTAGAACTATCAACCTTTTGCGGTCTCTTCAATTTTTACCGAGCGCTAGACGAGGTTCTTCGTCCGTGTCTTTGAACGCGCTGTAAGCTATTGTGAACTTTCCTCGAATGGCCCGGTTCAAAACCACGTTATTACTCATCAAAAACGTGCCACATTTCGTTGTCTCTTCTACGCGCATAAAATTGCATCTCATCAGTACACAATTCACATTCCTCGGCCCTTATATTCAGGACGACACATTCCGAGTCTTACAGAGCACTGTCTACGACGGGTACTCCTCCAGGTTCTTCGCCCGGTCCTGATGCCACTTCGGGAACAATAGTCGCGTCTGATCTGACACCCGCAGTGGAGGTCCATTCTTTCGGTTGAATCTCCGATCGGTCGATACCTCCGCTGCTTGTAGCGGTGCTCGCTTGGCTCGCGCTCAAACCGGAGCTGGAGTATGTGCCCTGCAGAAAAAAAAGTCGCATCATGTCATTCTATTGTTAAGTTGGGTAGTTCCTTGTTCTAGTTTGTGTTTTCATTAACGAAGGCAATGTGCCCAAAGATTGAAATAAACAATGGCGAACCAAAGCCTGTCATTTTTATTCTCTTGTATGCATCCTTGATTCATCGGTTTTATGGTCATTTTTTTTACGGCTCTGCTTTATTCAAGGTAATACACATCACCTAAAACCACTAAATCATAACTTCAGTAGATGTTAATAGACACCGTTTCGTATTTTGAGTCCATAAGACACCACTAACACTTCGCCATGGGAGATGACGTGCCCCAGGGTAATAATAGGGTGGTGCCTTATGGCGTGTCATCTTGTTTTCTTGGTTTGATGCAAATACTGAAGTGAGATTGTGTTTAACTAGCTGCCGGTGATTTACAACTTTGAAAAATTCAAGTGTGTCAGCTATCAGGCGTGGTCATTTATAGCTTCGTAGATTCATTTTTGTTCGCTTGAGACACCGTTATCACCAATCTTAATTATCAAAGCATGTCGAAGCTCGTAATAATGGTGCCACCATATTATAAAGGCAAGTGTAGTCTGCCATGATACAGCAGCTGTTCGCTTTGATGCAGTGTGTCTGCATGTGCTAACATGACCAACGGAACTTCGACTCCCCATAATGTGAAAAGACACACCCTCGAGATTCAGAGCGGTGAGGCACCCCAACCTTGAACTATGAGACACTCGTGCTAGACACATAGTCATGTGTGCTAACTATGTTGCGAAACTATTTTCCCAGTTGACCACTTCCTTGTATAAAAATGAGAACGAAGCGACTAAGTTTAAGGCCGGCTACAACTGGTGTTCTGGCTGTCTATAATGGCTCAGTGTGACATCCTGTGATCAGGCCAATATCTTATCGTTCGTTAAGTCAATACGTGCATTCTCCGGTAAAATTTAACCATTTCGGCAATGAAACGGCGCGCACATGCGATGCACGGCTTTATAAACAACATCCATATTGACACAAAAAGAAAAGCTCTCAGCATTGGCTGTTCGTTGTCTGTACAATATTATGATGCATGATTTATTTAACAACAGATTGTTTTAGAGAACGTTGTATGCCCATTTTGTATAGGAACACAACTTTCAAATAAGTGTACCTGCCTGTAGTAGTTATTAGAGAATAAACTGTACAACCAAGACCCAAAGTTTACGGAACATCGCCTGTATAACAAAAATGAATTTCTGCACTATTTATGAGTAATGGTTCTGATCTACCTGAGGACTGGAAAGAGTGAGATTCTAACTATTGATGCACATTTATTTGGAGGCTGTGTTGTGCGACAAAGTGAGGATACAGCTTGCTCTAGCATTTCGCTGTCTACAAACAATAGGTGTACACTGTGCACTGTGCTAGGTGAAAATTTAGGGCAGTTCTTACGCAACCGTCTCTCGCCACAAACGTTCGCTGGGTAATAGTGAATCCACGCCTGATGCCTTTGATGTCCATCGAAAGACAACTCACGAATTCGTAAAGAAACAGTACGCAAGAAAAAGCTTTGCAACTACGGCCCTGAGGCTGGCACTGAGCAGTTTTTCGCCACCGCATACCTGATAAAAAAGCAACAGTTTTCACGACAGCACATTTTGTGAATTCGTATGCTGGTTCAACGCTGAGGAAATCCGTGGAAAAGGTCGTTATCAGGTGGATTTCCTCTCTCTAGCTCTTGAATTATAGGCCTTGCATAATACAAATATTGTGAGCAAGGAAGGTGCATTTGGGCTTATATTCACAAGACTGTCTTACGCTGTAAATATTCGTAAGAAAAAATACAAGCAATTGTTAAGCTTCACATATCATTTACTGCAGCGATTGACAATGGCACAGCGACACTTGGGATATATAGATTCAAGTATTCGTCTACTGTTTACAAATTGCACCTCAGCATTCAGTACCCACTTGCTGAATTTCGATAAATTGCTTCATTTAAATATCCAGAAGCTGTTGAGAAGTACAATGCAGATCAATGAAACTTCGGGCATGGTTTTTGTTTTTCGGGTTCGCTACTTCATTCACAGTGAATGTACGTGCCATTTTTCGCAATACGTATAAAAGATTTTGTGTGCTTACGCCTTAACAGCCATTCACTGGTGATGTTTAGGTAATAATTATAAAAATTGTTCGCTATCAGCTTGCGTAATCTGGTGGGACAGCCTTGGAAGTTTTACATGAGGTGCCGACTCTTTCTCAAACATTCTTTCTGTAGATGTTCACAATCAGCGTATTTACAAGGAATTCCCCCTACGACAGATTCGCTCGAGCGAAGGAAACTACGGCAGTTCATCCCGGTGATGATGCTGGTAGCACGATTAGTCGTTAGAGAATGACTAAAGGTTAATGAGAGTAACCGTGCCTGTCAATTCATTTTAAAACTTCTTTACTAAAGCTTATTCACGGCCTCTCTATTCAGTTTCAAATTGGCTACATTGTAGCAATAGACTAAAATATTACTGAGTGTCATTGTGACCTAACATTTACCGGGAGCTCTCACGCTCTTTAATTAAACAGGTAATTGTTTGTAATCCATCATATAAATTCACTTACACGTGTGCTGCAATGCTAGTTAAATACACACACGTCTATCAAAGTCGACGACACACTTAGCGTGGGCGCGAACCTTAGAACGAACGGCTGTATCTAGTGTTCAAGATTTGATAAAGAATTTGTGTCTAAAAGTATTGGCTTAATATGGGAAGATAGGATGCTACGAAGTATCTTTTACTAAAATTGGAATACACAAAAATATATAATAATGTGCAAATCAAGGAAGTTAATATACTTACGGATGACCTGCTCGACGTATCTGGAACGATTTAAACGTTCGACTTAATACAGTGTAAACCCAGAATCACATCTTTGTTACGGTATACCTTATGTTCTGTAACGCAAGGTCAATTTATGAGGCATATCTCCTTTGCTGAAAACGCTTTCTCACGCTTTCAGACTCTCACTAGCCCTATGTACGCGTACGGGCCTGCGAGGCTTCCCGGGTCATCTGAGTATATTTAAACAACTGTCACAGTTATCAATTCTAATAATATAGCACAAAATCGGCGTTAGGAGTGAGGCGTTTTCTTTCATTGTACTGCGGCAAAAATTTTAATGGCAATATTTTTAGCGTGTGCAAAACAAATAGAGCTGTCAATTGATTTGATTGATTTGATTGATATGTGGGGTTTAACGTCCCAAAACCACCATATGATTATGAGAGACACCGTAGTGGAGGGCACCGGAAGTTTCGACCACATGGGGTTCTTTAACGTGCACCCAAATCTGAGCACACGGGTCTACAACATTTCCGCCTCCATCAGAAATGCAACCGCCGCCACGGGGATTCGAACCCGCGACCTGCGGGCGAGCAGCCGAGTAGCTTAGCCACTAGACCACCGCGGTGGGGCGCAAATAGAGCTGTCAAGTTATGCAAATTTTATACAATTGATAATTTCCCACAGATAGAAAATATTATGTAGTACACAAGGTCTACCGCGGACTGGTCAATAAACACTTAGTTACTATTGTGTGTCCTGATAAATAATCAGAAAGGGTATACATTGCCAAAAGCACCAATAGAGCCGTTTTTATTTGCATATGACTACCACGCCGTTGTTGACTTAATTCCTATATTTTAAAATACATCAGCTAATAGCCCATTTCGACAGCATTGAAATGTATGGCTAAAATATTTCATAGAATAATGCATGCAATTCTGACTACTGTGATTATTCTACCTTTCATACTTTAACAATATGGTTTCCAAGGTTTGTACATTTTGTGATGTGGTGTTCAATGTTACCTTAGTTGTTTAACGACATACTCAGAGCCACTTCAAGTAGGGCAGCAGTATTGCAAAACAAGCTACGGCATTGCACAATATTTATCAAATAGTTTTATTACGTATCTTCTGCAGTAGCAGCTAGTATGTTTTTTCAGCTGTTAGGTGTTTTCCCGTTCTTTGAATTAATATTTGTGTCTCTTCCATTACACTGAAATGAGACGGAATGAACATTCATAAAACAACTACTCCTATTTTAATATTGACGCTGAAGGTCTTTAACTGGTGCTTCTTTAATCAACCCGGCCGACTGCTGCTGCTAGAAAATGTATATTCAAACTGAAGTAGAATGGCAGACTGCGCAATTTACTTAGAATGCATGGCATTTTTACAACAACGCAAAGGACAAGACGGAGAAAAACAGCCACTACTGACGCTGTTTGTATATGAGTTCATTCAGTGAGAAGTCATAGTCAGACTGCTAATCCCAAAAATGTACTTAACCAAGAACCATGTCTAATACATGGATGAGCGCGAAATGTAAAACATAACCGTCGTTAAGCAGGTCCATTTTGTTTACTAAAGAATCCTACAGAAGGCTGCCTAACGCATTCGCTCCTTACTTCAAAAGTGAAAGAAGCCTGCTCTGCATCTGTAGTGAACCTGTTTTAATGCACAAGCTAAAGCGCCATGTAGGGACACTGAGCAACAACACTGAAAGTTGTATAACGTCCCGTCAGTTTACTTCTTTTCTTCTGTAACTAATTGAGCTAAAGATTCGTATCCCGATTTAAAAGCTGAACTCTTCCTTTCAATAGACACTAAGAAAGACCGGCGTCGTTCATGTATTTTTGTTTGTTACTTCTATCCTTTTTTTTACGCTGCCCCTAAAGAAGCACGCATATTCACGCGGGCTGCTCTAATTTCTCTTGTTAATTCTAACTTCGATATTTGCGAAAGCGGAAGCATCGTAGAGCACATTTTTTTCCTTGGCTAAGCTTACCAGTCGTTTCCATGATGGGGCTGTTTTCTTTCACAGCTCCAATCACCAAATCTGCAATCAATACAAAAAAAAAATGAACGGTGTGAAACTCATTTTTCGTTCTAATACTAGGCATCTTCAATTTAACTGAGTTTTTTAGAGGCCTCCCGAATGCTTACCGCAAGTTTTGGTGCCTTGGGAGGTATTTTGGGCATAGAGGACAGAAATCCTATCACTATAAAGAATGGATTTATTACTTTGATTCCTTGTCTTAACCATGACTAGGATCACTTTCACCTGCTGAACAACACACACTTCAATCGAGTTATGCTATCCTCAATAAAGGGCTGTCGCATTGGCATTCGTATTACTAAACAGAAGCTTAGAAGCAGACTTGAGTATAAATGACAGTGCAGGTAGAAGGGCAGCCTTCATCTATTTGGCATGCTCCGCCGCTTTTTCGTTGCTTAGTTTTAGAACCTCCATATGAGCGATGCGATGTCGTTTCATAGTTTTTTTATGTACCCGGCAGTCCAGTTAAAGGGAGATAAAGCTAAACGCGTTCAACAAAGAGAGCCTTCCAAGTTTGTATCCGTCTTTATTGCGGTCCTTTCCCGAAGTCCTGGCAATTGTATTTCACGTGCGCCAAGCAACAACAGTACATGATGTCTTTTGTACTATAAGCAAAATAGCTCGTTCATACTTATCAGTTGTGTTCAAGGCCTTAGTCGAAGCCCTTTCCTAACATTGGTGAAGGTATTAAGAGGTCTTGCGTGAGGTACCGTCGTTGTGCCCCGCCGCGGTGGTCTAATGGCTAAGGTACTCGGCTGCTGACCCGCAGGTCACGGGTTCAAATCCCAGCAGTGGCGGCTGCATTTCCGATGAAGGCGGAAATATTGTAGGCCCGTGTACTCAGACTTGGGTGCACGTTAAAGAACCCCAGGTGGTCGAAATTTCCGGTGCCCTCCACTACGGCGTCTCTCATAATCATATGGTGGTTTTGGGACGTAAAACCCCACAAATATAATCAGGTACCGTCGTTGTGTTTAGAGTTTGCTGGGGCAAGTGCAATTGCTGCTGCTGCAAATCAATTACTCACCGTTTCGAAATGCAGGACGCGATCAGGTCACTTCCGAAGCGGCTGCGCTCTTCTTCTTCTTCTTCTGTTAAATCATAGCACGTGGAGAACTGATCACGCGCGATCACTGTTTCAGGCACAATTTTAACGCAAGCGTTATTCCCTTGCATAACGAAATGTCTTGTTGAAAGATTACTTTAGTTGCCATACATAATTTTGTTGCCGAATGACCTCCCTCAACGTTTATTTTATTAGAGTTAGTTTACTGAGTACCCACTGTGCCTCTTCTGTATTCAAAACGAACGTACCGCTGTGGTAGTCTTGTGGCTAAAATACTTGGCTGCTGACCCACAGGCCGTGGGATCGAATCCCGGCTGCGGCGGCTGCATTTCCGATGGAGGCTAAAATGCTGTAGGCCCGTGGGCTCACATTTGAGTGCACGTTAAAGAACCCCAGGTGGTCAAAATTTCTAGAGCCCTCCACTACGGCGTCTTTCATAATCATATGGTGGTTTCGAGACGCTAAACCTCACATATAATGAAACTTCTGCAATACTTTGTCATACGCAAAATTATCAGTATTTATTAGAAATCTTTTGAGTGATTCTTTTATATCCCCCTCCTCAGCTAGTCGCGCTTCAATCGTAGGACGGACTGATGCCTGTAGCAATAGGTTATTTGCCATTTTTTTATTCCAAGCTTAATTCCGAGACTTCTACCAAATATCTACATAGCCGAGCAGTACGCGCCGGCGCATTCACGCGATTGTCAACAATGCTAGTCAAAATGAAAACAGCCAGAGATACGCCTACCATAACCATGTTTTTAAGATCAGTATTGTTTTACTGCGCAGCACAAGAGAACCTAACTGGCACAACCTCCGCCTTTATTTTTAACGTGATGAGCCTCCATTTCCTCTATTGCCAGCGCATTTCCACTTCTCCCCAGAAATCAAATGCTAGTCAGCAGTCACTCAAATGCACTGCTCGTGCGAAGCGTAGGTACATAAAAAACCAAATTACGTTTAAGTGGCTTCATGCTCAATCACTGACGCAACTGCCAATCTGTTCGACATAAACCTTCCCATATCGTCGTCATCATCATGCTCATCAACACCGTCAGCCTAATTGATTGATTGTTATATGGGGTTTAACGTCCCAATACCACTGATGATGAGAGACACCGTAGTGGAGGACTCCAGAAATTTCGACCACGTGGGTTTTTATAACGTGCACACAAATCTGATCACACGGGCATACAGCATTTCCACCTCCATTGAAAATGCAGCCACCGCAGCCCGGATTCAATCCCGCAACCTGCCTGTCAGCAGCCGAGTACGTTAGCCGCTAGATCACCGTGGCGGGGCAACACCGTCAGCCTAACTAGGCCCATTGCAGCGCAAAGACATCTCCCATGTTTGGTCAATCACACCATTATAAATGCAGTTCTCAACAAATCTTAATCTCTGCGAAAGTAGTGCGCTGAAACCGCTTATAGAATAAAAGGTCAACAACGAGTCAAGCGCTGCACGCCCACTTTCAGAGCTTCAGTTTTTTTTTACTTTGTTTGAATCATTACAAAGAGTTTCCGCTCTGTCGAAACTCCTGACTAGCCGGGCAGCGCATTGGTTTAGAACTTTTGTTGAACTCCACCGTCAATGCCTTGCTTTCTGGAGGCGTTTTTGCCGCGATTTTTCGTCGTACTTTTATTTTCGGTTACTTATGTTACTGATATAAAGTGATTCGTTTACGACGCAGTTGCTCTGTGGGATGGGGTTTTCGTTCCAACTTATCCCAGATTATTGCAGTCTGCGGCAAATGGTTAATGAGAGATGAATATGATGAAAGACGAACAGCCATGAAGGATTTTTTATATAATCTACCCGTTCTGATTGGCGTAGGCTGATAAAACATCGAAGCTGCTGGCTAAATGAATTGGAACGACGTGGGAATGAAGTTGGTGAATCAAATGGGCGAATGATGTGACTTGAGTTGCGAGAGCAGTAGTGGCGCTGTGGTGACTTGTGGGAGTAGTGAGAGTCGTGAAAGGAGCGGTACATCCGCATAATAGGATCTGCAAACTTCTCGTGGGGTGATCCCAAGACAGTGGGCGGTCTACGATGGCTCCCGAAAATGAAAGCCTCGACTAGGCACAGCTTCACCGTTAAAATCACAGCTACAGGAATATTCCGCGAAATTCCCCTCTCATACTAATATTAATAATAATCCGTTATGTTTTACGGCCCAAACCCACGATATGATGATGAGTGACACAGTATAGTGAAGGGCTCCGGAAATTTCCACCATCTTGTGTTGTTCAACGTGCACTAATATCGCTCAGAGAATACGGGCCTGAACTGTTTCACCTCCAGTGAAACGAAACTACCGTGGCCGGGATTCCACACTTTGCTGACCATTTTACCATTTCCTCCATTTGTTCATTTTTTGGATCATATCATATTTTTATTTAGTTGGTTCATCGATCGGTCAAACTTGATAACATTTCCTGACACAAGTGACTATACCGCGCAGTGGGCCTATCCTGCGCAGGAACGAGCATTGACTTATGCTCACAGCTGTTACACTCGATTCCTGTTCGAGCTTTCCAGCAATTTTATGAGAAAGCAAACCATAAGAGTGCAATGATGGCTCGTGGCATTCAGTGCAGAGTCATTGTGTGCGATTAGTCTTTGAACATGTTCTCTAGCCACGAGAGATGCGTTCTACAGGTAGGTAGCGCAATGGATTGGAACATATCAGTCTTAGCTGTTAGCTTTTCAGAAAAATGTCATTGTAACAGCGACATTCAAATAGCAAAAAAATGTAATATGAGGATGCTTGCCTAAGCGCTTGATACCATCGTCATTAAAGTACCAAATAAATAGCTAAGTACTGCGATATAAAAATAAGCGGCAGCATAGGAAACCGTGTTTGCCGATTTAGTTAAGACAATATTATACTAGCTTTTGCTTGCTTCGTTAAGGGTGAATAGTGACCTTTTGATTTCACGTTCATTTCGAGGGGTCAGTTCCACCTTTTCCATTATATCACTCGTGAACTCATGCCTTAACCACACATGTTTTTTGTTCTCGATGTATTTGACTGCACAAGTATTGGATTGATTGTGTTAGACGACTTTCCAACAGCGCGTTTCCACATTTACCTAGCAAACCATCATCATCAACAGAGCACGAGCGTGCGAATGATGCTCTCCACCCGCAGGGCACGCAAGAAAGAGAACGTAGAAGAAGCAGCAATCTGGTCAGCCTCTTCGTCGAGCCAACAGGTAAAAAAGAGTCGTGTTGTCCCAAATGGAGCAACCACTGCATGAAAACCGCGAACACCTCCGTGGCCCTCTGCCGCATGAGATGCAATGGGCAGCCGCTCGGTCCTTGCCGGCAGACCCTGTCCACTTCTGGGCGCCATCGGCCGCACGACAAGACCATGCTGACCACTCCTGGAACGATGTAAGTGCAGCGTATCATGCGTTTCACACTCTTAAAATATAATTACATGTTGGCAAGGTGCTTGCTGCGGCTGGTCGGTACTTCATGCTATAACTATAAGATCATGCTTCACAGGGTGAGTAAGAGGACATAGGAGGCAATGGGGCACCGCAATCTTTTCTGATCTCGATTACTCCCCCTTGTGATGACATTATTGCGTTGTATGTTTTATGGACTCGATTCAGACGCTTTTTCGCCGTCGCCGTGATGTTCCACTTAAAATCAAAATCTTTTATCGGCAGCCCACACGTGGTATGTTCTGTGAATGAATGAAAGTTTGCGGGCACTGGTAACGGGCGCAAATGAAGTGGTGACGAAAAGCCCTGCAATTCTCCCTAAGGCGAACAAGCGATGAAACTTGCTGTGAGTCTCTTGAGCAGCTGCTGCAAAAGTTTATTAAAATGACATTACTATCTATTTTTCGCCTACATCGTAGTAATTCATAATTTAAACTTCTCGAGTAACGCCAAACAATAAAATTGTGCACTGTGCTCAAAGCACGCACTATGGGCAGGGTGTCGCTTTCGCGTTCAACTTCTTAAGGCGGAGCTAAATGAAAGACCGCTGTGTTGAACCACTGCTCCTAACACAACAGAAGTCAAGCAACGCAAAAAAGCAAGGCTAAACTTTACGCCACTTCAGGCCACACTTTAGAATTTTGACGTTTACAAGGCGGCAAACTGAGATCGTTTTACACTATTACTTTAGTGAAGTACCTAGGAGCCTGAGAACATCGCTAGTAATGACCTTGTTGATAATACTATTAGAGATATGCGGGGTTTACCGCGTCTAAACTACCATATACGTATGAAAGACATCGTAGTAGAGGGCTCCTAAAACTTTGACCATCTAATGTTTTTTAACATGGGCTGACCTCGCACAGTACGTGCACCGCTATCATTTCACCTCCACCGAAATGCGACCGCCATGACCGAGATGGGCCCCGGGACCTTCAAGTCAGCAGCCGAACATGCCAACCACTGATTCATCAAGGCGAAAATTATGTTGGTAAACTAGCAGTTATCTGTGGGGCTTGTTCTTTAACTCTCAAAGTAATGCATTGATCTTCCTGCACCCAACGTGAATTTACACTGCCTTCATGATCAGAAGCACTGGAAGCATTGGTGACGCCACCGATTCTGCCAAAATTAGATGCCATGCGAACGACGCATAACAACGTCATCAAGCCGTAAACGGTAATCACGTCTATTTTGGCATTATACACAATGCATTAACGTGCTACCCTGAAGGTCGTGAGTTCGATTCTGGCCGTGGTGGTCGCATCTCTTTGGAAGCGAAATGCTAAAGACCCGTGTACTGTGTGATATTAGTGAGAGTTGAAAAACACCAGATGGTCGAATTCCTGAAGCCCTCCACTGTATAATCATGGCGTGCTCTTGGGAAAGAAAGCCAAAGATATTATGATTATTACATTATCTGTGCCATTCGTGTCATGGGGTGCCTAATCATACTTTTTCATTAACTGGTGACTGCTGTCCCAGGAGAACGGAGAATCCATGGGCCACAGCAGCCTGTCAACTGGCCAGAGCACCTGGACGAGGAACGCGACCCGCATGCTGGTCTTCTCTGTATTGCTGATCGCAGTGCTGGTCGCGTCGCTGCTGCTCGCGCGCACCAGTGCCTGGATGGCCAAACAGAACGAGCCGAATGGTCATCCGGACAACCACCAGCTCCTGTCACCCATGGCTGCTGGAGTGGCCTCCCGCAGAAGCAGTGGCGTCGGATCCTGGACGCGTGCGAATGCGTCTGCGCGTGTAGCAGTGGGCCCGAACAGCGATACTCGAAAGATATTCAAGCCACGGTGAGCAGAGAAAGCGTTCAGTTGGTGAAGTGCTTTTTGTTTTCGTTTTTGACAGTGGGACTCAAACATATTCTTTGTGTACAGTGGTGGTGAAATTATTGCAGACCACGAAAATACCTGTCCAGGAATATTGAGGCAAAAACGCGCACTACGGACGCGGGCCCTTTTAACCCGCTAGCCTTAAAAAACTCCTGTCGCAGAAATACCGCTGTCGGCGTCGGCACCATTGGTTGTGAGTGAAAAATTGTGCGTGAGTGAAACATCGTGAATAAAGAATAAAATTTTAGGTACAAGTGAGGATCGCAACCGAGCCGTTCGCGTGGCAAGCAGATGTTCTACCAGAAAGCCAAGATGTGACTTACAGCTGCTTTGAAAAACAAAAAAACACTACATAAATGTCATGTAGTGGAAGGAGTCTCCTTAACGCATTTAGTTCGACAGGTGTCACGACGAAAACGAACCGATTCGGCGATGTGTAGGCGCATTTTCGAGGTCATCAAACTACGTCGATGAAGGCTGGGATACTGCCACCATCGCCGCTAAAAACACACAGGAACTTTCAAACAGCTCTAAAAATGGACAACTATGTCCATCTAGCCGAAAATATACCATGCATTCTTAGAGGTGTACAGGAGGCATTGCGTTAATGTAGCAAACAGCCAACGCTAGATAATGTGCTGTTATCTGTGAGACATTGTCAGACTCTTTACATCAGAGGGAAGTGGCCACACTGCACAGTCACTGCGTTACTAATTATACGTCGCGTAAGCGCACACGCGTCAGTGTGTGTTTGTGTGTGTGCGTGTGTGCGTGTGCGTGTGTGTGTGTTTGTATGTGTGTGTAACAGAACATATTATTAGGTATGCACTTAGCGGTTTAAGGGCACGCTAGGGGCCAGATTTCACTATCTCGTTCAACTCATAAAGGCGAAGCTTAAGGGTCCCCCAATTTTTTTACCTGCCCGGTGGTGGTGGTAAAACATTTATTTACAAAAATGAAAACCAGGAGGTATGCAGCAACCGCCCCATAAGAGGACGGCAACCGCAACGAGTAAGTGGCGATCCCCTGTACGGGACCCCAGTGGCGTCGGCTGCTGCCTGGGCTCGTCGAGCCAAGGCCTTTTGGGCCTGAAGGTAAAACCATCTAAGCAAAAGTCGCCTCCCACTCCTCCCGGGTATGGTTGGGTATAGGGGTACAGCAGGGTTGCACAGGCAGGCCCACACCATGTGGTAGATATCGGAAGTAGCCTCCCCACAGTTTGAGCAGCTGCCGGAAAGGGTGGGATCGAAACGATTGAGGGCTGCTGGGCACAGCATTGTGTTTGTGAAGAGTAGGAGTAAAAGCCGCTCCTCCGCTTTATTTATGCATTTGCATGGGCGTGTATAAAGACTGTGATCAAAATGGTAATAGTCCACAATTTCACTGCCTGCCCGTTTGTTCGCCCTCATCAACAGCGCGCGCAGCGGAGCGCCAGATGACGCGCATGATGTCACTCCTACAGTAACACCGCGGCAAGTCGAGTGATGATATAGTGACGAAAACACGTATATTGTACTGGCAGTGCTCGGTGCGTGCCGTCTTCTGCGGATTGGCCCCAGACGCTCCTATTTTACGGAAACGTGCATACCGCGTCAGTTTCTCGAAAATCCCCTTTTGTGATAAGGTTCGCGCACTGACAGCTGCATTAACTTTTGGCGCTGCTTCTAGCATTTCGTTCAGGATAATGGCGCTAGGTTTTTCGAAGCACTGGGGTTTAGGGACAGGGACGGCAAAATAGACGTTAAGTGGGTAGAGTGAACTAGAAGGAGGTTATCTGATTGGGGGCTAAAGTCAAGGCACGAGTGAAATTTAAGCCCTTCACTGCAAAGTACGAATCCCCAACCTCACTATTTAAAGGAAAAAAATTAATATAGTTTTTGGTTCATTAGGTATTACGGCTTGGTGGTGCTAGCCACCACCCGATCTAAAGGGTACAGCCATATCCATACATTCATCCATCCATCCATCCATCCATCCATCCGGTGCGCACGCTGTTGAAGGAACTGAACGAGCCGGCTGGTAGGTAAAAAAGGCCGCGAGGGCGCAGTGCGCGGTTTTGGCGTTGGCAGGCAGCCCTCAGAAGGCGCAGTGGTGCTGTTTCACACGCACTCTTGTGGTCCGCAAAATTTTGACCACCAATGTACATATAAATTATGACTTTGAAGCTGTCTCTTGAAGCGAGACAGATAACGTTACAGTCTCTTTAAAGAATAAACTAGGTATTGCACAACTTCTAGGCCTACAAATTGTGCAGGACTGATATTTCTGTAATCGGTGAACGCTTCGTTACTGCATAGCATCTCAAATTTGGTGGTACCTAACATAGGAATTTTGATTGTTATGTAGGATTGAAGTGTCCCAAAACCACCATATGAATATGAGAGATATGAGGGACGCCGTAGTAGAAGGCTCCGGAAATTTCGACCACCTGGGGTTCTCTAACGTGCACCCGAATCTGAGCACACGGGCCCACAGTAATTTCGCTTCCATCTAAAATGCAGCCACTGCAGCCGGGATTTCATCCCGCGAACAGAGAAATTTTCTTTTTATCAAATAACATATACCATAGTGAGTGAACGAAGCGTCGACAGCGACTACTTGTCGCAGGAAGAATGCCAGCTGCAGCCTCAATTGTCTATCGCATTACATGCCCTGAGTACTGTTCGAAGCAGCGCACGTCGCCTGTGATGCAATTTGTCCAATCATGCGCATGCATTTGCCCAGAGGTCCTTGGCAACGCTGCGCTTTTGCGCAACTTTTTCTTGGCGCGTGGTATTATGTTGAAACGTAAATATATTCGAGAGAGTCTTTTCTTAGGGGTGAAACTCCTTAGGGTACGGGTCTGTCCTTCCTCCATTGGTGTATGTAGTTACCTTGAAAACATTCCACTACACCCCATCACCAATCCCCCACTTCAGCGACGAATAAAGCCAATACTGTTGAGAAGTAGCCAATATGAAATGCAAGATGGTCGTGTACTTGTATCCAGGTGCGCGTTGAAGAACCATAGATTTTGCCACTGTGTTCATCCTTTGCTTCTATGTGACCGCCCATAGTTCCACCTTTGCAAACTGACCACTACTTCGTCCTCGCAAACATCCCGCTACGCCCCAACACCAATCCATCACTTCACCAACCATACAGCCGTTAATGAAGGGGAATGGAAGCGACGTATAGCTACAACTTACCAATTATAAAATTTCTTGCACAAATATATACACTGTATGCCGCGTCTTTTATGATGTAGTGGGCGATATTCGCGGACGGTTCACAGTTTAGCGAGGAAACCCCCCAGCGCTTCGCCCCACTTATTATCATACACTCCGTAGATAGGCTGCGATTTTTTTTTTCGTGATTTGCAGCCGCGTAGCGGGGTTGTGTAGCAATGCTACCAAGAACACAAACAGAAAAATCGGTTTCTTCACAGAAATTTCGAGATTAAAATGGTCTTGGTGAAAGAACTATTGGAGCAGAAATAATAGTCATTGGTGTAGCGAGCATTTTATATCCCCGAGGCCTTGCTAGAGTTATCTAATGAACCAGCGAGTGACTAGTTCTAGAAGAACTTGTCCATCATAGATTAATCTTGCGAAAAAGATGCATGCGCTCTTCATTCCCCTCCTAGGGCGAGAGCAGCTCTTGCCATCAACCCACTGCGCGCAGGTGGCATTATGTTTTGTGCATTACCAACGAAAGAATTTCTCGCGGGTTTCCTATTAAGATCGTGTGATCATAAATGTATGATAAGGTAATAAGCAAAGCAGAAAGCGCTGATGATATCATTTTAATAGCTCACAAACAATGTTTAACAATGCAAAGGGTATAATTGGAGCGCATAGCAGCGGTATTGCTTGCCGCCTCCGCCACTGGCCTAAATATGTAATACTCTTTGTAGCATTGCAAAAATCATTTGTTAAAGAAAATGGTGGATAAGTGACATGAATACCATTATTCTGTATCGCAAATTAAAATATTGCGGAATTCTGGTCGTAGCTTTCGTAGTGTTGTTTTAAGGCCAAGCTCTTGTGTAACAAATTGAGAAGGAGTTTGGCATCCGAATGAATACTAGCAGTGGGAAAATACCAAGTTCGAAGCGAAGTACAATAATATATCTGAATTACATTGAAATCAAATATTTTTAGCATTTTCAAATGCGAATATTCAAACGACTGATTTTCGTAAATGATTTGTCACTGCCACGCCTTGACTACTACAATGGGATGATGGAACAACCTCTGTAAATGCACATGGCGCAGTCACAAAAGAGGCCATTCAAACTAATACGCCTATTAGTTAAAATTCTTTAAAATTTGTAACCAGCGCGTAATTTACTGTGCTGATTTCAGCATTTGTGTTTTGTGCTTCGAAACTTTCTAAGCCCATAAAATTTCTTTGCAAATTGATTTGGATATTTGAAACTACGTTCCATATCTGACTGGCTATGAATGCCCTACTATTTGAAGTGCTTGAAGGCCTCGACTCGTGCGTTCGACTCTTTCGATGTAGTTATCGAAATAAGTACACGGCTCTATAGCAAGAAAGGTTTGCGGATATATAGTTTCAACTCCTTTCATGTACAGTACTATCTGCCTCGCGGACGCCTCGTCAAAAATTTTTGAACATTTCAGGTTCTCACTATGCGCCCGTCTATTGTTGAAGTGGCAATAATAAATTCATTGCTTAACGGACGTACAGCGAAATACCTATTTGTTTGCATGACTCAGCACCGTGCACAAGGCGCCAACCGAGGAAGCGGAAACCCTAGAAGCGGTGACAAGCACGCTAGCAGATATTCCTGCGCAGTTCTCACAAACGGTGAGCTTTGGTTTCCTTTGCAATGGCTGTACAATCTAAAGTTGTTAAGCGAGGTAAAGTTTTCTTAATCTGGTAGTAGTATTGCCATAAAATTTTTCTAATTTATTTCATCATCAAGTCTCCCAAAATCATGAAATGAAGCTGGTTCACGTAGACGTTGGTCGTTTCCACTTTTTAAAGAATTTGTGGATTCTCAATACCTTTAGATGTGTGCTATAGAGTTTAGTATGAGACAGTTTTTTTTTTTTCTGAGCAATGTTAAGTCTGGCACCACGTATAAGTGAATTTATAGATACATAATGAAGTGCGCTGAAGGAAAGACGATGCGGTTCAGAGCAAAAAAAAAAAAGAGAATTATTAAATGCGAACCATTTCTTAAAGAACTTCGGCTATTTTGAGCATATCTATCTATCTATCTATCTATCTATCTATCTATCTATCTATCTATCTATCTATCTATCTATCTATCTATCTATCTATCTATCTATCTATCTATCTATCTATCTATCTATCTATCTATCTATCTATCTATCTATCTATCTATCTACGACTTTAAGCTCTCCTGGCCATTTCGTTTATGGAATCAATACCAAATTTGGTATGGCATTATATGAGTGTATGACGAGCATAATTGCCTAGTCATAACATGACTATCACGACATGTATGTCATGAATGTCATGATATACATTTAATGGTCTTGCTGCTCTTGCACTGGTTTCGCTCACATGACATGTTCCAAATTGTAATGGTATGATATGACTGGATAGCGAACACACGGGATAGACCCTAACGTGAAAATCAGGGTCATGACTCTTGAGTCATGACGACGCGCCACACTCATGGCACGCTCGCAGTCGTTTCGCTAGCTTCACATACACCGAATTTTGTGTGATGGAACGTGGATGGATGGCGAAGATATGTGACTGGTGCAACCATGATAATCATGAGATGCGTGCCATGTAACAACTTGACTACATGTCACACTAATGATGCACTAGCGGCCATTTCGCTAGCTTCACATACACTAAATTTGGTATTACGTGACATGAATGGATGGCGAAGGTATGTGACTGGTGCAAACATGATAATCATGAGATGCGTGCCATGTAACAACTTGACTACATGCCACACTCATGATGCGCTCGCGGCCGTTTCGCTAGCTTAACATATGCGAAATTTTTCCACGTTAAAGAACCCCAGGTGGACTAAATTTCCGGAGCCCTCCACTACGGCGTCTCTCATAATCATATAGTGGTTTTGGGACGTTAAACCCCACATATCAATCAATCAATCATATGCGAAATTTATTATTACGTCACGCGAATAGATGACTAAGGTATGCGACTGGTGCAAACATGATAATCATGAGATGCGTGTGATGTAAGAACATGATTACGTGTCACACTCAAGGCGCCAAAACACTTGGACGTGACCCGGCTCCCGTGCGCACCGGCGTTCGTTTCGTCGCGTCACGCCGGCGATGCTACGCCAGGCACCGATGTGCCTCGCAGGTGCACGCCACGCGGCATTGCTTTGACGCATGGGCGTTTGAGCGCGCCCGGCGTTCTTCCGTCACGAAGATAAGCAGACGTGGTGCTGTCTAGATAGCGTCGTCGGCACGAAATGCAGCATGTCGCATTGCGCGCTGGTTGCCGCTGGGCTTTGCCGGCTGACGCTGGTCGCACCTAGGGTGACATAAAAGTGCTAGCGTTTTGCTAGCGTAGCCTCGCTGCGCCCAGCGTGCGTGTGCGTCCATGTTACGTACGCTTGCCGCCGTTTAGTTAGCTTCACATATATAAAGTTTGGTATAACGAGACGTGAACGGACGACGAAGGTATGTGACTTGTGCGAACATGATAAGCATGATATTCGTCTCATGTAAAACATCACTACATGCTACGCTCATAGCGTGCTCGCGGCCCTTTAGCTAGCTATACATATACCAAATTTGGTATCAGGTGATGTTAATAGATGACGAAAGTAAATCACACGTCCAAACATCATAATTATGACATGAAAGTCATGTTCGGCCTAATTTACCTCCGCCTCGTACTGTTGTACGGATTTTAAAGAAACATATAAACTTTTCTTATTCGTGATTCGCATGTCAGCGATTCCCACTGTACGTGGGATATGCCAATGTTTTTGATCTGGTCATCTTATATGTTTCAATTGACCAGCTAAAACACTGACAAAGCATATTGTCTTCGGGCATATTCTGCGTAGGGCTGTGCTTTATTTGGATCACTCTCTGTCTAGACTGAGTGCTATAAAAACATGCACCAACACTGGAAAATTCCTGTGCATAACCATCAAGTGCAGTTTAGCCGAAGTTCGAAATTTAGGGTTAACTTCGTTAGAGCTAAACGAAAATAAGAAGCTATACTTGTGTTTATTCAAGATAAAAAAAATGATCCAAACCTGCATTTACTCAATTTCATAGGCCCAATAGTATATTCCGCCTACTGTCCTTCATTGAACAAGCAGGTGTGAAGCGACGGGAGGAGTTCCTGGGCAGTGATAGCCTTGGCTATCTGATCACTTTATTGGGCCAGCAGGCAAGGCAGACCGACAAATGCCTGTGGTTCACGTAGCGGAAAACAGCCATTACTGCTAGATGTAACATGCGCACCAAGCTGGCCCCTTGCCACAAAGTCCGTTTTGTCAGTATATGTTTTTTGTCCTTCATTCCTCTAAATATTAGGTTGTTTGCTACTTGCAGGCGAAGAAGCGAAAGTTTTGTGGGACATTCTATTTCACTTTCTGCGGCTCCCCGGGGCACGAGTTTTACTTCGATGCCTCTCGAGGAGCGTGCCTTTCGGTCTCTGATATGAAGGGGGCTGCCCTGTGTATCCGGGGAGCGAACAAGTTCGCATCGCTGGCCAGCTGCGACGCAGCCTGCGGTTCAAACGCCGACCACGTGGATCCTAAATGCCGAGAGGCAGCTTCCTTCACGGAGTGCAAGAGGTGAGATGGTCTCGCACAGCATTTGTCTCAAGCTGTTGTCGAATCTTTTTCGGCAAGTTGGCAGTCGTATATCTCGTTCTCCTCATTAGAGTTCTACATAGTTGTTTTAGATAAAAAGAAAGTTTCTGATTGATTAGGACATCACCAACAAATATAATATATTCATTAAAATATTGAATCTAAAATACGACATCAACATGAAAGGTGCTGCAGTGAAGTGCTTCAGAAATATAACCACCTGGGCCAATTTAAATAGTCCTGATTACAAGCATATCAAACAATTTGCTAGCAATGATATGCGGTCACTCCAGTCACGAATAGGCCGCTCTTTTCACGTGTTCACCTAATAATTTACTTTCAAATATGTAGCCAAGAAGCCAATAAGATTCATGCTGGCGGAAGTATTAGCTGTGTTTGGAATACTTTCTTACGATAATTGTGAGAAAGTTGTTTTTTCTCTACGTAACAGTAAAGTTCTAGGTCATCATCATCATCATCATCATTATCATCATCACTATCAGCCTGACTACGTCCACTGTAGGACAAACGACTCTCCTATGTTCCGCCAGTTGATCCGGTCCTGTGCTTGCTGCTGCCAATTTATACCCGCAAACTTCTTAATCTCATCTGCCCACCTAACTTTCTGACTCCCCCTAACCCTCTTGCCTTCTCTGGGGATCCAGTTACCCTTAATGTACAGCGGTTATCCTGTCTACGCTCTACATGTCCGGCCCATGCCATTTCTTCTTCTTGATTTCAGCTATGATATCCTTATCTCCCGTTTGTTCCCTAATCCACTCTGCTCTCTTCTTGTCTTTTAAGGTTACACCTACCATTTTTCTTTCCATTGCTCGCTGCGTCGTCCTCAACTTAAGCTGAACCCTCTTTCTAAGTCTCCAGGGTTCTGCTCCGTAGCTCAGTACCGGCAAGATACAGCTGTTATATACGTTCCTCTTGAGGGATAGTGGCAATCTACTTGTCATAATTTGAGAGTGCTTGTCAAATGTGTTCCACACCATTCTTATTCTTCTAGTTACTTCAATCTCGTGGTTCAGCTCCGCAGTTATTACGTGCCCTAAGTAGACATAGTCTTTTAGAAATTGAAGTGCGCTATTACCTATCTCGAAGCGCTGCTCCATTCCAAGATTGTTGTACATTACTTTCGTTTTTTGCAGATTAATTTTAAGACCCACCTTTCTGCTCGCCTTGTCTAACTCCGTAATCATGAGTCGCACTTCGTCGCCTGAGTTACTCAGCAATGCAATGTCATCGGCGATGCGCAGGTTACTAAGGTACTCTCCATTAACTTTTATCCGTAACTGTTCCCAATATAGGTTTCTGAAAACCTCCTGTAAGCATGCGGTAAATAGCATCGGGGAGATTGTGTCCCCCTGCCTTACACCCTCCTTGATTGGTATTCTGATGCTTTCTTTATGAAACACTATGGTGGCAGTTTATCTGTAGATTTCTTCTAGGATGTTTATATATACTTCATCGACGCCCTTATTCCGCAGTGCCTGCATGACGGCTGATGTTTCTACTGAATCAAACGCCTTCTCGTAATCTATGAAGGCTATGTATAGTGGTTGGTTATATTCTGAGCATTTCTCTGTTACCTGATTGATAATATGAATGTGGTCAATTATTGAGTAGCCTGTTCAAAATCCTGCTTGTTCTTTTGGTTGATTGAATTCTAATGTTTGTTTTTACTCTGTTAGCAATTACCTTTGTAAATAGCTTGTATATTACAGCGAGCAAGCTGATCGGCCTGTAATTCTTGGCCTGTAAACATTGCCAAGTTTAGGTTCCAATGGCGGCGTGTCCGGATCCAGAGATTCTTAGCACCCTCTGCTGCGTTGCAGATCTGACCGCCGCCGTGGTCAGTCGCTTCGCAGCTGCTGGGGACTGAGGGCCGTGAGTTATTTGACGTATGCATGCGGGAGGTAGTGGCCAGATACTGCACCAGGGTGGTCAATCCTTCTCTGCTGAGGGAGTGTGTTCCCGGCGGTGGTTACCGCCGCTTCCCAGACCTCTTAATGCAGTTCCATCACCACGTGGATTTTTTTTATCCGGTTGGAAACTGCGCGGCACCATGATTTGAACCACGGACCTTTTGCATGCAAGGCGGATGCTCTAATCACTACGCCATCGCTGAACCATCGCTGGCGTTAGCATTACGAACCAACAAACTCTGAAATATTCCTTCAAAAGCCCGTAATAAATGAGCTCGCACTATCCTGAAAATCTGCGAGAAATGGCTACATTGAAATGGCCAAATCCATACAACAATTATCCTAAATATTGAACGTCGGTAACGCCTCATTCATGGTACATTGGGTGTGTTATATCGCACTATGATGCATACTGTGCCGTTGTTTTCAAGCGGTTGACATAGATCCTAATAGTCTTTCATGTGGAACTGATTTTTTTCATCAAAAAGCAGCGTGTTAGCGTGATTAGCCAGAAGAGCATCTTCTTTTGCATCGAAGTGCTGAAGAAGGTATAAAAAGCAGAAATACCTGCACGGCAATTATTCATATGGTGAGTTTAAGTTGAAACTGCCCATGTAATTTATTTTAGAAATGAATTGATTTATATGTGGGGTTTAACACCCCACAACCACCTGGGCCAATTTAAGTAGTTTGATGTACCACCTATAACTTGAAATGACCGATTTAAGGCGCTGTTTCAAATTGTACGATGCAATCTCTGGCGTCATAATAAAACAAAGTTTTGACCCAGTCATAAATACACAAAAAGCGGAGGTCGTGAGATCCTTCTCAATCTGTGCTGCCTATGGAGTTCATCGCCTTTTGGTTTCAGAGCGTTGGGAAGACACAATAAATAAGCACAAACTAGACGGGCTTTTGTAGGTGGACGAGTCATTCTTGTTTACATTTGGCACGACGATACCATTGCCACTACTGCGTCATAGTCTACTGTATAACAAACACATTCTAATCAATGTCGCCGAATTTAAGAGCTCAGTCGTAATATGTGCTCATTGTGGTGATGAGCTCTTCGGTCACCGGACTCTTTTTGCCAATGCCTTCTTGCGCTCATCTTTTTTTTGTATTTTCACGTTCCTGTCCGGCGCCATGCGCATAATTGCCCGATTAACAGACTGCAGCGTGCAGTTTGCTAGGATCCATACGTTTTTCTTCCTTACGACAGCAAATGTACGGCTGCCAAACTCACGCAAGATGGTGGTGTACTTCGCTTTGAGACTAACGATCATTGAAAAAGATCGATGTAAGCCGTTGATGCTATGTTGGCGGCTTTGCTGTCACAATTTCTTGAGATCACTTTGTCACCTGCCGTTGCGTATAGGCTTTGGTTCAACTTGGCAAGCTAAACAAACTTCAACCACACTTTCGGGCACTGTAACCTTGGTTGTAGAACACTGCTGTCTTCGCTGCCTAGACCTTCCGCAGACGTGACGCTCAACGGAGCAGATTGCGAACACGTACTTTCATCTCCTGACATGTGATAAAATTTTCTCTGTATTGTATATCCTAATTCAGGAAAGTCTTGTGCGGTGAGGGAAGTGGAGGATAACCACTTTACGTGGCACTGGCAAAATCACTCTCGTCCCCGAGTTTTCTTAAAGAAGTAAGCTATGAGAAGCTGCCATGTGCAGTTTTAACCCCAAACTTTAGGAGGCTATCCTGTGGTGGGCGGAGGTGGCATGGGCGGTTTACTACGACTGAGATCCCTCGCCTCCTCACAGCTTCTCTTCCATATGATGAGGTATATGCGTTTGTTTTTCTCTGTCTCTCTAGAAAGCACAAAATAGTGCAAGACTGAAGCTTCTATGGTATAAAGGCTCGTGTAACATCTGGCTACAATCATAGAAGAATGGTATTTTTTTTCTCTTTGGCAGAATACAAATTTTCGTATGATCCTACAATGACATCATTTCGCCCACTTGCTCACAATGACGGGGGCCACTTGCGTGGCTGCAAATGCGAAAGTTTGCTCTAAATGCCACTGACTGATGTGGTACTGCATGCGAAAATGGGAAAATTCCATTGACAGAAATACACAATTCATGACTGCCTGGCCATTTAGTGTAAGGTATGGCACCGCGTTGCCAGTTGATTCATTCCATCGAAAATTCTAACAACTGGAGAAAACCATAACTGTAAAAAAAGTGAAACAAACAAATTGCATCACTTCTCGTTCGACTGTTGGTAGCTCGCCATTTCCTTTTCTTTCCAATTATGTTCAAGATCTCGCACCAATCGGTCAATCTTTCAAGTATTGAACTGGTTGATCTCAAATAGCTTGCACAGTTTTGTGCGGTCATGTCCAGGCAAACTCCATTCATCTGTCATGGGTCTCTGCAATATTTGCACGTGACAGTTTGGCATCTGAAATGATTTGATGTCGTGAGGTCACGCATTTTATATTCACTAACATATAGAGAGGGTGTTCATTCTAGACTAGCGCCATTGTCACAGCAATCGCTGCCCTCAAGCCCTCAATAATCCGTAGTATTGATACCAACTAAAGTCGCTCAAGTGTAGCCTTCTCGTGGAAATGGACCTAGGACACTTCAATGGCTCGGATAGCACCAGCTTCATGAATTATATCCGTGATGTAACAGATTCCATCAGTCGACATCGCGCACGCTATGAATGAATGTGTCCCCGTGCACTCCTCCGTTGCTGATAGCATTAGGGCGCTCACCGTCTACTGGGAATATGCTTCATGTTGTGAACTTTTTTTGCTGACGATACCTTCCTCGGTACTGATGTGGTCGGTTTGCATGCTGTTCATACAAAAAAAAAATATCTTTGCTTATATGACTTTATCAGGCGATGTTGGAGCATTTCCCATTATGCAGTAGCATCACCACAAAGCTTCGGGACGCTGCCTTCATGTAGTATCTTTTTGCACTTTTAAAAATAAAAATCGAATTTTTTTCTACCGCACAGAATACAGAACCACATTAGGGATAAGAGAACTGCATAACGGTGGTACATTTTCAAAATGGAGAGAGTCGTGCCATTGTAAAAAAATTCTTAGCCAATAGGAAGTCGGTTTTGGTCATAAGCGTCAGGTAAAATACAGAAGCACGTACTGCATGTGAATAACCGAGGCATGCAATCGCCCCAGGCTTCGGTTATTTAAACGAGCACCTCATGATTGTTATTTGAAAAAACAAAAACTATAAGTGGTAATATTCGTGCAAGTTAATTTTGTATTTTTTAACGTTAAATAATTACGCTCAAACTGTTGTAGCGTATGCTATAAAAGGCTCCAGAATTCGCGGAAACCAGGAATTACTTAATATGCACCTCATTCGAACTATACCAGAAAGAATCACATTTGCGCCCCAATCGCATTGCGGCTGCCGGAGACCTCCGGGCCAGCGGTAAGGCTTTCAAGCAAAACCGATATTCAACTTTTGGGGTACGCGTAGCTAGCTCGTTGTCGGTGGTTAAATGGAGCTTGTCTAGGTTTAGTTTAATGTAGCGCCTACGTGTAATAGCTGGAAAGCAGAATTTCAAGACTCGAATTTAAAGACGAATGTAAAACAACATCAGGAATGGCAAGGTAGAGGGTAGAAATATTAAGTTCGGGGCTATCTCTGATTTTTTTGTGTGGCTTGTTTTCCTATCACTATTTTATTCCGGCGACTTGGTGAGAGATGCGAAAGTAAAGCGGGTTAAATTCCAATCTCAGGCCCAGAGCCTTCTTCTCAGTGTAAAAATTTCATTTCTTTGTCTGTAGACTTGTCGGGCAGTAAATCACACGAGCAGTGACTTCGCTCGTGTGAGTTAAAGTGCATGCCCATGTCTGTACATGTCCGCCCGTGGTTTAGGAATTCATTGTTGAAGCAGCTTTTGGTGGCTTAAGATACATGATGCAGTCCTTCAAGAAAGCAACAGGTGCACAAATTGAGGTGTCTATCTGTACGCAGTGAGGACGTCGTCGGCCCGCTGTGGTACTACAACGGCCATCGTTGTGAGCAGTGGGACTTCCCTGGAGGCCTCTGCCCAGCCGCAAACGACAGCCAGGGAAGCTTATTTGCGACGTCAGAAGAATGCCGGCGTACCTGCCACAATGAGGATTCACGGACCAGCCGCTGTATAGCGCCGAGGGAAGTGGCGTGTGTGCCAGACATGCTGAAAAAGCCTTACTTTGCCAACCTGGCCGCGTCGGGGGCGGCTGAGCGATGTTTGAAAGCCACGGCCAAGAACCTTGATGGCAAGCTGTGCCTGGCAGGAAAGAACCGTTTCAACACGTTGGAGACTTGCAGGAAAGCTTGCGTGCACTGAAGTTCGACGACTGTACGATAGCGTGCCACCTTTGGTTGCATTTTTGAGATGTGTTTTAGATGTGGCTGCTCAGTCGCGCTTTATTTCTCAATAAATGTTCTTTCTGTAGGCACTCCTTGCAGAAATAAGTTGTAGCGCAGACATGTCTTCTGATGTATTTTTCTATATGAAAGAGCACACTCATCGGGAGACGCTTATTTATATATATTTGGCATAATCGGAATCAATCAGCAATGCCATTCTTACATTTTTTTGGAAAATATAGTCTCAAGTCACGACACTTTTTGCTACTAAACTTCAGTCAAGCAAACATGAAACAGAAAAAATTACGATCGCGTGACTAGTAATGACTCCCTCGTACCTATTAAGCACTGACCCAACTGAATGCCTCTTAGTGACTAACGCTGATTTGCCGGCATGCTCCTATGAATGGTGATATCTACTTTGCTGCGTTTGTTCCCGAAAAAGCAGCACTTTCTCATACTTTTCTCTATGAGCATAACAGCCAGAGTAAACGCCGAGTGAAAAATATTGCATATTTCGCTTCTCGTGGCAATCCATTTATGTGAAAATCTCAACGCGTACACCTATGCTAACGTTTTTGGTTTTGAGCCAAGTGTTAAATAGTGAATCTACTTGTTTTTGCCTTTTTTGACAAATGGAAGAGCTGTATAGATACTGAAGGCTTAAGCCTGCTTCACATGTAAGAGATTTTGCCCTAAGAGCAGAGCGGCAGCGGCTGCATGAGCTCACAACAAATTTCAAAAACGCTTTATACACGCGCGATCAACATTATTAGAGTTTGAAAAATTCGCTCGCGGCAGAGCATTTGCTCAAGGTTAACCAACAAGGGAGCATTGACGTGTTGAGCACGTGACTTCAGAGCTGAGCCGAGCAGTGGTCATGCTCGCCGTGAGGAACTCGCTCCGACTCAGTGGCCAGAGTATCTCGCGGGCAACACATCCCATCAGAGCGGCGGGTATCGCACAGAAGCGGTGCATGTGAAACGAACTTGTGGTCGCGCGTCCTACTGTCGCTCATCGCCGTGACTCCAGCCGCTAAGTCGCTGGCTTGTGAAACAGGCTTTACCAACACGCCAACGAGCAGGACGTAAACTCAACAAGTAGAAGTGATGCTTAGGTCAAGATGTAGTAGAGTTTCTGGGTAAGGTCATCGATGTCGATTGTACTTCACCGAGTCCTAGTAAACTCGAAGACGTAGGGTATTTAGAGGCTCCCAAGGACGTTGCTAGTGCTACAATATTTCCTCGGCACGGCTGTTAGTAACGGTCGCCTCCTATACAACGTTTTTCAGGTAAACTCCCTTATTTACGCCTTGCAAGGCAATAAGAATGCAGGAGAGAACGATCCACTTCAAAGTCTGCTTTTATTCCGATCGAAGCGATGCTCACTTCAGGCCTCTGCACCGTAAAGTATTATCCTATCGTAATACAATGGCATCATGAGGCACAAGTTCATTTGAATGGGGAACTGTTCTCTGCAGAAACAACCATCGGGGTAACGATGCACGGTAGCATTTGCACCACGGTCGCCAACTGACGCAGAGAAACGCTACAGCGAAATCAATCGAGAAAGAAGCGTTAGCGGTAGCATGGGGAGTCCATCATTTTGACTAGTACATGCGGGGCCAGAACTTCACGACCAAAACCGATCAGCAGCCGCTAATGGCATTCCTTCGAAACGCTGACGTGGACACGACGTCTCCACGTATTACAAGGTTCCACATGAAACGTATCCGCTAACATGAAGTAATATACATTCCGGCCAAACAGCTAGACGCTGCGGATACTCTTTCAAGGCATCCTAACAAGCAGCCATAGATTATCGTGATGGTTGGGACAGAGTAGTTCATTGAATCACGCGTGGCACTGATGACTGACAAGGAGAAGTTCGTTGCAAAAGGTGCCCACAGGTACCATTAACTTGATTGGGAATGCAACTAGTTGCTTGAGTATTGCGCCCCGGGCTTGTCTCATCAAGACAAGTTTTCAGATCACATGAAATAATACGGGAACCATCGCGGTAATCTCTTTGTGCAACGGCGTCCTGTTGAAAGGTAAGCGCTCTGCAACACCGGTTTTGCTGAAAAGGGATATGCTCGTACGTGTCCATAAAGGCCACCGGGATATTAAACAATGGCAGCTTATAGCGCAACACTCCGTGTCGGAGTACGGACTTCCGCAGCAAATACGGAACAGAGTCAGCCGCTGCAGGCCATACGCTGCCACAAGAACACAAAACTTAGCCATTGTGTTAACGTAAACTCCGCTGCACCCTTGACACTAAGTAAAAACAGAGTCCTTCAATACCTTTCTGGTCACGAAATTTCTCCGTCACTCTATGGGAGAGCTTGATATGCTGCCAAGAGCGGCCGCTACGTGGCGCAAGCTGGGATAGGGGGGCCGTCCCTCCGTTGCGCCCGGCCATTGCCCGGCGGAACGCATTGGCAGCGGCGGCAGCTCGAAGACGTTGTGTAAAGGCAGCTTGCGGTATTCCTTCGAACAAAGTTTCTGCATCAGCATCACGAGAACTTCAAGGAACAGTGCTCTGCGTTCAAGGTCGACGGAACAAAAATTCCAAGGAGCAATGCCAAACACGTGCTGTGTGACGGGCTGCAGCTCGGGATACAGGAGCAACAAGGAAAAGGCGTCGCTCTTCTGTTTCCCCAGTAGCGCCCAACCTCGGGAAAAATTGCTCCTCATTGAGAACTTTCTCCTCACTAAGTGCACCTGATGGGAAGCTTCCATTCATAGGGACGCACCTAAATACTAAGTGGCGTATCATTAGTACCATATTTCAGATTAATTGCATCCTTTAAATCGTAACCCTGTCCCCCCACCTCCCCTAAGCATAAAAAAGTATGGTATGGTACCTAGGTAGTGTGGCGAAGGTCACCGAGCAGCTAGCACTGGCATCGAAAGGAACTTCCAGATTAGGCTGATTGACTTCTTTTCCCGAAGAAATCGTTGGTTGACGGCCGGTAATTAATGCTGCTCTAAGCAGTAAACATAGGGAAACGAGAGACGGGTGTCTCGACTGAATTGCGTGTAAAAAAAAAGGATCTCTGTGATGTTAGGCAAGTTAAGCTCTTGCCTATTCAAGAAGCACCCTTAATACCGAAGCGAGTGGTCGCAAAAGCGCTGAACTGCTATAACCGTGACATCGTAAGTACCCGCGTCAATAAAGCGATCAGCGCTCACAAACGTGTGTCCAGAACAACTGCGCATTTGGGTGCAGGCTCAATTAAAAAGTCTAGAATAAAACATCTAGCTCGACCAATACCTTCATTCGAATAGTTGGGTAGCAGCGCGCGAGAGACGAGCCGGGTATAAACCAATGCAATTGCCCCTGTCTTACCTAGTCGTGTTTCATTCCGTTCACCTTCCTCCCTGTATTTCTTCTCCGTTCACCTTCCTCCCCGCCAGGCGCGAGCAGATCCAGCAGTAGCTGCTCGCATCGGGAGCACGGAGCAAGAGCATTGTCTTTAAACACTGGCGAGCAACGACGTACCGCTTCGAGGCTTCGTATGTACGCATAGAATTGGGCTATGACAAAATTCTTAACACGATGCGTTATCGCGCGGTGTTAAAACACTTTAAACGCGCTGCTTTTAATCAGGGTGTTCCGCACTCCCAAGCGAACTACGCGTGCGTGTTTAAGTATACAACTTTCATTCGTCGTCGACACTGGATCACGTTTACACGGATCTGATGGCATTGCTGCGTTCAGTGACGTTAAATAAACGGTAACAGGAAGAACAGCACGTACATAATCACGTCCAAACGTCGGCAATAGTGCGCATATAATCTCAGCACTGGCGGTGGCTTGTGTCCCCCTTATGACTTGTGGTGCCGCTAGCGGGAAATTTTGTCCCTATAATAAACCTTGGCCGGAGTTTCGGGACCAGAAAGCATTGAAGGACTGTGGTAGAAATGATCCTATTGAGCCACGTCGGACTCAACTGCCTAGCAGTTGGTTCCGCAACCAGCTGCTTCCGCAAAGACTTCATTAGACATTACAGTGCTGCTCGACAGTCGCAAAGTCAGTGCTTTAGTTGCCACGGGTGCAGATTGTTTTTATGATAAGTGAAAAACAGGCTGCTCTCTTGAAGAAAGTGACAATACCTTCGAACCTCAGGCCAATTCGTACTGCTGGCGGGCACATCGTCACACCACTCGGCGTTTGCACAGCACGAATACAGATTCGTGGTTCTACCTTTGTTGTCAGCTTGAGCGTTCTCCGTCAGTGTTCTCGAGACCTGATCACTGGCATGGACTTCCTGAAGGAGCACGGTGCAATCCTCAACACTCGACAACGCCTCGCCACGTCCTCAACAAAAAGCGCCACACTAGACCACAATCTCTGTCACGATAGAGTATGTCTGCGTGCAATTGACGATGCTGTGACGATACCAACGCGCTCAAGCGTTATGGGTCAAAGGGCGTGCAACAAATCAGCACACGGTGAAATGGTGGCGGAGAGCAATCGATCCCTACTCTTTTGCCAAGGCGTCTGCATAGCACCTCCAGGCTGGCCACTGCGAGGTTCTTGTTACAAATTTCAGCTACAAGCGCCGACAACTTTTTCCTGTTACTGTCATCGCCTATGCGTACTCAGTAAGCAATGCGACTGAGTGTTTTGCTTACGAGGCAACCGATGAGGCCGAAGCACCTCTCCGGGGCGTCGACATAAATACAACACTTTCTGACAAAAACAAACAAAGGCTTAAAGACCTGTTGGTAGAATTTCACGCCTGTTTTGCATGTTCATCAAGAATACGTCAGACATCGATTACCAAACACCGTATTATCACCTACGGCGACGCACACCCTATACAGCAACAACCTTACCGCGTTTCACCAACCGAACACCACGCGATTCAAAAGAAAGTGAAGGAAATGCTTCAATACGGTGTATTACAGCCATCAAGCAGCCCATGGTCATCGCCAGTGGTCCTTGTAAAGAAGAAGCATGGTACACTTCGGTTTGGTGTCGATTATAGAATGCTGAATAACGTCACAAAGAAAGACGTGTACCCATTGCATCACGTGGACGATTCTCTGGACAGGCTTTTTTCTCAATCAGACCTTAAATGTAGTTAGACTTTTTCTTCAACCGACCTTAAAAGTAGTTATAGGCAAACTGAAGTCGATGAATGTGACCGCTAAAAAACGGCTTTTTTTATCTCCTGGCGTTTTGTATGAATTCTGAGTGCTCCAGTTCGCCCTCTGATCCGCTCCGGCCTGATTCCAACGAATGATGGGTACCGTTCTTGCTGACTTCAAGTGGAAAAGTTGCCTCGTCTATCTAGATGATGTCGTTGTCTTTTCAAAAACGTTTGACGAGCACCTTAGTCGTCTTCGCAGTATTGTTGAAGCTAAACGATTCCTAACCTTGCCCCCGAGCCTGAGAAGTGCCATTTTGTCTACAAAGAACTGCAGTTCTTGGATAACGTTGTGAGCGCTGCAGGCGTTCGGCCCGATGCCAAGAAGGCTGCCGCTGTAGCCGCTGTTCCAGCTCTGACAGACAAGAAAAGTCTTCGACGAATTGCGGGGCTCTGCGCATACAGCTCATTTCTGTGGAATGACGAACAAACGACTGCCTTTGCAGAACTGGAACATCGACTGTCTTCCCCTCCTGTACTTGGTCATTTCATTGAGAACGCTGACACAGATGCGAGCACTGACGCATGCATCATTGGTCTCGGAGCTATCTTGCTGCAAACACAAGATGGGACCGAACGTGTGATTGCCTACGCGAGCCGCACTTTATCACGTGGCGAGACCAACTATTCAACATCAGAGAAGGAATGTCTCACAGTAATATGGTCGGTTACAAAGTTCAGACCTTATCTCTATGGGCACAAATATAAAGTTGTGACTGATCACCACGCTATATGTTGCTTGGCTAACCTCCGAGACCTTTTTGAGTGATTAGCACGATGAAGTATCCAACTTTAAGAGTTCGACGTCACCATCGTATACATGTCGAGTGGAAAGCTTGAAGACGCCGATAAGCTATCACGAGCACCTCTTGAATCCGGTCATACAGATTTAGAAGACGACAGTGCTTCCTGGGGATTCCAGTGGGGAGGACCTCCTCAGTAAGCAACGAGCGGACTCCGAGTTAAGGCCCAAAATTGATCATTTAGAAGGCAGCACCGTGTCTGTTCCTCGTCCACTTTCCCGTATGTTGCCGTCATTTTGCTTACGACACGGCATATTGTACAAGAAAAACACCGGTGTTCGCAGCAGATCTTATCTTCTAGTCGTTCCTCAAAGCCTTCTTGATGACATCCTATTAGCCTGCCACGATGAGCCGACATACGGTCTTCTGAAATACTCACGGACGCTCGACCGAGTATGACAGCTATATTCTGGCCAAAACTCGCAGCTTGAGTCAAACGCTACGTGAAAGAATGCCGTAAATGTCAGCGTCGCAAGTTACCTCCTGTAAACCCTACATGCCTCCTAAAACCCATCTACCTACCGCGTACGCAGTTTGACCAGGTTGGGATGGACCTCCTTGGACCGTTTCCTTTGTCTCATTCCCGAAACAAGTGGATCATCTTCGCAACTGATCACTTGACGCGTTACGTTGTCACGAAGCCACTGCCACGCGGTACAGCATCTGAAGTCGCCAAGTTTTTCATGCACCACAATGTGCTTCGTCACGGCGCTCCGTCATTCATCATCACTGACCGAGAGACAGCGTTTACGGCAAAAATGTAGGATGAAAACTTCAAGCTCAGTTACACAAACCACCTTAAGACAACCACCACCCAGAGTAACGGCTTGACAGAAAGGCTAAACAAAACACTGGCTGATATCATTTCTATGTACGTTGATGTGCAACATAAAACGTGGGACGAGGTCGTGTCGTACGTAACGTTTGCGTACAACACCGCAACTCAGTGAACGACAAGGTTCGTACCTTTCCGCCTCGTTTACGGTCGAGACGTTCAAACCATGCTAGACGCCATTATTCCTTGTGACATCGACCAGCACGAGCTGCTAACTCCAGATGTCGAGAATTACATTCAGCGTGCAGAGCAAGCACGTCAACTCGCTCGCGTGCACATAAGATTGCAGCAATGAGAAGACGCCTGAAGGTACAATATCAACCATCGACAAGCCACCTATAAACCTGGCGACCAAGTGTGGGTTTGGACTCCTGTTAGATGGTGAGGTCTCAGCGAGAAACTCCTGAGCAAATACTGCGGACCCTACAAAGTATTACGATGGTTGAACGAGGTCAACTATGAAGTTATTCAAGACGGAGGCTCAGCAACAACCCCATGCCACTCACTACGAACAGAAATTGTGCATGTCGTCCACCTAAAACCTTACTTTACGCGGTAATACTCGCCTTATTGTGCCCGGGCAGCAAACATTTTCTTTTTTTTACGTTGTCTGTTGAGTCTTGAACGAACTGTGAACTGTGTTAATGTTTTTTCTTATGACCAACCAGACTTTCTTTGAACCTGCATATGCGCACTGGACTATAAGTATTGTTTCTCCTTTTTTTTCTTATGGATCTGCTGTTTTTTTGTATGTGAGGATCGAGTCGATGCTCTAATGGGAGGGTGAAAAATGCCACCTAGAGTTGTTAGCCGGCAAGCCCTAGCAAGCCGAAAAGGGCAACGAGAACAAAGAAGAAGTGCGTGTCAGCGCTTCATTTGAAGATACATGCTCGTGTCTTTCTGCCCGTCTGTTCCTGTCTTGACTCTACGGCTTTTGGTGCGTGACAATATATAGTGTATGCTAATACAAAAGGAGTGTTAAAGTGATGCTACAAATACGTCAATATTGAATCTATCGTTTCAATTGTTTTCAGACACAGGCTAATTTCAGGCAGTGGTTTAGCATATGCAATCTACGCATCCCGATGGTTGTGTGATCTAGTATTCAAATTACTGTGACAGGCTGCACTCTCGTGCTTTGGACGGAAGCGTAGTTTCATCTTTTTGACTGCGTGAATGAAAACGGGTAACGATCTGTTTGAAAAGCGGTGTTTAATTTTATCAAGCGTGACAACTGTTTCACAAAAAATGGGTGCTTAACATGAAGTGATTGCAGAAGCTTTTGGAGTGTGTTATAACACTGAGTTTTTCGTGTGAACCAGATTTTACCATAAACCAGATAAAAACATGTACAACTTCCATGAGATTGAAAACTAACCTGAAACATTTATTTATCTCTATTTATTATTCGCATTATATTGTTACACAACATCGGCAACGAAAGAGCATCATAGACGACGAAGACGATGAAAGCTACCGTGCTCGTGCTGTTGCTGCTTTCCTTCCATCTTGGCTGCAGCTGCCTCTGACTCTCCTTGTATATTTTGTAAATATATTTATTGCATTTATTCTCTCACTCCCATGACATTTGGTGGTGGTGCGGGGTACAAGACGATATAACGGAGCTCCGCAGTGGCCGACGCTTGAATTTTTCCACCATGGCAAACCAGGGACGCGCTTCCGCCGAGGCGACTACAACAACAACACAAGTGCGGTCGCTTTCATCGTCTTCGTCGTCTATGATGCTCTTTCGTTGCCGATGTCGTGTAACAATATAAATGCAATTAACGTTCATTTTTCTAATAAAAAGACAGCAATTAGGCAAGATCAGCACTTGACGATAGATAGCGTTTCATTAGTGCTTTGACACAATTAGAATAAGTTCAGCCAATAACAGTTTCACAACCTGAACCGGTGCAATTTGAGCTGTAATAGAGAAAATAGTCATACTGCTAATCAGGCATGAAGAAATTGTGTTTCATTTTAGTACACTGACTTGTCACTTTAAGAACTTGGATCAATCATGATTACTGTTCATCACATGCCTAATAAATGTCACGCAAAATATCAGATTGTAGGAAATAAATACAACACCCTGTGACCACGTAGATATTCGCAAGCTTTCAAAATTTTTGATTGGTTATGTTGTGGAAGGTTCTCTTGAAATGAGGAACAAAGGTCATTACTGAATTATTTCTTTGATGAATTTCTGAAACAACTCCTCTTTGTGGAATGAATCATTACATATAAATATGTTTCTTTTTTGGGAGACTATGTTTGAACAAAGTCAGAGATTTTACTGTACGAAAAATAAAGCGTGTTTATAATTCACTATTTGAAGAAGTAGGAGGAAATTAAAAAAAGGCAGGCGTCCGGCTTCCACCCTGCTTCGGGGTAAGTGACTAAGAAATGAAAAGAAAGTTGACGGAAGATGATATTACGTGAGATGCAAGTGTAGCAGGAAATTATCACGCAGAAACGAGTAATGTGGTCCTTGAGAGGCAAAAATATCAAACTTTTTCTGCGAATCTACAGCCTCTAGGGCTTGGTCACGCACCCTTCAAACACATCAGTTTTTCGCACACTCCCGATAAAATTTGGCTGAAAAGGACGGAAAAGGTGTCTGGCTGTGGTAGTTGGGCCATGATAGCGCCACAGGTGCTATATGAGGTAAAGTATATGCAATCAGTGGCAAGCCTTCGTTATGGTGTAGAGCACGCCATTCTCTTATCATCATGGACAGGAACGCATTCAGGCGCACAACTGCCGAACAGGATGCGTGCGCCTGTCAATCGTGATGACTGGACGGCGCCCTCTACCATTGCGAAGGCTAGCCGCTGTTTGGGTTTCATTTGACACTGATAATACATACACACACCTATACATGCAAACATACATACATACATACATACATACATACATACATACATACATACATACATACATACATACATACAGACTCTATTGACGCACATGTTTTCCTGAGGATGTAAAAATAATTTGCACTTTTATTATCCACTGATCCTTTTTGTTGATTGCTTACTTTCAGTGCCATGTTGCTTTCCCTTCTTTTGATAAAAAATAAAAAATGCGATTCTCGCAATCCCACTTAATTCATTGCTGTTATGATAAGCTTGATTGCATTATTGTTGTATGTGTGTGATGATTGGATTATTGTATGCTGTGTGATGCTTGGCTTGATTGCCTTACTGCCTTTACCATTCCTGCTTGGGCTCCATGCCTGCAGTATCTTGCAAATAAAAAAATAAATAAATATTGTCACGGTTATTAGCCGTAAACACAAAAGGAGGAAGAAGCCAGCATCACGAGCGGCAGTCTCTGGTGTTTTTCCAGGAAGACGACGTTGCGCGTCTACTCTTGCACTTTGTGTATTTGAGTAGAAACTTGCTGTTAACGTCGAAAAGAAGCCTTGCGTCCTGTTCTTTGCACGTTGCGACACTGGTGGAGGTGCTGGGCTTCTACGACTGATGCTCGGGACTCCTCCATGGTCCGGAAGTTCAAGTCCGACACCGGAACCCGTACCTTCAGTGGATACCCCTGTCCACCGCTACAGACGCCGACAGCGAGGTCTTAGTCCTGAGGCGATTCCCGGGGAACTTTCCCAGCAAAGCCTTCCGGCTGGAGAAATGACAATTGCAGGTGCTTCTTAGCTGACTTTTGAGCAGCCTCAGAGTCCGGGGACATTTCATGGTAAGGTGTATGAAGACGTCGAGGACTGGTTAGCCTAGTATGAGCGAGTCGCTAAAGCAAACCGCTTGACCACCAAGCCAAAGCTTTCATGAACCTACTTTGCTTTAGCAGACAGCGCTCGTACGTGGTATGAGAGCCACGAGGCAACGCTGTCTTCATAAGATGAATTTCAGCAGCAAATTATCAGCAACTTCGCAAACAACGAACGCCGTGACTTTCCTCAGCAACTCATCAAGTCTCGGGTCCAGAAACCGAATGAGAGTGTAGCCATGTTTGCGGACGACATGACGCGCCTATTTGGACGGGCTGACCCTGATATGCCTGAAGTTAAGAAGCTCCGCGATTTGATGCGAGGCGTCAAAGAACAGATGTTCGCCGGCCTTCTCCACCATCCAACAGCGACCGTTGCGGAATTCGTCAAAGAGGCTATAGCTGTCGAGCACGCACTGCAGCAACGGTGTCGCTATCACGACACCAAACGGTGTCTCAATCAGCGTCTCTGCTCTGCCGGCCGGCAGTGACGGTTCTCTGCGTGAGCTTATTCGCGAGTTTGTTCGTGAGGAGATCCGCAGCTTCGTTTTTACTACGCAAGAACGGGCGGTGGCATCAGTTGGAGAAGTTGTGCGGCAGGAAATCAGGCGATCATTGTCGCAGCCCCAATCACTACCAACCTGCAGCGATCTATTACCTATGCGGCAGCCACCCGTCGTCCATCGCCAGTGCCGCACAACTTGTCTGCACTGGCTCATTCTTACAACGTGCCGGCGGCACCAGTCTACAAACCACCGCCACCGCCACCACTAACGACGACGACTCCGCAATATAACGCACCTATACTGAAACTCCGTTTTACCCGCCTTTCTACCCTCCGCCGACACCTGCAACTTGGTCGCCGAGGGTGCCTACCAGTCAACCATTCGTTCGCAAGACGGATCTGTGGCACACCGTCGACTGCGGTCCACTGTGTTTCAATTGCGGAGAAGCTGGACATGTTTACCGCGTCTGTCCATATCGTGAACAAAGATACCTGACTGATGCACCGTGTTTTTCACGGCCACATTTCTACACCCAACATCACAACGCGCACCCGCAAAGACAGCCATCCGCTCTGTATCGTCGATCCCACTCTCCGTCACCCTCGCTGAGCTCTTCGCCGAACCGTCGTAGTTACGCCGGCGCTGTCCGGGGCAAGTCCCCAAGCCCACATCGGGGAAACTAAGAGCTGCGACCTTTGGAGGGAAGGTTGCCACTCGTTGACATGCTGCAATACCTCCAGTACCAGTACGATACGACGATACGACGAACTATGCAACGGCGCCGACCCCACAGGAAATCGTAAGCGCTGACCTAGCTGTTTACATAGTCGGACGCTCTGTGACAGCGCTAGTAGACACTGGCGCAGATTTCTCTATCATGAGCACAGAGCTTGCTGATTGGCTTAAAAAACTTAAGACGTCAGGAACAGGGCCTAACATAAGAAGCGCGGAGAACTAACTAATGACGCCGACTGGAAAGTGCGCTGCCAGAGTCAGTATCGGTGATTCAGCTTTCCTTGCCACGTTCGTGTTTTTGTTCGAGTGCTGCAAAGACCTGATCTTGGGGATGGACTTCCTTTGTGAATGCGGTGCCATCATAGACATTCCAGACAGGTCAGTTACATTTTTGACGGCCCCAGATCAAGTTTCAGATATGAGATGTAACGACCAGCGGCGTAAACATCTGCGCGTCTTCGAAGATCACGCGACCCTTTTTCACCCCGTTCAATTTCTCTCGTAGCTGTAACATGCGACCACCCAGGCAACATCGACAACATCGCTGAACAAATTTCAGCATTGCTATTCAGCCATGACCTATCTGTTGCAACAGCCGTCGTAAGCCTTAATTGCGGACACACGCACGTTCTGGTTATGAACTTCAGTACTGAGCGACGACATCTTGCAAGAGGTATGGCAGTCGCGTACGTCGAGCAGCTCATTGAGGTTGCAGGCTGCTTGACTGTGGAGAAAGCCGATGTCACCGGGTCAGCCCCTCTATCCGTCGACGTTGGCGCAAGTTTACTGCCCCGCAGAAGCAAAGCCTTCTGAAGCCTATTAATCAGTTTCAGGACTGTTTTTCTTCAACGCCCAGAGTTCGCCAAACGCCGTTGACGAAACATCGCATAATTACGGTTGAAACGGCCAGACCCATACGGCAGAACCCATACCGAGTAGCTTCGCGTGAACGTGAGGCCATATAAAGTCAGGTGCGAAAGATGCTTCAGGATGACGTTATTCAGCCGTCAAAAAGTCCTTGGGCGCGATCGGTAGTATTGGTGAAGAAAAAAGATGGTACCTTACGTTTCTGCGTTGATTACCGCAAGCTCATTCAGGTGACGAATAAGGACGTTTACCCGCTGCCTCGTATAGACGATTCTATCGATCGACTACGCCATGCCCGATTATTTCTCTTCGATGGATTTACGGAGCGGGTATTGCCAAATAGAAGTTGACGAAAGAGATCGAGAAAAAACAGCATTCGTGACACCCGATGGTCTTTATGAGTTTAATGTTCTCCAGTTTGGCTTCTGTTCAGCACCGGCAACGTTTCAGTGGCTCATAGACACAGTCCTGTCAGGTCTAAAGCGGCAAACGTGCCTGGCAGATTTGAACGATGTTATTTTATTTTCAGCGACATTTGACGAGCACTTGAAGCGACTACACATGGTATTTCAAGCGATACGATCGGCCGGACTATCACTCTAGCCAAAAAAATGTCATTTTGGCTTCAGAGTGCTCCTTTTCTTTGGACACCTTGTCAGCAGTGAAGGTGTACGGTCTGACCCAAACAAAATAGCTGCTGTTGCAAGTTTTCCTACACCATCAGACAAGAAGGCAGTGCGGCGATTTTTACGCCTGTGCGCCTATTACCGACGCTTCATTGTGAATTTTTCCCGTATTGCATCACCTTTAACACAACTCTCCCGAGAAGACGTCACGTTTGTGTGGGGTGAAGAGCAGCAGGAAGCGTTCAACGAGCTGCGACATCGTGTTCAAAGCCCGCCAGTTCTCGGACACTTCGATGATGACGCTCCGAAAGTGGTTCACACCGATGCCAGCAATATCGGCTTAGGAGCTGTGCTCGTTCAGGGGCAACTTAGCGCCGAACGAGTAGTTGCTTATGCAAGTCGGACTCTCTCCCGTACACAGGAGAATTATTCACCCACTGAAAAAGAGTGTCTTGCGGTGGTGTGGGCGGTCATAAAGTTTCGTCCATATTTGTACGGCCGCCCATTTAAAGTAATCAGCGATCACCACTCGCTTTGTTGGTTGAGCAACATAAAGCACCCGTCAAGATTTGTACGGCCGCCTGTTTAAAGTCATCAGCGATCACCACTCGCTTTGTTGGGTGAGCAATATAAAGGACCCGTCAGGACGATTGGCGCGCTGAAGCCTCAAGCTTCAAGAATTTGATATCACTATAGTTCATAAATCCGGAAAGCGACATAAAGACGCTGATTGCCTTTCTCGCACCCCATTAGAAGACGCAAATGCTGAAGATGATGACGATGCGGCGTTTTTCGGTGTAGTCAACACGCCTACAATCGCACAGCAGCAACGCGACGATCCCGAGTTGCAACCTCTTATTGATTTCTTAGAGGGACGCACATCTGCTATGCCAAAGCTCTTCGCAAGAGGGGTAGCATCATTTTGTTTGCGCAACGAGGTCCTTCAAAAGGTGAACTTTTCTCCGAGCGGCAACACCTACTTACTTGTCCCAACACCACTCAGGAAGGAAGTACTAGAGGCGTGCCATGACGAACCGACAGCCGGTGATTTAGGCCACACGCGAACGCTATACTGAATGAGGCAGAAGTATTACTGGACAAAACTTACGGCTACCATTCAAAGCACGTTCGGACTTGTCTTGAGTGCCAGCGTAGGAAAGTGCCAGCCGTCAAACCAGCAGCACTCCTCCATCCAATTGATGTACCGGAAATTCCATTCAATCAAGTCGGAATGGATCTTCTTGGACTATTTCCAACTTCGGCTGCTGGTCGCAAATGGATAATTGTAGCCACAAACTACCTTACTTGCTACGCCGAAACCAAGGCTTTGGAGCAAAGCAAAGCAAGTGAAGCGGCCCGGTTTTCATTGAGAATGTAGTCCTGAGGCATGGCGCTCCTTCTGTAGTAATAACTGACAAAGAAAAAGCGTTCAAAGCCGAGCTATTACGCACAGTTTCAAATCCAAGTGGAACATCTCACCGGTGCACGACGGCATACCATCCACAAACAAATGGTCTGACGGAACGGCTGAACAAACACTTGCGGATATGTTTTGCATGTACGTCGATGTGGAACATTCGCCATACGTCACTTTCACTTACAATACGGCACAGCAAGAGACAACACGCATGACACCATTCCGTCTTCTCTATTTCTCTATGGCTGTGACGTCACAACCATGCTCGACGCTACATTGCCACATGAAAGTGATGGCGCTGACACAAAGGCAGACTACATAACTCAGCTTGCTGAAGAAGCCCGCCAACTTGCCCGCGTACGTATTCGTCGCCACCAGGAGTATGACACAAGGCGTTATAATCTTCGTCACCGACCTATCTCCTATGAACCAGGACAAAAAGTTTGGATCTGGACTCCAGATCTCCATCATGGCCTCTCGGAGAAACTCTTGAGATGGTACTTTGGGCCGTATAAAGTCCTCTATCGTTTCAGTGATGTTAACTATGAGGTGATTCTCGACAGTCCACATTGTCAAAGATGTAAAAGACCAGAAGTTTTGCACGTGGTTCGGAGGAAACCTTATTTGTCAGAATGAACCCGTGGGCTGCCAGTGAGTACAAACATTTCCGCCATGATGATGAAGCATCGGAACGATGCCTTCTTGAGAGGGAGGCTAATGTCGCGGTTATCAGCCGTAAACACAAAAGGAGGAAGAAGCCAGCATCACGAGCGGCAGTCTCTGGCGTTTTTCGAGAAAGATGACGTTGCGAGTCTGCTCTTGCGCTTTGTTTTTGTATGTGAATAGAGCCTTGAACACAATTAGGCGCACAGCTGCCGACCAGAATGCGTGCGCCTGTCAATCGTGATGACTGGACGGCACCCTCTACCATTGCGAAGGCTAGCCACGGTTCGGGTTTCATTTGACACTGATAATACATACACACACCTAACCTGCAATCATACATACATACATACATACATACATACATACATACATACATACTTACACACATACATACATACATACATACATACATACATACATACATACATACATACATACATACATACATACATACATACAAACATACATACATACATACATACATACATACATACATACATACATACATACAACTCACTGTCGAGCAAAAGAGAGACCTCTTAGAACTTCTCCAAAGCACAGCCTTTCACTTGACGTAATTACAAAGTTCTGGGCCGCACCTCCGTTGCAGAGCACAGCGTCAAAACAAAAGACAGCTCCATTGTACGCTGCCGCCCATACCGTCGGTCTTCGGCGGAACGGCAGATCATTAGAAAAAACGTCGCTAATATGCTCAAACGAGATATTATTCGACCTCCATCCAGCTCCTTGTCGTCTCCTGTGGCGTTGGTCCGGAAAAGGGATGGCTCTGTCAGTTTTTGTGTTGATTGCAGAGCGCTCAATAAGATCACAAAAAAAGACGTATATCCGTTGCCACGCATAGATGGCGCCCTGGACTCCTTACTAGGCGCAGAATATTTCTCCAGCTTCGACCTCCGATCCGGGTATTGGCAAACACCTATACCCGTTATAGTCAAGGATAAAACAGCGTTTGTAACGCCTGACGAAATTTACGAGTTTAACGTCATGCCTTTTGGCTTATGCAATGCTCTACTAACATTCGAGCGACTGATAGATACTGTCTTACGTGGTCTGAAATGGAAAGCCTGTTTATGTTATTTAGACGACGTCGTAATTTATTCTTCTTTTCCTCAGCACCTTAAGCGTTTGGATGAAGTTCTAACGTGCATTTCGAACGCCAGCCTAGAGCTCAATACAGAGAAGTGCCACTTCACCAGCACAAGCATCAAAGTATTGGGTCACCTTTTCAGCAAAGATGGTGTTTGACCCGACCCCGACAAGGTTGCTGCCGTAATTAGTGTTCCCCGTCCAGGCATTCAAAAATAATTGCGAAGTTTCCTGGGCCTGGTGTCTCACTTCCACTGCCTCATAAGACACTTTGCTGCCATTGCGGGACCGTTACACAAGCTTCTCACTCCAGGAACGGCTTTCACGTGGACTGACGAGTGCGAGTGTGCTTTCAAATCTCTTAAGCGTGCTTTGACATCAGAACCCATCCTCCATCACTTCGATGAGAGTGCCCCCACTTTCCTGCACACAGATGCCAGCGGCCACGAAATCGGTGCTGTCCTCCTCCAGCGCAACGACAATTCACGTGAGCGTGTAGTTGCGTATGCCAGTCACGCACTAACATTCGCGTAGCAGAAATACTCGATAACGGAGCAGGAATGTCTCCTTGTCATTTTGGCTATCCAGAAATTTTGACCTTATTTGTATGAACGCTTCACTGTGATTACCGACCACCATGCCCTATGCTGGTTGTCCTCGCTGAAGAATTTGTCTGGGTGCCTCTGTCGCTGGATACTTCGTTTGCAAGCGTACACTTTTCACGTTGTGTACAGGTCTGGCAAACAGGATCAGGATGCCGACGCTCTCTCTCGCTGCTCTCTGCCACTTTGATCTCCAACCACGCATCCTCAATGCCCTTCAGGTGATCAAGTGGCTTCCTCATCACTCACGTTATCACTTCTGGCAGTTGCTGGGTCACTATATTTAAACAGCAGCGCCCAGCTTGCCGCGTGCCAACGTGAAGACCCCTACTGTTACCACATCATCGGATACGTGAATGGCTCGCCTTCTCCACCTAATGGCAGACTACGTCGTCAGCTACGGCAGTTCAAGCTAGAGAACACTATCCTGCAGCGCTATACTTACAATGCGGATGGGCATTGGTGGGTGCCATCACTTCCCCATTTGCTGCGAAAACAAGTTCTTGAAGCATTGCACGACGACCCATCAGCTGGACACTTAAGATTTCATAAGGCCTACAACCGCGTTAGGAGCCGTTTTATCTGGCCTGGCCTTTCTACCTTTGTGACTAATTATGTCGCTTCTTGCGCACTTTGTCAATGCCGGAAACAGCCAACATCCGCTCCTGCTGGCTTATTACAACCCATTCCATGTCCCGATACAACTTTTGTCATTGTCGGAATACACCTCATCGGACCACTTCCTCTAACGACAGTGGGCCACTGCTGGATCGTCACAGTCGTCGTTCACCTCACATGATACGCAGAGACCGCTCTTCTACGCACTAGCTCTGCCTCAGATGTTGCCGCCTTCTTTTTATAAGCCATTTTATTGCGTCATGGTGCACCTCGCGCGTTGTTGAGAGATCGACGCGAGGCCTTCCTGTCCACAACTCTTGACGAAATTCTAAAAAATCTTGTGGCACAGTTCATAACACCACATCCGCTTACCACCCGCAGACAAATGGCCTGACAGAGTGATTCCACCGGACTCTAATCGACATGATATTCATGTATATCAGACCGAACCATAATAACTAGGATAAAATCTGGCCGTTCATAGCGTTTGCACACAACACCGCTGTTCAACGAACCACCACGTAGTCACCTTTCTTCCTCGTCTATGGTCGTGCGCCAACATTCACCATTGACGCCTCTTTCTTCATTGTAACAGCAAAAACGTCCAAGACTGCGCCAGAACATTTCGCCTTCAGGCTCACTGGCGCACGGCAACGTGCTTACCTCAACAAGGAGGCCAGTCAACAAGACCGCAAGCAACGCTATGACAGCTTTCGTCGAGACGTCCCCTTCTGTCCTGGAGATGAAGTACTACTTTTGACGCCTGTTCGTACACTCGGATTGTGTGAAAAGTTTCAGTCACGCTTTCGCGGACCTCACGTTGTTTGTGAACGAACATCTTCTGTCATTTAAATTGTCACACCCACCGAGGGTTCCTCGGACAGTCGTTATCGTGCTTCCGAGATAGTCCACGTTTCACGTCTTAAGCCCTTCGTTCGCCGTACATTTCCCGCCTAAGTCTCGGCCGGTTCGGCAATCAAGTGCGCGGGGAAAATAAGCGTGAGCATTATTTATGCGTCCCATCTTTTCATCTATACATACTCATCACTCATCATCACCAGTCAAGGTTAGGTTGTGAGCACATACTCGAGACAATAAAAGGAGAGCCTCTAGGGTACTGGACGCCATCTTACAATACATACATACATACATACATACATACATACATACATACATACATACATACATACATACATACATACATACATACATACATACATACATACATACATACATACATACATACATACATACATACATACATACATATGCTGTGCAAGACGGGATCGCGCCTGGAAATCAGTACACAGGAGCGAGTAGTTTGTCTCGTGAAAGGGAAATAAGTGGCTTCTATTCTGCAATTTTAGAGTCTCTACGGCTCGGTTGCGCAGCCATGCACCACTTCTCTTTCAAACACAGAAGCGAGTAGTTTGTCTCGTGAAAGGCAAACAACTAACTTTATTCTTGCAATTCTAGAGTCTGTACGGCTAAGCTGAGCACCCCTGCACCACTTCTCTTTCCAGCACACAGAAGCAAGTTCTTTGTCTCGCGAAAGGCAAACAATTAACTACCTTTCTGCAATTGTAGAGTCTACAAGGCTCGGTTGCGCACCCGTGAATCACTTCTCTTTCCCGCGCACAGAAGCGAGTAGTTTGTCTCGTGAAAGACAAAGAACCTTTTCCTTCCTACAATTTAAGAGTCTGTATGGCTCAGCTGCGCAACCGTGAACCACTTTTTTTTCCAGCACACGGGGGATGCTACGTGGTGCCGACAATAATTGTTGTGTCCATATGTGCTCCGCGAATTTTCTGGCTCCATTATGAAAATTTGTGTTGACAGCCAATTTTGACTATTGCCATCGCTTCCTGAAGTTGTTCTACTTCGATTGACACCAACTACAGCTGTAAGTGACCGGAAATTTTTATTTCAGAAGGCCAAACGCACCTGCCTACTGTGCGAGCTCGACAAAGCCATCGCCGCCATGTGGGAGGCTGCAGCAACGCTACCGTGCGCGTTGCGCGCGTGCTCGATGGCTTTCACGAATGAACTGTCAGACGCTGTAGCGCGTCCCGGACTCTCGCGCATGACAAACACGTGACACCAAGACTTTGATAATATGGATTTTCAAGACTCCACATCTGAAAGCTTCTTAACCCCAAATGAACCCAGCGATCAGAATGCCGAGACCGACAGCCGAAACGAAGCGAATGGAGCCTGGCAAATGGTGTTCACTCTGTGGCAGAAGAAAGCTCTTTCGAAAGAAAAAAAAGGCCAAGTCCATGGATTTTTCGACGACCTCGTACCACCAAATATTTACTGCTGAAGAAGCCGGAAAATATAAATACAGGCCCGCCGACAGGCGGCTACTCCCTAGCCCAAAGAAGACTTCAAGATAGTGGTTACCAGTCAAGAACCTGACTAGTCCACTACTGGCAGACGCCGTAATCAAAATAGCAGCGGACAAATATCTGGTGAGCAATTTGTGCTCATAACCAAGCGGGGTTTCAACATCTTCATTGTTTCGACGCCGCAACCACAATGGCAGACCACTTGAGGCGTATTACCACCCTAAAGATCAACGGCCGGCCACACTTAGTCATTGCCTATGTAGCGAAAATCAAGGAACAACTAAGGGCGTCATGCACTGCTTAGACCCCCACACGACGCCTGAAGTGCTAAAGGCCAATCTCCGCATACGCACACAAGGGGTCGAAATTCTGGAAGCATTTATGTATAAAAACACCTAGACGGCTAATGTAACATTATTGGAGTGATTACACCTCGGTACATCTAGTACAACGGCGGAGAACTTGCTTGCTACCCCTACAAGGTTACCACCTAGGTGTGCAAAGTGTGCCTTCAGGTTGGTCACCGTTCGGACGTCTGCCCCCAGCCGGACACTCAAGTGTGTCACTTTTATCGACAACGGGACCCTGCAGCCGGACACGAGTGCTCTCCGAAGTTTGCAGCATCGGCGCAGACACAATTCCTGATCTTGCATTCACAAATGATATTGACGAGGTGTGCAAGAGAATCTCGGCAGTGACCGTTATAACTTGAGCGTGTCGATAGCCTCCGCCAAAAGTCGGCAATTTCATGGCCAATTCGTAATGAGGGATTGCGAAACCTATCCGAAAGTCCCACAGCCCGAAATTTTACAGGATAGCGCTGAAGATTGCGTAACGGACATACGAGAGGCTTACAAAGCAACTTCTAAGCGAGTTGCGCTCACAGCGGGAAACCCGGTAGTCGATAGCTATCTGATACAAATGTGGGAATCCCGGAGAGGGTTGAACAAGCGATGGAAACAACAGCGACATAATAGAAAATTGCGCCATAGAATTGCTGAGCTATCTGAGCTAGCAAACGCTTACGCGCAGCAGCTGGGCAAACTTTTAGATGTGGAGCATCTTATACTCGCGCCTTGTAGTGCGCCGTCCGCCCGCTTCTCGAACATTCGACAGCTGACGCGCGCGCATGCGCCGTCGCGCCGTCGCCCACTCTTCCACCATCTGTGCATCCCTTCCTCCTCTACACACCGCGCGCGCTTCACTCCTCCACCATCTGTGCACCCTTCTTCCTCTACACACCGCCTTCGACATCTACAATTCTCCTGATTCTGCAGTGGACGCGCATGTGGCGTCGCGCTTCGAGAACATTCAACAGCTGACAGTGCATGCGCCGTGACGCTGTATATATACTCAAGGTCGGCGCTCGCTCGCTCAGTTGCCGCTCGTCGGTTGGTTTGTACGGCGCGTCGACGTCCAAGGTCGCGGTGAAATGAATTCCAACGAATCCACAAATGCAATGATCGACGTCCCTTCGACCAGCGCCGCCCTTTCGCATACGTGTGTACGTGTTCACTCATTTAACACCCCCTCCTACAACCACGTTAACCAATTTAGCCATCGACCCAAGTAAGTCGCAATTTAACACCCCATTTCACAACCACGTTAACCAATTTAGCCATCGACCCAAGTAAGTCGCACTTTAACACCCCGTTAACCAATTATATGGTCCGCATCCTCCTCAGTGTTCCCCCGAGGGAAGCTGCGGGCAATTTTTTTGACTCACTCTGAGAAACTTTACACTTCTTCAAGATATGGGCAATGCTTCGCAGCATAATGAAACCTGGTAAAGCCGAAATTGCAGCAAACCCAACTCTTAAGAAGCTCGCCGGGGAATTTCCCGGAACAGATGACGCCCTCCTCACTAAGCTGCGAGACAAGTACATAGGCGCGGTCAACACTCCCTCATGCACTTCAGCATACAAAGTCCTTAAAAATGCAGTGCTCGACACACCGATCACCAAAGCAGAACTATTTGTGGCCGCGCAAGCAGCAAAGCGCAGTACTGCCCCTGAACGTGACCAGCTAACAAAGGTGATGTTTCGGAATCTGGGCAATGAGCACCTGGAACAGCTTACTCAGTATTTTAATGAACAGGTATGGGAGAAGGGCGTGGTTCCACAACATTGGAAGCAAGCCAAAATTAATCTTATTCCGAAGCCAACAAAAACACCCAACCTACAAAATCTAAGACCAACATGGTTACCGTCCTGTCTTAGCAAATTATTGGAAAAGGTGAATCACACACGTCTCACGACTTACATTGAAGTTCGGAACTTTTTCAAACTAGCATGTTTGAATTTTGCCAACATTTGTCAACGCAGGACATCTTCCTTGTACTTCGGGAAGAAGTACTCTGAAATACCATGGTTGGTGCAGAACATCTCGTCGTAGCTCCTGATTTGAAAAGTACATTTACCACTATGACCCAAGAGCTCATCTTATCTGAGCTCAATGACATCGGTTGTGGGCAAAAGATATATGACAACGTTCGCTCTTTCCTAACTTCTCGCACTGCTACAATAGGCCTAGGCAATACACACTCAGATCTGTTTCCTATGCCCAATAAAGGCACATCACAAGTGGAGACACTATCCCCTCTTCTCTTCAGCACTGGCATGAGACGCTTAGCAAGAAGACTAGATGGCGTTGCAGGGCGAGGGTACGCGTTTTACGGAGATGATATTACCTTATGGGCCAGCAGTGGCTCTTTGGGACAAAAAGATTGCCCACAGCTTCTCTCGGGGGAACACTGAGGAGGATGCGGAGCATATAATTGGTTAACGGGGTGTTAAAGTGCGACTTATTTGGGTCGATGGCTAAATTGGTTAACGTGGTTGTGAAATAGGGTGTTAAATTGCGACTTACTTGGGTCGATGGCTAAATTGGTTAACGTGGTTGTAGGAGGGGGTGTTAAATGAGTGAACACGTACACACGTATGCGGAAGGGCGGCGCTGGTCGAAGGGACGTCGATCATTGTGTTTGTGGATTCGTTGGCATTCATTTCCCCGCAACCTTGGACGTCGACGTGCCGTACAAACCAACCGACGAGCGGCAACTGAGCGAGCGAGCGCCGACCTTGAGTATATATACAGCGCGACGGCGCATGCACTGTCAGCTGTTGAATGTTCTCGAAGCGCGACGGCGCATGCGCGTCCACTGGAGAATCAGGAGAATTGTAGAATGTTCTCGAAGCGGAGAAGCGCGGGCGGCACAGATGGTGGGTGACGGTGCATGCGCGCGTCAGCTGTCGAATGTTCGAGAAGGGGGAGAAGCGCAACGGCGCATGCGCGCGCGTCAGCGGCCGATGTTCTCGAAGCGCGACGGCGCATGCACGCGCGTCAGCTGCCAATGTTCTCGAAGCGTGACGGCGCATGCGTGCTACATTATACACCTAGCGAATGTTCGTGAAGAGGAGAAGCGCACGCGGTGTGTAGAGGAGGAAGGGTGCACAGATGGTGGAGGAGTGAAGCGGGCGCGGTGTGTAGAGGAGGAAGGGATGCACAGATGGTGGAAGGAGGAGGAGGAAGCTTGCGGAAGGCGCCGCACTCCAAGCCTCGAGTATTAGATGCTCCGCATCTAAAAGAGCAAATCCTACAAGACGCAGTGAACGCTGTTGACGACTTCACTTATCACAGTGGATTGAGCTGTGCTCCCGAGAAATGTGAATTTATTAGAATACAAGGCAGAGCCCACTGCACTCACGAGCGGCGGAACATCTTTCTAGGAGACCGCAGGATAAAAGAGGTACAGAAAATGCGAGTCATCGAACTGTGGCTTCAAAGCAACAAGCGAGTGGACCACACAATCAAAACTCTCAGAACAACGGGGAAGTAAAACTCCAGTACGATTTATAGTGTCACATATCACCAAAAAGGTTTCAAGGAAGCTAAGACGCTCCAACTGGTTCCAGGCTTTTGTCCTCAGTCGTACATCGTACAAGGCTGCTCTTGGCCTTCCACTTGGAACGTCCACAGAACGTCACACAGCCCTCAGTATATACAGTCATTATGAGTGGTTACGTGCAGCGGTGCTAATGTCTCAACGAAAGACGCTTATCCTAACCACTACTGGGAGAAAGTTGCTGTTCCATGTAGGTTACTCAGCTCATCCTCAGTATGCGGGAGAGGAACTAGAGTCCATGGACAAACAGCTACGTGAAAAGATTTATGTATCCCCTATCCCCCCTCCTCTAAAAAAACATGAGCCCTCGATATCACAAAGGTCGTTGGAGTGCACTAGTTCGTAAGTTAAAGCGGCAATACGGGAACACTCCGGACACGGTTACACAGATGTCACCCTATGCAGCACTAACAATTCTGCTCTCACAGTCGTAGGAGAGGCCCCGGGCCAAAGCCTTCGGACTTGCGCCATGACATGAGCCGTGTCTGCAAATAACGCTGAGGCTTTAGCTATCGCACTTGCTATTAAAGCTAAGAATACCCTGGGATGATCGTACCTTATTCTCACCGATTCTATGGTCGCATGTAGACTCTTTCTCACAGAAGACTACCAGAAAACATCATTCACCTATTAGGACCGGACCTAACGCAAAACCATGCCATCATCAGGTGCCCGGGTCACGCAGGGCTCAATGGCAATGAGATCGGACGGCACATCTCGTGATTTAATCAACCGAGCGGCCTACCAGTCCGACGATAGCCCCTTTTTACCGCGAGATATCCTTAAAAACCAACGGCTCGAGCGACGAAAGTACAGTGTACCACACACAGCTCTAACCGGGTGGAACTCTTAAGACTGGCACCGTATGCAAACACCTATCCATATCTTTTGTTGAAGCATGCCATTCACCCTGCTGTGTACAGCGATGGTTGTCCGTGGTGCAGAGGCAGGTACATTCTCACCCACATTAGGTTGGCTTGTCCGAGCGGGTCAACCGAAATTAACTCGCCGCAAATAGCCAGCGAAATTTGCTGAAGGGAGCAATGGGAGACTTAGCTCACCGGCGAGGATCTGGGGGTGCAACTAGCGCTCCTCTAACAGGCGTAGCGGGCCGCTAAAGCCAGTGGAGCCCAGAAATAGGGTCCCCATCGCAATGCTCCTCCTACATTTGTCTCGTGAAAGTTTGTCTCGTGAAAGCGGACCAACTGACTTTCTTCCTGCAATTATAGAGCCTGTACGACTCGGCTGCGCACCCCTGCACCACTTCTCTTTCCAGCACTAAAATGTGAGTAGTTAGTCTCGTGAAAGGCAAACAACTAACTTTCTTTCTGCAATTTTGGAGTCTGTACAGCACGGTTGCGCACCCGTGCACTACTTCTCTTTTCTGCACACAACGCAATCAGCTTTCACTGAAAAAGATGGGAAAGGTTGTCCGGGTGTTGTAGTGTGACCATGAGGCCGCCACAGTCGCATACTGGTAGAACCTGTGCGCCTGTCAACTATAGCCCTACAATTATTGTCTTGACCTGGGCAATATCCGAATCGTTTGCAATGTGTGCATGGCTTTGCAGAGCCACGAAGTGTGTGCTACCGTTCATTGTTAGAAAATCATTTATTAAGAAAAAGATTTATTGCCTGTTTGGTTGAGAGCACTGCAACGATCTTAGCCTCTGGCCATTATTTACCGACACTAGACCGGATCTTGGAAGTCCTAATCGAAAGGCGTAGTCAAGTACAAAAAAACATCACAGAAGCCATCTGAGACATTGAAGGTCATGTGCACACGTATTGAAAGTAGGTTATGTAATATTCACCAAGTTTTTCAAGGACCAGTTCGAGATTCACAAAAAAATTGATAAAGTTATAAAATACAGGGCTGACATTAGTTATTTAGAAGCAGCAATGAAAGAAGACGTTTACAACTATATTTGATTTGAGCGAAGGTCCGAACAGGATATGAAATCACCAGCCTATTAAAGACTCGGCAGACTAGTTTAGAGACAATTAGAGAATAATTTATATGTGGTGTTTAAAAACCCAAAACTACCACAAGAATATGAGAGACGCCGTAGTGAAGGGCTCCAGAAATTTCGACCTCCTGGGGTTCTTTAACGTGCACCCAAATCTGAGCACACGGGCCTACAATATTTCCGCCTCCAACGAAAATGCAGCCGTCACAGCCAGGATTCGATCCCATGACCTGTGGGTCAGCAGCCGAGTACCGTAGCCCATAGACCACCGCAGTGGAGCGCAATAAATAATTAGAGCAGCACAGAAGTAGAAGCAATAGCATTTTCTTTGTCTATAGTACCATCACCTAGGAAATATTTCTTCAACACCAACCTTCCCACACAGGAGCAAAACGAGTCGACTTAACGACTGACAGTGCAACCTACTACAAGAAAACAAGCTCACATTCCCGCTGAAGTGGATGCAATCTCGAAGTTCAACAACGAAGAACAACCTCCTAGTCTGAAGACATCTTTAAGAGTTTGCAATTTTCGTCAACGTAGTCCAAAAGGTGATACACCAAACCTTGAGCATGATTATACGCCGAATACAATATATTCATAATTTACGCAGCCCTCATGTTCTCGCATACGTGTGCTCGCATGAAAAAAAAACCAAAGCCAGTTCATGAAGTGAAAATTGGTCAAAGAAAAGATTCAGCATATCCCATGTACCTTTGAAAATCAAAATATGCAAAGTATGGACAAAAAAGGTGATTGTGTTCTAACTTTTTATTGAGCGAGAGCTTATGAACTGAGGCTCAAGATATTCACAAACGTTGTACTCATGAAGATATGGTAAATAGTCGCATTTGTACGTTAGGTAACGACGCTAACAGCAACCTGGATATTAACAACGCCAGAAGCGGTAAGCTGCTTTGTAGTGCTTGTTCCAACGAGAATGGCAGCCTTAGGCACTTCTAGAAAATGAGCCTCAGCGGATCGCCTTTCACTACAATTGCCTTGAACGCGAGGTGTCGGCTGTATGAAAGGGCTGTTGTACTGGCCATCTCTTGCCACAGAACTGCCCTAAAATTTGCATTTAACGCTCGTGTGCGGTGGCTACCAGCACGTATGCATAGTTTGCAATATTCATTAAGTTTCATCATATACTGAAGCAATTATAACTACACAAAATGTGTGGTTTGGAGTGCTATAAAGGTCTTCCTAATTACCGATACAATTCATACTTCTGACATAGTCAGATTACATTGATGCTTTTTTGTAATAGATGAGTTGCTAAACCATGCCTGCTGTATGATGGGGCTGTTTTTTCTACCCATCTCTTGCCGTAGAACTGCCCCAAAATTTGCATTTAATGCTCGTGCGCGTATGAAGATTTCACAGTATATATAAAAAGTTTGATCAAATATTCCAGCAATTAGGACTAAATGAAATAAGTGGTTTGAAGCGACATAAAGGTCTTCCTAATTATTGATAATACTCATACTGCTGGCATAGTAAGATTATATTGCCGCTGTTTTGTAATAAATAGGAATTGCTCAACCTTACACAGGCATTCCGAATATAGTTGAAAGAGTGCCCTTAAGTCTAAAGAACCTTCTAAAAGGTGTTAAGGACAGGCCTCTCAATGTGAAATAAATGTCAATCATTTTAACATTGTTTCCAAACGCCTGCTTTCACTCGGCACTGTTCTCGCACAGATGGTCTAGTGTAAATTCAAAGAAAACCGCCTATAATTTTGCACACCGATGAAACAATAGTTTGACACCGATGAAAACAAACTTGACTACGCCTTTCGATTAGGACTTCCAAGATCCGGTCTAGTGTCGGTAAATAATGGCCAGAGGCTAAGATCGTTGCAGTGCTCTCAACCAAACAGGCAATAAATCTTTTTCTTAATAAATGATTTTCTAACAATGAACGGTAGCACACACTTCGTGGCTCTGCAAAGCCATGCACACATTGCAAACGATTCGGATATTGCCCAGGTCAAGACAATAATTGTAGGGCTATAGTTGACAGGCGCACAGGTTCTACCAGTATGCGACTGTGGCGGCCTCATGGTCACACTACAACACCCGGACAACCTTTCCCATCTTTTTCAGTGAAAGCTGATTGCGTTGTGTGCAGAAAAGAGAAGTAGTGCACGGGTGCGCAACCGTGCTGTACAGACTCCAAAATTGCAGAAAGAAAGTTAGTTGTTTGCCTTTCACGAGACTAACTACTCACATTTTAGTGCTGGAAAGAGAAGTGGTGCAGGGGTGCGCAGCCGAGTCGTACAGGCTCTATAATTGCAGGAAGAAAGTCAGTTGGTCCGCTTTCACGAGACAAACTTTCACGAGACAAATGTAGGAGGAGCATTGCGATGGGGACCCTATTTCTGGGCTCCACTGGCTTTAGCGGCCCGCTACGCCTGTTAGAGGAGCGCTAGTTGCACCCCCAGATCCTCGCCGGTGAGCTAAGTCTCCCATTGCTCCCTTCAGCAAATTTCGCTGGCTATTTGCGGCGAGTTAATTTCGGTTGACCCGCTCGGACAAGCCAACCTAATGTGGGTGAGAATGTACCTGCCTCTGCACCACGGACAACCATCGCTGTACACAGCAGGGTGAATGGCATGCTTCAACAAAAGATATGGATAGGTGTTTGCATACGGTGCCAGTCTTAAGAGTTCCACCCGGTTAGAGCTGTGTGTGGTACACTGTACTTTCGTCGCTCGAGCCGTTGGTTTTTAAGGATATCTCGCGGTAAAAAGGGGCTATCGTCGGACTGGTAGGCCGCTCGGTTGATTAAATCACGAGATGTGCCGTCCGATCTCATTGCCATTGAGCCCTGCGTGACCCGGGCACCTGATGATGGCATGGTTTTGCGTTAGGTCCGGTCCTAATAGGTGAATGATGTTTTCTGGTAGTCTTCTGTGAGAAAGAGTCTACATGCGACCATAGAATCGGTGAGAATAAGGTACGATCATCCCAGGGTATTCTTAGCTTTAATAGCAAGTGCGATAGCTAAAGCCTCAGCGTTATTTGCAGACACGGCTCATGTCATGGCGCAAGTCCGAAGGCTTTGGCCCGGGGCCTCTCCTACGACTGTGAGAGCAGAATTGTTAGTGCTGCATAGGGTGACATCTGTGTAACCGTGTCCGGAGTGTTCCCGTATTGCCGCTTTAACTTACGAACTAGTGCACTCCAACGACCTTTGTGATATCGAGGGCTCATGTTTTTTTAGAGGAGGGGGGATAGGGGATACATAAATCTTTTCACGTAGCTGTTTGTCCATGGACTCTAGTTCCTCTCCCGCATACTGAGGATGAGCTGAGTAACCTACATGGAACAGCAACTTTCTCCCAGTAGTGGTTAGGATAAGCGTCTTTCGTTGAGACATTAGCACCGCTGCACGTAACCACTCATAATGACTGTATATACTGAGGGCTGTGTGACGTTCTGTGGACGTTCCAAGTGGAAGGCCAAGAGCAGCCTTGTACGATGTACGACTGAGGACAAAAGCCTGGAACCAGTTGGAGCGTCTTAGCTTCCTTGAAACCTTTTTGGTGATATGTGACACTATAAATCGTACTGGAGTTTTACTTCCCCGTTGTTCTGAGAGTTTTGATTGTGTGGTCCACTCGCTTGTTGCTTTGAAGCCACAGTTCGATGACTCGCATTTTCTGTACCTCTTTTATCCTGCGGTCTCCTAGAAAGATGTTCCGCCGCTCGTGAGTGCAGTGGGCTCTGCCTTGTATTCTAATAAATTCACATTTCTCGGGAGCACAGCTCAATCCACTGTGATAAGTGAAGTCGTCAACAGCGTTCACTGCGTCTTGTAGGATTTGCTCTTTTAGATGCGGAGCATCTAATACTCGAGGCTTGGAGTGCGGCGCCTTCCGCAAGCTTCCTCCTCCTCCTTCCACCATCTGTGCATCCCTTCCTCCTCTACACACCGCGCCCGCTTCACTCCTCCACCATCTGTGCACCCTTCCTCCTCTACACACCGCGTGCGCTTCTCCTCTTCACGAACATTCGCTAGGTGTATAATGTAGCACGCATGCGCCGTCACGCTTCGAGAACATTGGCAGCTGACGCGCGTGCATGCGCCGTCGCGCTTCGAGAACATCGGCCGCTGACGCGCGCGCATGCGCCGTTGCGCTTCTCCCCCTTCTCGAACATTCGACAGCTGACGCGCGCATGCACCGTCACCCACCATCTGTGCCGCCCGCGCTTCTCCGCTTCGAGAACATTCTACAATTCTCCTGATTCTCCAGTGGACGCGCATGCGCCGTCGCGCTTCGAGAACATTCAACAGCTGACAGTGCATGCGCCGTCGCGCTGTATATATACTCAAGGTCGGCGCTCGCTCGCTCAGTTGCCGCTCGTCGGTTGGTTTGTACGGCACGTCGACGTCCAAGGTTGCGGGGAAATGAATGCCAACGAATCCACAAACACAATGATCGACGTCCCTTCGACCAGCGCCGCCCTTCCGCATACGTGTGTACGTGTTCACTCATTTAACACCCCCTCCTACAACCACGTTAACCAATTTAGCCATCGACCCAAGTAAGTCGCAATTTAACACCCTATTTCACAACCACGTTAACCAATTTAGCCATCGACCCAAATAAGTCGCACTTTAACACCCCGTTAACCAATTATATGCTCCGCATCCTCCTCAGTGTTCCCCCGAGAGAAGCTGTGGGCAATCTTTTTGTCCCAAAGAGCCACTGCTGGCCCATAAGGTAATATCATCTCCGTAAAACGCGTACCCTCGCCCTGCAACGCCATCTAGTCTTCTTGCTAAGCGTCTCATGCCAGTGCTGAAGAGAAGAGGGGATAGTGTCTCCACTTGTGATGTGCCTTTATTGGGCATAGGAAACAGATCTGAGTGTGTATTGCCTAGGCCTATTGTAGCAGTGCGAGAAGTTAGGAAAGAGCGAACGTTGTCATATATCTTTTGCCCACAACCGATGTCATTGAGCTCAGATAAGATGAGCTCTTGGGTCATAGTGGTAAATGTACTTTTCAAATCAGGAGCTACGACGAGATGTTCTGCACCAACCATGGTATTTCAGAGTACTTCTTCCCGAAGTACAAGGAAGATGTCCTGCGTTGACAAATGTTGGCAAAATTCAAACATGCTAGTTTGAAAAAGTTCCGAACTTCAATGTAAGTCGTGAGACGTGTCCCGGTTCCGACACCAGAGCCATCGTCATCTCTCTCTCTGTCACAGATTCAACGCCTGCCACTGCTCCGTGCACTGTCAAATTCGCTGCAGAAGCCAGGTCAGCTGCACAGTCTGCCCCGGCTGATTCGACGGCCCCCGTGTGGCCGGCTGACCTGCCTGGAGACTCGACGCCTGTCCCAGTACCTGCAGACGCCCGCAACACCACTCACATTACGGACACTGAGCCCGCTTTTGCGCTGCTCAGGATCAGAACAAACAACACATTGGCACCTGGCGCTCAATCGCCCGAAAACAGTCTTCCCAACCATGGCTCCACGTAAAGCGCCAGCCAGGGCTCCCCAGACCTGCCTGCGAAGAGCTCCTCTCAGTCTTTCAGAGGAGCTAAGTCGCACGCTCTGTGACCAACCCATTACACAGACACTAACCAGTGTCGTGGACAGCCACTCCTCATTACATCTGTCAAAGGCAGGGGCCGTGTTTTCCAGGTGTGATGGTTTCTTCCTGGGCGTGTCAACGGACGCGGGAGGGTGGCCTCTGTCGCCTGTGTGGAAAGTTGTCGGCAGGGGAATGGTGTGGATCGGCTTCGGAGCGGGAGGCATCCTGAAAGTTGATGAGCTAGGAGCAGTTATGTCGTTTTTGGAAGGAGTATCCTGTTTGTTGCCGTAAAACATGAGCATGGCGTCTCACAGGTCATTGTACGGGCGAGCGCTCCAGGATAAGTATGTGAGGCGGCATTTGAGGTCATGTGGAAGATGATATTTTCCACTACCTCCAACATGAGCTCTTGGATTCAGATCCCGTTGTGATACAAGCCCACCGCAAACTCCTGGAACCACACTCTAGGCGAGAGGTCCGGAACAGTGGCAGTGGCGGGTCGCATTGGGGTTGCCAGGCTTACACTGGCTTGCGCTGGCTGCCACGCTTGCGCTGCAACATGGCCGCGGAGCTCAGCGGCAGTTGTGCAGCGTCGGTCACTTGTCCATTTGTCCATAGTACCCGATTTGTAGGCGACGTGACGGCATCTGACGAAGACGTACCGTAATCACAGGTTAAATGAACAGACCAGACGTACAGGAAGTGAGTTGCCGAAGTAGATTGGCGGCCGTGGCGTCCAGCAAGCGAGAAGCGTCCGAACATTCTAGGCACCTCACGCCACGAGCCACAAGCGCTCATCCCCTCCTTCTTTAGACAGCTGGCCAACACTAGCACTGCGCTACATTCTCACAGTTCTTTCAATCTCGCAGTTCAGCTCCACGGTTACCACCTGTCCTAAGTAGACATATTCATTTACAACTTCTAGCTTCTATCCACATTCTGCAAAACGCTGCTTGCAGCTGACACTCTTGTACATTGTTCAATTTTAATGCATATTATTTTCAGACCTACTCTTCTGCCTTCCGTGTGAACTTCAGTATTCATGAGCTATAATTCTTCGTTACTCATGATGACAATGTCATCAGCTGATCGCAGGTTCCTGAAATACTTTCCTTCTTCTAACTCTTCCCATTCTATGGCCCTGAAAACCTCCTGTAAACACGCGGTAAATAGCATTGGACAGGTTGTGTCTAACTGCTCTAAGCCTTTTTTACTGGAATTCTGTCGCTTTTTATGGAGAGCTATGGTCGCCTTGGATGCGCTGTAGATTTCTTCAAGTATGTTTATGTAGGATTCGTTGACGTCCTGATTCCGTAGCGCCTGAATAACTGCTTATGTCTTGGCTAAGTAAACGTGTTCTCGTAATATATAAAGGCTATGTATAGGGGCTTGCTGCATTCCGTGCATTTCTCCGTCACCTGTTTCAGCATGATTATGGTATATTGTGTAGTGGCCTGTACGAAACCATTCGTATTTTTTGGTAAAGTGAACTCTAATGTTATCCTAATTCAATAACTAAAATTTTGGTAAATACATGGTAGAAAACGGACAGTAGGCTTATCGTCCTCTAACTGTTTGAAGTCCTTGATCTTTCGTTTTTTGTAGATTCAGATCATGCGGGCGTTCTAAGATTCTGGTGCACTCTTTCTCAAGAGACTCTTCGGGGGCCACTTTTTCCAACCCTATTTGTCCGCCATCCTTCAGCAGGTCTGTTGTTATCATGTTCTCACCAGCAGCTCTGCCTCTTTGCATTCCTTCTAGTGTTCTCATTACTTCGCCTGTCGCTACTGGTATGATCGCGAATTTTGCTGGGATATTAATACTTCTGACTGTATAATTCTTGTTATTTGGGCTTCAGTAAAGCTCATACAAAGGTGCTCCACCACCTCAACTATCCTGTCCATATTGGTTTTGATACTGCCTTCCTTCCCCCTTATTGTATACATCCGACTATTGCCTACGCGAAAGCTGGCCTTCGCAGCCTTTTGGCTGCCGCCGCAGCCTGCTTGACTCTCTCCATGTCAGCTACCTCCCGCCTAATGATTCTTTTCGAAAGCTCCAACTTTGTCGGTTGCGTTTGAAGCCTTTACGGTTTGTTGTCTCTTAATGAGATTTTTTCCAGGTTCATCGTGCAGTCCCGTCAAGCAACGGCACTTTTGGTATATATAAAGGTGTGGTGGCATGCCGGTCATGCATTTTTATTATTTATATTACCAATTTTCATTTTATGCTTTACATGCAGTAAAATCATGTAAAACCGAACTTGTATATCGACCTAGCTAAACAGCTGTCAGCTCACTATGGGTGTGGCATCTAAATATTCTTGTAAATGACGTTGTTTTCGTAGTGCCACCTGTCATTTGGGTTGGTTATGCAGAAATGTCTCAATAAATCAACGGCCGGAGGAGCTCCATGGACACGGCATGTAAATCACGTGCTTCATGAGAAGTTAGTCTGACCTTCAGGATATGACCAGTTTTCACCTTGTTACAGTCATGCCAGAAATACCAATGTCGGTGTAACTCCCATTACCAATACGTTCTGAAAGGAAATACGGAAAAACAAAAGAGAAGGAAGGGAAGTTAACCTGGCACTTGCTTGTTTAGTACAATACGCTGTGAGATCGAGAAAAAGGATGTAAAGTTAAGAGAGAAGTGAAACAGACAAGAAAAATGTCAGTACATGAGCTGACGCGTACGCAGTGGGGGTACTATTCAAAAGCCAAAGATGTTCACATAGAGCCGTAGTCGTCAGAAAGCGCAAGATGGCCGTGGCTGCCTTGAGAGCTTATGAAAGACGAGGGGTGTATTCCTATACTCACCGTAAACGGCTAAATAGACAGGTAAATGGATGGTGGCCATCTTAAGTGTCTTTCCAATTCTCACGTAGCCGGCAAAATATACAGCTCTGAAAAGACCACATCGTAGACAAACACGATGCAGGCTATTTTGCTGTTTAAACAAGATTGTGGCTTAAAGAATCGCTCAGATAGATTTGATCTTACCGGAATGGTTGTCTGCACACAAACAGACGCTTCTCCGGACACTCAATATGATTAATGCTAATTTTTTTTAAGATTTCCACCCAAAATAAGCCAAAAATACAACTGTTACGTTTGTTTATTTTGGCTTTCTATTCTCGACGCGAGGTGGCGGATGGTCACGTAAAAGCCGTCCATAGTTATTCCAATTCTCGGACAGCATGGGCTAGGTGATGTGTTCTAAGCAGTCTGCGTAGACTGTCTACGTGCTGTCTAACAATTGGAACACAGCTGAGGACAATCTGGAGAGCTCAAAGTCTCAGGTGGCTAGATAGATAAATAGATAGATAGATAGATAGACTGACAGACAGACAGACAGACAGACAGACAGACAGACAGATAGATAGATAGATAGATAGATAGATAGATAGATAGATAGATAGATAGATAGATAGATAGATAGATAGATAGATAGATAGACTCTTAATGGGCGAATCTTTCTAAAAATGCCTCACATTAGGAATTTCAGCACTAAGTGAAATGATACAGTTACAAATTTATTTTCAGTTTGAATACTAGGAGAATAATGCCAGTATATGTGAGTAACTTTTACTTTTTTCTTGACCACATTGACCGTAAACGAAGTCGCTGAAAGCATTCATTTATTTACCAGTGATTCAAAGAATGCTTCGCATTTGTAATTCGAACAAAATAGAGTAAGCATTGATTACTTAAGTCTCCTTCTGAACTATCCTTTTTGGCGTAACTGAAAGACAGTGAGCCTCAAGGGTAAAAAAATATGAATAATTAGATTGAGTGGGCTTTGGATTGAGTGGGAATAGTTAGATTGAGTGGAATTGAGTATAATCCATACCTTGTGGCTGAACTATAAATGAAATGGAGTGAACCACATTTATTAGGACTTAATGAAAATACTATGAAAAGATATTCAGAAGCATACATTCGTTACACTTCTCAGATACCAAATGAGAAATCACGTTCGAAGAAATGCATAGCTGCTAAGACACGTGCTGTCTGAAGTGTAGCTGGCAGATATTTTTTTTATATCTGCCAGTGTAGCTGGCAGATATAAAAACATATCAAGTAAGTGAAAGACGACAGAGTGAACATCGAGCCTCTAAACCTTCAAGTTCAAAGCTATCAGGATCTCATACGTATTCACCTAAAACGACAGCTTATTGCTGGGGCTTTGCCATTGTCCGTCGTCGTAACCTTGGCCTCCGAGATGGTGAGTGCTTCGGCGTGCTTCTCTTCGGATGTCCCAATCACTGCACTCCCCCCCAAAATGAACGGGTATCACCTCGCGCGCCCACCTACCACACCATGGCGCAGATCCCGGTGGTGGTGTATACCGTGGCACAGAGCAGAAAGCACTGCATGTAAGAATTATTTTCTATAATTTAATTTTTCCACGTGTGAGCAAGAATCACCACCAGAACTTTCTAGCTGCACTAAAGGTGTCTTTTCTGTTACTGCATTTCTTCAGGTCTAACTTACGAAGAAAAAGCGTAGAAACTGCCAAACTTTTCTGATATATATCATTGCAAATGTATTAATTTGTCTGTAGCAGCATTACATTTTTCCATCACGGTCAGTATAATCTCGGCGCTAAATAGCTTGATATCAAAATTATAGAGACATTCTAGCATTTCGTCATTCTACAGACGTGCATTGGGGAAAATAGGGCTGATTATCATGGTTGAATCATATTTACTCCTGTCGTGACACATAGTGCCCCCGCGATGGTGTAGTGGCTAAAGTTCTTGGCTGCTGACCCACAGTTCGCGGGAACGAAACCCGGCTGCGGCGGCTGCATTTTTGATGGAGGTGAAAATGCTGCAGGCCCGTGTGCTCAGACTTGGGTGAAGGTTAAAGTGTCCCAGGTGGTCGAAATTTCCGGAGTCTTTCACTACGGCATCTCTCATAATCATACTGTGGTTTTGGGATATTAAACCCCACATATCAATCATCATTGTCACTTTAGGTGGAATACCTGCCGCGCATGACTGCGATAGAAGAAAAATGCTGTCTTTAGTGGTTGTCTTTTTGTTGTGCGTTTGAAGATTATGATGCTTTAATCTTCATGATATCTACGTATAATTTTCATGCTTCTCTGGCCCTATACAACAGGTGTAATTGATATTTTCAGTTTTGTTGAAGATATCCTATCAAGTAAAAGCCTTATCACTTCTAACAACACCATGTGGTTAGCACTGTCGAAATGTGATCCCATATGAATTATCCTTTGTTTAGAAGAAAATCAGTCGTTAGCATCTTCGAAGCCAGCAGTTGCTGATCCGCACTCACACGTTGTGCATGCCCTGTTTTTTTTAGGTAAACGTGCTTCAAATAAATGCATATTATTTGCTGAACGAAGTCTGTCTGTTCATTGCGGTGCGGCCCAGCCACCTGCGTTTAGAAGATTGGCAACGAGAGTTTCGCTCGGAGAAGACCAAGAGATAAAAATGGCCCACGGAGCAGCATGAGTCAAGTGCTACCGGTGTTCGACATCGATAAAGTGTGGCCGTCATCCTTTATAAAGCTGAAGAATATTACGGAGCGAGTGATAATAATCATCATTCTAAGAGACCACTGCTGGTAGCCGCACTTGGATTGGAAACAATCGATATTCTGTGGGGAAGCATTGAGCCAGAGAGGTCGAACACGGCAACGTAAAAGAAAGTTGTGAACGAGCTGGACGACTCTTATGATCCTACGTAAGATATTTCAGAAATCTCCGAGTACTTCAATCGAAGTCAGCAAGACAACGAGCCAGTTTATGAATTCATAATATAAATCTGCAGGCCTTCCAAAAACAGCAATTTTGGTTCAATAAGGGGTCGGATGTTAAAGGGTCACTTGCCAGGCCCTATACCAAATTTTAGTTAGACCATAGAAGGTGTTGGGCGCCCGGTGTGAACAACATTATGTCACAAGAATTTCTTATTCGGTTAATTACGAACTGAGAAAACTCTTTTTTTTTTTTGAAGCGGCGCGAAACGCGGATGAGAGAAGGCGAGCTCGAAACCCTTGCCGCTCCTCCACGTAGCCTTTGGAAGCCAAATCAGTTCCCTACCCTCTTCGGCATCCAACCAAGAAGTTACGTTCGGATGACGTGGTTGAACGAGCCCAACCACCGAGCGCGAGAGCTGCGTTTTCAGGGGCGAAGCTCCTTGAAGCGGCACCCGTTCGTCCCTCGTCGTAGTCTTAGTGCGTAACCAGTTTTACGTTTTGACCTGCACAGTGGTACCGGTGGGAGATTTCTTCTGTGCGTTGTTGAACTGTAAAAAATTCGCAGCGGACGCCTTAACTAAAAGCCGTATTCTCCTGTCTGTCATTCCCCGTTAGCAGCCATTTATTTATATTTAAAACGAATCTTCATGACCCATAGTGAAAAATACGCGGTTGCATGGACTTCAAAAACTAAATCCAATTCTCTGTACGTCGTACTGTCACTGAGGGAAAACATGTTGTGAGCCGACTGTTTCTTGCAGCTGTGGAGTATTAGAGAAACGACAAACTAAACCATGCCCCGCCGCGGTGGTCTTGTGACTAAGGTACTCAGCGGCTGACTCGCAGGTCGCGGGGTCAATGCCCGGCTATGGCGGTTGCATTTGCGATGGAGGCGGAAATGTTGTAGGCCCTTGAGGTCAGATGTGGGTGCACGTTAAAGAACCCCAGGTGGTCGAAATTTCAAGAGCTCTCCACTACGGCGTATCTCAAATTCATATGGTAGTTTGGGGACGTTACACCCCACATATCAATCAATCAATCAATCAATCATTAATGCAACACTAAACCATGTTACGTCGATGTTTGCATTATTGTTTTCAATGTTACGTTATTTTTACATGGTATTTTATAGCAATTGACAGCAAGCTTTGAAGTGAAACGACAGGGTTGGCTATTCACCTTTGTGACACCTACAGAAGACGGTAAGGATGTTTTCAGTATTGATACAGTCCACTACGAAAATGCGAGCTGAAATATAGACGCCATCTGCTTTTGTAATACTGCTATTTACTTCTAAGTGCAGTCTACAAAAAGTACCTATTAGTATGGCTCTTACCTATATGTGCGTATATAAATTTGGAACTTCTTTTCAGAACACATCCTCAGGGCTCAGATATTTTAACAGTACTGCAAACAGCTGAAAACTAAGTGTATTAGCAAAAAAATGCGCAAAAAACTATAGATCATGTTCCTGAAAGGAACCCTGATGGGATGCAAAGCAGAAACGGGCGCACCGCGAGTGCTGGAAGAACGGTTTGAAGCGAAAATTGCACGAGTAAACGTTGACTTGAAATGCAAAGACACGCACGTGAGGCGGGTTATGTTTCGTGTGAGTTTCGTCGCAGATAAGTGACTTGAAAGACTAGACAAATCCATTCACGCGTTCGTAGCAGCCGTGCGGACGTTGCCTGGCAGTCATTTGCAATGGCATGCAGGCCACGTCCGTGCAGCTGCTGTGGACTCGAAACAAATCTGTCGAGTGTTTCCACTTTACGTGTGGTCGATGGTTGCAGGCGGTGCAGAGAGTGAAGCGAGAGAGAACTGTGTTGGGAGCGGGTGCAGGAGCCAGCAGCTGCTGCGGGTGAGAAAGACAGTGACGGCAACGCCCAGCTGTTACGACCTACCTGGCACCGCTTCAACGAGACAGCATACGCAGGCAGTCAAACAGCTGCTTCGCATCTAATAAGGCAATTTTCATGCGAAGAATGTTACGAGTGACTGGATTTGGTAATGGCGGTGGCAGTGGCTATGATGTTTAATCCGGAAACTCAGGTGGCATGAGTGTACAGAAATATGGCAACGAATCTTTTTCGGTAACATCTTTGTTTTCGCACTTTTTCCTAACACATCATGTTCCCTCGAATGACGGCTTGTAGGGAACAAACCATTTATATTTTTTAGAGATTACTTTCATTTTACGTTTCCACAGTGCATAGTTCTCTGCATATAAACGCATGACCGTCTTTGTCACCTGCAGCAACTGATCTTCTGCACTCGACCGCATGTAAATAAATTGTCAACATAAAGAAAGCAAGAATAAGGGTTGAGAATGTTGAACCGAACAAAAAAAGATATAGAGAAGCACCTCACAATGTGCCACCTGCAGTGCAGCTTCACGAAGATCTCGGAGCTAGACAGCAGACAGCTACCAAAAACCTGGCTTACTGTCATCATCGTGCCGATCTTAATAGCACGTAAGCCAGCGTCAACCCCTTCAATGTACAGGCCTGTCTCTCTTACCTCAGCCGCCTGCAAGGTGATGGAAGCAATGGTCTTGGCCCTCTTTGAGTGGATTGCTAGGGCCCTGGACTACTTTCCCGAGTAACAAACTGCATTTCGGCACCACCTCCACACAACAGACTCGATTAGTGACGCCGTCTCTGCACTGGAGCATGCAAGAATCATGAAAGGGGCGGCCCTTTCAGTGCTTTTGGACGTGAAATATGCATTTGATGGCCTAGCACATCTGGTAGTCATGCAGGTACTAGCAGCCCTAGGCGTGCACGGCCGCATACTCTGCTTTGCGCAGGGCTTTCTGTCGGGCCAATTTTTCGGCATGAGAGTTGGCCACGCGCTCAGCTCTCCACAACTGGTATGGACAGGGGTGCCACAGGGTTCTGTACTGAGCCCCTTCTTATTCAACATCGCATTGGCACGCCTATTAGCTGTCATTCCTTCCGGCCAGCACTACCCTGTACAATGTTCCATATATGCTGATGACGTTACCTTGTGGAACTGGGGCCCTACCAGGAATCTGCAAACTGTCCGATCTTGCCTGCAGAGTGCACTGAATGGTGTAGGCGACCATGTCGCATATGTAGGTCTGGCTGTCTCTCCCGCTAAAACGAAGGCACTCCTTGTGCACCCCAGACCAAGAACACGCAGCAGAGTGGCCCATCTAACCATCGAGGGCACCACAATATTTCGGGAGAGTGTGGTGACCTATCTCGGGCTTCGCACCGAACATAGGCTGTCCTGGTCCCCTGCAGTAAAAGAAGCCATACGCATGGTGAAGAGAACCCAAAAGGCCGTGAATGGCATCTTCCTCAGTGGACGCGGCTGCTCACTATCATGGCGCTTCGCCTTTACACAGCAGCAGCCACATCACGGCTGCTGTACGCATTTCCAGGGGTAGAACTTCCTCAGCGGCTTTTGGAGCACCTCGAGTCACTGCATAGCAGCTTCATTTGTTGTGTCCTCGGCCGGCCACGGTCCTCTCAAGTCACAGCCACCCTGGCAGAGGCAGGGGTCTGGCCTCTCTCCTGGCTCCTAAATTAACGTGGGCTTCTGCGCATTGATCGGCTAGCCCATACACTCGATGGATGCCCCCTGCTTGCGCAACTGCAAAGTCGAGCATGATCTCAGATGGGGAGCTACTGCAGATCTATCAAGCAGCTGTGGGACGGGTGCTCCAGCCGTCCCTCTTCCCTCGCCAACAGAAGAACCATTGGCTAACAACACTGATCTGGGAGGGCTCTCCAAGCGTCGCTCACCCATTTGCGCGCTCAAGCAGGCGTCTGCCTAAAAGATAGAGAAAGAGCTGGCTGGAAGGCTTATTGCGTACACAAACGGCTCCGTCATCCCAGACACAGGCTCGGCCACAGCTTCCTGCGTTATGCTAGCACTTGGTTGGACGGCCTCCTGCCGTCTGCTTTTTGCCGCCTGCTCTACCACTGCAGAGACGGCCGGTCTCCCCATGGCAGTTCACCAGCGGGCAGCCAACCCCGCCAACGTGCCCCGGAGCTATCGCGCACGACTCAAGGGCTGCGTTGCTGGCCTTGGCAAAGCCGGAACGAACAGGCTTCGCAACGCAGTTGCCCATCACCAAACTGCACGCCATCCTTGCCAGTGGTGTTGATGTTCTCTGCACTCGGTCCCATCTTATGTGGGAAATCAAGGAAGTGAGCACGTTGACGCCCTGGTGAAAAAAGCTTATCACTCCACCGTCCCTGCGTACCATACCGCGGTCGCCTCAGACTTTTAGAAGCTCACATTGAGGAGGCTCTTGCTACGCTTCCTCCCTGACAATCGAGTAGCAAGGATAAAACCCCCAACCCGGCTGCCTCACCGGGGTTTCACCAGAAGGGAGCAATCTCTGCCACTTCGCTTTTGCGTCGACTGCTCCTGGCCTGCGGCCCAGCGTCATCGGCTTGGCAGAGCCTCGTCTACGGCATGCACTGCGTGCGGGGCTGATAAAACCATCGAGCACCACTTGTGTGTTTGTCCAGTATTTCTCACAGAACGCAGCGTCTTGCTCACTACACTCGGTCGCCACGGTCTTCCAACGGCTACACAGAGCAACCTTCTCTTTCCTGCATGGAACCACATCCAGGCCATCAAGGTGGTTCTTTGTTTCCTTGAGGACACTGGACTCGACAACCGGCTATAGAAGCTGCCCGCCGCGTCTTTGATCATGGATGCCATTTCTCTTTTTCTTCTCTCTTCTTCACATCATTATTGCCTCCTCCCCTAAAGGCACTCAGCCGTGCTCCTAATGAGGGCTCGAGAAGTTGCGTCTTTTCCTTTCCTGAACCACTATCTCTGTCTCTTCCACGTCTCTCCCCAAGACTTCAGGAGCTCTCCGCCAAAGCCAGACGTGGCGTTGTCATCGTTCCGCAAACTGGAGCTTCAGTTCTGTATTTTGTGTTTGTAAACAAAGGTAGGCTGATGTCGACATTATGGGTAGAAATATAGCGACGTCCACACTCAACTTCCACCATAAGCGGCGAGGGCTGCGATATGCGCCAACAAAACGACGTTGTAAGACGCCATAAGCGTTGTGAAAGCCATAATCGCTGAGGGCTGCGATGTGCGCCAACAAACAAAATTTAGTTGTGAGATGCGACTCGCATCCGACCGCGATGCAACTCGTCGGCCTACCGTTTTTTTTTCTCATTGCTTGACTTACTGGGTTTTTGATGGTGCATGCACTTTTGAAAACCCTGTAGAAACTGCGGTAGGCAGAGCGTCTTTTGACTACCAAGACAGCGCCACCGCATTTTCGTGACGTAAGTCTTGTGGAATTTCTCTATAGGCGCACAGCGGAGGGTCGAAATGGCGGACAATAGGGTAATGTCGCGAGCGTTTACGTCAGCATCGTAGAGCGTGAAGACATGTTCATTGGTTTATGACTACTGAGAGACTGAACTGCGTCGCAGTTTTCTCACCGTGTGACAGCTTCGGAGCATTGCTACATGGCGCCGCCTACGTCGCTGGAATGACCTAATAGGGTGACACCAGACGTGACCGGCGCGACAAGCGTCCGTCGGTTCGGCCCAGTGGCAACCGGTGCGAAATGAAGCATGTCGCATTTCCTAATTTACACAGCACAGCGTCTGCCTTTCTTCGTGACGGAGTGACGCCGTGTGCGCTCAAACGGGCATGCGTCAAAACAACGGAGCGCAGCGTGCGCCTACGAGTATATGGCATGCAGATACACCATGAAGGGGAGTGAGCTGATCTACTGATTTCTAGAAGGGGGATTTTGGCGGCTGGTGTGGCATTGCCGGCGTAACGCAATAAAACAAACGCCGCCGTGCTCACGTCGAAGTGTATTGGCACCTTGAGTGTGGTGTGTAATAACGCTCATACATGACACGCATATCTAGATTATCATGTTTGCACCAGTCATATGCCGTCGCCATCCATTCACGAGGAACAATACGAAATTTTGGCTTATGTTAAGGTATCGAAATTGCTGAGAGTGCATCATGAGTGTGGGACGTAGTCATTTTGTTACATGACACGCATCCCATGATCATCATGCTTGCACGTCTCATTTATCTATGTTGTCCATTTACGTCACATAATACCAAATTTGGTACATGTGCAGCTAGCGCAATGGCCGCGAGCACATCATGAGCGTAGCATGTAGTGATGTTATTACTCGACACGCATCTCATGATTATCATGTTAGCACCAATCGCATACCTTCGCAATCCATTCCAGTCCCGTAATACCAAATTCGGTATATGCAAAGCTAGCGAAACGGCTGCGAGCACATCTTGATGCGGCATGTAGTCATGTTGCTACATTACATATATCTCATGAATGTGATGTTAGGGTCTCTCGCTTTTGTTCGCCATGCAGTCATGTTATACCATACTAGTTTTCCAACACAATATGTGAATGAAACCACCGCAATAGCAGCAAGACCATTACATGTAAATCATGAAATTTATGACATACATTTCATGATCTTTATGTCGTGACTTATCAGTTATTTTTGTCATACAGTCATGTTATATCAAACCAAGTTTTGTATTGATACCATCATACAAACGGTAAGGAGAGCTAGAAGTCTTAGGAAGCTAGATAGATAGATAGATAGATAGATAGATAGATAGATAGATAGATAGATAGATAGATAGATAGATAGATAGATACGCTCAATGTCACCGAAGTTCACCAAGAATCGCTTAGCATGTAAAATTTATTCATAAGCTGTGTCGTGAATGTTGTGCCTCTGTCTGTTATGACGCTAGAAGGTGCACCGTGACGCAACGCAGTGCGGCGCATGAAAAATGGCACTACCTCAGAGACCATGGCTTGAGGGATCGCTTATGTCTCAGCTTAGCGTGTTAAATAATCGGTTAATACGATCACCCACTTGTGTCCGTCATATAAAAAGGGAAATGGGCTTAGAATGACCATACCAACTTGTTCGAACCGCTTACAGTGCGCTTCAAATGGCTAAAGTAAGGCAGCCAGCTTAACAGACGGTTGCTTTCAGCGCTGGCATTCCCGACAGCCCTTGACGTATTGTTTGACGCATCTCGAAACTCTAGGGCCATAGTACTTCTCGGTCATTCTGGCAAATGTAAGGGTGGCAAGACGTGGGTTCGTCATGACAAGCGAAGAGGACTTCGTCATGCATGTTCCGAGGACCTATCAAGAAGTACACAGGCACGGTCGTTCATATGGGCGTTCTTCTTGCATTGCAAGCCGTCCCGCAGGCAAAACTACGTCAACGAGCGGGGGAGATGATGTGGTACGGTTGTGTCGTGGCCCTCCAATTGATAAAAAATTGCTCGAGTTTCTTCGTCGTCACGCAGTCGTCCCCTCAGGTCCGGCGAGTTAATGGCTCCCAGGAAGCCTTCGTCGTCTTCTGCTCCCTGACTGACGAGATGAAGCAGTGTGCGCGACAGTGTGTCACCGTCTTCATGCTTACAGGCCGACTTTAAACGATGGTAGCGTCAAATTTCTGTAGCCGCAAGCCCAACCGTGGTAGTTATTCCGAACAGTCTTGCATGTTTGCCAACTAACAGAGGGCATGATGGTCTATCGCTATCTTGAAGGGACGACCAAAATGTATGGGTAAAACTTATGGATTTGCCCACACTACTGCGAGGCACTCTTTCTCCGTAGTGAAATAATTCGTCTCGGCACGGCTTGGAGGGCGGATGGCGTAAGCTATGACTCATTCAATGCTATCTTGACACTGAACGAGCCCTGCACCGAGACCAAGGTTGCTGGCGTCAGTATGCACCGCCATGTCAGCAGCATCACCGAAATAAGTGAGAGTGGGCGCTGATTGCGTGCGCTGTCGAAGTTTAGCGAACGGTGCTTGTTGCTCGTTTTCCCACATGAACGGTGTGTCCGGCCTTCTGAGGCGAGTCAGGGGTTCCGCTATCCCTGAAAAGCCGTCAATTAACCTGCGATAGTAGGCACAAAAACCAAGAAAGCGCCAGAGGGCTTCTTATCGATAGAAGCTGGAAATTCGGCAGCACCGGCGCTTGTCTGGTTCGAAACGAACTCCGGCGTTAACTACATGTCTAAGAATATTGAGTTTCTTATAAGAGTAGGGGCATTTCTGTGCTTTAGTGTGAGGTTCGCCGATCGGACAGCTTCCAGAACATTGCGCAAGTGGTGAATATGTCGCTCGAACACGGCAGAAAAGACCACCACATCGTGAAAGTAGACAAGACAAGTCTGCCACTTCAGATCGATGGGGACAGTGTCCATCATTCGCAGGAAGGTAGCCGGCGCTGAATACATGGAAAAAGGAAGCACACGAAATCGGTAAAGGCCATCTGGAGTCACGAAGGCTGTTTTCTCGTGGTATCGCTCATCTACAGCAATTTTTTAGTACCACTTTTCAGATACAGAGAAGAGAATCATTATGAATGGCAAAATCTATTGAACGAGTCATCAATATGCGGCAGCGGGTACACGTCTTTTTTGGTCACGTTGTTAAGCTTCCGGTAGCCGACGCAAAAGCGTAGTGACCCGTCTTTCTTTTTGACCATGACAACCGGAGACGACCATTGGTTGTTGGATAGTTCGATGACTCCATCGTAATGCCCCTTTCGGACTTGCGTATGTACCGCTTCACGTTCTTTTGTCAACACGTGGTAAGAATGCTGGTTGATCGTGCGTGCGTCGTCGTACGTGGTTATTCCGTGCTGTGTGATGAATGTCTGGTGTACCATGGAACTTGCGAAGCAGGACCGACATTTAAACAACAGCGTGCGCAGTGCGGTCTTGTTACTGATCGACAGCGTAGGATTGATGTCGATATTGCCGAATGCCTTCTCTGTGGCTTTGGTGGCCTCCGACGTGAAACCGTTGCCAATTTCTTCTATTTCGTTGACAAAAACAATTCAAGTGCCCTGGTAGAGGTGTCGATGCTCGTTGCTGTCACAGGTCCCCTCAGTTAGGGAGGCCGGGCTAATTCCAAGGGCCGAAGTATCGGCCCCCCGAACTGCACCACGAAAGCGTTGACAAATCAGCAGTGGTCCTATTTGGCGCGCCAGCGGACGCCGGCTGTGGCCCAAAGAACAAGTCAGAGCCGAAAGTTTGTAAGCAAAACAAAATTATCTTCTCAAATATGGCAGATCAAAACAATACACAAATATGTACACTCGACAATAGTTGACTACGATATGTCACCAATCAAACAACGTAATACACACTACAATCAGCCACACTCGAAACAACGGACACAGACAACCATACACACTACAATGAATCGCATGCATCGAACAACCAAGACACTTAAAGACTAAATACTTCGAAAACTTACTCAGTCCAAAGTCCTTGGAACAAAAGTCTGAATGATACTCTTCCGAGAACCACTCACTCAAATCCGGCACCGTTGTCATTCTGCTGCCCCCGAAGCTTCTATTCCAGGAAACCTCGCGTTCTTAATTGGCGGCTGTCGAAGCACCGAACTTCTTCGGCGGTAACACGTCGGCTTCCCACGCGCAGCTGTTGCCACGCGTCTTCACTCGCTGGTGGTAGACACACACTCCTGTCTGTAGCAGAGGCTTCACGCCTCAGGTCGAAATCCCCTTCTTCTCCTCCTTTGTCACTGAAAACAAAAGGCTTTGCCCATACGGTGGAATGACCCTACGCACACTAGCGCAACATTCCCTCTTCTCCTCCTTTGTCGCTAAGGTCAAAAGGCTTCGCCGATACGGCGGATTGGCCCTACGCACACTGGAGCTAACTTCCTTCTTCTCCTCCTTTGTCGCTAAGGACAAAAGGCTTCGCCGTTACGGCTGAATGACCCTATGCACACTGGCGCTAACTTCCTTTTTCTCCTGATCTCCCATCTATGCTGCTAGGTTAAACACCCTTCGCGCTGGATTACAGAAAATTCTCATCATTTCCGTTGGCGCGATGTGCAGGGAAGGCTGGGGAAAGCGCGAGACTTTTCGAGGGCCGTCCGCGACACATGACGCAACTCTGCATCACCACGCCCCTTTCCCTCGAGAACCTTCCAGGGCTTGCTGGCCGCTGATGTGAGGAGGTTAGTCGGCGGACTACGCTTCCGAGGGGAGGAGGGACGGCGCGCCCCGGGATACTTTGGATGCTTGTTTTCTTCTTTATCGTTGACTTTGAGGTGCCTCTCTAGCAGTTGGTCGCAAGAATTCGGCGGCGCGCCCTTTTTTGAGCGCTCGTTTGTGACAACTGCTAAAGTTCGCAACAACAACTGTGATCAGCCCCCACGAAGCTGTATGACACTTCTGGCTACACAAAAGTCTTGTTTCAAAAGGTGCTCCAAGTTCGTTGCGGCCACAGATATACCATCGCCCAAATTGCAGCATGTGACGTCGCCCAAGGCACTTGCTCGAGGAGGAAGCGTGACGCTGTCTGGAGAAACTCGAAGTACGTCGAGACGCCGTTCATCTTCCGGTACATCAATTGCTCGGTCGGCTGAAAACATGACACGGCGCTCTCGCAGGTCAATAATAGCGCCATACTCTTTAAGCGTTTATTTCGTTACTCCATGCGTTTACTGTGGTATGCAGTCATGTTCTCACATGACACACATCTCATATTTATCATGTTTGCACCAGTCACATGCCTTCGTCATTCATTGACATCACATAATACAAAATTTGGCGTATGTGAAGCTAGTGAAACAGCCGTGAGAGCGTCATGACTGTGGCATGTGTTCATGTTGTTACATGACACGCATGTCGTAAGATGTTCGGGTGGGTTATTTACCTATGTCGTCCGTTCGCGTCGCGAAATACCGAGTTTGGTACATGTGAAGCTAGCAAAACGGCCGCGAGCTCATTATGCGCGTAGCATGTAGTCATGTTGTTACATCACACGCATCTCATGTTTCTCATGTTTGCACCAGTCACATACCTTCGTCATCCATTCTTGCACCGTAATCCCAAATTTGGTATATGTGACGCTAGCGAAACGGCCGCGAGTGCATCATGACTGTGGCATGTATTTATAATGTTACATGACACGCATGCCATGATTTTCATGTTAGGGTCGGTCCCTTGCGTTTGCCATGCAATCATGTCATACTATACCAGTTTTGCAACATGTCATGTGAACAAAACCACCGCAAGAGCTGCAGGACCCTGAAATGTAAATCATCAAATTCGTGACATACCTTCAATGATTTTTATGCTATGACTCGTCAAAAGTGTTGTTCATGCAGTCATTTTATACAAAATTTGATTTTGAAATCATTACCGAAACGGGCAGGAGAGCTAGAAGTGGTATGCGGCTAGATAGATGGATAGATACTCTTAAAGCCACCGCAGTTCGCCAAGAAATGCTTCTCATTTAAAAACGGCTGCTCGTCAAACAAGGTAACTACAAAGGATTTTTCGTGAGTTAGTTTCAAACGGTTGAGTGCTACAACTAGTAACTCAGTAAAGTTTTATAGCCGGTTCAATGTAGCGGCATATCTGCCTTGAGGGCGTGGTGCCGTAGACCGGTGGCCGCCGCCACCACGGGAGAAAGAGGGCTGTTCAAATTGCACGGCAAGCCTCACCGTCGAGGCCTTTCAACCTCCGAAAACATTGCCGCTTTTCTGAATGCAGTTGTAGACCTCGAATATATCAATACGACACCATACACCATGTAACTTGTAAGCTCCAAACATAAATTACGTCTTATGATTTCTGTTGTGAGCCACTACATGAGGGGTTCTCTTTCTCACGACCGAAGGGCACACGCGATGGGTAGGCGTTGGAAGAAAGCATAAAAAGGCTAGATGAGAGGGTGGTGAACAGCTGGATCATGCGGATCCGGCTGGCATTAATAAATTAGAGGAGTCGCTGCTTCAATAATCACAGGGAGCGTACGCCTCTAGATTTTATTTATCAATGACGACCACACACTGCCTTATGCGATGGAGAAACGTGAGTTCCGAATGTGGGCATGCCATGATTAGCTGTTTTCTTGTTGCTGTGCTTGGTAAGGGCCCAGATAACATGGGTCGTCTCGTATTGCATAATGATGTTTGCGCATTCTGCAATAAACTGCTTAGGCTTTCATACGTAGGTACCGATTCTGAAAGCGCTGTGATGGCTTTATGTTTTTACAGAAGATTTTCAACCAACACCAAGTGAAGAAGGCGAAAAATTACAAGGAAAATACTGGGTGTTAGATTATGGCAATGATTGCTTGCTCTTAGGATTTGGTTCTTACAGAAATGGTAAGCGAATGTGCACATAAACACTTTTTAATCATCTCTGAAAACACTGATACAATAAACTCAATAGGTTCAGGTAATCCACTCCTCTACTAAAGCGATAGATCTCATATACCCTTTATTGTAGCTCTTAGTTTCAGCAGCTCTACCAGAAATTTTACGAGTGCTGAAAATACCACTCTTTTTTAATGCTAAGGAAACCAGTCGAGTATAGGCAAATTATATATAAAGAGATAATAAAAAAATGAAAGGCAAGGAGGTTGACCAGCAGTGTACCATCAGGTGCGCTACCATGCACTAAGGCGAGTGGCCAAATAAATGAAGATATGAACAAAAATGGAGAAGAAAGTAGACATACAGAAAACAATGAACAAAGGAAACTGTAGAGTTTCAGTACTACAGCCCATTTATTAGGCTATCACCACGCGAAAACGTCAATATGCTTTGAATATTTTTCTCTGCAAAGACTGTTTGTGTCGTTTGCAGCTTGGTTTTCAAAAAATCTTCATAAGCATATTTTTTTTGTAAAAGTGGAGCGGTTATACCAAACGTTCGTCGTAAGCAGCTAACAGAAGCAATCACCATCATGAACGGGAATGCGCTACAGCATTCAGCCAGTGCACCTTCTGATTTGCTTTAAGGAAATGTACCAGTGCACCTTCCGATTGGCTTTAAGGAAAAGTACGCCATTTCGTCTGGAACAATTCTGATTGCGAGAATAATTGTTAGAGCAAATTTAGAGACAGAACAAAAAAAGAAGAAAGGCAGAAATAGAAAGAAAAAAATGTTTGGTGAAAAAAGTCTTGAGCCGGCAGGGTGCGAGCCCACGTATCCACCTACAATCTGAGGGCTAGCACTGTAAGCACTCAGCTCTGCAGGTACACTGGTACAACATAACTTGACTCTCAGATTATAGGTTTGTGGGTTCGCATTCCGCTTAGGCAGCTGGAGGAAATAGTGTCGATCTCTTCCAACGTCAGAAAGTGTAAGCAAATTACGCTCGCAATAATTTGATCCACATCATTCTAATGCCAGCTAGCCGGCGTCCAACTGATGAGAGCTTTCCGCTGTTGATTTGCTGTGGGCTTGCCAGCATTGGGTTGCTGAGCGCTTGCCGGTATTTTGCCGATCAACTAATTTCCGACGTTTCGCCGATGATGACTTGCCAGAATTGGTACGAATTTGGCATGCTGTGATTCAGTCGATAATCCCAAGCTGTCAATGGGGCTTCAGGTAATAGCGGTTGATGCAAGCATGGTGCGACTTTGCCGACGCCAGGAAGCCAGTGGTGTAGCCATTTGCACGCGTTGTTATATGTGGTTGAGGAAAGCCTGTGTTTTCTACAAAACAACTCAAATGATGAAAGTGCTGCTCAAAACACTGTGCTGACTCTTCTTGAGAACATGGCTCAGCTCCGCTGCCACCCCCGAAAAGTGTGGTGTTAACGGGCACGTCGGTTCAGAAAGGCCTTCGTCATATTTTCAGTGCATGGCTGTTGCAACGTGTTACTAATGCAAACATCATGCGCACCACGTTAGAGTTGCATGTTTGTGTAGTATGTTACGTGGAAAAATCATATTAAATGTGACCGTCGCAAAAAGCACGTGAGAAGCAATTGTTTAAGAAGATATTTACTTGAGAAAATGGGTATTGTCCTTTAACAGAGCGTTTGATTCGGCGTCTGGTTGGACAACATCGAGTGGCGGTCATCTAATCTGGTCCCGTCTTTCACGCTGTTTTATTTTTCGTCCAACTGATATATAGCACAAAAAGGACGGCAATAAATTGGACACATGAAATGACTGACACAAGTGCAACTTATGTTTGTCAATGTCAAACATTGTCAATGAGCTCTACATTGAATGAAGGATGGCAAATGGGCTCAACATTAGACGCTCATAAAGCCAACGGCTCAGCAAACGTCATTTGAACAGCGGCAAGTGTGGTCCAGTGTTGCAGAGTTGGTACTCCGAAATCGGAATGAATCTCGAGTCATTCTACATTTTTGCGACCACGGATTGGAATCGGAATAAAATGGCGACAAAGTTCGGAGAAATGAATTGGGAATAAAATCAAGCTTGTTTCCTACGAAATTGAATGGGAATTTAATTAAGTCTTCTTCTGAGAACAGAACACATTTTCGTCGACATGCTGTTTTTCAAACTTCAAACATTATTATGTTAGACCCTAATTTTTAGCAACGAAGCAGTTATTTAAGAGGCTTGGTTGATTACAAGCATGGTACAATTATCAGCAATGCACCTACTATAATACCGCGTATATATAGGCTGTCTTGCTCCAAAGTTTACTCTATTCTTCGCGTAACACGGCTCTATGCCATGGTTTCCGTAATGCGGAACTATACGGTGATGGCATATCCTCCTGACAACTTGTGCATTTTTTCCCCCTCAGTGGCGCCTCAGGCGCCTTCTTTCTCTCCACCCTTCACACTATTTTCGTTTCTGCCGCCGTCGGCGACTCTGACGCATATTCGGCATAGTGATCCTGTAAGTTGTGGTGCGCATTGGCACCGGTGCGATGCTTGTGTTTGCTGGAAGCTTTCTCATAATATTTTGCGTTTAGTCTCACCACATATCACCCCCACCCTATCTTTTTCCCAAAACTGTCTTCCCTGCCTACATACACGGATGATTTTGCCTGAAACTCTATCGCAAAGGTATGTTGGCCAGTGCAGCTGTACCATTCGTTAACAATTGTGAGAATGTACCGTTCGCACACGATGAACTGTTGTACAAGATGAACCGTACAGAAAGACATAGAATGGACTTTTGAAAGCATTTAATCGTTCGGGTAGCCAGCTAAAGCACGTGATTTTCCGTAACCCTTTGCGCCACCCCAAATTCCTGCCCGTCGATTCGCTAATTCTTTATTTTGCACTAATACACATAGGCTTAAAAAATAATAAAACACAATTCACTTGAACGTTCGCTCTTGAAAAACAAGCCCTGCTTATTCACTACTTAAATACGAACAGTTTATTTGTCACAAAAAGCACTAACATCCTAGTAAATGAAAGCAGTAAGATGATTAGTGAAGCTTGCAGTTTGAAAAAAAACGTCCGTGAATAGATCTGACTCAAATGATAATACAATACTAGCCTTTTTAGGTAATTGGCGTTTATATGTGCAGGTACGATTCCACAACAAGATAAATAAATTACATAAGCTTTTAAAGAATAATGGGTGAAGAGCAATTGCCCACATAGATTATTAGTGGCAAGTACACCACACAGGAAAGAACGAATTGAGGAGGCCATAGGCGCTAACGCGCACATAGAATATTAAAGGCTTAGCCTGCATCGTTTATCGTGTAGCAGCCATTTGAAGCCTATTTATGCTCCTACTATGGAATAGCATGCTGTGTAGTAGTTAGCAGCCATGAAATTTAGAAAATAATCGGCGTTGTGTACTCGTCATCGTCTGCCCTTCTACATACGTCTGTAATCACTTAGCAAGAAATTTTCATTCCAAAGTAACGACAACATTAGTATCAACCTAAATTATTCTTAAGCGTGTCACGATTGCTACAAGATATACGGTGGTGTTTACGGGAGATATGACAACGTGTGACATGGTAGTTACCTAGTTGAAAAGGCTAAAAAAGCAACCTAGTTTAGTAAATGTAAAAGTTTCAAGCTTTAGTAGCTGCTGGCTAGAGTAGAGATGCCATGAAGGGCGTAAAATACGCTAGAAAAATGTTTCCAACTGTTTTTTTTACATTTTTTTAGATTGTGCTGACCATGCAAATACCATAAGTAGCGGGAAAAGTGCCCTATGTGAACTAGCATTGTGGTTGTACTGCACGCGATGAGTCACCAAGCTACTATTCCTTAGCTGCGGTTACGTGTTTAGCGAAGCTTTACAGTATTTATGCATCTGATGAGATGAGCTTGATGTTGCAACAATTATTCTTAGCTTGATATAATCATGAAAAATGGCAGATCCCACGTAATACATGTGGGAATCGATAATATGCGAAGCATGACTCAGGAAGGTTGATATGTCACTTTTAAATGAGCACATTACAAGGTGGACGTAAATCATGCCACAGATGACAAACATGTAGTGATTATCATGTTTGAACGTGTCATATACCTTCGTCGTCCATTCACGTCACCTGATACCAAATTAGGTATATGTGGAGCTCGCGAAATGTCCGCGAGCATGATATGACCGCAGCATGTAATCATGTTTCACGTGACACGCATATCACTATTATCATGTTTAGATGTGCCATTTACCTTCGTTGTCTATTTGCGCCACCTGGCAACAAACTTGATAAATGTGGAGCAAGCAAAACGGTTGCGAGTATGCTATGAGCGTAGATTGTAATCTTGTTTAGCATGACACCTATATTATTATTATCATGTTTGACGTGTCATTTACCTTCATCGTCTATTCACATCACGTTATACCGAATTTGGTGTATGTCCTGCTAGCGAAACGGCTGCGAGCACGCTATGAGCGTTGTATATGGTTGTGTTTTAAATGACACGCACATTATGATTATTATGTTTGGACGTGTCATTTATCTCCGTCGTCTCTTCACGTCATGTATTACCAAATCTGGTATATGTGAAGCTAGCTAAACGGCCGCGAGCACGCTACGAGCGTAATAGGTAGTTATGTTTTACAGGATACTCACGTCGTGATTACCATGTTTGCACGAGTTATGTACCTTCGTCTTTCATTTACGATTCGTAATACAAAGTTTGCTATATGTGACGCTAGAAAAACGACCGCGAGTGCATTATGAGAGTGGCGTGTAGTCATGACTAGTCAAACCATAAAAATTATGACATGCGTGTCATGATTTCTACGAGAGGGTCTATCACTTATGTTCGCATGCAGCCATCTGATATCATACCAGTTTTGCAAAACGGCTTGTGAACGAAACCAACGCGAAGCAGCAAGACCGTGAAGTGTAAATCATGACATTCATAAAATACATGTCATGTTTTTTATGTTGTGACTAGTCAATCATGCTCGTCGTACAGTCTTGTTATGCCATAGCAATTTGGTATATATACAATAATTGAAAAGGCCAGGAGAGCTAAAAGTCGTAGGCAGATAGATAGATAGATAGATAGATAGATAGATAGATAGATAGATAGATAGATAGATAGATAGATAGATAGATAGATAGATAGATAGATAGATAGATAGATAGATAGATAGATAGATAGATAGATAGATAGATAGATACGCTCAAAGTCGCCGAAATTCGCTAAGAAATGCTTCGAAATTATTCGCAAGAGAGGGGCTTCGCTTGCTAGGTGAGGTGATGGTATCCCCAATTACGCTCCGCGCTCCTCTGAGTCATTCCTACGTTTTCCAAACATTTCATAATTTTAAGTTAGGGAATAATATTACGTATTGGCTAATTCTGGTAATAATGGTATTGTACAACTTATTGTTTGATTTTAACCTGGATTTTTGTGCTGCTAGTTCTTTACTTCCTGTATTCAACGCATTACATTAAGCGTGATCCCCCTCCTCCATAAAATTACTGCCTGACAAGACAGGCCCCTAAAGTGCTCCGCGATCAAAAAATATGCACCTTGCGCTCATGATGCAAGCGTGGTGCCATCTGTGAAGTAAGTGATCGACCTAGTTTTTTTTCAGCTTTTGTTAGTTCACCCAACTTTTTTCTCATCCTAAGGTTTTGCTGGTAGCACTAAATACAGTCAGACTTGGCTATCCTTCTCATATTATGGTCGGTTCACCACACTATACGCACGCGTCGCGTGGGTTTGGCAGAAACATTTCATGTGATTACCCGCCACGTAGTATTGCGATATTCAATACGAGCTGTTACATGGTTCTTCTCGGGAGAACCTCAGGTGGTCAATATTTTCGGAGCCCTCCACTACGGCGTCTCTCATAATCATATGGTGATTTTGGGACGTTAAACCCCACATATCAATTATGGTTTTTGTTGGGAACATTTCACGTGACCATGTTTGAAATTTTTCATGTGAATGACTGTTACGTGATATTACGTCACTTCAAATGACTTGGCGAGGTACTACACGATGTCACGTGATTTTAGTACAGTTGGCAGATTTCATCTGTTTGTGGCATGAGCAGGTGGCGCGACCAGATCAATAGTGGTTTTGGCAGGAACCTAACCTGATATTACGACATTTGAGTCATGGGACTCGTGTTTACGTAATTGAGTCATGGGACTCGTGCTTACGGCAACGTATACGTAACTTGCTGATAAGCGATCTTACGTTTCTAAGTCTTGTGAATAAACGTTGTGCGAAGAAACGTGCTCACGGACTAGTCAAGTGGGGCTATTTGATTTAAATCCGACTAGCTGTTACGTGATGTTACAATATTTGTGGACACGTAGGATACCTGTGTATGATAGTTATTGGTTTCGACTTCTGAACAAATTGTGTTTAGAAAGAATGGTTAGCGATTTAGAGTACTTCGTACTCTACTATGGGAGAGCATAAAGCTGTCCCGTGGGCCCAACACTTGATGAGGTCCATTGCTGAACAAATTAGCGAATGGCTTCTGGAAGCGAAGCCGTTTTAAGGAGAAAAAACCACACGCTTGCCTTATTTCTGTTTGAACTGAACGGCACAATCAGTTTTATTAGTTCAGCTGTTGAATTTTTTTAAATTCCGAAAACCCGATTTAACAAAAGCACCCGAAAAAACAAGACGAAGTGTTTTTACATGGTTGTATTTTTTTGTTGATTTTCGTAAAGTCAGTGCTCATTTCTCACAAGAGCAGCGTAAAAGCCCCAGTTTTCGTCCTTCACCAATTCTCTCCGAATCGACCCTAGAAGCATCGTAGCGTAAGACGTAACCTGCTCAGAATCGATCATATAATGCATAGTTGCACCAGTGAAGATAATGTTTTGCTGGAAAATACGCTGGTGCAATTCGCGCGTGCCGAGGAGCATCGAAAAGGAAGAAAGATTGCCCCCACTGTTCAAGCCATGCTCGCCAACAGCGCTATCATCATACGTTTGTGAATGGCGACATTGCCCTGCAGAAAGATAGCGGACGTTTAGGTTGTATGCTAGCACACTTTTCGCTCATTTGCGTTTCACGTTTAGTACAACTATTGCATGGTCACTCTGACGATTAATCGTGTTAACTGGGTTACGCCAAAAAATGACAAACATAAGGAGGATTTGATGCCAGAGATTAATACATATGCTCGGACGGTCCAGATAATACGTTAAGGATATATGATCAACCGGAATAATGAGCGTCAAGGTGACGAGTGCTCACTGTGCATGATTACAATGATTATTAAATAATAATGAATAGTATAAAATAAAAGCTATGATGATGTAACTCGAACTCGTGTATAGCTATGTCTTGTGGCGTGCACATGCCTGCTTATATGGAGAGTATCACATACTTGTTTCTGGACAAAAGTTTCTTCATAGACAAATTTTTGTAACAATAGAAGAGTGCACATTGTAATTAATACTACTCACATCCTCTCGAGCAGCACACACCAAGAGAAGGGTTCTCAAATCTGACATAAGTGAACAGTGTGAATGTGTACGCGCATTGCGCTAAATAATGCATCTATGCTATGCCTTTTCATCTAAAATATCGAGCGTGAACGAGAATTCTGCAGCACAATCAATGTAGTGATCACCTGGTTATGCGTTGTGTATTAACGAGCCCTTGAAAAATGCAACATAGACAATTTAATTTGAAATAATTTGTCTTGAGTAGTTGCTCATCTTGGACACGTCATACCATTAAAGCGGCGAGAAAATGTAACCAGCAAGAACCCTTAATCACCTCATTTATTTACCGCTACGTTTTTAAATACACAAATGCAGGCACTTTCCACTACAAAATTTTAGAATACTAAATGTGCGCATAAACCATGGCTGTTTCGTTAACGGCCACAGACAAAGGCCACAGGTTGTGAAAAAGGGTCTTTTTATTTAAAATGTACGCCATTGGATGATTATGTCGTTGCGGGAGCGATTCCTTCTCTATCAGCTTATAAGCTCTTTTTTTCCTGGTGTCAAACCACGAGGGTGAATGCGTATCGTCAACAAGCAGTATCGTGCCGCACATGCAGAAGAAATGAGTTTACTAAATGAAATATTTCTAGTGCTAAGTGAGTGATCGTTGCAGACCAAGGCTGTTACTTGAGTAACTGTCGCACGGAAGCTTACGCCAGTTATGTTAAATTGAATAGAAAAATTAGTGGTACTTACCAAATTTTATTACTTTTGTTATTACAGGTAGGTTCCAATGCCTAATGTTGGTGAACTTGGACTCTAACGGCAACTATGAGGAGCAAAACAAAAGGTGCTTTCAGACTAAACGCAACATGTGCCAAGATGATATGATCAATGTGTGGAAACAAGATTGCAAGGAATTCTATGTTAAAGATAAAAGAGCCGATGAAAAACTTGCTAAGCAGTCAGCAGCCACAAAAAGCACAGCATAAACATAATTTCGTGATGTTCAAACATTTTTTTCCAATATCAGGAATAAATGTTTTGCTTGTTGAATTTAACAAGTAAAATGTGTGAAAAATGTGTATTTTGCGTTTGGCTTTTCATATCACGCAATATTTGTACATTGTATTTTTTAGTATAAGCAACTTCTCAATCCTAGTAAAGATAAAAATGACAAAAAAGTGATGGTTCTGGCTCGCTTGCAGTCTAACACGTTGGCATAAAAAGAAACTCCCAAGGTCAATATTTCATGACAATTGACTATGATGCGCAACAGAGACAGTAGAAGTAGAAGACGGATTTCCATAACAAACGGAATTTGTTCAGAAAGATGATGTTCGTTCACGACATCTCAGTGACGATAATAGAACTCATGTCAGATCTTTGTTAGGGTCAGAAATTCACCAGGCATTCTCTTTATTTCGTGGTTTAAATGGTTCCGACTATATTATTTACATGATTTTACAACTTGCATATGCTACGACGTATTCCGGGATCTTTGTTTGCACTGCGGAAGCATTGCGCCAAAGAAAACACTAATGGCGCTTGTGCGTAAATCTGTTGGCACGATGGGGTCTTTGTGGCATAATATGGAAGGCGACGTCCGCAAACGAGGGAGCTTTGCGACAGCGTCGTCGCATTCGATCAACCATGAAGTGAAGGCTCCGTCACTTCCAAAGACCTTCGTCAGCCATCATATAGTAGCAAAGTTCCAAATGAAGTGCCAAAGTATATGGATGGCCCTAGAAAATGCTTAGTTCATTCAAGAAGGTAGGTTTGGTGAACTCAGCCACAGCCGAAAGATTGTTTGCAATGGATAGGATTCTTTCCTTGCGAATAGGCGGGCCCATTCTACACAGAAAAAAGAAAGAATAAATAGAATAGTAATTAAATACAAGCATCTTTTACCGCACAGCACTTTACACGACGTAGCCATGCATAGCAAACAAATTGTGCCGCATATGGGTCCCTGTTTATATCAAGTTGTAGACTAGGATTGTTCAAGTACGTCAGTACACGCCACTGGTTTTCAAGATGCGCAATCCCAGAGCAAAAAGGATGACTTCATGCAGTTAGTGTGTGCTGGTGTACCTTTCAAAGTTGCGTGAAACGGCAATCATTAGGACATTGAATGCAGCGGGCTCATTGCACTGTACAAACAGCATGGCACCATACGCGTTGAAGCCGCAGGGCCTGGCAAAGCCTGTCTTTGGTCTAAAGTCACAGCCATGGGTAGTTGCCAGTACCATTGTCGCAAATGCAGAGATCCATAAAATTCTCGAGGCGCTACGATCGATAGTGGGAGCAAACGCATGTCACATCGGCTCCGTCGATTTGTGAATGTTTCCACCGATTTTTCGAGTTCTACCCTTGAAAGTGGCACTTCGTCGGACTGCTTCATGATCACATCATACCAACTTTTTGGGTGAGCGCGAGCTTATTGAGCTTTAAGGCTCGTGAACTGCAAGATCTATACGAGTGGGTGTCTAGGCCTAACGGTGGTTGGGCCTGGCGCATACCGCGTCGAATTCGAAGACTGAAAGAACAACCGAGATGAATGTACACGAGGCAGGGACAGGGGAAGCCACGGACCACAAAACTCATCAAACAAGAAGCGTTCCAAAAGTGAAGACGAAGATGCTGACACTGCAGCGTTGCAGATGGGTGGATTCAAGTTAAACGGAAAAAAAGAGGACGAGCGAGGCAAAACAATGTGGTGAGACAAGAATACGCCTGTTCACGAATCCCGGTGCGACAAGGTTGGCGAAGCATCGTCAGCAAGGTTCTACGAGCAAGCAAAACGCCCAGACTGCCCAGGGACCATTTCAAGGTCTAAATATAAGGAGCGTGTGTGGTGTGCGTCCTGATGAGGTGATACGCAATAGTGCAGTAGTGGGTGACGACGAGGTAATCGTGATCTGCCCCAACCCCCCGCAAAACATTTTGGTGATAACCGGAGGACAGCACAGTGACGAAAATCATCCAAATAAAGGTTTTCAATATCAACGAAAAAAGGTACGCAACGAACCTATACGTTTCGGCGCCTGAACATATGACAAAAGGAATTATGCGCCATGTACCTCCTAAATATTGACACGCAACAGCCGGCACAGCCTGTCTGCAAGAAAGAGAAAGACGACGTTGGTGGCTGGTTGTTGGTGAACTGTCGCCATGTTGTTCGCCGAGCACGGTGCATCGTATTTAATTTATTAAATAAGTTACCCGTAAGATTTTTGGTGGAGGCGGACGACTCCCGCACCTCGATGGAGATGCGCAGCGGTCGCAACACCGGGGACTCTTTGGCTACTTCAACTGACAGTGCCTCATCCCCGCCGGTCTCTCGATCCGAGTCGACAACCTACGTCACCCTGCCACCCCTGCAGGATCCTGGAACTTTCTCCGCTGACGGCACCATTGACGTTGACTCCTGGCTGCACCGCTACGAGCGAGTCAGTGCTACTCACCGCTGGGATCCCATGCTCATGCTCGCCAATGTTGTGTTCTACCTCGAAGGCATGCCGCGGACATGGTTCGAAACCAACGAAACCGAAATCACAAGCTGGGATCTTTTCAAATCGAAGATCCGTGATCTTTTCGGCGATTCATCTGGTAATCAGCTCGCTGCCAAGAAGACTCTCACCACTCGCGCCCAGACGTCTACTGAATCGTACGTCTCATACATTCTTGACGTCTTGGCGCTTTGTAGCAAGGTCGACAAGCGCATGTCAGAAGAAGAAAAAATTATTCACGTCCACAAAGGGATTGCTGACGATGCCTTCAACCTGCTGGTTTTTAATATTGTCACGAGCATCGACACGATCCTGACAGAATGCCGCCGTCTAGAACAGGCTAAAGACCACCGCGTCACCCACGGCACCACGCGCCTGCCGAACGCAGCTGCTACTTCCTCTTGTGATGACTCCGTCCGCCCAGTTCCCCGATGTGACAACCTCACTCGCATCATTCGTCGTGAGGTCGAGGCAGCCCAACCAGTAACTACTCCATTTCCAATGCCTGATGCCCCTATGCCAACCACATCCTCTGATTCTGCCGCACCTCTCGTTCGCCCCCCGCAACGCCGTCCTGCCTCTCCGACTTATTCGTGCGCCCCCGACCGGAAAACTAGGCAGTGCAGCTTCTGGAGGTGAAGCTGCATTGACGACGACCTCTGCAAGAAATCCTCGTGTAACGTTACCGACCACCCGGAATCTGTTGAACGTTACTTTAGACAATGTACCTGTGCGCGCGTTGATCGATACCGGCGGGCATGTGTCCATAATGAGTGCTGCTCTTCGTCGCCGCCCAAAGAAAGTTGTCACACCCGCCTTGAACCAAGCCGTTCGAGTCACCGACGGGGCAACTGCCACGATTATTGGCATGTGTTCTGCCCGTGTGACTATCGCCGATAGAAGTACTGCTGTTATTTTCACCGTTATAGAAAATTGCCCTCATGAAGTAATTCTAGGCATGGATTTTCTAACCACTCACACGGCCCTTATAGATTGTTCAGCCGGCTGTCTTGACTTTGAAATGCCTCTACTTTCCGATCTGACCAACCCACCCCAAAGTCGCCTTTGCTGCATTGATTTCGCACGCCTTCCGCCTAACTGTGTCACACATATCGACCTCTTCTCTACACAACCTGTACCTGACGGCGATTACATGGTGGCACCAATTCATGCCGTGATGCTTACGCATGGCGTCGCTGTTCCGCACACCATTTTGACAATCGTTGAAAACTGCACATGCCTTCCTATTGTCAATTTTGCCCTCACTACCCAAATTCTTCCACAAGATATCTGCCTGGCTGAAATTAGTGCTCTACAAGACGATATGGTTGAACCCTTCAGAGTGGAGGATTTCTGCACCTCAGACCACGAACCAACTCTATCAGGTTCATCGGGCGTCGACGTTGACCACATGGTATCTTCAGACCTTGCTCCTGATCAAGCGGAAGCCCTTCGTCACGTCCTGGAGTCCTATAGTGACATTTTCGACTTCGCCAGCACGGCTTTAAGCCGAACGAGTGTTGTTACTCATCGCATCAATACTGGTCACGCGAGTCTCATTCACCGACATCCATACCATGTTTCCGCGTTCGAGCGCACAGTCATACAACAGGAAGTCGAAAAGATGCTTGCAAAAGACATAATCGAACCCTCTTGTAGCCCCTGGGCTTCTCCTGTCGTCCTGATGAAGCATGGCGCTTTTGTGTGGAATATAGGCATCTCAACAAAATTACGAAGAAAGATGTTTATCCGTTGCCTACAATCGACGATGCCTTAGACTGCCTTTACGGTGCTACGTATTTTTATACTATCGACCTTCGATCTCGCTATTGGCAGATCACTGTGGATGAGATGGACCGTGAGAAGACCGCCTTCGTCACTCCTGACGGGCTTTATCACTTCAAAGTTATGCCCTTTGGTCTCTGTAATGCGCCGGCCACATTCGAAAGAATGATGGACTCATTGCTCCAAGGGTTTAAATGGTAAACCTGCTTATGTTATTTAGACGACGTTATCGTTTTCTCACCCACATTCGACTCCCATCTCAAGCGTTTATCGGCAAATCTTGGAGTTTTTCGTCGAGCCGGACTTCAACTGAACTCGTCGAAATGCCACTTTGCTCGTCGTCAAATAACCGTACTTGGCCACATCGTCGATGCCGCAGGAGTCCGCCTGGATCCCGAGAAAATTCGCGCCGTCACGGACTTTCCTGTTCCGAAGTCAACAAAGGACGTTCGCAGTTTTGTGGGCTTGTGCTCCTACTTTCGACGGTTTGTTAAGAACTTCGTTATCATTGCACGCCCACTCACAAACCTCCTGGAGAAGGACACCCCGTTTTTCTGGGGCGCTGATCAAGCCTCATATTTTTCCCAGCTCACGACGCTCCTTACAACACCACCGATTTTAGCCCATTTTGATCCATCAGCTCCAAACGAGGTTCGCACTGACGCTAGTGGGCATGGTATCGGGGCAATGCTAATGCAACATCAACGCGGACATGACTGTGTTATAGCAAATTCAAGCCGCCTGCTATCTACAGCCGAGCGCAACTATTCAATCACGGAACGCGAGTGTCTCGCTCTTGTGTGGGCAGTCGCCAAGTTTCGCCCATACTTATATGGGCGTCCAATCCGTGTAGTCACCGACCACCACGCGCTCTGCTGGCTGGCCTCACTCAAGGATCTCACAGGACGCCTCGCTCGTTGGTCCCTACGATTACAAGAATACACGTTCACTGTAACGTACAAAACAGGGTGGTCACATCAAGATGCTGATTGTTTATCACGCTACCCTGTGGGAGAGGCTGCCCATACTGACACCTTTCCATAGCTTCTGTCTGTGACGCAGATACTCCACCTTGGCCACGAACAACACCTGGATGCTTCCCTGCGAACCATCATTGACAAGCTTGAGTCAATGCCTCGCGACGCATTTCTATAAATGTTCCTGGTAAAAGACGGCATCCTGTATTGCCGTAACCTCAATCCATATAGCCATGACTTGCTCCCCGTCATACCTGCACATCTTCATGCGACTGTTCTCAACCAACTTCATGACGCTTCTTTGGCGGGCCACATGGGCGTCTCTCGCACATACAACCGTGTACGTCGTCGTTTTTTTTTTGGCCTGGTCTTGCCTGTTCTGTTCGACGCTACGTCGCCGCTTGGAGCCCGGCCAGCGCCGCAAAAAGCCATCTTCCCTACCAGCAGGATTCCTTCAGTCGATCGACATTCCCATTGAACCTTTTTTTTTGAGTTGGCGTCGACCTGCTTGGCCCATTCCCGATATCCAGCTCAGGCAACAAATGGATCGCTGTCGCCACTGACTATGCGACACGGTACGCAATCACACGAGCACTTCCGACGAGTTGCGCAACCAATGTGGCGGACTTTCTGGTATATGATATTATTTTAGTACACGGAGCTCCACGCCAACTTCTCACTGACCGGAGCCGGACCTTCCTATTAGCTGTCGTTGATGAAATCCTGCGCTCTTGCTCTGCCAAGCACAAGTTTGCCACATCGTACCATCCGCAAACGAACGGTTTTACGGAGCGCCTCAACCACACCATAACCGACATGCTTTCTAAATACGTAGCGGCCGACCACCAGGACTGGGACGTTCATTTGCCATTTGTGACGTTCGCATATAATTCGTCACGTCACGACACTGCCAGCTATTCACCATTCTATCTTCTATACGGCCGAAAACCCGCCCTACCATTTGACACCTTGCTGCCCTCGGTCACTGAGTATGCCTGCGAAGCCATCGCGCGAGCCGACCACGCACGCCAACTCGCCCGTAGCCGCCTGTAGGCTTCACAGGAGCACCAAAAACAGCTCTACGATTCCCATAATCGAAAAGTGCACTTTTCACCGGGTTCCCTTGTCCTGCTCTGGTTCCCCACTCGGCGTGTAAGGCTTTCTGAAAAACTGCTGTCACGCTACACTGGACGTTACCGCGTCGATCGCCAGGTGACTGACGTTACATACGAGATCGTTCCAGCCGATTCAACGTCATCATCGTCACCTTCAAGTGACATTGTGCAATTAGCTCGACTCAAGCCTCATCACCCTCCTTCTACCGCACCCGAGTTGCTCAAGCACCGACACGGTGCTTCTATCGCCGGGGGGTTATGATACGCAACAGCCGACACAGCCTGTCTGCATGAAAGAGAAAGACAGCGTTGGTAGCTGGTTGTTGATGAACTGTCGCCACCTTGTTCGCCGAGCACGGTGCATCGTATTTAATTTAATAAATAAGTTACCCGTAACAATATAATCAAGATCAGCTGACGGAAGCACTGGTGAACACATTAAATCCCTCACTAACGTGTGCGAAGAGGCTCGGCAGTACAAACAACGCGATACTGCTCTATTAATGAAACAGTTTCTGCGTGGGTTTACCTAAACAGCGTTATAATAACAGTATCTCTGTACCAGAAACAGATAGACTTCTACAAGGAATGTGGCAGGCTAGGCCGCAGACCTGACGTGTACCCAAGACCAGATATAAAATTGTGCCAATTTCGCGGATTAAAGAACCCCATTAGTGGACACGAGTGTACGCCCCAGTGCCGAATATGTGGTGAAGCGCACCCTACGGCCAACCGCATGTGCAAGGCCAAATACAAGGTGCCACACATACGGAAGCAAAGAAAGTGGAAGGCCAGGGTCAGAACACTTCAAGAGCGAACCCCGTTGCCATCAGATAGCAATGCTGGTGTGGTGGAAGGAGGCCGCTCTAGTCGCTCGAGATCCAGAACCTGCTCCCAACAGGTCTTGGGTCATTCAAGAACATCGAGATCCCCCTCGCAGGTAAAAAGACGGAGCAAAAGTCGTAGTACGAGCAGAAGTTGGAGTCGGAGCAGAAGCCGCAGCGAGAACTGACACCACCCCCAACAAGACGTAGGAGGGGCCACACCTGGCTGGAAACAGAAAGGGCCACGCAAAATCATGTGGTGCGACGTAGTCATGGGAACAAAGCCAGACTCTGCACAGAGGCACCATCTCTCTGACTGCCTGTAAACAGCTGCTTTCCAGTCTGGTGGCGAGGATGGAGAACACTGAGGAAGAGAATAGGGAACTCAGACAAGAGCTCTCCAAGGCCAGGAAGCAGAATAAAAAATCAGCGCGGAAAATTGAGGAGCTATAACAGACACTGAACGAAATACTGAAGAAAATGCGAGGAAACTCCACAGAAACCCTATCGTCTGGCGCCTCCTCGTCCCAAGGTCCAGCAGATGAATGCGACACAACTTCAGCAGGAGAAGACGGGGACACAGACATGTGCTGTGAAGGTGAATCTGAAGCGTCGGTGGTGGTGGTATTTGAGCTTAAGAGCCAAAGCGATTCTCGAAATTCTGAAGGCGAGGGAAAATCACAGGCAAGAACCAAAGCGGGCACGACCGAGAGCCCGAAAGATAGACGCTATCGAAGAAATGGTAGACAAACTGACTAACAAGACAGAGCGATTCTTTGAGACGCCCCTCGTTCGGCGGAACGAGTCTGACGCGGAAACGAACGCACAGTACGCCATGGTGAATACCGAACTTGCGGGCGTGAAGAAGCGCATCGAATATCTGGAGCGCAGGATGGTGCAGTTGCAGCAACAGCGACAAGGCCGCCACTAATTGGGAGGCGAGGCATCGACCATTCTCAACACGAGAAGCAACGTCAACGCCACCCACACTAAAGAAGGAGGGTTCGCGTTCCCCTGACGCCTTTGAATAGCAACCATGGTTGCGTCCCGTAAGTTTGTCGGCAGACACATCGTCTGGCAATAGAACTGTAGGGGCTTCAAAACCAAAAAAGCTACAGTGCTGAAATATATAAAAACTCTCTCGAAAAGTAAACTTTCCGACGTGTTTGCTTTGCAAGAACCGTTCGACCAGGCTCAGCTACCGGCCTAGGTGGCACGTGGTTCTCCGTGCGAATGCACGGGTATGGACATCAAAGTGCGTACCCTGGTTAAAAGAGAGACGGCCTTTACCGACCATTCACTTGATACCAGTGAGGAGTCGACATAGACCACAACATGATTCACGTCTTGCCCTGCATTGGAAACAGAAAGACCGGTCTGTTTGTGCTTAACGTGTACAGCCCCCCTTCAAAAACGGGCCTCACGCACAACTTTGGCACCCTTTTCAACGAAACGATGGCCAAGGCTGCCTCCAGTACCCTCCTAATCTGCGGAGACTTCAATGCAACGCACAAGCTATGGGGATATGGAGTCGACTTGCCCAAAAGGTAGAGGCTAGCCGAACTGACTGAGGAGCTTGGCTTGGTTCTACTCAACGAACCGGCATCGCACAGCCGGGTCGGACAGGGCGCGTGCCGCGACACATCCCCTGATTTCTCCATTTGGTCAGACGCGGCGCGATCACCTGGTCGAACACCTTTGAAGATCTGGGGAGCGACCAAACTCCTGCGCGTGACTATAGGAGAGGATGAAGGCAAGATTGACGGCTGTCAAAAAGCTAGAATTGTGGTGTTTTCAAAGCACAGAGAACGAGAGAAGCAGAATGGGCCAATCGAAGATATCGGGGAATGGTGCAGGGAACAACTCGCGGACGTAAAAAAGCTACAAAAGAAATAGAATGGCCAGACTGGCGAAAAGAACCTGAAGGTGGGGACCGACCCTGCGGAAACATCGACGAAAGCGCTCCCGAACCGTCCATGGTGGAGAGCCGGAATGCGCATCTTGTAGCGGCCAAGAAATCTATGGAGCGAAGAGCGAGTCAGCAGAAACTGAACATGAAGATACGCAAGAAGATTGCCGAGATCAACCGAGAAATTGAGGCCCACTGCGTTCGACTGTGCGAACAGGAATGGCAAGAGCTGTGCGATACGATGGACGGAAATGTGAGTGCAGGACGCACGTGGAAGATTCTCAGGCACCTGCTTGACCCAACCAGCACGAGAACGGCGACTCGTGTCCAGATGGCCAAGCTGTGATACAACTACAAAGACGACCCGCAGGCCTTTGTGGAGGAGATTATGCGGACGCACCTCACTCGCCCGGCAGGCAAGAGTCACGTGGAATACCGCGGGGCTCCCAACGAAGACCTAGACGCGGAATTTTCCGTGCAGGAAATTAGAGCTCTACTTCAGCTATTGAAAACTAAATCGGCACCCGGCCTTTACAAGATTCCCAACCAAATTCTCAGGAACCTGAACGATAACGCCATCGAGAAGCTACGTCAGTATATGAACGCATGCTGGAAGAAAGGCCGTATGCCACAAGAATCGAAGACAGCGGATATCATACTAATACTCAAGCTAGGTAAACCACTTGAGGCTCCAAACATGAGGCTGATATCTCTGACATCCTGCACCGGGAAAGTCATAGAGCACGCCTGAATCAACAGGTTGACGACGATCCACATCATCGGCTTCCGCAGTTGACTTTCGACGCAGGAATCCATGCTGCAGATCAAGGAAGACGTCGTTAACGCACCAAGCACGCACGTGCCTGCCCTGCTCGAATTGGACCTCATACGCGCCTTCTATACAGTTAAACACGCGGCCATTTTGGACTAGATCAGCCAACTAGACCTTGGTTCAAGGTTCCACCGGTATATCAGCAGCTTCCTGACCATATATAGGGTGACGGTTAAGGTCGACGGTGCTCCATCCCGAAGAGTTAACATGGGTGGTATGGGTACGCTGCAGAGCTCGGCGCTCTCTCATGCTTTTCAACCTCATCATGATCGGACTAACGGAGCGTCAGCGTCTCGACGCAATAAAGGGCACCAATCACACGATCTATGCAGACGACGTGGTCGTGTGGACCACATCGAATACGAGCGTCGGTGAAATGCAAGAAATAATGCAGCAGGCCATCCGGGAGGTGGAGCGGCACCTCGAAGGCACGGGACTCGTCTGTTCTCTCGACAAATCAGAAATCCCCCTGCATGGACCACGCAAAAAAGGACCACACCCGCAAGGTGTATTGGACGCTCGTCGCTTGGACTTCCGCGTCACGACGAAGGAGGGGACCCAAATACCAACGGTGTACAAAATACGATTGCTTGGCCTGAGGCTGGAAGAAAACGATGCGCACCACGAGTTGCTAGCGCGACATCAAAAGAAAGTGGCCGCCACAACTCACCTTGTGCATCGAGTAGCGAAAAAAAGAAAAGGGCTAAAGGAACACAACGTGAAGAAGGTAATACATGCGTACGCGTTGATTCACATAGCGTACGTCACCCCGTACACCGACTGAAACAAAAGCAAAACCGAAAAGCTGAACGCAGCGATTCGGTGAGCTTTCAAGTTAGCCCTGGGTGTGCCCCGGTACACGTAAACCCATAGGCTTTTCTAGCTGGGTATGCAGAACACCCTCAATGAGATGACAGAAGCGCAAAGAATTGCGCGGCTCGAGAGGTTGTCGTGCACAAGAAGGGGAAGGCGCATTATCGACCTGCTCGTGATTCCATATCATAAGACGCGAGGACTGAAGGAATAATTGCTACCATAAGTCAGGGACGCCATACTAACAGAAAACATCCCCAGGAACATGCACTCCGTTCACGACATGCAACGACGAAAGTGCAGAGCTGCAGCAATTCTGAAGGCGCACGGAAGCCAAGGGGGTGTCCTTTTCGTCGATGCGGCCAAGTATACTGTCAGCCTGCGGCAGCAATGGGGGACGCTCGGAACCCCCGCTGCCGTCTATGAACGCGCAAGACGACGTCGAGGCGCCAACATCACCACTACTGTTACTGCTACGCCAACAATGACTTCAGCGACAGCGGCAACATACACAGCAAGTACGGTCAACGGCGGCCGGACCTGCTTTCTCCATGGCAGTGCTGGATAGAAGAGGAAAGGTTTGGGTCATGGCATCAGAACGGCTGCCATCAGCTAAATCTGCAGAAGAGATTGTCATAGCTTTAACAGTACTTCACAGCGCTGTGGATGACACCCTGAATACTACCGATTTTAAATCAGCGATTCGGAGCCATATTAAAGGCGGGGTGTCCGAGGAGGTGGCACGCATGCTTAACGCCAGGGCTGAGACTTCGCGTCCGGCAAGATTATTGACAAGGCCCTGAAGTGCTTTCCCACGCACATGGGGGGCATTGCAACTATCAACACCAACAGCCGTAAAACGAGCAGCCGCAACGCCAACAGCCAAAGACTCACCGGCATCCCGCCCAACCATAACGAGCACGCCCACCTCGTCGCGAGGCAACTTACCTGCCACGACACAGCCACCCAGGGAGCAGCCGCCACCGTGGTTGGGAGGAGCACCAGCGGAGGCACGTTGGCGGCCACGGGCACCGGTACGGCTACAGTTTCTACCCCCACTACCTCAGTTGCTGCGGCAACTGAAGTTTGTGCAGAAAAGGCAAGGCAACATAGGTGAGCCGCCTGCTATGCAGAAGAATTCCCTGCCACGTACCACAACGTGCTTGAGCACTATAATAAAGACTAGAAGAAATTTCTGCAACCCCATGTGCGCCTGGACAGGTCGCAGGTGGCGGACTTACAAAGGCTGCAGACGGGCACGTTCACCAACCCATACCATCTGCACCGCCTATGGCCCACGCTGCACCTGCCGCCTGGCTGCCGGTGGTGTGCGCACGAACGGGCCGATATGGCACATATTGTCACAGGGCCGTGACGTGGCCGAAGCAGGAGACTTTATGTTGGGATTCAACTGTTTATTTGGGCGAACCTGTGTCCGGTAAACGGAAATTCTGATATCAGTAGCAGTCTTGCAGAGATAGCAGTGAACGGAGCGTCTGTCGTTGATGAACTACTGACAAGCGGCAAAATGCGTCGGCATTTATACTCCTGCCATCAAACGAATGTTTTAGCGTTATCGCTGGTGGTGACGAAGGTTCCAGAATAATCTGTACAGTTCATGGTGTGGGCGTGATGTTATCGAAATGATCTTTACACTGCCTAAGCTTCTCGAAAACTGCAGGCGCGGTTTGCGCTGAGAATTGTGTATTGTATTTGGAGCGATAACCAAATTTGAGGAATGGAACGCGGCATTGCCCCCCCTCTGAAAAACGCATCGTCCCGACATTTTACCTGAAAGTACATCGAAAAAATTACGACACAACAATAATACAAAAACACTGTTTAAGTTTGTTAACGCGCATGAAACGGCTTGAGGGGCGCGACATGGACGACTTCAGGTCTCGATCGGCGTCGTTGAGAGTTCGTGATGCCGTTGGAGACAACCTCGTCATCAAGTGTGCTAAGGCACCGAACCACCCTGTACGGTCCGAAGTACCGTCGCAGAAGCTTTTCACCGAGTCCACGTTGGCGTATCGGCTTCCACACCCAAACACGTCCACCGAGCTGGTATTCCACGAAGTGTCGTTGAACATTGTAACGGCGGCTGTCGGTCGTCTGTTGATTCTTGATACGGATATGCGCGAGTTGTCGGGCTTCTTCAGCGCGTTGAAGGTACTCACATCGAGGTTTTCTTCGTTGGTGACGTTGGGTAACATGGCATCGAGAGTCGTGACCGGGCTCCTTTTTTATACCAATTTGTATGGAGGTATCTGCGTCGTCTCCTGCACCGCCGTGTTGTATGCGAAGGCCACATACGGAAGAATGGCGTCCCACGTCTTGTGTTCGAAATCGATGCACATTGCCAGCATGTCAGTGATCATCTTGTTTAGCCGCTCGGTGAAGACGTTGGTCTGTGGGCGGAACGCTGTCGTCCGGCGGTGGTTTGTCTGGCTGTATGCCAAGATTGCTTGAGTAAGGTCAGCAGTAAATGCCGTTCCTTTGTCGGTGATGAGGACCTCTGGGGCGCCGTGACGTAGGACGATGTTTCCGACGAAGAACTTAGCTATCTCAAATGCATTGCCTTTGGGCCGGGCTTTTGTATCGGCGTAGTGGTTGAGATAGTCGGCAGCTACCACGATCCACTTGTTTCCGAAAGATTGATTGATTGATATGTGAGGTTTAACGTCCCAAAACCACTATATGATTATGAGAGATGCCGTAGTGGAGGGCTCCGGAAATTTAGACCACCTTGTTTCCGAAAGCCGACGTCAGAAACGGCCTGAGTGGGTCCATACCAATCTGCTGGTATGGTCGGCGAGGTGGTTCATTTGGCTGCAGAAGTCCCGCTGCCCTTGTCGGTGGTGTCTTGCATGGCTGACAGTCCCGGCATGTGCTCACATAACGAGTGACGTCAGTGGGGATGGTGGCGTCTGGCGACGGAAGTGCAATGGGGTGGCGTTTTGGCGTGGACGGGGAGGAGCGTTGTGGTGCACTGAAGCAGCGTAGCTCATAGTTTCTGGATCGGGCAGCGGTGTGTGGGGATTCGAAGCGATTACCGAACTTCTTCTCGCACATTGTTGGCGATCGAGTCCACTTGAGGCTGCACCGAAGGCAACAGCTTGCGCAGCTCTTCCTGCACGATCGCTCGGATCGTTTCACCAAGGCTTCGGAGTCAATGGCTTGAGCAGCAGCGCATTCTGGAGTCAGGCAACGATTATACTGTCTGGTGCGCATGTCCAGTGTCTTTTTCGATAGTGGTCGCTTCGGCTACAAATTCTTGAACGGTGTTCGGTAAATTTTTCATCAGTGCCGCGATGAGCTCCTGTTTGACCCCTCGCACGAGGTAACGAACTTTTTTCTCCTCGGGCATGTCTGGGTCAGCGTGACTGAATAGGCGGGTCATTTTTTCTGTGAAAATGGCAACGTTTGCATTTGGTAGCTGAACCCTGGTCTCTAGTAAAGCAGCGGCCCTCTCTTTGCGAGCGACGCTCGCGAACGTTAACAGAAATGCGCCGCCGAAGACCTCCCACGTTTGAAGCGCGGACTCCCAATTTTCGAGCCAGGTCTTTGCGGTGTCTTCTAGGTAAAAGTATACACGATGGAGCTTTTATTCATAGTCCCAGTGGTTGAGGGCGGCCACACGGTCATATGTTTCTAGCCAGGCCTCCGGGTCTTCGAATGATGACTCATAAAAAGTTGGTGGTTCCCTGGGTGGATGCATGATTATCGCGGGCCGGGACGCTGCGGTTGTCATTGTCGCTGCAATCGAGGTCGTGGCCTTGGTATTCTGCGCATTGTTTTGTAGAGGCACGTACTCCGGTGGTAGACATTGCTGTCGGCGGCTTGTTCTCTGCTCCTGGTTGGCCTCAGTGTCTTCTCCGCGACGTTGGCTGGGTTCACGGCTTGACGGGAGCGTCCGGTACATGAACGAAGCAGCACCTCCACCATATGTCACAGGGTCGTGACGTGGCTAAGGACCGGAGACTTTATGTTGGGATTCAACTGATTATTCGGGCGAACCTGCGTTCGGTAAACGGAAAGTCTGATAACAGTAGCAGTCTTGCACAGATAGCAGTGAACGAAGCGTCGGCCGTTGATCAACTACTGACAAACGGTGAAGTTCGTCGGCATTTATACTCTTGCCATCAAATGTTCTAGTGTTATGGCTGGCGGTGACGTAGGTTCCAGAATATTTTGTACAGTTCGCGGAGTAGGCGTAATCTTATCCAAATACTCTGCAACAGTTCTGAAGCTTCTCGAAAACTGCAGGCGCGGTTTGCGCTGATATTTGTGTAGTGTATTTGGGGCGATAACAATACTTCAGGAATGGAACGTGGCAATATACTTTGCCAATGCGCAAGAGCCAAAGATGGGTCACAAAAAAGAACGACCTCAACTGAGGGACCCTCCGAAATGGGGCGCCTTGCTGAGCGCGATGGCAAGCCGCCCTTCTCAGCGAGGCCCTCAAAGAATAGGTGTGGGCCGTCCAGTGGGCCAGGGCTGTCGCCGAGGACCTCGGAAGATGTTCCTCGAACGATATGTTCTTGGCAGCCTAGCCCCGGGCACAGCAACAACCGTTAAACAAATAAAATTTCTTCAACTCAACACTTAAATTCTGATTTTTGCAGTCTATCAATCACGTCGTCAAATAGCAGTTGTGGAGAAACGGCCTTACGAGCGGCCTTAACTAGCCATAGGTAGTGCACACAGAACCATACAGAACCGCCCATCTTCGCAAAATAGAACCACTAGAGATGTCCAGGGGTGCTTGTGGGTGAAACAATACCACGTTAAAGCACGTCAAATTGCTCGCTAATGACACAACGTTCTGGAAGAGCTGCGCGTTAGGGACATTGCCCCAGTAACTTTTTGGCACCAAGTACAGTGTATTGAATAACAGTGTAAGTGTGGCGTAGATGAGCTTAGAGAGCATAAAAATAAAAACAAAGTTTCTCCAGCATGCACAGAAGCTTGAACGCTGGACTGATGTGTACTGTTGTGGCAATGAATGAACCGAAACTGATTGTGGGTGGTGAGTTCGATGTCAAAAAGGGAATGAGCGTATTGGAAGTACCACTATTCATGTGATAATGTGCGTCCCTAATCGGTGCGTTTTCGATAGGTTCCACTCTGTTGAGGCATTTTCGTCGCACCAAGGAAACAATGAATGAGAATGTGTTGGTATCCTTTAAAGCAGGACTGCCCTGTGTGAAACAAATGGTCACAAATCTCACCACCAAGTATTTTCAACGGCCATAGTGGTAAGATGCAAAAGGAAGGGGGAACGGTGTAGGAGAGACTGGTGAAGTAGGCTGGCTCTGCTGTTGAAGAGTGTCAGGCATTTTGGCATCGTCTTTAACCAGTATCTTTCTGAAAGCTGATTGATGGTTCACCGGCGTGAAATTTAAAATTCGCGAAAGTTCTATTTAGGCTGCTTTTATTTTGTCTGGCATTTTATGTGTTATGTGGGTATATTCGGCTTTCAAGGAACTAAAAGTTTTATATCCCGAAACTGATCCCAGTGCGCCAAAAAATGTTTCAATGTGGCGTGCACGCGTCTCGCTATTCCTTGCCGCAACATGTCTCAATTTTGCAGGCCAATTGAAGGTGCACTGTAACGCCTAGTTCCCACTGAAGCATCCGCTTTTCACACTGGCCAGAATCCCGTGGCCGCCGAAACGCAGCGTCACTCGCACTGGATGCGCACGCGCCGCCGAATATGCCATCTACCAAGGGGCGAACGCGAGATGGATTCGCTGTCTCCGGTTTGTCGTCGCGGCTCGCAAACGCCACTACGCTATCGGGTGGTCGATACTTCAATGATTCTCGTACGCAAGAAGCAAGAATAAGCTGTACTGCTTACTTTGCTGGCCCGTAGCTCTCTTGTAATTTTTTTTATTAATTTACATTTCACCTACATCGCCGTGAGGCATTATGTAGGGTAGGTACACGTAATAACTTGACTACATAGTTTTCAGTCAAAAAAAAATATATTCACCAAATAAAACAGCACTCAAAATATTTTAAAAGAAAAAAATGGCAGAATATCCACGGAGTGAATGATGAAGAGTGGGGCGAAGAATTCGTCCATCCATTCGTTCTTGCTTCCGTCCGTCCATGCGTCCGTCAGTGTGACCGTTCATGCGTCCATCAGCCCGTCCGTGCGTGCGTCTGTTCGTGCGTCCGTCCCTGCGTTCGTCCATGCAGCCGCCCCTGCGTGCGTTCTTGCGTCCATCGATGCATCTGTCTATGTGTCCGTTCGTCCATCTATTCAACACTCCAAGTACCACCATCTCGCATCTTTTCATCATATATTCCCCATATAGAAGCACCGCCATCCAGCGGATATTCCAAGAACTAAACGAGAGGTGGCACACGCACACTTTCTTACGGCTTGCGCTTCGGGTCCCCTTCCCACCTTTAACCACCTCGAGTTCATGGTATATACTAGTTCACTGTATTCATGGCACTGCGGCCGAACGCTCGCTAAACCTTTCGAAAACCAAGGAGGTTACGCCCAGCAAGTATGACGTAGCAAACTTTTTCAGTCAGATAGTGCTCGATGTACATGCCAATGGCTGCTAATGGGAAATGAGAGACGGAGAATTCGGCTTTTACTTTCTGCCGGCTTGCGCTTCGTATCTACTTCCCATTTTTAACCACCTCGAGTTCATTCATGGTATATACAAGTTCATTGTATTCATGGCACTGCGGCTCAACGCTCGCGAAACCTTTTTAAAGCTAAGGAAGTTACACCCAGCGAGTATAACGCAGCAACCCTTTCTTGTCAGATAGTGCTCAATGTACATGCCAATGGCTGCTAATGGTGATCGCAGCCTGCGCGTTAACTAAAAGCCGAATGCTCCTGTCTCTCATTCCCCATTATCAGCCATTGACATGTACATTGAGCACTATTTTTTATTGTTCAACAATGCACACAAGAAGTCTCTCACCGGCACCACCTTGGACGTCGAAATGTAATACTTGTTACATACTACGGGGGACGAACGGGTGTCGTTATAAGGAGCTTCGCCCCTAAAAACACTCTAATATTGGTGAGCGAAAACAACGTCACAGTCATGCATTTGTAAACACCAACACACTTCGAGACAGCAAACCATTCTAAGTGGCAGTGATATTTTAGGAGTTGTTACAAGGAAGAAAAAAATGCATGATGAGCGAAAAAAAATGGCCTTGAATCTGCATGTTACGCTGCAAATGTGGACGAAAGACGATAGTCTTGCGTCTCGAAAGAGTGTACAAAACGTTTATTTGATGTTCTGCGCTAAGAAACGGTGAATGGTGCAGTTGATTTCCTCCTCCTCGACTAGTTTCAAGAAATGATAAGAAGGGAACATGTTTGAGGTTCGGATTGGGTCCCCTCGATGACTCGAGTGCATGGTGGCAGCGCGAAAAAAGAGCCGTAGTCCGGTGAAGAGACGCTTTATGGCGGCCTCAGGCTACTGCCTGAGTTCAAGCCCGAACATCCGCTGTCCTTTCAAGTTCAAACATCCTCTTTTCAACCCTTGGACGAACAAAGATCCTTCACAAAAACCAATCACACGTGTGGGCTCACATTGCCACAACCAATTGCAGAAACGCTTTCATAATAGACATGCATTGGTAAAAACCACGTTACCAAATACAACACGCAAAGGGATAGGTTCTCCGCATGTACACTCTCTCCCATGCCAGGCCGTGCTGCCTCTGTCGGCCGACTTCCGTCGGTGGCCGTTCTCGCGCTCGAGCCCCGTCGGCTCTTTCATTAAATGTTGCTTCGTAGGAGCGTCCTTAAGAGCAGTGGGTACACCGTTGGGCTCCGTGCGCTTACCAGGTGTGCTTGCGACAGCGAGGCGCCCGGACATCTTAGTATCACTCGGTAATGACGTACAGCAGGGGAGGTTATGCTCGTCTCCCTGCCGCCACTATGTCTCGGCCAGCCAAGTGGTCGCGCCCCGCGTCATTCTCAATGGCACGCGTGCATGCCAACAATGGCTTAAGCTCAGACGGTGGCGCCTGACGTGCCTCTTGCCAGACGCTTTTCCGAGTAAGCCTTCTCCTTCTAATCCCGAACGGGGGCGACCTTGACGACTCTGCTCATGAACCGTGCGAACAGAGAAGTCCCCTTTCTTTTCCGTGCTCGGATCTTGCACGTTCGCCTTCGCAGAACCGATCAGCTTCATTAGTTGACAGGACAGGAGCTGGCTACGCGCTCTACATCAGCCGCGTCATTTGCGCTACACACAACACGCCGGTAATTGGTGCCTCATACTAACTGGTACAATGGAGGCGCTGCGTTAGAGTGCCTCGAGCGTGCAGCGGAGCCGAACTAGCGCATCTCGGCACGTTAGACACGAATGCCATCTGGTAGTTATCTTCGAAAACAAAAGAAGGCGTGCGGCCCGCGGAGAAAGATGCACGCCTGTCTCGGAGGTGATAACGTGTAGAACGCAAAGCGATGGGCAGGTGCCACCACCGTGCCGTCTTAGCAAGCGTTGGAAACACTTACCTTTTTTAGCATCGCGTTGCGCGGCCTGCGCAGATTTACAAACGCTACGGTCCTTATAATTACTCCTGCGTGCCTTCTCTAGTATAAAGGCATACATAGAAAACATCGACGTGTTATTATGGTGCCTCAGATATGCACAATAATTGTTTTTAATTGACATTCGCACAAGTATGAACGCTGAATCTTGAGTAATATTGGTGGGCGCTGCGGATGGGGTCGGCTGATTGGTGCCATTTGAGGTATCCTTAAGGGCAGATAAACAGACAAATGTACAGACAGACAGACAGACAGACAGACCAACATTCCTTTGTCTAATGTCCCCAAGAAAGGCTTTCGTTTTTAAAAAACCACTGACGCCAGTGCACTGGTGGGCTCGTCTTGCTCTGCAAGACCGCGACAAGCTCGGTAACGCCAACGAGAAGCTCGGTCGCCACTTCCACGAAATTGGGGCGTGAAGTAGGGATGAAGTGAGGTTAACTGCCGTTGGTAACATCATTAAGTTACGTGCTCTGCAACATAACAAACGAGTCGGGCTTGGGCGCCATTTTTCAAAAGTTCTTGGTTAGTGCTCTTATTGGTTCGCGGCGAACGATTCGGTGGCAGACGCCGCGAAAATCGGTCCGATAGCAATCGGCGCGGAGGACCCCTTTCGTCAGATCTCACCACCGTCGAATCAGATTCGGTCCCCTTTCGGCGGCCGGAATGCTCAGTGTGAACGTTAAGATGGCGGATCCACTCCCTCCTTCTCGCAAGAGTTCGAAAGATGACCTTAGACGACGACACATATCCACACTTGCAAAAAGCGAGAAAAGTGCGCACGCAATTACGGTCGTCTTGAATGTCGCACGAGGCTGCGGAAATCGGGTGATGAAAAGCAAGAAGCACAAATGCAGACAGCGTCTTTCACCTACAATCTGCCAACTGTGGCCGTCGTTTCAACGACAGGATGAAAGGTGCCCCTGTGACAGCTGGCACACTGAAACCAGCGTCGTTTCATGAAAGTATAAACATACACACGTACGCACGCACATGAAAAAACACACACTCTCTCTTTGTCTCTGACTCGCTCACGTCCATGAAATAACGATTGAACATGCCATCAACGAAACGCTTTGAGGCGTTTGAGTGCACTTGCATTGCAGCTAACCTTCTGATTGATGTAGCGACCTTGGCAGTGGCCTCATGTATAGAGTCGCGCGAGCGCGTTCTTCTTGATTTTTCCTTGCCACGTAAAATCACTCAACCTCCGCCAATGTAGCTTACGTTACAAAAACAGCCAGGACTATTTCAGCACACGATAACCTCAGGATCCTGAGGTTATTTGCTAAATTTCCCCTCTCCAACTACAATAAAAGGTTTACCTGAATGAAGTGCCTCATGTTGATGATTAGTTGAACAGTTGATTTACATAATATAGATGAGTTAGAATTTCCTAGAGCCGATGGTTTTTCTAAAACTTTTAATAAGAATAACTTCAACCACCTAGTAAATGGGATGACGTGGAACAATCCATAAGATGGTTCATGCTGTTTCCTGTCTTGCTGTCACCATCTTTGTGTTACTGCCTAAATAATGGTAAACTAAGCTCCCACGAAGTGTTTGCTTCGGAAAATTCTTCATTTTCGCCAAGAGAAGATTTCCAAATGCGACCTAATCGCACGAACACAAAGATTATTGAGTAGTAGCACAATACAGCTCAGCTTCGCACTTAGTGGGAGGGTGGGTGAAAGGGGGGTAATGCATATTCGAAAATCATATGACGGCACCCACATAAGAGCCAAGCCACTGAGCCCATGTTCATGTGTTCTACGAATGTGTCTTCCTATCCTCCGTTTCGTACATCAAGTGCAACACTGTGAAGGCTAGCGAGAATTCTAGCTATGACTTTGTTCGCAGTGAGTGATAGTACGATTATTTTTGCATCTTAGACATAAATAGTTTTTTTTTCTGCTTTGTGCATCGGAGATAGAAACGCTCCGTTATACGGCTTGTCTTGCTGCTTATTTCTTGATGTTTTACTTATAGTCCGGCGATGCTCTACAGGCGCGTTTGTGCTGTTCTCGCACGAGCGTTTTCAACGAGGAAAACTAAGCGCGAGGCCCGCGAAGTCACACATGTTTCTAGCCGAACTTCTTGCATAACTTTCACAGCGTTGCACCAGATACATGAAACGGAGAGCAGATACATCTGTCAGCATAAGCGTGCACATGAAAGTGACACGGCGAGTGCACCCCTCTTGTCCCCTAATAGTCGGTGCGTGAAGTCTGTGTCGTACTATAGTGCCTAGAATGTGCCTCCATACAATGCATTGATAGAGAGGGGGGCGCTGCTATTATCGATTGACTCCCCTTCGAAGGGAAACCCTCTGCACGTGTATGTCCGCCAGGCGACGCCAGCGATGCTAAGATTATCAATGAGAGTTACGTTCACCCTGGGCTCAGCCAAGGATGTTTATTAAGATATGTGGTCTTAACATGCAGTGGCTGCATAAGGTATAGTTATTTTCTAATTTTCCTCATTGTATAGGTGTCACAAACAAGTGCTCAAAAAAGGGCGCGTCGCCGAACTCTCGCGACCAAGCGTTAGAGAGGCGCCTCAAAATTAACAATAAAGAGAAAACAACCATCCAAAGACTCCATGGGCACGCGTCTCTCCCCCCTGTTCAGCCAATCAACCTCCTCACATCGGTGGCCGAGCAAACCCTGGAAGGTTATCGAGGGAAAGGCGCTTGGTGTTGCAGAGTTGCGTCATGTGTCACGGTCGGCCCTCGAACCGCCTCGCTCCTTCCCCAGCCTCGGCAGCGCATCGCGCCGACGGAAACGATGAGAATTTTCAGGAATCTAGCGCGAACAGTATTTAACCGAGCAGCAGAGATGGGAGATCAGGAAAAGAAGGAATTTCGCGCCAGAGTGCGTAGAGTGTTCCGCCGTGTCTGTCGGCGAAGGTTTTGTCCTTAGTGACAAAGGAGGAGAAGAAGAAAGTTCGCGCCCGTGTGCCTAGGCAGAAGATGAATGTTTTGCGCAAACGTGCGTACGGTCTTTACGCCGGGTGGGCGAAGCCTTCTGTACTCAGTGACAAAAGAGAAGAAGAAGAGGATTCCCATCTGAGGGGTGAAAACTCGTGCTACAGGCACGAGTGTGTGTCTACCGTCAGCGAGCGAAGACGCGTGGCAACAACTGCGCGTGGGAAGCCGACGTGTTACCGGCGACGAAGTTTGGTGCTTGAAGAGCGGCCAATTGAAGACGCGAGGTTTTCTGGAATAGAAACTTCGGGGGCAGCGGAACGACAACAGCGCTGGATTTTGAGTGAGTGATTCTCGGAAGAGTATCATTCAGACTTTTGTTCCAAGGATTTTGAACTGAATAAGTTTTCGAACTCTTTAGTCTTTGTCTTGGTTGTTCGATGCATGCGACTGCATTGTAGTGCGTATTGTTGTTTGTGTCTGTTGTTTCGAGTGTGGCTGATTGTACTGTGTAGTACCTTGTTTGATTTGTGACATATCGTATTTAACTAGTGTCGAGTGTGCATATTTGTGTATCGTTTTGATCTGCCATAATTGAGAGTATAAGTTTGTTTTGTTTATCAACTCTCCGCTCTGACTTGTTCTTTGGGCCAATGCCGACGTCCGCTGGCACACCAACTTGGACTACTTCTAAATTGTCCACGTTTTCGTGGTGCGGTTCGGGGGGCTGATGCTTCGGCCCTTGGAATTAGCCCGGCGATCGCTTCCCTATTTAACGGGACCTGTGAGAATTATTCTGGCGTGCTTGACAGGACCTTTTTGGTACACAGTGTGTCCAAAGTAGTGAGAAAGAGCCTCGAGTTGTTGATAGTGCTATCGGAACGATTTTGTGTGTTGCTCAGTGTTCACGTAACGAGGGCAGGAGAGTGTTCCGATAGACTGATTTAGGCAGAAACTTTTTGCACGCAGCAAGGTTTTATTTGCGAGACACAACGGATATTGAAAAGATAGTAGCTCTTGGTGAGAAGATGAGTCTTTCTGGCGCCGAACTACAGAAGTGGGTCACGCAGAAGGAAAAAGAAAAAGAGAGGGCCAAAGAAGAAAAGGCAGCTGAGCTGGAAAAAGAAAGGTTGGAGTCGAAAGAGCCAAAGCGGAAAAATCAGCTGAGTTGGAGAGAGAGAGGTTGGCAGCTGAGAGAGCCAAGGAAGAAAAAGCAGCTGAGTTGGAGAGGGATAGGTTTGCAGCTGAGAGGGCCAAGGAAGAAAGAGAGCAGCAATTGAAGTTGGAGTTGAAGAGAGAAAAGCCGGCAGCTGAAAGGGCAAAAGAAGAAAGAGAGGCGAAGGAGTGACAGCTGAAAGAAGAAAGAGTGCAGCAATGGAAGCTGGAGCTGGAGAGAGAAAAGCTGGCAGCTGAAAGGGCGAAAGAAGAAAGAGAGGCAAAGGAGCGACAGCTGAAAAAAGAAAGAGAGGAAAGGGAATGGCAGCGGAAGCACAAGATGGAACTCGAGCGACTCCGTTTGCAACAGCGAAGTGAAACTCCCGTCCAAGCTAGAGTTGAAAGCAGCGAACGGGAAGATCATGGCTTCCGCTTGAACCCAAGCAAGTGGCTCGTAGCGTTCGATGAAATGAAGGACGACCTTGACGCGTACCTTCACAGATTCGAGAGGATTTCAAGGAGCCAGAATTGGCCGGAACATCAGTTGGCAACTGCTCTGAGTACTTGCTTGAGTGGTGAAGCGGTCAGTGTGTGCGGTAGGCTGATGGCGACAGATGCAGCCAACTGTGCAAACGTGAAAACTGCTTTACTGAAGTGGTTTAGATTTACTCTGGGAGGATTCCGGGAAAGAATTCGGACAGGCAAACCAGCTGATATTGAGACGGCTACGCAGTATGCCGCCCGATTTAGCCATTATTTTGACAGATAAATCGAACCTTTAGGCACAGCACAGGAGAACGATGAGCTTAGAGAGCTTCTAATTAGAGAGGAATTTCTTACCAGTTTCCACCTAAGCCTGTCGCTGTACTTGAAAGAGAGGAAGGCTGAGTACCTTGAAGACATGCTTAAATTAGCCGACGAATTCTTAGTAGCGCGAAGTGGCACAAATTTGGCCAAAGTCAAAAAAGCCTGTGCCGAAGATTCGAAGAATTCGGCACCGGAACAAAAGAAGCGTGCACGGGAGAGTGTTTCGCGATGTTTTCTGTGTAACCAAGTAGGTCATCACCCGAACAGCTGTCGGACTAACTTTACGAGCCCTACTGTTGTAAAATGTTTCAAGTGTGGTCATTCCGGGCACAAAGCTGACGCATGTAGTAACGGAGCGAGTCAAACTCACCATGTATCCTGCATGCTAGCAGCACCGAAATTCGATAGTGATGCCTTCATCGACGGATTTGTAGAGTTGAAAAATGGGAGAAACTTCCTATTGTGGGTGCTATCATCACAAAACAGTCAACCGGTGTTACGAAGGGAATGCCAACGCTGCCTGGAAAAGTTGCAGGCAAGAAGATTATGGTGTTAAGAAACACGTGTAGCTCCACGGTTATCGTGCAGAGAAATTTGGTGCGGCAAAGTCAGTTAACAGGCAAAACGAAACCAGTTTGCCTAATTGACAGTACGGTTCGGATGCTCCCCGAAGCAGAGATTGAGGTTGAAACTCCTTACTTCAGCGGGAAGGTTACTGCTCTATGCATGACGACCCCCCTGTACGACCTCGTCATCGGAAACATCGACTGGGTGCGACAGCCGAATGATCCAGAACGTTTGGGGGAAGACCTGAAGATGGAGCCCACGCCGACGCAGGGACCGCGGATACAGTGGAGGAGCATCCCGCGACGGATCTCACTCGAGCACAAGGTGAAGCCCGGGTGCAAGAGACAATGAATCAGATGATCGTGTTGAACGAGAGAACGTGCTGGGCAGCTGGGCTTACGTCGGCACGACCTCCACCGACCGACAGTGTAAAGGTGATGAAGTCGGCCAGCCAGGCCCAATGTCGTGACATCAACAAGCTGGGGAATAACCAGACAAGATCGGTTGAACGTTATGAAGTGTTAACGATGTGGGAAGTGGCAACAATGGCTGAGACGCCGCCTCAGATACGGTCGTCGCAAAGGGCTCATCGGAACAGAAACAAGAACAATAAGAAGAGATCGAGCGAGCACCGCAAGAAAGGGCGCAAGAGCCACTCAAAGTACACAGGATAGGTGCTGAGGTCGAATCGGAGTGTGTTTGGTAGTGTTGAACATCATTCTGTTAATGTGGTCGTTATCCTGTGTCACAACTGAATGTCGAGCGAGTCAAAGTGTGTGTTGCGGTGACGTGATGTATAGGATTGTACAATTGTTGTAAAGACAGAACTTTGCACACTTGTATTGTTTGCAATATGTGATAGAGTGTTGTACTCATGTACCTGTGGTTATATTTCATGTGTTGTGAGATTGAACTGCGACGTGCAATTGTATTGAGTGTTCTATTGTGATTGTGACGCTCCATGAGCGACGGGCTATGTTACAGCCTTTAAGTGTAGGGACTGTTTGCCCTCGTTTGTGTGGTTTTGAATATTATGAGATAATTTTCTTAAAGTGGAGGGGCCAGTGTCACAAAACGAGCGCTCAAAAAAAAGAGCGCGTCGCCGAACTCTCGCGACCAGGTGTTAGAGAGGGGCCTCAATGTCAACGATGAAGAAAAAACAAGCATCCAAAGACTCCCTGGGAGCGCGTCTCTCCCCCTGTTCGGCAGATCAATCTCCTCACATCGGCGGCCGAGCAAGCCCCGGAAGGTTATCGAGGGAAAGGGGCGTGGTGATGCAGAGTTGCGTCATGTGTCGCGGGCGGCCCTCGAACTGTCTCGCTCTTTTCCCAGCCTCGGCAGCGCATCGCGCCGACAGAAACGATGAGAATTTTCTGAAATCTAGCGCGAACAGTATTTAACCGAGCAGCAGAGATGGGAGATCAGGAGAAGAACGAATTTCGCGCCAGAGTGCGTAGGGTGTTCCGCCGTGTCTGTCGGCGAAGGTTTAGTCCTCAGTGACAAAGGAGGAGAAAAAGAAAGTTCGCGCCCGTGTGCGTAGGCAGAAGATGAAAGTTTTGCGCAAGTGTGCGTAGGGTCTTTCCGCCGTGTGGGTGAAGCCTTTTGTCCTCAGTGACAAAGGAAGAGAAGAGGATTTCCACCTGAGGGGTGAAGACTCGTGCTACTGGCAGGAGTGTGTGTCAACCACCAGCGAGCCAAGACGCGTGGAAAGAGCAGCGCGTGGGAAGCCGACGTGTTACCGGGGAAGAAGTTTGGTGCTTGGAGAGCGGCCGATTGAAGACGCGATGTTTTCTGGAAGAGAAACTTCGGGGGAAGTGGAACGACAACAGCACTGGATTTTGGGTGAGTGATTCTCGGAAGAGTATCATTCTGACTTTTGTTCCAAGGACTTTGGACTGAATAAGTTTTCGAACTCTTTAGTCTTTGTCTTAGTTGTTCGATGCTTGCGACTGCATTGAAGTGCGTATTGTTGTTTGCGTCCATTGTTTCGAGTGTGGCTGATTGTACTGTGTAGTACGTTGTTTGATTGGTGACATATCATATTCAACTAGTGTCGAGTGTGGATATTTGTGTATCGTTTTGATCTGCCATATTTGAGAATATAATTTTGTTTTGTTTATCAACTCTCGGCTCTTACTTGTTCTTTGGGCCACAGCCAGCGTCCGCTGGCGCGCCAAATAAGACCACTTCTAAATTGTCCACGCTTTCGTGGTCCGATTCGGGGGGCCGATGCTTCGGCCCTTGGAATTAGCCCGGCGATCGCCTCCCTAATTTACGGGACCTGTGGCAATAGGTTATCGAGTTCGTGTAGCGTAAATTGTGCATGTATTTAAACTTTTACAAGCTATTCAAGATTTATTTCTTTTGTGCTAGATCGGTTGCCATTCACTAGAAAAAGCGAAATACACTTTATACGGTGATTTTTGAATGTACAATAAACACTCGAAAAAAAGCCGATGCATTACAATTATGCATATGTAAATAATACGCGCCTGGATATATATATATATATATATATATATATATATATATATATATATATATATATATATATATATTATTGATATATATATCTTTTATTGATATATATATATATATATATATATATATCAATAAAAATACAGGGTACTAAAATCCCGTGTTGCAATATTTCTGTTTTTTTATTCTTTCACGGCCATATGGTCTTAGTGTAAAAGAGATTTTGCAGAGCAGTGTGCCTGCGAAAATGACTTGACGTTTCAGGATGGGGCCGATTGGTAAAAATATGGAACGCCTTTCAGTTCCATATTTTTTCCTTTCAGTTTCAGAACGCCTTTCAGAAGGAAATGGTTCTTTTGTTTTTCACTTTAAATTTTTATTTTCTGGTAAGCTCGAGCATGCCGTCATTCCTAAATAAATCGGAACGCACAACTTTTGTGGGAGCGATACAGTTACAGAACTCAGCTTTGTTTTATGTTTCTGCTATATCAGCAGGAATACTCCTATATGTTTCAGAAAGTTGTAGGTTTTTTTTATAATGACTTACAGGCACCGTTGCCAAGTTTGCCGTTTAGGTTGTCGCAACATTTAAAAAAAAGAAATCGGTATATCCAACTTACCTTAATAATCAACGTTTTGCGAAGCATGCTTAGGGAAGATGACCATGTTGCAAGTTTCATATTTTGACACGTCATGAAATGGCACTAAATATATGTACAAATCTCACACGCACAGACATACATTGCAGATGTTTGTTTAATCAGTTTTGCGCACTTGCGCGATGATATCAACGGGGAACATTAGTATTACCACACACTAGAAGCGATAAACTGATATGAAGCGCTGCTCCACGCGAGGATGGTACCTATGAACGTTCTTACATAAATCGACTTCAGCGCATGGCACCTAAAACAATTGACGTTAACCAGACGTCACAAGTGTATTGTAGGAGTACATATGTAATCATGATATAATTGGATGGCCAGCACTATAACCACAATTAACCTTTCACGAACATTAGTGTCGATTTGAATTGTAGTTCTGAGACCTGGCGTGGCTTTGTGGTAGAATGCTCGATTGTCATGTATGATGCTTGGGTTCCATTTCTGCTCAGACCTTGACATTTATTCTTTACATTCGGCGGATAACCGTTGCCGATGTCAAATTTTTTATAAGGCTCACGTGTTAAAACTGCTCCTATGTGTTCTCTTCGTTGCTGGGTAGATTCCAATTGTCGATCACCTGTGGCACATACCCACATACCAGTGGCACATACCCGCCCGCAGGTATGTGCCACTCTCTGGTGGAAGGTGTTTAACGGGGTACGCGACAGGATTATGAAAGTATTCATGTCTTGACTATCGCGTCATATTCATGAAATGATCTTATCCTCCTATTCTAATTTTTGTTCACGCTAGTACGAGAGCACCCAGACGTAAGCGGCTATATAGATAGATAGATAGATAGATAGATAGATAGATAGATAGATAGATAGATAGATAGATAGATACACGACAAATGTGCTTGCAGTATGCAATAAATGCTTCGCATGGAAAATGTTCGTTGATGCTACAGTATATATATCAGCATTATTCTTTAAAGACAATAGTCATTCTTGGGGACCTTCGACGGAAACCTTTTGGCCTGTCTCTCTGTCTGTACATTTGTCTGTTTGTCCGCCATAACGATATCTCAAACGGCACCAAACGGCCAACCCCATCTGTAGCGTCCACCAGTATTGCTCAAGCTTTAGCGTTCATAGTTGTGCGATTGTCAATTAAAAAGCAATTATTGCGCACATCTGAGGCACCACAACAACGCTTCAATGTTTTCTATGGCTGCCTTTATAGTAGAAGAGGCACACACAAGTAAAGTAATTCTAAAGAATGTAGCGTTTAACTGCGCTGCGCTGACAGTGCCATTCGATGCTCAAAAAGATGTTTCAACGCTTTGCTACGACGTCACAGTGGTGGCACCTGCCCGTCACTTTGCGTTCTACACCCTATCGCCTCCGAGACTGGCGCGCATCTTCCTCCGCGGGCTGCACGCCTTCGTTTTCGAAGATAACTGCCATAAGGGGCACTTGTGTTTAACGTGCCTCGATGCGCTCGTTCGCCTCTGCTACACGCTCGAGGCCCTCTAACGCAGCGCCGGCAGAATACCATTCACCAATTTTCTTGCACAGAACATCAAATAAACGTTTTGCTCACTCTCTCCAGACGCAAGCCTATCGTATTTCGACGACATTTGCGGTGTACCATGGAGATTTGGAACCAATTTTTTTTTCTTGAGGCCATTTCCATGGGCGTTGACCATACAGGCTTACTCTGAAACTTTCAGCAGTTACAAGATTTCAGAACATCCACAAAAAATGCGGATGTAGAAGTGCGATCTGTGTGACAATATTTCTGCGAATCAGTGTGCCAGTTTCTTGAAGTGGTGAAGGAACGAGAGGATGTACCAGAGTGGACTGTGAGTATCGAACCATTGGTAGGATGGCCAAAGTATTGACCAATGGTCAGCTCAAAGCTGACGGTTTCGTCATTGTATTTTGCGGTACTTTTGTATTTCGTCGAATATGTGAAATATAAACAGTCTTCTTATACAAGGCAAGAAAGAAAAAAAATACACATCATGTCCCCTTTGAAGGGGTACTACATACATATCATTCGCACGGCATGTAAGCGTCTTTTTTTGACAATTTCCAACCGCACAGGCTTGAAAAAACTGAAAGGAACGCACTAAAAATGAGCAGCTAAACCATGAAGCGACGCCCATTACTAAGTACGCGGCAGAGAGCGCTGGTTCTTGGAGTGCGTGACACAAGCGCAATTTTCAGGCGTATTGAAACCATTTTCCACTTGATGACACCGCCCCACCAGCTGACGTAATGTGATTGGAAATCATTTATTACTCAGCCCTCATCTCTTTACGATTGGTGTTTGTTATGCGCGGCGACTAGGCTTACCTTGTGAGGCAAACTATGAAGCATGAAGATATAATCCATACCTCTTTTACCCGTTTCATAATGCTTAGTTGCGCCACATTCAATGAACGTTTGAACTCATGCAAAATAACTTGATTTTTTGTTTAATAGACGAAGCTACCACCAAAAATCGCCTGTGAGATTTATAATACATTGTATATAGTTTGTTTGAAGCACTGAGTGGTCAGTTTATTGAGCACAAATAGATACAAGCCAAAATATGCATCTACTAATGTGCAATACTTGTTGGTAGTTAGTGCCTAAAAAAAAAGAGTCAGTTTCGACGGAACTGCAAAGCAGAAAAATACCTGAATTCAATGCTGTCTTGTAAGTTTCCCAATAAAAATAAAAGAGCTTTCTCTTCATAGAATCACTGAAAGGGGCCTGCAGCTTCATCATATAGAAGTTCAGTGTATCAGCTTGTATGGTTTTGTCACTTCATAGGTAATGCGGGACCAAGTATAGCCATAAACTGCCCCATTGAAACTATACTAATTCATGAAGATTTTGTAAGAGCACTAAGCGACTCCGCATGGAAAATAAGTCTAATGTAGTCTACATAGCCACTAAATCTTATGGTCCTGCGATGTAAAAAAAAGATATTCTTACACAAACCTTTATTAATTTTCCCATTTTCATTGGAACGATAAGTTCCTAACTAGTTTATGTCTAACATCTCTTCATAGAAACCTTCAATGGCACTTCCTCTAAAGACACTTCAATTTCAGCTTTCTTACGTTGAATAGTTTTGCCGTACTCGTAGTACAGCGGAGGCTTCTACAGTGAAAATACTTTTGTTGCTCACACTTTTTTTTCTTGCTACTAGGTAACACTTCCAATCAGGCAATAAAACAAGATGTCATTGAAAAGAGGGCAAGATAAACTCTCTGAAGTAGCCCAATTTTTATATTTTTTGTGAAGCGTACCGAGCGCAGTGCATCCGCAAACGATGCATAAAAGGCGGAGTGGTTGCGGCTGGAGTGGAACCCAAAAATGTTTTTTTTAGACGAAGTGTGATAGAAGAAAAATAGTTAAAAAGGCACGATTCTTTTTTAATCTAATAAAGATTTTAAAACATCAGGTGGATTCCACGTAAATTAGGAATCGATAATAAGCAAAGCATGAATGAGGAGGGTTGAATCCCTATTGCAAAAACAGCCTGATGCCAGTACGTTTTTTGGCACTGGTACACACTGGGGATACTGGTACACGCTTGTAATCACTGGCACTTTGTTGGACGCATTAGGAAAAAGCTGTGTTACACTGATAGGGGCGCTCGCTCAACCGCTGTGTTTCTGGTGCGCGCTGCGAACCGCTGGAAGTGCTGGAGGTTTCACTGGCAAGCGCTGGTGAATACTGGAACACGTACAGTTTCTACCAGCGCAGCTGCAGCGTTCACGTTATTGTAGCGTGTGCCGTGGTTTGTTTCGGTGTCGTTGAATATAAAACGCTTGATTCGATGGCAGGGAGAGATGCTACCCTAACAGATACCGAGCATACGTAATTTTTGCGGCACCCGCACGTATCGCAGCAACTATAATGCACCTTTTTTCTAATATGCCCCCCGGGAAACCGGCAATTTTCACATCATCCGTCTATAGCTGTAACGATCCCAATTTGCAGTGATAGTAAGCCTGAAGCTGCACGCTACTCCTAACAGAAACACAAAGTTGTTTTTGTCGCAAAGTTGAGGAAACGTAAATGAGCTCTCTCGATCGCTTCGCAAGGTTTTCCAGTGGAGGCGAGAAAAAAAAAGCTGTCGTTCGAGTCTGCCACACCGCATAAATATATGTCTGGTCATGCTTATCCTTTTACTTACTTCAGGTAAGAGTTAGAAATGTTCCGAAGCTCAACCATACAAACTGCACGCGTCGAGAGCGGTTTTACCCAGTGCCCAGCCCAGCGAGCATTAAAGCTGTCGTGCCAGCCGCGTTGGTATATATGTTACCGGTGCTTCTTGCTTCGTGTACACACAACTTTAAAGTGTGATAATAACTGTAAAGTGTGGTCTAGACATCCATGAAGCTAAATCAACTATTTTGTGTTGCGTCGATGTTCACACAAGGAGCGCTGATGATCGAACGTCGCGCTTTCAGGTATACGCAGGCTGTCACCAAAAGCTGCAGGCCGCACTTAGCCGGTACTTCTCCGACTGATATGTAACAACACGCAATTTTCAGTTGGTAATTTGGTCCGCCTTTGTGAACTGACTCCCTGGCATACGTTTTCAGTGGATTGCATTGGTATTTCTACGGGTGTTTTATAATTGTGTGGTATTGATATAACTTCCTATACCTATACACTGGCACGCCTGCTGTATACATTGTGTTCATGTGATGTCACTTCCTTTGTTGCCGCCCTCTCCCACCATTGCCGGGTACCTCGGTGGGTACCTACGCCAGTTCGCGTTTGCAGCGCGGTTTGTTGGGGCTCGAAATCTGTTGCTGTGTACGATGTTGAAAGGGAAGCATTGCGGTTTTTTGTTGTCGTACTTTAACGAGCTCATCGCATCAGAAAGGCCTCGTTTGATGCCTCGATACAAGACAAGAAAATCAAGATGTGCGACACGTATACCAGCCACCACGTACACCGGCTGCCCGCCACGACCTACGAGGGCACATTATCTCGCTTTCACTACAACAACTACAAATTGCATGGCCCAAAAACAAGTGAAAGCCCAAAGTCTCTCGAGCTGCAATTTTAAGAGTGGATGAGCGAAGAGCAGACGCTCCGATCAAAAACGAGGCATGCAGAACTAGGCAAGTTTACAAGAGATATAATAATATGAATATATTGCTGCGGCCCACGCCACCTAAGTAGCGGCGCCCCCCCCCCCCCCTTAAGTGTTTTAAACGGTGATGTTGAGCTCGTTGATTCAAATTTGTCGTAACAGTCGGGGAAAATATTATGCGAGGCAGATAAGAGTCTTTGCATGGTGTATGCCGTGGTTATGCCGGTCATCACTTTTTTTCGCACATGTTTTGACACCTTTTTCACCATGTATTTACCTTTTTTGTACTCTAATGTACTGTGGAGTCTTTGGAAATGATGGGGACAGTGTTGGGAAATTAATTGATTTTTTTTTTCGAGATTCTGACCCCCCAATTCGAACTGATCGGCTATATTTAAAGTGAACTAATATTGTTTCGCATCCATTTTCGCAGTTTTTTTTTTCAAAGCAATACCCGAATTCCTACAATCGCCATCACAATTTTAACCGCCTCCCTGACACGCTGATTGTGCACGCAGCAGTCGTGGACAAGTTTGTATGTACAATATCTTGGTAAGCTACCTCCCTTTGCAGGTAAGTGCTTGGTTATAGCACTTATCCGGAATGAGGTTACACCTGAAGACGCAAATATTACCGAGTTTCTTCAAGTAGTTTCTTTTTCTTTTTTGTTTATCCGCGCCAGCCAAACAGACCGGTAATTTCCGGAAAATCGAAATGTGCGTTCTCAATTTCGGTTGTTCGAGGTATAGCGCATCCAGGACGGGACAGCAAAGAAAACACAGAACACATACACGGCGCTAACTTTCAACAATGCGGTTTAATTCGAGAAACAGCAATACTTATACCCAAACACGGCGTGTCACAACCACGTGCTAAAACCAGAAAACTGTGATCTACTGCAACTCATGCGACATGCAAATAATGCAATTCTTTCAATGATAATGATATCGATGGCTTGCTTATACATGCGTCCCCAAACTTAGCAATGAATTTCACTTCTATGATGAGCCTTGTCATTTGGTTAGTGCTTCTTCCGATTATGCTGGTGCGATTGTTGAAAGTTAGCGCAGTGTATGTGTTCTGTGTCTTCTTATCTGTCCCGTCCTGGATGCGCTATACCTCGAACAACATGAATGACCAACAAGCCCACCGTGCAACCTTAGTCGACTCAATTTTGGGTAATAACTTTCGGCGAAGAAACACCCGAAGCTCTGCTCACTGTTCGGGGACTACTAAATCAACTTGCCTCACTAGAAGCCCTCAAATTTACATCGTCAGGCAAAACTAAACGGGCGGAAGCACGAGCAGATAACACGGCAGTGAAGGTGACGGAGTCGGTAGGTACCCGGGCATGTCGGTGGCGCATTTCTGAAGTGACGAAGGGGCGCTGCGTGACGCACGTGCACACTATGTATACTGCCAGCGGAGGCCAGAAAAACAGCTGTCACTCGCCATCGCCACTCCGTAAATGCATCTCTGGCATTGATTGACCTTCCATTTACTTCAGGTGCAGTTTAGGTAACAGTTAGAGATATTGCAAAGCTCAAATGTAGAAACTTCAAGCATCGCAACTCGGCTGCTTTGAAAGCAGCCTTACCCAGTGCCCAATCCTAGCGAGGCCTATCGTGCCGCCAGCGTCGGTGTACCTGCTGCCGACGCCTTTTACTTTAAGTAGGCGCAATTTTAAAGTGTAAGAATGACTGTAAATTACAGTCTAGACATTCTTGAGCCTAAATCGACCCTTTACCCACGTGTGCAGAGCCCGCAGAAGGGAGCAGCCACGATCGATGTGTCATGTTTTCATCAACGTAGGCTATCATCGAAAGCTTTTTTTCTGAGCGCAGGAGCCAGTACTTCTCTGACTCGTATGTTAGAACACGCAATTTTGAGTTCGTAATTGAGTACGCGTTAGTGAAATAACATACTGGCAGAATTTTTCAGTGGATTGCATTAGTCATTTCCGGGGTGGTTTCTTAGTTGCAGGTATCAATATAACTGCAAATATGTAATCTGGCATGCCAGATGTGTACTGCCACACCGCCACTTGCGCGAAAAAAAATACTCAATATTCACTCGTGTGCAGGGTTATCTACCAAAAAGACATGTAAATCATCTGTACTTGTTGAACAGTAGCAAGTGCTAGAACGAACTATCAAAGAGAAAAAAAGTATCAGCAGCAACAGCTGGCAATCTGTGGCTGCTGTATGCAGTCAATTTGAGAATTTTAAGAGTTAAGATGTAGATGCACGAAAAAAACATTGCGCTCTTGCTAATATCTGCACGTCATTCGGTGCTCGGAAGCCGTTCGTCATTGTCGAATAAAGACGCAGTTGTTAGTCGGAAAGGAATGTCGTGTCAGTCTTGACTGTGCGACTCGTAAACATGAAGTTGAACGGCGCGTTCTTTGGATAAATAGTCGTTTTACAACCCCACAAGCACGTTCTGGCGTGGCGTAGTGGGTAGCGTACTCGGTTATAGATCACAATGTAGCGAGTACAAATCCCGTAAGGTGGTACTTTCATTTTTTTTCAATTTATACTTTTTTATTTCTGTTGTAAATGCGCGTTATTTTACGCCTTGATTTAATAATTTATTTACTTATTTATTAACTTATTTATTTTTATTTATTTATGGCGAATGGGCACCCCCGTTTTATCCCAGAGAAGCCATTTTGCGCAGAGTACTGGGACGCTGCCACTCCAGCGTCCCAGTACCTGCGCAGGGAGGCGCTGGTACCAGTGCTATACTGGGCCCATAATCAGTCTTGGCGCTGTACGCTGGTACTCAGTGGCACTGGTTTTTGCAATAGGGATACGCGGAGCTTCGCCGAAGCTGACGACTTGCTGGTCTGAACCTGCGAAGGCATCTCACGACAACAATGAGAACAAGCCACCTGCTTCCCGCATTCCATGGCAGCCCTACAGCCAGCCTCCATCCTTCGCTAGACAAGCTGCAGAAGATGTCGACTCGTGGCTCAGCTCCTACCAATGGGCGAGTCAATAATTTAAAGGCTGGGATGCCACCGGCCAGCTCAATATTTTTGGGACTCTTTCTCAAAAGAGCCGCATCTGTATGGTCAGAAAACCATGAAGCCTGACGACGTGGCGGAAGTTCGTCGATGAAGACCCCGTCGTGGTGGTCTAGTGGCTAAGGTACTCGGCTGCTGACCCGCAGGTCACGGGTTCGAATCCCGGCTGCGGCGGCTGCATTTCTGATGGAGGCGGAAATGTTGTAGGCCCGTGTACTCAGATTTGGGTGCACGTTAAAGAACCCCAGGTGGTCGAAATTTCCGGAGCCCTCCACTACGGCGTCTCTCATAATGATATGGTGGTTTTGGGACGTTAAACCCCACAAATCAATGAAGTTCTTCGATGAAATCAAGTTGTGCTTCGGGGATACGGCAGCGAGGAAGAAGCGTGCCAAGCAAACTCCCATGAACGAGCCCAAGTACCCGGGGAAACCTGCACGACATATATCGAGGAGGTGCTCAAGTTGTGCAGGGCGCCAGACCCCTGGATGACAGAAGAGGAGAAGGTTGGTCATCTTCTAAAAGAAATCGCGGAGGATGCTTACCAGTTCCTCATCGCAAAAGAAAGTTTGGAGCGTGCGAGTACCGTTATAAAGCACTGCCATACGTTTGAAGCACGGAAAGCGCGGTGAATTACACCAAAGTTCGGCCGCCTGCCCAACGTCACTAATGTCGCCAGTGTGTACATGCATCCAACCCCATCGGATCTCGCGTCCATGATTGGCCAAGTAGTGCACGAAGAGCTCGAACTACGCTAGGCGGCTTCTCGACCGGCACCTAGTGTTCAAGAGCCATTTCCTCCCTGTGACTTAAATACTACGACTATCAACGCCGACTCCCTTGACGCCAACAATTATACGCCTCATCCTCGAGGGCCAAGCCAAGCTTTGCGTCCGTACAACCCATTGAATGCCGAGAAACTAGGCGGCGTGACCGATGGAGGGGAGGTCGCCAGTCGTCTTCAGCTACACGCCGCTACGCCTCTACCAGTAAATATGCGTCATGACAATATTTGTTTTTCTATGGAAAATGGAACAACGACAGCTTTAGTGGACACGGGAGCAAGTGTCTCCGTTATGAGTATAGAATTCAAAACCCAATTAGGCCGTAAGGTGATGTTCAAGTGGAATATTGCGAGCACATTTCGTGCTGTGAAAGGATAATCGCTACGGCCTTTTGGTGTGTGTACCGCGAAAGTCTATTTCTCTAATAACGTCTATCATGCCGAATTCACAGTGGTCACTAAATGTGATTGTGAGTCTAGATTTCCTGAAACAGTGCGATGCTACTCTTGATTGTGGTAACACCGAGCTTTTTTCTGTCTTGTGTTGCCGACCAACCTGCCACGTGTTTGCACACCATTGGAGTCTGTGAAGATTCCGTCGTGCCACCCCGTTCATTATCCAGCGTTCAGGTTACTGTTGCTTGTGCCGACAACGATGTACTCGACGCTGTTGTTGAGCCGATGCCATCAATCGTCGCACGGAAGGGTGTGCTCGTGCCTCGCTGTATTGTCTCTGTGGTCTGTGGCACACGTACATTGTGGGTGTCAAATTTGTCTAACCAGTCTGTTGTGCTTCCAAGTAGTATGCGACTTGCCTAAATTGAAGTGGATACGAGCCTTAATATCGAGGCCTTAAGCAATCACGCCTCGAATGCATTCCGGGCGCATGACACTAGCCCTGGTGTCCCCGAAGACTCTTCGCCGTTTTTGAACATGATCAGCAGCTCTGAGAAGCGTGAAGCCCTGGTGAGCGTCCTTAGCAGGCATGCTTCATTGTTCGATTTCACCTAGGACCATACCAAAGTTCATGTTCCCATTACGCGGGCTCGCCAAGGATTGGCACGGGCTCCGCGCATCCCATAAGGCTGAAACCATACCGTGTGTCTGCATCGGAGCGCAAGGTCATCGCTGAACAGGTGGAAGAAATGCTGGCTAAGGTCGTCATCCGAGACTCGTCTAGCCCGTGGGCGGCACCGATCATCCTCGTGAAGAAAAAAAACGGGTCTTGGAGGTTTTGCGTAGAATACCGGCGTCTAAATTTGGTGACGAAAAGGATGTGTATCCGCTTTCCCACATAGATGACGTTATCGACTGCCTTAATCGGAATCTTACTTCTCATCTGTGGATCTCCGATCGAGCTATTGACAGGTGCGCATGCATTTCACCGACAAAGAGAAAACCGCTTTTGTTACGCCAGATGGCTTGTTTGAATTTAATGTCATGCCGTTTGGTTTGTGCAACGCCCCTGTAACATTTGAAAGGTTGATGAACACGGTACTGCGTGGTCTCAAATAGGAGATTTGTTCATTTTACCTAGACGACATCGTCATTTTTAAACGCACTTTTGCTGAACACAACCTTCAACGTGACGTTGTTTTAACATGCCTTGAACAAGCTGCCCTTAACCTCAACTCCAAGAAATGTCACTTCGGTCAGCAAAAAGCACTTGTACTTGGTCATCTTGTAGACAAACATGGTATGCGACTAGACCCTCAGAAGGTTGCTGCAGTTACCTCTTTTAAACAATCGTGCTACGTTAGCGGAATTCTAACTTTACAATGTGCTACAAGAGCGGCCATCATCATGCAGACGCCGACTGTTTCTCGAGGCTTCCCCTACCAATTACTCTGTGTGACGCCGGCAATTTTGACGATTTTCTAGCTGCCATCGATGATACTCCTTTTCTTGGCCTCGCTACCTTCTCGGAAGAACAGCCCGACGACCGCTGCTTAGATGATCTCTTTGACTCAGCCACTCAACTGATAGGTAGTCATGGCTTTATCGTTCGAGATGACTTAGTTTACAAAACAAAAATTACGCGGCTGATGTTGCCCGCCTTCTTTTAGTGGTCCCCAGGAATTTGAGAATGCGCGTACTCTAAGCTATGCACGACGATGCATCAGCGGGGCCCCTTGGTTTTGCCAAAACGTACCACCGCCTGGTGGCTGGATTCTACTGGCCTACCGTGAGACGCGATTGAGAAAAGTATGCGGCCAGTTGTGATAAATGCCAGCAATTCAAGCCACAAAATACTACCCCGGTTGGTCTCTTCCACCCCTTGATGTCACCCTGTCCTTTCGAAATGGTTGGAGTAGATCTTCGCGGTTGATTTCCACGCTCATCGAACACCATTTGTTGGATCATAGTCTGCGTTGACCACATGACACGTTATGTGGAAAGCAAAGCGCCACCAAGAGCCACGGCCATCGACGTACCGAGCTTTCTCCTCTCTTCAGTGATACTGCGCCATGGACCGCCTCGGATTATTCTGAGTGATCGTGGTCGAAAATTTGTAGCCGATGTTGTAGAAGAACTCTTGCGTCTCTGTGCTTGCCAGTTTCACCACGCGACCCCATATCACCCCGCAGACAAAAGGTATCGTCGAGCGCACCAACAGAACGCTTACCAACATGTTTTCGATGTACGTTGACTCCAGGCACAAGAACAGGGGTCACATCTTGCCATTTATCACCTACGCTTACAACGCGGCAAAGCATGACACCTCTGGCTACAGTTCATTCTGTCTTCTATATGTCGGACCACCCTGTCACTTTAATCACACCATTCTGCCTTTTCATGCGCATGAGGACTTCCCCATTGCCCAGACTCTCTGCCGATGGAGCAAGTACGTCGCCTAGCTCAACCCCGCACTTTGGCAACCCAAGACCGCTCCAAGTTCCCATATGATTCATGGCACAAGAACATGTCGTACGAAAAAGTAGAAAGAGCATGGCTATGGACACCCTTTCTCAAGCGTGGTCTGTACCAGAAGTTCCTGGCTCGTTACACCGGTCCTTTTGTCATCGTCGATCACCTAAGTGATGTGACATATTCAATCGCTCATCTCGTTTCTCGCGGCTACCGTTCTAGGCAGACGCAGCTTGTTTCATCCGCGCTTTCATCCGCGTTACTGATGCTCGCCCAGGGGGCTTCGTCTGGGAAAGGGAAAGTGTTACGCTGAAGCGGCAACGTGTAAACAGAGCAAGAGGAGAACGAAGTGGTCAGTTTGGAAGCAGCTCGGTGTCGGCGCGGCTACCTTTCGCCATTCGCCCTTCGATAAACACGCCCCATCTTAATAATATTAACAAAAGTGCCCTGTTTGCTTTTCCGTTGGCATTTCCTGTGCTAATTTTTCTGACGTACCGACAGGTCATTATTCCTTAGGGACATTCAATAAAGTATTTGGGCACAGTATACAAGGCCAGTAATAATTGGGTTCTCACATTGATTATATTGCAGCTAAAGGTCCACGTGCAAACGTATTATTAAAGCAAATCGGCAGCATTTGTTTTGGAATGCATAAGCAATTAGTGTTTAATATGCACGGCATGTAATTCCGCCCTATGTTAGAGTTTTGATATTCATTATTCTCTGAGAGACCCGATTAAAAACTACGTTCACTTTAAACTTTAGAACATGAGGCGCTACGTTCATGTCTCGGTCTTCCCGAATTCGTAGCTAATGTTATGCTCTACCAAGAAACACACCTGGCATCTTTTGAAGTTAGGTTTAAAATGCTAACTGTGAAAACTTTTCTAAACGTAAATGCCTCACCACACAGATGCTTTCATTATTTATTCCTGAATGAGCTGTCCAGATTCTTTCGATGTGAGCGGTCTCGACTACATTGCCCTTAAACATTTCTCTGGGAAAACTTGAATTTTATGTCATATCTATAAAGATAGCCAAGCTATTGCCGACTAGACATTTGAATGGGTTGCAGGAAGATCACCTTAAAAGCGTGCGAATAAATCCAGTAATAGCCACAGCTACTTCAATTACTTACGTGAAGGCAGGGGTGCGTACTTATTTACCAGCTCTTATCTGGTCATTGTATTTTCTAGCTTTTCTAGCAAGCATTTACTTTGTAGTAATGTTAACTGATCGCTTCTTAGTGTGCACTTCTTTACAGACAGGTTCGCGTGGGCAAAAGGTAATCCTAAAATAATTGAAAATAAATAAACAAACAATTCTTGCCTTCTGGACCAAAGTATTCCAGGCTATCAAATTTTAAAGATCAAATAAGAAAAGTGTCAAAGTTAATTTTGAAGAAGAAAGAGAGAAAGAGAGAAACAAAAAAGGAAAGTAGAGTGTCACTACCGTTGTTAATCACCTCCATGGGTGTAAGCAAACACTCAGCGATATGCTGTACAAAACTCTTTGACCTGATACACGAATGTTCCAACTTATTCCTGGCTCAGAAATTCTTGACTTGCAAATAAAAATTTCTCGCTTGTTTATTTTTCTTTATCTTGGCTTCAATCTATAATTTTCTATTTTGAATGCTCCCTCTTCCTTGCCCGTTTCTTTCATGTTCATCGCTCCACTCTCTTGTATATCACCAGCCGAGCAAGCATCAATTGGCTTGGGCCTCCTGACTTCTTCAGTTCACTCTTTGTCCTCCTTTTTTTCCTGGTAAATTTTTCTCTTATCTGCTTCTCTCCCATACCAGCCCCAGAGATGCTCTTCATAAACGCATAGGCTTGCATAAACATGAAATATACATACAGATATGCGCCTATGTATGTTCTCATATACACGTCAACCTGTAAATAACAATACGTATACATTTTGTACGCATGAATATATCTATTGTACAACAGCATGTTTCCAATTTTTCTCTCGTTCTCTTTGTTGCAGATGGTCTTTTGTGTATATTTGTACACTCTATGTGTTTTTTTCAGTGGCTTTTCAATTTTAATCATTTGTTGTACTCTTTTTTGTCATTTCTTTTTTCAATCACTTCTACATATGTTCTTCGTTTTTATCTTCCCTCTTTTTTCAGACTGTTTGCTCTTTTTGGTACTCTTTCTTTCTTTTTCCTTTTTTTGCCAACATTGTATTCAAGTAAAATATTGCCACGTGCTTGTGGCAGTCGAGGCTGAGAAAGAAGAAGTTGGTGGCTGCTGTCATAAAGTCCAGGACCACTCTATTCTTCTGAGTTTCTGTAAAAACCTAGCTACAGGAAATCCCTCTTTAATTTCCTCAGGACCAAAAAACTTAAACCTTCATCCAACAACATTGAATGGTTTCTACTCCGATTTCTACTCCAAGTGAACTCTCTAGTTTTCTCGAAGATATTGCAAAAGGACTTGAAAGTCGCTTTACGTGAGCCTTCTCAAACCACTCGCGATCTTCCGAGAAAATTGATGATTTTCAGGGGATCACTGCTTCGGAGTTAGAACAAGTAGTAGGAAACTTGCACAATACTGCGCCAGTTCCTGATGACATAACTACTTTGACAATAAAAATCATCTATAAGGTTTTACTCCAGAAACTCCAGACATTGGTTAACCACTCTATCAGAAACTCATGAATTCTACCTGATGGGAGAATTGCTAAGATAATTTTTTTATTAAAAACAAGGTGCCGAGTTCACAATGGATAACATCCGGCCTATAGCACTTACATCTAATCTGGTAAAGCTAACTGAAAAGATCCTATGCATTAGGATAGTTAAATGGTTGAATGAAAACATAGCATTGAGCCCATGCCAAATCGGCTTCAGGCGTGTTTGCTCAATTTGGTGTGCCCTTGTCTATTTGGAAAGTAGAATGCAGCTTGCCCATTATAAGAAACACTATAGCGTCTTAATAACCCTGGACATCAAAAAAACCTCATGACAGCGTGGAACATTCAAAACTAATAAATTCGCTTAAAAACGCAGGTCTACCACACTACTTTGTAGCATGGCTAGATTCCTTCTTAAACGACAGGGAATTTCCCTGTTCTCAGCCTGGTTTGCCTTCTCTAAGGCACAAACGAACTAGAGGTCTCCCACAAGGATCAGTGTTATCGCCACTGTTATTTAATAGTTTACTATGCGCTATTCTTTTACAGATAGACGTGCAAGTGCATGTATATGCCGACGATATCGCATTTATTGCTACAGCTGCAGGTATACATTCACTTTATTAAAGTCTGCAGACGTATAAGAACGTTGTAGAAACGTGGTTAGGAAAAATAAGTTTATCACTGAATGTTAAAAAAAGTGCGATGGTAGTTTTTTCTCTGAGTGTTCCGATCCATAACGCTTTGCATTACCGGCAAGGCGTTATCCCGCAGGAAATATCTGTTAAGTATTTAAGGGTCACTTATACAGAAAAACTTAATTGGAGTCCACATATAGAAAACATGGCTCCCAAAGGAACTCATGCACTGGGGAGGCTTCGTAGACTCAGCAACAAACGTGCAGGTTTACGCCATGATGTTCTGATCATAATTTTACTGCATGTACATTCGCCCGATATTAGAGTTCGGCTGCGTCTTGTTTTCTGGTGCAGCTGCATACAAACTACGACCACTGGTTCTTCTAGAAAGCGAATCATTGCGATTATTTCTTGTACTTCCAAAATTCGTATGAAATACTATTTTTCACGAAGAAGACGCCTTTCTTCTCTTCATACTCGGTTTAACATCCTAACCGTGCCTACATTTCTAAAGAAGGATGCATCGCCATTGAGGAGATCGCAATATATTTTTCTTGAACATTCGACGGAATATTTCGACCATCAGTGGCCAAGATTACGGTGTCCCCATGTCACTTTCGCACAGACACAATAGGAAACATTACAAGTGCAGCACCATGAGATACTAATGATAAGCAGATCTGTACAAACAAGTCGAATAGAATTTGATGACATATTTCCAAAGAAGTGCAAACATTTACCCATTAGATATTTAAATTGCATTTTGCAGGACCATTCATTTAGATTAGAAATGGCTGCAGTGATAGCAACTGACGCTTCAGTTGGTGAAGAAAAAGCAGGGGTGAGAATTGCATTATTATACTTAGATTGTTCTTTTTCAATTCGATTACCTGATTTTACCCCTTATTTATCTTGCTGAATGTTTCGCCATTAAATTAGCTCTACAGAAATTACTCCTATCGTTATCTGAAGCCATCATTCTGACAGACAGCCTATCCGTCTGTTCTTCTTTAACTGCATCAAATTTTCCAACTTCTTTAGAAATATTTCATTTACTCATTCCAAGACACATACGTATGATTCGCTCCATATGAGTACCTGGACACAAAGGTATTTCTCTAAATGAACAAGCGGATGCACCCACACTTTTATTATGTACTGGTCCGATAATGTCTATTTTGCCAACGTTGGTGTTTGTACCTGTGGCACGTTTTGAAAAATTTGCCGTATCGGACAACTTTGCAAAGTCTGCGGTGTCAGTTTCTGAGTTCCCTCACCTCAATTATCGTTGGAAGAATCAATGGTGTTCCTCCAGGAAGACCGAGACCGCAGTTACCAAATACCACGCTGAGTCCCCCAACTGAATTTTTACCTACACAGATCTGGGTTGGTACAGTCACCTTTATGCCTTCATTGCAGTGAATGTGAATCTCTCGATCATTTATTTCTAACGTGCAGTATATTCACCTATCAGAGAAAAAGACTTCTAGACGAGCCGCTTCGAAGGTTGAGATTAAATTTATGCCTCCTGGTTCTTCTTTCCTTTGGGGCTACCGTGTTGGGTCTTAGCAACAGGAGCATTTGCGAAGCTGTTTGCGATTGCCTTCGAGAGACGAGAAGAATGGAATGCAAAGTTCATCGTTAAAAATAACAAAATTAAGCATAATATTTAAAAGTTAACATTTCGAACTTATGAACATTTCCTTTTTTTAGCAAGACGCCGTTCGTTTCATGGTCGATCCCCATGTTGGGTTGCGCCAGGATAAAGAAGGACAAACAAACGAACACTCAATTATTGGCCGATCCCCCACAGTGGGTATGAGCCACAAGCAAACGGCAACAAGAACAAGAACAAGAATGACTTGGTGGCTGCAGTGATTGAATAAGGTACAGGGCTGCCAATTCCCTTTGTGGGTGTGAGCCAAGATTTTCGCTGCGACAAAACAAAAGGTATACAGACGTTTGCTACGTCTCAACCTCTTTGTCGTTTGCTCTCGTGACAAACTGGTGGAGGTGCTGGGTACTCCGGCGTCCTATCCTTTCTAGTCCAGGACATGAAACAACCGACGCCAGTACACCAGGGTCTTTCTTCTGAAATTCACCAAAGAAGACGTCACCTCCAAGGTTCACAACCCGAATACCATCCCCTGGCAAGTTAACCGAGGAAGAAGTTTTCCACAACCACACCTCAAACTGACCATGTGGATGACCCACTCCTTGCCGTACCGTGCGACGTCAGCACGCCTTGCACGCCCGACCTTTTGTACGGTGATGTCGGTGAGGACGTGGAAGACTGGTTGGACCACTTCAACCGTGTGGCTGCCTAAATGACAGGGAAAGTCGCCGTAGGTTGAAAAACATCTGCATCACCGTGCTTGATGCGGTAAGAGTCTGGTACGAGAACCACGAGGTTTTGTTCACCAGTTGGCAGGACTTCTATCCGCGACTCCAAGAGGCGTTCATTGACCCCGAGCAGAAATAAAGGGCTGAGCTTGTTGCAAATTGTTGCAGTGCCAACATAAAGTTATAGAAGAAGATAGTAGGGTCAATGCAGGATGAGTGGACTGAGGTTTTGGGTATGTTCGAATAAAGAAGAGGTTGACGGGTGGGCATTGCCATGGGGATGGCGGCTCGTTCCTTCCTCAATATTTTGTGCCAAAACCCGAGAAAAAAGACATTCAGAGGTGAGACGGAGTGGACTTCACAAGTTTCGGGTGCAGTTGTAGCCTAGACGACTTTTGTGAAGCCGCCGCGGGTAAAGATGATGTGCGAAGCCTAACCCTGCCAGTAACCTAGGCCGTGGAGCGTGACATGTCGACGATGCCCTCGTTTCACCATGCGATACTTTGTGATGGATAACACAGTGACGCCGTCTTCGCCTCTTAGCGTTACTGGCGAGAGTTTTTTTACGTTTGCCAACATTGGACCGGATCATGGACGCCCTAATCGAAATACGTAGTCACATACGAAAGACCTCCACGAAAGCCATCGCCAGTGTTGAAATTCTTCTTGATCTGGAACACTCCCAATTAGGTGAGTGGCGGATATATTCACGGCGGTGTGACAGACCAGTTCGAGCTTCTTGAACGAATTGATAAAGCGATAGAAGACACTATTGACATCGGCCACTTAGAAGCAGAAATGAAAGAAGCGGACGTTTATGTGCGTAAGATTATTCTGGCAAAAGTCAAAGCAGAATATAAGATTGAAGATGCGCTAAAGACTCGACAGGCTCGCTTGGAGAACATAAAGCAAAAGATGTGAACAGAAGTGCAAGCGGAACTGCTCTCTTCGCCTGTGGCGCAACCATCTAGCCAATGTTTTATCACTTGAAATATTGTCACACGAAAGGCCAGTGGCTCAACCCCACGACAGATACAATCATGTTTTGGAAGCAGAGAAACCAATGATCTCACTGCAGAGAATACATCATAAAATACCACCAACTAAGAACAATCTGAACTTCATGAGACTTATTTGGTGACTTCAGAACCCTCGTAAGCGTTCAACGACCGTCTACTTAACAAGAGAGTGGCTACTCAGATGTGTGTGGGCGAAGCGACTACTACAAACCAATGGCACGATGCCTATGGAAATTCAGGATACCTTGCAGAAGATACCAAGGACGAGTAAACACCAAGGTTGGCAATGTCCACCTTGAGGCATCCCTCAATTACGTGCTTACATGTTACCGTATGTACCAAATCACAACCACAGCAACAAGCGCGAAGAAATAGAAAAAAAAAACGATGGAATGGGCGTGAGGATACAGAAGCCTATATACTGCCTATAAAGTTCAATAATGTAGATCTTCGAGAAAACTGCAGACATCAAGAAAGAAAAAAAAATGACAGCATATTCAAGGGGTGAATGAGAGAGAGTGGAGCGAAGCTGGGTCCACACGCCACTACAGCGCGGCTTCGACCTCACGTTATCGAACGCCGGGATCTTGTCGGCACCGCCGCACCGCTTGATGGCACGCTTCTGGCTCACATGCTCGCACATCGAGGTTCCGTCTTCGAGCGCAAGCCACGGCCGCCCAGTGCTCACGCCGTTTTGCAGCCTCGTCCATCCGCTGATCTTCTGAAGGCACGCGCGTGCAAATTGGCTTTTATTTTACTGCACCATGCCGCCTAGCATACGGCGCTGCCGACGAACATAGAATGGCCAACGTCTTTGTGTGACGTCATTCCTATTTTCTCGTGCGCTCGCACATCGGGGTTCCATCTTCAAACATGAGCCGCCACCACCTTGCGCATACTATACTTTTTATAGACAAACCGCGAATCATGCGTTGGCCGCATCCATCCGTCGTCTGTCAATCTGCCTGTTTGACGCTCGAACGGACGGGCGGAAGCTTGGACGAACGCCGGGACGGACGCACATATGAGAAGACTGATAGTCGGACGGATGAATGGACGCATGAAAGGATGCACGAATGAACGCACGGACAGAAGTATGGACGCATGGACGAACGCACGGATGGACGCACGAACGGACGAATCGACGCATGGATGAACGCAAGGATGGGTGCATGGACGAACGGTTGGACGCACAGATGGACGGGTGCATAGACGGACGGTCGGACGCACAGTTGGACGCACGGATGGACGGACGAGAGGATGAAAAGACGCACGGATGGATGGATGGACGCATGGACGGATGCACGAATGAACGCACGCATAGATGGACGGACGGACGCACGGATGGACGGAAGCATGGAACGAATGAATGAACGGGAGCGCTGACGGACGCTTCGCCCCACTCATCATCGTTGACTCTTTGGATATGCTTTGATTTTTATTATTTATCATGCTACAATAAATGTCCTCTAGTATGGTAGATTTTGCATTTTTCAACGTATATGCGTTTCGTTATATGTACAAGTACTGCCTTAAACGGCTGGTTCAAGAACTAACGAAAGGTGGGTACATACGATTACGACAGGACTCGTAGCCCACGCCTTCAGGAGCTTCGCTCCTAAGAAGTGGATCGTGTGGGCTGTATCACTGCCGATTCCGAATGCCAAGACAATCATAGCAGCGAATGATGGAACCCAAGCCGAGGAGGAAAAAAAGGGTAGGTGTTCACAGATGCACAGAACCTCTATGACTTCTATGTCTTCTTATGAATGATCAAATTCACTCAAGACCGACCGTCACTTTAACAAGGTTTAGTCATCTTTTCGGGGCTCTCGTCGCTCCTCCAAATACCGTTACATTCATTGTGATAGTGCGCTCTGTGGGTAATTCAGCTTCTTAGAGATGTCTTTTCTAATGAATGTGCGTTGCCTTCTCTTGCCAAATACGCCTCTGATAAAGCATGATTGACTTTCGGTTGTCAAGCATGCACGAAATTTCCGTAGTAAGACCGCATTTTCTTTATGTTGCGATGATGACTTATTTGTTTTCACGGGCAAGCTAGGGGCCTTTGATTAATGCTGCGTCTGAGCGTGTTCGGGGTCGCAGAGAACCGTTGTGTGTCTTCTGTTACACATGGAACACCTCAGATAGCGACGACATTCTTTAGAGCAATGTCCCCTGCTGGTACACTTGAAACATCTGCTGGCCTTGGCTAAGCGGCTCTTTTTTCAGTCTCTAATAATATCGGAAGGACGGGCCTTTCTCACATGCGCTTAGGAAATTAAAAAAAGCAGGTACTTTTCTGGTTTGTTGCGTGGCTACTCATAGCAGATGCTGTGGCGAAGCGTTGTGAAACGTGCCTTGTCGGTGTTCTCGAACACCGCGACTAGCGACGTCCACAAAGGCAATTCTCTCGCGAGCTTTCACCTCCGTGCGCTCGTAGTCGAGTAGATCCCGAAGTTCCATCTCCGACGTTGCAACCACCTCGATGTTCGTCAGTCGGCTCTGTTGCTTGAAGTACTCTACCAAGGTATCTTCGATCACTTTGGCGAGGTCCTCGATCAGCGTGGTGGCACAGTAGAGCCCCGAGCATCCGAACGCATTAAGTCCTGCGATATTGTTGTGGACGGTGTGCAATAGGTGTCGCAACGAAGCCACCTCGCTGGAGGACTTTACTGGTTTAAGAGTTCTCAGGCTTGCTAAGTATTGTTGCTCAATGATCTTCTTGTTTCCGAAATGGTCTTTTAGAAGTGTGATGGCGTATTCGTACGACTGCTCCGTGGCTTGAATGCCGTCAATTGCCTTCAATGCCTCTCCAGTCACTAGGCTCTTCAAATAGTGGAACTGTTCGATGTTCAATAGACTGCGGATTTCGTGAACCGCGTGCCTGAACATATTTCAGAAAGGCTGCCACTGCGTTGGGCTTCCATTGAAGTGAAGCAGCTTAAGTTTAGGTAGACGGGAGCCGAGCCCGTGTTTCATTTGATCGCCAAGAACCACGCTCTCTGCAGTGGCAGTACCTTCGTTGTCAATGTTGGTTGACACACTGTCAGGAATTCTAGACGACAATGCAGGTCAAAGCAATAAAGAGCGGATGGGTCTGGTGAGGCACCGCTACAGATGGTGCATCAATCTTAACAGAATTTGTTGTCGAATGAGACTTAGCAAGTCTACAGTACAAATTGCCACACAATCACAGCGTTGCAGGTTTGAGAGAAACACTTTGAACTTGTTGACAATGACACAAGGAAATCACAATGTGTTGCTACTTTGCTGTGGTGTCTTCCTTTGCTAGCGCTAACGTGTTTCTTCTGAATGCAATTTTTGTCTACGGTGCTGAGATAGAATCCTCGAGCTCTATAGCAGTTGTCAATCACAGCCTACGTATGACCTTTGAGTTAAATCCAGGACAACTTTATACCAACAATATAGAAGATTCGCTTTGGGTCTTCCTAACATGGAAAGAAAGAGCTACTCAGCGGCTTTCTTCTGTTTACGATTCGCACGTTATCTATACGGTAGGACGACTTAACGGAATTCCTAGGGCACACCGACCTAAAGATTTCCCTGGTGCACAGTGTGAACATTCGCTTAGCAGGGCATCGCTAGAGTTTCGCACGCGTCGACGCACCGCACGATCTACGGTTAGCAACGAAAGTTTTGCTGTTGATAAAGAATTTATCATGAGAAGTAAAAAATGCTGGGTATTGCAAGAACAAAAAATAGATCTTTCCATAAAAGATACTTGCATTTGGAAACTGTCACGTATAGGACTCTAGCGTATTTGGCATAGTTGATCTGTATTCATTTCAAGGCGATCTACAAGTTTCAACACCAAGCATGTGTATTTCATGGACTTTCTCGTGAACAAGCGACGCTGTTGTACCGCATAAGAACCGGCTTCGCATACACCCTGGCCTGGCCATTCAAGACTGGGAGATACGCTTGCCCGTTCTGTACCTTCTGTGGTGACATCGGGGATACTGAACATTTCATTTGGCTTTGCCCACAGTTTGATGTACAAAGAGCAGCGATGATCCGCACCTTGCGAAAAGGCTGTCATAGGCAACGGAGAGTTCATGACGTCATTTTTCCTGAAGGATCCAAGGCAACTAGGAGGAACGTGCAACGAATTTTGTTGGTCTTCCTGCGAGACACTGGGCTGTCTGACACGTGGTGACAATTTCCAAATTCAGGAGATACTCAGGCGGAACAATTGCTGGCCATGCAGGCCAGGCTAACCCCGCCTGCTGAACCACCACCACCACCACCGCCACCACCACCTTGATCTGTATTAATTTCGGCATTAAAAACAAATATATCCTGATGTAAACGACGCGTTACCGCATGTGTCTGCATGTTGCACTCTGATTATGGTAAAAATAATTACGCTCTCCACAGCTGTTCTTAGGAATAAAAATGTACACAATATGCAGCCAACCACTGACTCCCATTTAGTGCATTAGGAAGGCGCGTGATGGTTGCATAATCAAACGAACCTTTGCAGTTTCAAAATATACCTAATCTGAGCCTTTAATGCACTTCTCCATGTTTACTGCCGTTTAACACCTCGACCGAAGAATGTGCTACAGCTCTCTACTTACGTGGTGCAGCTATTAATCATAATGCCTGATAAAAAACGGGGATGCTGTATCTCCTCTTTTAGAGGCGAAGCTCCTTAAACCGTAGGTCGTGCGCCCTCGATGTTAAAGTAGTAGAAGTAGACGTCATCGTAGTAGTAGTGGGTAGTCACCTGTCATTTAGCCCTAGGAATGTTCACTGAATGGCGGTACTTGTATGTGATGAATATATAATAAAAAGATGTCAGATGTTGGTACTTGGAGTGTTCACTTGATGGACAGAGTATGACGGATGGGCGGCCGCTGGAAGCCCTACCAGATGCATGAACAGACAGATGGACGCATGGCCGAACACAGGAATGGACGCATGGACGGACGACTGGACGCACAGATGGACGCACAGGCGCACAGGCGGACGCCCGGGCAGACGCACAAATGGGCGGACGAACGCATTGGTGAACGGACGAATGCAGACGCACGCACGGAAGGACGGATAGACGCACGGATGGATCATGAACCCACGGATAAATGAATGGACGCACGGACGAATGGATGGACGCACGGACAGACGGGCACACAGACAGACGCACGAACGGACGCACGGATGGATGGAGGGTCGCACTGAAAGGCGCATGCACACACGCACGCACGCACGCATGGACGGGAGCAAAAATGATGGGACGGACGAATTGATGGACGCTTCGCCTCACTACTCACTACTCTGTGAATATGCCAACGTTTTTTTTTTTTTCAAAAAACCGTTACTGTTGAGTGGAACGAACTGTCAGTACACGGTGGTAGGAGCCTGATCGAGAGCTTTTACATATAGCGTGAAGCGGACAACGCATGGATGGACGTGTTTCAACAGTTTCTCACGAACCAGTCGCATTTCACTCAAAATGCCACGAACTTCACTCCATGGATATGCTGTGATTTTTTTTTCAAACTAATCTCACTGTTGATTGGAACGAGCTGTCAGAATACGGTGATAGGAGCCTAAACTACAATTTTTACATATAGCGTGAAGCGGACATTGCACGCTTGGACGTGTTTCAACAGTTTTTCACGAACCAGTCGCATTTCTCCCAAAATTCCACGAACTCCGATGCGGTCGATTGCTTACATCATTACAGCTTCATACCATGTACTGCAAAAAATGACATATAGTTTTAACCTTTCATGACTCCTGACATAAGGCCATGTTGGCGAGATTTACATAAGAGGTGAGTTTAATTAAAGATCAGGGACACCAATTAGCGGGCCCATTATTTTTCTCGTGATACCTTTGGTCGCCACAAAAAATTTTTCTTTTCCCGATTGCCAAATTATTAATTGCAAATGAGTGCTCATTGTCTTTGATCATTGCAACTGTAAGTAGATCATTGTAACTGTTACCATCTTCTTGACTTTCTAAACTACTATGTCCATCACATTTTACTTAATTATACAATAATTACCATCGGAGTTCTTGAATCAAAGCCAATGTGGTAGGCTATATATGACTAGTGACAAGTGGAAGCACTGCAATAATTTTATCAAAATAATATAGAAAAAGCCTGTATCATTCGAACATATCTGCGTGTGTGAGCCACATTTGAGTGAGTATTTGTTTGCGTTTATTAAACTTGCAGGCTCTGAATGTTTTTAAGGGGCATTGTTTGCGAAACTGTAGTAGTAGATATTTTGAAGAGTAGCGCAAAGTTGTGGCTGATTAGGTTCAGCGAGGTTTCTTCTGCGTGAAATTACAATGAACGAAAAAAGTCAAGGTTGCTGCAAACTTTAACGATACATTGTTTTACAGGAAAATAATGCTCATAATAGGGAAGATGCCTGGCATGACGCTGGTGCTGATTTGTCTCCATTTTATGTGTATGCTATTAGCTGTTATGGCTTGTGAGTAATTTTTCTTTATTTTTATATTTGCAATCATAATCTATAGTTCCTACTACCATAAAAGTTTGGCAGATCAGACGTTGGTTGGGGATCGATGATATGAGAAGCACGAATGAGAAATATTGATATGTCACTCTAAAATCAGTACAACGTTACGAGGTGGAGGTGAATAATGCCGTACATGACTTCCGTGTCATGAGTATCATGTTTGGACGTGCCGTTTAATTTCGTCATCTATTCACGTCAAGTGATACCCAATCTAGTACTTCAGAAGCTGGAGAAATGGCCGCGAGCACGCTATGAGCGTGGTATGTTGTCATTTTCCTACATGACATGAGTGTCAGGATTACAAGATTTGCACCAGTTTATACGGTCGACATTCATTGCGTCACGTAACACCAAATTTGGTAAATGTGGTTTAGCAAAACGGCCGCGAGCGCATCATGAAGGTCCCAATACACTCCAGTGTAGCGTTGACACGCGCGCGCTGAGCACAGCGAAGCTACGTTAGCAAAACGCCAGCACTCTATACTCTGACGCCACGCTCAACCAGTGTCCGTCGGTGGGGCCCAACGGCAACCTTCGCGAAATGCGACGTCGGCATTTCACGCTGATGCGTTGCCCAGACAACACTGCGTCTCCCTCTTTTCCTGACGAAGGGCCGCCGAATGCACTGAAACACGCATGCGTCAAAGTAACGCAGCGCGGCGCGCGCATGCAAGTATATGGCCGGACCGGGACCTGGCGTGGAGACGTCGGCATGACAGGACGAAATGATAGCCGGCGAGCACGTGTACCGCGTCACGTCGACATGTATTGGCGCCTTGGCTGTGGCATGTATTCTTGTTCTCACTTGACGCACATATCATGATTACCATGTTTGTACCAGTCGCATACCTTCGTCAATCGTTGACGTCACGTAATACCCAATTTGGCATATATGAAGCTAGCGAAACGGCGGCGAGCGCATCATCAGTGAAACATGTAGTCATGTTGTTACATGACACGCATGTCATGATTATGATGTTTGATTGTGTCATATATCTATGTCATCTGTTCGCGTCGTGTTATACCAAGTTGGGTACATGTTAAGCTAGCGAAACAGGCGCGAGTGCATCATGAGCGCAGCATGTAGTCATGTTGTTACATGCCATGCATCTGATATATATTATGTTTGCACCAGTATCATCCTTCGCCATTCATTGACGTCCCGTATTACCAAATTTGTTTAACTGAAGCTAGCGAAACGACCACTACATCATGAGCGTGGCATGTAGTCATGTTGTAACATGGCAAGCATCTCATGAATATTATGCTTGGACCAGTCACATACCTTCGTCATCCATTCACGTACCGTTATACCAAATTTGGTATATGTGACGTCAGCGAAACGGCTGCGAGCGCATCATGAGCGTGGCATATAGTCATGTTGTTACATGATACGCATGCCATGATTTTCGAGTTAAGGTCTGTCGCTTGGGTTCGCCATGCAATCATGTCATACCACACCAGTTTTTCAACATGCCATGTAAACGGAACTACCGCAAGAGCTGCAGGAACATGCGTTGTAAATCATGACAATCATGACATGCATGTCATAATTTTCATGTTGTGACTTGTAAACTATGCTCATCATACAGACATGCCATGCTAAGTTTCGTATCGATACCATTATTGAAACGGCCAGGAGAGCTAAAAGTCATAGGCGGCTAGACAGACTGACAGATAGATAGATAGATAGATAGATAGATAGATAGATAGATAGATAGATAGATAGATAGATAGATAGATAGATAGATAGATAGATAGATAGATAGATAGATAGACAGACAGTAGATAGATACGCTGAAAGTCGCCGAAGTTCGCAAAGAGTTGCTCCGCATTCAAAAGAAATAAATTTCTATAGAAACAACCTTACTCTCTAAAACCAAGCTCACACCAACACCCCGTGCATTGTATATTCTATGCGCTAGTGAGAACGCGAGAGTACAAAAAACAAACGTGGCAGAAGCAGATTTGAAATGAACCACCAAAATGTTTCGGATGTACGCTGCATGCGAAAACATCTGGCCGCGGCACGAAACTAGCAATCTATGGTTCTTTTCCGGTTACCCCGACGCCTTTCTGACTCGCACTTTAAGATGACGACGTCAAGTTCACAAATTCAAGATTTCTGCGACCAAAAATTCAAAGTAGCTTCGCGCTTACGGTGCCAAAAATCAAGGAGGTGCGGCGCTAGTGGTCTTTATGGGATCACCACACTTATAGTGCACACGCGCTACATACCAAATACTATCAGTATTTCGGCTGACAGAGAGTGCTCCCGGTGCCAAACCACTTATCTTGTAATAAAGAGGCGGTTTGCACATCTTTCGCTGTCAGCGCAAAATTAGAAGTAACAGAGCGCACGAATCACTTTCGCTAGCTGCAGCGGCCGTGTTGGCGAGAGGAATGGTCTACTCAAAACAAAGTAAAGACTGGGACAGTTTTTTCTATTCCTGTGTATACGTGTACCTTCGTTTTGTACGTCCTTTTTTCGCTTGAGCTGCGCGCCGGGCCTGAAATATTAGCAGTTGTTAGATCACGCCAATGTTGTGTGTTCTTTTGGTTGGTTGTCCGTTGTGGAACTGTGCGTTGCAGTGCCGCTCTTTCCGTAACATTGCATTCATTGCTTCACCCTTGCAGCAAAACTGACATTTAAAGACTATGCTCTTTCTTCGGGACCTTTAACGCAAAAATTTGGGTCTGCTTATCTGTCTGTTGGTGGTCTTCTCTGTTTGTCCGCCAGAACGATACCCCAAAACAACTAAAATCCAACTCCATTCACAGCGCCCATCAATATTGCTCCAGTTTCAGGGTTTATACTTGTGGTATTGTTAATGGGACAGCAATTATTACGCATATGTGAAGCCCAATAATAACACGTTACTATGCTGTAAGTATGTCTTCATACTAAGAAAGACATACGTAAGTAATTCTAAAGACTATAGCGTTTATAACGCTGCGCTGACACTGCAACGCTTGCATGAAAAGGCAAGTGTTTCCAACGCTTTGCTAAGACGACGTGGTGGTGGTGACACCTGCTGGTCACCTTGCGACACTTGATCGCCTCCGAGATGGGCACGCACGCTGCGCGCTTCGTTTTCTAAGATAAATGCCAGATAGCGCTCATGTCTCACGTGTGGCGTGCCTCGATGCGCTCGTTCGCCTCCACTGCACGCATCTTGGCACTCTAACGTAACGCCTCCAAAATACCATTCACCGATTTTCTTGCACAGAACATCAAAACAACACTTTTTTCACTCGCTGCAGAGGCAAGACTGTCGTCTTCTGAAGACATTTCTAATGAAAAATGCAAACACGGTGTCAACTTTTTTGTGTGCTGGTTGATACCGTTAGGGGGAGGGAGGTAGCTGTGTTGTGCTTAGGTATGTGCTTTGCCCAGGTATGTAATATGAACATCAGCCCCCACAATGCTTAAATTGTGTTCATTGACGTTAGTCATCGGCTTTAAGTTCTTCTAATGTAGGTGTCCATGCAAATGCAAGCATGGCTAAAGGTGCTACAGCTGCCTAACACCAGCATACATTTTACAACGCCTCCTTTACTATTGCAAATTATATGCTGGACTACCTCTGTGAGGACACAGTTTCACATAAGTGTGGCACCTATTTCTGTTGGAGAGGGATCAGCCGTATTTCTTTTTTTTATTTATTTTTCTCTTTCTTGCCTGTTTCGTGCGTAATTAATTTCTATTTTTTTGCTGCATTACTGTTTTGTGCATTCGCACGTAATGTAATTCTCTTTCTAAGTCATTATTTCTTTTTTATTCCCCCTCTTCTTTGCGTCTGTCGCTCTTCATTCTTTCCTTCTTCGTTCTGTCTGTCTTGCGCTCTCAATTTCTTTATATCTATTCGTTAATTACCAAAATTTCTTTATTCGAATTCCGACTTGCTTCATTTTTCTCTCTCCATTTGCCTCCTGCTGTTTCTATTCATGCAATGCCTGTTTTGTGTCCTCTTTCTGCAACTTCGAGTATTAAATGTTTGTCACTATATTTCTCTTTCTCTGTGTTTGATATGTTTTACTGCCTCCTCTTTATTTCTCTCCTTTTAACTCTAACTTCCCTTTTTCTCCCTTCGCTCTATTATACCAAATAGGCTTGTGCGCGCATAGACGTGTGGTCAGACGGATAATAAGAATTCACTGTGATTTCTTGAAAGTCAGTAAATAGCATAAAAAGTATGTATGAATAGCTGAAGAGTTCGACGCTCACCTTCGAAAACGTGAGGTACAATGGTTCAAACTCACTTACCAAGACTTCTCGCTTTCTATTTCTTGTTAAAACTCGTTCTCTCTTTTTTTCAAGGCTAATGTGCCTCACGCAGCATAAATGGGCGCATAATTTGAGGGAGTGCTGCAGTATACAAGGTGAAAAATATAATGGAGAAAACATGTGCTCGTACATCATGATAGTGTTCTCTCTGCTATGCATTCACTGAAAGTTAGTGTAAACTGCTGCGCTTTAAAATGAGCGTTCTAATACATCAGCCAAGCAATTGAAGGCGGCATCTGGACGTTCGTAAAACCCGTATTTCTATGTCAACTTTGGCTATTCACTGACATGCCCTTAGCAACAAAGTCGTAAAAAGTTTATAAGGCTGGATGACAGCGAAGAGAGGAGATGCTGAACGCTGAGCCCAGAGCCCATCGTATGGTTACGCCTGTTCGTAACCATACTTTTTCATCGTTGAAGATTTGATGGTGGATTTGCCATGTCGGCAACAATGCTGCATTGAGAGCATGTCTGTAGGACTAGCCTTCGAGTCCCAAAGAGGTAGTATGTATCTCATAGTATGTTAGTATGTGTCTCATAGTATGTGTCTCATAGTATGTATCTCGGCAGTGGGTGCTTCCCGACTAAACGTCAAGAAGGGGAGTATTTCGCGCAATCATGATCTCACAGTTTGAAGAGTTAAAGAATGCAGCATATTTTAGACCACCAGCTACATGCTTAACTGTCTGTTGCAATTTCCAATAGTGGTGTCTGCAATATTCTTCAAGCAACCGTGCCTATCCACTTTAGTCGGGGTAGTCACAGAAGGCTTATCTTAGAATACGAAGCAAAACAACAGTAGACAATGATTCAGTTCAATATTTGACACATCGAAAGTGGCAAACGAGGGCAGAAATATTTGCGTCCCGCTTCGGTTTCTAGTCGGTTACGACATAAGTAATTCGTCACGTGTAGAAAGTGCCTCTGTAAAAATTACCTGACAGATCAGTGAATTCTGCGAGTACACATTTGCCTATGGAAACTGAAAGACGTAAATATAAGCCGGGCATGGATAGCACACGCATCGCAATCAACTTTTCACATACTTACGACATTATTCGACAATTGAACCACCAAACACTAACCTCGCAAAAGTGCTCAGTTGATGAAGAACATCGAACAATACACACATGTAATCATACAGGAATTCGGATTGCGCAGCTTCATTTAGGTACGGACGGGAATACGTCGATAATAAAAATTATAAAAAAAAGAATGTGTTAGCTTGGGGTGTACACATACTATCATGTAGATTAAGTGTTCCATCAGAGGAAGCTGATAGTGGTAGTTTTGTTTATTTAGGCGTGGAACTTTTGTCCTTCCCTCAAGAACTTGCCAAGGCATGCGTAAATTTTCAATTGATATGCGTTCAGCAGGCTACATATTCAGTAAATTGTCTTGAGCGATTGCATAGCTCTAATACGCTCACCTGATTTAGGTTATCTAGAGTATCGCAGGTTTTGTGATATTTTAAGATGATCACTTAAAAATTTGGCTGTTTTTTTTCTGGTCAAGAGTAATAATTTCTACGTTGCTTAGGCTGAAAGTGGGACACGTGGTTGACATACAGGACAATTATCTCTTACGTTTGCTTGAAGGCTCAGAAACATTTCTCGTTACAAGTATCAATCTTTCTCACTTCACACAGCCTGTTCGGAAGACGAAGTGCCACGGTTTTGCCCGAATGACGAGTTGGTCCCGCAGAAATACTGTAGGAGCACGAACAAAAATTTGTGGCGCTGTAAGCCAGGAAGTAATGGGAGGTGCGCGTGTCCTCCCCACCTAATGAGAGCAGCGAACAACAAGTGCGTGAAGGAGCATGAGTGTGGTAAGCGATTGTCTGCCCTACAGTTCCATTTTCAATACTCACGAAGAAAGTATTTAGAAGGTTCATTGATACTCGGCAACATCTCTAGTCGATGGGTAACACGTATTTAAAATGACACAATGCTCGGATGTGCTCAGTATGTTTAGCTTCTCGTTCTTAGACTGAAACAATATCACTAAGGAAGCCTACCAAGCCTTCACTGACTCATGTTACCTCAAAAAATATATATGATCATGTGACACAGAAAACAGTTGTTGAATCCAGTCGGATTCTCGGTCCAGAGGAGCAGCAGCGGCTTAGCACGATATTCACTGCGGTACGGTCACATACTCTGAAGGCTTTGCAAACGCGCTCTTTATATCTCCCACATTTTTATCACAGTGTACGTCGGGTAAGGAAAGAACCATGGTCGTGGCCACCTCGATCAACTATTACAACGCATCATTTCTACGCATTTGGGCAATTAGGCACGTTTTCAAAAGGAAAGTGCATTTTTCTCCATACCTTAAAACCGTGATGAGGCGTCCTCAGCCTTAAGCTTTGGCGTCTCTCATAGCATCCATATATGCAAAAAAAATGGGTCTGCGTCGTGCAACTTCCTCAGCTGGCTGCAACACAGAGTTCCATCTTAACACTCACCAGGAAAAAAATAGCAACCGGACTGTGGACCTGCTACATGAGAGAGAATACTCGCGTTGCCTTTCCGCTTTGGCACTGTTCAGTCGAATTTTCCAGTCGAACTGCAGTGCCAGGATACATATCCTAGCGGATAAAAAAAAGCAACCTTGCGACGGCTTCGGTGAAAATGGAACGCGACGCGCGCGTCTCGCGCCCTGCATCTGTCGGCAGATTGTGCCTGGTGTACACGTGGAATAGAGTTTCTTAACATTATCTAGAGGGGAGTCTGTCGCTGCGATCGTTCAGCGACTATGAGAATGATGGGTAGTACACACATTTGCCTAGTCTTCCTGCTTGCGGGTGGTAAATTGTACTTGTGGCTTCGTTTATTGCTGTGTGACGGTTTTGTTTTGAAAGAAAGATCCAACTCTTTTGAACTTCGTCACCCGATTTGGAAAGGCAAGTTTTAAAAAATAAACTGGTGAAGCGCAACCGCTGATTATATGCTGAATTTTGTTTTGTTAGAAAACAGCTTCAAGCCACACGAACACACATGGAGCGAAAAGCAGGCCAGAAGTATACAAGATTAGACAAATGTGTGCACTACCCCTCATTTCCATGCTCGCTGAAGTGCCGTGCGTTGCAGCTCCAATAGACACTCTCGCAAGAGTTCCCCCTAGTGTATATTAGGAAACTCTATGAGACAGTGAGAGGTGACGTCCCCCGTTCCCGTGACTATCACATGGACCTCCCTTTTACGATAAAGGAGCTCGAGGCGGCACTAGCTTCCTGCACGTGTTCAACATCTCTGGGCCCAGATGGTATTCTGCACCAAGCCTTGCGCAATATTGGGGAAAGTGCAAGGAGAGAACTGTTGAGCCTTTACAACATTTCGTGGCAGGATGGCAACGTTCCTGACGACTGGAAAGTAAGCCGCTCCTTACCCATCCTAAAGCAGGGCAAATCCTCACTGGAACTCGCCTCATACCACCCAATAGTACTGGCCAGCTTAACAGGGAAGATAATGAAACGTATGATACTAGGCCGCCTGGAGTGGTATCTTGAATACTACAAGATTTATCCGAATTCCATGGCTGGTTTCCGATGCGACCACTCTTCCACTGACAATCTTGTTGATCTAGTTGCATACGTTCAGCACGAAAGATCCCGTGAGCGACTATCTACAGCTTTGTTTCTAGATGTGGAAGGCGCGTATGATAATGTACTATATGAAGCCATTTTGGGTGTTCTTGCGGTGGTTGGCCTTGGTGGTCGAGTCTTTCGGTAGATTTTGAGTTACCTGGCTGCAAGATCATTCTTTGTGTTAACAAAAGATGGCCCAACTACGCGACACTATACTTCCAGGGGTGTTCCTTAAGGCGGACTTCTTAGCCCGACGCTATTCAATCTTATACTATTTGGCTTTGCTGAATACTTGCCAAGTACCATTAAAATCTCAATATACGCAACTGACATCTGTGTCTGGACTTCGGCAGTCACACGTCCTCAGATACGTTCCCACCTTCAGAGAGCAGCAACTATGATTGCCAAGTACTTGTTAAAGCAAGGTCTTGGCATATCACCAGAAAAATGCGCGCTGGTTGCCTTCACTCGCAAAGCGGTGGCCCCTTATGCCATCTCAATCTGCGGGCGACTGATTTCTTACGCCGGAACCCACCGGTTTATGGGCATCATTATTGATAGGAACCTCTGTTGGAGTGAGCATGGGGCCTATATGAATAAGTGCCTGACTGCTATTTCCCAAAGAAAGACGTGGGGGATGTCAGTAGACACAATGATGGAACTCCACAGAGCCCTGTTTCTCGGTTTCATGGAATACAGCTTGCACGTGATTAGCAATAGCTGCGAGACCAATGTTCGTGTTCTACAGGCAGTACAAGCCCAAGCACTGAGAGTGTGCCTTGGTCTGCCCAGATGTACGTCAACAGAGGCAACAATTCCAATTGGGGAAGTGGTTCTTAAAATTGGAAAAGAAAAGAAAAGTGAACCCCGCAACTGTCTGCAGCTAAGTGCGACACCTCAGCAGTGGTTCACATGGGAAGGGGAATGGGGGATAATAGACTTGAGCGAAGAGAGGAAAGAGAAAGGAGAGAGCGAGCAAAGGAAGGGGGGGACGCACAGATCGTCTACCAAAATCACGGGGCGCGAATTCTCTAAATTCGCTCACGCAGTCCGCTTCCGTCTACAAAGTCGAGCAGCGCTGAAAGGGCACGCTTGATATGCGCGCGGCCACTGTTCGGGAACAAGAGGTGCTCAGTTGTTGTCCGAGGCAGGCCGAGAGCTCCGTACGTTGCGAGCATCACCTGTCTGCTCGCGTCACCAGCCGGGCAATGAAGCAAAAGGTGGTCCAGAGTCTCCAGGTCGCCGCAGTCCATGCAGTATGGACTGCCACGCCCGGAGTGCCGATGTTTTCGCTCGGCGTTGTAGTTGTCTCCGGTGCGGAGACGGAGAAGGAAACCGCGGTCTCGTCTTGGGAGTCCCTTGAGAGGGAGCCGCCGCGGCGGCTTTCCAGCTGCTACGCGAGGGTCGGGATGACGCTCGCGCACGTAGCGGGCGGTGAGGAGACGGCCGGCATCCGCGGAGCACACGAAGTTGGTGACGCCGGTGTCGGGGTCGTGCGCATCCCTCGCGGCACAGTCGGCCGCCTCGTTGCCGGGTATTCCGATGTGCGAAGGCACCCAGTGCAGGGAAAGGTCGCACCCCGTTTGCTGCACGGCGTGCAGCTTCCGGGCAACTCTCTGCGCAAGGAGGCTGCCGTCTTCCTCGCGCGAGATCGCGGCCAAGGCCGCCCGGGAGTCGCAGATGATGGCTGCAGCGCTCATGGGTGCCCGCTCACTGAGGAAATCGGCTGCCAAATTTATAGCGGCGAGTTCCGCCACAGTGGAGGAGGCGAGGGAGGGGAGGCGGCACTTGAGAACCGCGCCGACTGATGGCACAACGCAGGCGGCGGCCGCGGAGCCGTCGCGAAGCACTGACCCGTCGACGTAAACAAGCAGCCGGCCGTTCAGCTGTTCGTGAAGGAGGGCGGAGCACTCCTGCTGCATCGCTGCCAGCGGGGTGCGCGCCTTCGCTTTGATGCCGCCAATGGTCTTGGTGATCACCAGAGGGGTGTGGCGGTAGGGTGGGATAGCCAGCCAGCTGGGGTACTGCATGTCTGGCACAACCGTCAAGAGCTCACTCGCCCGCTGCCCCATGGATGAGTGAGGTAGAGCATATAGCCTGTTCACAAGGAGCTGCCCCTGCCTTGTGGTTTTCAGCCGCAGTACATGATTTAGTGTCCGCAATTCCAATTGCTGGTGACTATCCAATAAAAATTCACATTGTTGCAGAAGTCCCGAAAACACACATCTGACACTTCGCACGTGCTCCCTGTCATCACCTTGCACTGTTGGCAAAGGAAGGAAGGAAGTAAGGAAGGAAGGAAGGAAGGAAGGAAGGAACGAAGGAGGGAAGGAAGGAAGGAAGGAAGGAAGGAAGGAAGGAAGGAAGGAAGGAAGGAAGGAAGGAAGGAAGGAAGGAAGGGGGACGCGCACATGCGTTCACTTTGGCGTGCTCCTAACGGTGAATGTCGAAGACTTTGAGAAGGGGTAGTGTGAGCAATGCAGCTCCCTCTGGTCAGTGTGTGGCACCTATAGTCCTGCATTGGTGTTCAACTCTAACACGTTGTGGAGGGCTGACCTTAGTACTGGTTGTGCGTTTAGCCAGTGATACTTTTCTCGTTGTCACCCCGTTTACTACCACAGCAACCATAAATATTATTGCAATAGCAATTATATGGATACTACTCTCGGCTGGATTTCGCTGGCAGCGTTAGCTTCGGCGTGGACGTCGGCGTCGATGTCACGGACGTATATGTATACGTATCTCTATCTATCTATCTATCTATCTATATATATATATATATATATATATATATATATATATATATATATATATATATATAAGGAAGAGAAGTGTATACCTAAGGGCTCGTATTTCCGTGTTTTAACACAATAATAATGAGATGTAAAGACAGTAATGCCAAGGAATGTACAGGGGAAGTTATTAGAACCAATGGGATGTAAATAAGAAGAAAGAAGAAAGAAAAAGTGGATGAAAAAGTTACCAGCTGTGAGCAGGAATCGAACCCACGACCTTCGAATAACGCGTTCGATGCTAACGCGTTCGATATATATATATATATATATATATATATATATATATATATATATATGAAAACTCAAGAAAAAAAATCCCCGAAAGAAAAACGTCGTGAACGCGAGGCGTTAAGCACTCAGCCACCTAGAACTACCACCTGCCACGTTCAAAAGGCAAGCTATTCATATCTACGATTTTCCGCTTTTCGCGGACGTCTCGGGGAGGGGGGACTACCATGTTTTTAGCATTATCAGCAAGATGGCACAGTGAGCACGCGGCAGCTCTCATCTCTTACGGGTACTTTGACCCTAATTGAATGTAGGAACAGCGCAACCTAGAAGTAGCTACTTCGTATCTACGGAAACGAAAAAAAAAACGAGAACAGAAACGAACGTTGTTTCCGTAGTCACAAAGTAACTACTTCTAGGTTGCGCTGTTCCTACATTCAGCTACGTCCTACCAAGTTGCCCAAGTTTCCACGCTTCATACTTTGGCCCGTATAGAGAATTAGGGGGTATATTTTGGATCGCGCGCCCTTATCTTGGAGTGGGGAGAATTGTACGTCTTGGCCAACCATTCAAATTCGTCAGGACGATTATGTTGTAGTTACCGGGAGCACAGAGCTCACTGCAATAGTTGCACAGTCTCCGTTTGTGAAAAAGCGTGCGCTTTTCAGACACAGTGAAGTAACAATTGAGAAGGTTATTCACGTTAAACTTTACCTGTGTGTACGCTTTGTGCCTCCTTTGTGCATGAGAAACGTGGGGCACGTTTCGATCTCTTTTTAATTCTGCACATGAACTTTGAATTTGGTGTTATCGCGTTCATTACTTCGCCTTTGCGGCAAAGCTGTGACTTTTTCATCATGAACATAACCATCGGAGCGAAGATCTACTACTCAGCATCGGCGTGAATGTATCGACGAAAAAAATAAACATCAACAGGCAGTGTTCAACCTCTCTCATGGATTTATTTCAGTTAGGATATGTCTTATTTTTCTGTTACAACAATTTCTATAATGTAAGATTCAACCACTATTTTCTGTACTCGTTCAGTGGTGTTATTCTTGAGCTAGACTATTCCTGATCACACTTGCAAACTCACATTCAGGAACACATGTTGCGTTGAAAAATTTGTGGAAGCCCGTGCATATGAAGTCCATGAAAACTTGTGTGGTACTCATCACTCCTATGGTGGCTGAAGAATCTAAGCACGAGAGTCTCGTGCAGTTATTTTAGAAAACTTTGTGCAGAAAAGCTTGCTTAGTATGTGCACACAAGTTTAACATGCTACCAAAAAGAACACAATGGTCTGTTATCTCATAAGCCTTACATAAAGACAAAGAATTCGCAAAGTATGAAAATGACACGTTAGATGATTGCGAGTGAGCCTGATAAACGGGATTTTCGATGTGTTTAGAAACAGTCCCACGCGTAAAGCTCCGTACAGACTTAGCGAAAGCTTGAAAAGTGACATTCATAAAACTCGTTCCAAGCTCTCTTGAGGCTTGTATTATAGGTTCGCCAGCAAGGTACACACTACTCCCTCACTTGATTTGGTGGCTGATAACGAAGATATATTATGACTGAGTAACTTGTTATAGTTATAACATTCAATAACTCATGTGACAGTCTTTAACCAAATGACTTTTGTTGAATACCTTGATCTCACTGACATACAGAAAGAACGCTAAATTTCGAATGGAGTAGGTCTAATGCCGACCCTCGAGGAGCCCACTAGTATTCACGTACGTTTGGCGAGCTACCGCAACATATTGTGCTATAATAAGCAGATAGTAGTGCAGGTGATTCACAACTGAGGAGTCAGCATCAAAGTGCGCAAGTTTATACTTAATCAGTGAGTGGCTCGCTACGTCAAACGCTTTCGTCAGATCACATTAAACTAAAAGAACTTGTCCTTGAGAAATGGTTCGGAAGACCATTGTCATTAAAATACGTTTTGTAAGAATAACACAGTTTTTGCTCATGCACACTTATGCATATTTACTTCTGCGTAAAAGATACATTGAAACATCACACCATAAACTTTGTCACAACCAACACGCGAATAGCATAGCACATTTACATCGAAGATTCAGGTGGATGTCTGATTCAAAACAATAGGCATACATGCAAACATCATTTCAAATAAATTGATAAAAAACAATTGGTTAACGCACGCCCTGTCAGAATTTGTTTCATACAAAGCAGCCTGGAAGTTATGGTCTAAGTTGGCGTTTTTTATATGGCCGAAGTGATAGAAAAGCAGTCAACACGTGGGCTTACCACTTCACTGGTATTTAAAGAGTAACTTATAGTCCAAGGTAACGTCAGAACTCACGTTATAGCACCGAGTTCAGTATCATCAAAGTGATGTCTATTTTCGGCTGCTCTAATGTGACTTAATAAGTCCCTTTTGCTAGCGTAAAACTCCTAGATAGAGGAATATTTTATTATATCTTGCTGAATGACCAAACTACTACTGTGCATATGGAAGTCCTAAAAAAATGATGTCAACGCTGGCACTACAATTGAAGTTAAGCCGACATGACGCCTGCATAAATTGACGCCTTCTACACTCGGCGAATATGAGGTCGGCGTTTAAATAAATAGTAAGTATCAACATAACCATAACCTTTAAGCTACACACCCCGTAATTTGTATTGTATAATTCAAGTTATGGTCAATGAACTATATTTGGTCTGGAACGAGGTCGAAATTTTGGTAGTCATTGAAAAACTAAAATCTCTGCCGAAATCAGTTGACGATTGTGAATCAGGTGACAAGTGCAAAGCATTCTTCGGTGCCACAGACAGCCTTAATTTTGGCCGTAAATGATACTGTGGTTGACATGGCACAACAGCACTGACTGTGCTCGAATATCTCTACCAAAAGAGAATGAAAATAGTAAAAAAACCTGCAGTCGGCTGTAGAACAGCGTTGTAGGCGCATGATTGAAGAAAAAAAATGAGCCTCCAACAGAAGTCATCAGAGCCGACTCTTTAAAACATCATACCGGTAAACGCTCTTCGGCAAGCTGTAAGTATCCTGGTATAGGTTGTGCTAGCATGATCCCTTTTCTGTCCGTTCTAACCCTTTGCGCGGTAAAAAATTCCACAATGAACATCCACCAACTCGCCCCACTCGAGGTTCTGCGTCACTATGAATGGTCCGACATTTTGCCATGCATTGGTTTACCACTGTGAAAAGAAGCACACATCCTTTACCTGTTAGAAGCTCATGCGGTGCACAAGTTTCCGCATTTGAAAAGACGCAATGGCCCCGTTTGCAACACCTGGCACGGCAGCTGTTTAGGCACGTTGCGTCAAGTAGTCAGTGGTGATGTCGACCCAGTGGTTGCAGAATTGTGTACATGAAAGGGGCTCAATAAGGACAATGCTAATACGCTAGAATGATCCTTGCGGATAATGAATATAATAGAGTGGGTTAAAGAAACACTGACAAAAAACCGTTCTCTGTGGGCACTGTGCGTCTTAGCAAACGTACTTGCACACATGCGTTTACGTTAGACGGAACTTTAAGCACCTGATGGCCTGCTGGCACCACCATCTACCTAGGGCTGTGGCGAGCTTTGCGCAGGCGTAGCAAGGCTCGTATACAGTGGTCGTTGTCCTATGTGAACGATTCGCTTGGCTATGATTGGGTGGCAAAATAAGCTGCAGCTCGAAAAGTGGCAGTATACAGTAGCAGAAGGCGAAAGAACCCTACGAAAAGCGCATACTGTGCCGACACCGCTCATCGCCTTCTCTGGCCAGACGTGGAGCCTACCGGGCACCACAACAACCCCTTCTGTCAAAAAAAAAAACAAGCACGATGCCCATACCAAGTCAGTAGCATCTGTCGGTTTGTTTTGTACATATCCACACGTGCATACTGTAGGCGAATGTCAAGGGCTCAAAGTGTTTTGCCACAATGTGGTTGAAGGAGTCGAGAATAACAGCAACTATTTACTACCTTCCATCACGCGGTTACAGAGAACACCAGCTCGAAACTAGAAGTGGGATACCAGACCATCGAAGATACAAGTAGGTGTATAAGAGGTTGACTGGTATGAAAAAACTTGGAGTAGAGCTTTAATGAGGTGTGTAACATTGCTGATATACCTTGTCGACGCCCACTATACTGGGCAGCGACATAGTTCTTATAGGCACGAAGGTAGCTCAAAGGAACTTTCCAGATATAGGGACATCACAGTCGGTTGACAGAGATGAGACCCATAATGCATCGAAATCGGTATGGAAGAGCCCATACCTGTATACAACGCGCATGTCCAAACTAGGTACCACAAAACCCAACATCCTAATCGGCGGCACGGCTTTTTTACACGGATAAGCTGTGGTGCGCCACGGCGCAGCAAGCGGTACAGCCAGTGTGTCGCAAACCAACGTTCCTTTCTCTCACTCTGCCCCACCAACAAACGCGAAGTGAGGGAGGATAAAGAGAAGCTGGTCCCCGAGCCTACCAAGTTCAACAAACATACTTGCACACATGCGTTGGTTGGTTGGTTGGTACCGAGAGTCGCAGTACCACGCAACGTCTCGGCGTCGCCCACGTGTACCCCGAAGGCAACGTGGTGACTATGTCAGTGACTGAGTCGGTGACTCCATCGAAAGGATAGCCATACGAGGAATTCATGAATTTCATTCGAGCTCCGTTTTCGGCCTATCGGTGCGTCTCCACGATAAGATAGTTCCCGGCGTTAGCAGGAATTTGAATAGTGCCGGTAACAACATGCTTTTAGAAGCCATATTATCCAATTCGTCAGACGCGCCTCCTCTACATTACCATTATATCACACATAAAAGACGCAAGACATCATTTTTTTTACTTTAACAACGAATGTCGTTTGAAAATGCACACTTCAGTGCATCCGTGCATTAGCAGACAATATAAAAGCCAGTTAATAATTGGCTAGGCCCTGCCGATGTGCGGAACGTCCATTAAGCTGGTTTTTCAGTACAACATATCAGTCTACTCAAAGATATTTGCGGCACTTGAACTGGCCCAGCCAGTTCTCACTAGAAAACCTCCTCTTTTAGCACTGAGCACTGAACATTTGAGTTTCCATGAGCCGTTTGAACATATTTTTTATGTTCGTTTATGCTCCGCTCACTACTGGTGTTACAGTCTATTCTGCTCGCACTGAATAATAATAGAGGTATATTCTTGCACAAGTTCACTGCGATGAGCATAGATATCCTGAAATAAATATTCCTTACGTAGCATTTAGATAACGGATGACTGAAGTGGTTCCATAATTGCTTGTTAAACTGCGCAAATGAAGAGCAGAAGCCAGCAAGTAAGAAGTATAACACTGATAATTCATTTCAGAAGTTTATCGAAACAAACATCATTTTCACACAGGAAAATATGTCCAAATACGACCGCAAGCTCGAACACCAGTTCGGAAACCGGACCCACCGATGGAGGTACCTGAGCAGCTGCAAGCGAACCCACAGGATGATGCAAATGTTCTAGAGGTAATGAGACAGCAGTAGAATAAAGTAAGCAGTTCATTATACACACACATATATATATACATGAATAGAGACACAACTTAAGGGTAGTCTTAATTTTATTTTTTTAATACGTATTTACAAACCCTGACGATGACCGGTCCACCAGTCGAAACTGTAGGGAAAAAATTAAGATAACCGCTAAATTGTGTCTTTTCTCTTCTTAATTACGTTTGGCCATTTATTTATTTATTTATTTAAAATACCTTACAGGCCCACTGAAGGGCATTGAGTAAGGGGGGCATCAGTATACAAACGAAATAACAATAAAGGAGAAAAGCAGACGAAAAAATATATACATATATAAAAGATTACAAAAATCAAAAATCAAGGTGCAACAGCGTTATACAATGCTAGAGTGCAACGAAATCAGGTTGTCACGAAAGATTTCACGGTTACAAATGGATACAACATGATCCGGAAGACGGTTCCAATATGCAATGGCTCGAGGTAGTGATGATAAGTTAAATGCCTGCGTGTGACCATGAATGCGCATAAAACTACGGGCATTGTGAATGCGCTGGGAAGTGCGCGCAGGAGAATAAAGTGGCAAACAGTGAATTTCGTTACTATAAATGTACCTATGAAACAGACATAAAAGAGCAATGTTGCGGCGTATTTCTAGTGACTGAAATGCAAGGTCTTGTTTTATTAGGGTAATACTTGAATCATAGTCGTAGTTTCCGGAGATGAATCTCGCTGCCCTATTCTGGACGGCTTCCAACATACGTACCAAGTAATCTTGATATGGTGACCATGTGGATGATGCATACTCTAGCTGTGGGTGAACATAAGTAATATATGATAATGCGCGTACGTTAGAGGGAGCGTTGCGCAAGTGTCTGCGGAGATATCCGAGAGATTGAGATGCTTTCGATGAGACAGCTGCTATATGTGTAGTCCAGGATAGATCCGATGTAAGGTGAACGCCTAAATATTTGTAAGATGGTGTAGCTGACACAACGGCATTGTGAATCTTATAGTGAAATGCTGAATTGTTATGCTTTCGAGTGAACGAGATTAACTTGCATTTAGAGGCGTTAAGGGATATCTGCCAAGTTTCGCACCACCGGAAGGTTAGGTCAAGGTCATTTTGGAGAGCGGAATGATCAATAAAACATTTAATGTTGCTGTATATGGCGCAATCGTCAGCGAACAGCCTAACTGTGGATGAAAGGTTATCGGGCAAATCATTAATGTATATTAGAAAAAGTAACGGACCTATTACACTGCCTTGGGGAACACCGGATGTGACGTCGCAAAGGTTAGATGAAATGTCGTTGATCACCGTAAGCTGCTGACGTGAAGACAGGAAGCTTCGTAGCCAAGACAGGATTAATGAATCAATACGGAGTGCGGCCAATTTAGAGATTAAACGACAATGAGGGACAGTATCGAATGCCTTGGCGAAATCAAGGAAGAGGCAATCAGTTTGTTCGTTAGCGTTCATATTAAAGTGAAGGTCAGTCGTGAATTCGAATAACTGGTTGTCACATGAGTAGCCTTTTCTAAAGCCATGCTGATGGGAGAAGAAGTAGTTGTGCGATTCAAGGTGATCGTAGATATGAGAAGCCACGATATGTTCTAGTAGTTTGCAAGAGATGCATGTAGGTGAAATGGGTCGATAATTACGGGGCGAGTGCCTGTCACCGGACTTAAATACGGGAATCACCTTACCAATCTTCCAATCCTTGGGCAGTTCGCCTGATGATAGCGACTGGTTAAATAGGAGACAGAGGAAGCGGCTGGAAATATCTGTGGTGTTCTTCAGTATTTTAGAGTTAATGTTATCAATACCTGATGAAGTAGAAACCTTAAGATTCGTGATGAGTTGGGCTATACCTTCGACAGTGACAATGATTGGGGCCATTAAAGCGAAAGGGTGATCTGGAACAAATGGCACATTGGAACAATCTTCTTGTGTAAAAACAGACGCGAAGTATTCATTGAAAGCAATAGAGGAAGCTTCATCAGAAAGCGGCGTTAGTTCACTATCGTGTATTGTAATGTGATTAGGAGACTTGTTGTAGGGTGAAATTATTTGTCAGAACTTTTTGGGGTTATTTTTGAGAAGTGACGGCAAGTCCTGCGAATAATATTTCTTCTTCGCTGTGTCTAAGGCTTTACAATAGTCTTGTAAGCAGACCTTGTATTTATCCCAGTAGGACACAGAGCCAATGCGTTTTGCGGTATCATAGAAACGTTTCTTTTTATTGCGTAATGTTCGAAGATGTTTAGTAAACCAAGGGTTAGTTTTATCGTTGGAAGCAGAGATCAGCGGCACAAGCTGGTCAACTAACTCTAATAATTTTACTTTAAAAAGAATCCAGTTTTCGTTCACGGTTCGAGAGGCAAACGACGGCAAAAAAAGTTCCTGATAAAAATCTTCTAGCTCCGTCCTGAATTGATGAAAATTCGCACGGTTATAATCCCGGATTGTTTTTCTCACTGAGCCTGTGAAAGTTACAGGTAGGTTGATTTGGAAGTTAAGGAGCTTGTGGTCGCTAAATCCTTCTATGTAAGAAATCGCTCCAGTGGTTTCTGGTGCATTAGTGAAAACAAGGTCAAGTATGTTAGTACCACGGGTGCATTGGTGAACAACTTGTGATAAGTTGTAATCGAGGGTTACTTCGAGAAAATGTGATGAGGCGTGACATTTGGTAGTCATGGTAGACCAATCAATGAGCGGGTAGTTGAAATCGCCAAAAAGGTATATAATGTCAGCTGAATAGAGTTGCGTAGCTCGTTCTATGTTGTCACGTAGATCTTTGGGGAAAGAGGAATGGGCATCCGGTGGACGATAACATGCTCCTATAAGTATTTTTGCATAATATGTAACGCATGCTGTCCATGTTATCTCTGTAGAGGGGTTAGTATCAAGGGGAACTGATGACACTGTCTTTTTTACTGCTATTAGGACGCCTCCTCCTCTTCTATCGACACGGTCACGTCGATATATGTTATAGTTGTGTTTATCTGGGAACAGTTCCTCGTTGGTTACGTCTGGATAGAGCCAAGTCTCCGTGAGTATTAATATGTCGGCATCACTATCATCTAAGTAAGAACCCAACTCATCACTCTTGGGAAGTAGGCTTCGAATGTTAGTAAAAGACACAGATAAAGATGGTGACTTAAACTGACTCCGCTTACGCGTGCTCGTGTTAGCCTCTAGCTATCTCGTAGACAGCACAACTATGTTGCTAGAGTGATCAAAAACGTAGGTGTTATTGTCAATTCGAAGTTTATCAACGGATAGCTTGAAGCATTTGTTTTGAGCCTTTGCAAATTCCAGAAGTTTTTGGCGAGTTTGTCGCGTTTTCATGGAAAAATCTTCGCGTATGTAAAAATTTGTTCCCTTAAGCTTACGCGATTTTGACAAAATTTGCTCTTTGTCCTTACAAAATGTGAACTTGACAATAATTGGCCTTCGTCTATCTGTGTTAAATCTGCCCAGCCTGTGCACGCGCTCTAATTGTGGACTAGATATGGAAGTGCCTAGGTGGTCTGAACAAAACTTCACTATCTTATCTTCTGAGACTGCCCAGTTCTCATTGGGGTCATCTTCGATGCCGAAAAATAGAAGGTTAGACCGACGTAACCTATTTTCTGCCTCGTCGCACCTATTCGTGATTTTTGACAGTTGGTTCGTCACATCGTGCAAAGCGTCAACCGAGACAGAAGGGGCGGTCACAGACCGAGTAGCGGTGATTTCTTCTAGTGAAATCACCTTGGTACTCAAATTTCTAATTTCGCTGTCTGCTGCTTTCATTTTGTCCGACATGGCACGAAGGGCGTCAGCATCCACACCAGCCCCATCAGCATTTCGAACAGCATTGGCTTTTTCAAGCGTTTCTACTTTGCGCTTTAGCTGCTTAATTTCAATCTCGGCGGTAGCATGTTTTGAGAGCAAAGCTTCGTAACTTTCCTTCAGATCGCGTATTTCAGTAAGGGCTAGAGCGAATGCGTCGGCCTCCGTCTTATTCATAGGACCGGGATTTGATTCCACATCACCGGCCAGGATTATTAAAAGTTCGCGCATGGCACCACATACATACATGCAAGATAATAATCGCTTCAAAACACTCCTAAGCTCAGGTGGGCACGACACCGCAAGGAAGCAACGGTTGCTACTTCTTATGCAAGAAGCATTATTTAAGTAACCAACCTGAAACAGCAAAGGCCGTAAGCATGGCATCCTTCCAGCGGTGTCAAGCCCAAAGCAGCAAGTCGTAGACTGACGCTTAATTAGAGCACTGCGCTGTCCAGCCATCGTGACAGAAGAGCCATGTTGCCAGGTGAAAAGGTCGTTTTTATCCATGTTTGGAAAACCGAGCGTGACCGGTCGCCATTTCAGAAGCCAGGAATTGGGTACCAGCCAAGACGAGCCAGAAACTCCCCTGTGCGCAGCACAGCTGAGGTCAGTCAGCCAAGAGGCGTTTCCCTTTCGCGAGCAGGTGAAATCATTCACTGCGCAAGGAATGGGCGTCGAACATGGTGAAGTTGGACTGGAGCTAGGCGCAAGAACGGAAGCAGGCCAGGAGGCGCCCAGCAGCCCACAGCATGCTGCCCAGATAACAGTGACCTGAAACAGCAAAGGCCGTAAGCATGGCATCCTTCCAGCGGTGTCGAGCCCAAAGCAGCAAGTCGTAGACTGACGCTTAAATAGAGCACTGCGCTGTCCAGCCATCGTGACAGAAGAGCCATGTTGCCAGGTGAAAAGGTCGTTTTTATCCATGTTTGGAAAACCGAGCGTGACCGGTCGCCATTTCAGAAGCCAGGAATTGGGTACCAGCCAAGACGAGCCAGAAACTCCCCTGTGCGCAGCACAGCTGAGGTCAGTCAGCCAAGAGGCGTTTCCCTTTCGCGAGCAGGTGAAATCATTCACTGCGCAAGGAATGGGCGTCGAACATGGTGAAGTTGGACTGGAGCTAGGCGCAAGAACCGAAGCAGGCCAGGAGGCGCCCAGCAGCCCACAGCATGCTGCCCAGGTAACAGTGACCTGAAACAGCAAAGGCCGTAAGCATGGCATCCTTCCAGCGGTGTCGAGCCCCTTGGAGTATTGAAAGTACTCCTTTGATATATATATATATATATATATATATATATATATATATATATATACCGGGTGTTCAAAATTAAGCTTTATGATTTTTTTAAAATTAGGCGCTCGAACGCACGTGAGAACCACTTGTGCAAATAAGTTAAGCGGCCAGGGGGACAGAAAGTTAGATGATAATTATCGCTGTCAGCAGCCCAATTAACTAAAATTTAATAATTAACTTTTTACTGGCTGCGGTAAGTTGGCATGTTTATATTGAAAAAATGTAGGCAGTGGTGTTTGTACACAGTTTCAGTTGGAAGATTTTTTCTAGCACGCCTGTGTTCCGAGATATCCGGCTCCAAAGTTTAATTGTCTTTCGCACGATTACGCATGCAAGAGGGTGAGGGTCCGCGCAAAGCTCCTCCCTAAAGTGACGCATCTGTTGCGTGTGGTGTTTAGTGTGTGAAGAGGGTGGAAGCGTAGGCATAGGTGATAGCAATTACCCTTGCCCTCTTCGGCCGGCGAAATCAAAAATCGAAGAACGCTTGCAACCAGTGTCGTAACACGCAACTGCAGAGCCTCTAACGATAGTGGCAGATACCATGCCGAGATAATGGTGCGAGCGGAGAATCTGGATGCCAGTGCGCGTGCGTAATAATCACTAGAGAAGCATGCGTGGTCGTTGCCTGGGCTACGCGAATAGCGTGACTGCTGATGTCCGAGTACTGTAACTTTTATTGAAACAAGAGCAACAACTCCACCAATAATAACTGAAACAGTTTTATCCTTGCTAACGCATATTTCCTGCTGCTACATAAGCATATTTCGGTCATGCACAAATCTCATCGAAACTCTTCACCTCTCAAGACGTCAATGCCCCAAAAAGTGTTCAAAATGCCTGCCTTCGGCAGCAACGCAAAGCATGAACCGCTGTCGCGTCGACTCGATGACTCGGCGCAGTACTTCTGCAGGAATACTCGCACAGGCAGATGTTATCCTGTCCTTCATGTCATTAACATCGCTGGGCTCTGTTACGTAAACTCGATCTTTAACGTAGCCCCAAAGGAAAAAGTCGAGCGGAGAAAGGTCAGGTGATCTTGGTGGCCAAAACATCGCTCCTGCGCGCCCAATCCACTGTTGTGGAAAACGTCTGTCCAACCAGTTCTTCGCCCTGGTAGAAAAATGTGGTGGTGCTCCATCGTGCTGAAACCATACTTGGCGCAGGTCATTCAGGGAAAGACTGCAGACAAGATCATCAATGACAACACCTAATATTTCTTCTGTGTACATCTTTCCGTTCAAGTTGTCCTCAAAAAAGTGAGGTCCGATGATCCTGTCCCCGAGTATGCCGCACCACACATTCACACTCCAGCGAACTTGATGCTTGTGCTGCCTCAGCCAGTGTGGGTTTTCTTGTGCCCAATAATGGGCGTTGTGAAGATTAACACTTCCATTTCGGCAAAACCGAGCTTCATCAGTCCAAATTATTCTGTGCAAAAAGTCATTTTCTTGATCAGTTTTGATGAGGCCCCAATTGCAGAAGTCAACTCGCCTTTCAAAGTCCGCCTCATTTAGGTCCTGATGAAGGTAAACGTGATATGGATGGAACTTGTGCTTTCTTAAAACATTTGTGACTGTTCCGATGCTGCGACCGCACTGATCGGCAATCTGTCGGATGCTGAGCTCTGGCATCGAGGTTACGCACGCGACAACGTCGATTTCAAAGTCTTCATCGACGATTGCCTTCCTGGTCCGTCTCGGAAGGTGGACAGAGCCTGTTGTGCAGAAGCGTCGAAACAGGTTTGTGAAAGTGGGCCTTGTTGGAAGGGGACGGTGTGGGTGGCGAGACGCGTAAAGCTCCATTGCTAACGAAGCGTTGCCATTCATTTCAGCCATTGCAAGCACCACGTCTACTTTTACTTTGGTAGAATACCTCACGCCAGAAGCAGCCATATTAGCTCGAAAGGACTCCACGTGGATTTCCTTGGTAGACCTTCAATGCAGAGACGCTGTGCTCTAACCGGAGGCACCCTAGTGCAGGACGGTCCTGCTAACGCGTTCACAAGAAGATGTCTCAGTGTGATCTAAAGTCACGAAAAAACGTCGCGAAAAATGGTCTCCTGTTATCGCGTTCATCAGGATCATGCGTAAGGCTCATGGCGCACCGCGCTGTCACATTTTGATTTCGCCGGCCGAAGAGGGCAAGGGTAATTGCTATCACCTATGCCTACGCTTCCACCCTCTTCACACACTAAACACCACACGCAACAGATGCGTCACATTAGGGAGGAGCTTTGCGCGGACCCTCACCCTCTTGCATGCGTAATCGTGCGAAAGACAATTAAACTTTGGAGCCGGATATCTCGGAACACAGGCGTGCTAGAAAAAATCTTCCAACTGAAACTGTGTACAAACACCACTGCCTACATTTTTTCAATATAAACATGCCAACTTACCGCAGCCAGTAAAAAGTTAATTATTAAATTTTAGTTAATTGGGCTGCTGACAGCGATAATTATCATCTAACTTTCTGTCCCCCTGGCCGCTTAACTTATTTGCACAAGTGGTTCTCACGTGCCTTCGAGCGCCTAATTTTAAAAAAATCATAAAGCTTAATTTTGAACACCCGGTATATATATATATATATATATATATATATAATTATATATTTATATATATGCAGTATTTCGAAGGTGCAGTTCCAATTAGTTTAAAATAAAGTTTAATACCTTCCCCTATGCTTTCTTTGGCAATATTGTCTGTTCGATCACATTAATATTGTGTCAAAACACGGAACACGACCCATGAGTATACACTTATTTATTTATTATATTGTACCTTCAAAGCACGAAGCAATTTCAGAGAGGAGAGGAAATACATCAGAAAACAAAAAAATATCAAAACATCAAGGAGAAAAAGAAACTACAAAGCGTATGGTAAAAAGTGACTACAATAGAAATAATAATAAGTAGCAGTGGAAGTACAAGAGAACAATTCTGATAATAAAAAAGTTATTCAAGCAGTAACAAACAAATGTATTCACAAAATAACAATTGTTTTGATTGATACCGACATTGACACCAATTTGTGGGGAAGGCCATTCCAACTGACACAAGTTTTGGGTATGAATTAGTAACTAAAGCATTCAGTATGGCACAATGGAATTCCAACTTTATTGCTGCGGTCATTCTAAGCTGACATATATTAGGGCTTTGTGAGTAACATCTTTTTTGGGTAGTGTCAGAGTAAATATTTTGAAAAAGACATGATGAGGCTACAGACGTGCGATGAGAAAGAAGAGAGAGGGATGAAGTTGATTTCATAGTGCTTAAGCTACTTGTTCAGTGATAGGGTATGACACCACAGGTACGGTTTTGCACAGATGCAAAATTTGTGTTGCTTTCCACGTTGCAATTGTGCTTAGTTGAGTGAGCTTTGAGTGAGCCTCCGAAACTGCGCTTACTTTCACGCGTTTTTTTAGGATGGGTTTCCACTCACGAAAACTATTACCACCATTCGCTGCACAAGGTTCTACAATTTTTTAGAAACTTCGCGATTGTTCGTGGCTGTCATACGAAGACTACGAGCAATGACACGTAAGCAAGTTTACCCTAACTAAGCCCGAGTACCCAAATAAGGCTTCTAAAGCCAGCCTGCGAACAACGTCGGCTTTTTCCGGTGCCTGCTAAAGGTCTGAGTAAGGCTGATGAACGAACCCTAAGGCACCTGCAGGCCAACACCTTGTTGTGTCCTGCAGTAGTAAACATTTTGACCCGAAAGTTCATGGGCGGTGCCCTCCCTGTGGGGAAGTCTCCAATAGGTTTCACATGGTGTGGGCATGCCATATGAATCCTTCCCTTCCTCCAAACCACTACCCAACTAGAGAGGCATGTGAGGCAACCCTACCCAATTGCTCAGGGCTGGACGCTCAAAAAGCTCGAGTCCGACAGGCGCGGGTAGCGGCCTTGTCCAGCGGGGTCCTTGAATAAGGACTCCCCCAGTGTAAAGGGCCCCTATGGGCCTGCAAACTCTCTACGAAATAATGTTTTTTCACACACACACACACACACACACACACACACAAACACACACACACACACAACAGCTGCATGGTTGCATAAGTCATGTAAAAAAGCCCATGCACGCATAGGTGAGCAGGTTAGTTAACGGCGGACTTCCATGCTCGTCGTTATGTTTGCACAGAGACCGTTGCTTGTCGTTTGAGTTTTTCCTTTGCTGGACCAACCTTTTCTCAATAAAGCATCTCATCTTTACTGATGGCATCCTGTTTTTAACCAGCTTGCAGACGGCGGGACACTAGACATCTTAAAATGTTCGATCAAGCACACAGAAATAAACAAGACGTAGAGAAACACAAGCGCAATTGAAAAAAAAAATGGGCCGATCCCACGTACAGTGGGAATTGATGATGTGCGAAGCACGAATGAGAAAGGTTGATATGCCACTTTCAAGGAGGATTGGCCGCTAGGGGTCTTGAAGTGCAGCAGCACTTCGCTTCCGCTCCGTACCGCGACAGCGAAAATTGCCAATCGCTGGTATCTCGAGTGCTCTCAACAACACGAACGCCTTCATACAGGTGAGCGCTCTCCACTAACCCCTCTTGAGGTTTCGGCGAGTCCCAGGAAGGCCACCAGGCCCAAAAAACCAGGCCCCATCGCGCCACCGCCGTGCTAGGCTTTGCGACGCGTCGCGCCGCAGCCTCCTCACCTTAGGCCAGCATGGAGGTTCGAGTACAAGGCACGGACATGGACCCAAGCCAGTATGACCCTCGGGACTGGACCCAAGTCATCAGAGCCCAGGCAAACCTCCGGGAAACACGAAACGCGAGCCACGGTACGAACGCCGATCCTTCTGTGCGAGAGCCGCCGAGCCAGTCGCGCGAGACTCCGCAGACCGCCACAACTCCCAGGCTACAGAGCTCTTCGACGCAGCTGCGCGTTCTCCATACAACCGCCCAAAAGATCAAGCAACTACCGCCCCTTCCACCCGATGGATTTAAAGTGGTGTTCCGCTCCCAGGGAGGCCTTGACCTTACGACGCTCCAGCCACGCTACCTCCTCACCGCTCTCATGCAGGCCGCTGCGCTGACCGACCCATCTACGCTGACGCTCCGGATTCACCCTGTCAATAACACTTGCACAGTGTCTGCGGTGAATGAAAAGGACGCGCTCAAGCTTGTGCAGCTACAGCACATCACCTACGACAAGCATGAGTATGCCATGACGGCATACATCGCACCCCCCGATGGCTCAGTCAGGGGTGTTATTACAAACGCCTACTGGAAGGAATCACCACAAGAACTACTCGCGGACTTGATCTCCCGCAACCCTCACGAAACTATACTAGACGCTCGACGAATGGGACTCACGCGATCGATTCTCATTACCTTTGGACAAGCCACCGTCCCACGAAAGATTGCTTATGGTGGAGGACTGCATCTGTGCACGCCCTATACACCAAGGGTCGATACGTGCAGTAACTGCCGAACCATAGGCCACCGCATGGATGTATGCATACAACCTAGGACGCACAGGTGCCCCAGATGTGGCCAATTACACCCGAAGGAGGCAAATCCAACGTGTACTCCAGTCTGCATCATCTGCGAAGGCTCACATCTGTCGGGGACCCGGGAGTGTAAGCACCGGCACCTACCTAAAGTAACCAGGCCCAAGTCACCACGTGAACCACGATCACAGGAAGGAGTAGACCACTCACTACGCGGTGCAAGCACCAAACGCTCTGAGCCACATGCCGGCCAACGCAAAGGGCAGTCGAAGAGTTCCGACCAACCTACATGGGCGGACAAGCTGAAGACGCCCAATGGGACCAGACCACCGGCAACCAACACTCCGCCTGCCCCGGACCCCCGTGACAAGAGCTCCGGGCCCTGCGTGTGGAGGTAAGCCGACTCACGACCCTTCTAACACAAAGCCCTACTCCCTTCTCACCTCCTTCGCAACAGCGATCCCCAGAACAAGTCACCCCACCCACTGCGCAGTCACCCAACAGCCCCGCCACACACTCCTCACCCCTCCTTACAAAGAAACGCAGCTCAGACTCAGTCGACGATTATCAGGCTGACCTAAGAAACTTGGAAGCCAAATTTGACGCCAAATTGGTAGTGTTGGAGGCGCGCATAGAAGCTAAATTTTCAACGATAGTCGAGCAGCTGTCTACTCGTTTTGAGCAACAGATGGATGCACTATTCACACGCCTAACCCAAACTCTAGAAACTAGGTTTACGCAATTTGAGACCCGCCTTCAGAGGCTCGAAACTACCAGCTCATCACATGAAGGGTCTTCTACCTACATCTCATACACACCTGCTTCTTCTATTTCACTTCCACTACAGCAACAAAAACCAATCCTAGCTCCGCCCACGCTCCAGTATGACGGGTCGTGATACGTCTACCCACCTATCACTAATCCAATGGAACTGCCGCGGCTTTCGGGGCAAGCGCGCACCGCTGCAGCTCTTAATACCTGCCCTCCCTGCCATACCTAAACTTCTTTTGTTACAGGACACGCAACACCAAGCCAAACTTCCAAGTTACCATGCAGTACACTCAGACCCCACTGACACTCCCCGAGTGTCCACACTTATTCATCGCACCCTTACCTACCAAGAACACACAATCACCTCCTCCACTCCGTGCGTCCTCATAGAACTCATCCCCACGAAACTTAACACACCTCCGATTTTTATAGCCAATATCTACCACACCCCACGCCAGGCCATGGCCCCTCTCGATGCGCTATTGCAGAGAATTCACCGCATCGCGGGCCGAAACCCCCTACTCATAGGCGGCGATTTTAACTCTCAGCATACAGACTGGGGTTATCGGTACACCACAGCACGGGGTCGCAGGCTTTGGACTACCATTCAAGACTTGCGCCTCACTACACATAACAACTTTCTCACACCAACCCGAATCGGCAATAGCGTAACAATGGACACTAGTCCAGACCTCACACTCAGCCGTTCTCTGAAAGATATCTCATGGTCTCGTACACAACACACACTTGGAAGCGACCATTATATTATCGCCATACAAATACCTCACACACCACACAGACCTCGACTCCTCACCCACAATCTGATTCACTGGGACGCTATCCGATCTACTCGTCGGGAACTCCCCAATACCCCGATACAAGACATTGATCATTGGGTCTCATCTCTCCTAGATGATATAACCGCACACACACAAACAATTACCACACCACCCAACACCCCTACATTAGACACTCGCTTAGCCCACCTCTGGGAGGCGCACCACAGCATACTTTAGAGATGGAAACGACAGAAACATAACAGAACGTTAAAACGCCGACTGGCTACGCTACAGACACAAATAACTGCGCACGCCGAGGAGTTGTGTCGTTCCAACTGGGGTCAGGTGTGCAACAGCATAGCTGGCAACCTCTCTACCAAGCACGCATGGCACCTCCTACGGCACCTTATCGACCCTACACACTCACGCACAACATCACAACATCACATTACACGCCTACTTCACAACTCCACGCTTTCCCCTGACACCCTTCTGGACCAACTACGCACAACACACACGGCACCCGGCGCCTCCTCCCCTCTCCCGCCCTACACGGGAGCCCCGAATGAAGCCCTGGACAACGACATATCGGAACAAGAGGTCCGTATGGCCCTCCAGAACATCCGAACAAGCTCTGCACCGGGGAAAGATGGGATAACTAACTCCATGCTCCGTAATCTGGATGATCAATCGATTGCACAGATTACAGATTACTTAAATAAATGCTGGAAGGAAGGCACCTTGCCGCAATCCTGGCGCCATGCCAAGATTGTATTCATCCCTAAACCTAACAAACCCCTTACCAAATCAAACCTCCGCCCCATTTCACTCACATCGTGTCTCGGGAAGCTTCTCGAGCACGTTGCTTTAAACAGACTGACTCAACACATGCACGACCACAACCTATACCCGCACAGCATGGTGGGCTTCCGCCCGTGTCTCTCCGCCCAAGATGCCATGCTTCAACTTACGCACGGAATTCTTGATCCTCTCATCCCCGCTCATACTAAAGCCGTCTTGGCCCTGGACTTAACCAAGGCCTTTGATAGAGTAGAACAACGAGCGATCATGGCGGCTCTCTCCCCCCTCAATGTGGGCGTTCGTATGTACGCCTACATACAAGCCTTCCTATCAGGACGCACGGCCGAGGTTCATATGGGCCCACATGCGTCCCCTCCATATACCCTCAGTGGTGTAGGCACTCCGCAAGGTTCGGTCCTTTCCCCTTTCCTCTTCAATGCCACACTCATTCCCTTAGCCCGCGCTCTTCACAATATCCCTCACCTTCACCACACCCTCTATGCAGACGACATCACACTGTGGACCACCCACGGTAGTGATGGCGACATAGAGGAAACCTTACAAACCGCCGCAAACATTACACAACAACACGCACAAAGCATTGGTCTCTCCTGTTCCCCGGAAAAATTTGAGCTGCTTCTCATACGCCCTTCACCACGTACTCTTCCCACTGCCCCCATCACCGTTACTCTGGACGGGCGCCCTATCCCAGAGGTCGACACAATCCGAATCCTGGGCCTTCACATCCAAAATAACGGCCGTAACATTTTCACTATCCGGAAACTCAAGCGGGTGACGGATGCGCTCTCGCACCTCGTCCGCAGAGTTTCTGGAAAACACTATGGCATGAAGGAACACGATTTGTGCCGTCTCATTCATGCCTTCATACTGAGCCGCTTCCTTTATACAATCCCGTATCTCCGACTTCGACGAGAAGAAATAGCCACCCTGGATGCCATGCTTCGTAAAGCCTACAAGGTGGCCTTACACCTCCCCCCTAACACACAGACCACTAAACTTCTTCAGCTTGGGCTCCATAACACCACACATGAACTCATTGAGGCCCACAGACGAGCGCTATACACTCGTTTAGCTCAGACTTTCACCGGACGCTACATACTTAACACCCTCAATATTCACATACCAGCAGCCGACCCCACACTTCTACCGAACCCATACACACACAGATAATAGTTAAACCTCTCCCAAGAAACACCCACGTTACCTACCATTCGGCCCGCCGCAAGGCCTGTGCAAAGGCTCTCCACAAATACTACGGTTCTGAAGAGGACGCCGTATGGGTGGATGCAGCTTGCACGGGCGACGACGCGGCAGTTGCAGTCGTTGATCGCACACTCCAACCCATTGCAACTCTCCACCTTCCTCCTGCATCCACCCCGGAATCCTCGGAAGAAGCGGCGATCGCGCTTGCCCTCGCACACACTGATGCCCGGTACGTCCTTTCCGACTCGAAAACCGCGATCCTAAATTTCGCGCGAGGACGAGTCCACGAGAGCGCTTTCAGAATTCTCAGCTCGCCCACCAAAAACCCGGCCCGCCATGTGGAGCTGATCTGGGTGCCTGCGCACTCTGGAAATCCCGGTAACGAAGCCGCCAATGACCACGCCCGAGGTCTCGTCAACCGGGCGGCGGCGGAATCGGAGTCGGGCTCTTCCAGGGAGCGCATGCATTCGTTCAACGAGATCACCCAGTCATATCGCGCCGAACGCCAGCTATACCCACCACCCCACCGATCCCTCAAAAATTTTCACCAAATATTATGGCGCCGCCTTCAGACCCGCACCCTTCCCTCCCCCTATTTTCTTTCCCGGATTTACCCGGGAGCGTACGCCCCGTCCTGTGCTCAATGCACTCACCCCCACGCTACCCTTACCCACATTCTCATGGAATGCCCGGCGGACCCTCCCCCGCGGGGCCCGGAGCCACTGACCACATGGGAGGAATGGGAGACCTTGCTGCGCTCGACGGACCCGGCCAAGCAGAAAATCGCCACTGACCGGGCCGCCCACGTCATGGAACTGCATGAACTCATGAACGCATAGCGCAGTGGGGACGTGCGGGGACCCTGGGACGTAAGTGCCCAAATCCCTTGGTCTAATAAAGTTTTACCTCCTCCTCCACTTTCAAATCATCACAACGTTAAGAGCACGAGACAAATTATGCCGTACACGACTTCCGTGTCATGATTATTAAGTTTGGGCGTGTCATTCACCTTCATCATCTATTAACGCCAGCTGATACCAAATTTGGTATATATCGAGCTAGCGAAACGTCCGTGAGCGCACTATGAGTGCAGCGTGTAGTCAAGTTTTACATGACACGCATATGATGATTTTCACGTTTGGGCGTGTCATTTAACTCCGCTGTCTATTCACATCATGCAATACCCATTTGGTACATGTGAAGCAAGAAAAACGACCGCGAGCGCATCATGAGCATGGCATGTTGTCGTGTTGTTACATGACACGCATCTCATGATTATCGTGTTTGCACCAGTCACATACCCTCATCATTCATTGGCGTCACGTAACACCAAACTTTGTATATGTGTAGCTAGCGAAACGCCCTCGAGGGCTCTATGAAGGGCCCAATTTACTCCTACGTAACGTTGACGCGCGCGCACGCTTGGCACAGTGACGCTACGTTAGCAAAACGCGAGCACTCTATTGTCTGACGCCAAGCGCGACCAGTGCGACCAGCGTCCGTCATCGCGGCCCGGCCGCAACTGGCACGAAATGTGACATGTTGCATTTGGCGCCAATGCGTTACCCAGACCGCACAGCGTATGCCTCTTTTCGAGATGGATGGACGCCGGACGCGCTGAACCCGCATGCGTCAAAGCAAGGCAGCGCGCGCGTGCGAGTATATGGCAGGACCGGCGCCTGGCGTGGCAACGCCGGCGGGACGCGACGAAACGAACGCCAGCGCGCATGCGCGCCGTGTCACGTCGAAGTGTATGTGCGCCTTGACTGTGACATGTAGCGATGTTCTCACATGACATGCGTCTCAGTATTAAGATGTTTGCACGAGTAACATGCCTTCGTCGTCCATTGACGTCACGTAATACAAAATATGGCATATGTGAAGTTAGTGACATGGCCACAAGCGCATGATGAGCGTAGCGTGTTGTCATGTTGTTACATGACACCGATCTCATGCTTATCATGTTGGCACCAGTCTCATACCTTCGTCATTCATTCACGTTCCGTAATACCGAATTTCTTATTGGTGAAGCTTGCGAAACGGCCGCCAGCACGTCATGAGCGCGGCATGTAGTCATGTTGTTACATGACATGCATCTAATGATTATCATATTTTCATCAGTCACATACCTTCATCATTCATTCACGTACCGTATTACCAAGTTTGGTATATGGGACGCTAGAAACACGGCCGCGAGCGCATCATGACCGTAGCATGTAGTCACGTAGTTACATCACACGCATGTCATGAATTTCATGTTAGGGTCTGTCGCTTGTATTTCCATGCAATCATGTCATACCATACCAGTTTTGCAACATGTCATGTTAACAAAACCACCGCAAAAGTAGCAAGACCATGAAATATTAATCTTGACATTCATGACATACGTGTCGAGGCTTTAGGTTATGACTAGTCAGATATGCTCGTCAGATAGTCATGTGAGGCCATATCAAGTTTGGTATCGATACCATTATCGAAACGCCCAGGAGAGCTGAATGTCGTAGGCGGCTGGATAGATAGATAAATATTTAGATAGATAGATAGATAGATAGATAGATAGATAGACAGATATGCTAAAAGTTGCCTTAGTTCGCCAAGAAATGCATTTAAAACTGCTTTTTCCTAAATATTAACTCTACAACCTTCGGACCTTAGTGATCTAGCCACGAAAACTCACCAAAAGGGCATGAGACCTCGCTTTGGATCACAGTGCTAAGTGTACCGACAAGAGTGACTTGGTTTTCAAGGAAGGCAACAGAGGAGCGTCAATACAGCATTTTGTGTTCGCTTTTCAGTGAATATAAAGCCTCTACTATCTCCTTCGACGTTTGTCGTCTCTCTGTCCTTGCGCAAAGCCAAAAACATGTATCTTACAACTAGGCTGAATATATATATGTATATATATATATATATATATATATATATATATATATATATATATATAAAATAAGGGAAAGAAGTGTATACCTAAGGGCTCGTTTTTCCGTGTTTTTAACACAATAATAATGAGATATAACAGACAGTAATGCCAAGGAATGTACAGGGGAAGTTATTAACATTAATGGAATGTAAATAAGAAGAAAGAAAAGTGGATGAAAAAATTACCAACTGTAAGCAGGAATATATATATATATATATATATATATATATATGTATATATATATATATATACATATATCGTTTTTTTACAGTTCATTCAAAACAATGAAGAACTGGCCTTGTGGAAGATATCAGAAAGTGAGTGGAAAAAAAGTGAATGCACCTGCTTGGATTCTATACTTATTAACAAAACCGAATCTGGTGCTAAACGCAAAATAGGATGTTACAAACCCATCGCTTCCACGTAAGTGTAATCACAATATTAAAAAAAAGAAAGCTTGTGTCGTACTTGTATATCCCATTTTTTGTTTGAATTCGCTGTTTAAATCTTCTGAGCGTCATATGCATTTGATAAGTTTGAGTAAACTTGGTGACAACTATAATGTACAGATGTTGAAATACCGTCACGGGAGACTCCTCCTGTATTTAGTGGTTTTAGGTTTCCCAACCGAATTTATCTAAATACACATGCATATAGGTGACATGATGAGGTGATATCCAAATAACGGCTATTCTATAATAGCTCGATTATTCAAAAAGAGGCACCAATATTACTAGTTGGAATGTGCAACTTCACATTGGTGTCAATAGAGGACTCAGACAAAAATTAACCGGTACAGATATGAAGGTCATAAGATGTTTATGAGCATAAAGCAAGAAGAGGGTTTGTCTTACAACATACCACTACTCCATAGGCCTAAACAGGCCCTGCGGCACAATGTGGGAATGTCTTTTTCGTCGGCACTTCTGGTGTAAAATGCGTTGATATAGCTGCGCAAGTAGCAACGCCACCCCCTCCGCGGTTGTCTAGCTGCTAAAGTACTCGGCTACTGACCCGCAGGTGGCGGGATCGGATCCCGGCTGCAGCGGCTGCATTTCTGATGGAGGCGGAAATGTCGTAGGCCTGTGTGCTTAGATTTGGGTGCACGTTAAAGAACTCCAGGTGGTCGAAATTTCCGGACCCGTCCACTACGGCGTCGCTCATATTTATATGGTGGTTTTGGGATGATAAGCACCCCATATCAATCAAGTGGCAACGCCAAAAGTTGAGCTGCTATATGGTAATAGCTCGGTGATACGAGTGAATAATGAAAACAGTTTTAAACTTTCTCCGGAAAAAAATTAGTTATGATATATATATATACATACATATATATATATATATATATATATATATATATATATATATATATATATATATATATATATATATATAACGGGGAAAGAAGTCTATACCTAAGGGCTCGTTTTTCCGTGTTTTTGACACAATAATATTGAGATCTAACAGACAGTAATGATAAGGAATGTATAGGGGAAGTTATTAGAACAAATCGAATGTATAAATGAAAGAAGAGTGGGTGATAGAATCACCAGTCATATATATATATATATATATATATATATATATATATATATATATATATATATATATATATATATAACCTAACAACAAACTCGATTCTCTATGTGCAAACGTGGCTACGGTACGCCAGCAAAAAGAACTGGTGCGAGGTAATCTGTGAAGGCAACGGTGAGGTGGCATTTCTGTTACGTTTTTGTTCTGCGGCACGTACTGTGATTAACAATAGTCTTTGACGTAAGCAATCGACATAAGTTTCAAAGAGAACGTTCCTCGTCATCGTCTTCTCGAGTTTTGAACTTTGAGGATTCGTAACTTCACTTTTCATGTATCAATTGGCGTTCCTTTTGCATTCGTCTCAGCAATCATTACTACCTTCGTTCCGGTGCCAGACAAGGCTGGTGCGAAAGTGTCGCAGAACCCTTCTGAAGAAGCACATATCATTAAGGTTGATATAGATTCATGCGGATGGTGTCGCAAAGATAATGCTCGAACACCCTCGATGTAGCGTAAAGAATATTTTGTAAAAAGGTTTATTGACGACTGTTGCGACGGTGGTCCTACGAAGAAACACGATCGTGCAAGAGCAACGGTCAAGCAGATGCCGGCGATGATCAGCACGAGCCGAGCGAGCGAAGCCCAGCACCCAGTACCCAAGCGGTGGCGATGTTGCTTGCCAACGACGCTCTTTCTTCTTCACAATTTGCCCCCGCCGAAAAAGAGCCATCCTGGCGACCTAAGAGTCTGGAGGCAGAAAGCTATAATATGGCTTAAGGCGGGCGACGTGGACGATGTCACGTCCACGCCGGCGCATGTCGTCAGATGGGGAAAGTGGCTCGATGAGAAAATTCACCGGCGAGGTTTGCTCCAAAACGCGGTATGAGCCCTCGTACTTTGGAACGAGTTTTGAGGAAATGCCGGGGGTTTGGTAAGGAACATCCAGCCATACAAGTGATCCCGGGGAATAGCTGGGGCTTTGCGAAGAGTCGACGTTGTTTTCTTTCTGGCGCTGTTGTTCTCGAGACGTAAAGGTGCGTGCGAGTTCACGGCACTCTTCCGCATTTCGTGCAGCTTCCGACACAGATGGGCATTCGGATGCGTCAGGACGGTATGGAAGGAGAGTATCGATGGTGTGGGATGGTTCGCGTCCATAAAGAAGAAAGAAAGGTGAAAATCCAGTGGTAGACTGTGCCGCGGTCTTATATGCGAACGTAATGAATGGAAGAATGCGATCCCAGTTAGTATGATCGGATGTCACATACATGGCGAGCATATCGCCAAGGGTGCGGTTAAATCTTTCCGTGAGCCCGTTAGTCTGCGGGTGGTATGCCGTGGTCTTGCGATGAACAACATGGCATTCAGAAAGCAGAGACGTGACGACTTCTGATAGGAAGGCTCGACCTCGATCGCTTAGTAGTTCTCGAGGTGCACCATGTCGTAATATGAAGCGATGAAGGATGAAGGATGCTACGTCCCGCGCAGTGGCACTTGGAAGGGCGGCGGTCTCAGCGTAGCGTGTTAAATGGTCCACAGCGACTATAATCCACCGATTTTCATCTGATGTTGTCGGTAGAGGGCCATAGAGATCAATTCCGATCCGATCGAAAGGTTTGGCAGGGCACGGAAGCGGTTGAAGCGCACCCGACGAGTGGAAAGGCGGTGATTTGCGACGTTGACAGTCAGGACAGCCCATAACGAATTTTCGAACGAAATTATACATTCCGCGCCAGTAGAAGCGATGGCGAATGCGTTCGTAAGTTTTGAAAACTCCGGCATGACCACATTGGGGATCGTCGTGAAAGGAGGCGCAGATTTGTGATCGCAAGCTGCGCGGGACAACCAAGAGCCACTTACGACCTTCGGGGGCGTAGTTGCGTCGGTGTAGTAGCCGATCACGAATGGCGAAATGAGCAGCTTGACGTCGGAGAGATCGTGGTAGCGCAGTGGTTGACGATCCAGAAAGACAGTTAAAAAGAAAAGCGATCCACGGGTCCTTGTGTTGTTCACTGGTAAAGGAGTCGAGGTCGAGAGATGCGATGGAGATACCAGTGGTTCCGCAGGCCGAGTCGGTAGGTAAAGGCGAACGCGACAGGGCGTCGGCGTCAGAATGCTTGCGTCCGCTGCGATAGATGACACGAATGTCGTACTCCTGGATTTGCAGTGCCCACCGAGCTAGGCGGCCAGAAGGGTCTTTCAATGTGGCGAGCCAACAAAGTGCATGGTGGTCCGTTACCAGGTCGAATGGGCGACCGTACAAATAAGGGCGGAACTTGCGAAGCGCCCACACTAGCGCCAAGCACTCTTTTTCAGTGACGCTGTAATTGGCCTCAGCTTTAGTAAGTGTGCGGCTCGCATAAGCGACGACGTATTCGGAGTAGCCCGGCTTGCGTTGGGCGAGGACGGCGCCTAGACCAACCCCACTAGCGTCTGTGTGAACTTCCGTTGCAGCTGTTGGGTCGAAATGCCGAAGAAATGGAGGAGATGTTAGCAGACTACGGAGCGTGGCAAACGCGACGTCGCAGTCAGAAGACCAGGATGAAAGGTCTGCATCACCGCGTAGGAGGTTGGTCAGTGGTGACATGATCGATGCAAAATTTCGCACGAAGCGCCGGAAGTACGAACATAGTCCGACAAAACTGCGTAATTCTTTCAGTGTAGTAGGTTTCGGGAACTCAGCGACTGCTCGCAGTTTTGCAGGGTCGGGTCGAACACCATGCTTGGAGACGATGTGCCCTAAGGTGGACAGCTCTCGCGCGGCGAAGCGGCACTTTTTAAGGTTCAGTTGGAGCCCAGCGTTGGTTAAACACGTCAGAACCAGTTGGAGCCGAAGCAGATGCGTAGGAAAATCGGGAGAGAAAACGACAATGTCGTCGAGGTAGCATAGACACACAGACCACTTCAGTCCACGCAGTGTGTTGTCCATGAGCCGTTCAAACGTGGCAGGAGCATTACAAAGACCAAATGGCATTACGTTAAATTCGTACAGGCCATCTGGTGTAATGAACGCAGTTTTCTGGCGATCAGCTTCTGCCATAGGAACCTGCCAGTATCCAGATCGTAAGTCTAAGGAGGAGAAGAATTCGGCTCCTTGTAGGCTGTCAAGGGCGTCGTCTATGCGCGGTAATGGATAGACGTCTTTCCGCGTCACCTTGTTTAATCGCCGGTAGTCGACGCAAAATCGAATCGATCCATCTTTTTTTCGAACTAGAACGACAGGAGATGCCCAAGGACTGTGCGATGGTCGAATAACACGACGGCGTAGCATCTCTTCGACCTGGTCGTTGATGACGTGACGTTCTGCAGCAGAGACACGGTACGGTCTTTGACGCAATGGCTGGTGCGAACCGGTGTCAATGTAGTGGTGCACTGCGGAAGTCCGACCCAATTCCGGCTGAGAAACGTCGAATGAATTCGCGAAGTGCTGGAGGAGATTGAGAAGCTCGGCGCGTTCATGGGCACTTAAGGTGTCGGCGATGGAACTCGAGAAGGTGTCACTCGATGAGCACTCCAGTGGGGAAAGGGCATGAAGTTCGGTCGAGGCGCTACTGCACGATTCGTCTGGCATGTTAAGGAATAAAGAGGAATCGAGGTACTCCACTCGACCGAGACATTCGCCGGCAAGTAGCGTAAGCGGTGCAGAAAGGGGGTTGTGGACGAAAATATTGCTCCGGCCCGCAGTGACGTCGAGTGTAGCGAAAGGCAAGGAAACGGCTCTGCGGCTCATGAAAATGTCGGAAGGTGTAAACATTACTGTAGCATCGTTATAGTCATCGCAGCAAACCGGGACAACGGCAAGAGAGGCTGGCGGAATTTCAGTGTCCTCACGCACGACAAGTTTTGGCGACCGCTCAAGGGTTTCGTGCAAAGGTTCGTCACACAGGTGCGAAAATTGAACTTCAGCGCGTGCGCAGTCGATGATGGCATGATGACTTGACAGAAAGTCCCACCCGAGGATAACGTCGTGCGAGCACACCGAAAGGACGATGAACTCGACAACGTACATAGAGCCTTGGATGAATATGCGGGCCGTACAGGTGCCAAGAGGTCGAACTTGTTGTGCGCTAGCTGTACGAACCGATAGTCCAGAGAGCGGCGTGGTCACTTTGCGTAGGGAGCGGCAGAGCTGGGCGGCTATAACAGAAACGGCAGCACCTGTGTCGACGAGGGCAAAGGTAGAAACACCATCGACAGATATAGCGACGACGTTAGCTGGTGAAGTGCGAGGACTTGAGCATTTCGACGACGGCGCAGTTCTTGCCTCTGGAACTGCGGCGTTCAGTTTTCCCGGTTGGAGGAAGCGGGTCTAGGACGCATTGGGGACAGTGATCGCCTGCGAGGAGATGGGGAGCGGGGAGAGTGAGTTTGAGGCTGGTGTGACCGAGACTCAGGAAAGTTAGGGCATCCATACTGCGGTGAGGGATAGGGAGCAGGTATGTGCATGGGCTGTGGGTCATACGGTAACGGCCGAGTAGCGTCGTGGAGTGGTTGGAAGCGACGGCGACAATATCGTGCCACGTGTCCTGGAGTACCGCAGGCGTAGCAGATCGGTCGATTGTCAGGAGTACGCCAGGAATTGCTGACTCGTGGTGCGGCCCAAGGTGTCGAAAATGGGGCGGAGTGGGGAGCGACTGAAGACATGGGTGGCAAATGCTGCTGGCGGGGTCTGCTACGTACCACCTGGGCATACGTAAGAGGCGCGGCCACGGGCTGCATAGCCGGCGCATGGGTAACAGGCATGGCCACAGGCTGCTGGTAGGCAGCGACGGGAACAGCCTGAGCTACCTCTTCGGCAATAACATCGCGGAGTGGTGAGGGCAGACGAGAGGACGGCGGCTGCTGCGTGAAGGGAATCAACGACAGTTGCCGAGCTACTTCTTCACGCACAAAGTCTTTAATCTCTTGCAGGGTTGGTGAGTGGTCGGGAACAGAAGTGAGACTGGAGAGCGAGTCGGCGTGTGAGGAAAATGGCCGAGTCAGGGCGCGCCGCTTGCTCAACTCGTCGAAACTTTGACACAAAGTGACAAGTTCCGCAACGGTGGCAGGGTTACGGGCCAGGAGCAGCTGATATGCACCGTCATTTATCCCTTTGAGGATGTGTTGAATCTTCTCCGACTCGGGCATGGTGGTGTTCACCCGGTTGCAAAGACCAATAATGTCTTCGATGTAGCTGGTGAAAGATTCCGTTGGCTTTTGTGCGCGAGTCCGCAAGCGTTGTTCGGCTCTGGACTTGCGAACTGCGGGTCGGCCAAAAACGTCAGCAAACAAGGTTTTAAAGATGGACCACGTCGTGATGTCGTTTTTGTGGTTGTTATACCACATTTCGGCCACGTCAGTGAGGTAAAAGATGACGTAAGTCAATTTGTCCGCGTCATCCCACTTGTTGTTTGCGCTCACCAGTTCATAGTTAGCGAACCAGTCTTCCACGTCGGTCTCATCAGCTCCGCTAAAGACCTTGGGCTCTCGCAAACGAAGAACGCCGGGGTTGCTGGGGGATGGAGTGGAAGAGCCAGGTTGCGCGTTGTTGGTAGCCATGATGGGAGGTAGCGTTCGGTTGCGCAGCTCCAGGTTCAGGCGACGGCGAATGGCAGCACCCAGGTTCAGGCGACGGGGAATGTCAGCACCTCCACCAATTGTAAAAGGGTTTATTGACGACTGTTGCGACGGTGGTCCTACGAAGAAACACGATCGTGCAAGAGCAACGGTCAAGCAGATGCCGGCGATGATCAGCACGAGCCGAGCGAGCGAAGCCCAGCACCCAGTACCCAAGCGGTGGCGATGTTGCTTGCCAACGACGCTCTTTCTTCTTCACAATTTGTATATATCAGTGTTTCCCACAGTACAACACTTTCAATTTGAGCAACACCGCTTAGGTTGCCATGGTATTTCGTAACCATGCATCACATGGCTGCGTCAGAAAATGCTGTCATAAAAGAGCAGTGTTGGGTTCTGAAATCCTCTCCTTCGGGATTTCTAGTACTTTTACAAATCTCTTTGTGAGCGATAAATATTTGTTCTTTTGCAGCGAAAGCTGATGTGGCTAGAAGAAACGAAAACCCGTTCGACATCGGTGTCATGAGTGGTCTCCATTGGTTGTGCTATCACTTAGGTCGTTCTCAGAGTCGTAAGCAAGCACACTTGCCATTGGCTGTGGTGTGAGTGCCATCGTCCGCGCCATAACAGCAGTGGCGCACAGCACACGCGCATAAGAATTCGCCTAGCATAAGAATTCGCCTAGAGCTTCCCGATGGGTAAGCTATGAACCACCACAGAAAAGCGCCGACAGTGAAAACGTGAGAGAATCCGTATTCACTGGACCGATAATGCCTTTCAGGAACAAAAATAGGCCAGGGAGGCCGAATGGTGGCTGTATCTCTGTATCCATGATTCGGCAGCTTTCCGAGCAGCGCTTAATCACGACGAGAAATGCAAGCGCCGGTGGTGGGCAGATCCAACAAACCACACCCCGAGTTAGCTCACGATGTCGAACACCGGCATCGGCGCGGTGCCAAGCACGCCGCGTTGCGGGCACATCAGCGTCAATGTTATGAAGGCGGTGTGTAACGTTACAGTGTCTAGAAATATACTGCTTAGTGTGCTGGGCACGCGCATTCCGTACGAGAGAGGGTGGCCCCGCATGTGATAACTGCACTGAGATGTCACAAGCGGCGCTGCGTGTCGCGAGTGTGCACGAACACGGGGAATTCATCTCGTCCTGTTGCTGCTAGCGCCTCACCGCGTTTGAAATCAATGTGTTACAGCTACCATCTGACTTACTGTGAAGTTCGACGGCGTCATATCTACACTGCAACACCCTCAGATGTTAAAAGCTAAGCGGCAATGCAAAGAAAGGACGTGTATTGTGCAGCTGTGTCGAAGAAGTTATAGGTCTAACAAGGAAAAGGTGTCTTGTTCCCCACACCAGCGGATGCAGCGCGGTTTCCAGAATGAAAAAGTAAGATCAAGAGGGCAGATGAAAGGCTGAATCCGAAGGCTGTCGTGTGAGAAAAGCATTCGTAGAGTGACTACATGGAATTATCTTTTCGGATTAGAGGGAACGGTGTCGGGAATAAAATCGCCATTTAGGCATAATTTCAAATATCAATAATTATCTGAAAAAATTGAAAATATCCTTTTAAACTTCATACACACAGTTTTTCTCTTTTTTGAACGTTGGACTCCCTTTCCAACAAAGCTTTGGGTATCATATGCGGCGAGTGTCAGATTGTTCATTGGCATCTTATCATTCTTTCTTTTCACTAGATTCCTAATGGAATGCAGGCTAAGAGGTAAAGAGTTTGGGGTCTTCTGTGATAATTCTTACTCTCAAGAACAAAGCACATCTAAAAAATTACTTTGGTGGTTATACTACCAATCGTTTTTAAAGTGTTTCTTTTCGTACTGCAACCACTTTGAGCACCTATCTATCTATCTATCTATCTATCTATCTATCTATCTATCTATCTATCTATCTATCTATCTATCTATCTATCTATCTATCTATCTATCTATCTACCTACCTATCTATCTATCTATCTATATATATATATATATATATATATATATATATATATATATATATATATATATATATATATACCTATCTATAGGTCTGTGCGTCTATCTATCTATCTATCTATCTATCTATCTGTCTGTCTATCTGTCCGTCTGTCAGTCTGTCGATGTATCTATCTGTTCATCTGTCTATCCGTCCGTCTGTCTGTCCGTCTTTCTGGCTATCTGTCCATTCATCTGTCCATCCGTCTATCTATCCGTCCGCCCATCCGTCTGTCTGTCTGTCCGTCCATTCGTTCATCTGTCAGTCTGTATCTATCTATCAAATCGCCTACGTCTGGGTGCCCTCACGATCACACCCTTAACTTAGGGTAATCCAAAATTAGTGTGGGTGGGTAAGACGGTTTGATGAATATGACTCGCTGGTCCTGACATGAAAAATCTCACAATCCCGTCACATGCACCATCAAACCCTTCTCGCCACATCTTTATTTAACGCGTGAGCATCAAGGTGGCATTGTCAACGTTGACCCTACAAATGCAAATAATAAACGTTTGCGTCCTAGCAGAGAAATCGAAGCCAAGCAATCTGCGTGGAAACCAAGTATTCAACTACAGAGTGACGCCAGGTGTTCGAAATGATTTGCAAGAAGAGCCAAACGTTCGTGAAACGCCAATGCTGGTTCCAGTGATGACTATCCAATTGCTCGCCTATATTTAGCGCCACTTCCTAATGTTTCACCTTATAAAAAATTACAACAGCGTTACCTTGCATAGCATTGATTTCCAAATTACGTGAATCTGCCTCTTTTTTGTTTTGTTTTTTGCGGGCAGTACCGGATGTCGATATGTATGTCACGAAATAATCCACATTTGGTAGTGCAAAAGGCCAGTACTGTGAAAGCAATCGAGTAGTTCTTATAAAGCATTATGTAAATAACACTCCGAAAATGCAGGAAAATAATTTGTTGGCCTCCCGCGGCTCTGCCTCCTGAAAGCTTCGCAGCGCTTGCGGAGCGCAAGGTTTGAACGCAAATGTACTTACTCGAACAGCCGTGCACCATGTGGGTTCCGCCGGCAGTCATCATCTGCGGTGTCATCTCCTAGCCCGCGTTTAGCACACTGGGCAGTATATTTCTATACACTGTAGTAACGTCATCCGGGTGAACACCCGCTTTTGGCGGGAGTTTTTTCAGCGGCTGCAACCGGTTTTCTTCAGACGTCTGCAACCGTACGTGTTTCGAGAATAACCACTGTGATAGATGAATTGCCAAACGCATTTAATCCCTCAATAAACTCTTCCATGACCGTGATCATGCGAAGACTAATGTGCGGCATGTGGAAAAATAAGCAGTGTGGGAATGCCATGTCAAACGTGTGTCTCACCTCATTAAGAAACACGAACTCATAACCAGTAATTGTGAAAGGCTTCGGTGCAGCGTCAGGTTAAACCCACTGCTAATCGCTGGAATCATACGTTTTAGCTTTTGCTGGGTAACGACTTGTACAGAGTGCTTGAGCAGGTTTTTTATTGCGAAGCATTTCTTAGCGAAATTCGGTGACATTGAGCGTATCTATCTATCTATCTATCTATCTATCTATCTATCTATCTATCTATCTATCTATCTATCTATCTATCTATCTATCTATCTATCTATCTATCTATCTATCTATCTATCTATCTATCTACGACTTTTAGCTGTTCTGGCTCTTTGGATAATGGTATTGATACCAAACTTGATATGGCACAACATGACTGTATAATTAGCATATTTGACTAATCATAACATGAAAATCAAGGCATGTATGCCATGAATATCATGATTTACATTTCCTGGTCTTGTTGCTTTTGTATTGGTTTTTTTCACATGACGTGTTGCAAAACTGGTATGGTATGACATGATTGCATGGCGAACACATGCGGCAGACCCTAATAGGAAAATCATGACATGCGTGTTACGTAAGAACAAGACTACATGCCACGCTTATGATGCCCTCGTGGCCATTTTGTTAGCGTCACATATGAGAAAGTCGACATTACGCTACGTGAATGGCTAATGAAGCTATGTGACTGGTGCAAACATGATTAACATGAAAAGCGTGTCATGTAACAACTTGACTTCATGCCACGCTCCTGGTGCAATCACAGTCATTTTGTTAGCCTCAAATATACGAAACTTAGTAATATGGTACGAGAATGGACGACATAAGTAAATGACACATCCAGACATGAGAATCATGAGATGAGTGTCATGTAACAACATGACTACATGCCACCCTCATGATGCAATTGCAGCCGCTTTGCAAATTTAACATAAGCCAATTTTGGTAATACGTGACGTCAATGGATGACAAAGGTGTGTGACTGGTGCAAACATGATAATCATGCGATGCTTGCTATATAGCAACATGACTACAAGCCACAGTCAAGGCATCAATACACTTCGACGTGACACGGCGCGCGCGAACGCCGGCGTTCGTTTGGTCGCATCACGCCGGCGTTGCCACGCCAGTCACCGGTCCTGCCATATACTCTCGCAGGTGTGCACCGCGCAGCGTTGCTTTGACGCATGCGCGTTTCAGCGCATCCGGCGTCCCTCCGTCATGAAAAGAGGCAGACGCAGTGCTGTCGGGGTAACGTAGTGTGTGCGAAATGCACCATGTCACAGTTCGCGCCGTTTGGCGTCGGGCCGCGACGATGGACGCTGGTCGCGCCGGTCGCGCCTGGAGTTAGACGAAAGAGTTCTCACGGTTTGCTAACGTATTGGGTCGTTGTGCCCAGCGTGCGCGCGCGTCAACGTTACGTTGAAGTGTATTGGGCACTTCATGATGCGCTCATGGCCGTTACGATAGCTCCAGATATACCGAATTCGGTGTTTATATTTGGCCATATACCTTCGTCAATAGATGACGAAGGTATATGACTGGTGCAAATATGATAATCATGACACGCGTTTAATGTAAGAACTTGACAACATACCACGTTCATAGAGTGCTCGTGGCCGTTTTGCTAGCTCCACATATATAAAATTGGTATCACGTGGCGTAAATAGAGGACGAAGGTAAACGACACATCCATGGATTAGAGGATACAAACAAATAAACAAACAAACATCCAAACATGATAATCATGACCTGGCAGTCAGGCACGGCATCATTTACCTCCATCTCGTAACATTGTGGTCATTTTAAAGTGACATATGAACCTTCCTCATTCGTGCTTCGCATATAATCGATTCCTATTCTACGTGGGGTCTGCCGATTTTTTTTTTAGCGAAGAAGCCCTCAGAGTTTTCGGAAACGTACCTTACATGAATATTCATTTCAAACGGCTAAATTTCAATAAATAGTGAGTAGAACGCGGAATTAAGTGCACATTGAAGTACGTGGTCACTTTTCCATAAATTTTACAACAGGCTTTACCTACAGGCGGTTTGTGGTGACGTTTTTCATGCTATATAAGAAAGCTGCCAACTAAAAAAAGCAGGCTGCTTTTTCTTAGAAATGCAAAGTAGTGACAATAACCACTCATTGGCGCTTTTTAGGGTAGATTCTGTCCAACTGCTAGTGTCGGTTCTCTGATAAACATCTCATTTATCTCATTTTTCAAAGAGTAAGAACTAGGACGTATTGATTTATGCTTGCTAAATACAGAACTGTTACTAATCGAGCCTGGTGATATGAGCTGCCATGGCTCTAGACATCGGCATCACAGTGCTGCAGCATGTCTGAAGGCCTCACACCACAATGAAATGCCGTCGTGCCTATAGTGCAAGCTTTAGCGTTGTCCGTCATACAAAAGCTGAGGTTGATCAGTCGTGAAGCGTGAAGGACGCCCCGTCAGCTTTTCGTGGTGTGAAGCAGCAATAGGGAGTTTTAGCTTGTGCGTATTCTTTGCGCTAACGTGTTACCGAATACCGGTTCGCGTTTACCACCTTACCGCAATGGATATCTTTCAACGTTTTAGCTCCTCATACGTAAACGTTTAGCTACGTACGTAACGCGTATACATTTATGTTTAAGCAAACCATAAATGATGGTGCTAACTGCGTAGAAACCACATTTATATACAGAACATTGAATCCCCGTTGTTGCAAAATTACGAGACGTTCTTTTATCACAGTATGTTCGTATGCGCAAGAAAATGAAAAATAGGAGGCTACTGCAACGATGGTATTGACGTCTTGTGACACTTTGTGGAACCACCGTCATAAAAACGTAGGCTTACGCGTAGTGTTTTCGAGGTTAAAATGATTAAAAGGGTAACTCATTTGTAAAACGCCGCTGCGAGGTTTTCGCAACAAACGCACAATGCCCTATGTTTCTGCAATAACAATATTGTGATTACTTGTTTCGCTATTGTCCCGCTAGATGGCGCCACTTATGCAGCTTGTCCGGAGTTAACATATTTACGGCGTACATGTCCTTAACTTTGGTAATCCTAGGCACTGCGCCGTGCTCCCGATCGGGTTGCAGAACTTAGGTGCCTTTTCTCATCTTCTAACCACTACCACCACCACCACTTTGGTAATCCGGCTGAAACAATGTAATAGCTATTGGCGCTCGCACTTGGGCTTATTACAACGTGACAGGTCGAGTCTCCGCAATGCGTATAACACGAGTTTCTACGAACGAAGGTGGATTTGCGAGATAGGGCGGGAGACATAAAACCTATACAACGGAAAAGGTAGACTTTTATACCCCATTCGGCGGGAAACGTAAAGGTTTACGTTCCGTAAAGACTTGCGCATGCGCAGATTCTATCTGGCATCTGGTAACATGGTAACGTAGAGACGTATACGTACAAGCTAAAAGCCCCAATACGAATGACAAGTGTATGAGATGGTGACACGTTACGAGAAAGGTACCCGTCGATCGAGAAGAAACTGCAACGTTCGCTCGTGAGGACAATATCACAGGTGTTGCGCTTGTGCCATCTCGATTGACATCAGGAGATGGCTCCCAAACTTGCTGTGTTTTCAGGACTCGCTAATCACTCACAGCGCTCACAATAAAAAAAGTTCTATGGTTCCTGGAGCGGCCGTGTTTCTTTACAACAGCATTTCTTAAAGTGACATAAGTTCGGACCCGAAAGAGCGAGCTGCTAGCCTTAACTCATATAGGATTTCCCCATTCAGGCGGGCAGGTGTTGGCCACGTGTGACGGTCATCTAGTTCTGGTTGACGGATTCTTGTGTGAAGTTTGACGCCCTAAAAGCACCCTATAATTATGAGAGGCGCCGTAGTGGAGTACTTCGAAGTTTTGACCACCTGGGGTTCTTTAACGCGCACCCAAATCTGAGCACACTGGCCAACAACCTTTCTGCCTCCATCAAAAATGCAGCCGCCAAAGCCGGGATTTGATCCCGTGACCCGCGGGTCAGCAGTCGAGTACCTTAGCTATATACTACACAGCCGCAGCAGGGCATTTTGTTTTAATGGCATCTACGAATCAACTCTAGAATATTTAGTGGTTTCTGATAGTACATTGCCTCTTATTTATGGAACCAACTGCCAGTTTTATTAGATTAGTGCTTTGAATTTAGGAAGTGATGAGAATCAAGCAATACTTCATACGTCTTTTGCCTGGTCTACGTGATTTGTTTTTTGTTGATTTATCACTACCGTGCCACACTGCTTTTAAAATATTGGTAGGCTTCGCATTTTAGTTTCCCAGACATTTACTTTGCAGTGTAGCTTGATCATGTTATTTTTTCGTGTCCTTCATTATTGCTTTACTGTTAGGCGAAATCCTTACATGCGCCCTCAAACGGGATAATTGACCGAAGGCGTCCCGCCTTGCGGCGACATGAGACGCCAGAAAATTATGGTCTTGTGCGGTTTGCCGCCTACAATCACCGTGATTTGCACACCAACGTACGCACCAAGTTACGAGAATTCCGTGGACACCGTATTTATTTCGGTGGGTGGACTCTTTCTCTACTTTTGGCCTTCTGAAGTGCTTACGCCGCCGCTGCCTCGCTACCCCTAGCGGGCTAAGCCTTGCTCCGGTGAGCCAAGGTGGGTAGGCTTGGGCCTATCCCGCAAGTTTACCCCGTTCATCATGGAAATCGTCGAAGGCGAAGCAATATCGCCTGAAGAAGCGAATGGCCCAGGCTGGATTACGGCGTACAACCGTAAGCCAAGCAAGAGCAAAGCTAACCAATCCCAAGACGCAAGACCAACAAGTACGCGAGGGAGACGTAGGGACGGCGGCCGCACCGCCGAACCGAGAAGCGCGTACCAACGCCTCGTCGCTACCTCAAGACTCCCTCAACTTCCGAGGGACACATATCGCATAATCGTAAGGCCCCGAGATGGCCTCAACGTGGCTAAAATCACGCCGGTGCAGTTTGAGCAAGCCCTGGCGATGGCCGCCGCCCTGGCTCCTCAAGACCTCATGGAAGACTCTATATGCCCAAATGTCACCCAGAACATTTTTGTAGTGTGTACCCCAATCGAACGAAACGCACGAGCTTATACCATGGTACAGCAACTACGTCTGCGAGACACTCTGTACCGAGTTGCTGTATATCCGGCTCCACCCGACAACACGTGCAAAGGCGTCATCCGAGGCATTGACATTGACCTCACCGATACCCAGCTCCGAGAACTGATCGTCACAAAGCGCAACCCGAGTGCCCTGGAGGTGAAACGCATCAAGAACACCACAGCCGTCACCATCCTGTTCCAAGGAATGCAAGCTCCCAATTATGTATACTGCGGGGCGAGCATAGTTCGATGCACGCTTTTCCGCAGACACACGGAAGTTTGTTACAACTGCGGCAGCCTCGGCCATCGTGCAGACGTTTGCCCTAATCCTAACACAACGTGGTGCCGAAAGTGCGGACTCAAAACCCCACCCGAAAACCACCAATGTAAGCCCCACTGCACCCTCTGCGGTGGACCACACCCCACTGCCGATAAGGACTGTAAACGTAAATTTCAAGTTCCGTACATCGTACGCCAACGACGACGCCGACGCCGTCGACGCGGTCGTAGCCGCTCCCGAGGATCGAGTGGAGCCAGCTCCCGCGATTCCAGCGCCACCTCGAGCACCTATGCGACATCCAGGCGAAGCCGCTCCCTCACACCGACAGCGAGACGTCGCAGTGCCCAGCGCAGCCACTCCCGCTCCAGGAGACACTCCCCATCTCGCCAGGCTGAGCTGACATGGGCGGACCGAGTCCAAGGGAAGAAACCACCGCTACGGAGCACGCCGCCAGTCACAAAGGTAACGCGGCCCTCATTGCCAGAGCATGAAAGCGAGGTAGTTACAACTCTACGAGAAGAACTAGCAGGTCTTCGGGCAACCATACAACAGCTCACCACACAACTAAATGAGGCGAGGCACCAAATACAAACTCTCACAGCTCCTAAAGATCCCCCCTCATCCACTGTAGATGTTAGCAAACCTAAACGCAGAGCCCCACCACTCCGCGAAGCGGACACGAATGACAGCGACTCACCAGAAGACACTCTAAACGAAATCTTACGTCTCACGCGAGAAAACCACGATAACATCGACACGCTGTCACGCCGGGTGGAAGCACTAGAGCAAAAAGCCACCATAAAAGCTAAAACCAAAGCCAGAACAGTAGTTTCTGTGGATCCTACGGCAAATCTGCCTGGGCCACCAAATTCAATGTAATCATCATGGCTTCCACAACCCAAAACACGTTAGAAATTTGGCAGTGGAATTGCGCTAGCTTCGCGACCCGTAAAACCCCACTGCTGCAGTACATTAAAGTGCAACCCAAGAAGCCTCATGTAATATTACTGCAGGAGACCCTTTGTGATACTCTCACATTATCGGGTTACCACCCCATCTCACAACGAGGGGATACCAAGAGAGGTATAGCCACGCTGATTAGCAAGAAATTTGCTCACATAGTACATGAGGTATTACCCACCCGCAGCCGCCTGGAAGCGATACTCGTCGAACTCGTACCAAACCGTTTTTTAAAACAAAGCGTTTTTATCCTTAACGTTTACAGCTCCCCGTCAGACTACAGACAGTCCTTCCACGCGCTCTTAACTAAAGCCACAACGCTCGCGCGAAACTCTCCGCTTGTTATAGCAGGCGACTTCAATGCCCCCCACCCGTCATGGGGTTACCCCCAGGCAACGGCTAAAGGCACTAACCTCACGCGAGCAATTGACGACTTGTCCCTCACACTCATCACAGATCACCGATTCCCTACGAGACTTGGAACATCGGTACAACGCGACACTACGCCGGACTTGGTATTTACCCGTAACGTCACAGGCCACACCTGGACCAATACGCAGGAAAATCTGGGCAGCGATCACTTCATCATACGAACCGAACTACCCAACGCATCAGCCCCACCCCGTACATTCACGCTGACGGACTGGGATGCCTTCCGCACCCTCCGCAAAAACAACACAAAGGAATACAACACATTCATCGAACTACTCACCTCACTTCAGGAAGACATAGCCAAAACAACGATAACAATACAAACAGAACTCGAGGTCCCGAGAATGGACCCACACCTCGCACATTTGCTCGAGGCAAAAGCGTCAATACTCGCGCGCTGGAAAACACAACGACTAAACAGACGCTTACGAAAACGTCTATCAATACTGAACCAAGACATTGCCAAATATTGCACGGAGCTCACACGACTCCAATGGCATGAACTATGCTCGGCGGTCGACGGCCGCATGCGAACTGGGGGTAAATGGAACCTCCTAAAATACATGCTGGACGACTGCGAAACAAAAAACAACCAGAGTCATGCCATAGACCGGCTCCTACACTCGCACAAAAAGATGGGAGGAACAAACTCATCCTTTCTTGAAGAAATCTCCAAACGTCACCTCCCCTTAAACACAGCACAACCCACCGACTACCCAGAAATAGAATGCGAAACGATACCCGAACTCGACGAACCCTTCACGGAGTCAGAAATTCGGGAGGCATTACACAACCTCAACAGCAGATCAGCCCCCGGTCCTGACAAGGTAACCAACCGCCTGTTGCGAAATTTAGACGACCAAGCCATCACACTACTCACAAAAGACATTAATTACATGTGGGAAACTGGCCAGGTACCTGAACAATGGCGCACGGCCACGGTAATCCTTCTCTCAAAGCCAGGTAAACCACTCAACTTCGACAATCTACGCCCGATTTCCCTAACCTCATGCATAGGAAAAGCAGCTGAACATGTCATCCTAAATCGTGTATCGCGCTACATAGAGGATCACGAACTCTTTCCGTTCAACATGGTCGGGTTCCGTCCGCACCTTTCAACACAAGACGTCATGCTATTACTAAAGAAACAGATCTTCGACTCAAAAACGAGAGATGTTCGTGGCATTCTCGCCCTAGACCTCACTAAAGCATTCGACAGCGTCTCACACCGCTTTATACTGGAATCCATTGCCAGCCTTGGTCTCGGTAAAAGATTCCAGGCGTACATTCGTTCTTTTCTGCAAAATCGAACAGCTCAGCTGCATTTATCGCAACTTACATCCGATACTTACACATTAGGTTCCAACGGGACACCACAAGGGGCAGTCATTTCTCCACTCCTTTTTAACATAGCAATGAAGGGACTATCTGACAAACTCCGCGACATCCCAAACATAAACCATGCTATATACGCAGATGACATCACCATCTGGTGCCCAGGAGGCTCATTGGCGGAGTTGGAGCAAGCCCTTCAAACTGCTCTCGATACCACAGAAGCCTACTTAAAAAACACTGGACTTCGTTTGTCGCCCACAAAATCAGAGTTGCTACTGTACCGGCAATCTCGCCAAGGCGTTCGTAACTTAACACCCTTAGGTGATCTACCCATAGCGCTACACGCCAAAGATGGGCAGCGAATACCCCGAGTGGACTCCATACGCATTCTCGGCCTCCTCGTCGAGGCCACTGGCTGTCATGCAAGAACAATTAAACATATCACAGCAAAAACAGAGAACATGCTCCGACTCATTCAGCGAGTCTCGGGTCGTAGACGAGGCCTTGGAGAGGCCAACCTTCTGCGCATATACCACGCGTTCCTAATGAGTCACATCAATTACGTCGCCTCTGCCCACAGCTGGACGAAGGTAGAAAAGACGAAACTAAACACACTCATGCGCAAAAGCATTAAACAAGTCCTTGGTTTGCCTCAAAACACGAGCACTTCCCGTCTCGACCAACTAGGCATGCACAACGGCATCGATGAAGTGATCGAGGCCCAGACCACGGCCCAAGTGATCCGCCTCTCCTCCTCCAAGGCAGGCCGCCGACTTCTAAGCGAGGCCGGCATGTCCCCACACCCCTGCCTTGAACGCGCAGTAACCCTCCCCAGAGTTGTCCGAGCTACTTACATGGTAACCCCATTTCCGCGAAATGTCCACCCACAACACAACGAAGGCAGACGGCTGGCCCGCGCTCGCGCGATCCTAAACCGTACCGCCGCGAATCGCAACTCTACCGCATTCGTCGACGCAGCGCAATACGGTAACTCCTCCTCTTTCGCACTCGCGGTAGTAGATGGCGACGGAGCCCTACGCTCAGCCGCCTCGGTTAGGCTATCAACAAGCGCCATAGCCGAACAAGTTGCTATAGCTTTAGCGATGACCGACCCCTCACTCACTAATGTCTTCACAGACTCTCGCGCCGCCATTCGGGCTTACGAAACCGGCAACATCGCTCCAGAAGCAGCCCGCATTTTACAAACACGGAAAAATACGGGCTCGCACTACCTCTCTTGGTTCCCTGCCCACATGGGCAAAGACGTTCACCCACAACAACCCAACCTCAACGAAATGGCTCATGATCGAGCACGAGAACTGACCCGCCGTGACGATCAATCAGCCACCGAAGAGCTGGGCCCAGACGTGCAGTTTAATGACCCACTACTCACCTTCCATGAAATTACCTCCCACTACCGACACAACAGAAGCCGATACCCTTTACCCCATTCAAAACTAGAACGCGCGCAAGAAGTAGCCTTTAGAATGTTACAAACGAGATCGTACCCATCACGGGGCCGACTCAGCCATTATAACTCAGACATAAATTCACAGTGCCCAGATTGCACAGAAGTGTACTGTTCACTCGCGCACATGCTCTGGCAATGTCCCGCGTTACCTCAGGGACCTCTCACCAGTGAGTCCGACTGGGAGGAGGCACTCAGGAGCCCCAATCTCCGAAACCAACTTAAGGCAGTCCAGAGGGCCCAAGAACTGGCGGAACGCCACCACGTTCCCGCCCCGACTCGGGCGTCGCCTACGGTAGCGGCTGCTAGGATGTCCCACGTGGGCACCCTGGTGGCTTAAACTCCTCAGGACCATATATTAAAGTTCTTGACTGACTGACTGTGCTCATGACGCATTGATATCAAAAATTCACTTTACACTCTTTTACAGCTTGAGGAAGTTTTTTACATGTGGTTTTGTGCATTATCACTTGTGCCGCACCCGAGCACATTTCAACTGGTAGCGCTTAGTCTCTGTTTTAAGCAACGTATGTGTGTTTCGAATTTTTCAAACTGTGAGCAGCTGCATGTAGCTCCGTCTGTTTGGCATGTCACCTCTACTGATCTGGTCATCTTAGTGGCTCTATCAAAAAAAACCGCGAGCATTTCATTCACTGTATTACTGGCATGCAATGAGGAAAAAACGTTAAGCATTTTCACCATCAATAACTGCACAATTATCCCAGGTAGCTGTGTCAAAGGGGCGTATGCCCTGTGTCGAAGCAGCCTCAACCGTGTTCAGCTCAGCCGACGGTTACCAACGGCGCTTGGTAGGCGGGCGAGCTCTGGACTATTTCGCCCTAGTAAAATACGTCTGCAGGACGTAAAAATTCTCGTCACAGCCTTTGGCAAATTATGTGGGAACATAGTGCGTCGTCTTCATAACAATTTCTTCGATTAGCTACTGGTTCAACTAAAAAATCTCATTCGCATCGAAGTTCTTTTCGCACACACATACTGGTGAAGAATCATATGTGAGAGCACAATTTACTGTCGTGATATTTCACGCTTCCACTTTTCCCACTGTTCAAGGTCTAGGCAGGAAGAACATAGGCACTTTTTCATCATTTTCCTTGCAACAAGATCGTCACTCATGTAGACCGCATGCATGCGGCATCCTTTTTGATCTTCAGGCAAAACACGCAAAAAGGGAAACACGCGACGAAAAAAGTGTGCTGACATACAATGGAATGAGGTCTACGTTTTCCCGATGCCGGCTGCTAGGAAGCCTACGCGATAAACATTGCGGTAGCATTTAATACGATACCGCAACGTACAGCCCCCTAGTGTCAGATATAAAATGGAACCGGGCGTAGACATACTATGGGCCTCAAGATGACATGATAGTACCATGTCGCTTTCTGGTAATATTTTGCTTTAGCGGGGGGGGGGGGCAGTGTCTTGGCGGATGAAGTGGATTAAAGGCTGGCATCACTCTAAAACGGCTAGTCATGTGAGCTCCCGACCCCGGCATAGACGCAGTGCCGCCCCGTGGCCTCCGCTCTCAGGTCGGGTCACAAAGCTCTCTCTTAGAGTTACGGCGGAGCTTGATGACTAATGAAAGTATTAAAGCACCTTCGTTTGACTTCTGATGGTACATAATGCCACAAAACTGCTCGGATGCAGCGAACTCAATGTTCAGTTTTTGCAATAGAACCACTTGTTAAATTGCGAGAGACAAAAGCTTCACTTGGAATGACGCATTTGTTCTTTTTTTTCTAGGCTTCAGCTACATGGAAAGCAGCATGGGTACGTTGGTTTATACTAGTTCATTTTTGTTCACTAATGACGCGTTGAAATATACCGATAGTGTTGCAGCATTTTATTTCAGTAAAATATGATGGTGTATTATTATCATAACCCAGGCGTTGTAGACGAACGTTGAATACACGCAACATGATTTATTGGGCACAAAATACGGCAAGGTGGCCTCCGTCTTTTCTTTGACACTCTTAAAAATTGAGTATTTGGGGAGTGTTTCTGCCCCACAACAATAATCGTCATCTACTTAGAGTACTTATTTTGCGCTATCACAACGTCTCTGGTAGTTCGCAGTCGCGAATGGCACGTGTGTTTTTATTGTGACATAGCATTTCCGACAAGAAAGTGGCCGGCAGCCGCTTTTCAAGAGATGAAACACGAAGTCAGAGGACGATTTTTATTGTGTAGCAGAACTACTCTCCGAATATTCCATTTTTTTAAAGTGACATATCAACAGGAGCGTCACTTTCCATAAAACGAAGACAAGGAGTATGACACTTACAAACGTCTAAAAACAACGATGCACCACGGCCTCAAGCACATAAAATCAAGCTTGTACGTATTGAACTCAAGCAAACATGGAATTAGTTCGATACACTTGTAGCATGAATATATGGGAAAGGTAGGCTTACCAGCAAGAGACGAGAAAGGAGTCTGTTGTTGATGCTCTCGCTCCCTGTGATTGACAATTGGCTAGTTTGCCTCTGCTATTTGTTTAAAAAACATGTCTCCGACTCACTGTTATCACTGATAAAGACGCATAATTAAGTGGTGGTGGTGCTGGGTATCAATCCTGGTACTTCTCGCCCAACGCAAGTGCGACATGACTGCATGACGAACATAAGTGGCAGGCCCTAACGTGGAAATCATGACATGCATGTCATGTAAGTCATCATTATTTGGCTTCGGCCTATGGTGCTCTCACTGTCGTTTCGCTAGCTTCAAACATACCAAATTTGGTATCACGTGACGTGAATGGACGATGAAGGTAAATGACACTTTGAAACATGATACTCATGATATTCGTGTCATGTAAAGAATGACTACATGCCACGCTCATCGCGCACGCAGCCGTTTTGCTATATTCACGTATATCGAATTTCGTATCACGAGATATGAATAGACACCAACTGTAAATGACACGTCCATATATGATAATCATAACATTCGTATCAAGTAACAGTTGACTACAATCAACGCTCATAGCGACCTCGAGGCTGTTCCGCCATCTTCACATACACCAACTTTTTTGTTAAGTGACGTGAATGGATGACAAAGGTATATGACTGGTGCAAACATGATAATTATGACATGCATTTCATGTGATATTATCACTACCTGTCACCCCCATGATGCACTCGCGGCCGTTTCGCTAGCTTCACATATACCAAAATTGGTATTGACGTGAACGTACGGCGAACACAAATTCCAGGCCCATACATCTCAATCATGACGTAGAAGTCATGTGCGATATAATTTACATGCTTTCCACTGCTGATGCTGGCAACGCAAACCTTAGTCATGCTGTGCTCTCGCGACTAAAGGCAGCATACTTGCATCTTATCAAGATACCTCACCATGCGTAACATTTCTACATGCGTTAACACTTTTCTTTATCCGCGCGCCTCTAGGTTCGTGCTTATTTCAAAGTGACATATGAACCTTCCTCATACTTGCTGCGCATACCATCGCTTTTCTTTGTACGTGGGATCTGCCATTTTTTTTTCAAATAAATATGTATCGTCTGCAACAGCAGTCTTTTTATATCGATCTAAGGAATATATTGATGCTAACAATTTTATTCACAGTCCTATGGTGATGAAAGTACGGAGGAGTGTCGTAAGTAGCCTGTTGTTTTTTGCTCGCTCCTATACACCATCTATTGTGTTCTTTTGTAGATAATATGAAGAAGGCGCAACGTTTGCTGTGTATCGGAACGCTGATCTCACTGTATTATTACACTAAATGGGCTTGAAATTTTCTTTTGATAATATCAAGTATACGAGGCATTATTGAGTACTTTGACATCCTTAATATTAGGAACAACGCTATGCATATGGAAGCAGAAAAGACGCAGTGCAATGTATTATGACAAGGACAAAATGTAATTAAATGGCATGAATAAGCGCTGAAGTTGAACCGAAGTTTGATTGCACATGAGCAGAATATGTGTTTAGGAAAAAACTATCAGAGAACGCAATACATCTTGAAATAATTTGCTATCATAAATTATTGTGCTAATGTAAATATTGAAACTGTTTTAGCCATAAACAGATATTTGGCCCACACATACATGGTGAACCTTCACGTGCTGCATAGGCGGTTTTATTGTTTTCGTGAGAGCATTGGTCCTGATGGCTACAGATGATCTTGGTTTCATCAAAAAAAGAGGCGGGTGGCTGCATTCACTAGTACAACAATAAAGGGCAAGAAACACGTAGTTAAATTTCGTAACGTTGTTGTGCTGTCCTCGAAGTCGGTCGTTTGAACCGTTTTTGGTCTGGCCTATGTAGTGCATTGCAGTAGTCATCACCGAGGTATTGGTAACCAATAAATCACCACAGTGGTAATTCATTGCAGGCAAAATGTGCAATACGTGTTCATGGATCAGGCGGTACGTGAAATATCGCTTTAACACCCCCGAATAGAACACGCTGCTTTTTTTTCATTATGCAGAGTCAGCTTGCGCAAAACATAACATACCAACTTCAGCAGGCTGCATGCTGTTTTGTACGTCGGTGATGATGCGTAACATTTAAAATGCGACATCATTACAAATAAAACAGCGTGGTCTTTTTCGTATGCACCGCTTCAGGCAAAAGAAGGAGCCTAAATGAATATATTTCTTTGGTTTTACGCCTCCAAAGCACAACATAAAGATGAAAGAAGCTGTAATGGAGGTCTGCGGTAGCTTATATCACCTGTACTGCTTAAACGTGAAGTAAAGCTATGTACACGGCCATCAAGCCTGCCTCCTGAAGCGAAATACTGCCCCTGAGACCGAGAATCGATCCCAAAATCTTTGTGTAGCAACAGAAGTGAACCGTGCTACAAATGCCTCATACGTGCACTTGATTGAAGAAGGCCTTCATTAGCGAAGAGGCGGGCGTGGGCGTTCGACTTAACGAAAGAGCTTTTGCGGACCTTATAACGTTCTATAGTTCGCATAGTTGAAGGGTTGAAGAGGGAAAACGGTTGACTGGGCGGCCGACCAAGTTTCACCCACTGACGTCAAGTTGTCTAAAAAGAATCGCTTAAATTCGAGGACGGCATAGAGCAAATGAGCGAAACTAAGCTCTCGTTTGTGTTAGTCCGCTTGTCCCATACTTGGGCTCTATCCCAGTATTATGGCGTGTGACAATCAGCTCAAGTTAGCACTTTCGGGTAGGGACTTTTGAGAATCTTGCCAATTTAAAGACAATGCTAATGAAAGACTCATAAATAAATATTAAATCAAGAAATTTATTCCGAAATGTAGCGCCTGAAGAATCATCAAATTGCGTTAAGTTCCAATGGCAGGAGTTGTATGTATATACAAAAACCAACGGTGTCACTGCAAGGGTGGAGCAATTGCACATGATATCAACAAATTGTAACGTTATACGACGCACACCTGGCAGCTATCTTTCCGGGGTCGATACCACGCCACACTACAAAAAGCTGTTCTAAGAGATTACGGTCGTTCCTACGCCATATTTTGCATAGTCTTTTTGCGTTCAGGTAGAAGTGTATACAAGCTCCCCGGGGGTGGCTGTCGAGATATTGAGATAGCACACACGCCAACGAAGATGACCACGCCCATGAAATGATTGTTCACAACGGCCTCTCGTGCAACCCCCCTCGCGTCTTTTCATGCTTCTGAAAGGCGGTCATGCCGTTTTCTTTATCCTTCAGAATTCGATGCCCGCTTTATATGTGAAGGATCTTATCGCATGTGCTGTGATGCAAATGCGCCGACTCGTTTGATCTTTGCTTGAGCAGCTTTCTTCAAGCCCGCTCGCACGCTATTACCTACGAGTAGAACGTGTGATGCGCTTATAGAAATCTAATGAGTTGGCAGTTCATAAAGGACATGAGAGCGACCTTGGTGGCAACGGCGAAGACCAGTCGAGACTGTACGAGTAGTTGGTATTCTAATGAAATTGAGTAAGAACCTATATTTCTGCAATTCATGTTATTAAAAAAAATATTGTGAAGAAACAAGATCGGAGAAAAATGAAGCAACATTTGTCATTGTAAATAGAGGTTACTGACCATCTAATGCGTTGTGGGAATGTATTCGATCTGCTAAGAAGCGATATTCTTAGCTGCATATTTCACACTATTCGCCCCATAATTGGGACTCTAATATTTATCTCATGTACCAAACAGACCCTAGGGATCACGGCACAATTTGACGTGGTACGGGAGCTATGGCTGTATGTCAGTGTAAAATCTTCAGGAGACGGTAAGCTTTTTCTTTTCTTGCAATAAGATCTCCACCAAATTTTTAGTTTCTCATAACCACTATTAGTAGATTATGTTAGTAATTGCGAAAGCGGAAACCCAAACCACTGATTAAAAATACGTGTTATTCTACATGGATATCAAGCAGCGCTGCAATGCACGAACATGTTTTCGTAAGAGAAAACTGAATATTTTAACAAAACCAATTATGCATGTGCGCAGTCTGATTGAAACAGACACTAATACATATCACATAGAACACCACATCGAAGGGCTGTGAGCTCAACCCATTTGTGACGGCCACATATTTATGAAATGTGCTGAAGTTGCAGATGTGTATGCAGGTTTTCATTTTTGTGTTTAGCTAATGAAACTTGCTTCTTTAAGAATTAACAGAGGATTTCATTAGAAAATCGATGTAAAATGCGTTCCTCATGTCCATCATGAAAAGAGCAAAAGTGTTCTAATGTGAAACAATGCCACTTCCGTTTATTTTTGACATGAGAGCTGAAATATGTGCGCTCGTAATATACTATACCACCCCTAATGTAGATAAATTTGTTCGGAAGTTGTTGTGCATGAATTATATATGTAAGCCTGGTAATTCACAGAAATAAATCAATGTGGTAATGCTCACTATGGGTATTCATGTGGCCACGGTCAGTGCGCATGTGCAAAGAAACAATACATTGAACACATTTTTGCAGTATAAATTGCCCATCTTTCAGACTTTCTTGAACCTTCATTCATAATGAAAAACACTATTTTGATAACTATGATAACCTTCATTAACTATTATAACGTTAAAATATACTGTGGGCGTTGTGGGAATAAATTGGGTTAAATCATGGAGTAGATTAGTAAGTATGCCGCAACAGCTGCACTATGTGTAGTGCAACGGTTTGGCAAGGTACACAAACTGACCGCTGTTATAATCACCAAACTGTTTAATCTGGGTGAGACAGCATTCATGCCCGTGTATGGAACAATGAATTTAACAATCGCTACAGCGTCTCTATACACGGAATAGCGCTAAGAATGGTAGTGGCCTGTTGTCTTTACAAACGCACTGAAAAGAACATGGTGGTTGCTTCATTATTCAATTATTATACAATTCAAGGCACAATGTGTGTATTAGTTCGCACCATCTTTGCTTCTTGGTAGCTTGTGATAACTTGATATCAAATTGTAACTTTCCTGTGTCACACAGACCTGATGAAGCGATGTGGGAGATTGTATGTCTGATTTATTTTCGTGAAGTTTTCACACGGTCTGATGTGTGTTAGTGGAAAATAGAAAGCCATAACAACTTTCAATTATATATATAGAAGTTGTTCATTTGTACCTAGCATAATAAAGCTCTGAGGAAAGGATATAAACAAAGAGTTCCCATAAAACACGGCTGAAAGGGGTCTTCCTGTCAGAAAATTACCTATCGTTTGGTACAAAAAGTTCTTGAGAAAACAGCAGTAATGCAATAGTATAAAAATAGCACTAAATTGGGCAGTAATGCATCGTTAGGTCAATCGTTTGAATAAATGACACAACCATACAACAAAAATGGCAGCAAAAGTGGCAGTACAGGAAGGGTAGCAAATCTGACCAGGTTATGAGTCAACACAAACTTACTATTATTAAACACAACAGGAGCGGCCACAGAAAAGATTCTGAACGCAAAAAAATGAACACATAGAAATCTGGATCACTTGTTAGTGAACAATAATATGAAGAATAATTTTTAAACGCTCGTAATGGTGAATGCTAAGGGCTGTGGTGTTAAGTTCCAAGTTTTTATAGCTTCAAATGCACGCACACGCCGTTGCGCAAAGTTGTTGTTTAAGGCAAACCTAGTAAGATTATAATTCAACAAAAGCAATTTCCCCATGACGTTGGCGGTGATGTTCCCGCCACGACATTTAAAAACAAGAACTCTGTTTATACGTAACTTGATTTCGCACGGTTTGTATTCAGCGTTGTTGAAGAAAGAAGAGGGGCTGGTTATTGGTTAACTGAATGTTAAGATGCGAATCAGTTTTGGAGACGTTGAAGTGAGAAAATATGATACGAACAAGTATTCAACCACGACGTTATAAAGAACCTATTATGACCGTGGATCAACGTGCAGCACAGTGTAGGCAACGTCTACTAGCTAAAAATTGGTAGTGCTTTAAATAATATTCTGATACCATCTTATGCCTTATATGTGAAATCAGGTAATGTTCTTGCGATGAGCAACCAGGTCCACTCCTGAGAAAGCACACGTATTAGTGCTACAAAGCACCATTACAGGTATTACGACTAAGAATGTTGGGGCCGTTTATAGATAAAACACGTGTAGGCAAACTAGTATTATGACTTGAAATAAAGACAATTCACCATGTTTTATCGTCATTATTACCTCACCATTCGCTTTGAGCCATCCTAATACACTGAAGCCAGTGGACAACTTAGCGCGTTCCGCGACACCTTTGTACGCAGGTTTAAAAGTGAAAAGGAAGTTAGATATGCGACCACCATGCAGTGTCTAAGATAAATAACTGATTGTCAGCTCGTGTGTTAAACTTACAACACACATTAGGATGATTTTCCGTAATAGTTTCTCGTGAACTACAGAAGCAAGCCGTCAGATAAGTCAATCAGCACAACACCACCATAACAGCATGAGTGAAGAACCTGCTAAATGTAATGGGTGAAATACCGAGAGCGAAATCTGTCAGATACCCTGCACAAAACCAATCGTTAAGTGGATAAAAGAAAAAAAAAGTTTGGGTAGATATTTTAATAAACCTTTAAATTACGCTTCTTTGTGATTCTGTTGTGCGGTAAAAAATGCTAGTGGGTCGGTAGTTGCCAAGATAAGCTCTGCTTCATTTTGAAAGACTGGTATTATCTTGGCTTTTTTAAGCGGCGATGGAAGATGCCAGTTTTGAGCATAAGGTTATATACAGGCTAATGCTGTTAAGATGATGCGCGAGTATAAAATAGGTGAAGAGCTTATTGTTATCGAAGGCCGCACTTGTTGGTCCGATGCTCTTATTTACTTGCACTTCATTCGGGCCTTTTAGAAAGCAGTAAAATAATTGAAGCTATTCCTTGGATGTTTGCCGGTAATTGTCATTATTTATATATTTATTTATTTACACTTCAGCTATATCATTCTAAGACATTGCATACAGGAAGTGAACGTGGGTAATATCATAACATATTTTACATTCTATATAATATTGTAACACGCAACAATATAATCAAAAATACAAAAGATCAGATTTTTAGAGAAAAAACATTCGAATAATGGTGAATACCAAAATTTATAACAATGTCACAGTCATACCCTTTGAGACTATAAACAACTCTTATTGTCTGTGTTTCAGTGAGCTTGTTCCCAGAACGAAAAAAAAGTTTCGTTATCAGTTACATTGATGATCTCATTCGGGAGGCGGTTCCATTCCTGTATCGCTTTTTACGAGAAAAAAAAAAACACAGCATATCCACGGAATGAATGATGAATAGTGGGGCGAAGCGTCCGTCAATGCGTCCGTTATTGCGTCCGTGCGTTCGTCCGTCCGTACGTGCGCCCGTTCGTGCGTTCATTCATGCGTCCATTCGTGCGTTTGTGCGTGAGTGCATTCGTACATGCGCGATTCGTGCGCCCATTCGTGTGCCCTTTCGTGCGTCCATCCATGCGCCCGTTGGTGCGTGCATCCGTGCGCTCATCTGTCTATGTGTCTTTCCATCTGCTTTTCTGTTTGTGCATCAATGCGTTCATCTGTCTATCTAGTGACCACTTCAAGTACCACCTTCTCGCTTGTTTTTATCGCATATTTATCATATAGTAGTACCGCCATCAAGCGGACAATCTAATGTTTAAACGAGAGTATGAACCACATTTCTGCCGTCAGCGCTTTGTTAACACCGAAATCGTGATAACGATAACGTGCTATGGTTTTCGTAACATGTGGACATGCGGATAAGTGCCCGAGGGCGGGTATGTGCCACTTGTATACCGGTATATGCCGCAGGTTACGCACGACGACAATGGGGGACGCACAAGCCACGCCATAAGGAGGTTAGCCCCTAAAAGGAACTAATGAAAGAGTGGTTTTCGTAGGGGTACTATAGGAATTCACAGCTTTGCCGCGAAACTAAAGCAATAAATGCAATAGTAAAAATTGGAATGCCGCACAGAGAACGGCAAGCAGATCCGAACGTGAACCACGTTGCTCACGCACACATGACGCATGAAATGTATTCACAGGTACCGATGAACACAAACCTGCGTCTCAGTTGTCACTTCGCTGTGTCTCAAAAGCACGCTCTTTTCGCGAATGGAGACTGTGCAGCGAGCGCAGTCACCTTTGTGCGCCTGGTATATACAACACAATGGTTCCGGTCAAAGGCCAAGGTATACGATTCACCCCACCGCGAGATAAGCGCACGCACGCGCAGGCGCCTACCGCCCCTCCCCCCCCCCCCCACCGTGGGCAAAGTACGTGTGGGAGATGAACACATGAGCGCGCGTCGCCGCGTCGTGATGAGCGAGGGGACTCGCTGGCTGGATTCCGTGCCAACCGGTTGTGCCCTCGCGACCTCCGACGACAGCGCAGCTCTGGCCGACTAGATTAGCCCTACGCTATCTCCTGTCGCCGACAGGGGCTCTAGCAAGTGGTGCCCCGTCCTCGGACTCCTGTGATCGTGTTTCCATCTTTCCTATCTCTCCCCTTTCTCTTATATCGTTGCTCGCTGTTCTAGCGCATCTCTCTATATATACCTTTAATCCTATCCTTTTAATTCTTCCTCACCCAATCCCTTGTGAGCAGATGCTGATCCAGACAGTTACGGGGCTCACTTTTCTCTTCTTTTCCCCCTTATAACCACAGAGTGTATGTGTGGGTGCCAAGATACGCCGAGAGCGCTCTTGTGGCATCTCGCTAGTAATGTTGAAAACACGCTCATATTATCCCCGAGACCGGCACTGCCAGTGATAAGTGGTGTAACTAAATGGCTTCCTGCTTGAACAATCGAGGGTGCGCGCCTCCGTGGCTAAGTGGCTTATGAGGTTCATTCCGAATCGATAGTCTCCTGTTCGATTCCACGGCAGCAAATATTTTTCTCAAATTCTTTTTCTTTGTCTAGCCTGTATATATATAGCATTGCAAATATGGGGAGTGATGGCTGTGGCGAAAAGCAGCCGACAATGCCCGTGTAAATGATATTTCAATAATACTTATCCTAAATCACTTGGTAAATTTTAAGCGTACTCTGGTACTAAAAGATAACAAAGGGAGTTAATAGCATTTATAGTGTAATAAAAACTACTAACAATGGTATTTCCGGAGGAAAAGGCTGTGTAAACACAGAAGCACTTGTTAATCTCCCTGGAAAAAAAGTCACAGCTTTGCCGCTAGGGCTAAGCAATGAACGCGATAGGAAAAAATTGCATGGTCACACGCAGAATGGCAAGCAGAACGAAACGTGCCCCGCGCTTAGCAAGCACAAATTACGCACCAAACTTACTCACGGGTACAGATGAACGCGAATAAATGTCTGAATTGTTAAACGCGAAGCATTTCTAAGCGAACTTCGGCGAATTTTGGCGTATCTATCTATCTATCTATCTATCTATCTATCTATCTATCTATCTATCTATCTATCTATCTAGCCACTTTCGTTTGGGTGCACTCGTAGTCACCCCCTTAACTTCATGTCAACTATAATTAGCATGGAAGGGTAAGATTATTTGGTGAGTATGACGTGCTGGTCAAGGCATGAATAACGTCACAACTATGCCGCGTACGTCGTCAAACACTTCTTGCCAGACAGTGGCACATACTCGCGGGCGGGTAGGTGCCACAGGTGATTGACACTTAGTATCTACCCAGAAACGACGAGAACTCACAGGGGCAAAAAATACCCGACATCGCTAGCGTCAAATCGACGAATGCGAAGATTAAGTGTCAGGGCCTCAGCTGAATTCGAACACAGGAATTCTGCGTGGCAATATAGAATTTTACCTTAAAGCTGCGTCAAGTCTCACAACAATTTTTCAATAGACGTCAATCTTCGTGAAACGTTAATAGAGGTTGCAGTGCTGCCTACCCAATTTTATAAACAATACCTATGCACTTCTTTGATACAGCTATTGGTTGGGTTAACGTCATTTGGCGTTACTTGTCATGCTCTGAAGTTATTTATGTAGCAGTGTCCGGGGGCAGCATCCTCGCGAGCATCAGCGATTCATATCATCTTCTGGTGTTGCTTATAGGCATGTTACAGTTGGCGTCGTTGCGCAAGTGCAAACAACTGGTTATATGAATATGTGAAACTCTTCAACATATGCCTGTGCGTGCAGCATTTGTACATATATTTAGCGTCATTTCATGACGCGTTGCTGAGCAAAAAAAATGCAACACGGTCACCTTCCCTCCGCATGCTTCGCGTAACGTCGATACTTAGGTACATGGGATCTGCCGAATTTTTTTACTTCGCTGTGTCTGAAAAGCGCGCTTTTTTCACAAACAGAGACTGTGCAACGATTGCAGGGACCTTTGTGCGCCCGGCAATTGCAACGGATTTGTTCCGGCGAAACACATAAGGTAGCCAAGAGCCCCGCCGTGGTGGTCTAGTGGCTAAGGTACTCGGCTGCTGACCCGCAGGTCGCCGGTTCGAATCCCGGCTGCGGCGGCTGCATTTCCGATGGAGGCGGAAACGTTGTAGGCCCGTGTGCTCAGCTTTGGGTGCACGTTAAAGAACTCCAGGTGGTCAAAATTTCCGGAGCCCTCCACTACGGCGCCTCTCATAATCATATGGTTGTTTTGGGACGTTAAACCCCACATATCAATCAATCAAGGTAGCCAAGACGTATCTTCCCTACTGTAAGATGAGGGCGCGCTCGTACACCTGTAGCGGCGAGAGAAGAGGAGACGTGAGATGACGTCGAAGGCGGCCGATGGGGCCGTGCCGATCTCGCCACTTTATTGCAGGTCTGAAGCGGAGCCACGTCGACTACCAGCGTCCAAACCGCCAGGCCAGAAGCTCGTTCTAATTCTCGCGCAGCTGGAGCTCGCGCCAGCTGCGCGAGAGACGCGGCGCGGTGATGGAAAAAATGATGATGGTGATGATGGCACTACAGGGATCCCCCCCTAGCGCTTTGCGCGATTTGAACGCATATGAAAAAAAGAGGGCGACAAATGCTATGTACATGAACGGCAGTCCATAAAGTGTTCCTTTGGCAAGTCCAGTTTGTCAACGTTTATAGGCCATCGGTAAGCAGTGTGTCTCTGGTGGGCGACTCTGGGAGTTGCGCAGAGGACGCAGGAGGAAGTGCCGGGTCGCTGTGGCAGCCGACAAGCGGGTCTCACGGTGACCTGGTCGGAAAGGCCGAGAGTGGAACGTGTGTCGCGAGGTCATGACAGGATGGTGGGTGACAATGTTGGCGCTGGGTGCAGAGGACACTATACTGCCGCCTGTTGAGATTAGAGGTCCCGATAGGGCGCCATGATGGTGGTGGTGGTGGTGGTGATGGTGGGCATGCGCCAGTATCTGCGGCTGGGTGAACGTCGGTATCTGCACCAGGGATTGGTGCTGGTCTGTCTGGAACGCACCCAGTGTGGGCTGGGCCAGCATGGTCTGCGTGGGCAGCATGGTCGGCAGCTGTTTCAGCGTCAGTGGCTGTCCCGGGACTATGGCAAACGAGGGGGGCGACATCATGCGTGGCAGTGCCAGAAAGATGTTGGGCCTTGGCCCCAGGTTCTGTGGAATGACAAGCGTCGGGGTGCCAGGCGGTCCTGGATGTTCCCCATGGGGCCTGGGCCCCGTCTGAGGTCCCAGGGTCAGGCCCGTGGCATGGGGTGGCCGCAGGGCCAGCTGGACCCCCTGTATCTGTCCCAGAGAGCTCTGGGTCTGCCCCAGTGTGCCTTGTATCAGAATCGGGCTGTGGCCCAGGCCCGGAATGTGCTGGTTCAGCAGGAAAGTGCCGTGCGCAGGTCCAGCCGGAAACATGCCCGGCTTCGCTGCCGCGGGGTTCCTGATGAGCAGCGGACTCCCCGTGTTGAGCCCCATCGCGGCTCCGCGCTGCACCGTGGTCGCAGGCTGCGGCGCCGGTACAGGCGCGGGCCGCGGTGTGGCCTTGTGCTGGGCCGCCCGGGGAGACTGGGACCGGGTTGTCGCCGCTGCCGAAGGCGTCGTCATGTTCGCGCTGCCGCTCGACAGCTTGGGCAGGATCTGTGGCTGTTTCGGCTGGATGAGCCGGGGGGCACCAGAGGTGCGAGGACTGGGACTAGCCGAAACCACCTGTGCGACGCCGGGTCTCGACCTAGGTGCCTGCTGCGGCGCCACGGGCTGGGGGGCGACGGTGGCAGTTGCTTTGGTGGTTGCCGGTGTCGACGCCGACGATGAGGGCAGGCTCTGGCTCCGCGAAGGCACGGCGCTGGGGCCCGTCGTAGACCACGAAACAGAGACAGGGACAGGGGCGGGGAGCGGGGACGCCGAGGGTGGTCGGCTGCTGGCCGGGGAGGTGCGAGTGGAATGTGGCGAGGCACCCGGCAGGCCATTGCTGGCAACAGTGGCAGGTGGCGGAGCGGCAGGGGGCACCGTCGAGGAGCTGACCAGCAGCTGCGGCGAGGGGAAGAGGAGACGTGAGATGACGTCGAAGGCGGCCGATGGGGCCGTGCCGATCTCGCCACTTTATTGCAGGCCTGAAGCGGAGCCACGTCGACTACCAGCGTCCAAACCGCCAGGCCAGAAGCTCGTTCTAATTCTCGCGCAGCTCGAGGTCGCGCCAGCTGCGCGAGAGACGCGGCGCGGTGATGGAAAAAATGATGATGGTGATGATGGCACTACACACCCCTTATATTTTACGCGCGAAAGATGATCACGTGCCACCACGTCGTCACTATGTGATGACGCGCGCTCAATGCGCTATCTTGCGGGTAATGCTGAAATACCATAGTCCCCCCCCCCCCGGAGATGCCCGGCACCAGCGGTAAGTGGTAGATATTAATAGCTTGCCGTTTAGCGTTCACGGACGCACACCTCCTTACCTCAGTTGTTACCGCCTCGCACTCACGTCTCAGGGGTACCAAGTTCAGTTCTGTGCACCAGGGTCTTCTTCTGGATTTTTTTCTCACATTTTAATTTATATAGAGCCGGATATATATGCGCTGAGTGATGCCAATGCGGGTGACAAAATCCAGCTATGAGTGTACACATAATCTCTATCGCAATAATAAATAAATATTTTCAGTGCTCTTTTTTAACGTCACCAGCATTAAGAATCCTTTTGTATAATAAACGCCTTTAGCTTTTTTAAGTCTTGAAAATGTCATAGTACACATTTAGAGTACTTTTTATCGATCGCTGGGTAGCATTGATAGACCGTTTTTGTAGCTTTGTTTATTAATGTACTTCGCAAACTCTCCATTGGGCTTGCTGGGTTTTGCCTAACTGGCAAGTTCTGTAGCATATAAAAAAGCTCGTAGCGTTGGCTATGCCTTTTTCCAGGCAGGCGAGAAATAAATCAAAGCGACGTCTATGTCCCTCAGCTGTACTAAAAAGGACCATTCTATTGTTTCAACATGCTCGACAAAACCTTTTTTATCAACATAGTTTTGTAATAAAATTAGTGGATTTAATATAACAGATTTGAATCGATAAAACATGGGGTAGTGGTCAGTTAAGAGAACTCAAATGACAACACGGTCGGTCACTCGAATAAAATTTGTAAACACGTATTCGATTAAAGAGGAAGAAGCCCAAAGTACACATATCATCGCAACCGAGACTACGGAATCGTAGCCAAATCGTATCTTCAGAATGTGGGTTTTCCTAGAGAATGGTTTAAAGCGGCCAACGCATTACAAATAACTCATCCGTTAGTCACTGTCTTCGTTAGCCACAAAATGAACAGAGTGCGCAGCCACTTTACTCTGTGTCATTACTATGGTTCCGCACTGTCAAAGCTACGTGGTTTATGCAAGCCACATGCTTGCGCAGGAGAACATAGTTCAAATAAATTCATCATGCATTTAACTAGGCTGAGACGTTTGCCTTTGTTGAACATCTGCTGTTGCACATCAATAACTAATATATTTATTGTCCAACGCATTTGCGTCCTATTTCTTGAAATTTTACAATGTTGACACTGATTTCAGGGATACGTATACGTGTTTAGAGTTGATATTTGTGGAGGAGGGGTATGAGTGATGTGCTTTAGGTACAGCGAAGAAAATGTTGGCAATAGATGACAAGTGTGATGATGCAGTTGTGTTAGATGGAGATTGATCATATAGGACATTGGATTTGTCTTCGTTCGAAGACATCAGGTATTTTTAACAATTTTTTTCCGAAGAAAACTTTCGAAGATAGCTATTGTCACATATCAGAGGTGGCAAGAAAAATGTAAATGTCAAGCTTGACATCAACACTACCATGGGACGAAAACGTCGTTCAAGAATACAAAAGGAAATTGTTTCATCATGAGCGCGGTAGCTGGGCCGAGCTTCGCCGGTTTATGTTCCGGCTGCTTCAGCTTTTTTTGTTGTAGGGCGTCGCATCATAGGCTCCGGCTTTTTGAGAAGTCCAAGGAACAAAATGGAAATCACCAGAACCCATAGTGGCAAGGCGAGGTATTTGGCTTGTATACCGAGTGCACCATCCTACGGCCCTGCACCGTATGCATCATCTGAGCCAGTTCCTAATGCTTAGACAGGCTTGCCAGTGGAACTACGTGCGACGCGCAGGTCTTCAAACTTTGAGCCTCGCAACCTCACCGACCAGAGAAGGACGGCGTGACCGATTCGAACGCCGAAGCTAATGACAGTGCCCAACAATGATTCGCCGTGCCATGCATCTGGCAGAACGCAGAGATAAGTGTGATCAGAACATACTGATTCAACACTTAACTGCTCCATTTGCTTTCACTGTGAAACTTTTGTTTATCACTAGGTTTATTTTGTGGGTTATATTTTTCATGTTTGTAGTTAGTTGAGGGATAATATGTGTTTTTTTATTTCGTGTGTAATGAAAATTGGTTTCTTTAACGATCTCGATCGCCTCATCAAATCTCTCGAGCTGGCCATTATCCAGAGGTCAGTGACAAAACTATTTGTTTGAAAATGATAATGAGCAATTGCAGTACGATATGAAAAC